>NC_132869.1:23439166-25880000 GCF_048164855.1 Canis lupus baileyi | reverse complement strand
ATGTGACAACTCAATGTCAAATACTTTTTTTTTTTTTTTTAATACTCTTTTCCTAGCCTGATGTCTACCTGGGACCTGAGCATAACAAGTCCTTTAAAATGAGTTGCCAGTTTAGAAAGTCACATTTTCATTGAAAAACAATGGCATGTTTTTATTTTAAAACTTGGAAGTCTAGTTTTGAATAAAAATATCTACCTTTCCATGACATTCTTCTATATTTTTCCACAAAATATGAAATGATGACTTGAGCTTTAGAGGATCTGTAAGTTAACTGGCTCTTGTCTGAAGTCTCTTTGACATGCATAATCTGTAGGTTGCTGGATTTTTTTTTTTTTTGTGGGGGAGGTGGGTTAGTTTTCTCTAGTGTGCTAGTGTTATAAGTATAACTGACACTTAAATAATCAGATTAACTCTTCCTTTTGTCCCCAAGTAAACTCTTCAGTTTTGGTCTAGTTTGATCTTAAGAAGAATATATAGAGGTGGTAGGAACCAAATTCTTCAGGAAAAGGGAAGTTCTGTTTGTGGTTTACAAAATATTCTATCAAATTCCAGACTTTCAGCTCAAAATGAGATAGCTACAGGGGATCTCTGGGTGGCTCAGCGGTTTAGCACCTTGCCTTTGGCCCAGGGCATGATCCTGGAGTCCTGGGATCGAATCCCACATCGGACTCCTTGCATGGAGTCTGCTTCTCTCTTTCTCTCTTTCTGCGTCTCTAATGAATAAATAAAATCTTAAAAAAAAAAAAAGAGATAGTTACAAAGTTGACCAAATGAAATTGCACTTGGTATTTTTTTGTGCTCCGTATCTCCCATCCATTCACCTGTACTTACTGCTTTTAATGTGCTGATGAAATTGGGAAAAGAACTATACATTGCTGCAGGCAGATTATAAAAATGAAGTTCCCAGATGTATTCCTAATCCATGCTGCTAATTAAAATATTTAATTACATTTTATATTAACTTCTGCCACCTAAATAATAACTACAACTTAGATTGTTATAGATCTTGTAAATGTATGTATTTAAGAAAAAAGATGATTCACATTAACTACTTGGGCAACAACCTCATATTACTTTTGTACCATTAACCAAAAATTCATAAGTGAACGGTGTTTAATCCATGAAGGGAAAGATAAAAAGAAGCTTTCCAACAAGTAAAGTTCCAGAGAGAGGGGCACTGTGGTTCTATCAGATGTAATACCTTTACATTCATTAGTACATTCCAGAAGGTATAACTGATATGCTTACATGCTTATGAGGGAAGACGTATATTACAAACTTGTATTGTTGATCCAAATGGAAGCAAGCAGTAATTCTTTTGTGTATAAATATTTCAAGACAAGAATAGGTAAATGGTTAAGAGAAAATTGGTTGATGATGTAGGAGAACCCAAAATTCCTTGTGAATTACAGGATACTATCACACCCTGAATAGTAATTTAATATTAAAGGACACTGACTCTCTAAGTATGGTTATACAATAGAAAGGTAAATTGTTGGGATTTCAAATTACATCTGACCTTTATCATGACCAGTGCCACCAGAGAATTTTGTTCAAAGGTTCTTAGTTTAAGAGGAATCAGGTAACTTCGTTGCATTTTGTTTTCATACCCATACTTACCTGGCTGATGTTTACATATGACCCATAGGGTTGGTAGTTTCACTAAGCCCAGGATGGGTTCCTGGCAGTGTGGTTGGCGGCTCTGCCGATACGGCAGAAACTTTTTCTTCTTCCCTTCTCTTAAGGCAGGCTGCTTTGGGGTTAAGGTTCCTCTCTGAAACAGGGGAAAACGATTTTTATCATTACAGTCATAAATTATGAATTAGGGACTCTTTGGCCTTAATCTGAACAAATTGCTCTTATCTTTCTATGGGGATTACCGCTCTCTTTGCAATTTCATTCCCACACTGAATAATGTCACACAGAGGCAACAATGATGTGCTCACATAAATGTTCAGATTAAATGAGCCTGTAGGCTTATGTTTTTTAGTGAGAATTTGTGGTGTTTTTTCTTTTAATTCTGCTCATGATTTAGTCTTCGAGGGTCTGATTTCATCTATATCAACATCTAAAAGGCAGTTCTTTTACTGCTTCACTCAAACATTTTGGCAAGTGCTGTTGTTAGCCTACCAAATCTCCTCAGTGTCCTGCTAAGATATGGGACAGTGGATTGATATGAATGCTGACATTCTCTTACGTACCTGGAGAGAGACATCTGTGCTTTACCTAGAATTTTATCAGTTCAGGAAATAATAAAATAGATACTCTCAGCCATTCTTCTATAAAAGATGTGCCAACTCAAGGGAGAGAGGTAGCTGGTACATTATCTTGCTTTTCTACTTTTATATGTAGAACAAGACGATTGAATGGTTCTTTCTATTGCTAGAGGTATGATTAAAAGGGTGATAAAAACTTCTCTACTGCTTTATATATAAGGTAACAGAGACAACTAGAAGAACTTTTGAAGTGGGCATTTTCAAGAGTAGGGTATCTTACTATGTGAAAGAAAGTGAAAGAAAATCCTTTGGATTGGAGACATTGGATCAAAATCCATTTGGGAATTACTTTTCATGTTATCTTTTCCTTCTGTGAGTTTTAGGCACAAGATACTCAACCTATGACAGCTTCTGGTTAGTTTTTTGTTTCTGATAATATAGAGTAGAAGTGAAAAGTTGTTATATATATTCTTATAAACTGATTAAAAATGTTCTAATGAATGTAATATAAAAGGATCACTTAAAATTAGTCTGTAATGAAGGGGCGTCTGGCTGGCTCAGTCACTGGAGCATGTGACTCTTGATCTAGGCGTTGTGAGTTCAAGGTCCACACTGGGTGTGGAGATTGCTTAAAAATAAAATCTTGGGGCACCTGGCTGGTTCAGCTGGTGGAGCATACAACTTTTGATCTTGGGGTTGTAAGTTCAAGCCCTACCTATGTGGAGACTACTTAAAAATAAAATCTCTGAAGAGGAAAATCTTTCAAGTTTATAATAAAAACTGTATTTTGTAGAAGTTGTGAATTTTGTTAGATTTTCTTGAAATGGCCAACTGAATGCAACATAGGACTCTTCCTTTTTTGTGTTTTCTCTAAGCCAAGAAAAACGTACCTGAACATGCACTTATAATATGCATTTACAGTTATTTTAAAAAAAAGACTTATCCATCCATCCATCCATCCATCCATCCAACCATCCATCCATCCATCCATGAGAGACACAGAGAGGCAGAGACACAGGCAGAGGGAAAAGCAGGCTCCATGCAGGGAGCCTGACGTGGGACTCGATCCCGGGTCTCCAGGATCATGCCCTGGGCTGCAGGCGGCGCCAAACCGCTGTGCCACTGGGGCTGCCCCGGCACACTGATTTTCTTTCTTCTTCTTCTTTTTTTTTTTTTGGCACACTCATTTTCTAAGCCTAGGATCTTGTCATGAGATTCCTTTTTGGTGTTCTTTTGTGTTAGATTCTTTGTTTACTGGATCACGTGACTTTGTCTTTAATGGTTATGTCCTTAATTGGCTAAAACATATGTTCCAGAGCTTTCCGAGAATATGAACATGGAGGTAACATTTTAAAATCTTTGCGTATCCAAAATATCTTTATTCTATTTTCACCATTTGATTAATGGTTTGGGTACATATAAAATTCTAGGTCGAAAATTATTTTTTCCTCAGAATTTTGATGGTACTGCTCTATTATCTCTTGGAATCCAGCACTATTTGTCCAGAAATCTGATGATATTTTGACTCTGAGGGATCCAACCTTTTCACAGCAGACGTTTAGTTAATCTTCCTGTTTTCAAGTAATGCCTGATTTCTGCCTTCTCCAATATTAGCACCTCCAACAAATAGGGCCTTTCAGGGACTAGGAGTTTTGTGGGACAAAATGATCTGCTTCTTGTTGGTATTCTTCTCTGCTCCACTTAATTTCTTTTGTTTAAATAAGTCAATTACCACTACTCTACTTCCTATCTTGCATACATATTTTGCTCTCTCATTTGCTATGCTACAATCTTTTCTCCCATCTGTCCTTGTGGATTAATACTATTTTTATTCATTTCAGTGAGGATTTAGTAAGGAGTATTACCAATGAATATGCTAAGACTATCATATATTACCATATCATTGCAACTAAATTAAAATCTCCTGAGGGTATGGTCTGGAAATTTGAGAAAAGGAAAAGCCTTTGGTGATTCTGGAACCAGCCAGGTTTGGGAACCACTGTCCTAGCTCATTTATCTTCAAACTTACTAAGAGGCCAGTAAACTAGAATCCTGGAAGTTCTACTGTCCCTAAATTATTATTGAAAGGGAAATAAGCTGATTGAGTGAACCTTTGAAAGTTTGAGGAGGAAATGTC
This sequence comes from Canis lupus baileyi, assembly GCF_048164855.1. Taxonomy (NCBI): domain Eukaryota; kingdom Metazoa; phylum Chordata; class Mammalia; order Carnivora; family Canidae; genus Canis; species Canis lupus. Next base: position 25,875,647 of record NC_132869.1, on the reverse strand, counting down.
TGACCACTAATCTAATTGTTAGTAAGGGTGAAAGTACAAATTTGAAAGTAATATGTAAAGTCTACTGAGAATTAGTAAAACTGTAATGTTAATATTATTAATCATAATGGAAAGACTTAAATTGGCAATGGCAGGGATCAGATGGAACTTGGTATGTGAAGCACCAATACATAAAAAGTGCTCTGGCAAAACTTGAGGCTTGGAAGGGAAGTCCCCCTCTTCCTGCTCTTCTCCAGAATATACTGTTGGTTGCCCTCCTGATATAGCCACTTGTCCAAAGATGACAGGTTGTGGATAGCCAGATACAATCTTGAAGCACTATGCCAAACCAGAAGGTGAGTAAAAAGAGTGCAGAGAATGCCCAAAGTAATGATGTAAACAAAATGTACCTCTTCATAGAAATTGCTGGGCCCAGGCACTGATGGGTAGAAATCTTGCAGGGATGCAGAGGTTCTCAGAAGTAAACAGGTTACTTTAATAACTCAAAACTGCTGGAGATAAAGTCCAGAGAAGAGCAGTGGCCATGCTAAACTCTAAAGGTGCTGCCATAGCAAGGCAGAGATATGTGGGCTACATGAAGGGTTCTAAATCCTCTTTGACAGATAGCCATCTGTCATCCTTTCAAGAAGGATCTTTCACGAATCCCAAGGCTTTTACATTAAAGACATAAAATAAAAGCTCTGGGCTTTGAAGTCCAGAGGATAGGAGGAAGGTAGGCTTTTATGAATAGGAAAGCAGTCCCTAATGAAGTTAGTCAGTGTTTTTAAGTTCTGTTCAAATTCTAATCAATCAATGGCTCCTTATATAAAGCTTTCCAGAACTGCACAAAAAAGTCAGTATCGATTAGCAGTGACCAGAAAGTTATCAGGCAGTTGGATGAGCTTAGCTGTTACATTTCTCAGACTTAGCTTTTCTGTCCTAGCTACTTACATGGAACCACTACAAAGTCAAATCTTACACGTGAATGAATAAGCATGTGGAATTTACAACTTTTTTCAAACACAGAGGTATTTTTCATTTTGATGACTTAGATATGAGAGCAGGTACCTCTGATCTTAAACAAAATGTTTTAAAAAACAAATGATTCTGTATTCTAGCTCTAATAAACAGTAGGAAGAAAAAGGTGCCGTATGGGAATAAGTTCTGGTATCACTGCTGTCCACGTAGTCCAGATGGGGACAATAGTCTTGACAACAAATGGCTGGGTAGACTCAGGGTAGGAAATACCTTGGGTCTACAGAGCAGAAGGATGAATGTACTGGGACTACTACACACAGATGTCTCAGTGTCTTCAGAGTGAGACAAAAGATGTCAGACACAATGAAAAAAACAACTTGGATAAAGTGACAGGAGATACTGAAGGCTCAAGGAACCACTGATCCTGCCACAGATGAGTGGGCAACAATCAGAATATCGATAGGCATCCCAAGGGAATCTATACATTCTTGAAAATCAGGTATCATTAACATTTACCCTTTATAGATATTTGAAGGGCCTTAATAAGAGCAAGTATCTGGTTTTAATGGTAGATCGGTTATGCATGAAGTAATCTATTCATCATTCTTATTAAATATATTGGATGGAAGTGCAGAGATCAATTATTACTACAGTTAAGATTTTCTGTAAGTGTATTCAAATTCTTTAACCCTGGTTTCCTTAGACAGTGTTCTTTCTGTGACTAATGTTGAGGGTCCATGGTTATAGTTGTCAAGTATCTGTCCCACTTGTATTCTTTTTTCTTTTCCAACTTTCTTTAAGTAAAATCCCATATAAACATCCAATAAATAAGAAAGAGTTGCTTCTAATGAAAAGAAGCTAGAAGTAGGGTTTGGAACCCAAGGTCACATCTATAATTCTTTGCAAAAAGACTTAGGATAAAACAATCATAACTGTGGATAAGAAGACAAAGAGATATATGAAAAAAAATCAAGCTCAAGGGCAGAAAGCTTTTATTAATTGGTAAGCTAGGATCTACCATATAGGTGATTGAGACAAAGAAGGTGTGCAATAAAGGCTTGTTCAAAAAAATGAAGTTTCAAATCTTCTTCAAGATTCTATCAGTCTTTTTAAAAGATAAAAACAGTTGGGGGGGGGGGCAGTAGTCAGCAGTGGATGAGCCTATAATAAACCATACTTTTGCCCTTAGAAACACACAAGCTTGTAAGTCCATATTAGGCTAAGAAGTTCATGGCATTCCTGATCAGGGATCAACAAATAAGTCCTAAGACCATACTGACTTGGGTATAAAAAAAAATCCATATAAAGTAAAGCCAGGATCATCAGTGATGATCAGGCATCCTAGTAATCAGCAGGGCCATTTTAATAGATGGTCCAGGGTAAAGCAGGCACAAAATTCAGTACAGAGCATAGGGAAGACAGGAAAGAGCAGGGAAGGAAATAGATCTGGGCAGGTAAATTCAACAGAGTGGGAGACCAGACTTAACAAGAACAAGAACAAAGGGGCATAAGGCACTAATGCTGAGCAGCAGGCAGAGGCTGGCTATTCTCTGCAACATTTCAAAGGACTGTGCTCCATTGGTTTGTGGGAAGCATCAAGTCTACAGATACTGACCAATACTATGAGACAGAGGTGAGAGAACTACAGAGAAAACTTGATTCAGATGATACAGTGGCAGAAGTACTAGTTGAACTTAACAAACAACTTTCCAAGCAGAAGAGCAAGTGGTAAAAGAAATGCCTGCCCACCTAAGGCAGAACACTTCTGGATTTCTGCTGAACCTACTTACCTCTGACTTGCTGTTCTAGACTAAGGATGACTGCCACGGCCTGATGAAGAATAAGGAGTTTTGTTTGGGGTTTTTCACTCTTTAAATGGAGCTGACACATTCGACCAAGCTCTTTGAATGCCTCGTTAATATCCCGCACACGTAAACGTTCTCTGGCATTGTTAGCCATCCGCCTTTCTTTCTCCCTTTCTATCTTCTGTTCTGGGTTCAAATCCTCATCTTCATTAGTACTGCTAGAAAACAAAGTAATGACAATGTCTATTAGATTCCCTATAAGACATGCTCATTGTATAAAATTATAAAGTACAAACATGGAGATGAAAATTACCTTCAAATTTAACCAAACGGTAATAGTTACATTAACATGATTATATATTCTTTCCAGTCTTTAATGTGCATATATACACACATATATATAGTTGAAATTATACCACATACATTTAAAAAAATTTCTTTACTTACTTATCCTTTTATTTATTTAGAGAGTGAGCACACATGCAAGCTGGGGAGGGGCAGAGAGAGAGGGAGATAGAGAATCCCAAGCAGACTGTGCAGAATGTGGAGCCTGATGCAGGGCTTCATTTCACAACCCTGAGATCATGACCTGAGCTGAAATCAAGATTCAGATGTTCAACCAAGTGAGCCACCCAGGCACCCCCATACATATATTTTTAAATGCTTTCTCCATTGCACATTCAGCATAAACACTTCTTCACACTACTACAACTCTTTATAAACATAATTTGAATGACTACATAATATTCTAGTGCCTTGTTACTCAGAACGTGATCATCATCAGCAGCATTACTGGGAGCTTATTAAAAATGCAGATTATCAAGTTCTACTGTAAGCCTACTGAATTGGAAGCTACATTTTAACAAGATCCCTGGCTGGCTCAAATGTACATTAAGGTTTGCGAGGTACTGTCCTCGTATACTAATGCATTATAATTTGCCTAACCTATGCTTTTAAATATATTCTGGCAGTAACCTGGTGAGAAGGAAGAAGAAAAGCTTAAGATACAGAATAAGAGAAGTATCTCAGAAAATGACTACTTTTTGTTTCCAGAGAGAAGTATCAAGTGGCGATGATTTTAAAACATGAGTCAACTGGAACATTTTTTTTGAAGGATAAACTGGCAAAATGAACACATGTTCATGTTCAAATGGTCATTACATCTTGATCAGCAAATCCAACTTTAGGAATTCATTCTAAGGATACAATTAGAGATGTACATAGGAATTTACAAAAAAAGTTGATCACAGAATTATTTACTGTAACAACTAATTGGTAGTCCAATAATAGGACACAGGTTAAATGAATTACAATACATCCAGACAAATGTCTACTAAGTAGTCTCTAAAAATTAAGTTGCAGATTGTGCTAGTAAGTAAAAGAGGCCAGACACAAGGCTATATGCTTTATGATTTACACGAACTTCTAGAAAAGACAAAGCTGTAATAATAGAAAGCAGATCACTGGCTGCCAGGAGATGAAAGAAGGGTAGTGATTACCAAGAGCATAGGAAACTCTTTGGGGTGGTAGAAATATTCTGTATTAATGTTGTGGTGGCTATACAACTACATACATTTGTCAAAGGACAAAAACTGCATACTTTAAATTGGTGTATTTTATTGTATGTGAATTAAACCTCAGTAAAGCTGGCTAAAAACAAAAAGGAAAAAAACATGTCTGAGAAAACTCAGGGATAGATGAAAATATTAAAAATACCCTATTTCAGAAAAAAAGTTGATACTGTAAAACTTATATTCAGCTTAATTCCAATTTAAACTATATTTATGGAATATTTATTTCTTAAACAGTAAATAGTAATTAATTCTTGGTAGTACAGTTTTTTGTGATTTTTATTTTCTGTATTTTCCAAATGTCTATTATCAAAATGGATTAAATAATCAGAAAAAAAACCCCAACATTTGAGGGAGATGATTTGGAGTAATTTTTAGAAAATTCTATCTTATTTATAGGAGCACCTGGGTGGCTCAGTTGGTTAAGAATCTGCCTTTGGCTCGGGTCATGATCTCAGGGTCCTGGGATTGAGCCTTGCATCAGGCTCCTTGCTCAGCGGGGAGTCTGCTTTTCCTTCTCCTCTTGCCTGCTGCTGCTGCCCCTGCTTGTGCTCTCTGTCAAATAAATAAATAAAATCTTAAAAAAAAAAATTCGGGATGCCTGGGTGGCTCAGCAGTTAAATATCTGCCTTTGGCTCAGGGCATGATCCCGGAGTCCCAGGATCAAGTCCCACATGCAGCTCCCCGTAGGGAGCTGCTTCTCTCTCTGCCTGTGTCTCTCAGCCAGAAACACAGCCATTTTTCAGCCATTTTTATTTATAAATAAATAAAATCTTAAAAAAAAACCCCAGAAAATTATATTTATATTTCAGAAATAAATGACTGAGCAGAGTCTCTCAGAACTCTGAAATAATATGCACAAAGATGTTTTTTCTCCGATAACTTGAGTACTATAAAATAAAGAATAAGTACACAATATTTTTACTAGCTAATTGTCAAAAATTATATAAAAATATTCTTTTATAATAGAATCACTAACTCTTTTACTTCAAAGGAACCTTTACAGATCATCTAGCCCAAAGGTTTCAAATATGGCCACCTATCAGAATTTTCAGGGGCACGTGAAAAATACAGGTTTCAAATTTCCCACTGACAGAGATGCTGATTTATTGGGCTTGGGCTGGGACTAAGGCAACCAATACAGAAATACATTTAAAATATTTCAGGATTCTGTGCATTAGGGCTGAGTACTGCCAGATTCAGAGAAATCACTGACCTCCCTAGAATCATACAGTTAATTAGTGGCAGTGTAATGACAAGGACCTAGGTAAGTGTTCATGGAAGCAGGCCTATACCACATACCTAAAATTATCATCATAACAGTATCTATAGTACCTTACTGGATATTTACTGCATACAAAAGTGTGCAAATGCATCATTTTCAGTTTATTTCCATAAGAATCCTGTAATAGAAAGTCTCTAGAGAAAAGGAACTAAAGTTCAGAGAGCTTTAATAACTTGTCCAGGGTCACTTGGCAAATATATGATAGAGCCGTAATTCAATCCAGGTTAACTTTATTTATCCAGAGACCATGTTATTAACCTATTAACTTATTAATTACTGAGCACTGCTGTTATTAGTAACCTGTTATTGTCTTCTCAATTTCTGATGATCTGTAACAGGGTTCAATAAACTATGACCCATAAGCTGGCTCCCTGTTATCTTACATAAGATTTTACTGAAAGAGCCATGCTCACTTGTTTATGTACTGCCTTTGGCTGCTTTTATTATAATGACAGAGCTGAGTAGTTGCAATACAGACCCAATGGCCCACAAAACCTAAAATAGCTACTGTCTGCCCTTTACATGGAAAGTTTGCTAAACTCTGACCTTTATGATGAAAAGATGAATAAGAAGGAAAGATGCAAATTATTTCTCTTAAAAATTCTATTTGAATAGTAAAACTATTAAAGAATTAAGATGCCTCAAAGGAGGGGTCTCTGGATTCTCTAACCCAATTTTTACTTATTCATGTCTCTATACAACAGAGTACAATGCATATTAAAATGACAGTATTAAGGGGTGCCTGGGTGGCTCAGTTGGTTAATCATCTGCCTTCAGCTCAGGGCATGATCCCAGGGTCCTGGGCTTCCTACTCAGCGGGGAGTCTGCTTCTTTCCCTCTACCCTTCCCCCTAGCTCATGCTCGCTCTCTCACTCTCAGATAAATAAAATCTTTTTAAAAAAGAGACAGTATAGGAACCTTAAGATTTAACTTTTAAATTAATTTTCTTTTTTAAAAAATTAATTTTCAATTTAATTTTTTTAAAAAGATTTTTTTCTTTTTTTAAAAAAATATTTTATTTATTTATTCATGAGAGACATACACACACACACAGAGGCACAGACATAGGCAGAGAGAGAAGCAGGCTCCATGCAGGGAGCCTGACGGGGGATTTGATCCTAAGTCTCCAGGATCATGCCCTGGGCTGAAGGTGGCGCTAAACCGCTGAGCCACCAGGGCTGCCCAAGATTTTATTTATTTATTCATGAGAGACACAAAGGCAGAGACACAGGCAGAGAGAGAAGCAGGCTCCACACAGCGAGTCCGATGTGGGACTTGATCCTGGGTCTCCAGGATTACACCGCAGGCTGAAGGCAGACACTAAATCGTTGAGCCATCCAGGCATCCCTTCGATTTAATTTTTAAGTTATAACTACCATACTCATTGCAGTCTCCTTTGTACCCTAACTTAATACAAAGAATAATGTTTTAAATATCTATATGTGACACATATATATTATTGATGTCAAAAAACAGGATATGCCAAAAATATACAAAATCATCTAAATTTAACGCAGAACTAGAAAAATCTGAGGGAAGAACCTGGAAGTCATTTGAAACTAATGGTACTATGTGTCAATATCCACACTGCCACTGCAAAGCAAGGTCAAGTCCAATTTCTAGAAAATCTTCCTCAACAACATCAGTCCACCTGGAGTACTTCCTTTTCCATGTTCTTCTCAAATTATTGTTTAAATTAGGAGTTGGCAAACTTCCTCTGTAAAGTGCCAGATAGTAAATATTTTCAGCTTTGTGGGCCATCTGGTCTCTGTTGTAACTACCCAAATCTGCCAGTGCATTGGGAAAGCAGCCATAGACCATACGCAAATGAATGGGGTATGGCAGTGTTCCAATAAAACTTTATTTATAAAAATAGGCAATGGGCCAGATTTGGCCTATAGGCCATAGCTTGCTGACCACTGGTTTAAATCCTACAATAGAGTTTTACCATATTCACAGTGTTAATATATTCAAGTATTTATTGGTGGGATGTGTCTGAATGTCTTCATATGCACAATTTAACTTGTTTTAATTATTTTGTCCTCTAATTGAAGGGAGAGATGTAATTCTTTTTGTTATGTAGCCCCTAAAATACTGTGGTATTATGGAATACACAATTTTGGAGTCAGCATCATATGACTCCCTTTCTAGGGATGCCAGTGAGCACTAAATGAAGTAACATGAAGTTCCAACATAGTATCTAGAACATAGCTCACACTTAATAAATGCATGATACCCTTCAACTTTCCAAGTATTTTCACCCATGGCAACGGAGTGAAATGTAATACCTGGATGCTAACAGATACCTTGTTCTGCCTCTAGATGAAACCTTGATATCTTTTTGGGAGGATTCATCATCTGATTTCATGTCATCTGATGAAGGAGGTTCATGAAGGTTTTCATCTTTTTCTTTGTTTTCAGTCTTGATTTCTGCTGGAACAACGGTTCCAGACTGATTTTGTAAGCCACCTAACAAAGAGGCAAAGAAACAAAATAAATGTCCAGAATTAGAATTAAGACAGCAGGAAGACTTGTAGATGGTGAATGTTCTTACTCGTTATAGGACTATGATGGAAATCTGAAGATGTAGGATAATATACTACTTAAAGCTGGGAAGAACTGATCCAAAAACTTTGAAGAAAATGATTTTTAAAGCATCTGATTTTTAAAGAAGTCTGGGGCACCTAAGTGGCTCAGTGGGTTAAACGTCTGACTTCACGCCTCAGTGGGGAGTCTGCTTGAGATCCCCTGTTCTCCTCCTCTTCCCTCGCCCCCCATCAAATAAATAAATCAATCTTAAAAAAAATAAAAAGTCTGACCTTGAAGGTCACTTTAACGATTACTTCTAGGCACTATTTAACAAGTGAACAAATATGAGAAACTTCATGCAGTTTAGAAATTGACTTCTAAATGCTAAGGTAAAGGAGATAAGCTTTAACACTTTCCCAGATAAGCACAATAAAATGGGTCCTATGATTAAATATAACTGGGAACACTTTACTTTGGTGCTCTTAACATAGTTACATATTTGTACTTACTTACAAGCTCTGTTATAAATATTTAACATAGTTTGTTTTTATCAGAATTGTCTCTCTCTCCAAGTAAATTATGATCTTCTAAGTAACAGATACTATCATCTGGAGCTCTCAACATACTCAGAAAAATCTCTCACTGCCTCTAGGGACCATGAGGACTCAGTCATGACAGGAAGTGATTAAGGAAGGGAGACATGATAGAAACAGGAGGAGGTAAGATGACCAGTAAATACTGAAAAGTTTGCATGTGGTTCTATCCATCAATAAGTATCTACATTTGGCCTAGCCAAATGAAGCAAATGGAACCCTAAATATCTACCCTCTATATTCAATAGCCCTACTGTTTGGAATTGTCCCACCTAAGATGGCTTTTTTTTTTTTAAAGACTTTATTTATTTATTCATGAGAGACACAGAGAGAGAGAGAGAGAGAGAGAGAGAGAGAGGCAGAGACACAGGCAGAGGGAGAAGCAGGCTCCATGCAGGGAGCCTGACGTGGGACTCAATCTGGGGTCTCCAGGATCACACCCTGGGCCAAAGGCGGTGCTAAACTGCTGAGCCACCTGGGCTGCCCCCTAAGATGGCTTTCGATTCACAGATGTCAATCTGCTTGTAAGAAAGATGACAGTGTTCCAAATGATATCTTTGAATGCATTACTGCTGAAAAACAATACAATTACCTCTATAATTTTCTTGTGTTTTGTGGTTCAAGTCTGTGCTTGAAGCAGTGACTGTACTAGACAGGACTGAATGATTGCCATTGAGACTGACAGAGTCTTCTCGATGAGTTCCAACCTAAGGTAAAAAAAAAAAAAAAAAAAAAAAGAAAAAAAAAGTCAAAACAATTCAGGGGCAATAATTGTATAAATTGTTTTAATGGTTTTAATAAAGAAAACAACATCTATCACTCATCTGAATTTAGCAACTTTTGGGGGATGCTACTTTTCTGATTTTTGGATTTCAAAAGATTTAATGGTAATATTGCTTTTAAATCAAAATATAAAAAAATAAAATTCCAACTTTCAAAGTTTATATCTCACAGAAGGTTGTGTGAAGCAAATGAGACACCAGAGAAAGCACTTTATATGCTATAAAACACTACACATTATAGCATGTTAATAATCCTACATCAATCTGAAAAATCTATATGCTGCCTAAATAAATCACAGTATATATAAATTTGCATTTAACAAAATACTGCTACACTACAAGTAATAATAGTATTTATCTGTACTTTGGTACCCTTTCCTCACACACACATATATAGTGTCTTGTTTTTTCTTCTTCCTATGTCTCCCTCAATAATTTTAAAAGAGCAGCAAAAGCAATACAAAATGAAATTGACTTAAAAGTTCTGCATTGCCAGGCAACAAAAATGACATATATTTTTATTGTTTTAATCAAACTTACATAAATCACAATTAGCTTATTAGAAGGTAAGACATACAAATACTACCAATTATTTAAATAGAGTAGTATTTTTAGAAAAACTAGTTATAAATGAAGCTTTTTACTAGAACAGTAGCGCTGTTACTAAAGAGGGTTATTGCTTGGAATTATACATAAGAATCACTGTTTTTCAATAAATCCATCAATCCCAGCAAACTCTTTTGGTTTGAATCTCTCTTGAGTAATTAATATAGTTTTTAATCTTTCATGACTTTGTGTGAATTTTACCCTAGGAAGTGTAAATACCTCTATACAAGTTTATCCTTCGGTTTCCTGTAAGCTAAACAAAAGGTACCAGAGCAAAGTTTCAGGCAACAGGCCATTTGGTACTTGTCCTGTTTGGAACACATCAGGTCTTTCACCACACTTTTTAAGAAATATATGTTCTCCGCCCTTATTATCTTTATTTTTTTTTTTCCTTATTATCTTTAATGCAGCTTTCACTTTTTAAATTTTTCTGAGAAGGGGGAGCAGGAGGGAAGAGCAGAGGGAGGGGGAGAGAAAGAATCTTAAGCAGGCTCCACACCTAGTGCTGAGCCCAAGACGGGGCTCCATCTGTCACAACCTTGAGATCGTAACCTGAGCCAAAATCAAGAGTCAGACACTTAACTGACGAGCCACCCAGGTGTCCCTTTAATGTAGTTTTAAAAAACCCACTTAATATATTCCCTATCTACTTTTAAATTTATTTGAGGATTAGTCATTGCTGATGATTAGTTGCTTTTTTTTGCTTATTATGAACTACTTAATCATCTAAGCAGAGGGCCAGTTCAAAACTCCAACTGATAAAAACAAATATAGTATAAATACAATATATAGCTACAAAATTTTTGGGACTTTAGGAGTCTAAGCCTATTCTGAAGATAAATACCACCAGAATAATTTTGACTGGTTGAAGAAACCACTGCAGGACAAAGTAAAAACTTAGATTTCTGTGTTTGTGTTTATACTGTAAACTTTAAAAGTTCTGTGATCTTTGGTCTATGTGCTAATTTTTGTTCTTACCTAGTATTTTGAGCTATAATACCAAGTAACTTAAAAGAGAATAGCTTTTTAAAGCTTAAACTTTTAAAGTTATGTATATTTACTCTATACTACATGTGTACAACTCATTTAATAGCTCTGTAAGACAATATCATCGAGTACCCTGACTGAATTTTCATCCAAGTGATAACACATCTTCTGAATTCTTACTTATTAGTAGAAGCAATTCTTTGATTATCTGAATCTCAACTAATAAAAATGTCCTATCATTTCCCTTCTGATGAAAGGCCTGGCAAACTAAAGACTATCTATATAAATCTTAGGGCTTTTGCCTTTACCTGAAGGAAAATCATATGGCTTATCAATTTGTTTTGGGATACAAATGCCAGTAAATATTTTCATCTCTATGGAATACTATGAACTAAGTATATTTTTGGCTTCCAGAAAGAAGAAAAAAATTAAACCTTTGAAAAATGGTCTCAGACTAGCAAAAAGCTGCAAGTCTGGAGTTTTTCATGTTAATGAAGTTAGCAGGAATTTTTTTTTTTTTTTTTTTTTTGGTAACTTGATTCCTCTCGCAAATGGCCCTAATATATTTTCTGGAGAATTTGACTTTCACAGTTCTTAAGTTCTATTTAACCCTTGCTCACACTGGCTCCCATGTCCTCCTTTTAATCTGCAGCTACCCATTCAAATGGCTCTGTCCACAGACACAACAGGTGTATAAACAGTTCTTTGTCTGAGCTCAGAGACTGGGCCAGCCAGATAGGACCCTATGTTTAATTGTTCCTCTCGTTAGCATACAGCTGACAGGCTGCTCCTACTGGGGGGAGTAGCAGGGGAAGGCAAACCCCTAGGCCTGCTATGCTCTAAACTTCAATTATTATGAAGAGCTCTATTTCAGAATAAAAGACCCATCTCATTAAATGACATCATCCTGCATTCTGAATCTTCACAATCTGTGTATGGCCTTACTTTTGTGGGAGCACCCAACAAGGGACCTGTTTTCATTTAATTTGGCCAATAGCTTTAGCACCCACAATAGAAAAATGCTAAATCTAATTAGTTGATGAATAAGAGGTCTTGTGAATTAAGGAGCAGATTGAAAAGTACTCAGTATGAATTCCTCTCTGATTCTGAATTCTATTCTAATAATTTGTTCCATTTGTACTATTCACTGAATACTAATGATTTATATTAATCAGTATTAATCTACAGACTGATTAAAGGATCTTTATGTTCTGTATGTATTTTGTTTTACCTAAGTTTTAAGCTAGAAACTTGGCAGAATTCATTATGGTTCCTTTTTAATGATATTGCCATAGATGTATAACCTGTATGGTTTTCAAACTTAAAAGTTGCCATTTGGAACAACTTTGAATTTAAAAAATGGTAGCAAATCTCTTAAAAACCACTGTCATGTAGTTTGAATGAGAAAAAAATTAAATTGCCCATTCAGGAAAAAATTGGTTAAAAAAGTAAAATACAGTTAAAAATAAACTCCAATTCATTTGAACCTAGGCACATAATTTCTATAGCATATACACCTATACTAATAAAATTAAAAACTGTCTAAATCTAAGATTAAAAGAATTCCAAATTTGGTATCGTGGCAAAAGTGTTAATTTTGAATAAATATTACTTTGCTTTTTAGTCTTTAATGAGTTAATCCTATTCTCTAACTGCTTTAGGATTTAGAAAAGAAACTTAATTTTTATTTTTAAATTATTACATAAGAAACTTTAAATCCTACAATTTAAGATTATTTATTCTGTTGTCATACAACAACACCACACATCTCCAACCACAGTTTAAATAACAAAAACCCCAAGCAATTAAAAAAAAATTAAGAAATGGTTGGATTAAATTTCCTCAGTACTTATAACAAAGAAATCAATGGATTTCATGGACCTCATGGATACAATTTTATAACATAAATAAAAAACTTTTTAAGATTTGCATCAAGCTTCCATTAATACAAAAAGCTTTAAGATTTTAAAAATTTCATGAGACACACACAGAGAGAGAGAGAGAGGCAGAGACAGAGGCAGAGGGAGAAGGAGCCTGCTTCTGCGTAGAGCCTGATACAGGACTCGATTCCAGGACCCTGGGATCATGACCTGAGCCAAAGGCAGAACACTCCACAATTGAGCCACCTAGGTGCCCTAATGCAAAAAGCTTCTAATATAACTTAGCACGAAGTTAAAATCACTGTTGCAGGAATAACTGAGTACTTTCTATTAAAGATAAAAGTGGTATCATGGAGCTATCTCATTGGGCCTCAGTATTCCAGATATTACAGCCATAAACAGATGTGACATACAATAACTTGGTACTGTTGAGACCTCTTCATAATGCCCAAATGAAATCAACAATTCCTTTTTGATTTTCCACTTAATATCAGTATTTTTTCCTGTCAGCAGTTTACTTCAAGAGTTTATTCTTAGGGGATCCCTGGGTGGCTCAGCGGTTTAGCGCCTGCCTTTGGCCCAGGGCGCGATCCTGGAGTCCAGGGATCGAGTCCCGCGTTGGGCTCCCTGTGTGGAGCCTGCTTTTCCCTCTGCCTGTGTCTCTGCCTCTCTCTCTCTACGTCTATCATGAATAAATAAATAAAATCTTAAAAAAAAAAAAAAGAGTTTATTCTTATACTAAATAAACAGGAGCAAAACTAAAGTCCAATGTTGACATTTAAAAGACTCTAAAAATCCAGATTTTGTGCTTTAACATTTAAACAGTGTCTCAATCATAACCTAGTAAGAGTATCTGACAAAAAGTCGTAAGATTTATATTTTATTTCAGCAAATATGGAGAAATCATCAAAAATACTGAAAGGGAGTATGAAATTAAGTAGATAAAAATGTTAACCCCATTCAAAAATAAGAGCAAATATTAAAACTATGCTAAGCTGGCTACGCTAATTATATTTTAAAAAGTAAAAGTACCCATTTTTTAAATAAAGATTTTATTTATTTATTTGAAATAGTGAGAGTGAGAGAGCAGGGTAGGGAGGGAGAGGGAAAGGGAGAAGCAGATTTCCCACTGAGCAGAGAGCCTGATGCAGGGCTCGATCTCAGGACCCTGGGATCACAACCTGAGTCAAAGGCAGATGCTCCACCAGTAAGCCACCCAAGTGCCCCAAGAATTTTTTTTTTTTTTTGAGATTTTATTTATCTGACACAGAGAGAGAAAGCACAAGCAGGAGGAACAGCAGGCAGAGAGAGAGGGATAAGCAGATTCCCTGCTGAGCAGAGAGCCTGATGCAGGGCCTGATCTCAAGACCTTGGGATCATGACCAGAGCTGAAGGTAGATGCTTAACCAACTGACCCATCTAAGCACCCCAGAATTATCCATTTCTTAGTTACTCTTGTGACATAGTAATCTTTCAAAATATTTAATTTTTGTGTGTATGAGCTAAACTAATGTTCAAAGCTTTCTGTGGTTGAAACCGCATTTAATTCTAAACTTTGAGGCTGGTCAAGTTCAGTTAAAAGTAACAATAGTCAAAATTAAATCTTGATATTGGCTCCAATTAACATATGTTTTTGGCAGTTGGTAGTCTTATCTCCTTGGTGTGAAACATAAAAATCTTTTTCTGGAATAATAAAAAAATACCAGACAATTATTTCATCTACAAGACAAGAGATGAAAAAAAAAAAAAAAAAAAAAACCCAAGACAAGAAGATGGATCTCTCACAAATCAACACTTAGCTATGGATGACTTTTATTGACATAATCTTCCTATGACTGAAAAAAATGTAAAGAAAGTTTAACAGCAACAAAGTTAATTCCCTGACCAAGGGACACTATTTTGATTAACCTATCTATGTAGCCTTATACTATCAGTAATCTTAACAGCATTTTAGGCTGAGAGCTAGGCCATCTGTACCACTTTTATCTTGGCATCAATTCTTATTCTTCTACTTTAAGTGTATCCTGGCTTACCTCAAATATTCCAACTACTTCAACAATACTGCCAAACTAATCACTTAAAAAGAAATAAGCAGACAGTTAAGACTCCAAGAAAAAGAAAAAAAAACTTGCTAACCCTTGTTACCTGACCTGGGAAGCTAATTTATCTTGTAACTCAAAAATTGGCAAGGTCTGGCCTATTGGCCAAATCTGGTCCTGGTTTTTTTTTTTTTTTTATTTTAGATTTTATTTATTTGAGAGAGAGACAGAGGGAAAGAGAGAGAGAGAGAGAGAGCAAGCACAGTGGAGGGAGAAACAGACTCCCCATTGAGCAGGGAGCCCAATGTGGGGCTCAAGCCCAGGACCCTGGGATCATGATCTGAGCTGAAGGCAGACACTTCACGAACTGAGACACCCAGGTGCTCCGGTCCCGGTTTTTTTTTTTTTTTTTTTTTTTACAAATTAAGGAGTTCTCTTTATGTAAATGAAGTTTTATTGTAACAGCTACCCATTGTTTTCATAATGTCTATGGCTGCTTTTATGTTACAATGTTAGAGTTAAGTAGTTGTGACAGAGACCATATAAGCCTGCAAAACTGAAAATATTTACTATCTGGCCTTTTACAGAAGTATGCTGATCCCACTTCTAAATGCTTGGAGAGAAAGCAATCATATTTAAAACCTGCAATTAGGATGGTACCCTACAGTAATGCCCATGAGAATAAAAATTTTATTTGAATGTTCTGTGGAATTCCTGAAGTGATGTTTATTAGAATAATCCTATTCTTTGCAGAAAATAAATGGAATGATGAAAATTACATATTTTAGTGAGAAGCTGACCTTACATATTTTACATGGTAACACAGAATTGCTGATAAACTGGTATTTATGTGGTTATTTCATAATTTTGGCCATGTAACCCCCATTTTTAGGAGCCTTTAAAACAAATACCGATTTATGTTAATGTAGAGGAAAAGTATAAAAACTACCAGAAAGTTAAACAGGGCCAAAAAGGAAAAGTGATTCTAGAATGTAAACTTGTGTCATTTCTTAGTCATCATCAGTTAGAAGACAGAGAGACACGAGAGAAAAATAAAAGCAGAAGATTAATTCTTGGGCAGCCCAGGTGGGTCAGCGGTTTAACGCCGCCTTCAGTCCAGGGCCTGATCCTGGAGACCGGGGATCCAGTCCCACGTTGGGCTCCCTGCATGGAGCCTGCATCTCCCTCTGCCTGTGTCTCTGCCTCTCTCTCTGTTTCTCAAGAATAAATAAATAAAATATTTAAAAAAAAGATTACTTCTTAAAGATGGCTGGCAACAGTTATAATATGTCCCCCCAAATCACATACCTTCCAATAATATGAAAAGAGTGGATTCCACATAGGTGGGTACTGGGCAAATTACTGATGTCCTCAGACATGGGTAAGAGCCACAAGGATAAGAATCTTCCTCAATGGGAGAGTCACTGGCTGACTATGAACTTCATTTCATTCTATCCTTGGATCTTTTTGCTGAAATTGAGAACTGAGGACTCACAGCTAAACTACTCATTTCAGAAGGATGGGAAATGAACAGTGACTCACCTGACAGTTTCAGATTTTTTGGTCAGTTAATAACTTTTACATTTTGAGGGTAAACCTGTCAGAAACATCTGTAGCTCCAGCTCCACTAGTGACTGTATCTGGATGGAGCAGATATAGCAGATGATGTCTGGAAGATTTTCACCAGCTTGATTGCCTCTAAGAAGGCTATGGGAACTGGAGTGAGGATTGCGGTAGACACACTGAGCAGCAGTGTGGGCTTAGCTGTTGCGGCACTCATGCTCCTGCTCAGACTAAGCCAGATGCACCTCACATTGACAAGACTTTTTTCTAGACTATTTTTTTTCCTTTTAAAAGAATATTTCTGGCAGCCTTTTTGTTGATGCTCTGAAGTAGACAGCATATTCCTAGACGACAGAATGGTAGCTACTTTTTTAATTAAAAACTTCAGGGCAACATTTAATGAAGTAATTTTTCCCTCTGCAAATCCTTCTAAAATGCACTACACTTCTACATGACTTTGTAGGACTAGATTTTGAAAAGTCTCTTTCCAACTCACATCCAAAGTTCATAAAAACAACCTCCCCAAGATGTTCCATTTTATACAAATGCTATATTTAATTGGGAGAAGCCAGAGATACATCAAATATTGTACAGGAGCAGTGAGCTATGAACAGGAAAGAATTAAAAGGTGATTAAGAAGTGAGAAATAACTTCAAATTTTGCAGTTCAGACAAACTTGGGATTCATATATATTGATTTTCAAGGCACTCTTCTAAATAAGGATAAGCAGTTATTTCAACAAAACAATTCATTAATTTGACAATCTACATTTATATTTGTAACAGATACTATATTATATACCACTGATATTATTTTATTATTACTAACTGATAATACTCCCTTATATTTCTATGACTTTCATAATTTAAAATGTTTTCACATCTTATTAGCTTTCTGATAACAACACAAACTAATTTAGAAGGCGCTTGCATTTCAAGGTTTTCTGGCATTGAAAAAAAAAATCCAAAACTAGTTGTTAAGATATGTAGGCTATCTAATGTCACCTATGTTGCCAAAAACATTGTACTCGGGAAACTAGGCAGTGATGTTTGATGTTTACTTCAGCTGCTACAAAATGAATATAAATGGCTGTCTGACACATGAATGTGAAAGTGTGGAACCCAACCTATTTTATAAAACACAAGCCTTCAGCATTTGGGACACCTAATTATTTCGATGATAGGTGAATTTTACCCTTGATCACATGGCTTACAGGTAGAAATCTGCTTTGTAGGAGAATATTTCACAGCATGCAATAAATCCTAAAAACAATGCTATAAACATTCAAACACATGGCATCAGTTGAATTGCAGGTTCTAAAGAGCTTCATTCCTTTAAAAAGACAATCTGGATAAAAAATGGTAAGGTAGGACATACAACAAAATTTTTTTTCTCTCTAAAGAATTATGTATTTAAAAAGACGGATTGGATTATTTTATTCTCTTCAGAAATTAATTGAACATTGTTTCCTTTCATTGTCACTTAAATTACAGCTATTCTTAAAACTACCCCATTTTTTTCTTTGTTTGGTAAGAAAGCTTACATTTGGACTAGTACAAATAATTTCACATTCCTTCTGCTTTTGAAGGGTGATTCCAAATTATAATAAACAGCCGTTCTAGACCAGAACCCTTGAAATTCAGGCTTTACTGTTTTTGCTCTTTAGACTTCCTACACACTATTTCAAGGCAAAAACTGTTCTGGTGACACATCTGGAGGAAAAAAACTCTAAGTTTAAGCTAAAATGGTCTTGTAGAAAGTTTTAGCTCTTTGCACATGATCATTAACAGGACTTTAAGGGCCAATGTTCAGCCAATCACTCTGCCTAGTAAGTGTTTTTAAACAAGAAGGACCCTCTCTTCCAAAGATTTCATGAAAAACATTTAAGACTATACTATAGGCTTTAGTGGTTATTACAAAAAAGATGAGCACTATTTTACCATTGAAGCAGATCGACTGCTTGTAACAAGGTTTGATCCACCATAGTTTGAATTGAGGCTTCCAATTGATGCATTATGGGATGGTCCCAATAAACTGTGTATATCACTGTGACCAGCAGGCAAACTAGTAGACGGTCCCACAGCATGGTTCCGCAGCACATGGATAGCATCATCCAGTCTGTCTAAACGATCCTCCATTCGAGATTGCTGTAGGAATTGAAAAAAGACATGGGGTTACTGCTGGTATCTGTTAAATTCATTAAACTGCTATGTTTCCTACTTTGGGTTATATGGAAGACAGCAAGTCAAATGTACTATATCAAGTAGCTTCAAAAGCAACTACCTGCACTACTACCAAGAATCAAAGAAAAGATATTTGTCAACTAAGCAAAATTAACAAAGCTTCAGAAACAAATCACTGCTTCATATAATCTATTTACCAACATACCATGAGGCTATTTCTTTTGGCTTCCTACAAAAGATGAAGGCTAGTCTGCTGTGTCTGATAATTACAGGTGATTAAAAAGATAACCTGGACTTTAATACTGATCTTTGAAATGAGGGCAAACTTGGGGAAGGGTCCTCAAGTCCATCAAGTTTAAGTTGTAATTTTGTTTTAAGCGAATAAGCATACCTATCTTAAATGATTAACACATCCAAATATGTTCTTTCACAAAACTGAGGAAATGATATTGTCTGTGGATACACACATGCCCCATACACAAACATATTAGAATTTTAAAAATCAAAAGCACATGCCAGTAGAGCTCTTTTAAAAAGAATCATTCTCAATAACATAAAAGAACAAAAATCTATTCTTACATACTCTACAAAAACGAAAATGGTCACTGATTTTAAAAGACTTTGGAGTCTGTACAGACTTGAAGATTTTAAATGGATAATAGGAAGTATAAGTAATTGAAACACAAAAAAGGCACCATCTAAAAGAAATAGTACCTCACAGACATCCTTTAAGAAGGACATTGCATCTTGCAAATGCTCGTGAAGTTGCTGCTCAACTCGATTTTTCTGGCAAAGTCAAGACAGAACAGGAGGCAAAGCACAGGTTAAGATTAACTCCAAAAGAGATGAGGAAATAGCTGATGTGCATGTCAGCATAACATGTTAGTAAAGTTAACGCGGAGACCTGCAAGATCTACTTGTATTAAGGTATGAGAAGGCTGGGATTTAACAGCGAAGTTACAAGGTTAGCATCTAAATAGCACACATTGCTTATATTTGTTTGCAAAATATGAGAGAAGAAGACTTTCCTTTCAACTATTCTGTTAGTCACAGAAAAAGAACTTTTCTATTTGTAACCTGGAATTACTGAATGATATATGACTTAGCATTCCATCAAGTCATCCTTATTATTTTTTTATAATACTTTGTAATTCTGTGGTAAGCAATGAAAAGCCACAGTAGTTTACATTCTATTGCAAATTATTCGCCCTCAATACCCAGACAGGCTCTTTTATTCTGCTGCCTTATTCATTTTGTTAAATAACATTTTTGCTTATACAATTAACACGATACATTTTTTAAAAAAGAAAACATGAGAAGTAACACTTTTCATGACAAATATAATTGATATTATATTTTAAACTTTTAATGGACATGTAATAAATTATATACAGAATAGACACATAAGAAAGAGTAAAATATACCATTTTCCACTGCTGGACTAATTTTCTTGCTTTTACTTGATCTCTGGGCCTTTTTGTTTGTTTCCTCTTTTATGTAAACATAACAATATAGAAGAATTAAACTCTAGATTTATCAAAGAAGCAAAAATCCCATAACTCTATTTTAACACCAGCTGTCCAGAAGCCTGATGTCCCAAAGAACAGATGGCAAAAGGCACACCCAATGTGTCTTATATTGTTAAACTAAATCAGGCCATTTGTTAGCAAAGAATTTGTGTGTAATGCTATCCTACTGTTTTTTTTACTCAAGATTTACTGAAAAAATGTACTCTGCACTGTCAGATAAAAGTGACCTGTTTATTTCTAAGAGGTTCTTACCAGGGAGTGGAGTGAGTTTTCATAACTTGGGGATGAAGGAGCTTGCCCTCCAGGTCTGGGCCACTGACTGGTACCTGTTAAAACAAAACATGAAAAGCACATATACATAACCTTGGTTAAATCGATGATCTTGATAATGTTCTGAAACAAAGGGTAAAGGTGCTCTGTAGTTGTACATAAACTTATGTAAGCATTTTTGTTCAGCCTTCAGCATAGTATTGCCTACTTATAAGCCCAACACATTAGAAAAAAATCTTTTTCATTATTCATACAACAGTATTAGGAGTTTAAAAAAAAGACAAGACTATACTTTAAAAATAACTATTTAAAAAAAAATAAAAAAAAATAAAAATAACTATTTTTTAAAAATTTGTATTAGTTGGGATGCCTGGGTGGCTCAGTGGTTGAGCCTCTGAGCCTCTTCCCTCAGCTGAGGGAGTGATCCCAGTCCCAGAATTGAGTCCCACATCCAGCTCTCTGTGGGGGCTTGCTTCTCCCTCTGCCTGTGTCTCTGCCTCTCTCTGTGTATCTCTCATGAATAAATAAACAAAATCTTAAAAAAAAAACCTGTATTAGTTTTATTAACTACTTCTGTTATATTTTGTAACAAAAAAAAGCAGAAACAGATCCATAAATACAGAGAACAAATTGGTGGTTGGCAGAGGGGAGGGGCGCAGGAGGAAGGGAAAAGTGAGCGAAGAAGTGGGAGTTATAAACTTGCAGTTATGGAATGAATAAGTCATGGGATGAAAGGTACAGCATAGGGAATATAGTCAGTGGTACTGTAATAGTGTTATATGGTGACAGATGGTAGCCACACTTGCGGTGAGCATATGATAACATATAGAGCTGTCAAACCAGTATGCTGTATACCTGAAATTAATGTAACACTGTCAACTATGCTTCAAAAAACCAAAACCAAAACAACAAAAACTTTTATGGTTTGCATGTTCTTCAGACTTTGTCCAAAAGCACACATTATCTTGAGACGATGTACTTAAAATATACATAACTTAAAATTCTGTTCCTCCCCCCATGGCTTTACATAGTGTTCATGACAATGTTAATAATGACTGTTAATATTCACCGGATTCTCTAGATCATAATTTACTTAACCATCACTATTCCTTCACTATTGGATGTTTTGGCTGCTTTCAGTAGGCTATTATGAATCGTATCTAAATATTTCCATATTGTGAGTGGTAAACATTGTTATTTTCTTTTTGGGAACATGTCTTGAGGATAAATAGCATTTATTTGCAGGCATGGAGCCCAACATGGGGCTTGAACTCAAGATTAAGACCTGAGTTGAAATCAAAGTCAGATGCTTAACTGACTGAGCAACCCAGGTGCCCCAAGGATAAATAGCATTTCTGAATTAAAAGGTATAAACATATTTATGATCCTTAATTCACAAAGCCAAATTACTGTCTAAAGTGTCCTGCTACTTGTGCCATTAAGTTATACACAAATGCACCAATTTCAAATGACTGCAAATGCATTTATCTATTAAACATTTTCCCAGCATAATTTATACCAACACATATTATTTAATTTGGAAAGTATCAGTTTGAGAACTGTTAAAGGTTGTTTGCCCTTCAACTTGCAACATAATAATAGAAAGAAAAAAGAAGTTCAGAGTAGAAAAAATAAAAAGGAAAAAAACTAAAAAAAAAAAAAAAAAAAAAAAGGAAGGATTAACTCGATGTGTTGGAGAGAATGTAATGTAGTGTTTAAATGGTCTTGTCAAGGTAGCTTTAAAAAAAAAAAGACAACATACTTGATCAAAAATCTTATTTCATGACTGTGCATTTAGAAATAAATTACTTACAGAAAATAATGAAAACCATCCAAAAAAATACGTGTTATTGCTCTTAATAAAAGCTTCAGGGACAGGCAGCCCAGGTGGCTTGGCGGTTTGGCGCCGCCTTCGGCCCAGGGTATGATCCTGGAGACCCAAGATCGAGTCCCATGTCGGGCTCCCTGCATGCAGCCTGCTTCTCCCTCTGCCTGTGTCTGTGCCCCCGCCCTCTTCTGTGTCTCATGAATAAATGAATAAAATCTTAAAAAAAAAAGGTTCAGGGACAACCTGAGTTTTATTAGAAATCCAAAACTGGAGAACTTAAAGGTTTATTTAATTTGTCTCATTTACTGCTAACTGAAGTTTTAGCATTCACCAAATAATGTTGTAGATTATTTGCTACATTCAGAAAACATTGATAAACTTATCACAAACTTATATTATGTCATAACTATTATAGTTCACTTTCACTGAATAAACGGGTAATTCTATTCCCGTCAAACATATATATTTTGCAGGTTAAAAAGTTGGAAAGATTCTTAACCTGATTATCTCTCTCAATTATATGCATGTGATTGCATATAATTTGTGATTATATAAAAAATTTTTGTGATTATATAGAAAATATTTGAATACTAAAACTGTAAGAAAAATGTTAATGTACTTCATCAGATAATTTTTTTTTACTCGTAAGCAAATTACATATCTTGAGGACTATTACAAAGTTTCCTGCTAGACACACAAAGGTAATCCTAATTCAACTACATAAATCATGGACAATCTAAAATTGTGCAAGGAAACAGAAGCTTGTGAACTAACTTATTTAACAAGCAGTATTTAGCAACCAGAGAAATCCAGTAACTGACTACATGAAGAATTCATATAAACAGCATTTCTATTTAGCCTGTACCTCACCACTGATTTTACTGCACTGGTACTTTCCAAGCACAGATGTTGAATTATGAATTTTCTGTGGATAAGAGGTTAATTACAATTCATTTTGAAAAAGACCCCAAATTACTTTGAATGTAGCTTCTTTTAAATGTTTACAATATTTTATTTTTAGACATTTTGTTTCATCTTTTCTATTTCCCTTTGGTGATCAGCCTGTAATAGGACTCTAATCATAAAATTATTTAATCTGTATAGGATATTAATACAAATTTTCTGTTTAAACACCACAGGATTGTTAGTGTGCATCTGGTTGGCAACAGAGGCAATTTCTGTGGTTCTTCAACTAGTTTAGTGTTGAGGAATGAAATGTGCAGAGTTACTTAGATAAGAAATCACTCACAATCGTTATTTTTTTTACACTGATGCGAAGAAATCATATTAAAGTGTATATGCAAAATGGAATTCATTAAACTGGAAAAATACAAATACACTCAAACCTGTTTTGTTTTTATTATGGGACTGGCCTGCCTTAGTGTGACATACTTGGTTAAAACAGAATACTAACGTGCTTAAATCACTGATAACTGTTCGAACTTCATAGCAATGAATGCCAAGTTATATAGTTCATGGACAGAGCTCCTTGAACCCCAGTTAGTCCTTTCAAAAAATTCATGTTATTAGTCACAAAAGGGATGACTGGATAGTTTAGAAGAAGTCAATCCCAGAGCTGATGCTGGCATCTCTATCTCTAGCTTGTCATCATCAACTGTAGCATTATTACACACATATGGAAGAGAATAGGGGATTTCCTACCTTCTTTCTCTGTCACTTGATATCTGGAGTAGACTCACTACTGGATATCTGGATATCTACTCACTTGGGGCTTATCCTTCCTTCTATTATATAAGCACAACCTTGCAACTGTTTTTGTAGCTAACAATTTCTGTAACTGCCTGGGCCTTTTAGGGATCACCCCAAAAAGGACTGTAATAAACTTACCTGCTCTTAAAATTTAATGACCATTTCCCAATAATAAGCTAGCTAGGTGATTAGGAGAATTGAATTATTTGGCTAGAAAATATGGACAGGCTTTCTTTCATCACTAAATTCAAAATTAACCTAGTGTTTCTGATCTGGTCTTACTCTGAATGGAATTTAGAGTTAACTGGTTAATAAATTTAAAGACTAGATACCAACACTTTGAATGGCTGAAAGAAATTCTTAGAATCATTTATCATGCATTTTCTTATTTTGTTAGTTGCCTCCCTTTGTAATCTCACTTTATTTTTTTTAAAGATTTATTTATTTATTTATTTATTTATTTATTTATTTATTTATTTATTTATTTATGATAGAGAGAGAGAGAGAGAGAGAGAGAGAGAGACAGAGACACAGGAGGAGGGAGAAGCAGGCTCCATGCCGGGAGCCTGACATGGGACTCGATCCCAGGACTCCAGGATCGCGCTCTGGGCCAAAGGCAGGTGCCAAACTGTTGAGCCACCCAGGGATCCCATAATCTCACTTTAAACTCAAACTTGCATGAGATCTTGGAAAAAAGTTGGATAATCCTTAATGTAGCACTGAGCGCTCTGCTTTCCATAATTTGGCTCTTGCCAACCTTTCCATCTTAGTGTTTCACATGTCCATTCGTGGAGAGTTCATAATCATTCAATCCCATGACTCCAGATGAAGAAGTCATGTGCTTTCTTGCATCTGGATCTTTGTTACACTCTTCCTTTGGACCCAGGAAAGCTCTTTCTCCTTTTTAAGTCCTGTTCTCTTCATGAAGTTTATTCCAACCACTCTAGCTTAAGAGTGAATTCTGACGGTTGTATTTTTATGTGTTTATCTTTTATTTTCTCAGCTAAATTGAAAATCTCCTGAAGTCAGATAAATGCCTAACACCAAACACACTGACAGATGATAAAAATAACTATCTCATTGATTAAACTAGCCAAAACTAAGGAATCTTTTCTTCCCTCTCTTCTCTTCCTCCCTCTTTATTTCTATTGTACATGTTCTCAAGATTGCTACTGAGTATTGCAGTTATTAAACCTTTGTTTATTTATATTCCAAGAGTTAGAAAGGCAAAACATGGTTTTGCTTGTCTGCTTCCCAAGTTCCTTTAGTAAACACACCCTCTTAAATACTTGTGTCCTTTCCCAAATGGACATAGTCATCTCTCTTCCACCTTGCTGCTAGAGCGCTGATTTTGTTCAGAAGGGGGTGGGGTATCTATCTTTTCCTGGTATGAACCAGAAAAGAGTAACTCTATTCTTAGCTCTTGGGTAAATCCTGATGTCTAAGATAAACATGGTGGGTTCCATTTTTGTTATGAGCAGGTATGTTAGGGTCCCAGTGCTGGCCAATGACTCATGAGGGCCAATCTGCTGAAAAGGCTTCTGAAAAAGATTCTTACAATACAAGGCAAAGATGGCCCTTTTTCTTCTAATGAACATGGTTATGTCCACATATGGTATCTTGAATAGCTGAACTTGCCACCACCAGGGTGAGGAAGAACTGCAAAGTAGTAGAGCAGGAGCTCTGACATACTGGTACCCAGGAATTTGCCCTGCTATGGGCTTCTTGTACAAGATAAGCAAGCCCCTTATTATTTAAGCTAGTCAAGACAAGAGATTTTCTTCCTTTTAGCCTAATTCATCCCGACTGATACATGATAACTATCTCAGAAGTGCCTCATAAGCACACTCTAGGTAGAAATAGATGTTCTTGGCCTGAAAAGTTCCTAAGGAAAATAAGTGGAATTTAAACAGGAATGATGGTTGCCTTAGAAGCTGCCTATGTGGCTCTTCACTTGTGTCTGACTGATACTCAGGCATAGAGAAGAGGACAAACGTAGAAAGCACACAGTGGGTAGATTTTTTTTACTCTAGATAACAGGCTACTACCATAAAAGGTACCAAACAATTTCCACGTATTATAATGGAAACTCTGGTTTGCTCCATCTTTTTCATGTGAATAATTTATCACATTATGCTTTCCTTTTTCCTTCTCCCTTTACCTTTCTGCCAATTTAGGGTGTGTGCATATGTCTGTGTGGGGACAGGAAGGAAAATACTAGATACAGGAGATGGGAGAGAAGTGCAACTGCATAAAATCAGTCTTTGATGTGCTGTTTCAGTAGGAATAAAGAAAGAAAGAATTTTTCTTTGAATATGACTGCCGAATTGAATAAGAAGCCTATTAATACCTTCATTAAACACTTCAATAGACCATAGATTTTCATTAATCAGCTGAATCAAAGAGAAAAAAGGGTATCACTCATTAAACATCAAATAAAGATGGAGGAGGAATGTGAGATTTTACTTTGGACCATTATTTTTTGAAAAATGTCTAAGTCTTCCTATTCTCCATTTTAGTGATGTCCCCTCATAAATTCTAAACTCCTCTGCTGCCTGACTTCCCATTCAGTATTAATAAAAACCAAAGGGCAGCCTGGGTGGCTCGGTGGTTTGGTGCTGCCTTCGGCCCAAGGTGTGGTTCTGGAGACCCGGGATTGAGTCCCGCTTTGGGCCTTTTGCATGGAGCCTGCTTCTCCCTCTGACTGTGCCTGTGCCTCTCTCACTCTGTGTGTCTCTCATGAATAAATAAATAAAATCTTTAAAAAAACAAAAAACAAAACAAAAACCAAAGGACACTTTTACAGCTCACTGGGCAGAGGTGAGAAGGTGGGAACACATAGTAAGAACCAATATACTCATCTCTGAGAAAGAGGTAAACAGGCTGTGGCAAAAATGCCACTGATAATTTCAGTAAAACTGTGCCAGAGGGGTGAGTAGGGTTAAAGTTACATCATTCTTCCTGTAATTTCAGCTCTCTGTTAAATAACAACTTTAAGTCAATGGGTCTTTCATAGTCCTGTCTATGCGGGGAACAGCTGTTCAACTTTTACTAGACAGCTGAAGCCACGGTGTCTGAGAAAGTGGCAGAACCCACTAAGAGCTGAAAGCAGCTGCCAGCAGTTCATCATCTCCACACTGGAATGCTTCTTAGCAGTCACAAAGCTAATACACAAAGCACAGGTGATAGCCAGGGCCTTGATATATCAGAAACCCTCAATAAAGCAAAAAGGTTTAACAACAACAACAACAATAACAAAGCCACATGGACTTAATGACATGATCAGAAAAAGAATCATTTCTGAGGTCAAATTCTGGAGGAACAGGACAATTTTTACCCAATTGCCTAATGTCTTTCCCTTAGAACTAATACATTTCTTCTTTAGCATATTTTTTCCTCTGGACACTGCTAAAAAAATATGCTTTAAAATTATAGCTTAATGAATATTAAGCATTTTCCTATAGTTTTATTTATTCCTAATATTAAAAAATTTCTATTTTGAATAATAACAATTGTATTTCAACAAATTTATACTGTAGGATAGTATCAAATGTGGAAAGAAACAGGAAAAAGTAAAACAAATCTGAACCACTTATCTAATTAAAAAATTTCTATTTTGAATAATAACAATTGTATTTCAACAAATTTATACCGTAGGATAGTATCAAATGTGGAAAGAAACAGGAAAAAGTAAAACAAATCTGAACCACTTATCTAACTCTACTAACAATATTTATCCACATTCGTAAAGACTTCTTTTTCTTAGCAAAAAACCCTACATTATTCCTAATGTATGTGTGTGTATATGCATACATACATACACACATATATATGAAATAACAACTTAGTGGACCTAAAAATAAAGACAAACTAGCAGAAAGTTATTCATCTCTGAGTCTTACACGTGGTACATAGCAGAGAACAAGGAAGAAAGAAGTTAGATATACTTCTAAATAGGTTATTTTGATTATTTTCTATGCTACCTTACCAAAAATCTTGATATATCTACTCTATTTTGCTTTCATCACAACTGTCTAGCCTTATTTTTATCTTAATAACTGCTCCTAAAATTTATACTAAATTAAGAATTGGAAAAGAATAATTCAAAACTAGCAAATATTTAAATATTCTCCAAAATAAGTAAGAGGAAGGCTCTGTTTACAAGTTTTCTCAAAACTCAGATAATTTTTTCAAGATTTTATTGGACAATAAACAAAGTTCAAAATTTTCAAAGCAGCCCCACCCATGTTTTTAAGTCAACAGATAAAACAGAAGCCTACCTGTGAGAGGTGAGGGTGATCCAACTGGTGTTGATGGATTTGATGGAAAACTACTGCTGGTATGGTCAGGAGAATAAATCTAACCAGAAAACAAAATATACATGTATCAATATGTGACAACAAAAAATATAAATCCATCTGTATGGAGTTATTTTTATAATCTAAGTTGCCACTCATAAAACTCAGAGCGAAAAACCGGTTTCATCAATTTAGGACTATTACATTAGGCTATGTATAGTTTTATTTATTTTTTTAAAGATTTTATCTATTTATTCATGAGAGACACAGAGGGGGCGAGAGAGGTAGAAACACAGGCAGAGGGAGAAGCAGGCTCCATGCAGGGAGCCCGATGTGGGACTCCATCCTGGGTCTTCAGGATCATGCCCTAGGCCAAAGTCAGGCGCTAAACCGCTGAACCACCCAGGAATCCCAAGGCTATGTATAGTTTTCAAACTAGTATTAAAAAGTATTTAGGAGCACCTGGGTGATTCAGTTGGTTAAGTGTCTGCCTTTGGCTCTGATCATGATCCTGGGATCCTGGGATCAAGCCCCACATTGGGCTCCCTGCACAGTGGGGAGTCTGCTTATCCCTCTGTCCCTGTTTGTTTTTTCTCTCAAAATAAATCAATAAAATCTTAAAAAAAAAAAAAGGTATCATATATTCCAGGGGTGCTTACCTGGCTCAGTGAGTATAGCATGTGACTCTCATGAGTTTGAGCCTCACGTTGGACACAGAGACTACTTAAAAAAAAAAAACCATATGTATTCTAATAATGAGAGGGAAAATAGATCATATTTGTTTATCACTGTAGCTGAAAATTACTTACATTTCTGTTAGAAAAAGAGAATGACTGTAGAATTCACACGTCTAATAAACAATCTTTCTTAAATATATCATCCAAATAAGTGATATCCATTAAAAAAATAATTATCTCCAGAAACTATTATCTTTTGATAAGTCTTACCGTTTAAAAGCCAAAGAAAATAATTTTTTTTTTTGAAAATAATTTTTTGAAGTAGTTATCCCCTCTCATTTAAAAAGCTCTCAGTCTGATCAATTACATTTTTGCCAAATGATGTATCATATAAAACTGAACTTGTGGTGATGTCTGGGTGGCTCAGTGGTTGGGTGTCTGCCTTTGGCTCAGGGTGTGACCCCGAGGTTCTGGAATCGAGTCCCACATTGGGCTCCTGGCATGAAGCCTGTTTCTCCTCTCTCTGTGTATGTCTCTGCCTCTCTCTGTGTCTCTCATGAATAAGTAAATAAAATATGTAAACAAAAACAAAAACAAAAAAAGAAAAACTGAACCTGTGTCCAAAGGGTTTATTTTGTCACCCTTGAGGAAGAAACCCTAAAAGTCTCTCAGATAACATTCCCAAAATGATTTGTTGATTTTACCTCCTAAGAGGTCCATTTCTTTCTTTCTTTCATTCATTCATTCATTCATTCATTCATTGAGAGAAAACACAGGGGAGGTGGCAGGAACTGAGGAGGAGGGGCAGAGGGAGTGAAGGATCTTAGGTAGGCTCCATGTTCAGCACAGAGCCACACATGGGCTCAACATGGACTTGATGTCACTACCCTGTGATCATGAGCTGAGCTGAAATCAAGAGTTAGATGCTTAACCCACTGAGCCACCCAGGCACCACTAAGAGAACCATTTAAAAAAAGTATAAGATCTAGATGCATAAATTTTGGTATTTTGGCTGAAAATTTTGTTGAAATTTTTTGTATTTATTTCATATTGCTAAAACATTGTGACAGACAATAGTGACAAGTTTACCCAATTAACCATTAAATATTTTAAAGGTCTCTTTAAGTACTAAGAGTTCCTAGGAAGTTTTCTCTAGGACAATTCTATTTTTATAATGAGCATAATAAACCATCCTCACATCTCAGTACTTAACTTAGGGCAGAACAATTCAACTTATGTGGATGAACTGTGGTCAAACATTTTAAAAAGGAAAACTACTTGTGGGTGAAAGGAGTCATCCGATAAAAATACCCTTGCTCTGAATAAGCTTAGAGCTCTAACGAATTTAAAGAGACCCAAATTATGGCCAAGAAGGGGGTCTCAGCATTGGTTTTAAAGACAACATAATATGCTGAAAAAGCCAGATATTGGGACAGGCTTATTTAAAACAGAATTCCACAAATCATAATCATTAAACACAACAGCTTCTATTTTTT
Organism: Canis lupus baileyi; assembly: GCF_048164855.1. Taxonomy (NCBI): domain Eukaryota; kingdom Metazoa; phylum Chordata; class Mammalia; order Carnivora; family Canidae; genus Canis; species Canis lupus. Next base: position 25,845,059 of record NC_132869.1, on the reverse strand, counting down.
TAAAAAGAAGCAAGCACTGATTGAATTGCAACCAGCCAGAAAGCCTATTTTCCTTTGACTATGAAGGGATATACTATACCTACCTCAAAGAAAATAACACCAATTTGTATAATGTTACTAAATTCTAATTGTAAATGCCTTTAATCACCAACTCTCTCCAAACAGCCAGATCTAGAAATTGTATATTCAAGTTAAAAAGCCATTTTGGAAAAGCAAAACTATGGAGACTTCAAAAGATATTACGGAAGGACTTAGTAACAGGGAGGGTAGCATGTTGTATTAAGATCAATACTGTTGGTCTTAAAGTTGTTACCTTTTAAAAAATCAGGATGCACATATGAAAATTAGCTAAAGGTCACAGTTTGGTTCTTAGTGGGCTGCATACAGAAAATGATTTAAACCATAAACATATCCCTTTACTTTCATAAATCACTATTTCTCACATTCAAGATTCAAATAATCATAATTTTTAGGAACTGATATTAACTTTTATGCAATATGTCTTAACTATAATATTGGTAAGGCAGGGAGGAGTTGATAACATTGAGGGTGAGAAAAGTTTCAGGTTCATGCAAAACTTCTGATTACCATCAAGTAGACCCAACTCACTGAAAAGATTAATAGCATGATAGCAGTGGAGAAACAGCATTGCATCTCCAACACACCGTCCTGGTTTCGTTGTGTTTCTTCATAGTGTTTATAATGATCCTTCACTGCTTAAACTTGTTTACTTGTTTTATTACTGTCTCTTACCTTTTCCCCCAATAAAATGTATGCTCCAGAAGAGCTAGGATTTTGTTTCATTCAGACAGAATCTGAATTATACAGTATTTGCAGGAGCTTCAGATTCTACAACAGTGCTGGTAAATATATACTTGTTGAAGGAATGAATATTATCCTTGTGAGAAGTTACTATTTGAGTATTTCTTTTAAATCACTGGATCTAATTAATTATGTAGGCTCTGTCGCTCTTTCATGCTGCCAGTTTCTTTTTTTAAAAATTTATTAGAGCATTTGATGTTTTTTTAAAAAATGATTTTATTTATTTATTCATGGGAGAGAGACAGACAGACAGACAGAGGGAGAAGCAGGCTCCATGTAGGAGCCTGACGTGGGACTAGATCCCGGGTCTCCAGGATCATGCCCTGGGCTGAAGGCGGCACTAAACCGCTGAACCACCCAGGCTGCCCATCATGCTGCCAATTTCTTAATGTAGGTTTCCCTCAGAGCTCTAGTCTCAGTTTTCTTTTCTATTTACCTGTGTTTTATCCCTCAGTAATGGAACTTTTGAAAGTATCAACTATGACATCTCTATGAATGACTACTAAGTTGACAGTTCTTTTTTTTTTTTTTAAGTTGACATTTCTATCCTCATACTGGTTGCTGGACCTCTCTGTCTGGACATACTCTTTCATTTCAAGCTCAATGTGTCAAGCCAAACTTTGCATTACTGCTCCAAGCTTCCTACTCCTCCCTTCATCACTCTTCTGTTTCCTCTACTTCAGTACCAGCATTCTCATGGCCACCAAATCCACTCTCTCCCCGCTACCAGCCCCCTCCACCCTTCCCACCACAGACTCCAATACCTGCAATTCTCTTGTTTCTGAGATAGGAACATATCCTTCTCACCGCTGTGACACTACTTTAGACCTTTATTAGAACTATGGATGGATTACTTAAGTCTTTACATTTCTAGTTACTCCCTGCTCCTTCACGCCATACATAATTGCCTGAGTTATTGTCCCTAACCAGTTTTAAACAGTCAAATCTGACATATTGTTTCCTGCTGCCTACTAAACAGAATGACATTTGACGTCTTTCATAATCTGTCACAGAAATATCTTTTTACCTTATAACCTACTTATAACCTTATGTATCCTATAATCCAAACAAAACATATATATTTTTTTCATTTTCTGAATATGGCTTCTCCTTTCAAAACGTCTATTTCTTAATTTCTCCCTGATGGAATTCTACACCAGATGACAGTCCAGATCAAATGTCACCTCCCCACTTATACTCATCTTCACCTCCTTTATACTTAGAATAACTATACTTTTCCTGAGTCTTTTACTTTACAGTATGCTGTACGTTTTCATTTTTTGTATACTTGTCATATCATCTCTCCTTGACTGTAAGCTCTCTGAAAGCAGAAACCATGTAATGTTTTACACGGAATCCATCATTGCCTATCACTGCCTTATATAAGTAGGTGCTGAATATTTAAAAAAAAATTGGAAGTAAAATGCACTTGAAATTTGCTATACTTTTTGATAAAAATCAAGACTCAGTAAATGGTATTTTTCTTAATATTTATGTAATGGAGTTCAGTAACAGAAATACCAAAGGGGGCTAAAAGATCCTGTTATAAAGCTGAATTCACTTATAAATCAGTTTTATGGTATAAGTTTTGAGAATAATGATATGGTGATGTTCCATTATTTCTGAGAATTAGTGTAGATGTATTAAGCAGTCCATATTGTTCGGCAGGCATGGGTTTTTGAAGGTATAAGTAGACTACCAAGACAATCAATTGTGGGCTTTAAAAAATCATTATAAAAACACATATCAAATATAAAATGTATCAAGTATAAAAATATATAATTTTCATTTTTTTTCTTTCTTTTTTTTTATTTAAATTTTTTATTTATTTATGATAGTCACACACACACAGAGAGAGAGAGGCAGAGGGAGAAGCAGGCTCCATGCACCGGGAGCCTGATGTGGGACTCGATCCCAGGTCTCCAGGATCACGCCCTGGGCCAAAGGCAGGCACTAAACCGCAGCACCACCCAGGGTTCCCTCATTTTTTTTTTTCAAAAGCAGCTTCTCCAATTGTATAATAAAAGGCATTTTCTCCACTCACCCATCACACTGTCTAGTTCTCCTTTTCCCTAAATTAAAGTGATGACAAACAAATTGTTATTAATACCTTTCCCTGAACTGACAGCCTGGCAAAGTACAGGACTTTTTCTTGTACCTTCTACTTTCATAGAGTGGATATGTGGAGAGGAGGAGCAACGCTACATTAAAAAAACAAAACAAAACAGGATAATACAGCCTTTTAGATCACAGATTATTTCATTAAAGTTCACCTCTGTATGTTTATTCTATCACCAAACCACATACAAATTATACTTGTTCTATAGAAATTGTTACCTTAAGAAATTCTAAAATTAGACTTTGACAAAGAACATTCTAAATCAGGATTTTATTACTTTTTATACTTTCTGACCTTAAAGAACTCCTACACTGATGTTTGAAAAAAAAAAAGAAAAGTCAGTCACTTTAAAAATGGTGATGGGAGTGATTTAGAATGTAAAGCATAAACACAAAGTAAGAACTCATTCTGCATGCAGTCCATGGTCCTCATACTGTTAAATGACCAATGATGAATAACTCCCAATACCTTCTGCCAGGCTTAAACGGTAATATGCCTCATTTTACTGCAACAAATGAGGCTCCTCCTCCTATCAGTCATGGTCCATTCCAATCAGCAGGGTGCCAATAAGCCAGAAGCTAATGAAAAGGGCCTCAGACAAAAAAGAAACAATGGAGGGCTCCCAAGCCCAACCTTGGAACTGTGAGCCCAATTTTTTAAACACTACAGTGCACATTTCAGTTAATCTTTATTATGCTAATGTTATTGAGTCTAAGGAACAAAGAAACTTATTTCATGAATTACTTTTAAACGTCAACTTCCCTGAATTTTCTTTTCTTTTGTCAGAGACTACTGACCATTTAACTATCCAGATTAACACACACACACACACACACACACACACACACACGCACGCGTGTGCATGCACACACACACACTCTCTCACTCTCCCTCTTTTTCTCTTTGCTCGGAGGTAGAAATCAAAACATAAATTATCACAAAGAAGTCTGATATAATCAACAAAGTTAAACAGTCCTCTTGTTTGATCTCCTCTAAATTAAAGACCAAGTGTTTTGATATGGTATTAGGCACTGAAATAAACCAGATGTTTCTTCCTCTACATAACTCTCCATGGGCACAATCTTAAAGGGTTATTGTCTGGCAAATGTTCAGGGAAACACATTAGAAATGGCACGAATACCCAGATTTTCCTTTCCTTCTATCTACCCTAGTTTATTATCTAAACTAATGCATAATCCACAGGGCTTTGGGAACTTTGTGTAAATACTTTCATGTACAATTCTCTTTCTAGCTATCCTGAGATTAAGACCACAATTATCCCGGCTTAAACCTAAAATAAAGGAACCTTTGCAAATGCATTATCTGGCCTTACATGTTTAATCACAGTATTCTGTGTGCTCTTTAATACCTAAACTAAAGAACAAAGGTTGTACCCTGTGATGTTTCACACATGAAAGACCTTCTAAGACATGTATCAGACGACTGGGGAGCTAGAAATAACTACGAATGACAACAGCATAGTGTTTTTTCCATCTAAAAGTAGATGCTTTATTAAAAATGTCATATTCTAAAGAACTTAAAATTTCAAAGTATTTATGGTCACCATTTCCAAAGATCCATAATACCTAACATAAAATTCTGATATGCATGTTAGATTCTCAAATGTAATCCTCAGAAAATTCCTTCTCCTCATCTCTTCTAATCCTTCCTACTCCCCATGTAATGTTTTTGTTTTTCAGTACGTTCTGTGAGCACTAAAGTAAATGTAAGTCTGTAATGGAAGTTAGAGAAAGAATGTACTTTGGGGAGGTGTCTGGCGGGGAGGGGGCAGCAGATGGGTTGAAGGAAGGGATTTCAAGTGTGCAGACTATGGCATGCAGTGATGGAGCAGATGGAATGCATCACCATCAGCTATGACAGAAATGATTTATGGAATGACCTGGCTGCTCCTGCCTAGTAACAACATAGGATGACAGAGCTGAGTTTCTATGACAACCAAAGCCCACCCACTAACTAGATTAAACATTCTTGCCTGGCTTCCACTCATAGAGAATTTGGATGTTTTTTTCCCCCCTAATGCCAACTGGTTTGGCTAGTATGCTGGTCATAATATGGGAAAAAAGTCAGCTAGAAGAAGGGGAACTGAAAGGGAGCTTGAAGGACAACCACTGAGAGAACATTACGTATTCTTCCCTGCCTACCTGCCAAGGTTTCTTTACAGAAGTTTTCCTTGCATAAAATAAACAAAAGACCTATGAGGAAAAAAAAGCCCCCAAAATGTAGGTTGTATTTTTTAAAGTTGACTAGAATTCAAAGTTCAATGTTATCTGTCCTCCTACATGTGAAATACCTGCTACCAGATTCTTTCAGAATCCACAGAAAATATGGCAAGCCAATCAAATTCTTGGGAGGCCCTGAGATTTAATATTGTAGAAAAACTTTATTTCTAAGCAGATAGTTTTCATCAGGTGGGAATAAATCCAGAAAAAGCAGGACCATTTCCTTTAATCCTTATCAACACCTTGTGAAACTGCAGTCACTGTAGCATTTCTCTTTCTGGAGTAACAGTAGTGAAAAAGACAGTTGGATCCAGGTTCTTACCTAATATATATGGGCTTTATCCTTCCTAGCTTGGTGATCCCTAGGACAAACTACTTAATCTTTCTGAGCTGAAGTTATTTAACCTTTTAAACTTTAGTTCCTCATCTGTAATGTGAGGATAATAATACCAACCTCACAGGGTTTTCTTGAGGATTAAATGAAACAAAGCATGTAAATGCTTAGTATAATGCCTAGTACCCAGTAAACATTCAAATTATAGCTGATATTTTTGTGAGCTTTGTTCTTATCTTCACTATTTTTGTCATATGATGCAAGACTGAATTTGACAACCATTTACTGAGCTCCATTTTTTGTGAGGTGCTCCACTATGTGGTCGTTGAGTTTGCCTTGGCTTCATTACTCAAGAAACTTGTACTGGGATGCAGAGAAAGGTTTATTTACAGAAACTATATACAAAGAGGTTTATCTCCTTCTTAAATGTTCAATGGCTGCTTCCTCTACTCACATATTAAGTGGTCTGCCTTCCCCAGGAATAACAGTAAATGTGTCTGATAGAGTTAACTGCACTTTATAGAAAATGTAAGACAACTCTGTGAGAATTCTGAGAGGCATACCATTCAAGGAGAAACAAAAAAAACAAAAGAAAGAAAAAGCCTAAGGAGAAATTCAGAAAGTACAAGGCAGAAATGCCTCTCTTAAATAATTAGATTTGGAGTCTTTGTGAATTACTGGTAAATGCTCTCCCAAAAGAATTCCAAAAGAAGGGATTTCAGTTTTATTTAATTTATTTTATTTTTTTTAAGGTTTTATTTATTTATTCATGAGAGACAGAGAGAGAGAGAGAGAGAGAGAGAGAGGCAGGCAGAGACACAGGCAGAGGGAGAAGCAGGCTCCATGCAGGGAGCCCTATGTGGGACTTGATCCCCGGGCCTCAGGATCACGCCCTGGGCCAAAGGCAGGCACTAAACCACTGGGCCACCGGGGCTGCCCAGAGATTTCAGTTTTAATGTTTTAAGGATCAGCTATTAAAACAATCATTGCTTTGTCATTAATGTCCTGATGTGATATAAATTAGCTGCTCAAGAAAATACTATGGGATTCCTTCAAATCAGTTTTACTCATGTTAGCATGTGTTCTTCAATGAATCTGGCTTTTTTGGGGAAGACTCTCCTATTTCTTGAATCAGTTGCAGATGATTATTTTTCCTTTTAAAAAATATGCAAAATACTTTCTTCCTTGGAAAAATTTCCTATGAACACACTTTCTTCTGTGGACCAAAAGAATAACTGAGTTGTCTTTCTTGGTTCCATCCGACTTACATGGGCAATTCACTAAGTGTTTATTTAAAACCAATACATAAATTTAACAATCTCAGTAATTTTTGCTTTCGATCTAAAAATTCACAAATTTCTCTTCTATCTACATCTGTTTCATTAAATCAAAGACGTATTTAAATTGAATTTAGAAGGACAGGGTCTTGTGGGAGTGGGGTGAGAAGGTGTTCTCCTGATTTATTTTTAAGGGCAGCAAGAATCAATACAAACCGAGAAGAGTTCTAAATGAGATATGAAGTTGATTGTGTTGTAACTACACCCTTTAACTATGGCATGTACTGTCAACAAAATATAGCCACTGCACTCAGTACCATAAAATTCATTTAGCAGAATAGGTAAAATCAATACTCACAGATGCCAAAGCCTTTCCAAGTGCATCACCTGTCTGTGAGCTTCCAGCAGCAGTCCCTCTGGTTCCTGGATATTTCAGGTAGAAAACAAATGAAGAATTTTAGCAGGTAGGCATGCCTTTTTTTTTTTTTTTTGCATTCTGCCATGATTTCAAGAGTGCTCTCTACCATTATTTCACACACTGTCACGATAAATCAGCACATATTGTGTATGTGTTACACTTAAGTTAAAGATGAGTTCCTTACCAGTTTCTACATTAATGAAAATTAAATAGTTTTTCTTCCTTTCTTTCTCATTTTAAAACTTAAAACTAAAAAGCATATTGAAAGATGTGGGGTCGGTTTTCATTTAAATCCCCAAAGTAGGTTTTAGGGAGTTTTGCCAACCCAAAACAGCTCACCTAGAATGCTATCTGATCCATTGATGGGAGGAGTGTGTGAGGCAGCAACATAAGGCGAACTGCTGGTACTGCCACGATGGAAGCTAGACATTGGTGGGAGACTCGTGTTTATGTCTGTTGGTGAAACTGAGTGTGGAGGATAGCTCTAGAGAAAGAGGGAAAGAAACATGATCTATTAAATACATTTTCTGAATAATATGCACATATAACTGGACAACTATTATACAGGTCAAAGAGAACATTACAAGTTAGCAGCTGGAAGAGCACTGCTATTGTCATTTACTTTTGAAAAAGGCATACTAAATATAGTGAGCCTAGAAGTATTTCAAATGTTAGAAGTTTTGGCAGAATCAATTCTTACACTTGTAATCCAAAGAGAAACACAAACGAAGACAAAGTATTGCTGCACCCTAGTCACATGTTACAGCCTACCAAGCGGTCGTGTGAATGAAGGCTGCCGTAACTACTGGATTGAGACATGTGGGAAGCAGAGGTCCCCAGAATTCCACCAAAACCAGGCTGGCTCATCCCATTTGATGAACTCCAAAGGTCAGAAGAATTGTGGGTCCCATCTAAGACGAAAAGAGAAATACAAAATTTTTCTTAGCTAAAATTTTTTCTTTTATTTTGATGCTGTAAGAATTCAAAAAGACAACCTCCAGATACTTCTTCCCTCTCTTTCCCAATCCAGTCTTCTATCTTAGTTTTTTTCCCTCCAAACTGTGTAATTACTATTTAAAAGAAGGGAAGAAAGCTTTATAATTAGAGTGGGGAAAAAAGTAAACCAAACTGCAGTAGGCAGGTTGTCATAAAAATCCTCAAAAGATCTAAATTAATATCAAAGAGGATAATAAAAATCTCAAATTTGAGGATAGGTTGGATTTAATTTTGGTTGAATAGTATAACCACAAATATACCAAAAAATTCTTTATAATAAGCAATGTACATTATATCAAATATTATGAAACTGTGGAATAAAGAAGTTTCTCTGATAGAAAACATAAGTAATTGATAATGACTACCTTATAGTGTGAAATGTGTTAGTAATGACTTCACTCATGAGTGTAAAGTCCAAGAAGCGTTTATGTAGTGATTTACTGCTTCCATAGTATAGTATAGGCTTCCCATAGTCCAAAACCAAAGGAGACCAAATAAAAATGATTTGCTAGACATGAATTAAAGGAAATGCAATACTTTTTCTTTTTTAACAAGCCTTATTCTGTTCTTTGATATCCACTCTTTATATTGATCATTCTAGGAGTGATAAGAGTCTATACTTTAAACAAGAAACTAGTGTTAATATCTTTCATTCGTTTAAATTCTAAAATGAGAAAAAGTAGTTCTACTCATTTTTTTCAACTGAAGTCCTTTATAAGTTTGATCAATACTAGATGGACACACCATTGGTTTGCTGGATAGTCCAACTATACTGCAATCAGCAATAAACAGCATTAGAAATTTTAAACCAAATTTTAATTCACTTTGGTCAAAAATACCTACATAAATAACATTTGAATTCCTGTATAGGTATTCTTTTTCCTCACAATCTTAAAATATTAGCTAATATACAATAGATATAACTGCTGTAGGATTGACAACTATTTGGCAGTACTTACCTTGCATAAAGAAAGTGCTAGCAAACATACTGGTTGGTGGCTTGGGAGATGGATAACTAGGAGATTCACGGTTGAAATCATCTGAATTTGGGGATGGTGCATATACCTTTAAATTAAACAGGAAATTTAATTAAAATGTAAATGACTATCATATATATCACTTATGTAAAATGAGTGTTATATTTCATAAAGGGCCTAAAAAGGCCCAGTTAATATCTGTGTAAAGGTTAAAAAATTAAAAAAAAATTAAAAAAAAATATCTGTGTAAAGGGCTGCCACAAATCCAAAGAAACTGACAAAAAATCCACATATATAATAATCTTACTGTCTACGTATTTGTTTTTAGCTGATTACTAGAGAAAAACACTACTCCAAAAATCCCCATATGCATCTTTGTGTGACAATTACACCAAGTGGCTGAATGATGTCATAAATGTTGTTTTGTTTACAAAACAAATTCATATAGGCTTATTTGGACTCAAAATGTGGTAGTGGAAACAATGTCTTTTGAATACAGCATGAAATAGAATTTGGGTGCATAAAATTCATTCTTTTCACTGTTACAAGACTTAACAAAATCAAAATGAGTTGGGTTAAAGAGTCACTATACTTTGTTATTATTAAAGGATAACCATAAGAGGCACAACGCAGGTTTCCAGAAACTTGCTTAACTTAGTAGGGTTAGGGATCCCTGGGTGGCGCAGCGGTTTGGCGCCTGCCTTTGGCCCGGGGCGTGATCCTGGAGACCCGGGATCGAATCCCACATCGGGCTCCCGGTGCATGGAGCCTGCTTCTCCCTCTGCCTGTGTCTCTGCCTCTCTGTCTCTCTCTGTGTGACTATCATGAATAAATAAATAAAATCTTTAAAAAAAAAAAAAAAAACTTAGTAGGGTTAGCAAAATTAAAAGCAAATTCTGCTGAGGGATTTTAACTTTAAGTAAACTTTCAAGTCTGCCACAGCTTTAAGAAAAGTTATTTAGGGGTCCCTGGGTGGCTCAGTCAGTTGAGGGTCCTGGTTTTACTCAGGTGATGATCTCAGGATCATGGGATCGAGCCCAGCATCTGGCTCTGCACTCAGCACAGAGTCGGCTTGAGATTCTCTATCCTCCTCCTCCTCTCCCTCCCTCTGCTGATGTGCACATGCATTCTCTCTCTAAAATAAAATATATAAAATCTTAAAAAAAGAGAAAAATCTCATTTAATTTGTCAGAGCAGTATTAATTTCCTTTGGTAAACCTTTGTTTCAGATAAGCAAACTATGAACATTTTGAATTGGCAAATGGCCAACATAGCCATTTCTCCACAAAACTAAATGGGCAGCTAAATAACCTTAATAATCAAAATACGATAAAACCATTCTCATCATGATCGCTAAAATCAAAAAAGGAAAACAAATTAACAATTAAGGTGATGCACACTCTATAAAAGAGTAAACCAAGAGGAAGAATGAAAAGGTATCCTATTGTGAACAGCATAGAAAATATATTTCTTTTGTTTAGTTAGATAAGAGTACATCCATTAAATGTCACTCCAAAATAAAAATCCTAAGTGTTTACTTAAGTAGAAGAAAATAGCTACTTTATTAAAATTATGAGAGCATGTATAAAAACAATCATACACATCTTTTAGGCACAAGCATAGAATATTTCTGGAATTACACGTAAGAAACTTAGTGGTTACACCTCTGGACTTAGAACTGGGAAGGAAGACATTTACTTTATGTCCTTTCACATATTCTGGTATTTTATCCTGAGCATGTATGTCTATGCACTAATAAAAAAGTTGAGGAAGCACACACTGAGATTAAAATGCAAGTCAAAATTTTATTTACATAAACTATCATTTATATTCATTTATTCTTCCTCTGAGGCATTAACTAACTATAAAGCCTCTTGACAAATTACCTAAGCTTCCAAGACTCAATTTCCTCATTGGTAAGATGGTGCTAACAGTACTTGCGTCAGGGGGTTGATGGGAAAATCAGATGAGATAATACATATACAATGCTTTTAGCATAGTAAGCACGATTAGCTAATAATATCTCAATTATCTTTCTGTCATTCTTGTAGGAGCCATTATTCTACAAAATATTGCCCTTTTTCAGTTCTTAAGGGCTGTTTCTTAATTTTTGTCTGCATAATACTACTTAGAAATACAATTCATGCTAAATAGAAGATTAAAAAGTTATTTTACATTTCTTGCCAACTAGTTGGTTTAATACTAGCACAGGTGTATCTTTTCAATGTTACTTAGGTTAGTTTCCTCTCATATCCCACAGGTAAAAACTACATACCTGTGCTACCTGACAAGTTTGGGACAAGACCTAAGAACCACCTAGTAAGACCCTAGATAAAGGAATATGGCAGATAAAATGTGTTTTCTTCCCCATTACACATACTAAATATATTTTTCTAGTTTAGTGCTATACATAAGACAGTGTCAGAGTGAAATAACTGGGTATGTACAAAGGTGTTTGGAATGTATTATATAGGCTGATGGGCAGGAAGAGTTTTTAGGAAAGGAATTTTGCACTTTTTTTCTTTTAATCAAGTATCAGTATCTAAACTTAGCTACACCTACATGTCCTCTGTCCCTTTTATACATAGATTTTTCCAAACTAGGCTGAAACTACAAACAATGAAGAATAAAGTAAATCCAAAGACCAGTGAGAAAATACAAATGAGATAAAATTTAGAAGACAGCATTAGAACATACGCTTCTTGTCACAAATGCTTATTTACTATATACACCATCATGATCTCAAAGCATGAAATACAAAATTCTCTAACTCTATCCGGGTTATAGATTGAAATAATATCTAAGCCTCCAACTTGTGAAAAAAACTCATTGTGATGTGTCATCTCACAAAAAAATCTACATAATTTGTCAATTTAAATGTGTAATTTGTCAATTTTTATTTACCTTTATTCCTATTCAATTCACTGTATTCCATACATAATATACTACACTTTAAAAGATTCTAAATTTTTGCAATTATAAAAGCAAATAAAGGATAAACCTGAATGTACTGATTTACAATCACTGTTAAACGAAGAAGAATATGCTGATCAGATAATCACTGTCAAGGAAAACAAGAAAACCAAGATAAACACAACAAAGGCAGAAGAGACTTGCCTATTCTTATGTAAAAATTTTAAGCTGTATGGAAAAAACAAGGCTCATTTTAGAGGTAAAATTGTTTTTAATGTTAGTTTTTATAAACAGACTTTGAAAATGAATGAATGGACTTTTAAAAGATAGATCTTATAAATGAAAATGGTAAAAACTCTAAACTATTAAGAAAGCTTATCATTTATTTACTAACATAAGTTTAAAGTTTTTAATCATAATAAAAATGTTTGAAAAACCTGGTTCTTAAAGAGGCCCATCTAACAGCATTTCTAACACCGGCCAAATAACTTTACTTTTGGTATCTTAACCATAGCTTGCAAAAACATAGATGCAATGTTATGAAGCAGCAGTTGTGCCAGTCTCAATTTTTCAGATCAAAGAGTTCTTGCGGCAAAGCGCAACTGATGTGGTCTCAAAGACTTTATTAACTCCAGATGTAGGGGAATAGTCAGCCAATTCCACAAAAAGAGCAAGTCTCTTTTAGTTACAATCAGTACTGGCCACAAATTAAAACCAGACTGCTTATGTCATCTGATCACCTGCACATAGATGCCAGTTTTTTTTTCTCTAGTTAATGATCTAATCATACGTTTACATCTTCAGTATGATTTTGTATCACAACAAACAATCTTAAAATTAAGAGAAAGGAATATATATGCTTTAAAATAATTAAAATCTACCAGGAATCAAACTATTCAAAAGAGAAATAGAAGAGCGCCTTGCTGGCTCAGTCGGTAGAGTTTGTGACTTTTGATCTCAGGTTTGTGAGTTCGACCCCCACCGGTGGGTGTAGAGATTACTTAAAAAAAAAAAAAAAAAAAAACCTAAAAGAAGGTATAATTAAATAATTTAAGATGTATTAAAAATTAAAATGTGGTAGATATTTATAACTTTTCTTTAGAATTCTAACTTCCATTTCAGAATGAAAGGCTCACAACTGTTATCATGACACTGTCTTCTTTCCCAAGCACTTACACATTTTATCCTCCAGGAATGGTGATGAGAGAAATTGTGAGTGTCTGGTGAACAGAACTGTAACATTTATTCCAACTTGAATGAATATAACTGAAAATCTAAGATCCCTTCCTGTTAAGTCTGGTTGAAAAGAACAAATCCACATCAATATCTTTAATGTCCTCATGTCACCCACCCAAACTTACTTTTTAAGAGTGACAGAGCATTTCAGGGGTGAATATTCACAATTACTCTTTACAGTGATTACACAATTATCCTTGGGATGTTTTAGCTCATTCAACCAACTGGGAGTCAAGTTAACAAAAACATTCCTTTTTACTTGCTTGGATGATTCAGTTTTGTCATATGGATAACTCCTAATTCAGGGCAGATCATTCTCTGTTCAGCTCTAAAGGCTGGAGCTGTGCACTGTGTTCTTGATTTCAATGCATCCTTCCTGTGATTAATACTGGAAACATCCTTGTCAGGCAGGGAGCCATAAATGATTTTCTGATAGTTATTGAGAAAAGATGCGAAGTAGCAGCTTTTGCTAAAAAGATAGGTTTTTCTTTTTCATTTTTTTTTAAATTGTGTCACATCCAGTGATGGGTTAAAAGACGATGTCATTCCCCATGCCTTTAAAAATAGATCCATAGCCTGTGTGGTGGCTGATATTTTTAAACGTCCCAAATGATAGGAGATGAGTTAGGAATTCTTTAGTATGTGAGAATAGCTATAAATCTTAATTAAGATACCCTTCCACAGAAAATGAGAGGAATGCTTTAGATGAGCACTATCCAACAGAGGTCTCTGTGATGATAAATATGTTCTACATCTGTGCTATACAATATAGTAGCCACTAGTTACATGTGACTATTGAACACTTGAAGTATGAACAGTACAGCTGAGGAATTGAATTTTTAATTTTACTTTAATCAAATAGTCACATGCGACTAGTGGTTACTATACTGAACAACATAGGTCTAAATCATTTTTCCTTACTCAGTTTAGAATTGCGTAAATTATTTTGAAAGAAATATTCTTGGAGTCCAGGCCTATGAAAACCAGTATTATCCTAAATGATTTAGGAACATCTTCACCTGATTTGGAAAAAAGAAAGATGGAAAAGCTTATCTGAATATGTTCTTACACAATAATTATTATTAAGATTTCATTATATTTAGGCATCTATTAGCCCTATTGTCAAGATGATGTAAATAGCAGTCTTCCTTAAATTCCAGTATTTTAAGTAACATTAAACATTTTGATACATGCTAACAAGGACCTCCCTTATGTGAAAAGTTTAGTAAGAGAAATCATCTTTAGCACAGTCTTTATCAACTTACCAAGGTAACAAAACGTTTGGCTAATGTACCCTACACCACAATTTCAAAATAAAAGTGTAATATTATATTCAGGAATAGCCACTTAATTTATCTGATTTTTATATAACTATATTTTGTATTAAACAATAATAAACTTATAAGATATACCACTTGAGGACCTAAAACCGGGGAAAAAAAATCTAGGTCACTGAAAAAAAAAAAAAGAAAACCACAACCTAAGGAAAATTATATCTTTCAGAACTGTATTTAAAACCCTGGGCCAATAATTTTTAAAATATGCATGTTAAGGGTCAACACTTAAAAATTAAGAAAAACTAGGTAATTAATATAAGTATTTATTTTTTGGTTATTGATGATGAACCCATTCAAGTTCCTCACACAATAATACAAACAACAGTTTCTAATTCTGAATTTTGGGGGCCCTGAATGTAGTAAAAAGAGGCTGTTTAAAAAAAGAGTAAAGAAAAGTTTTGCTTTAAGAATTATACTGATTCAGACAAGGATGCTAGGTAGGTGTTAGAGGAAGTTCAAGAAATTTCCTAAAAACAATTTTCTATTAATTTTTCTGATCATTCTCGAGCCATTATTTTCTGTGAATACTGATCTAACATATAAACTTAAATAAAAAGCATCTTTAACCTAAATGGCAAAATTTTAAGGTTTCTGAAATTTATGGCTTTCTAATTTCTTTGTTCCTTTCTCTAATACAAATTAAAAGAAATATAACCCCAAAGAAAGACATTAATGACTTTAAATAAATCTATAAAATCATTGCCTAATTTAAGAATTTTCCAGTATCTGGGGATCCCTGGGTGGCTCAGCGGCGGTTTGGCACCTGCCTTCAGCCCAGGGTGTGATCCCGGAGTCCTGGGATCGAGTCCCATGTCCGGCTCCTTGCATGGGGCCTGCTTCTTCCTCTGCCTGTGTCTCTGCCTCTCCTTCTCTCTCTCTCTAATGAATAAATAAAATCTTAAAACAAAAAAAAGAATTTTTCAGTATAAGAATACTTAAGTAACAGATTTGATAAATATTTAATGCTTTCAGTACCTTATTACTTCATAAAAATAGAAATTTTGCCATTTTGCCATCAAGTCCAATCTACTACTGGAGTTTTTACGGTAATTCCAAGCCTAAGTGGGAAAATATTTACATAGTTTCAATATCAAATACCCTAAGAACTCAAACCAAAGGCATTATAAAGCACAACGTCTGAAGTACAAGGACTAACTCAGGGACATATAAACCATCTCTGAGGATTCCTTTTATCTAATTAGCCTGCTAAAAACACAACTGGGACTTCTGTAAAAGGGATAAAAATACGTGCTTTTATTTTCAACAGTTTCATAAATAAAGGGATCAATATATTTTCCCAAGAATTCCTAGAGACATATTTAGGGGTGAAATGAAGTAAAATTTCCTAACAACAAGAAAACAAAATTCCAGTTTTTAGTACAAAGCAGCTTAAAAATCAATTACTAATTCTGCTATCAAACAAGCACAGTTGGATATTACTGGTTTTCAATTGTGAGAAAAATGTCTCAGGAAGTAAGCACATTTTTATTAATCTTAAGTTAACATCACTGGGCATTTTTCACCAGTTCTTTATTGTAACTGCTATCTTTGTTGTAATAATCACAGTTTTTCCTGAGAGAGAAACTATGGAATTTTTAAGGGACTGGGTTTGAAATTTGTATGCTAAGTTAATATACTGAACAAAGCGATGAGTGTCATTCCTTAGTTCCCTATATTTTAAAGAAATTTAGATCCAACAATACATCACCTGATCTCTTTCTTCAACACATTCATGAACTAGTGGAAAGGGATATATATTTCTTTCTAAAACATTAATAAAGCTGACCAGGGACAACATACTCTCCTGGCAACGGCTGTAGTTTTAAACTCACTGGTATTTGTGCTCACAAAATAAGAAAAAAAAAAAAAAAAAAAAAAAAAACAAAAACCTTTTGGATTTATATCTATATTCTAGATAGTTTTGGTAAAGCGGAAGAACTTCAAAGTAGATTTAAGCTAAAGTCCTTGTCATTCTAGGTCTTTAGCGCTGTATTTCAGAATTCTTTAATTCATGTTTTCCTCATCATACAAATGTTAGATTTAACTCTACTGGACCCATACACAGGCTAGAAATTTGAATTAATTCCCTTGTACTTTCCTCTCTCATGTTAATTAGCAATAAATTCCCAATGGAACCCAAACGTAGCTCTATATGCTTTCATGATGGTTTCTGTGCTTTTATTAACTGAGAATGTTTATTTGCAAAATAAGGCTTAGAAGTATTTACAATGAAACATTAGCTACTTCATACTCTAATTCTTATGAAAATACAAACTACAGGGGCAGGCAGGTGCCAAAACCATGGCTAAACCAATTTTCAGTACTATGAGTTCTATTAGAAAAGAAGACCAAGCTAGTCTGATTTCCTGAGTTTTTAAACAAATCTGGTTTAAAGCTCTTCCACAGAAACTAATAAAAATCTGCTTGACTGACTACATCAATTTGCATTCATAAAACTGTTAGTCTCATCATATATGCAAAATACATTATGTGTTTATAAGGGTGGACTCCTGTTTTCCTCAGTTACATTTTCTTTCCAGTGTGGCATATTTTGATACAAATTAAAGTAAGGATAAATGAAGTCTGGCCTTTTGCTTCGGAGACTAGTTAACTTGCCTTTGGGAAAACCTACTCTTGGGAGAGAGATTTGGGTTCAATTCTAACCTCAGCACTTACTAACTGGGTGAGGCTTTGGGTGAGGCTTGAGCAAGTTATCTAACTTCCCGGAACCTTGTTTTCCTAATTTATAAAAGAATGGTAGTAACAACTAAATGACAGAGAGGTTTTGAGAGTTAAAGGAGGTAAACATAAAGCCCTCAGTATAGTTCCTGACAGAGAGTAGCCCTTATAATCATGTTTCTTCTTTCCCAGATTCCATCCAAAGAAGCTCAATATTAAAAGTGTATTTCTAAGCTTGAGTTTCAAAACTTGGATTTCTGTGTTGTCTCTAATAAGATTAAAATAATCCCGTCATACAATTAAAAGAGCATCATGTCTGTACTTGCTGCAATTTTTATACCTGGAACACTCTGTAGCATCTTCAGTTCAAGGCCTAGAAAATGGAGGCTGATCAGATCAGAGGAAGGCCGAAACTCCAGAATCCTCAAGGTGAAGAAAACAGGAATCCTCTCCTCCCAAAACTTTACTTCCTTTACCTCTAAGACTTTCTACCTTTCTGCATAAAGGACACAATTTAGTCATATCAATGAGAAAACTGAATGCAGGCCAAGTTCTTTATACATAAGGAAGCTCAGAAACCCATTATTCCTTGCTATTTTTTAAATCTCAAAAACTTGATATTCAAAATGGTTTTCAGTTTCCTGTTTATGATAAACATATTAATATTTTACAGTATGTTACAGAATACAACTACACAAAGGCTACATATGATACAGATTATTAAGCCCTTCTCTTTTCAAATAGTGGGAAAAATAGGGTTAACATCTTGGCGTTTCTGCATATGGATGCCCAAGCCTGTTATACTTCCAACAACATAATATGACCACAAAATCTTAAATAATAAAATACAGAAAACCTCTTCTCTCATTAATCTGTTTTTTGCTAAAGACTATTCAGTCTTATTGTTAAAATACCTCAAACATCCTTAAATACACGAAACCAACTTGAAAATATAAAAATAAAAACCCGAAAAAAAGAGAAAGCATTTTAAGACCAGTACCAATCAGGATTTCTTGCTCCCTTAACACCCACAATGGGATCTTAAAAATGAAATCAATGGGAACTTGTTAGCATTTCAAACTATTAACCTGCCCTATCATCTAAAATAAACTGTAAAGTGGGATTAAAGAGTGAGCTTAAATTTAACCTATTCACTATGAGGATTATATAAAAATTCCATAACTGAATGAAGTATATATTTCACTTAGAGTCTGGAAATACTAAGTACTAGTTTTTACCATGATCCATTGATGGGTAGACATTCCTCAATCAATATTCACAATAAAGTGAGGCATTCACATAGTCTTTGGATAATGTAATTACATACTACATCGTTTTCTTATTGAAGAGTTATAAGAGAATAATGAAAAAACTAGAGGTGGTAAAAATAAAATACACATAGGAAAATACATTAAGACTAGGGCCTTATGATACAGAGGATTAAGCAATGTATCAGCTCTTTATGCATTTTTGAAGAATATAAAAATCACCTTTGACCTATATCAGGCACAGGCTATCAATTTTCAGGCTACACTTCTCTATCATACCCGCTAGGTCATCTACCGTAAGTCTGGAAATACTTAATACCATCAAAGCTGTCCCCTGCCCCCAACCCAATGTAGAACAAAGAGAAATGTTGTAATAGAGTGATCTGTGCTCTTGAAAGAATAAAATCTAAACTCAATTTGAGTTATAGCCTCTCCCCGCTTCAGAGGTCTTGTACAATTAATTTTACTGAACTCACAGACACACAATCTTCAAAATGACTATTTTACTTAGAATTGGATATAAAAGTATTTTCACATTTTAAAGACAGCAAGGAAGCTATACAAAGATCAAATAATTTCATTTATATTCCCCCATCTAAATCCACCTCTCACATTCTCCAAAGCTCTGCTTATATGGGTAGTGTGAATACATACTTTTTAAATAAGTTTAGGATATTCTGGCTTGATTATCATCTATTAAGAAAGCTTACCAAAAGTTAACCAAATGCTATCAGAGTCCAAAGAGGCCTTCCCAAAGCAGTCAGAGAATGAGAAAGTGCTTTCATTAGTTCTCATGTATCCTGGTTAGAACCATATGCTACTTTAAAACATTTCAACCAGTAAAAAAGGGAAGGAACAAGCATATCTGATTTTATACCTATTTTAGGAAAATGTGATTATATTTTCTTTATAACTTCAAACACTAAAAATGCCTCCACTCTTGACCCCCCCCCCCAAATCACTAAAGTCATATGTGTATTTAATAAGACACCTGAGGGGAAAATTTTTTTGGTAAAGATTAAGGAGGAAAATACTGAATTTCTGACATAAATCCAAGATTGTTATTCAGTAGTATAACATTTTTACCATGTTTATCAATTATCTTATAAGGATAACTCCTAATTTTCCAGTGAAGCTCACTTTTAGAATATACAAAATCCTCTGACTTAAAGATACTTTTGTAGAAATATACTAAATAATATTAAGAAAAGCTTTGCTTAGCAACACAGAAAGGTATTATTTTAAAACATCTAACCATGTGCTATAAATTGCCCAGAAATACATTCTTTGGAAAATGTTTAAATGCATTCTTTGAAAAATAGTGATTTACTTTATGAATCTGTACAGGGTCAAAATTCTAGTTTGATTGGAAACAGATGGTATCCCAGTAAAGTCAGGCTCTGGACCTGAAACTCCAAACAGGAAATACGGCCCTCACTAGCTGACTGCTTCCCTAATCATTCCCAGAGCTTCATACTTGTTATTTTTATGAATATCCAAGATGACTTTCATCTTTCCTTTCTATCTACAAAGCATCAAACAATCCTCTCTCTCTGTGAATGTGTATATATTTTATATATAAATTATGTTTACAATATAAAAAACATTGAAAAAATGTACTTTCAAGCTCATTGCTATTAAAGATATCAGGCATTAAAAATAATAAGTCACAAATTCAGGTTTATTTTCTATCCTATTTCTAAAATAAAAGCCAACAACTACTGAGTAACAGTGTCAAAGGCAACTTTACTGATACTACTTACAAAGAAACACACAGTTTAAATGTTTGCAGAAAATAATAAAACCTCACAGGTCTTAGTAAAAAGCAATTAATCTACACTATTTTCCATTAAACAAGCCATTTAGAAGCTATATGAACAAAGAAAAGGACTTACCGTTTTCCCATTGTAGTAATACATCAAAGAATTGCTGCCCATTCCAGGGACAGGATAAGCACAATACATGTTGATTTTGAAAATGTTAGTTTGCAGCTAATGCATACAGCTTCTCTCCAAGACATACATCCACACAGCCAAACAGAGTTAAGTCTTCAGCACTATGCATCCACACATGGATCTACTCAAAAGGAACTTATGCAAAATAGGACTGAACCAACTCACAGACCAGAGAGGGAGGGGAGGGTTTATGCTGTAAGTAACCTCTTTCAATTTCTATCAAGTCCTTGCATTGGTGGAGGATACCAAGAAGACAAAGTTTGGGTATTAAAAAAATACAAGTCACTTAGGAATGCTAAATAATGAAAAGAGATATAGTGTCCTAGATATAAATGTCCCAGGAAGTTGTTAATTTTGTCATATATATGATACATAACTCTCTCTCAAAGAAAGGCAAACTGACATCTCTCAATCTGTTTTCTAGTTTTAATTAATTAAATTAGAGTACAGGTGGCAGGGAAACCCAGCTTGCTATATACCTCTAGCAACATTACCATCTGGCCTGTCTAAAGTTGCTTTCCAACTTTGATAAACACATGATCAAGCTATCAGGAATTGGAAACATTGAATCATGTGTAACAAGAAGGATCTAGACAGTTAAGCCTTGTACAAAATCACTTCCTGGAGAAAGCGGACCCATCACATAAGTACCTCTTAACTAGCTAGAGCAGATCATGATTTTTTTTTAGGTTATAGAAATCATATTGGAAAAAATGTTGAAAGGAACACATTTCTTGAAAAAGTTCAGTATAAAAACTTAAAAAAATTATCCTGAAAATAAAATGTTTTTAAAAACATAATACGATTTTCAGTTACAAACCTCCTCAAATTCCTCATTTACCACACCAGTTAAAAGTTTATAATGGACTACACTCTTCTAGACCATCTAATATGTGAAAGGAATTCAGTAGTTAAATAGAAAAAACAAACAAGGTTTTGTTTTCCCTTATATAAAAGTGTGAAAGGCTGGTGTGTATGACAGACAAGATGTGCATTATAGCTGATTAAAAAAAAAGTTTTGTTTTTGTTTTTGTTTTTTTTTTTTTACAAAAAAGTTTCCTAAAAGTCTTTCCTTTTCCTGCAAGTTCATTATTGTTCTTAAAGAATACTTTATATAATCATATTTTTATGTTAATGCTCAAATTTCTCAAAAAGGAAAAATAAGGTATAGAAATGTCTCATAGACTTAAGCATTTCATTATACTCATAGGTCAAAATGTTTTAGATACTGTCTGCAAATACATGTTTCTCCACATATTATTTTGTTATTTAAAAAAGTTTTCAATTTGTCTTTTGCATTTGTCTGGATTCTAACCCAGAGAAACAGAATGGAAACATTTGTCTCCTTGCTCCCTGTCAAAACCTCTTTGTATTACTCTCTCTTCTCTCTGTGCCTTATAGGTTCTAACAAAACTGCGCTAATCAGAGGAGAGCTAACAAGCTGCAAAAAGGGGCACATCACCTTTTTTCAAGGCATCTTTATGAAGCAGAGCTCTTCTAAAATATTCCAGAAACATTCAATAAGAGAGCAAAAAATAAACAAAAAAACCCAATCCATTCTTATGAAGCATACTGATCAAATTACAGTAATAAAACCAAATCAGACAATAAGGCCAGCTAACTTCACAACGTTTAAAAGCTGATGGTATCGGAATAACAATAAAACCTCCCCACATTCTCCAGATACAGAAAAGACTAAGCAGCAGCTGCAAAAGAACATCACTGTACAGCAGACTATTAAAATGCCAGTCTGCAGAGTGGTTTGTAACTTCCTCCCTCCTGAGAGACCACAAAGACCCATTTCAATCCTTAGAGAACTGTGTAAAAAGCTTTGATTTACAATTAACAATGCCAAGCCTTAAAACCATTCAAGTAAATTTTACTCTTTCATAGATATAGTCATTCTCTGACAGAACAACTACTCTTAAAAAAAAAAAAGGAAAATCAGTCATCTAGAATAAAATTTCCTTTTTCTCTTAATGATTAAAAATGTAAAAATTTACTTTTGAATAGAAATAGAGGAATGGGGAAAAGAAAGAAGACATGAAGCACTGATAATACTTGAACATTTCTTCCTATAATCATTGTTCCAACTTGAGACAACTTTTATATGATGGTAACAACAACAACAGAATCCACTTACAGTAGGCTCATTTCTCTGGGACTTGTGATACAGAGTACTATTTTGTCTAATAAAACACACTATAATGCAAACCCAACTACACAATCTTGGCTATTAAAGCACAATGAAAATTTTAGTATTTCATCATCAGTTCTTTATTTTAGAGACATGATACTCTAAAAAGAATAAACAAATATTCAGGTTAAAAAAGTTCAGAGTAAAATCAGACAGTATAATCTTTTATTGTTCTAAAGTAGTTTATTAAGCAAGTGGAGAAGTTTGCTATTAAAGTGGAAACCTGAATGTGAAACATAATAGTTTCTAAACAGAGTAATTAAAAGCTTTTGCTTCTCCTTTTCATTCCTGCTTTTAAAAACAGAGATACAAAATCCATACATGTGTATTTAAGACAACATCATCTTCCCCAGTACACAACATATTCACTTGGTATACACTACTGCCTAAATTGAGAGTGGAAACAGAAACTTAGAGATATCTACATACACAGGGCATTAAGCTAATTTTTCAAATACAGTAAATCATCAAGAAAATAGTGGTAACCTAAATAAAATGTTCTTATAGTCCAGTTGTGTGCTATGGCAAGGTCTTTTGTTAGCCCCAAATATCATTTTTTTTGAAGTTGGCCTTACCCCAAATGAACTACAACTGGTTGATGAAAACTGTCGTTTTATCACAATTACAAATGATCTTTTATAAGTCTTTTTTCTCTTCCTCAAAAATATTTTTTGAAAAAATTCTAATTTAATCTATGCAACAGCTGCAGCACAATTTTTTTTCTTAAGAATCATATTACAGGAAAAAAGGCATATAGATGGATCAAGTGCTGCTCTAGTGAATGCAGTTGTTTAATCTTTGCCTTTTTTTTTTTTAAAGGAATATGTCAAGGGTTAATCCTGTGACTCAGTCTGACAAAACGAGTCAGCTGGAGACAGGGACACTTTTTAAACCTGATTTCAGACAGACGTGCAGTCTGTACAGGAGCTCTGAACTGTTCTGCACTTTTTATCCTGAATGGTTTCCACCAACAATTCTACTTAATCACTTATGTGTTATTCTAAGATGATGTGATCTGACTTAATATTCATGCTATCTTATCTAATAGTCTAAACAATCACCAAATTTTATAACAAAATGGGTGTTACTGTACACACTGGCAGCGTGATTAATGAAAATGTCACAGAACCCTGAAAAAAATATGACTTAGAGTCATACATCTTTTATTATAGCAAGCTGATGATTCCTGGTTTGAGGATTATTGCATTTCACTAATTTTCAAATACAGTTCCCCTTCCTTCAATGGTTCATGATGTGATGTTTATGGTCATTCCAACGGTCATCAAGCACAGACCTAAACTAGGTAAGACAAAGCTACAATGTATTTTGGCCTAAGCAGTTTTACTTCTTTACTAAAAATTCAGGAAAAGAGGTTTTTGAAAAGTCTACTAGAGAGGGACTTTCTGGCAACTTCTGTTTAAATGCCAAACCTCCATAAAAATTTTTTTTCCTTATTTTTCTATTGGTTGGGACACAGACATATCTTCTTCCTTGGAGAGCCATGCAACATTTCATGGAATTACCTATTGCAATATTTTATTTTAATCTATTTTGTTAGCTCTTCTTTATCCCTATTTGGATTACTATAAATCTCATACCTGTTTTATGAACTATTCTTAAGCAAGAATGTTTCAAGAATGATCTAAAATTCTAAAAAGCATTCAAAAGAAAAATTTAATTGAACTGAATTACACATCTTGAATTAATTAGTTAAATAAAGGCCAGTTAATGGTTAATCTTCTAGTACATTTTTCTAAAACAAGGAGGCAACATTCTGGTGTCCCAAAAGGCCAGAAGATCTGGCTAGAAAAGTAAATCTAAAACCCGTTAGAAGATTCCTTATGAAAAGTTTCAACATTATTTCTAAGTGAATCAATTCTTGGAAAATAAGACTTTCAGAGTGATAAATGAAGCCAAACAAAGTTCACATGTGAATAATTCCACAAATGAGCTATGTTTGCCTAAGCATGAAACTCAGTAAATAACTAATAAAATTACTGGATGCAAAGGAGGTGGGAGTGAGGACAGGTTTAAGAGGAATAGTAAGTGATAGAATCTACAAGTGGGCAGATTCAAAGCAAAAGACTCTTCCCCAATGCCTCCTCTTCCTTATTTAGCTTGTGGAGAAATGACTTGTGAATGAATGTGGTCTCCTAAATGTGTAATATTTTAGTCTAGCTAACATCAGGTAACATAATACCAGGTTTTATAGGTGAACATTATATTATAGATTTTTCTAGTATATGCTGCTTTGTTACTAAAGTCATTCCTAAGTGTTGAAGCTGTTTCTGGTCTTTTTCTAAATACTGTGTTTTCACTGTATGAAAATCTTTTTTTTTTTTTTTTTTTTACTGTATGAAAATCTTAAAAATTAAAGACTCTGTGTTTTTTACTCAGGTGATACCCTGAAAAAAATGGTTCCAATTATGCCTTAATTTTGAGTACCTAAATCTTAGCCCAACCAAAGAATCAGATTTATAGTGTATGATACTGTAGATTGGTCTGAATACTGGTATACAGTTTACTTGGATATTGGTTGGATATGAGGAACATCAACACACATATAAATATACATTTTTCAAAAAAAAAAAAACTTCAGAGCAGAGTAAAAACAATGTCGAAGTTCGCAAATCATATTACCTGGTTCAGACACAGAACATCAGATTTTTTATTACTTCTTTACAAAAATCTCAAGCATAATTTGAATTTACAAATGCTTAATGATTAACAAAATAGAAAACACCTATCTGTATAGCCAATGGTAAGAATCAGCTCTATAAACTACATTTACAGGGCAAAAGAACACTTGTTTAGCTTCCCTTTTAACAACCACATGTGTATAATGAGGATGTGTAAAAACAATCATAACTCCTGGAGGAGAAAGCAAATAAATCTCTTTTTGGGGTAAATAAATAGTATCCTCCTGATATTAATACAAACAGAGCTGATGGATCACACAAAGCCTCTCAAAGGCTATCATTAGACACCCTTCAAATGAGATAGAACTGTAATTACAGAGAATATGTAAAACCTGAAGCAAATTGCATGTTTCTTTTGATCACAAACTCACTATGACAAAGCAGTTTTCTTTGAAAAACTAAAGGATGGGGTCCTCCCTCCCTAGTAATTCCTACATCTCTTGGCTGTCCATTTCTTTCCCCACATGAATTGCAGTTTGTCACTTCTCATTTGCTACTTGAAATAACATGGTAAGAGAATCATTAACTATGTTGCAACTTGATAATTTTCCTGCAGATGGCTCTATAATCACAGGACTGCCTAATGGTGTGTGTGTGCAAGTAAAAGAAAATGATGAGGACACTCAGGTTTTTAAATTCCTCAATAAATCAGCACTTCTGAAGAGCTTTCAAGACAAAGTTTTTTGACTATTGACTTATTAGGCAACCGAACAACAAAACTGCAAGCAAACAAAACTATTATTTAAAATCATCTATAAAAAAATAATAATAAAATAAAATCATCTATAAAAAATAAAAAAATAAAAATAAAATCATCTATAGAAGGTAAACAATTTGGTCTTGGGTTAAGTTAGCTCTCACTTAGAGAAAGCGCCACCTGATTTTTTTTTTGTTTGTTTGTTTCTTTCTTCTGCAGTTTTTTTTCTTCTAACTGGAAAGCACTAGATCCCTTTAATTTATGAGAAATGGAACAGCAACAAGATACTATGTTCTATTTTATTTTTAAAGAGACCAAAAGTAACACCTGCATTTTAACCCACAGCCATTTCAAGAATCTGCAGTCTAAAGCTCTAAGGAATTTATATATTAAGCTATTTCTGGTCCCAATCTATGTTTTGTGTTTCAGTAAAAATTCTTGTTCATGGCAGTAATTTTTAAGTACTTCATATCGATAATTAATTAAATGTTTAGAGTCTACAAAATCATCCTGCTTCATATTGTAATCAAGCAACAAAACAATTAATAGCTGTAGTCACTGCAAGAAGTCACCCAAGATCCTGAATTTATGGAAAATCCAATTTTAAAAAAGAATGGTTTCTTACTATTAAATTGTGACCACTCTGAACAAAAGTCAAATGATACCTCATTTTGAAAACACAAGTGAAAAGGGTATAATAAACAGGGGAGGAAATAAAAGATGGTGTCAGTCCAACACAAAGCAAAAACAAAAGTGAACTTGGACTAATATTTACTCACTATCCTTCACTGTGAAAGGCCATAATGCCACCCCCTACAACAAGTATCCTTATCAGTCAGACTGGGAAAGACACAAAAGTTTGAAAGAAGAAACCTGTTACTTGTTCTATGTACTGTGAAAACTATTAAAAAGAAACCTCACTGAAGTGGACTGAGGATGTTAGAAGGGGAGGCTGAAAGAGGAGCTCTATCAGTCAATGTCAAATTATAGGAAGGTTGTCAATTATAGATCCCTAACAGAAGAATCCTCAACTGGAAAAAAATAATCAATTACAGGGCCCAAGGGGGAAAGATGTATATTGCATTTCCTACAAGAAACTGACTACCCCCACAGCTCATCAATGAGAAACATTTTCACCTTGAACTCTTGGTTTTCTCTAAGGGGTTTTGCTTCAAAACAACCTTCCAAACTTTCTTTTTCTCCCTAAAATAATATTCCTCTCCTTTGTTTGACTTGCCTATTGGTTTTGCCATAGCTTGTTTGTCCTGAATTGCAATTCTCTGTTATTCCCAAATAAACTCATTTTTGTGGCAAAATAATGTTTATTATTAAGGTCAACACTATATCACAAATACATATAATATGGCAGAAATATTCTCCCTAGGACTCATTAGTACTCTGTAATGTGAGATAGGCTGCTCAGGTTCCAAACACTGTGGAGTCACACCATATAATGAAAAAGAGCACTGGACTAGGAGTCCAGAGACAGGGATTCAGGTTTTAGCTCTCTTAGAAGGTATACGAGCTTAGGGTAGGACATTGCATTTCCCTGAGTCCAAGTTTCCATTTCTGCAAAGTTCAGGCATTAAATTAGGCCAAAGATTTCCTAGTCATTTCACCACCAATAAAACCTTTTATTATCCACTCCCCCCCCAAACAAGGAATTCCTCTTTTGAAAGATTTGTCTCTCAAATTTTTATTAAATTATAACAAATACTTTTCCCCTGTTAAAAAAAAAAAAGCCATATAACTTTCATTCAGAACTTCTGATTAATAGGGAAATGAAACTTTGCCATGCTGAGCTGAAATCATTCTAGTCAAAGAAATTTGGTATTTTAGAGACCATGGATAATTTTATTCCACTAGACTACACAATTTGTTAGGTGTCTTTTGAAATATTTCACATCTTCTTGTGTCACTATTTTTGAAGACCCTGTGTGACTCAATGCCATAGATGAGACCCACTGTCCACACCAATTTAGATTATATTTTTATAATTGTATCTGCGAGTGGCATAATTAAGAGCTTAAAAGCCTTACATGAAATGAAAGGTTGATCCAAAAGGGAATCTAAAAACTTAATCACAACTTCTCAGTTCCAAGCTGAATCTAAATGCTTTATATTCTAGTAGCATTTATACTAGCAAATGAAGTATCTTTATAAAGAGCTAGTAACATATTTCTATTATCTAGTAATATTTTCATTTAAAACATCTTTTGGGGTGCCTGGGTGGCACAGTCATTTAAACGTCCAACTCTTGGTTTCAGCTCAGGTCATAATCTAGGGTCGTGAGACTGAGCCCTGCATTGGACTCCATGCTGGGCATGGAGTCTGCTTGAGATTCTCCCTCTCCCACTCCGCTTGTGTTCCCTCTTTCTCTAGAACAAATAAATCTTAAAAAGAAAATATAAAACATCTTTTTAAAAAGCTATGTAATGTCTAGAACAAAATGTTAAAAAAAAATGAGAAGGGTTAACATCTTATCAATAGGTAACAACTCTTATCTAATATTGTCATTGTTCAAATAGCTCAGTATCAGTTTTTTTTTTTTTTAAAGATTTCATTTTTAAGTAACCTCTACACCCAACATGGGGCTGGAACTCACAACCCTGAGATCAAGAGTGTACACTTCACCAACTGAGCCAGCCAGGAGCCCCACAATTTTGATTTCTCAGTAATGTACAATTTGATTTACATGCCAGATATTTTATGTTTGACATAGTATCAATCTGAAAATAAAAGATTTTTGGCCATGTCCTTCAAATAAACATGTAGACCACCTCTTTACAAAGATCGCTTTGTTATAATTTTAGCAGGCAACAAAAAGTTAAGGAGTTAATGGGGAGCCCATCGTAATTAAGTAGGCTGTGGCTCCTGCTCTTCTATTCTGTAATAAAGAATTTTGGGCCTGTGATTTGCTTCTTTGTGCCATTTGGCTGGAGAACTTAGTAGATCAATAAAATAAGATTGTTATGTAGATTATAGGTTTTTAAAAAATTTTTTTAAAGACTTTATTTATTCATGAGAGACACACAGATAGAGGCAGAAACAGAGCCAGAGGGAGATGCAGGCTCCCTGCGAAGAGCCCGATGTGGGATTCGATCCCGGGATTCCGGGATCATACCCTGAGCTAAAGGCAGACGCTCAATTGCTGAGCCACCCAGGCGTCCCTGTTATGTGGATTATAAACAAAGGTATATTCTATCACGAACACGTAGGCTGGAAAGTTTGCCAGATAGAACAGGAAAGTAAAGAGTGAAAAGCAAGTAGCAATACCATAGTACCTTTATAGGTGTGTGATCTTGAGAACTCATGTTTGCCCTAACATTATTTCATATTGAAATAATTTATATATAAAATGTTCAAACTATTATTGCTGTTAAAATTGGAATAATTTGAATAGGGACACCTGAGTGGCTCAGTGGTTGAGTGTCTGCCTTTGGCTTAGGGCATAATCCCGGGTTCTGGGATCAAGTCCTGCATTGGGCTCCCCACGGGGAACCTGCTTCTCCCTCTGCCTATGTCTCTGCCTCTCTCTCTGTGTCTCTCATGAATAAATAAATTTTTTAAAAAAAAGAAATAGCTCTTGAATATAAGAACACAACTATCAAATGCTGAGACCTCACATGGAAAACCAAATGCGGATCTTTCTAACTCTAATATATCTAACAGAGGGAAAGACTAAGTCTATATAAATGGAAAAATTTCAGTGATCTTTTCTTTTCCTCCCTGAAAAACTTTTTACAAAGTTTAAGCATTTTTGAAAAAGATTTATTTATTTATTTATTCATGAGAGACAGAGAGAGAGAGGCAGAGACACAGGCAGAGGGAGAAGCGGGCTCCATGCAGGGAGCCCGACATGGGTCTCGATCCTGGGTCTCCAGGATCATGCCCTGGGCTGAAGGCAGGTGCAAAACCGCTGAGCCACCAGGGCTGCCCCAAGTTTAAGCATGTTAAACACTTATAATATAGATGGATAAAATATACCTAATTCATCTCGAAGGATCTGTTAGTTTCAGATTACCCAGTATGTTGTTTATGCCTTCTGAGACTACTCTCAGCTGAGCATGGTCCAGGATGAAAGAAGAGCCATGGCTATACTGAAAATCATTTGGGTTTGTTCATTTATTCAACAAACATCTATTATGCAACTAGGTACTACCAATAAACCAATAAACAACGTAAAGAAAACCCCTGACTTATCAGGTTTCTCCTGGGTGAAACAGATGAACAAATTCTAGTATATCAGAGAATAATAATAAGTGTTACAGAGAAAAATACAGCAGGTTAAAAAAGTGGGGGTGATGGGGACATGTTGCTATTTTATGTAGGATGGTCAGGAAAGATCCCCAGTGATAAGTGATATATGATCAAAGAAAAAAGTATGTGAGAAGACCAACTACATGGATACGAAGTCAAGTGTGCTCTGGCAGAGAAAAGAGTACATGCAAAGGTCCCATGGCAGGCCTGATATCTTAAAGAGCTGTAAGAGGGTATGGGTAGATGGGTAAATTAGTGGAATATGGTATCTGGGAGGCAGTAGGGGTCAGATCAGAAGGGTCTTGAAAGCCATTTTAAGGACTTTGGTTTAATAGTGGTAATAAATACTACTGGAGTATCTTGAAAAGAATAGCATTTGACTTAGATTTTAAAAGGATTTCCCTGTGTTAAAAAAAATGACTGAAGGAAAACTGGAAGACTAGTAGGGAAGATGTTGCCATAATCCAGGAAAGAAATAAAGATCGCTTGGACAATGATGGCAGCAACAGGTGATGACAAATGGTCTAATTTTTATTTTTAAGATTTTATTTATTTATTCATGAGAGACACACACACACACACACAGAGGCAGAGACACAGGCAGAGGGAGAGAAACAGGCTCCATGCAGGGAGCCTGACACAGGACTCGATCCCAGGTCTCCAGGATTACACCCCGGGCCAAAGGTGGCACCAAACCGCTGGGCCACCGGGGCTGCCCAATTTAGCTTCTTATACAAAGAAAAGAAGTTAATATATTTTTGATGATTTGGAATAGCTGGAGTAGGAGGAAGCTGAAAAATACAGCTTGGAGCAGGAAGTCATTAACAGATGATCTTCCCTATTATCGATGACATAAAATAATGGCTTTACAGTATTTATTTTTACCCTCTTAATTTAATTCAAAAAGCATTTCCTGGATATGCCCAGAGGGCAACAATTACTCAATAGAAAAAAATTTCAAAATTACTTCTTTCAAAAAAAAAAAATTACTTCTTTCCAAAGGTCAATGTTTTGACTATAAGCATCATGAAGACAGGGTACAAGGGGCCATGCTTTACTCATACTTAAATCCATAAAGCCTAAAATAATTCTTCACTCATTTTAAGCATTTAATATAAATTTAGTGACTTTAAGAAAATGGATTCATATTCCACTCACTGGAGATATATTAAATGGAACCCACTCTAGTGTCAAAAAGTTTCTTTCTTTTTTTTTATTAAAGATTTTACTTGGGGGATCCCTGGATGGCTCAGCTGAGTTTTAAAATATATAAATATCTTTGGTGATGTAAAAAAGAAATAATATCATTATATAATTTAAAAAATTATGAAGCACAAGTCAGAAAAGTTAAGAGCTTTATTACTTTTTAATTATTATTAATACTAGCCATCATAAAGCTAAAAAGGGAACTAAATAAGCCATAAATATTCACTTAATTTTACAAAAATTAATATTGAAAAAATGATTTTTCTAGTCATGGAAGATTCTCTTAAGTTTCAAATGAAGCTTTTATGTTTAGAGAGTGCTCATGTTTCAACAGAATTTGTTTCACAATCACATTTGGGTTGGAATTCCTTCCCAAGCTGTTAGGAACAACTTTTTAGCTTTGCATTCTATGAGAAAGTTGGAGCAGGATAAAAGATGACGACTGAGTATGCACATATGTAAGTTTAAGTAAAAAATTATAGTATGGCTGTTTATATAAAAATCAAATTATTTAAGTACTTTACACCCAATTGTTTCAAATAATCATTTACTAATATGTATATATTCATAGCCTTACTTTTGATATAATACATTCTCCGGTATACTATCACCTAATGTGACATTTAAATCTAGAAGAAAAAAATCTAGAAAAATTATGACCCCATACCACCCACTTTATAACACTGAGGCTTTTCCACTATCACAGAGTAAGATAAATTATAGTCCTGGAAAGTTTCTGTTAATACACTAAACTCTATCCCAGTGCCCTAGAGTCTAAAGGAAATGAAGAGACTAATGAATATCAGGTAATGAATCTAAAAAGTCCACAAAAAAACAGGGAACAGGCCCCCAAAATATTTAATTTTATTTAATTTTGTTTCACTTTGGGTCTTTTTCACAGGAACTACATTGTGGGGAGTAAGAATGCAGCTGCTTAAACATATAACTTGCTTAAGTTAAGTCTAACACAGAGGTTGGCAAATTATGGCTGTAAGGCAAATGTGGCCCACCACTTGATTTTACAAATAAAATTTTACTGGAACACAGCCATGTCCATTCATTTAAGTATCATCTGTGGATTCTTTCATGCTCTAGTAGCAGAGTTGAACAGTTGTTATAGAGATTATCTGGCCCACAAAGCCAAACATATCTACTGTATAACCCTTTACACAAAAAATTTGCTGACTCCTGGTCAAGCACATTGAGGAAGAGTAGAAATATAGGCTATTCACAAAAAGGTACGCAGGTTTTAGCAAATTTTCCAAAAACATAATTTCTAGAACCAAATTATTTTTGCACCACCAGTAAAATGTTGGCATATTATAGATATGTTGAGTTATGTATTAAAATAACTATAGATGGATGTTCTTGGGTAGCTCAATAGGTTAAGTGTCGGGACTCTTGATTTAAGCTCAAGTCATGATCTCAGGGTTCTCAGATCAAGCCTTGCATTGGGCTCTGTGCTCAGGACAGAGGCTGGTTGTCCCTCTCCTTCTGCTCCTCCACACTCCCCTCAAATAAATAAAATCTTAAAATAAAAATAATTACAGATGATAAAAGACCAAAACTTTAAATGGTCAACACATTAAGATTTGTTTAAAATCTATTAAAAAAATAAAACATGGGAGAAATTAAAAGCTATCTTTGGACTAACAGTGTTTAAAATGCATAAAAGTCTAACTGGATTTATCTATTTAGCATACATTATAGTCCTTGAAATTAGGTACAATAAAAGTACAATACATGATTTTTCAAAGTAAAATCACTACTAGTTAAAGCAAAGGGAGTGGGCAGCCCTGGTGGCTCAGTGGTTTAGCGTCACCTACAGCCCAGGGCCTGATCCTGGAGACCCGGGATCGAATCTCATGTCGGGCTCCCTGCATGGAGCCTGCTTCTCCGTCTACCTATGTCTCTGCCTCTCTCTCTCTCTCTTCTCTCTGTGTATTCTCATGAATAAATAAATAAAATCTTTAAAAAAAAAAACAAAAAACAAAGGGAGTATCAGAGATGGCAAATTTCATGTCAGCATATTACTTAGGATGTAACTGCCTTACCTAACTTAGAATGAAATCCAGAGCCCCAAACATCTCCACTGATAACATTTGGAATTCTTTTTTTTTTTTTTTTTTATTTTTATTTTATTTTATTTTTTTTTAAAGATTTTATTCATTTATTCATGAGAGACACAGAGAGAGAGAGAGGCAGAGACACAGGCAGAGGGAGAAGCAGGCTCCATGCAGAGAGCCTGATGTGGGACTCGATCCCAGGACTCCAGGATCACACTCTGGGCCAAAGGCAGGCGCTAAACCGCTGCGCCACCCAGGGATCCACATTTGGAATTCTTAATTTATTCCTTCTTTCCTACACTTGCAAAAATAATCTTCAATTGTATTTGATTAAAATAACAACAAAAACCCTTTCATGGGCAGCCCCGGTGGCTCAGCAGTTTAGCGCTGCCTACAGCCCAGGGCGTGATCCTGGAGACCCGGGATCGAGTCCCATGTCAGGCTCCCTGCATGGAGCCTGCTTCTCCCTCTGCCTGTGTCTCTGCCTCTCTCTCTCTCTCCTCTCTGTGTATTCTCATGAATAAATAAATAAAATCTAAAAAAAACAAAAACAAAAAAAAAACCCTTTCATGATTCTATTGATGCTGAACACCCTGACAGTGGGCTTAAACTCTGAAAGCATTCACAAAATTTCAATTACCACACATCCTTTAAAAACTATACAAGTTACACACACAAACACACATTGGGTCTTATTCTGCATCTGGTTTGTGAAGTCTTAAAGCTCTGAAATACCAGCAACTGAAGAGTTCAATAAACCTTAAAAGCCAGCTCTGAAAATCAGACATTCTTTCTTTTTTAAAAAATGAGAGGTCAGAAAACAAATATCACTGTGGTTGTACAATCACATCTGGATACACAGGGCTCACTCACTGGTTACTTATCCTTCTACATTTTGACTTAAAGTAAGATCAAAGGCATTACTGGCTCATCACAAAAATGAACATTTTAGGACTATGGATTGAAAGCCTATTATCTATACTGATACAATTCTGATACTGTTCAGAACAGTGGATGCTGTCAGCATAAACAGAAGCTATTTCTTAATGTATGAAAAAAATCTTCCATTCAATGACCAAACTGCATGTAAGTTTGGAAGGGATTATAGAACCTTCTCTTTATATACTAAGATTTTTCCTGCTAGTTTGACCTATAAAGTCCGAGAAAGAATTAGCCACTTTGGAAATTTTATATGACAGTGGCCTTCAAATAGAGACAGCTTATCTAACTGTCAGAAATAAGAAACTCTCTGGTACCTACAGTTACTCTGTGCCCTCTATGGTTGTCTGCCAAAGGAGCTAGGCTAATACCTATTCCAACTCATGTTCAAGAACTGGAGGGTTCACTCATAAAGTTCAGCTGAAGCTGGTGCTGTGTGTAACTACTGTTTAGTCCAGAAGCACTAGGATTCTTGCTAGTCTTGAAGGCCTCAGCTAATTGTCTATAATCACTCTGTTAGCTTTCAAGTGACTTGCATAAGACACTCCCTTTGAGAGTATTCTACTTGCTGCTCATCTTGCTTGCTATTTTTGTGGATAAACTGGATAACAAGTCTCTCTATAGTTCTAACCCTTTACCTTTTTCTTACTGGCTTAGATCGCCAGTAATCTTTTGAATGGTAGTTTTCCAAGTCAAAATTCACACTAATTTTTAAAAATTTTAAAAAGCCATTCCTAACAATATAAAATACCATAAGAATTTTGGGAGAAAAAAGGCATCATTTCCTAAACTCGATAGCCAATTACCAAACGAAAGGCTACGGAACTCTGCCTATCTGCAGCAACGCAAGATAAAGTGGATTCTAAGCTGCTTTGACTCAACTCAGAAGCCAAGTTCCATGGGTAAGAGCTAACTAAAAAAATTTCTTCTTGATGCTTGGCCTGGTAAAATACACTTTGAGAGTTTAACTAAAAAGCAAAGATTATGTGATAAAGTGTAATAGCTTTTGTGGGGAAAATATATACAAAGGACAAAGCATAGCATAGCATTTAAGAAACATTGTGTCATCAGCCTATGTATGGAACTACAAGCCAGTTACATTCAAAACATAATGAATACATGCCACATTAAAAAAGATGTTAAAATGTGATGTTTAAAAGATTTCTGCAAGTGCTACTGAAGAAGAACGAAATGAGGAAGAATTTAAGTCTAAAAAAGGCATTCTAGATTTTGTCTATGTGTTTACTTTCTGGTGATAAAAATTTTGAAAAAAAAAAGAAAAAAACATAAAAAATTTTGAATGTGTCTTGCTTCTTATTTCAGAATTCAACATTTTCTGCAGCATATAAAAAATCTATGAAAATACACTAAATTAAGAGATAAAGAATAAAGAACAAAGAAACTTCTTTTCATCTGAGAAATGCTTTGGAGGAACATAATCCTATTTAACCAATGATTAAAATACAGGGGAGGAAATGATAATTTCCTGGTAATTCAGAAAACAAAAATAAGTAGTATGTATTCTAGGGAGAATTTGATTCGAGGAATTTTCTCTCCTTTTCTGAAAATGAATGCTTTCTAAAGAACAGCTACAATTTACCACTCATGTGTCAAGCACATATATTACATATACAAGTCTAAGTAACATAAAAATTTTTTTCTTTCAGTCTAACATTTATCTCTCCTTACGTTTTCAAACTTTTGCTTGCTTTTCAGCAACATTTGGTAAAAATGAAATGCTTAAGTACTTTAAATTTCAGGTTACAGTGGTAGGAACTAGAAAAGATAACCTTTATCGAGTATCTATTATATGCTAGGCACACATTAGGCACAGGACACCTGCACACTAACATTTGAGACAGGCATTATTATCTCCTTTTACAAATAGAAACTTGGTGTTCAGAAAACTTAAAAGCAAGTTCTCAAAGGTTTTAAAATCAAAAGCAGCTAAGGTCAGATAAAATCCATCATCTGCTGGACTGGAAACAGAAAGTCTTTGCTTTTCTACATCATCCCTTCAGATAGTGATAGGTTCTTAAGAGAACAAAGCCAATTAAAAATAAATTTGATCAACAAAAACATAATTGACACAATAAACTATGGCTTAAATTTAATATACTAAACAGGATGTTTGATGAGTAAACCAAGATATATAACATGCTTTAACATTCAAAATAAACAAAATAAGCAGAAAACAGTCTTTGATATTAAATTAGGTTGTAATCTTGGCTGTATTATCGTAATATCTCTGAGTTTCAATTTCCTCATTTGTAAGAAGAGAATATTAGTTATCTTAAAGAAGGTGTTACAAAGATTAAAGATTAAGATAATACAGATCATGGTTAACCCGGATCCTCATACATGTAAGTCCTGCACCTCTAACAGAGTGACACTAAGGCTGTAAAGGATGCACAGTATACAGAACACAGTACAAATGCTTTTTCCCCCCAAAAAAAATTACTAGGAAAAACCTACAATTACCCCCACTTCCCATCCAGTGCTTCAAAATTTTCCTTAAACGTTGTATCTTAGTACAGATCTGATACAGACGAAAAACAACCGATGTACATACAAGAACAAAGACTAAAGTTGGGGCTGGAGAAGGGGAAAGGAAGCTCAGGAATCCTAAAAAAGGAGGAAAATATCCCAAAGTCTAAGTACCAGGCCTTCTTAAAGTCTCCCTGATAAGCCTTAACAATTGCAAATGCCTCCTATTATTAATCAGCCAGGATACTTTAGGACTTTATCCAGGGTAGACTGTTGTGACAATTTATACCCCCCCCCTTTTTTTTTTAAGATTTTGTTTATTTATTCATGAGAGAGAGAGAGAGAGAGAGAGAGAAGCAGAGACACAGGCAGAGGGAGAAGCAGGTTACATGCAGGGAGCCCGATGTTGCGGGACTTGATCCCGGGTCCCCAGGATCATGCCCTGGGCCAAAGGCAGCGCTAAACTGCTGAGCCATCCCAGCTGGGCTGCCCAGTTTATACCTTTTCATATCTGGACTGATTTTATATGTTTCCCAATCATCCTCTAGAGCGGGCAAGTGAGTCTTCTACAGAAAAAGTACAAAAGTTGTACTTGGCATAGGATCCAGTAATGCTGTACTTCTAAGCTGTGTCCTGATCATGTCTTTATTTTTTCACTTCTATGCCTCTACCTGTCTAGTCCATCCTCCCTCTTCTCTAACAGAAAAATTGCTACTCATCTTTCTGGACACAGCTCAAATATCAACTCCCGAGGCCATTAGTACTTCCAAGGTAAGGTTAGTTCTACTTCTGTTTCCAGAGTGCTTGGTATACACTTTTGCTCGCCTCACTGCAATACAATTAATTCACTGAATGCTTGTTTCTCATACTAGATGGTAAGTTCCCTGAAGGTAATGATAGTGTGTGTATATGTTAGAATTTTCTTTCTTTTTTTTGCTAAAAGATTTTATTTGTTTATTAGAGAGAGAGAGTGTGTGTGAGCGAGCAAATACCAGTAGGGGGAGCGGGAAAGGGAGAAGCAGGCTCTCCCATTCTCCCATGAGTAGAGAGCCAGATCAGGGCTCACTCCCAGGACCGGAGATCAAGACCTGAGCTGAAGGCAGATGCTTACCACTCAGACTGAACCACCCAGGCACCCCTATGTTAGAATTTTCAATGTCATTCTCATGTTGTTGCTACCGGCCTATTTTGTCTAATATTCCAACCTAACCTAGAAAAGTAAGTGGAAACGTTAATGTGCGTAAGGACACTTTTATCAGCAGGAAGAAAGCTATGCAACTATGCTTTCTGGTAATGTACTAGGCACATCAGGGTTTTTTTTTTGGGGGGGGAGGGGGGTATCAGTTTTAAAACTGTAAGTACTTAGCATTTTTAGATCTGAAAAGAACTTCAGACTTTCCACTTCAAACTTCCTAAGGGCTAACTGACAAGTACAGGGTCATACAATCAATCATTAAATGATCAGATCATTCTCTTAATCTTACTGACCATACTGCTTTAATGATGCCAACACACCCTTTACTGGGCCCTTCATCCACAGATAGGAATTACCATTCAGTTGTAACACAGAGGAATATAGGAGCTGACGTCTGTGCTTACAATAACTAAATTTATATTAAATTTATATTATCTCTAACCAGGGGTCTGTGGTCAAGTAAGTATATTATCAATGCTTTGCGTGTTAAGTAACCCTGCTTATTGTTTTTGTAGCAGTATGAGTAGTACAATATTCCCCTAGCTTTTCTACTGTTTCTTTAGTAAAGGTAACATGTATTTTACAGATGATTAAAGATATTTTAGACAAGCAGTAAACTGTGAAATCTGAGATATTACTGCCAAGTTTCTAGTTTTGTTTGGGAAGTGATATTCAAATGATGATGAAATAAAATATACACAAGTCCATATTCATTTTTATACATTTTCACAATTCATATTTTTAAAGGTCTATACATTACATAAATTTCAGTAAAAGCATTTCAGTAGGAAACTGTAAATTTAAATTCCCATATGCTTTATTTTATTATTATTATTTTTTTATGAAAGATTTTATTTATTTATTCATGAGAGACACAGAGAGAGAGAGGCAGAGACACAGGCAGAGGGAGAAGCAGGCTCCATGAAGGGAGCCCGACGCGGGACTCGATCCCAGGTCTCTAGGATCACGCCCTGGGCTGAAGGCAGACGCTAAACTGTTGAGCCACCCAGGCATCCCTCCCATTTGCTTTAGATGCTGAAAAGGTAAATACCATAAGTATCCTCAGAAGTTTATTATTTTGGTAATATTTATCAAAATATCTTTAAAAAAATTTATTCATGAGAAATACAGAGAGTCAGAGGCAGAGTCATAGGCAGAGGGAGAAGCAGGCTCCTCGCTGGGAGCCCAATGCTGCACTCAATCCCAGAACTCTGGGATTACATCCTGAGCCGAAGTAGACACTCAACCACTGAGCTGAGCTACCTAGGTGTCCCTCAAAGTATCATTTTTAAAGTTTTAAAAAAATTCCCTTTAAAAAACTTGAGATTTCAAAATCAACATAGCATTTAATCTAAAATATACTTTCAATCAATTAAAATGCATTTATTCTTTATATATCCTTAAAAACACTCAATATGTTTAAATACTATTTTCAGCATGGTTTCTAAGTAGTGTATGTTTGATGCTGATATTATAGAAAACAATGAATTCTATGTTTTTTTTTTTTTTTTAAGAT
Source organism: Canis lupus baileyi (assembly GCF_048164855.1). Lineage (NCBI taxonomy): Eukaryota > Metazoa > Chordata > Mammalia > Carnivora > Canidae > Canis > Canis lupus. Next base: position 25,805,226 of record NC_132869.1, on the reverse strand, counting down.
TTTATTTATATATTCATGAGAGACACACAGAGAAAGGCAGAGACACAGAGGGAGGGAGAAGCAGGCTCCTTGCAGGGAGCCTGATGTGGGACTTGATCCCTGGCCCTGGAATCATTCCCTGAGCCGAAGGCAGATGCTCAACCACTAGCCACCCAGGCGTCCCTTCTATTCTGTTCTGCACAAATATCTAATAAATCCCAAGGAAGGTAGTTAGTAACACAATATGTAAGTAGGCTTGGCTTATAAAATTTCCTAATGGTTCTCAAAGAAATCAAAGTTCAGAATTCAGTGCATTTCCACTTCCCTGTGGCTTGTCCTAACACATGAGACGGTACAAAGAACTACCACCAAGTAGTGAATGCTGTTATGATTAGGACTGGAAGGAATACTGGTTACCTCCAGTGTGTATACTCTTTCCAGGCTGTTCTATTTTGCCTGTTTGTTTTAAACATGAAAAAACTACAAAACACCAAAAATAGATGGTTTCTTAAATCAGTGTCAGGCTAAGAATAAATGAGATGAATTTTTCATTTACAAATCTGATTTTTTTTCACCTGTGTAGTCCTGCTAAATACTAATATGCAATTTAATTTTTATTACTTTCATAGAATTATGGCAATAAATTATAAGAAAACTGCACAGTTACATGTTTTAGCAGTTCTGTCAGTTTTAAATATGATTTCTGTTAATCTAGCAGAAATCATCTGTTATAGTGTTGAACCACCTACCCCTGCACAGCACACAACTGTTAAAATGTAAATTGCCCAACTATTTTTAGCTGTTGTTGAAAAAAAATTCCTGTCTTCGGGAATAATGATTTGAGGCATTGTGTTCATTTTGTTTATCAAGCAGCTATTCAGCCTCTAGTGGCCCAAGTGCTTATGCAAGCAAAAGCTTTTAAGAATGCCTGCAGCTGCAATCCAACCTTCCAGGTAGGCTGCAGGTTCAGAGCACAGCTGCCCTAGGCTGCATAAAACTCCGATCCATCTGGAACTGAGTTTCAAAGAGGATTTCAAATTTGAGTTTTCATGTATCACACGGAAGAGAAGGCAGGGGAAGAACACAGGAAAGAAGGAAGGCAAACAACCAAAAAGATGGTATCTCTACTTCAGACTTAATAAAAAATAAAAAGCTCAGACCCATGCTGCTCCTTCTAGATTACTACTTGCCAAGCCGGATATTCCATTCAGTGTATACTTCGATGAGCTCTGACTCATCCAGCAGCACCTGCGCCCATGTGTTAAGTACTGCCAAATAAAAGCCCAACATCCATTTACACAACAAAGAGATGTACCCTACAAGGCATGGGGCCTCAATCCAAAAGCCCCACTTCCCGTTTGTTCTAAGCAAAGGGAAAGGGGAAAAAAATTTTTCCCTTTTCACACCGAGAGATTTTTAAAATGTAGGTGGATTTATGATGTAGGTTCATTTACAAATACTTTCACTCTTTAAAAGAATAAAGTATATTTAATAGCACAAACACCCCTACAGCATTAGATTATCATGGCCATTAATGATTGTTCACCAAACCTTTCCAACCTTCTTCATGAAAGCTCTTTATTCTCAAAGGATACATTTTTTGAGCAAAGGGGGATCAACAAACTAGTTGCTTGAAAGCTTTCCTGATGCTAGGCTGAAGTTAGGAAAGGCTTAATGAAGGCTTTAAAATCCACAAGGGCTTCACAATGAACATCTGACTCGGTGATTTATGCATATTAATAACTTCAGTCCTACTGAGGCAAGCTGAGCCGAACATGTCCTCCGAATCTTAATGTCTTTAGCTCCACTGGGATTATTACAAATGTAAATTTCTAAGATTCTCAGCTATTAATCTCTGTCTGTCCTCCTGTTCAGCAACATAATGACTAATTAAACATCAAAAGACCTGTACAGGAGATCTTCTTTGACAGCTACCGGCCTAGCCCTCTTCCCAAGAGGGGAATTCAAATGACAGGGACATGGAGTAACAGCATATGAGTAAGCTACAAATTACTGCAGAGATATCTAAAAACCTAACATTAAATGTAGATTTATCTCAATCAATGACTCCGCTGAACAGTGAACAGTTACTATGTGAAGTGTACGTGAGCCTGCTGACACCAATCAAATATATCCTTACAGCCAGCAAATACTGAATACTTGAAATCGGTTTGTTTACCACAAAGTCAAAAAAATGGGTACTTACTGAAGAAGGCAAACCAGGAGGCACCTTTCTGACTTTCTTTGCTTGCAAAGGATCTGCATATGGAAAATATATTTCATCAGCATTTATATTAGAAGAGGTCAGACTTCAAGTGAACAGGAAATAATTTTTCCTTTTAAAGCCTATCTTGTTTTCCAGTATTTAGGAATAAGCAAGGGCATATAGGGATGGGGGCTTCATCCTTCCTAATTGGTTCCTGGGCAAAACAGTTTTCCTAATGAAGTGATATATTCTGAAATACATACATGTAAGTTTAGGAAGAAGAAAGCAAATCAAGTAAAATAAAGTAACAAACCAATAAGCATGTGTGAAGAAAGGGAATTAACATTTCTTAAGTACCCATTAGGTGTGAGGCTCCATACCAGGAGCCTCCATCACATCATATAAATGTGATACTTTATATCACATTTCTCACTTTCAGTTGCAGAGGGGCATTTGGTGCAACAGGTCACTCTAATAATAAAACTGCTCAAGAGATGCAAATTTAGTGTCCACATCACATGAAAAACTAGGTTTAAAAATCACATTGAAAAAGACTGAAAATGAATGCTATGCTATAACTTACTATGTTAAAAATCTGAAATCAAATTTAATAAATGAAAAATTATAGCTATAATCATGTTGGAGAAACTCTACATAAACAATTAAATACAGGCACTGTCATATACAATGTCACCTTGTATTCTGTAGGAACATTTACTGTTTAACAATGTGTGGTTAAAACAGCCAATTCAGCACTAATTATTATGGAATTTATCGGTGGATGTTTATAGTATTTCCAAATAATAACTAGAGAAAGTCTATTTCTTTGTAAGACATGTATCATTTATTGATACAAATGAGAACATGAGTCTTTTCATACTTTACCAGCTTTACTTGTTACTTCAATTTTCTTATCTGTAAAACTTAAAATTTAAAACTTGTCCATCTTATTTACTATACAAAAAAAAAAAGGTGGCAAAGTGCAGCATTCCAATCTTACACAAATAATGGATCAAATTCAGGATTTTTCAGAGGAGTCCACTTTTAAGAAGGCTGATGTAAAGTATACTATTTTACAAACTGCAAAAATGAGACTTAAACAAGCATGATATTTTCCTAGGTCATAAATTATATGCCATTGTAAGACATAGCTGTTTAATAAAGAATGAAATTCATTTTTTAATTAGGGCTGGGCATCTTATAATTTATATTCTAGGAGGCTGCAAAGCTAAAAGAGCAACTTTATAAGTAGCATGTGGAAAAATTTTATACAATAAAAAGGGCAAAAAGCATTCATTACCATCTAAGTCTCTACGCCAAGAGGCAGCCTATACTTCCTTAAAACAAAAGTGCCAAAGATAAACAACATCTGGCACACTCTATACTTAAAAAACTTAGAAGAAAATTTTTGTGAGGCTTTTTTAGAACCCAACTCTTCACAACTAATAAATATAGTATCTTTTGAATAAAAGCCACACTCTATTAGACCAGGAGAACTGCTCCTATCAGTTTGGAGCTCATCAATCTATTTTGGATTAATTACTAGCAGACGATGTTGCTATTTAGTTTCGGGGCAGTTTATACTTCCTATGTGAATAGAAATGTTTCTTTTCTTTTTTTTTAATTAGAGAGAAGGGGAGAGGGGCAGAGGGAAAAGGAGAGAGAATTGTAAGCGGGCTCCATGCCCTGCGAGGAGCATGACACAGGGTTCAATTTTACAACCCTGAGATCATGACCTGTACTGCAATCAAGAGTTAGCTGCTTAACTGACTGAACCACTTTTATATTTTTATCTCATCATTTGGCTGCCACTACACAATTACCTACATCATGTTGTATTCAAAATCATGAATTGAGATTCATAGTTCACTTTTGAGGGGTTGCAAAATCTAATAGTTAAGAGAGTAAGATGGCTGGATTCAAATTTCAGCTCCTAATTTCAGCAGTTCCAAATAACAGCAGCTATGTGAACCTGGGCAAGTTACTTTTAACCTCTGAGCTTCAGTTACCTAAGATGTAAAAAGGGGTTAATATCTCTTAGAGTTATTGAAATAAAGATAATACATGAAAAATGTTCGGGGCAGTGCCTGACAGAGAGTGACAATAAATTCTAGCCATTATTACTATGTTTATATTAAATTCTGTGGCAAAATATTATAGATAGCTTGATACTGTTTTGTAGAATGCTGATTTCATGAAGTATCTAAGCAGCTTAAGATACTGAGGTGGGTATAGATAATCTCCAAAGTCCTTTCGACTCTGAGATTTTATGAATAACTGCAACGCCAAGGAAGAGTGGCTGACTGAGAAATAACAATGAAGAATGGAATAATAGGGGCACTTGAGGCTCAGTCAGTTAGGCGTCTGCCTTTGGTTCAGGTCATGATCTCAGGGTCCTGGGATCCAGCCCTGTGTTGGGCTCTCTGGTCGGGAGGAAACCTTTTTCTCCCTCTCCCACTCCCCTTGCTTGTGTTCTCTCTCTGCCAAATAAATAAATAAAATCTTAAAAAAAAAAGAGAATGGAATAATAATCTACTAAGTGGTATTCAAATAGGAAATGAGTAGGCGTGCCTGGGTACCAAGCCTTGGCTAAGTTGCTTAGCTTCCTCGGTCTTGATTCCTCATCTGTAACAGGAGGTTAATATTACAACATCACAACATTTTTGTGAAGATATATACTTGGCATGGAGGAGATAACAGTATCTATCACTACCATAATCAAAATGAAAATGAAGAAAATAGAAGTTTTCATTTCTGGAAAACTTGAGTTTTTATACCCCCACCCCAATTCCTAGTGAATCAACAGTTTATTTTCTCCCTGAACTTTTAGTAACAGTATATTGGTCCATATTAGCATCTTATGTCATGGTATGTGCTCACATAGATACTAACAACATATTTCTCTAGGGTGAACTGATACATCTAGCCTCAAATGAATGTTCCTACTCTAACTCATGTGGTGGGAAATAAAGGTGAAGATGGAGAAAAGATGCTTTACAATTTATCATTTCTTTCTTTTTAAAATTTTGTTTATTTATTCATGAGAGACACAGAGATAGGCAGAGATATAGGCAGAGGGAGAAGCAAGCTCCCTGTGGGGAGCCCGATGTGGGACTGGATCCCAGGACCCCGGGATCATGCCCTGATCCACTGAGCCAACCAGGTGCCCACAATTTATCATTTAATATTAAACAGTATACTGTTCTAAACCATCTGGGCTTACTTTATTACACATACTAAATAACCTATAATGCTGAGAGGCGGGTACATTTAGTTAGAGCTCTCTATGCCAAACATGACCATCATTGCCCTTTTCTATACTCAAGCATACTCTAGGCCCAGGGATGAGGGCTACTTCACAAAAATCTAGGTGTGACAGAAGGTAGATCTATAAATTGGAGGCAGTCAACAAATATTTGTGGAATAGATAATTATGACATACTTTCTTTTAGTGGGCTATATTTATTTCAGAAACCGGCCTACCCTTGGTATAGACATCCTGTACCACTTCAATTTTCTTGTGTAAAGAATTCCTTGTTAGGGATCACCAAAAATTCTCACATTTAAATATTGTTGGATAAGGTGCTAGTGTGTACACCTGAGGCTTGCTGTAAGCAGCAATACAAAACAGACTAGCCTGGTGAGGCTATATATAAGGCATAAAAGAAGGAAGCTAAGGAAAATGAGGGTTCAAAACTTAATAGATACTGAATTTCTTTTTGAGGTGATGCTTTGGAACGAGAACAGAGATGATGGCTGCACAGCGTTGTGAATATATGAAATATCACTGAATTGCACATTTTATATGATTGATTTTACCTCAAATTTTAAAAAAAATGGGGTGTAGAAGAACAAATATACAAAGAACACTGGACACAGAGTCAGAAAATCTTAAATTTTATCTTTGGTAAGCCATCTACTAATTATAAGAATGTGTCCTCTTGACCCTCATTTTATGTTAAATCTAGTATTACATCTACTGACCAGCAGGGCTGTTGGACCAACAAGATGAGAAAGTATATAAAACCACATTGTAAACTGTTCAGCATTATATCAATCTTAGTAAAAAATAAGGTGTGAATATTACCACATGCTATTTTTATTATAATAGGAAAAATTAGTCCCATTTTCCACTATTTAGTTCCTCTTATGGTGACCAAACAAGACTATTAAAGTGATTGTTTATCAAATATCTGATACATTTTTATGCAGATAAGCTCTAATATCAATATCATACCTAAGAAACCAAATTTCTACTAAATAAGAGTGCAGCCAGAAGACTAAGAGGTTAAAAAAAAATCTGGAAGATAGGATTTGTTGTACAACACACTTACCAAGTGCTGCAGAGTCATGGAGTGGTCTTCTCCTGGAACTTGTGGCAGAGAATGAGTAGTATGGTGTTCCAGGTTTTCCTGAAGAAGACAGCTGTGCGGGGCTTCCAAGCCCTAAATCTTGTCTCAGGAGACTAGACTATAAAACAGAGCCAAGGAAACAAGTTATCTTCCCACTGATACTAATCCAAACCTGAAAATATCATCACTTCTTAATCAGATAGTTATTCAGAAGATGCTAGTACCTTCAATAATGTTTTGAATTCAGATTCATATAATTTTTTGAGTTCTATTACACCATTGGTTTAAACCTACATTTTCTTTTTTCCTATCTTCATGTTGCCTGCTTTCTAGTAATTGTTCGGATCTATACAACCTTAAGGTTAAAAGATACTTTAGTTACTATGTGGTTTTACCCTTTAGTCATCAAGAATATTTTTGAAAAACGGCCACCAAGTCTTTGCTTGAATGCTTTCATGACCATACAAGGCGGTCAATTCTGTTCTTTTTTCCTTTTCTTTTTTCTTTTAGGATAGCTTTATTTGGGACAGCCCTGGTGGCGCAGCGGTTTAGCGCCACCTGCAGCCCGGGGTGTGATCCTGGAGACCCAGGATTGAGTCCCGTGTCGGGCTCCTTGCATGGAGCCTGCCTCTCTCTCTCTCTATGAATAAATAAATAAAATCTTAAAAAAAAAAAAAAAAAAAGGATAGCTTTATTTATTTGAAGACTGCCAATATTGTCAAGACTAGCCATTCCTGTTTTCTTCAACTGTGTCTCATGGCACGGGTTTGAAAGTAATCCTCAGCATCTCTGACATAAAACCTCTAAAACCTCTGGATTTATTATCAGTTTGTCAAAGTGTCTTGTAAAATAGAATGGATGACAATGCCCCAGATGTGGCCTGATTAGTGCAGAGTCATTTTCAACACTGCACTTAAATAACCCATTTGTGCTAGCTCATATTAAGAGGTTAGGAGTGATTACATGCTGTTACTTTTTACTGCATATGTTGCTATTAAGTCCTGGCCCTCCAACAGTTTCCTTGTGTTTTTTTGGTCCCAAGTACAACAGTTAATATTTACCTGATAAAATTCATCTTGTTATATTTTATCCATTATAATCATTCATTTCTGCTTTTTTAAGATTCTGAGTCTGTCAACCAATGCATTTGCTAGCTTTTCTAGTATTGGGGCATAAAAAATGGTATTAAAAAACCCCAAAGACATTAGGATGACAAGGCTGAGGAGATCTCTATGGTATGCTACAATAACATAAGACTTTGTCAAGTGCTTCACTGAGATCCAGAGATTCAGCAGCCCTGACCTACTAAACCAGTGACCCTAAGATAAAGCTAATGAAGTCATTTTGGCAGATTTTGGTTTTAAGTTTTCTGTCAGCTGAGGGAAAAAGACCTCAACTGGAAAGGGTGCTGGAGAGTTGAAAGGATGCTCTCAGGTGAAAAGACCTGTGATTCCTCTGATACATAGACTATCCTCCTATTCCATATTTAATGCCTGCCATCACCATACTCTGAGTAGCTGTCCTTTTAGCTACTGATTATCACAGAGGTACTGAGAAAAAACCTCAGCTGTGGTCTGAATGAGTCAGTAGAACTTTGTAACACCAGTCACAGTCGCCCACTTCCTGCCTCCATTCTAATAATCAAGAAAAACTCTCAGTTTATCACACTACTTAATGATTTTAAGTAATTTTGGTTGTTTCAGCTTAAAAAAAAATGAGCTAGAATTCACAAAACATACAATTAACCATTTCAAAGTTTCCAATCAGTGACATCTGGTACATTCACAATGTTATGTGACCATCATCATGTAGTTAATAGAACATTTTCATCACCTCCAAAGGAAACCCCTAACCCATTAAACAGTTAACTTCCATTCTTTCCCTCCTCTAGTCTTTACAACAATGAATCTGCTATCTCTATGAATTTACCTACTCTGAATATTTTATATAATTTGGAACCGTATGTAATGACCTTTCACTTCGTATGTTTTCTGAAATACATCCATGCTGTAGTTTGTATCACTACTTCATTCCTTGTTAGGGCTGAGTAATATTCCATTGCATAGATATACTACAGCTTGTATATCCATTCATTCATTCATTCATTGATGGGACATTTTGGTTGTTTCTAGATTTGGACTGTTGTGAATAGTGTTGCTATGAACATTTGTGTATGGGTATTTGAGTATTTGTTTTGAATTCTTTTGAGGAATACTTAGGAGAATTGCTGGGTCATGTGGTGATTCTATGTTTAACTTTTTTTTTTTTAAGATTTTATTTATTCATGAGACACACACACACACACACACAGAGAGAGAGAGAGAGAGAGAGAGAGAGAGAGAGGCAGAGATGCAGGCAGAGGGAGAAGGCTCCATGCAGGGAGCCCAATGTGGGACTTGATCCCAGGACTCCAGGATCACGCCCTGGGCCAAAGGCAGGTGCTAAACCGCTGAACCACCCAGGGGTCCCTATGTTTAACTTTTTAAGGAACTTCCAAACTGTTTTCGTTTTTTTTTTTAATATCTATTTTTTATTTTTTAAAAGATTTTATTTATTCATTCATGAGAGACACAGAGAGAGAGAGAGAGAGAGAGAGAGAAAGAGAGAGAGAGAGAGAGAGAGAGAGAGGCAGAGACACAGGCAGAGGGAGAAGCAGGCTCCATGCAGGGAGCCCGACGTGGGACTCGATCCTGGGTCTCCAGGATCACACCCTGGGCTGAAGGCAGCGCTAAACCGCTGAGCCACCTGGGCTGCCCTTAAGGAAATTCCAAACTGTTTTCGATAATGGCTGTGCCATTTTACATTCCCACCAGAAATGTATGAGGATTCTAATTATATCCTTATGAACACTTGTTACTTTTAATTTTTTTTTTTTTAATTATAGGCATCCTTGTGGGTGTTAAGTATCTTACTGTGGTTTTGATTCACATTTCTCTAATGATTAATGATGCGGAGTATCTCTTCATGGGCTTGAAGGCCTTTTTGGTGTATCTTCTTTAGAAAAATATCAATTCAAGTACTTTGACCATTTTTGAATTGGGTTATGTTTCTACTGTTATATTGTAAGAATTTTAATACATCATGTTTTGAATACTAGACACTATCAGACATATGACTTGCCTGTCCCATTTTGTAGGCTGTCTTTTCACTTCTTAATGTTCTTGGATAAACACAAATTTTTAATTTTGATGAAGTCTAATTTACCGTATATTTTTCTTTTGTTGTGCTTTTGATGTCATATCTAAGAATCTACTCCCAAAGCCAAGGTAATGAAGATTTACTCTTATATCTTCTAAGAGTATACAGTTTTGGCTCTTACCTATATCATTGATGCACTGAGTTAATTTTTGTATATGGTAGAAGGTAGGGTCCAACTTTATTCTTTTGAATGTGGATATCCAGTTAGCTAGCACCATTTGTTGAAAAGAATAGTATCTTCTTATTCAGTGGTCTTGGCATCCTTTGTTGAAAATCAATTGCTTATGAATACTTGGGTTTATTTCTGGACTCTCAATTCTATCCCTTTTGCCTATGTGTCTGCCTTATGCCAGTTCTATACTGTAGCTTTGTAGTAAAGTTTTGATATTGAAGAGTGTGTACTCCAATTTACTCTTCTTCGATATTGTTTTGGCTATGTGGGGTTCTTTGAAATTATACATAACTTTGAGAATCAGCTTTTCCATTTCTGTAAGAAGATACCATTGGAATTTTGATAGGGATTACACTGAATCTGTAGATTGCTTTCAGTAGTTTTGCTATCTTAAATATATTAAGTTTTCTGACTCCTAGAACACTGAATATTTTCCCACTTATTTAGGTCTTCTTTAATTTCTTTCAGCACGCTCTATAGTTTCTAGTATATGTTATATGTCTTACACTTTGTAGTTATATTCCAAGGTATTTTACTCTTTTGGATGCTAAATGGAGTTGGTGACTTATTTTTGGTTTGTTCATTATTAGTGTATAGAAATACAACTAGTTTTTGTGTATTAATTTTGAACTTGCAACTATGGTAAATTCATTTATTAGCTCATATAGTTTTATTGTGGATTCTGTATATGTAAGATCACACCATCTGCAAATAGGTAAAGTTTTAATTCTTTCGTTCCAATTTAGATGCCTTCATTTCTTTTTCTTGCCTACTTGCTCTGGTTAGAACTTATAGTAAAATATTTGGGGTGCCTGGGTGGCTCAGTTGGTTGAGTGTCTGACTCTTAATTTTGGCATAGGTCATGATCTCAGAGTTGTGAGGTCATGCCCCATGTCATACTCCAAGCTGGGCATGGAGCCTGCTTAAGAGTCTTCCTGTCTGCTCCTCCCCCACTGCTCATGTTCTCTTAAAAAAAAAAACAAAAAACAAACAGAAAAACTCGTAAAATGTTCAATGTTAAGTGGTGAAAGTAGACATCCTTGTCTTGTTCTCACTTTTTTTTTTTAAGTAATCTCTATGCCCAACATAGGGCTCAAAGTCCCAATTCTGAGAAAAAGAGTCACATGTTCTGACTGAGATAGCCAGATGCGCACCATTTCATTCTCAATCTTAGTGGGTAAGGCTTTCATTGTTTTAGCATTGTGCATGACATCAGACATTAGTTTTTCACAAATAACCTTTATCAAGTAGAAGAAGTTTCCTCCTTGTCCTAACTTGTGTTTTTATCATGAAAGGGTGTTGGATTTTTTCAGATGCTTTTTTTCTGCACTGATTAAGATGATCAGATGATTTTCTCCTTTTATTCTATAAATAAATTACAATGATCACTTCTCTTATGTTGAACTACCCTTGTACTCTTGAGATAAAACCTACTTGGTCATGCTGTATATTCCTTTTTATAAACTGCCGGATTTAGCTTGCTACTATTTTGTAAAGGATTTTTACATTAACATACAAAAAGAGAAAAAAAAATACATACAAAAAAGATATAGATCTGTAGCTTCCTTTTTCCTGGGATATTGGGGTCTGGTTTGTATTCAGGGTAATGCTGGCCTCACAGAATGAATGTTGGAGAAGGAATGGTGTTTAATTCTTCTTTAAATGACTCGTAGAATTCATTAGTGAAGTTATCTGTATCTAGACTTCTCTTTTTTGGAAGAGTTTTTATTACTGATTCAATCTCTTGTTTTAGCTGTTTAGATTTTTCTATCTCTTTTTTGAGTCAGTTTTCAGGGTGTGTATGTTTCTAGGACTTTCTCCATTTCACCTAAGTTGTCTAATTTGTTAGCATTCAATTATTCATAGCATTCCTTTATAATTTTTTTTTATCTTTGTAAGGTTGGTAAGTTATATTCCCTATTTTCATTTCTATTTTAGTGATTGGACTCCCTTTTTTTTTAGTCAATTTAGCTGAAGGTCAATTTTTGATCTTTTCAAAGAACCAACTTTTGATTTTGTTGATTCTATTGTTTTTTTCTATTCTCTATTTTTAAAAATTTCTGCTCTAATCTTTATTATTTCCTTCCTTCTGTTGGCTTTCAGTTTGGTCTGCTCTTCTTTTTTTAGGTCCTTATGGTACAAAGTTAGGCTACTGATTTGAGATCTTTTCTGATGCAGGCATTTACAACTTTAAATTTTCCTCTGATCACAGTTTTTACTGCATATAATGTTTTGCTATACTATCTTTTCATTTTCTTTTGATATTTCAGTTTTTTAAAAAGGGCCTATTCAACAATGCTGGAGCACATATGAAGTAATCAATGTACTAAACCAAAGATCATTATATCTTTCAGAAATGCTTATGATCATGAAAACTCATACTCATCAAAAGGTAAATTATTCTTTGAACAGAGTTGGTATCTTCCTTTATAAAGGAGAAAAGTGAGGAAAAGATGATTTCAAACACGAGTATATATATATATAATATATATATATATATAAAGACTACACAGTACCAATTATTTAGTGTTTACTGCACAAATTCCAACAGATATGAAGTTCATCAGGTTGGAAAATGAAGGTGTGATTATTAGACACAAAGGAGAAGCAGTCCCCTTTAAGATAATAGTCTCCAGAAGAAATGTCAAAATTGAGAAAATATACGTAACACATATATTATTTCTATAACAAACCATTGGCATGGAATCTCCTGATTTTGTTATTTGTGTGAGTAGTGTGACCCAGGAATCATCAAGTCTTCTACATGACACTGAAATTTCCATTGTCACTCCTGCTTTGTCTTTCTTTTTTGCCCATGCTAGGCACACTCAACATACCTCAAATAGCAATCAGAATATGGTTCATAGTATGCTAGATGGAACCTATTACCAACATGTTTGAGGGCAGGAGTCATGTACCTTGAAATTTTTCCCTAAACATCACTAGTCTTTCACTAAGATGTTCCTTGCTCAGTGTAAAACTTATTTTCAGGATGCTGAAAATGCTTTGAGGCATCTGCTGTATTTCTTTCATTATGTGCATTTTCATGTAGAAGGCACAAAAGAAACTGACCATTTTACACATATATACAAACACCGACAGGAGAAGGGCATTCATAGGTCTCTTAACAGTGCTCCTTACAACATTTCCCCAGCACATAAATTCTCATGGGCAAATAAGATGATGATTTACATTAGAAGTCAACAACCAAGACCTGTGGGTTAACTGGGCCCGTTTCTGAAAATACTTTTATTGGAACATAGTCTCACTCATTCATTTATGTATTGGCTATGACTGTTTTCATGCTACAGTAAGAGGTGAGTAGTTGGCAATGGAGAATGTAAGGTGAGCAAAGCTTAAATATTTACTATGTAGCCCCTTTTGGAAAATGTTTATTAACTCCTCTTATATAATGTTTTGGTGGAGGGACAAAGGACTAAGTTTGCAGAATGGTGAAGTTTGCAGAATGGTGAATAATAATATGCACAATAAAGACAGAAAAAACTTTCTCTCTGTCTCTCATGGATAAATAAATAAAATCTTTAAAAAAAAAGTCACTTCAAGCTTTGGCTAGGAAGGAGACTTGAAGGAATGAGGACAACTGGAAGAACATTCCACATTATCATCTGTTATCTGTGTTTTCCCAGTATAGGCATAGTCAAGGAATGCCTTCACCGCTTTGGAGGACAGACTGGTGATGGTGATGCTCACACCGTCTCTCTCTCTCATGTTTACCTCAAACATAGCCCTGAAAAAGTCACTGCACGCTGCTAAGACACAGCGATGACATGGGATTGTTTCATCTTTCATGATGATTTCGAAATTGTAAGAGACATTTTGTTCTCTAAAATTCTGCAGTATGCTTTAGATTTTCTGTCCATGATCTTCGGACACAAAGAAGTTGTTTTTCTTCCAGGATTGAAGTCCATTACGTGAGTTTTGTTGATTGAAATGATATGAATTATCCATAGCCAATTCCTTTTGTTCTTAGAACTGCAATTGCCACATTCTTATATTCTTAAGAGTAAGCAGAATGTCTATAAAAACATTGATGTCCTACAAACAGCGTGGGCTTTGGAATTAGCTACCCTTAGTTCAAATCCCAACTGTATGATCCTGGGCAAATTTTCTAACATTAGTGCATTATTTTCCTTTTGTATAAAGGACATATTACTAATTCACTCAAAGGGTTACTAGAAGTAAATAAGGGTTAAGTACAAGTGAGTTTCACAGTTTTAGGCCCCAGTGAAAATAAAAAACTCAATTTCATTTTTTTCTTTCCCCATAGACCAGCATATTGTAAGGATCACAAAGAATGAAAAACGAGGTGAATGACATTTTATACTGTTTCCTGGGCACAAACTCTATCCTAAGTCAGGAAACCCTGTCTGCCCTGAATCTAAGCTGGCTGAGTTACAACTCCCAATGGCTATGGTAAGAAAGGATGTTGGAAATCAGAAAGAGAATGGACAGGTCCCTAGAGAGAGAGGGTTGACAATTAGAGGCTAAATCCAAAGAGAAGTGTGACAGATTCAAAACTGCATCAATCTAGATCAAGAATAAATAGAAAAATGGCAACTTATTCTGAAAATGATTCAGCAGATGTGTGTTTATTTTTGTGTATAAAACTCATACACAGAGTGAAAGAAAAGGAATATGTATGCACAAATGTGGTGAAATATTGATGATACTTCATTAAGAGCATACGGACGTTCACTGTATTTTTCTTGTACCTTTTCTATGGGTTTCTAAGTTTTCAAAATAAAAAGTTGGAGAAAATCAGAATAAATATCAAGAATCGACTAGCATATTTACAAATGTACCATCTCAGTGAATATTTACTGCAATCTTATTATTATACAAATTATGTTATAAAGATAACAAGTAGTAGAATACTAATTTGAATCTAGGTCTGTTTAAGAGGCTCTTTCTTCAATATAAAGAAGACTTCTATGATAGTCCAGGAACCTAGTTACCATTTATAAGACTGTTAACTTTAAAAAATAGAAGTGACCTATAAATGACTTTGTAGATTACAACCCTAAAGCTGTATTATCTATAGAATACATACTGGTAGGTTTTGCATATATGCATGAAATAAAGGAAGAAAAAGAACAAATGTTTTTAGGAGAAAGTTTATTTGTTATCAATTTTAGTGTTGGTAAACACCACTGATTTCTACTTACTATAGATAAATATGGAGATATGATTAGGAAACATTCTGTATTCTTGTTTAGTGAATATTAATGGCAAGAACCCCCACAGAAGATGTTCTTCACTTAGCTGTCCTACTCATAGAAATAACCACGTCTCCCTCTTAGGTTTGCATGATGATTTATATGAGTAGGGAAAGCATATGTAGAAGAAATTGTTTCTTTTTAAGAACACATCTTAACTCCATTAACTAAAATGAATTGTTCAGTACTATAAGAAGCACTAAAGAAGTTTAAGACAATGTTTTCTCCACTAGGACTTGATAATCTAGGAAATAATACCCATGAAACTAATGGAAAATGGCTTAAAAAAATTAAGGTCTAAACTATATGAAGCCTATTTTGATATTCTACCACTAATAAAGTCATGTATTTTTTCTTTTATTTGATTCTTTAAACATTTTGGTAACACTAAAGCACATATAATAAACTATTTAATTTTTTCCCCTAAAATAAAATTACACATCAGCTCATATTATTGATTTTCCTGTCTGCTTAAAAACAAATGAGAAGCATTATTGATTACCACTGATCTTGTCCTGGAGGTATCTCAAGCAAAAAGAATACACAATCCCAGAGGATATGGCACTAGGCAAAGCAGTTTTATTCTGCCGAGCTGTCTTATTCAAGGCAGAATTAGTTTTCTGAAATGACAGAGCACTAAATTTCTTAATAAGGCTTAGAAAAGAATCTTTTTAGTGGTCCTCTAGAACCTCAACTGAGAAAAGTGTATCTAATTACTGAAGAATAATCGATGAAAGTTCATCCCCGGAACACTAATATAATCTAGATTATCATAATGAAAACTTTACAGTAAGTTCATTTTATTTTTTATATATACTTATTATTCTAAAAATTGCACTTTAAATTTCGTTTGGAGGGAGAATGAACCACTGGGTGGCTCAGTGGTTGAGCCCCTGCCTTTGGCCCAGGGCGTGATCCTGGAGTCCCAGGATCGAGTCCCACATTGGGCTCCCTGCATGGAGCCTGCTTCTCTCTATGCCTATGTCTCTGTGTCTCTCATGAATAAATAGAAAAATCTTTAAATAAATAAATAAATAAATAAATAAATAATTTTGTATGCAAACCTTTAGCATATAAATAAAAATCCTCATTTTGTATGGAATTTTAGTAGTCTATGTGATATATATATATAAACATATATATATGTCTATGTGATATATATATAAAACATATATATATATAAAAAAATATATATATATGTTTTTTCAGTTCTCTCTCCCTGTTCAAGTGCTTGAGAAACCCTGATTCTAAAATGTGAACTTGAAAACTTCAATTAAGTCTTCGTGGTAATACTGACTAAAAAGTAAAGGAGAGGAATAAGTAGTGAGCTTGCCCAACATCATTTATTAATGTAACTTCTTAAGTATCTTGGAAGGTACTCTAAATGTGAAATAGAAGTGCAGATGAATCCTGTTATACAGGATATAAGAATGGTGGGGCTCAGTAGCCGAGGGGGATTCAGAGCCACACTGCAGTAATTTGGATATTCTTAGTACCCTTAAAATGGAAAGTGTCTGAAATCTTGATAAACATAAGCATGCTTCCTCAGAACTGCTTTACCATCAAGTGGCTTGGCCCAAACACAGTACTAGATGTACTTCGATATCCATCATAACTTAGGATTAAGTAAGGACCTAATTAACCCTTCTGTCAAAAATGATTAGTGTCATTTTATGAGCACTAATGTATCACTGATTTGTTTTCTAGAAAAATAAGATGCAAAGTATCTAGTGTTATAGTCACACATTGCAAAAAATTTAAAATATTTAATATGGACTCATGGAACCTCTGCTGTGTACTTTCTACATGATTCTTTAATTTTCATGCCTGTGTTATAGCCTTGAAACAATATGCAGTTTTAATATATAAAGGCAAGCAGCTGTTCCCAGATCTGTCTTTTTGAAAGGGGAGTGTACTAATTAAAAATGTAAAAAGGTATAAAACATGATAAAATCATGATAAAATAGAAAATGCCTAAAATATTTTTTTCAGTTGAGTTCTTTATACTGTACCATGTTTCTTTTGTCAATGAGGGATGAAGAAACAAAACTGTTCCAAGAGCAAAATTAGTATAGTACTGCCAGATTTGTAACTTTTTTTTTTTTTTTTTTTTTTTTTACTTGAGAAACATCACAGTACAGTTTAGCTGTAAGTCCACTTAAAGTTTCAGAGATTATGACAGGGAAACTGGAGAGTGACAAAGAAGCCTCTTACAATCAAATAAAAAACTCAAGAGAATAAAGAGGAACTTGGCAAAAATATAAATGGAGGGTTTTAATACTGTATCAGTCTTCTGTTAATTTTTTACAAATAATTAAAAAATAGACTAATAAAATCTGAATTTGGAAAACACTGATGTTTGTGAAATAATTGTATTATGATGCAAATTTATTTACATTGAAATTCCAGGGATATGGTAGCAATTATCAGCATGTTCTTAAAGAATTCTATCCTGAGAATCTCATTAGATAGTGATGCAAACTACAGTTGTTATCATTCTGAGAACAAAGGGATCTTGAATGAGTAATCAATAGCAACTGGCAGAAAATGAGACATTAATTATGATCCTCTCTAGTGTTTTGTCTAAGGCAAGATTTCATTAAATGCTTTGTGCAACCTGAATAGTTCCAAGTCATTATAAACACTTTGGACAATACATTAATTGAGGGGGAGGGGGATTGTACAGAGAAACAAAGTAAAAGAAAACCTGAGATGTTTCTATTCCTTTCCCCAGGTCAATAAAAACACACCAACCACGGGTATCCAACTGTTATGCTTGTTCTTTTACAAGCCCCAAATCTTATAATCTCAACATGGTCTCTTGAAAATTTAATTATCATTTTCTACACTTAAAAGTGTCAGGCAGGTTTGAGAAGATAATGACAGTCATCCATCAAATGCATGCTGCCAACGCAATCAGCCCAATCTTTAAGAAAAGAAACTACCTATGTACTATTAAATTAGTAAAACACGGTAATCTTAGCAGTTTAGATTTCCCAATCTTTAATCATCAGTAGCAGAGGGAAATTTTACCATCTTAATATTTCATTTTCACTAATTTTTCTCTGAACTTTTTTTCTCAATCCTACACCAGCCAATGAAAAGATATTGAGTAGGGCAGCCCTGGTGGCGCAGCAGTTTGGCGCCGCCTGCAGCCTGGGGTGTGATCCTGGAGATCTGGGATCCAGTCCCACGCCGGGATCCCTGCATGGAGCCTGCTTCTCCCTCTGCCTGTGTCTCTGCCTCTCTCTGTGTGTCTATGAATAAATAAATAAAATCTTAAAAAACAAACAAACAATAAATTGTTCTTGGTCTCTGACACATGAACCTCATCTTTAAAAAGAAAAGATATTAAAAAAAAGAAAAGATATTGAGTAGGGAGGTATGGGATATAGATTAACAAAAGAAGATTTTTTGGGAATAAAAAGAAAAACTATGACAAAAACCATTAAAAACAATTTTAATATATTCAGTATATAAATAATTGCATAATTGCAAATATGCAATGAGAATGACTTTTTTTTAGGTTTTTATAGGTTTCCATAAAGAGAGTCCCTACTTCTAAAATGCTATAAGGGATTTCTTGAAAGCAAACTTTTTCTGAGGTCAGTAGTGAGCATACTCTACACCCATCTTCTTCCTAGTGAGCAGTGTTTCTGCATGTCTTAGGTTAGAAACTTCCTTGATACAGTCCTCTGAAAGTCTTCCTGCAAAGCTACCAGTGTGCCTTTGAACCCTTTCTTTGTAAATAAAAAGAAGCTTGCTATGTGAGGTGCTAACCAACATTCGAAGAACAGGAGTTAAAGAAACGTCATTTCTCTTTTGCTTTTGTGAAAATGGTATTATGTAGTCCTAAGATTTTCAGGAGAGTTCTGATAACTAAAAGCCACTATTTTTACCTTTAATGCTAGCTTTCACATCTTGTAAACTATCCCCTCCTCTTCCCAATTCCTTGCATTTTTAAAAATACAATTAAGAAGAACATAAAACACAATACAGTAGTAGGTACATAGTTGGGTATGCAATGCTTTTTGAACTGACATTCCATACTGGAACATCTTCTAAAAGTTAAGCTTTTTATTTTGGGAATTTTCAAAAACAAACAAAAATTAAAAACAAAACAAAACACCCTGTATAATAAACCTTCCTATACCTTTCATCCAGCCTTTTTTTTTTTTTTTTAAAGATTTTATTTATTTGAGAGAGTATGCATGAGAGAGAGCAGAAGCACAAGCCCGAGGAAGAGGAGCAGGCTCCCCGCTGAAGAGGGAGCCTAATGCCCAAAGTGGGGCTTGGTCCCAAGACCCTGGGATCATGACCTGAACCTAAGGCAGACCCTTACCAACTGAGCCACCCAGGAACCTTCCTATCATCTAGCTTTAATAACTGTCGGCATTCTGCTGCTCCTGCCTTATTTATTCTATCATCTCTCAGTTCTTGGTATAGCTCCACAACTGACAACAATATCTTATAATCATATAATGACCAGTCTGTTGTCATCTCCTTTTTCTTTTTTCCTGAGATGGTGTCTAATCTCTAGCCTTATTTAATATACATTTTTCCCCCCGAGATACGTTTCCAGAAGAATAAATTGACTTTTAAACAATGTTCCCAAAGAGCACTGAGCACCACCAAAAGTATACTTAGCAAGTTTTATGGAGAGAACAGAAACAATGAAGTTTTTTTCCTGCCAAGTAACCTCTGCATCATCAGACTCTCTCTGGCCTTTTAACAGAAGTAGGAAATTATACTTGCCTACTGCTTGATACTTTAAGATGAGACTTTCCTTCCACAAAATAATTTTACCTATGTCCCAAACTCAGAAGCTCACTCTGCAGGTAGCTGATGCTTCCCTGGTTATATTTTCCTTCCTAGATCACAGAATTCAGATTCATACATTTTTTGAATACCCACGGATTACTAGTACGCACAGCCCACTTTTTGAGTGAATCATCTCTTGGAGAGCTTCAACACTGATCCATAGTCACTTTTATTTATTTTATTTTAATTTTTAAAATATTTTATTTATTTATTCATGAGAGACAGAGAGAGAGAGAGAGAGAGACAGAGAGAGAGACAGAGAGAGAGACAGAGACAGGCAGAGGAAGAAGCAGACTCCATGCAGGGAGCCTGACGTGGGACTTGATTCTGGGACTCCAGGATCATGCCCTGGGCTGAAGGCAGGTGCCAAACCACTGAGCCACTCAGGTATCCCCATAGCCACTTTTATGTCTTTTTTAACATTTCTGACTCCCAACAATCCTCCCATCACCATCAACTAATTTATTGCCAAAAGGATGCTCTGAGTACTGCAAACCACTTGACTTCTGCCAATTTTTAAGTTCAATATTCAACTCTGACATGACCTATTCGTACAGCGCCATCACTCCTTTACTACTTACTGCCGCTTGTTCTTTTGTCTCAAGATATTCAGTATCTTGACCTTTTTATTTTTTTCCAGTCCCAAAGTTTCATCATGGCTTTATTTCCTTCCTTTGAAAATTAGCCTACACAGTCTATTACTTTAACTATCATCTCATCACTGCTTCAATTCTTCTATCCTTAGCCATTTACCAGCTATGAAACATTGGATAAATTCTATAATCTCTGAGGCACAACTCAAGTTCCTTAGTTGTTAAATGGAGAAATAATAACTGCAACAGCAGCAACAACACTTCTGTCATATGCAAGGATCGTATGAAATGTCTGTAAGGTGCTTGGCACAAGGCCTGGCAATAGTAAATGTATGATATATGCTAGCTCTCACGTTTAGGCACATTTTGTTTTACTACCCTTTGCAGATACTGCATGGTTTATAAATTGCAGGTTCGTGGCCACTTCTGGTCAAGCAAGTCCATGGCGCTATTTTTCCAACAGCATTTGCTAACTTTGTGTCTCTGTGTCACATTTTGCTAATTCTCTCAATACTTCAAACTTTTTTATTATTACTATATTTGTTATGATGATTTGTGATCAGTGATCTTTGATGTTATTATTGTAATTGTTTTTGGGCACTATGAATAACTCTATACCCATATAAGATGGTGAATTTATTCAATAAAAGTGTGTGTTTTAACTGCTCCACTGACCAGTTGTTCCCCATCTCTCTTCCTAGCCTTGAGCCTCCTTATTTCCTGAGACACAACAGTGTTCAAATTCGGCCAATTAATAACCCAGCAATGGCCTCTAAATGTTCAGGTGAAAGGAAGAATATAACTCTCACTTCAAATCAAAAGCTAGAAATGATTAAGCTTTTAGTGAGGAGGGCATGTCAAATATGGAGATAGGATAAAAGCTAATCCACTTACACCCGTTATCCAAGCCAACGAATACAAAGGAAAAGTTCTTGAAAGAAATTAAGAATGCTATCCCAGTGAACACATGAATGGTAAGAAAGCCAAACAGTCTGAATTATGGAGAAAGTTTTAGTGATCTGGATATAAGATCAAACTAGTTACAAAATTCCCTTAAGCCAAAGCTGAATCCAGAGCAAGGCCCTACCTCTCCTCAATTCTATGAAGGCCAAGAGAGTTGAGGAAGCTGCAGAAGTATGAAGTTAGAGAAGTCAGCTCATAAAGTTTAAGCAAATAAGCCTTCTCTGTAACATAAAAGTACAAGGTGAAGCAGCAAGTGCTGACATGGAAGCTGTAGAAAGTTATCCAGAAGATTTAGCTAAGATAACAAAGGTAGCTATACTGAACAACAGATTTTCAATGTAAATGAAATAGCCTTCTTTTAGAAGTTGAACCATCTAGGACTTTCATAGCTGGAGAGGAGAAGTCAATGCCTGACTTCTAAGGCTGACTCTCTTGTTAGGGGCTAATGCAGCTGGTGACTTGAAGTTGAAGGCAATGCTCATTGACCATGATGAAAATCCTAGGGCCCTTAAGAATCATGCTAAATACACATGGCTTGTGCTCTCTGTCAATGGAACAAAGCACATCTGTTTATATAGTTTACATGCTGACATAGTTCACTGAATACTTTGAGCCTGTTGTTGAAACCTATTGCTTAGAAAAAAAGAATTCTGTCAAAATATTATTGCTGACAGTGAACCTGGTCATCTAAGAGAGCTGATGGAGAAGTATAATGAGATTAGTGTTGTTTTCATGCCTGCTCACAGAATATCCATTCTGTCGCCCATAGATCAAAGAGTAATTTTGACTTTCAAGTCCTATTATTAAAGAAATACATAAGGCTAGATCTGCCTTAGAGAGCAACTCCTTTGATGGACCTGTGCAAAGTCAGCTGAAAACCTGGAAAGGATTCATCATCTTACAGGCTATTAAGAACATTTGTGATTCATAGGAAGAGGTCAAATCATCAAAATGAACAGGAGTTTGGAAGAAGTTGATTTCAACCCTAATGGATGACTTGTAGGTGTTCAAGACTTCAGTGGAGTAAGTGCAGACATGGTAGAAGGAACAGGGAAATGGAATTAGAGGCTGAAGATGCAAATGAATTACTGCAATCTTATAAAACTTTAACATGAGGAATTGCTTCTAATTGATAAAGAAAGTGGTTTCTTGAGGTAGAATTTACTTCTGGTAAAGATACCGTGAAGATTGTTGACATGACAACAAAGAATTTTTTTTTAAGATTTTATTTATTTATTCATGAGAGACACACACAGAGAGAGGCAGAGACACAGCCAGAGGGAGAAGCAGGCTCCATGCAGGAAGGCTGATGTGGGACTCGATCCCGGGACTCCAGGATCACGCC
Source organism: Canis lupus baileyi (assembly GCF_048164855.1). NCBI lineage: Eukaryota > Metazoa > Chordata > Mammalia > Carnivora > Canidae > Canis > Canis lupus. The sequence continues at coordinate 25,782,360 of NC_132869.1, read as the reverse complement.
CTGAGCTGAAGGCAGGTGGTATATCACTGAGCCATCCAGAGATCCCCCGACAACAAAGGATTTATATATAACAATAAAGTTAGTTGAGAGAATTGATTCCAATTCTGAAAGGTCTATGGTGGGTAAAATGTTATCAAACAGGATCGTGTGCTACAGAGAAATTGTTTATGAAAGGAAGAGGCCATCGGTGGAGCAAATTTCATTGTTGTCTTATTTGAAGAAATTGCTACAGCTACCCCAACTTCAGTAACCACCACCCTGATAAGTGAGTGGCTATCAACAGTGAGGCAAGACCCACTACCAGAAAAAATATGACTCAGATGACTTGAAAGCTCAGATGATGGCTAGCATTTTTAAGCAAAGAATGTTTATTTTTTATTGTTTTTAATGATTTAAAGATTTACTTATTTTACAGAGGAGGGTGGGGCAGAGGAGGGCAGAAAGAGTCTCAAGCAGATTCCATGTTGAGCAGAGTCCCGTGTGGGGTTCGATTCTGTGACCCCAAGATCACAACCTGAGTTAAAATCAAGAGTCTGATGTTATCGGCTGTGTCACCCAGGTGCCCAGGAATGAAGTTTTTTTTATAAAGATTTATTTATGTTGGGGATCCCTGGGTGGCGCAGCGGTTTGGCGCCTGCCTTTGGCCCAGGGCGCGATCCTGGAGACCCAGGATCGAATCCCACATCAGGCTCCCGGTGCATGGAGCCTGCTTCTCCCTCTGCCTGTGTCTCTGCCTCTCTCTCTCTCTCTCTCTGTGACTATCATAAATAAATAAAAATTAAAAAAAAAGATTTATTTATGTTAAGAGAGAGAGAACATGTGCTTGAGAGAGAGCACATGCATGAGAGAGAGTGAGGGGAGTGGCAGGGGAAGAGGAGAGACAGAATCTCAAGCAGACTCTCACAGAGCACAGAGCCTAACGTGGGTATCAAACGGACAACCCATGAGATCATGACCAGAGATGAAATCAAGAGTCTGACACTTAACAGACTAAGCTGCACAAGTGTTCCTGTAATAAAATATTTTTAAATTAAGATATGTACATTGGGGCAACCCGGGTGGCTCAGTGGTTTAGTGCCGCCTTTGGCCCAGGGCATTGATCTTGGAGACCCGGGATCAAGTCCCACATCGGGCTCCCTGCATGGAGTCTGCTTCTCCCTCTGCCTTGTATCTGCCTCTCTCTCTGTGTGTGTGTCTCTCATGAATAAATAAATAAAATCTTAAAAAAAAAAAAAAGGTATGTACATAGTTCATTTATTTATTTATTTTAGATCTTATTTATTTATTCATGAGAGACAGAGAGAGAGAGAGACAGAGACACAGGCAGAGGGAGAAGCAGGCTCCATGCACGGAGTCTGACATGGGACTCGATCCCAGGTCTCCAGGATCACACCCTGGGCTGAAGGCAGGCACTAAACCGCTGCGCCATAGTTCTTTTGGGCTATGGCTGCCCCATAGTTCTTTTAGATATAATGCTATTTGTATACTTTAGCGGACTACAATATAGTGTAAACATATACATTGGGAAAGCAAAAAATTCATCTGACTCACTTCATTACACAACTCGCTTTATTGTAGTGTTCTGGAACTGAATCTGCAGTACTTCCAAGGTATATCTGTATTATCACTATTATCATTAACCTATCCAGTCAAACATTTGCTATCTATGCTTCTACATTTAGTCTGCTGAATAAAAGAAAGAAACCCCTGATTCTCTTTTAACGGTCAGAAACACATACCTGTTTAGGAAAAAACTGTTTGGATGGAAAATTATGCATTTTCTGGAGTAGGGTCAGTTCTGTAAAGGCCAGACAGAAAACACTCAAGTTCTGTGAACCATATTGTCTCTTTTGTAACAATTCGATTCCATCTTTGTAGCAAGAAAGAAGCCACAGTTAATATGTAAATGAATGGGAATGACTATGTTCTAATATAAACATTTACCAAAAAAAAGGGGTGGGAATATTTGGCTGATAGCCATAGTTCACTGACTCCTAATCTAGAGCACAACTGTCTAGGTTATCTGACTCTCATTCTATGGGAGCTATTTTACAACTTTATAAGTTGTAGGTAACTAATAGCAATGTAAACTAATTCTTATCTATAGACCTGCAAAACACATTCTTTTCAGTGAAGGGATGAACAACTGCTCTCCACTCTCAATATCTCCTACCACCTTGCTCCAAAGGAAAAAAAACAAACTTTGGTCTACATGTGAACATTAATTTCCATAACTTTTAAAATTTATTTTTATTTTTTAAAAAGATTTATTTACTTGAGAGAGAGAGAGCATGCGTGGGATGAACAACTGCTCTCCACTCTCAATACCTTCTACCATCTTGCTCTAAAGGAAAAAACAAACTTTGGTCTACACTTGAACATTAGTTTCCGTGAGTTTTAAAATTTATTTTTTATTTTTTAAAAGATTTGAGAGAGAGAGAACATGCGTGAAAGAGTGCAAAAGGGGGTGGGTTGGGGAGAGGGGGAAGCAGATTCCCTGCTGAGCAGGGAGCCTGACAAATTTGATCCCAGGACTCTGGTATCAGGACCTGAGAAAAAGGCAGATAGTTAACTGACTGAGCCACCCAGGCACCCCTTAAAATTTATTTTTAAATGTTTGCTATTGAAGTATAAGTTGACATATGATATACTACAGTTAAGGTATACAACATAGTGATTTGACTATTCTATATATTACTCAATGTTCACTATATAAGTATAGTTTTCATTTGTTACTATGTAATGTTATTACAATATTATTGACTGGAAATATTCCCTGTGCTGTACTTTTTATCTCCATGACATTTATTTATTTATTTAATTTTTTAAGATTTATTTATTTATTTAAGAGAGAGAGAGAGGCAGAGACAGAAGCAGGCTCCATGCCGGGAGCCCGATGCGGGACTCAATCCCAGGACTCCAGGATTGTGCACTGGGCCAAAGGCAGGCGCCAAAACCGCTGAGCCACTCAGGGATCCCCCCCAAGACATTTATTTTTAACTGAAGTTTGCAATCTTAATTCACCCTTCATCTGTTTTACTCCCCCTCCCACCTCTGGCAACTGCCAGTTTGCTTTCTGTATTTATCTTTCTCTGTTTTTGTTTCCTTTTTAGCAATTTTCATAATTTTGATCTATGATTGTGTTTTTGGATTCTCCTTTGTACTGGTTCTGACATCTTAAAAATTTCTTCACTGATGAGATAAAATCTATAAACACATTCACTTTTTATCTGTAGGAGAGTCATAACTTTATGTATTTTAATATATTTATCTTTTAACATATGCAGTATGCTGTTGTTATAGCCTAATTACTAAGATCTGTCTAAACTATCCCAAAGTCTGCTTTTCATGTATAGTCTAGAGCAATTAGGGTCAATGGCTGTTTGTTGTATTTTCAGCAACTACTTCGTGCCTGACAAACAGAAGATTTCAATGAATACCTTTTGAATGTATTTTGAATCAATGAATAACTGAATGTGTATTCTGGGAATAGTAGCATTTTAGTTTGGTTTGAATGAAATATTTGCTTTGAAGGACAGTGTGAGGTGTTTGAATTTTAAGGATGTTGCTTAAATGCCTAACCAAAAAGTTTGTGTTTTGTCCTCTAAGGGTTTCAGACTGGACATACGACAGGATGAAAGATACAAGTGTTTCTCTTTTCTTTTCTTTTCTTTTCTTTCTTTCTTTTCTTTTTTCTTTCTTTCTTTCTTTTCTCTTTCTTTCTTCCTTCCTCTCTCTTTCGTTCTTTCTTTTCCTTTCTTCCTTCCTTCCTTCCTTTCTTCCTTCCTCTCTTTCTTTCTCTTTCTCTTTCCCTTCCTCCCTCCCTCCCTTCCTTCCTCTCTCTTTCTTTTTAAGATTTTACCCATCAATTCATGAGAGTCAGAGAGAGTCAGAGAGAGAGAGAGAGAGAGACAGAGAGAGACAGGCAGAGGGAGAAGCAGGCTCCACGCAGGGAGCCCGACATGGGGCCTGATTCTGCGTCTCCAGGATCACACCTCGGGCCAAAGGTGGCGCTGAACTGCTAAGCCACCGGGGCTGCCCAATAACAGTGTTTCCTAGAAAAGTTAAGTTTTTGTTCCAAATATACAAGAGAATTTATAAACTGGACACAAGGAGACTATTTGGGATGACCTAATTGCTCTGTGGGAGAAAATTAAGGAAGAAGCTACAATATGTGTTCAATATTATAACTTATATTTATATTAGTTATATGTTCTCTTTCCCCAAGATGTATTCCTCTCAGTCAAATCTTACCCATTTTCCAAGATTTTAGGATTGTATATTTCCTTTGCAAAATTTTCTCTGTATCAAAATCACACTAATTTCACTCTCTTCTGAGTTCTAACTCACATCTGTGCCACTTCCTTGAGATTTACTACAGGTTATCTTATGATTTTCATTAATTTTCTCTGTGTGTCCAGAGCTAGTCTCCCCCCATCTAGAATGTAAGCTTCTTGAAGATTGATGCTAAATCTTTTATTCTGTTGCTGGCCCAGATCCTTATATATGGTAAAACAAGCAAATTCTTTTTGATTCCTTCTTTTAATCAAGTTCTACAGTGTGTGAAGCTCTTTGACATTTTTTACCCACTAAGAAGCAGCAGAGAAAAGATGAAGAAGCATTTAAATTTTAAATGTATTTGGTTTGCTTAAAATGGAAGTTGCAACAGATTTTTAAAAATTGGGAATGCAATAATTATTAAGGGCATAATAGTTCTTAGATAATAAGGGATTCTTATTAAAAACAAAATAAAAAACACTAAAAGTGCTAAAATCTGGCCAATGAAATGTTGAAATGCAATGAACACATAATGTTGTGGAATATGGATCTGTGTAAAACTCCCATTATTTGATTAGTTTTGAAATAAAGTAAATCACCTCAAAATACTTCTTAGGGAAGTTATTTTAAATGTATAGAAATTTATAAAAGAACTACCTCAAACCAAATGAAATCTAGAGATGAAACAATTAGGGTTACTGAATAGTTTAAAACACAGTAAACATTGTCTTAATAGCTTGATTTTATGAATAAAAGCAATGATAGGGTTCAGGATATACCACCCCCAAACATGGTACCTGGGCATAATTAAATATTTTAAGATGAGTCTGAAGAACTGCCAGGAGCAGGATGGTCATTCTAACTGCCTCCTCCCCAGCCCTTCTTCACTAAAACAGGCCATAACATGCTTATGTGAGAGGTGCCCTCCCTATGTCAGGAGGAAAGGAACATCCTTATCTCCAAAGACAAAGGGATGTCAAGAGGAATGCTAAGAAATAGGTCTTATTAAATTTTCCCTAATTCACTACAATTACCTCATACTCCTTAATCTATTCATGATTTTAACCATGATTCTGTTCTCTTCATCAAACTTAGCATAAATGTACATAAGTCTGTGTCTTTCAGACTCAAACAATGAAGGAAATGTCTTCATTTCCTTAAGAAGGCTCTCAGAAAAAAATTATGTTAAATAAATTTGTATGATTTTCTCCTGTTAATCTGTCTTTGTCAGTTTGCTTTTCAGACCCAGCCAGGAACCTTAAAAGGGTTGAGGAAAACTTTTTTCCTCTATTAGCAGTAAGAGTTTCTTATATTCTTATAGATATCTTAGGCTGGTAATTATTCCATAGGCCTCATCCTTTTGGGGGTTCTCTTACCAGCAGACCTGTTCTCACTCATGACTATTTTTCCTTTTTTTTAACACATAATTGATGATTTTTTTTTTAAAGATTTTATTTATTTGTTCATGAGAGACACACAGAGAGAGGCAGAGACACAGGCAGAGGGAGAAGCAGGATCCATGCAGGGAGCCTGATGTGGGACTCCATCCTGGATCTCCAGGATCACGCCCTGGGCTGAAGGCGGCGTTAAACCCATAGGCCACCCGGGCTGCCCCAGCCTGTAAATTCCTACACACACACACACACACACACACACAAATCCTAGTGAGGTTATAATTAGGATTGCATTTATCTACAGATCAATTTGGGAAAAAATGACTTTTAAAAATATTGTCTTCCTATTCATAAAGGTGGTATATTCTCTGATTTGCTAGGGTGACTTTAAGTTTCCATAAGCAATGGTTGTAGTTAGCAGTTTTCGGTGCTGACATTTTACATGTCTTTTGTTAAAACTTATTCCTAAGTATTTCACATTTCTTGGATGTTACTGTAAATGGCATTTCTTTTCATTTCATTTTTTAAAAGCTAAGCTGTTATTTACATATAATAAAATGTTCAGATCTTAAGTGGACTACTCAATCAGTTTTGATGAATGCATATCAAGACAGACGTTTCTATTACTTCAGCAATGAGGTCCCTTTATAGAAGAATCCTCCTATTTGCAACCATTGATTCGATTTTTATCAACAAAGGATAGTTTTGCTTATTACAGACATTTATATAAATGGAGTCATACAGTATTTTTTAGATTTGGCCTGTTTTTAACCTAACATTACTGAGGTCATTAGATCATTCCATTTTATTGCTGAACAACATTCAGTGTATGAACATGATATAGGTCATTTATCCATTCTCCTGTTGATGAACATCTGGATTTCCAAGTTTTAGGCTATAGTGAGTAAAACTGTTACAAACATTTTTGAGGAGAAAGTTTTTTGTGAACAATGTTTTCATTTGAATTAAATACCTGAGAGTAAATTGCTGAGTCATGGGGCAGATACATGTTTAACTTTTAAGAAACTGCCAGTTTTCTAAAGTCATTATACCATTTTATAGTTCCGTTAGCAATGTATCATCTTTTTAATTTTAGCTGTTCTGGGTAGTTGTATACTAACATGTCACTCTGGTTTTAATTTTCATGTGCCTAACAGCTAATAATGTAGAACATTTTCCTTTTGTGCAGATTGCCCATTTGTATTTTTTTTTAGGAAAAATTTGTAAAAGTTTTATTTATTTATTCATAAGAGATACACAGAGAGAGAGAGGCAGAGACACAGGCAGAGGGAGAAGCAGGCTCCCCGCAAGGAGCCCAATGTGGGACTCCATCCCAGACCCTGGGATCATGCCCTGAGCCGAAGGCAGATGCTCAACCACTGAGCCACCAGGCGTCCCCTTTTTTAAGAATTAAAAAAAAACTTATTTATTTATGAGAGAGAGGGAAAGAGGAACGGAGGGAGAGGGAGAGAGAATCTGAGGCAGACTTTGCACTGAGGGCAGAGCCCCATGGGGGGCACAATCCTACAATGGCAAGATCATGACCTGAGCCAAAACCAAGCAGAAGCTTAATTGATTGAGCCACCCATGCCCCCTCATTTGTTTATCTTCTTATGTGAAGTGTCATTCAAGCGTTTTGCCTATTCATTCATTTTTTTAAGTAGGCTCCACATCTAGTGTGGAGCTCAATGAAGCACTTAAAGTCATGACCCTGAGATTAAGACCTGAGCTGAAATCAAGAGTCAGATGCTGAACCCACTGAGCTACCCAGGTGCCCTATGTTTTGTCCATTTTAAAAGAACATGGGTTGCTTGGTTATTATTGAGTTGTCAGGGATCATTTTGTCAGATACATGTATTGCAAACACTTCTCCCAATTTGTGGCTTCTCTTTTCATTTTCTTGATAATCACAGATTTTTAATTTTTTAAAAAAAAATCTTATTTATTTGAGTGAGTGACAGTGAGAGAGAGAGACAGACAGACAGACAGGCTCCCCACTGAGCAAAGAGCTGGATGCAGGGCTTGATTCCAGGACCTTAGATCACGACCTGAGCCAAAAGTAAATATTTAACCAACTGAGCCGCCTAGGTGCCCCAATCTTTTGCCTTTTCAAATGAACTTTTATTTTTTGTTTTTAATTTTCCTCCCAATTTTATTTATTTATAAAAGATTATTTATTCATGAGAGACACAGAAGGAGAGAGGCAGAGACACAGGCAGAGGGAGAAGCAGGCTCCATGCAGGGAGCCCGATGTGGTTCAATCCCGGAACTCCATGCCCTGGGCTGAAGGCAGACACGTTTAACCACTGAGCCACCCAGGCGTCCCTCAATTTTTATTTAAATTCTATTTAACACACAGGGCAATACTGGTTTCAGGAATAAAATTCAGTGGTTCATCAATTACATACAACACCCAGTGCTCTTCATACCAAGTGCTCTCCTTAATACCCATCACTCATCTAGTCCATCCCCCAATCTTCCTCCATCACCCCTCAGTTTGTTCTCTATCATTAAGAGTCTCTTATGGTTTGTTTTTCTCTCTCGTTTTTTAGCCCCCTTCCCATGTGTTCATGTTTTCTTTCTTAAATTCCATATGAATGAAATCACACAGTATTTGTCTTTCTCTGACTTATTTCACTTAGCATTATATACTCTAGCTCCATCCATATTGCTGCAAATGGCAAGATTTCATTCTTTTTGATGGCCAAATATTTTTTATATATTAATATATAAAATATAAATACAATAATGTTTTATATACACACACATATACGACCTCATCTTTATCAGTCGATGGACATTTGGGCTCTCTCCATAGTTTGGCTATTGTTGATAATGCTGCTATAAACATTAGGGTGGGTACCCCTTTGAATCTGTATTTTGTATCCTTGGGTATATACCTAGTAATGCATTTGCCAGATCATAGGTTAGTTCTAACTTTTTGAGGAACTTCCATACTGTTCTCCAGAGTGGCTGCACTAGTTTCCACTCACCCAATACTGCAAGAGGGTTCCCCTTTCTTCACATTCTCGCTAACACTTGATGTTTCTTTTGTTAATTTTAGCTATTTGGACAGGTGTGAGGTGGTATCTCATCATTTGTATTTCCCTGATGATGAGTAATATTGAGCATCTTTTCATATACTTGTCAGCTAGATGGATGAAATAATTTTATGTAATATCTAAAAAAGGCCTGCTAGAATTCTGACTGGGACTATATTAAATCTATAGTCTAATGGAAAAAATATCTAAATGATACTGAGTCTTCCAATTCATGAACATGGCATTTCTATTTAGTTAGATCCTCTCTGATTTAATGACTCCCAGCAATATTTTCACTGTTGAAGTTTTATAATCTTTTGTTAAGTGTATCTGTCAGTATTTTATGCTTTTTGACGTAACTATAAATAGTCCTTTTTTGTTCATTTTCTAATTCTTCATTGTTGGTGTGTAAGAATACAATTATTTTTTAGATGGACTTTATATCCTGTGACAAAGCAAGAGATTTATTAGTTCTGAAAGTTTTTTTTTCTTTTTTTTAAAAGATTTTATTTATTTATTTGAGAGAGTGAGCGCACAAGCAGGGGGAGAGGGAGAAGCAGACTCCCTGCTGAACAGGGAGCCGGATGTGGGGCTTGATCCCAGGACCCTGGGATCATGACCTGAGCCTAAGGCAGATGCTTAACTGACTGAGCTGCCTAGGCGCCCCTGAAAATTTCCTTGATGATTCCTTTGGACTTCCCACATGCACAAACATGTCATCTACAAATTCACCTTAATTTATTCTTTTCCAAATTTTATCTTTTTGCTTTGCCTTATTACACCAGCACATAAAATTCAAGTGATGAGCATGGAAATTCTTACCTTGTTCCTAATATTAGAGGAGGGAGGAGGAACATTTAGTCTTTCACCATTAAGTATGCTGTTAGTTATAGATCTTTCATGTAGGTCTTTTATCAAACTGAGGAAACTGCTTTCTATGGTTAGTTTGTTGGGAGGTTTTATCATGAATATTTCATTTTTGTTGAATATCTTTTCTATTTTCTACATCTATGGAAATGATCATATTGTTTTTCTCCTTACTTCTGTTAATGTGCTGAACTAAACATTTGAAATGTTCAGCCAAACTTACATGTGTGGTTTTATTGCTCACCTCATAAAATGAGCTGTAAAGTGTTTCCTCCTTCTCTATTTTCTAAAATAGTTTTTATAAGATTGGTGTTTTTTTCCTCTGAGCATTTGAAAGAATTCACCAATGAAATCATGACCCTCAAGCGTTTTATGGTTTTTCTCTCATAAACAATTTTTACTCCCCCTCCCTTATTTTATTTTACTTTAATTCCAATATAGTTAACATACAGTGTTATTTAGTTTCAAGTGTACAATACAGTGATTCAACAATTCCATACATTACCCAGTGCTCATCACTCTGTGGATTTTTGAAGTTAATTTATTTTCACTAATAGATACACAGCTATTCAGACTTTCTTTCACCTTGTCCTTATGGTATTTCTGAAGAAATTTATCTTATCTAAGTTGTCAATTTTTTTTAAAGGATTTTATTTATTTATTCATGAGAGACACAGAGAGAGAGAAAGAGGCAGAGACACAGGCAGAGGGAGAAGCAGGCTCAATGCAGGGAGCCCGATGTGGAACTCGATCCCAGGTTTCCAGGATCAGACCCTGGGCCGAAGGCGGCGCTCAACCGCTGAGCCACTGGGGCTGCCTCTAAGTTGTCTAATTAATTGAATTAAGTTATTCACAATATTTATTATCTTTTTCATGTATATATGGTTTATAATGTTAACCTCCCTTCTATTGCAGATATTGGTAAATTGTGCTCTTTCCCCTTCCCTCTCCCACTTTGTCTTAATCAGTCTAGCTAAGAGATGTTAACTTTATGGATCCTTTTAAATAGAAATTCTGGTTTTGTTAGTTTTTCTTATTGTAGTATTACATTGATTTCTGCTCTTATTTGTATTATTTGCCTCCTATTTATTTTGTGCTTCATTTTCTAGCTTCTTAGGGTAGAACCTCAGGTTGTATACCACAGATCTATTATTATTATTATTTTTAAATACAAGCATTTAAAGCTATACCTCTCCTCCTAGGCACTGCTGTAGCTACACCAACAAATTTTGTTATACCGTATTTCACTATAATTGAATCAGAAATAGTTTCTAATTCACTTTTAATTTTTTAAAATCACAGATTATTTACCCATGGGTTGTTTAATTTTAAAATATTTAGTGTTTTTCTAAGTATCTTACTGACTTTTAACTTAATTCTCTTCTGGTCAGAGAATATGCTGTATGATTTCAAATCTTTTCAGTTTATTGACACTAGTTTTATGGATTAATTTAGCACATGACTCAATCTTGTTGAATATAACATACACCCTCAAAATCAATGTATATTCTTCATTTGTTGGGAATAGAGTTTTATAAATATCAATGAGGTCAAGGTAGCAGATAATAAATGAACCAAGTTTTTTTGTCTATTTTGTCAGCTGCTAAGAAAGGTATTCAAACAATTATAATTTTATATTTTTTTACTTCTCTCTTTAATTCTATCAATATTTGCTTCATTTATTTTAAAGCTCTGTTATTCGGTACGTACATATTTATCATTATTGTATCTTCCTGAGGTACTGACTCTGATGATTTTATCATTATTAAATTTCTGTATATAGGGAGACTGGCTATAATGGGAAAAGAAGATGGTTAAGAAGCAAATGGTATGGGTAAATTTCCAAATAACTAAGTGCTACCTGAGTTTAAAGTTATTTGTCATTTTCTAAAGCATATAATATCTGAACATTGATGAAATTTAAACCTCTTTGAAAAAACCAAGACCCTGTCTCTTCTGGGTTTGAACACTTGGAGAGAAACTTATGCAAATTACTTGAATACAAACTTGTTTAACAGATATCAGTGAAAAACCGTTGTAATGATAAAAGGATTGATCACATCATGGTGAAGTATTATACCTATAGTTAATAAAGATGATGGTTTCTATGTTCTGTGTTCAATCAATTAAAAAAATTTGATTGCAGAATGATCTATCAATGTTTCCAGTAATATCACTACACCAGTTTCCTTTTAATGGCTTGTCAGTTATGGGATTGCCATGAAAGTAATATGAGACCCACTTAGCAACATATTATTACATCATCTTAACATGAAGCAAGGCCCATCAGGCATTATTAAATTAGACTGAATTTTGTAGAATGTCAGCAGCATTTTATGTACATTAATAGCAGGGTTAATGTTCCTTTGGGGATTATGTTGAAGAAAAATGGTTTCAAAGTGGCATTTGGATATAATTCTGCAGTCACTATTTACATTTCCTTTTATTATCATTGTGTGGTTAAGATTTTTATGATATTTGTGAATACATAACACAAAATGGCAGTCAATATGTTATTTTAGTGTATTGTCTTCTATGACCCATAATAACAAATAAATACTGTTTGGAATACAGGTTTTTCCTTGGATAGGAGTGATACATCTTTAAATCTTGAATATCCTGAGTTTACTATTTAGTATTTAGGCCTCAAATCACCTGGTGCCATCCATTGTAATTTTGTCTCCCAATCACAGCATAGTCAGAGCTAAGTAACAATAATAAACAGCAAGGTCATTGTTCCTTTCACAGTGAGGAATTCTTTTACTTGTTTTAAGTGCCACGCCCTCCTTATCTTCACTGATGCTATTTGTTTTTGCTGCAGTAAAATCTTTCCTCTGTGCTGAATTTTGGGCTTCCTCTTTGGGGCTCATGCCCAAATGAGTTAATTATTAATTATTTACAAATGAGTTCTGTGAGTTCTTAACAAATTTTCCCCTCACTTGAATAGCTTTAAATTTCTTGTATACAGCAATTTTATTATTTTACATTTCATACATTCTTGTAACATTGTTTCTCTTTTCCATAGGCTACCTGATCTTTCCAAAGGGTTATAAACAATTGTTAAACACTGATCTTATAGTTTCTCCCTTTTTTATACTCAGTAGATGTTTATATTTGGCATATAGAAAAGAACTGGGTTTCTCACAGCATAATCCCCAGTCCATGTGAATTAGCCTCACAGCATAATCCCCAGTCCATGTGAATTAGCCTCAACTAGGGCACTTGTTTAAAATATAAATTCCCAGGTCCCTCCTCAACAAATTAAAATGAAATGGTAGTAAGGGCATAGTCTAGGAACTGGAGACTGTTATACTGTAGTTAAAAGCATCAATCATGTGTTTAGTAGGTTTACCACTTGCTAGATGCATGGCCTTGAGCAAATTACTTAATACCTCTGGAGAACATCCATTTCCAATCTGAAAAATGGGTGCTGTTAAAAGGATTTTAATTCAGTAAATGGTAGCGATTGTTATTACAGTGCTATGCATCTAGGTTTAAAATAAATGTTTTCTGATATGAATTGAATCTGGTATTGTACACCTCAAACTACTATAACACTGTATGTTAATTACATTAGAATTAAAATAAATAAAAATCATGAAAAGAAAGGAATTAAATCTGGTATAAACACATACTAATCTTCGGAAATACTGTTAAGATTTGTCTTTCAAAACTAGAAAATTAAATGAATAGAGCTTACCACAGCAATATCTTTGCCAAGAGAGTATAAAAAATATAAGTGGAAACTCATTAATATAAGCATTAACTGATATATTAGGTGCAGTTGTAGTTTCTCTGATATGTTAGATGCAGTTGTAGTTTCTAAGAGCTTACAACCATTTTTCCCTCAAGTTTAGCAACAGTGTTAACATTAGACCAGTGGCTCTCAAATCTTTTTCGTCTCTTAAAAATAGTATTAAGGATTCAAAAGAGCTTCTGTGAAGTTTATCTCAGGAACGCAAGAATGATTTAACAGATCAAAGAAAATCAATGCAAGTTACCATATTATAATACCACTGTTGGGCACTGTTACATATACCACATATGCCACTACTGGGCACTGTTTTAACTCCTCCGCTCTAGCATTTATCCATATGCACTCTTACATGTGTGTTCTCTCTACATACAAACACTTCCCAATCTATGTACAGAGACTGGTGAGAATAAAGGAGAAAAAAATCACTAGAGTCATGAGTTACTGTGATGGGGTTGTGCTAGGGATTTTCTCTCATTTCCCAAAGCCAAGTGAGAACTCTCAGAGATTCAATATGGGACATTTCATGGAACAACAACGATCTTTTCTGATGAGACTGTGAATATAATGACTTGAACGAATAATACAGAAATAAACCCCCCCCAAAACCAAACAGCTTTTGTTTTGTAGGTTATATGCATGGGAAAAAAATGTAAATGTGCATTTTGTAAAATATAGGCTTTCACAAGTATATGCAGTTTAACCTTCAGAGACCTACAAAGTAGGTGGAAGCAAAACTGCTAATTCTACCTTTCAAATGAGGAAGTCAATGTAAAGATAGGATTGACAGTTAAATGACTTTTCTTAGGGACCGTAGATCAGTAACTTGTAAAGACTGGATTTGAACTTAGGTGTTCTGATTCTGAATGGCACAATTACAGGAAATATATTAGATAGAGTAGTACTATTAGAATAAGAGTTAAAATTGGTGCACATGGCCATGTCTAAAATTAGGGCGGACCTCATGAAAGCCATGTAGACAGCAGAAAATAAATTTCATACATGCTGCCTTTCTTTTCTATTCTTTTTTGGCTTGATTCTGTTGGGAATCTACAGGTGAGCTGTGTGTTTAGGATTCTCATTAAAGATAGGGGAAAAAAATAAGCAGAGAAATGGCTGTAAAATTACAACATGCTAAGGAAGAACTGAAACAATGCTTCCGAGTCAAAGAGACTTTTGGAAGCCTAAAGAATTGGTTAGAGTGTAGGAATGAAATGAAAATACTTAGAACATCAGTAAGTTTAACATTATAGGACAGTGAGACACCTGGGTGGCTCAGTGGTTGAGAGTCTGCCTTCAGCTTGGGTCATGGTCCCAGGGTCCCAGGACAGAATTCCACATTGGGAGCCTGCTTCTCCCTCTGCCTATGTCTCTGCCTCTCTGTGTCTCTCATGAATAAATAAATAACATCTTTAAAAAAAAATTACAGGACAGTAAAACTACACAGAGAAATTGTATGTTCTTCATGTAATGTATCAGCAGCTCCACTTTTTTTGAGGAAATATGCAAAAATCATTTCCAGATATGATAAGCACTTTGGAAAGGGGTAGCAAGATAATTGTTACTTTGCTTCCAATTTAGATGGAGGTGAGTTATAAAAATCTTTGATGGTAGAGAAAGTCTGTTGAATTGGGGAAGAGAAACCATTTTAAGCAGAGGAAGAAGAAAATATGTTTAAAATCTTACATTTGGTTACACATTAAAGGCACAAATTATGGTGAAATTGGATAAATTTCTACCTCCTCTATCAAAGTCTTTATGTATGTGTTAAAAATAACCTCACTTTTGTATTTATTAAACTTACTTGACAGCCTGGTAATCCGGTGTCTCTGCTGTACAGGGAAAATGAGCCTCTCTCTGACGTTTTTCCTATAAAACAAAGAAAATAACTATACAAAAATCCTCATTTATTGACAATCAATTCAACTTCTAGACCATTCATAGTAATTACGTTGTGATTTGGAAGTACACAGTATAAATTGGAAACAAGAAGATAAAATCCAATAAATAAAATTAAAAGAAAACTTACTATCATTCCAGTCAGTTTAACAAATTCTAGCTTTTATAGAATAGCATGTGTTTTATTAAATATCCTCCATTGTGAAACAGTGAAAAAATATTCAAGAGAACAAATATCTATATGGCCAACAATATGATCTACCCAGTAGGGAGAATATTGTTTTCCCATATTTGCTTAGACTGAGTATTTCTCCTCTTTCTCCTTTCTCTCTCTCAAAAATTAAAACAATGTAGATATAGTTCAATTCTCACCCTAGACCCCAAGATAACCATTAGCAAAAGGTTAGTATATATGGTTCCCATGTATATTTTGAAAGTTTAATATGTATTCATGTACTCAAACAATACACATTACTGTTTGTGTTTAATACATTTAAACAGATGGGATTATATAGTATCTATCCCTTTTGACACGTGCATTTCCACGCAATATTATGCTTTTGAGATACATGTTGATAATCGACACCTAGTTTATTCCTTTTTACTGCTATAAAATGTCCCATTATACAAATAAAACCACAGCTGATCTATTCTCCTACTGAGAAATAGTTTCTAGTTTGTTATCAGGAAGAATGGCGAAACAAGTATCTTTGCACGTGTTATACATACATAAGACTTTCTCAAGGATAGACACAAAGAAGTGGAGCTGGATTAAAGGGTGCATACTTTCAACTTTATATGTATTGCCTTACTATTCTCTAAAGTCATCATGCCAATTTATATTCCCAGAAATGTGTACAAATTCCTTTTGGGAGTATATCTGCAGTTCAAAAGTTGGATGGTTAAATGTCAGAAATGGAATGAGCCAGTTCTAGAGGGAGAGTAGATGTCCCACAGTGCTGATACTGGCAGCAGTTCTTACTTACTTGCTTTTCAATATACTGTTCAGTAAATTTACAAATATTAAATATAAAGGTTTTAACTAAGTAGTCTCACAAATAAGACATGTTGCTCAAAAAGACTTCTGTAAAGATCACAGTTTGATGTTAATATTAAAGATGGAGACACAAATAAACAATGACAATAGCAGAGCTTAATTCTTTTTCTCCATCCCAAGGTAAAAACAGTAACAATATAATTAAATATGACCAATTATCCAAAATATTTAAAATTACTTTTTTTAAACTTCCCCATAATTATATACTATAAATTGAGGTATTAGCTTGTGATTATATAAAAATGTATAGTTTATTAAATTTTAAAACTCCACACATAGATGGGATGCTCAAAATTATTTGCTGATATAGTGCCACAGTGGCCAAGTGATATAAAATCTTGCTACTCTAAATTTGGCACATACTGACTCCTTAAATATACAAAATAATCCTTGTAATAACAAAGCTAGTTATTAGAAAATACTGTAATAATTCAGGGTATAATTTCAGAACCCATTAGGACATTATAGCACATGTCTTAAAAGC
The DNA here is from genome assembly GCF_048164855.1 of Canis lupus baileyi. Classification (NCBI taxonomy): domain Eukaryota; kingdom Metazoa; phylum Chordata; class Mammalia; order Carnivora; family Canidae; genus Canis; species Canis lupus. The sequence continues at coordinate 25,765,586 of NC_132869.1, read as the reverse complement.
ACTTACTGGCTATTAGTGTTGAAGCACAGATTTCAGGTGAGGTAACATCAACACATAAAAATGCAGATTTATGAGAAAAGGTTAATTAATGCGGTCTATTTGCCTCACAGTTTCACTATAAAGCAGTATGTTCTACATAAAGAGCTTTAATTTGCAACATATCCATATGGAATGAAAGGAAAAGACTGTAACTCTCTAAGGATGTATCTTTTACAAGTAAGACTGCGTTTAAGAGTCAAGATGATATATGGGGGCTCTGGGCTCTACTCGTCTACTCTTGGAATCCAACCTCACAAAACCACGAAAAGATGGTACTTTTGCAACGGTGGCACACATTCCCGGGCCTCCTCAAAATGATCAGAAACTGCGCTGAACCAAGAAGATGGCAGAGACTGAAGGGAAATGCCAACTCAGGATGATTGGCCGACAGATTACTGAGGGAAAATAACAGCACATATTTATGGTTTGGAGGTATTACTTTATTAATCAAATAAGCAAATTTATTAAAAATCATTCTCAGTATATCTTTTCTTTTTTTTTAAAGTAGGACCCCAACGTGAGCTTGAACTTCTGACCTTGAGAACAAGACCTGAGCTGAGACCAAGAGTTGGACACTTAACTGACTAAACCACCCAGGCGCCCCAACAGGTCTTCAACTTTAAGAAAATAATGCCTTTAAAAACAAATGATGTCTCAGGTACTTGACAGGATGGAACTGGGAGACTATATTAACATTTTCAACAAATACCAGAGTTAAAAAAAAGATTATATTTGTCTTTCACCATAATATACCATCAATTTATTACTGGTTGAAATACTCAATAGGCCCTCTCTACCTTGCAAATTCTTCCAGAAACATTAAACAACTAATAAAGACTTAAAGCTAAACAACAAGGTCTTTTAATTTTCATTCAAATGTACCAGAGTAAGAAACTTTTATTTTTCAATTGTTCAAGTAGAAAAGGGAACAAAGTAAGAGATCAGTATTAGCTCTGTTTTTAAACCGCTTTCAATACAATTTTAGCTGCAGGAAAGAGTGTGGAGGATACTTGTTATTTAAGAAAAAGTTTTTAAGCCTACTTTCCTGTGCCTATTAAACTTTGTAAACTTATTCCTTTCACAAGGATATTCAAATCAGAGAGAAGGAAAACTAATTTAACATAAGCTAAAAACTTTTATCAGAGTAAAAGTTTCTTCCGAAATGGGAAGTTGATGGTTTGTTTTTAAAATGATACTTAACCTATTCAAACAGATTTTGAAATATAAATACATTTTCATTTCATTTCACCTTTCATTTATTAGGAACTAGTAGTTATTTCTGAGGGACTTAGAAATTTGGTTACTCTTGAAATATAATAATGCATACTCAGTCTGAGATTTAGAGGACATTCATCTTTAATTCTTTCAAAATTACTTTTTTATAGGGATCCCTGGGTGGCGCAGCGGTTTAGCGCCTGTCTTTGGCCGGGCGCGATCCTGGAGACCCGGGATCGAAGCCCACGTCGGGCTCCCGGTGCATGGAGCCTGCTTCTCCCTCTGCCTGTGTCTCTGCCTCTCTCTCTCTCTCTCTCTCTGTGTGTGACTAGCATAAATAAATAAAAATTTAAAAAAAAAAATTACTTTTTTACAAAAACTATTTCCATGAATTAAAATGAATATTTTATCTCAGGTGTCTAAAAAATAACACCTTTAACTATTTATTATGGTTTTCTGCTAAGTATTACATTTATATGTTATATGTAGATAATTTTAATATATTAAAACACAGTTGAGTAACTGTTAGTAACTGAGCAGGTATCTAACTTCTCCCTTGAATGGTAAGTGATTTGGAAATCAGATCAGCTAAAAACCAAGATGTTAGCTTAGAGAGGAGAGGATCTGAAAGGGCAGTCTTGTGCGTTTTAATACTTGCAGTAATATCAGGCTAAGATGGAAGCAAGATTACACTGTCCAGTCTCAGTGAAGAGACTTAGGAATAAAGGAGAAAGTAAAGAGATGCATTATTTTACCTTGTTATGAGAAAGAACTCTCAGAAAACAGAATAAAACCTGTGCAGAAAACGATGATATTCCTGGTATTCTTACTAGTACGGAGATCTCTGGAACAATTAACTCTTTTGTTGTAGATTTATTTATTAATGCAGTGGAAGACTTAACGGACACTTTTGGCAACCAAGTTACTAGTAGTTAAGTCACAGTGAGTTCATGTTTATTGGACCTTTGGGTGTTTTATAATGGAATGGGTCATTCAAGTATTTCGTCCACTTTTTCCCTCTTAGATTGTCATTTACCTGTTGATTTGTAGGAGTTCTTCATGTATTTTTGATACAAGATCTTTTATTGTCTCTATGTAAATATTTTCTATAGGTTACCTTTTCACTCTCTTAATGATGTCTTTCGATAAACAGATATTCTTCATTTTAATATAGGCTAATTTGTTCACTTTTTGTTATATGTGCTGTTTAAAAAACCTCTGCCTATACCAAGGTTACAAATCTATTTTACCATGTTTTCTTCTGAAAACTTTACTGTTTGTCTTTCACATCTAAACCTGAATTTGGTTTTTATGTAGGTTGGTGGGGGTGAGGGAGGTCAAGATACACGTTTTTCCATAGAGATATCCAAGTGACTTCAGTATAATTTACTCAAAATATAATCTACATCTTAAGAATATCATCATGGCTGCCTGTGAAGAATAAATTATAGGAGAACAAGTGCAGAAGCAGGTAGACCAATTAGAAGACTACTGAAATAATCCAAATGAATTAGAACATTACTAAAATAATCGAGATGAAAGTTGATGGTGGCTTTAAAATTCTTTCAATTCACTGAAGTTAGGTACTATTAAGTCCCCATTTTACTAATGAGGAATAATTTGCCCAGGGTCACGGAATTAATAAGTAGCCAAAAGAACCAAAATACAGGGCTATCTGACCCCAAATTATTAACAGCATACTATACTGCACTGTTTTCCAGTGGAGGCTTAGAACACAGTTCCCATATTCAGATCATATATGTACATATTTCGTGAAGCCCAAATATAGTATAGAAATTTTTCTCTGTTTAGGGCAGCCCCGGTGGCGCAGCAGTTTGGCGCCGCCTGCAGCTCAGGGTGTGATCCTGGAGACCTGGGACCGAGTCCCATGTCAGGTTCCCTGCATGGGAGCCTGCTTCTCTCTCTGCCTGTGTCTCTGCCTCTCTCTCCCTCTGTCTCTCATGAATAAATAAATAAAATCTTAAAAAAAAAGAGAGAGAAATTTTTCTCTGTTTAGCCCTCTTAGCAGCCTCTGTCAATCAAATGATTTGGCACTATCTAATCCTGCTGAAAAGAGAGATGGATGACAAATCATCCCCAAAATGACAGGCAGCAAAACCCAACTATTCCAAAGACTGGTTCTAAATATAGAACATGGTCAGTTATGCTGGTTTTACTCACAGGTAACTGATACTCTTTTCAGTTCTCACAAAGGGCACATGTTGATGTTTTCCTTACTTTAAATGCCTGTTTAGGGAAGTATCTATACTGATCTTGTTTTTCTGGGTCTGTTTTCTAATCTGTAAAATGAACAAGTTGGACAAGATCAGAGGGGATACAACAGCATCCTGAGAGGTTGGAATCAAGGAGATGTGTTTCTGTGTCTATCTTTAAAACAATTTAAAATATTTAATTGCTGAGCCATGAAAATGGACTTGGCAAAACTCGTATTTCAGGGAATATAACTGACTGAGAGTTCCAGCCGCCATGCTCTGAAGTGATCGCTTCTACACAGAGGCCCACATGCATCCAACATGCTTAGGTAGAGAATGTGGGGCAAACTAAAGCACATTTCTTTCCAGGAGATGTGGAATTCCTATACTGACCAACTTTGGCTTGAGAACTCCCTGGCTGCTTTGCTGAGCCCTCCTTATAGTGCACAGCAGTCTAGAAATCTGTTCTCCTTTGATCTCAAAAAGTCTTGAGACTGCTGTGGGCAAGGTGACGAACCATTTGCTGACTAGCCGCTGTATGTGAGGCACTATGAGAGATGCTTTACTTACATTGCTGGTACCATTGCCAGATGTATTCTTCTTCCTACTAGAAATCCTGTTAATACCAAGGAGTGATTGAAGGAAGCTGATAACAGGTGTGAGATATGACAGTAAAATTGCAGTATCTCTGCCCTAGATCTTAATTTACTGGTTGTAGAAACCTGTCCCTTAATACTTTCCTGGCTGTAGGTTCTTTACCTACCAACTCAAAATAATGTTTTTATGAAGAAATGGCCAGAGACAGAGATATTATGAAAGATATAGCTGGATCAGCATTTCATTTATTTCTGTAGCGGTTTTGTTAAATACATGAAAATTTACAACTAATTGAAGTTTCGTAATGTTAATGAATAGATACTACTCAAAAAATCATTATTGACTTCATGAGTAATAGCACAAATTAGAACAAACAGTTTCCCTATTTGTCTGAAAGCCAGTATTATTTCAGTGTTCACTGTTTTAAGGCATTTGGAATTGCATTAAAGTAAATTCAAATTCACCATCTATTACATAAAAAACCCCATTATATTTTAAGTGGGCAGCACTAGACAGGTTTTTTTAAAAGATAAAGGCTTAACCTAGAAAAAGATTCCTTGAATGTTTCAAAAAAAGTTACCTAGATCAACTATGTTTCAAACTGAAATATTCTAATACATATAAGTCATGAGAACTTTTCCAGACTTATTTTTTAGAGGAACAATATGAAATCCCTACATAGGCCAATCTAAATATTTTTGGGCACAAATCTAATTAAGATCACAGTTTTATGAGCAGACTGTCTTCCTCCCCCCTTAGGTATCTTTGAAAAATCATTATTTACCTAACATCTTTGCTCATGGGAGAAGCTTTTCTTTTTTTTTTTTTTTTTTTTTGTGGATGAACACTACCACAAGTTTCATACAATTTCAATCACACTAACCACTTGGAGAAACATAAAAACACATTACCCTACAAAGTGGGGAAATCTGCAATGCCATTTGGTATATGGCAGAACAGAGACCTAGGATTCTGATTACTGGATTCATCTCTTGGCTCCTGCTTCTCTCGCACTGAGTGAACTAGACAAGTTACAAGTCACTTAACATCAATGCCCCCACTCACTCTTTGAAGAAAATCAACTCAGTAGCATGTACCTCACACAGGCCTGCACAGTTTAATTACTGCTTATAAAGTACTTGGAAATTCTTGTCTAAAAGAACCTGGGCTGATGCTAACTACTAGTATTACTAATTTCATTTTCGCAGCAATCTGCTCAAGCTTACACAGAAAAAACTAGAAAGGATCTCAAACTAACAGATTTTTTAAAGGAAAGGAAAGAGAGAGGGTTTTAACATAAATGCCTGCCTATTTTCTTCACAACAATTTGTTTAAGTATTATTGGCTAACATTTGTGCCAAGCACGCTGCTGGCTACATTGAAGATATTTAAATATCTAGTGCCAACAAGCACAGCTGCTGGACTCTCTATGCCCTCCTCTTGTTCACTCCATGCCAAATTACTCACACAGCTATGAATGATGAGGCAGCAGCACAGGAAAGTGCCAAGTGTGCGTGAGATTAGTGATAAACCAGAGGATCCCTATAGAGGTCAGTGATTAGCAAGTTCCCTGTTGTAATCACTTTTCTAACCCAGCCTTTATCTCATCACTTATTCCATCTAACTCTGCACCAACTTCCTGTGACAGGCATCAGAACTGTAAACAGCTTCCCAATCAATAATTCCTGCAGCATTGCTATAAAGTATCTCATTATCCTTGATAAGTGCACACAGTCAGACCTGGGTAATTTGAATAGGCTTTAGCAATGACTTCTTGAAACTAAAACCTGAGAAATAGTAGTCCAGGTTGCAAATATTCACCAATCCAGCTATTTTTCTTCATGTTCTCCACTCCCTCTCTAAAATCACATTCACACATTGAAATGTAAACACATAGACAAGGATGAGAAGGTTTATACAAACCTGTTCAGCTTTCAGCCATCCGAAAGCCCAGGGAGAATACTAAAATGCAGAATTCAGTATGAGGGAGTGTGGTGGGTAGGTGGGTAGGAATTAGGAATGAATGGAATAGAGTAAGATTTTGATCAATTTCAGTCATTTATCAAAACTTTCTGGACCATATTATGGCTCAATTTTGCCACATATAGAACATATAACAAGGTATTCATTATAGGTAGCTCAAAATCTAAACTCCCCTTTTTTCTGAAATATTTTAATTAATAGCTGCACTTTATAAATTGTCCCTGAACAATTTATATTTAAATTGAATGGATTTACATCCATTGTTGTAAGCATTGTTGCTTTTCCTTAGGTACAGAATTTGAGGTGTTTTCTCACTTAATGTCTCCATACTTCCCTAACCACATGTTGTTTAGAACTCAGAAACAAAGACATTTCATTTTTATAGCAAGCCAAAAGATTACAGAATTAGGAATTATCTCTTCATCTTTGGCTGCATTTCAGGATAAAAGATGGTGAATTCATGTTCTCTAAATAATCAAGTAACTTTTGTATCTTAATGTTTATTCCATTCTTAAATAAAAAAGGATTTGAAATTATTCACTTGGTGTTTTACAACATTCTAGGGACTAAAATAAACTGAGCCAATCTTCAACATCCACATCTTAGTTTACTCCCTTTGCCCCAAAATAAAGAAAAAAAAATCAGGTAAAAGTTGTATCAACAGGGATCCCTGGGTGGCGCAGTGGTTTAGCGCCTGCCTTTGGCCCAGGGCGTGATCCTGGAGACCCGGGATCGAATCCCACGTCGGGCTCCCGGTGCATGGAGCCTGCTTCTCCCTCTGCCTATGTCTCTGCCTCTCTCTCTCTCTCTCTCTCTCTCTGTGAGTATCATAAATAAATAAAAAAAATTAAAAAAAAATCTAAAAAAAAAAAAAGTTGTATCAACAAATAATTTGTCTTAGGGAAGAGAGGGGAGCATAGTTTCAAAATGTCTTGGTAAGCACACACTTCCTTCTGGCACACTGTTTCTCCCAAATCCCTGTAGAGATGCTTCTCTCAGAAATTTCTTACATCATACAATGACAAAGAGCACATTAAGCTCATTATTGTTAATTCTTGTGATTTTTCTCACAACTTTTTGTATTTGGTTGTTTAATTTAAATCATGACCTTACTAGGCAAGGTCAATGTCTGAGTCTGTTTTTTATGGCACTTGGGGACCAGAAGGCAGAAGCCACTTGTTCAGGGAACACTGGTCTGGAATTCTAGACTTGTTTTGTTTGCACGCCAGGGACAGTTTCTACTCTAAGCCTCTATCTATGGCATACAGCCACATGGAGGAAGAGACAATATAAGAAAACTGTGCTCCAAAATAGTGGATAATAAATGATTGTTAATTAGCTAGTTTCCCTTGACAGCAAGAACTGGAATAGAAAGGAATCAATGGAACTGCTACCATTCACCAATATCTGGTCAGAAACAAGGTAGTGAAATGAAAACAAGCATGGAAATGAAGAATCAGAAAGGTTGAGCATCCCTGGGTGGCTCAGCGTTTTGGCACCTGCCTTCAGCCTAGGGCCTGATCATGGAGTCCTGGGATCGAGTCCCACATCGGGTTCCCTGCATGGAGCCTGCTTCTCCCTCTGCCTGTGTCTCTGCCTCTCTCTCTGTGTCTCTCATGAATAAATAAATAAAATCTTAAAAAAAAAAAAAAAAGAATCAGAAAGGTCTATTCCGGTCTCTGCTATGAAGTAGCTGTGTGAAACAGGTAAGTTGTTAAACCTCCCCAGGCCTCAGTTTCTTCAATTGGAGAATGGGATGAGGTAGAGCAAATTTGGATTGGGTGATCTCTGCCTTAATAGCCCATTAAATTGATATTCCCATCTATTTTGTTATTAATCAAGCACTCTGCTTCTGACTGTAAATCTGGCACCACCAGTAGTAAGAGGAAGAAGACAAACAGCTAAAAAATATAAGGACTTTTACAGAATGGCTAAAATCAACAACACAAAAACAACAGATGTTGGCAAGAATGTGGAGAAGAGGAACCTTCTTGTACTGTTGGTGGGAATGCGAACTGGTGCAGCCACTCTGGAAACAGTATAGAGGATTCTCAAAAAATTAAAAATAGAATAACCCTATAATCTGGCAATCAGATTTCTAGGTATTTACCCAAAGAATACAAAAACACGAATTCGAAGGAATACATGCACCTCAGTGTTTATAACAGCATTATCTACAATAGCCAAATTATGGAAATGGCCCAAGTATCCATCAACTGATGGATAAAGATATGGTCTTTACACACAATGGAATATTACTCAGCCATTGAAAAGAATGAAATCTTGCCATTTTGCAATTATGTGGATGGTACTAGATAGTATTATGCTAAGCAAAATAAGTCAGCCAGAGAAAGACAAATACCATATGATTTCACTCTTATGTGGAATTTAAGGAACAAACTAAATGAGCAAAAGGAAGAGGGGAAAGAGGCAAACCAAGAAACAGACTCTTAACTACAGAGAACAAACTGACAGTTATCAGAAGGGAGGTGGGGTTGGGGGGATGGGTTAAACAGGTAATGGGGATAAAGAAGTACAGGTACCGTGATGAACACCAGGTGATGTATGCAAGTTTTGAATCACTATACTGTACACTAACATTACACTGTATGTTAAGTGTAATTAAAAATTTTTTCAAAAAATATAAAGACTTTTGGAATGATGATGTGCAGTTATAAAAATAGAGTGTATATGCATTTCATCATACATTTTGAGATATTTAATACTGCATCTTTATGTATGAATATGGCAAATTAAAGTCAGTATACTTAGTTACCAAGAATTCATTCTACTTATATTAAGAAAATTCTAAATGTTAATAAAATCTCTCACTTGGGCCAACTTCCACCTATAGAATGCAGAAAATTAAGTATACTTTGTACACCATAGAAAAGATACAGATATAGAGCAACTAAAAGATTATTCTATTTTGTTGAAACAGATGGAGAATGCCCAAAAGAGAGTCTTAAATCCCCTCTGTGTGTTCTAAAATTTAAGTAAGATTCTTGCTACATAATCGGTACTCTGAGCGTAAAATATGAGACAGTTTTCATTGTGTGGCCTCCAGTATCACATGCAACTCACTGTCATCCTGCCTGTGCAGTGTGAAAATAGGTAAAGGCTAGTCTCAAGTGGTCAATGGGTTATAGCCCAAAATTCATTTCTGAGTCAGACATAACTCAAAATAATTTTTTTATATACCAACTCATTATAAATGGCTATACAAATCAATTTAAATAATAGAATATCTGTGTAAAATATCTGTGGGAGGAATGAAGGAAGAAATTAAAGAAGAAAAGTATTTGTAATAAAATTAGACTAACTGGGTTTAAATCCCCACTTTGTTTCTTACTAAGATTATTACCTTACCTCACTGTCCCTTAGTTGCCTCAACGGTTTCACCTCCTTGGTTTTTTGTAAGGATAAAATGTATTGACACCTAAAATGCTTAGAAAAAATGAAAATCACAAGGTAAGGCCTAATTAGATATTAGTTATTACTTTTAAATGAAATATATTGGCCAGAAAACCCACGCATGTGTGTCTGGACTATCAGAGGTTGACGAAAAAGGCTTAAAGTAGAGGGAAAAAAAAGTAGATTCCAGGGAAATAATTTAAGCAAACTTTTGGATACTCTCAATGGTTTTAGAATTCTTTATGCCGTTCATTTCATTAAAGGTTGATGGCTCTTCCCTTAGCATTAATGAATGGGTCTATCTCTAGGACTACTTGTACATTTAATCACAAACAAGTTCATGTTCACAATTCAAATAAAGAGAAAGATTTACCAAAGAAAACATGCATGATCTGGAAAGGTGGTAAGGGATTTGAGAGAAATGAAGGTATAAAAGGACAATCTAAAATAAATTTTCCCCAGAATTATAGATTTTGTAACAGAGTGGGAATGAAATAGATAGATTTGGGATTAATCCTTAACCTGCTGATTCCTTGTTTCCCCACAGGCTATTTTGGGTCTGATGGTTGTTCTAAGCCACCGAGTTAAATATAGCTTGGTTGTTATCTAAAACTTATGGGGGAAGTAGGAGCAGATCATCTTTATTAGATAAAAAGGAAGGTCTTAGCAGTGTGTAAATAGACGTTGTGATGTTCACTATTTAAATGTTTTCATCTGGAGTGCCTAGCAGGTGTAGTCAGTGGAATGCATGACCTTTGATCTCAGGGTTTTGAGTTTGAGGCCCACATTGGGTGTAGGGGCTACTTAAAAAATAAATAAAAAATGTTTTCATGTAGATAAGAATCTGTAAGTGCAACAGCACTGGAAAATAGAGAATAAAAGGTAAAAAGCTATTTTTTTCAACCTCTTGTTGATGTGTGTTTCATTTTGACTATTTACATTTAATGCAACTATTGATATGGTTGGATCTACCATTTTTTAGATGTTTTCTATTTGTCTCATCTGTTCTTTATTTCTTTTTCAGCCTGCTTTTGGTTTGAGTATTCCATTTAGTCTTTCAACTGGCTTTTATTCATTAGTGTTTCCCCTAACTTACAAAATTTATCTTCAATTAATAGGATCTACCTTTAAGTAATTATGTAATAGTGTGAGAATCTTTCAGCAGTATACTTCCAATATCCTCCCTCCATCATTTGGGTTAATGTCACACATTTTAACTTTTATATCATTATGTACCCCACATACATTGTTACTATTTTTGCTTATAAATTTGATTATTTTATAGTATGATTAAAAAGGAAGAACCATGGGGATGCCTGGGTGACTTTAGCTGGTTAAACATCTACCTTCAGGTCAGGTTATGATCTCAGGGTTCTGGGATCGAGTTCCACATGGGGCTCCCAGCTCAGCAGAGAGTCTGCTTCTCCCTCTCCCTCTGTCCTTCCCCACTCCCCAAATCCATCCCCACTCATGCTCTCTCTCTCCTGCATACTGTCGCAAATAGATGAAAATCTTTTTTTAAAAATGAAGAAATATGTCTTTTATACTTTCATTTTTACCATATCTGAAGCTATCATTTCTTTTTATAGATGAGCAGTTGGCATACTATGACCCATGAACCATAGCTGCCTTGCTTCCTGTCTTTATAAATAAAGTTTTATTAGAATACAACCACACTCATTTGTTTGTGTATTGTCTATGGCTGCTTTGGAGCTACAATGGTGCAGCTGAGTAGCTGTGACAGAGATTATCTGACCTACAAAGCTTCTGGGCCTTTACAGAAAATATTTGCTGAGTCCTGACAGAGATCCAAGTTTCTGTCTAGTGTCACATTCCCTCTGCCTGATGAATTCTGTTTAATAGTTACTGTACCTCAAGTCTGCTGGGGATGTATCTGAAAAAGTCCTTTAAAACCTTGGATCTATTAACTTTTCTCTTTCCCTCCACATGAGACTTCAATCACACATATTAGACTGTATGACATCATCCTGTAACTCTTTTATCACTCTGTGGTTTCAGTTGGGTTTATAGGGACCTATACTCAAATTTACTGATTTCTTCTGCATCTGTGTTGTTTATTGATGATCCCAAAGGAATTCTTCATTCTCTAATATGTCTTTTAATTCTAGCATTTCAATTAAACTTACTATTTCTATTATCTGCTAAAATTTCCACTTATTTGTGCATTTTGTCCACCTTTTCTACTAGATCCTTTAATATGTTAACATGAGTTATTTTAAAATCCTTGTCTGATAGTTCCAATGTGATTCACCTTTTAGTCTTGTTCTGTTGATTATTTTGTCTCTTGACCTTTTTTTCTTCCCTTTGTGTATGTACAAATCTCATAATTTTGATTGAATGTAAGACTACTGTGTGTAGAAGAATAGAAACTGTTTAGGCCTGGAAATGAGCATGGCTCCTCTTATATAAAGCCTTTGGTGTGGAAAAATGAGTAAAACTGATCAGGAGTCTAACTGAGTATGATTTTGTTGTTGCTGTGGTTACCTTCAGTTAACCAGAAGCTTCAACTCCCTCTAATAACTGGCTGCTAGTGCTTAGCATATGGCTGGGGTGCAGCAGGACTTTTATTAGTGTTACTATTTCATTCTCAGCTTTCAATAGACCCTATAAACTTGTGTCCCAGAATGAGTGTCTCCCCATGCTTTTGGCCCTCCCCCAGTGGTAGACTGCTGTTTTCTTCCCTATCTCTCATCCCTTCCTCCCTTTAAGAGTGAAACTCAACTCTACATCCAAAGATGACCTTGGGTTGGAGTTTTTGCCCCTCTGGCAGGAGACGGGTACTTGCTATCAGTGTAAGAACTTAGGTCTAAGATAAGTTTCCTCTTCTCCCCTAATCAATGTATCCTAGCTTGTGTCCTTTGGACAAGAGACTTTGCTACCTCTCCTAAAGAAGCTTAGGTCTTTCAGTATCTACATAGTCCAGGGATGTTTGCATGCTTTACTGCCATTCCCACAATGACAGCTAATGGGTTCCTGCATGCCAGCAACATCAACAGGAACTCTCTTTAGTCTTCTGCTCTATCCCCAAAACCTTGTAAGTACTCAGTACGGGTTTGAGGGGAAAAGCCTGAGGTGAGTGTGAAATCCCTTTTGAACTATTCTTTGGTTAACTTCCCTTAGCTATTTCAAAATGATATGCTCCTAGTCTATAACGGGCCTTCTGTTCAACTTTAAAATTTTAGGTGATTTTTCTCCCTGCTTGGGTTGTGACTGGTATAACACCTTATTCTCCCATGGTCTGCCATAGGTAATACAGTTCATATGTCTCACTTCTCCTTGGAATTCAGGTTACATGACTGCCTTGCAATTTCAGTTTTCTGATGGATTCAAAAAAGAATTTTGTAGCTTTCAGCCTTTTTCTTTTTTTCTCATGATCAAGTGTGGAAATAGCATTTTTTGCAGCTTTCCACACCCTAAGTAGAAGCTAGATGTCCTGTAATCTTCATTTAGGATAGTTTGTTTCCTTGTCTGCAAATTCACTGATCTTTTCTTCTATGGTGAATAATCTGTTAATTCCATCCAATGTACTTTTCATTTTAGGTATTATATTTTCATCTCTAGTAATTCCAATTTCCATATTCATGCTTTCCTCTACATTTCTAAGCTACTGAGTAGATGTATAATGGCCATTTTAATACTCTCGTTTGCTAATTCCATCATCTCTGTAATTTCCTGCTCTATTGTTTCTACTGATGAATTTTACTCTTGGTTACAGAATACAATTTCCTGCTTCTTTTCATGTTTAGTAACTTGACATTATGAAGTTCACATTTTTTGGGTGCTAGATTTTGTTGCATTCCTTTAAAGAATGTTGGGACTTTGTTCTGATAAGCAGTTAAGTTACTTGGAATCAAGTCTGATCCTCTTCCAGAGTTGTCTTTAAGCTTTGTTAAGGCAGGTCCAGAACAGCCTTCAGCCCAGAGCTAAAGTAGCCTCACCAATCCAATACACTTCTGAGGACTCTATCCAATGTCATTTATTATGAGATCTTTCCACTTTCATTGGCTGGAAGGAGAACTATTCCTAGCTTTGTGTGAGTTTCAGGAATTGTTCGGGATTTTCCTTTCAAGTGATTCCTGGTTTCAAATTAAGTTTCCTTTCAAGCATGTACAGATCAGTATTTAGCCAAAGACTTGAAGAAACTCCTCTGCAGATCTCAGATTCTTTCTCTATGTTCCCTTCTTTTTGCCTTGCAAATTTGACCCACCATGGCTTCTCTGAATTCTGTTATTTATCTCCTCAACCCAGTAAGATTGTTGAATTCTGTTGTAATTCTGTTCCAATTCTGTTGCTGTGGTCTGGCAGCAAGATGGAGAATAGTGGGATTCCTTGTTTATTTCCTTTCTTTCTGCACCACCTATTGTCCAATGCCTGAGAACTAATGGTTTAATCAGGACTACTATGAAAATTCCTCAACTTTTTGTACCTCTTGGAAATTCTTCCACCAGCTCTGCCCCACAAAAAAAGGGGGGGGGGCATTCTTCTAGACTTTCTCTAGCAAACCCATTTTTATAGATCAGAAAGCTAGAACACAGCAAAACTTGACTCCAATAAATAATCTCATATCCCTACTATTAAACTGCTGGGAAGAAAGTATATGGTAGAAAATAAATAATAAAATAGATTCTAAATTTGTTACTCTCTTTATACATTGGAGTCTCCTAAATTAAATACATCCTGCTCAGCTAAACTTTACTATAATAGAAATTGGGCTTGATAGACTCTTGAAAAATAGAAAAAATTTGTGAAAGCATTTTTGTTTTTATGATATCGTAAAGAGGTTTCTTACTGTAACCTCTGATGTTTTATTTCTAAAATATTTTGAATTCCACTAAGTTTGCTAACATATTTGAATTTGGAACAAGTTGCTCTAGGAATATCTGCACTAACTACACATGTTATTTCTAAAAGGTTAAAAAAGCTGGCAATTTTCCAGTTCTTTCTCATCATTTCAGTTATGGAATACAATGTCCACAGTTTGCTGTTTCTCCTCTACTTTCTTCTGGTATCTTTGAGTAGTTCTCTAAATTCAGTATCAGGTATTTTTATTGTGTAAGTCTTCAATTCCTGGTCCTGTAGTATATGACATGATAAGCGCGCACACACACACACACATTGATACATAATATACCCTCTAGATACCATGTAATATTAAAAGTATTTGTGAAAATTGCTGTTACTAAAATATAACCTCTTAAAGGTCATTGCTTGAGTATTTTCTCTATAAACTAAATCACACTTACAGTATTTGACACTTTTTTTCCTGAGTTACTTCTTGCCTACAGAGTATATTCAATAAAAACCAATGATTTCATTAAAATATTCTGAAAACCAATGTTAAATAGCAGTAAAACTCTCATTTATAATTTTTATTTTGAAACAATCCTATTCTTCCTCTGAGAGATTCCTCTATCCTGGAAACCTAAACTTTGATTTAGGCTCTAATCCTGGACCTGTCCCATGTGAGAAAACTAGTCATGCTCTAGTTAATTGTGTTGCTTTAAAAGTCTATTAGAACACTCTTTTCCTTAACTTTGTTCATAAACTTGTAATTTCATTACTTTCTTTAAACATTCCAAGTTTAATCTCACTGAACACTGCCAGGCTTGCTAGCCTCTTACATTAAAAGTTCTTATGCCAGAGCATTCAGAGGTCTCTGCTCAAATGTTCTTTGTCAGAGAAGCCTTCTCTATCCTATCTAAAATGGTCCACTCTAACCCCTTCATCTCTCTCATCTTTTATGAAGTCACAAAAACTTGTCTTGTTTCCCTTTCAGACATAACTTGGCTGGGTAACCTTTAGTAACTCACAATATCCCCCTTTTTTTTTTCTTAACATAAACCTTAGAAATTCTACCTTAACTTGTATTGCCACTTTATATTTTACTATCATTTCCATATTTGTACTTTGCTGTATCACATTTGCTATAACTGAAACAAAATTCCTTTGTATTTTTTATTCCTGTAATGTCTCTTCCCATTCATGACTTTATAAAATATGTATGAGGATTTACTTAAATCTTCATATTTTAAAAAATTTCACATTTTCTTTTTTTTTTTTTTTCTTTTCAGACCATACAACTATCTCTGTTTCACTGAGTTTCTTTTGGGTAAAGTTCCCCCTCCCCTCAATACAGAATGTCTTAAAATGTTCTGAATGGAAGATTATAACAGATAAGTAGCATGGATGAAAATAAAACTTCAGGGATCAGAAGCAATTGTTTAAGGATATAAATTTAGAGTTCTTAGTAAATATCTTAAGATCAAGGAAGAAATACAAAGACAGCACCTAAAGGGTTGGGTAACTATAACATTGATGTTAAATAAATACCATGTTCACTAGAATTCAACTTTCTAGCAGTGAACAGCTTAATAATTGAATATACAGTTATATTCTTAGTACTGAGAACAGAAGTGATCCAGAATGATTACATGTATTACACATTTACTTCCTCAACTTTTTTGAATTATATTCAGCGTATATCTATTTTAGGAACTGCTTTGGAAGGTCCTTATGTTTTATGCAAGGAACTACTATTTTCCCAGATGAATAGAATATCCATTCTCTGGCTCCAAGTTTCCATGACAATAAAAACAAAACATTCATCAGCACCAACTTGGTATTTGATGGCAAATGCAGCTGCAGCTTTTAACAGTTCAATCTTTATCCCAACTCTTTTCTGCAGAACAGAGGCACTATATTTCTCCAAAGCAACTGAATTGTTTTTACAGTGATTTCCCCCTTACCACAGACCTAAATACTAATATCTAAATGTGTTACACAATCTCTAATCTTCAAATCACCCAGTCTTCCCAAACGCATGCCAAATATGATGAAAAGTTCCTGAATTTTGCTAAGAGCACATTTGATTTGTGAACTCGGAAAGCTTGGTTGGTTTAAGAATTACCGCTTTAGAGAAACATACAGTGTTTAAACTTTCATGATAACTACAAAGAACACAGAATTGTGGGACATTCATAGTAAACAAAAAGCTGTTAAATTCAATCAGATTATGGTAAAACAGTGCCCCCTTGTGTCTTGGTATTTCTGCCTTGATTAAATCCAATATTAATTTCCTTGAAGTTCTATAGTATAGATTTAAATAATTTTTATATGATAGAAATAAACAAGATATGATAGCTGCCAGTTCTAAGACAAAACTCCTAACTTATTAAAATACAAAAATACATTGGCTATTCAATACCAGCGACTTTAACATGCATAATCTGTAATATGGGGAAAAGTGAATTGGGGCAGATTCAGTAGTCATTTTTATTTTAAATTTCATATTATTAGTAAGAGAAGTTGACAAAGTTTTAAAAATGGAAAAACACCACCATCAGTTACATTTTCCACTAGTAGTGATTATCTTCATTATCACCTTGGAATAACTAGTAGAGTTTCAAGCTTTACAAAGATAGCAAACAGTTTGTACTAATTGGAGGAAATTAATATGAAAATTTAAAAGGTAGCTATAATGACAAATTGAGCCATTCTTTAAGTTACGTATACTTTTAGAAATGAAACATACAGAAAAACATCATCCACGTTTTAACTCCACTCAACACATAATACTCCTACTAAAGGCCTGGACATTACTAGTTTGTTATTCTTATTGTAAACAATAAGAATCTCAGGTCCCATCCCAGATGATGTGAATTAGAACTTGCAGTGTAGTAAGATCCCCAGATGATTCTTATGAGCATTAAAGCTTGAGACACCACTCCAAAGTCCTTGCCCTCCTATCCCTAACTACCTACCATGGCAGGTGGGGGAGGGGAGGGGAGAGGAAGAGGCCAGGGAAGGAGAGGTTGACTGACTAGAGACAGGTGAATCATGGGAAATAAGAGAATCAGAATCAACTTTAGGTAGGCAACTCTGAGTATATAAACCCAAGTGAGGTTGGCCTGCTTACCTAAGTGACTCTTACTGCAACTATTTTCCCGTTCTCTTCATGACTTTATTTTTAAAGTCATTCCTAGAACTCTGCCATTTAAGAGTTTAATTTGTGTGATCAAAAAATTTTCAAAATGCGGGGATCCCTGGGTGGCGCAGTGGTTTGGCACCTGCCTTTGGCCCAGGGCGCGATCCTGGGGACCCAGGATCGAATCCCACATCGGGCTCCCGGTGCGTGGAGCCTGCTTCTCCCTCTGCCTGTGTCTCTGCCTCTCTCTCTCTCTGTGACTATCATAAATAAATAAAAATTTAAAAAATTAAAAAAAAAATTTCAAAATGCAAATAATTATGAGAATTTTAAATCCATCACTTATTTATCAGTGATGCCTCGTATATATATTTTTTACATACTACAACCTACATTTGCTATACATTATCTCCTTTGACACCACAGCCCTTATATTATAAGCTAGTGTTATTACTCCCATTTTATAAATGAGGTGACTCAAAATCACTGAGATCAACTAAATTACCCATTGTTACATAACTAGTGAAGGTTAAGCAGACTGCTAATATATAGGTCCTGATTCCAGATCCTAGCTTCTTTGTACTGTACTATATGCTACTACTACTATTCATTAATGTGAGTAAGTTTAATTAGACTTCTTCTTTAAATAGTAGCTGAAGTCAGTATGTTGAAGATCTAGGAAGCCACTGAAGAAAAGAGGTAACTCTGGACAGAGCACTCTGGGGGAAGAAACTTAGAGCTGAAAACTAAAGCAGCATAGTAGCACTGGGCTTATGGAAACCTGGAGTAAAGGGCTCTGAAAGGAGAGGAGTTTTGCAGGGATGAAGGTGGGAAGATTCCAAAGATACATTATACTGAGGACACAGGTATGTATTGATGCCTGACCCATTAAAAAAAGGAAGCGTACTTTCTTCGAGGTACTCCTTTTGCTTGTTGTCCTATACAACAATTCTCTTTCTAGATGCAAGTTCAGCTACATTATGTGTCATTTTCTTATAGATCAGTTTGAATACCTACTCTTATTACTGCTAACACTGTATTTATGGGAAAAGAGAGACAAGTTCCAAATGCCTGGCACACTAGCTTTTAAAATACATGTTTGTGTGGCAATAAAAAATCATCTCCTCCTAGCCAATCAGGAGATACCTAGCAAATACTTATATAACTGAGGCAGATAACCAAAATGGAACAAGTGGTGGATTTAGAATCATACAGATTTGGGTTCCAATTCTTGCTTCACCACACCACTTGGTGCTAGGATGTTGGGTCAAGTTAATCAATCTTTGATTTTTAGTTCCCATGTTTTTGAATGCTGAGAAGTCAAGAATGATTTATCTTTAGTAATACTATCAAAATGTTATTTTCTTTTAGCTCATTTATATCTTAATTTTCTATAAATATTATATCTGATGTAGGAGGAAGGTTTTTAGAGAATCCAGAAGTGGACCCTCAACTTTATGGTCAACTAATATTCGATAAAGGAGGAAAGATTATCCACTGGAAGAAAGACAGCCTCTTCAATAGATGGTGCTGGGAAAATTGGACATCCACATGCAGAAGAATGAAACTAGACCACTCTCTTTCACCATACACAAAAATAAACTCAAAATAGATGAAAGATCTAAATGTGAGACAAGATTCCATCAAAATCCTAGAGGAGAACACAGGCAACACTCTTTTTGAACTCGGCCACAGTAACTTCTTGCAAGATACATCCACGAAGGCAAAAGAAACAAAAGCAAAAATGAACTACTGGGACTTCATCAAGATAAGAAGCTTTCGCACAGCAAAGGATACAGTCAACAAAACTAAAAGACAACCTACAGAATGGGAGAAGATATTTGCAAATGACCTATCAGATAAAGGGCTAGTTTCCAAGAGCTATAAAGAACTTATTAAACTCAACACCAAAGAAACAAACAATCCAATCATGAAATGGGCAAAAGACATGAAGAGAAATCTCACAGAGGAAGACACAGACATGGCCAACATGCACATGAGAAAATGTTCTGCATCATTTGCCATCAGGGAAATACAAATCAAAACCACAATGAGATACCACCTCACAACAGTGAGAATGGGGAAAATTAACAAGGCAGGAAACCACAAATGTTGGAGAGGATGTGGAGAAAAGGGAACCCTCTTACACTGTTGGTGGGAATGTGAACTGGTGCAGCCACTCTGGAAAACTGTGTGGAGGTTCCTCAAAGAGTTATAAATAGACCTGCCCTACGACCCAGCAATTGCACTGTTGGGGCTTTACCCCAAAGATACAGAAGCAATGAAACACCGGGACACCTGCACCCCGATGTTTATAGCAGCAATGTCCACAGTAGCCAAACTGTGGAAGGAGCCTCGGTGTCCATCGAAAGATGAGTGGATAAAGAAGATGTGGTTTTTGTATACAATGGAATATTACTCAGCCATTAGAAATGACAAATACCCACCATTTGCTTCAACATGGATGGAACTGGAGGGTACTATGCTGAGTGAAATGAGTCAATCGGAGAAGGACAAACATATGTTCTCATTCATTTGGGGAATATAAATAATAGTGAAAGGGAATAGAAGGGAAGGGACAAGAAATGGGTAGGAAATATCAGAAAGGGAGACAGAACATAAAGACTCCTAACTCTGGGAAACGAACTAGGGGTGGTGGAAGGGGAGGAGGGCGAGGGGTGAGGGTGAATGGGTGACGGGCACTGAGGGGGGCACTTGATGGGATGAGCTCTGGGTGTTATTCTGTATGTTGGCAAATTGAACACCAATAAAAAATAAATTTATTATTAAAAAAAGGAGGAAGGTCTTTAAAAAATGTACAAAATACATTCTTTATAAACTTTGATCTTTAAAAGAATTCAGCTTAACATATACATGAAAAAGTTAGGTTATTTACTCAGTCATCACTATAAAATAGTCCCTGTGGACACAAATACAGGAGAGCAAAGCATAAAAAGTATAAAAACTCTCAGTAATTTATGTAGTTAGTAGTGGTACTTACAGAATAAACATTTATATTAAAGCAGTAATGTTTCATTCAATTATTTTCAAATAAGTTCAAGAATACTGACTATTATGGTCCAGATTTTGAGCCTTTTTGTGCTAAGTATCATCTATTTCCTTTCTGTCACTTTCATTTTAAGAGTGAACAAATCCCAAAAGATAACCTTTGGATAAACCTCACATCCATCACTTTATTTCCACCCTCCACAACCACCATTCTCAGTTCAGGCTCCTAAAGATGAACACCCATGCAATTATCTCCCAACTGATGTCCCCAGCACCTCTGTCTCTCTTTGCTCCCATCTATCCACAGATTGATGATAAACTCATATTCCAAGAGCACTTTCATCCTTATATTCCACTGTTCAAGAGTGATTAAAGTTTCCCAATGCATTGAATACAAAATCCATTTTTCAATCCTGACATTCCAAGCTCACCTTCTATTGTTTTCTTTTAAATTTTGGGGGAAAAAAAGCCCAAAACTTACCAAAAAGATACAAGTACAGTACAAGTTTCCCCTCTTAAAATTACACTTCTGAGAATGAGCTGCAGACATGATGCTCTGCCATCCCTTAATACTTTAGTATGTCCTATTGTGTACTGTGCAATTAATTAGAAGATCAGAATCATCAAATTAACATTTATACATTACTACTTTTTAATCTTTAGATCCCATCTGAGTTTTGCCAAACACAATCAAGTTCAGAATCATGATTGTCTGTAGTTGTCTTGTTTTAACTTTCCTGACTTTCTAATGTCCTTGATATTCTAGGTCAGAATGTCCCTCATTTTGAATTTTTTTGTCTGATACTTCCTCAGGACTAGTTTCAGGTCATGCTTCTTTGGCAGGAATGTGACAAAAGTAATGCTTTGCTCTTCCCAATGCATCCCATCAGGTGGCACATGAAGTTAATTATCCCATTACTGATGATGTTCACTTTGATCATTTCATTAAGGTAATATCTGCCAAAGCTTCTCAAATGAAAAGTCACTTTTTCCCATTTTTTTTAAAGATTTATTTATTCATTCAGAGAGAGCAAAGAGAGAGGCAGAGACACAGGCAGAGGGAGAAGCAGGCTCCCTGCAGGAAGCCCGATATGGGACTCGATCCTGGGTCTCCAGGATCACACCCCGGGCTGCACGCAGCGCTAAACTGCTGGGCCACCGGGGCTGCCCACTTTTTCCCATTTTAATTAATAAGCATTTTGTGGGAAGGTACTTTGAGACAAGAAAAAAAATCCCATTTTTCACAAAACTTTCAATTTATTTATATCAGCATAGACTTGTGGTTTCCTATTTTATTCAGTGGGCTATAATCCATTACTGTCATTATTTAGATTTGTTTAAGTTGTCCCCAGATTTGGTCAGAGGGAGCTCCTTCAAGCTGCCTTCCATGACCTTCTGACAAGATCTCATCATTCTTTGAGTATGTCCTTACTTTGCAGCATAACAAGCATAACAAGATGTTCTATGCTCATCTTGTACTCTTCCTGCCCTGGCTTTACAATCAGTCATTTCTCCAAGGAGCCCTGATTTCTTTTAGTGGAAGATAGTATTTGGAAAACAAATTCTGGACTTTAGGGATGGTCATGGTTTTTTTTTTTTTTTTTTTTTTTCCATTGGGTTTTTCTATTCATAGTTTCTCTTAGTGGACAGAGCTGAGGGAAGATATGCATTATGTACACACAAAAAAATACAACACACATTTGTATCTATATTTCTCTCACTATATATATTAAAAACTATGGGTTCACACAAATATCCCCAATTCCTATCAATAATGGATTCCTTCTAAGTTTTCTACTTTCCTATTTTTAACTTCTTTCACCAGCGAGGAGAAATCTCCATATACATAATATATTATTTAATCAATTCTCCGGTATATAACCAATTTCCAGCTGCTGATACTGCAGCATCTTCTACCCTTCTGTGTGGATGTCCTCTTGCACAGAAGTTCTTACTTCTCCTCGTTTGTTATGACCACTGGCTTCCAAAAGGGCTGCTGCGCGAAACCAAGCTAGACATGCCTGTGTCTTCCCTCCTTCAAGCTATTAAATACCTAAACTGTCCCTCTGGTTTGTGCTTCTTCCCTTTATGAGTCTCAGCCAAGAGTGTGTAAATCTTTTCCCACCTTTCCACAATCTATCAATCTTCCTATTCCTGCCTACCCACTGAACCCCCTGCAAATTAGAAGAGATATGCTTACATGAATTAGTTTCTGATATCTGAGTCTAGAATTAGAAGGCCTATATAGTATAAAAGGAAAAGGAAGGTGGTTCTTTCCTTTTCACATATTTCTAATAAAATAATCACTAAATAAATGGAGGCTAAGAAAGGAGTGGGAATTGGTGAGTCTGCTTCTACCACTTTAGTTGGAGAATGCTATGGTCTTTTCTCTACATTTGAACATAATGCAGCAATTGCTGAATCCACACTAAGAAAACTCCAAGCAATCTAAAACTGTGTACAGTGACTGAGACAGTAAAGACATTTGAAATAATGGAATTCGAGTGGAGAAAAATTTCTGGAGGAGAAAGTGATAGTTTGCTTTAAATACCCAAAGGGCTGATGTAGTTTGGTATGATCCCAAGAACATAGCTAGGGCCAAAACAGGACAATTTTAGAGGACAGATTTTGTTTTTTTAAGTATACCAGATCTTTTTAGAAGAGATCTTAAAGGATTACATAGCCACCTTACGGAGAAAATAAGTATTCCATTATTGAAGATATTTAAAGCACAGGTTGGACACCACCTTGATGAAGATGTTACAGCAGGTACAAAAGTAAAATGGAGAGTACTGGACTTGGAGTCAGAAGTCATGATATAAAAATGCACAGGTTGTGGAATTAGATAGATCTGGATTTGTAATGTAAATTGTCAATCCTTTGCAAGTTACCTCATTTTCTTCATGTGTAAATCAGAAACAGTTGTGCCTGTTGTACAGAATTGTAGTGTGAACTTAATGCACTGAAATACATGGCTTTGGTTTGTGTCTCTCATAAATAAATGCTTAATGCCTATTTTCTATTATAATTATATGGTACTTTGTAATCAACAAACCCTAAGTTATGGAAAGCTTTATTATTAGGCATTAGCTCTATCAACACAGAGACTTTACTAATCTTGTTCTATTTCCCTAGTCCTTAGCACAATGCCTGGCATTTAGCACTATCTATAAATATTAAAATACTGATGGGTTGTTGGATTATGAACCTTTTAAGGTCCCTTCCAATGCTTATAATCCATGACCCAAGCATGTGATATTAATAAAAGAATATCCTTATATTAATATCCATAATCCTTGGCACAATCTTCTCTTTAAGTCCATCTAAAATGGTTAATTTGATGAATGTCTTTTGTGGGACTAACACATTTACCTACAACCCACTTGATGAAACAAGACAAACACATGGCACATACATTTAACATGAGAATTTAAGTTCCATGAAGGTGCCCAGAGAATTTTGCTGTTACTTTCTTAGCACTGCTAGTTAACTCAATTTCAAAAAAGGAGTTGGAAAAGAGAAAGCTGGGTAGATAAGAACTGTTATGCAATGCTTCTTAGAACAAATAGATAAAAGTTGGAAAGAGTGGGAACAGTGAAGGAGCTGAGAGAAGCAACTACTACTGCATAAATAAGAGCCCATCCAAAACAATTATAAAAGAGGAAATGAACAAAGTGTGTGAGTGGATGTGCTTATTTAAAAAAAAAATACAAAAAACTAGGATCTGGAAAACAGCACTGTGTGTATTCAACACATATCTAACTCAGGACTCAGTGCACATACATATGGAACACTGAGTTGTCCCCAATACTCCCAATGGGAGAAAATAATGAACAATTTTATCTACAACAGAGAACATCTAAAAAACTCACAACGTTTGACTGGGCAACTTCTTAATTATTAGAAATTTATTCTAAGGATATAGCCAAATTAGAACAAACTTTACACATAAAAGATGTTCCATATGGAATTATTAATAAACAATTTAAATGGCTGATAAGAGATGAGAAATGGAGAAAATTATACATATGATATATTACATGACAGATTACCCTAGAGTCTTTTGAAATTATATTTATGGTAAGTATTTCAAAAACAAGATTCATTTAACTATGTTCTCATTTATGAAAAAGTATGCAAAGGAAAAAGGTTAGAAATATACTAGATAAATCAACTCTCCAGATTAAACCAATGCCCTTCCATTCCCTCTAGAAAACATGATTGGTCTCTAAAATAAACTGAATGCTCATGGCTGATAGGCTGTTCTCTTAATATCCTCAATATTTCTACTCTCACCAATTGAGTTATATGCTTACCAAGAGCTAGCTCTATTCACTCCCAAATGTATTTTTATACCAACTGTACTTTTTTTAAAAAAAGATTTTTATTCATGAGAGACAGAGAGAGAGAGAGGCAGAGACACAGGCAGAGGGAGAAGCAGGCTTCATGTAGGGAGCCCAACCCAACTGTACTTTTTGTTGTGATTATGTAACTAACTGAAATCTACAAACTGAGGAAATATGAATACAAAATGGTAGCCATTTCTATAAGACTAAATTGAATATATTAAGAAGTTGGCCCCAAATCATCATCTAATTATGCGGTAGCTAGACAACCACTAAAGACCAGAGTGGGGTGTCATCAAAGTCTAAAGGAATGTACACAAATGCTTCAAAAAGTATGTTTTCCTATGCCTTTGTATATAAATTTTCCTGCCTAAACTATACTTTTAAGTCACCATCTGTGATTTTCAGATGGTGAATGATAGGTGTGGTTTAAGCAAAAAAGGTAATCTAAAACCCAAATTGCCCCATTCATTAATGGGAGGTCTTGTCTCTACTTTAAGACTAGTGACTGAATGTACATTTATATGTTTTAGTCCTGTCTCAATACATTGTGTTTTAAGCTGTGGTAAAATACATTCAACACAGTATTTACCATCTTAATCATTTTAAGTGTACAACTGAGTAGTGTTGAGTATATTTACACTGTTGTACAACCAATCTCCAGAATTCTTTTCATCTTGCAAAATTTTATAACCAATAAATATTTCTCCATTCTTCCCTCCCCCTAGCCTCTAGCAACTACCATTTTATTTCCTGTCTCTGTGAGTTTTACACACATGGTACTTCATATAAGTGGAATTATACAGTATTTGTCTTTTTGTAACTGTCCTCAAGGTTCATCTATGTTGTAGCATGTGTCCTAATCTCCTTTTTTTCTTTTAAGATTTTATTTATTTGAGAGAGAGAGTGCAAGCAATCATGTGTGCACCCATGTGGGGAAGGACAGAGGAAGCAGGCTCCCCACTAAGCATGAATCCTTATGCGGGTCTTGATTCTAGGGCTCAACAATCATGACCTGATCTGAAGGCAGACGCTTAACCAACTGAGTCACCCTGGCACCCCCAAATTTCCTTTCTTTTAAAGGCTATTCATTGTATGTATATACCACATTTTATTTATCCATTCATCCCTCAAAAGACACTTGGGTTGCTTCCATCTTTTGACTATTGTGAATAATACTGCTATGAGCATGAATGTACAAATATCTGTGACTCTGCTTTTAATTTTGGGGGATACATACCCAGAAGTGGAATTGCTGGATCACATAGTAATTTTTTTTAATTTTTTGAGAAATAAACTGTTTTTAATTAAATGACAAACTACCTGTCACATTCCTGTGGGAAACAGTACTTGTACTCTACTTCAAGTGTTAACACCGATTGACTAGATGATAGGATTAAGGGTGAATGAAGTTTACTGTCTCCTTTTGGCCTACTAGAATTTCTAAATTTCAGTAAGCATTATTAGGCTAACTAAACAACAGAAACATAATATAAAGCTTTTTTTGCTATAACTTTTTCTTGTGAGTATATCACCACAAAGGCTTGAATGTTTTTGGTCCCTAAATATTAGGTAAAGCACTATGGTCTGAATATGCTTTGCCTTCTCAAAATTCATACATTGAAACCTAATCCCCAAAGTGACAGTGTTGGATGGTGGACAGCCTTTGGGAGGTAATTAGGTCCTAAGAGCAGAGCCCTCAAGAATGGGATTAACATCCTTACAAAGAGGCCCAACAAAGGGGATCCCTGGATGGCGCAGTGGTTTGGCGCCTGCCTTTGGCCCAGGGAGCGGTCCTGGAGACCCGGGATCGAATCCCACATCGGGCTTCCGGTGCATGGAGCCTGCTTCTCCCTCTGCCTGTGTCTCTGCCTCTCTCTCTCTCTCTCTCTGTGTGTGACTATCATAAATAAATAAAAATTAAAAAAAGAAAAAAAAAAAGAGGCCCAACATGGCTTCCTGGCCTCCTTCCACCATGTGAGGATACAATAAGAAGCCTGCACTCTAGAAGAGGGTCCTTGCCCAAACTACCTAGTAACTTGATATCCTAAGCTCCAGAACTGTGAGAAATAAATGTTCGTTGTTTAAAAGCAATCCAGTCTGTGGTACTTTGTTATAGTACCTCAAATGAACTAAGACTTCAAGAATAGTTTTCCCTGTACAGGCCAGAGCTATGAGTTCAGGCCCACTAATTAACTTCTTTCCTTTTTTCTTTTTCTTTCTTTCTTTCTTTCTTTCTTCTTTCTTTCTTCTTTCTTTCTTTCTTTCTTTCTTTCTTTCTTTCTTTCTTTCTTTTTTCCTTCTTTCTCTTTCTTTCTCTCTTTTCTTTCTTTCTTTCTTTCTTTCTTTCTTTCTTTCTTTCTTTCTTTCTTTCTTTCTTTCTTCTTTCTTTCTTTCTTTCTTTCCTTCCTCCTTCCTTCCCCTCCCTCCCTCCCTTCCTTCCTTTTTTTCTTTCGTTTCTTTCTGAGAGGCAGGGGAGGAGTAGTGGGAGAGGGAGAGAGAATCCTAAGCAGGCTTTAGGCCCAGCACAGAGATCTCACGACACTGAGATCATGACCTGAGGCAAAATCAAGAGTCGGACACTTGACTGACTGAGCCACCCAGGTGCCCTTTGTTTTAATTTAAAGATGCAAACATGGAAGTTCTTTTTAATGACTGCAAATAAAGATGACAGATAGGTACACGGAAAATTTCTCTAGTGCTTAAGGCAAAGTGCTATGTCCTGAGTAACATTACTAACTTTTCCAGAGAAAAGTGGTAAGGTTCACTAAAGTGTTCCTAGATTTGAGAACCTATCTTCTGACTCTGATTATCAGTGTAATATACTTACACTCTGTAGGCGGCAAGTAAAAATAGGCAGGTGAAATCTAGTTATACTTACTACGATTTCCAAAAACATCCATAGGATAGGACATTAGGCCTTGGCTTTTGAAACTGAGTGTATGTAATTAGTTAATAGCCATAAAATAGGCTATCAAAGATCATCATCTTTGTCGTACCTATGAAGAAGAGATTTGAGACCAAAAAGGAAGTAAATACCAAAGGAAAAGAATTAAAGCAAAGGAAAAGGACACTGTCAGTGAGGGTAGCTAGAGAGGAGGGGGAAAAGAAGGGAAGAACAGAAAGAAAGATTGAGATACAGACTAATTTTCATGTGTTTGGGCAGCCTAAACATGATCTTAGCCAGAGGAACTCCAAGGTCCTTTTTTACAACTGGAATTCTGTAAAAAGCTTAGATATGAAGTCAAGTTCTCAGTTGAAGTAGGGGTAAAATAACTTCAGCGGCTGGTTAATATAACCATAAATTCACTTACTTAAAATGTCCCAATTTAAAAAATATTAGTCAATATTCTAAATCTAAAATTTTGATAATGTGTTAGAAATCTTAGAAATCTAATACATTAATTAATATCATGCATCTAAAAATGGTCTTAATAGCTTATAATTTGTTTACACATAATAATAATTCTTAGTCCTTTCTTTTTTTATCTTTTAATGCCCATAAGTATGCTTAGACCTTTTCTAATCCCATTTCTTTTTGCCTACTTCCCTATCCAAATCATAAGGAATTCCTTTGATGTTAAGTCATTTCTTAAATAAACAGCTGCCTTTTCTTAGAACTAATTTCTAGAACACCTGAATAATCCCCACAAAGTTTTACTATTTTAGTATGGTTTAGATATGAAATAGATCTGGTTGTTTATGCTGTTCTTGTTGTCTGGAGATTCAGTTGCCTGAACTTCCACTGGAGGCAGCAGACTACCCAAGCAACCCCTAGTACACTGACTTCCCAAAAAACTTTGCAAGCTGAGTGGTTAATAAATATTGTAGAGGAAAGAGGTCTTAAGTTAAGGCCCATTCCAAGCTTAAGACTTCCAAAATATGACTTAAAAGCTGAAAACCAGTTCTGACTGCAGAGAAACAGTGTCAAAAGAAAAAGCATGAAAAACAGCAACCTTGATAGAGCTGAAGTGTTTAGACATAAGCCTCAAAAAAGCCCAATCTTACAAAATACTTAGCCATTCACAGTGAGGATAACAAGTAAAAAGAAAATAGAAAAATTGGAACTCCGTTTCTTTTTTGTCTCTGTTCTCTTTGATGAAGTGCTACCAAGGAAAGAAGTACCAAGGATACACTGCTGAAAAGAGAAGAAAAAGTAGAATTGGTGGTAAGAGTCTTTAAATCAAATCTTCTTCATGATAAACACTTAAGTGTCGCTGGAGAAAAGCAATGTACCTCAGAACAATAACTTCTGCCAATGTAAAAACAGATAAACAACAATTTGCAAAATTATTGCATTCTGCAAGTTAAATCTAGAGTAGCTGCAGTACCACTGTATTATATATGTAATCAATACCATCACCAATGAATATCAATGGTTGGAATGTATAAATTCTACAACTGCTTCATTATTCCCAGTTAATTAAGAAATCTTTTTAGAAATAGCATTTTAAGACACACAACTCAGATTAGCAACTTAAAATTTTCTTTGATTATAGATTTTTCAAAATAATATAATAAAAGCCCTTCATATCTAAGTATCAAACTTTTACCAAAGTGGAAAAAAAGAACACTGTTTCATTATTCATTCACATATCCTTGGTAAACTACATTTTAAAAAAGATTTATTTGAGAGAGAAGGAGAGAGTTAGCACGCGGAGGGGCGGAGGGAGAAAAGCAGTTCGCCTGTCCAGCTGGGAGCCCACGACCCATGGGATCATGACCTAAGCAGAAATCAAGACTCAGATGCCCAACTGACTGAGCCACCCAGGCGTGCCAGCATTTTTTAAATATTAGAAAAATGTGTGTGACTTATAAGTATATGCTAAGTATATTATTTAAGAAAATGCTTAGTATAAAATGGAAGAAAAGGAGCCCTCAGACCTACAATTTTTGTTTCTGAGTTTTTTTTATTATTTTTTAAGGGAAAGTTCACATATTTCTTTTTTCTTGGCTTTTTTTTTTTTTTTTTAAGACTTTATTTATTTATTCATGAGAGACATGGAAAGAGAGTGAGAGGCAGAGACACAGGCAAGGGAGAAGCAGGCTCCTTGCAGGGAGCCCGATGTGGGACTTGATTCCAGGGCTCCAGGATTACGCTCTGGGCCGAAGGCAGGCGCTCAACCACTGAGCCCCCAGGCGTCCCAAGGTCACATTTTTCTTCTCTAGTATGTAACAGTGTGAGATAATACACTAGAAACTGACAACCATTTTTTAATAGTTTGGAATGCAGAGATAAGAAATACCTATTGATCTGCTAAAAGATGTGACTTAATTATATCATGAGGATATTACTGTTTTATGTTCAAATCCTTGTGGTTCTTATAGACACTGTGACATTATAAAAGATAAAATGTTTCACCAGAGCAAAGAAGCAAACAGTATGGTATTCGGCATAGCCTCCCAGCCTCACTCTCTTCTAATTTCTAGTGTTTTCTGAGATGGTTAAAAAGCTCAGCTTTTGACTTCTGTATGTGTCTCAACTACTCAAAGTGAACTTTAAAAGATGTTTGTAATTTGAGGGCTAGAGTTTAGTAGGTGCAAGAAACACATTTCCTTGCCCTGTATGCTCAGGGAGGGCACATTAGCTAATGTATCAAAGAGATTCTAGCTCAAAATGATAGATAAATGATTTTGACAGAAAAATGTAGAACCCCACATAATTTAATTAATGACATAATTTTACATTTTACCTAAACACAAAAACTAAATTTTAAAAAAGGATCTAAATAATTTCAAAAGAAACTGAAAATAGTCAAACAAACTAAGTTTCTTAGTACAGACTGGTTCAAAAATTTTTTTTTTCTAAAATTTTTTTCCCTCTAACTGAGCTAAAATAGACATCAGTTCTTAACAACAATGCATTTAAACATTTTATAGATTACTAACATTTGGTTACACTGATCATTTTGCCAAAGCATCTTTTGATTTTCTTATTCTCACCAGATAAATTAGACTAAGTATCACAAGAATACATATAAAACTAAGGAACCCGTAGTTAGCAATTTTATTACTGTTTAACAAAACAACAAATCTTATCCTCTACTGTATGTAATATATTTTAGTTAAAAAAATAGGATTCATTGAAAAAATGCTTTGTTTCTATCTTAAATCTTACAAATCCAATTCATCTCAGGGAGAGCTACATTACTAAAATTATGTCTGAAATGACACTGCTTGGCTCCTTCAGGTCTTCAAACTTGAAACATTGGGATACAATAAAGCTGATACAGATAATTTTCCAATCTTAAGAAAGGAAAATTCATTTTAGACATTCCTCTAAAAATAATATAAGCTTATGTAAACCATGATTTTAAAATAATGTGCAATATACTCAGAAATTGTTTCCATAGCATTTTACAAAGAGACTGCACAGAATTCATTTTTTTGAACAATCTTTCCTTCTTTGTTTACTTCTTTATATTTTGCTTCTTTAAAAAAATGTTCTTTTTCCAATTACAGGGAGGAAATAAAAAGAAATGCAACTCTTTTATGTAAAGTAAATCCATCTGGATGTTTGCTGCATCCCATACTATAAACCTGTGATCCCCAACCAGAATGAGTTATAGTAAAGCTGCAGGCAAAATTGTCTCCATATACCACAATCCATTATCCCTGTCAAGTTAATGTTCCATGTTGAGCCATATGGCACGGGTACACATTCAACAAAGGAAATTCCTTAAACTTGTTATAATCAGCACTTGCAGTCATCCAAAAAACTGACATAAACAGCTTTATTGTGTTTAGTGCATTTCAGTTAATATCCATGACAAAAACAGGAAACAGTACAGGAAAAGGAGGAGGAATGTGGGGGAGCAGAGTTATTAAAAAAAACTGTACATTTTATAATTAGATTTTTTTTTCCTAAGCAAGTGATTTTCAATTACAGTAAGCTCCAACCTCTTGACATTGATCCAATGGGCTATATTTAATAGACAAAACAAAACAAAGTGTAATGACATTAATTTTCCATGGTATGAACAAACCTAAATCTTAAAAGTCTTAGATTCATTTAAAGCAGTTCTGGCAAAATAAGGAATAATTTAAATTTTCATGTTTGTTTTCTTTCTACAGTTGTCTCTTAATTGCTAAAATCTAACTGTGCTTCATTAAAAAATAAGGTAATTTAAATAAAGTGTCTTTATATGCATTAAGTGTAGGTCACAGATGAATCGAGGGCTCCCAGAAGCCTTTGGTACCTGGCACAGCCCAGCACATCAAACTCTAGTCAAGGTACAAGTAGAGCAGAACTTCATTTCAGCCCCCGCAGTGACAACAATAAAACGCTGAGAAAACACACTATCAAATACTGAACTCAGCATCAATTTCTGTTAATTACAGCCTTGTCAGCAACG
Source organism: Canis lupus baileyi (assembly GCF_048164855.1). NCBI lineage: Eukaryota > Metazoa > Chordata > Mammalia > Carnivora > Canidae > Canis > Canis lupus. The sequence goes on along the minus strand of NC_132869.1, from coordinate 25,733,470 downwards.
TGATTATTCAAACAACTCATGCAAATGTTAATGAGGCCTTATTTGCATATTTATTTTTTCCTTTGTTGAAATGTCATTGATTATTACATTCTACTATGATGAATGTGGCTGATGATGTGCTCTGATATGTAATTAGTCATTAGGTGGAATGAATAGATCAATTATGAAAAAGGACTAAGATTAAGAAATATCAAACAAGACCGCCCAATATAACTATAGAATCTTTTTTAAAAAGAACCTAATAAATAATTTCTTGACATTTAAACTGCAACATCAGTAGTTTTCAATAAATAAACCACTACTTTTGTGAGGTTAAATGAAGGCTTAAAATACATCAGTACTTTGATAATCCAATTATGATCATAGAAACCATCTTTTAAAAAATTGCAAACCATCTCAAGTGGCATGTCAGAACAACAAACAGCAAAAAAGAGATTTTGCTTTAGACCTGCACAAATTAGAAAGATATAAAATATATTTTAAGGTCAAAAGAGGAGTATAACATCCTAGAGAGAAAGTGTAGGAACCTCACAGAGAACAACTACTTTCATAAGAACAAGGCAAGCAAAAACAAACTCCTTCAAATCCCAATTTGTTCTTAGAGGAAAAGGATTATTTAGCCTCTGAAACTGTTTGCTGTAACTATCCAGCCAGTACTTGCTATTCACAGATGAAAAAAAAAAAAAAAAACCACATTACTGCAGACCAGATGGGAACATTCCACATGACCAAACCAATCAATCACCTCGGTGGGGCGCAGGTGCAACACAGCCGTGTAGCAACACACCATTTCACAGTCTATCGGGCACAAACACATGGCCACCAATCAATGGCACCCTGAGGACCTCAGAGGGGGCAGGCTCTCTGGAGTCTTACTGGTCCATGCCTGATGACTTCATAATCACACATCATTTCATTCACTAGAGGATACAAACTAGCATTCTAATAACCTTCTACTGAAAATGGTCATGTTGTGCATATTAATACAGTGCTGTTTGGAGTGAAGCAACTGACTTTACACGGCAGGCTAGGCAAGGCATGCAGGGCTGAAACAACCTGAAGCTAGAAACTTCCTATTTGAAGATGGCTGTTCTGTTGAGGCTGAGATCAATGGCAACATGATTCATTCTGCCACGTCAAAGTTGGCATGCAAGGCTCGTATCCTATACAAAGCAACTGTTAAACAATAGTATGCTTGAAGAGATAAAGGACAAAGGAGGAGGAAAATAAAAAGAGAAGTTGGTAATTGTGTATGAAGGACAAAAAGGTTCTACATTTTTCTAAAATAACCTAACTAAAATTGAACTGCAAATAAAAATTAAGTGACCATGCATAAAAGAAACTTAGATGTATGTATTGGCTTTGTTTTCCTCACATTTTTCCAGGCTTGAGGGGTGACTCTGTATAGTGCCTAATCACAGGAGATGATACACAGAACAATTTCCAGCAAACACTGCTATAATTCTGTTAGGTAGCATTCACAGAGCTCCTGTTGGCTCCTTTTCAGAGAGGTTGTAGGGACAGTTATCCTGGATAACTGCGTATTTTTGAATAACTGATTCACTATAAATCATATAGAGATAACCTAATCTAAATAGAAAAACAAGGAAAAATATGCTTCATCCTAAAAAAGCAAACTTGTCAACTCAAATCTTCAGTAGAACAAGGCCAGGCATACATCTGTTTTTAAACAGCAGATTTCTTTGATAATTCAGAGGGCAGTTTGGGACCTTACAGGTCCTTAAATCCCATTAGGAACATCAATCATTGGAGTCAGGGTTCATGTGGAAAACAGTGCAAGACATGTAGCAGAGTCTAAACTGACCCTTTGACAATACCAAAAGTTGGCTTGGGTGATTAAATTTTGATGCTATATTCTTATCATTTTGACTCTCACAAAGACAACATATAGCAAATCTAATTACATTTCTGATTTGGATATATAGGTGTTTACTTATAGGTGGATATATATAGGCGTTTACTTATTTATAGATCTAAATTTCATGCTGTGTCCACATTCAGCCAATAGTGATTATATCTTCTGTAGTTTAAAAGAATAATTTATACATTCTATGAAAATATACCTACTATAATAGAGGTTCTTTTGGGAAAGAAATCTAGTGATTAGTCAAAAAAAGGTATTATTCTACAAAGAGACAGCTGGTAAGGTAATTTCACTGGTGGTTTACTACATATCACTTACTTTAAAAGCATGCAAAATTTATTTCCAAAGGAAATATGTTAGACTACCAGAGGATATAAGATTCAAAGTCAGAAGACTATGATTATAGCTCAAATTCTTACTAATTAGTTGTTTAGCCCTCATCAGATCGGATATGCTGATGACTTCGATGTATTAATTTGTAGAGTGACTGGATTAGAGAGAACCTTGAAGTTTCTCCTAATTTATGATCTCCCTTTGTGGCCTGACATCTTTAAAGGCTCTGTCTAGCAGTTTTCAGAGTACCACATAAGGAAGAATAGAGATCAGGTATGCCAGTTCCAAAAATCTACAGGGAAGCAAAATAAAATGTGCTTATTGTTATAATGAGCAAGCAGTCATTCAAATGGATAACATGAGGTCCCTCCTAGGAAGACACAAAAGACAACCATCTCTTTGGCTTATGGAAGTATACGTAAAGAAGTCAATATTTAAGTTGAAGTTTGTTTGTTCCCCAAACAGAATAACAATACCAAATTTGTATCATATTACTATTCCCTCCCCTAAACAATAAAACTAAAAAGGAGCATAAAACCTTTCCAAACAATCTTTGAGCTAAAGTTTTCTGAAGTGACTCACACAGAGGCTAAGGTTTCTTAGCAGTAGCCTTGCTGAATCTAAAGATAATGTAGATTAAACCACCTATTTTACAGAAAAAGAGAAACATGAAGAGTGGTAACTGGCCTCAGTCTATCAGTAGGAGCGGAAACATCACTCAAAGCTGTTACCACCAGGCCTATCTTTGGGTGACCACCAAAACACACTTTCTCTCTTTCTTGATCCCAAGTTCAATCCTAAGTAGAAGTACCTATATTAGAATCTTTTCCCTCAAAGACACAGAAAATATATTATTAAAAACATGCCTGACAATAATGCTTTGAAAAGCAAAGTGAAAAACCATACTTTTACTTTTTAATCACTATGAATACAAAATGGTCTTTAAAGACATTGCAGAGAAAGGTTAGGAGCTCTGGGGTCAGACAGTATTTGGTTTGTTTGTTTGTTTATTTATTTATTTATTTATTTATTTATTTATTTATTTATTTATTTATTTAAAGATTTCATTTATTTATGCATGAGAGACAGAGAGAGGGGCAGAGACATAGGCAGAGGGAGAAGCAGGCTCCATGAAGGGAGCCCAATGTGGGACTCGACCCCAGGACTACAAGATCACACCCTGAGCCTAAGCCAGATGCCTAACCGCTGAGCCACCCAGGCGTCCCCAGTATTTGGTTTGAATGCCACTTCCATGACTTACTAATTTTGTTTGTGATTTCTGGACTAATTTCCTCAACTCTCTCAACCTCAATTTCCTGATTTGCAAAAGATAAGTAATAATACAGGCAATACCTATACCTCAGGAGTTGTGAAGATTAATTGAGCCAATGCATGTACTGATGCTGTATGTCTAACACACAGCAAGTAATAAAATTTTTTGTATCATTTAATATTAATAAAAACATTAATTTGAAAGTACCAAAATTAGGAGTAATATCTTTTTTTTAAAATTTTTATTTATTTATGATAGTCACACAGAGAGAGAGAGAGAGAGAGAGGCAGAAACACAGGCAGAGGGAGAAGCAGGCTCCATGCACTGGGAGCCCGACGTGGGATTCGATCCCGGGTCTCCAGGATCGCGCCCTGGGCCAAAGGCAGGCGCCAAACCGCTGCGCCACCCAGGGATCCCAGGAGTAATATCTTTAATGCTCTAGTTTAGTTCATAACAGTACTGATCCCAACTCTGTTGTTTAAAAAAATAATACTTCAGAAGAAAACAGAAGGTTCTCTTATAGTATACAACAATTAGTTGCAGGTGTTGATCAATATACTTAACTGGCCCCTTGACAAAACATCCTAGGAAACCTGAATTAGGAAAATTTACCAAAATAGTAAAGGTTTCTGCTTTTGTCTAGAAAGAGCTCTCCCTTTACTTTCTCTAGGTTAGCTGTATAAAAAATATTTTTTTTAAAGAAAGTTGGTCAATCTATACACAAATGACAGATGTGGCTTCTCTAGAATCCACAAAAACCAAAAATGGTCAATGAAATATCAGTTCACTAAAAAACTACTTTTTTTTTTTCTTTTAAGATTTTATTTATTTATTCATGAGAGACACAGAGAGAGGCAGAGACACAGGCAGAGGGAGAAGGAGGCTCCACGCAGGGAGCTTGACATGGGACTCGATCCTGGGTCTCTAGGATCACACCCTGGGCCGAAGACGGCACTAAACTGCTGAGCCACCCGGGCTGCCCAAAAACTACATTTAAAAACAGGTGGGTTAAAGATAACATCATGATCTGGAAACCAGTTTCTCAACTATTTTAGTTGAACTATCATTTGGTGGTCATGTTTAGACATTCCAAAAGTGAGCCTTTCATCCATCTTTTTTTTTTTAAAGATTTTATTTACTTGTGGGGGAGAGAGGTAGAGAGGAAGGAGAGAATCTTAAGCAGACTCCCTGCTGAGCCTGGAGTCCAATGTGGGGCTCAATCACAGGACCCGGAGATCATGACCTGAGCTGAAACCAAGAGTCAGACATTTAATTGCCTGAGCCATCCAGGTACCCTGAGCCTTTAATCTATTAAGAGACATTTTATCCTAGAGAGGTGAAAGTTTAAGAGAGCCTTATATTTATAAAGGTACAGCACATTTTAAATTGATCCAAAGAGAGAGCTGAATAAATTAAATTCCTTGAAAAGTTTATTTTTTTTTTTTAATTAGCTACATTTGCTTGTATAGTGAAGCTATAAAAGACAATATCATGTAATTAAGTTTACCTACTCAAGGTAGTCATTTCACAGTGGAGGCAGGTTTCCAGTAGGGGCAAAAGGAGGAACTGTTAGGAATAGTATTGAATCTAGTAGGAATCAGAAAGACCTGGATTTGAATCTAGCACTGGAGAGCTAAATGGCAAATGAACTCTGGTGAATTATTTGCTCTCTTTCTCTCTCTCTCTAAGCCTCAATTTCTGCATCTGTGAAATTGGAAGTGAGGTGGAAAAAGAAACAAACATTTAATAAATATCTTTTAAGCGTTAGATCCTATGCTGGGCACTACATACATCCTTCTATTACATCAACCTCAAGGATACAACAGAGCCAGAATTACTGTCTCTACTTCAGAGATTAAAGTACCACGTCTCAAAGAGACATTTTTCCAAAGATACACAAGTAATCAGCACACAAAATGATGCTTACTACCATTAGTCATTAGGGAAATGAAAATCAAAACCTCAATGAAGTTTTCACACCCGCTAGGATGGCTAAATAAAAAAGACAAATGTTGGCAAGGATGTGAAGAAATTGAAACCCTCATAAATTGCTAGTAGGGCTGTAAAATGGTGCACAGCCACCTTAGAAAGCAGTCTGGCAGTTCCTTAAATGGTTAAACATATAGCTACAGTACTCAGCAATTCTTCTCCTAGGTATATTCTTAAGACATATGAAAACCTTTCCATACAAACACTATATGTCAAGGTTTGTAGCAACATTATTCATGATGGCCAGAAAGTAGAAACGAGTCTCCATCAATTGATGAATGGATAAGTGAAATGTAATACCTTCATACAATGCAATATTCAGCATAAGAAAAAATGAACTATTATTGATACAGGCTGCAACATGGGTGAACCTTGAAAATATTATGCTAAGTGAAAAAAGCCCATCTCAAAAGACCACATATTATATGATTCTGTTTATATACAATGTCCAGAATAGGCAAATCCACAGTGATAGACAGATTAGTGGTTGCGAGAGGGTGGGTGTTGGGGTAACGAGGACTTTTAAAACAGGTACAGGGTTTCTTCATAGAATTAGATAGTAATAATGGCTGTACAACTCTGGGAATATACTAAAAACCACTGAATTGTGTATTTTATTTTATTTTTTAAGATTTTATTTATTCATGACAGACACAGAGAAAGAGAGAGGCAGAGACACAGGCAGAGGGAGAAGCAGGCTCCACGCAGGGAGCCTGACGTGGGACTTGATCCCAGGTCTCCAGGATCACACCCTGGGCTGAAGGCGCTAAACCGCCGGGCCACCCGGGCTGCCCTGAACTGTGTATTTTAAAAGGGTGAATTTTATGGTATGTAAATTCTATCTCAACAAAGCTATTATTAAAACATACTGAGATTCAAAATTTAAAGCCCCTCCTACAGGGTTACAAATATTAAATGAATGAAACTTAAGCACTCTTGCATGGTGCCTGTGGGACACATTGAAGGTTCTTAATGAAAAGTGACCTTCTTTTCCCTTTGTCAAATGCAGGAACAATAGAAATTAAATATGATTTTGTTTCTAACCTAATAGCTTAATAAAGCTACCCAATTCTTGTCATCTGATAAGCAAAAAGGAGTAGAACTACATGTTTGTAGGTATACAGTACAGCTAGGAAAACTAGTACAAATCTATCATTAGTACGGAAAAAAATGGACTTAACTACCCAACCCACATCTAAAGCTGACCTAGATGAAGGGGGTTAAGAATACACTGATCTTGATGAGCACTGAGTAATATACAGAATTGTTGAATCACTATACTGTACAGTGGAAACTAATTTAACACCATAGATTACCTCTACTGGAATTAAAATGAGAAAAAGAGGGGCACCTGGGTGGCTTAGTCGGTTAAGCGCCTGCCTTCGCTCAGGGTCCTGGGATTGAGTCTGGAGTTGAGCTTTCTGCTCAGCAGGGAACCTGCTTCTCCCCTCCCTCTGCCTGCTGCTCCCCCTGCTTGTTCTCTGATGGATAAATAAAATCTTTAAGAAAAATAAAATAAAATTAGAAAAAGAAAGTATAGAATGTCTAGTTATAGACATTCTCAAAGAATTCCTCCTAAATCTGTGTCAGCAATCATCTCAGGAATTATGGAACTGCAGCCATGAACATCAATTCCTTTTTAAAAAAGAAATACTATTATTCAAATGAATTTGGTAAGCTCTAATTTAAATCACTCTAGTTTCAAAATTGGATAGATATTTTGAGGTGCAGGAAAGCACTTATTTTTTAAATTTCAAAACAAGAAAGCAAAAAAGTTGTGTCATGTGCTATCAGATAGCTCTCCTGAAAACTGGTAACATAGATTAAAACAGTGTAACAAGCAGGTCCTCATATGCCAATTAATCAGCCAGGTGATAGTTAGGAATAGACAGGGAGACCTCTCCCCATGGGGTACCATTATCTGAAGGAAGAGTTCTCTATATTTACTGTTATATCTTCACTGTAAGTGACCACTGAATTACTTGGCAAATAGTTTTACTATTGATTACTATATTCTCATATTCATTTATTCTGTAATTCACAAATATTTCTCAAACTCAGTAAGAGTTCCTGCTTTGTTTAAATCAATGTGGAAAGCACCAGAAAAATACTGTTTAAAAGCCCTAAACCTAACAATTCTCTACACAAATGGTGACAGAATTTATATAATAAAAATAACTCTCCCCAAAAAAGCCTTTTACTCGTGTGATCTGTGGATGACCAAAAAACTGTTAATATTGAAAATTTTCCTTAATCATCTTTGTCTCTTCCAAGGTTAGCAGAACTTCTTTTACATAAGTGTTTTATAAATGTTTACAGAATGCATGAATGAAAAAAGAGAGGAAAGAAGAGTAGAGGGGAGAATAAGAATACATTTATTGTTTTGATTTGTTTTCATGAAAAAGGGCCCTAACTCTTCACCCTGCTTTACCCCCTGCTAACACACTAAATAGACTGCCACACTGGACTCCTATAATTATAGCCAATTCAAAGATCTATAGTTATCCTGTGTTGTCCTATCACAGGAAATTTCCATTAAACATTAACAAATATGTAGCATAGAGATCCCCACTGTGACCTTTTTGGACCTACTGTGGGGACTAAATGATCAGAAATCACGCAAAACTGGTAGATGCAATCTGGTTTAGGGCACACTAATGAAGAAGAAAGATGGGATTTGACCAAGCAGCCAAAGGCCAACATTATCAGAGAAACAAATTTAACTTCAAGCAACTGAGGCTTCTTTAATATATAGATCAAGGGGAAGGAGTAGTTTTGAGTTTTGTTTCTTTTAGCAACATACATGAGCAATGATTAATTGAGACAGAGTATATTAAATTCAAGGGGAAGGTAAGTGATATTTTAAAATCTGAAAACAAATATTTCAGTATACCTTTTTGGTTTTATAGATAAACAGAATGAAAAGCTCAATGAAATTTTTGCTAATAAGAATATAAAGTTGAGGGATCCCTGGGTGGCGCAGCGGTTTGGCGCCTGCCTTTGGCCCAGGGCGCGATCCGGGAGACCCTGGATCGAATCCCACGTCGGGCTCCCGGTGCATGGAGCCTGCTTCTCCCTCTGCCTGTGTCTCTGCCTCTCTCTCTCTCTCTGTGTGACTATCATAAATAAATAAAAATTAAAAAAAAAAAAGAATATAAAGTTGATACCACAAGTAGTCATTTTTGGGGAAAAAAACACTGTACTAGGATAAATTACAGTAGATCATTAAGGTCTCTAATATAAAACAGATTCTTTTTTCTTTTTTTGTTTATTTATGTATGTATGTATGTATTTATTTATTTATTTATAAGAGTGCAACCAGGAGGAGGAGTAGAGAGAGAGGGACAAGTAGACTCCATGCTCTGAGCACAGAGCTTAACATAGGTCTCAATCCCACCACCCTGAGATCATGACCTGAGCCAAAATCCATTGTCATCCGCTTAACTGACTTATTAGCCACCCAGCTGCCTCAAAACATTAGATTCTTTATATATAAAATGTGTGATAAACCTAAAAGTTAAAAGACACTGTATTAATTGGAATTATTAGTGGATTTCACATCTTTTCTCCAATTGTAGTGTTCTGTATGTGAAGAAAACAAGCTAAAAATAGTTCTTATTTACAACCATGCTACAAAGATACACATCTTTTACTTAATGGTTATAAAATAATTGAACACTAGGATAAAAAATAAAGAAGAAATATTTTTTTAAAGTATAGTGCACTCTACACCTATCAAAAACATCACAAGTATAGGGGCGTCTGGGTTGCTGCCTTCAGTTCAGGTCATGTTCCCTGAGTCCTAGGATTGAGGCCCATGTCATGCTCCCTGCTCAGTGGGGAGTCCGTTTCTCCCCCTCCCTCTGCTCCAACCCCCTGCTCATGCTCATACTCTGTGTCTCTCTCTCAAATAAATGAAATCTTAAAAAAAAAAAAAAAAACCAAAACCCAAACATCACAAGTATTAAACTCATCGATGTAAAGGGAGAATTTACTGCTTTCTACAAATTCACTGAGTTCAAAAGTAATAAAGTAAAACTTAACTGGTTTTACCTAACTAGTCGTAGAAACACAGCTGCTCAGAAATTCAGTTAGTCTGGTGTTTTAGAGTTTAAAGACAAATGCAAAGTAATTGTCTATTATTTCATGAGTACCACTGCTCACTCTAACTATAGGTTTTCCCAGGATAATGATAAAATATGAATCACTCCATTTGTGGCTTGTCTTAAGTTAACTGGGAACATATTACCAATTATAAAAGTAGTTATATGACTTACTTAGGCTTATCAGCTGGATCCACTACAATAAAAATTTTAAAATATTATAAAAAGTCTTTAGCTTCTGTTTTATTTTAGGCTCTTCCAAGGGAGAAAGAAGAGTAGGGCCAGTTACACTTCAGCCTTCAAATCACACCTAGTATCCTCAGGTTTCCATGCACACAGAGGCCCCAAATAATTTTCCATAGAGACTGGGCTAGGCAACACTGCCAGATCTTGGAGTGGTGGCTGAACCTGGGCATGCAAGCTCAGTTATCTGTCCCTTGTGGGATCTGCATCACTACCCCATTTGATTTTCCCACCCAGTTGGGATTTTCCCACCCAGTACTTCTGCTGAGGTACTACTTAGCCATAAGTGGGGGGAAAAAAAGAAATATAACTAGGATGTGGCCAATCTAAGAAAAAATGAATAGTCTGAGACTCAACTCTTTGTCTCTGGTGAAATGCCAGCAAGTGCAGCGACATGATATTAGCATTGGGAGGCCAGCACAGGGGACTTCCTGGGACATGGCCACCTGTGTTTTCTTCATTTTTTGTGGAGGAAATGCAGCTGTCATCTGTACCACCTGGGAAGCCTGGGAACACTCATGGCATCAGTCTGATATGCTACATATAAAGAGGGCACCAATCAGGGATGCCTGGGTGTCTTAGCAGTTGAGCACCTAACCCTGGCTCAGGGCATCATCCCGCGGTTTCAGGATCAAGTCCCACATCAGGCTCCCTGCCTGGAGCCTGCTTCTGCCTCTACCTGTGTCTCTGCCTCTCTTTCTCTCTCTCTCTCTCTCTGTGTCTTTCATGAATAAATAAAAATCTTAAAAAACAAAAAAAGAGGGCACCAATCATGCTGGCTAAGAGGAAGTCTGACAGACGGCCCTGAATTCTAGATAGGACAACCACACAATCAAAAACACCTAAGTGGGGCAGTCCTGGTGGCTCAGCGGTTTAGCGCCACCTTTGGCCCAGGGCATGATCCTTGAGACCCGGGATCGAGTCCCACGTCGGGCTCCCTGCATGGAGCCTGCTTCTCCCTCTGCCTGTGTCTCTGCCTCTCTCTCTCTATGTGTGTCTCTCATGAATAAATAAGTTAAATGTTTAAAAAAAAACAAAAAAACACCTAAGTGCACTGGTTCCCAAAGTCCCCAGCCAGTCTCAGATGAACTTCAGCGTAATTACCCATAGCTATTCTAATAGTTTCTTCACATCTTCGTCTGCTCCCCCACACCAAGTTAAGTCATTGAAAAAGAAAATGATGCATCTTTGTGGAACAAAGTGAAAGCAGAAACACAGAAACTAAAGTATGTGAGAATCTCCAAAAGAACATACTGGAAAATTAGCAGCATTTGCAATAAATAGAAACCCTTCCTGTCCTAGACCCTGAGCATAAGGTCTGCTTCTCCTTTGACAGGAAAACACAAAAGAATTAGAAATGTGGTAGAGATAGGTCAGCAGCAAAAGGGGATTATATTATCTACCTAATGAGAAAAGAAGAAAAAAGACTGAAAAAGCATTGGAAAGGAACTCAAAGTTATGGTATACAAAGTTATTTAACTCTGTAACACTAACCCAAAGAAATAATTTCAAGAAATTAAAGTATTTAACAGTCTTTAGCAATGGTTTCAGCTTCAAAATAAAGCTCGCTGTTTAAAAAAATTACATTAAATATGTACTTTCTTACAAAGCTCTCAGACTTTCATTCACTCACTTGATTTATATTGCCAAAGCCATAGAGATAAAAATTTTTCAGACATATCAAAGATCTAAAGTTTAAATTTAACAAGAAAAATACACATAAAAGCAGGCTTTAGTAATAATTTTATCTATCATACTTGTGAATGACATCTCTCTTTTTTGCTCTGATCTGTTGCTATTTTAGCATTTAAGTGTTCGATTTTCTCATCCACTCAACCTCATCTCCATTATAATAACTTAAGATTCCTTTCCATTAAATCATTTTAAATTGCTATTTTTAGTCAGTTTGTCCTGCTTAATTTAAAAATATAACAAGGCTATTGTTGTTCTTCACTCAAAATTCTTCCAAATAACTTTCTTAGGTGGACAAAATCTCTTCAAAATCTCTAGTGTTTTCCTATAGCTAATGAACACATCCTCAAACTTATCAGCCTCATATTCACAAGACTTAGTTTATGATCAGTTAAAAGAGGTACACTGACCATACACTCTCCTGAAAAGTAAACTCCAAGTGTAATTTTATTTAAATGATATAATCTAAAAATCCTAATGAAAATAAAAACAGGAAAGAAAATGAGAGGGGTAATTGGTTCTTTGGGTGGTTCTATGTGATGCTGAGAAACTATATCAACAGTACAGTGCTGTGTTTGAGTATGGACTTTGGAGTCAGAGAGAATAGAGTTCTACTTCCTGATTCATAACTTAATGGCTGTTGAGGCAAGTTTGCTAGTTGAAAAAAAAAAAGTTTGCTAGTTGACTTCTTAAATGTGTTCCTTTACTCATAAAACAATACCATTGTAGGAAATGAATAAAATGATTAACATAAACACTTCTCACAATATCTGGCCTACAGCTATGTGCTGAACAAATGACAATTATTGATATACAACCATTTATTAGAAGTACATTCCTTCTTTTTTCTTGCTTTTGGTTTTGACACAAATAAAATCAAAGCTCTGTGATAGCACTTCAGAAAACCAAATATGTTCCTCTTCTCAGAATGCCTAAGGTCTGATGAAGGAGATTTGAAGTTATAATGTAAGGCAAATTTCACATTTTCTTAAAGGTGCTATGGGAAAGATAAAAATGAGGGAAAAATCAAGTAAGGCCTTTTAAAGGAAATTATATTTGAGCAGGACTATAAAGCATGGGCAGGTATTCTGCAGAAGGAGACAGGGAGATGAGAAGCAGAAAAATGAAAACCTTTTAAGATTGTATAGCCTATAGGAGACAATTAGTAAATGCTGGCTAAATATATAATGTATAAAAAAAAATATATAATGTATGAATAAAAATCTCTATTCTGGTCTTACCTATGAACATAATGTGTTCATTAATCATAATAAAAATTAACAACTCCACAAAACTCCAAAGAGTCCCTCTCAAATACTCTAGGAACAATGGAGCTGAAGAACCTATTATTCAAATCAACTTGGTAAGCTCATACAATTGTGTTAATTTCAGAAAGAACATAGTTAGCTAGTTACCAAAAATTATTTATTCTGTAAGTAGTGACAAAGTGGCTCTACCCCATCAGTAAGGTTGTGCTTTAGCTTTGTCCTACACTAGCAGAGGGACTTCAATTTTTCTGTCAGTTACAAATCTCACTAGTAAATGTCATCATTTATAAACAGCTTCTGGAGCTCATGTCAGCTCCAGACTACATTTTAAAGAATTCTACTTCTTCAAGTTTCAAAAAGTGACATCTATAAAACTCCTGCTCCAGATTACCTTTCAGTATCAGCTCATTTGCAGAGCAGAGACAAAAGGCATTTTCTGAGCCCACTTAACAATTCTTCTAGGCTATCATTAAGGAAGTTACCTGATTTCCAAGGACACTATATGACTGCTCATTCAAAGTATCTCTCACAGGAGTAGTATTTAGCAAAAATATTCCTAAGAGAAGTATCACTCTCACAGCTACTAAGTGTAGGCATAAGGCATGGCATAGGCATAAGGCACACCAACATAAATGTGTTAGCATTGTATTCTTCAAGACATTGGCTAAGCTTTGTGGGTGATGAGATATGCAAGCAAGTAATTATAACACAAGTTGAAACAGAGAGCTGTAAGTAATGAGAATTCATTAATGGCAGGGATCATTTACCTTATCTATAGTTTAAATATAACTTGACAAATAATTATTGAGCATCTGATGTATATCAGGTACTGGAAAGGGCCCAGGGGGGGACAATTCTTCAAGACATCCCATCCCCAAGAAACTCCCAGTCTGAAGCAAGTGCACATAAATAGCATATTTCAATGTGACAGGTACAGGATGCCACAGACACAGAGAAAAGGAGATTGAGTCCAAAAAGGGAGTTTAGGCAAGGCCTCTTGGAAAAACTACAGTATGAGTTGAAAATTCCAGGAGGTTAGGTAATGTATACCCAAGCAGCTAACATAGAAATGAAATTAAGTTTTGAAATGAAGTTGTAGAATTAAAGAGAGGTATGGAGGGCATTTCAGTTAGAGGAAATACTGTGAGAAAAAGCATGCAAACATGAAATAGTTCAAACTAAGCAAGTAACTATAGGCAGGTAAATAGTATTGGAACCTAAGGCTCAGGCAGAAAGCAATTGGCATACGGATGATGTTCTAATGCTCTGGATTTCACTGAGGTTCTGAAACAGAAGCAAGGTTGGTAGTCAAAAATGCTTAATGTAGCAATGTAAATAATTCATTGACTTTATTTTTCAAGAGATACAAACTACTACCAAGAAGAAGAGAAAGAGATGAATTCCTATTTTGGACTGCTAAGAGACCACACATGGTGAGAATTTATTAAACTATCTGGTAAGTCAATGACGTTGTGATAACACTGCTCATTCATCTATGAGTTACAATGTTCCAAAATCCAAAGTCTAAAGTTTCCACACGGAGTGTGGGCTGTTGGTTAAGTGGGAAAAAGAAAAGAAAATCCATTTCTTGATTTTTGTGTTCAAATAATGCAAACAAGGAACTTATATTAGATGACTTATAATTATTTGACCACAGAGTCTCAATAATAAAATATTGCAGTGTCTAGTACGCAGAAAAGATATTTAAAAAATCTGCGAAGGTATGCATGAAATAGCCCCTCATTAACTGCAAATTCATGATTAATCTAACATAGTACATGATAGAACAAAAGAGAAAAAGTGATAGGTAATAGTCATATCTCCTTAAAAAAAGAAAAATTGCTAGCTTTAAAAATGTAAAGAATTTCCTCTTAAGTATACTCCAAGAAGAGGATAAATTATTTTCAATAAGTAGTGTGTACAGACACAGATGGCTGAAGAAGCATTCAAAATGCATTTTTTGAAGGTAACAACTTTAACGACATATAGGCTGCTTTTGTACTAAACAAAACAAGAGAAGAAACCTGGAAAGGAAATGGAAAAAACATTAGACACAAAAATCTGAAAATATATCAGCTGCTTAGCTGTCTTTCTGGCAAGGCTGTTGAGACAGAATGACTAGTGAACTAATCCAGACAGGTAGGTCAGAGGGAGTAACAGATGCATTCACAATGCAACTAGTGACTGAAAATTTGGTAATGAAGATATGAAGTTTGGAAGGTTTGTGACGAATGCTCTGCAATTTAAGGTTAACATCACTGTCTTATGCTGATCAAATTGGCCAGATGTCAATGTATAATTAAAAAAGAAAAAAAAGATATTTCAAATGAATAGCACGTATCCCAGATCCAAAGCACCCATTAAAGTGAAGAGAGGCCCTTCATCTGTGTAGTTTCTAGTTCAATTGCATCCAAAGACTCAAGAGACAGTCAGTGATTCTTTAACATGGGTTAACAGAAGTAAGAGTTAATTTGCTCAGACAAAATTCTTTCCTAATGAATCACTGCCCTTCAATTTGCTCTTTTATTTAACATTTACAAAGGTTGTTATTGACGTCTGCTGTATGTCACTGCCAGGGGACCAAGCTGTGTCTGTACTTAGAAAGAACACAATGGAGAGAAGGCGGAGTTAGAATCAACACTGAAGCTTGCCTTCCTCAGACTGCCAAATACATCCTGGCCTAGCAGCCTCATCCTAAATACTGCAGAACCAACTCAATTGATCACTGTACTGAATATAAGACAAGCCTTCTGCATTGCAAGAACTGACAGAACAAAGACAAAAATAATTCAATAACACTATTAAAAACAAAAGTCTAATATGCCTTCCCTGTTACTTTCCAGTGACAGATTTAGTCGAATTTGATCTCTTCACAAAATGAAAACAAATTTTTAAAATATCTGCAAGCTTTCCTATACCTTTTATGATCCATAAAACCACTTCTGAAATTATATAATTGTTTTAACAATAGTTCTTAAGAGTGGGTGGATTTTAACTGAAAAAAAAAAAAAAAACAAACGACAAAGATCTTCAAAATGAAAGAGAAATGTTATTACAAATTTTAATTCATCAATAATAGAGAATGTTTATTGAGTACTATCAATTCCCAGTTACTATGTTAAGCTCTTTATATTGAGTATGTCCCTTAATTCTGAAATCAATCCTCTAACTTAAGCATAATTACTATACTCACTTATATTAAGACAACTAAAGAAACCAGAACCAGAATTTAAACCAAGGTAGTTTGACATTAGTCATGGTGCAGGAAGGTAGCTTTTATACTTATAGTAATGAAGTAGTTCTGATCATTCAAGACATCTTAAAATTATAGTAATGTGACAGACCATTTTCTATCAAAGTTAATAATGTCATTTAAGACCTGATTTTTACCATAAACAAGGGATTTAACATGCTTCTTTTCTACCTCTTATTTTATTGGATTTTAAATATGCTGACAGTTGTATCTCAACATAAAGCATTTTTTTCCTACTTCAGTTCTATTTTTCTTCATAAAACTACCATTTAAAAGAATAAACTTGAATGGTTACTAGTTTGACACCGATGCCAAAGAATGATGAAATTTGGAAAATTAGTACTCAAATCAACTCACACCTGGGAAAGGAAGTCAATAAAAGGTCTTACTAAATTTTTTCATCATTCTGTCCCCAGGATTCTTCGTAATAACTTGAGCACAACTAAACAAAATACCTGTCTCTCAGCAATTAAATTGTGTAGGAAAAATAAAATAATGCAGCAGTCTAAAACGAAATGAGAATGGCAACTATTATATACACTAAAGTGTAACCTCTCAGAGGATGAGATTGTATAGCTCTCATATATCATGCAAATAAACAATTATGAAAAGAGAATCCATACTTAGAAATTATGCAACAATATCTACCAGAGTAAAAAATAATACATAGCTTATGAGCCACGGAGTACCACAATCTTATTTATAAGTCAGTCATGTTAGGAACCTGGAATTTATTTGTACATGAGAAAAGGTTCATATGTGGAATTCACGGTTAGTATGGTATGACAGTTAAAAAGCATAAACTATGGAGTCAAGAACATTAATATTTTCCTATCACTACTAGGAGTATTAATAAAATACTTAATCTTAGTGTGCCTCAGTTTCTTCATCTGTAAAATGAGCATAAGGATACCTATACCTCACAAGTTTCCTGAGGATTAAATGAGATATTACAGAAACAATTAGAACAGAACCAGACACAATAAGGTCCTATGTAAATAGCAGCCTGGCAACTGAACAGAAGTGAGAAGAAAAATGGCATTTCCCCCTTCTTTTCCGGGTACAGGTGGGAGGAGTATATGTTACTTTTCACTGTCTAATCCTCGCCTACCATCTAGCATCCCTTGTGCTCGTTTGGTGCCCTGGGTGCACATCTCTGTACTGTAGAGCCCTGCACTGATTTGTCATCCATGGTCTATTACACTCCCAAATAACCGAATTCCCTTCTCCCTCAATTCAAACTTCTCTCCTGGGAACTAAGCAATCCACTTGACTAAGTTTTAACAATATATTAGCATTCTGACAGACTATGCTTATTAACTCAAACCAATCACTGGTAAAATATAAGGCACCAAAACAAAATAAAAATTCAAAACGTAGATAGACCAGTCTCTAACTATTTTCTAAATAGATTCCATGGTAGTGTGTAGATAAAAACAGCCAGTTGCTTATAAGCTGCCAATGTCACCAATGTCACTGCCAATTTTACAATAACTATAAAACTATATAGTTTGATGTTAAAACCTTAAAATTATAGAATTTTAAATTTACCTTGATTAGATGCTAACATCTAGAATAAAATATGTCTGTTTCATTTATATGCTCATGTAGTTCATTTCTTAAATATCTGAATGAAATGCATTAAAGCTGGTGAATAACAACAGGGGCCACAGTATAATTTTTAATGGAACTGTGAACCTTCACCTTTCTTCAATTTTTCTAATTAAAAAAGGGTGGGGGGGGGGAGATGGAAAATAACTGCCCACACTGTGAAGTAAATGGATTCCAAAAGAATCTTTACTTCTAAAACCACAGAAATAAACAAATCTGAAAGCTCAAAGTTTTCTCAGCCTAAACCAAAGCTCAAGAAGACATTCAACTCTGGGAATTGTTTTATTTTTAATTGTCATGCAATATATACAGAGCAAAATGAAGATGCTTCAGGTTAATTTGCAATTTCTGCTTCTCTTTGCATTGAGAGCACTTATTTTAGTTCTGAGTTTGATAAGGAACAGCTTTTACTCATTCATTTATTCAATTTGGTATATACTTTCTAGCACAAGGCATAAAGATTCTAAAAGACATAAAACAATTTAAAAGTCAATCAACTGTAATATGAAACCAAGAACGTCTCTTTGGGAAGAAGTGTGGGAAGGATCAACACAGAGATTTTGTCAAACTAGAACCAATTTTGTGAGAAATTCACACATGCTAAAAATGATTACAAAATCTACTGTCTTTTTGCCCCACCCATCTCACCATGACTTCCACTTAAAATCATGATTATTTATGTAAACATTACAGTAGGTTAAACAACCTCTAATTTTTTCACTGGCTGAAAAGCACCTTGGGATGAGTGCCAGTCATAACCAGTTCCCCTCAAGTACCAAGCGCCTGATGGAGTAACAGATAAAAACATCATATAATACATTCATTAATCAAAGAGCAAAAATTAATATTCACGTTACTGAGATAAACATGCTTTCAAAAAGGGATCACAAAAATAAATTCAGTTGTTAGGCTTAAATAGGGTTCTCAAAATTTAAGTCCATTCACTACTGTCTCCTTATCCCTATTGAGAAGGCCATTACCAAAGCCCAAGACTCTATTTCAAGGTCAGACTATAGCCAGGTTCACCTCTAAATTCACTTTTTCAAAGGTTATTCTGTATCTTCTAGCAAACCAGACTTCAACTACAGTACTCCTTTCTTGAAAGGGAAAGCCACACAAGAAATGTCACCATAACTATTTACTAATAAGCACCACTACTATGTTTCAGGCATATACTATAAGATATGGATACAAAGATAAAAAGAGATGTAAACAACTCTATGATAAAAACATGGTTAAAAAAAAAAACAAAACTCAGAGAGTTGCACCAGGTATTAAGGAAGTATAAAAGAGGCAGCGATTGCCTCTATCTGAAGTCAGAGAGGTCATATATGAACTGATACTTGATAAGAAGAAAGGTGATGGCATTAAACAAAGGTAAAAACTGCAAAGTGAATGATAGTCCTAGAAATAAAGAGTTGCTGGGATATTGCTGGACTCAAGAGTACTTATAGAGATGGAGATGAAAACAGTGAAGTGAAAGCTAGAAAACGAAGATTCTTAAGTGGCATGAAAAGGAACCTAAGCTTTCTCATATAGATAGGGTACACGGGCAATGATATAGAGAGAGCTATGACGGTCTCTTGTCACAAAAAAAGTAAAATTCATAACAGAAAACTTAAAAAGTATTCAAACTGAAAATCATGTTTAAGTTAAATGAGCTAACTTATATTTTTTCTTTTTCCACTTAAATCAAACGCACTGTGTTCCTATAGCTTAATCTGGAACTTAATGTCTACACGATATTCTATTTTTATATACATTATTAGCTTATTAAGTACAAAGTCTGAGTCCTTCATAGTTCTTTTGAAGACAACACAGACTTTTTCATCTTGGTATTTACTACACTCTCAAGCACAGTGTTTAACATATAGAAGGCACTCAATAAAATGTGAAGAGTTTGGTGGTGTATTAAAACTCTTACAGAAAAAAAAAAACTATTAGAATCTGTGCTATCCCAAAACAATTTCACAAAAATGAACTGCCTGTCCACTGGTTTTCCATAGAAAATCAGGGCTAGCCAGGCCTTGGTGAAAGACTGGAATCTCAATTGCTACACTCTCAGCATATAGCAATCTAAGCTACTGGACTGCAGCGACTTTGTATCTGAACGTTGTAGAGACCAAGTTGCAGCGTGGCCATACACAGGCACAGTTAGCAGATATCCCAGGGCATTCCAAATGCTAGTGTTCTTTGCTCCAACTTTTCTGCCAAAGTAGTCATTCACCTTCAGGCACAGGGTTAATCCAGGGCCTATCCCTGAAAAAGATACCTGAGGCCTGGCTCCTTTGCACTATGATGTCATATCACTGGAAAGTCAGATCACCTGGAAACTCAAGCATGGTCAGGCCACAGGGCTAGTTTGGCATGAAGGTTATTTGTAGCCCCATGGCTTCCTACTCAAACCTAGGAAGCTAGAGACCTCTGCTGCCAGAATATTTGTGTTTCTGGAAAGAAAAATTTCCAGTACAATTCTTTATTTCCACCTTCTCAAGATTCCTCTCTACCACACAGGCAAACTATGAAATCTTACCAAGTTTCTGCTGATCAGTTCTGTCATCTTCTCTCAAAAAGCATATACCAAGGGTCTAAGTTATCTCCCTCTCTTAGGTCTCAGAGAAGGGTAAGGGTGCACTAGTATCCAGCGAATTCGAATTTTCTTTTTTTATGCCTTCAGTAAGTCCCTAAGAAAGGCTGTTGGTACTATGTTTTCACTGAGTTTGGCATGAAACTCACTGGGATTCAGCTACTCCATGTTTATGTCCAGGGTGAAATAAGACATTCCAAGAAGCCAACAAGAATTCAATTCAGCCCCAGCCAGTTCTGCCACAGGTAAGCTTTATCTTTAAAAAGCTAAAAACAAACCCCCAAATACTTGAATGGGATTAAAGCATGCCAGAAAAGGAAGGACATTCAAATATGCCTACATCTCAAGACCCCATACACGAGACAAACACCAGGCACCCTATATCAGGGAGAGGATGCAAATATGTTTTTCACTCACTGAAATCTGTTGACAGAAATTGTTACATTTCTGTCAACAATTTTTGCCCACTAACCTACACAGTAATTTGAACCTTCTATTATCACATCAACTCTTTTTTCCTTTGCTCTTAATAACTCAATAAATGTTGGGAATATTTTGAAGGTGAGGCTTCCAAGTTGCTCAATTTTAACATCTCAGCTTCCTCATTTGTATGAGAGGACCAAGTCCATTTTTAGCTTTCAAAAGTCAATGCTTCCATTCTATATAGGTCCAACCCAAACAACCTATAAAGATAGAATGAATCTCTTAAATTAAAGATTTTGTGGAACTGGACAGAAGTCAGCAGGCTACTTTACTAACTCTTGCATTCTTTTCTTTCCTATACACAAAGATCTAACTTTCTCCAATTAAAAATAAATTTTCAGTCAAATTCCTAAGAGACTGGTCCTAGAGAAATTAATGAACACTATGGAAAGATGATTCCAGTTTCTTGAGGTGCTTAAGTGTTTGTTTAGATTCTGTATTAAAAACGAGAATGTTGGGCAGCCCCGGTGGTGCAGCGGTTTAGTGCCACCTGCAGCCCAGGGCGTGATCCTGGAGACCCTGGATCGAGTCCGTCAGGCTCTCTGTATGATGCCTGCTTCTCCCTCTGCCTGTGTCTCTGTTTCTGTCTCTCTCTCTCTCTGTCTCTATGAATAAATAAATAAAATCTTAAAAAAAATTATAAAAAAAAGGAGAATGTAAAAAAAAACAAAGAGAATGTCATGCATATTAGATTGGATACTATTAATACCCCCCATTTTTCTCCTTTTTTTCTTCCTTTTTTCCACTACAACTCATTTTTATATCAGACTGTAAATTTCCAAAATTTTTTCTCTTTTTCCACCTTAACTACAATATTTTACCACCTCTTCATTTTTAAGATTCTTCCTTTTTGACTTTCACATTTCTACAATTACAGGTCCTAGATATATTTTCCACTTCTAGATTCCCTTCAACATACTCAACTTAATTTTGGGAGATAAACAAGATATTTTTTGTTTGTTTTGTGTTTTTTCTGCCTCATTTTGTTCTACAGTGGTGGAAGTTAATACCTTCTAAAACATAAGCAGCATGCACCCAGAACCAAGTGGTATACTGTGCTGGTTCATTCTGTGAGATTCCTCATTCCCATTCTGCCCCCCTCTTTTATCTCATTTATGTTTTGGTGGTCAATGGTGGGGCTCTCTACAAGTATTTCTGGTTTATATAAATTTGGGACTGAGCATCCTCTAACATACAGAACTTAATATACTACTCAGAACCAAGAGGATCAACTTCTAGAACCCTTCAGGTAGACAACATTCTCCCTCGACTACAACTTAATCACCACCACCATCTCCCAGTAGCACCCCCCCCCCCTTCTCTCTCTCTTTTTTTTTTTTCCTCTTCTTCTTTGGGATTATCGGCCTTTTATTTTTTACTACTTTGTTTTAAAATTTGTTTTTCAGTTTGGTGGTCCTTTTGTTTTATTTCGTTCTGATTGTTGTTTTCAATTTCTGGTCTCTGACCTTGGCAGAATCATCTAGGGTGAAATTTACTTAGGTCATGGTTGATATTCTTGACTCAGCCCGCTTATACAGCCACTCTGCATTGAGCAAAATGACTAGAAGGAAAAACTCACCACAAAAGAAAGAATCAGAAACAGTACTCTCTGCCACAGAGTTACAGAATTTGGATTACAATTCGATGTCAGAAAGCCAATTCAGAAGCACAATTATAAAGCTACTCTGGAAAACATAAAGGATTCTAGAGACTTTATGACTTCAGAATTTAGATCTAATCAGGCCAAAATTAAAAATCAGTGAAGTGAGATGCAATCCAAACTAGAGGTCCTAACGATGAGGGTAAATGAGATAGAAGAAAGAATGAGCAACATAGAAGAGAAGTTGATGGCAAGGAAGGAAGCTGAGGGAAAAAAAAGGAAAAACTATTAAAAGACCATGAGGAAAGGCTAAGGGAAATAAATGATAGCCTCAGAAGGAAAAATCTACGTATAATGGGGGTTCCAGAGCACGCCAAGAGAGACAGAGGGTCAGAAAGCATATTTGAACAAATCAGAGCTGAGAGCTTCCCTAACTTGGGGAGGAAAACATCTCCAAATTCAGGAGACAGAGAGGTTCCCCCCATCCCAAATCAATAAAAACCATTCAACACCTCGACATTTAATAGTGAAGCTTGCAAATTCCAAAGATAAAGAGAAAATCCTTAAAGCAGCAAGAGACAAGAGATCCCTAACTTATATGGGGAGAAATATTAGATTAACAGCAGACCTCTCCATAGAGACCTGGCAGGCCAGAAAGGGCTGGCAGGATATATTCAGGGTCCTAAATGAGAAGAACATGCAGCCAAGAATACTGTATCCAGCAAGGTTCTCATTCAGAATAGAAGGAGAGATAAAGAGCTTCCAAGATAGGCAGAAAATGAAAGCATATATGACCACCAAACCAGCTATGCAAGAAATATTAAGGGGGACCCCGTAAAAAAAAGAGGAAGCCCAAAGAAATAATTCACAAAAACAGGGACTGAATAGGTATCATGATGACACTAAATTCATATCTTTCATAGTAACTCTGAACGTGAGTGGGCTAAATGATCCCCTCAAAAGATGCACGGTATCAGACTGGATAAAAAAGCAAAACCCATCTACTTGCTGTCTACAAGAGACTCATTTTAGACCTAAGAACACCTCCAGCCTGAAAATGAAAGGTTGGAGAACCATTTACCATTCAAATTATCCTCAAAAGAAAGCTGGGGTAGCAATCCTCATATAAGATAAATTATAGTTTATCCCAAAGACTGTAGTAAGAGATGAAGAGGGACACTATATCATACTTAAAGGGTCTATCCAACAAGAAGACCTAACAATCATGAATTATTTATGCCCCTAATGTGGGAGCTGCCAAGTATATCAATCAATTAATAACCAAAGTAAAGACATACTTAGATAATAATACGCTAACAGGAGACTTCAATACGGCACTTTCTGCAAATGACAAATCTTCTTTTTTTTAAATTTTATTTTTATTTTTTTTTATTTATGATAGTCACAGAGAGAGAGAGAGAGAGAGAGAGGCAGAGACATAGGCAGAGGGAGAAGCAGGCTCCATCCACCGGGAGCCCGACGTGGGATTCGATCCCGGGTCTCCAGGACCGTGCCCTGGGCCAAAGGCAGGCGCTAAACCGCTGCGCCACCCAGGGATCCCAATGACAAATCTTCTAAGCACAACGTCACCAAGGAAACGAGCTTTAAATGATACACTGGACCAGATGGATTTCACAGTTATCTAC
Organism: Canis lupus baileyi; assembly: GCF_048164855.1. Taxonomy (NCBI): domain Eukaryota; kingdom Metazoa; phylum Chordata; class Mammalia; order Carnivora; family Canidae; genus Canis; species Canis lupus. Next base: position 25,709,504 of record NC_132869.1, on the reverse strand, counting down.
AGAACTTCCCATCTGAATGCAACTGAATATACATTCTTCTCAAGTGCACATGGAACTTTCTTCAGAATAGACCACATACTGGGTCACAAATCAGGTCTCAACCAATACCAAAAGACTGGGATTGTCCCCTGCATATTTTCAGACCATAATGCTTTGAAACTAGAACTCAATCACAAGAAGAAATTTGGAAGAAACTCAAACACGTGGAGGTTAAAGAGCATCTTGCTAAAAGATGAATGGGGTCAACCAGGAAATTAGAGAAGAATTAAAAAGATTCATGGAAACTAATGAAAATGAAGATATAACCATTCAAAATCTTTGGGATACAGCAAAAGCAGTGCTAAGAGGGGGAAATACATCACAATACAAGCATCCCTCAAAAAATTGGAAAAAAATCAGATACACAAGCTAACCTCGCACCTAAAGGAACTAGAGAAAGAACAGCAAATAAAACCTACACCAAGCCGAAGAGAGTTAATGAAGATTCGAACAGAACTCAATGAAATAGAGACCAGAAGAACTATAGAACAGATCAACAAAACCAGGAGCTGGTTCTTTGAAAGAATAAGACAAATAAACCATTAGCCAGCCTTATTAAAAAGAAAAAAAGACTCAAATTAATAAAATCACGAATGAAAAAGGAGAGATCACAACCAATACCAAGGAAATACAAACGATTTTAAAAACATACTATAAGCAGCTATTTGCCAACAAATTAGGCAATCTAGAAGAAATGTATGGATTTCTGGAAAACTACAAATTACCAAAACTGTAACAAGAAGAAGTAGAAAACCTGAACAGCCAATAACCAGGGAGGAAATTGAAGCAGTCATTAAAAACCTCCCAAGAGACAAAAGTCCAGGGCCAGATGGCTTCCCAGGGGAATTCTATCAAATGTTTAAAGAAGAAACAATATCTATTCTACTAAGGCTGTTCTGAAAGATAGAAAGGGACACAATACTTCCAAACTCGGTTTTATGAGGCCAGCATCACCTTAATTCCAAAATCAGACAAAGACCCCACCAAAAAGGAGAATTATAGAGCAATATCCCTGATGAACACAGATACAAAAATTCTCAACAAGATACTAGCCAATAGGATCCAACAGTACCTTAAGAAGATTATTCACCATGACCAAGTGGGATTTATTCCCGGGATGCAAGGTTGACAATCAACGTGATAGATAATATCAACAAGAGAAAAAACAAGAACCATATGATCCTCTCAATGGATGCAGAGAAAGCATTTGACAAAATACAGCATCCATTCCTGATCAAAACTCTTCAAAGTATAGGGATAGAGGAAACATTTCTCAACATCTTAAAAGCCATCTACGAAAGGCCCACAGCATTCTCAATGGGGAAACACTGAAAGCCTTTCCCCTAAGATCAGGAACAAGACAGGAATGTCCACTCTCACCACTGCTTCTAGTACTAGAAGTCCTAGCCTCAGCAATCAAACAACAAAAAGAAATAAAAGGCATTCAAACTGGCAAAGAAGAAGTCAAACTCTCCCTCTTCACAGACGACATGATATTGTACATAGAAAACCCAAAAGACTCCACCCCAAGATTGCTAGAACTCATACAGCAATTCAGCAGTGTGGCAGGATACAATATCAATGCCCAGAAATCAGTGGAATTTCTACACACTAACAATAAGACTGAAGAAAGAGAAATTAAGGAATCAACCCCATTTACAATTGCACCCAAAAGCATAAGATATCTAGGAATAAACCTAACCAAAGAGGTAAAGGATCTATAACCCTAAAAACTACAGAACACTTCTGAAAGAAATTGAGGAAGACACAAAGAGATGGAAAAATATTCCATGCTCATGGATTGGAAGAATTAATACTGTGAAAATGTCAATGTTACCCAGGGCAATTTACATGTTTAATGCAATCCCTACCAAAATACCAAGGACTTTCTTCACAGAGTTGAAACAAATAATCTTAAGATTTGTGGGGAATCAGAAAAGACCCCAAATAGCCAAGGGAATATTGAAAAAGAAAACCAGAGCCGGGGGCATCACAATGCCAGATTTCAAGCTGTACTACAAAGCTATGATCATCAAGACAGTGTGGTACTGGCACAGAAACAGACACATAGTGAAACGTCAGGACACCTGCACCGCAATGTTCATAGCAGCAATGTCCATAAGAGCCAAACTGTGGAAAGAGCCTCAGTGTCCATCAAAAGATGAATGGATAAAGAAGATGTGGTCTATATATACAATGGAATATTACTCAGCCATTAGAAACGACAAATACCCACCATTTGCTTCAACGTGGATGGAACTGGAGGGTAATATGCTGAGTGAAGTAAGTCAATCGGAGAAGGACAAACATTACATGATTTAATTCATTCAGGGAATTAAAAGGGAAAGGAGAGAAAATGAGGGGGAAATATCAGTGAGGATGACAGAATATGAGAGACTCTTAACTCTGGGAAGTGAGCAAGGAGTAGTGGAGGGGGAGGTGGGCAGGCGGACAGGGTGACTAGGTGATAGGCACTGAGGGGGGCACTTGATGGGATGAGCACTGGGTGTTATACTGTATGTTGGCAAATCGAACCCCAAAAAAATATATACAAAAAAACCCCCAGAATTCTTCAAAATAAAATCTTAATAGTTAGATGAACACAAAGTCTCATTTTTTGGAATCCAGTAATTATTTCCTACTGTGTGCTTTACTTGACCCTTAGAACCATTATGTTTCAAGGCAATCCATTATGACACTAATCAGATATATTATACATTGTTATGTTAACATGAGTATGCACATTGAGAAAGCTATGTCTTTACAACTTGCTGGGTAATTTAGGAGTCATTTTTTACTTTTTCCAAATTTCCATAGTCTGGTTTCCTACAACACTGAATTATCTATGTATTTTCTCATTAGAAATATCAAGATCATTTGGATCTTGACTTAAAATATTACTTGGTTCATTATATACAGCTTGATGGCCATTCTAACCTCTTTAATTTTGCTCCTTCACAAATTAATGTTTCCTAGATATCCTAGATGTATTAGCATTGAATAGGAATTCTTTATGCTTGACATAAGTACAACTATGATTTACGGTAATGTGTAAATTATTTAAATAAGAATCTTTAATGACATTAAATAAATCTCATGACCTTAAACTAGCAGTTTTTATGAAGAAAGGCAGTAAGCCATGTAAGCTGCTTGACAATTTCTATTCATTGTGATATACAATAGCCTAGTTCAGTTTTCATCTCAAAAAAATCTAAAACGCTTCTTATAACAAGAGGTTAAAATAAATAATCTGAACAGTTTATTTTATTTTTTTTAAAGATTTTATTTATTTATTCATGAGAGACAGAGAGAGAGAGAGAGAGGCAGAGACACAGGCAGAGGGAAAAGCAGGCTCCTGCAGGGAGCCTGACATGGGACTCGATCCCAGGTCTCCAGGATCACATCCTGGGCTGCAGGCAGCACTAAACCGCTGCGCCACCAGGGCTGCCCAATCTGAACTGTTTAATTAGTTATTAGTTAAGCTAGGCCACAGGTTCAAATTAACTAAATATAAGTCAAAATACTTTAAGAGAAATAAAAATACTAATATTCTTCCATTAGTCTCCAATCTAAGTGTATGACTTACTTTTTTTTTTACTTTTTTTTTTTTTTTAAAGATTTTATTTATTCATTCAAGAGAGACACTGAAAGAGAGAGAGAGGCAGAGACATAGGCAGAGGGAGAAGCAGGCTCCATGCAGGAAGGCCGATGTGGGACTCGATCCAGGGACTTCAGGATCACACCCTGAGCCAAAGGTAGACACTTAACTGCTGAGCCACCCAGGCATCCCAACATTCTCATTTTTAATACAGAATCTAAACAAATACTTATGGACCTGAGAAAAGCATAAGTCAAGTGCAAGGAATTACAGAATTATTCATTAAATGCCATAGGTTGTCCTATTTATGCAGGTTGTCCTATTTATGGTATTAATAATCATTGAAAAAAAAATAATCATTGAGCATGCTTCCAACTAACTGCTTCACAGGAAATAAGAAATACACTTTTTTTTTTTAGAAATTCAGATACCCCATTCCCTTCCTAAGACAGGATCTTAGTACCTTTATAATAGCTGACATCTTAGCCCTTCTAGCTTCCCCAGCTGACCCCACACACTGAAGTACAGCTACAAATGCCCAAAGAAAGAAGACCCACTGGGGAAAATTGTACTTGGCTCAGCTTTGCATGCATCAGTGGGCTTCACAGTTGATAAATATACCCTACAGCCAGATTAACTGACACACTGAAGCAAAAAGGGAAATTTGAGATTTAGCCACTTCATCTTAAACCTCTTTTTAAGTAAGGGTTAGTTTGTTTTTACTTCAGCTTTCACATTTACAAAAAAGTCTGTCCCTAAGGACTCATCTACATTTCTAATGCTAATCATTTAAAAAATATTTCTAAAAACCTTAAATTTATAATGCATCAGTTATGATTTTTAAAAGATCCATATAGTCTTTGTTTTTCACAAATGACACAAAATTTTTAACAGAGAGGCATGTATGTTTTTATTATTATTATTTATTTGCACACATATTTGAAAGAAGGGCTTTTTTAAAAGCTTAGAAAATTTTGACAAATTAGGTAGAATGTCTAAAAATGCAAGGGGAAGTTATCAGCCTGCTGATGTTTTTTCTCAACTCCAGGTCTAAGAACCCTTCCCTTTTCTCTACCCAATTATCTCAAAGACTCTAAGCCAGAACTTCACTAGGGACCTGTTTGCCTAAAATACTAACCCCAAGGACCACTACAACAGCCTCCCCTAGATTCTCAACTCTTCCGTGGAAGCAGCTTCCTGTGACTAGTGAAAATCTGAAAACTGCAGAAGAGTTTCCTAAGTAGGATTAGCATTTTAAGTGAGGGGAAGGAATTTTTCACATCTAATTGAGATTATAAATGGCAGTCAATCTGATCCTCAAACCTCATTTCCCACTCAAGTGAAAGTGAGGATAGGTCCAGACAAAATTTGCTGTTACATCTTTCTACTTTGCCTGCAGGGGTGGGGGGAGGGGGGTGGGTGACAAGGATCAAAGGATCAGCCCCATCTGAAGTTTAACCACCAAAGAATTAACTTTTTGACCTTCTAGTATTTTTCTCTGACATGCTTACTGTCTTTCCTCACCCCAGGCACCAAGTGTTACATACTGCCCTCTTGCCAATATTTTTCAATGTAAATACCCAATTCTGAAATGAAGATTATCTTGCTTTTCAGATGCTTTCAAGTTGTTGATGTCCTCAAGAACACATATACAGCTTTTTGGCCTTTGATGTTTCTCACCCACTCTCTACTGCCCAAAGGTACAAGAGTACTGTGCATACAAAGCAAAGGACAAATGTTGACAAAAAGAGTCTTCTTCTCACTTACTAGTATCACTATTACAGTGGTTCTACATCCTAAAACTAAAAGTTCAAGAGCCATTTTTCCTTTAGAAATACATGGATTTTCAGAGGCTTAATAGGCCCCAAGGGGGACTATTTTGACATAGATTTCCATTAGAGATGTTTCTGGAAAAATAATCTTTGCACATGCTGGCCCTTCTCTTCCTTCCTGTATTCCCTAACCTATACACTCTTACATTTAAAAAATTTCCTTTAATTAATTTATTTATATATTCAGTTATCTATATATATTTTAGCTTAACTTTTCTTTTGAGATAACTGTAGATTTACATAAAGTTCTAAGAAATAGTGGAGAGATCCTGTGTACCCTTTATATATTTCCCCCATCTTGCCATATCATAAGAGATTAACATTGACACAATCCACTTATCTTATTCAGATTTCCTCAGGTTTTTTTTTTTTTTTTTTGGTTGTATGCATGGGCATGTATGTATGTTTAGTTGTATACAGTTTTATCACAGGTGTAGCTTTATTCACCATCACAAATCATGATACAGTTCTGTCAGCATGTAGAGATCTCTCGTGTTTATCTTTTATAACCACATCTACCTGTTTCCTTAACCCCTGGTCACCAACTACCTGTTCTTGATTCTTTAATTTTACCATTTCAAGAGTAGTAAACAGATACTATCATACAGTATGTAATCTTTTAAAAGTGGCTTTTTTTCACTCAGCCTACCTCACTCAAGATCAATTTAAATTTTTGCATTAATAATTTACCCCCTTTTTTTTTTTTTAATTTACCCCTTTTTATTGAGGAATAATATTCCGTGGTATGAGAATATCACAGTTTATTTAACCATTCACCCCGTGAAAGACATTTGGATTCTGTCCACTTTTTGCCTAATTACCAAACAAGGTGCTATTAACATTCATGCAAATTTTCATTTCTCTGGGATAAATGTCTCTTTCAAGAGTACAATTGCTGAGTTGTATGGTAACTGCAAATTTAATTTTATAACAAACTGATAAAATGTCTTCTATAATGGCTATCCCCATTTTACATTCCTAATGTAAATTTTCAGTTACTTCCTTAGATTAAATTCCTTACTGGTATAGCTGAGCAGAGATACAACGTATTTTTTAAATGGGTATATAAATTCATTGGGACACTGTTTTCCCTTTTAAGTGTATCATGATAAGCACATTGTGTAAAGAAAACAGTTGGGAAGTTCAGATGAGCTGCAATGTCCTAAAACTATTCAGTATAATAAGCTGACCGAAGAAGTCAGGGACAGATTTAAGAAAGATATAAACAGATACAGAGAGTACACATATTAATATAAAAATTATGAATGAATATATACATATGTATGCCTTCTGTATCTCTAGGGAAAAAGTAAATTATAAGCAGACACCTGCTACTATGCTAGTGCCTGAAGATGTTTTCTTTGTAAAACACCTAAAGGTAGAGGCACCTGGCTGGCTCAGTCAGAAGGGCATGAGAGTCTTGATATCTCGGGGTCCTGGGTTCAAGCCCCATGCTGGATGTAAAGATTGTTTAAAAAAAAAAAAATCCAACAACTTTAAAAAATATTTTTTAAAACCTCCTGAAGATAATATTTATATTTTTAAAAGATATCTAATTGAAATCTTACTGTCAAATGAAAGGAAACAAAAACCTATACTTGATACATTCCTATCTTGTCTAAACATATAGATATGTATGTGTGCATGTGTAAGTGCTCTCTGTACTTAATGTTGTCACTAAATGACTGCACAGTTTCCTTGAAACTCTTAGCCTATATGAAAGGACAATTAAAAATGAGAATTCTTTGGTGAGAGCATATTTCATGTACGTAAACCTGACAAAAAATTTACAGTAATCATCATGTAGCAAATATAGCACTATGTTTTCTCTTAAATCTTTCAGACAGAAGAGAGCCTGGAGATTGAAGACGAATAGCATATCAAATCAGAAAACTTCTCAAACACAAACCATTAAGGTACTTTACATGAAAATTACATGAACTGTAACAAAAATCCATAACTTACATTTACCTTAGAAAAACTGCTCACACACAAATCTAGAAAATGTTATAATTTTTTCATTGCACATAGCCCTTGTAGAGATTCTCAGATTGGGAGTACAGACTTTCACTAAAGCAACAATGTACCTTTCTGATGATTATGCCATTATCACACTATCCTCTCATCACATTCTTTCTACAGACTATTCTCCACAGCTATTCTCTGCAGATTTCTCTCTCTAAAGAGCTACCCCACTGTCACATCTCCACTGGATTGCCTGAGTTCCATCTCTTTCCTCTCCTAATGTGCTGGTTCAACTTATATAGTTACAATTTGATATTGCGATTCTAAGAAGTTTTTTTTTAAAAATTCAGATTATACAAAACTAAGGGAACACCAGGATTTCAGATGAAGGAAATCTGACATTTGACTTAAAAGCCAATTATCAATATCATTATCCGAAGAGACAACAACAAGAGAAAAACAATTCATCTAGTGAGTAACTTACCATTCTGCAGAGAGGCAATAAAGCCTTAGAAATTTCAGAAATAACTCACCACTACCAAAACCACCAATTACTTTGTTCGGATATCCAAAACTTCATCTAGTGAGTAACTCACCATTCTGTAGTGAGGCAATAAAGTCTTAGAAATTTTAGAAATAACTCGCCACTACCACAACCACCAATTACTTTGTTCAGATATCCAAAACACATAAACACACTGATCCTGTTGTGTTCCACAGAATTTCACACACACACATATATATCATTTGTTACCTCTTCAAAAAACTGACAGTGTTGCTACTGTTTAAAGTATTTTTGTTACATTATCTAGAACAAGATTAGCACACTACAGCCTGTAGAGCAAATCCAGGCCATCAGCTGTTCTTTTTATAGCCCATGAGCTAAGAATAGTTTTTCACATTTTTAAATGGTTATATAAGTATCTACATAATATCATTGATTTTGCCTCCTGGACTGCAAACCTAAACGATTTACTATCTGGCTTTTTGCAAAAAGGTCTGCTCACCCCTGATCTCAGGTATCTGTGTAGAAAAGTATGTAACAGAAATTAATATAATTTATGACTATAAACTAATTAATTTAATTTGCAGTAAAGTGGCCTTGTGCTCTACTACCATTTAATTGTTAACTCCCTAGAAATTTCGTAGCATCTGAGGAGTCTGACAGTTCTCCAGAGATACTCTCAATGTGAAAAACAAGTATGTAATATAAAGATGATTGTTACATATTTCACCACAGCACATATATGGTAATAGCAAAAAAAAAAAAATTCTTAAGAAGAAAGAATTAAAATTCAGCCTGAGGGGTGTGTGTGTGTGTATTGTCTGTGTGTGTATGCCAGACACATAGATAGAAATAACACAAGGACTTAAAATATGGGAAGAATGGCAAGTTCTACTGTTCATAAAAACCAAAAATCCTAAATAACAAAACCAAAACAAACAACACGGAAGCCACAGAAAACTTGAGCTATAAGAAGCAGAGACTGGGGGCCTGAGTGGCTCATTTGGCTGGGCGTTGGACTCTTGATTTCAGCTCAGGTCATGATCTCAGGGTTGTGAAACAGAGCTCCAAGTGAGGGTCCTACAGAAGGTCCCACAGCAAGTCTGCTTGTCCCTCTCCCTCCCCCTCTGCCCAAACACACACTCTCTAAAATAAATAAATAAGTAAAATCTTTAAAATAAAGAGCAAAGGCTGAATTTTTAAGAAAAAAAAAAAAGAGATGTGAAGAAGATTATAAAACTGGTAAGTTGACACTCTAGCAACAATCTTTTGAGGGGCTTCGCACAATACATAAGGCTTATTAAATAACAACAACTCAGTTCAAAACCTATATATAACCTATATAACTGAAGGATCTGATACCTTTAAACAGTAATATTTCCACAATATAAACCAAAGCAATATGCTTTCAAATTTTAAAAAGATTCACTTTCATTTGGTAGTTAATTAAAAGTTGCATAAATATTGTGACACTAACCAAGCTAGCACTAACTCTTCATTTTGAAAGGGTATGGGGACTATCAGTTGTACCGCCTCCTACTTCTAGTCTTTACAATAACCTTATATTTCTCAATACTCTTTACCGAGAACCACTGAACTAGATGACCTCTAAGGTCCATTCTAGTTCAACCATTCTATGAGAATTTTAGTATTTAAGTATTTATTTTTAATAAAACACTAAAAAAACTGATAGTAAATGATAAAGGCATCATTATAACCATAAGCAGTGAAATCTGACAGAGCACTACACAGAAGGCAAGCTCCGATAATGCTGCTCTGGACGTTCCTTAATTGAAAGAGTACCCCAGGGCAGCCCCAGTGGCTCAGCGGTTTAGCACCGCCTTCAGTCCAGGGCATGATCCTGGAGACCCGGGATCGAGTCCCATGTCAGGCTCCCTGCATGGAGCCTGCTTCTCTCTCTGCCTGTGCCATTCTCTCTGTGTCTCTCATGAATAAATAAATAAAATCTTAAAAAAAAAAGAGTACCCCAAATTCTCAACTATATGCCATGGTGTGGTTCTCAAATAATACAAATCTAGGAAAACTAAAGTTTACAAAGTTCTTTTCAAAAAAATCATTCCTTTGTTCTCTAGTAACCAGGTAGCTGCACCTCTTGTAAGGCATCCCATTACAGGTAGAGTTCACATTCACTTTGCTAGAATTAGACACAAACAATGGAAAGATTCAAGTTAGAATCAAGTAGTCCCAATGAAGTTGACCTTGCAGATAGTGTGGCTATCTCAGGCCAGAGTCAATGATGTTGTTGGTCAGTCATTTGTTAAATATCCCATTATACAGAGCAAACACAAAAGAAATCCATCAAAAATTGAGTATCACGCAAGAGATGCAAAGTCCTTAAAAATGATGTGAAAGAATCATTTAATTAAACACAAATTCCAGCGACAGATTGGAACCTAAACTAAGAGTCAGTTAATAACTAAAGAGAAAATCACGAAGGTTCAAATGTAAAAGACATTTTTGTATTACCAAACAATTTTCTAAGGAAAAAAATATACCAAAAAACTCAGTAATTAATTCACTTTTTGTTCACTTAAAAACTAGGGGATTATATAAATTACTGTTTTGTTTTTCATAATATTAGTTTTAATTTTCAAAATAAGGCCCTAGTCAAACATTTTTTCCTCTATCTTCTGAAATCTCAGCATCTAAGTAATTCTAAGTAATTCTTCTAAGTAATCCATTCCAGGATTAATTACGCTTAGATAAAAGAGACCTGAGTCTATACAGGAGTACCCCTGTATAGTGAGGCATTAGTACTAGTTTGGCCTTTTCCAGACTGGGTAGGAAAAAATAAAACGAAACACATCAGCTAATCTCTGGCTCAAAGGAACAGTGTCAGAAAGAATGGCTATCATGTCATTTTAACTATGGAAAAGAGGCTGCTTTTCAGGTTATGAAGGCAAAGTAGGGACATGGAAAGAGACAATGCTGCCAGGAACGGAGTATTATTAAAAAAAAAGAAACACATAACTGCACTGAAAGAAAACATTCCAGACCACTAAGGAGTAAGGTATTCTGTAATCTGGGAGCCAGAAGGGACAATTTACAACAATTTGGAAAGATTGGAATACGGGAACTGGAAGTAGAGAGGAAGAGACAGTAGTGATTCTGAACCCCCCCCTCTCCTTTCCCACTTCTCAAATTTCCTCCTGGCCCACTTTGCCTCTCCCAATTTATCCCATTCTTTCAACAAACACTTTTAAGGGGAAAGAAGGAGATCTGATGACATTGTTTGAACCCCTGGATCTGCTATGCCTAAAATCAATCTGCTGTTCTGTAATATGTGACTCAATACCGTTTTTTATCGAACACAGTTAAGTTCATTTCTGTCTTTGTTAGAGGAGTCCTGACCAATACACTGGATTTTGCTATTCTACAATACAACTTTTCCTGATCATTTCTGGTTGTGTATTTTAATCTCTTCTGAATTTCTGTAAGAACATCTTTGTATCACTCATATTCTACTATGTGTAATAATACTGAAATTACTTCCTCTACAACACTGAAACAGAAAGTCTGTAAAGACAGACTGAATCTTACTTTTATAGTCTGCCATACAGATATTTTCATACATTAATGGGCAGAAAAAAGGCATGAATGGATACGTGAAGGAGAAGGAGGAAGGTATTCAACAATTCAGAATGGTTAATGAAGTCTAAGCAGTAGCATGAGGAAGAAAAAGTTACAAGGGTTATAATGCGGGAAAAGGAGCAAATGGACAAATGGTTGCATAAAGGGGTAAAAATGGAAAAGAAGCAGTGTAGTAGAAAGGGGTCAGGAGCTAAATTATAATCAGGAGGGCTGGGTCCATGTTTCCTAATTAACTACTCATTTCACTTTTCTTGGCTTTGGTTTCTTCAATGGTAACTAGTTCTCTTTCACTCAAGTTACTCTTAGTGCCAATATTTTGTGTTTGTAAGCAGCCAAAGATCAGAGAATGAAGATCAATGATATATAACCCATATCCTTTCTTGAGATGGGAGTCTAATAAAACACTGCGGAGGGGAAAAAAAAAAAAAACACTAGAGAACATATGAAGGCCTCATCTTATGAAATACTGTCAAACCAGATACAAAGCTACACTGTTTCCCCTAAGCACAATTATAATCATTTTCATTATCTCATCTAGTGAAGGAATTTCATATACATCAAAGTTAGAAATCTTTTGAGGGTAGAGTTCTATTGTGCTTTGATATTCTGAAAATGGTAATTCTACATTTTTTTTGTAACTCTAAGAGAATTCTGGAATTTTTTTTTTTTTTGAGAATTCTGGATTAATCAGAAATTATACTGCAAGCAGAGTCAAGTAAACAGAAGAGTTTTCTTTGAAACTGATTGTTTGAGAGAGCAAATATATAGGAGCAAATATAGCAAAATATATATACACTAATAAATAAAGTGTACTCAGATTTAAATTTCCAGGCAAGCCCACAAAAACATATTTAATCCATAATGAAATGAAAATAAAACACAGTAGCTGTTATAGAGGGGGGGCTTAAACTCTGAGGTAAAGAAGGGTAGTAGATCTGACCAGACTCCAATATCAAAGGAAAGGCAGTTTGTTTGTAATTCAAATGCTTTTTAAAAAAAAATTTAGTAATATACTTGAATAACTGAACCCAACCTGTAATACTAGCTAAGATGTCTCAAATAAATTATAAAAATATATACAACAATATCATTAACACTGTTGCTATTTTATATTTCAGGGACCTTTGATGTATTAACTTTTATTTTTCCCTTAAAAACAACCAGAAGTGGGCAGCCCCTGTGGTTCAGCGGTTTAGCACCGCCTTCAGCCTGGGGTGTGATCCTGGAGACCTGAGATCGAGACCCACATCAGGCTCCCTATATGGAGCCTGCTTCTTCTTCCTCTGCCTCTCTCTCTCTCTTTCTCTCTCTGTGTCTCTCATGAATAAATAAAATCTTAAAAAAAAAAAAAAAAAACCAACCAGAGGCATTTCCAAGTGCATACTCCATGGAAAAGTAGTTCCTCAAAGGCTAATGATTCTATTTACAAAAAAGGCTTCTGTGTGTCATCTGAATCTCAGATGTGATGAGCTGAACAAAGTTTTTTTTTTTGTTGTTTTTTTTTTGAGCTGAACAAAGTTAAACAAGCTTTTCCTCCCCTTTTTTCCAGAGCTTTTAGTATCCCAAAGTACAATCTGAGTATGTAAAATCTGAGTATGTAAGAAGGGGCACATGATATACAATACGTTCCAAAGTTATGTTGCTACGGAACCATTTTTTCATGGTGGTTTCTCAAGACCAGGATCTCCATAATCAGATTTCAGGAGCTAGTAAATAGAAACCTGGGAGCATTATATTGAAAGAACAAATATCTTAAATGCCTAATGGAAAAACTATTTGGGAGTCAGAGGAGACATGGATTCTACATTCAATTTTGCCATTTATTGGCTCTGTGACCTCAGGACAAAACATTTAATTTTCTTGTGCCTTAGTTTTATCGTTTGCAAAACAGCAATTATAATTCTAGTTGCAGTCTTTTTCTAGGCCGGATAAAAGATATTAGATACATGATATTACAGAATTATAAAATTCTAGACCTGCAGAAGACCTCTGAGACTACCCAGTAGTATTCTATCAAAAATGTAATTTTAAGGATCTAGAATAAAGCCCCACATCTCCTAACACTTAGCTCTGCATTTTTTCCTATACCATGACATGTTGTTTTCATTCTTTAAAGGATAAAACATCTCTAGAGGCAGGAAATGGGTCTCAAAAAGGAATACAAGTGAAGGTATATTTCATCCTAAAATTCCCATTGACAACATATACACATTAGCCTAAAATCAGTAAAGCTCTGATAAACATGGAGAGGCAGAAAGATTAAAGGAGTTCATGCCACAATCACTTGGGAACTGAAGGCAGGAAATGCTATGAAAAAATTCATTTTTATACCCCATTAATAAACTGGTCCGACCATTACCAAAAATGTATCTAACCAACAACAGGTAAAGGAAAGCAAATCTTACTGAAATTAATGAGAGAATCAAGGGTAGAGGAATGGACTAAAGCTGGAAGAGACTAGAAATAGGTAAGACTATTTGGTGGTGCTACTGCAATTCATTGCTATTGTCAAAGCTTTGCAGCTTTCCTATAATACAGAACTGTTTGATGCTAATTACTTAGAGATGTACCAAAAGGATGTATTTATTTCACTTGAAACATAAGAAAAGCCCTTTTTTTCCCATACTGACAAATCAATGGGATAATTCTGGAATTCATTAAAAAGAAACACTAACTGATTCAACAATAATAGCTTTACTTCCTGCATAAAACACTTCAAAATATCTAAATGAATATAGAAATGCATGTTTCTATGGCAAATTGTTCATTATTGAATCATTATCAAGCCTTGTTAGACAAAATTTCTCATTTTTGCAATGTGCAAAACCATTAAAGTGTTTGAGAGCTCCATCATGAAAGACAGTGGCACTTTATAATCCACTATTTCTTCAGGCAAATGTGCTTATGGTTGAACATAATACGAAAAATAACAACATTCCCCAGTATATGATTCTACCCCCCCTTAATGGTATTTTTATACGTTGACAGCAATGATGAAATATGTTACGGCTTTCCTATTAGCTTTAACTGTTTCTGAGCATTCATCATTCATGGCATTACTCTGAAGTGTTACCTGTTAGGATGATTAGGTATCTACATAGTTCCAAATGCTTCTAATAGTGCTACGCACATTTCAGTCATGCTTTAACAACATAGGTTTTTAGCCTGAAATTCCCTTATATTATCAAATGGGTAGAAAAGTCATCTATTCACTGTAACTCTACCAAGTGCTATAAACCTACATATTTGGAAATCTAACAGTTCATTTACTTCAGCTCACATCAAGTGGGATTGCCTGTTGCTGCATGGAACTACTCTACAATTTAGAAGATATTCATTTCCAAAAGCAAGCTACTGTCACATAGATTGCTTAGACTAAACTGTTAGATACTTCGTTTGATCATTTTTATTGAAAATAAAAGGGAAAAAGTGTAGTAGATTAGGTATTGCCAATGACCAGTGAAATCCTTTTGGACATGCCTGCCTGATCTTTTCAGGGTTATTTTCCCCTTCTTTATAAAGTAAATTAACATTTTTAAGATTAGACACTTAAAACTTACAACGAAAATGTATAGTTGCACCTGATTAATTGTACATTGTAGTTCAGATGAATGCAGATTATTTTCCACTTATACTACAAAGAGATCAATCTGTTTATAAATTTCAGTTTTTATATTTCAAGGCTTATTTTAGATGCTGATTTTTAACACAGGGTATGTATGATAGTAAAAGTATTCTAATAATTATCTGTAAACTGAAGAAACCAATAAGCACAAGCTCATAATTACTCCAACTAAGAAAATGTTACCTCAAACTGAATTACAGAAATATTTTTAGTCAAAAGATGCTCAGAGCAAGTAACTGACATGCATAATATAAAAAAGGACAATTTCTGATTTTTTACTTCTAAGAAGTACAGCCTCAATTAAGAAAGCTTTGTTCAATCTGAAATTACAGGAACACTGACTAGAGCTTACTCTACCATATTTACAATTAAATGTTACTTGGGGAAAACGTATTCCACAGAAAGAAATTATTTGGAGTGCCAGATCTGTTTCACTTTGATAGTAAGTTCAATAGAAAATTTAAAAGATAAATTAAGAAAGTTTTCCCTGGCTAGATGCAAGGATAATTATTTTGTTCTCAATTTAATTCTCATTTTTACCTAGAATGATATAATTTTCATTTGCATTTATGTTAAAACAAACTGTCATTTTAAAAACAAGTTTTAATGCCCATTAGGTTCTTAACTCTTGTGTCATACTCAATGATTCTGACTTTAAACTGGTAACTGCTTTAGGCAAAATCCACGCAAGAATATCAGACTGTCTCCGCAACACTTTATAAAGGATAAGGGAATTAAACAAAGACTGTGCAAAGCAAAACCATTTATAAAGAAATTGCAGACCACCAGGATTTTGGATTTGGGTAATCCACTTAGATTAGCATGGCTGTGTCTTAAAAGGACAATTCCAAGATCACAATATAGGTCATGTCCTTAAGAAATAGAGTAAGTAATGAAATCAATGTCAATTACACAAAGTTCCATATTTACATGACACCACTGACAACAAGTTAAACAGATTAAACAAAGCTTTCTAATGTGCTCAGGCCCAGCACATGTAAGAAGGAAAAATAATGTTATAAACAGATTCTTTTTAATTAGGTTCTGCAAAAAAGGTAAAATTATTGCTTTAACAACGACAAAAGAGTGGCATTCAAGCTAGAGTAAAAAAAAAAAAAGCTTGGGCTTATCACTTCAGATTGAACAGCTATAAACCTTCACCTGAGAAAGAAGGGAGGGAGAGAGTGGAAAATGTTTTTGCAGGGAGTAGGCGGGAATAAAAAGAAAAGC
Source organism: Canis lupus baileyi (assembly GCF_048164855.1). Taxonomy (NCBI): domain Eukaryota; kingdom Metazoa; phylum Chordata; class Mammalia; order Carnivora; family Canidae; genus Canis; species Canis lupus. Next base: position 25,693,098 of record NC_132869.1, on the reverse strand, counting down.
TACCTTAAAAATTTTGCCAAAATATAACAATCAGGCTTAGGTAGTAGCCTTCAAAGTACAACTTTACTATTGCAGAACACAAATTCAAAATCCCCAATACGAACCCAAGTGCTTAAAACAAATGCTGCCAACATCTAAATGTACTATTAAGTTTTAATAAAAAAAAAAAAGTTTTAATCAAATAGTGCTGAAAGAAATATTGTCCAAAATAAGTAAAATCTGCTTAAAAATCACTGCTTTGTCATATTTTTAATTGCCACATATATATTCAACTGTTAAGATAAATACCAAATTACAAACCTCTCAAAATGCTTCTCTGCTCAGAAAGCAAAAAACATAAAGACATTGCCAAATTTTAATATACTTCTGCTTTCTTTTTTGATACCAATGATATTCTGAATGCTCCTTAAACTGAGCTGGACAAGGAAAGCCTGGATGCCCACAGAAACACAGGAACTTTCTTCTAGATACTTACGTGTATTTCTTGGACAAAGGGATAAAAACTGTCCCTGACCAAAGAGGCTTTGTGAAGACTACTTGCAGAGAATTACCAACTTACCCATCAGATTTGAGTTCATGAAAGGTGTTGGGGACAAGCCTTCATGGGCCCCTAATCGACTGTCGTTCAAGTGATCACTGTAATGAGGGCTGTCTGTAAAACCCTAGGGGGGGGGAAAAAAGACCAGAGTATTAAAGAGATTATTTGGCAGTCTTGCTAATTGAGCATAATGACACTCATCTAATTAATATACAGACTTACAAATGGTCATTCCAAACCAAGTTCCTTGTTCATTACTTTAAAAACTAAACAGAAGTGCTCCTTTTATTTCTTTTAAGGCTTTAAAGTAGTCTCTTAATGATCTTAAAGAAAATTAGCCCTATGAACTCTTTACATCGAAAAGTAAAGTTCTATAGATCATTTTTTTTAAAAGGATAAACTAAGAAAATATACTTTTAAGTTGTACTAAATTAGGAAAATGTTTATCTCTACCCTCCTTTCTCTGTCTCCAAACCCTACCAATTAAGAGTTAGGTAATTACAAGTTTTATTTAAAATACTAAAAATAATCCACAATCAATATAATAGAAATGAATCTTTTCCTAAGAGGCAAACAAATATTTAACAAAAAAGATCTCTTTATACTCCCTTTAATACTAGTATAATAAGACAGACTCCTAGAGAAACTTAACCATGTAAAATAAGGAAAACATTTATTAAAAATAGTGGATTAAAATTGAGTCTTAAAAATGAAATTGCACACAACACAAAAACAATAAAGCTAATGCTATTATTTCACAGCTGTTACCAAATTTCTCTTCATAACTTAAAACATGTTTTTTTAAAAAAAAAAAAAACAAAGGAGGAAAAAAGATATTGAAGTTAACAAATAAATGTTACAAAAGCCCTGTGGATTAAAAACTGCTCTGGTTCTCACTTTTACACATACTAAGTACAGAATCATACTGTTTTTGAACAAGGCTTTGAATCCTGGATAATTAAACCTCAGGTGATACCTACTCTTCTGTGAACTTAAAATGATTTCAGTAAAGATGAGAAAAACTTCCTAGAGGCCCAAAGAGGAAAGCAAAGTGCCTTGGCTCACAGAAACCAGAAATCACCCAGGATCCCATGAGACCATAAAATCATCAATCACTGAACATTTATTATTACCCAGACCGCAGGCTACCATTCGAGAAGACATTAATGGGGCTGGAACAGGCCTCACTACCTTCTCAGGCATGCTGTCAGCTCAACCACAGGGCTAAGAACTGGGGGCTAACTAACTGTCAAATCACTACAATTGCTTACGGATGCATGTCACAACTCCTTCTGCTCTTCTGTTTTAACACTAATCTTCTGGGAGTGCTAACTCCCAAACGAATCTTTGTTTCATTTTTATCTACTTTAGAATTACTGATACACTTGTGATAGACACTCAAGAAGAATCCTGGTGACATTTACAACTTGGTTATGACCACAAGGGTGTCCTCTGGTAACCACAACCAAAGTCTCATGGGTGACAAGCCACATGCACAGAACAGAATGGCTCCTAGCTAAGGTCACTCTTTGGAGTATACTTTTTGTTATTTAAAACTTAACACTCTTGAAGTGCTAAGTGACCTAGGACTATCTCACAGACATCTGGGTATTTCTCTCTACCACTTCTTCCTACTGTCACTTTTAAGTATGTAAAAGTCCAAGCAAAGCATTAAAATCTCTAAAACACTCACTGAAACACAGCTTAACATCATTACACAATGATATTACTGTAGGAAAATGCCAACAGAAATGTGTTTGTAGGTGAGACACATTGTCCACACTTCATTTAAATGCAAAAGAATAATAAAAGATTAATTTTGTATGCTCTCAGAACCTCCTCATTCTTTAAGTATCAAAAAGGGACTTTTTTCTTTCCTGACCATAAAAATAAAAACATTCAAGTTTTCTTTTTAACTATCTCCTAAAGCAATATACATATAGATCTAAATTTTAGGGTATCAACAAATGATTATACACACATAGTATATTAACTTCATAGATTACACGTAATACAGCTTAACAAAGCATATTTATCTCTAAACCTCCATTAACATGTGCTCAAAGAACACAGAAATTATTTTACCATCAATCATACAATAATAATAAGTACTGTCCCTTATCCATGTACATCCACATACTGCAGGACATAGTACAGAATTTACTACAAGATTATTTCCCAGTCTACTCAGAAATCTGGGATTGTCATACTGTACTATAGAGAAGTAGTCTCTGTAAACTATTTTTCATCACGTACAAGAAAGATTTGAATATGGGTCACTAATTCCTATCTATTTATTCATAAATTGTATACATATATGATAAACCAACATGTAAAATTTCAGTAAGGCCTAATTTTGCTCTTGGAAGACTAAAAATTTAATAGAAATGTGAATATTTTTCCCTACTCAAATGTTCATGCATACAACTTTCTTGAAAAGTTATAGCCCAAGAGGCAAAAAAGAGATAGTTCTTAATTCACAGATGCAAACTGATGAGAGGACAGAACAAAGAAAAAAGTCTTATAAATGACTGCCATGGTTTTGGATCTAATATACACCAAGAACTCACTTGAAAGACAAACCAATTACTGTTTTGTGATTATTCTTGTCACTGCTTCCACCAGAATACAACTTTTAGTGCACCATGATGAAAAGTTACAAAGTAATTTACAAACATTTAAATAGGATCACTATAGGTCATTTTTTTTTTTTTTTTTTAAGATTCGTGAGAGACACACAGAAAGAGAGAGAGGCAGAGATACAGGCAGAGGGAGAAGCAGGCCCCATGCAGGGAACCCGACATGGGACTCATCCCAAGTCTCCAGGATCACACCCTGGGCTGCAGGCGGCACTAAACCGCTGCGCCACCGGGGCTGCCCAGGTCACATGTTTAAGATCAGTTTTAGAAAAGTACACAGTTCTCTGTCAGCATGTTAATGCGTCCACTAGCTGGGTGATACCTAGAACAATGCTATTTTGCAAACATCAATATTCATATCAACTGACCAGAGATCATGTTACAATACAGATTAAGAAGCATAGGGTTGAGAGTGGGGCCTGAGATTCTAACATAAAGGTGATGTGATGCTACTGGTTCACAGACCACTCTTCCAGTAAGCAAGAACCAAGATAATCTGAAAAGAAAAAAAAATCTCCTTCACATATAGAGAGGAAAAATTCAAAGCTAGGAAAGCAATAGCCAAGTACTATCACTCTTTCAAAGTAGAACCACATTAAAACACTAGAAGTTTCCAGGTAAGAATAATTAGAGGGAAATCCCAGTTAAGCAAAAAAAAAAAAATCTAAAGCAATTAGAGTAACAAAATGTTTTTATGTAATGTAGATATATATTCTTTCATACAGTTTTAAGTAGACAACATATCAAATAGAGCTTTAATGAAAGAAGTTGAGTTGACCTGGGGTTTAAGAAGACTCCCTGAGTACCACATAGAGTTAGGCAATAAGGATGGACGCTCACAGAAAGGACAAGAGAATGCCATAACATAATACAGTATGGGGCCGAAAGAATGATAGTAGGGAAGATAGCGAAATCACGCAATGGCCAGCCAGAATATTAAAGAGTAGAGAAAATAAGGGGAAGGTGACTGGCCTGAGGGAGGAGTTAGACTAAAAAGAAAAGAAAAATAAAACAAGCAATCGTTAAGACTGAGCCCAAGGAGATCAGTCCATGGTATTGATAAATGAATGCTATATTCAATTTTGGAATGAAAAGAAAATAAACCAGTAAGATCATTAAATACAGAATGATCATGGTGCATATTTTAAATTGATAAAGCACTACTATGCTAATAAAAATGGTCAAACCTGACATTCTGTGGCTCCTAATTCTGATCTTGAATTCTGTAAAATGGATTTACTACGAAAATTACCATTAATAAAACCGAGGCTTCTATACATAAGATAATGAACACTACATTATGAAGGATGGTACAATATTACTAGAATCATCTATCATATAGCTTTTTAGAAAAATAGTATGCTAACAATCAAAAAATATTTTCAAATGTATCCTAAAAAATTACTATTCTTGGGACACCTGGGTGGATCAGCAGTTGAGCATCTGCCTTTGGCTCAGGGTGTGATCCCAGGGTCCTGGGATCCAGTCCCGCATCAGGCTTACTTCAAGGACCCTGCTTCTCCCTCTGTCTATGACTCTGCTGCTCTGTCTCTCATGATAAATAAATAAAGTCTTTTAAAAAAATTACTGTTCTTGTCTTATGATAAAAATGGATGGGCACCTGGGTGGGTCAGTTGGTTAAGCATCCAACTCTTGGTTTCAGATCAGGTCATGATCTCATGGTCATGGGAGTGAGTACTGTGTCTGGCTCCACACACAGCAGAAAGTCTGCTGGAAATGCTCTCTCCCCTCTCTCCCTCTGAGCCCCATCCTGAGCATGCTCTCTCTCTCTCACATGATAATCTTAAAAAAAAATTGGAATGCACTCAAAATATCAATAACTGACAAAATCGGTTGATACAGATTACAAAACCTCTTCAACTTCAGACTTTAAAAAACCTCTAAATTACAATTTGATTTGCAAATCCTAAACACCCTCAATTGAATGCATAAAACTTTGCAAAACCTTTATATTATGAAACGTGTTTGATAAAAATGCATTTAGAATTCAGAAATGTTAATCTCTGCTCTAATGTGACAACAGACCTGAAATAATTAATCAAATCTGCTACCATTTTTAAACTAATTTAAACTGCATGTAAGTCAAATATTTTCTTCTACCACAAATAACAAAACAAAAGCATTATTTTGTAAATTAATACTCTATTCTGGTTTGTCTCCTCAAAAATATAACTTTCACCCAACCAATAAATAAAGTGTAATCACCAGAGTATCTTCCCACCCAGGTTGAGAACAGATTCAAGGTGTTTCTAACCTATAATGCTATTTCTTTGTATGAAAACCAGTCTCTAATTGTAGTTTAAAATATTCTTTCCAAAAAAAAAAAAAAACACTTATTTTTTCCAATTCTTTTCAATAGTTAAAAAGGGTGGGGCAGGAAAAGTCTATTTCAATGAAGATTTACTTTTTTTTTTTTTAATTTTTATTTATTTATGATAGGCACACAGTGAGAGAGAGAGAGGCAGAGACACAGGCAGAGGGAGAAGCAGGCTCCATGCACCGGGAGCCTGACGTGGGATTTGATCCCGGGTCTCCAGGATCGCGCCCTGGGCCAAAGGCAGGCGCTAAACCGCTGCGCCACCCAGGGATCCCAAGATTTACTTTTTTATAAAAGCTTCCCCTCTTTCCTGGACCCTAATAAGACCAAATTGAGTGAATTCACTCTAGGCTCCCACAACAGCGAGAATTTCCATTATATCATTGCTCACACTTACTGAAATTACCTATTTAATTATCCATTTAAATTATACCATAATTATCTGTTATAATTGCACGGTACCGTGTAGTGGATAAATGTGGAATTTTTGGAGCCAGATCGGCAGATGTGAATTCTATCTTTCCATCCACACATAGTAGCTGTGTGACTTGGGGCAAAGTAATCTTTCTTGTCTCAGTTTCATTATCCATAAAATTGGGAGTAATAATAAATACTATCTTCACCTCACAAGTTGTTGTAAGGATTAAACGAGTTAATACAATGTAGCAAGTGGAAAAGTGCTTGGCAAACAGTAAGCACACAATAAAAGCTGGTCATTATTTTTATCATCTCACTTAGAAATCATGTCAAACAAATTTTAAGAAGACAAAGGCTATATCTGCTTTTTTCACAATTACATCCTCAGAATAATAGCTGGCACATACACAGCAGTTGCTCAATAAATGACAGATGGGAGATTTCAGCTGCTAAATCTTTATAATGCTGCAGGGGTTTAGATATTATAAAGGTTCAATCAGGTTTTCTATAGAACACCCAATAAGTAGCAGAAAGAAGGCTGATAAAGTACTAGCTTATTTAACTGGGTTGAACGAGAAATCATAGACTTTTGGTATTCAAGGAGCCACAAGATTTTACACCAGGTATTGAAAGCCGCTAGCTTCTGCATGGTCAAAGTCAATAGAATCAGCCATAAGCCTTTGGACAGGGCAGCCCAGGTGGCTCAGCAGTTTAGTGCCCAGAGCATGATCCTGGAGACCGGGCTCCCTGCTTCTCCCTCTACCTGTGTCTTTGCCTCTCTCTCTCTGTGTCTCTCAAGAATAAATAAATAAAATCTTTAAAAAAAGAAAAAAAAACTTTGGACAAACCTGGATACAAATGGGTGGTCACTCTCAAAGAGAGGTGAAGTGGAAATAAAAATAAGTAGAAATAACAAATGAAATTTAAAAGAAAAAAAAGTGACTTATTGTATTTCTTTATTTACCCCTATGATAAATTACCAAAATAAATGTCTGGATAAAGAATGTTATACCTTTGAAAAGCAAATCCTTGAATGTGACTGTCTCTCAGTTAAAATACACACATGAAAAAGACAAGTGAGTGGACTTGACCACAGTAGTCTGTTATCTGAAAACAGGGACTGTATCTATATCATGTCACTCTATCATTAGTGACAAGTGGATTAATGGGACATAGTATGTAACTAATAAAATTTATTAGTTTAATGAATAAATGAAAAATGAATGCTTAATCAGGCTTACATATGAAAAAGCCACTTAAAATTCAATGTTAAGGTTCTGTTATTCTTTAACAGGTCAGATGCTAATATATAACAAATTTTCTTAACAGAGAAATTGGTTTTGTCTTCCTAAAGGGAAGAATGTTTTATTTCTCTTTACAACTCCAAAAGAGACCAGCACTGAATTTTGTGTGTATTAAATGTTTAAGGTTTATTTTTTTTCTATTTTTTTATGAGAGAGGAGAGAGTGTGAGGGCAATGGGCAGAAGGAGAGGGAGAGAGAGAATCCTGAGCAGTCCCGCCCCATGTACAGCACAGAGACTGATGTGGGGCTTGAGTGCACTACCCTGAAATCATAAAATGAGCTGAAATCAAGAGTTGGATGGTTAACCAACTGAGCCACCCAGATGCCCCATGTGTTTATGTTTTTCTTGAGGATGAATAACCTCTCCAGGTAACTTTTTTTTAAGATTATATTTATTTATTCACGAGAGACACAGAGGGAGAAGCAGAGACACAGAAAGAGGGAGAAGCAGGCTCCTCGCATGGAGCCAGATGTGGGATTTGATCCTTGGACCAGATCACACCTGGAGCCGAAGGCAGATGCTCAACTGCTGAGCTACCCAGGTGTCCCTCCGGGTAACTTTTTAAAGTTTTTTTTCAGTATTCTCTACTCCCAAAGTGGGGCTCGAACTCATGACCCTGAGATCAAGAGTCTCATGCTCTTCCTGCTGAGCCAGCAAGGCGCCCTAATAAAAAGGTAGCTTTTTATTTATGAAGGCTAAGAAGTGATTTCATACAATTACTTTAACCCTGGACTGAACAGTAAAGGTGAATTATCACGGGTGGGAGAAGAGGGAAAAATCAAAATATTTTAGAGGTGAAAAGGATTCTTCAAAAATATGATGGATACATGAAACACTGCTTAGTACAAGGACATAAATTACTTTTGAATGTGAGATCCCAGAGGATCACCTAAAAAAAGTTGACACAGGTTCAGTTCTAAGTTGAGCCCATTCACGTTCATAAATTTATCCAAGTGACTGCTTACTGCCATCTTTTTAGAAGCAGTGTTGATGTCCTCTTGCTCTGGCCTATAGCTTTGTTCTGTTTGAAAGTTTATAAGCAGTAAGGTTTCTACATTTCATCTGTTCAAAGTTCATTCTCTATGTGGAGAAATCAAAATATCTCTAGCATCACAGGAAAAATTACATTAAAATGGGAAAAGCAAAAAAAATCTATCACTAAATCTAGATGTTATACAGGGTTTCAGAGTCCTAATAGACCATATAATCCACATTCATTTTATCTACCATATGGATGAATAAACACCAGTGAAGCTGGATGTCTTGCTAAAGACTGGGAAGTGAGGGACTGGAAGCACTGAGGTTAGTAAGAATGCCATATACTCATAATCACTTCACAGGATTCTAAAACTAACACTATGAGGCCAAGATTCTCATTTTACATATTAAAAAATTAAAGCTTAGAGAACTCAAGATTACAAAACAAGTGGACTCAAACTCTGAATCAACTTCTAATAAGAAGCTTCCCTCTATTCTGTAGCAGTATTATATGTTATACAAAATAAGTCTTGCTCCTAAAGTTCTTGTTAATTCCTTGATATTAAGTTCAATAAACATGAGCACATCTCTTTTTGGTGCTTTTAAGAGACTTAATTATGGCAAAATTTTTCCATATTGTAGGTCTCCATCTTCTAGGTTTTTCAATTCTAAATTCCCAACTACCATTCTCCTTACAGATTTTGAAAGTTAATTTCTCCAGCAATGGCTATCAAAATCATAAATCCATTAACACACGAAACAAAAGGTAAAGAATACCTTGAACTACAAGTACAAAAGGACATAAAATAGTTTATTAAAATATATTAACCCATCTATACTGTATTTTCTATAATAAAGTTCAAGAAAAAAATGTAAATTAAGAATTATGCTGCTATATTAGTTTGTGTGATTATAAATAAGCAGCACCAGAAGGACTGAAGTTTGTAAGAATACAGGAAAATACTTATATGGAGGAGGTCCCACTCAATTCTCTTTTTAGTTTTAGCTCTACCTACTACGTGGTTCTCCCCAGTAACTTCAGACAAGAAGCATACTATTCTGTTGATGGTTTCTAATGTTTAGATTTTGGCTGCTTCTCACTAACTGGCAAAACTTACAGAGGCTAATAAGTTCCTTCCAGTTCAGAAACAGATGCTCCATGCAGGGCAAAAATTTGAAAAACAGTGAAAAGTAAACTCAATTAGGAAAATATTTAAGACACCTGCTTAGTTTATGCCTAAACTAACATCCTAAGTTTATACCTATAAAATGTTTTTTTGGTTTTTTGGGTAAGATTTTATTTATTTATTTCAGAGAGAGCAGCATGCACATACGCATACAAGAGTTACGGGAGGGGCAGAGGGAGAAGCACACTCCCCACAGAGCAGGGAGCCCTATGTAGGGCTCGATCTCCCGATCCTGGGATCATGACTTGAGCTGAAGGCAGATGCTTAACCAACTGAGCCACCCAGGCACCGCTATAAAAGGCTTATTAAAAGATTACAAAATTGGGGTATCTGCGTGGCTCAGGTGGTGTTTGATTCTTGATTTTGAATCAGGTCATGATCTCAGGGTCACGGGACTGAGCTCCACGCTCAGTGTGAAGCCTGCTTAAGAATCTCCCTCTCTTTCTCCCTCTGCCCTTCCCCACCCACTCATGCTCTCTCTAGGGGGAAAAAAGGCAAGAAACAAAAAAAAGATTACAAAGTTAACTCAAAATAGAGTAAAGAACATAAGACCTAAATCCATAAAACTCTTAGGAGAAAACATAAACAGGTACTCCTTGATATCATTCTTGGTGATGATTTTTTTTTGGGGGGGGGAAGGTTGGCATCAAAAGCAAAGGCAACAGAAAGCAAAAATAGGCTACATCAAATAAAAAGGTTCTGCACAGCAAAGGAAACCATCAACAAAATGAAAAGGCAACATATGGGATATAAGAAAATACCTGTGAATCATGTATCTGATAAGGGGTTAAAATCCAAAATACATAAAGAATTCCTATAACTCCTTTATTGTGACAGATAGTAGCTATCTTTGTAAGCACAGCATAACATACAAACTTGTCAAATCACTAGGTTGTATACCTGGAAACTATGCAACATTTTACATCAACTATATTTCAATAAAAAACAAGAAAAGGGGCACTTGGGTGGCTAGGTCCATTAAGTGTCTGCCTTTGGCTCAGGTCATGATCCCCAGAGTCCCAGGATCCAGCCATGCTGGATCCCTGCATCAGGATCCCTGTTCAGGGGGGAGTCTGCTTCTCCCTCTCCTTTTGCCCCTCCTCTTGCTTGTGCTCTCTCTCTCTAATAAATAATAAAATCTTTTAAAAGAGCAAAAACAAAAGCTCATACAACTCAATACGAAAAAAATCCCCATTAAATCTGATTAAAAGGTAGGCAAAGATCTGAATATACATTTTTTCCAAAGCAGACATACCAGGAGCTACATGAAATGGTGCTCAACAGCACCAAACAGGGAAATGCAAATCAGAATCATAACAGGGTATCATCACCTCATACCTTCAAAATGGCTATGATCAGAAAGATAAGAAATAACAAATGTTAGTGAGGATGTGGAGAAAAGGTTAAACCTCATGCACTTCTGGTAGGAATGTGAAATGGCATACCACTATGGAAAATAGTATGGAGGTTCCTCAAAAAATTATACATAGAAATACCACATGATCCAGCCAATCCTACTTCTGAGTATTTATTTGAAGAAAACAAAAACACTAATTTAAAAAGATATATGCACACACACCCCCATGTTCACTGCAGCTTTATAACAGCCAAGACATGGAAGCAACCTAAGTGTCCACTGATGGAAGAAAAAAGAAATGGAAGAGTACACATACACATACACACATGTGCACGCACAAGCACAATACAGTATTATTTAGTTGCAACAAGGAAAAAAATTTGCCATTTGCAACAACAGAGATAGACCTTGAGGGCATTATGCTAAGTAAAATAAGTTAAACAGAGAAAGACAAATACTGTATGATCTCACTGATGTGTAATCTTAAAACAAAATCCAAGTTCATAATTAAAGAGAAAAGATTGGTGGTTGCCTGAAGCAGAGACCAGGATATGGAAAAACTGGGTGAAGGAGATCAAAAAGTACAATCTTCCAGTATAAAATAAGTCCTGAGAATTTAGTATACAGCATTGTGACTATGGTTAATCATACTGTATTTGTACATTTGAAAGTTGTTTAGAGTGGCTCTTAAAAATTCTCACAAGAAAAATAACCGTATAACTATGTATTGTTAACTACACTTCATGGGGTGATCATTTTGCAATATACATACTTGGAACCGTTATGTTATATACTTGAAACTAACAATGCATCAATTGCAGAAATTGATGAGTGCAGAACCTCTGAGTGCATCTAAGACCTAAAGAATCAGAATCTACATTTTTAAAAGAACTTCGGAAGATTCATATGCAAATTAAAGTTTGGGAAGAACTAGTCTATATTATCTCATAAGTCATGGAGCCTGGTACATGGTAAAATAATATTAGCTCCTATTGTTTTTCCTACTACCACTAGCACCTCATTAAGTTCTAAAGAGCTCACATTCTTAAACTGATTCTTCCACTATCCCTTTCACATACTATATGCAACCAGGAAAATTAGATAAAAGAGAAAGTTAAAATGGCACTCCAACACAAAAGCAGCCTCAGATTTTACATATTTTAAAGCCTCTATCTTCTACTACTGTATGTCAACAGATTAAGACAAAGCATATAATTACTGTTCAATAAATATTTTTAAAATATTTACTATTTGTGAAATCAACTCAAATAAACCAAACCTAGGAACAAATAACATAGTTATAATAACCCTTACATTAATAAGTGATAAATAATTGCAAGAAGAAAGGATACCTGCCAATGAGCAAAACAAATGTTCTTGCATTCAGTACAATAACATATTTTCATAGCCAGTTACATCTGTTAAATTTTGCTGAATATTTATTTTATATTAGGTGAGAAAAAATAAAAGCAAAAAACAATTAGTATATAGAATAATATTTAATCTATATAAGCTTATTATAATTTATAACCTATATAAGCTTATTATATATTATAGTATATAGAATAATATTTAAGCTATATAAGCTTATTATAACCTATATAAGCTTATAAGCTAATATTTAACCTATATAACCTATATAACCTATATAAGCTTATAACCTATATAAGCTTTAGTCCTTATATAATAAGGACTAAAAATTGTAAGTACTAAGAGTTTTAAATTTTGTCTAGATTTTCTAAAATTTCTATGAAAACCATTTACTGCTTTTGAAAAAAGTTTCTCACAGTTTTTCTTCTAACATGATTAAAATACCATACTATCATTGTAGAAAATTGGTTAAGTATACAGAAATAACATCAGCTAAGCAGGAAAAAAAAGATTCCTATTTTACCTCAACTGAAATGCAAAACCAGGAAAATTTTGACATTTTGTCCCCAATTTTTACATGTTTCTAACTAGTTTACACAAATAAAAATGTATGTAATAACTATATATCCATCATTCAACAAATAAAACATTGCCAATATAGCTTAAATCCCTATGGAATCCTCTCAAATTCCCCTCTGAAGTAAACAATACCCTAAATTTGTCTTTTTATTGCTTTCATGCATTATTTTATTATACTTCTATTACATATGCACACTCCCTAACTAAAATAATACATAGCACATTCTGCATCTTTTAAAATGTTATCTAAAGAGTATCCTTTTCCTTTATTCACTTAACATTCAATATATGAAATTGACAACATGTTGAAAAAGTGTAGCACTAGTATATACATGTCACTACTATATAATATTCTACTTATAAACATACCACAATTTATCTATCCATTTCCCTTTCAATGACATTTAGCTTGTTTCCCATTTTCCCCTATTACAAACAAGGCCGCTATATATAAACACTAGTAATATGTCTTCTTGCACACACATGAGAATTTATGTGAAATTTTCTCTAGGAAAATTTCTCTAGGAATTTCTAGGTTAGAGTATGCACTTCAAAGTTACTAGACACTGCTGACCTGTTCTGTAGGATAGAAATTACTATCATTTAAGAAAAAAAGTCTCATATTTCATACTGAATCAGAAAGTTTCTGAGCCATACAGACAGACCCAACTTATGAAAGATAGCTTCCTAAGTCCACTTATAAGTTGTATGTAATTTGTGATGCACTTTCCAGATGGTAAAAAGCAAAGCAATCACGATTACATTTCCTGATCAATTCATTTAACCCTTATGTAGTCTTTTTCTTATCTAAGAGTCTGACCTGGGTTAAAAGGCAGTCCTTTGCCATAATAAATATTCAAGACCACATCTACTAAATGAGTTAATCTTCTCCAGGCTCCTTAGTTTACCCTAAGGTTCTATAAATAAAACTGCATCCATTACTCCAGGTGTGGATTAAACAAAATTTGACAGAAATACAATAGTATTTTTAGTTTGTTGCCAGTATCTGGTCTTGAGGATTAGTGTTATATAGGCTATTATAGCCACTGGTAACAGTGTTGACTGATGCTGATTGTTAGATTCTGACCCCACAGGCATAACAGTTCACAGTTCATAATTAAAACAGTAATATACATCCTAGTAATATTCAGAGGACAATACTTTTGGATTCTCTTGTCAGCCATGGTGATACTCACCATCTTCCAGCCATTTATACTGCCTCTTCTTGCTCCTATGAATAAAGCCACTCATCTTTAAGGGTAAGCCCAAATTAAAAGTATAATTTTTTTTAAATTTTTTTTTTTATGATAGGCACAGAGAGAGAGAGAGGCAGAGACATAGGCAGAGGGAGAAGCAGGCTCCATGCACCAGGAGCCCGACATGGGATTCGATCCCGGGTCTCCAGGATCGCGCCCTGGGCCAAAGGCAGGCGCCAAACCGCTGTGCCACCCAGGGATCCCTAAAAGTATAATTGTAAAAGAATGTTCTTTTGATAACCAGCTCATATGGGTGGGTAAATCCATGGCTTTGATTTAACTCCTGGAAGGTGAAAGTAAGTAAGCCATAGATGAAAGATCAGGGATACCTTCTAGGAATGTACATGAAGTCTTCACTCAATCTATATAATAAGGTCTTCTGTGCCAACAATAATAGCAACGGCATACGTTTGATGATATGCTTTGTGAGAACATGAGTTAAGGACTCTACTCACTTAATTCTTACAACATCATGAATCCTCACAATCCCATGAACTATTATTCCCATTACATAGATAAGAAAATGAGTGCAGAAGATTCACATAATTCACATGATATCCATCAGTAAGTAATAGCAGGATGAATCTGAATCCAAGCAATCTGACTCCAGAGCCCACCATGCAATGCTACCTCTCTAGTAATAACTGTTCCTCCCTAGAATTATGGTGAATTAAATGGCTCAATGACAGGCTAGAGACATAAAATGAACAGTGTATTTGTTCAAATGGTAATTCACAGGTGACAAAGGAAATAAGCCAGGAAAATGCAACAAAACAGCAACAAAAAGTTTTTAAACCACCCCATTAGCAAGTGGTATTTCAAATAATGGAGATAGTCATGAGAGTTTTGAGAAATTTTTGAACCTGTGGATTCTGATGGGAAAAAAAGCAAACAAAATGGGAAATGGAAACATTTCCTTTGGTAAGTGGATATCAAGTGCATTCATTCATTATTCATTCATTCCTCCTGCAGAACATTTCCCTTGCTCAAGGTGGGAATAAACTACAGCAACCTTCTGTGATAATGAGACAGTTCCTGCAGAGAATGTAAACAGAAGACTCAATGAACTTTTCGTGGTGTATGAAGCAAATTCCAAATTCATACACCATTAGGACTAGAAGTTGAGTGCCCATGTAAGATGGAGTTTATGATAATGACATGGCAATTATAATAATCAATATTTGTTACAATGCGGGGGGCACCAGAGAAAGGGTACGTAACTCTATTCCAATAAACAAAGGGAGTATCTGAAGGACACGGAAAATTACAAAACAATAAAAAATAAAAAATATCGTTCCTACAGAGATAAGAATCTTTAGAGTCAGAGTCTTAAATCCAACTTCAGCTTGAGGCCTACCCAGAGAAAGAGAGTCAGAGGAGGCACCCAATCTTCCTTTGGGAACTGGTGACTTGTTTTGCAGCACTGAAGCTACCCAAACATAGCAATTGAATGCAAAAGGACTTGTAAGAGAAACATCCATTATCCCCTTCTTTAGTTTCTAGGTCTCTGGAACCCCTAGTGTCACCTAGCTAAAATACTACAGGTGACATATAGGTATTCCAACAAAGAAAGAAAACTACTTCTACCTAATACCAAAGAAAGTGTCCCTGATTCCTGATACATAGTTTCTCTTGGAGAGTTCTCAGCAGCTGAAAAGTTCTTCCCTTGAAAGACAGAAAAGCATCACCATCAGATAGGAGAGGTAGGTGGAGCTACTCTGTGTAAATATATCTTACAAAACCCCTAACTTTTAGAGATGACTTTTTAATGATAAACGGGCTTCTGAAAACTAAAAATGGTCCTTAGCAGAAATTCTATATTAAACAAGTAGGTTAGTAAAAGAGTTCATCAAGATTTTCTTGGATTTTGTACAATTCCAAAGACGACAGTAGGCATGGGGTGAAGGAGACACTACTGCCACCTACCCCTGACCACCCCCACCCCCCAACCCATGGCTTCCCCCTTTTGCATCACCACCACTCCTGAATCCCTGTTTCCTGAATTGTCGGAATTTTTTTTTTAACAAAACTAAAAAACAAAACAAACAAAAAAAGCTTTCAGAATTTTTAGCTTTCAAAATTTTTAAATTTGTAAAAGCACTTAAAATATTTTTGAGAAAGCTTCTACTTTTTTTAGTTTAAGAAAACATTTTTAAAAATTAATTGTAAATACCCACACTTGCAGCTTTAGTATCACACCTTCCCAGCAATATGTTAATATTTCAAAGATGTTTTAAAGAAACTTTTCTAGGTTAGTCTTTATTGCTAAGAACATCAAAGGAATTAAACTCAAAATATATATTACCCCTCCCATTTTCATGGCCCTTTTGTAACAAAATATCCATCACTCATTTCTGCATGTTTGCCACCCTGTCTTTTACGTATCAGTATGTGAAGCTATCTCCTCCATCAAGTTGCCTAACCAGGAAGGCCTCTGAGCAACTTTAACATACTGCTGAGGAATGACCCCTGGGGGAGTACTTATTTACCCGTTTGAGGAACACATTCTAGATTTCCATATGGGCAAATCAACTTTTTAAAAATCACTAAAAGCCGGATTCTTGTGGCTATTCATGTGTCCAGATATCTTAGTTCACCCATATCATACATATACTTAAATAACCAAATTAAGTGAATTCATAAAAAAAAAAGAAAAAATTAACTAATAAAAATAGTTCCACCCCTCTTCTACTCATGCACCTTAGAGTAAAGCATGGGAGATAGAATCTATTGTTCTGTCCATTAGTATGGGTTTTTGAGTGCTTCTCAGGTGAAACACCTCACTTCATGGCTATTGTATTGTGTTCTTCATACAATATGATATTAAAAACACAAATCAGCAACTCTGTCTAATAAACACACAAATAGCTATCTTACCCATTATCAGAGGAAAATCCCACTCTGATGTGTACGTATGTATCCTATTTATCCAATAAATAAATAAAAATGGCAAGGCAAGTTTAAGTGACATTATTAGAATATTTCTGGCCAATACACATAATTAAAAGTAAAAATAAGAAGACAGTTACTTCCTTAAAAGTAAAGTTTTATTGTATTTCAGACTTGTAGTCCAAATTGATACAGTTTGGATTATATAAGATTAGTTAACTATATTTGCATACAATATAAAATTTTCAGATACTAAGAAAAGTATCCAGGAGACCAGGACCCCTCTGATAATCAATAGTAGTTCACAGTATTACCAGTCTTTTTAAAAATATACTCCCTAAGAGAGACTGGGAGATGTGTCACTTAAATATTAAAACTAATAGTGGCACAAACTGAATTATCATCTACTTGATCAAATGTGACCATTTTGTTTAGAGCAACAACTGAAATAGATTTCCTCTTTTATCCTGCTCTCTGCTTTGTGTTCTTATGTTTTCAGTGTATACTATCAATCTCTAACCTACATCCATTCAAATGTGTTTACTGATACTTCTGTGATAGGATCTTTTTTCTTTCCTGTTCTTGACTTCCTTTTCATTCTCTTCTTCCCTATAACCTATCCCTTTTACCTGTCTTTCGTATCATTTTAATCTAGTTACTGTGCATATGGAAGTGTGATAATGCATATGCATACATAAGTATTACTGCCAATAATTTATCAGGCACTGTGTAGATGCTTGCACACAACAATGAATAAATGTCTTCAAGGAGCTCATCATTTAGAAAAAAAGAAATAGTACCTACAAATATTTTAATAAACTGAGTCACTTTTGCATGAGGTCTGATCTGAGCCTGAGGTGTGTAACATTACAACTTCCAAAGGTCTGATCAGTATTCCTAGACTCTCTATTAGTCCAGTGGGCAAGATGGCATGACCAATGAAACTTTAATTGATGTCCAAGCCAGTGTGCCAATTTCCAAGTTAAGCTTCCTGAGTTGAGTAAGAATAGTTTAGAAGATGGTAATATATCAGCACAACTTCAAATGTGAACCTCAAAGCAGAACGAGCACTCTCAGGCAAGCAGAAGAAACAGCATTAAGATTTGATAAAAATGCTCTGAAGCATAATGAAACATGCTGATAACTAGAAAACAAAAATGTCAACAAGCATACCTCTGGTAGCATAATAATCATCACAGTAAACTTTTATTGAGTGCCTTCTATGTGCCACTATAAATAGATACTGCATTTTCCCCATCTCAAAGATGAGGAAATTTTGTCATAAAGAATTTAACTTTCTTAAAGTCAGAGAACAGTAGAGAACTGATTTAAACTTGGGAACTATGACAACAAATGACTTAATGTTAATTATTTTTTTTCTTTTTCATTTCCAACACCAAGAAATCTGACAATAGAGTACAAACTTAAATAGAGAATAATTTCCACTAGGCAAGCCATCTTCAAGGTCTCAGAATCCCTTTGGTCTCAGGACCTGTTATATAAAGATATTTTGTCTTAAAAAAAATTGAGAACCCCAAAGAGTTTTTGTTTATATAGAACATATCCAGTGATATTTATCACACTAGAAAGTAAATCTGAGAAATTAAAAGCACAAGAACTTGGAGCAAAAACATTAGCGTATATCATGCAGCATTTGCAAACTCCACAGTATACTCAGGAAAGAACAAGACTGAAATGGCAAAGAATGTTTTAGTACTATGAAAATAGTTTTAACCTAACAAACTATCTAAAAGGGTCTCAGAGACACAGAAAGATCCCTGGAACATACTAAGTAAATTGCTGTAATAGACTATTTACTGTATTTTAAAATAAATTATGAACCTTGATTACCACTACTGTCAGAATTTGGAAACCCTAGTTGAAGACTATTTATTTAAAACAGAGGCCTCATTTCAAAAGATTCAGGGAAGTCAAGGGGGGCATGCCTAACACCACACAGCTATTTGGTGGTAGTTATTTAATCTTACTATATTAAAGAATAGATCTTTGTCTTCTGATTATAAAATATCAGTAGACAAATATTTGGAGACAGTTAGCAGTAAGGAAAGTAACTACACAACAATGAACAGGGTATCAAAATTCCAAAGATTTCTGGAATAAGTCAGTACTGTCAGTCCTGTGCAGAAAAAGCAGATAGTGCTGGCTTCGTTTCTCCATTCACTTGTATAGGCTGCTCCTAAGCTTCCATTTTTGAAGCAAATTCACAGTTCTAAATTAGATCAGCCTAGCTAAAAACTCCATTTCCATTTGCACTTCCAGACAGGATAGAGTTCCAGATTAACTCTCACACTTGAAATAATCAAAAGACTAAACATCAGTTTTGAGGCACCAGATGTGGGCAATGCAGCATACTGCTGATCCCTGAGAGAGGGGAAACAAAGTGAATCCTAGGATTGCTGAGAGGGGCTAGGGAAGAGGGAGATATACCTCACTTAAAAGTCTAACTAAAGAAAAAAAAAATAATAAAATAAATATTTCAGACACAAAGAAGATGAAAAACTTTATCAGCACCAGACCTACACAATGAGAGTGTTAAAACAAGTTCTTCAATCACAAGAAAAATAATACCAGCTAGAAATATGGACCTACACAAAGGACTAAAACATGTTTCTTAACCATAATGAAATTAAATATCAATAATAAAAATATCACTAGAGAATCTCCAAATATTTCGAAATCAAATATACTTCTAAGTAACCCATGGGTCAAGGAAGAACTCAACAGGAAAATTCTAAAATTCATTCTATTTTGAACTGGGTGAAATGAAAACTCAACATAGCAAAAACTGTAGGATGCAGGTAACACCACAGCCAGAGGATAATTTTTAGTACTAAAATGCCATTTAGAAAAGATAAAAGGTCTCAAATCGATGACCTCAATCATACCTTAAGAAACTAGAAAAAAGGGTTGCCTGGGTGGCTTAGTCAGTTAAGTGTGCTTTTGGATCAGGTTATGATCCCTGGGTCCTGGGATGAAGTCTCACATTGGCCTCCTGCTTGGTGGGGAATCTGCTTCTTCCTCTCTCTTTCCCTATCCTCCCTGCTTATGCTCTTTCTCTCAAATAAAAATCTTTAAAAAAAAATAAAGAAAGAACCTAGAAAACAAAAAGCAAATTAAATTCAAAATAAGAGTAATGGAAGTCAAACATATTGAAAACAGAAAAACAAAACCAACGAAACCAAAAACTAGTTCTTTGAGAATATCAGTAAAATGGTAAGCCTCTAGCCATACTGGGGGGGGGGGGGGAGGGAAATAATTCACTAATATCAGGAATGAGGTAGAGACTCTAACTACAATTCTATAAATATTGTGCCAGGTAGACTCTAAGATGGCTCTCAATGTTCTCTGGTATTCATACCCCCTATATAAACCATTCCCCCAGAGTGTGAGCTGGCCTAGTAATTTTTTTTTTTTAAGATTTTATTTATTTATTCATGAGAGACATAGAGAGAAAGGCTGAGACACAGGCAGAGAGAGAAGTAGGCTCCATGCAGGGAGCCCGATGTGGGACTCGATCCCAGAACTCCAGGATCATGCCCTGCGCCAAAGGCAGATGCTCAACCACTGAGCCACCCAGGCGTCCCTAGTAATTTGCTTCTAATCAATATGGCAAAGGTAGTATGATCATTTCTATGATCAGGCTCTTAATATTTTGTCTTCTATCTTGCTAGTAGACCTCCTCCCTTGTGGGCTTTGATGAAATAAGCTGCCATGATGGAAAGGCTTAGCTAGCAAGATACCGAAGAAAGCAATTTCCAGCCAACTGCCACACTGTGGCCTTCAGTTCAAATAAAAGAACTGAATCTTGACAAACACATATGAGTTTGGAAGCAGATCGTTCCCAAACAGGTCTTTAGATGGGGCCCCGGTTCTGACCAATATCTTGCTTAGAGCACCGTAAGAGACCCTGAAGCAGAGGACCAAGCTAAGCTGTGCTTAAATCCTCATGAATAGAAACTGACAGACAATAAATGTGTATTACTTTAAGACACTAAATTTGTGATACTTTGTTAGGATATCAAAAGATGATTAATACAAATATTTAAAAGATAACAAAGAAATATTATGCCAGCCAATAAATTCAATTTAAATGAAATAGACAAATAGGCATTTCTTAAAGTACATAAACTAATAAAGTTCACTCAAGAAAAAAATAGGTAGTGATCACTGGGTGGCTCAGCAGTTTAGCACCACCTTTGGCCCAGGGCCTGATCCTGGAGACCCGGAATCGAGTCCCACATCAGGCTCCGTACATGGAGCCTGCTTCTCCCTCTTCCTTTGTCTCTGCCTATCCCTCTCTCTGTGTCTCATGAATAAATAAATAAAATCTTTAAAAAAAATAGGTAACTTGAATAGTCCTTTATTTATAAAATTGAAATTATAATTAAAAATCATGCCCAGAAGGGTCTCCAGGCCCATATATCTTAACTGATAAATTCTACCAAACATTTAAGGAGGAATAACACCAATTCTACACAAATTCCTTAAAAAGATAAGAGAAATACCTCTCAACTCATTCTTTTAAGCCCAGATTAGCATATCAAATTCTGAGACCGTATAAGAAAAAAAAAACCCTACAAATCAGTATTACTCAAATATAAAAATTCTTAACATTTTAGCAAATTGAACTCAATAATATATAAAAGGAACAGTATATAATAACCAGTGCTATTTATCTCAGGAATATAAAATTGGTTTAAGATTTAAAATAATAATTGGTATAATTCTTAGAGCAACACAGTAAAAAAAAATCATATGACCATTTCAATAGATGTGGAGAAAACATTTCAGAAAATTGAAAATCTGTATTTGATAAATACTTTCAACAAATCAGGAACAGAAGGGAATGTCCTCAATCTAATAAATCACATCCATGAAACTTAGAACTAATATCATGCTTAAGGGTGAAACATTGTTTCCTAAACATCAAGGACAAGGCAAAGCTATCCACTCTAATTACATCTATTTAACACTGTATGAAGATATAACTAATTCAAAAAGAAGAAAAAAAAATCCAGATTGGAAAAGAAACAGTTACTTTCATTTTTCATGGATGATGTACTGTCGAAATAGAAAATCTTCCAGCATGTACAAAAAAGCTACCACAGCTAGTGAGTTTAGCAAGGTGCAGGAAACAAGATCCATTAACAAAAATGTACTATAGTCTTATATAAGACATGAATACCCATAAATTGAAATAAAAAACTTGTAACAGTATCAAAAATTATAAAAGAGATAAACTAAGTAAAAGATGTGTAATATGTGTTCAATGAAAACTACAAAACATTACTAAAAGAAATTAAAGAAGAATTAAATAGATACACCATATTCGTGGATCAGAAGACATCACATTGTTATCAATTCCCCTTAAAATGATAAATTCAACACAATCCCAAACAAAATCTCAGAATTCTAGAAACAAGGGACACCTCGGTAGCTCAGTCGGTTAAGTGTCTAAATTTGGCTCAGGTCATGATCTGGGGTCCTGGGATGAACCCTTCATCAGGCTCTGCACTCAGTGAGGAGTTCTGCTTGTCCCTTTCCTTCTTCCTCTGCCCATCCCCTCACTCATGTTCTTTCTCTTTCAAATAAACAAAATTAAAAAAAAAAACTGTAGAAACTGATATGCTGGTTTAAAATTTTTCAATTTATATGCAAAGTGCCTAGAATTTACAAAACAATTTTGAAATAAATGACGAGGCTGGATACACTACCTGATATGAAGACTATTTATTTTAAAGACTTATTCACTAGAGAGAGGCAGAGAGCAAAAAGCACAAGCAGGATTCCCCTCCACTCTGAGCACAGAGCCTGACGCAGGATTTGATCCCACCACTCAGAGATCATGACCTGAGCCAAAACTATGAGTTGGCTGCCCAACCGACTGAGCTAACTAGGTGCCCCTGAAGATTTATTTTAAAGGTACAGTGATCAAGATGCTATGGTACTGGCGTAAAGACTTTGATAAATCAGTAGAACAAAACAAGTTCAGAAATTGACCTTCAGATAATGGTCAATTGATTTTCAACAGAGATAACAAGAGAACTCAATGGGGAAGGTAATCTTTCCAACAAATGGTGGTAACAAAACTACACAGCTTTATCTGTAAAGAAAATCTATCAATTTCAACCCTTACTTCACATCTTATACAAAAAAGAACTCACAATGGATAACACATCTAAATTAATGATTAAATGTATGTCATTTAATGTACTACTTCTTAAGACTATTACTAGCAGTCAAACTCAATTCATAAGTAACAGAAGGATTCATGGTGTGAAAAAAACTGTGAGAAATATATTCTATTCCTTTTTAAAATAACTACAACTTAGAATACTTTATTAAAAATTGAGAAATCTAATAAAGAAGTCTAATTTTGTTTAACTCAATAATACATAAATACGTTGGACTATGGAGCTCTGTATTTACACATTAATTATTAGTATCCTATAATACATAAATACATTGGACTATGGAGCTCTGTATTTACATATTAATTATTAGTATCCTATTAAGGACAGTTTGAGAAACTATGGTCTTGGCGAAAATTTTTGTTTTACATGTTATGAACTAATGTCCAGAGTAAGTAATTTATTTGATCAAGTTCACTTGTTAAATGAGAGAAGTCCCAGGCTTAGGTCTTTTGTTCTTTGTATTATAATACAGATTATCATTTTCAATTGATGTGCCCTAAAGATTTCTTAACCATGTAATGATTATTTCTGTTCTTCTACTTTCCCTTGGTCATCATTTTCATAACTTTTATCGCTATATAGTATAATAATCTGTTTTTCCCATGAGAATGAGCACTCCTTTTGCCCAGATAGCATGGAGTGATCATTTTATTTTGCTTAACTAGTCCATAGACCAGAAACTTATGGAATCTCAAATCTCAATAAATGCCGCATGAATGAAAGAACTGAGAGAAAAAAGGATTCCATGTGAACAGCCCATAGAGTACAAGCCCAAGAGAAGACTACAAAATTCTAAACTGGGAAGAAAAATAACTGAGTAAAAACTGATCTAAGAGAGTAAGGTAAGGTTAGTGGAAAATCAAGAATAATATTTAAAGAGCAAGAACTCCAAAAACTCAATGAGATATGATGGTATCACCAATACAGAGAGGATATTGGCTTACAGGACAGTTGATACTTTCTTGTCAATCACTAAATGACTTTTTTTTTTTAAGATTTTATTTATTTATTCACGAAAGACACACACACACACAGAGATGACAGAGATAGAGATAGAGATAGAGATAGATAGGCAGAGACACAGGCAGAGGGAGAAGCAGGCTCCATGCAGAGAGCCCAATGCGGGACTCGATCCCAGGTTTCCAGGATCACGCCCCGGACTGAAGGTGGCGCTAAACTGCTGAGCCACCAGGACTGCCCACTAAATGACTTCTTAAACTAAACATCAAGAAGAGGGTCTGCTCCATGCAAAAAGTAGCACATTATAATATAAAACCACATTAATTATTTTATTTGGTAGCACAAAGGGATTAAGTATCAGTTCAATACACTGAAAGAAAACACTCCATGCTTGTTATTTTCAAAATAAAATTGTTAGAAATATATGAGAACAAGTACATCACAAAAGGGACTAAAATTAATTGCCCATGCTAAGCCTTTTTGACATACATAAACTCATTTAAGATCTCATAACTACCCTGTGGAGTAGATATCCTTTCAAACAAATTTAAGGAACTTAGGAGTCTACATTCAGTCATAAGAATGCAGATTAGTAAACAAATAAAAATAAAAAAAGAGAATGCAGATTAGTAAGAATCTACATTCATAAATATCTGGGTTGCCAAGTTTTCCCCAATAATCTTTAAATCCCAAGATCTGTAATGCAATAAAGTTTTCCAACAGCTTCAATTTTGTGAACAATTTACTTTTCCTGACCTACATACAGAACCCTCTTGTTGGTCATTTAAAAATTGCAACAGGTCCCTCATCTTGTTCAGGACATACCCCAGGAATTCAAAACACCTGCTTTTTCTAAGGGGCATCTGAGACTTGTAAACTTCCTATGTGGTTTTGTATCAAAATGGATCTGTGATTTTTTTTTATGAGACTGGATATAAGAAGAGGAATACTTATAGACTACTTAATACATTCCAGATATTATGCTTTCTAGAATTTCCTATATTTTTCACACACTTGTTACGAGATAAATCTCTTTGCAGATGAGAAATATGAGGCTCAGAAATTAGGTATCTTATCTTTTCCAATGTCAAAATAGTGGTGCAACCATGAAGTAAATAAACTTACTGATTCTATGGCGTTTACTTTTAAGTACAAAATGTAAATAATAGTTTTATAAGAAATAATGACAGTACCATCATCTTACAACTTCTAGAGTATCTTCTCTTTCAAGTCCTGGACAAGGAGGAATAACAACTGTTTTGGGGTCTTTTACACTTTGGCAAGTGTGACATGGTAGAAAGGAAGAGTAATTTAGAGTCATACCCTGGCTATTAGTCTTGGATGTTCAATATCTGTTTAGTTATCCACTTTCTCTGAACCTCAATTTCCTCACTTCTAAAATGGACAGGATTTTAAAAATGGCTTCTTGAGAAGCTGGTGTGAAGCTTAAAATAGGGAACATGCGAAAGGCTTTATACAATATTTTAACAAATGCTAGTTATGATTAATTGCTATTAACAAAAATAGACTAAGTGGACCTAGAAAGGTATTCAGCTGAATCTATCCTCCATTCTGTTCTTATAAGAAATATGTAAATCTAAAGAAAATAATAAAACTGTTGTCAGAAATAAGAACTAAACAAATTACAAAAAGGGACTGAAGAGATATTCAAAGATTAGTAAGTTTTGACTTTCATTTGCTAAAGACTAAACAATGAGAAGATTTAGAAAAGAAAATTATGAAGATCAGTCCTGATAAGGATGCTATATGACAAGCATGCAAAGTTAAGTGAAACCAGTTTGTGAGGTGACAAACTAACATAAAGGCTGATTCCAAAAACTATTTGACAGCATCTGAATGGACTCTGTCCCTGGAAGAATGGCTAAACTGAAAAAAAAAAAAAAAAAAAATAGGTCTGTCTAGCTTAAGATGGAAAAGTAGACAACCTGATTAGGTGTGTGATTTCTTTCATCTTAAATAAGTGCTAGTAAGAGATTTAAAGGAGCTTACATCATCCTAACCCAACTTTTTCCTTATCCAAGAACTAAGATCACAAGTTACAGGCAGATGCTGTTTTGAATGCAAAGAAGAGTAACAAACAACATTTTCCCTCATGGGTTTATTTAAACCTAACTTTAAAATACACTCTTTGCTCACCCAATAGTTTTTCTTCACATTCAGAACATTCAGAAGGAGCAGTTACATAACAAAACAGAGATTAATGGGAACATAGATGCAGTATATAGAAAACACTTACTTTAATTCTCTGTCCCTCCTGTCTTGCTTTGCTATTTAACTGCTTCATCTCGTGTTTTGTACCTGAGATCAAGAGGCATAAAATACTATTTCAAAATTTGTGTGTCCTTTCTAATTATTGCATTTGAACTCGTAGCAGCTATTAAAACCTACACCATTTTCCCCTTCGAAAATAAAAACAATAGCAAATAATAAACAATCTAGAGAAAATATCTACTCTAGACAAGAGGAAGTAACACTAAACTTTATTACCCATCAATGGTATCAATGGAGGACAATGAGTAAAAATTTATCTTTTGATTCACACAACTAGATTCTCCCTTTTATAAGGGAAACTATCAAAATCAATCTGGTAGTTGGATAACACAACCACAGCTACCTTATCAAAGCCTGAATAAAACACATGGAGTTTAATTCAGGAGTCGCCATTCTGTTGGGGGGAGGAAATCTATACAATTTTATATCTTCCTCAGTTGCCAAATGTGCCATTTTTTTTCCTTTGAGATATCTCTCCTCTTTCCATTATTTTGTATTCTTGATCCTATCATCCTAATCTATGTCTTATTTCATCTCAAGGAGGCCTATGTAGTAACATTTTACCAGATCACACTATTTCTTGTCATTCCCTCACTTTGGATCCATCCCTCATACTACAATATACTGATGTTTATTTACAAAACCCTTCGTGTCATTCCCTGCATAAATATTTATTTTTAAGTAGCTCCCTACTCATCAAAAGATAGACTACATTTCCTGAACAGAAAGGTTACCTGCCTAATCACACACATTATTTACCTATATAGCAAGATCATTTACTCTTTACTGAATTTTGTGATTTTGAGGTCTCTGAACTTGGTCCCATCATTCCACATTCCAGAAAGCTATCCCTTTCAATCTTACTCATACAAATATTGTCTGTCCTACAACAGTCTACTCAAACACTTCCTCTTCACTCTTTCCTGATCACTGAAAGTAATTTCTCCATCTCCTGTAATGCCATGATAATCAGTGAAATTAATTTAATAATTAACTATTTGCTGCTTAATAATTATAGCTTCTTTATTACTGCCTTAAGAGTTAAAGTTTTATAATTTATTTAACTCTTTAGGTAAATAAGACTTGTATTTCTAATCACACTTCCTGAACTCTAAAATATGCTTTGTTCACTTTTAATGATGCAGAAACTGAGTGCACCTAACACATCTCAGCTTTTTAAAACTGGAGAACCAGAGTAAAGCACAAGTTCCTTTGAAGCAGAGAGACAATGTTATCCTTATTTACAAAGGTAGCTCTCATTACACTGTGCTATACTGGGAGAAGAAAACTACAGGTTCTCTCTACCCCTAGATATTCCCAAGGCCTCTCTACCGTCAAATGTAAATGACCTACATATCGGGCTCTCTCCAAGCTCCAGCAGTATAACCCTTCCTGGGGTCGAAATGAATAGATAGCACCTGAGGGGAACTGAGGCTCTATTACCTCATCTCCAACTTGTTATCCATCAAACTAGAGTGGCTGTTTGCCAAGCTCATCCACATGAATGAAAAGACACTGAATATCTGCTAAGAAGGGAGAGAATAATAAGCAAAATTAAAGATTACTTTAGTTACATCAGACAGAAATGGTCTAGGAACAGCTAGAGAGGTAACATTAAACTCGTCCAGATAATGTTAGGGACTCATTTTAGTTTCCATGGAATTTGAAAGCTGTATGTCTCTTCTAGTTGAATTTTTATTTATTTTTGTTTCCCTTACCCAAAGGAAGTATCCAATCTATGGTGTTGTGTATGTATGAGTCTTAGGAGGCTAGAGCAACTCTGAATCTTTGTACTCTTATATTCATTTTCTACCTGATGTGGTCTATCAGGCTGCCGTCCATGTGTACTCCTGACAAATGGTTTGAGAAATGACCACTGCTGGTGCCTTTTTTTTTTTTTTTGTAATAAAATGAACCCTCATTTTGCTACCTCACTCTAACAGGTAGCAAAAAGTCAGAGTACGCATTAAAATCAAAGAACTCAGAACATACACTTACTATTTATTTCTTAATTAGAAGTCTTTGAAGTTACTTTGTGCTGAGTCACATGTAGCCTCTAAACCTAGTATTTTAAAGCCAACTCATCACCACATAACTGGTTTTCCCCTTCTCCACTAATAGGCCTAAGTCCGGAAATTTACTAAGGTAGTTATTATTAGTACCCACCTCCTTTCTATCAATGAAAAAAAGAAAAAGAAAAAAAAATTGAGGCAAAGAGAAATAATTTACCGAGTCATAGAGCTAGGAAGTAGAAGTGCCAGAAATAGAACTCATACAACTTGATTTCAATGTTCAAGCTCTTAAATTCTATGCGTGTCTACCTCACATCACACTATACTATGCTGGCTAGGTAACTTTAATTTTTTTTTTAATTATACCATGTTCCATGTCCTCTTTTGAAATATCAATTGCAGATCCTCTTTTCTCTTCAGTTTTCTCCTCTCTTCCCCCATTCCTTTAGTATATGGCAGAAAATTTAAGACATTTCTTCTCTGACTTGGGAAATACAAAGGTAGGGGGGCTAAAAAGTAACTGCAAAATTTTGAATATTTGAATTCTAGGCCAGAGTCTATCACTAACTAGACAGACTGTCTAGCCAAACCTTTTGTGTGTTTTTTATCAACAGCACCTATCTCAACCTAGCCAAATTTCAAACTCTCTTAGTTTCCTCACCCATACAATAAAAGGACTGGATATAGATAGCTAACACACTTTCCAGTTTTGAAATTCTATGATACTGCAAAATCAGGAGGAAAGGAAGAGCAACATGGACATGACTGTTTCACTGTGCAAACCATATTTATACAGAGAAGGAACAACCATGATAAAAATTTAACAATTAGAAAAAATAAGCAATCAAACTCCGTGCAATTGAATGTTGCTTTTTTCCCCTAAAATAACTACAATAGATTGTATATAACCTGAAAAATGCTCATAATTAAAACATCAACTGCTGGTCACTGCTGGTGCCTATAATTTTTATTAGTGGTTACGTACCACTGATCTCTCTTACTTTTTAAACTGAGAAATGAAAAATTCTGTATCTTAGGGAAAGAGTGTCAACAAGAAGACTGTTCCCTTTTCCTGTAAGCCCTATCATAACTCTAGGATGCAAACCCCAATGATACTTCAGTACTCTGAGCTTGGTCAGGCTGGGTTGCAAAGCTGAGAGGGCAAGAAACCCAAGATGATGTGGCCCCTTGGAATTTCCATGAACTAAAATGATCACACAACATTTCAGAAATGGAATTTGTACAGCAGGAAATACGACCATGAAAATGAACAACGAAACATTAGATATTTGGAGGTAATAATAATAATGATGGTAATAATAGTAATAGCAGCTTTCATTTATTGCTTCAATAAATGAAATACTTCACAGCTATTATTAGAACTCATCTTTACTCAAACCCTACAAAGTATATGCAAAATTATCATAATTTTAGAGATGAGAAATCAAGGCACAAAGAGGTTGAGTCACTTGTCCAATGTCACAAACTACAATTCTCCAGAGTCAGTGATCTTAAAGTCATTTTATTAAATGCTTCACTAAGTAATATCATCAATCAGGACAATAACTTGTAAGCAGGGGAAAAAGGAAGCCTATTACCATTAATACCACCACCATCTACTTCGAGCTTTGAGAGCTTCATCATAAATCAACTTTGATTCTTTTCCATTTCCAAACACAATTAATCTAGTAAATCTAACAATTCTTCCCCAATTTGATTATATTCAGTAAACATATATGTACAGAGCATCTATTACATAAAAAGCATTGTACTAGACAGAGTAAAACTTTTACAACTAAGTTTGTCAGGACTTCGGCTTTCCCAAGAAAGAAATAGATAAATGAAGGGGAAAAGAAGTATTTTATTTATGTCTCTTAAAAATCTAAAGGAAGTATATTATGTAGGACAAAATCAGCAAATAATGCTTATTCATTACACTTAGGATGTAGCACAACTACAAATATATTCATTCATTTAAATTTGGTTAATCATTACACATAGATCTAGTTAATACATTCTGAAATACAATGAATTAAAGCCAACACACAGCACTAAGTACCACTGATTTAAGCACTTCACCTATATTTATCTCACTTAATCATAAAGTTACATGCATTTAAAATTCATGACAACCTTATAAAGTACTTATTATCCCATTTCACAAATGAATAAACTAAGGTACAATGAATTTGAGTAACTTGTCCAGAATCATACAGGCAGTAAGTAGCAGAGTTGGGATTAATGCCCCTGGCACTCTGGCTCCAGAAGCTGTGCTCCTGACCACTGCCTTTTAAAGAGGATGGAAAAAAAAATTTGGAACTAGAATAAATCATTAATACGGTAGTAAATAACAAAAATCATGGTATTCTCTGCCCTTTATACCTGGTGCAATGTCAAATATAGAAAACATTTGTTTATAGGAAAGGATAAAAACTAAGGGAAGGAGGAACTCCTTATATCTCCTGCTCTCATCTAAACTATCTGAGATCTTAATCACTCTTTTCAATCTCTGGTGCTTTAATCACCACTTTTCATATATTTCTGAAAATAAAAGTGTTATTCACATCATAATGATGCTGTTATTTTTTAATTGGTGTGTTTTGTTCTGCACAGGTAGGCAGCAGGTCAATGGTGCAGAAACCAGGACTCTACCAAAGGTGGAGAGGTTTGAGGGATATGTCACAAGTGCTCTTACTTCCTTATGATTTCTTATGAGTGCCTCAAACATGCTGTCTCATTTCCACATTTCTTAAAAATGCTGACCATGTCTACCATTTCTTCTATAACCACTATTAGATACAGCACTTATTTCTGTGTCTGCCTAACAAAAATTCTCTCTTGAATGATGCGCTATGGATAGTTCTGATAACTAGAAACTCAACGAATCACCTGAATACTGTGAGGCTACTTTTCTTTGTGGATTTGGGAAAAATAGGGCAGACAGGAGCTCTGCTGGAGTGACTTCTCCTACTCTGAGAAAACATGTATGAGACTATTTACACTGATGAGAGGTTTGTGGCCTCTTAACCATACAACTCCAGTAGAGCTCACTTACATATTAAGGTTACTAGAGCAGAAGGCTATCTTTGTTAGATTTAAAGTCAGTACCTGTTAGGCAAAAAGTATGCAAAGTAAACACTCCCCTTAAAAAGCTGTTAAATAGATACTAAGTTCAACCTACATGACTTGGTGTAGCCAATCTTGTACAGTAAAATGCATGGTTATAATACACTAATAGAGTAGTACTAATAGAGTTCATGTGCCAAATATGATTTTACAGTAATCCAAAAAATTATTCTTTCTCCCTTACAGTTTTAGTCGGGCAGGGAGGGAGGGAGAACAGCAACTCAGTTGAATCCAACTAAACTAGGAGCATATGCTTTATAACTCCACCAAACTACTCATTCTGTAGATTTATATACTTTTTATTGTGGCCTATTAAGTATTTTCAAGATTCACAAAAAGTAAAATAAAAAAATTTCCTATCAGCAATATAAAACCAAATTATTGTGGCCTATTAAGTATTTTCAAGATTTACAAAAAGTAAAATAAAAAAATTTCCTATCAGCAATATAAAACCAAATTATTTAAAAAATAACACAACTTGCTTGTGATGCAAATGTTATTATTTATACTGGTAAAGTCTAAATAAATTTCAATGACACTATTTCTACAAAAGTATCTATAATTTCATTATATTTTAAATTGGCTTGTTAATAATTTTATAAACAATGTGTCAAAATTGGTTTATAGCCAATATCAGTATTTACTTCTAAGTTTAAAAAACTCAAATGCTATTATACTCAGTAGAATAAAGTACTTTGGTAAACTGAAATTCTTATTAACAAAATTATATTCATCTGTACTTACAATAGTGAAAAACAGTCAACTTAGTAGATGGTGTTTAATAATAAACTCAAAAAGTTGATAAACTTTCTATAAATCAGTGTTGAGAGCAGCTTGAAAGATAACCATAAATGTCTTTCTCTGGTGAGAAGAGTTCAGGGAAGAATTAAATCGAAGTCATAATAAAAAAAATAACTTCTTAACTAGATAGCTAAACCATTCTAGGTTCAAAATCATGACTAGGGCGGAAGCAGCAAAGTTAGTGGAAGAGCGGATTTCAGTGAAAATAAAAATAAAGGGTAGTATTAAATCACGTTCTATCTGATCTCTCAGTAGACAGGTAAGAAAAAATATATATAACTTTTCACTGTACATAATATAGACTAAAAAAAATTAAGAGTGAAAAACAGCATTTCACATTGACCGATAGATCTAACAGCAAAAAAGAAAAGGAAGATTTACTGTGAAGCCCATCTCTAGGGGCAAACTTAATTTCAGAATCATGAAATATGTAAAAGTCTGGATACACTATTATGTTCTCTTCTCCTAGAAGAACACAGTAAGTTAAAAAAAAAAGTTTGAAAGGAAAGTAAACATAAGGTACAAAAGCATCACAATGTATTTTAAGAAATAATGTTATCACACAGTAACTCAAGACTTTGAAAAAAAATAATCCAATATTAGTAAGTAATATTTTGTTCTCCACTATGTAAAATCCATACTTCACAATCTAAACAGGAAATCTGGGACACCTGGGTGGCTCAGCGGTTGAGTGTCTGCCTTTGGCTTGGGGCGTGATCCCCGTCCCGGGATCGAGTCCCGCATCGGGCTCCCTGCATGGAGCCTGCCTTTCCCTCTGTCTGTGTCTCTGCCTCTCTCTGTGTCTCTCATGAATAAATAAAGAAAATCTCTTTTTTAAAAAATAAATAAACAGGAAATCTACCTTTTCTATTCACAATATTATTTAAAGAATCAAAAACTTTTAAAAGTGGAAGGAAATTTGGACATCAATCAGTTTAACTATCCCCATGGTAAAATAAGGTGTCCAAGATTTCACCACAGAGTTGATAAATCCAAGTCTTATGGTGCCCAAGACAGTGCTCTTTACATTACAAACCAGCTTTTTTCAGCACTGAGTACCTAAAGGAAAACACTAAAAACCATGTTTAATTGTCTCTCTGAATATCTTTTTGGGCTCTACATGACTAGTCTTTTTCTCCCAAAATTATATAAAATAAATTAAACATAGGCTACAGCCAAATATATAACAAACCACATATTTTAACTCTGTGTTTTTCAATGCAAAACAGCATAACCCATATGGAGACTATGAGCTCTAATCACATATTGCTTCCTTCCACTTACGCCAATTTGCTTCAAGGGTTGAGTATCCATAAATTTTTATGTCTATCTTCTACTGGTTAATTCTAAAGAAGTAAATAGTTCATTATTCATTCAAAGTATAACGTTTTTTGTTTTTTTGTTTTTTGTTTTAAGTATAACGTTTTTGAAAAGGTATCCCTTAACCTCACCAATTTACTGCAGAGTCTGAGAACATATAGTTTAATTTTACTGACAATTCTTTGGTCTAATTTTTAATCTTTCAGTCTCATTATTTTAAAGTTTTGGGGGATCTGTTTATTGCTAAAAAAAGGGCTCTTTTTGACCTTTCCCAGCGTAAAATGTTAGCTCAGTCCTATTTTCTAACTGCCAATCAAGAAATGTCATCTGTTATGTCTGTTTTGATATGCTTCCAAGAGACAGGGCTATAGAGTCCCTGATATAAACAGCTGATGACTACTAGAACAAGAATGGAAGAGGAAAGACTGGAAACTGATACTTGAAAGTCAGTGCCATCTCTCAAAGGTAATACAGGAAGAAAACAATACACAAAGAAAAATGGCAATGTATGAAGAATACTTAGTGAGGCATTCCAAACACTCCCAAGAGTATTGCAGGTAATCCAAGTGTAGAAATAACACCAAGAACACTTCTTTCATTGTAAGAGATAGAATAAACTCCCAAAGTATGGCAGTAAATTAAAATTTTTTAAAAAATTAAATCTACCATGAAGGTACTGCGTATTCTACAGTATTCCCATGTAAATATGTTAGTCTTCATATCTCTTAGGAATCAGAGCTCGTGTACAAAAAAATCTTACTTATTCTGCCAAATGACTTTATAGTTTTAATCAAGGACTGGCTGATGAATGAACTTACTCTAGATGAGTCATAAGAGGGGCTTGGTTGACCACTTGTTCCCCAAGATGTTGTACCTCCTCGTTCATCCATACCTAAGGAGAGAAGAAAGTGAAAGACATAAATCCAAAAGGCTACTATAATGGATTTGTTTTTATACAGTATAGCAGAGAGTACAATTCAGTAAGCGGTATTTGCATTTGTATGGAACTAGCTGTATATCAAATCTTGTCTCAGAAACCCGAAGAAAATAAGTTATCCCAGAAAGTCCTCATTACTGCTCCATACAGCACCCTATATATAATGAACAATTTCAAAACCACGTCTTTGGAGACTTTAAAGTAGGGTATAACCTAGGTCTCCTCATTTCTGTCTCCATCCACTGCTACTCCTTTTTTTTTTTTTTTTTTTAAAGATTTTATTTATTTGTTCATGACAGACACAGAGAGTGAGACAGGCAGAGACACAGGCAGAGGGAGGAGCAGGCTCCATTCAGGAAGCCTGATGTGGGACTCGATCCCAGGTCTCCAGGATCACACCCTGGGCTGCAGGAGGCGCTAAACCGCTGAGCCACCAGGGCTGCCCTCCACTGCTATTTCTAAGAGTAGATGAAACCCCCAACTTTCTATGGGTTAGTTCTATGTGCACAAAAATATGAATTTAGTTCTAATGGATAAGCCTTAGAAAATGACACCAAGTTGGGTGCATTGGTGGCCCAGTTAATTGTCTGCCTCTTGATTTGTGCTCAGGTCAGATCTCAGGGTTGTGAGATCAAGCCCTGCATTGGGCTCTGCATTGGGCATGGAGCCTGCTTAAGACTCTCTCTCTGTCCTTCCCCTGCCTCCTCTCTAAAAAAAAAAAAAAAAGAAAAGAAAAGAAAAAGAGAATTAAACAATTTGAACTGTTCAAGTTAATAAAATTGGTTTCTAATGTAAAATTGATTAGATGTTCTAAACTGAAGATACCAAACTAAATCAAACTATACCAAATCATATCAAATCAACGTTAGTTACATTAAAACTAATAAAAATGATGTGACAATTCATCCTAGTGAAATCTCTAAAATCTGATTCTAAATGAGATCTACTCTTATGAAACTTGCAAAGGATAACTCAAAATGAAAAAGGATTAACAAAAAAATCAATTCATTGTGCTCCTTAATGTATCATCTGTAGATCTGACTCCATTATTCTCACCTTCCAGTCAGTCCCTAGAAAAAGTGAAAAGAGCTGGAGACCTCTCAACCCAGGTATCTCTCCCTTTTCTGTTCTGAGGATCAGTCTTTTTTTTCCTTGACTTCTAACAGGATATCCCTTTCCCAACCCTTTCCAAGTTTTCTATGATGAAACACAAAAAACTGACTTTTTTCATTCTTGCATGAGAAAACTCTAGATGGTATAAAGACAACATTCTGCTAAGTTTACAACCCCTTTTTCTTTAAAAAAAAAAAAAAATTCCTTGAAGTCCTCTGTGACTTAGATGAGAATGTAGTCTGTAGTAGGTTAAATACACAAATTCTCCAACAACTAGCCACGATTCCCAAGCCTCTTGCACAGGGACAGAATTGCCAACTGAAGGGATAGGTGACAAACAGGGAAAGAAGAGTCAGCTTCCAAAGTAGAATCTACTAATCACTAATTCAGCTGGAAAACTTTAATTTTTTCTTTTTATGAGTCTGTACTTTCTACAGTAAGTGATATTTTTTAAAGTTTTTAAAAACACTGTAGAGAAAAGAGAAGTGCCTACTACAGAAAACACTCTAGGCACAATTCCAAGTGAACCAGAAACTTTGAAAACACAGAGATCATGAATAAAAATACACAAGTGTTTTGTTCATGCTTGGATAATTCTTACTAAAATTCTAGACTTAGGAAAGATTCTACAAGTTTGGGAAATATCACTAAAAATATACTTTGTTACCATCTCTCCAGTATCACTAGTTACCTGTGGGCTATCTTCCAAGCATTTGCTTTGTAATCAACACCTTAGAACAGCAGCCAGAATTCCTATAAGGCTCAATCCAAGACAAAGGCTGTTTATTATAAACCCCCACAAAATCTAGTAATAAAATACTATGTATGAAACTGCAAATAAATTTACGAAAAGTTTAATTTTTTGAAAATACTTTCCATTTGCAACTATTTTTCTATATAAGTTTAACATTTTTTTATACTACATAGCCCAAGTCAAATACAAACTTATATTGGCTACTGAAGGCAGAGACTCAAATTTTTTTTTTTTTAATGAGACACACACAGAGAGGGGCACAGACATAGGCAGAGGGAGAAGCAGGCTCCCCATAGAAACCTGATGTGGGACTCAGTCCCAGGACCCCAGGATCACGCCCCCTGAGCCAAAGGCAGACGCTCAAACACTAAGCCACCCAGGTGCCCCCATGTACACCCCTATTCTGTTGCATTATTTACAGCAGTCAAAAGGTGGAAGCAACTCAAGTATTCATTGACAGATGGATGGATAAACAAATGTGACATACACATACAACGGAATATTATTCAGCCTTAAAAATGAAGGAAATTCTTACACATGCTACAACTGGATGCTCCCAAAGACATTATGCTAAGTGAAATAAACCAGTCACAAAAAGGACAAATATTGTACAATTTTGTTTATATAAGGTGCCTAGAGTAGTCAAATCTATGGAGACAAAACATAGAATGGTGGGTCTGGGGAGAGATGGGGAATGACACTTTCAATGAAAGTTCAGAGCATAGAATAGAAACTTATTTTGATGATCCTATCCTAATGAAAATAAAAAGACCACAGTTTGTTTTATGACTCTGAACTATCTAATTATCAAATAAACAATAAATATGAGGTCTATGTATTATTTACATACATCTGTAAAAGAGAATACAAAAAGATGAGTGCCTTCAACAGAAAACATCATAGACAAGATTTTTAAAGATATATGAAATTCTGTGAAAACACATACTCATTTTTCATCAAGTGACACTAATTAGTTCCATGGCATAAAAGAAAAGCAAAGATTTAATGAATTGAATGAGATGGTAATTAATTAAGCCAATATCTAAAGAGTATGACATATCAATGATACTAGACATGGCAAGGGCAGGGGGCAATGTTCAAAGGATGCTACAGACTAATAAGGATCTGGCTAGGTTTTAAACTCAGAGCTCTATAGTTTTATTGTTAACATATCCAGACTGAGTAGAAGGTCGTGGCTGGCACTGACAAAGGCAAGAGTCATCTTTCAGCATCAATGACTCCTTTCTGTTGAAGACAATGGTTGTACAAACAAAAGTATGACAGGAATAATAAACTTTCCAAAGTTCAACCATAAGACCAAGGTAAGCAGAAAAAAAGAAATCATACACAGGAAATAAACTTAAAAGACCAAAATTTATACAAATTGATAAAAAACCTAAGTAACTATTTACCGACAAGAAAAACAATATAGTTGCAATACAGTGATCAGGGGGAAAATATTAAGATACATCTGTACCATCACTGCCATGTATTTTATTTCCTTCCCATTTCTAGTCTATGCATTCCAATGTCAATAATTTTAGAGAAGCTAATTCCTTGATGGATAGATTAAAATGGTAGATGTAAGAGAAAATCTAATAATCGCTAAGTGGTAAAAACACTTTGAGTCTTGTTTAACTCTCTAATAAATTATTCTATTTCTATTCAACAAGATTAAAAGGGGGTTAATCAATAATTTAATATAGAGATTTAAATGACCCTTTTCTTCTTTAATATTTTATATACAGATACTCTTAAGTACATGCTCTTTTATTTGGAACCAATTAAATAAAGTCCAATATATATTTTGATTCCATAGGTCCAGTTTTAAAAAGTATATATACTATTTTTAATATTTTCCAGTAAAGAACATTAAATTTTTATGTAAAAAAAATCAATGATTTGTAAATTCAATTAAACAATTTGCTACCTTCTCACTTAATAGAAAAAGTAACTAAAAATAAGACAAGAATCACTACATACACAGCCCCTTAAGAGGCTAGGACTCTGAAGGAGGAATAAGAGATAAAAAGTTTTTGAGGTGTCAGAGAGCAAAATTATTGGAGAAGCAAGTAAACTTCTTGGTAAAGCCTGACAGATGTCAATATTCACTTTTCTATGAAGTACTCAAAAATTAGTCTATCTGCTTCCTCTCTGATGCTACTATCTTTAGTTTCTGACCAGAAGTGTAAACTATCTCACAACTTCTATCCTATCTCTTTTCTTTTATTCTCCTAGTACAGAGTCTTTTAGATATCTCTAAGTTTTTAACCACTAGGAAAAACTGGAAACAGACTTTGGTTGGGGAGGGGAATGATTTTTCTATACCCTAAACACCTGGGGTTTTTTTCTCCCACATAAACCCAAAATAGTACAGAGTTTGTGTACACAAAGCATTACTCATGGTTTGATGAAACTCAGGAAAGACTTGCCTGGAGGTAAAAGGGATGAATGAGGAGAAAAGCTGCTGACCATTCCTTTTCCTTTTTCTTTTTCATTGTTACCAATGACTCTGCCACCTGAGACTAAGTAAAGTGCAAACAGGTCTGGAATTGGGCAAATATCTGAAATATTTGTTTCAGGTAATAGTAGGCCATCTTGAGCAGAGAAGGAATAAAGGAAAAAGGGGGACAATACAAAGAATGGGGTGAAGACTGGTTAGGATATTTTTGCAGTAAAGCTGGTAAGAAAAACAAGACACTACAACCACTCTGCTTGGTACCTATCCTTATAAAAAAGGAACATACATAAAGTTGGAACACACATACACACACACACACACACACACACACTCCTCCTTTAGGAGCACTGAAATCAAGTTTTTTATCCTAGCAAGTAAAATGTACTTCACAAATATCAAATTCCAAGGACTGTTATAAATAAGGCAAAGATAATATATTCTGCAGGATTGCCGTCTGCTAAAAGGTGATTCAATAAATGATTTGATGAAATAAATCGTATTAGAGATGGCTATGTCAGATAATCAAAGCTATGAATTTGTCTCTTCAATAGTTTCTCTACTCAATTTTATTTGTGGAGTAATGATATTTGTTTAGATAACACTCCAAGGCTGCAATCAATTGTAAAATAATATACAAGTAAATCCACCACCATTTTTATTGTATGATTTTAGATACTTGTGAAATAATCTACCAATGTGTTTTTCCAGGAATTTATTGTGAAACAGCATCAGTTAGAATAGCAAATATTTTGTTGTTATATTAAACATTAATGAAAACAAGTAAAATAAAAAAGCTATGATAATATTAAAATTCTAAGTGAATTTAAGAGAAGACATGGTGCCCCTAATGTGACAGACTTAACAATGATTACAACAGTTTTAAACTTATTTAAAAAATTGAGATACTGTATAATGAACAGTCAAATAAAATCATCTAATTCTTTT
Organism: Canis lupus baileyi; assembly: GCF_048164855.1. Lineage (NCBI taxonomy): Eukaryota > Metazoa > Chordata > Mammalia > Carnivora > Canidae > Canis > Canis lupus. The sequence goes on along the minus strand of NC_132869.1, from coordinate 25,653,308 downwards.
AAAAGTATATAAAAAATAAAAACAGTAAGAAGAATAAAAGTAAGCATAGGTCATTTTTTAAAATTCAATTACAATTTCTGTTTGGTATTATTAAGAACAAAAATTCACAAGAAGGGATATTCTAGGGCCAAATATATTAGAGTAAGGTAGTAAACACATGGCTAATTCCAAGAAAATGGCTAATTTTGAAAATAACTTTCGAACAGTTATTCTGCTATGTTATTAGCATAGCATCTATATTAGCATCATTCTATATAAATACCGTGTAAAGATACTGTGTAAATACCATGTAAAGATACACTCTATATAAATACCGTGTAAACATTACAGTAATTTAAACAGAATAGAGGATCCAAAGAAAATGGCAAGTCTACCTTTTTACAAAAGATAGATAACTGCCTGAAGGCCAGGAATTGAAACTAAATTCCAGGGGGCAAGCAAGGTATGTTGTACCATACTAGGAGCTATCTGGTATCTTGTTTCCCCTGCTTTGTGAAAGTAGACTATTCCTATGAAACGTCTTATGAAAAGACTTTTGTAACTTGAAATGGCAAAAAGCAAAGAAGTAATTACCATTTGTAAAAGCAAAAATCCTCTTCCAATTTCTTTCAGTTACCAAAAACAGGTACAAATATAGGTCTTTGGTAAAAGCAAGTGGCATAAAGTGAACTTCTGGATAGCAGAAGATACCTGTACTCCTTTCTCCAATATAAATACTAAAAGCCTTGTATCTAAACAGCATTGCCAGTTATTTTGCTCTTTAGAGGCACTAAAGACAGTCAACTCGTAAAAACAGGCTTGACTGTCTCTTTCAGACTCTGAATGAGTCTCAGCAAAAAAGTCTCTCAATGTACAATCCTATTAGATTGACTTTATACATTTCTAAAATCTGTGATTATTTTTAACATGATCATCTTAGCCCAAGCCATCAGCCATCATCTCTGACCCATATTACTGTAATAGCCTCCTGAAGAGTACTCCTTCTTCTAGCCCTTCTACAATCTGTATTCTTTACATAACAACTAGAATGACCTTTTAAAAACAAATCACATCAATCCTATGCACAAAACCTACCATCAGTTTCCATCTCATTCAAAATTGAATTGGTCTACAATGTTTTTACAGGTTCTGTCTGCAACCTCTCTGACTTTATCTCCTACCAATCATTCTCTTGGATCAATCTATTTCAACAACATGACCCCCTGCTTTTGCTCAAATACACCAAACACGCCCCTTTCTTGGGGCCCTTCCATTTGTTCTTTCTTCTTCATAAAATGCTCCCCATATCTCAATGGTCTTTCCCTTAATTTCCTCCAGGTCTCTATTCAAATGTCATCCTTTTGTCATCCATTGTCTGCCTTTTACCAACAGATTGAAAAATCCTTGAAAATAGGGATGAAGTTTATTTTGTTCACTGTTAAATATTTGGTACTGAAAACAGTAAGTAGGTACTAATAAATATTTATGGAAGAATGCATGTATAAAGTAGAATAAAATCAGTTTAATAAAAGTGAGGCAGAAACTGGTTCCTTATTTGTTAGCTTATCATTTCTTTTTTAGACAATAATCAAAACCAATATTCTAAATGACTATACTTTTTTGAAAATTCTATGAGAAGCAGTGAGATTGCAAGTGACTCTATAAGCTAAACAACTAATTACTCCCAAAGAGCAAAAATTATTAACAACTTTTAAAGAAACTTAAATCCTCACTAGGATTGGTAGCTAAACCAACACAGCCCTTAGAGACCATTAACTGTGAAATGACCTCTTCACATGCCCTAAGAAAAATCACTTTGTAGTCATTATAATATAGTAGACTGCTAGAGAAGGAATTTTAAATATAAAATGTTCCCAAAAGATTCATATACTCAGCATGATGTTGGGATATTTACAAGTGTGGTTAGAAATGTAATGAATCTCTTGAATTTGTAACACCTTTCTTTCTTATTTCCTTAATCACTCTTCACATTAATTTCTACCTCATCAATACCTCAACTACCACACTCGTTCCCTTCATGTATACAGTGCTCTGGTTCAGATACTATGTATTGCTTGTTCATCTATTTTATTTCCATTTCAATCCACACTTAATGTTGCCAGTACATTACCTTGTCATAAACACAAGTTGGATCAGATCCATTCACTCCACAAATAGTGATCCTCTGCTGCTTCAGGAATAATATTCATACTCCTGAGTGTGGCATTCTTCCAGGTGGTCTCAAGCTACCTTTTCATCTTCAGTACTTACAGTATCTCTTCAAAAACTCAATGCTTCCACCCTCATCCGGACATTAATCACTCCCTAAACATACCAAATTCATATTCTACCCCTACTGTTCCCTAGCCCCAGAATATCCACCTTCATCTAATTCCCAACTTATTAAACTTCTAATTTTGATTCAGCCTAAGATCAAATGCCCTCCCCCTCTGAGAAGTGTTCTCCATTAACTAAGTCTAAATTAACTACACTTTTTTTTTTTTTAAGATTTTATTTATTCATGAGAGACACAGTGAGAGAGAGAGAGGCAGAGACACAGGCAGAGGGAGAAGCAGGCTCCATGCAGGGAACCTGATGTGGGACTCGATCTCAGGACTCCAGGATCACGCCCTGGGCTGAAGGCAGGCGCTAAACCGCTGAGCCACCCAGGGATCACTTCTTGAGAAGTTTATTTGCACTTATTCTGTCGTAAACTCTGTTGGTTGTGTTCATTTGCATTGTACAAATAAAACTTTATGGTAGGGAGCATACTTTGTTCATCTCTATGTTCTTCTGGTACCTAGCAGAAGTGTCATATTCTGCATTCAAATGTTTATTGAATGATTAAGAACATATTAAACTAGGGCATTCATATAACTGTCTGTCATAAGAATTCAACAACCACGGATGGGTTAAAAAGATCCAAAATAGAAAAGTTAATGTCTAGCAATCTAAGTAGATCAAGAATTAGTAAAATAATAATTATTTTTTAAACAAAGTATTATTTTAAAAAGCAGATTGCAAATATGTTAGAGGAAATCTTAAAAGTGACCTACTATGCTCAGCTTCCAAAACAATGCCGTAAGCACCCACAGAGAGCTTCTATAAATTCTGGGGGAAAATACAAATATAAAACAACTACTTAAAGCTCTGGACAATGAACAAAACCAGGCTGATTTTCGATGAGAATATAAACTTGGAAAAAATGACTAGAATAAGTGACTTTCTCATTCTTAAAGCTTTATTCTGCACATAAGCAGTAGCCACAACAGGCAGGAACTAGAGTTCCAATGAAAAACGGTCTTTCTAGCTTGAAGAAAAAGAGGGCAGAGCGAAGACAGCCATGTAATGACAAAATCCCCAAAAGAAGAGATACATAAAAGAGCAGTATCAAATTTTTGGTATATCTCTGCACCAGTCGTGGCAGAGCCCTGAAGCACATATTCACAGGGCAGGCTAAGGCAGTCTGTATCTGAGGCTAAAAAGATCGAACTGAGATTTGAGCAGGTGCCAACCTCAGGCAACAGACTGCACTTTAAGTCTAATCCAATTAATGGTCACTAAAACAAAAAAATCCAAACTCTTTGGAGGAACAAGGAAAGAAAACAAAATTTCCACAAAAATAACATTCACGATATTCTGAATACAATCCTAAATTCCTTCATAATGAAATATGACCCAATCTCAAAAGAAAAGATAATCAAGGGAGATCAACCTCAGATGGCCCAGATTTGAGATTTTCAGATAAGGACATTAAAGTAGATACTGTAACCAGGCTTAATGAAGTAAAGGACATATGCTCAAAATGAAAGAAAAGACAGAAAATCTAACAGGTAAAAAAGAATACAGAAGATAACAGATATAAGTCTTAGAAATAAAAATTAAAGTATCTAAAATCTTAAAAAAAAAAAAAATGTCCAGAATGTGTATAAAGTAAGAATGGTGATGACAGAGAAAAGGGCAAATTTGATGACTGCTCAATAGAAATAATTCAATTTGATAAAAACAGGAAAAAATATTGAAAATCAACAGGACCTTAGAAACCTAAGGGAAGATATTAAAAAGTTTAACATAGGCATAAATGGCAGAATAAAGAAAATAGGAAAAAAATGTTAAGGAATAATGGCCCCAAATTCCACAAATGTGGTAAGAGACATAGACATAAACCAATTACAGACACTCAGTAAGCCTCTACAGGGTAAATATGAAAAAAACCCATACCTAGACATATACAGTCAACTTCTGACAACCAAAAATACAAAGATAAAGTTCAAAGTGGTAAAAGAGACATATTACATACAGAAAAACTACAATTCAAATTATTGCAAACTTGTCCCCACAAACTATGGATGTCAATACATGTGGAAACACATCTTTAAAGCAAAAGGAAAGGAGGGGTATCAACCAAAATACAAGTATCTTTCAACAATGGAGGTGAAATCCATTCTCAAAAAAAAAAAAAAGAAAAGAAACTGCAGTACAATAACTACTAAAGAAGTTCTTCAAGTTGAAGCAAATGTTACCAGAGAGAATTTTGGAAACTGAGGAGGGAAAGAAGAGCATCAGAAATCGTAAATATAAAAGCTTATATTTTCCTTTTAACTTTGCTAAAACATTTATATAAAAAATTACAGGCACAGTATGTCCTTCACAGACACTGTATTTATTACAAACTGAAAGTCTGTGGCAACTCTGCATTGAACAAGTCTATTTGCACCATTTTTCCAAAAGCATTTCTCACTTAATGTTTCTACGTCATATTTTGGTAATTCTTGCAATATTTCATATTTGTCATCATTATTATACTTATTATGATGATCAGTGATCTTTCATGTTACTATTGTAACTGTTTTGGGGAGTCGCTGCACCCATGTGAACTTAATAAACGTGGTGTGTATTCCAACTGCTCTACCAACTTACTACTCCCCAACTCTCTCACTCTCATTCTCCATCTCCTCAAGCCTCCCTGTTCCCTGAGACACAACAATATTGAAATCAGGCCAATGAATAACCCTACAATGGCCTGTAAGTGTTCAAGTAAAAGAAAGAGCTGTACATCTCTGACTTTAAATCAAAAGCTAGAAATGAATAAAGCTTAGTGAGAAAGGCATGTCAAAATCCAAGACAAGCCCAAAGCTAGGTCTCCTTGCCAAACAGCCAAGTTATGAATACAAAGGAAAAGTTCTGGAAGAAAATTACAAGTACTATTCCAGTGAATACATGACTGATGAGAAAGCAAAACACCTTTAATGCTGATATGAAGATTTAGTGGTCTGGACAGAAGACCAAAGCAGTTACAATATTCCCTTAGGCCAAAGCCTAATCCAAAGCAAAGCCTTAACTCTCCACAAGTCTATGAGGGCTGAGAAAGATGAGGGGACTGCAGAAGTTTGAAGCTAGCAGAGGCTGATTCATAAGGTTAGGGAAGGAAGCCATCCCCACAACATAAAAGTGCAAAGTGAAGCAGCACACATTGATGCAGAAGCTGCAACAAGTATCCAGAAGATCTAGCTAATGTAATTTTTAAAAGGTGGCTGTAATAAACAAAAGATTTTCAGTGTAGATGAAATAGTCTTATATTGGAAAAAGATGCCATCTAGGATTTGAATAACTGGACAGAAGAAGTCAATGCCTGGCTTCAAATCTTCAATGGACAGAATGTATTGTTAGGGTCTAATGCAGCTGGTGACCTGACCTGAAGTTGAAGCTAATGCTCAGTTACCAAGATGAAAATCCTAGGGACCTTAAGAATCATGCTAAATACATTCTATCTGTGTGTGCTCTATAAATGGAATGACAAAGCCTGGATGACAGCCTATCTGTTTACAACACGGTTTATTGAATATTTTAAGCCCACTGTTCACACCTACTGCTCAGGATAAAAAAAAGATTCCTTTCAAAACATTACCACTCACATTTGCAGGGCACCTGGTCATCCAGGAGCCCTGATGGAGATATACAATGAGATTAATGTTGTTTTCATGCCTGCTCACCACCACATCCATTCTGCAGCTATGGATCAAGAAGTAATTTTTACTTTCCTATCTTATTGAAAAAATACATTTCATATAAGGCTAGTGCTGCTACTACTAACAACTCCTCTGATGGATCTGTGCAAAGTCAACTAAAAACCTTCTGGAAAGGATTCACCACTCTAGATATCATTAAGAACATGTGTGATTCATGGGAAGAGGTAAAGATATCAACATGAACAGGAGTTTGGAAGAAGCTGATTCTAATGCTCATGAATGACTTTAAGGGGGTAAAGACTTCAGTGGAGAAGAAACTGCAGATCATGTGGAAATATCAAGAAAACTAGAATTAGAAGTGGATTCTGAAGATGTGACTAAATTGCTGTAATTTCATGATAAAATTTTAACGGATGAGGAGCTGATGAGTAAAGAAAGTGGTTTCTTAAAAAAAAAAAAAAAAAAAAGAAAGAAAAGAAAGTGGTTTCTTGAGATGGAATTTACTCCTGGTGAAGATGCTGTGAAGAGTGCTGAGATGAAAACAAAAGGATTTAGAATATTATAAAAAACTTAGTTGATAAAACAGTGGTAGGGTCTGAAAAGACTCCGATTTTTAAAGTTTTTACTGTGGGTAAGTTGATAAGACAGTGGTAGGGTCTGAAAAGCCTGACTCCGATTTTTAAAGTTTTTACTGTGGGTAAGTTGATAATACAGTAGTAGGGTCTGAAAAGACTGACTCCAATTTTTAAAGTTTTTACTGTGGGTAAAATGCTAACAAATAGCATCAGACGCTACAAAAGAAATCATCTGTGAAAGGAGGAGGCAGTTGATGCAGCAAACTTCACTGGCATTTTGAGAAATTGCCCCAACCTTCAGCAACCATTCCCCTGATCAATCTGCAGCCATCAAGATCAAAGCAAGAACCTCTAATTATATGGTCTCATTCATCTGGGGAATATAAATAATAGTGAAAGGGAATAGAGGGGAAGGGAGAAGAAATGGGTAGGAAATAGCAGAAAAGGAGACAGAACATGGAAAACTAACTCTGGGAAACGAACTAGGGATGGTGGAAGGGGAGGAGGGAGGGTGGTGGAGGTGACTGGGTGGCAGGCACTGAGGGGGGCACTTGACGGGATGAGCACGGAGTGTTATTCTGTACAATGGCAAATTGAACACCAATAAAAACTAAATTTATTATTAAAAAAAAAGAAGAAATGTCAGAGAAAGACAAAAAAAAAAAAAAGAACCTCTACCAGCAAAAAGATGACAATTTACTGAAAGCTCTGATGATGGCTAGCATTTTTTAACAGTGAAGTATTTTTAAATTAAGGTGTGTACATTGTTTCTTTATACATAATGCTACTGCACAGTTAACAGATTACAATATAGTATAAATATAACTTTTGGATGCAATGGAAAAGCAAATCATTTGACTCACTTTATTGCAATAGTCACTTTACTGATAGTGATTTGGAAGGAAACCCACAATATTTCTGAGGTATATTTGCATAACATTCTCTTATAGAAGTTAAAATATATTTAGAAATCATTCTTATGAAAAACATAGCATAAAGGAAGGCAGAGATAGAGGTAAATAGACTTGTAAGGTCACAAGAGTTCTGCATTTTACGTGAACTGGTACGAATATTAACTCTAAATAGACTGTGAGAAGTTAATGATGTGTATTAACATACTTAGAGAAGCTACCCCCCAAAAAGCATAGGCATTGCTAAGAAGCTAACAAATAAATTAAAAGGGAGTACTAAGAAACAGGCATATTTATTTAAAAGAACTAAAGTAAAGTACAACAAAATACAGAGAAAAAAAATTAGTAGCCCTAAATCCAACCACACAAACATTCCATTTTTGTCTAGGGAGGAAGACAGAGAAGCAAACAGATACCACTTCTTTCAATAAGAACACACCTCATTGCTCTGTGTGCTCATAAAGTTCATGGTGCTGCTCTTTTTGAACAAGACAATTATATTTGGGTTTGGTGGTGGAGAAAGGAAGATGAAAACATTACAATTGTACATTAAACAAAAAACATACAGTAGCACACCAATGTGAAAACTGCATACATAGGTTTTTAGTTTGTTTGTTTGTTTTTATAGTACCCATTAGGATCATAAGTCAGTACCAATAAAGCAGCTTCTGCATAACTACCAAGTTCATTTTAGTGGATTTTTGCTGATTACCTAACACAATTTGCTATTTAAAAACAGCTGTGTGAGCAATTACTATTCTTAACTTAATTCCACAAACAATTCTATTCATTTCCTGTAATGAGGCCTGTGTACTCCCTGCGTTCAAGTCTTAGACCATTAATTCCTGCAATGGCAACACACTCTGCCTCTCAGAAGAACTCCGTAAAAATTTTTCCTTCATATTTCTCCTATATTTAAAAATGTCTTCCTCATATATTCTTTAAACTATGACTTATTTCTTTCTAGACTCACAAAAATTTACACTGACCACCTGCACTCTTCCCAATTTATTCACTCACTCATTAATAAATTTCTTGTATCTATCCAGTCTCTTCCTAGACCACAGCAGCAAATCCAAATGTCAGGCACACAGAAGGCTCTCAAGTTAATGTCTGTTTATGAGATAAAACTGAATTTTTTCAAATCCTCAAAGATTAACCCAAAATAAAATACAAAGACCCTCTGTTGGTCTTGGTTTCTAATATCTCTGTATCAGAAGTCAGTAAACTTCTCCTGTAAATGGCCATACAGTAAATATTTTAGGCTTTGTGGACCATACACTCTCCTAACCAACTATTCAACCCTACTATGTAGAACAAAAGCAGCCAGATAAAATATAAAGAGTGGTTGTATTCCAATAAAGCTTTATCTACAAATATAGGTGACAAACCATGGATATTTTGCCTACCTATGCTCTATGGCAGTTAATTCTGTTAACCATGTTGCGTCTCTGGGGATTTGCTGACATTAACCTTTGGGCCTCTATTTCTGCAAAGTATCACTTTCTCTTTCGTGTGAAAACTAAAAGTACCTGCTCTTCATCCCATGTTCCTCACGTTGGACATGTCCCTTTGGACAACAATCAGTTTTATGATTTTGACTATCTCTTCAAAATGACACTTACAATACATATTCCCAGCCTTAATATCAGTTCTGTATTTTGGTTCTTAAATCATCAAATTTGGGCAGCTCAGGTGGCTCAGCAGTTTAGCGCTGCCTTCAGCCCAGGGCCTGATCCTGGATACCCAGGATCAAGTCCCACGTCGGGCTCCCTGCATGGAATCTGCTTCTCCCTCTGTGTCTCTGCCTCTCTCTCTCCCTCTCTCTCTCTCTCATTAATAAATAAATAAAATCTTAAAAAAAATCATCAAATTCTTGCTGGCAGCTTTCATTTGGCTTTCCTGTCATTACCTAAAACCCATCCTGTATCTTAATAACAAACTCTGTATGTCGTTTATTTCTTTCTCATATGCGTTTGGACCCTATTAATATTTCTAATACTGCAAGTAATACTATAGTAGTTTGGGTCAACTAGACTTGTAAACTGGAATCATCTTTGACTCTCCCTTCTCTTCTCTCTCCACTATCCCTGTACTGAGTATTCCTTATGAATGTATCCTGAGGCAGCCTTTCTGTTCCTTCTTATTCTGGGATTTCATGATATCCTTACTTAGACTTTTTTTTTTCCTAGTGACTCTCTGAATCTTCCTAAAACACTATTATGTAACATTTCACCAGCTTATAATATCCTGCCCATGTAATTTTACTAAAACAATCCTTTAAAATGCATTCCCCTCAGATTTTAAAAGTAAACAGTTTCAGTGCCCCACTACCAAGAGAATAAATCCTAAATTCTTCAACCAGAAATGGAATATTTAATCATCTGTTCTACAAATGTTTACTGTCACTTGCACTGGGTTTTGCCCCTCCTATGCTTTAAGCTTTTGATGGCCTCTTCCCTTCCAACCCTAGTAGTCAAAAAAAAACTTACTCATTCTTTGCTATGGCATAACATACTCACGGTTTAGGAGGATTCTAGGTACTGGTAATTCAGAGGTGCACAAGACACAGTAATGTCACCATCAAGCACCTGTCATTCAGTGTCTTACCATTCAAACTCTCGACTGTAACCCTGAGACATATTTATTGCACATAGTATCCACCATACATGAGCATTTCTTTGCTCTTCTTACTCCTCTTAGCACTTCTACCTCTTCTAATTAAGTCTTACTGGTTTAATGGTCACTTTCAATTCCACCTTTGCTGTACAGCTTGCCCAACCTCACTAATCCTTACTCAATTCCCTTCAATACTTTTACTGCACTTAAAAATCTGTATCACACAGCACAGAGGTTATAACTGTTCTTATGTGAACTCCATTAACAAGCATTCTCCAATTAAAGAGCATGGTCAGATCTTATTTGTATCACCTACACTAATAATACACAGAACTAGCTCAATTAAAAAAAAAAGCTTTTACACACAAAAATAACACTAGAAATTAATATAAGGGCAGGTTTTCTAGTGGCAAGTATGACTTTCTAGTGATCTTAAACTAATTCTCCCCTGTCTTACTTTTTTTTTAAAGATTTTATTTATTTATTCATTCATTCATGAGAGACACAGATAGAGAGGCAGAGACACAGAGGAGAAGCAGGCTCCATGCAGGAAGCCCGACACGGGACTCGATCCCGAGACCTTAGGATCACGCCCTGGGCCAAAGGCAGGTGCCAAACTGCTGAGCCACCCCGGGATCCCTTCCCCAGTCTTACTTAATAGCATGAGTTTTTGCAAAGGAGCCTTCATAAAGGACAAAACTGACAACCAAAACACAAAGGTAACCATAGCAAGAAGACACTCAGCTGAGATCCCTGACACAGTCCTCTAATGGAAATAACTAAAACTCTCTTGCTCACAATCATGTATATTTATTGTAGTACCATGTAAGCAAAAATTAGGGTCATGTGTGGATTTCTAATTTTGAACTCTCATAATTAGTGTCTAACCCACAAAAAAAATAATTGAACTTAAATCACCTGAAAATATCTACAACTTATAAAGATGAATAATTAGGGGACACCTGGGTGGCTCAGCTGTTGAGTGTCTGCCTTCTACTCAGGGCATGATCCTGGAATCCTGGAATCGTGTCGGGTTCCCACAGGAAGCCTGCTTCTCCCCCTTGCCTATTTCTCTACCTCTCTCTATATATATCTCTCATGAATAAATAAATAAAATCTTTTATTTTTTTCAGTAAAATCTTTTAAAAGATGAATAATTAGATAAAAAACTTATCACAGCATCCACCTTTGGGACTGTTAAAACTAGCTGGAAAAGCTGGTCACTGCCTATATAAACAAATCAGCTACTTCAGAGTATCTTTAGTTTAAAAACAGAGGAGTGCTTATCAAAACTATTTATCAGCAACTAAAAATACACACTAAAAAATACTTCTATTAAATAACAGAATATAATTTTGGCATAAAAATAAGATCTGTATACCAAATCTTACATATTGTCTGTGGGCATGTAAAATGATACACTTCAGAAAACTGGCAGTTTATTAGAAAATAAAAATATACATACCCTATGGTATAACAATCTATCCCTAGGTATTTGCCCAAGATATAGTGAGAAAAAAACAGTCATAAACAGACTTTTATACTAGTATTGAGGACTGTTCATAACAGCTAAAACTGGAAACAATCCAGGTGACCACTAGTTTAAAAAAAGAACAGGGACACCTAGGTAGCTCAGTTGTTAAGCATCTGCCTTCAGCTCAGGTCATGATCCCAGGGTCCTGGAATAGAGCCTGGCCCATGGCTCCCTGCTCAACAGGGAGTGTGCTTCTCCCTCTCTCTCCCCGCCACTCTTTCCCTCATCCCCACTTGTGCTCTCTCTCCCTCTCTCAATAAATAAAAATCTTTTTAAACTACAGAAAGATCTGTAGTATATTCATTAGAAGCAATCCTGTTTGGCAATATAAAGAAATGGATTAGTGGTATACACAACAACATGCAAAAAATCTCGGTAGCCTTATGATTAGTAAAAAAAATCAGATAAAAAGGTACCATTCATATATTGATCTAAAACAGAACAAACAAAATCACAGTGATAAAAATAAAGACGGTTGCTTCTACAGTAGAGCTGACTAGGAAGTAGTACAAGAAATGTTTCTGGGGTGAAAAGAAAAGTTTTATATGACAACAAAATGTTCTAGTGGCCATTTTTCTAAGGTATTCAATTGAAAGTAACAATTATAAACTATGGAGAAAACACTTTTTTTTAAAAGATTTCATTTATTTGAGAGAGAGAGTGTGAATGTGTGCTTACAGGGAGGGGCAAAGGAAGAAGCAAACCCCATGGAGCAGGGAGTGGGAAGCTGGCTTGATCTCAGAACCCTGGGATCAAGACCCAAGTTAAAGGCAGACCCTTAACTGACTGAACCACCCAGGCACCCAAACAAAATTTTAAAAACTACTTGAAGGCAAAAATAGTGACCAAAAGTAGGCAGAAATTGGAAAGGATCTGATCAGGAAAAAAAAAAAAAAAACAGATTCACTGAATAAGATCCAAATCTATATGGTATGTCCAATGAAGACACCCCATAGTCAGCATGGTATATTGTGGGTGAACAAGCAGAAAGCTACTATCTTCTTTGTTTAAGAAGCCAGAAAACAGGATTTGGGAATGCCAATATGTCTGGAAAGTAAGGAGGGAAATCATAGAAAGGATAAAGCCACAGTTGGGAAAGGTTCAAAAATTTACATTTTAACTCTGCTCAAATCCTTGGATGAACTAACAATACAAACATAGGGGACAATACAAAAAAACCAACTGAAAGCAGCATCTAGAAGATTCAAATAACTGACCATAGATTTCAACTACTGGTACCATAGAGGAAACTAATCAGGGATGCTTGGTAAATAATTTGGGCTTTCTACAAACCTGCTTTAACAAAACATAAAACCAATCCTCAAGATAATTGATCAATAATGTAACTACTTACCAGAGCAAAAAAAAAACAAAACTTTGCAGAAGAGAAACTAAAACCTCTACAACACATCTTGTACATTTTATAAAATAAAATAAAAAAATACAGGTGTGGAGAAATAAAAATATGACCTGGGAAATACAGCCTGGGAAAAACACTCCATATGGCGGGATGATAGATGCTGGAATAAGAAGGAAAGGATTTGGGCAGCCCGGGTGGCTCAGCGGTTTAGCGCTGCCTTCAGTCCAGGGCCTGACCCTGGAGACCCGGGATTGGGTCCCATGTCAGGCTCCCTGCATGAGGCCTGCTTCTGTCTGTGCCTCTCTCTCTCCTCTCTGTGTATTTTCATGAATAAATAAAATCTTTAAAAAAAAAAAAAAAAAAGGAAAGGATTTTGAAGCAGCTATTATATATTCAAAGACTTTTTAAAAAGATGGTCAAAATGAATGGACAGATGGGATACTCTCAACAGAGAAAATGGAAAAATATTTGAAAATGAAAATTCTAATGCTCATTTTGGTAGTACATCTACTAAAACTGGGAAGATTAGCATGACCCCTGCACAAGGATGACACACAAATTTTGAAGCACTCTATAGTTTTTAAAAAAGGGAAAGTAAATGGAAATTCTAGAATATAAAACTGTATTAACGGAAGTAAAAATTTACTGAATAAGCTAAATAACTGGAACTAGAAGAAATTATAAATGAAAATGAATAGAAATCAATAAAATTATCCAATATGAAGTAGAAAAAAATATTGGAAAAAAGAAATAGCACCTTAGCTACTTGTTAAATAGTCTAAAATAAATGTAATCAAGATATGAGAAGTAGATGAGAAAATGACAAAGAATATACATCTGGGAGGAAAAAATTCCAAAAATTTCCACAAATCTGAAAAACACTGACTGCATGCAGGTCCACTGACTTTAGTAACCTCTAAGCATGAAAAATACAAAGCAAACCTCACCAATACACACAGTCATCAAAATGCTGAATGCAAACACAAGGAAAGAAACCTCACATTCAACCAGAGAGAAGAAAGACAAATTACATAAGAGGAAAATTATATAAGTAAAGGCTGACCACTCATCAAAAACAATGGAGGCCAAAGACAATAAAATGACATCATTACAGTTCTAAGAGAAAAAAAAGCCATCTGAGAATAACTGCCTAGAGATCTGAAATACAAGAAATTCTAACAAAAGTTTTCATGCTGAAGAAAAATGATACCAGATAAAATTTGGATCCACAAGAAGGAAAGAATAGAAACAGCAATCATATAAGGATAAATGACTAATTTTCCTCAATTTTCTTTAAAGTGCATAGGATTGTTTAAAGTAGAAATTATGAAGTTGTTTTGAAAACTTTAAAATATTTTTACGACAAAGAATAAAAAAAGTCAATGAAATAATTCTTTTCAAGATCCTTAATTTTAGGGCAGCCCGGGTGGCTCAGTGGTTTAGTGCCTGCCTTCGGCCCAGGGTGTGATCCTGGAGTCCCAGGATGGAGTCCCACATCGGGCTCCCTGCATGGAGCCTGCTTCTCCCTCTACCTGTGTCTCTGCCATTCTCTCTCTCTGTGTTTCTCATGAGTAAATAAATAAAATCTTTTTAAAAATCCTTAATTTTATATTGATATGATAAAATATAAAGCACATGTAGACTGTAATGAGTGTATATTTTAATCCCTAGAGCAATCCTTAAACATAATTTAAAGAGGTACAGCTAAAAAGTCATTCAAGATATTAAAATAGAATACAAAAAATATTTGATTAACCAAAAAGAAGTGAGAAAGGGAAGAACGAAAGCACAACATGTAAATAACATAACAAAACTAAATATAACATATCCAATACGTAACAAGTACTGGAAAGAATGCAGAGCAACTAGAACTCTCATACACTGCTGGTAGGAGTATAAAATAGTGAAACCACTTTGAAAAACTCTTCAGCAATTTTTTAGAAAATTAAACATATTTCTACATATGACTGAGAGGTTCCACTCTTCATATTTACCAGGAGAAATAAAAATGTTTATGTTCACAAATTGAATTACCCAAGACTGTTTGTAGCAGCAGCCTCATCATAGTAGCCAAACACTTAAAACAGTTCTAATGACTGCAGACACCTAAATGGATAAATATATCATGGTTTATTAATGCAATGGAGGAACACTGCTATTGAGCAATAAGAACAAAGTGCTATACACAACTTGGATGTATCTTTTTAGCAAAGAAGCTAGGCTCAAAAGAGAACGTACTATTATATTCTATTTACACAATGTTCTAGAAGTGGCAAAATTAATCTAAGGTAATAAAACAAGAATGATGGTTGTTTGTGTAAGTGAGGGGTTGTTTAGAAGGGGCCATGAGGGAACTTTTGAGGTGCTACAGGTTAGGTTTCCCAGGAAACAGACTTAGGTGGATATGTGTGTTCAAAAAGTCCACTGGGAAGTTCTCATGCTCACTGCCTATGATGAGTTGAAGGTAGCACAAGTGGTGTAGTACAGGAAGAAGCTGAATTGTGATACAAGAGCAACAAATCCCTTAGGCCACCACATGGGGAATTCTCAAACTGGGATGGGCCTCAGAAACTGTCCTAAATAACAGCAAGTGAACCAAGATCTTTATACTCTTCCTCTATCCTACCACTGCATTGACCAGTCATTGGATATATGCAGACCCCAGAAAGTAGATGTGACAAGACCAAGATAGCCTTTTCCAGCAGAAAGCAACCCTTAAACGCTCTTTGGTGAGAGCTGTCCACCAACATTCCAAGCAGCTTGAAAAACAGGTGTTCAATCCTAGAAGCACTTTACTGTATTAATAACATGGCATGGGATAAATGTTTTTTATCTTGATTGAAGTATTGATTATATGGGTGTGTACACATTTATCCAGCTCATTGAACTGTACATTTAATATCCATTTGGGGTGTCTGGGTGGCTCAATTGGTTATGCGTTGGACTCCTGATTTTGGCTCGGGTTGTGAGATCAAGCCCTGCATGGGGCTCTGCACTGGGCATGGAGCTTACTTAAAATTCTCTCTCCCTCTCCATCTGCCCCCATCCTCCAAAAAATCCATTTATTTCACTGTATGTAAATTCTACCCCCCCAAAAAGTCACCCCACCCTCTTTAAAATGTTTTAAAAGGTCACCCACCCTCCTTAAAAAGCTTTGAAAATGTTATACTCTTATTCTGAACCCCTACCCCCACCCTCCAAAAACCCCATACTTAAATACTAAAATTATAGCTTGGAATGATAATACCCTAGTCAAACTACAGCTTTTGAAGTAGTAGTGGATATCCACAGCAATTGGCCCCCAGTATTAGAGACCATAAGAAAAAGATGCTGACACTCAGTAGTATTCATTTGAAGTTCAAATAAAAGAAAAAAAAAAAATGAAGTTCAAATAAAAGTCCACACCCATGTGGCAAGGATGACATGGTGATTTGATAGGCTTTGTTGAAGCAATGGAAGGCAGATATCTGAAAGAGTTTTGTCATTTAAAAGAAAAAGTGCAAACCCAAGTTCTACCTTTCTATTACCTTCCAAATGCTATCTATTCCTACAATGAATATCCCTTTCTCCCAATTTTGGGACTGGCAATATGAAATAAAATAATTGATCATTACCAATGCAAACAGCACAATGCTGTCACATATTTAAAATAATTATGCTTTGGAGGCGCCTGGGTGGCTTGGTCAGTTGCCTTAGGTTCAGGTCATGATCCCAAGGGTCCTGGGAACGAGCCCTGCATAGGGCTCCCAGCTCAGCAGGGAGTCTGCTTCTCCCTCTCCCTCTGCTGTTCCCCCTGCTTGTGCTGTCTCTCTCTCTGTCAAATAAATAAATAAAATTAAAAAAAAATTATGCTTTGAAGAACTATACAAAGAGAACTAAGGAAAGACTGTTCAGATGATTCAGAGATTTCTGAAGACTTAATGCATGAAGGCTATTTATACTGTAGAGAGCAAAATACCATTTTAAATCAATATCAGATTAAAAGTGACTTTTATCATGTTATGAACACACACAGTTTTGTGCACATGTAACTGTAAATTTGTAGGTTCCCTGGGGACAAAGGGTATATAAGTGAAATACCAGCAAATTATGTTCACTAACAATGCTAAGTTAGTACAAACCAAAATGATACACTAAAAAACTACATAAATGATAGTGAATGTATGCCTTTGGCAAAAAAGGAAAGAAGATTTGGTCTTTTACTACGATTACAACGTTACTGAAAGAATATGAACAGGCGCTTATATCCAATTATACCCAGTAAATAAACTAAAATTAAAGGGTGAGAATGTAAATATAAAGTTATTTTTGAAAATGTAATGCAAGTCAAAGGTAGAAAGATTCATGTTTTAAAAATGTGTGGTTTACACTCAATATTCAAGACGAACATGTTTTTCAGCTGAAGCTAAAGTTTAGTTTATAAAATTTTCAGAAATATGTTTTCCTTCATGATCCACACAGAACAGAAGAAGAGGAAATTAAGTATACTTCCATGGATGTAGTATGTTATTGCAGTAGCATAGTAGCTCCCTGCATGGAGCCTACTTCTTCCTCTGCTTGTGTCTCTGCCTCTCTCTCTCTCTCAGTCGGTCATGAATAAATAAATAAATAAATAAAATAAATAAAATCTTTAAAATAAAATCTTTAAAAATAAAATAAGATAAAATAAAATAAGATAAAATAAAATAAAATGTTTTCTAAGTATCATTTAGAATATCTCTCAAGTATTTAAGACCCAATGAAAAAGTGATCAGTGATAAAATGCTGGCAAAATACTTTTAGTTGGCAGTATTTCCTAAAGCAGGAACCCCATTCATTCTGACTTTGTCCTGTGGCCTCTGGGTGAGTTAATCATCATCCTGTTAAAACCCTTAAAACCTTCAACCCAAAGAATTTGTAAAGATGAAATAAATGCATAGTTTAAATACATTTCTGCCCAAGAGCAAGGAACTAGACTTGGGAACTTGACCTCCTCAATTATGTCATTAACAAGAGAGAAGAAAAGATGGGCAAATATGAGGAGTTTATAAATTGTTCAGAGCTGCTTTAGGAGAGAAGAAAAAAATCACCATACTTTGACTTCCCAGTAATTAAAAACAGATCTGTGTCTTGTGCCAACTCATCAAGTGAACACACATTCAATTCTATGATATCTCCTTGTCAGTCTCAAAGTGGAAAGGCTTGAACTGTATTGATTTACCCAATTCTATATCCATACACAATACCAAATATCTTAGTTGTTTGGTATTCTTCCCATTGCTTTTCAATATGGTCTAGCTTCTTCCTCTTTCTTCAGAACCGCATTCCTATCTTTGATCAGATTGGCTTCCAAATCTCCTGCATCCCAGAAAAACCTCTCAATTTCTCCCTTGGACACATGGGTGTGTATACATTTATCAAGCTCACTGAACTGTACGTTTAAGAGAAAGATATTTACTGATAGCATGAAGAAAACTTGACATATTCTAAATATTTAATATATTTATTCCAGAAGTTTAAGAGCACCCTCCTCTCCCCCCCACCCCCCCACCCCCCACCAGCAAAAAGGATCTCTAGATGATTTCCTTCCATACCCAATTTCTCTCATTGGTCTTTCACTTTATCTTTTCAGCTTAACAAACTGTACCTACAAAAGCCGTATCAGGAAAATAAGCCTTACTGGCCGCTGAACCTAAGTACAATTCCTGACTTTTCCATTTACTAGGCATATGACAACTCTATTAAGGCTATTTCTCCCACAAAAACTGGAGGTTGATAATAGTACATAACTCACAGACTAAGGAGTGAATGAAATGAGATGATACTTAAAGGCACATAGTACAATATCTACCACATAGTAAATGCTCAATAAATGTTATGCTGTCTGAAACTTCAGACAAGGCCTTTTCATTCTCATTGTGAGAGAACTCATTTGGCAATCTTGCTACTGAGAAAAACTGGGGAAGGCAGGTATCTGCTGCTTAAAGAAGTGACTGAATCTAAGTTGGATTTCCCATTTGTGGTATTGCTTCTTCAACTATCAGTTCCTCTTTGACTGGATACTGAGAAACTGCTGAAGTAATTACCTTGTGTTTTAAACGCCTAATATAAATGGCGATTTATAGTAAATGAGGTCATCTTTCAAAGCCTAACCATAAAGCATATCTGGAGCCTACTATATAAATACTCAAACTACAAAGACATTTAAGTTTATGCCAAATCAACGTTGGTTTTTCCTGCTTTTATGAGAATACAACCAAGAAAGTAAAAAGGAAATAGTATCTTCATATTACAAGGGTGAAAAAAGGATTCAAGGTAGTAGCCCAAACATAGTTCAAGTTGTATGACTTGAACGTCACATCTTTTTCTACGCTTGAGTTTTCTCATTTGCAAAAACCAGGTAACATTGGCTCTACCTACTAATGACAGCATATAAAATGCTGAGCATCTTGCATGTAGTAGTTTCTAAGTGTTTAAAACTATCCTCACAAAACCCTTTCCCTGAAATGTTTCAATGGATTGTTTAAAAAGATAAAGGCAACGCATGACAGAATATATTATAATTATGTCACTAATTATATCTGTTTTCTCAATTAAACAACTTCTATTCAATAAGCATCTACTGAGTAACTATTATGAGTGATAAGCCATACTTTGTCATTCACTCAAAATCACCACATTTTTATTTGCTTTTTACATCATATGTGTGGTAGGCATCAGCACACCACCAACTTGGTCAAGTTCAAGTCAACAAACAGATGAAGGATTACATTTTATGTACTTCTTCACATTTAATTTCCACTGACCTCAAGACATATTTGTATCAAACACATAACAAATAGGGATGCCGGGGTGGCTCAGTGGGAGCATCTGCCAGGTCCCAGGATCAAGTCATGCATTGGGCTCCCTGCAGGGAGCCTGCTTTTCCCTCTGTTTATGTCTCTGCCTCTCATGAATAAATAAATAATTATTTTAAAAAATAACAAATCTATGAACCTTCAAAAATACTGCATTATTTCCAAGCAGAAGTTGCCCTAAAAATAGTCCTCTAAGAAACCAACCTCAAAATCACATGTGAATGGAAGTCAGAATAAAAAACTTTAATTCTAACACAGTAAAGGTGCATTTAATTCTGGCCAGAAAACGTGTAAAAGCAAGACTGATAAAATATGAGAAGGAAAATATTAGCTGGAAAAGAAGAAAAATTATAAAGTGATTCAGTCACAAATCTGGAATGCTTTCTGAACATGATGATTCATTTAACAAAAAGAATATATGCCCTGGAAGAGTTTCTCTAAATGAACAAGAAGTTCACTGGAATAAAAATACAGTTGACCCCTGAATGACATGGAGGAGGTGGGGGGAACAGGGGCACCAACTATCTATATGATCAAAAATCCACTTACAACTTTTGATTCCCTAAAAACTGAACAGCTTACTGTTAACAGAGATAGGCTTGCTGATAACACATATTTTTTATGTTACATGTATTATATGCTTTACTCTTTATAAAGTAAGCTAGAAAAAAGAAAATGTTATTGAGAAAAATCATAAAAGAAAATACACTTACAGTACTGACTGTATTTACTGAAAAAGATCCATGTATAAGTGGACCTGAACAATTGAAAGCTATGTTGTTCAAGGGTCAACTGTAAATAAAGTGACAGTGTAAGAAGTGTTAAACCACACTTTATTTTTAAAAGTCTTAGAAATTCTTAGGGCGCCTGGGTAGCTCAGTTGGTTAAGCATCTGCCTTTGGCTCAGGTCATGATCTCTGGGTCCTAGGATCTAATTCCATGTTGGGTTTCCTACTCAGCAGGGAATCTGCTTCTCTCTCTCCCTTTGTTCCTCCTCCTACCCCTGCTCATGCTTGCTCCTGCTCTTTTCTCTCTCAAATAAATAAATAAAATCTTTTTTTAAAAAAATCTGATAAATTCTTAATCTGATAATTTCTTAATTTCTGATTTTCTCCTCATAGTGAACTATATCAGTACCACCTAGCATCTCTTTTTCACTTTTCCCATTTAATTTAAAAGCTTTTATTTTGTTTCCAATTTGAAAATTTCTAATCTGAACAAACAAAATTGTTCTATTTTTCTTTTGTTAAGCTTCTTTTCATAAAAATTGTTTTCCTTCATAGTTTAAAGGAAAAAAAAGAAAAAAATCAAGATACAAACTGCTTATTTACCATGGTAACTATAATGCCTGAGGGGGAAAAAACTGGAAAGAAATACAAAAAGTACTAATAGTTTCATTAAAAAAGTTGGATTCTTATTGTCTTCCTTCTTACCGTTTTTTTGTTTTTTTCTGAAATTATATTAAAATGAGTTTATATAATTTAAAAGTAAGTTTTTTGAAAAACTATAAGCTAAACCAAAAGCAATCACTGAGCAAATATTGAACTACTTCCAGTCTAATATATATTATCATTTAAACATTTACACGTTTAAATATTTTTTCTTGGGGTGCCTGGGTGGCTCAGTAGGTTAAGTGTCTGCCTTCAGCTCATGTCATGATCTCAGGGTCCTGAAATTGAGCCACACAAGAAGCTGCCTGCTCAGCGGGGAGTCTGCCTCTCCTTCTCCCCCTGCTTGTGCTGTCAAATTAATAAATAAAAATATTTTTAAAAATAAAATTAACTTATTTAAATAATTTTAAAAATAAATATTTTTTTCTCAATTACATACAATCACAAAAAACAAGTATTTTTTACTTCACTGACACTTCAGTGACTTAAATATTTTGTTAAATGAGTAACCCCAAATTTCTCCAAAGAACACATACAGATGGCCAGCGGGTACACGAAAAGATTCTCAACATTATTAATAATCAAAGATTCTCAACATAATTAGTAATGAAAGAAATGCAAATCAAAACCACAATTAGGTATCACCTCACAACTGTTAAGATGGCCATTACAGAAAATGAATAAATAAAAAACAGAAATTAAGTATAGGTATAGGGTAAGGACCTGCAGTAACTGGAACCTTGTACACTTTTGGTAGGAATGTAAAATGGTGCAGCCAGTACAGAAAACAATATGGAGACTCCTCAAAAAATTAAAAATATAACTACCATATGAGCTAGCAATCCTACTTTGACTTATTTATCCAAAAGAACTGAAGACAGGATCTTGAAGAGATATTTACACTCTCATGTTAATTGCAGCATTATTCACAATAGCCAAGAAATAAACAACATAAATATCCACTGTTGGATGGATGATGAAAATAACGTATATTCATACAATGGCATATTATTCAGTCTTTTAAAAAGGAACTCCTTTTTTACATTACATAGATGAACCTTATGCTAACTGAAATAAGCCACTACAGAAAGAAATACTATATGATTCCATTTATAGGAGATATATAAAGCAGCCAAATTCATAGATGCAAGAAGTAGAATAATAGCTGTCAATGGTAAGGAAAATGGAAAATGGGGAGTTGTTCAATGGATATAGTTTCAATCATGCAAGATGAAAAAGTTCTAGAGATCTACTGTCCAACCTGATGCATACAGTTAACAATACTGTATTATACACTTAAAATTTTCCTAAGAGAGTATACCTAATACTGTTTTTTCACTATAATTAAAAGAAAAAAGAACACCTAATAACCCATAAGGAAAAATATTCCTATAAAATAATACCATCCAATGGTGGGAGGGAATCACTGTTTTTTTGAACAGAAAGAAAAGTGACACCCATTACTGATACATTTTTAAGAATGGTTTATTTTAATTCCTTAATTTTATCTTTGAAGAAATCTTCCCATTTTTATTTTCCTTCATCCATGGTCATCTGATGAGCTAATAACAGTTAAATAATTAGCTAGGGATTCACTTTATTTTATTCCTTGACACAAAATAAGGTGAAAGGCATTTCTGTAATTACATCAAGTAAACGCCACTCAGGCAAGGGCTGGAAAATGGCAATTATATTCATAATATAAAGTATACTGCAAACATAACAAGAAAGGATCCTAACTATGGGCCCAACTCAAGACTTTAAAAAGCATATACATTCAGCAAACCTTTGAGGTAATGGCCATGTCTTCTTATGACACCCAAAATAACTTTCATGAATATGAAGAAAGATAGTACACTAGCAATGGGATTAAGTAAACAATAATGGATTTTAACAAAAGTGAAAGGCAGCATTCTTCATAGAAACTAAATGGCTACTACAAATTTCGAAAGGACATTTTCTTTAAAAAATTACCCCCCCCCAAAAAAAAACCCTCAATTACTTTTGCTTTTGTATAAGCGATGTCTTTTGTATTTTAACTCCAAGAGTTGCCAAAATAAGCCCATTTATATGTGATGCCTGTCAACTAGCAAATTTACATTCGGATTCTGTTGGCTTTGGACTCTGCATTCTGTTCCCTGCATTGTGCCATTGTTGTTTGTAGGTTTGGCAGTCGCTCTAGATCTTTGTTTAACTTAGTCCCTTTGTCTAACTTCTGCAGTATATACACATTATAAAATTAGCATGAAACAATATTTCAGTTTCCATCACCACAATTAATTCCCACCTTGGCAAAATCTTGCACATTATGCTTATGTGAATCCAAAAGAAAAAACACAGAAATACAACACCTGATTTCTCCACCTGAAGATGTAAAAGCAAGTAAGAGAAAGACCTATTTGGTTCAATAGTACACACAAAAATTTCATCATGAAGATCACAGCAATTTTAATGTACTAAAAGCGAGTAATCAGAGATGACCTCAGCAATCACAGCTAAATTAGTTTGGTTGCTAAAATGCCCATGTTTCTCTTCATCTTCATTTCTTCCTATGTATTTTTAGCTCTAATACAAAAGTACTTTATGTCAGGTAGAGTCTCCTGCCTCAACTTCCTCATGTAACTGTGAAAAATGATAGCTAATTTATTAAAGTTAATACTTGAAAGCCTCATTATAGATTCATTCAAGTGGATCAGGCACGAGATCAATAATTTAAACAGGAGTTATGAAACACTGTGAATTTTATCTTCAGCATTTTATGTTGAAACTTAAAAAAATATATATGGATATCCTACCTGCACAAGTAGAGAATTTGGGTGTAATAACTTTTATAACACATATAATCATGAATATACTCAATTGACTTCATATTATAAGTAAGTTAATTATCCTAAATGCAATTTTTTCATCCTAATCAAGGCAGTAATATCATCTGGAAAACTCAAAAAACTTTTATCAGCTATGAAGTATGGTTTTTGTATTTACATCTGATCATGAGATATTCTTGATGTTCTCTGAGAACTCACAGCCCTTCAAAAATAAATCAATCCTAGGTCTAAGACTTTATTTGAAAGGGCTTTTATCTCCTACTGAATACCAGCCTAAAAACAGCTGTTTCTTCATTTGAAGGTTGGGCTTTTATTCATATCACTTCTGGAGGAGAGGAAAGCCAGTAAAGCTATTTTTCAGAAAGCCAAACTCCTACTATTCAGCCAGTTCCTATGGAACTCCTTTCCATCTGTTCCCTGACATTTCGGTCAGGTTACACACTTGCCAAAGAGCTCTTTTTGGATACTGAATCCACTGGTAAAGACAAATGGGGGGAAAAAAAATCAATTTACTTGTTACTAAGTATCATTACTTGTTACTAAGTATCATTAATTTAAAATATGAAAAGCTAAAAAAAGAAAAAAAGAAAAATAAATAAAATATGAAAAGCTATTATGTATCATGTCAAAATAGGCTCTACAATCAAATATGCAGTCCATGCTATAAACAAAATCAGAATCTATACTGAATAAGAAATTAATGGTTCAGAAATTTTTGCTATTTTCTTACATTAAAAACTTACTCTATGATGGACAGATAATAAATAAGAACTGATACAATCATGTTTTCATGGAGAAGATAGCATCTTATAAGGAAATAATACCCCTGAAAAGGAGGCTGGGAATCATAATGCAAGTAACTCTTAAAAATTATTTTAATAGAGACACCCCTGGATGGCTCAGTGGTTGAGGGTCTGCCTTCAGCTCAGGGCTTGATCCCTGGGTCCTGGGATCGAGTCTCACATGAGGCTCCCCACAGGGATCCTGCTTCTACCTCTGCCTATGTCTCTGTCTCTCATGAATAAAAAATAAATAAATCTTTTTTTTTTAAAAAGGTATTTTAATAACAAAAGTTTTACTCAGAGGATAAAGTGAGAAGAGAAATTTATGTATTCCATGTTTTTGTATTTATTGGAGAAGCTGATCAAGAAAGATACAAATAATTTTTAAAGCAGAAGTTAAAGATACTAGATCAAAAAGTAATAAAGATCATTGATACAAAGAAACTACAAAATTTAGATAACAACTAACCTTACTTTTCACAATAATATGACTACTTAGTGATTAGTAGCTACTGTGTCATAGGGCAAGCAAATTAGTAACTCTTTTTGTCCTTATGAAGGTCCAAAAGAAAGCCTGAACTGTATAGATCAACTGGTTCATGATTCTTACAAAGCTGGCCTGGAACAAAGAAGGTCCACTGATTCAATAAGCAAGCATAACCTAGAGAGAGCAAGGGAACAAAATTTACTGAGGTGGGATGGGGAAGGGTAGGAGGGAGAAAGGCACAAGACTAATCTCTCTTAGATTTCCTCCTGAGGGGATAAGTATGATGTCAAAAGTAACTCTTGGGCATAATTTATTTATTCTTTATTCTTTCTTTTCTTCAGCATATTAAGTGTACTCTTTAATCTCCACCTCCTATCTTCCCCTTCCTCTAACTCACCTTCCTTTTGGTAATTATCAGTTTATTCACTATAGATAAGACTCTTGGTTTCTCTCTTTTTCTTTGTTCATTTGTTTCTTAAATTCCACATGAGTGAAATCATAAGATATTTGTCTTTCTTTGACCGACTTATTTCGCTTAGGAATATACTCTCTAGCTCTGTCCTTGTTTCAAATAGCAATATATCTTTTTTTTTTTTTTTTTTTTTTTTAGATATCATTCTTTTTTATGGCTGGGTAATACGGTATTGTATACATGTATCACAACTTCTTTATCCATTCATCATCTACTGGTGGGCACTTGGGCTGCTTCCACTACCTGGCTATTATATATAATGCTACAATATTTACTCTTTTTAAAGACTTTAACAAGATTTGATATGGACTGTTCAAAGCAACAACAAAAATAAAAGCCTATGTTATGTTATGATGGAATTAAGGGTATTTTTTTGTCCTGGTTAACAGTTCAACAGACAATAAAACCAACAAGAGGAAAAAACATTTGTTGTAATAGATGGAGAAGTATAAATGGATTCTACAATGATCAGAAAAGATAAATATCCTGGACAAGGAAACCAACTGGGTGTACAAATAACAATGAAGCAACTCTGGCTAACAAAATGCTAAGACTATTGCTGGAATATTTCATAGGGCCTCTTCCTAAATCAGGTAAAGTAACACGTAAGTTTCAATGTGGGCAAATATGTAAGAAAAAACCCAGTGTCTGTTTACATATTAGTCATTAATGAACTCTTGATTGAATCATCAATTACTCAAAGTGGTAAACATGAATGGGTCCACTCAACCCTAATACACTAGAAGACAGTCTACAATGTACTCTGAGACATCTTAATTAAAATAAAAGGTAAAAAAGTACTAGAAAACTTTAGAGAAATTTTTGTGAATTAAAGATCCAGAATGAATATAAAAGCATGCCAACCAGTCTGGCCTAAATACTAAAAAGCTGGTTATACGTATGTCAAGAGTACAGGAGGGTGAGGGGAGGCAATCACATGATAATTAAGAGTTAGGCAAGGTACTCCACCACAGAAATCATAGAATTTGGAGTATTTTTTCCTCTTCTCTTGTTCACATATGGGAAAACAAAAAACAACAACAACAAAAAACCATGCCAAATAGGCTAAGTCACCCATCTGATGTCCTAACTCTCAATCAACTATAGTACACAAGACATAAACACTTGAATGTGCCCAGGAAACTGCTGTACTTTATTTAATATAATTTCAAGTTTTACCTCCTTGTCTTTAATATACTTGAACAAATACCCCCTAAGGAAAACTATGGCCCTTCCTAATCTTCCTTTCCTCTGTTCCTAAAGTAGAAGTTTCTGGTTAAAGATAACAAAAATACATTTTTAAAATAACAAAAATATTTTAGATAAACTCCATGGTTTGTCTTTTTTATTTCCATACAAGTTATATTTTTAATTTTCCTTTCTTAAGGGAAGGATATGTTTTGGCAAGAAGGGAGACATGAGAGTAGATTTTCAGATAGGTGATTCAGCTCTAGAAATCTGAAACAGTAGATCCTCAAAATTCAATCTGTGAGTAGAGCAAAATAGTACTGAGACACTTTTCTATTACTGATAGCTCTCCCTAACCCAGTTCTGTAGTCAAACATTGTGAAATAACAGCTATTAATTCTTTCCAAAATTAAAACATAAATTTTTCATTAATTTTATTTTGCTCAAATGCATATTAGTTCTTTTTAAAGACAACCATTTTGTAATAGAAACTCCTTTCCCCTAAAAATCCACCAAGCTGTTTTAAACATAGCTTATATCAGGGGCGCCTGGCTGGCTCAGTTAGTAGGACACATGACTCTTGATCTTGGGGTTATCAGTTTGAGCTCCAAGGTGGGTGTAGAAACTACTTTAAAAAAAAAAAAAAGGAAGGGATGCCTGGGTGGCTCAGCAGTTAAGCATCTGCCTTTGGCTCGGGGCGTGATCCCGGGGTCCTGGGATCGAGTCCCGCATCAGGCTTCCTGCATGGAGCCTGCTTCTCCCTCTGCCTGTATCGCTGCCTCTCTTGATGTCTCTCATGAATAAATAAATGAAATCTTTAAAAAAAAAAGGTATATAAATATGGCTTACATCTTATTACTCTGTGGACTGTGATATACCATATGATTTGGTTTAATAATACACATGTTTAACACTATAAAGTCCTTCCTGAATAAGGAATACTGACTTTCCGCCATGTCTATTTAAATGTGTATACACATGTGTGAGAGAGAAGGAGGATGAGATCAACTACGTTTTCGCAAGAATGAGAGGAAAAATGAACATCAGTACTAAAATGGCATCTACCTTTTAGTTAATCTGCCCCTTAAAGTCAAGGGTATTTTCTGTAGCATCAGAAAAACAAAGAAATAGAACACATGTACCTAAAATATTAAACAATCTTCCAAGGCAGTCAGAATTGCTACCAAGACCCAAATCAAATGATCATAAAAAAATGACAGCCTGGATTGCCTCTTTATCTATGTATCCTCACCCCCATCCCCACACTGGATCCTTTGACCCTTTTACTACTGCCCTCCCATTCATGTTACAGTCAAGTAGCTTGTACTATTCTTTAAAATTTACAGAGGAACTAATTTTCTGAACTATTCTGGTTTTATTACTTTACGTTTTATCACCACATAACTATCAATTTAAGAAAATGATCATGTTGTAAATTTTTACTTCTTTGTCCAGGGAAAAACAATTGACCTCTCCCCTTATTTAACTGACCTCCTCTCTTAAACTAACCACACAATCTCAACATGCAAGTTATTTGCAGCTGCCCAAATCCAATGACTTACTATAAGGAAAGTCTTAAAAAACTCTTCTATAGATAGAAAAGTGATATAAGGCTTGCTTCTTTCTTTTCTCTGCTCCATTTAAAAGACTCTGACATACGATGCCAAGAACGAACACAAACAATAAAAAGGAAGTGGACATCATGAAAATGAAAAGAAATGGAAAAGACAGCAGAATCATACGTCTGATAAGGAACTTGTATCTAGAATACAGAAAATAAACTATGATAACTCAATAAAAATTATAAAATGGGCAAATGATCTAAATAGTTTTCCAAAGAAAATGTACAGATAGCCAATAAGTCCATGAAAACATGTTCAACATCATTATTAGCTATTGGGGAAATGTAAATCTAAACCAAAATGAGATACCACTTCATATTCCCTGGGATGGCTATAATCAAAAAGATAATCACAATTTTCGGCCAGACAATTTGGAGAAACTGGAACCCTCATCCATGGGGGGTGATATTGTAAAAGGTGTCCGCCACTTTGGAAAATAGTCTGATAGTTCCTCAAAATATTAAACACAGAATTACCATAATCCAGCAATTCAAGGTAAATTCAAGGACTAGGTAAATGTCAAATTACAAAATACAGTCACCTTGCCCTTTAAAATAGCTCTTTTCCAACTCTTCTATTCCATTATTATCTCCCTAATCCAGACCTTTATATACAGCAAAATATCTTCATTGCCTTCAATATTGTATTTTATTTAATCTGTTCCATGCTATACTTAGTGAGGATCTCACAAATACTGTTTCAAAATATGTCAAGAGTCCCTCAAAGCCCCAAACTACTCAATTTGTCAGTCAAGGCTTTTCACAACCTGATCTTAACCCACTTTCCTAATAACATTACAACATCCCATGAGATCCCAATTAGAAGTTTTCCAGTCCTGTTAGGCCAGGATCTTCAGTGTTGTTTTTATTTTTTTCTCCCCAGAAAACATATTAGAAAATTAAGAAAATTTTAATGCATCTAAGATACCCTTCAGAGTCCATATAAAGCAATTTGTATGTAATATGACTTGAATACAAATACTTTTCATATTATTGCTTGAATAAAACTACTCTTTCAGGAAACACTATCATTTTCAGAGTTTGATTGCATTACTATATATATATATAACTTTATACACATTACTTAAATAACAAAGACTGTTTCTTCATTTGGTAACTAAGGAGAATAACTACCTATTTCATGGGGGGGTTTATAAGAACAAAATAAAATAATTCATGTTAAGTACAGGTAGAAAGCACTCAGTAAATGTTAGTATTAATATCATTATTTCCGAACACATGTGCAAAGGTCCGGAAACTTAAATGTTGAGGGAAATCTTTTATAGGTTAATATGGTTTCTTCTATGGTACCTACACAATACCTAGGATATTATATGCCCCTAAAACCAGAAATCACCATCCCCTTTTCAAGTAGTAACTTAGATTTTCACTGCTTTTTATTTTTATTATTTATTTATTTATTTATTTATTTATTTATTTATTTATTTATTTTTCACTGCTTTTTAAAAGGTAGTATTGTGAAATGGAAATAATGTTGAGCTGGGGGTTGGTCTTAGTTCCATATTCAAGTCACAATTTTACTATTTATCAACTGTGTGGTTTTGAGAAAGCCATTTAAATTCTCTAAGTCTTGGGTGCCTAGGTAGTTCAGTCAATTAAGCATCTCCCTTCAGCTGGGGTCATGATCTCAGAGTCATGGGATCAAGTTCTGTTGTCAGGATCCCTGCTCAGTGGAGCATCTGCTTCTCCCTCTGCCCCTGACCCCTCCACTCGTGCTCTCTCTCATTCTCTCTCAAATAAAATCTTTAAAATAAAATAAAATAAATTCTCTAAGTCTTGTCTCTCATATGTAAAATAGTGATACTAGCACTACTAAATACACTACACTGTTGTATGTAGTGAAAAATACACATACATTAGAAAATGCTTTGAGAAACACTTAAATCTCCTCATTAATCCATATTTATGTATATGTATAGATACACATATATATTCTTTTAAAATGTCCTGTTTAGGGCAGGCCCAGTGGCGCAGCGGTTTAGCGCCGCCTGCGGCCTGGGGTGTGATCCTGGAGACCTGGGATTGAGTCCCATGTCGGGCTCCCTGCATGGAGCCTGCTTCTCCCTCTGCCTGTGTCTCTGCCTCTCTCTCTCTCTCTCTCTCTCTGAATAAATAAATATTAAAATAATAATAATAATAATAATAATAAAATGTCCTGTTTAGGTTAAATTAGTTGTCACAAATTATAAACATATTCACATCCCTAAACAAAGATATACATATAATATCCATAAGTGATCTTATATCACACTTTAATTATCTATTTCACCACTGCCTCTCCAACATTATAATCCCCTTCAGAAGCAGAAACACTACTGAGCTGAGTTCCAAAACTACCTCTTGCCCACCTAGAAATGGTCAACTGTAGTGACAAAACATATAAAAGATAAAAGGCAGTAAATAAGGATAACCAATCAGCTTAATCATCTTGAGTTTCAGTACCTCATGGTTCAAATCCACTAATCAAATGATAGCTAGCCATCAACAGGAAGAGCAGAAAAGTAAAGATGCTTCCATTCATAGTCTAATCAACAGCAAAAAAAGTGTCTTGGAGACTCAAGAAAATCTGACAGTTTGAACAATTTTAATACACATTACATAGGTAACCCAAGCATTCCCAAGAAAAGGGCAGCTATTTGCTTAAAAAACTGCTAAATGTATTCAAACCAAATAGGAACTACCAAACCAGCATAGTGATCAATAATGCAAAATAGCACACTAATAAGCTTAAACTGAAATATATATTATTTATGCCTGAATTTCATAACCGCGATATCACTAAATAACTACAGGATGAAAAGCTTTAGTTAAGTATTCTTTTAGAGAGCAAATAGCACTTACATAGATTGTAAAATGTCAATTCATGGTATCTATTTCTGAACCACTTCCATTTCTTTTCTTTTCTAATAGATACTCTAGTGTTTACTTTCCTTTTGAACCTGTACAATCCCTGCCAAATATCTGCAGAGCTGTGAAAGTAGAGGTCTTTAGTTAACGACACATTTTTCGAATTAAATAAGCTGCCAATTTTTACTAATGTTCCATAAAATATTCTAAGTTAAAAAGAAAAAAAAAATAACCTTCTTTCTTTCTCAGGGCTGCACGTGTCCTTTCAGTTCCTCGCAGTCAGTAGGAAACCTTTACAGTTTACAAAATGAGATCTAAGAAGACAAACTATCATATATACCAAAGGTGGTTCTAAAAAGAAGGAAAAAAAAGTTAAACATCTTGCCACCAATGTTCACATCTAATTATTAATTCACTTCAGGTAATAAGGTGGGAAGGAAGGGAAAGGACTAAAACATCCCCTATTACCAGCCATGAAACCAGTAATGCCCAAGGTTAAAGGAGTTCAGGATTTACCACCGCAGAATAAACATTCCATGTTACCCCCACAGTATAATACCTCTTCCTTTCAAATTTTATTTTTTAAATTCCCATACAGTAAAACAGATCCCCCATCCTTTTGGTGTGCAGTTCTATGAATTTTAACACAATTAGTTTTTAGCCAGTATTTCCTCAAACATTTTTTTTTTCTGCATCGCACTGTTTCTCCTCTCCTTCTGGTACTCTAATGACACAAATGTTAGCCCTTATGTTACTGGCCCACAGTTCTCTGATAATTTTTTTCCTATGATTTTTCTCTTTATGGTTTAGATTGGAAAATTTCTATTCACCTATCAAGTTCAGTGACTCATCTTTCATCTCCATTCTGCTATTGTAGTGAATCCATCCAGTGACTTTTTTTTACTATGATTATTGCATTTTTCAACTTCCAATTTTTATTTGGTTCCTCTTTATGCCTTTAGTTCTTTGCCAATACTTTTAGCAGAGGTACTTATCACAGAGGTATTTGCAAAGGCTTATTTGTGTGTTTTTATAATAAATGGTTTAAAGTTTATATCTGTTCTATAATGCCTTTACAAATGTGATTTGAGATACTTATGGTTCTTTGCATGTTGAGTAATTCTGGATTATATCCTTGACATTTTGAAAAATATGCTATGAAACTCAGGATTCTTCTTAAATCCTATGCAGTATATGGATGCTTTTGTTTTTACAGGCAGTTGACCTGATTAGGTTCAAGCTGCAAGTTCTAACATTTCTGTGGGCTGTGTTTCCAATATCAGTCCAATTTTTAAGCATTTCTATTTGGATTTTTCCTGTGGGTGTGCCACCCAGCAGTCAGTCTGCAACCTGGGTGGAGTTTTAACCAGTATCTCAATTTTTCGTCTTTGAAATGCTAATTAGTATTAGATCTTCAATTTTGTTTTTTTAAATTTTATTTATTAATGAGAGACACAGAGAGAGACTGAGAGAGAGGCAGAGACACAGGCAGAGGGAGAAGCAGGCTCCATGCAGGGAGCCCGATGTGGGACTCAATCCCAGGACCCCAGGATCACGCCCTGGGCAGAAGGCAGATGCTAAACCGCTGAGCCACCCAGGCCGCCCTAGATCTTCGAATTTGCATGGACTGACAAGGAGTCCAACTGTTTTTGTTTTTGTTTTTTAAGATTCTATTTATTTATTCATGACAGAGAGGCAGAGACACAGGCAGAGGGAGAGAAGCAGGCTCCACGCAGGGAGCCCACCGCGGAACTCGATCCCAGGTCTCCAGGATCACACCCTGGGCCAAAGGCAGTGCCAAACCACTGGGCCACCGGGGCTGTCCAGAGCCCAACTGTTTGAACTCAATTTCATGAGTCTCCTTCGCAAGTTCTTTTCTTTCTGGCACTTTCCAATTTCCTGAAGACCACCCGTCTCTGTCCTCCAGCCAGAAACAGTCTACATCTACAACCATGCCTGTCTATGCCAAACACTGGGAGAATGGACTAAAAAAAGCAATGGAGGGCAGCCCAGGTGGATCAGCGGTTTAGCGCCTGCTTTCAGCTCAGGGCATGATCCTGGAGTCCCGGGATCGAGTCCCACGTCAGGCTCTCTGCATGGAGCCTGCTTCTCCCTCTGCCTGTGTCTCTGCCTCTGTGTGTGTGTGTGTGTGTGTGTGTGTGTGTGTGTGAGAGATGAATAAATAAATAATCTTAAAAAAAAATAAAACTAAAAAAAGCAATGGAGTTTGCCTCTGCCCTCCTGGAACTACAGCTGCAGCAAACAGAAAATAAAGTTCCCCTCCCTCTGAGTTTTGGCTCCTATGGACACCCCTTGCAAACTGATGTCATTAATATATGACTGCTTGAAACTGAGCCTAACAAGAAAAAGGAAGGGGAAAAAAAAGAGTGTAACCCCAACTCTCATCCTTTTACCCTTTTTCATTCCTCAAGCCAAAACTAGAGGACTTTTGGATCTCATTCTGTCTATATCACTGTACTCAATTCCAGGTTTCTAGCTGTTCTGAGGTTAGGTCAGGGGTCCTGGTGGTTTGGCAGTATTTTGAAAACTGTTGGTTTTTTCCCAATCTGCTTGTTGCTATTTACCACATATTCTGTCCAGGATTTACAACTACATTTAGTTGTAAAGAAAGAGCACTGTGTTTTTACTCCATATTATCCAGAACCAGAGGATACAACCCATTTTTAAATAAGAAAAAAAGAAAAAAAAAAAAAACAAACCAAAAAAAAAAAAAACCAAACCCTACATTTCCTGATTTCTAAATTGAGTTATAGGGTCTTTTGGCTTAAAGATAATTTCTAATGCCCAATTGTGGTGAGAAGTGAAGTCAGAAAGACCCAGAAGATTGGTTTAATCCCCCAAACCTCAAGCCAAACAATCTTTAGCAGAGCTCTTGGCTGCAAAGGGAACAGGAACCTCACTGACTGGCGCTTCAGCCAAATGCAAAGAAAGAAGTGTTTATCTGAGTTCCACAAGGCCACATCAGGGAGGGCCTTAGCAATCACCTGACGAGAGCCAACATTCTGATAACAGGAGTAGTCCACAGCACTTAAATGTAAAGGTAAGAAATATAAAAATATGGAACTAGCAGCATCTGGTTTCCAAAAATTCATAAAAAAATTTCCACATTGTTTGCTTCTTGTACAAATACGTATTTGTATTCATAAATACAAATAACAGTATTACGCTATTTAGATGAAAATCTATCTGCTCCAGAAATAATCACTCACATATTAATGGCAAATACATAGCTGCCTTAAGGTTCTACTCAGTCCCAGTTACAAGGCGGGTGGCTGGCATCAACCACAACATAGCCAAAATCAGGCAAATGGATGGAGTCCACAGTTGCCCAGGATTTGATATGGCTGATCAATTCAAAATATCTAATGGTAACCAGTCCAATTTCCTAAAGCCCACATTACAAAATATGCATTACGGTTATATACATGCTAGATACTGTGCTAACTGTGCCAGTTAGAAAAATAATGTGTAGTAAGTCTTATATGTAAATAGTGCAATAAAGAGAAATAAAATGGATAGTAAGCTATATTTTCAATATGACTACTGCTAGGTAAAAACAGGAGGAATGGAAGAAAGAGGAGGAAATGGATGGAGGAAAAAGTAAAAGGAGGAAGAGGAAAAGAGGAGGAAAAAAGACGGGGAAGAAGTGGCGGAGAAGTGAGAGTAGAAGGGGAGGAGGAAGCTCGAAAAGAAACATACTGAAATGCTTACAGTATTTGAGTTTCAGCAGAAAGACAAAGGGAAGTACCTTCCCCATTTTTTCTTCCTGCCTACACTTTCTAAATTTACTCTAATAAATATAATTACTTCTAAAGTAAGAAATATTTATTAATAAACTACAAACCATAACCATATTACCTAGTAGTCCTACTCCTAAGTTATTTACCCTTTAGAAATAAAAAACTGTTCACAAAAAAATTGATGCAAAAATATTCACAGCCATTCTAATCATACTCTCCAAAAACCATAAACAACACAAATGTCCTTTAACAAGTGTTAAAAAACAAAAAAACAAAACCCCAACTGTGGCACATCTACTTAATATAATACTGTTCATCCATAAAAAGGAACCAAATACCAATACATTCAACAATATAGCTTTATCTCAAAGGTAACATGCTTAAAGAAGCCAGTCTCAAAATGTTACATATTACTGTATTTATACAGAACTCTCAAACAGATAAAGCCATAGTACTAAAGAACAGATTAGTGGTTCCAAGGGATTAAGACATGGGGTAAGGGGGGAAAAATAACATGAGCTAATTTTGGGGGTTATAAAATTATTTTGAATCTTAACTGTGGTAAGACTTACATGAACTATACATGTGTTAAAATTCATAGAACTATATACCAAAAAGAAGTCAATTTTAGAGGTGCCTGGATGACGACACAGTTAAGCGGCCAACTCTTTATTTAGGCTCAGGTCATGACCTCAAGGTCATGAGATATAGCCCATAGTGGGTACTATGCTGGGTGTGGAGCCTGCTCAAGATTCTCTCTCTCCCTCTCCTTTTGCCCCCTTCGCTCTCAAAAGTCAATTTTATTTTACATTAATTTTTAAAATAACATTTTAAAACAGCCCTACTAGACCATTCATATAGAATGTTACAAAATACATTTTTCTCAAAAATCAAGGATTATGGAGTAGCAAAAAAGTAAAAATAAAAAATAAACCACACAGAATCAATGAAATTCAAATCAAAATTCTAGAAAGCTTATTTGAAATAAACGTATGTAGAAATACAAAGGCCCAAACAGGCTAAATAATTTTTAAAAGAGAAACAAAGTTGGACTGACTTTTAGTATCTAATCTTATGACTTTACTCTAAACCAACAGTAATGAAGACACTACAAGGTAGGCATCAATGAAATACATTGATCAATGAAACAGATTCCAGAAATGGAACCAAACATATGTGGTCAAATAATTTTCAACTAAGACACTAAACAGAAACTCAACAATGAAAGGACAGTCTCAAATAAATGGTGTTAGAACAACTGAGTATCTCATAGAAGATTTAAAAAAAAGAACTTCAATTCCTATATTTCACACAAAAATTTGAAGTGGCTCAGAAACCTAAAAATGAAATATAAAACTATAAAAGTTTGGAAGAAAACACAGCAGAAAAAATCATTGCAAATTCGGAGTAGGCAAAGATTCTTGTTGACAGAACAAAGAAAGCTTTAATCACATAAAAAACTTAATAAATATGATTTCATCAAAATTCAAATCTAATGTCTTTCAGAAGACTGTTAAGAAAATGAAAAGACAAAGGATAGGAGAAAATATTCATAATACATATATCTGACAAAGATCTTATGTCCAAAATTATGAAAAACCCTTTAAACTCAATAAAAAGCTGACAGTTCAATTTGAAAATTGTCAAAGAATATACATGAATGGACAATAAATACACGAAAAGATGGTTAACATCATAAATCATCAGAGAAACAAGCTAAAATGAGATATACCACATACATCAATAGCTAACCTTAAAAAGACTAACATAGCAAGTGTTAGAGGATGTTGAGCAATGAGATCATGTATTGCTTGTAGAAATGTAAAATAGTACAACCACTGTGAAAAAAGTAGCTTTCCAGTTTCACAGAATATGAACCATATACTCACAATATGACCCAAAACTCTACTCCTGGTATTTATTCAAGGATAACAAAAACAAAATATCTAGGTGGCTTGACTGGCTCAGTCAGTGGAGCATGTAACTCTTGATCTCAGGTTTGAGCCCCACACTAGGTACAGAGACTACTTAAAAACAAAATTTTGTTTAAATGTCCATAAAAAGCAGTAATTTCACAACAGCTTTTTTCATAATAGCCAAAATACTGTATACAATCCAAATGTTTGTCAACAGATTAATGGATAAACAAATACTGGTCTATGAAAACTATCAAGCAATAAAAAACTAGCTTCTAATGCATAAAATAACCTGGATGAATATCAAAAACATTATTTTATGGCTGACACATGAATAAAATGTTCAACATCACTCATCATCAGGGAAATACACATCAAAACCACAATGAGATACCATGTCATACCTGTCAGAATGGCTAAAATTAACAACTCAGAAAACACAGATGTTGGCAAGGATGTGGAGAAAGGGAAACCCTTTTGCACTGTTGCTAGGAATGCAAACTGGTACAGCCATTCTGGAAAACAATATACTCAACCCAGCTATTTGCACTACTAGGTATTTATCCAAAGGATACAAAAGTACTGATTCGAAGGGGCACCTGCACCCCAGTGTTTATAGCAGCACTACCAACAATAGCCAAATTATGGAAAGAGCCCAAATGTCCATCGACTGATGAATGGATAAAGATGTGGTGTGTGTGTGTAATGGAATATTACCCAGCCATCAAAAAGAATGAAATCTTGCCATTTAAAACAATGTGGAACTAGAATGTATGATGCTAAGAGAAATAATCAATCAGAGAAAGTTAAATACCATATGATTTCATTCATATGTGGAATTTAAGGAATAAAAAAGATGAACATAAGAAAAGGGAAGGAAAAATAAGATAAGATAAAAACAGAGGGAGGCAAACCATAAGAAACCGTATAGGTAAGATAACATATTGAGATTTGCTGAAGAGGAAGTGGGTGAAAAAATGGGTTAAATGGGTGATGGGTATTAAAGAAGGCACTTGCTGGGATGAGAACTGGGTGTTATATGTAAGAGATGAATCACTAAATTCTAGCTCTGAAACCATTAATACACTATATGTTAACTAATTTGAATTTAAATTTTTAAAAAACCTAAATATGTAAATTTTAAACATTTTAAAACTCTGTACAAATCATAACATTCTGAATAAATTCTCAGTGTCCCACCTTTTGTGACGGCATCAAAGTGTAAAACCAAATTCTTCAAAGATGTGAAGTAGAAAGTAAAGGGCACTTTCACTCAAGAAAAGCAAAAACAAAGAAAACATTATTTTAGGACAAAGAAGCCAGATACAAGAGTTTATTTTACATGGTTCCATTATTAAAAGATATTTCTAAACTAGGCTAAAGTCAATCTACAGTGATAGATATAATCTAATCTACAGGGAGAGGTGCCAAATTGTTCCAAGGGACAGGTGTTAAGAAAATTGACTGCAAACAATTATAATAAGGTAACTTCCTGGAATGATGGACATGTTCTATACATCTGGCAAAATAAATCTCAAAACTACTGAAATACATATTTTACATGTATTTACTAACAAATGGATTCAGTAAATTCCAGGATACAAAATCAATATACAGAAATCTGTTGTTACTACACACTAATTACAAAATAGAAAGAAAATTAATAATTTTATTTACAGTTACATCAAAAATAACGAAGAGGGGGCACCTGAGTGGCTCAGTCAGTTAAGTATCCAACTCTTGATTTTGACTCAAGTCATGATCTCAGGGTTGTGAGATCGAGCAGCACACCCAGTGTGGATTCCCTCTCTCCCTCTTCCTCTGCCCCTCTCCCATCACTCTCTCTCTTAAAAAAAGAAAAAAAGAACAAAGTAACTAGGAATAAATTTAAGCAAGAAGTGAAAGGCCTATACTTTGAAAACTGTAAGACATTAATGCAAGAAACTGAAGACTGCACAAACAAATAGCAAGAAATACCACGATCATGGATTGGAAGGATTAATATTGTTAAAACATCCATACTACCCAAAGCAATCTAAAGATTTAACGAAATCCCTATCAAAATATCAATAGCATTTTTCACAAAACTAGAACAAAAAGGTCCTAAAATTTGGATGGAAGCGCAAGAGACCCCAAATAGCCAAAGCAAACTTGAGAAAAAGGAATAAAACTGAAGGTATCACAATACCAGATATCAAACTATACTACAAAGCTACAGTAATCAAAATAGTATGGTCCTGGCACAAATTCAAGACACATAGTTCAAAAGAACATAACAGACTGTCTAAAAATAAACCACACTTATATGGTCAATTAGCCTATAACAAAAGAGGCAAGAATACACAATGGGGAAAAAACAGTCTCTCCAATAAATGGTGTTGGGAAACTGACAGCTCCATACAAAAGAATGAAACTGGACCACTTTCTTAAAACATATACAAAAATAAACTCAAACAGGATTAAAGTTGTAAATATAAAAAAAATAAAAATAAAAATAAAGATGTAAATATAAGACCTAAACCATAAAACTGCTGAAAAAAAAAAGCACATGCAGTAAACCCTTGGAACATTAGTCTTGGCAAAATTTTTCTGGATATGCCTCTCAGACACAGGGGAAGTAAGCAAAATAAATAACTGGGAATACATCAAACTATAAGAAGCTTTTGCTCAG
Source organism: Canis lupus baileyi (assembly GCF_048164855.1). Lineage (NCBI taxonomy): Eukaryota > Metazoa > Chordata > Mammalia > Carnivora > Canidae > Canis > Canis lupus. Next base: position 25,613,540 of record NC_132869.1, on the reverse strand, counting down.
TGAAGGAGACTACCAACAAAATGGAAAGCAAGCTACTGAAAGGAAGAAAATATCTGCAAATGATATATCCAAAAAAAGGGGTTACTATGGAAAATATGTAAAGAAGTTACATATCTCAAAAACATACACATAAATAAATAGGCAGAGGACCTGAACAAATATTTTTTTTCCAAAGATAGACAGATGGCCAACAGATCCATGAAAAGATACTAACATCACTCATTATCAGGGAAATGCAAATCAAAATCACAATGAGATGTCACCTTATATCTGTCAGAATGGCTAGAATCAAAACGACAAAAAATAACAAGTATTGGCAAGTTTGTGGAAAAAAGGAAACACTTGTGTATGTTGTTGGGAATGTAAATTGAACCAGTCTGGAAAACAGTAAAGAGGTTCCTCAAAATACTAAAAATAGAAATATCATACAATCCAGTAATTCCACTTCTGGATATTTACCCACAGAAAACAAAAACACTAATTAGAAAAGATATGTGCACTTCTATGTTTAGTACAGCATTATTTACAAGCCAAGATACGGAAGCTACATAGGAGGTGTCCATCAACAGACATGATGGACAAAACAAAAACAAACAAAAAAAAAACAGACATGATGGACATGTCTGCATTGTCCTTCTTGCATAAATCAAACTCATGATGCATTCTTCAAAGTGTTCAGCTTGTTTGTTTTTCTTTTTTAAGATTTTACTTATTTTTACTTATTTTTTGGGAGACAGAAGAGAAAAGACAAGAGAGAGAGCATGAGTGGGGGGGAAGAGGTGTCAGAAACAATGCCCACTGAGCAGGGAGCCCTTTTCCATGACCCTGAAGTCATGACCTGAGCCAAAGGCAGACGCTTAACCTACTGAGCCACCCAGGTATCCCTCAGCTTTTCTTTAAAACATAGCAAAAATGAATACACTTACAAATAAATAAATTCAGAATCTTCCACATTTTTCCTACAATTTATTAACAGTATCTCATCATATCTAATTTAATAGCAAGTATTTTAGCTCCTTATCATTGTGTCTTTCCAAACATTCAACTTAGCTTTAATAAAACAACCTTTGTTAGGAATTCATTGGTTTAATTTTAAATGAATAATTATTAATAGGTCTGGGAACAAATATAACTGACTCTTGATAAGGCTACAACTCATGATTAGAGAGGAGTGTGGAAGCATGCTAGAGTATAACTGACCAGACATAAATGACTAATGGAGCCATCATCATCAGTCAATGTATTTTCTGGGGAAATGGAGAAAATTGATTAATCTGATTGGGAAAGAGAACTCCAATATCCACAATCTTTAAAATGGGGATACTACTATTCCTCTTTTAAGGTTCCTATGAGAGTTAAATGAAATACTAGGTATAAATTGCCTAGAGAAGTATCTGGCACAAACCAAGTATTCAATGAATACATGAAGCCAGCAATGAATGGAATCAAGCCCCATATCTAAACAGTATCTACAACAAGTCAATCTTACCTGAATAATCTACTTGAGGAAAAAACTGTTGTTGGGGATTATTTCTCATAATCCCATCTAATGTTTCATTATGGGCAACAAAAACAAATTTTAAAACTTCCCCAATAGCTTAAACATGACATTTAACGTCTCTATACATCAACAGAGAAAAGAGAAGCCTCAATATCTTAAAAGACAAGAAAACCCACCTGGTGGTACTCTACAGATTATTCTATTCTCACCTGTGTGTGCCAGAAATAGCAACCTGTTCTCCTTTCAGTTCAGAAATCCCATAAAATCAGTGTATTACTATTTCCTTCTACTAATCCCATGGCCTGACAAGACAGGATCCATCTAAGAAATCTTTTAACTGTAAGTTATAATCTTATAACTTCCTTGGAAGGAAGGAAGAAGGAAGGAAGGAAGGAAGGAAGGAAGGAAGGAAGGAAGGAAGGAAGGAAGGAAGGAAGGAAGGACTGATTAAAACTATTCAGAATTATAATTCTTACCATATAGGCCAATTCTGAAAAATAAATACAGTACACTAAATATAAGTTATATCTGTTAGGTTTTAGTCACTGCAGTAAAGTCATATAAAGACAAAAAAAAAATCACTTCTTTGCAAAGAATAAAATGTATGTCCTGGTTCCTATCCTATATAAACATGTTTTCCCGTTAGAGATTCTGAGGTGAAGATCTTATTGTGAACAGCATTCCCAAATTGTCTCCTTTTGGTGGCTGAGAACCCTGACCCAAACTATATATACTAAGTTACTATTAATGCCAATGTTTCCTGTTCCACTTGTGTATCTACTATGCTTAGGAGCTTATTCCTGTCTTCCAATTTCACTATGACACTCTAACTTCAGTTTGTCCCTCAAATCTAGGAACGCTTTAAAGGTTCTGCCTCAGCTCTTAAGTCCCAAATTCTCTATTTACTCATACTCTGTCCAACAGCTTTAAAGATGCTAAGCCTTTCATATTTGAAATCTTAAATTTTCTTTTAAAAAACTGAAATTTTTATAAGCATGGGTCCATAATTTTGTTCTATATGGGGCACAAAAGAAGCAGAAAAGATAATTCCCACCCTCAGAATGCTTTTAATCTAATTAAAAACAAAATACCTGGTGAAAGAAGCAAACATGAAATTAGCATAACATACATCAAATCTAAAAAAATTAAAGGCACTATGTGTCTTACCTCCTCCATCCACTTCATGTAATACAAAAATTAGAGGTTATCCTTTATTTCAAAACTGATAGATTGTTCCTATTGATTTTGAAGTTCTACACAAGGACAGCCATACCCATACCCACCCTCTTCTTCTTATCCACACTTACTCATCCTTCTTCCATGAAGTCTTCCCTGATTAACTAGAAGAGAGCTTAGCATTGTTCCACCTACATACAGTTTCAAAATTCTTCCATGTCTGCCACCTGAAATAACATGCTTTCCTAACTACCCATACAGAAAAATAAACCACTTAATCTATTTATTTAATTGAGCACATTTCCCAAGTGATCTTATTCAGCTAGTTGGCTATTTAGCTTTGGACAGGTCATAATGGTTCTCTCTGTTCACTGAACATTTGAGGCAAAACAGAACCTATGGAAATTAGGCAGAACCTATGGAAATTAGGCAGCAAGTTAAATAATAATAATAGGTTTCCCTCTCACTACTTTTACAATTTTTCAAAAGAAAAAAAGAAGCACCTTTAAAAAAAAAAAAAAAACTTCCTACTGATATGTGTCAACCTTTGCCCTATAAGGTATTACCTCCCCAAGTCCACACCTGAAGTATAACACAGGTTTACAACATAAAGAACTCTCTCTCTGGAAAAGGACCTCAAAATGCACTCAATATATTTGCCTCTGCTCCTATCCCAATTATCCATAGGTTCACCACATTTATCTCCTGACCACAATCTGTTAACATTTGGCTACCTAAACACCTAGATTTTCTTGGAAAATCCCTATCTCATATACTCTTCCCCAACCCATAGGGATGTGAAATGTACAATGAAATGTGATTGAATTCTTATAAATTTTTAAGACTTTGTGAATACAAACAATGTCAAATGAAAGGAATTAAATGATACTGATTTGTTGTTCAAAACATTTTTTTTATAAGGTCAATATAAATGGTCACTACATTTATAAATAAAGGCAGTGAGCAAAATACATCTGAAACATCTTTAATATTGCCCAATAAAAACTTACATTTTGGCCAATGCTGGCCACCACAATATTAGAACTTGGCCTTTCTCCTGAGATGGATTTCTAAAATACAAGTTGCTACCAGGCTAACTCCTCCTCTTCTTACCAGGCTACCCAAATCTAAAACAGATTGGTCTTGGTTTCCTTATAAAGGCTCATTAAAATACAGTTGACCCTTAAGCAGAGAAAGGAGAGAAGACAACACCCAGTGCAGTCAAAATTTGCATATAACTGTTGACTCCCCCCAAAATTTAACTAATAGTTTGTTTACTGGAAGGCTTACCAATAACATCTGATTAAGACGTACTGCACATGTTATATGTATTTATATACTGTATTCTTACAATAACACAAGCTGGACAGAAAAAAATAGTTAAGAAATTCATAAGGAGGAGAATATACATTTACAGTACTACTACAATGTATTTATTGAAAAATATCCTCATATAAGTGGACCCATACAGTTCAAATCCATGCTGTTCAAGAGTCAACTGTAAAGTAAATTTAATTCTTTCCTAAATGTCAGTCAACATAAGCCTTCTATCTTATTTAAGGCTTCTATCCTCATACTTGGACATACTCTGTATCAGTAGTTAAGTGTAGCTCATTAATACCAAAAGAAATACCCTTGTTGTTGCTATTGTAATTCCAGACTTTTCTGTTTTGCTTGTTTGGTTTTTGTTGAGTTTTACTTTGTTTTCCCAAAGATGACTTTTTGATTGGCTTTCAAAGACCTTTGGACTAAAATGCAAAATTTAACAGTAATACCCCCCAGCTTCTTACTGGGTAATCCTTACATTCCCTGGAGTTTACAGAAACTTGCCAAATTAATCTGGTGTCCCTTGTCTTCTCTCCCAGGTGGTATTTACTGACAGCCCCTTGTCCTGAGTGAAGAAGGGAATAGTGTTTCATGTATATTTAAATGTAAGTACCTAATGTGGTGTTTCAGACTCAGTGAGCAGAGTTCAGTCCAGGGGATGATGTGAAAATCGGCAGAACAAGTACAATTTTCAGGCAATAAATCTAGGCCTCAACAATTTCTGAAGTTGTTTCTATTTTTTTTTTATTTTTTACTATTATCAACAATCCTACAGTGAACATCTCTGCACATCTATTTTGACATACTTTTACAAGTATATTTAAAGGAAATAATGTTAGGCTACAGTGCTAGAGCAGGGATCTATAAAGTTTTTCTTTAAAGGACAAGATCTATAGGGTCTCTCTTTCAACTATCCAACTTTGCCCTGTAGTGCAAAAGTAATCACAGACAATATAAATATCGATGGATGGGGCTGTATTACAATAAAACTTTATTTACAAAAAATAGGCAGTGAGCCAGATTTGGCCCCAAGAGCTGAGGCAATAGTTTGGGTCCTTACTACAGATAATTCACCTTTAAACAGCAATACCAAGCTGAAAGTTCTATGTATTTGACATTTTTATTTACTACTGAAATGGATGGTTTTTTAAGTAGAGATATAGGGCCCCCAAATGGACACTCCAGAGACAGCATCCATTATTTCAGTGTCAAGAACTGTGAAGGATCTGAGATTTGGCCTTACTTCTAAGTTAACAATTTAAACCATCAGTTTCATAGATGAAAGCAGAAGACAAGATACTCCTGAGTCAGAGATAAACTACTTTATTAGTCATATCATAGCAAGCAGCATGAGCATCAGCACATTTGCATTGTTCCCCTTACCCCCACATTCCATGGAGCAACATGAATGAGTCCAAATGGATGTGTGCACAGTAGGTTTACAGAAGAGAAAATCTGAGTTTAAGGAGCCCAAATGTTTTATAGTGTGTAGGGAGCATGCCTGACCTTTGTCTACAGAGACATTATCTCTATTACACTGAACAGTAAAACATACCTGACCTTTGCTCTAGAAAGACTATGTTTATTTTTCAAGACTGTTTACTATACAAGCATCCTTGAAAGGATAGTCCAAAACAAAGGCAGTCAGTGCCTCTGCTTGCAAAATATGTGGAAATATAAGAGGTTCATGGAAAATTACCTCCAGTACCATGTATCCCTTGTTTCTATACTGTCATGGACTCCTAGCAAATTTTTCAAAAGCATTCTACTCTACTGATCAAGTTGATTAATCTGACAAAGGGAGGAACAAATATATTTAATTTGTTTTACCCATCATGTAATGAAGGCTACTACTATAAACCAGGAGTCCAAAGCAACAAGATGAGGCCAACCTACAGTACTGAATCCACCATGTCCTCCAGGGTCCTGGGCCAAATCAGGTGAACAAATCTCATAAACTATCAGAGTCTACCTCACAAATCCAAGTGGCTTTCTCCTTCTGTGTCTGGATTGACCTTTCCACTTAGGCAGAAACATTAATCCAGGAACAGGACCGTGTATTAGTGAATCTGCCTGGACCACAAGGAAATCTAAGGCAGTTCTATCATCCATAATAACCCTGGCCAGTAACTTGAGGCTGACTTAAGTATTTTCTAGAGACATGGTAGTATCATTGATCACTTCAGCTAAAGTCAGGGACAAATTCCATAGTATCTATCCTAACTGGATGATTCCATTCAAGGGATAACTGCCTGCAGAGTATGTGTAAATAATAAATTAGTCACTCCTCCAAGAAGTTCCCCCAAATAATCAAGATTAGCCTCATTTTGGAGAGATCTCTATAATAATTTGAAAAATACATAATGTTTCATTAAATACATGAAGGTTTCTTACAACTTACCTTAGAGTACAAGTCACTACGTTTTTGGTAAGGAGGCAAGTTCATGCCTGGCTTCCAAATAAGTACAATGCCAGGAGTGCTTAAAGTAACCTCTGGAAAGGTATTGCTTACAATTGTTGGAGGTCCACAAATAGGATCCAAATAACAAGCTAACAGTGGATCAAATGTGGCCTTTAACAGGCTGGTGTACTTTAGAATTCTCAGTTTAGTTTAAACAGTTGAGTTTAAGTCCTTATTATCTGAAAAGACTGCCTAAGAAAAGTCAGGGCAACCTATCCTGTTTGCTTAAACATCAGCCAGCTGGCATTTGGCCACTTCCTGGAATGACTAAACAATGGCTACTGGAATGGGTGCAGGGAAGGCAATGTGGAGGTGTTGACAGGTGTTTTGTGTAGGAGGTAGAGAAGTTGGGGTCATCCCCTGATGCTTCCAATAGACTTCTCAATAAAATTAAGAGGAATGACAAATCATGATCAGAGCCATCTGGAGGTGGACAGCATACCCAGCACTCAGTTAAATGTAAGGCACTTGCAGTAGTTTGGGAGAGCTGCATCAGGAAGTCTTCATTCCTGAGGAAGGCTCTGCGGGTGATTCTGAAAGACAAAGATCATGAATGATCTCCCCTAAACCCCCCACTTCCCAGGGCTTACAGTATTCCCTCCCTAGGACCCAGGGAAAACTGATGTGTCCCATTCCAGTAGCCATATATTCAATCTTTATCTACTAAGTTTCTTCTCAGACCCAGACTCCTCATCTGGAAAAGTCAAAAGCAAAAGAAACAAGGGTTTTTTAAAAATAAAAATTCCAGAGAACCATTATACATACCCATGAGCCATTTTAGGGAGATTTGCTGATCAGTGTATTTGACCAAATGGTCATTATTCTTATAACCTAGGATCCTAGTATACAACAAAAGAATCTAGGTGGCTGAATGAGAATTAAGTTTCAATTTAAGACCATTTTTTAAGGTAGGTTGCCACCTGAAGTGTGTAACCAACCAGGCTGCCCTGTGGCTACTTTTAGTTATTATTTAAAAGACCCATGATATCCAGAGATTTTCAAGATGGGTCTGTATAACTCCTTTCACCTTTTATCCTGATCATTATCCAGAAAGCAGCCAAAAGAAGATGCCGCCTTCCTGGGGATACCTCCATTCAATGACCAAGCCACTTACTAAACTGGGTGAACTGGGAGGAAGTGAGGGAAGGTCAGAAACTTCTTGAGTCAATTTTTAGATATTTTAAACACTAAACAATACTGGATATCCATAGATGATTGGCCATGTGAAAGGTCCATTGAATACCTTGACTCTCAGCCAATTATGGAATAGCTTTGGGGATTAAAGGTATACCATTGTTAAGATGCACATTATCTGACAAGCTGAACACATGACACAGATTAGTTTCAAGGGCCACAATGGTGCAGTCAGAATTGGCTTATCAGACTGGTCGAACAACACTGTAATCTGAAAAACTGTCAACAGTAGTGAGACACTACCAATAGCTCCAAGAAGGGTCAAAGGCTTAATGTCACAAAGAATGTGGCTTCTATCACTGCAAGCAATGGTCAATTTCTGGAAGGAGTCACTGCCTGGCCTATAGCAGTGGCCTCTGCATTAGAAACATGAGTACTTCATTTGTGCACAACACCAGCATCTCACACCTAACCATTTTTCAAGAGATGATATCAACTTGCTAAGCCATTTAGATTCCACTGACTACATTCAAAAGAGCAATGTAACCACTTTATTTTTAAATGTCAATACCAAAACACTCCAAATTACATCCTCCGCAATTATCAAACTTATAATTAAAAAGTTTAGATGCCAACTTAAAAATGTACAAAGAATTACTTGATTTTTTAAAGAGTCTAAAGAATTTTGCTATGTTATGGTATTTTCTCTATACTGCGGTTGAAACCCTATAATTTCAGTACTTCAGGCATGGTTCTTGATAAAACACAGGACTTTAGAAATGCTGCATCTTGCTGAAAATGCATAGTTGTTAAGCCCATCTTCTCGTTGCAAAGTTCCATTATCCCCAAAGTCTAGGACAATGCCTGGTATATAGTAGGCACTTAAAATATATTCACTAAATAAATTAAAATCAAAAGCTAGATTTTTTTTTAATTCTCTCTGCCTTCCTAATACAGTCTATCCCAACCTCACACTAGGCAGATTAAATGTTTCAAGACAACAGGAAGAAGATCATATACATGGAAATACAAAAGAGAAAAATACATCATCTTTCTTTTTATTCATAATTTTATATGGTTTCACAAAGAAAGAAATCTGTAGCATCTTACATAGAATGATCTCAAAGTATTTTTTAAAGCATTTATTCTTAGAAAAGGGAACCCTAATGCACTGTTGATAGGAAAGTACATTGGTTGCCTCTGACTCTGCCTCTATTTCTCATGAATAAAGAAATCTTAAAAAAAAAAAAAAGGAATGAACATTGCTGCAACCACCACGGGAAACAATATGGAGGTTTCTCAAAAAATTAGAAATACCGTACTGTTCTATTTTCCTTTTTTTTTTTTTTAAGATTTTATTTATTTATTCATGAGACAGAGAGAGAGAGAGAGGCAGAGACACAGGCAGAGGGAGAAGCAGGCTCCATGCAGGGAGCCTGACGTGGGACTCGATCCCAGGACTCCAGGATCGTGCCCTGGGGTGAAGGCAGCGCTAAACTGCTGAGCCACCTGGGCTGCCCCGTTCTATTTTCCTTTACAAAAAAACAAAAAAAAAACACAAAAAAACAAAAGACAAAAGCACTAATTCGAAAATATATATGCACTCCTATGTTTACTGCAGCATTATTTACAATAGCCAAGATGTGGAAGCAACACAAGCGTCCACCAGTAGATGGAAGGATAAAGAAGATGTAATGATATATACAATAGAAACTTAGCCATTAAAAGAGATAAGATCTTGCCATTTGCAACAACATGGATGGATCTAGAGGGATTATACTAAGTGAGATAAGTCAAAGACATATAAAATATCACTTCACTTATATGTGGAATCTAAAAGTAACAACAACAAAAAGAAACAGACCCAACAGAAAACAAACTGATGGATGATAGATGGAGTGGTAGCAGGGATAGGCAAAATAGGTGAAGGGGACTGGGAAATACAGGCTTCCAGTTGTGTAATGAATACCACTTGGGTAGGATGATACAACAAAGGGAATACAGTCAATGGTACTGTAATAGTGTTGTATGGTGGCAACACTTAGGGTGAACATAGCATAACATACAGAGTTGTTGAATACTTCAATAAAAATTTTTTAATAAGTAACCTTTAACCCTAATTTTAAAAGGCTCTCAGGAACTCTTTAAGGCAGAAAGTCCTTACCTGTGCTCAGAGAAGTAGAAAAATGTGAAATAACTTATCACAGAGGCACAAAGGTAACCATAAAGAAAAATAAGCAAAAAAAGAAACCATACTAGATTCATCAAAACTTTCCCATGGAGAATACTATGGTGTGCAAACCAACTCCTATTAATAAAGGACTCTCTGCTTCAGCTGCTATATCTGAACTATAGAGAGCAGTTCTGCCCAAGGTTATGCCCCTTTCTAGGCAACCCCCTTCCACTGACATCCATGCAAAGCTATGAAGACCTGGCAATCTCAGCCCAACTCAAGACAACTCTAAGGGGACAATCTATCTACTGAATTCACAGTAGAGTAGGTCAAGAATGTCACTGGGCCTGAATCACAATTCAACTGCCCAATTCTATTTCCTTCCTTCCTTTTCAGGATTTCAGGATTTTTTTTCTTTGTTCCCAAGAACATTCAAGCTCTAGCTAAACTAAGCTCTAGCTCTAGGCTTCCCATGGAACCTGCAGTAATTCACAAGAGCCATACTTAGAGATTTGTAGAGCACATAGGCCTATAATAGTTTTCACTCATACATTCTAATCATTGGAGAAAAACACTGTAAAAAGAAAATACCATCACTATTTCTCTGATAGTCCTAACTGAGCCAAAATATTTTCCTTAAAAGAAAAAAAAAAAATAAACACACTGCAAGTTATGAATATGTTAACAACCTCCATGTTTACACCTATTAGCACTGTTTTCCAGGCTGGAACAATATTTCTTTCCTTCTAGACTCAAGTAACATTCACTGAACATATTAATTTAGTATATTAAACATTAGGTCATTAACATGGTCTTATGTTTTATGTGATTTTTGTATTTTAATTTCTAATCATAATATAAACTCCCCATTTAAGTATTTTATTTTCTCCAAACAAATTGAAACTCAGATATTCTGCATGTTAAGATCCCTTAAGAGGAAGAAAATACTTTCCTGAAATGTAACAGCAAAACACAAACATTTATAAATGATTTAGCCATATTAGTAAAAGTATCATTTCATGTAAATCTCATTGCAAGAAGCAAAGTTAGAATATGAATTACATGGAGAAATGTAGGAAAATATTTCCTATGTCTATTGTCATAGTTGCCTCTCAAAATATAATTTCCTGTCTTAGAAGCCCTTGAAATCATAGATTCTTAAAAATTGATAGAAAGTCTTCAGACTCTAAATATCTGAACTGAAAATTAGTTTTTGCCAATACAAGCAATAGGGAATGTGGATGACAGGCAAAAAGGAGGGCATTCTTTGGTAAAAACACAGTTGGTTTGTTTCTTCAATATTTAATCCTTCCAAAAACTTAAAGGAATTACTATGGTGAACAAACCTTTTATTAAGTATCTTATACCATGTTGATACTGCTAGTGTCAAGGTAAAATCCAGGAGAAAGCCAGCACAAACTGAAAGGCCATCTCCCTTTACCTGAAGAGGATCCTAGGAATTTTCCTAACTCTTAAAACTTTTAAAAAGCACCAGCTCATGGCTGTTTCTGCTCAGTTCTTAGATCTACAACATTATGACTAAATAAAAATGGGGCCATATGAACTGCCAAAAAATTCGATTTTAAGGGATCAAGAACATTTGAGGACTCATCCAGAAGAATGCTTGATAACCATAACCATCTTGAATGAAAACTGACTATAATTATCCATTACCCTATACCACACCACCTTCAAGTTACCTCAATTCATGGAAAGTGCGGATCTGAAAGTTTCCAGAAATGAATAAATGTTTGTTAAATTTCTAATATAAAGGCCCTTAGGAAATAATCATGATCCTCTTCTGTAAAAATAAATTTTTCTAAGTATACTATTAACTAAGTAATGATACACTCTGGAAGAAGTACAGTAGTTTTAACTGGTAAATTCTTAGCTCACCTGTAAATCCAATTCACTGACTTTAGAATAGATCCTCTTTTCTTAGAAGCAGGGTTCACATTATCTGCTGGTCTTCCAGGTGTGAACAAGATAAAGGATTATTCTGAATCAATCATTACCCACAAACAAACTGTATTATGCATGAGTAGTGCAGCATGAGAGGATCCATAGACTACATTTGTTTTATCTGTTTCAACTTGAAGCTTTTACAGACACATACTGATTGGAAATTGAGTTTCCCTTTAGGTTGACAGCTTGTCAGTCAAAAGAAAAGCTTTTAGGACATTCTCGCAAATCAGTTTTCTTTTCAGATTGGGATATATCTTTGTAGGATTCTAAAAACGACATAGTAACTGTATTTTGCTAGTTGAATACTCTGTGCTGTGTCAAAAAATACATGAAAGAATCAATTAATTATAGGCAATCAACACTGGTGGATGTCGACGCAGAAAGAAATCTCAGGTTTATGAATACAAAATCCTGGTGTTAGGTGGATTATATTGGTTTTAATAGACTTGACATGTTAAGTAATCCTAACATTAAGTGTGACTGAATATGACTTGACTTATGCTCATCTAGGGAGGAAAATAAAAATGCTATTTCTCCGAAGGCATATTTGGTTATTACTCTTTGTGCTCAGTTTTCTGGAGAGTGAAAAGCAAAAGAAGTTCTTGTTTCTCATGGAGCATCTTAAACTCTCTCTTCCCATCCCTCACTTCCCCCCGAACACATACATATACCACTATCACTACCATGTCTCTGGCCTATATGGCAAGGGCTTCCAGGTTTTCTCTTCTGGAGCAACAAACAGTGCAAGTTACCTTGTGCTCCTGGACTGACTGCTGTATGTGGACAAAGAAAACTCTACAGAAGAACTAGACAGGCTCCTCAACTTCAATATACTCATACACTGAAACCAATCTCACTGGTCCCTCTTTTTCTAGAAACAATTTCATATTCCTCTCAATCCAGTTATGCTAGGGTATATCTTCATTCCTGGACTTCTAAATTTCTAAGGACAGTGGTAATCCTTCCCTTCCATCTTTTCCCTTGAACTCTATCAAGAAAGACAACCCACAGAACTATGGGAAGAAGTTAAAATAAAAACCAGTTATTCAATATTCAATATAATATGATGTTATACATAATAGCATCAATTATAAAGTTTTATTTTATTTTTTTATTATAAAGTTTTTTGACAAAAATGTTTCTTTCAGAAAAGAATGAGAGATAATGAAACACATGTAATGATACTTCAGGAAAAAATCAGATAAATGCAGAATGTGGAACATTTACTATACAGCTGTTGAGCTTTTTTTAAGGTCAGTTATAACGGAAATTTTTAAATTAAAAGAAACTGAGAATCTGTAACAATCAAAACAAAGGCTGTGTTTTTAAATTCAAGAAAGATATTTTGAGGAAAAAAGAAAGATGTTTGGGAGGCAATTCATAAGTGTAAATAGGAACAGTGTTAGAGGAATTGTAGTTAATTTTCTTTATCATGAAAATTGGTGATATGGTTATGTAGGAGAATAACCTTTTTTTCTGAAAGGCTTACTGAAGTACTGCAGGCTAAATTTCAACACTGTGAAACCTATAAAAATCAAAGCAATTTTGTGGGACTCCTCAACAATGAAATATAAAGGATGAGAAGAATTACAGGAAATGTAAAATTTATGACTAGAAAAAATATGGCCTAAAAAAAAAGAAAAAATATGGCTACAGATGCATATTAAATGCACACCTGCAATATGAAGTACTAAGGTAGAATTTCAGCCATGAAAGACTAAAATGAAGAAATAGAAGCCAACCCTTGGGCAAGGCAAATATGACACAGATGATACCTCAGTGGAAAGAATAAATAGGCTTCATGTACAGAACTAAAAATCATTGGGATCCCTGGGTGGCGCAGCGGTTTGGCGCCTGCCTTTGGCCCAGGGCGCGATCCTGGAGACCCGGGATCGAATCCCACGTCGGGCTCCCGGTGCATGGAGCCTGCTTCTCCCTCTCTATGCTTCTGCCTCCCTCTCTCTCTGTGTCTCTCACGAATAAATAAATAAAATCTTAAAAAAAAAAAAGAACTAAAAATCATTAATAAAGAGATATAGATAAAAACAAAACAAGACCCTAAAAAGTGGCACTGGAAAACCATCAGTTTCATCATCTCTTTATCTATCTGAAGAACCAACTTTTTTGACTTCACTGATTTTCTCTATTGAGTTTTTATTTTCAATGTCACAGATTTCTGATCAAATTTTTGTATTTTTTCTTCTGCTTACTTTGTATTTACTTTGCTCTTCTTCTTTTTTTTTTAATTTTTTTTTTATTTATTTATGATAGTCACAGAGAGAGAGAGAGAGAGAGGCGCAGAGACACAGGCAGAGGGAGAAGCAGGCTCCATGCACCGGGAGCCCGACGTGGGATTCGATCCCGGGTCTCCAGGATCGCGCCCTGGGCCAAAGGCAGGCACCAAACCGCTGCGCCACCCAGGGATCCCTGCTCTTCTTCTTCTAGTTTCCTAAGATAAAGCTTACTTTTACTGATTTTATATCTTTCTTCTAATATATACATTCAATGCTATAAATCTCTAAGCACTGTTTCCCCTGCATGCCACAGGTTTTGATAAGTTGTGTTTTCCTTTTCATCTAGTTCAAAATATCTTAAAATTATTCTTGAGGTTTCTTCTTTGTCTTATTTAGAAGTGTGTTATCATTGCTTATTATATACATTTTAAAAATTCCAAAAAGTGAAATAATTTTAAAAAGGTCTAAATGAAAATTGGTAGATTTTATATTATATAGAACATATTTTCTCTCAAATTTTACTAAGTAGGTTGAAAGCATATTCCAAATTAAAAACAAAATGCACAGGCTTAGCAGACAATTATGAAAAGAAACATTTTAAAATACATTTTTAAAAACAGTAATTTGTACTTGGCTTTAGCATATTATGTAGAAAATATGATCACCGAAACCAGTGCTTTATTTTCAGCCAGAAACAAATTCCTTAATTTTGGTGCTTTTGGTCTCTATCACCACCTTTCCCGCCTTTTTTCCCTAACTTCTATTTTGAGTTCTTCTTAAAATTATATTTGGCAAATTACCTTAGAATAAAATTAACTTTAAAATTGTTGTGTGCAGGTCTACAAGTGGTAACACATGTTCTTGGAACCAAAACCAAACCATGATACAGAACAGTTACAACACAAAAACACACACTCATGCCTTTGTTGCCACATGCTCCCCTCCCCCCCACAGCTAACTCTGGCAAGGATTGATAATGTTTTCTATCATTATAGTTTTGTCTTTTCAGAATGTTGTATAAATGGAACCACACAGTATTGAATCTTTAAAGTGGTTTCCCTCATTTGTATAATATATTTGAGATCCATTCAATTTGTTGCATGTATAAGCAGTTTTTCCTTTAACTGCTGAATATTGTATCATTGTATGGCTCGCATTTTGTATAACCCTTTACCTACTGAAGGACAGCTAGGTTGCCTCCAGTCCTTTCCAACTATGAATATAACTTTTATAAATATTTGTATACAGGTTTTTGTGTAAACATAAATTTTCAATTCTCTAGGGTGAATAGCAAGAAGTGAAATTGTTGGGTGATAGGTTAAGTGTATGGTTAGCTCTATAAGAAACTGTCAAACTCTTTTCAAGTGGTTATGCCATTTTGCATCCACACTAACAATGTATAAGAAGCTCACTGATCTCCATACTCAACAGCACTTGGTTTAGTATCAGAAGATTTTTTAATTTTAGCTGTTCAAATAGCTATGTAAGGGCATTTATTTCAACATGGGTTTAACTTGCATTTCCCTAGTGGCTAATGATGTTGAACATATTTCCATATATGTATCTGCCAACATTTTATCTTCTTTAGTGATATGTCTGCTCAAATTTACACCTATTTTTAA
This sequence comes from Canis lupus baileyi, assembly GCF_048164855.1. Lineage (NCBI taxonomy): Eukaryota > Metazoa > Chordata > Mammalia > Carnivora > Canidae > Canis > Canis lupus. Next base: position 25,597,948 of record NC_132869.1, on the reverse strand, counting down.
ATTGGGTTGTTAGTTTTCATAGTGTTGAGTTTTGAGAGTTACTTATATATTTCTGAATACAAGGCTTTTGTTACTTATTTGCAAATATTATTGTCTAATCTCTAGCATGTCTTTTTGTTTCTCAACATTGTCTTTTGTAGAGCAAAATTTTTATTTTAAGGAAGTCCTATTTATCAACTTCTTTTATGAATCCTGCTTTTTAAATCATGTCTAAGAACCCTTCCTAACTCCAGATCAGGAAGGTTTTTTCCTCGTTTTCTTCTAAAAGTTTAATAGGGGGATCCCTGGGTGGCTCAGCAGTTTAGCGCCTGCCTTCAGCCCAGGGCATGAACCTGGAGTCCCGGGATCGAGTCCCACATCAGGTTCCCTGCATGGAGCCTGCTTCTCCCTCTGCCTGTGTCTCTGCATCTCTCTCTGTCTCTCATGAATAAATAAATAAAATCTTAAAAAAATAAATAAAATTTAAAAAATAAAAGTTTAATAGTTCACATTTTAAATTTAGATCTATGATTGGTTTTGAGTTAACTTTTATGGAAGATAGAAGTTTAAAATGAGGGGTTTTTTTTTGCAAATGAATGTCTAATTATTGAAACATTAGGGGGTTTTGGCCATAAAAAGTACAATTTTTAAAAATCTTTTGTTGATAAGACTATCCTTTACCAACTGAATTATCTTTTACACCTTTGCTATATCTGTGTGATTGCTCCTCAGCACTCTATTATGATCCATTGATCTATGTCCCTATCTCTTCATGAATACAGTACTGTCGCTTTAGTGTAGATTTATATTAATTCAAAATCATTAAGTGTTATTCTTCTAACTTTATTCTTCTTTTTCCAAACATGTTTTAGTTATTCTAGTTCCTTTATATTTTCATATAAATTTTAAATTCAAACTGCCTATATCTACATAATATACTGCTGGAATTTTCACTGGAATTGTGTTAGATCTATAAATCAAATTGGAAAGATTGACATTTTTTATTTTGAGTCTACGAATCCATGAACACAGTATGCCTCTATATTTACTTAGGTCTTCTATGGTTTCCTTCATTGTTTCATAGTCCTCAGCATGTAGAACATGTATACATGTGTATCATATTTATATAAAAGTATTACGTTCCTTTTGAGCTAATGTAAATTGTATTCATTATCACATTCTCCCATTGTACATTGCTGGTATATAGAAATACTACTGTGTGTGTTGATCTTCTATCCAGTGACCTTGCTAAAATCACTTTTTCTAGGTCTCTGAAGATTTCTCTGGGATTCTCTACATAGGCAATTATGTTTGCAAATAGAGACAGTTTTATTTTTTCCTTTCTAATCTGTATGTCTTGTTCTTCCCTTTGTTGCCATATGAACAATAACCAGGACTTCCAGTACAATATTGAATAGGGAGGTAAGAGTAGACATTCTCGCCTTATTGTTATTCATCCTTGCCTTGTGGTTATTCATCATAATGTATAATGTTACTTGCAGATTCCTTGGTAGGGTTTTTGGTCATGGTATATTATTCTTTTTTGTGGATAATGAAACTTAATTTGTTGATCTTTTATGGAAGATTTCCGTAACTATGTTCATGAGGTACACTGGTCCATAGTTTTCTTTCTTCTTTCCTCTTCCTTCTTGCTTGCTTGCTTTCTTATTTACTGTCATTGTTTAGTTTTGGTATCACATTAATTCTGGCTTCACAAAGAAAGTTAGAAAGCGTTCTCTGCTTTTCTATTTTTTGCAGGAAACAGTAGAGAAAGAATATTATTTTATTTCTTGGGTTTTTGGTAAAATTCACCAGTAAAACCATCTGGGTTTGAATATTTCTTTTTTGGAAGGTTTTCAACAATGAGTTCAATTTCTTTAACAGTTGGAAGACTATTCATAATAATCTTTTTCTTCTTGGGTGACTTTAGTTTGCTAAGGAATTAAATCTATTTCAAGGAATTGGTCCATTTCACCTAACTTGTCAAATTTATATGCATGCATAGAGTGGTTCTTATTCCTCTTACTGTCCTTTGGATTCCTGTGAATCCGTAATGATATCCTCTCTTTCATTGCTGGTACTAGTTCTACATATCTTCTTTTTGTCAATTTTGCTAGAAACTATCAATTTTATTAATCTTTGCAAAAAAAATAAACAACTTTTGGCTGTATTGATTTTTACTACTGTATTTCCACTTTAAATTTTGTGGGTTTCTCCTCTTAGTTGGGATTTATTTTATGCTCCTTGTTCTAGTTTCCTGAGATAGAAATATAGATTATTGACTTGAGGGCTTTCTTTTTTTTTTCTATTCTAAGCATTGAATATAATAAGTCTTCTTATGAACACTGCCTGAGCTGCATAAATTTTGACTTTTTATTTTCATCCTTGTTCAGTTCAAAATATCTTTTTAAATTTCCTCTATGCCTTCTTCTTTTACCCAACAAATTATTTAGAAGTCTGTTTATTTTTATTTTTTAAAAAAGATTTTATTTATTTATTCATGAGAATACACAGAGAGGAGAGAGAGACAGAGAGAGGCAGAGACACAGGCAGAGGGAGAAGCAGGCTCCATGCAGGGAGCCCTACATGGGACTCGATCCCAGGTCTCCAGGATCACACCTTGGGCTAAAGGCAGTGCTAAACCGCTGAGCCACCCAGGCTGCCCAGAAGTCTGCTGTTTAATTGCAGATTTGTCTTTTATCTCTCTGTTATTGATTTCTAGTTTATTTCCATTATGGTCAGAAGAACAGACTTTGAGTTCAATTCTTTTAGACTTATTAAGTAGACTTCTATTATGACCAAGATGTGTTCTATTTTGGTAATGTTCCATGTATACTTGAAAAGAATGTATATTTTATTGTTGTTTTTGAGTAAAGTATACTATAAATATCAATTATCTCTGGTTGGTAGATAGGCATTTGTAACCTTGGTTGATATCTATCTGCTAGTATATTCCTAAGAAAGGAGAGCTGAAGTCTTCAGCTGTAACTGTTCTCTATTTCTCCCTTAAATTCTGTCAGATTCTGCTTCATGTATTTTTAAGTTCTTTTGTTAGATATACACACATTCAGGACAGGTAAATTACTCCTCTCACAATGTGTAATGCTTCTCTTTACCCTAGGTAATTATCTTTGCTCTGAAGTCTACTTTGTTAGTACTAAAGCAACTACAATTTTGATTGGTGTTGTATGGGGTATCTTTTCTCATCCTTTAGATGATACAAACTCACTTACACACACACAACTGTACCTAACAATAAACAGCATCACTGCGAACCCAAGCAACAGCAGCTGGATACATTCAAAACACAATTTTTATCCTAAGACATTACAAAATGCTTTTTGACACTTATTTTTAGCTATTTTTTCTATCTTTTTCATCTTTACTCCTTTACACACATATAGGAAAATAAAGGTTTTATTATTTAGTTTTATCTTTGAAATTAGAAAAATGGATACTAAAAAGAGAATACAGCTAGGTCAAGGAAAACTAGATTTGGGAGAGTGGTTTTGACATTTTAAAGCTAAATAACATTTTTAGGTAGGTCTAAAGATCCTATATAGTATCCTCATCTCCTAGCATCAAGCCAAAGTACAATAGATTCCTGTTTCCTGCAAAGAATGAATTATGTTCACTTCTAAGCTCAAGTCAGCTAAGGAGAGAGCTAGTACCATATTTTAACAAGTCAAGGTCAGCTCTCTTTCTAGCAGCCAGCAAACTGATTCCTACAGCAGTAACACTGGAATTACAATCTGGGTCTTTGGGTTTTAACACATAAGCTCATTCAGCTCCTTTAAGGTAAGAATGTCAAGAACTGTTAAATATTTATACACATACGCACACAAATATAAATAAAATATAAGCAAATAATCTTCTGAAGCAGAGTTTGCAAACTATAGCTGGTGGGCCAAATCTAGCCAGTTCTATTTCTTTTGTGTTTTTTTTTTTTTAAGTCACACAAATTAAGAATGGCTTTTATATTTTTAAATGGTTATGAGAACCTATTAAATCATAAATTTTGCCTCTTGGCCTGCAAAACCTAAATATTTTACTATTTGGCCGATTTGGAAAAAGTCTACTGATTTCTTCTCTAAAGCAAAAACTACGTTGCCCTATAAATTCTAGCTATAGGATGCAAATATGACTATAAAGGAACTAATATTTTTATATTAAAATTGAATACCATTACAGAAGTACTATCCCAATTTAAGTGTTGGTATAAATGTGCATTATACACAAATATCTATACACATATATATGAAAAAGGGCAGGAAGGAAATCAACATCTAAATGTCAGTGTATAGTTAACACAGCTCCATAAATGTTATTTTCACCTTTATTTTTTCTGTACTTTCCAAATCTTAAGTGAGCCTATCACTGCCATAATCAGGAAATAGTTTTAAAAGATTATACTGAACTTTTAAAAGTCTACCATGTGGTTTTTAAAAGATTAAGTGACTTGAACTGTAGTTACATGGTTATTAACATGCAGGTTCAATAACACTTTGGAATTTACTATTGTCTACAAATTAAACTGTTACAAATCAAAATGGTATCTTTCCATCTTTCACCATAAAGAAGATAAGGTCCTCTGTTTTATTTGTTAATCTGGACTCTCAGAAATCACTGCTATGGAATTAGTAATGTTCAGGCTCATTATAAGACACTTAATATAGAGTTCAATTCAAGTATTAACTGACTACTATATTCATGTTAGCATCAGTGTTTCTTCCAAAACATGGTTTAAAAAACTTTGACTAAAACCCTAAATATATTCTACATATACTCCACATACTCTTTATAACTATAGCATTAACATTCAAAGTCATACTAGACAATACAAGTCTAGTTTTATTATTAACAGCTACGAAACAGTACAAACAAAATTATTTTTCCTGATATATTATTATTTAAAAATCAGACAGGTATTCTGCTAACACTAAAGTACAATGAAACAATCTTGGCTGTTTTCATAAATAGTACTTTAATTTTCTTGTTCAATAATTAATGCTTGTATGTTTCAGCTGTTATTTTGAAGCACATTAACTTTGTAAGCATAAGACAACTTACTAATATTCATTAGAACCAATTTAACTCTAAGTTGATAAATGAAAGGTTTATTTTGAATGGTAAAAAGGCATTTTCAAAGTCACATCTCTGTGTTCTGAAACAAAAACTCTTCTTTGCTTTTATGGTTTATTTCTTGGGTTTATCTTGAAAATGTACATAAGTCTTGCTTCTGAAGTGTTAAAGTCCCAATTTAATTTCCCAAAGCACAAATTTAAGTTAGAACACAACCTAGTAAACTACAAACAACAGCTTTTCTCAGTGCCACAAAATATTTCAGTTCCCTTTAGAGTACACTATTAATTTAATCTAATTATATGTAATCTCATTAAAATGTAAAAATACCAACTTTTTAAAAGTAAAAAGTATTAATCATTCCATGTACCAAAACTGCAAAGTAATAAAAATTCTACAGTCACTTAACATTGAGTAGAGTCCTAATTTCATATAAAGTACCAGTTATAAGAGTTTTCCTCCTCTCCCTTTCTTCTAGATGAAAGCAGCAAACACTGAGAAACTTTTTATTCAGAAAACACCAACCACATTCCACAGCCTCTGTCAGTAATCATTTAAAGGCAAGCTTAATATCACTATCGAATTATTGCACTTTGCAAGTAGACACCAAAATTCAAGTGTTATCCTCAAAAATTTATCTTACTTAGGTAAACTAATATTACAAACTCAAATTCTTTTTTCTGTTTTCAAGGATCGTCAAATATCCTCAAAAATTCCAAAAGCAAGTTACTTATTTAAGACTTTGAAGACTTTTTGTTTCTTCCAGAGTAAGTCTGTCCTGCTAAATATTCCATACAAATGTCTTACCAAAGTTTTATTTAATTAATGTATTTTGTAGGTTACCAACATCTCTCACAGATACACTAAACAGAGACAATTTTGTCACTTACTGTAGGCTAGGGCTTCCTTTAAAAAAGAAAAAACTGTAGACATGTATTTAGTAAATGAAGTAAAAAAGAACCTTTGTGTATAAGGATATGCAAAGTAACTAACTCAGTTCTATAGTCAACAGCCTCTTTTAAAAACTTTTAAAACTAATTTACTTCAAAAGATATGCAGGAATTCAATAGATTATAAAACTGCTGGTAGATTTCTATTTCTGGTGTCTGCCATAATAAATACCAGGGGTTTAAGCTGAGCTGCTTTTTTGACTGTAAAGATTTTTCCACAGTCAGCAACTTACAACAGGACATACTGTAATACCAAAATGGAAACTACTTAATCAACATTTCCTCATGGAAACACAGATCATACATAACAGTCTATAAGGGTAAAGTTTTATTTTAAAAAGTAGCATTTAAATATTATTGAGCAACACAAGCTCAATTTTTTCCTCTGGTTCTGTGAACATATTCAGTTAATTTTAGTCAACATTGATAGTACACGCATCAGAAAACTGAAATGTAAGCAGTACTATAAGGCAAATTATTTATAATGTTGAATAAAATCACACTTTCATCTTTTTAGAAAACAGATCACTGGTTTTCCAGTCCTATAGAATAAATATGATCTTGTGCTCATGCTATGGGTTTTAAAAATTCTTTCTATAAAGAACTTAAGCCATGTGGAAAAACCTAACAGTATGTGAAACATCTGAAACACAAATCTTTCAGATTTCAAGTTTCAAATTCCAGTCATCTATAGCATCACAAAAGGCTGACAAAAGATTGAAAATTGTTTGGCATAATTTCAGATTGTTCCTCTTCCCTTTCTGCCCACTCTGTAAAACATACAGTTTAAATTAATAAAAAATTAAAACCTCATAACTGAAATTTCCTCAGGCTCACAGTTGGTCCTGTTGGTTTTACCACACATAGCTTCTAAATTCTATCGTTTAAGAAAAACTGCAAGATATAACTTTTTAATTGTTGAGCTCCTCATTTAAACACAATAAATAATTGTTCAGAATTAAACAGATTATAGAATTCCTAAGCTTTGTATCTTAAAATGAATAATAAAAAATAGATTTTATGAACTAGGCATCATAGAGTAAAAATACACTCTAAAGACAAGGTTTTCTTCACTAACTGCCATCTATTTTATAACCTTAAATTACATGGCTCAAGTTTATTTATATACTTCTATGAAAATAAGTACTATAGTTACATGTACACTAATTTAGCTTTTTTGGAATGAAAAAAGCAAGGGAATTTAATAATGCCAACTTGCTACCAAGTACATATCTGGATAAACTCACCAGGTAAGAAAAAATAAATCATAATATACATATGAAGATTGGTAGACCCAAGGGAAATATTAATTTAGCTTTTGACTCACACTTTTAAACAGGCCTTTGCAATACTCTTTGCAATTGCCTCATTCTTAGTGCTTCCTCTTCACGATGTCTAAGCTCACTTCCTAAGAGCTTTTTTCTTGCAGAAATCAGCATTTATTGACCTCACAAAGTACACACAATTGCTATTGTCAGCAAAGAGCACAGAGTTTGGAGAAAAGCATCACAGAAGCACTGGAAGGGTATGAAAGTGTAGCTTCTCATACAGTAATGTCTATAAAGATCTGGGACATTAAATTTAAGAAATAATGAAGATTGTTCCTGAAATCAATATTACACGGTATGCTGGCTAACTAAAATTCAAATAGAAATTTGGAGGGAAAAAAAAGAAATACTAAAGATTGTGAATATTGCCAAAAAAAGATACAACATTCCAACCCAAGAGAAGACTTCATTTCCTCTGATTTCATATGATATTTAGTTTATGCAACTGAGTAGAAAGGTAATTTCTACCACATTTACTAATATTTACATAGTTGAACAATATGAAAGTTTGAGTATTTTCACAGTGTCTTAGAATAATCTTACAAAGGTTCTTACAAACAAAAGTGCAAGCCTCTTGAGGTCTCCTGAGATCTCATGGGACTTTTCATAATAGAAGGGTGTTAATCCCCAATGCCCTGGCCTATTTCCAATATGGATCATTAGTTTCTGCTTACCTAAATACCTATTACCATTCCAGCTGGCTCAGATATTTGTCACTTCCTGTCTTGAACCATAGTCTGTGTACTAATTATTAAATAGGCAAAGTGAAATGGCTTCTTTGGGTGCCTATATACCATCAAAAATATTTCATACTTGGGCGCCTGCATGGTGGAGCTGGTTGACTCTTGATTCTGACTCAAGTCAGAATCTGGGGGTCCTGGGGTTGAACCCTGTGTCAGGCTCTACCTCAGAAGAGAGTCTACTTTAGATTATCTCTCCCTCTGCTTCTCCTGCTCTCTCACTAAATAAATAAATAAATCTTTAAAAATAATTTCATACTGCTTAAGGATTAGTAAAACAGTAGTTTAACGTAGTAAAACAGTAGTTTAACGAACTCTATGTTAACTTTAAAATTTTTTACTGTCATTTTGTACGGCACACAGAATGTTCAGATTGTAAGTTTACACAGAATTTCCAGATTTTATCTATGTCGACAGACTTTGTCAATGATGACCTTATGTGCTAACAAAGCTGTGAACTACAATTAAGATTTTATTTCACACCAAGTTAGTAACCAAACCTAAGCAAGCACAAGGATGAAACACAGATAAACAGACCCAGTTCACCATTCCCTGTCCCTATCATCTACATACACACAATTTTTCCTCAGTCTCTCTCACAAACACCCAAACGCAATGTGTACATGCTTCCCTAAATTTGTATATATGTATATGTACATGTGTGCATACCACATAAATGTTTCTGTATATACACATCATCTCAACCAGACACATATGATTCATTACAATCAGAACAAAAGAATAATACATCTTCACAGAAATAGGTTTTTACAGATCCTTGGGAATATTAAAACAAAGACCAAGAGGTCCAAATCTCTTATTCAAAAATTCTAAACTCCAAAAATTTCTGAAAACCACAGTTTTACATAAGTTTACCACTAGGTAAAACCTGAAATGAATTGAAATAAAGATAATTATAGCCCTCATTTATCTCACATGATGTGCATGTCAATATGTTTCAATTCAGGTATTTAAGGTTTTACCCATAGATCCCTCTGGGAAATGTTACATAATATATAGTATAGTTGGCTAATTCAGTTTTTAAAATTCAAGAAATTCTGGATTCTAAAGCAAATCCAACCTTAAGGTTTGGAGCTAAGGAATTGTAGAGTAGTATTTTTATTTTAAAGATTTTACTTATTTATTTGAGAGCACACATGCACTTGCGTGTGAGAGAGCAGGTGTAGAGGCAAAGGGGTAGGGAGGGAGGGAGGGAGTCTCAAGCAGACTCTGCACGGAGAGCAGAACCCGATGCAGAGCTCAATCTCAAGACCCTGAACCCAGGAGTTGAACGTTTAACTAAATGAGCCACCCAGTAATACTTTTATATTAAAAATATATGATTTATATATATAATTATTTTTTAAGATTTTATTTATTTATTCATGAGAGACACAGAGAGAGGCACGGACACAGGCAGAGGGAGAAATAGGCTCCATGCAGGGAGCCCAATGTGGGACTCCAGGATCACACCCTGGGCCGAAGGCGGCCCTAAACCACTGAACCACCCAGGCTGCCCGATTTACATAATTATCTGTTCCCCTCTACAGCTTTCATTAATTGCAACCTTCCATAAATACTAAAAGAAGAGAGGAGGGTAAGGAGTCACAATAAGGTTTATGTTTTTAACTCCTCTCTTTAATGCTTATTAATCTCCCTTTAGCCAATGAAGGCTTACCCTGGACCACAGGCAGCAATAGCAGCCAAAAGAGAGACTAGGAGAAACAGAAGTAACAGAAGAAAGCTGAATAATACGCATTAAAGTGCACAGAAAATATTCAAGCCAGGAATCTTGAATCTTGAAAATTTCCCAAATTCTTACTACTACTATTATTTCTAATAACAACTTCACATTAATAACAATGTTTTATTTTTCTGACTCTGCTTTCAAATATGCCATTTGACCTTCATACTCTATAGTCATTCTATATTAACTGTATATAACTCATTTGTAGAGCTATCTATTTTAATCCCAGACTATCTACAACCTACAACATATATAATACCTACCTGAAGATAATTCAGAAGGCATATCCATAGCAAGAAAACCAGACGATGAATTATAAGATGGACCATAAAAAAATTTTCCATTAGCAGTTACTTTGGGATTAGAGGAGATACTGTTTTATCTCTCAGGTAAGATTTTGTTTTGAATTAAACCAATTAAATCACTATTCAAGAAGATTCCATTTCATCGGTTTTCTATATAGAATGCATTCTTCCTCTCAAAACATTAAAAGTACGTACTACATAATTAAGATATATAGGGTTTTCTTTCTTTAAAAATATAATAATATAACACTTAAAGCAGTAATATGTTTTCATATCTACTGAAGTTAATTTTGCAAATTTGTCTGAAACTGAAGGACTTGGCTACTTCATTCACAAAAGTAAATGAAGCAAATAGTATGTCATTACTAGGCAAACCAGCCCCTGAAATTCAACAGGCTAATTACTGATTTTATGGAAATCTATAATTATATCTGTAATAGATGTAATCATCATAAAAATGAATAGAAAATTTGAATTTACCTATATTTTTTAAAGCATAAGGATTCTAAACCTGCTTATAGCTTTGTAAATACATTAGATATAAAATGTGATTATCTAAATTAAATTTAATGATATCACCCAAGATGCTTAAAATTTTTAATTATTCAGCATAATCATACTTTACTTCGTTAATTCTTTTCACTTTTTAATCAGCTCCATGGACTTATATGTGCTCTGCTCACCACTATATTTCCAAAGACTGGAGCTTAGTAGACATGCAATAAACATTTGCTAAATAAATGATATAATAAATTATACCTAAATTAGAATTGGTAAAAAAAAAAGTATATGCATATATATAAAAATTATCTGTAAAAAGAAATCTGTTTGAAACTTATTATTTCAGCAAACTGATGAATTTAGTCTTATCAACTGACATATAAATTCATGTTGTTAGATGAATCACCATTGGCCCTGATTACTGAAAATACAGAAAGATGAAAATTTGTAGCTCTCAACATAGATAAATCCATAAAAGTGATAACCATCTAGTAGCCTAATCTTCCAGAAATGTCAAAAACCAAACTCCAGCTCTGACTATTAAGAATTTAGGTAATTCAATAATTTATTAAACATCTATCTACCATGTGGTCAGTATTATGCAAGGTACTCCAAATACATACATAAATAATATCTATCCTCAAGAAAAGCACATATGTGAAAGAGGAGAGTCACATGAGTAAATAACCAAACATGATTGGCAGGATGAACAAAATCTTACAGAAAAAAATAAAGACTGAAATTGGAGATCATGTTCACAGATGACATGACAACTGATCTGTGGTTGTCACTAGAATGTGGAATAGGATGTGGGTGTTGAGAAACTGCTAAGCCTAAGGTGTCAGAGAATGGCATTATGAACAGAGGGCACAGCATGAGCAAAGGTACAGAAGCACACACACACATAGAAAGATAATAAAACATTTTTTAAAACAAAATAACAAACTATTTTGATATGGACATCCCTTTTTTTAAAAAACTTATTCATGAGAGACATACAGAGAGAGAGGCAGAGACAAAGGAGAGGGAGAAGCAGGCTCCTCACAGACAGCCCAATGCAGGACTCGATCCTAGACCCTAGGACCATGCCCCAAGCCAGAGGCGTCAGAGACGCTCAACCGATGAGACACCCAGGCGTCCCAGGGGCATACCTTTCTATAAAACATTCTTACGAGAGCATTTAACAATATAATTTTAACCAAGTATTATTTAATATTTAAATAATATTTAAATAATATTTAACCAAGTATTATTCTCTTAGGATTTTAAAATTCTAAGACTAGTGTAAAATCTATGAACAGTCCCAGAAAAGTAATTCAATCTATTATCTAAAATAAATAGAACAGATCTTACATCATTTCCTTTGATGTGTAAGCTCAAATCAAAATCACATGAGCAATAGCTTCAAATCCTTCCATTTTTACCACTCTCATGAACCTCATGTCACTTACTCTAAAACTCATAAATTCTAATTCTTTCACAGCTATTAATCTCGTCTCTTCAGAAAGGACCATAATGTCCTTAAAGGCAAAAAAACATTTAATAGTCTTTGAATGTCCGATGGCATTCAGACAGATCTAGAAATATAGTGGATATTCAATTAAATATTTATCGACTATTTATTGAGATTGGGATTTTTACCTTTTTAAAGCACATGTTATTTTAAAATATACTTGATATTATATAGACTTGTAGCTTTTCATTCTAGTTGATCACAGAGTCTAAGAAAATCAGAAAACAATGGGACTTAGTCTTTTAAGAACTTTTAATCTCCATCTTATTATCATAACTGGGTATCTGCTTTGATTATAACCTTATCCTTCACAGATAATTCTATTAGACAACTAGGTTAACTTATAGCAAACACAGAAGAGAACCTGGAGTTTATACACTAAGCAAACACTCTAAATAAAATAATGCAACATTGAAGTTTAAATGTCTTTATACTTCTCAATTCTCATACTACCATGAAAAACTAAAGAAAAGTGTAAGATATAAAGATTCTTAACTTTTCTGTAGAAAGGAACAAAAAGAAGACATTCCAAAATATTTACTGAAGGAGTAAACAAAATAAATATAACTGGAATTAAAAACACATGTAGACTATTATGATAAATGATCAGTTCAAAAACATTTGGGGGGAAAAGATGTTCACCGAGTATTCGGTGAAATTCAGCAATTAAAGGAACTATTCTTTTTATACTAAAGGATAAATGTGTACTTGTAAAGGTGATTATGTTTGGAATATCAGGTAGTAATGCATGAACATACCTGTGTATTTAAAAAAGGAACAGGTTGAGGTAAACACTTGCTAAGAATATGTGTGAAATAATACATAATACTATACTTTTGAAAAGTATAAAACCAAGGATATTTCCCTATAAGGAAGGGAATAAATTCATTTACTAAAAAGCTGTGATTATATTACAAGTATACTTTATTCCCAGAAATAAAAAATATTACCAGAAATAAATAAGTAAATAAAATTAAAATATTCCCAGAAACAGTCTGTAGTGATTTTAATAGAGAAAATTCTCATTAATTTTAATAACAACTTTTGAATATTACAAGACAGAAGTTAGAATGAAAAGGATAAAAGATTGAAAACAGATCTTGATAAAAGATAAACAAAATCCATGGCAAAACTATTAAAGAAATAACTTTCTATGAATGCAAAAGCTTTCTAATGATTATTTAGGCTTTTACTCTTGGTGTACATTATGAGAATTTCATTCTAATTTTTTCATACCACTGATGGCTTCAACCCAAGTCTACTCTTTAAAAAAAAAAAAAAAAATCAACCCTTTAGCTTTTTGAGCAGTTTATTTCAACTGATTATTTATACAATAGCCCTAGCTATAGTTGGCTATACTTGTAGTCTTTTTTTTTTTAACTTGAAGTCTTGATTTGCTTTGTCTTTGTTATCCTTTGAAATTCTTAATAATAAGGAAACTAGGGCCTATTGTTACTTAGGTTATTAAAAAAAGTACCTTCAAAAAAAGGATTACATGGTTTATAAAATAATATAACCATGAGCTTCTGGAAATACAGGCAGTGTCCATTTCCACTCAATTTATACCATGATCTATCTATGGCAGGAATATCTTACATGTAAATGAAATGGACTTAGGTCTACTCAGCTAGTCTTCCCTTTCATTTTTCCAGCAAGCCAGATTGTTGCTGTATAATTACTATCGCAGAAGCAGTAAAGTCTGTTCTTTTAAGCTGCCATCTCATAAACACTAGACACTTCAATTTTGTTTCAGATGCTACAGAATGTGTAATACCTGACCTTAAAATGCATGAGCCCATTCTTACTTTTATTAAACTAGTCATCCCTAATTCTTCTACACTGTTATTTCTGAGACTTCAACAAGTCCCAAAGCGTTTGACGTAGAAGGTGACAGAAGTCAAAGGCACAGAAAACTCAACTTGATCCTGAAAACTAGACCAAGAGTTCTGTACTTCATCATGGAATCATGAATTGCGTCCAACAGCTGTTCTACTCACCGGCTATTTTAAACCATTTAATATGATCTGTACCAAGACTAATTCTTTTCTAAATAAGCATGTCAACACTTATACCAAAACTATGCTGTTCTTCAAAACTGTCTCCTTGAAAAGCTTAATACTTAATTTCTGTTGCCACTTTCAAATAATTTCAGAACTTTCTTTTCAGAAATCTCCATCATAGAAAATTTACTAACCACATAAAGAAATCACTCTCATTACTGTGTAAACACTGGATTAATACCTGGCTTTTTCAGCTTTCCTTCCGATCAGCTCCTCTATTCCCATATTCCCTTAAATTGAATCCCTGCCTTTTTCTTTCCTTTGTATTTTTAAATCAACACTGAGAATTTATAGGGTGGAGTGAACCTTTAGGAGACCCAGGGGTGTGCATGGTGGAATAAAGATTAGATCTGGAAGGAGACAATCATTTTCAGGCTTCTTACTTGCTAGGATCATAGGTAAAAATGTGTTATTTTATAGAAAACCATTAAGTTGTATAATGTCCACACTTTCTCATGAAAAAAATACCTTCCAAACCAATAGTTTCCAAGTTAGCATTTAGAAGGATTAGAAGATGGATGTTTCCAAAATGTAACTGAAATGAGTATTTTCTGAGCTCTGCCCATCTGGAGGTTAACTTGTATTACCGTCTTTCCCTCCAACACATTCCATATTTTTTTTTAATTTGAAATACAACTTTATTCTGATTCTAAATGAAAAGGAATGGGAATGACAGTGACAAACGAGATTTCACCACTGGATATTGTGATGGGACTGTAGCAGTCTCATTATCTGAAACTCAGGAAGGAAACAACTGCGTTCCAAAACAGCTAAGTATGCAGGTCCAGAAAAATGAAGGTACTGTTTAAACTGCCACATTCACTCCGAAGCCCATTCATCTCCTTCAGCATCCCAAAGATTAAGCACATGTTCTGCTCAGCTATATAATAAAAGTGGCAAACACACTGCACCACTGACATCACAGGACAGTTGCCTATAATACTAGACTTCTGACGCTGGCCTCCAGCTGCAATTCTCACAGGTCATCATCCTCATCCGGGAGCGTGGTCGTCTGAGCAACCTCTAGATCGTGCTCGTACTGTGCTGCCAGAGCTGGATCCATGACCAACTCTGGGGGGGAAAGAGCAGGCATGGCGACAGGCTCCAGGTTAGGGTCTCCAATTAGTTTTCTAGCAAGCCACAGGAACGGCTTCTCAAAATTGTAGTTACTTTTGGCAGAAATGTCATAGTACTGAAGGTTCTTCTTTCGGTGGAAGACAATAGATTTTGCCTTAACTTTTTTGTCCTTAATATCCACTTTATTGCCACACAGCACAATGGGGATGTTCTCACACACTCGTACCAGATCTCTATGCCAGTTAGGCACATTCTTGTAAGTAACCCTTGACATTACGTCGAACATTATAATGGTACACTGGGCTTGGATGTAGTAGCCGTCCTGGAGCCCACCGAACTTCTCCTGGCCAGCAGTGTCCCACACGTTAAACTTGATGGGGCCCCTGTTGGTGTGGAACATGAGGGGGTGGACATCCATGCCCAGAGTGGCTACATACTTCTTCTCGAATTCACCCGTCAGGTGACGCTTCACGAACGTGGTCTTGCTGGTGCCGCCGTCGCCAACCAGCACCAGCTTGAACTGGACTTGGGGCTCTCCCTGGGCAGCCATAGCGCTGGTGCTTCCAGAAGCGTCTCTGGCCCGTCTGACTCCACATTCCATATTCTTTATCACTGTTCATCATGCCCTGCACTAAGATTAATTTCCTCTAAAACAGTCAGTGCTCTAACTTGAGGCTGGCCTATACTACTAAGAATATTCAAATACAAATAAATAATGCTTGGACTTTGGTGGAAGGACTATGAAATCCCAAGAATTTCTGGTAAACTAGGCAACCTCCCATCACAGTTGCTATAGTACAGGTGCCCCTTTCATCCCTTACTTCCTAAAACAATAGCATATTTTTAAGGATGGTTGGGGGCCAATAACCAAAGTAGATGAGAGCAATTTGGCCCATTACTAAGAAATATGGGTAATTCATTTAAATCATGAGTATGAATAAAAATTTGTACTTAAGTAAACAGTTAAAAGCTCATCCATCTGAACTAAGGAGAAGACATAAACCACTCAGTTTGACGCAAAAATGAATATGACCACTCCACCGAAACTTTGGGGGAGGGAGTTTTCAAATGTTTTTAGTAACCAGAAATAAAGTAAACAAATAAACAAGTAAAATAAACAGAAATTAACCGAATGGTGCTCACCTAATCGGAAATTTGTAAAATTTTCATAAATTACTTGTCTAGAGTCTTCTTTATTATTTTGGGTTAAAACTCATAAAACTATAAAAGGACTTGTGTTTGCAATTTTAGCTGCCCAAACTTGTTTTTCCCCATAAAGTCTAACTCCACAACTGTAAAATCACTAATGAGATTTTCACAGAAGCTTCAAGATTCATACTTTGTATGTTTTTAGATACATCTATTCATATTTCTATCTTTTAGTAGTTTGTAGATGGACATCTGCATCCTAAGATCTAGTGTGACACAACCTATCAGCACTTTCCCAATTACAGAGAAAAATGAGAAGTAGTAGAATCCAAATACATATTATGCCAAAAATGTCAAATCTTTCAGGAATTAGTTTTCTTAAATAATCATTAAAACATAAAACTCTTAGAAGAAGATACATACAACAATCCTAGAAGAAAACATAGGCAATAATGTCTTTGACAAGGGCCATTGCAACATATTTCTAGATAGATCTCCACCAGCAAGAGAAACAAAAGCAAAAATAAACTATTGGGACTACTCCAAAATAAAAAGCTTTTAATATCCAAAACATATAAAGAACTTACATAATTACACACCACAAAACCCAAATAATCTGGTTAAGAAATAAACATTTTTCCAAAGGAGACATACAGATGGCCAAGACACATGTGAAAAGACTCAACATCACTAACCATCAGAGAAATGCAAATCAAAACCACAATGACATATCACCTTAACACCTTTCTGAATGGCCAGAATGAAAAAGACAAGAAATAATAAGTGTTGGTGAGGATGCAGAATAAAAGAAACCCTCATGCACTATCAGCAGGAACGTAAATAGATGCAGCCACTGTGGAAATCGTGGAAATCAGTATGGACAGTCCTCAAAAACTTAATAGAAATACAATATGTGCAGTAATTCCACTTCTGGGTATTTACCCAAAGAAACCAAACACTAAATTGAAAAGATATATGTATTCCTATGTTTACTGCAGCTTTATAGTAGCCAGAATATGGAAGCAACCTAAGTGTCCATCGACAAATGAAAACTAAAGAGGATGTAATATATTTCTTACACACACACACACACACACACACACACACACATACACACAGAGGAATATTACTCAGCCATAAAAAGGATGAGATCTTGCCATCTGCAATAACATGGATGGCCCTAGAGTATATTATGCCAAGTGAAATAAGATAGGGAAAGGCAAATACCATTACGATTTCACTTTTAGATGTGGAATCTAAAAAACGAAACAATTGAAAAAACGAGCAAAAAAGCAGAAAGAGAACCATAAGCAGAGAACAGGCTGCCAGAGGGGAGGGTGCTGGGGGGATGGGAAAATGAAGGGGAATAGAAGATACAGGCTTCTAGTTATGCAATGAATAAGTCACAGGGATAACAGGTACAGGATAGGAAATATAGTCAGTGGTACTGTAATAGCATCATTGTATGGTGACTGATAATAGCTACACTTGCAGGGAGCACAGCACAAATGTAAGGACTTGTAAAATCACCAAAAATAATGTACACCTTAAACTAATGTAACCTGTATGTCAACTATAATAATCGATGTACCAGAAAATAATAATTAAAACATGTTGCACTAAGCAATATTATGCACTTCCTAAAACTGAAAAAATGTGGTAATGTGAATTTTAAGACTTGATTCTTTAATTAAAACTTTCTGTTTTGATCAATTACAGTTACATTATTATGAGGTAAAGAAAGCAAACAATTGAGCATTGTACCTAGTTTACATCATTTTTAAAGAAAATATTAATTTAAATGTTTTGTTAAATATTTATAAAGAAAACTCTAGAAGTAACTTGAATTTACACTCAAGTAGATTACCAAAGACTAGGGCAGCCCAGGTGGCTCAGCAGTTTAGCACAGCCTTTAGCCCAGGGCATGATCCTGGAGACCCAGGCTCAAGTCCCACTTCAGGCTCCCTGCATGGAGCCTGCTTCTTCCTCTGCCTGTGTCTCTGCCTCTCTCTCTCTCTGTCTCTCTCATGAATAAATAAGTAAAATTAAAAAAAAAAAGATTACCAAAGACTAAAGATAATAGCATTTGTGGATATAAATGAATCTGTATTTCCTTTTTATTAATGTATTCTAAACTAGGAAATTTATACATAGATAATTCATGAAAACTCATCTTTCTTTCCCAGTCTTTGAGCAAAAAGGAAGACAAGAATTAAAATCATTCAATATTTATAGTTACCATACTGATCTGGTTGAAAGATTAATTTAGCTATACTTAAAATTATACACTTATTTAAAATATAGAGAGCTGAGAGAAAAATGATACAAGATATGGTGAAAAAAGCTAAATGGCACCAACAGGAAGCAATCAGACATGCCCTCCTGTTACGCTCAAAATCAAATATGCAGAGTAGAAGGCAAGGCCTAATCAAAAATCTGTGCCATGAAAAAGGTATGAGTGGCCAGGGAGAACTAAGTTAAATTAAAGACATAAGGGGAAATAATTATTAAATGCAATGAGTCATCTTGGATTGGACCCAGTCTGGACAGATCAACTGTAAATAGTATTTTTCAGAAAGCTGAAAAATGGGAGCATGTACTGGGTATTAGATAAGATAAAAAACTGCTAACATGGAAAAGCCAAAACTCTTAATTGAAAAAAGCATATACTAAAATAACACGTACAATAGTAGGATACAGTTTTAGTAAAGAAATACATGTGTACATATATACATACAGAAAAACATCTCAAACATATACTACAGTATTAATGGTGTCATCTCTGGGTGGTAGAAATATGATATTTTTAATTTCTTATTTTTTAAAATTTTTTTAACTTTAACTTTCTGTATTTATCCATGTACTGCTTTTGCAAAGCTGAAATATAACCTGAGGAAAAAATGAATATATATGCTTTCCTCCAAAACAATATGTGAGTGACATTTTTTAAATTCCAGAATTCAGAACTATACTACATCATTCATATTCATAGAGTAAATAATATATATTTGCCAGCCACCTTTTTGAAGAGCTAATTTTGGTGATGGTTGTCTTAATGTAAAGTGCCAATAGAAAATTTAAGTAGGGTACTCACCCATCTAATAACATAGTCATCCAAATATGAGTATTTTATTTAATAGTAGGTGTCTTACAGTCAGTAGCATATATCTGTCTCAACTGAGAAACAAAATAATCATTTTTGGATTTCCCAAAAGAATTAATTTCAGAAAGTAACATAACTTTAAAGCACAAAATGTCTGACGTCTAAACAATAAACCTGTTAAGTTGATTTGGGGGAAAAAATACATTGATTCATGATTACACAAGTAACAGGCACATTTCCTCCATACTAATCACTTAATAATGACTTACCAACATAAACTTGGGTTAATGTAAAAAAAAAAGATCAATTTTAGTTCAAAAATTAAAATTTAGTAGAAATGTGTACAAAGGATGCTTATGTATAAAATTATAGCTTCAAATATTTGTATGAAAGTTCAAAAGTTAAATTCAAAAAGAAAAGCAAAAAATGCAGGGCCATGAGTTCAAACCCTATGTTGGGCTCCATGCTGGATGTGGAGCCTACTTACAAGAAGAAAAGAAAAGAGAAAAGAAAAAAAAAAAACAACAGATCAAGTCTCAAGAAGATGGCACGTACTCCTCAGCTGGAATAACAGAAAAAAATCACAGTCTTTCAAAAATAAAGATTACACTAGAACTGAAGGCAATGAAAAAATCTAGACAGACTTGTTTGTATGAATTAACATTATGCCCTAATCCGGAACAATTGGATGAGATATGGGTGGCCAATTCAAAACTAATTAATCCACTGGCTTAATCATAATCAAATGCTCTCCTCTAAGTTAGACCCAAGAGTGAGACACAAAGATAATGCTTAGGGTGGAGGTCTTGTAAATTTGGGCAAAGCGATAGGTAAAGGAAGCTGGTCTGTAAAAGGAACAGGAGCGGGAGATAGAGCAAGATGGCGGAAGAGTAGGGTCTCCAAATCACCTGTCTCCACCAAACTACCTAGAAAACCTTCAAATTATCCTGAAAATCTATGAATTCGGCCTGAGATTTAAAGAGAGACCAGCTGGAATGCTACAGTGAGAAGAGTTCGCGCTTCTATCAAGGTAGGAAGACGGGGAAAAAGAAATAAAGGAACAAAGGCCTCCAAGGGGGAGGGGCCCCGCGAGGAGCCGGGCTGAGGCCGGGGCGAGTGTCCCCAGGACAGGAGAGCCCCGTCCCGGAGACGCAGGAGCTCCCGGGGGAAAGGGGCTCGCGGGGAGTTGGAGCAGCACCCAGGAGGGCGGGGATGCCCTCGGGCTCCCGGGGAGAGTAACAGCAACTGCGCGCCCAGGAGAGTGCGCCGAGCTCCCTAAGGGCTGCAGCGCGCACGGCGGGACCCGGCGGGACCCGGAGCAGCTGAAGGGGCTCGGGCGGCGGCTCCGCGGAGGGGGCTGCGCGGCCCGGGAGCGCGAATCCAACAGCGCAGGCCCCGGAGCACAGGGCGCCGGGACACAGCCCAGGATCCAGCCTCCCCCGGGACAGGCAGAGGCCGGGAGGGCCCAGGACAGCAAGGACGCTCCTGCCCCGAGCTGAGCAGATCAGCGGCCCCGCCCAGAGCCTCCAGGCCCTGCAGACGGAGAGCTCTGTAGTTCCTGCCGGAGCTGAATCCAGGTTTCCAGAGCTGCCCCGCCACTGGGGCTGTTCCTCCTGCGGCCTCACGGGGTAAACAACCCCCACCGAGCCCTGCACCAGGCAGGGGCACAGCAGCTCCCCCAACTGCTAACACCTGAAAATCAGCACAAAAGGCCCCTCCCCCAGAACACCAGCTAGACGGACAACTTCCAGGAGAAGCCAAGGGACTTAAAGTACACAGAATCAGAAGATACTCCCCGGTGGTTCTTTTTTTGTTTGTTTTTGTTTTTGTTTTTGTTTTGTTTTGCTTTTTGATTTGTTTCCTTCCCCCACCCCCTTTTTTTCTCCTTTCTTTTTCTTTCTCTTTTTCTTCTTTTTTTTTTTTTTCGTTTTTTTTTTCTTTTTCTTCCCTTTTTTTTTCTCTTTCTCTTTTCTTTCCTTCTTTCTCTCCTCTCTTTTTCTCTTTTTCCCAATACAACTTGCTTTTGGCCACTCTGCACTGAGCAAAATGACTAGAAGGAAAACCTCACCTCAAAAGAAAGAATCAGAAACAGTCCTCTCTCCCACAGAGTTACAAAATCTGGATTACAATTCAATGTCAGAAAGCCAATTCAGAAGCACTATTATACAGCTACTGGTGGCTCTAGAAAAAAGTATAAAGGACTCAAGAGACTTCATGACTGCAGAATTTAGAGCTAATCAGGCAGAAATTAAAAATCAATTGAATGAGATGCAATCCAAACTAGAAGTCCTAACGACGAGGGTTAACGAGGTGGAAGAACGAGTGAGTGACCTAGAAGACAAGTTGATAGCAAAGAGGGAAACTGAGGAAAAAAGAGACAAACAATTAAAAGACCATGAAGATAGATTAAGGGAAATAAACGACAGCCTGAGGAAGAAAAACCTACGTTTAATTGGGGTTCCCGAGGGCGCCGAAAGGGACAGAGGGCCAGAATATGTATTTGAACAAATTCTAGCTGAAAACTTTCCTAATCTGAGAAGGGAAACAGGCATTCAGATCCAGGAAATAGAGAGATCCCCCCCTAAAATCAATAAAAACCGTTCAACACCTCGACATTTAATTGTGAAGCTTGCAAATTCCAAAGATAAAGAGAAGATCCTTAAAGCAGCAAGAGACAAGAAATCCCTGACTTTTATGGGGAGGAGTATTAGGGTAACAGCAGACCTCTCCACAGAGACCTGGCAGGCCAGAAAGGGCTGGCAGGATATATTCAGGGTCCTAAATGAGAAGAACATGCAACCAAGAATACTTTATCCAGCAAGGCTCTCATTCAAAATGGAAGGAGAGATAAAGAGCTTCCAAGACAGGCAGCAACTAAAAGAATATGTGACCTCCAAACCAGCTCTGCAAGAAATTTTAAGGGGGCCTCTTAAAATTCCCCTTTAAGAAGAAGTTCAGTGGAACAGTCCACAAAAACAAAGACTGAATAGATATCATGATGACACTAAACTCATATCTCTCAATAGTAACTCTGAATGTGAACGGGCTTAATGACCCCATCAAAAGGCGCAGGGTTTCAGACTGGATAAAAAAGCAGGACCCATCTATTTGCTGTCTACAAGAGACTCATTTTAGACAGAAGGACACCTACAGCCTGAAAATAAAAGGTTGGAGAACCATTTACCATTCGAATGGTCCTCAAAAGAAAGCAGGGGTAGCCATCCTTATATCAGATAAACTAAAATTTACCCCAAAGACTGTAGTGAGAGATGAAGAGGGACACTATATCATACTTAAAGGATCTATTCAACAAGAGGACTTAACAATCCTCAATATATATGCTCCGAATGTGGGAGCTGCCAAATATATAAATCAATTATTAACCAAAGTGAAGAAATACTTAGATAATAATACACTTATACTTGGTGACTTCAATCTAGCTCTTTCTATACTCGATAGGTCTTCTAAGCAAAACATCTCCAAAGAAACGAGAGCTTTAAATGATACACTGGACCAGATGGATTTCACAGATATCTACAGAACTTTACATCCAAACTCAACTGAATACACATTCTTCTCAAGCGCACATGGAACTTTCTCCAGAATAGACCACATATTGGGTCACAAATCGGGTCTGAACCGATACCAAAAGATTGGGATTGTCCCCTGCATATTCTCGGACCATAATGCCTTGAAATTAGAACTAAATCACAACAAGAAGTTTGGAAGGACCTCAAACACATGGAGGTTAAGGACCATCCTGCTAAAAGATAAAAGGGTCAACCAGGAAATTAAGGAAGAATTAAAAAGATTCATGGAAAGTAATGAGAATGAAGATACAACCGTTCAAAATCTTTGGGATGCAGCAAAAGCAGTCCTAAGGGGGAAATACATCGCAATACAAGCATCCATTCAAAAACTGGAAAGAACTCAAATACAAAAGCTAACCTTACACATAAAGGAGCTAGAGAAAAAACAGCAAATAGATCCTACACCCAAGAGAAGAAGGGAGTTAATAAAGATTCGAGCAGAACTCAACGAAATCGAGACCAGAAGCACTGTGGAACAGATCAACAGAACCAGGAGTTGGTTCTTTGAAAGAATTAATAAGATAGATAAACCATTAGCCAGCCTTATTAAAAAGAAGAGAGAGAAGACTCAAATTAATAAAATCATGAATGAGAAAGGAGAGATCACTACCAACACCAAGGAAATACAAACGATTTTAAAAACATATTATGAACAGCTATACGCCAATAAATTAGGCAATCTAGAAGAAATGGATGCATTCCTGGAAAGCCACAAACTACCAAAACTGGAACAGGAAGAAATAGAAAACCTGAACAGGCCAATAACCAGGGAGGAAATTGAAGCATTCATCAAAAACCTCCCAAGACACAAGAGTCCAGGGCCAGATGGCTTCCCAGGAGAATTTTATCAAACGTTTAAAGAAGAAATCATACCTATTCTCCTAAAGCTGTTTGGAAAGATAGAAAGAGATGGAGTACTTCCAAATTCGTTCTATGAAGCCAGCATCACCTTAATTCCAAAGCCAGACAAAGACCCCGCCAAAAAGGAGAATTACAGACCAATATCCCTGATGAACATGGATGCAAAAATTCTCAACAAGATACTGGCCAATAGGATCCAACAGTACATTAAGAAAATTATTCACCATGACCAAGGAGGATTTATCCCTGGGACACAAGGCTGGTTCAACACCCGTAAAACAATCAATGTGATTCATCATATCAGCAAGAGAAAAACCAAGAACCATATGATCCTCTCATTGGATGCAGAGAAAGCATTTGACAAAATACAGCATCCATTCCTGATCAAAACTCTTCAGAGTGTAGGGATAGAGGGAACATTCCTCGACATCTTAAAAGCCATCTATGAAAAGCCCACAGCAAATATCATTCTCAATGGGGAAGCACTGGGAGCCTTTCCCCTAAGATCAGGAACAAGACAGGGATGTCCACTCTCACCACTGCTATTCAACATAGTACTGGAAGTCCTAGCCTCAGCAATCAGACAACAAAAAGACATTAAAGGCATTCAAATTGGCAAAGAAGAAGTCAAACTCTCCCTCTTCGCCGATGACATGATACTCTACATAGAAAACCCAAAAGTCTCCACCCCAAGATTGCTAGAACTCATACAGCAATTTGGTAGCGTGGCAGGATACAAAATCAATGCCCAGAAGTCAGTGGCATTTCTATACACTAACAATGAGACTGAAGAAAGAGAAATTAAGGAGTCAATCCCATTTACAATTGCACCCAAAAGCATAAGATACCTAGGAATAAACCTCACCAAAGATGTAAAGGATCTATACCCTCAAAACTATAGAACACTTCTGAAAGAAATTGAGGAAGACACAAAGAGATGGAAAAATATTCCATGCTCATGGATTGGCAGAATTAATATTGTGAAAATGTCAATGTTACCCAGGGCAATATACACGTTTAATGCAATCCCTATCAAAATACCATGGACTTTCTTCAGAGAGTTAGAACAAATTATTTTAAGATTTGTGTGGAATCAGAAAAGACCCCGAATAGCCAGGGGAATTTTAAAAAAGAAAACCATATCTGGGGGCATCACAATGCCAGATTTCAGGTTGTACTACAAAGCTGTGGTCATCAAGACAGTGTGGTACTGGCACAAAAACAGACACATAGATCAGTGGAACAGAACAGAGAATCCAGAAGTGGACCCTGAACTTTATGGGCAACTAATATTCGATAAAGGAGGAAAGACTATCCATTGGAAGAAAGACAGTCTCTTCAATAAATGGTGCTGGGAAAATTGGACATCCACATGCAGAAGAATGAAACTAGACCACTCTCTTTCACCATACACAAAGATAAACTCAAAATGGATGAAAGATCTAAATGTGAGACAAGATTCCATCAAAATCCTAGAGAAGAACACAGGCAACACCCTTTTTGAACTCGGCCATAGTAACTTCTTGCAAGATACATCCATGAAGGCAAAAGAAACAAAAGCAAAAATGAACTATTGGGACTTCATCAAGATAAGAAGCTTTTGCACAGCAAAGGATACAGTCAACAAAACTCAAAGACAACCTACAGAATGGGAGAAGATATTTGCAAATGACATATCAGATAAAGGGCTAGTTTCCAAGATCTATAAAGAACTTATTAAACTCAACACCAAAGAAACAAATAATCCAATCATGAAATGGGCAAAAGACATGAACAGAAATCTCACAGAGGAAGACATAGACATGGCCAACATGCATATGAGAAAATGCTCTGCATCACTTGCCATCAGGGAAATACAAATCAAAACCACAATGAGATACCACCTCACACCAGTGAGAATGGGGAAAATTAACAAGGCAGGAAACAACAAATGTTGGAGAGGATGCGGAGAAAAGGGAACCCTCTTACACTGTTGGTGGGAATGTGAACTGGTGCAGCCACTCTGGAAAACTGTGTGGAGGTTCCTCAAACAGTTAAAAATATACCTGCCCTACGACCCAGCAATTGCACTGTTGGGGATTTACCCCAAAGATACAAATGCAATGAAACGCCGGGACACCTGCACCCCGATGTTTCTAGCAGCAATGGCCACGATAGCCAAACTGTGGAAGGAGCCTCGGTGTCCAACGAAAGATGAATGGATAAAGAAGATGTGGTTTATGTATACAATGGAATATTACTCAGCTATTAGAAATGACAAATACCCACCATTTGCTTCAACGTGGATGGAACTGGAGGGTATTATGCTGAGTGAAGTAAGTCAGTCGGAGAAGGACAAACATTATATGTTCTCATTCATTTGGGGAATATAAATAATAGTGAAAGGGAAAATAAGGGAAGGGAGAAGAAATGTGTGGGAAATATCAGAAAGGGAGACAGAACGTAAAGACTGCTAACTCTGGGAAACGAACTAGGGGTGGTGGAAGGGGAGAAGGGCGGGGGGTGGGAGTGAATGGGTGACGGGCACTGGGTGTTATTCTGTATGTTAGTAAATTGAACACCAATAAAAAAAAAATGAAAAAAAAAAAAAAAAAAAAGGAACAGGAGCAAAAAGTAGACATCCACCTGGGAACCTGAATTTAAGAAGCATTATGGGTCCCTAAAAGGACAGAAAAAACAGATTCTATTCCTATTTTTCAATGCCTATAAGACCGAACTGTATTTGTATTCATGTTGGATACCCCACATCTATCTTTACTTGAGCCAGCCTAAGTGGCTTTTTTTTTTTTGGCAAACATGTGAGCCTTTACTGTAACAATTTATACTCTCACAGCTATTTTTATTCCCTACAAATAACAAAAAACTTAAGGTTTAAATTAGCATCTATTCATATGCAGTTTAACTCTAAAAATCTAAAAATGATATTCTAAGTATTGTATGACAAGTATCGGACATTTGGAAACATCTAGCACTATAATAAGCTACCAACCAAGGATATTAGTGTATTAAAATTAAATAGGTAGCAGAAAGGATATGAGAATCATTAGGATAGAGAAGTTTCATGTAAATGGACTCATACCATATGTAGTGCTTTTTTCCCTTGGCTTGATGGTTTGAGATTCCAACCATGTAAGCATGTATTGATTCCTTTCTGTTGCTGAATAATTTTCCTTCATATGGATGTAGTGTATCTATATTGTGGCATGATTTTTAAAAATTTATTCACCAGTTAATATTTAGCTTGTTTCCCATTTAGTATTATTATGAACAAGGCCACTATGAACAACAAAAAATTGTGTACACATGTTTCATTTCTCTTGGATAAATTCCAGGTAGTAAGAATGTCGAGTCATATGGTAAGTGTATGTTGACTTTATAAGAAAATGCCAAACTGATTTCCAGGATGGTTGTGTCATTTTTCATTTCTACTTGCAACATGTAAGAGTTCCAATTGCTCCATATCCTCAGGAACACTTGGAATTATCATTTGCCAGTGTTGTCTTTAATTTAGCCATTCTAATCCACATGCAATGTTGTCTCATTGTGGTTTTAACTTGAATTTCTCTGATAACAATTTTAATGACACTGAGCATATTTACAAGTGTTGTTGGCCATTCTCTTTTGATCCTTTGTCTTTTTTTTTCAATTGGGTTGTCTTTTTTTTTTTTAAGTTCTATATCACAAGTCCCTTTTGAAATTAAATTTAAAACATTTATACAGTAATAGGAACAATGCTAAGAATTTTGATGCATAACCTCCATTACCATCAAGTGACAAAATAAAGTAGAAATATGTACTCACATCATAAGTCACAGTCTATCTCCTATATCATTCCTCATTTCTCTGGAATGCATGGTTCACAATATTTACAAAATGACTCAATGTATTAACTAAATTAATTACTAAGAATTTTGTTTGGGGGCTCAGAAAAGTCAATGGAGAGGTATTTTTTAAAAAGTCAACAGAAAATCAAAGTAATACAACTCTGACATACAAAAAAGTGATTTTATAAAGAATTTCAAATAATGAGTATATATTATTATGCTTTCAATAATCTTTATAGTACAGTAGAGCTTCTGATCCTGAAGACTTCATTTTAGGAATATAAGGCATGAGAAAGAAAGTAAATCAAACTGGTACCAATAAACATAAGAAGCAGAAGAAGGAGACAAAAGACACAAGATAGCTCTCAAAAATCAGTGACTTAATATACTAAGCAAAACATAAACATAAAAGCAAACCAAACTGAATATTCCATGGGAGAAATACTAATAGATCAAGAAAGAACTCAAGGGAGAACCCATGTTCTAAAGTGCCTAGAGTTACAGTGTCCAATACAGTAGATAACAGGCACATGTGCCTGTTTACATATAAATTTTAAATAATTAAAATTCAGTTCCTCATTGAACTAGCCACATTTCAAATACTTATTAGCCATATTTGATAGCACAGATAAAAACAAAACAAAAAAACTTTCATCACTGCAGAAATTCTGTCAGACAGTGCTGGCCTAGGTTATTCAACAGGCTCACCTAAAGAGCCTAGGGAGTTTTACTCTTATTTGGATTTTTTCCTATGAAGGAAATAGAGCATTTTACTTTATTATTTTGTTAGTCTTACTCAATACTCTAAAAAAAGAATATTTATATCGTGCATGTATACTATCCCCTAGAAGGTAACCACAGCATTGTATTAAGCTTTATCATTCCTTTGCTATTTAAAAATAATTGTACTAAATATGTCTCCCTAAAAAATGCATTGCTTTGTTTGGCCTGCTTAATTTTATATGCAGAGAATGAGACTTTTTTTTTTTTAATTTTTATTTATTTATGATAGTCACACACAGATAGAGAGAGAGAGGCAGAGACACAGGCAGAGGGAGAAGCAGGCTCCATGCACCGGGAGCCCGACGTGGGATTCGATCCCAGGTCTCCAGGATCGTGCCCTGGGCCAAAGGCAGGCGCCAAACCGCTGCGCCACCCAGGGATCCCGAGACTTTTTCTTTACACCACTTGTTCTTTTCACTATTTCCACTTACTCTGAGGTTTACTCTCATTCATCTAAATAACACTGCTATTTGATACAGTACACTACAAAAAGCCCCATTTTATTCAGAAAAGCTAGACCTAAACCAATGAAATCACCAACCTACATAACGAAGCTGTGTAAGTTACAAACAGAATGTGAAAGGTTCCCAACAATTCTCTATAAAACAAGTCAATGTTTTCTAAATTACATTTAACTACTCCTAAACTGAGAACTTTCTTGTGCATCAAAGACAGATCTTAGTTCCTACACATACATATATCTTTTCTGTTCTCTTTTTAATTATAGAGCAGTGGCTATCAAGGTAGGTTTCCGCAACAGGAGCATTGGAACTTGTTAGAAACAAGGGGAACTTGTTAGAAAGACAAATCTTCTGCCCCAACCTAAATCCACTGAATCAAAAACTCTGGGGATGGGGTCAAGCAGTATTTATTTTAACAAGCCCTCTAGGTGATTCTGATTTGTGCCAAAGTTTAATAACCTCTAGATAAGTATCTCAACAATCAGTATAGACAAGATGTTAAACCATGTACAAATTTCTAACAGTTAATCAATAAACTCAATTACCAAAAATCGACTACCCTTTTCCCATTTGTTGAATTTTACAAACTTCAGCTTACTCTAAAATATTACTTTAAAAATAAATAATCCAAAATACAAAAAAACAACAAAGTTACCAGTGTAACTACATATGTATACTAACAGTTTACTTTCTCTCCCACTCCCTCCTTCCTTCTTCTCTCCCCCAACCCCTTCTCTCTATATATAGTTTTTATTCTAAGAGTGCCAAATTTTTCTTTAATTAGCCATTTTCTTTTTTTTTAAGATTTTATTTATTTATTCTTGAGAGACACACATACAGAGAGAGAGAGAGAGAGGCAGAGGGAGAAGCAGGCTTCCTGCAAAGATCCCAGTGTGGGACTCAATCCCGGAGCCCAGGATCACACCCTGAGCCGAAGGCAGACTCTCAACTGCTGAGCCACTCAGGCATCCCTAATTAGCCATTTTCTAATTATGGTCTCTTTTTAAAAACCATTTTCCATATGCACCTTGGCCAGTTGCCTTTCTTTGGTAAATACCATCTATGTGTCCTTTTCTGGTTTTTCTATTTCTAAACAGAGATTTTTTTTCTTTGACAACTTTTTTAAAGGCTCTGTATGTATTAAGCTCTCAACCCACTGTTACACAACTGCAAACACTTTCCCAAACATGTAGTTTGTCCTTATACATTTTTTAAAGATTTTATTTATTCATGAGAGACACAGAAAGAGAGGCAGAGACATAGGCAGAGAGAGAAGCAGGCCCCATGCTGGAAGCCTGATGTAGAACTCAATCCCCGGACTCCGGGATCACAACCTGAGCCAAAGGCAGACATTCAACCACTGAGCCATCCAGGCGTCCCTATATGTCTCTTCAATCTCTTTTTTTAGTAGCACATTAAAGTAGTAAATTAAAATTATTTCTCCCCAAAAAATCATGCCCAAGTCTTAACATCCAGTATCTCTGAATGTGTGACCCTATTTGGAAATAGGGTCTTTGCAGATGTAGTTAAAAATCTCAAAATAAGACCAAGCAGGATTTAGAATGGCCCCTTCATCCAAAGACTGGTGTCCTTATAAGAAAGAGGAAACAGAAATCTGAGACACTGAGACATAAAGGAACAGGCTATGTAAACATGGAGGCAGAGACTGGAGGTATGCTGCCACAAACCAAGAAACATCAGGGTGCCAAAGAAGCTAGAAGAGGCCCTACCAACACCTTGATTTTAAACTTCTGGCCTCCAGAACGGAGAAGGAATAAGTGTATTTTATGCCACCCAGTTGGTGGTAATTTGTTAGGGAAGTCCATGAAACTAACTTACCTATGCAACAGAACTTTCTGCAATAATGTAAATGTTATATATTTGCAGTGTCAAATATGGTAGCCACTAGCCACATGTGGCTATTGAGCACCTGAAATGTGGCTAGTGCAAATAAGAATCTGGGTTTTTAATTATATGTAATTTTAATTATTTTAAATTGTAAAATGTTTCCCTTTTGTTTTTTGAGATTTTTTTTTTTTGTAGGGAAAAGGAAAGAAACTGATGAGTTGTTCTGTCAAGTTTCCCAGTCTAAATTTTTCTGACTGTATCTACTTGCTATTAATTAACATTTTCCTCTTCTGTATTTTCTATAAATTAGTAGTTGAATTTAGATGTTTTATCAGATTGAAGTTCAATTCTTTTTGTCTAGGGGTGGTAAGCAAGACTACTCCAGAGTAGTATTTTGTCTTCTATTAGGAGGCAAATGTTCTGGCTGTCTTTCTCTGGTGTTAGTATCCATGATATTCAATTACATTAATTTATTAGGGTCTACAAAAATGGTAATACTCTAATTTTATAAATCTTTTTGCTTATATTAGCTAGAATAGTTCTATAAAAAGAAACTTTTCATCTATTATTTAGCTGCATAATGGTATTGCTCTTAGAGGAAAAGCAAGATAAACACTCAAATCTTTCTACTTTCAAAAATAATAATTAGTTTATTAGCATCCTCCACCACTATGACCAGTAATTTTTTAGGAGTCATTATGAACTCACATACTTAAACATATATATTCTGTCTCAATCCATTGTAGGCATTATCTTTATTGAAGCTCAAATTGTCCCATTTTTGGCCAGTAGAAAGCTCTTCAAATTGGACCCTAAGTCTTTCTGACAAGATTCTATAGTCTTTGAAGCTTCCTCATTATCTCATAAAACAAGATGTTTCAGGCTTATTTGGAAAATCACCTGCCTCAAATAGGAGATTGGCCCTTTTTTCCAAGTATCTTTGATTACTTTTAATGAGAAATTAATGTGTAGAGACATCAATTTAGATGCAAAAAAAAAACTTTAAAAATTGAATTCTACACTTTTATTAAAATTTTTATTTGCAATTAGCTGTGTGTCCATTATCTGCCATAAACTCTTAGAATTGCTTCATGTTAAACAACAGGAAATAAAAAAGCCAGTTTTTCATTACCAACATATTTTATTTTTAATATGTTCACACAGATTATAGAGAAAAGCAGATTTTATCAGGTAATTCAAATTTTTTTACAGTGGATTCTAATAACTTGAAATCACTAAAATTCAATTATTACATCATTAATTGACAATCATTAAAATACCTTCAGTTCACAAATTTTTTTTCTCACAGTATAGCAATATGATTATATACAAAATGTGGGAGTAGGATTATAACTATATATATAATTATATACTTTTAATATGATATTTAAGTAGGGTTTACTAGCAAATTCCAATATACCTTCAATTTTTTATTTAGACTAAATTTTTTCAACTAGAGATAAAAGCAACTTGATTACTAATTTTTTTTTTATTTTTATTTTTTAAGTTTTATTTATTTATGATAGTCACAGAGAGAGAAAGAGAGAGAGAGGCAGAGACACAGGCAGAGGGAGAAGCAGGCTCCATGCACTGGGAGCCTGACGTGGGATTCGATCCCGGGTCTCCAGGATCGCGCCCTGGGCCAAAGGCAGGCGCCATACCGCTGCGCCACCCAGGGATCCCTGATTACTAATATTTTAAATGACCTGTTACCATATCCTAATTATTATTAGGTCGTGGCCACAGCTAGATGCTGGTACACAAATCCAAATGTTAAAATGAATTTAATCTATTAATCACAAAAAGATAGCTACAGATGTGTTTTCCACTTGCACGTAAGCTATAGCACGTTTGCTATAGGCGGTCCTTTACTAACATTTTATCAATATTGCAAACTTTTTTTAAAAGAAAATCTGAAGGAACCATTACAAAATTAAACTAAGTATGTTTAAAGGAGATCACTATTATTCACAACTAAACAACCAGAAGTCTAATATTATAGGAAATGTATTTAATAAATACATCGTGTAAATGGCTCGACTACAAAAACAAAAATAGCATCTAAATAATTTCATAATATCTTACCTAGCAAGTTTAATTAATGATAAAATTATTGCCTAAAAATCAGCTAGGAAGCAGATCTGTGCAAGGGAAAATGGTATAGAAATGTATGAAACAAATTCATATATACACACACACGTGTTCATACATGTATATTCATATACACACATCTCACCTATAACTATTTCTTAGATGGACAGACAGATGGATGGATAGACACATGCACATATGGAAGGAAAGAAAATGAGTTAATATTGATACTTCAAATTCTAATTGAACACTATAGGATTTTGTCCTTCCAGTCTTCCTTCCCCCTTTTCATATTTAAAAGTGTCTCCTCCAACAATAAGAAATCTGGCTTCCGTTACCCATAAAATACTTCAACCCTGAGGCATGTAGTCCAAATACTATGTTCTAAAGTTAACTTGCGTTGGGGACCTGGGTGGCTTAGTCAGTTAAGCATTCAGTCCCTGGTTTCAGCTCAGGTCATGGGTCCTGGGATTGAGCCCTGGTGGCTGCTTAAAATTCTCTCTCTCTCCATCTGCCCCCTAAACTCCATTCACACTCTCTAATAAATAAATAAAATCTTAAAAAATAATAAAGTTACACAACCCACATGTAATTGTGTTACTCACTGAAATCAGCTGAGTTCATTTGTTTTAGTCCGTTTTTGTTTCATTTTTCTGTAACTTCACAGATTTTAACATGTGAAACATGAACATATTTCCAAGTGTCAGAATCATACAAGAAGGTATACTCAGTAATGTCATAACCTGCTCCCCTACTTTAATCCCATGCCCACTCCTCATTCTTTCTACCCTGTTTTTATTACTATGTCTGCGTTTTCTGGTTTAGTTTCCTGTATTTCATTTGCAGATATACATATACTTTATGTTGCCTTCTTTCTTATAGATAAGGTAGTATATAGTATGGCTACTCTTTTGTACGTTGCCCATGTTTAGGCACATATGTTTATGTGTACACAAACATATAATTCTAGAAATTGCTCCTTATCAATTTATAGAGGCTGTCTCACTCTTTTCTATACCTGTATCGTGTGTGGATGCACTACAGTTTTCTTAAGCACTTTGTTCTGTATTGACAGATTGTTTCCAATATTTTGCAATTACAAATAAGGCTGCAATGAAGAATCTTGTCCATATGTATATTTGTATTGCTGGAGCAAATCTTCAGGGTAAAATGCCAGAATGCAATGCTGGGTCAAAAATGCAAATCTTGTTTTGTCAGATACCTGGCAAAGTCCTTTCAAAGTTTTTGTGACAGCAATCTGCATTCTCACCAGCAATGCACAGGAAGGGGTCACAGACATTTTAGTGACAGGAAAAAAATTTACTGTTAGTCACTACATATAGTAACTCACTTCTTTTATAACAACTTCATATAATTCACATATTTAAAGAGTACGATTCAATAGTTATTAATATTTCACAGCTATGCAACCATTAAATCCCACTATCAAATTTCAGAACATTTTCATCACACAGTACCTCCAAAAAATCCATATCCATTCAGTCATTCACCTGTTCCCCTACAATCTACTGTCCATTATCTGCCCTGCCCCAAGCCTTGGTAACCACTAATCTACTTTCTATCTTTACAGATTTCCCTATTCTGGACATTTCATATAAAGGAATCATATAATAACGTGAACTTTTGTGACTGGTTTCTTTCACTTAGCACGTTTTTAAGGTTCATCGATATTGTAAGCATGTTTCAGTACTCTATTTTTATCTTTTTAATCGCCAAATAATACTCCACTGTATGGATATACAATGCTTTATACATTGATCCAGTGACAGACCTCTGGTTTAATTTTTGTCTATTACAAATAAAGCTGCTATAAATACTCATGTTCAAGTTTTTGAGTGGACATGTTCTCAATTTTCATGGAATACTTAGGAGTGGAATTGGTAACTTTAAAGTTATATGGTATGGTAAAGTTATATGGTAACTTTATGATTAACCTTTTGAGGAACTGCCAAGCTGTTTTCCAAAGCAGTTTATACCATTTTACATTGCCAACAATATAATTAATCTCTTAACTTGATTTTCATTATTATAAATTGCCACATCACCTTCTATTCCAGCTCTAATAACAAGCACAAACAAAATAACTCTGAATGTGACAACATATAATCAGGGCACTGTTCAGTGTAAGATTAGTTAACTTTCCCTGTGGCATCATTGATCTAAATATTAATTAGCAATGCATATATACAAGAGTGCAGGATGCAATGGTTGTGAATTAATGTGGAAAGTTTGTATTAACACAGAATATAATAGTTTCTATTCATTTTACGTACATATGCTTTTCGTATCTCAGTGTAAATTTTAACTTGGGCTTCTCTTATGATAAGTGAAAGTGAGTTTCTTTTCAAATAAAGAAAGTTATAGTTTATTGTGAAAACTGTCCATATCTTTTGCCTACTGCAGCTCTTTCAATTTGGTCTTGTCTTTTCACACTCTATTTTTAAAGATTCTTCATATAGGAGGGATACTGGTCCTTTATCTGTGATATATAATGCAAAATATTCTTTCAGCTTTTTTTTTTTTTTTATTCTTTCAGCTTTATATCTATTTATTTTTGTTATTAGTGGGTTTTTGTTTGTTTTTGCCATACAAAAGTCTTACTTTACACTTTTACAGAGTCAAATTTATCTGCCTTTCCTTTTGTTGCATATAGATTTTTGAGTCATAGAGAAAACTTTATACCCTGATTACAGAATTCATCCATGTCTTCTGTTCCTATTTGTAGAATTTCTTTCTTCTCTCTAGATCTCTGATTCATTTGCAGTTTTTCTATATGATATGAGGTATGAATTTAATTTTATCTTTTTTCCAAATGGTTAACCATTTCTTAAAAAGCTCATTTTACCTAGTGCTCTGAGATGCCAGATTTATCATGTGCCAAATTTCCATATGTTCTTATGTCTCTATCTGTTTTTTCCTATTCTATTACACTGTTCTGTCTGCATGATATTAAACAAAAATCTAATTTGCAAAATGAGACAGACTAGTTGTAGTTTAAAGTTCCTTCCACTCTATATCTACTCTTGAAATTTACAACACATCCGTAGTCAACCACCATTAAGTGACCACGCTAAAACTTAACTGGTCTAATCATATGAAATTGACAATGATTATTTATACTAGTTATGTAAGCAAGCTAATGCATATTAGGATGTGATTTACAAGTATTATCTGAAAATTTCTGTCCAACAATTAATAATTCATGGAACCATACAGACAGACACTGACTTTGTATGAAGGGCAAAATTATTTAAATAAATATATTTCAACAGTTTAACTTTATGTAGAAACATTTTATAGCTCCTCAACACCTTTCAATATCAGTACTATGATAGTCACAAGTTTATTATTAAATTTAATAAAAGTCATGTAGAGAGAAAGTAGTAAAGACTGTAACAGTATTTACACTTCTATATTTCTAAAACATGAACCATACAGATAATCTATTGCACTTCACTTTCTTTCCTGCTACCATGAGCTGCCCTTGCTCTTAGCCAAAGCTATTCTCTCTACCTATGCAACTTGGGTCTATCCTCTCAGCTCAAGCAATTCTTCCTCCTCCCTCCCTCCTGTAACATGCTATATTAACTCTCAATCTTAAAAAATATAAAAAATTAAAAACTACTTCGGACCCACTTACCTCTCCCCACCATCCCACAGCTACAGTACCCTTTCTATCTTTCCCACAAGAGCAAAATTCTGGGATAAAGAGCCAATATTTGCTTTCTCTCATTTCTTCTACTCTCCCAAACTTCTTCCCACTAGATTCTTGTTCCATCCACTCTACCACAACTGCTTTCAAAATCAACAATGACCTCCAAATTATTAAAGCAAGTGGTCAATTTGTCATCTTAATTGTCTTAGCAGCACTTAATACCCTTATTAGCAGCCCCTCTTCCTTAAAACGCTCTCTTCATTTGTCTTCCATAATACCATACTTACCTTGTTTTCCTATTTTATTTCCAGACATGCCTCTTAAGTCTCTCCTGGCTCATCATCTTAACCTCTAAATGTTGAAGTGCATACAGATCTTTGGATCTCTTCTTCATGTACATTCACTCCAATCCCATAACTTTAAATCCCATCTATTCATATGACCCCAAGAGGATACCTCCAGCTTACATCTCTACAAGCATCTCAATTCAGAATATTCAATTACCTACTAATACCTCCATCTGGATATCTAATACGTATTTAAACACATCTAAAAATGGATTCCCAATCCTTTCTCAAAAAAAAAAAAAAAAAAAAAAAAAGAGCCTGGTTATCACAGAGCAAGTTGAACATGAATGCCAGAGGACTTAAATCTCAGTTAAAGGACAGTATTCCAACTACTGAATTCTGATTAACCATTATCAGTATTTGAGTCTCCAACCTTCATAGCAGCATCTTTCAGAATAAACATCTGTAATTTATTTTAGCGACAACACTTCAAATTAAGTACAAAAGTAAGAGATTTATATTTTATACCTTTTTTCAGTATAACCCATTAATACTCATAAGAATAATACTGAGCTTTATTGATGCTATTTTAAAACTGTAGCTATTATTTGATTCTTTCAGGTTGAAAAGTATAATAAGTTCAAAGGTTCTGATTTTTGTCTTGTCTTTAATGTGAAAAAAAAATCAACCAGCATATGTTGATTAAAAAAAAAAATGAACCTACTCCTTTAGTATTCTCCACTCTCACCTAAGAATAATAACTATTCTTTCCGTTTCATCAGTTCTACCTTCAGTATATATCTCAAATTTAAGCACATGTTCTGTAGCCTCCTGACTGGTCTTTTCTTTCTACCCTATTCTCTACACAGCATCCAATGTGATCCTCTTAAAACATTAAATAAGAAGTCATTCCCTCCAATGGCTTCCCATTTCAGTCAGAGTAAAAAGTAAAAGCCAAGCCATGCTGCTGCACTTCCAAATGGCTCCTATTTGTTTCAAATGGACTGAAAAGCAATCTGACTTATTTTCTTGCTTAGTGTTCTATAAGTAATATTATGAATAGATCCAAAAGAAAATGGAAGCCAGCTTTTTCAACAATTTCTAATTAAACCCAAGCCCCAAAAAAGTATCAAAATTATTAAAATTTATTCATTTATTTAAGTAATCTCCACACCCAACATGGGGCTTAAACTCACAACCCTGAGATCAAGATTCACATGCTCTCCTGACTGAGCCAGTCAACTGCCCCAGTAGTGATCAGCATCATATTCTCATTTAGTAACCACTGAGTAGCTCAAAAAATTGATATTTTTGTCTAGTTAAAAGAGAAATTCCTCCACTTAACTAGCTTAATATGAGACAACATTCACAATTTTTTAAAGCAATTCTACTATGGTTACTGTGTTCAAGTTTCTTCAAAGAGCTCCAATGGTTAGGATATCTGCCCTGATACTTGATCTCCTCCTTTCACTGCAGTGAGGCTGAGCTGAAAAACCTGTAGTAGTGCCCCTTCCCTACCCTAGCAAATGAACATCCTCTCTCCCTTT
Organism: Canis lupus baileyi; assembly: GCF_048164855.1. Taxonomy (NCBI): domain Eukaryota; kingdom Metazoa; phylum Chordata; class Mammalia; order Carnivora; family Canidae; genus Canis; species Canis lupus. The sequence goes on along the minus strand of NC_132869.1, from coordinate 25,559,446 downwards.
ATGAACGTTTTTTGAGCCCAGAACAAGTCCTAATCAGTTGGATTCCTGATTCCTTTCCCACGAACTTGGCCCATTCTCTTGTACATAATACTCAGCAAAAAGCCAAGAGTGCCACAGTGAGGAAAGAGGCACATCTGGGTCTTGGAGAAAACAGCTCTATCTTCCTCACTCAGTGAACTAGACTGACAAACACAGAAGAATGAAAGAAGCCAGAGTTTTAAAAAGGTACATACAATAACCACAAGTTTCAGGAACTACACAGAACCCACTGTATTAGTAAACTATGCTTCATCCAATACCAAAGAATGTTGACAAGTATTTCTTAATTGATCAATTGAATCTCTACTCTCAATAACCAAAACGGATGATCTAAATATTCTTTATTTTTCTTTACCTTTACAAAAGTCTTCACACCAGAATAAGCTAGCAGGTATTCAAAAGAATGTTCCTTAATGGGGGTATATTAGAGTTTAATGAAGTAATCACTATCAATAATTATAAATCCAAATAAGCTTCATCCATTTTATGCCAAAAACATTTGTTATTCACTAAGTACTTGATATACCTTTAAATCAAAATCATATTGGATGTTTCATATTCAAATACATTTAATATATATAAATAATTTACTTTGATATTTTTTCAATTTTTCTACTACATAAAAGGAAAAAAAGTTTAATTGCTTTTAATATCAAAGTCACTTGCAGGAGAAATGACAACAGCCTATACACCTCATAGCCACATATCATGTGACTGCAATCAACTATACCCAGTGGCCAACAGAAATAACCAAAAAAAAAAAAAAAAAAAAGCTTAAATAAAGCTTATGCACTCTTCTCCAAAAGAGAAGTGAAAATCATTCCCTGGCTTATTTTCATATACCAACAGAGTCTCTTGATTTTAATAAGAGGCTTTATAACTAACTTACCTCATTAATCCTAATCGGTTTTTTAGAAGGTTAGATTATAGAACCAAATAGACCATACAGCAAAATAAAAGTCAAAAATTGGTCAGTCCTGCTAAAAACTGACAAGCTAAGAAATTACTATAGGTAATAAGGAAATAAAAAATAAAAATGCCACATATATACATGCACAGAAATCAGAAAAAGATTCCCACAGAACCAAACAATTCTATCAACCTTCATCATAATAAATACCCCTGTATTAGAGCAAAGTACAACAAATATTCATGACTATCACTCTGATAAAGCTAGGTATCTGGTAAACTTTAATAAAACTTGTAATATATTTTATAAATATTTTCTTCAAAAATGACGGAAACAGTATTACTTCTTCAAGAAAATTTACCTGAATATAACTTACACTACCAGAAACAGTGACAAACGATATGTAAGTCCTCAACTGTCAAATCATTTTTCCTATCAGATAATTGCAAGAGCTTCTTTACTCCACTTGTATGAAGGGAATAATAACTATACTGTGAATGAGGAATATCCCTAAAGTTTTATCTGGCCCCAAAGACCCTAGCACTCTCCTAAGGCCCTAGGCATTTCCCATAGACTTGCTCAGTAAACAAAAGTGGAAAGCTAAATGTGAATTTTGAATTATGCACTTTACATACTTCTTTAGTGAATAATTACTTTTAAAAATAAAGGATGAAGTTTAACATTTCTTAGCATGCAAATAACCAATGGATTCTTTTTCAGATGGGATAATAATCTTAAAATACCTGATTCAGCAGCTAGATTTTATCTTCCTCTTCATTCTTAGAGGGAGAAAATCTTTTTAAAGTTTCTTTAATACAAAATCTTTCCCTTTTCACCTAAGTCTAAAAAGTAGGAACTGTATTTTACACTTGCAGACAGTAGTAGTGCTTAAAACAGGGTTACCATTCCAATATCTTCCAATAAATCAAAATTGTAAAACTTCTACCTGCTCCCTGCAACAGCTTTCTTTTAAAGTTTTACAAGCTTTTATTTCTTAGAAAAAGATGTAATAGTAGAGAATAGTAAAAGTACCATATGGAAAAATTCAAACAAGTCATCCACACATAAGGTAACTGAGAATAAGACAGAAATACCATATACATTCCATTTTCAAATGTGATTCCACATAAGAGTTAAGCCCTACTACCGTAAATCATTCACTGTATGTAATGAATTAACTTCTTTCCTAGGTATCTAAAATGATACCATTATATATCATTCTTGGGAGGATTGAGAAAACAGTCATCCAAATCATTTATGGCTTCATCAGTTTAGATGAAGAACTATGGTAGGGAAAAAATTAGAAATTATTACCCATCCTGGAATCAAGGATTAATAGTAACTCAGTATCCTCAAGATAGTACACTATCTACTGTGACTGCATATACAACTTATTAAAAGCTAAACAATCTATTACTTGAATATAATTTTTTTGATCAACAAATTTCAAATTAAAACCATTAACAAATTAGTTTTTACAAGGTCCTATGTGCCCAATCTTTTCTTAAAAGGCGCAAGAGTAGGGCAGCCCGGTGGCTCAGCAGTTTAGTGCCGCCTTCAGCCCAGGGGGTGATCCTGGGGACCCAGGATCAAGTACCTCGTCGGGCTCCTGCATGGAGCCTGCTTCTCCCTCTACCTGTGTCTCTGCCTCTTTCTCTCTCTCTGTGTCTCTCATGAATAAATAAAATCTTAAAAAAAAAAAAGCACAAGAGTAAAGTGCACAATTCCCAACAACAAAAAACTTAAGAAAGTCCAGAACACAAAACACGTAAACAAACAAAAAATGCATAAAATTATATTAAGCTCTAAAGGATAAAATATGTAAATTCTAATAGAGAATAAGATTCCTGGAGATTATATGGTAGCCAGGGAAAGCTTAATAACAGGTAAAACTTGAGAATGAAATTCTGAAATGAGTAGTATTCAGAGGCAGAAAAATGAGAAGGCACACTATGCAGGAGGCATAACTTCAGTAAGAAGCTGCAAGAACAGTCACAAGAGCAAAACCATGATGAAGGCTGAGATTCAGGGTATAGAACAGAGAGAAAGTTGGTTAGGTAGAATAAGGATCTTGAGAACAATTGGCCAATCACAGAGTTTGAAAATTTACTTTTGTTTTTTACTAGCTTTTAAACAAGACCAAATTCTGAACTGAGTAATTTGTAATGATTTTTATCTACTCTGCTTTTAATAACAAAACACATTAATACTAGAATGGATTACACACAGTGATTTTTCCAAAAACTGAGACAACTTTAGGCCAGCCAAAATATCACACAGCACATGCTTGGGAACTTATGTTCCTGAAACAGTATACATGTGAAAAGAAAACCTCATATAAATATTTGTTTGGAGCTAAGATTAGCATTGAAGGGAAAACTCAAAATATATTTGCCTTCAAGTTAAAGCTAAAAACCAAATACTTATTTTCCTTGTGCTGGCCTACAGTTGTATGCTTACTGCTGACTGGATCCTTTCCTATCAACACACCCAGCACTTCAAAAGACCTGATGGCTCTGCCAAGATTTCTGCCTTGAAAGAGCCTTTGTTGCTATAGCAATCTCATGTTCTCAGGGAACCAAGTTAGCAGCACCCTATGATACATACATGAACAATGTTCAAACTTGGCCTGTTTCTTCTTCAACGCACAGAGAATATCCTGTGTCACAATCATAACAATTTTATTGTTATTTCTGCTGTAATATAAAGTATCGACAGTATATGCCAGTTCATGGAGAACCAGAGTTACTTCAAAATAAATAGATGCATCTAAAGAGCAAAGAGAATTGTGGGTGGGAACCTCCTCTCATATTATAAAGCAGATGTCCTATAGTATGAAAGCCAATTAAATAAAACCGAGTCCAACTCAAATTTGATTAAAAATTTCTCCCTTTTCAAATATTTCAAAACACGTTCCTAAAAAAATTAAAGATAAAAACAATATTATGTGTGATCCTTTAGTTAACAATGTCCCCCTACCTTGACTAAAGATTTAACACCTTATTCAAATGAACAAAGCTAAATTCTACCTAGTATTAAAGCTTTCCTTAGGAAGAAAGAATAGAGGCTCTGAAAGGTAAAGGCCGTAAAACACACTCTGTCAAAATTTCATAAAGAATATATTTGCTAATAAATGGCACATGTGAAAAACCACAGCCAGAGTTCAAGCAAGCATGTTTCCAGATGCAAAATATTTCGACCTAAAGAAATTATTTTTTCATCTATACTCAACTTCTACTGCCCTATATTCAAGTAGAGTAAGCTCTACTTTCTACACTCAACTAGTTCTCAGTTTAACAGCAAATACCATGACAGTAAAATCCAAAAATCAAGCACTGAAAAAGCACAATGAAGGCAATGACCTGTTAAAATTCTGAAAACCACCTCATTTTAAGAACTGCATGTGTTTGTTCCTGGGAAATAAAAGTCAGAGTAAAGAGTATTTAAATGCTGAATTTATCTTTTGCAATTGATTTTCATTACAATATCAAAAAAAAATGATTCTACAGGGAGTGCAAAATATTGGCTTTGACACATCAATACAAATGAATTCTCCTTCAAAGAAACATTCACTTCAAGGAAAGTTCTAAAATATTTTTTCCAATATGCAGACTATGAGCATTTAATTCTTCAATATAAATTTTGTCAAACAGACCAGACATAGACCACACATATTAATGAATGCAGTTCATTTCCAATTCATTAGGGATTCTGAATTCCTGAAAGTTAAGTTGTTCATATCATTCCAAATATTTGATAGAATTCCAGAGCTGAAAAAGAGGTAGAGATGTCTGAAAAGTTCCAAATTTTCCATCAGATAATAACCTGAGAAATCAAGTAACAACAGTCTCCTTTTTCTTTGCAAACTAAAGTGCAGGTAGGTTACATCATTAACTGGAAGAACATACTCCTAGGTGATACTATCTTTTTTCGTTTTTGTTTTTACAATATTACATTCTAGTTTCTCTCTTCGTGTTTCTGGACTCTTTTCCTTAATAAGGATAGAAATGTCAATCGTCTCCAATGCCAATAAAACTACCTTCCTTCTTTAAAGAAAGATGTCTAACACAAGTTAAAGGTCAGTGACCTGAAAGACTAGGCTACCTAGAACAAAAAAAGTTGTAACAGACCTTTTATCCAATACAGGAATCTGGAATGGAGTTTAAACCACAGTGTCAAGCATTTTAAAGCAGCACTAACAAAGACCAAACCCATCACACCTCAGATGTGCAAATCCAATCATTTTCACACCTTACAAAATAGTAAAGAGAAATTGGCAGCTAAAATTAACTACCAGATCATGGCTTTCAAAGGTTTGTGGGAGATTTTGTTGTTGTTGCTGTTGTTGTGGGTTTTGTTTTTTTTTACTACAGTCCACTGTTAAATACATTTTATATCACCACCTACTATACACAAATGTACATTTAATTATATATAATTAAAATTTTGTAAAAGCAATCCTTTAAGTACATGTGATGCATTCTCATAGCTTCTGTTCTGTTGCATTTATCATGATGTGTGAGATTCACTAAAATGTTTTCTCAACTCACAAATGGGTAATGGCAGGTAGTTTGAAAATAATGGGAAGTATAAGTTAACTATTACTAATACAAAGCACAAGAACAGTTTTTACAGGCACTCATTCCCCAAATATTAATATTACATGCATAATACTATATGTATTTGACTACACTGTAACATCTTGAGACTGCTCTACAACTATAAAGTCTTGTACTCTGGTGGTTTTTATTTTAACAGTAAGGTTAGACACACAAGGGGAAAAAGACAGACATGTTAACCCATTTATTCATTAAGTTTTTTCACAGTATTTTTCTAACATGTCTATAAGAATCCCAAAAGGTTTATATTTGTATTAGAATTACTAGTATAGTATACATAGTCTCTCTACTTAGATATATGGAACTATACTAACCATATCCAATACATCTTTCTTTTCCTTGAAGCAGTTAGCATAAAACAGGCACTTAATTACTCAACTAATGGTTTTTCTGATCTTAAGGAATAGTTTACATCTCAAAGAATTAGGATAAGGCACAACAAAACAGCTTTGGGGTTAACATAAGTACTGTTGGATACAACTGTCAAAATACCTCAAATATCAAATCAAATCTCTGGATCCTAAATTTTACACCATGCATTTGTGAGACTTTTGAAATTACTTCAAAAAATAGAATTTTATTGTAAAAAGGACTCAAACCAAATTCCATACCAATCCAGTTATTATTAATCCACATGAGTAGCTAGCAAGTTTTAATTTAAAAAATCCACATGAGTAGCTAGCAAGTTCTAATTTAATCATTTCTTTTCTACAAGGGAATATTTTCAACTCAAATTCTTTTGGGGATAAGTCAGAATACAAACAAATTATATTTAACAAATGCATTTTCCAGCTTTACAACTCAGACATACTGATTTCATTGGTAAAAGAGATACCATATTTTACAGCTTCTATTTACTTTGATTATTCAGATTCTGTCATTTCAAAACACTGAACGATGATGTCACTATTTCTTTTTAAAACCAAAGTTAAATGAAACAGATGGCCTGTGAACTTCATCTAATTCAATATTTGCTTGCTCCATCACCAAAACATGACCTATTTTTAAACAACTTTACTAAGTGATAAACAACAAACATAACCATTTATAATACAGACATAGGATACCTGAATGTAAAATTTTATCTCAACAATTAAGTAGATGGAACAGCCAAGTTAAAACAAGAAACTTAAATATTGGTTAGACGGTTTCCAATTCTTCAATTCTTTATTCTTAATCCTACAATAGATTAGGCCCTTGGGGGAAAATGGTCAGCTATGTGTGGAAATTTTTCTGCTACAAAAACTGGACTCTGGGGTGACTGGGTGGCTCAATCTAAGTGCCAGCCTTTGGCTCAGGCCATGATCCACTCCCCTCTGACCCTCCCCCTCACTCCGTGTTCTCTATCTCACTTGCTCACTCTCTCAAATAAAATGAATAAATAAGATCTTTAAAAAAAAATACAACCCTGGATTCCATTTTTCCTGAAGTCAAGTGGTTAACATTTCATAGCTCTTTAAGAGTTCTCATCAAACCATTAGACACTTTGCTCTCTACATGAAATAGTTCTGACAGTCACTAGGGAATTGAAAGAACTATTTTTCTACTGGACTGATTGTAAGGCAGGCTCATTTGTGCCATCTTACCTGGTAAAATGACTAGAAATCTAGTTTAAGTTTTCAGGATATAGGCTCACTCTACTTTTAGGGTATTGTAGCCTCTCTATGAAAACAATGGATACTCACAGTCTATTAGGTTTGCAGCACAAATTAGTCTTTCATCCACATATCACAAAGAGAATGCCAGGCTCATAGTAAATGCTCAAATATTTCTTGAATGTACAAGTATTTAAACAGCTACTACATGCCAAGCACTGTCTTAGTCCTGGGAATATAAAAGATCCAGAATATTACCAATCAGAATCTTATATGCCATAAGAAACAAATAGACAATAGTTCAAAGTAAGACATGAGGGGATCCCTGGGTGGCTCAGCAGTTTGGCGCCTGCCTTTGGCCCAGGGCGCAATCCTGCAATCCTGGGATCGAGTCCCACGTCAGGCTCCCGGCATGGAGCCTGCTTCTCCCTCCTCCTGTGTCTCTGCCTCTCTCTCTCTCTCTCTGTCTCTCTCTCTCTCTCTATCATAAATAAATAAATAAATCTTTAAAAACAAACGAAGTAAGACATGACCGAACAAGACAGTTTTCTCACTCTACTACAGGAAGACAACATAATATAGATTAAAAAAAAAAAAACCACTGATTTTGAATGATTTTGAAATCCATTCCCAGTTTTTTACACTATACAATATAAACTCATTAATATTAAAAGCCTAGATTTCTCCTAATACTAAAAACCTAGACACATAAACCTAATTTAAACATAAACTCAATAGTATTTATGTTTAAAAAAGCTAACTGTTTTTATGAGAGCTTTTAATATATGTATGGGCACATACATACATACCAAATACATGGCCCAATGTACTTAGAATATGGCCACTGCAACTGTGGAAATAAATTTTCTCTTTTAAAAATTATCTAAAGCAAAAATATATAATGGGGAAAAAACAGTCTCTTCAATAAATAGTGCTGGGAAATCTGAACAGCTACAAAAGAATGAAATTGAACCACTTTCTTATTATCACACACAAAAATAAACTCAAAATGGATTAAAGACCTAAATTTAAGATCTGAAAACATAAAACACCTAAAAGAAAACATAGTCAGCAACTCTTGGACGTTGGCTTTAGTAATATTTTTTCTGCATGTCTCCCTAGACAAGGGGAAAAAAACAAAACTAAACAATTGGGACTTTATCACAGTGTAAAGCTTTTGCACAGCAATGAAAACCATCAACAAAACAGACAATCCACTGCATGTGAGAAGATATTCACAAATCTACATCTAATAAGGGGTTAAAATCTAAAATATATAAAGAACTCATATAATACCAGAAAAGTAAATAATATAATTAAATAATTTGGAGAGGACCTAAACTGATATTTGCCAAAGACGACATACAGAGGGCCAACAGACCCATGAAAAGATGCTTGACGTCATTAATAATCAGGAAAATGCAAAACAAAACCACAATGACATATCACCTCACACTAATCAAATGACTATATCAAAAAGATAAGAAATAACAACTGCTGGCAAAGATGTGGAGAAGAGGAATACATGCACTATTAGTAGGACTGTAGACTGTTGCAGCCACTGTGGAAAACAGTGTGGGGGCTCCTCAAAACATTAAAAATACAAGTACCATAAAACATAGGAATTCCACTTCTAGATATTCAAAGAAAGCAAAAACACTAATTCAAAAGATATATACACCCCTATATTCACTTCAGCCTTATTTACAACAGCCACAATATGGAAATAACCTCTGTCCATCGATAATGTGAATGGATAAAGAAGATGTAATACATGAACACAATGGAGTATTATCTGGACTTAAAAAAGAATAATCTTGTCATTTATGACAACCTGGGTGGGTGACCTAGAAAGACTTATGCTAAGTAAAGTAAGTCAGAGAAAGACAACTACCATATGATTTCAGTTTTCTGTGGAATCTAAATAATAAAATAAATGAAGCACATAAAAATCAGAAACAAGCTCACAAATACAGAGAACAAACTTGTGGTTGCCACAAAAAGGAAGGGGGATAGGCAAAATAGGTGAAAGGGGATCAAGACATACAAACGTTCAGTTATAAGATAAATAAGTGATATGGATTAAAAAAAATTACACCATAGGGAGTATAGTCAGTAATACTGTAATAAATTTACATGGTGACACAGTAACTATACTTGCTAGGGTGAGCATTTAGTAATATATATAACTGTTGAATCATTATGTTGTATACCTGACATATATATTATATGTCACCCACACACTTTAATTAAAAATTCTAAAAAAAAAAAAAAAATTCTAAAGCATTAATTTAAATATAAATAGGCAGAAGTTCTGTTTCCAGGAAAGACAGAATAATATGGAGTTAAAGGGGCTGGATTTACATTCTTGCTTGAAAAAAAGCATAAAATGAAGAGAATAAATGTCAGTGAATTTTTGAGACACTAAACAACAGGCAGCAAAAAAACAATTATCTCCAAAAGGCAAGCTACAAATTATATAAGCCCTACAAATGACCAAACTTAATGACTTAAGAAAGTTTCCAGGCCGAGATACAGAGAAGGGGAATGAAGCTGGAGAATGATGGACTCACTGAGTTAAAAACATGGACATGGACTTCATGGAGTGAACAGGGCAGAGAATCAAACAGCAGCAATGAGAATAAGTAAATTCCTGCACAGAGTTCTCTTTGAGTACTAATCAGCACGTGGATGTGAGGAAACTACCTGAAGCCTGAAAAAAAAATAACCCCCCAAAATAAAAGGTAAACAGTACCAGGCACTCATACTGGGCCAGTAATAGTGTCTGTTCCCAGAAGCAGGACCGGAGAACTTCACGAATCCTGGAGCGCTGGCAGAATGCACAACACGGATGCCCTCTGTAGTAAGGAACAATCAGCCCTAAACCAGCACTGCTCTGCATCTACCTCACAAATCTTAAAAAGCAAGACCAGAAAGGATCAAGCTGTTTCAAAGTAACTTGACTACAAACTAAAACAAAGTTCAACAACATTTTCAGTAATACAGAAATATACAACAATACACAAGGTAAAATTCTCAATGTCTGGAATCTAATAAAAAACTACTAGGCATACAAAGCAAAAAAGTACAAACCATACAGAGGGGAAGAAAAAATTAAATTCAACTACAACTGACAAGATGTAACAATGAACACAACAAAATATTAAGTTAGTTATTATAAACTATTCCATATGCTCAAAAAGATTAGAAACATGGAAGATATTAAAAAATACAAATCAGCTTCCAGATATGTAATCAATAATGTAAGAGAAGGTTGGAAGATGGTGGTAGAGTAGGAGGACCATATGGCTGCCTGGTTCCCTGAATACAACTAGATAACTGTCAAATCATCACAAATGCCCCAGAAGTTGACCTGAACACTAGAAGAACACACTTTGTAATGAAAGGTAGAAAAGAGGCCATATTAAAGAAAGTAGAAAGTATGGAGACACATCCTGGAGGAGAAAAAGATCATAGCTGCTGCAGTAGGGAGGGAGCAGTGGTCCCAAGAAGGGAAAAAAACTAGCACACAGGTGCGCATACAGGGAAAACCAATTCCCACAGTAGTTGGGTTGGAAAGCAAAAGGGGCCAAATTTTGTGAGTTCTTGAAACCAGTGGGACTTAACGCCTTGAGTTTTAAAGGTCTGTGTGCTTGGCTCTGTGAGGGCCTCTCTCCTAGAGAGAGGGAAGGCAAACAACCCACAGACATACAGCATGGCAACAGTGATCTGAAGAACACCTGGGGCACACAGTGGGGTAGTTATTTGCTCCTCTCAGAGCACATCCCAAAGAGACAGCGTTTACAAAGAGACCCCTTCTAGGAACAAAGGAACTAGCCCATGACATTTCTGTCTCCTACCCCTCAGCATAAGCAAGTTCCTGCAGGAACCAACACAGCACCAACACTCTTTACCTAACTGGCATACATCAAGCCCTACCCTCCTGCACATAGGTAGAACTGTCCTTCACAGCTTACATATGTCTTAGTCCCAGCACAGCAGGCTCCTCCTCCCCAGAAGAGTGGCCCAAACCCCTGCTCAGGAGTCTCCCAATGCAGGAGTTTTAGAGCTTTAGTTGTGCTGATGGTGGAAACAGGTCTCATTTCACAAAAAAACCAGAGCACACATAATTAGAATGCACCACATTCAGGCCAGGGACCAAACACTGCCCAAAAAGGCAGAGAGGTTCTGCAGACTGACCTGAAGGATAAAGCGGCCAGACAAAACATCACACATTGGAGACACTCTTGGAAAAGCCAGGTCCTGGGGAACAGGGGACACTACACAGCAGGGCACTATGGGAACTCTTCTTCATAAGGCCCTTTCTCTCAAAAACAGGAGACATAGCTAACTAACCTAACACACAGAAACAGACACAGACTTGGACAAAAAGAGAAGACAGAAATTTATCCCAAATAAAAGAACAAGGCCACAACCAGAAACCTAGGCAAAACAGATATAAGTAACGTATCTGATAGAGAATTTAAGGTAATGATCATAAGGATACTCACTGGATTTGAGAAAAGAGTGGAAGACATGACTAAGACTTTTAAAACAGAGATAAGGAATAAGATAGGAGAGATAAAGTTCTCAATAAATGAAATGGGAAACACACTTGAGGGAATGAAAACCAGACTCAAAGAAGCAGAGGAATGAATTGATAATTTAGAAGAGTAATGGAAATTAATCAACTGAACAAAAAAGAGAAAAAAAAAGTTTTACAGAATGAGAACATACTTAGGAACTCAGTGACGTGATAACACGGATCAAACATAATAACATTGATATTATACGATTCCCACAAGGAGAAAGAAAAGGAGACAGAAAATTTATTTGAAGAAATAACAGCTGAAAACTTCCCTAGTCTGGGGAAACAAATATCCACATCCAGGAGGCACAGAGAACTCCAAATGAACAAAAGCAGATCCACACCAAGGCATATAATAATTAAATTAGCAAAATATAGCGGTAAAGAAAAAAATTTTAAAGTAGAAAACAAAAGAAGACAGTAACTTGCAAGGGAAAACACATCAGGCTAGTGAGGGATTTTTTTCAACAGAAACTTTCTAAGCTAAAACACAATGGCATGATATATTCAAAGTGCTAAATGAGAAAAATCTGCAGCTAAGAATACTACTCTATCCAGCAAAGCTATCGTTCAAAACAGAAAGAGAGATAAAGAGTTCCCCAGACAAAAAAGAGTTCATGACCACTAAAACAGCCTTGCCATAAATATTAAAGGAGACTCTGGAAAGGAGAGACCAAAAGTGACAGTAAAAGGCAGGAAACACAAAAAATGAGTATTTCTATAAAAAAAAAAATCAGTTGAGGAACTCACAAAATAAAAGGATGCAAAATATAAAAACATGGGAAATAACCATCAACTTAATATAGACTGCTATATGCAAAAGGGATTACATACAAACCTAATGATAATCATATATCAAAAGCCACTAATAAATATGCAAAGAATAAAGAGAGAAATCCAAATATATCACTAAAGATAATCAGCAAATGAGAGAAAAATAAAAAAGGATCAGAGAAAATCTTCAGAAACAACCAAAAACAAAAAATGACAATGAATACATATCTATCAATAATTACTTTAAATGTAAACAACCTATCCACTCCAATCAAGAAATATGGTGACAGAATAGATTAAAAAAAAGCAAGACCCATCTATAAGCCACCTGCAAGAGAATCATTTTAGACCTAAAGGCACTTAAAGATCGAAAGAGAGAAGAAAAAGAAACACCTGTCATGCAAAGGAACACCAAAGTAAGCCCTCTGGAGTAGCAATACTTTTATCAGACAAAATAGACTTTAAAACAAAAACTATAAAAGAGATAAAGAAGGACACTACATAATAAAGACAATCCAAAAAGAAAATATAACAATTGTAAATATTTTTGCACCCAACACAGAAGCACCTAATCACAAACATAAAGGAATTAATCAATAATAATACAGTAATAGTAGGGGACTTTAACATACCACTTATATACATGCACAGATCATCTGAACACAAAATCAACAAGAAAACAATGGCTTTGAGACACATACTGGAAAAAATGGCCTTCACAGATATATTCAGAATATTCCATCCTAAAACAGCAGAATACACATTCTTTTCAAGTGCACATGGAATGTTCTCCAGAACAGATCATTTATTACCCCGCAAAATAAGCCTAAACAAATTCAAGAACATCAAAATCATATCATGCATCTTATCTGACTACAACACTATGAAACTACAAGTCGCCACAAGAAAAAATCTGGAAAGACCACAAATACATAGAGGTGAAATAACATGCTACTAAACAATGAATGAGTCAACCAGAAAATGAAAGATGAAATAAAAAGTACATGGAAACAAATGGTCCAAAACATTTGGTATGCAGCACAAGCAGTTCTACAAGAAGTATATAGCAATATGGGCCTACCTGAAGAAGAAAAGTCTCAAATAATCAACCTAATCTTACACCTAAAGGAGCTACAAAAAGAACAAATGAAACCTAAAACTAGCAGACAAAAGGAAAAAACAAAGATGAGAGCAGAAATAAATGATAAAGAAACTAAAAAGAGAGAGAGAGAGAGAGAGATCAATGAAACCAGGAGCTGGATCTTTGGGGGGAAAAAAAAATCAATAAAACTGACAGACCTCTAGCCAGACATGAAGAGAAAACAAGCCTGAAATAAATAAAATGACAAATAAGAGAGGAGAAATAACAACCAACACCACACAAATACAATTTTAAGAGGACATTATATCCAACAAATTGGACAACCTAGGAGAAATGGGTAAATTCCTAGGAGCAAATAACCTACCAAAACTAAACCAAGAAGAAATAGAAAATTTGAACAGACCAATAAAGAGCAAAAGAATTGAATCAGTAATCAAAAAACTCCCAAGAAACGAAAGTCCAGGCTTCACAGGCAAATTCTACTCAACATTTAAAGAAAAATGAGGGATCCCTGGGTGGCGCAGTGGTTTAGCACCTGCCTTTGGCCCAGGGCGCGATCCTGGAGACCTGGGATCGAATCCCACGTCGGGCTCCCAGTGCATGGAGCCTGCTTCTCCCTCTGCCTATGTCTCTGCCTCTCTCTCTCTCTCTGTGTGACTATCATAAATAAATAAAAATTAAAGAAAGAAAGAAAGAAAGAAAGAAAGAAAGAAAGAAAGAAAGGAAGGAAGGAAGGAAGGAAGGAAGGAAGGAAGGAAGGAAGGAAGGAAGGAAGGAAGAAAAAGAAAAATGAATACCTGCTCTTCTCAAAACATTACAAAAAAACAGGAAGAAAACTTCTAAATCCATTCTGTGAGGCCAGCATTACCCTGAAACCACAACCAGATAGACATCACTAAAAAAAGGGGAACAACAGGCCAATATCCTTGATGAACATAAATACGAAAAACCCCAACAAAATATTAGCGAACCAAATCCAACAATACATTATTTAAAAAATCATTCACAAAGATCAAGTGGGATTTACTTCTGGGTTGAAAGGGTGGTTTGGTGTTCACAAATCAATCAACACAAATCAATAAGAAAGAATAAGAATCTGATCATTTCAATAGATGCAGAAAAAGCATTTGAAAAAGTAAAACATCCATTCACAATAAAAATCCTCAACCAACTAGGTTTAGAGGGAACATGCCTTTACCACGATAAAGGACATATATGAAAAATGCACAGCTAACATCATCCTTAGTGGGGAAAAACTGAGAACTGGCCGTGCTTAAGGTCAGGAACAAGACAAGTCCACTCTCACCACTTTTATTCAATATAGTACTGGAAGTCTTAGCCACAGCAATCAGACAAAAAAATAAAAGGCATCCAAGTTGGGAAGGAAGATGTTAAACTTCCACTATTTGAAGATGATATGATACTCTATAAAGAAAACCCAAAAGACTCCACCAAAATGTTCAGTACAGTTGCAGCATGCAAAATCAATGCACAAAAATCTGTTGCATTTCTATACACCAATAATGAAGTGGCAGAAAGAGAAATCAAGTTATCAATCCCATTTACAATTATACCCAAAATAATCACTTCGTAGGAATAAACGTAACCAAAGAAGTAAAAAAACCTGTACTCTGGAAAAAAAAGAAAAAAAAAAAAAAAAAAAAAAAGACCTGTACTCTGAAAACTATAAAATACTGATTAAAGAAATTGAAGAGAACACAAAGAAATGGAAAGGCATTCCATGTTCATGGATTAGGGATTAGAACAAATATTATTAAAATGCCTATATACCCAAATCTGTCTACAGATGTAATGCAATATAAAAATAAAAATATAAAAATAAAACAGCATTTTTCACATAATTAAAAGAAATAACACTAACATTTGCAAAAAAAACAAAAAACAAAAAGAAAAACAAAAAAAACAAAAAACACTAACATTTGCATGGAACCACAAAAGACCCAAATAGCCAAAGCAATTCTGAAAAAGAAAATCAAAGCTGGAGACTCCAAACTTCAAGTTATATTACAAAGCTGTAGTGATCAAAACAATATGGTACTGGTGCAAAAAAAAAAAAAAAGATCAGTGGAATAGAAAACTCAGAAATGAATCCACAACTATATGGTCATCTAATCTTCAACAAAGCAGAAAAGAATATCAAATGGGAAAATGACACTCTTCAACAAAGGGTATTAGGGAAAACTGGATAGCCACATGCAAAAAAAAATGAAATTGGACCACTTTCTTATATTATACACAAAAATAAACTCAAAATGGATGAAAGACCTAAATGTGAGACCTGAAACCATAAAAATCCTAGAAGAGAACACAGACAGTAACTTCTGACACTGACCGTTAACTTCTTACTAGATAGGTCTCTTGATGCAAGGGAAACAAAAGCAAAATTAAAATACTGAGATGACATCAAAATGAAAAGTTTCTGCAGAGCAATCAACAGAACTAAAAGGCAACCTACAGAAAGGGAGAAGACACTTGCAAAAAGTTAGATCTAAAATATATAAAGAACTTATAAAACTCAACACTTAAAAACAAATAATCCTATTTAAAAAAATGGACAGAAGACATGAACAGGTATTTCTCCAAAGACATACAGATGGCCAACAGACACATGCAAAAGATGCTCGTTACCACTTATCGTTATCAGGGAAATGCAAATCAATACTACAATGAGAAATCACCTCACATGTGTCAAATGGCCAAATCAACAGCACAAGAAACAACAGGTGTTGACTAGGATGTAGAGAAAAAGCAAGCTCCTGTACTGCTGGGGGGAATGCAAACTGGTGCAGCCACTGTGGAAAACAATATGGCGGTTCCTCGAAAAGTTAAAAAAAAAACCTACCCTACAATGCGGCAATCACACTACTGCTTATTACCCATATAATACAAAAACACTACTTTGAAGGGATATATGTGTCCCTATGTTTATAGCAGCATTATTTACAATAGCCCAAGATACTGGCTATAGACTGATGAATGGATAAAGACATGATATAGATATGTATATATGTGTATGTGTGTATATATATATCTGCAATGGAATTATTATTCAGCTATAAAGTATCTACGGACTGATGCATGGATAAAGAAGATGTGATATATATATACACAATGGAGTATTATTCAGCTATAAAAAATGAAATCTTACCATTTGCAACAATATGAACAGAACTGGAGAGTACAATGCAAAGTGAAGTTAGTCAGAGAAAGACAAATACCATGATTTCACTCATTTCACTCATATGTAGAACTTAAGAAACAAAACAAATGAGCAAAGAGAGAAGAGAGAGATAAATCAAAAAAACAGACTCTTAATGACAGAGAACCCACCTTCCCTCTGATAACCATCAGTTGTCTACATAGAAACAATAACATAAAAGCTGGGAAGAGAGAGATGGATTTATATTGAGATAAAAGTGCTTATACTATATGTGAAAAGACATAATACCACTTATGGTACACTGAGCTAAGTTGAAAATGTATACTATAAATTCTAAAGTAAGTACTAAAATAACAACTTAAAAATTATACCTAATAAGGTAATAAAGAATGCAAATCAGAATCATAAAAATAATTGATTTTTTTAAAGCAGAAAAGAGGAAAAAGGCAACAAAGAACAAAAGATAAAACAAATAGCAAGATGATAGATTTAAGTCTAACCATATCAACAATCACATTAAATGTTCCAATGTAAAACCAAAGTTTCAGATTGGATAGAAATGTAAAACCCAACTACATGCTGCCTACAGTAAATGTACTTTAAACAGTTAAAAGTAAAAAATAAGTATACAACGCTAACACATCAAAAGATAGGTGAAGCATATATATTAATATCATGCAAAGTAGATTTATAAGCTAAGAGTATTACCAGGGATAAAGGAGGCCATTTTATAATGATAAAACAGTCAATTCATCAAGAGGACATAGCAATCCTAAACATTAATGCATTTATAATAGGGCTTCAAAATATGTGAAAATAAACTGATGTAACCACAAGAATGAATAAAAAATACACACATCTAGTCTTAAAAAATATACACATCTAGTCTTGAGATTTCAATACCCCCTCTCAACAACTGATAAATCAAATAGATGGAAAATTTGAAAGATATAAAAGACTTGAATAACACTAAAAACCAAAATGACCTAACTGGTACTTAAAAAAACACTCTACCAAACCAGAGCAGAAGATACATTAAATTTTTCAAGTTCATGAAGAACATCTGCCAAGACAAACCATTTCCAGGCCATAAAACAAGACTCGATACATTAAAAAAAAAAAATTCATACAATGTTCTCTGACCACAGTGGAAATAAACTAAAAATCAGTAACAGAGGGGCGCCTAGGTGTCTCAGTCGGTTAAGTGTCCATTCTTGGTTTTGGCTCAGGTCATGATCTCCCCACTCAGGAGCACCGCCTGGGGCTCCCACTCAGCAGGGAGTCTGCTTCCCCCTGCCCCTCCCCCTGTCATTTATACACACTCTCACTTTCTCTTTCACTCTCTAATAAAGAAATCTTTATTAAAAAAAAAAAAAAAGTATGTACCACTTACTGTAAATAACAACCAGAAGTTTAAATAGTCATATGTTGCTAGTGGCTACTGTACTGAATGTTACAGACCTACTATAATACACATCTAGAGCCTTTTCCTGTTTTCTTTGCTCACTATGCTTTCACCTAGCATACTAACAAATGATATACCAACTCTCTGGACAGAAGTAGCCGTTTTAGTGTCTGTAGGTCCATGACACTTTAATCATTGTTAAAGCACTTTCCAGGTCATACTGTTATTTATCTGTTCACATGACTGTCTTCTCCAACAAATCAGAAGCTCTTCCAGTAGGAAGGCCATACCAAGTCACATTTATATTATCAGACACCAAGCACAGAAACTGGCACAAAGTATATGCTGACTAAATGTTAAAGCATATATATAGTTCAAGTATTTTATGAAAGTTTTTTTGTAAACTAGTCTTCTTACATTGTTTTCTGTACAGAAACACCATGACAATGAGATATGCATATGTAATAAGGAAATTGTTAAATCATCCTTGCCTAAAGGAAATGCTTTTAATTCATATGACTCAGTTTCAAAGCTTTTTTTTACAGACTGAATTTTACATCTGTAATTTTTCATCAATAAAATTACTAAATAAAATATTAAATTAGTACAAATACTAACATATAACAATGTTCTATGTTCTATGTACTTGGAATAAATTATAGAATAAAAACAAAGGACACTCTATTCATTCACATTCTAATGAAATAATTGGAAGAATACATTATAATACTTTTTGGTAGGTACTTTTTAAAAATTACCAAGATAACAAAATATATTAATCAGTATTGATAATAGTATTAACAAATGTAGAAATATACAAATTATGTTAAGGATACAGAGTAATGCAACAGTCAATGAGATAAATAACCCAGAACACCTAAAAAATTAAGACATCTAAAATAACTTAATGAAATGAATAAATATAAAAATTAAGGACTTCAACTATATTTTTAAGTGTTTAGAAATTATTTCGTATTTTAAGAAATGACCTTTTCTGGAAGTCATGAAATTGGACATATTCTTTCATAAACAGTCACCAAAAAAATCTGGTGGAATCAAGAGAAATCAGCAGAGAAAATCAGTTAATTTAAAGGTAATCTGTATTTGAGTGTTGTCCATTTCTTACAGATGATGATTTCTCTGGGGAAGAGAATGGGACATTTCTTGTCCTTACCAAGGAAACATAAACATTCTCTTCCCTCTAGTGATACAGGAAACTTAGTGCAAAGTAGAATATATAGGCAAGTGAGTGGGAGGTAATACTTAAAATAATAGATCATGTTGATTTTCTATAGAGGCCTTAAAGATTAATGTTACTTCTGTAGTTTGGCTATGTCCTTTGAGCTGATCCCATCATAAACTTCAGTCCTCAGCTTCATTCTGAGGTGACTGCTCCACTGAAAACAATGCTTTATCTTCCTCAACCTACGTATCTGTCACTCGTATTTACTAAACTCCACTGGTATTTACCCTGGTTTGTCTAAACAGTCTGTTTTAGAATCAAGGGATTTTTTTTTTAAAGCTGTCTTCTACAGATTGCCTTGAAGCCAAGAAATTCTCATATACTAGCCTGAATTCTTCAAAGAGGGGAAAAAACTTCCCCCGGACATGAATTCTGATGTTTTGGAGTCACAGTAACTTTTTCAGGTCACTATGACATCAGGGCAACATTATACAGGCCTTTCTGTAGAGGTTCAGAGGATGGACTTTAGCAATAAACAATATTTCAAGTTGTATACTGCTTTGTCACTTGGAAAGCATTTTCACATGCATGGTCTTGTAAGCTTAAAGAAATCCTTGTGATGAGGCTTATTCACCACTATAGTGATAAATAAATCACAAAATATAAAAACTGTGGCATCATCTGAGATAGTTCACTCCACCTCATAGTACTAACCTATTTAAGAAGAGGTCCTGTCAATTCCACATCTGCATGTTTTCACTTCTATCCTCACCTTGCTGTGCTCCATGCTATCATTAAGCTGTGCATCACACACCTCCAGGGGCACCACTCACAATGCACTGTAACACTGACCAGACATACGTGGTTGTCCTAGCTTCATGAGCTCTGTCCTCATTCAAGAACACTGCCTCCACTCTGTTACACATTTTCTGTTAATCACACTACCTTCCTAAAAAAGGGATTTCTGATTTCAGCCATAATATAGTAACTGGAACTGAACTGAACCTCTCACCACTGGAAAACAGATCAAATGCCTGCTTTCAGACAACAGAAAACATAGTGTAAGACCATGATCCCTGAGAAAAGGGAAATAAACAATATGAACTCTACCATCATCCTTGTTTCCTGCCTAGACACAATTTGTGTATTATCATGCAGGGAGAGGATCTCAAGGAAACCAGAGGGTATCAATGAGTTGAGGGGAGAGATATTAGAGTTCTGGAAGACAAGGGGCATGAGAATTTGTGGGCAGGGATCCAGAGGAAGAAGCTATGCACAGAAAGATCTCCAGAAAGCTGCACAGAGTCCCCCTGAGTATGTTACTAACAGGAAATCACACAAGCATATGGTAAAACTCCACAAAGGCAGGCAAAAAAATGACCCAAGAGCTGTCAAGATGAACAATCCCCAGAACTCAAACAAGCCTAGGAAATGTTTTAAATTCGAAGTAGAGTGGGGCATAAACATCAAAAATTCAAGACATTCAGTAAAGAGATCTCAGAAGGGTTATGACTTTGTAACAGGGTAAAATATTCTTAGCATAAAAGTTACTCTAGATCCACTGTAACAAAGCTTAAAAATAAGACCTGAAGGGACTGAGTTGATTTCCAAAACCGTAATTTCCTGTCATAATACAGGTTTACTTTCTTTAAAAGAAGACAACAAAATCCAAACACTCAACAATGTAAGATTCACAGTATCTAGAATCCAACTGAAATTTATGAAATACATGCAGAGGCAGGAAAATGTGATCCTTAACCACAAGAAAACTTTCAAAAGAAATAGGCCTATAATAAAAAGGTAATGATATTAACAAAGAATTGAAAGCAAAATATAAATAGAAACATCATGAAGAAAGAGATGCAAGACCTAAACAAAAAAGGAGAGGGGACCTCCTAGAAATAAAATACAGTATCTGAAATTAAAATTTACTGGATAGGATGAGTAAGAGAGTAGAGACTACAAAAGAAAAGATCAGATTGAAGACACAATAAAACCTATTAAAACTAAACTGTAAAGAGAGAGAAAACAAATTTCATATAATCCAAATAATCTGCGAGATTTCAAGAAAGGTAACAAGTGTAACTGGAGTCCTGAATGGAAAAATATTTGAAGACATAATGACCAAAATGTTTTCAAATTTGATATAACACTATAAACAAAAAAAAAAAAAAATAACACTATAAACATACATATCAAACATACACACACATATATATACACATAAAAACCTCATAATCAAATTACTGAAAACAAGAAAGCCTTAAAAGCAGCCAAACCAAAAAAAAAAATATATATATCATATAAAAAGGAACAAAGACTAAGACTTATTCCAGACTTGTCATGAAAATGAGAGCCAAAATACAAATTTAAATTGACAAAAGAAAAAAGTCAATCCAGAATTCCATACCCAGCAAAAATATCCCTCAAAAGCAAAGGCTAGGTAACTTTACAAACTAGCAAAAATAGAGAATTCATTGCCCAGAGTTCTGCACTGTAAAAATTTTAAAGGAAATTCTGCAGGTGAAAGGAAAATGAGACAAGACAGAAACTTGGATATATACAAAGGACTGAAGAATGATAGAAATCAAAAATATCTAGATAAATATAAACTCTCTCTTAAGACTGATTATTTTTAAAAAAAGCAAAGACACAATTGCCAATTGATATTGGAGAAGTAAAGATAAAACACAAGTATATACCCTACACACAACAAAAGGATAATGGAATATTATGGATGATTTTAGGGAAATAATCTCAATAACAAATGAAATGGACAAATTCCTTGAAAGACTCAAATCATAAAAACTGATTCAAGAAGAAACAGAAAACCTGAATCACCTCAGCAATTAGAGAAATTGAGTTCACAATTTATAGCCTTCTTACAAAGAAAATACTAGGCCTAGAAGGCCTCATTGGTGAATTATGTACTTAGGGAAGACATAAAACCACTTCACAAAATTCTCAGAACATAGTAGAGGGGCAAGCAAATACTTCCCAATTCATTTGATGAGGGAACAGGACACTGATGCCAAAACCAATACAAAGACAGTACAAAAGAAAAAAAGGAGAAAACTATAGATCAATATCCATCATGAATACAGATACAACAACCCTTGACAAAATATTACCAGATTTAGTAACATAAAAATAATATATCATGACCAAGTGGAATTTATTCCAGGGACACGAAGCTAATTTATCATTCAAAAATCAAGGTTATTCACTGTATGAACAGAAAAAAAGGAAAAAATCCATTTAATATCTCAATGGATTTTGAAAAAAAAAAAAAAAAACACAAGACAGAATTTCAATCCATTTGTGATAAACATTCAGCAAACCAAGATTAAAAGACTATCTCCTCCACCGGGTAAAAGTCATCTACAGAAAACCTACACTTTAAATCACAGTTAACAGTGAAAAACTGAGTGTTTTTCCCCTAAAACTGAGAACAAGACAAAGATACCCACTCTCACCACTTCTATTTAACATTATATATTTACTATAATTGCCAGTACTAATTCAGTAAAAAGAAATAAAAGATAGATGAGAATAAAAAATGTCTTAATTTGCAGACAATGTGATTATACACATAGTAAATCCCAAGATATCCATTTTTAAAGTTATTATACTTAATAAGTCTTTTTTAGCAAGGTTACAAGACCTAACGTGAATATACAAAAATTAATTTCATCTCTATATACCAGCAACAATTTTATAACAAAGCTGCCCTGATCAAAACAGTATGGTTAAAACAACAACAACAACAACCAGTATGGTACTGGCACAAAAACAAACACATAGATCAATGGAACAAAATAGAAAACCCAGAAATGCACCTACAACTAAATGGTCAATTAATCTTCAACAAAGCAGGAAAGAATATCTAATGGAAAAAAGACAACCATCTCAACAGTCTTGAGAAAACTGAACAGCCATATGGAAAAGAATGAAAATGGACCACTTTCTTAACACCATACACAAAACTCAAAATGCATGAAAGACCCCAATGTGAGACTTGAAACCATAAAAATCCTAGAGGAGAATACAGACTAACAGCTTTGACATTAGCTGTAGCAACTTCTTTCTAGCTACTGTCTCCTGAGGCAAGAGAAACAAAAGCAAAAACAAATTATTGGGACTTCATCAAAAGAATAGGCTTCTGCACAGAGAAGGAAACAATCAACGAAACTAAAAGGCAACCTATGGAAAGGGAGTGAATACTTGCAAATGACCTATCTGATAAAGGGTTAGTATCCAAAATCCAACTAAAGAACTTACAAACCTCAATACCCCAAAAACGAACAATCCAATTAACAAACGTGAGGAGACATGAATAGTCATTTTCCAAAAAAAAAAAAAAACAGACTGCCAACAAACACATGAAAAGATGCTCAACATCACTCGTCATGCAAAACTACAATGGGTATCACCTCACACTTCTCAGAATGGCTAAAATTAGCAACACAAAAGACAACAGGTAACAGGTGCTGGAGAAGATCTGGAGAAAGGGGAACCCTCTTGCACTGTTGGTGGAATATACAAACTGATGTGCTCCCTCAGGCAAACAGTACGGAGATTCCTCAAAAACTTAAAAAAAGAACTACCCTATGATCCAGCAATTGCATCAGTAAATATTTACCCAAAAAATACAAAAATACTAATATACTAATATCTCAGTGTTTATAGCAGCATTATAACAATAGCCAACTTATGGAAATAGCCCAAGTGTCCATCAACTGATGGATGGATAAAGATATGGTGTATGTGCACGCACATGCACATACACACACACATGCACACACACACACACAGGAATATTACTCAGCCATCAAGAAGAATGAAACCTTGCCATTTGCAATGACATGGATAGAGCTAAAGAGTACTATGCTAAGCAAAATCAGTCAGTCAGAGAAAGACAAATACATGTGAGTTCACTCATGTGGAATATTAAGAAACAACTGAGCAAAGGGGAAAAAAAAGAGAGGCAAATCAGGAACAGACACTTAACTATAGAGAACAAACTAATGATAACTAGAAGGGAGGTGTGGGGGGCAATGGGTGAAATAGATGATGGGGATTAAGAAGTGTACTTGCTGTAATGAGCACTGGGTACTATATTGAATTGCTGTATTGGTACACTTGAAATTAATATTATACTGTATGTTAACTAAATGGAATCTAAATAAAAACCTTTAAAAATCTTTAATACCATGTATATTAGAATTTAAGAATATGAAACACTTATGGATGAATTTAACAGAATATGGACAAGACCTCTATACTCAAACTGCAAAATATTGTCACACAAAATTTACAGAAGATCTAAATGAGTATAGAAGATATAGTATGTTCACATATCGGAAGACTCAGTGTTAAGCTGTCAACATTCCCCAAATTGAAGTATATAGAATCAACTGCATTGCAACCAAAACTTCAGCAGGCTTTATAGAATCTGACAAGCTGGTTAAAATTTATACAGAAATGCAAAGAATCTAGAATAGTGAGACACACATATTTACACCAGATTAAACCATTCACATTCTTAGAACACAACATTTTCTACTTGAGACATTGCTTATGCCATGTCTTCCTTCTACAAAGTCTATTCCCCAATCTCCTGGCCCCAAGACAATCTTTCCTCAAATTCCATCTCTTCCACAGTCTCCCATAACATATCAAATGGAAAAATTAATCCCTTCTCTGAACTCTATTTACCCCTTTATCAGATACATTTATTTCCAACATTATTTTGCAGCTAACTACCTCAGTAAATAGTGTCTTTTGAATTTAATACAACCTTCTAACTTCACTGCCCCGCCCCACTAGGAGAGCTCACAGAACAGACAATATTGAAAGAAAATACTTTGTCCACTAAAAAATTAATAATGCCAGAAATACTGCCAATCTTTCTAAATCTAGCAAGTAGAATTTCTAAAGGAGACAGGAGAATACTTTCCTTCTTATACTCAGGTTTACCAAAATACAGAAAAATAAGCAAATAAAAGCCACCAAGTGATTTATTTAATTCTCTTTCCTTAGAAGCATGGTAATACAACCTCAACATTTAAAACAATTACAAGGCAAGAGATCTAATGTACAGTTATTTCTTTGGATAAGTATTTTCTTGCTCTCAACTAAAAATGAAACTGATAAACCCACCACTTAAAGAGGCTTTTGAGACTCAATCACTTAATTTTGGTTTTCAGTCTATGCATTTTAGAGATGTATTTACAAAATATTTCCACAGTGTTCACTTCTACAAGAGACAAGATAAAGTCTTCAGTTCAACTCACCTTCAGTCATAGTGTGGCCCTAAAAATAAAATAAATCCTGATGGCACAATATAATACAGCTTAACAAATGGAGTTTTGTTTCAAACACATCACTAAATGAACTTTAAAGTTTTACACATTTTTCTACTAAGTAGTGGCTCATTATCTTCAGAGAAAAATAAGAACTAAAACTTCATATTCATAAATTTGAAATAAAGACATACTTCAGTGAAGCCAGGTTGGTTGCTTAAGAATTAAGCAGTAGCTTGTTAAAAATTCATATTCCTATTCATATTCATATTCCTCCAGATCTATGCAATCTGAATATCTAAGGTTAGTGATTCAGGAATAGATATATACATCCCAATATATATATAGCTTCCCAAGTGATGCTAATCACTGTTGAATTTGGGATCAGGAAAAAGCCAATCTCTTCATTAAACACCTTATAACAACAACGACTTCAATTTTAATATTAAACAATTATGATATGTGATACAAGACATGAGACAACTACCCATGAGACTAGTTTTTTGGGTTTTTTTTTAACAATCTAAATAACTAGCTACTGCTACATAATTGCATGGATCAACTCTGAAACTTGATTCTGCCACTTAGTAGATGTGTTAGAACCCTGTGAAGCCTGGGTTTCATTTGCAAAAATAGGAGTAAAACTGGATCTACCTCAGCTATTATTATGAAAATTGTTAAATAACTCATTTAAAAGTATGCCCTGTGCACAGTGCCTAAACATAAGGAACTAATATCTTACCACTTTCTAATATAATAAAATTCATTTGTGTGTGTTTTCTAAACCAAAGAGAACAATTATTAAGTGGGTAAAACAAATCTTAAGACAGCCAACAAATGCTAATGCTTTTGGTTTTTTTAGCTTCATTAAGCCATATGTACTATGCTATTATGTTACTTTATATTACAGGTCAAATCATTATACATATTTTAGGGAATCAAATGTCCTAGCAAAATCTATATGGGCTCAAGAATGCCCTTTAGATAGTGATCCCCTACCTTCCTTCTCTTAAGTAAAAAGGTTAAGTTGCAGAACTGTTGTCCCCTGTGTAAAACAAAAGCTATGTATCATTTGCATATGCACAAAAACCTCTGAGAAGAAACTCTGAGTATTAATCTCTGCCAAGGGAGTAGAAATGGAGAACAGGAAGGAATGACTAGAAAAACTTTGGTTTTTCACCATGTACCATTCTATGCTGTTTAGATTTGTTTAGATTTGGCTTATATTTTCATAATTTTTCAAAAGTAGTTTAAAAAGAAATTTTTTCTGTCACTTACTCATAAGCTCTCAAAGTGAATTTAAAATTCAACACTTTCTCCCCACATGAAAATCACTATAAATAGACATAATACAACTTCCTCTGGAAACAATACTTCCACACCTGACCAGACAACTTCATTTTAAAAAGCCAACAAAAGTCTTTAAAAGAAGGAATTGGAGGGGAATGTAAAATCAACCACCTCGTTTTACAAAATCTGAAGACTCACTTTGAATTTTGCCTGAAATCCATTTACTTATACCTAAACCAGGGAAGCCATACTAAAATATTTGTTATTGGTCCAATACCAGAGCAACTTGTTCATCTTACATCAGAGCACTAAACAAATGCTTTCCTAGAGTTTCCCAAGACTATTTTTATATTGAAATACACTGTTTACCATACGTTCTTCTAAACCTAGAAAACAGTTGAAAACTCCAAATTCCCAGGAGTTTTGGATGCCAAGAAAATATTTTCTTACCACAACCCAGTCTAAGGATTATTTTCAACATAAAAAGTTCTAAAAAATCAGGTACACTGTTTACCATACGTTCTTCTAAACTTAAAAAAGTTGAAAACTCCAAATTCCCAGGAGTTTTGGATGCCAAGAAAATATTTTCCTACCACAACCCAGTCTAAGGATTATTTTCAACACAAAAAGTTCTAAAAAATCAGGTACTCTTTAATCAATGAGATAGTCAATGAAAACAGTTAGATTATTATTAAATGTTAACAAAAGCTCTTTTCTGAACTTTCTTGCTATTCAGTGAACATCTTTACCAAAAAGTGTCATTTATATTTTTGAAATGTGTTTACAAACACAGCTTTGTTTCACAAAATTCAAAAATACAAAGCCTCCATTCAAATCATAAAAATACCAATTATCTCATCTTAGACTCACTGAATAAATGCAAACCTGCTCCTTTCACAGGGAGCAAACGGGCACTTTGAGAGAAAAATCAACCATAATTCTGTAAAGGTGGCATCTGAAAAATCTATACGAGTTTTACAAACAATGAAAATTACTGTTTGAAATAGAAAACCATGCTCTATCAGACTACACAAGAAAACAGACTCTACATATTTCAGAGGTAAGCTATAGGAGATCTGAGTCATGTAAACGAGCAGATAAAGTGGCTTTAAGTAAGTGAGAAGCTTATAATGGAGAAATTCTGTTCTAAGGTAGATTACTGAGATGAGAATTTTTACTACCTTTATCACACAGATCACATCTCCAGCTTGATACAGCTCTAGATCTCTCCTCACAAAACTCCTTAACCTTCAATTGATGTTTCCCTCAAAACAAGCTTTTTCCAAACTCCACATACAAGGGTAGGATTTTAGTTCCAAATTATATCAGAGTAATCAACTCAAGTTCTAGTTTAAAAAAAAAAAAAAAGATAAAAGATACAATCGCCAAAGATAGCATGTTTAGATCTTCAAACTAATGTCAAAATAGGAAGATAACATATTTTCTACAGTTGACAAAAGCAGCTTTAGCCCCAAAATCTACAAATGAAGATGATTTAGAAACATTTAGGGGCTCCTGGGTGGTGTAGTGTCCAATTGGTGGACACAATTAAGTGTCCAACTCTTGGTTTCGGCTCAGGTTGTGATCTCAGGGTCATGAGATTGAGCCCAGAGCGGAACCTGTTTGAGATTCTCTCTCCCTCTCTAAAATAAATAAATCTTTAAAAAAAAAAAAAAAAAGGAAACATGGTTAGTATAAGATGGTGGTTCACCTTTCTATCACAAATTAAGCGAGGAAGTCAATGGACTCCATTCCATTAAATAAGATCATCTTTTTCTGCTCTTATGGATGTTTTCCCACAACTACTATAATGCTAGACCATATAACCTCTCTTCCATGGCTCAACCCAACTAGCAAAAATCAGGATTGTTTTAAGGAAATACCACTTCCAAGGTTTTGGCTATCAACTGGTTTCCAGACTGTGGTAAAATGTTTCCTATAAGACCTCATACAACAGATCTCTCCTACCCCATCAATCCCAGCCATCAGACAAGCCGTTCTCCCCACAAGCTGACATCACTAAAGAACAAAAGTGACACATACCTTGTGAAAAGAAAACACTATGAAACTATCACTTCCTTTTTGCTTTTCAGAGCAACGGCTAGCTATATGGTTTGGTAGAGTCAGACATATTCACATACAACCTCGATGACTTTACCACTTGGACACTTCCTGCTCATCCTTGATATTTAAATGTGGAGTCCTGGATGAGCTAATAAGATCTTTTCAAAAGAAATAAGAGAATAGGTGAAACATTCTAACAAATAAACACCGCAGGTCTCCACTTTGCTAATCCACACAAGTTCATGCTTCTTTCAAACCTCACCATGAAGCTGATGCTAGAAAAGAAAAACACAATATAGGCAATTTAACTTAGGGAATTTAATCTTTCTTTCCACCAACCTATCACACATCTCCAAACTTAAAAACAGTCCATCACCAGGTAATTTACTGACCTCAAAGCAAGGTGCTTTGCAGAAATACAAACGTAAAACACTATCTTTGCTTTCAGGGAGTTAATAACCTACTTAACATACACATAATTTTTTTAAAAATGACAAAATTCTAAAGACTTTTAGGCTAAAAAGAATTCAGATCACTGAGTTCAAGTCCTACAAACAGAAATCCTGTGTTCAGTATTTAAGAGAAGCAGGCTTCAGTATTCTTTTAAACTACAGGATTAGACTCAAGGGGCTGTCGAGCTACAATAACTGATTAAACTCAAAGTCTACTGGCCCTAACTGCCAAACTGACCCTAGCTTTGTCTGCAGGAGCAAAAAAAGAAATCCTTTACCCAAAAAACTTTAAAATACTAGAAGTCACACTTCTACAAAACTGTGCCTGGAAATGGCTGGAAAAGATTTTATAAAGGAAAGGCGGTTCAAATGGTACAAGAATGACAAGAAAGTATTCCAGTTTCGGAAAAAAGAATAACCAGAGGCAAGAGGTCAGATAGGAGACCAGTTTAACTGAACCATACAATTCAGACTGGAAGAAGTGACTAGAAAACTAGCTAAAGCAAGTTCCTATCAGATTATTAAAGAACTTAAATGCCAAGAGGAGACTTTTTATTGTTTTTGTTTTTATTTAAGACTTTATGTATTTATTGGGGGAGGGGGGCAGGGAACAGAGGGAGAAAGAGAACTTTACGCAGGTTTCATGTCTAGCACAGATCCCAATGCTGGGCTGAATCTCACAATCCTAAAATCATGACCAGAGCTGATATCAAAAGTCAGATGCTCAACCACCTGAGCCACACAGGTGCCCCCTTTTCATTGTTTGGATAGCCAACAGGGAACAAATCTGACACGAATCACAAGATGAAAATGCTTTAAAAATATGAGGATTAAAATATATATATATAAAGATTGTGTTATGGACTTGTGTCCCCCCAGAATTCATCTACAGAAGCTAGTATTTGGAGGTCAGACCTTTGGGAGATAATTAGGGGTAAAGTAAGTCATAACAGTAGAGCTACTATGATGAGATTAGTGTCCTTATAAGAAAAGACATCATAGAGGGGCAGCCTGGGTGGCTCAGCAGTTTAGCGCCACCTTCAGCCCAGGGCCTGATCCTGGAGACCCGGGATCAAATGCCATGTCGGGCTCCCTGCATGGGGCCTGTTTCTCCCTCTGCCTGTATCTCTGTCTCGGTCTCTGTGTATCTCTTGTGAATAAATAAAATCTTAAAAAAAAAAAAAAGAAAAGACACCATACAATTTTCTCTCCTACAATCCCTCTCCATACACATTAAGAAAAAACTGTAAGAACAAAACAAGAAAAAAAAAAAAAAGAACAAAACAAGAATGGCCATCTGTAATCCAAGAAGAGTCAGTATCAGAATCTGACCATGCTGGGCTCAGACTTCCAGCCTCTAAAATTATCAGAAAATAAACTGCTATTGTTTAAGCCACCCAGTCTGTGTTATTTTGTTATGGCAGCTTAGCAGACAAGATTGGAAAAGAGAGCAAATGGACACAAGGAGCCCCAGTAAGGAGACTACTGCAATATCTAGCAGTAGAGTACCAGATCAGAGCCGGCAGCAGGCATGCAGAAGCCATCAATTACCTAAGGAAAAAAATAAGCTACTTTACCTGGCCCCAGAGTGCTGAGAAGTTATATTCAGAAACCCTTAATCTCCATTCCCAAAAGTCCCTGTTCTGCTGTCTCACCTACCATCTACTCCCACATCATTGTAATTTAATATAGATCTTTCAAGGAAGGATTAGGAATTCATGGAGGGCCCGGTATCTCAGTCAGTTAAGCGTCCGCTTTCAGCTCAGGTCATGATCCAAGTGTCCTGGGATCAAGCCCTACACTGGGACCTCTGCTCATTCTCTCTCTCACTCTCTCTCATATAAATAAAATCTTAAAAAAAAAAAAGGCATTCTTACAATGGGAAATGGAGAAACAGAAGGCCCCAGAACTTTCTTGACATCAGCTAAGTGGCTGTCAAATCATGCTATAACCCAAACCCAGTCATTGTCTTATCCCGAAGAATTATTAGCAAATAGCTCCTATAGAATGTACAAGTCCACAGACCTCCATCAAAATCACCCTAATAGGCCTAGTGGCTCTGGGTTCTATGGAGTTTGAATTTGCTGATGTCCTTCTTTAAAATAAAGTGAAAAATTCTAAATACAATCTCATAAACACATACATACAAGTCAGGGAAACACATACATTGAGTCAGGGAAAGCCTCAATATTTCCCAATAACAGGTAGGCCAGGTGTTTTATATAACTAGGCAAGCACACTAAATGGAAAGCAGTATTAGGACCTGGGCAAGCCCTCATCTTCCCTAATCAAACATGCTAGAAACAGTAGCATTATCGGACAGTTCAGAGCCCTGATACCTTGTCATTTATGGATAAAACTTATACCTTTCTGCTTCAAGCACGGCATATAGAAGGAAGTTCTACTCGCACTTCCCAACCTCATCCTTGCAATCTCTTGTCCTCCCTGGGGAATATACATACCAAGGCCACTAGAACCCATACTTTTAAATCTTTAAAATGTTAACTCTTAGTGACACTAAAGTTTTGTTCAAATTACTGTTCAAACAAAGCAAAAGCAGACTATTCCTAAGAACCATTCAGCTGTCACACCTACTTAAGCCTGGGATTAACCTTGTCACTACAAGAGATCCTCAACAAGCATTTAAAACAACTTAGCTGAGAATAAAGGATTCAGGGATACTAATTTTTGGGCTCCATGGTTTGGGATATAATTAAGAGTTATAACAAAGAATATGCATGAGAATTTCACTTTTCTGCCTTAACATCCCCCACCTAACCAAAAAGAGAAAGAATTCACTTGAAGGATGTAGAAATTTTGAGCATTAACTACTATAAGGAGTTTCTTTTTTTTTTTTTTTATTTTTTTATTTTTATTTATGATAGTCACACAGAGAGAGAGAGAGGCAGAGACATAGGCAGAGGGAGAAGCAGGCTCCATGCACTGGGAGCCCGACGTAGGATTCGATCCCAGGTCTCCAGGATCGCGCCCTGGGCCAAAGGCAGGCGCTAAACCGCTGCGCCACCCAGGGATCCCCTATAAGGAGTTTCTTACCTCTCAACCACCTGATGTAATCTTGAGTAAGTGTAAGAAATGTATGAGATTTGTATGAATAGTCATTCCCTCCATATATAATTATGAGCTTAGAATCCCTTCAAGAGTTGCTATGCCACCTAACATAATAAGGCAACTGATATTTGTACACAACTGTTAAGTCTACACATTTTAGAATTTCCTTAAAAATTACTTAACTTGATCACTATCACAACCCCTAGGGCAGTATTTTTATTTTCCTTATTTTGTACATTAGATAAACAAGCTAAGAGAAGTTAACATACTGCCCTAAGATCACAGATCTAGTAAACGATAAAACCAACACTGAACCAAAACTTTGTGACTCCAAACCCCTCTTTTCAATATACAACAATGTGTCTCTATTCTCTACCACCTTAAATGTAAACAAACCATCCTACAAAGACCAACTAAAAACAACCAGGTATTACTAGGTGCTCTCTTCAAAGATCTACAGATGCCCTTCAACAAAATGAAAGCCCAGTCTACTTTTAAATAAATGAAAATACAAAATGGGACTAATCAACCCCACTCAATACTATAAAAGTTAGCATTCATCTCTTCATTTTAATGCACTGAAAGTTCTGTTCCCAAAATTAAATTTTAACTTCCATTAAAATCTCTTCTGTATATGTTTAATAACATTTTTAAACTACACTTGGAATAACTACTTTCCATCTGCTTTTACTTGCCTTTAGAACTAAATAAACATAAATCTTTGAAAAGGGGTAAGTGAAAATAAAGAATTTTCCATACTATGGAACAACCATTCTTTCTTAGGACTCAACTAAATAATAGCTGGGACTATTCCAGTATCTTACAACTCTCAAATTTCATCTTCTTCCCAAGGCACAAAGTCTGATGACAGCTGGACAATAAGACCACACACACAAAGAATTACACTCTCCTGAAGACATTTCAGGTTGTAACTATTTATATTTAATATCTTGTAATACTTTTTTAAAAGTTTTATTGTATAAAGGCTTTGATTATTGTTTTCTTTTTAATAAAAATAAATTTTGAAGCACTTTATTTTTGGAGAATATCAACATAACACCACTTAAATCTCCTTTTACAACAACAAATTTTAAAGATTTCTGGAGATATTAAATTCCTCCTCAAGACAAACCTTGCCCTGGTGTAGATTGGTATCAGTGCAGGTGCAACTACAACTCATCAGTTTGCTACTTCTGAAGGGCAATGAGAAACCACAGGCAAATGTGTATCACTGTTGATTTCTCTATTTCCTCTGCAAAATGAAGTTACCAACTTCCTATAAGAATTATGAAGAAAACAATGTATGACTAAACATTTACAAAATACTTTATTAATTTTTTTTCCCAACAGTTAGACTCCTCCTTCAGTCATTCACTGAGCAAAGTCCTACTACTATTACAAGTTTTAAACCTCCACTGTCAAACTCAGAGTCTGCTCATTGTGGCACTGCAAGAAATTATATAAATAGGAAGACAAGACAGATCCTGGCTATATGGCCTGTTCTGTGTTCCTACAGCAGAGCATCTCAAACCCCTACAAACTAAGTGGATTAAATTATTCAATTATTTTATTATTTAATCTAGTTATTTGAGTTTACTTGTTTAAGTATTCATGGTTCCTGAGACAGCATTACTGGGAATACTACAGGGAATAGGTTTGCAAGGCAACCAAAGTCCGAATAGCCAACTGACAGGCCCCTCAAAACATACACAACAAATTAGTTTCATTGCTACTTTCATAGTTTTTATTAATAATAGGACCGAGCCAATGACAGGCTACTGAGGAAAATTTCATACGCTCATTAAAATCACAATTTGTTTACGATGGAAATGCCTTTAATAGTATACTGCAATAAACAAACAACATGCTACAAATCTATAAAGACTTTTTTAACCAATACAAAAGAAGAGAATAAAATCATCAAAGACTGATTTTGTTATCTGTGCCATATGAAACTGTATCTTAGCTCCTACTTTTCTTCATGAAGATGAGATGACTTGGTAGGATTTTCTTCTCCATTTGTCCTCATGCAACAGTTAAAAGTGGGTATGGTCAGGGCTGAGGTTTCCTTTTGAAGGTGATCACATAGTGCTAGTTTTACATATTATTTATGTATATACATATAATTATTTATACTTGGGTTTATGTATCTGTATGCAAATACAGACTGTTAGCACACTGACAGTCCTGTTAGCACACTGAAAATTCCCACGCAAACTGACCAGGGAAATATCAGTACACTCCTTGGCCCAAAAGATGAAAAGCTGTGTCTCTCCTCAAAATAGAAACGGATTCCCTAAATCAATGTACCAGCCAAAATACTCAAATATAAAGCTCAGCATGAAAAGCCAAATTCCAAGAAGAACTTGGGAGTTTGTAATTTCCTTTATATTAACAAATTCACCACCATTATTTTTTCTGTATTTAAAATAACAAATTCTCTGGTCTAGACTTTCAGTCCAAAAAAAGAAATTCTTTTTTTAAGTTGTAAACAATACCTGGGAGACACACACCAAGGGTGGGAGGTGGGGGGATGTGTGTGGCTATAATACTTTTTCAAAAATCCATGGGGACAAGTAGATTTTAGAATTCACTTTTTCAAATTTAAAAAAAGAAATACAGTGCACATACTATACATTACAAATCACTTCCAGTACCTAGTAATCATAAAAGAACTAGGAAAACAAACTGTCAACAGCCTCCCTTCAGAGAAGATCAGATTTTGCCACTAAAATAATTTATGCTGAATTTAAAGGAAAAATTTTGATTCAGACTTTCCTGGACTTCAAAATCACAAATCAGAGATTGTGGACCTTTGGCAGGTGAAAGGTGGTCTTGACATATAATAATTAATTATTTATGCCCTAGAATAAAAAGAACTAGGTGATGCTTAAACATTTAGTATATTTAGTATGGTCCTGAAATGGCTCTAATTACTTGCCTACTTGGGCATAATCAGGGGCACCTGGGTGGCAATTGGGCATCTGCCTTTGGCTCAGGTCATGATCCCGGGATCCTGGGACGGAGCCTGCATGGAGCTCCCTGCTCTTCAGGGGGCCTGCTTCTCCCTCTCCCTGCAGCATCCTCTGCTTGTGCTCTCTCACACTCTCTCTCTCTCTCTCAAATAAATAAAATCCTTAAATAAATGAATGAATGAATGAATAAATGAATGAATGAATGAATGAATGAATGAATTCAAGCTCTCTGGAAGTTCACACCAAGAGAATGAACATGAAACAACTTTCCCCTTAAACTTTAAATTGAGACCAACACTGAAAAACATTTTCTAAAACCTTAGCATGTCAATGCCAAGCAGACAAAGGGCCTCTGACAAGATGACAAAGTCAGCTAGATACAGTAGGGCTTCCAAATAGCAAATCTGGGGTACCTGGGTGGCTCAGTCGGTTAAGTGTCTTCCTTTGGCTCAGGTCATAATCGCAGGGTCCTGAGACAGAGCCCTGCATCTGGCTTCCTATTCAGTAGGGAGCCTGCTTGTCCCTCTCTCTCTCTGCCTGTCACTCCCCTCTGCTTGTGTTCTCTCTGTGTGTCAAATAAATAAATAGTCTTTAAAGCAAAAACCTAAGAGGACCTGCTAACTCAGGTTTTTGCTATTTGAGGACCTACACAAACTGATTCTCTAAATTAACTTGAGGCCAAATCACACTTCTGCCATAAGCTCAAAGTGAAGCCTCACATTTTTTCCTCTCTAGTGATAAAGCAAACCTTTTATTTATCCTCAACAACCTCAAAACAACACATGCCTCAAGGACCGAGAAGCCTGATGACTGTAATTCCCTCCTAGCAGGATCCCTGCAGTGCTCCACCACTACTCACAACTCTTGCTGAGAGAAGGAGCACATTTGCTCATTGACTGGAGCTGCATGATCATATTAAATTCAACCTGTGTTCTCTACATTAACCACCAATGAAGTGGCAGACTAGTAATCGTGAGTTGATCCTGCTCATTTCAAAGCCTCACAATGGCTACCTGGTAAAACCACCAGAAGAAAATCAACAATTTTTAAAGGGAAGTTCCCAAAGAGACTTCCCTTGGATAACTGGAATAATCTTTCAAATTTAGACAACTCCCTCAGTACAAATTCAGGCACTTTCCTAGCACCTACAACAGATGTGACAAAATGACACCTTCAGCCAACATTTTTAATACACAAAAACATGGTACGATGTGGTAGTGGTTGTTTTTTTTTTAAAAAAGCAATCTCTTCTGTCCTGCACCTTATCTTAAATTTTTATTACTTTATTTTGAAAATTTCATCCCTGAGTCACTACCCAATGCAATAAAAATTAGCAACCAATCCCTAATCTGTTTACAGTGTGATCTTTAAATATGATCTTTATGTCCCCAAATCAGCTCAGAGTAGCTTGGATGACTCATCATAGTCTTTATGAAAGCACATTTTTAACATGGAATAGAGCACATTTCAAACATGGAGCAAAAAACAAACAAAAACCCAAAACCTAAAAACCCAAAGACCTCTCTATAAAAATATACATGTTCTTCTCAAGTCATGGACCTGTTAGAAATTACAAGATGACAAAGAGAAAACAAGGGCTCAAAAAACAAATGACATTACTAACAATTTTCTCCGTGCTTTTTATGGAATAACAAATTCCTCCCTACCAAAACCATTTGCCCCCTAACGTAATGATCCCTTTTCACAGACTTCTTTGGAAGCAAGAGAAGATCCACTAACAAAGACAGCTGAATAATACGCTCTAGAACTGGGCTTCTCATTAAAGAAAGGATACTTACTATAGGCCTGCATTCTACTCCACCTTTGTCCCTAATCCCAAAGATACAATGCAAAACATAAGGAAGGCAATGCTATAAGCTAACTAACCATGGTGCATGCTCCTAGAGCCTCAGTTTTTCTGATTATGATTAATTAAAACATATTTATATTACAACACATATGTTTGTGCTTAGGAGCAGAAAGTAAAATGCACATACATTTTTAAGATAAATTTCTTTTGCTCACTTGTAATGCGTTGCTTCAGGCTACCAGGAGAGTTTCTGTTCCTTCTCCTCTGCTATTAAGAAAGAAATTGGAGAAGCTCTATTCTAGAGACTCTTAACATTCTCTCCAACCTGTCTTCCAGCTATTCTATCCTCTCAGATCACATAATTTTTATTTTACTTATTTATTTAGTCTACATCTCATTCCAGAAAGAATTTCAAATAGCTTGAGAGAGCATATGAAGAAAACACTACATCTAAGTGGCAACACTTTAGCATGGTAAAGGGTTTGCAAAAGGTGTACACATTTCTGTCTACCATTCCACACTATATATATCTAATCTACAAAGTAATAGTATTAAGAAGAAATCAACTGCAAGGGAAAAAAAAGGGGGGTAAAGTTCTTAGG
Source organism: Canis lupus baileyi (assembly GCF_048164855.1). Lineage (NCBI taxonomy): Eukaryota > Metazoa > Chordata > Mammalia > Carnivora > Canidae > Canis > Canis lupus. Next base: position 25,521,483 of record NC_132869.1, on the reverse strand, counting down.
TACCTGATACCCTTTCAAAACTTCTCTTCTAAAGGGAAAAAAAAATTTTATTTTAAAAAACTACTGCCTGATTTCTTCTTTGATTTCTTCTTAGATTTCTGACAATATATATTTAATTTTATGGCACTGAAAAACAACTTTGATAGGTTACCCTTGTGAAGGCATTTCCTCGTAGTTCAATAAACACTGCCTGTAATACTGGTTATAACTATTACTATTAATTATTAATATTATCATTAGTATTACTTAAGAAGATACCACAATAATAACGGCAGCTACCATTTTGGGGGGGGGGCGGAAGGGTTGGGAGAGGGAGAGAGAATTTTTTTTTTAAGATTTTATTTATTTATTCATGAAAGACACACACACACACACACACACACACACACACACAGAGAGGCAGAGACACAGGCAGAGGGAGAAGCAGGCTCCATGCAGGGAGCCCGACATGGGACTCGATCCGGGGTCTCCAGGATCATGCCCTGGGCTGAAGGTGGCACTAAACTGCTGAGCTTTTCCCGGGCTGCCCAGGGAAAGAATCTTAAGCAGACTCTATACCCAGCACAAAGCTGGACACAGGACGGGACCCTGAGATCATGACCTGAGCCAAAATTAAGAGTCAGACAGCTAACCCACTGGTCCATCCAGGCACTCCTGGCAGCAACCATTTTTCAAGCTGATGTGTAGCAGGCCATACATAAAGATAATCTTATTTGATCCTCAAAAATTTTGAGGGTAGGCAGCATCAGCCACTTTTCACAAAAAAAGTATGCTCAGGTCATTTAAATGACTTGCCAAAGGCTACCCTGCTAATAAGTTGCAAAGCAGTGATTCCAATCCAGCTCTTTGGTTCCTGAGCCCAATTCCTCCCACTATCCTACAGTGCCTCTCTTAAGAATTCAAGGGCTCTCTCACTGATAGACTCCATTAGATTCCATTCCATTTCAATAGGCACAGGTCAAAGAATGACAGAAATTCCCCCCAGTTACTGCACACAAAATTATATAGAAACAGACTGTAAATCTCTACATACTGTCATCTTACACTCCATTCATATACAAATAAAAATTGTATTTTTACATTAAATAATTATCCAAAGTCACTAATTTTACACATCTAACTCCACCATTAACATCAATCCTCGGCCTGATAATTTATCTCCCTCTGAGTTCATTTCCCTAAGGGTATTCATTCACTCTCTTAGCTTTAATTATAACTTGCAGGCACAAAAAACAAAATCTACATCTATCCAAAGGAAACTGAAGTGTGGATAGAAATATATGTATGTACAAAAAGGTGTTCACTACATTTTTATAATAACAAAAAAGCAAATTAACAAACACAATCCCTAAATGTAAGCAGTAAAAGAACAGATTTGTTAAGTTACCCTATACCCATTCCACGTAATATTATACAATTTTAAACCAAGTTTATAAAGAATCTTTAAGTGCATGAGGAAAATGTTCATTAAGTAAAATTTAAAAAAGAGGACACAAATTGAAAACATCATTAAGCAAACCATCATCTCAACTTTTCTTTTTTTTTTTAATTTTTATTTATTTATGATACAGAGGGGGGGGGAGGGGCAGAGACACAGGCAGAGGGAGAAGCAGGCTCCATGCACCGGGAGCCCGATGTGGGATTCGATACCAGGTCTCCAGGATCGCGCCCTGGGCCAAAGGCAGGCGCCAAACCGCTGAGCCACCCAGGGATCCCTCAACTTTTCAAACACAGGACTAACAGGAAAAACAAAAACCAAATGGAAATAAATCAAAACATAACAATTTTCTCTGGACAGGGAAATAATGGGTATTCTTTTCCTTTGTCGCTTTTTCTGTTTTCCAACTTTCTTTTCAATGATGACTATTAATTTTATAAGCAAAAAAGAGCTGCTGTTGTTTTTTTTAACCAACATCTTTAACTCCTCTCCTGGCACTTCTGTCTCATAAATCCCAAAATTAGCCAGAAGAGTCCCAGGTCATGTGAAATTTAAAATCCTCAAAACAATTCAGCATCTTTATTTCCTCCAGCATTACCACACTCCAGTTATGCTACAACTGCAACCTTAAGTCATTTCTCTTACCTACAGAAATCCAATTCTTCAAATTCCGTCAATCCTTTCATTCTGGTATTTTTCCTTCCTTCTCCGTATTTTAACATCAAGTCCAACCTTCACCAGCCACTCATCCCTATATTAGCACATCTGCTTTCCTTATTCTATTGTCTAAGCACTAATAATTCACTCCACCACAGCTAACTAGGTGCCAGGCACTGTTCTTCCTTGGAGCTTTACCTGTACTAACTCAATTAATATTCATAACCACCCTGTGAAGATAGCTACTATTTTTAGTCACGTTTTACAGATTAAGAAACAGAAGCACAGAGAGGTTAGGTAATTCACCCAAGATCACCCAGCTAGTAAGTGGCAATGACTGGATTTGAAGATAATACATTCTGGCTCAGATAATAGTATATAAATATGAGCTCTTCCAAGAGTGCAGTGGTGATCAATAAAAACCAACTTCTCTTTTCCTGAACTGTATAGCCCTTTGGAGCAAGTCGAATTCCCATTTCCGAGTCTATTTTCATGCTACCCCACTTCTGGGAGGACAATTCTTCTCTTCCCTAACTCATTTTCCATATCTCCTTTAAAAATCAACTCTAAATCCAACATCTCTGAGTTTTCCTTAAATCAGTTCCCTGACTTCTCAGCTCATCCTTATTCTCACAGACTCAATCGAAACTATATTAATGTGTAGTTGTTGACATTTTATATGTCACAGAGGTTTCCCTCACAATTTTACATTTTAGCATTCTATCCATATAATGCCTCCTTTTTTGGCCCCTGTCCTACTCCATTTCCCACCTTCCTAAAAGCTACTAGAATAGCAGGCTGCCCCAAGTAGATACTGAATAAACATACAATTAATTGATAAATCTGAGATATGTACGGCTCAACTATTTAACAAGGGAAGTCATTCATTAGTCTTTTGAACGGACATATTTAAATGTTTGTCTTCTCATTTTATTCCCTAAACTCAAAAGCCATTAGATTTCTAATTGCAACATCCTCATCCAAAAAAATATATTCAAATGATACCCAAAAGCAGTCTTACTAATTTTTTTTTTCTTAAGTATCCCATATGCTGTCCAGAAATAGCCTGTTTTTCCAGGAGACTCCTTCTAATAGTGTTGCTTTACTCTCTTATGGCCAGAGCTATATCCAAGTCTTCCACACCACTAAGCAGGCAGTGACATTCCAGTCATGATTACCAATTGTTCAAGAATGGAAAAGACTATCTGCCTTCAATAAGAGATTATTCTAAACGGCCCCCATCAAATCTACAATGTGAAAGCAACTGTTTTTACACTTAAGGTTCAGTATGTTCAACTTTATCTTCCGATTCCAAAAAAATTATTTTAGAATTCAAAGAAAAAGATGTACTAAAGAACAATCTAAAAGACAGTTGAATTTGTATTTAAATTGTTAATGAAAATATTAAAAAAAATTCCTTATAGATATGCCTCACTATATGTTAACGAGTCTCATTATCTAATCAAATTGTTCTCCAAATCCATTATTAACCATGACCACTTAAAGGAACACTACAGAGACTGTTCTAAAAAGTACATAATACTCAGTTATAGTCTTATCTCTAATTTTTATTTTTTCCAAGTTGATATTTTCATATATAGCTTATCTCTAAAAGACTCCTTTGCTACTTAGCTTTTACCTTAAATGAGCAAACCATATTTATCCTAAAATATTATATTTTTCTTTACATGCCTACTGACCCTGCAGTATTCATCACTACAGCCTGCCAAGAGCAAATGTCCAATATGGTTCAGTTACTCACACAACACTACTAAATTTGAACAAGTGTGTATTACTAGACATTGTATTACAAATTTTAATACTGATAGGTACACACCATGAACCACACCCTACTCATTACCTTAAGATACCTTAATTGAAATGAACAAACCTAGTTTACCCTCCATATAAAATTATCATTCCTACCTGTAATACAGTTAAAACACACATTGATAACATTTTGGCTTTCTTTCTTGATTTTTTTCAAATGTTACAAATAATGCCACACAATCTGAAAAGTTCATTCCATGTTCAATACGCTGAGCAGGTGTTTACTAATCTTACCATGGATCTTCTTTGATTACTTGAGAAGTGGATGCAGTTATAAGAGGGAAACACCAGGGATCCTTGTGGTAATGGAAATATTTTTGTATCCTCACTGTATCACTGTCAATAACTTACTTCCAATATTGTACTACACTTTTGCAAGATGCTACTATTGTGGGAAATTTAGTAAAGTACACACAGGATCTCTGTATTGTTTCTTACAACTGCAAATGAATCTACAGTTATCTAGAAAAAAAAATTAAAAAACTTTAATTTAATGAAAATTCATTTTTTCTGGCCCTATATCAATACTTTCAAAAAGCATAAAGCCCATAAAAATGAAACATTTCCCCCAAAAAAGTGATCAGTAACTGAAGAATGAAAAACTGTATTCCTTTTAAAACTTAGGAGCTGGAAAATAGTTCTTACAATGATTTCCAAAAATTTTGGGCAAGAAAAAACTGTGTTACAAAAATCTGCATTGAGTAACAAAAAGTAAAGCTTTACTTGCTAAGTAAAACAACTTTCTGGAAATATCAAAGATAGACTCAATATATATAGATAGATAGCTTACAAAATGAATACAATCATTCCCTTCCAATATCTCTTACTACTTGGATTCAAAAACTTATAAAGGAAACTTTTTTTGGAATCCTATAAACATCTAAACTACTAAAAATTAAAACCAATACCACAATTTAGTACTATGCATTTAAACTCTGAAGTTGGAGGGAATACTGGATTTAAACACCTGAACTACTTCCATTTTATCGATCCTTTCAACAAGTTTTCTCCTGGGATCCCTGGGTGGCGCAGGGGTTTGGCGCCTGCCTTTGGCCCAGGGCGCGATCCTGGAGACCTGGGATCGAATCCCATATCGGGCTCCCGGTGCATGGAGCCTGCTTCTCCCTCTGCCTGTGTCTCTGCCTCTCTCTCTTTCTCTCTGTGTGACTATCATAAATAAATAAAAAAATTAAAAAAAAAAAAAAAAAACAAGTTTTCTCCTGATACTGGTTTAACATAACACAGTATCTCATTTTTAACTCCTACAGAGAGAAACACCTCTCAAGGTCACTGTAAGAACATCTCAGACTCTATCATACCAAAGAGACAAATTCAGTCTTATGATAATGCAAGAAAATTGACGCCTTGATGAAGAAATAGTATTGTAACAGATTTCTCCAGACAAGTAATATTAAATACATTTTCATCTTTTCCAATGACTTGAAGTGTCAGCTATCATACAAGGTGTTGGTTTGTTTTAGGAATAAGACTTTTTTAAAAATATGTTTTTTAAAACTATAAAATATATTGTACGCTTTCAGCTAAAAAAAAACCCTTAAATCTGTTCTATTATTTCTCAACAAAAAGCCCCATGTGAAATTAAGCCATCCTCAAAAAAAACGTAAGAAAGGAAAACATGCAACTACAGTTTTCATGAGGCAAAGACCTAGGGTTTTACAGTGTTACTCCAAATATAAAAAAACTCTATAACTTTTAAGTCAGCTCTTCAGAAAGAAAGATTGTTAGCTCCTTATATGCTGCAAATAAACAGGCATTAGGACGAATTATGTATCCTATCAAATCAGGATGAAGATTATTCAGATGTCAATAAAATATGTAAATACGTTTTTTTAAAATTGTTATTTATTTATGATAGACACACAGAGAGAGAGAGAGAGAGGCAGAGACATAGGCAGAGGGAGAAGCAGGCTCCATGCACCGAGAGCCCGACGTGGGATTCGATCCTGGGTCTCCAGGATCACGCCCTGAGCCAAAGGCAGGCGCTAAACCACTGCGCCACCCAGGGATCCCTAAAATATGTAAATAAAATAATACTGCTATACCAATTTCTTCTAGACATTCCCTTTAAGAAAACTGACTACAGAAAAACCACATCTACCAATATACTGATATAAAATAATCACTTATGCCATTATACTTTCCCAAAAATTTAAATCCACTAATTACTAAAGACCACTGCTTTTCTTTTTTTCTGGAATGTAAAACAAACCAGAGAGATAAATATAACTACATCCACTGAACATGTGTTTAAGTTCAAACTTTCAATGGGTAAGTAACAAATCTAACAGTATTAAAATTAAAAATTTCCTATTCCAAAGAATCAAATACTGTCTAACTAGTTCTGCAATATAGACAATTTTTTTCTTGGCATAATGCAACAGAAAGGCCCACAGAGTTCCAATGCCATGCTTATAATAATACATATCAAGTTCACACATACTTTTTAGTTTCACATGCTACATAAATCACAGGATAATTTTAAAAAATGAAAAAAATGTAATTGCCTTTATTCTAAAAACTGAAAAAAACATAATTGCCTTTATTCTAAAAACAAAGTATTTCTAATATCAAGTTTCTAAAGTTCATGTCCTTGATATCAATGAGTATCAGTTAAATATATTTTCTACAATTCAAGCTCAGTCTAGAACAGCAGTGTCACTACTCATTTAAAGAAATATATTAAGCATCTACTATGTATCAGACAAACTGAATTTGAAAGTGCTAGTAAAGAATTATTAGTTGCAAAAATTGAGATACACTCAAATCAGTAGTGAAGAAACGAATATGGCCTTCTACATTAATAATTTTTCCCCTCCCCAAAAAAGTGACAATTTTCAAATGATTACTAGTAAATGGGAAGGAGGTTAAGAATAGAGTTGGGGTTTGGCTGACATTTTATGATACCCTTTTGAATAAGGATAGTATCAGCCTTCAGCCTATTTTAAAACATAGGATAAATGAAGAATGTAGAACGAAAAAAAAGGAAAGTAAAATGTAGAATGCTTTTATTTTGCTTATTTGAAGTGTTAAAAAACATACTATATTCTACCCACAAGCTGTAATTTCACCATAAAAAATAAATTTTAATAAAATATGTCAGTCAACTATTTTTAAATTGAAACAAACACTTTTTAAATATAAAGTGGTATATAAGGTGTTATCAGTTATATTTCATTTTTTCCTGATATTTTGTTCTCTTAGTATCTTAAGAAACTGACTATCATTTTACTAGAGAAAATAAAAGCACCGGTCAAAGAGGAATTACTAAATTTCAGCCTAGGGATTTGACAGCTGGTTTTCTTAAGATGATGCTGTCCATGGCTTGCTTGCTTTCTTTCTTTCTTTTTTTTTTTTTTTTTTTTTTTTTTTTGAAAACTAAGGAATAAGTTTAACTTAAAAGAAAATCCTAGGTTTTGAACACTGTAATGTATCTTGCTTCTGGACTGTTTACTTTTGAAAACATGAGTTTAAATAAGTTAGAAAAACAAAAAAAATGCATATTTAAGAAATATGGGATAAGTGTTCATAATGGAACAGAGTAGTTATAAATATACATAAAGTAAATTTAAAGACCACAGCACCAGTATAGGAATAGGAATCTAACTTATTCGAAACATTGTCCTAATGTAATCTGAATGTGGAATTCAGTCATCTAATAGATGTCATTTGAAAATAAATCTCTCTATTCATTTATCTGTAACAGTCCTTTAACATAACTGTCCCCAAAATTGCTAATTTGCTGCAGACTTCCAAGGGAATGACCATCTTTTAAGTCTTACTGATTATTACTTGACTCAATTCCACTTTCCATACACATATATCAAATTACATTATTTCACCAATTGTTTAGAATCCAAAGGTTCAATAATGCAAATAAGGCTGAAATTTTAGCAAAACTTAAAAATACACATATGTAAATAAACATTAAAAAAAAAAGACCACACATGGACCACAGAGTGTTTTCTTCCGGTACTTGTCCAAACATAGATGCAGGATATAATCCCTTGTACTCAAACAAGACAAATTCAACTTAAAAATTCACGGAAAACAGAAAAATTTTAAATCAATGCTTAAATTCTCAGAAATATCAATGGATCCTGAAAGCAACAGTCCTCATTTGAGCCTTGCTTTTGCTTCTAATTTGAAATGGACACTACAGAATGGCATGAAGATATTAAAATACTTTCTATTTTTCTACCAAAACGTATCACATCACCAAAATATGAGTTTCCGATTTTAAATATCATCTTACCTGATCCACTGAACTGACTGCTTCCCAGTGTCGTTGGTCTGGTTTTCCCACTATTAACAGGTGGAGAAAACATCTACAAAATAACCCAAATGCATTTGTTAGTCCTGAAATTCTCCGAGACTCCTTGTAAACAAAAGTCCACCGAGAGTCATCAGTTACTGTATTTCAGAAGGAAGTGACGGTAAAATTGAAGATATACATTCAGACCCAGAAAAGCTAATATACTATGTCCTAAAGCTACTTGAAAATAGTTGCTATATTCTGCTCTCAAAACGCAGTCACTTTCATGAGAAAGTCTAAGATTATTAAGTTTAAACTGTAAATTTTTGTCCATGGTCTTCAATTTCTAAGACAGATCTCATTACATTTACATTACCATTCAGTTCAGTCAGAATTACATCCAATGAAACTACTACATAGAGTAAGGATCCATTATAACCCAGTTTTATAAAGTAGGTATTGGTCCTTCCTCTTAACAACAGTTAATAAAGGAATTCAACCCAGTGGAGATAAAGACAGTAGGCCCTCGGTTTCAGCTATTTTTAAGTCATTCAATTATGTCCCATGGTAAGAGATTCATAAACATACAGGTACTTATGTATGTACACACACGCATTTACACACACGCATAAAAATACATGTACAGTGTCCAGCCAAAAAGGCTGAAAATTCTAGCCTTTAACTGGCTTTCCCCTAACTGACATCTTTCAGGTATTATAAATTCTGTCACATCTTAGGGAGGGAAATGGGGAGTGCGGGGGGGGGGGGGGGGGGGGGGGAATAATTTTTCTCTTTTCATACAAAGTTCAAAATCCCTAACAATCATCAGGGTCAGAGGGTGACTCAGCCCAAGCTCATGGTTACATTGTTCTCCTTTTAACTGGTTAAATCAAATGACCCCTCTGGCATTAAAGTTTTAAATCTGCAAGTCTAGACATTACATCAAAGTTCAGGTGTCCAACTTGGGGGAGCTGGACTCCAGCCCTGAGAACTACTGCTCAAAGCAGATGGAGTTCACGCAGCCTAGTCTCCACGTCGCTTTCCGCCCCCCCCCCCCTTTTCTTATTTCTCTCTTTTTTTTTTTTTTGGTAAACCTCAGCAGAACCCCGAGATGCCGCGGAAAGCTCTCCTACCGCACTGAAGTCCAGCAGGTCGCTCAGCTCCTTGTCGGTCCCTATAGCGGCCATGCGCTGCTGCTGGGGATTCATCTTCGGCCACTTCTAGCAGGTCCTAGAGCAGAGGAAACAGGCTCAGAGAGACCACCGAGGCCCAAAGTGTGTGAGGGATGCGGAGGGGCGCAGGGCCGGCGCGGGAGCCGCGGGCTGACGGCCGCTGCCCCCTCGCTCCCTCCGCCGCGCGGGCAGGGGGCAGGAGAGCCCAGCACCGCGCCGGGGCGGCGGATCCACGCGTCCCTCCCTCCGCGCGGCCCGCGAGCGTCGCCGCGGCTCCCGCAACTCGCCGCCTCTCTCCCGCAAGTTTCCGAGCCCAACCCTGCCCCCTCCGCGGCGCCCCCACCCCTGCGCGGCCGCCGGGGCCGGGGCCGGGGCCGGGGGCGGGGGCCGGGGCCGGGGCCGGGGCGGGGGCGGGGGCGGGGGGGCGCGGCGGCGCCCGGCCGGGCGGGGGTCTCGAGGGGCGGGGTGAGGGGGCGACTGGGCGTCCAGCGAGCGGAGCGGCGACGAGGGGGGGAGATGCGAAGTGACTCACTGGCTCGGCAACAATAGAACTGACAAGTTGCAGGGAACGCGCCGCTCGCAGGCCCGCGGCCGCCGCCGCCGCCGCCGCCGCCGCCCGGACGTCCCCAGCGGGCCCCGGGGGGCCGGGAAGCAACCCCCGCGCGCCCGAGGGGCCTTTGTAGAAAGAAAATACAAACCCCAACAACTCGTGCGGCGCTCGCCCGGCGCCCTCCGCCGCCGGCTCGGCCTCCTCCCACTTTTGCCGCCCTGCCTGCGGCCGGCCAGCCCCGGACCTGCCGAACAATGAGCCCCGCGCGGCGGCCGCGGCAGCCCGCTCCCCCGCGCGCCCCGGAGCCGGCGCCGAGAGCCGAGGGGGCCCCGCGCAGGCCGAGCGCGCCGCCCGCGGGCCTGGCCGCCCGCGACTCTCGCCTCCGCCCCCACTCCGCGCCCCAAGTTGGAGGGAACCCCGGGCTCGCCCCCGTACAAAGGGGCGCGGAGTTGGCGCGCGGGCCGGGGACGCCGCGGCTCCGGCAGGGACGCGGCGGCGCCCCCCCGGCCCCCAGCGCCGCCGGCGCGCGCCCCTCCCGCCCGCCCCGCCGCAATTACCTGCCGCCCGTGTCCGCATCCAACCTCCCCGATTAAAGTTCACTTCGGCCGGGAGAGCGGGCTCGGGCTTCCCCTCACACCGCCCGGCGGCAAGGCTCACTTTGCCCCGCGCGAGCGCTCGGGTCCGGGCGGGGGAGGCGGCTCTCGGGCCTGGCCGCCCCTTCCTCCCGGGGCGGGCTGGCGGTCCCCCCGAATAGAACTTGTGGGTCTCCTCAGGCGGACATTTTTTTCGCTGAGGCGGCCTCAGCACCGCGCTCGGCTCGGCTCCGGATCCCTCCGCGCCGGGAAGAGCCCCGGGTTAACCCTCTCGTCCCCGGGCCGCTCCCGCCGCCTGCGCCGAGGAAGTGGGGCCGGCGGAGGGGGCGGGGAGGAGCCGGCGGGAACGGGGAGGGGCCGCCGCGCGGCCGGTGGACAAAGCCCGCGGTGGGGTGAGGCGGGACGGAGTCGGGGCCGCCGGGGAGGGGCGGGGGACGCGCGGAGGCGCCCCGCGAAGTAGGGCCGGGCCGCCCGCCGAGGGCGCAGGGCCGCAGGCGCCGTGGCGCCTCCTCCGGCCGGTCCCGCTTCTGCCTCGGGCGGCGGAGCGGCTCGGCGCGGCGCGGCGCGGCGCGGGGCGGGCGCAGCTGCGGGCGCATCTGGATCCGCCGCCGCGGCCGCCCAGCCCGAGGCCGCAGAGCCCTGGAAGCCGCGGGTCCCGAGCGAGCCGCGCCGGACGCCGCCCGCCGCCCGCCGCCCGCCGCACGCCGGGTCGGGTCGGGTCGGGCCCCGCCCGGACGTCCCGGCCCAACAGGCTGCGCCGCGCGGAAGATGCGCGCGTGGGGAAGGGAGACCGAGCCACCTGGGCCCGCGCCCGAGTCGGTGCAGCTGGTCGCCTTCGGTGCGGAGCGGAACGCGGGAGAAGGGGCCCGACGCCCCCTGCGACTGCACAAAGCGGTGTGGGCTCCGGCCGCCCAGACACGCCACCCACACAAGCCCGCCTGCATCCGCAGTCACCTCTTCCCACGCGAGTCCTTCCCGTTCGGGGCCACCGACCTGGACAGCGGGACGAGCTCCTGGAAACGGATCAAGCCAGTGCCTTCATTTTGTAGAGATGGCCCAGGGAGGTTTGCTTGCGCAGCCCCTGTCTTGGCCCAAGTTCCGAACTTGGCCCGAAGAAATAACTAAACTTCCATTCCTTCCAGGTTGGGGATGGAAGTGAGGTTTTCTCCAATGGCAGCCACTGTTTAAGCCAGGGGCTCGGTGAGCGCAGTAAAGAGCAGTAAAGGGCCAGCAGAAGAAACTTAGAAGACAAGTCCAAGGTAACAAATTGAAGGAAGCAGCCAACGCCTTGACGGCAACAACATGGCCAGAAGGAGTCAGTGAAGCCCAGACTTGCATGGAAGCAAGGAGGGAGATTCAGCTGCAAATTTGCAGTTGTGCTTTATTGCAACCCAAGCTGTCCAGAGGGAGAAGGCAACTCTTGCTTGGGGCTGGGGGTTCCCATGGTTGTCAATGGGCACACCTTGGACCTTGGGCCAAGTCCTGTGGTTGCTTCTCCATTACCCACTCTCCCTTATCTAGGTTAACACCCCCCCTCCCCTTGTTTTTAGCCGTCACATCCCTGCCCTGGCTGCATGGTGGAGCATATGGTTCCAATATAAGCAAATTAGCATAATGCCAACCTAAAAAAAGCAGCCATAGTCCCATCCCTGCCACAGTCACTGGTTGGCAGTGGGCATGACACAATTTGGGACAATGAGAGGAGCAATTTTACTGTGGCCTTTTGGGGAAGTTTTTGTCTATTTCACGTATTCCAAGAGAAGTTCATCGGCAACCTTCTCTTTCTGCATGTATTCCAAAAGTCAGGAAGCATAACAATAATAAAAAATGAAGGAATATCACCAAAATGTTGTATGGAAAAAAAAAATTAAGGAGCCCCTGGATTGTGTGGGCAGCTGTCTTCCAAGCAAAAGGTCCAGCTTGGTTAAATAAAGCAGGCATGCAGAAAGCAGAGATACGATCTCTGGGCCGCCCCGGTGGCTCAGCGGTTTGGTGCCGCCTTCCATCCAGGGTATGATCCTGGAGACCCCAGATCGAGTCCCACATTGGATTCCCTGCATGGAGCCTGCTTCTCCCTCTGCCTGTGTCTCTGCACCCCCCCTTCTCTGTTTCTCATGAATAAATGAATAAAATCTTTTTTTAAAAAAAAAAGAGAGGTGATCTCTGATGATGTTTTTGAGACTCTGATGAAATGCCTCCGAACCCAGATCTACCTTCATTGATGAAACCAATCGGATTAGTTTTCTATTTGTAATCTAGTGTGTTCTAACTAATATACCCAATGGCCATTTTTTGTAGCAAAGACATACTAAACATTAGATGGGAAGTCTGACTAGAACTTTCAGGGCCCCTTCTAAGGATAAAATTCCATCACTCAGTGGTAAAACTGAAGAGAAATATTGGGAAAAGGAGAATGTAAGCCCACCTGAAGGATTTATGGTGTTTTCAAAAAAAAAAAAAAAAAAGAAGAAGGGGAAGGAGAACTAGTTTCTTCTATAACTAATTCAGAAGAAGAAATAGCTATCTTCCCAAACCCTTCCCAAACCCTCAGCCTCAGGGCTCCCTCACTCCCTTGAAGAAATGACTGAAGTTTTTCACATCTGTTATGGCCCAAACTGTCTTATACTTTATTTTCTCTTTATATTATATACTCCTTGAGCAGTAGGATTGCCATGTGTCTGTCTGTACCATGCACCTAACATTATGCTCAGAAAAGGGAGGCTAGAATTAAATCCACCCATCATTTGACATTATAACATGAATTTGTTTTTCATGTTATGTAGTTTTTGCATGTATCATTTTTAATAAAGGAATATTATTCCCACCAATGGATTTTTCCTGTAATACTCAGACATATATGGAAGGCAGAATATAAAAATCACAGTTTTGTGTCTCTTGTAACTAATTTCTAGGCCTTTGCTGACCTTGCTAGGAAGCCAGAAGGCTTTGTTGAAAAGCTCAGGGAAAAACAACTAATAATACAAACTCAGTGATAATTTAGAGTACTATATCTATAGTGTAAATTAATATCAATCAATATTGAAATGTAATGAACATTTCTAACATGTGCAGTTGGTGCTGAATGCTGCAAGGAACAGAAAATCTCAAACCTATCCTGCCTCAAGAATGTTGTAGTCTGATATATTTTATTTCCCTGTCCATTCACCTTAGCCTGCCACTGGGCAGACTCAACAATTCTGTCAACAAAGTTTCAGTTCCCACTTTCTAAGGGCCCCAACCCTACACTCAAAAACGCATACACAATTTTATGAGGGAGATCTGAGTTGCCCAGAGAAACTTTTACAGTCAAAAGAAAAGGTAACCAAAAAAAAAAAAAAGAAAAGAAAAGGTAACCAAGGCAGTGGGCTTTGCTTCCTTGAGAGATTGGCTTGAACTTGGCCCCTGATTTAGAAGGAAGTATTCTAGAAAGTTCATAGAAGGAAAAGGAGGAGGAAAGAGAAAAGCACTAATCAAGTCAAATGGCAAGTTGCTATCTAGATGGAGTGAGTGGCCTCGTAGCAAAATCTAACTAGAACCAAGTTTGAAGGGTAATGCACTCCCTTGGAGTCCACAGGAGAGCAGCTAGGAGTTCTTACTTTCTTTTCCACAGCTATCTTCTTGGGACTAAAGGGAACAGTTTTATGTAACAATTAGTTTTGTAAGTATTACCTTCAGTTCATGACACTTTGATCACTGATGAACTAAAAGCCAAGATTTTCCACTGGATTATAAACCATATTCTACTAGTCATCAAAAGTTCACTTTCTTCATTCTCTTCTATCCTCTTGTAAGAATCCGTTGGAGAATTTTACCTTTTCTCTCTGTTCATTGGTAAAAAGAGTTCTCTATTCCTTGTTACTGTAATTTATTGTTTAAGCCATTAAATGGCTTGTATGAATGCTATTTTCAGACTTGAGATATCCTCTAATGGTCCATCTTATATCAATGTCTTCTTCCCCTTTAGGATTCTTTCTTTCATATTTCATAAAAGTATACATTTATACCAAAATCAAGACAAATTCGGAGCCAGAAAAGGAAAAAAAAATACTGTCAAACACTCTAAAACATCAAACCTAGATAGCTACAGATTTTAATTTTTTAGAACTTAGTATAGTCAACCAAGTAAAATAATTCTTTCCCATATTCCTGTATGTATCTTGGCACAATGCCTTGTACATAGTTGATGCTCGCTAAATAATTATTGAAAAATGAATAGTTCTGTGCTTCTAGGTAGAGATGGCAGCTTAACACTTGCTCTAAAGTTCTCTCCTTCCTAATATCACACTAAGAAAACAGTAAAGGGATTTTTAAAAAATATTTTTATTATAGAAAGCTTCAAGTATAAAAAAAAGGTATTGTTAAGAACCTCTGTGTACTTAATCACCCACCTTTAAAAATTATGGATTCTTCATCTATCTTTGCTCCCACTTTTCCATTCTCATGTTAAAGTAAATCATGTCATAACATAAAATGACTTTTTAAGTATTGAAATCATGGGAATCCGAAGATGAGACAATGGCAACAAAATTTGAGGAGGCTGTTAGCTGGAAAAGCAGAAAAATGATAAAAGATGTAGCAGACTATTGAAACTGAATCTTAAGGGGGCAATGAGGTAAATCAATAGCCAGACCTATATATACTGAAGTGTCACCAAAAGACTCATAACTAGCCAGTTTCAGTTTTCTCTTGAAGTGAGGAAAGGATATAATACTATAAGGAGGATTGGTTATCAGTCTGTTTAAGAAGTAATCAGATCCCCAGATTCCCTTCCCAATTCCATGCAGTGAGGCAAACAAATGCCTCTCTCCTACCGAGGTAAAAATACTGCAAACTTATTCTCTGCATATGATGAAGCAGGATGTATCTCAGGGGTAAGAGAATTAAGTCAACATTTGTGTATTGGATGCTGAGACCTCCAGATAAGTTTACCAACTTGGTTCCCAGATTCAGAGCAGCTAGGCTTTCAACTTCCAAGGAGGAGATTAGAAGATCCTTCTAAATGGACTCTGATCAGCCCAAAAGGAAAGACCTGAAGATACTGATGTGGGTAGTTCCCTAACTATGAACCTGAAGAAATTACTCTAAGATATATTTACAACTGACAAATCCCCATCTGTATACTCAGAATCACAGCAGTCAGTTTATTGCCTTATTCTTAAATCTGAGTGGATGACCAAGGATTATCAGATTACTTAAGGGAACCCACTATCATGTGAGACATTTAGACATTTAAACTTGAAAATAGGAGAGTATAAACTTCATAAAAGGATTGGAAGAAAAAGTTGAGAAAATTCCCTAGAATGCAGAACAAAAAGAAAGGGCTAGTTCAAGAAATTCAAAATCCAAATCATAAGACCTCCAAAATGAGAAGGGAGGTTTAAGGGGGTGTATGGGGATAGTCATCTATGAAACTATCTAAGAAAAATTTCCGGAACCGAAGTACATGAGTTACCAAATTAAATGGGTTCACCAAGAGCCTACCACAATGGATAAAAATAGATCTATACCAAAGCCTGTGATCAAGAAGTTTGAGCACACAGAAGACAAAAGTAGACCTTAAAGCTTCCAGAGAGAATATAAAACAGGACAGATAACAAGGACTAACACTCAAATGACGTTCAACAACTGTTTAACAACAATACTGGAAGCTAGAGGGCAGTGGAACAAGGACTTCAAATATTTCAAAGAAAAAATATTTGCTAAATGAATTAGTGATTTCGAAGTGTCTTTTTTTTTTTTTTTTTTTTTACAATTTTTTATTTTTAAGCAGTCTCTACACCCAACACAAAGTTAAACTTATAGCCCTGAGATCAAGAGCATGCTCCTCGGGCTGAGCCAGCCAGGCTCCCCCAGGAGTTTCTTTAAAATAGCTTTATATTAATCATTATTAAACCAAATACTGCTTTTCTCTGGTTTCAGTCCATGTGAGTTAGGGATAAAGAGATATGCCTAACTGGGTCAAATAGAACACACAGGGGAATCAGAGTGCTTGGGTGTCCGACTCTTAGTTTCAGCTCAGACCATGATCTGTGGGTCCTGGGGATTGAGCCCCAAGATAGGTTCTGCTCTCAGTGCAGAGTCTGAGTGAGATTCTATCTCCCTCAGCCTCTCACCTCTCCCCCGCCTCTCAAATATATAAATAATCTTAAAAAGAAAAAAAGAATACACAGAGGCATCACCTGCAAAAACACACACAATTTTTACTTTCTATTTTCTCAACATTTCTAAAGCATTTTGAAAATATTAGTGTCCTCTGGGATGCCTGGATGGCTCAGCAGTTGAGTGTCTGCCTTTGGCTCAGGGTGTGATCCCGGAGTCCCAGGATCAAGTACCACATTAGGCTCCCTGCATGGAGCCTGCTTCTCTCTCTGCCTGTACCTCTGCCTCTCTCTCTCTCACTCTCTCTCTGTCTCTCATGAATAAATAAATAAAATCTAAGAAATATATATATATATTAGTGTCCTCTGAACTTTTAGCAAAGAATCTTAAGTATTATATTCTCTTTTGAATATAGTTAAATTCAATATACATACCTTTTACATCAAATGTCATTTATTCACTACCATGAGGAAAAGCATCACAAACACTAAATGCCTCTTTTGGAATGTGTCTTTGCCGTGTATTTGAAGAGGAGGTGTCCAGAAACTAGACCAACTAATAGAACTGTCTTGGGAAAGCTGACAAACATCAGACTATTTATTCTGCTCTACCCATTTAAACTTTGCTTGGAATAAAAGTTTGAAAACTGATGTATACTACCAACAGGGACTGAAGACATTCCACATTTATGTAGTCAACGTATTCATCTTGTATGGGCATCTGAGGTGTATATCATACTTAGGAATGTCTATCTCCCTTTGTGATTATAAAAATAAAATAAAATTCACTCATAATTCTTTTCTAGGACTAGTAGTTTAACTTATTTGTGTTTAAATCTTCAACCTATTAGAATTTACTTTGATGTAAGGAGTGTGGTAGGGATTCAGCTTATTTTTTCCAGTTGGCTATAGGATTATTCCCAATCATTTGTTGAATGCAATGCTCTGAATTAGATATCTATATTAAATTACTTAATTCTTTCATTCAGTTCACTGTATTAAAGAACAAATGCTCAATAATCAAGAAAGACAAGTAGGAGATGAAAGAAAATGAGGATAATCGGGAGAAATCTAAATTTAGAGGTTAAGATTTTAAAAGATTCTGTTACTATCAGTGACAAGCTCATTTTTTATCACCTGGAAAGACAACCTGGTGTTTGGAGTTGATAACACTCTCAACAACTATTTTAAGAAGAGCCATTCCTTCTCTATTATAATTATGTACAGCCCTCTCGTACTTAGGTTTTTAGTATGTAGAAGTTTTACTTTGTAGGAGTAAGGAGTCACTTATTACATGTGTTATAGGAAGAATTCTCTGTTCTCTGTTTTTTATCTCATGATCTATTTTGGAAATAATTAATCATTAACCTGTGATTGTAGCTTGCACATCCCTCTAAATATGTAAGCTGACTTCCATCCTGTTGTATGAGCACATGTGTGTTCGGAGCTACCTGACTTAAAAAGACATTTGGTATTAGAACCTTCCAGAAAGGAAGACATTGGCCTTAAATATATGAACATACAGAGCCAGGCCTGAAATATTCACAGGAGTAAGAAAATTCTTTTTTGGCTTCCTCAACTCTTCTTGTGACCTCAGCATTCTAACTTCTGAAAATAAGCGCAGACACATAGCACTTAGAAGAGTGGTTTTCAAAGTGTGGTCCCAGAGGGGCACCCAGCTGGCTCAGTCAGTAGAGCACCATGACTTTTGATCTCAGGGTGGTGAGTTTGAGCCCCATGTTGGGTATAGAGATTACTTAAAATAGAAAGAGAGGAAAAAAATAAAACAACAACAACAAAGTGTGGTCCTTGGACCAGTAGCCTCAGGTTCTCCTCGCAGTTCATTTGAAATGCAAATGCTTGGACTCCATCCTTAGAAACTCTGAGGGTAGGGCTAGCAATCTATTTTTCACAGTCCTTTCTGTGATTCTGTTGTAGACTAAAGTTGGAGAAACAGCACCCTAGAATGGTGATTCTATGAGGTCTTTAATGCCTCAGGACAATAAAGATGAATATGAAATGAATTGCCAGTGTGTATTTACTTTGAAAAGATAAAGACCACTGGGAAAATGTACTTAGCAAGGTAGAGCAATGCTGAAAGGAATAGTGTGGATCCATAAACTGTTTTGAAATGGTTGCTAAAAGCAAATGTTATTGCTGGTGAAAAGTCCAGGAAGAGGTGAGATGCCAAGTTCAGCTTTCACCACGTGTCAGATCCTATGAATTTTTTCTTATAAGTCATTGGTATCTTAGGCAAATTCAATCTAGTATGATAAATGGCCTGCTTATTTTAACATTTATGAAAAAATCAGGAGAATGCATAGTCAATATTCTCAAGGTCTTAGGTATATGTGCCATTAGTTTCTCTCAACTAAGGACTCTTCAGGGGAAAAGGCTAGAGTCTCCTTTTCTTATTAATAACTGTATCTTCTGTCTAACCCCAGTAATCCCTCAGTAATTGTTTATTAATTAAATGAGAAATTGTATTTCCAGTGAAAGTTGCCTTGTCTTGAGTTCATTCCCCTGAGTGTTTGATAAATGAATTGATTGACTTGGATTGGATGATTTAGATTGCACTTAATTATCTGCACTTTCATTTGAGAGGAGTTAGAGAACAATTGTTCTCATATACTGCAGAAATATTTTATTTTAGGACCATCTGTTGAATTTCTAATTTCACTTCACCAGCATTTTTATGCAATTAAACATTAAATTTTGGTGATTGGCACATTCTTCTCTAAATCCAAAATATCTTACTATAATTTTTCCTGTTTCATTTGCATTATAAGCCTACAGGATTTTTTTTATTGTTTCTAATCTTTAAACATATCACCTTAAGCTTTCAAACTATATTCAGTAGCATGATAAAAGAATGCCATTGAATATTTTAAACATCTTTTACTTCTTCCAGAGTTGGGAATGAAACCTGAGGAAAATACTAGATGGGACTGGCTCATTATTCCCCAAGTCTTTGGCTCCTCTTTTCCAACTCTATTTCTAATTTCTATTTCTATCTTGATTTTACTTTATTTTTAATAAGCTATGTTTGATGGGATTAAAACTGGCAAAGATATAAGTATTCTTTATTTTAGGGTTGTATTTAGTCTTTAGATATGACTAGGCTAGGATTAAAGAAAGTGAAAATGAAAGCATTAATAATCATCTAGAATACACTTCCATTTTCTTCAGCAACATTTTTATTTGAACAAGTGGATTAGTATTTCATTTCTCTTTTAACCCGATAATGCGGTTTTCTTAGAAACACAGCTTCATTACATTCATTTGTTGAATCAAAAGTGCTCTGATTTGTTTTTTGATGAGCTCTGTAGGAACAGAAGCACTAATCTATAGGTAAAAACTCTCTAAGTTGGCTCTCCCAAAGTACTCCTGTATTGACTTGTGTGACCGTCAGTTACACCTGAATGAAGCTCACAATTATAATGAGATCAAAATCATAAGCTCATCCCCAAAGGATCCGTTAACTTCTCTTGGAGAAGAAGGGGTCTCTTCACTACAGATCAGTCTTCTATTCCTGACCATCTCAAAAAGTATTGGTCCCAGGAAGGAATAAAGAATGCAACTGGCTCATCAGTATGGTTTTTTTTTTTTTGTTTTGTTTTTTATGATAGTTACACAGAGAGAGAGAGAGAGGCAGAGACACAGGCAGAGGGAGAAGCAGGCTCCATGCACCAGGAGCCCAACGTAGGACTCGATCCCAGGTCTCCAGGATCGCGCCCTGGGCCAAAGGCAGGCACCAAACCGCTGAGCCACCCAGGGATCCCTGTATGTTGGTTTTTGCTCTGTCTATAGAACTAAACCGATTTGCAGATAGGTTATGTATAGAGGACTTAAAAGAACTATTGGAAACATTGGGATGATCTGGTAATGGGTAAGAAAGTGGGAGTGGGTGAGGACATATGTTCAAATGGGAACTAATTATCTGCATTTATATGACAAACTCAAAATTCATATCATACTCTAAACACCATTTTAAAACCTAATTATTTAATAGACATTTTCAAACATCTACAAAGGTAGATAGAATAGTATAATCAGTGCCCTTGAACCTACCATGTGGTTTCAACAATTATTCAAGCATCCCCACCTCCAGATGAATTTGAAGCAAACATTAAATAGGTCATCCACAAATCATTCAAAATGCTTATATATAAAAAAATAGAATGCTTCTTTGAACTATAATGACAAAATCATCAACACATCTCCAGTGTTTATAAAAATGCTTTAATATCATAAAATATTCAGAAAGTAACTGAATGTAGATGAATATTGTGAATAATGCTACAATGAGCATGGAAATGTAGATATCTCTTCAACATAATGATTTCAAATAAAATTCACCCCAATTGTCTCATGAATTTTTTAATCATATAGTTGAAACTCGAATACTGTGGAGTTTAGGAGTGCCAACTTGCACATAGTTGAAAATCTACCTATTACTTTGAATCCCCCAAAACTTAACTACTAGGAGTTTACTGTTGACTGGAAGTCTTACTGATAACCTAAGACAGTAGACCAACACATATTTTGTACATTATAGGTATTATATATTGTACACTATAATAAAGCAAGCTAGAGAAAAGAAAATGTTATTAAGAAAATTATAAGAAAAATACATATACAGTATTTATTCAAAAAAATTCCACTTATATAAGTGAACCCCCACAGTTCAAACCGATGTTGTTCAAGGGCCAACCTGTAGTTGATCTGTTTAAATTGAGATCCAAATTTGGGGCACCTGGGTGGTTTAGTCAGTTAAGCATCTGATTCTTAATTTGGCATAGGTCATGATCTCGGGGTCATGATCTCCCGATCTTGGTATCAAGCCCTATCTTGGTCTCTGCATTCAACAGAGAGTCTGCTTGAGATTCCCTCTCCCTCTGCCCCCCACCCCATTCTCTCTCTCAAATAAATAAATAAATAAATAATCTTTTTAAAAATTGAGATCCAAATAAGATCCATAGAGTGAATTGTGTAATGTGTTAAATATTTTAATCTATGACTTCCCCCTACTTCTCATTCAATTGATTTGTTAAAACCACCTGGGCTGCCCCTAAATGTTTTTTTCTATTATTTATTGTTTAAATAAAGGCTAATCAATAGGTATATTTATGGCTAGGCCTATAAATCATGACATATCATTCAGCTATTATATATATCTAACTCTAGGGTGGAGTTTGCAAACAATTAATTAAAAGGTAGCCGCAAATATAATATAAAATCACTGTGGGGGAACACTATTTATTTTAGTCCCTAACACTCATCACCCCCTAAGGATATTCCACTTCTTGGAACTGCAATCCCTTTCACAGTCCCTGGACACTTAATTACTAGGCAAGAGGATAAGGTAAGACTTGATGAGAGTATGATAAATGGAAGATTTTTGTTGATAAACTGTATTGGTTGGCTCACTGATAATTATGCAAAAGGTTATAAAAAGAGAGTCACCATATCCCAATCACCCCAAATTCCCTATTTGGCTGATTGGAAATATTTGGACTGGCTAAAATGTTAAAGTGACTTAAAACATCTTCCAATAAATACAATTGGTATACATCTTGGAATACTAAAAGTTTTCTTTAATTTTTGAATGGGATGCTTCTAATTTCAATTGGTAGATGATATGATCTGCCTCTTTCTGAGGCAGAATGTTTGAAAGCTCTTTCCTTTAGGAAGAAAATGAAATTATAATAGCAGTTTTCAGAGGGAAGCCAATGGTGATGTCATCACTCATTGCCCTTATTTACTCAGTTCATGTGGTCAGGTTCTGTGGGATAAAGGTGCTATTGGTCAAAACTCATTATATGAAGTTAGTTGCAATTCATAGGTGTGATAAAAAAAATTAACTCACCCTAAAGAACAGTTAATATTCAGGGTTAACAGAACATTCACCTTCATATTATAGGCGGGGGGAATCCTAAGCATTAAATGCTTATAAGGAGAACTCAAAGTGGGTTTGAAACTTTATAGAATTTTGATGTTCTGATCTCAGGATACTTAGAGCCTACCATGGCAAGATAGAAAACTGGTGTAAATGCTTTCCTATACGCAATAACAATAATGTCCTTTCTTTCTGCTAATTTTTGAACGTTGTGGTAAAAGACTTTTGTGATGATTATGATTGCTAAATAAATACTGTTATATTTGAATTTCAAGTATACAAGGAATAATTTTTTAAAGATTTTACTTACTCGTGAGAGGCAGAGAGAGGCAGAGACATAGGCAGAGGGAGAAGTGGAGGGAGAAGCAGGCTCCCTGCGGGGAACCTGATGCAGGACTCGATCCCAAGACCCCAGATCACAACCTGAGCTGAAGACAAACACCCAACCACTGAGCCACCCAGGTGCCCCTACAAGGAATACTTTTTTAGTATAAATATGTACCAAATATTTCATGGAACATATTTATTCTAAAGATGATTTGTTCTTGATCTAAAATTCAGATTTAATTGGGCATCCTGCATTAAATCTGGCAACCCTGTGGATAAATAGAGCCTAATGGTGACTGATCTTTGAAAATGAAGAAGAAGTACATGTTGTATAATGCACACTTCTAAAACTTTAATGTGCATACAAATTACCTTGGCTACTTGTTAGAAAACAGATCTTGATTCTGCAGATCTAAAATAGGACCTGAGATTCTGCATTTCTAACAACCTGCTGCTTTGTATTGATGTTGTTATTCCATGAACCATAATTTGTGCAAGGCTATCATGGACGTCTTTTGTCCTTGGTTGTTTTTGTTTTGGTGGCCCAGCATCTGAACTCTCTTACCTTAGGGAATTCACTGATATGTGACTCTTGGAAGAAAGTGAAGCCCCATTCTCACTATCTAGAAACTGAGAGAAGTTGTCAAATACTTTACCACCTGCCTTTGCAGCCTGGATTCAGGTACAAAACCTGCCTTTGGCCAATCAGAATCACCTGCATGGCCTTGAATAGAGAACTAGAAACACCAGGAAGCAATGATAGCTATCAGTTCTCATGCAACAGTGCATTTGTGGCCAAATCAAATTCCCAGGGCAGCGACGGTGGTGGAAGAAAGGGGCAGATAGTTGAGTGTGCTTAGCACACTTCTTGAGAAGATAGCAGTCTTCTCACCATGCTTGTCTCTGCAGCATGACTTTGGGTATTGTTCTTGGCTGCACAGCTCTGAGCTTGGTTCTCAACCCCCATAATGATTCTGTGAGTTGGCCACTGTCTTTACTACTAAATTAGTCAGAATTTATTTTCATTGCTTGAATCTAAGAACCCTGATGAAGCCAAAGGGTCTGCCAGAAGATAGCTGGCTTGCACAGCGCATCAACTGCAGTATGCGTATGAGATTCCACTTAGGTCACCACTCAGGATGATCTCTGCCACACAGGGTGAAGACAATTCTGTGAGAGGTACAACCTCCTCTTGATGGAAGAGTATCTATTTCCTGGCATACATCTCCATGCCTTTTCTGGTGATGAGGTTTCTGACAATGACTAGTCTTAGTTTAAGAGAACTAGATTTATATGCTAACCCTGTAAGTAACTAGTTATGTCACTTTGAGCAAATCACTTAACCTCTGTGAGTTCCATTTTCTTGCCTATGAAAGGGAATTTAAAAATAAAAGAAATTAAGACTACATGTGTATTATTGCATTTTTCATTATAATTGTTTTTTTACAATTTTATTGAGGTATAGTTTATATATTAACACATTCATCCCTTTTTGAGTATATGCAATTCAATGATTTTTAGTAAATTTATTGAGTTATGTAGTCATTACCATAACCAATTTTTAAAACATTTGCGTAACCCCGGTAAGATCCTTCATGATTATTTACAGTCAATGCCCATTCCCACCACTAAGTTATCTTCTGTATTTATAGATTTGCCTTTCCTGAGTATTTCATATATAGAGAGCCACACATTCATAATTATCTGTTACACTAGTTTTTTCCCTTCTATATGGTGAGTTTCCAAAAGGCCTTTGTTCATTTGAGCTGTTATCTTTATTGAAGCATTAATAGCACAGTGCTTTGTACATAGTACAAGAACTCAAGATAATAAAATAAAAAGACACTGTTAATTTCTTACAAAGTTGTTGTGAGAATTAAAGAGCCTATTAGGTTCTTGCTACTCAAAATGTTGTTCCTGGACCAGCAGCATCACCCAAAATCTAGTTAGAAATGTGGTCTTGGGTCCCATCTCAGACTTAGAACCTGCAGTTTCATAAGATTCTCAGGTGATTTATATTCTCATTAAGGCTTGAGAAACAATGCTCTATACTCTAAATTCTAGGGCAGAGATTATGTGTGGCACATAGTAGGCACTCAATACTATTTGTTGTATGAATAAATGGTGATTCATATGAAAACATTTTGAAAACTGTTCAAGGCCTACATACATGAGATTGCCAAAGAATAGAAGTGTGCATTTTTGGCTTAACTAAAATCTGTTAAAGAAACAGTTTGGACTGATATTTTATAATGCCAGTTTATGTACTGAAGCAAACATATTTATTTTTCTTACATTTAAATGACAATTTCATGAGGAAACCCAGTTTTAGATGAAAAAAAATGATAGTCCTTAACTGAAATGGACTTTATAGTGAGTTTATTAGCATGACAGTTAATTATAAAACTTTTTACTTCTAAAGGTTGACAAAATTTATTGCAGTTCCCTTTTCCACGAGATAAGAACTTGATCAACAGCTAAGAAGCCAGAGTCAGACTTTAAGAGACAGGATTGGTATATGTTATATAGTTAGCTTCAACATTTAACAAGGAGAGCCTATCTAGTTTCCCACTTAGAATAGACTCTAAATGCTCTAATTTATTAATTTAATCATTCTTCAAATCATCAAACATTTATCAAATTTGTCACTATTTGACAAGTTCTGTCCCAGGGCTTTCTGATGGATTACCAGGTACAATATTCTTGAGGAATTCCATATAAATACAATAATGATAGCTTTTTAACTACATAGGCTAACAAAAGATTTTTCATGCTTTATTAATTCATGAATGTTAAAGCCTTAAAATACTATAAAAATTAAACTACATTAGTTATATGTTTAAAAATGTATTGGAAAAGATAAAATTATATTTTCTTGGTAAATCAGGCTATATGGTTAACATTCTCAAGACAGGAATAGTTTTTATTGAGGGTTGCTCTAAGGAGCATAACAAGGATGTCCTGGTTATTTTCCACTTGCTCCTCCAGATCCATTTTTCATCCTATCTGCCTTGTTCTATACTGGAGGCTGATCTCTACAGACTATCATCCAAGCCCTATACATCTGGTTGGGTTTGGCCAACGGGAGGTACCAAAAGAAGTTTGGAGAGTCGGGTAAAAGAGGAAAAGTGTTTACTCCCCAGTCCCCTCCTGGGCCACATTTGGCAGTGGCTGCATTTCTCTATTTATAGTCTCAGCGTTTGTCAGACATCCTCTTCTAAACACTACTCTTAAAAGTTCCTTGCTCCTTCAGGCTTAAGTCTTATTGTTACCAGTTAAGCGTTTTACCATTGCTAGTTGGTTCCCTTAACCCTTCCCACATCTCTATAAATCATTCTTTTATTAAGCTCTTTTTACCCTCTTTGGTGTGCCATCTTTAGTGTTACACAAAGAGGCAATCAATCAGCCAGTATCTAAGGACTGCCTGCTGGGCTGGCACCGTTAAGACATATAATACATGATCCTGCTCCAGAGAGACTTATAGTCCAGTGAAGGAGATAAAACCAACACATGTGAAGCAATTAGGGATCACTACACATTGGTATCTAATGAGAGACATTGGTTTTTTTGCTACTCAGCATTCACCCTTTTGATAACCATACCCTGTTTTCCTCTATTACTCTCAGTTAACGTCTTTTGGGAGACTGGACTCCACTTTTAACATGAGTAATCATTCTTCTGGTCACATGCCCTAATCAAAGCCAATAAAATATAAGGAGATTATTGCTGGCACTTCTGGGAAAAAGGCATGTACTCTTCCACTGAGATTGCTAACAGTAAGGATTATGTGAACTGGAGCTGCCAGGAGCCACCATATGGAGCCTGAGAATGAAGCCAACACAGAAGACAGAGCCAAGAGATGAAACAAAATAGAATTCTAATGACATTGCTTAAGCCCTTGGATCAAGCTATGCCTTAAGCTAAATATATCACTAGTTCCTTAGTTATGTGAGCCAATAGCCAATATATTCCTTTTTGTATAAGTCAGTTTGTGTTTTTTTATCTTGTCACCTGCAACTAAAATAGCTTTAACAATTCACAAATTGGTACCAGAAGTGGGGATTAGTAAGTGAAAGAGCTTAAAATGTTGAATCAGTTGATTCAGATGAGGCCTCATTTATACTAGACTGGGAATTCAATAGCAAAGTGGCACCTGTTGTATACTAGAATTTGAAACATGTGCCTAACAAGTATGAAATGCAAAAAAATATTTCTAAAAGGTCAGATACTAGAGTACACCAATTATTATATGTTGGCATGTTGGCTTTCAGTTAGGTCCTACAAGAGAGACTCAAGTTTAGGATTGAATTTGATTTATCTAAGCCTGAGAGGGGAAAAAATACTGCTTTGATATAAATGACCATTTTTGCTAAAGGCTGCAATCAAATATGACAGAAATTTCAATAATCTAGAGCCATTAGGGTTGGAAAAGCCTCAAAAGAATTTTAATGCCAATGAAGGCAAGTGGAAAAGACTGGCACTTGGGAGAAGTCTGAACACACCCAGGCCTCTCTCAAGCAATTCCTGCCTGCTTAGAAAGGTAATAATTATCCAATTCTATTCCCTCTAGCACCACTACTATGCCCATGTCCCTCCCTGCAAAATTAGTAGCTATTCTTTTTTTTTTTTTTTCAGTAGCTATTGTTTCAACTCATTCTCAGGCAGAAACCAAAATGAAGGCCATAAGTGAGGAGTATACCAAGGTCAATTACAGAAAGATAAAAATACCTGTATTAGAATCTGGATGCAAAGACTGAAGCTTAAGATAACATCCAGCTTTGGAAGTTTTTTCCCCCCATAAAATTGGCTAGATGCAAACAGACTGGAAGCTTAGTAGGAAGTAAAGAAAATTGTGGCACCTGGCTGGCTCTGTCTGTAGAGGGTGGGACTCTTGGCCTCAGGGTCATGAGTTCAAGCCCCACACTGGGCATAGAGCCTACTTAAAAAATAAATAGATAAATTGTATGGTGAGAGAAATCCTAAGTCTGAAGAATAAAGCCCAGTTAATTAGCCTTATTACTAACTGCTGTAACACATAATGCAAAGTTTGATTGGTTTAACACTACCGATGTTTATTTTTCACTGCTGTAAAATCCAATATCAGTATTTCTGATCATCAAGTGGCATTCTACAAGGTCATTCAGCTACCTAGACTCCTTTCATCTCATGGCTCTCTTACGACTATCCTCTAGGGTCCTAGAGTCCTTTCAGTGTAGCCAGAGGAAGAAAAAGAAACCATAGAAGGCACACCTAGTTCTTAACCGCATTGGCAAGAAGTGATTCATGCCACTTCCACTAATATTCCTAAGGAGATAATTAATCGCACAAATTTACCAAGATTAATAGGGGAACTTGGGAAATGTAGTCCTTGCCTATGCAGCTACTTCGTAGCAACAATTCTACATAACAGAAGAGGATCACAGCTATTTGGTGGTAAAAGCCAATTATCTCTGTAATAACAAGTTTTTTTTCAACCCCCACTATATCAGGAAGCAGAATGTTGAAGAGGTGTGGTCCCTAGAAGGATTATACTCCCAACTGTCCATTACAGATATGGCATGGAGGAACAATGGATGAGAGATTCTCCAATAGTTGAACATATGGCAGCCAGATGTGTTGATCAAAGAACTTTCTCCTCTCTCATTGTAAGAAGCCTTGGTGTTTCTGTCCAGCATGATATATGCTATGAATCAAAGACCACTATGTGTTTGCCATTAGTCATTTTTCTGAATATGAGTTTCCGTTGTAGTTGTTCTTTTCTGTCATTATGTATTAAGTATTTTGTAGCTAATTTTATCTTGTAGCTTTAGGTTACTAGACCTTGAGGAACCATACTACTGTATAATAGAGAAACATGCTTATTATCCTGCTGTCCTGGACTCGGGAGTTATCTTCAGTAACTACATGAGAATTTGGATCATCTCTCTTTGGGGAGGAAGTGAGTATACTTTTGGTAGCAAATAATATTATTGCATTGACTAGGCATAAACATTTTTGAAGGCATTGTAGTGGAAGAATGTTTCAGGACATCAGGAGAAGAACAGGGGTGTGTTTCATTACCCAAGACATATCCACCGTTCCTCTTTTCCTAAAATCACCTTCTTGTGCCATTCATGTGTTACTGATAGACTCAACTTTTGGGATAGGCTTGTCAATCAGTCCAGGCCAACCTGAGCATCTCTTTTTCTGGCAACAGTGATTGGTTTAGGAATGGGCTCTTGACCTTTGCTGGTAGTGAGGATAGTGTGACCTAGAGTTGCTGGTTTTTCATTTGTGGAGCTTGAGAATGAAGCCAACAGCAGAGAAAAGAGGTAACATATCAGGAAGGATCCACATCTTGATGACATAATTTGAACTCTTCAGCCAAGCGATGTCTAACAAAACTATCTCGAACTATTCACTTATGTGAGCCAATAAATTCCTTCTTCTATTTAAGCCAATGTGAGTTGTATTTTATGTCCCTACATCCTTACTGAATCAATACTAAGTTGTGTGAGGAGAGATGCATAAACAAAAATACGCAAGAATAAATGAACATGAATATACTTGAGACAGACTTAACTAGAACTAAAGGAGTAGATTGAAATATGGTCCACAGGTTAAGATGGAACTAGGTTGGGGCAAGAGCTTGACTATCAGTCAAAAGAATTTAAATGGAATGGAATAGAAAATATAGCCATGAAATTACTGATGCACAAAGAGAGATGAACTAAAGGTGAAGATTTAGAATGATTGTTCTGACACGTTAGATGGGAACAGAGGAATAAGGAAGTCAGAAGGACCATCTCCAACTGTTTTCCTGCTCATTGCATAGCATTCATGTTGGCTTCCTTGTTTCCCACTAATTAAAGCTCACCCAACACTGAAAGCCTTTCACTTGTTCTTTTCTCTGCCTGGAAAGTTCCTCTCCCTCTGGCATTTGCTTGGCTTTCTCTCTCATTTCATTCAGGCCACCGTTAGAACCTAACTTCATCAAAGAGGCCTTTCTAGATCAATTTACCTGAAGTATTAAAAACCATGCTACTCTCGCCTGTATCTCTGTCTGTCCTTCTGCTATTTGTCCTCATGGCATTCATCGCTCCAAGACAATATACTGTATATCTATTTGTTTGTCCATGTACTGTCCGAACTATAACGAGGTTCCATGAGTGCAAGGACTTGTTTTATTCACGTTTGTGTCCTTGGTGAATACAACAGAGAATGGCACATAGAAAGCCCCCAATAAAAGCTTGTTTGGAGATGAATGAGTGAAGAAGTACAGTAAGATGAAAAAACACTCGCAGGAGGGACGAGTTAGTCACTTAAATTCCTAGCACGTTCCTCTCCTTTCAGCCAAAAAACTCTGCTGAAGTCTCCCACTTCTGCTCCATCTCCCCAGAGGAAAGAGAATTTAGGGAAGTTCGCTACTGCTGAAGCAAGGGCCTGAGATACTTTCCCGGATGATTTTGGCGAGGAGGTAATTTTCTCCGGAGTTACCCGGTTAACAAGAGTGATCTCCAATCCCAGACAGGGCTCTTTCTCCATTAGCTCCAAGGAGAGCTCTGAGAGAAAAACGAGGCTGGCGGTGGCTCAAAGACTCAAACGCTCCAGATTATTTCTCTTCCCGGAGAGCAGCAACCAGGTGACTCTCAGAATGATGACAACTTGGAGGGGCAAGAGTCACCTGCCGGGAGGGAAGGGGCCCCAGGGGTAGTCTCCGTGGGTCCTTCCTCACCGCCCAGTTCTCCGCCGCGGCCTGTGCAGGAACAAGCACGCCGACACGTCAGGGCGGAGCGCGGCTTTCACCAAGTTTCCTTCCCAGGCGGCTGCTCCCCGGCCTCTCTTCTCCCCCACCCACTCCCGGCAACCTGCAGGCTCAGCCTCCGATTTCCGCTGATCCGGGCTGCAGGGAGCCGGGAATCCAATTACTTTTCCCGAGGGAGCGCCATCCACTCATCGGGCCGCCAGGAGGGGAGCGGGGGGTCGAGCAGCCGCGGAGACCGCCCCTCCCCCGCCGCCCGGGCCTCCGGGGCCCCGGCAGCCCCGGGCGGGGCGAGCAGAGCTGTGGAGGGGCGCGCGGCGCCGCCGCGGGGACTATTTGTCCTTCCGCGCGCCGCGCCGCGGCCCCGGCGCCGACGTCGAGCGGGCTGAGTGGCAGGAGATTAGCCAAGGGCTTCCCCCGCCGCGCGCCCCCGGCCAATCGGCGCCGCGCGGGCGGTGCTCGAGGGCCGCGCACACGCACATTCCGGGACCCGCGCCTCACGCGAGCAGCCTCCGCCCCGCGCACGCTCCCCTGCGCGCCGCGCCCTGTGGGCCGCACGCGCGCCTCGCCTCGCGGCCCCGGCCCGGTGCAGGCCTGGACCCCGCCGTCCTCTGGGCCGCGGCTGCTGCGCTCTGAAGTGAAAGTGAAATGAGGAAAAGCAGGCCGAGTGGGCCGTAGGGGAAGGGCGCTAGCGTGTGCGTCCAGGCTCCCACGCCTGCCCCACCGTCCGGCCTTGCCTGACAGATGGAGCGAGGCCACAGAGACTCCCTGAGGAGGAAGAAAGAGGACGTCCCTCCTGAGTCTTTGCAGAGAGCGGGTGCAGGACTCTTGCAGGCTCCTTGAGTGTTCTCTAGTAAGAGGATCTTAACCCTGGTGGGTCGCTCACTGGGTTTTCTGCTGTGGTCAGAGCCCTCCAGACAGCCTTTCTCCATCGGGAAGAGACCAAAAAAAAAAAAAAAAAAAAAAGCAAAAGCAACCCTCTGTCCTGCACACACGGCCAGACTTATGAGGCCACAGCTGACATACATGCTTGAAGGAGAAAGTGCGCTATTGTGTCTTGTTTTTCCTTTTGAATTACGTCCTCCTGAGACCGTGGCTGACTGACCCTTAGGCCTGTGGCCGTCCTGAATGTGATTGACATGCGTGATTAGCAGGCTAGTGAGAGAGAACCAGGGAAATTGCTATCAAAACAATTACACACAGGGACATCAGAACAATGGCCTGAGAGCCCCCAGGGACTTAGAGACCATCCTAGTTCTGCCACGGATGCCCTCTGGGACCGTGGCCAACTCAAATCATCTCTTTGTGTCTTCGTTTCCTCCTGGTAAGTTAAAACTATTCTTACTGCTGCCTGTCTCGAAGTATATTATAAAACATAGATAACAGAGGTGAAGACATTGAAGGTTTTGTTTTGAGGGGGAAGGTGGTGGTGGTGGTGGTGGTGGTGGTGATGGTTGAAAGGCATTCTCTGAGCAGAAGACTGTGAAAGGAAGCCGTTTGACCTTCAGCCTGCCAACGGGTCATTTCAATTAAATTTAATACATGTGTGGGGAGACCAGCTCTGTAGCTGCGGTGTTCTGTGCTGGGTGCTAAGTGGTCTTCAGAAGACTTATAATCTGGTAAAACCATGCCATTTCCTGCATTCTCAGACCTTCTCCCATGTCTGTGCCAATTCCCATCCCTAAGTCTTGGCCATTTTTATTCTCCTCTTGTGTTCAAGGGCCACGAAGAATTGCTAGCTGTAGATACAGAATGATGCTGGCGTTGGGGCTCCTCATTTGAGCCTAAGCTGTGGCTTGGGATTCAGATATCTCTGGGTACATCTGTGGAACTGATGCCCCCGCGCCCCCAAGCCTGTTTCCTGGAGTGACTGAGGAGCTTCCTGGGACAGAACATGTCCTTAGTGAAGAAGGAGCACAACACTGAGCTTCAGCTAGG
Source organism: Canis lupus baileyi (assembly GCF_048164855.1). Taxonomy (NCBI): domain Eukaryota; kingdom Metazoa; phylum Chordata; class Mammalia; order Carnivora; family Canidae; genus Canis; species Canis lupus. Next base: position 25,488,967 of record NC_132869.1, on the reverse strand, counting down.
AAAGACTAAATCTTGATAAAAAGGGAGGTCCTTCTGCATCCAGTCTGGTGTCTCCTGGCCCTCCTCCGAGTCCAGTAGGAAGGGATAGGGGAAGGGATGGGGGGTGGAGAAGAGGATGGAGAGAGGCTATAGGGAAAGCTGAAATATCAGTTTCAGGCTTTCACATCCCATATTTCACATTCAAACACACACACTCACCTTTACAAGTAAAGATCAAGCTATCGACAGAAGTGCAAGCAACAGAAAACTTGATTCACGGTGGCTTTTGAAAGATAAGGAACTTGTTATCTCATAAAATAGGAGGTTTGAAGGAAAGTGGTTCCTTTATTGGTTAATTGAGTAACTCAAGGATGTTATCGAGGACCCAGGGGAATTTCTTCTTTCTGCTCTGCCATCCTCAGATGATACTGTCTCCTCCCATCTCCCTTCAAGGCTGCACCATAGCTCCTGTATTTTTGGCATCTGATGCAGTAAGGGCATCGTGCAAAGAAGGGGATGTTGTCTCCCACCTCCTTCTGTCTTTCTTTGTCTCTCTCTTTCTCATAATAAAGGAAGGATAGCCCTTTCTAGAGGCCTCTAACAGAACTGAGTCCCACTGGGCAGTCCCCTTGTGTCACATACACATCCTAAACTAACTGCTTGTTAAAAAAAAAAAAAAAAAAAAAAGGATGATGCCAAACATACTTTACCCCTCATGGTGGGGAGAGAAATCACTTTCTGTGAGCTTGTGGGAGGATATAATCCAAACATCAAATTTTGCCTCAGAAAAATACAAGAGAAAGTGGCTGTGGTTTAGGCCTCAGCAGGTTCCTTCAACTATCCTTTCCTCGACTTCAAAATATTTCTGTATCTACTCTCCTTCATCATGTCTTAAGTTTTTCTATCTTCCTTCATATTCTTTTTTTACTATCTCAGTGGAGAGGTAATGCAGCTCTATTTGAGGATCTGGCACTCCATCTACCTCCCTAAGACCTTGCCAATTGTCTTAGCGCCTCACAGTGGTCCCTAAGCCACATGCTGTTACCTGCAGGCTGTCCCAACCTAGCATTCCACCAGTGAGAATAAGAGATCTGAAGCTCCTTTTGTTGTGCCAGAAGAATCTAGATTGAAAGATGCCAAGAACTTGTTCAGATCCTATCCAGTCGGGCTGGGGCAGGAGAGGTAGGGACCAAGGACAAGCTTTACCTTTTTCTATACCTAGGGTTTCTCTATCTGCCCCAGCACAATGGGAATGCCATTTGGTATCCTCAGCTACTTGACTTCAGACTGCTTCCATTTTACCCTCACCCTTTCCACTAATACTAGTCTCTAGGAGTCTGGATCCCACTCTACTTTTCTGAGTCACAACCTGGTGGAAAACTGGTATTGGCTTGGCTTGGACCTGGAACTTTTCCATTTCTTTACTATACTCACATTCATTCATTTTTTTTTCTCAGCATGCATTAAATGTTGATTTTTTTTTCAAGGACTACACTATGTGCTAGGGAGACGTTGACGAAAAAGTCAGAATTCTCTGCCTTGGATGAGTTTACATTCTGGTGGAGGATCTTTGTTTCTTCACAAGATATGGCATGAAATTCAAGGCTATCTCACAGGGACCTTAAAAGCAAGGCTGAGCTGTTAACTCTATGCAGCATAATCTATGTTTTAATTCTTCACAAACAGCTCCCACTATTAGTTGAAATTATTTTGATCTTTACACAGCTCATAACATATCTTTTCACAGAGGCCATTGTTTCAGACAATTACACTTTCCAACAAGATAAACACCATGTAGGGCAATGCACTTGTGGTATAGTACATTTTATTAATAACTTGTCTTGTCGGCTGAGTAGTCTAGGCTATGGATGGATGATTACAGCAAAAAATAGAGGCTGTATCTGATACAAGTTTATGTATCATCAGAGTTGTTACCCTATCTCTCTTCACAGTCAGGAACCTGCCAGATCTTATTCAACAGAATGGCTTCTAGATGCATTGACAGGAGATAAAAATATTTATTATTAATCTGCCTTCCTTTGGCTATGCTTACCTGAGGATGTATAGTAAAATCAAATTTTAATTTTTTAAACATTTTCAAAATTCACCTATGTTTATTATACCCACTTTCATTTTTAGTAGAAAAGAGGTTTTGCAAAGAATTTCTATACTATGTTGAAATATAAAACTGCTTATGTATTTTCAACTAATAGCACTTCTACTTCAGATGGTGTCAAGGACCCTCAGTGTCTAATTTATCTTGACAGAGACTGAAGTAGAAGTAAACCAATTCAGACTGCAGGTCCTAAAATACAAGTCAAAGAAGGTAGATGTAGCAGAAATGAAATTAGAGCATTTAAATGAAATATGAACTCTAGTCAATCTGAATGAATTCCCTTAGCACCTCAGTCCAGAAAAGAACCTGTAAGGATTTCAATCTTCAGTTGACTCATGATGAAATGCATGACCCTAAGCGAGTCAGTTAATTAATCTCAGTGTCTTCGTGTCCTCATTTTTACAGCAGGGTTAATAAGACAGGTAGTGCACCTATACTTGGAATTTGGGAGAAAAGAGAATTACACTCTTTCTGAAATGTAGCTGATAATTATCAATGGGAACCTATTGAGCACTCATCATTATAGGCAGAGAGACTAGCAAGCCTTAAACATAAATAAAATGTTGAAGAAATTTTTGTTGCATGAATGAATGAAAAAATGAATCAGTGAGCCACCTACTATGTGTCAGATCTTGGGTTATGGAAGATCCAAGATGCACCCCTGCCTTTAAGAAACTTTCTAGTGAAATAAGCCAGTATAGAATGAAAGGTATTTAACAATAAAGGTATGAAATGCCAAAACAATGTTATGGTCCATCATCCTCAAGCTAGAATTCTCAGATCCTCAGCTTCATTATGGCTTCTTCCCTAAAATTGACTGTCTTGAGAATATGCCTATGGTTTTGTTGTGTTTAGTTAGTGAAGTATGCTTAGTAAAAGACTTAAATATAGAAACATATTTCATTAGAATAATATTCTTAAGGGAAAAAGAATTGAAATATAAATTCAAGGGGGAAAATATATAAAACTGTTAAAGATTAAGAACTTATTTATAAAATTCTTTTTATATTTTTATTGAGGTATAACATCCATACAGTAAAAAATATACAAACCACCACTTAAATCAAGATATAGGGCAGCCCGGGTGGCTCAGCCGTTTAGCACTGCCTTCAGTCCAGGGCATGATCCTGGAGACACAGAATCGAGTCCCATGTTGGGGTCCCTGCATGGAGCCTGCTTCTCCCTCTGCCTGTGTCTCTGCCTCTCTCTTTCCCTCTCACTCTGTGTCTCTCATTAATAAATAAATAAGATCTTAAAAAAAGATACAGATGATCCCCTTTCCCACTATGAACTTTCTTAATCTCCTTTCCCCATCCCAGAGATAACCATTATTCTGACTTCTCATGCCATAGAGTACTTTAGCCTGTTCTTGCACATTGTATAAATTGAATTATACAGTATGCTCTCCTTTGTGTCAGGCTTCTTTTGTTCAACTTTATGTCTGTATGATGCATCCATTGTTGCATACACCACAGTTCATTCTTTTTAATTACTGCAAAATAGCTATTCTCAAAGTGTGGTCTGAGAATCCTTGTGGGGGGATTGCCTGAGAATTTTTAGGGGGGGGTCCATGAGTCACAATGGTTGGAATAATACTTTAGGATTTTATTTATCTGCCTTTTTCTGTGCACTGATGTTTTAATTTGTTTTGCAAAAGCAATGATGGTTAAAACTGCTGACACTTTAGCATGGAATTTTTTTCCCTTTAAGTCCATACTTTTTGTGTCTTCTCTGAAATATCTTTGCCTACCTTGAGGACACAAATATGTTCTCTAAAGTTCTTTTCCAAAAGTTTTATAGTTTTAGATTTTATGAGTAGGACTATGACCCAATTCAACTTAATTTATGCATAGGGCATGACTTTAGGATCAATAGTCCTTTTTTGTTTGTTTGTTTCTTAATATGGCTGTCCAGTGTCCAATTGCTACAGCAATACTTATTGCCAAAATGACTCTTTCTCCATTGAATCACCTTGGCACTTTTGTCAAATTGACTATATATTTATTGGTCTCTTTCTAGACTTTGTATTCAATTTCATTGATCTATATATCTATCCTTTAATAATACCACAGTATCAGAGGAGAATTGTTATGTTAATATTGAATTATCTGATCCATGAACATAGTATATTTCTCTATGTAGGTATTCTTTAATTTCTTTCAACTATCTTTTGTAGTTTCTAATATAAAGATCTTTTGTTAGGGATGCCTGGGTGGCTCAGCGGTTGAGCGTCTATCTGCCTTTAGCTCAGGGCATGATCCCTGTGAGAAGCCTGCTTCTCTCTCTGCCTATGTCTCTGTCTCTCTCTCTGTGACTCTCATGAGTAAATAAATAAAATGTTTTAAAAAGGATCCTTTGTTAGATTTATTCATAATTATTTTATTTTTTTGTGTGTGCTACTGTAAACAGTGGATTTTTGAATTACATTTTATAATAGTTTGCTGTTAGTATATAATGATATATGTTTAATGTTTGCTTTTTTAAAATTTTTTAAAAAAGATTTTATTTATTTATTCATGAGAGACACAGGGAGGAAGAGAGAGAGAGAGGCAGGACACAGGCAGAGGGAGAAGCAGGCTCCACGCAGGGAGCCCCACATGGGACTCGATCCCCGGTCTCCAGGATCAGGCCCTGGGCTGAAGGCAGCGCTAAAGTGCTGAGCCACCCAGGCTGCCCTAATGTTTGCTTTAAACAGATTCTTATATATGAACCCTGTATCCTGTGACCTTGCTAAATTTACTTATGGGTTCTAATGATTGTTTTCTAGAATCATTGGGATTTTTTACATTAATAATCAAGTAATTTGCATACAGGGACAATATTCTTCCTTTTTGATTTTTTGTTTTTAGATTTATTTATTTATTTGAGATATACAGAGATAGCAACAGAGACAGAGAGACAGAACATGGTGTGGGGGGGGGGGGAAGGAGATTGAGAAGCAGGCTCCCCATGGAGCAGGGAGCCTGAAAGGAGCTCCATTCCAGGACCCTGAGATCATGATCTCAGTCAAAGGCAGATACTCAACCAACTGAGCCATGAAGTCACCCCTTTGTTTTTTTTTATCTTAACGACATTTATTTCCTTTTCTTTTTCCTTTTACAGTGACTAGGACTTCTGGTATAATGTTGAATACAAGTAGTGATAATGGCATGTTTGTTTTGTTCCCATTTAGGGGAAAACAATTTAGTCTTTACCACTAATTATGCTGTAGATGTTTTATTTTATTTATTTATTTATTTATTTATTTATTTATTTATTTATTGCTGTAGGTGTTTTATAGATGCCATTTGTTCATTTAAGGAAGTTCTCTACTATTTCTGCTTTGTTAAAAGTTCTTATCAGGAATGAATGTTGGATTGTAGCAAATGCATTTTCTGTATCTATTGACATGATCATATTGGTTTTCTTTTTTAGTGAATTACATTGTGATAGTGAATTACATTGATCGGATTTAAATTCTTAAACTAATCTTGCATTTCTCAGATAAATCTTATTGAATCTTGAAATGTTATTCTTTTTATGTATGGTGATTTGCTACATTTGATTTGCTAGTGTTTTGTTAAGGATTTTGCTTCTATCTCCATGAAGGATCTTAGTCTGTAATTTTTTTTATACCATCTTTGTCAGGTTTTGATATTTAGCTTATGTTGGTGTCTCCTAAGGCTGCTGTGACAAAATATCATGGACTGGGCTGAAACAACAGAACTTATTTTTTCACAGTTGTGGATACTTTAAGTCCAAGATCAAGTTGTTGACAGGTTTGGTTTCTCTTAAGGCCTCTATCCTTGGCTTGTAGATGGCAGTCTTCTTACTGTGTCTTCACATGGCCTTTCTCTGTGCAATCACATGCCCCTGATGAATCTTTCTCCTCTTATAGGGACACTAGTCATATTAGATTAAGATTCTAACAGAATGGTTTTAATCACCATAATAAAGACCTTATTTCCAAATGTGGTTATATTCTGAAATACTAAGAGTTGAGACTTCAACATATGAGTTTTTGAGGAGGAGTGGGACACAATTCAGCCCATAACTATTGGCCTTATAAAATGAGTTGGATAGTATTCTTTCCTCCACTCTTATCTGAAAATCATGTGTGTAACTTAGGTGTTTTCACCGGTGAAACTGTCTGACCTTGAAGTTTTCTTTGGGGTAAGGTTTTTCATAAAAATTAAATTTGTTTATTGGATGTAGGTTTGTTTAGATTTTCTGCTTTTCTTTGTGCCTATTTTGGTATATGTTAAATTTCAAGATATTTGTCTTTTTCATCTCTGTTGTTGAAATTGTTGTCATAATATTGTTTATAGTATTGTCTTATTATTCTTCTAATGTCTGTGGGATCTATGTTGACAGCCAATTTGTTTTAAACTCTTGGTTTAAATAGTCATACCCATTTTAAAGATCTCAAGAGGAAAAGAATTTAAAAGTTGTTCGGTTATTCTGGATGCTTGGCTTTACCATGTAAGGCTTAAAATTGGCTTGTTTTACAAAAAGACTGAGACTTCGGGGTGCCTGGGTGGCTCAGATGGTTAAGTGTCTCCTTTGGCTCAGGTCATGATCCCAGCATCAGGCTGATTGTGCCCTGCATCAGGCTCTCTGCTCTGTGGGGAGCCTGATTCTCCCTCTCCCTCTGCCTGCTGCTCCCCATGCTTGTGCTCTCAATTTCTCTCTGTCAAATAAATAAATAAAATCTTAAAAAAAAAAAAAAGAATGGGATTTTGATTGAGGGTGCGCTAAATCTATAAATTTGTTTGGGGAGGGGCGCCTGGGTGGCTCAGCAGCATCTGTCTTTGGCTCAGGGCGTGATCCTGGAGTCCCGGGATCGAGTCCCGCATTGGACTTTTTGCATGGAGCCCGCTTCTCCCTCTTCTTGTGTCTCTGCCTCTCTCTCTCTCTCTCTCTCTCTGTGTGTGTGTGTGTCTCTCATGAATAAATAAATAAAATCTTTTTAAAAATTGGGGGAAAATTGTCACCTTTACAAAATTAAATCTTTAGACCCATGAATGGTATCTCTCTCTGTTTATTTACATCTTTTTAAATTTCTCTGATGAATATATTGCAATTTTCAGGATGGAAATCTTGAATAAATTTTGTTGGAGTTATTAAGTATTTTGTATATATATTTAAATATTTTATTTATTCATGAGAGACACAGAAAGAGAGGCAGAGACATAGGCAGAGTGAGAAGCAGGTACCCTGAGGGGAGCCTGATGTGGGACTCAGTCCCAGGATGTCAGGATCAGGACCTGAGCCAAAGGCAGACGCTCAACCACTGAGCCATCCAGGTGTCCCAGTATTTTATATTTTTTGAAAATTGTTTTGTTTACACTTCAATTTCCAGTTGTTAATTGCATATATTTTTATACTGATTTTATATCCTAGGAACTTGATAAATCCACTTATTAATTCTAGCAGCTTTTTTGTAGATATTTCTGATATTTTTATGTATATGTCATCTGTGAATAACGACAGTTTCTTTTTTGTTCAATCTATGTGCTTTTTATTTCCTTTTCTCGTCTTATTGCACTGGCTAGATTCTTGAGTGCATTATTGAGTAGAAGCAATAAAGGAAACATCCTTGCCTTGTTTTCAGCCTTGGAAGAGACAACACAGTTTTTTATCATTAGTTATGATATTAGGAATAAGTGATTCATAGTCTTTTATTAGATTGAAGAAGCTTCCTTCCCTCCATAGGTTGTTGAGACTAGTACATGTCTTAATATTATTTGTGATGAAACGTGAAGTACACATGAAATATTTGTGCTGCATATAGGAGTATGATGATTCTCTCAAGAAAAAGCACCTGTGCAATTGAATTGTGAACTGAACTGGTTGGTTTTTTCACAGAACACCATTTTTACTTGAAAAGAACAAGGACAAACTAGGATTACTCAGACTAAAGTATGTGACAGATATTTTATTTAAAAAAATGGAATGAGCCTGTTACTTTAAGGCAAACAGCTGACTATATTTGTTGACATTGATAAAATGCATTTTCAAGCAAAAATCAGATTTTGGAAAATTTGTATTCACTATCCTGGGCTCAACTTCTTCCTAGTAAGTCACAAGTTTTCTTTTTCTTTTTCTTTTTCTTTTTTTTTAATATTTTATTTATTTATTCATAGAGACACACAGAGAGATAGAGAGGGGCAGAGGCACAGGCAGAGGGAGAAGCAAGCTCCATGCAGGGAGCCCGATGTGAGACTCGATCCAGGGTCCCCAGGATCAAACCCCGGGCTGTAGGCGGCACTAAAACACTGCGCCACCAGGGATCCCCAGTCACAAGTTTTCTGTTGAGATTGATGGTGATATTAACAAATGTGATTTTTCTGACATACAGTGTGTGAGTATTTTGAAGATCTGCATATATTAGTGAACCAGTATTTTTTTTAAATATTTATTTATTTATTTATTTATTTATTTATTTATGACAGACATAGAGAGAGAGAGAGGCAGAGACACAGGAGGAGGGAGAAGCTGGCTCCATGCTGGGAGCCTGACGCGGGACTCGATCCTGGGACTCCAGAATCGCGCCCTGGGCCAAAGGCAGGCGCTAAACCGCTGAGCCACCCAGGGATTCCCAGTGAACCAGTATTTTAAAAAACTACCACTTATCAAGTTTTGATGTAATATTAAAGAAGACAGAATTTTCTGAAAAGTATTAAAATAATCTCTTTTCTGCTATATATTTTTGCAAGGCCAGATTTTCTTCATATACTTCAACAAAAGAACACAAGAACATTGTGAAAGATTGAAATAGAAGCTGATATTAAATTCAATTGTCTTCTATAAGCCAGACTGTTAAAAGGTTTGCCAATATTTAAAAATACTACTACTACTTCTTACTAATTTTATTTAGAAGATATAGTCATACATAAAAATATGCACCTTAACATGTAATGGTTTTGTTATTGTTATTTTTAATTTGGTAAGATATACATAACAAAATTCACCATTTTAACTACTTTTAGATGTGTAGGTAAGTAACCTTAAGTATATTCACATTGTTATGCAATTATCACCACTATTCTGTAGAATTTTTTCTGTTCCCAAACTATAACTCTTTACACATTAAAAACTCTCTGTTTGCCCTTCTTCCAAGCCCTTGGCAACCACCATTTTCTTTTCTGTCTCTGTGAATTTGACTATTCTAGGTACCTCCTATAAGTGAAATCATACAATATTTGTGTGTGTGTTTGTCTGACTGCTTTCACTTAGCATAACTTCTTCGGGGTTTATCCATGTCATTATTGTTATTTTAAAGATAGGTTAATAAACATTTAAAAAATTTCTCAAAAATAAAAATAAAAATAAAAATAAAAAATAAAAAATAAAAAAATAAAATAAAAAATTTCTCAGTCCTAATTTTTAACATGACACATGTTGATAGAAATGCCCTAATAGATTTTTAAAAATCTGGTGTTATCAATAAATTTTAGGAGTATAAAGAAGTCCTGAGACCAAAGAGTTGGAAAATCATTGCTACATAATATCCCAGTGTATATATATGTATGTATGTATGTACCATAATTTACTTAGCCTTTCTATTGCTAAGGAACAGTTGGTTTTTCTTCAGTTTTTGGTTATTATGGATTAAAGTTGCTGTGAATACTTTTGTATATGTCTTGTGGGGGCCCTCTATACTACTTTCCATCTGATGTGTAGGAGTGGTATGTCTGAATCTTTGTGTCTTTTAAAAATGGGTAGTGGTAGATATCAGATCTTTATTGTATTTTATGTCCCATTGGATATATTTCAAAGAATATTGTATAATTTATTTTAAATGCTACTATTTATAATACATAGAACATTTATTGTTTGCATTTATTTAAACATATAAAATTACAGATATCAACTTAAACATGTATGAGGGCATATATTACTTAAATACATTATTTTAGGAGATATACAAGAAAAGGGTTTTGAAGAGTAATAGACAGTAGACCCTTCAAGAGTTCAGAAGAAGAGCAAGATAATTGAGAATTGTGCAGGTCTATTTTTTTTTTTATCTTTCCTCCCCTTTTTTGCTGTCTTCCTCATTACTTAACCAGTCATTTGACAAATATTTACTCAACTATTATGGGCCAGATACTCTGCTATACATTAGGAATATAGCTATGAACATGAAAAGATTTGACTCATAGTTTAGTGAAGAAAACAGTAAACATAAAAGCAAGTAATCAAAATAACCATAAATAATGTTAAATGTCACAAAGGAAACAAATAGTGGTAGCAGTTGCTGTTATGTAGAATGGATATGATGGCTTCATATTGGAGAATCTGACTGTGCCTAAGAGCCAAGAGGACAGCATTCCAGGCAGAGAGGCTCATACTAAGAACATTAATAAGGCTTTGAAGAAGAAGCTTGGAATGTTCCAAAAACTGAAACTAGGCCACTGTGACAGGATTGTAGTCAGACTTTCAGTCTTTTTTTTTATTTTTTTATTTTTTTTATTTTCAGTCTTTTTGAAAAAGAAGTTATACATTCAACCCTTGAAGGTATCTGTACACAAAATCTATGGTCAATGCAAACTGTACAATAAGGTAATTATAAAATTTAGAAAACTATGCTAATATTTATGAGAATTGACAGAAGTGAACAAGCCTCTACTTTCCCCTGGATCCAGGAGACAGGGAAGGAAGGAAGGAAGGCTCAGGAGGTAAAACCACAATAACTTCATTTGCATCAGCACTAGCAGGGCAATCATCCTGGCAGGAGTATCAGCCCATTGAAGGAAAGATTGTGTTGTTAATTTTTGTATCTCCAGTGCCTAGTACTGAGCTGGGTCTGAAGAAGATGTTTAAATTTTTTTTTTTATTTATTTATGATAGTCACAGAGAGAGAGAGGCAGAGACATAGGCAGAGGGAGAAGCAGGCTCCATACACTGGGAGCCTGACGTGGGATTCGATCCCAGGTCTCCAGGATCGCGCCCTGGGCCAAAGGCAGGCGATAAACCGCTGCGCCACCCAGGGTTCCCTGAAGAAGATGTTTAATCTATATGTCTTTTTTTTTTTTAAGATTTTATTTACTTATTTTAGAGATGGAGATGTAGAGGGAGAAAGAGAGAATCTCAAGCAGGCTCCACGCCCAGCACAGAGCCTGATGCTGGACTGGACCTCACGACCCTGAGATCATGACCAGAGCCAAAATCAAGAGTCAGACACTTGACCAACTGGGCCATCCAGGTGCCCCTTAATCTAGTGTGTCTTAAGGGGAGAAACAGGAACTAACATGTTATGTAGTACTAATCTCAGTGCTGGAACCAATTAAACAAAGTCAAAAGACAGCATATTAGGGGAAAAAAGGGCAATGTGCACAACAGACAATAAGTCAATATGCTTAATAGACTTCAGAATTTTGTGTATTGGTTAGATCATCTGATCTGGAAAAGGTATACTGTTTTTTTTTTTTTTTAAGATTCTATTTATTTATTCATGAGAGACAGAGAGAGAGAGAGAGAGAAAGAGAGGCAGAGACACAGGCAGAGGGAAAAGCGGGCTCCATGCAGGGAGCCCGACGTGGGACTCGATCCCAGGTCTAGGATCACGCCCTGGGCCTAAGGCAGTGCTAAACCACTGAGCCACCTGGGCTGTCCAGGCATACTGTTTTGAAGGCAAATTAGGATTGGGGTGGGTATTTTAGTGGGTTGAGGAGAACCAGAACACAGGAGAGAATGGGAGAGGAAGAAAGAGAGAGGTACATAATGAATGGATGAATGAATGATGGCTCTGAGATGTCTGTGTAGCTCCTAATCTGGTGCCTCTAAAGCCAACCTTCAGATGTTCCCCCACTATGTTTGTTCTCTTTTGCTGCTCTCACACAAATATAAACAAAGAAAGAGACAATTCCCTTTCACATTGTACAGTTTCAGAGAGTATGAATGACCAAGGCCTGAGTAACCTGATAACTGAATGAAGACTCCTGATGTGCCTACTTTCTTTTAAAAAACTTTGTTAGAACTTGTCCTAACAGGGCAGCCTGGGTGGCTCAGGGGCAGCCCGGGTGGCTCAGCAGTTTAGCTCTGCCTTCAGCCCAGGGCATGATCCTGGAGACCCGGGATCGAGTCCCACATCGGGCTCCCTGCATGGAGCCTACTTCTCCCTCTGCCTGTGTCTCTGCCTCTCTCTCACTCTCTCTGTGTCTCTCATGAATGAATAAATAAATAAATAAATTCTTTAAAAAAAAAAAAAAGAACTTGTCCTAACATTCGTGTACTTTGTGCATTTTTTTTACCATAGTTTTATTCATTATATAATATAGCTCCTTTAATTTTGAGGAGGAAGTGAGCTCATTTTTACACAATTTTTTTCTATTTTAACCCAAGCTAATTTCTGATAAGTTCATTTGTTCAACAAATATTGGGCTCACATTATGTGCCACTGGTCCAAGGACAGAATCCAGGGCAGGAATGAATAAAACAAAGTCTGTGAGTTTGTGGAATTTTTATTCTACATGGGAATGAGGGTGGACAGACGGTAAACAGATAAGGAAATAAGTTACATAACAGGATGTCAGGTAGTGATAAATAATATGAAGAAGCCAGAGCAAGGCAAGGAATTCCATTAATGTATGCTTAGTGTTGAGAGAAGCAAGGTAGGGCAAGTGATATCGTATAGAGCTCAGCTTTAGCCAGGAACGTCACAACCATGAGAACTCTAACCCTATCCATTCTCACGATTCCCAGGCTGATTTGCATTTACTTAATGTTCAGGTAAAATTGAGTTTGTTGGAGCAAGACCTGGAATTCAAATGGTAATAAAAATGGTATAAATGCCTGAAAATAAAAATGTTTCAAATGTCATCAGTTCCCATCAGTGCTTTCCAATTTGCTGACACACCAATAGCTGAAATAAATGGAGGAAAGTACAGTTCCAAGTGTTTTAGTATAATAGTGCGATGATTGGTTTGAAGGAAGAGATTAGTGCAATCAATAAGATTTGAAAAAAGGAGCCCTCAGAGGTCTAGAGCTAATATTAGTGTTAAACTGGTTTTGTTTATACTGATAGCCTTAGAAAGTTTCTTACCAAAACACCATGACAAACAGCCAATGGTTCGTTTACTCTCTCTCCCAGGCTTACTCTATATTTTTGCCAAAACCCTCTCCCTTCCTCTCCCCTCTGTTGCCTTCCTCTTTCTTTCCCCTTCTTTCTATTCTCTATCTAGACTTCATGTTATCTTATTCTAAGCTATGGCTTAATAAACCATCTATATGCTGATGATTCTAATGTATATGTTCAACCTTGTTTTCTTTCCTGAGTTCTAGGCTAGTATATTGAACTGCTTATTCAATATCTTTATTTGTATGTCTAATAGTTATTTCAGATTAAACATGGTTAAAATAGAAAAATTGATTTCCATCTGCCTTCCCCAATTCCCAAATATGGACCTCCTTAAATCTTTTCATTCTCAATAAGTTGTGCTTCTATCATTTATCCTATTGTTTGGTACAAGTATCTAGACTTCTCACTCAGATTCACATCCCACATTCAGTCAATCAGTAAATTTTATTGGCTCTAATCCCAAATTGTATCTGGAACCAACCATTTCTCATCATCTCTATTCAATAGCCCTAGTTAAAAGATGTCATTATATCTTGCTTAGGCTGCTGCAAGAACATCCTGCCTGGTCTCCTTCAGCAGTGCAAGGTGAGCCAAGGCTGCCAGGCTTAAGGGGAATTGAGGCCCACTGGCCAGTAGGCCTGGGCCTGAGCCAGGGTCTACGAGATTGCTGAGGGACTGTGCACTTTGGTTGTACAGTTGGAGCAGAGCCAGAAGTTCCTCCCCACATACCTGCACCATTAATAGATGATATAGCAGAAACTAGAAAAAGCAAAATGCAACAATCAGGAACCAGGAGGAGAAACCCTTTTCTTTCTGCAATATTCCTTCCCACAGTCTCTACTGATAAAGTTTAGTTGTGCTCACTGTAAGGGGAAGATGTGGCAGAAAGTGAATTAAGGGTGAATTTAGAGCTGAGAGGCAATAAATTGATAGCTGGCATAGTATCTTTCAAAATATTGGTAAAACAATTCTTGGCAATAAAGAGCCCTAAAATTGATATTTTAAAAAACCTTCAGGATTTATGATATTGACATTTTTGGAGGATACTTCCTTTTGCATAGAATGCCCATTATTTGGAATTTTTCTAATATTTCACCATGATTGGATTAAAGTCACACATATTTGACCAGAATATCACATGGTGATATTATGCCCATTTTAGGACATCCTATCTAAGATACATGATGTTAGGGGCGCTTGAGTGGCTTAGTTGGTTAAGCATCTGACTCTTGATTTCTATTCAGGTCATGATCTCCGGGTTGTGAGATTGAGCCCTGCATCAGGCTCCGTGCTGGGCATGGAGCCTGCTTAAGATTCTTCTCTCTCTCTCTTCTTCTCCCCCTTTTCTCTCCTTCTTAAAAAAAAAAAATAAAGTTCTTTAAAAAAAGAAAAAAGAAACTACATGATGTCCATAATATCACTTGTTACTGATATTAATTTTGATCATCTGGCCAAAATTGTTTATCCTTTTTTAAAAACGTATACTTGGGGACACCTGGGTGGCTCAGTGGTTGGGCTTGTGCCTTTGGCCCAGGGTGTGATCCTGGAGTCCCGGGATCGAATCCCACATCAGGCTCCTGCATGAAGCCTGCTTCTCTCTCTGCCTGTGTCTCTGCCTCTCTCTCTGGAATAAATAAATAAAATGTTAAGAAAAAACGTATACTTGAATATCTGTCTTTTCTTATTTATAATATCATCATAGCTTGACAACATGGCAGCACTGTAGCAGGCTTCATTATTATGCTCATGCTCCAGCCCCTCATGCTCCAGCCCCTCACAACTGCCAACTAAAATGTAAGCATTACAGGGGCAAGGATTATTGCTTGTTTTATTCACTGATGCAAAGTATTCCAAGCACAAGGTATAGTGCCTAGCACATACTTACCGAATGAATGAATAGAAAGATAATTCTGATTGGCAGGATGTTGAGCAAGCAGAATTTGTTATGGTAAAAGCCCTTTATGACAGAACATTATTATAGCAATGTTAATTCAGCCGACCATGGTTATAGGATATGAGAATAGGACAGAAAATATATGATTGAGGATAATTTTAAACCCCCATTTTAGCTCAGCTATTTAACCAAAATTATCATTAGCAAAACTGACTGATTTAAGATGCCTTGAAAATTATCCTCATCACTCTCCAGAGGTGATACTAATAGAAATGAAATGGCTAAAAAGTGGGGAGAAAGAAGAGATGAAAGTAAGAGAATGAATATTGCATAGACACATCTAGATTTTGCTCACCAGCCCTCAGCTGGATTACACACAGGTCTTGCTTTGCATGGTTCTGACATGCATGGTTTCTGGTTACCATGGTTTAGTTAAATAATCCAGCCCTATAACATCACAGTTCACATTTCAGTTACTATGATTTGGTTGAGTTCGGTAATTGCATAATTACAAACTTTGTTGCTGAGTCTTCAGTCCACAAATCACTACATAAATAACACGTGCATGTTATGATCAGTGACCAATTGAATCACTTCTTTCAGAGTCTGTCAGCGATGGGTCACTCTGCATCTGTTATTCATTTTATACACACACAGCAAAAGTGTGTAATTGTGTTGCAATCTTGTCTCCCAGTGATAAATTCACATGACATTTTATAAAAATGGATAATCAAAAGAGGGAATTGGCCAACAGTACTGCAAATAACCCAAAAATCACACTGCGGGAAGTGAAATTCACGTTGAACATAAACGGAATTATAGAAGAAATAGCTGATGGTGGGAATGTTGGCACTGCTACCGCTTGAAAAACCCTAGAAGCGCAGTTAGAAGAACTTTGTGAAGGAGAAGTTACCAACGTAGAGAAGGAAAGTGGTTGTGAAAAAAGGGTGAAGATATCCCAGAAGTAACACACACACACACACACACACACACACACACACCCCAAGAACTTCTGAATGTTAATAGAACTTTTGGAGATATTTCACAACACAAATGTCAAGGATAAAATGTTGGATGTTAATCCAAATTTAGGGAAGAGTATAACCATTCACGAGGGCAAACACAAGATCCTTACTTCCTATTGTAAATTACACAATAAGAAGGCAAGTGGGGATCCCTAGGTGGCTCAGCGGATTAGCGTCTGCTTTTGGCTCAGGGCATGATCCTGGGGTCCGGGATCAAGTCCCACATCAAGTCCCACATCGGGCTCCTTTCAGGGAGTCTGCTTCTCCCTCTGCCTGTGTCTCTGCCTCTCTCTGTGTCTCTCATGAATGAATGAATGAAAGAAATAAGGCAAGTAGTGTTTAGGTTACTCTTGATGCATTTAACAAAGAAACAAGACACCTGCGTGGCTCAGTTGGTTAAGTGTCTGCCTTCAGCTTGGATCATGATCCCTGGGATCAAGTCCTACACCGGGCTCCCTGCTCTGCAGGGATTTTGCTTCTTCTTCTGCCTCTCCTCCCACTCTTTTTCTCTCTCTCTCTCATTCACTTTCTCTCTCTAATAAATAAAATCTTTTCAAAAATTAAAAAAGAAAGCTCTCCTTTAAGAAAAACAAATAAAACACTTTAATTCTCAATGTTCCTGATGCCTTAAATTTCAATTTACTAAGTAAATGATAGCTTTGTTATTTTTTCATTCCTCTATACTTGTATAGACAAGAGAGTTTAGTGTTTTGACAAAAATTTTAAAGTTCATGAAGCAATCAATTTTTTTCATTGATTATGAAGATCACTTTGCACAGTTTCAGCTTGCCTGCTCATTTTTGAGGTTCTGCATGGCCATGCAAAATGAAGATTGCCTTTTTTGCATTCAAGGTAAAGTGCAAGTTAAATGCTCAGAAATAAAAAATTAGAAAGTCCTTACCATAGTGACAATCTGAAGAAAATAAAGAACCACTGGCTGGAAATGATAAGCTGTGGATATTAGCCTCCCCACTTGGAGCACTCCCAAGTCTCTGTCTCTACCTTGTGTTTCCAAGTGATGTCTGGGCATTCCAGCAGTGAGCACCTCACATACAACACATTCAAAACTAAACTTTCTCCTAACCCTGCCACCTACCAAAAAGCCCCAAGCAACTTGATTCTCTATACTGGGATATCAATGAGGATTAATGATTAATAAGAGAGACCTGGAATAAGCTTAAGTAAGATAAACATTTATTTTTCTGTCAAAAATAAAACTCCAGAATTAGGCAACCAGGGCTAACTTAGTGACTCACCAATTTCAGGATTCCATCTTTTTGTTTTACAATCCTTAGCATGAAATGTGTATCTTCAAGTTACCTCATGATCACAAACTAGCTGCTTGTGCCTCAACCATCACATCCCAGGCAGAGAGAAGGAAGGCCAAGAAAAAAATGTGGTCACCCTGCAGGGTCAATGTACTTTGCATGGGACATATTGGATGCTCCACCCAAAGGTGTCTGCTTTTGTCTTGTCATTATATCTTATTAGATATAGTGGAAACAGGAAAATATAATTTTCTTTTTTTTTTAAGATTTTATTTATTTATTTATTTATGAGAGACACAGAGAGAGAGAGAGACGCAGAGAGAGAAGTAGGCTCCATGCAGGGAGCCCGATGTGGGACTCAATCCCAGGTCTCCAGGATCAGGCCCTGGGCTCAAGGCGGTGCTAAACCACTGAGCCACTGTGGCTGCCCGAAAATATAGTTTGCATATGGTTTTTAGCTGGTCATGTTGTCACTTTTAATGCTGTATGGGGTCGATTATGTAGGAAAATGGGTAGAGTGGATATTAGGTAAGCAAGGAGTGCATATTAGGTAAGCAAGTAGTAGTCTTTATCAGACATCATTAACGACTCTACCATTCACCTATGCATCAAACCTGAGACTCTTTTGTCTCCCTCACTGCCCATATCCAAGGTTAGTGTATTATATTTACTCATTTTCTTTTGAATTTGAAACTCCACTTTTTTCTTTAAATTTCCTTTATTGCCTAAAATAATGCATGATGCACTCTGTGTTTATTAATGTTTGTAAAATGCTGATTTAATAGTTGCCTTTCAGACAATGGAGGAAGTTATTGCAGTGAACTTTATTTTTTTTAAGATTTTATTTATTTATTCATGAGAGACAGAGAGAGAGAGAGAGAGAGAGGCACAGACACAGCCAGAGGGAGGAGCAGGCTCCATGCAGGGAGCCCAATGTGGGACTCAATCCCAGGTCTTCAGGATCAGGCCCTGGGCCAAAGGCAGGCGCTAAACCGCTGAGCCACCCAGGGATCACCTGCAGTGAACTTTAAATTGGGGTCTTCAAACAATATTTGGAGAGTATTCTTATTGTATTATAAAGTGTAATTCCTGGAATTCTTTAAGTCACAAAGTAATTTCTTATTCCCTAACACTAGTGGGATTTGAAATAGTTCTTCAATAGTATGAAACACATGCAAATGCACTCTTTTCTAGTATTTAGTTTTTCTCAGTTGTATAACTTTGCTTCTGTCTCTTGCACTTTCTCCTCTGAGAGAGCTCTGAGATGGTCCTTAGCATGCCCACGAGCACGCACCACACACACACACATGCACTTGCACAAGCACATGTACACCGCAGTAATGGCTTCAAAAGTCTTATTCCCTTAGCAAGTCAAAATGTCAAACATCTCGGCAGCAGGTATGAAAAACAGCAAGCCTGTCCCTCCTGCTGAATATTCCATATGCTAGGTACTAATTTTAGGAGAAAGAAAGGAAAGTTTAAAAATGTATTCTCTTCTCACTGCTCCACAAGAGCCACCTTTCCTTTTCTTCTCAGGCAGCTGCAGCAGAAGCTTACATAAATGCAAGCAAAATGCAAGTGGCACTAGAAACAAGGCTTAATTTAAAAGAATTCACCAGATGACTTAAATAAACCTATTGGTTAAGCTTGTTGTTCTGGAGAGAACAAACAGTGGGACTGGCCTTGGATTGATGGAATTCACTAGAATAGAGCAGGGCTGACAAATTGGGATAAAATATTTGGCAGTTGCTTTTTATCCTGAGGCAGATGACCAACTTACTTTAAATTCATTTCCTGCAGCTGGTGAGTGGGTGGCCAGGTCTGTATCCTACCCATTGTAGCCAAGTTAACATTTCTTGACTTTGACACGTTTCCCCCACTTGATTAGATATTTGACAAAACAATGTACATCACAGATCATTTTGAAAATATTATTTCGTCTTCTAATCCTGACATTTTGATATAAATGAAGATCTCTGCAAGCTCTAAACATGCTCAGAAAATGGGTCGTTTTGACGACCTGGAGAATAGTCTGTTTGCCTGTAGTCTGCAGGACAGAGCTTGATTAGTGGTCATTTTACAAATATTACTTTACCTTTACATTTTTCCTTTGTAGCTCTAAATATTTCAGTTGCTCAAATAATTTAACATAGCTGCATTGGGATGGGACAGTTGGAACAAATAGTTTATAGAGATTAATTATTATAATTTCTTCTTATATTTGAAGTCATAATTTCATTAAGTTGGTTTTTCAAATTTAAATTTCATACAAAGTTGAAGTCATTTCAACGTGAATATGATTCTGTGTAATAAATTGGATGTGCAGAAATTCAAATACTTGGAAGTTATGAAACAAGGAATCAATTAGATATACAAAGGCTAATGACTCACTTGAGAAATATTTCAGGCCTCCTGTGCTATGTATTAGTAACTCTGCCCCCACCCCCACTCCCATTTCCTTTCGCTGTAGAGGCTCTTATGACTGCTGTGTTTATTTACTGCTCCCCCCCCTTTTTTTTTTATCAGTGCCTCTGTGATGTTTCCTCATCTTCTCCTAACATTTCTATTTATTCATTCCAAAAGCCAGAAGTTTCCACAACACGCTAACTGATCAGTTAAGAATACTTATCCTTCAGCCTTTGTGCTAAATATAAATGTAACCCTTGGCATTTTATATTTCAATTTTGTGGCTTATTTTAAAGAATTATCATTGTGTCAGCATTTATTTGGAACTTATTTTTTTCCCTATTCTTAAATCTGATTTTATGATTGCAGACAGAGGGTCTTTTTTTTTTTTAAGATTTTATTTATTTATTTAAGAGAGATGGGAAGGACAGGGCTGGAGCAGTAAAGGGGAGTAGAGGGGAGAGGGAGAAGCAGGCTCCCTGAGGCATTGATCTGAGCTGAAAGGAGACCCTTAACCCACTGAGCCACCCAGGCACCCTGACAGAGAGTCTTGTTAAGGGACTGCTTTTCCCCATAAAACATTTATTTTAGCAAGAGCAAATAGAGATTTAAATGAAAGGAGATGTGGAGTGTCTGGGTGGCTCAGTTGATTAAGTGTCTGCCTTCATCTCAGGTCATGATCCTGGGGTCCTGTGATTGAGCCTTGCATGGAGCCCTGCATTGGGCTCCCTCCACCGCGGGGAGCCTGCTTCTCTCTCTCCCTCTGCCTCTGCTGCTGCTCCCTGCTTTTGCTCTCTCTCTCTCTCTCTCTTAAATAAACAAAATCTGTAGAAATACATACATACATACATACATACATAAATAAATAAATAAATAAATAAGAGGAGCCTTCAATTGACTTTCAACTGATAGTCACAATTTTGTGAAGGAGAGGAGTCAGTCAGCTCTTGCTTTGCTACTTCTACCTCACTTACTGCTATGTGGTCTCGGGCAGGTTATTTAACATCTCTGGACTTCAATTCTCTTATCTCTGAAATGTGGATAATAATAGTGTCTGCTTCTGTGATGACTGTAGGGATTAAAAGAGTAGTATATACAAAGTCCTCTGATCCATTCCTGGCACGTAGCAAATGTTCAAAATATTTCTGGCTATTGTTATTTTATCCTTGATACCTCCATATAGATACTTTTTCCAATCCTTTCTAGTTTTCCTCTTTGTCTATCCCCTTGTGAGTAAATAAGCATGCGAGTTACTTCCAAGCATGCGAGTAGATTAATTGTGATCCGAAGCTGTAGTTACAGCCTAGTTCTTATTATAAACCCAAATGTGTATATCCCAAAGAAAGGAAAAATCCCACCAAGACTACCATGTTGCACAACTCCAGGGGACACCATACACCTTGTAGTCAGAGTGCTTGCTATCCTTGAGTTTGAGATTGTGCAGTTGACAATCCATGTAACCATACATGGTAGCGCTGAAGCCTGCCATTCAGTCACTTGAACTTTATTTCTTTTCCTTACTCCTTTCATGTTTTATTTTTCATATTTATGTAAATATGTGTACTCACCAGGTAATATACACACATTGAAGCTTTACACATTGGTTCCCCTATACAGGTCTCTTTTTTTCCTTTCCAAAAGTGTTGGCACTCAGCTGGGTATTGTGTGTGTTTGTGAGTATGTAAGCTTATATTTATACCTATGTGAAGTGTTAATAGTGATAGAAAATATAAGTAGGAAAATACAGAATAAATCACATTTGCCAGGCATTAAAATGCTCAGAATTTATAAACAGGACTGCTTTTTCTTACTTTTATATGTTGATTACAACTGGATCAAAGCAAAGTTTTTGAATAGAACCAAAGCATTAAATTAATTGACCACTAAGTGATAGGGTCTGATAGATTTCCTGCCATTAAATGAAAAGCACAGACAAGCTGGGATAAACCTGACTGACCAAATCTTTCAGTGATGTAACATCCACTTTCCGTTGTATGTCTGTAGACACTGCCAGTGATTTGAATTAGTATAAGATTTTTTATTATTGTAAAGAAAATGCCTCATTTAGTTAGTTCTTTGGTTGATA
This sequence comes from Canis lupus baileyi, assembly GCF_048164855.1. Classification (NCBI taxonomy): domain Eukaryota; kingdom Metazoa; phylum Chordata; class Mammalia; order Carnivora; family Canidae; genus Canis; species Canis lupus. The sequence continues at coordinate 25,467,131 of NC_132869.1, read as the reverse complement.
TGAGGAAAAAATGTTCTCTGATGAACTACTTCAAGAAATATCCTTTGAATTTTGAATACTGTGACAGCTTTTTTTCAATACAATTTATGACCAGTAATAGAGCTACATACAGGTGGTATTGGATTTCTATGCATTCCTTACCACCATTTAAGCATCACAGATGTTTCCTTTATTCATAATGAGTTAATCCCACTGCCATTCATGCACAAGGAAAGAGGAAGGCGCCCAAAGGACTATGTAGCAGAGGGAGTAGAAGAAGCAAAAAGCCTTGCTAATCTACAAATTTGATAATTCAACCTCAAATAATTGAAAGTTTGATGTATTTGCATTAGAAAGGTGTGAATCAAGAATGCTGAAGTTCAACACATTCTGTGCTAAAATTGAAACAGGACTCAGATGGACTGAGCCACGTTTTATGATGTGCTTTTTTTCAGTCTTTGGTATAGAATTTCCCTAGTTATAGAGGAATTGCAACTGAAAATAAGTTAAAACTGTAACTTTGCCTCTTGAGATGAATAATCTGTCTACGATGATCTCTTCCTTCTCAAAATTACCATTCAGTTCACTTCAACAGTCTTCTATTGAGCATTATACTATCCTATTTCTGAGAATTCAAAGACGAATAAAACATGGTCCCTATTCTTAAGCAGTTCCTCTCAATTCAGAGGATTCAAAGAAAATCAAGGGAACAAGGTATAGGTGGAGGAAGCATGGAGTAGGATGTGGAAGGGGGGGGCATTTGAGTCTTATTCTTTATAGCACTCCTTTTATTAATCATTGACAAATTTGCCTTCCTATATTTTTTTGCCAACTCTTAGCCGTGCTTTCCTGTTTTTGTTCATAATAAGATATTCATCTAATAAATATGTATAGTAAAACTCTTAGGTACAAGTAATTATTTGGGTACTATCAGTGACACAAAGTAATTGTCCTACAGTAGTTCACCATCTGTCAGGAAGACTGTCATAAAACACCTAGCTCTAAAGCAGGTCAAATGATGGCATTTTGGATAGCATACAAATAGAACACCATGAAGTCAGGGTGCAGCATGGCAAATCAGGTTCTTGTTGAGGATTCCATCAGGAAGCAACAGAACTGAGATTTGAGATCGGGTCTGTCTCCAAGACCAGTGTTTGTTTGTTTGTATTACTTAAAAATTGCAACACACAATATCATAAATATCAGGGCCTAACATAGAAATATTCAACTTAAAGTTGTTTTCAGTATTTCGTGTGGAAGTTCTACTAATTATCATAATTTTAACCATTTGGGTGTTCTTCAGAGCCTTTGTCATATTCTGATTTGCATATGATCAGAGAAAACCTTACTGATTCTTTCCAATGCTGTAGAAAGAACATGAATACAGAAGTATATTGTTACTTAGATTCTCTGAGCTTCAATTTTCTTATCTATATAAACTTTGTAGTGTTGTGATAGAAGTGAAATGAAATAGTTAATGCAAGGTGTATGGTATAGCGTTTGTCACTGAGAGGCCACTTCAGAAGGATGAATTATCTTCCCTTGAATTAAGAGAAAACATGTCTTTAAGCCAATCTGAGAAGATATATTAGAGTTGGCAAGGACTGAGGGAGGGTCTTCTTTACTTCTTTTATTGGCAAGAGTTGAGTACGGAAACCCACTGCTCAACTCTGATATACTCTTCTCAAGGTCCTATAGATAGAGGTTTACAGAATAAGTTTATCATGTTTTGATATCTTTTCTGTGCCTAGAGAAGGGACACCCTACTTCCAAGGGCATACTGGAAAACTGGCCTGGATTTGTGGAACTATTGTCAACCTTTTCTAGGTTCAATAATAAGATTGTGGGAAAATAATTTGTGTTTCTTTAATCATTAATGATGTTAAACAACTTCTTTTCATTTATTGTTTCCAGCTTTATTGAAGATAATTGGCAGTATAGCATTGTGTAAGTTTAAGATGTACAATGTAGTGATTTCATATATGTATGTATTACAGAGTGATTGACAAAATAAGATTAGTTAACACATCTATCACTTTGTAAAGCTACAGTTTGTTTTGTGGTAAGAACTTGAAAAAGCCTGCTTTCTTAGGGACTTTCAAATATGTAATCCAGTATTGTTAATTATAGTCATCATGCTGTATATTATATCCCCACAATTTATTCATTTTATAACTGGAAGTTTGTACCTTTAACCTTCATCCATTCTCTGCCCCCACTACCTCTCTCCCTGCACCTTGAAACCACTAATCCATTCTCTGTTTCTGTGAGCTTGATTTTTTTAAAAATTTATTTATGATAGTCACAGAGAGAGAGAGAGAGAGAGGCAGAGACACAGGCAGAGGGAGAAGCAGGCCTCACGCACCGGGAGCCCGACGTGGGACTCGATCCCGGATCTCCAGGATCGCGCCCCGGGCCAAAGACAGGCGCCAAACCACTGCGCCACCCAGGGATCCCTGTGAGCTTGATTTTTTAAGATGCCACATATAACTGAGATCATCCAGTATTTGTCATTTTCTGTCTGATTTATTTCACCTAGAATAATGCCGTCAGGTTTCATCCATGTTGCTTTGAATGGTAGGATTTTCTCATTTCTTATGGCTGAATAATATTCCAAAGTTCATATGGAATCACAAAAGACCTTGAGTAGCTAAAGCAATCTCAAGAAAGAAAAACAAAGCATGAGGCATCATACTTCCTGATTTCAAACTATACTACAAAGCTATAGTTTGAAACAGTCTGGTACTGGGGGTGCCTGGATTGCTCAGTTGGTTAAATGTCTGACTCTTGATTTTGGCTCAGGTCATGATCTCAGGGTTGTGAGATGGAGCCCCATGGTGGCCTTCACAGTGGGCATGGAGCCTCCTTAAGATTCTCTCTCCTGCCCCTTCCCCACACCCACTCACTCTCTCTCAAAAATAAAAAAACCAAAACCCCTAAACAAAACAAAAATACAATATGGTACTGGTATGATAACAGGCAATAGACCACTGGAACAGAATCAAAAGTCCAGAAATAGATCCGTTCGTATATGGTCAACTAACAATTTGACAAGAGAGTAAAGAATATTTAATGGTGAAAAGAGTTACTTACTAATTTGCAGGAACTCTTGATAGATTATGGAATTTATTTATTATTTATTTTTTTGATTATGGAATTTAATCCTTTGTCCTATAAATATATTTTTTCTTCAGAAGACCTGTTGTTTTATCTTTTAGTTAAGGTTATCTTTTCCATACCCAAGTTCTAAATTTTTATATAGCCCAAACATTCCCTGAGAAGCTCTCTGTAAATTTTCTTCTCCTATCTCCTGGCCTCATTGTTGAAAACAGTATCTTTTCTCTACTGAATTGCTTTTGTCCTTTGTTAAAAAATCAGTGATTCATATATGTGTGTATGGTTCTATTTCTGGACTCTATTCTGTTGCAATATTTCTCTGTCATCTTCACTCTAATACCACACTGTATTGATTCCAAATAATGTGTTGAAATCAGGTAGCATTAGCTCCCAAATTTGTTCTTTTACAAGATTGTTTTGGTCATTGTATGCCCTTTCTATTGCCATATAAAATTTATAATTAACTTTCCAAATTCTAGAAGGAAGGAAGGAGGGAAGGATGGAAGGAAGGAAAGAAAAGAAGGAAGGAAGGAAAAAGAAAGAAAGGAAGGAAGGAAGGAAGGAAGGAAGGAAGGAAGGAAGGAAGGAAGGAAGGAAGAAAGAAAGGAAAGAAGGAAGGAAGGAAGGAAAGAAGGAAGAAAGAAAGAAAGAGTCCTACTGAGGTTTCATTGACTCTATAGCTCAAATTGGAGAGAATTGCCATATTCACAATATTGAACCTTCTGAAACACAAAGTATAAATCTTCATTTATTTGGATTTTCATTAATTAGTCTCAGCAGTGTTTTGGAGTTGCCAATGTATAAATCTTTCATATCTTTTGTTGGATTTATTCCTAAATGTTTCATATTTTTGGTGCTATTATAAATATTATTTTAATATTTTATTTCCAATTGTTCATTTACTAGCATAGAGAAATACAATTGATTTTTATATATTAATCTTATATCCTGCAAGTTTGCTAAAGTCGCAAATCCACTTATTAGTTTTAGTAGCCTTTTTTTTTTTTTTGGTGGATTTCTTAGGGTTTTCCACATAGACAATCATGCCTGCAAATATTGACAGTTTTTTTTTTAAATATTGACAGTTTTAATTCTTCCTTTCCTGTCTGGATGTCATTAATGTTTTCTTCTTGAATTATTGCATTGGCTGTAACCCCCAGTATAATGTTTAGTAGAGATAGTGAGAGCAGACATCCTTGTTTTTTCCCAATCTTAGGGAAAGACATTTTTTTTTTGAAAACTTTAAGTATCATGCTAGCTGTGTATTTTTGTAGATACCCTTTATAAGGTCAAGGAAGGTTCCATTTATTCCTAGTTTGCTGAGAGTTTTTTTTTTTTTTTTAAGATTTATTTATTTATGGGACATTTGGGTGACTCATTCACTTAAGTGTCCCATTCTTGATTTTGGCTCAGGTCATGATCTTTAGGTGGTGGAATCCAGCCCTGCCCTGGGCTCTGTGCTCAGCAGGTAGTCTGCTTGAGATTCTCTCCCTCTGTCCCATAGTTTTTGTTTTTTATTTCCTTGATTTCTGCTCTGATATTTATTATTTCTTTTGTTTATGTTGGGTTTAATTTGCCCTTTTTTTCTAGTTTCTTAAGGTAAAAGCCAAAGTCATTAATTTGAGATCTTTCTTCTAATGTAGCCATTAAGGCCATAAATTTCCTGTTAAATGCTACTTTAGTAAGTATCAAAAAGTTTTAATTGCTTGTTTTCCCTTTCATTCAGTGCAAAATGATTTCTGATATTCTTTGTATTACTGCTTTAATCCATCTGTTACTTGTGTTTTATTTGGTGTCTAAATATTTGAGGATTTTCCAGAGATCTTTCTATTATTGATTTCTAATTTAATTTCTCTGTAGGTTGAAAACATACTTTGTATAATTTGAATGTTGTTATTAAGACTTGTTTTATGGCACACAATATGATGTACCTTAGTAAAACCTTCCAAAGGTACTTGAAAAGAATGTGTATTCTATATTGTTGGATGGAGTGTTCTATATATGTTAGTCAATTTGATTGATAGTGTTTGTAAAGTCTATGTAATTACTAATTTACTGCCTACCTGTGCTATTAATTATTGTGAAAGCATTACTGAAATATTTTACTAGAATTGTGGATTTCCTATTTTTTCTTTGTAGTTCTATTGTTTTTTGCTTTATGTATTTCAAAGCTCTCTTATTAGGGAAATAAATGTTTTTTTTAAAGATTTTATTTATTTATTCATGAGAGGCACAGAAAGATAGGAAGAGATATAGGCAGAGGGAGAAGCAGGCTCCCAGTGGGGAGCCTGATGTGGGACTTGATCCCAGGATCATGGGATCACACCTTGAGCCAAAGGCGTCCCAGCAAATAAATGTTTTTAGATTGTTATCTTCTTGATTAATTTACCTCTTTATCATTATGAAATGATCCTTTAAAATCTCTGATAGCATTCTTGGCTGTGAAATCTACTTTGCTAATTATTAATGTTATATTAACCTTTCTTATATTAGTATTAACATTATATATTTTTTCCATTTTTAAAAAAGATTTTATTTATTTATTCATGAGTGACACAGAGACAGAGAGGCAGAGACAAAGGCAGAGGGAGAAGCAGGCTTCCATGCAGGAAGCCCGATGAAAGACTTGATCCTGGGACCCCAGGATCACACCCTCAGCCAAAGGGAAATGCTTAACTGCTGAGCCACCCAGGCGTCCCTATTTTTCCCATTTTTAAAGTTTTAACCAATTGATGTTTTTCAACCTACATGCATGATAAAAAGTCTCAATAAAATGGAGTTAAAGGGAACATAATAAGGCCTCAGCATATTAAAGGCCATATAAGAAAAATCCATATGTAACATCATTCTCATTGGTGAAAAACTGAGAAACTTCCCTCTTAAGTCAGGAACAAGACAAGGTTGTCTACTCTCACACCTTTCATTCAACATAGTACTAGAAGTCCTAGCCACATCAATCAGACAAGAAAAAGAAATAAAAGGCATCTATTTTGATAAAGAAGTTAAACTGTCATTATTCACAGATGACATGATACTATATGTAGAAAATCCTAAGTACTAGAACAAAAAAATTCAGCAAAATAGCAAAATACAAAATTAATATTAGAAATTAGTAGCATTTCTATACACTAACAATGAAATTGCAGAAAGAGAAGTTAAAAAACAACACCATTTACAATTACAGCAAAAAGAATAAAATACCTTGGAATAAGCTTAACCAAGGAGGTGAAAGACCTGTACTCTGAAAAGTATAAAACACTAATGAAAATACTGAAAGAATATATAAATATAAAGAATTCATACAACTTAACACCAAAAAAAAAAAAAAATCCAATTTAAAAATGAGCAGAGAACCTGAAAGAAAATGAGCAGAGGACCTAAATAGATGTTTTCCAAAGAAGATATATGGATGGCCAACAGACACATAAGAAAATGTTCAACATACTCAACAGGAAAATGCAAATCAAAACCATGATGAGATATCACCTCATGCCTGTAGAATGACTAAAATCAGGAAAGCAAGAAACAAAGTGTTAGCAAGGATATGGAATAAAAAGAACCCTTGTGCACTGTTGGGAATGTAAATTAGTGCAGCCACTGTAGAAAACTGTGGAAAACTAATTTTTTGAGGTTCCTCAAAAGATAAAAAATAGAAATACCATATCATACAGTAATTCCACTCTTGAGTATTTAGTCAGGCAAAATGAAAGCACTAACAAAAAAAGTATGCACCCCTATGCTCATTGCAGCATTATTTACAGTAGCCAAGACATGGAAGCACCAAGTGTCCATCAGTAGACAAATGAATAAGGAAAATGCAGTATATATACATAATGGAATATTACACAGTCACAAAAAAGGTTGAGATTATGCCATTTGAGACAATATGGATGGACCTAGAGGGTATTATGTGAGGGAAAATAAGACTGTGGAAGACAAGTACCATTATGGTTTTACTTATAAATGGAATTAAAATAACCAAAAGGCAGAATCAGAACAGTAAATATAAGGAACAAACTGATGGTTGCCAGAGGATTGGGGTTGGGCAAAATGAGTGAAGGGGAGGGGGAGATACAGGCCTCCAGTTATGGAATGAATTAATCATAGGAATAAAAAGCAGAACATAAGGAATTCAGTCAATGATATTGTAATAACAATGTAATGGGATACATGCTAGCTATACTTGTGAATATAGCATAATGTATAAACTTGTCAAATCACTAAGCTGTGAAATTATTGTAACATGTGTCAGCTGTACTCAAAGAAAAAAATGTATATGCGGAACACTTGGGTGGCTCAGTGGTTGAGTGTCTGCCTTTGGATCAGATCCTGATCCCAGGATCCTGGGATCAAATCCCCCATGAGGGTCCCCACATGGAGCCTGCTCTGCCTCTCTCTCTGTGTCTCTAGTGAATAAATAAATAAAATAAAATAAAATGTGTATATGTATACACTTCTTACAGAAATCATATAATTTTCTTGCTTTTTATCCAATCTGACAATTTCTGTCTTTTGATTGGGTGTGTTTAGATTATTTACATTTAATGTTATTTTAAGTTACAACTCTTTTTTTAAAATGCTGTAGGTTTATGGTATACATTTCTTTCATCTACCCTTAAGTGTTATTATACCACTTGATGTATAGTATAAAAGCCTTATGTAACTGCTGTTGTCACATTTTTACATAAATCCCCAATACATTGTTAATTGATTCATTTATTTATTAAAAAGATTTTATTTATTTATTCATGAGAGACAGAGAGAGAGAGAGAGAGAAGCAGAGACACAGGCAGAGGGAGAAGCAGGCTCCATGTGGGGAGTCTGATGCGGGACTCGATCCTGGGACCCTAGGATCACACCCAAAGGCAGATGCTTAACCACCGAGGCATGCAGGCGTCCCTATTATTTTTATTTAAATTATTATCTTTTAAAGAGATTTATAGATTAAATTTTTATGTATTTATTCAAGGAATTATAGTTTCCATTGTTCTGTACTCTTGTGTAGATCTATATTTCCATCTGGCATCATTTTTCTTCTGCCTTAAGGACCTCTAACATTTCTTTTATAGTATAGGAGTGCTCAAGAGGAATGTTTTCAGTTCTTGGATGTTTGAAAAGTTTGTATTTAGCTTTTGTTTTTGAGAGATATTTTCGTAGGTATAGAATTAGATGTTGATAGTTTTTCCTTTTACTATTTTAAATGTTGCATTACTGTCTTTTCTATTGCATTATTTGAAAAGAAATCTGCTATTATTCTTGCCTGTGTCTTTTTTCCCTCTCCTACTTTTTGTATTTTCTCTTTTTCACTGATTTTGAGCAATTTAATTATGATGTGTCACAATATAATTTTTTTCATTTCTTTTTTTTTAAGCCTTCAAGAGTCTCTACAATTTAAAAAAATATATTTTATTATTTTTTAAAGTAGGCTCCACACCCAACATGGAGCTAGAACTCATGGCCCAAGATCAGGAGTGACATACTCTCTGAGCTAGCCAGGTGCCCCTCATGTTTCTTACATTGGGATTGGTTAAGCATCTTTAATATTTGGGTTTATGATTTTCATCCGTTTTGAAGTATTTTAGACTTTTATTTCTTCAACGGTTTTTCTATCACCTTCTCCTTCTTTTAAGGCCTCCAATTACACATTCATTAGTCCCTTGAAGTTATCCTATAGGTCCCTTATGTTCTGCTAATTTTTAAACTTATCTTATTTTTTCCTCCAAGTTTTTATTTTAATTAAATCTAGTTAGCATACAGTGCAATATTAATTTCAGGTGTAGAATTTAGTGATTCATCACTTACATATAACACATGATGCTCATCACAAGTGTCCTCCTTAATAACCATCACCTTTTTAGCCCATCCACCCCCATATCTCCCCTCCATTAACCATCAGTTTGTTCTCAAGAGTCTGTTTCTTGGTTTGCCTCTCTTCTCCCAGTCCTCGTGTTCATTTGTTTTGTTTCTTAAATCTACACACATATGAGTGAAATCATATAGTATCTGTTTTTCTCTGCCTCATTTATTTAGCTTACCATAATATTCTCTAGCTCCATCCCTGTTATTGCAAATGGCAAGATTTTGTCTTTTTTATGGCTGAGTAATATTCCATTATATATGTATGTGTGTGTGTGTGTGTGTGTGTGTGTGTATATATATATATATATATATATATATATATATATATATACCACATCTTGTTTATCCACTCAATGAACATTGGGCTCTTTCCATAATTTGGCTATTCTTGATAATGTGGCAATAAACATTGGGATACATGCATCATTTTGAATCAGTATTTTTGTAGCCTTTTTTGGGTAAATACCTACTACTTCAATTGCTGGATGGTAGGGTAGTTCTATTTTAAGCTTTTTGAGGAACCTTCATACTGTTTTCCAGAGTGACCATACCAGTTTGCATTCCTACCAACAGTAACAGGTGCCAACACCTGTTGTTTCCTGTGTTGTAAATTTTAACCATTCTGACTGGTGTGAGGTGGTATCTCATTGTAGTTCTGATTTGTATTTCCCTGATGATGAGTGATGTTGAACATCTTTTCATGTGTTTGTTGTCCCCCTGTATGTCTTTTTTGGAAAAATGTCCATTAATATCTTCTGTTCATTTTTGAAATGTATTATTTGTTTTTTGGGTGTTGAGTTGTATCAGTTCTTTATAGATTTTGAATATTAACCCTTCATCAGACATGTCATTTGAAACATCTTCTCCCATTCTGTAGGTTGTCTTTTAGTTTTGTTGATTGTTCCCTTTTCTGTGCAGTAGCTTTTTATTTTTATGAAGTCCAAATAGTTTATTTTTACTTTTGTTTCCCCTGCTAAAACTATTTTTCATTTTTGGTTCTGGGTAGTTTCCATTTTTATAACTCTAAATTCGCTAATTTTTCTTCTATAATTTCAAAATTGCTGTTAATACCACCTAGTGTATTTTTCAAGTATTATAGTTTTCTTTTTTTTTTTTAAAAAAAGATTTTATTTATTTGTTAGAGAGAGAGGCAGAGACACAGGCAGAGGGAGAAGCAGGCTTCATGCAGGGAGCCCCATGCAGGACTCAATCCCGGGACTCCAGGACCACGCCCTGGGCCGAAGGCAGGTACTAAACTGCTAAGCCACCCAGGGATCCCCATATTATAGTTTTCATCTCTAAAAGTTTTAGTGGATCTTTTTCATATCTTCCATGTCTTTACTGGATATTGAACATGTGGCATATGGTTTTTATGTCTTTGTCTACTAATTCTTTCATCTCTGTCAGTTCTGGGTTGGTTTTGATTGATTGAATTTTCTCATTGTTATGGGCTGGCTTTTTGTCCTGCTATATTTCGCGTCTGACAAGTTTTGATTGGAACCTGGACACTGTGAATTTTATGGTAACTAGATGCTGGATATTTTTATAATCCTATAAATATTCTTAAATTTTGTTCTTTTTTTTTAAGATTTTATTTATTCATTCTTGAGAGACTCAGAGCGAGAGAGACAGAAACGCAGGCAGAGGGAGAAGCAGGCTCCATGCAGGGAGCATGGGACTCGATCCCAGGCCTCCAGAATCACAACCTGGGCCGAAGGCAGCATTAAACCGCTGAGCCACCCGGGCTGCCCTTAAATTTTGTTCTTGAACATAGTTAAGTAACTGAAATAACTTGATCCTTTCTAGTTTTGATTTTAAGATTTGTTGTGCAAATTGAAGTAGTGCTTAATTTATAGCTAATTATTCCCTACTTCAGAGGTGTGGTTCTTCTGTGTACTTGACCGAATGACTTGTAATTTATTAGGTTTTCCAGTATACCTAGTGGGATGCTTCACTAGGTACTCTTTTGTGTCTGTCTTTCTCTACTCAATATTGATGTAATTTATCCATGTTGTTCCATGTATCAATAATTTGTTTTTTATTTATTGATATTTAGCATTCTCATGCATGAATAAACCATAACTTATTTACTAATTTTGTTATTGTTGGATATTTAGGTTGTTTGGGGTTATTATGAATAAGACTGTTAAGAACATTCATATAAATATTGGTTTGATACATATTATGACAGATATATGTACTAGATGCTGTGGTATCACAAATGGATGTTTCTGGGGGAGGGTGAAGCTTGAGTTGAGTTTTTAGAGGAGTAAGAAATGACTAGATGAAAAAGCAAAGGAAAAGATTCTAGATAGAGGAAAGATTCATAGGGACTGGTAAGAGAATCTGCAAGAAATTATGGAGAAAATGGGTAGAGAGGAGACCAAAGTAATAGGTACACATTGCTATGACAGACTAAAAGGTCCAAGCTCCACTCTGAGGAATTTCAAATGTAATAATATATTTAGGTCTTTTTTTTTTTTTAAGAAAAGTATTTCTTTTTTTTTAATAAAGATTTTATTTTGAAGTAATCTCTGCACCCAATGTGGACCTTGAATTTATAATTCTGAGATTAAGGTTCACATGTTCTTGGGCAGCCCGGGTGGCTCAGAAGTTTAGCACTGCCTTCAGCCCAGGGCGTGATACTGGAGTCCCAGGATCGAGTCTCACGTTGAGTTCTCTGAATGGAGCCTGCTTCTCCCTCTGCCTGTGTCTCTGCCTCTCTCTCTGTGTGTCTCTCATGAATAAATAAATAAAATCTAAAAAAAAAAAAAAGGTCACATGCTCTACCAAATTAGCCAGCCAAGCATCCCTAAATAAAAGTATTTCTGATCACATTGTAGAGAATAGATTGGATGAGGGTGAGACTGAAGATTTGGAGATTGTTGAGAGCTTATTACAGAAATTCAGTTCAGAAGTAAAAAGGCTTGAACTAAAGCCATGACTGTGGGAACAGTGAAGGGGGAAAGATATGAGAAATTTTTAAGAGGTAGACTCCTGTGGAGAGAGAAGAAAGAATTAAAAGTGTTTGAATTGGGTGATTTGACATGGTGGTTCATTCACAAAATTTTGAAAAGGAAAAAAACAGTTTTTAGGAAAATTTTGTGAGTTAAATTGCAAAAAGTAAATGCAAAAAGTGAAGACATTTTTAAATGGGTGTTGAGGAGGGCTTTGCCATACAAGACAGCAAAATATCATGTTATGATACTCCAATAGTTAAGCCACCCTGATACTCTACCAAAAAAAAAAAAGATTTGAATTTGAAATTCATGTATGATAACGATACCACAAACAATATTGAATAACAAAAACAAATTGGGGAGAAAATATTTCAAAATATATAGCAGAAGGATGCCTGGGTAGCTCAGTGGTTGGGCGCCTACCTTTGGCTCAGGGAGTGATCCCGGGTCCAGGGATGAGTCCCACGTCGGGCTGCCTGCATGGAGCCTGCTTTTCCCTCTGCCTGTGTCTCTGCCTCTCTCTCTCTCTCTCTGTGTCTGTCATGAATAAGTAAATAAAATCTTTAAAATATAAATGGATAGATTAGAAAAAAGTAACTATACTATATCAACAATTCCTTCAGATAAATAAGAAAAAAGTAAAAAATAGGAAAATAGGGGGCACCTGGGTAGTGGTGCTGGTGAAGTGTCCAACACTTGGTTTCAGCTCAGGTCATGATCTCAGGGTTCTGAGATTGAACCCCATGCCCAGCTCTTTGTAGAGTCTGCTTGAGATTCTCTCTCTCACTCTCTCTGCTCCTCCCACTCATGTGTACTCTCTCTCTCTCAAATAAATAAATCTTTTTATTTATCTTTTTAAAGATTTATTTTTATTTATTTATGATAGACATAGAGAGAGAGAGAGAGAGAGAGAGAGGCAGAGACACAGGCAGAGGGAGAAGCAGGCTCCATGCCGGGAGCCCGACGCGGAACTCGATCCTGGGACTCCAGGATCGTGCCCTGGGCCAAAGGCAGGCGCGAAACCGCTGAGCCACCCAGGGACCCCCCTAAATAAATCTTTTTAAAGATTTATTCAGCCACTGAGCTACTCAGGTGCCCCTGAAATAAAGAAATATTAAAAAAGAGGAAAATAGGTAAAGGATTTAAAGGGCCAATTTACAGATAAGATGATTGTAAGAAATTGTTAAACCACTGGCTAAGAGGTCATGCCCAAATTTCAAATCCTAAGATATAATTTTACCAACTCAGTGTAGAAAAAGGTAAAAATATTTAAGGTATTAAATGCTGGCTTGAGAATAGGAAAACACATATTGTAAATTGGTGCAATCTTTTGGAAAGCAATTTGTCACATATTTTTTGACCTTGAATCTGTTATAGGACCTTATCCTTTAGAAATATTTGCACCACAAAATAAAAATATACTTCCAAGGATATTCATTCCAGTGGTGCTTATAATAGTGAAAAATTGAAATAATTTTACTAGGGGTTTATAAATTATGTTATATTCATGCAATGGAAAACCATTCATATTTTTAAAATGAAGCACACCTATATGTACAAAGAATAAAAAGACATTTATGATATGTTGTTGAGTGAAAAGGTCAACTTTCAGAAAAAACGGCAGGTATGATGACATTTACAAAAATAAACATTTATTAAATACTGTATATACTAGGGGCTGGGCCATTAAGATCCAGTAGAGAACAAGTAGATAAAGTCCCTGCAATTGTAGAGTTTAAAAAATTGTTAACAGTGATTACCATGAGGAATGAGACAGTGGCAGTTGGGGATGTGGTTGGGGGAATGTTTCCTTTTTACATATTTGGATGTTAAACTTTTGTCAAAAAGCAGCTTTTACTTTTGTAACTTAAAAACTAAGTTTTAAAAGAAAAATGTATACAATTTTAAATAATATTTTCAAATATTTAAAGCGAATTAATGTTTTTAAAAGTGTGAAGAAATGGATGCTCTCATACTCTCCTGGGGAGAGCATGTATTTGCTTAAATATTTTGGAGAGTGATTTGGCAATGTATATACATATGTTTAACCTTAGAATATTTGCTTTGATACAAAAATTCTATTTCTTGGAATTTCTCTTAAGGAAAAATTAAAAAGCATCTGTTCATTGCAGCTTTCTTTATAATAGTGTAAAATTAGCAGCAACGAAATATCCTTCAACATGGGATTTCTTAATTAAATCATGTAAAACATACATAATATTTTAAGTGGCTCTTGGCATCATATTAGTTGCTACCCTAATGGTCATCACTTTTCTCTTCTCCCTTGTTAATGAGACTGCCATTTTACCTCAGATATTGAGATACTAATACTCAGGGAAAGTGGGTGTAATGTGAGGAGTGAATTGTGAAGACAATGGTGATCCTATCCCTGTGTTTTGTTTAGAGGTCAACAAATGAGATATTTCTGGTCAATAAGACACTGAACTTGTTGTTCTTGGAGCTTTTGGGAAGTTTTATCATCCTGATAAAAACACATACAAGAAGAGAGAACCCTGCCCATCTGTTCTTATCTTTGGATATTTCATGTGAGAATGTAAGAATGTGGTGCTTGGAACTATATAGCTATCTTTTGACTCTGAGGGAAAGCTGAGAATCATAGAAATGCCAACCCAAACCTTTGCTTTGTTGAGTGTTATATCTAGCTTTAAAACTATCTAATTCAAGACTTTTTCATTGTTTAATTTTATTTTAGTTGGGCATCCTGTTACTCACAAATGAAATTAGTTTGGTTGATAAAGCTTTATAGATAGTGAAAAGAGCTCCACCTCTGGAGTTAAACAGCTGGAGGTCAAATCTTGGGTAACTCTTACTAGGGCTACACCATTATTATATCATGGACTATTAAATTTTCAAAGCCTTAGTTTTCTCATCTGTAAAATAAATATAGTAATAGAACTTCTATCTTACAAGGTTGTAGTGTGAAGAATAAATATACATGAAGAGTTTATCACAGTACCCTCAGTAAAATCTCAATGAATGTTGGCTATTGATAATTAAAGTAGCAATATTAATCTATACTGATATGAAAGAATGTACATTTTATTAAGTGATAAAAGGACAATTATGTATGGTAGTTACCATTTTGTGAAAATAAATATTATATTCCTAGAAAAAACCTGATGGTATATACTAATTAAAATGTTAATTATTATTATTATCTTTGGATATTAGCATTAGTGGCAATTTTAATTCTTTATATTTTCCTAAATGTTCTAGAATTGTTCTAATGATACCGCTGAGCCACCCAGGCGTCCCTTTTATTTTTATTTTTATTGATTTTTTTTAGGATTTTATTTTATTCATTCATGAGAGACATAGAGGCAGAGACATAAGCAGAGTGAGAAGTAGGTTACCGGTGGGATGCCCAATGCAGGACTCGATCCCAGGACCCTGGGATCATGCTCTGAGCCAAAGGCAGACGTTCAACTGATGAGCCACCCAGACATTCCCTTTTTTATATATTTTAAAAAGCTAGTTGGGATACCTGGGTGGCTCAGCGGTTAAGCGCCTGCCTTCAGCTCAGAATGTGATCCTGGAGTCCCAGGATCAAGTCCCACATCAGGCTCCCTGCATGGAGCCTGCTTCTCCCTCTGCCTATGTCTCTGCCTCTCCCTCTCTCTGTCTCTCATGAATAAATAAATAAAATCTTTTTTTAAAAAAAAAAGGCTAGTTAAATTTGGTAGGAGGTAGGAAGAAGCAAAAAGAGTGGAAGATCTGCAGAGAATATTTAGAGGAAGAAGTGAGAAATAAGAATGAGTACTACTGCAGAAGCAAAGGGAGGAACTGATTTCAAGAAGGGAGTAGTCAACATTATTGAATGCTTCTGAGGAGTGGCCAGTTAGTTGAACACTGAAAAGCATTCACTGAATTTCACATTATCAGGTCACCTTAGAGAAAGTTGTGTCAACCAAGAAATCAGTAAACTGGAAATGAGAAGAAAATGCTGGATTAAGAATTGGGTTGAGAAATGAGAGTGTGAGAAGTGAGGGTGAGAACTGGAGAATATAAATGTATATTAATCTTTCAATAAGCTTGGCTGTGAAGAAGAGAGATAGGGAAGTGTTTTGGAGAAAAGCCAGCAGAAAGACTAAAGCTACAAAACATAAGAAAGAGTCGTTAAGGCAAGGACTCTAGTGAGGCAGAAGACAATGGTATCCAACTGTATTTGTATCGGGGGAAAAAAATCTCCAAATGAGAATTTTCACACTTCACCCAGTGGTGAGTATTTTTACTCTCTTGCTTGTGTATTTTGATGAACAAAATTTAATAATTTTAATAATAAGTCACAAATCTTTCCCATTATTGACAGTGATTTTATGTCTTACAGAAATAATTTCTGACTTTAAGTTCAGAAAGATGTTCTCCTGTATTCTAAATATGTTAAAGTTTGCATTTCATATTTAAGTCCATAATCCATCTGGAATTGATTTTGTTTGGTATGAGGTGGAGATTCAATGTAATAAAAAAAATTTGGATAGTCAATTATCCCAGCTTGATTTTCTTTATACATTGGTATTCTGCATCATGGTACATGAGTCATGTCAATGGTATATAGGAGCCAGCTCATGTAATTCAGAGAAACTGTTATGATCTCTCCCCAGTTCTGAATTCAGTGAAGTCACACTGGCAGCTGCACTGACAGCTTGAAATTAGCCAAGACTATAGTATTTGCACCATGGAAATCAGCAAACAACTACAAATCAAGGCTGTTTGGACTGGAGAGCTGACTTATTTAAGATGAATTTAAGAATCATTTTTAAGAGTGATTCTAGGTTTGGACTGCTAATACTTTATTTTTTAAAATTTATTTAAAGATTTTATTTTTAAGCAACCTCTACACCCGACAACGGGGTTCAATCTCACAACCCTAAGATCAAGAATTGCATGCTCTACCAACTGAGCCAGCCAGGCGCCCCTGAATTGCCAATACTTTATTTATGATTGTTGCATTTGTGTGAGTGAGATTGATCTGAAATTTTCTTTCTCATAAATATCTTTGCTTGAATTTGGCACTAAAATTCTGCTATTATTATAATTAAGTTAAGGAGTGCTTACTTTCTATGAATTCTCTGGAAAAGTTTGATTAAATTGAAATTAACTCTTCCCAGTAGAATTTGCTGGTAAAACCATTTGGGCCTAATGTGTAATGTATTGTATGGTGTGTGTGTGTGTGTGTGTCTGTGTGTGTGTGTCTGTCCATCTATGTATGAAAAGACTTGACATAATCAAGATATTTAACTTCTGTGTTGGTTGTAGTATCATTTAGGGTTTTCTACTTTTATTTCATTTTTTCTTAAGTCTGATTTCTAAGAATTTGTCCTCTTTGTTCAAACTTATTAGCATAAATAATTTCTAAATATTCTTAGGCTTTTAATTTATGTGTAGTTATATTCCCTTATTTACAGCACTTTAACTTGTATCTCCCTTTTCTCTGATCAATCTTGCCAGAGTTTTGACAGTTTTATTGGTGTTGTCAAAAGCAATCTTTTCCTTTATTGAAGCTCTTTCATATATATATTTGTTTTCTATTTCACTAATTTATATTATTTTCTCACTTTAAATATCTTGATTCTCTTGCTCTTTTTATGTTTTTCATTATTTTCAACTAAGTCAATAATTTTCAGCTTTTCTTTTTTCAAAGATATGGTTATATATTTCCTCTAGTTCTGCAAGTTTTGATATCAGTACTGTTTTTGTTATCAGTTCCATTTTTTCTTTCATCATATTTTTCTTTATTCCATGAATATTTTAGAAATGTGTTTTGAAATTTTTAAATGTAGATTTTTTTAAATATATTTTTTGTTATTTGTTTATGAATACTAGCTTTGTAGTCAGGATGTGTTCTGTATGATACTGATTCATCAGAATATGTTGAGACTTTATCTCCTAATACACACTCAATTTTCATAAATAATATATATTTAAAAGGTTATATTTTGCAGATGTTGGATGCAATGTTTTTTACATGTCTATTAATCAAATTCGTTCAAATATTATTTATCTTTTACTAATTTTTTGATCAATAATTAGGAGAGTTTATTAAAATCTCTCACTTTGATGGTGGATTTGCCAACTTCTCCTTGTGATTTTGTCAATTTTTGCATTCTATATTTTGAAGCTAAGTTATTGTTTGTACAAGTGCTCCCAATATTTTATTTTGAGAAGAGACCCCTACATACAATTTGAAAGAATAATTCAATAGGGGCACCTGGGTGGCTCAGTCAGGTTAGGCATCTGCCTTCAACTCAGATCATGATCCCAGGGTCCTGGGATCAAGCCCTGCATCAGGCTCAGTGGGAAGCTTGCTTCTCCTCTCATCTCACACTCTCTCTCACTATCTGTCCCTCTGTCTCAAATAAATAATCTTTTTAAAAAAGAATAATTCAACAAACATCCCTACATCTTTTATTTAGTTTCACAAATTGTTACCATTTTGTCACATTTTGCTTTCTCTCTTTTTTTAAATTTAAGATTTTATTTATTTATTCATGAGAGACACACAGAGAGAGAGAGAGAGAGAGAGAGGTAGAGACACAGGCAGAGGGGGAAGCAGGCTCCACACAGGGAGCCTAACGTGGAGCTTAATCCCAGGACTCCAGGATCACACCCTGGGCCAAAGGCAGGCACCAAACCACTGAGCCACCCAGAGATCCCCTGCTTTCTCTATTTCTATATGAGTATGTATGAATTTATACATCTTTTTAAAATTGAAACTCATTGTATAAAATTAACCATTTTAGAGTGTATAATTCAATGGCATTTAGTACAGTCACAATATTGTATAACCACAACCTTTATCTAATTCCAAAACATTTTCATCACCCCAAAAGAAAACCCAGGACCTATCGAGCAGTCATTCCCCATTTCTCCCTCCTTTTAGCTCTGGAACCACCAATCTGTTTTTTGTCCCTATGAATTTACCTATTACAGATAGTTCATAAAAATAGGATCATGCACTATATGACATTTTGTGTCTGGCTTCTTCCACTTAGCATAATATTTTTGAAGTTCAACCATATTGTAGCATATATCAGTACCTCATTCATTTTTATGGCTGAGTAATATATATACACCATATTTTGTTTATCCATTCATCTGTTGATGGACATTTGGACTGTTTCCACATTTTGGCTATTATGAGTAATGCTGTAATGAGTATTGACATCAGTATATAAGTGTCTGAGTCCCTGTTTTCAATTCTTTTGGATATATACATGGGACTGGAATTGCTGAGTCATATGGTAATGAAATGTTTAATTTTTTAGGAACTAGTGAACTATTTCCACAGCAGTGGCACCATTTTACATTCCCCCTAGCAATATATAAGAATTCCAATTTCTCCTCATCCTCATCAATACTTTTTATTTTGTGCTTTTGTTTTATTGTGATAGTCCAGTGGGTGTGAAGTGGTAGCTCATTGTGGTTTTGATTTGCATTTCCCTACTGACTAATGATGTAGAGCACTTCTTCATGTGCTTGTTTATCATTTGTATATTCTTTTTAACAGAAATGTCTATTCAAGTCCTTTGTGCACTTTTAAATTGGGTTTTTTGTCTCTTTGAGTTGTCTATATTCGAGGCACTGTATTCTTTTTTTTTTTTTAAGATTTTATTTATTTATTCATGAGAGACACACAGAGAGAGGCAGAGACATAGGCAGAGGGAGATGCAGGCTCCTTTGCAGGGAGCCCAATTGGGAGGGGGATCATGCCCCTAGCTGAAAGCAGACTCTCAAGCACTGAGCCACCTAGGTGCCCCTCGAGACACTGTATTCTTGTCAGATACAATTTGAAAGTGTTTTTCCATTCTGAGGTTGTCTTTTTACTTATTTAATAATGTTCTTTTATTTGCAAAAGTTTTAATTTGGTGAAGTCAAGTTTATCTAGTTTGTCTTCTGTTGCTCATACTTTTTTATTTTATTTTATTTTATTTTATTTTATTTTATTTTATTTTATTTTATTTTATTTTATTTTATTTTATTTTATTTTATTCATTTATTTATGAGAATACACAGAGAGGAGAGAGAGAGAGGCAGAGACAAAGGCAGAGGGAGAAGGAGGCTCCATGCAGGGAACCCAATGTGGGACTCAATCCTGGGTCTCTAGGATCACGCCCTGGGCTGAAGGCAGTGCTAAACTGCTGAGCCACCTGGGCTGCCCTGTTGCTCATACATTTAATGGCACATCTAAGAATCCATTGTCTGAGTACATGAAGATATACCCCTTTGATTTCTCCTAAATTTTTTCAGTTTTAGTTCTTACATTTAGGTCTTTGATCCATTTTGAGTTAATTTTTCTATGTGCTGTGAGTCAGAAGTCCAACTGCATTCTTTATATATAGATATTCATTTGTCCCAGTACCATTAATTGAAAAGACTTTTTTCTCCATTGATTAGTATTGACACTCTTTTGGACAATCAATTGACTACAGATATATAGGTTTACTTCTGGACTCCTAGTTTCATTCTGTTGCTCTATCAGCCTATTCTCATGTCAGTAAAACCTTGCTTTGATTACTTAACCAGGAAGAATGAGGCCTCCATCTTTGTTCTTTTTCCAGATGGTTTTGGCTATTCAGAGCTCCTTTTAGTTCTACATGAACTTGAAGATTGGCTTTCTGTTTTTGCAAAAAAAAAGGCCTTTGGAATTTCAGTGACTCTGTAGATCACTCTGGGTAGTATTGCCATATAGCAATATTGTTTTCTAATTCTTGAACACAGAGTATCTTTCCATTTATTTAGCTCTTTAATTTTTTTCAGTAATTTTTTATACTTACCAGTGTACAAGTCTTTCATCTCCTTGGTTAAGGTATTCTGAGCTATTTCTGTTTTTCGATGCTATTATAAATGGAATAGTTTTCTTAATTTCCTTTTTGGATTGTTTACTGCTGGTAAAAAGCAACATAAGTGATTTTGAGTGTTAATCTTACACCCTATAACTTGTTGAATTAGTTTATTAGCTGTATTAGTTATTTTTAAAAAAGATTTATTTATTTGAGAGAGAGAAAGGGCGGGAGAGGTAGAGGAAGAAGAGAGAATCCTAAGCAGACTCCTTGCTGAGCATGGACCCCACATGGGGCTTAGTCCCAAAACCCTGAGATCACAACCTGAACTGAAACCAAGAGTGTAGGATAGATTGTTTTCTAATTTACTCACTGAGGATATGGCTTTTGCAGATTCTTGATATGTGCAAAGTCCAAAATAATATCCTGCTTTCCTTGGGCCTACATTATCTCTTGTTTGCCATGTTCAATGCCTTTTAAAACTAAAACTCTAGGCCACCAAAAATGACAGATAGCTGGCTTCAGATTTCTTATATCTCTTTGGATTTATGATCTCCTTCTTCTTTATTTTGGCTTCTGAGGATCTCTCTTGCATTCTTGATAAATCAGTAAGTCAATCAAGGGTGTAAAAGAATTTTTAAAATTGGGGATCCCTGGGTGGCTCAGTGGTTTGGTGCCTGCCTTTGGCCCAGGGCGCGATTCTGGAGCCCCGGGATCAAGTCCCAGGTCAGGCTCCTGGCATGGAGCCTGCTCTTCCCTCTGCCTGTGTTTCTGCCTCTCTCTCTCTATCATGAATAAATAAATAAATAAATAAATAAATAAATAAATAAATAAATTTATTTTTTAAAATTTAACTAGCATTTAAAAAAAGGCTTTTAAAGATTATTTATTTGTTTATTTGAGAGAGAGTGAGAGTGAGAGAGCATGAACTGGGGGAGGGGCAGAGGGAGAAGCAGGCTCCCCACTGAGCAGGGAGCCCAGTGTGGGGCTTGATCCTGGGACTCCAGGATCATGACTTGAGCCAAAGGCAGAACCCCAAAAGACTGAGCCACCCAGGCACCCCTAACTGGCATTTTTAAGGTGTTTTGCACTGGGCATTTATTTGTTTTTATTTTTATTTTTTTTAAGATTTTATTTTTTTATTTGACAGAAAGCAAGAGAACACAAGTAGAGGGAACCACGGAGAGGGAGAAGCAGGCTCTCTGCTGAGGAAGAAGCCCAATGTTGGGACCTGCTTCCAGGACCCTGGGATCATGACTTTAGTCGAAGGCAGACGCTTAACCAACTGAATCACCTAGGTGCCCCAATTTTCTAAAAAAAGATTTATTTATTTATTTGAGGGGGGGCGGGGCATAAGCAGCGGGGAGGGGCAGCGGGAGAAGGAGAAGCGGGCTCCTTACTGATCAGGGAACCAGATGCAGGGCTCAATCCCAGGATTCCACCATCATGACCTGAACTGAAGGCAGATGCTCAACTGATTGTGCCTCCCAGGCTCCCCATGCACTGGGCATTTAAAAAGAAATTTGATAGGTAGTCTACCAAGAACTAGAATTTTATATTATTTCTAAATAAAGATAACCCCTACCAAATTTAGCTTAATCTTTCCCTTAATCTTAAATTGTCATGCCAATTTTCTTTTTTATTTCATTAATTTTTTAATTAAGTATAATAGTGAAGTGAACATCTTTCCTCCTTGTTTGTTGCTTTATTAATATTTTTATTATTTCTTGGGGATATTTTCGTGGGTTTTTTTGTTTTTTAAAGATTTTATTTTATTTATTCATGAGAGACAGAGAGAGAGAGAGAGAGGCAGAGACACAGGCAGAGGGAGAAGCAGGCTCCACACAGGGAGCCCGATGTGGGACTCGATCCGGGGACTCCAGGATCACGCCCTGAGCCGAAGGCAGGCGCCAGACCGCTGAGCCACCCAGGGATCTCCTATTTCTTGGGGATATTTTTGAGTAGGATTTCTGAGTCAAAAGTAAAATGACCACTGATTTGAAGGAAGTTTAGTAAGTAGTATCTGTAACAATTGGATGTAGGAGGTAAGGCAGAGGAAGGAAACTAGTATGAGTTTTTGGTTTAAGTAACTGGGTAAGTGATGATGTCATTAACTAAGATTGGGAATACAGGTTAAGGTGGGTGTGTGCGTGGGGAACGATAACAAGTTCAGTTTGGACATGTTGTCTCTGAGGTGATTATAGGTTATGTAGGTAGAGAAATTTTTGGTAGGCAGTTGCATATACAGGGCAGAGGCTCAGGAGAGGGTTTTGGACTACAGATATAAATATAGGGTTCATAAAATTGATAATGTCAGAACCCTGGAATCCATCAAATATATTTTCAGAGGCTTATGTGTTTGCTAAATAGATTTTTATATTAATGATTATATTCATGCTTTCCTTTAACAATAATCTGGATCATCTGGATGACTACTTTATTAATAGTGTTGCCAACTTACTTCAGTGTCTGCATTTGTATTTATGTTTATAATCTTGCTTGTGCCAAGTATCACAGAGCCCGGCTTACTATGTAAATGATGCAATCACGTCAAGTGAAGATGAAATGGTATCATTGTGCGCTCACTCATATGAATGAAGGTTTCATAGTAGCATGAATAGAGAACAGTGGTGGGAGAACTGAATCATCACATGGTACACAGTTAAATTAAATTAAAAAGAATGTATGCTATCAGCAGCCAGCCCCATATTCACATTCTGAGTTGACAGTTTAGCTTCAAAAAAAAAAAAAAACCCATAACCATCCACATAAATTAATGTTTATTTCAACTTAGGAGTTTATTTTTAGCTTTATTTGAATTTATTTTATAATGATTTGGTTGTAAACTTGTTAAGAGCTATAAAAATAAGAAATTTATACTTATTTTCATATTTAAGTAAGTAAACAATATTCTAATAAAATTAATTTTATCAACATTGAAAACTTAAATTTTTTTTTACATTATACAAATTTGCGTGTCAGACTTGGGCATGGATATAAGTGGGACTTGTCCAGAGAAAGTACAAAATGAGAAAGAAAGGGTGCTGAGAACAGAATGCTAGGAAGCAACAGTAATTAAGGAATGAATGAGAGGAAAGGGAAAACTAACAAACCCAGTATTAAGATGGGAATAAGGTGGTCAAAAGAGAAGAGAATTCTCAAAAGGATGAAATTGAAATGTCTTTAAAAGGCATATATGGTTTTTGCCCAAATACTTTCAGTTGAATGATAGTATCAAAAAGTCTTATCTTTTAAGCTGAAGGAGTAAGAACTAAGAATATATAGGAACTGTTTAAGAACAGTTTTTAAAAATGTGCTTGGTTATGATGAAAAGGAAAGAAAGAATGGTTCTGGAATGGAACATAACGACCTTATAAATGCAAGTCCTTGAGCATATTTATGTGCTAAAAGGAGTTAACGGAGAAAGGATTCCCATATATGTTAGAAGAAATAATGAACAAAATAGGATCTCAGAAAGTAAGAGACTCACTGTGATACAGATGACAAATGGTAGGATTTCCCCTTGAAAAGTAATGATAATGTTCCTTTGAGATGAGATATAAGAAAGTTTAAAACTGGAAACTGGAGTCAAACTCAATAGCTTTTAATTTTCTGTGAAGTAAGGACCCGAGTGATGGGGAAGTAGTGGTATAAGATTCATGAAAACAGTTTTGAGGATTTGTAATAGTTATGAGAAATGGGTAGGGAACTTTCCAACAATGTTGACATCTTGTTGAGATCTGGGTTCTAGTTTTGGCTGTGACCCTCACTGGCTCTCTGAATTAACCAAGTCATTTAACCTGTCTGAATATTTATAGAGTGAGGAATTTGGACTATAGCATTACTTCTTCTTTTTTTTTTTTTTTAGATAAAATGATTTCTTTATTGAATTATAATTGACATAATATATTAGTTTTAGATGTATAACAGTGATTTGATATTTTTTACACTGTGAAGTGATCGCTTGGTTAGGTCTAGTTACCATCTGTTACTGTACAAACTTGTAATATTATTGACTGTTTTATATGCTGCACATACATTCTTGTGACTTATTTACTTTATAACTGGAAGTTCATACCTCTAAATCCCCTTTACCTATTTTAGTCGTTTTCCTACCCTCTTCCCCTCTGGCAAGTACCAGTTTGTTCCCTGTATCTGTGAGTCCATTTCTGTTTTGTTTCATTTTTATTTTTTTAAATTTAAATTCAATTTGCCAACATATAGTAAAACATGCAATGCCCATCATATCACGTGCCCTCCTTAATGCCCATCACCCAGTTACTCCATCCCCCCACCTGGCTCCCCTTCAGCAACCCTCAGTTTGTTTCCTAGAGTTAAGGGTCTCTCATTATTTGTCTTCCTCTCTAATTTTTCCTCATTCAGTTTCCCCTCCTTCTCTTATGGTCCCTTGCACTATTTCTTATATTCCATATATGAGTGAAACCATATGACTGTTGTCTTTCTCCGATTGACTGATTTCGCTTAGCATAATATCCTCCAGTTCCATCCACGTCAATGTAAATGGTAGGTGTTCATCCTTTCTGATGACTGAATAGTATTCCATGCTTTGTTTTTTAGATTCCATATATGAGTGAAATCATATGTATTTGTCTTTCTCTGTCTGACTTATTTCACTTAGCATAATATGCTGTAGGTCCAACTTTGTTCTCACAAATGGCAAGATTTCATTCTTTTTTGTGGCTGAGAAATATTCCATTGTACATATATTACTACTTCTTCTTTACCCATTAATCTGCCAGTAGAAGCCCAGTTTGCTTGCATATCTTGGCTATTGTAAATAAAGGTTCAATGAACATAGGGATGCATATATCTTTTTGAGTTAGTGTTTTTGTTTTCTTTGGATAAATAACACAGAAGTGGAATTGCTGTATCATATAGTATTGCTATTTTTAATTTTATGAGACCCCCCCATACTGTTTTTTTATGGTGGCTGCACCAATTTTCATTCCCGCTAAGAGTGCACAAGTGTTCCCTTTTCTCCACATCCTCACTGACACTTATTTCTAGTCTTTTTGACAATAGCCATTCGAAATGTGGGAAGTGATATCTCACTGTGGCTTGATTTACATTTCCCCGATGATGAGTAATGTTGAGCATATTTTCATGTGTCTATTTGCCATATATATGACTTCTTTGGACAAATGTCTGTTCAGGTCCTCTGCCCATGTTTTAATCAGGTTATTTGGATTTGGAGGGTATTGAGTTGTGTTACTATCAATCCCTTATTCAATACATCATTTCTAAATATCTTCTCCCATTCAATAGGTTGCATTTAAGAAAAAAAAAAAGATTTTATTTTATTTGAGAGAGAGAATGAGCAAGAAAGAGAGGGAGCACGAACAAGTAGAGGAGCAGAGGGAGAGGGAGAAGCAGACTCCCTGTTGAGCAGGAAGCCAGAAGCAGGGCTCAATCCAGGTACTCTGGGATCAAGACCTGACCCCAAGGCAGATGCTTAACAGACTGAGCCATCCAGGTGCCCCATAGGCTGCCTTTTTGTCTTGTTGATGGTTTCCTTTGCTGTTCAAAAGCTTTTTAGTTTGATGTAGTCCCATTTGTTTATTTTTGCTTTGTTACCCTTGGCCTGAGGAGACATCCAAAAATATATTGCTAAAACCACTGCCTATGTTTTCTTCCAGGAGTTTCATTGTTTCAAGTCTTATATTTAAGTCTTTAATCCATTTTAGTTTATTTTTGTGTATCATGTAAGAAAGTGGCCCAGTTTCATTCTTTTGCATGTAGCTGTCCAGTTTTTCCAACACAGACTCGGTAATTTCTAAAGAGCTTTTAAGTTCCCAAATCATTTAATTTGGAACTCAGGCACTAAATCCTTTCTAATAAGAAATCTAGCACAATGAATATTTCTCCTTTAAGAGAAATATTATTAATAATAATATTAACTCTTTTAAGAGTTACTTTGGAAGTAACAACCAGGCCCTTTTAGATTACATTTAGTTTGAAAGTCTACATGGAGAATTAAAGAGCCAGTTAAAATAGAAAGGGAAAAAGAATAAAGACTTTTTTTTCTTGTTTTCAAACATACCAATCATCCACTGAAGCAAACAACCCACAGAAAGATACAGGAACTTGAATAAGAAAAAAGGTGAAATAAATTGTTGTCAGTGTCTTTTTGTGTTCTAACTCCTAGGAATTTGTAGTGAATTCTAGCTATGTGTTAAGTTATTGTGAAATTCCAGGGAGGAATTGAGGAAAATGAGACAGCCTGGAGGAATTTCTTGTAACAGAATCCACTCTAAAGGTCTAACTGCATAGCTTTAAGGAAGGAGTGGCTCCAAATAAATAGAGGCTTGATGATTGAAAATGTAAATTTAGTGGGTGCCCTCTCTGTGTTCTCAAGAATTTTGTTCATAAGTAAACTTTTTAAAATTTAAATTTAATTTACAATTTGCAGGATAAATCAACCAAAGTGACTTCCTAAATATATCTGCCCTTGTAAAGAGAGTTAAGACCACATTCAACAACCGTGGAATACCTCTTTATTTTTCCTGTGAGAAAGTTCTTTTTTTTTTTTTTTAGGATTTTATTTATTTATTCATGTGTGAGAGAGAGAGAGGCAGAGACATAGGCAGAGGGAGAAGCAGGCTCCATGCGGGGAACCAGATGTGGGACTTGATCCTGGGACTCCAGGATCACACCCTGGGCCCAAGGCAGGTGCCAAACTGCTGAGCCACCCAGGGATCTCCAGAAAGTTCTTTACATAAAAAAAAGCAATCTGACTTTTGCCTGAAATGCAAGAAAACCCAGGGCTACATGATTCATTGAGCTGCTTTTATGGAGCTGTGTACACCTATTCTACTCCATGCATATAGTCCTCAGCTAATAATGCCAGTGAACAGGAGACTTCCAGCAGAAGGAAGGGTTCCAGTCCTGCCAACTGTTACACTACTTATCTATTTACACTTCTGCTTCTCTCACCAGAATGTGAATTCCTGGAGGGCAGAGAAATTGTCTAATTCATCTTTTTATCCCTAGAGCCACTGACACATAGCAACTTCCCTTCCTAATATCTGCTTATAGGATAAGTAAATGATGTTAACCCATGATTCAGTGCCCCAAATAATAAAAAGCAGAGTGTATAATAATTTCTAAGCATCCTTAAGGTATGGGCAATAATAGTTCTTTTCAGTTATGCTAACATAAAACGTGGCACCTGGCATCTTTGAAAATTAAGCATATATATATAATATATATATATATATAATGTATATATATTTCCTAATGCATGTATAAGCATATGTTGTTTTGATTATTTCCACACATCTCTGGCAGGCAAACTTTTCTAAAGCACCATTTTTACTTTGTTATTCCCCTGATTAAGGACCCATGATGACTTCTAGTTGCATAATATATTGGTTTGGAGCCTTAGGACAATCCAATAAAAAGTAGAGTTTTCAATTAAGTTCAAGATTTCATCAGCATCGTGTGATGGAAATTACATAGAATTATGTTATGTGGCCATAATTATTAATCAGTACTTATTTGAATGCAAGGGAAAACAATTCAATCCAATTTAGTTTAAGCAAAAGAAAAGAAAGGAAGGAAGGAGGGAAGGACGGAAGAAGGAAAGAGAAAGAGAGAAAGATAAAGAGAAAATATTTCTTTGAGTTAATGGGAAGTCCAGGAGATTGTATGTGGCTGTAGGCATGGCTGGTTCCAGAGGTTCAAATAATGTCAAGACTCTGTCTGTGTTCCTTTCTCAGGATCACTTATTTCTTCTTGGCTTCATTCTTCAGTAGGATTTCTCATCTCTGAAGGCAATGTGGCCTCCAGTTGCCTTAAGCTCAATTCCTTCAAGTTTAGCAATCTCCAAAGTAGGGAGAATCATCCCAATTACATCCAGAGGAAAAGTTCTGGGGAGGACTCTACTTGGCCTAAACTGGGTCATGTACCCATTTCTTAATTAATTACTGTGGTGAAAGAATGGGATATTTTGGGGCCCTGGGTTGGCTCAGTCAGTTAAGCATCTGCCTTCAGCTCAGGTGATGATCTTGGAGTCCTGGGATTGAGCCCTGCATTGGGCTCCCTGTTCAGTGGTGAGCCTGCTTCTTCACCTCCCTCTACCCCTCCCCCTACTGTGCTCTTTCTCTCAAATAAGATCTTGAAAAAAAAAAAAAAAAGAATGGGATATTTTGACTGGCTAAATCTGGATCGCCAGTCCCTGCCTTGTGGGCATGGGAAGGTAGAGTCCCATCATGGCCGGTTCCTTCAAGATCATTTGGAATGGGGTAGGGCAGTTCTTCAAAGGAAAATGCATGACTATTATCAGAAGGGAAATGCATGGACAAAAGTAGCTTAAAAGTCTACTACACCAGGACTGAGATGGAGCTTGTATATGCAGGTCTGGAGACCAGCTGGCATCCATCCAGCTTGCTCAGGGGTCCATTCTCGATGACTGGTGTACATGCTGTACCATTGTTAACTATTTTGAATATCATCCCTGCATGACAGCATCTCACCACTTATGAGTTAAAAATAACATATGTAATGCAATATGAGCACCGTTGAACACATAAAAAGAACATTTATTTTTATGGAACAAAAATTACTTTACACCTAAACAAATATTTTTGGCAGAGTATTTTCCAGAGCCTGATAAGATTTGGAGCAAAAAAAGAGAATTGGTGAAATTACTGCCTTTTTTTTTACTTAAAGAAGAAGTAAATGACATGCATATATAGTCCTTCAAGAAGTGTTTGTATCATATTATCACTCTCCTCAATATCTAAAAGTGGTTTGGCTTTCCAATAATAAAACTGAATACTTCTGTCAGTAGTGAGCTTAGGGACACATGCACCAAAGGAAAGCTAAGCACCAAATCCCTAAGATGCCCTTCAAAACCAGTCATCCATTTAATTTGATCTATTAAACAAACTTAGCAGTTGGGATGCCCACACAGTGAGAAACGCTGCTTAGAGATGGAATTTTGGCTTTAATTGGAATCTTCTGTCCTTTATTAGACAACCATAAGCTTCCAATTATACACACCATCTTCATTTCAAATTATGGATTTATAAAACCTTATGAATTTTCATTCCTAGCAACAGATTTAGGAATAAACACAAGCTTCTGTCATGAACAAATATGAGGGGTTTTCTTTTCTCTTCTTCTCCTTCTCTTCTTTTTTTTTTTTTTTTCCCACATCCCAAAGGTCATTGATAATTGACTAAACTCCCACTGGGTATCCAGAGATGTGTTAGGTACTTGCAGCTATTAAAAGAAAACTTGAAAAATAATCCCTGTCCTTGAAGAATTTAGGTAATATGTCTCAGGAGAAAATAAATCAACAGAACTTAGAACAATAAGGTAACAATTAAATGACAGCTTTGCTGTTTCAACTATTGGTGTAATGACTTCCCCTTCATTTCAGTCTGTTGACATTTTATTCATTCTCCAGGGTCTGTTTCCAGAACTTTCCTTCATTTAGCTTTATTTGATTAATTGAATATAAGGTAGGGCCAACATTCCTTGGAACCACTCAGCCTAATACTTGACACGTAAAATGTCGTCAGTAGCTCTTTAGCATTGATAGATTCAGTCCAGCCTCTGTAGTCTGGTGAGAAGCCCAGACCACTCTCTTGCCATTTTCTCCCCTTGCTGGTCTACTTGCACGCTATTTTTGAAAGCAAACCAATCCTGGTACCAACTCCAAAGCTAGTTTAGTAAACAAAACAAAAAGTTACCAAATACTATGACTCTCCATAGGTAGTCTTCTCTGCATAGAACAGTCTTTTCCTAGGATGCCTGGGTGGCTCAGTGGTTGAGTGTCTGTCTTTGGCTCAGGTCGTAATCCCCAGGTCCTGGGATCAAGTCCTGCATTAGGCTTATTGCAGGCAGCCTGCTTCTCCCTCTGCCTGTGTCTCTGCCTCTCTGTGTCTTTCATGAATAAATAAATAAAAATCTTAAAAAAAAAAAAAAGAACAGTCCTTTCCTTTCTCTTCTCCCAATTTAGCTCTTGACAAACTCCCAGTCACCCATTAACCTAGCTCAGACATCACTCCCTCAATACGGTCTCTTCCCTTTCTACCCTGTCTCTGTCTTTTGTACTTGTTTTTATGATTCTGGGTGGTGAGGATTTGCTCCCCAATGTCTGTCTGCATTCTCCCTCTAGTGGGCAGCACCCAGCCCTTACTTAGTTTGGAATCCTGGGTGCCTCATAAGAGTTCCTGGCATACAGCAGGTCCTCCATAAAATTTTATTGAAATGAACTGGGTTGCATTTTACTAAGTTGGAGTGTAGAGGAGACTCAAAGCAGCTGAATATCCTAACTGAACCCTGGCTTTTATGTCAATGTTGAAAAGGGAAACGTTCTTAGAGAAGGGGGAAATGATAGGAGCAATGCCCCAGAGGGGAGAATGAGCCAGGTGAGAGCTGGGGACTGTGGATGATCATATCTGGCTAGAGTAGAGGCTGTAGAGTGGAAAGTGTTGGGAAATAAGGTCAGAAAGGCAGGCAGGGCCATGTTGTGGAAGACTTTGAATGTGAAGTAAAGGAGGTAAAACATGACGCAATACATACTGCAATTCAAGAAAATAAAAATTTAGAACTATCCCAAGTATCTGTGTAGAAAATGAGCTTTATCCCTCATCCTCCCTTTTGGAACTTACATTGTTACTGTTAGTATGTCACTTGTCCCAATTGGCCTGGAGTCACCTGAGCATAATAGTCTGAGGTTTGAACCAGAGTGTGATGTGTTGGGAGTCAGAAGCTCTGGAGTTGAGTTTCCGCTCTGGCACTAATTTGTTACCTGATATGGTGAAATCACCTCACCTCTCTAATCCCATGTTCTCATCTGTAAAATGAAGCAGAAGGTGGAATGATATAATTCACAATGTCCCTTTGATCTCTAGGAGTCTCTCTATGTAGCAAAATACTAATACTTAGGTAACTTATTAATCTATCTTTGCCCCTTGGTTTTGTTTGTTTGTTTACCTGATGACTGGGTTTCAGAGTTGCTTTATTAGACTGGTCTCTGACAGTCCCACAATCTGCTCTGCTGAAACCAGCCTCTGTGGTCTTTGCTACTATGTCACACCGAGAAAACCCTCCCCAACCTTCCACCCCTCCTTAAAAACCCAGCTCCAGCCCAACATCTTTCTTAAAGCTGTTCCTAATCTCTCCGACTCTCTGATATTTATTCCTTGCTTTTGGTGTTTAAAGATATTTTGTCTTGAGTTATTCTTTGTTTCATATTGACTTTTCTCTCTCCAGCCACTCTGTAAGCTTAAAATAAGGAACTGTTACATTCGGTATCTGTTCCTCTCCTTTACCCCACTCAACCCTGGTACAAAACTAGGCACAAAATAGACATTTAGTAAGGTTCTTAAATATTGAATTAATGATGTACAGGAAATATTACTAAAAATAGAAAAACTAAACCTTGACAAGGACATCAATAGGGCTTGGAATTAAAATTATGTAGCATATCAATGATTTTCTAGATGGTGTTTTGTATCTAGCAAAAGACTGCTTTGGGATAGGGTGATCTGTGAAGTTTCTGGTTTGTGGGCTTGTCTCAAATTAAAGAGTGGGTGGTACCAGGTCCTAGATATTCCAGCCAACTCAAGGAAAAGAGAATACAGAGAACTGTTTACTGAGTGACTTTGCTGTTGGACATGTCCCAAGTGCAGCTTGAGAACATCGGGCAGAGTTACCACCCTGCTGCCACAACCTCTGCCAACTTGGCTAAGAAGCAGTGAAGTTGACCTGTCTTTTGGCTCTGGAACAAGGCAAGGGAGCACACCAGCAGGCATGGGAAGGAAGAAGTTGTGAAATGAAAGACATGAAAGAGATGACTATGAGCCTTTTTCCTGTTTTTCCCTATTACCCTGAATCTCTCTTCTGCCTCCTGGATACCTGTAAAGTGGTATAAATCCGAACCTTGTACTTTATACCAGGTGGGGTGTGGGGCTCTGGGGGTCTAGCTGGGGGTAACAGAAGGCAGTGAGGATCACTTTTGTTTCCTAAAGTGGTCCTATGATAAAAGGTTTGAAAATCACCATTCTATTCAGCTGAGGTCCTTAGCCTTTAAACAAACTAATGCGTAAGATGCTCAAAGCAAAATAGAGGGAAGTTCACTCACTGTTGGAAGTAATAGTTGAGTTCTAGATCTAGCAGGGTTGGAGCTCTCTTGATTGTAAATTAGCTCACGGGAGTCGGAACTCCAGATCCTGCTTTTGCTCTCAAACTGCCTCAGGCCTCAGCCTGTTTCTCATAGGAAAGTCTAGAAACCATGGATTCATTGTATGCCCCCACCCTTTCTGACATGCCCCAAAGCTCTTAGGGTTTCTAACAGAAGAAGGGGGCATTGCATTGATTTGTCTTACTGTGTGTGGAAAATGTAGGAATAACTCCCATGTGTCATCAACCATTCAGTCAGCACTTAGTTCCTTAGCAGGGGAAATGGTAAGATTTATTAGGGAAAGTATCTGTCATACCATATAAATAGATGCACAGTTAAGGCAGATGCAGCAGGCAGGGTGTACGTTTCTGTGTGCCTGAGCATAAGGAACTCATTAAGAACTCCTCGGAAAAATCAGTCATTTGGGAAGATGGCAAACATAAGGATACACTTATATTTTGATGCAAAATATTCCTCAAAACAGTAATTTTGGCTCTAAATGCATTGTTGGGGTACAAGTAATTTTAATTAAAAATGCTTTTTGTTTTAGTGTTTTACTTTTGAGAAAACAAATGCGAGTGATAAAAGCAGCCCAAGAGTAGGAAAAGGTACATAAAACAGGTCTCTTTTCTACTGCTGACCCCAGGCCCCAGCTTCCTCCCCCTTTAGAGATCATCATTATCCATTTATTTTATATCATTCAGAAATATTCAACACAGATGACCCTCCTTTTTCGTTTTTACACAAATGGTAGTCTACTTGTCATATTCCTCCACAACCTACTTTTTTTTCCTTAACAGTATGCCTTGGAAATCATTCCTTATAGTCTGTACATATGGCCAGCCTCATTGTTCTTAACAGATTTAACTGATGTTGACATCTTGCCATAATGGCTTTAGGGTTTTTTTGTTTTAACAATACAGATATATTTTAACCACAGCCCCATTGCTCAGTTCTGTTGCTCTCTGCCCAAAGGTAATCACTATCCCCCAATTAGCATGTATCCTTCCTGCCTGGTTGTCATATATTTACTATGTTTGTATTTAGTATTTCATTGTGAGATTCTAGCACCACAATTTATCCACAATTGTGTTTTTGAACATATAGTTTGTTTTCAAGTTTTGCTGTTTAATACATACAATGCTACAATGAACATTCTTTTTTATGTCTCTCTGGGCACATGTATGTGAATTTTTTAGGATGTATATCCACAAGGAGAATTCTAGGTCACAGTGCATGTGCATACCAACTTCATCTGATATTGCAACATTATTCACCAGTGTGGCTTTTAGCAATGCACATTCACACCAACCACATTTAGAAGTTTTTTTCTTTCTCTTTCTTTCTTTCTTTCTTTCTTTCTTTCTTTCTTTCTTTCTTTCTTTCTTTATCTTTCTTTTTTTCTTGCTTCCTTTTTTTTCTCTTTTTCTTTGTTTCTTGATTGTTTGCTTTCTTTGCTGTTATTGTTATTGTTGTTGCTACATTCTTACCAACACTTGGGCTTCTCAGACTTCTAAAATGTTGCCAAGCTGATAGGGATGAAATAGTACCTCATTGTGGTTTTAATTTGCATTTATTTCTGAAGGTATCTTTTCTTACTTTTTGGCTATTCAGTGGCCTCTATAAATAATTATCGAAAACTTTGACAATTTTTCTACCATATTACTTGTTTTTCCTTATTGAGTAGTAGGGATTATTTTATATTCTGGATACTAATACAAATAATAGTTTGTATTATAATTAATTTCTCCTAGTCTGTGGCTTGCATTTTTACTATTTATGGTGTCTTTTGTCTAATGCAGTTTTATATTTTAATGTATTGAAATTCTTCGTGCTTTTAGTTTTTTGTTTAAGGAAACCCAAAGAAATGTAATGAAGACATTCTCTTATACTTTCTTTATAACTTTTAAGATTTTCCCCCATACTTTAAAATTTTTAATCCGTGTGAGCTGTATTTTTATTATGGTATGAAGTAGAGATCTAAATACTCCCTCCTCCCAGGATATGCACTGGCTATGACTGGTTCTCTTGGCACCGTTTATCTAATGGTCACCATTCCCTGCTGACATGTAAAGCCATCTCTGAACCATTCCAAGTTTCCATATATGTATAGGTCAGTATTGACTTATTTTTTTCATTATGCTCATTTGGCCTGTTTTTATATCCTTGTCTCAATACTGCACTATTTAAATAACTGTGGCCTTATAATTAGTCTAGTAGGGCAAATATCCACTTAGTTTCCTTTTTCAAAACTTTCTTTGCAGTTTTGTTTCTTTTACTTTCCACATGAACTTTAGGGTAGGATTGTTAAATTCCATGAAAAGTCTTGTTGGGATTCTGATTGGAATTATAATGATTCATAGATATATTATAAATTCACGGGGAGAGCTGCTGGATTAGATCTATTATAAATTCACGGGGAGAGCTGCTGGATTTACACAATTATATCTTTCAATCCTTCAGTGTCTTATCACTTATCCAGTGCATCTTTTACATAATGTTTTTTAATTTTACCAAATAGTCTTGAATATATTTCCTTGGATTTTTGCCTAGGTATCTACTGTAAATGAGACATTTTATATAAATATACATAAGTATATTATTTTTTATTTTACACTCTAAATATATCCAGAGTGCTGAATTCTCCTATTTGTTTGAATTACTTACTTATAAATTCTTTTGCAATTTCTATGTAAATAATCCCATGGTCTGCAAATATGAGAAATTTTCTTCCTTCTTCTTTCTTCTTCTTCTTTCTTCTTTCTTCTTCTTTTTTCTTCTTTCTTCTTCTTCTTCTTCTTCTTCTCCTTCTTCTTCTTCTTCTTCTTCTTCTTCTTCTTCTTCTTCTTCTCCTTCTCCTTCTCCTTCTCCTTCTCCTTCTCCTTCTTTTTTAAAGTGTCACACTGGCTAAGACTCTATACAGTGTTTAAGAGAAGTTGTGATAACAGGTATCCTTGACTTGCTCTTGACTCTAAAGAACACATGTCTAATGTTTTACCACTAAGTAAAATATTTTCTAGGGGTTTCTGATAGATACATATAGAAGAGACTGCCAACTCCCTCAGTTTTGGTTGGTTCTCTCCTTTTTCTTAAGTAGAATCTATTTCTTTCTTTCTTTCTTTCTT
The DNA here is from genome assembly GCF_048164855.1 of Canis lupus baileyi. Lineage (NCBI taxonomy): Eukaryota > Metazoa > Chordata > Mammalia > Carnivora > Canidae > Canis > Canis lupus. The sequence continues at coordinate 25,431,133 of NC_132869.1, read as the reverse complement.
TCTTTCTTTCTTTCTTTCTTTCTTTCTTTCTTTCTTTTTCTTTCTTTCTTTCTTTCTTTCTTTCTTTCTTTCTTTCTTTCTTTCTTTTTTCTTTTTAGGGAGAGAAGGGCTGAGGGAGAAAAAGAGAGAATCTTTTTTTTTTTTTAAGATTCTATTTATTTATTCATGATAGACACACAGAGAGAGAGGCAGAGACACAGACAGAGAGAGAAGCAGGCTCCATGCAGGGAGCCCAATGTGGGACTCCTGGGACTCCAGGATCACACCCTGGGCAGAAGGCAGGTGTTCAACCATTGAGCCACGCAGGCATCCCTAGAGAGAATCTTAAGGAGGCTCCAAGCAAAGCACATAGAGTGATGTGGGGCTCTGTTTCACAAACCTGAGATCATGACCTGAACTGAAATTAAAGAATCAGATGCTTAACTGACTGAGCCACCCAGGTGCCCCAGAATCTTTCAATTTTATCTGAAGATATGTCTGCCAAGAAAATGCCTGCATTTCCCAGCCACCTTCAACTACATGAGGGCACATAACTTAGTTTCTGCCATGGGAATGTAAGTTTGCAAATTTCAGTCTATCCTAAAGGGGAGCACTTTCCCCCTTTCTACTTCCTGTAGCCTGGAATGCAGATGTGATGACTGGAATGGGAGCAACATTTTGGACTTGAAGTAATCTTAGAAATAAAGATTACATAACACATAACAAAATGATAGAAGGAATTTGGCTCTGGAACATCTAACTAGTCTTTTACATGAGAAGTAAAATTCTGTATATTTTGGAGGTTTTTTTGCCACTAATAGCCAAGCCCAATCCTATAACACTCTTCACCAGGATAATGAGGTTGTAGTCCATTCCCAGCTTGCCAGTAGTTTTTCTTTTTTCCATAAATTGCACTTTTAAAAAATATTTATTTATTTATGTATTTATGTATTTATTTATTTATTTAAAAGACAGAGAGAGAGAGCGAGAGCGAGTGCATGGGGGCAGGGCCAGAGGGAGAGAATCCCAAGCAGACTCCCTGCTGAGCTTGGACCACCCCCCCCCCCCAACCGGGGGCTTGCTCTCATGAGCCTGAGATTGTGACCTGAGTGAACCAAGAGTCAGATATTTAACTGACTAAGCCACCTAAGTGCCCCCATAAACTGTACTTTTATAATTGCTCATCCATACTGATGAGATGAATTATATTGATAGATTTCTTTTAGCCATCTTTGGAATTCTGTCATTATATACTTTTAGAGGTTGTACAAAGATTTGATTTCTTACTTTTCCTAAGGTTTTCAAATGAAAAATTTTAAACTAGAACAGTTGGCCTGCACAGTGAACACCCATATATCAACCACCTAGATTCTACAATTAATCTTATTATATTTGCTTTGTGCCTTATTTATTATGATGTGTTATAAATGCATTACTTAATTTAGTTAGATAATATTTAAAAATATTCATGCACATGTGTTCAAGAGTGAGAATAACTAAATATTTTCTTGTTTCATATTGTCTTTGCACAATTTGGGTATCAAAAATATACTTCTCTCATACAATGAAGCAAGGATCTCTTCTACCTTTCATTGAAAATGTCTGTATGATACAGGAAATAAATTTTGAAGATTTGGTTGAACTCACCTATGTGGGTAAATACTTGGTTGGCATAGTGCTTTTTAATGGGTATAGCTTTTTTTTAAATTGATGTATAGTTGACATAAAATGTTATATTAGTTTCAGGTGTACAATATAATGATTCAACAACTTCATATGTTATGCTATGCTCAACCCATGTAGCTACTGTTTCTTACCATACAACACTATTATAATACCAGTGATTACATTCTGTATGCTTTCATCCCCATGACTTATTCATTCCATAGCTGGAAGCCTATACTTCCCACCCCCCTTCACTCATTTTGCCCATCCTTCTACCCCCCTCCTCTCTGGGAACCATCAGTTTGTTCTCTTTGTATTGTATTCATTGTATTCTCTTTGTATTTATGGGTCTGTTTCTACTTATGTTTGTTTGTTTTTAAGATTTTATTTATTTATTCATGAGAGATACAGAGGAAGAGGCAGAGACATAGGCAGAGGGAGAAGCAGGTCCCCTGCAGGGAGCCTGATGTGGGACTCAATCCCAGGACCCCAGGAGATCATGACCTGAGTCCAAAGGCAGGGCATGATGGCTCAGTGGCTGAGCCACCTAGGAGTCCCTGTTTGTTTATTCCTTTGTTTCATTTTTTTATATTCTACATACAAGTGAAATCATATGGTATTTGTCTTTCTCTGTCTGACTGACTTCACTAGCATAATACCCTCTGAGTCCTTCCATGTTGTTGCAAATGGCATGATTTCATTCTTTACAGCTGAGTAACATTCCATCATATGTATATACCTCATCTTCTTTATCCATTCATCTATCGATTGATACTTGGCTTGCTTCCATATCTTGGCTATTGTAAATGATGCTTTCAGGAACATAGAGGCTCATATATACTTTTTTGAATTAATATTTTCATTTTCTAAGGGGGAAATACATCGCAATACAAGCATCCATTCAAAAACTGGAAAGAACTCAAATACAAAAGCTAACCTTACACATAAAGGAGCTAGAGAAAAAACAGCAGATCCTACACCCAGCAGAAGAAAAGAGTTAATTAAAATTCGAGCAGAACTCAACGAAATCGAAACCAGAAGAACTGTGGAACAGATCAACAGAACCAGGAGTTGGTTCTTTGAAAGAATTAATAAGATAGATAAACCATTAGCCAACCTAATTAAAAAGAAGAGAGAGAAGACTCAAATTAATAAAATCGTGAATGAGAAAGGAGAGATCACTACCAACACCAAGGAAATACAAACGATTTTAAAAACATAATGAACAGCTATACACCAATAAATTAGGCAATCTAGAAGAAATGGACGCATTCCTGGAAAGCCACAAACTACCAAAACTGGAACAGGAAGAAATAGAAAACCTGAACAGGCCAATAACCAGGGAGGAAATTGAAGCAGTCATCAAAAACCTCCCAAGACACAAGAGTCCAGGGCTAGATGGCTTCCCAGGGGAATTCTATCAAACGTTTAAAGAAGAAATCATACCTATTCTACTAAAGCTGTTTGGAAAGATAGAATGGAGTACTTCCAAATTCGTTCTATGAGGCCAGCATCACCTTAATTCCAAAACCAGACAAAGACCCCACCAAAAAGGAGAATTACAGACCAATATCCCTGATGAACATGGATGCAAAAATTCTCAACAAGATACTAGCCAATAGGATCCAATAGTATATTAAGAAAATTATTCACCATGACGAAGTAGGATTTATCCCCGGGACACAAGGCTGGTTCAACACTCGTAAAACAATCAATGTGATTCATCATATCAGCAAGAAAAAAACCAAGAACCATATGATCCTCTCAATAGATGCAGAGAAAGCATTTGACAAAATACAGCATCCATTCCTGATCAAAACTCTTCAGAGTGTAGGGATAGAGGGAACATTCCTCGACATCTTAAAAGCCATCTACGAAAAGCCCACAGCAAATATCATTCTCAATGGGGAAGCACTGGGAGCCTTTCTCCTAAGATCAGGAACGAGACAGGAATGTCCACTCTCACCACTGCTATTCAACATAGTACTGGAAGTCCTAGCCTCAGCAATCAGACAACAAAAAGACATTAAAGGCATTCAAATTGGCAAAGAAGAAGTCAAACTCTCCCTTCGCCGTTGACATGATACTCTACATAGAAAACCCAAAAGTCTCCACCCCAAGATTGCTAGAACTCATACAGCAATTTGGTAGCGTGGCAGGATACAAAATCAATGCCCAGAAATCAGTGGCATTTCTATACACTAACAATGAGACTGAAGAAAGAGAAATTAAGGAGTCAAGCCCATTTACAATTGCACCCAAAAGCATAAGATACCTAGGAATAAACCTAACCAAAGAGGTAAAGGATCTATACCCTAAAAACTATAGAACACTTCTGAAAGAAATTGAGGAAGACACAAAGAGATGGAAAAATATTCCATGCTCATGGATTGGCAGAATTAATATTGTGAAAATGTCAATGTTACCCAGGGCAATATACACGTTTAATGCAATCCCTATCAAAATACCATGGACTTTCTTCAGAGAGTTAGAACAAATTATTTTAAGATGTGTGTGGAATCAGAAAAGACCCCGAATAGCCAGGGGAATTTTAAAAAAGAAAACCATATCTGGGGGCATCACAATGCCAGATTTCAGGTTGTACTACAAAGCTGTGGTCATCAAGACAGTGTGGTACTGGCACAAAAACAGACACATGGATCAGTGGAACAGAATAGAGAACCCAGAAGTGGACCCTGAACTTTATGTATATCTCTAAAGAGCTGTCCATTTCATTAAATCATCAATTTTTTTGTGTAATGATATTCACTGTATTTTCTAGGGCTTTTAAAAACTTTGACTCTCTTTGTAGTCATGGCCCTTTCCACCTACTTTTTTTTTCTCTTTTCCCATCAATCAATTTTGCCAAGTTTGCCTATTTTATTAACCTTCAGAAAGAACTAGCTTTTGAGTCATTCGATTCCTTATTCATTCTCCCCTTTCATCTGTTTCTCTTCCTTTTGTTATTTCTTTTCTTCTGCATTCTCTGTATTTAACTTTTTGAGGTATATGCTTCCTTCTCTTCTATTATATGCATTTAAAGCTCTGAATTTCTTACTAAATACTGCTTAAGTTGCATATCATACATTTTGGCACTAGCATTTTAAGTGTCTGGACAGTGCTAAACATTTGGTAATTTCCATTACTTTTTCTCCCTTGCTTAATAATTATTTGGAAGCTTCTAACATGAGTAGGGCAGTTTAAGTATTATATTGATTTAAAATTTTATCTCATTGTTATCAGAGAACATGTTTTATATGATTTTGGGTCATTAGTATTCATTTGAAATTTGCTTTTTGACATATTATAGTAAATTTTTATGAATGTTTCACATGTGCTAGAAATAATGTATATTTTGAACTTTGGGTGTAGGATTACTTATGTTGTTTATGTCTTCTACAACTATAATATTGATTTACACACACACACATTTGAGGTTCCAAATTACTATTTCTTCAATGTGAACTATTCTATTTATCCTTGTATCTTTATATAATAACCCTCCTTTTGCCTTAAAGTTTAAAGATTGATTTTGATATTATTATTTTTTAAATTTTTGTTAAATTTTAGTATGTTATTCAGCATAATGACCTCTCCATCATCACTTTTTTTTCCATCATCATGTTTTAAGTGTATTTATTAATAAGTAGTACATGGTTGAATTTTTAAAAGCCCTTATGAAAATCTCTTTTAGTAGGCAAATTCAATATATTAATATTTATATGTACTTTGATTATTGACCTATTTGGACTTTGTGCTATCATTATGTTGTTTTCTGTTTACCATTCTTTAATTTTTTTTTCCTCTTCTACTTTCTATTAGATTGATCTAGTTTTTTTTTTTAAGACTTTATTTATTTATTTGAGAGTGAGAGAGAGAGCATTCACAAGGGGGTAGTGGGAGGAAGGAGGGCAGAGGGAAAGGGAGAGAATCCCAAGCTGATTCTGCACTGAGAGCAGAGCCTGAGGCAAGGCTCATCTAATGACCCTGAGATCATGACCTGAGCAGAAACCAAGAGTTGAATGCTACACTGACTGAGCCACCCAGGAGTCCCTCGGTTGATTTAGTTTTAAAATGTATTTTCCTCTCTACTAGAACTTTGCTATTTTCCTAGGATTAGGATTAAAATTAAAAAGTCCTGTATGGAAAAAAAATGTCATGTATGAGAATTAAACCACAAGCTTCCATACTACTTTGCCAAGCTGAGTGGTTGGACTTTTCAACTTATCTTTCCATACTTCAAGGGTCTTCCTTCAAGGACAGTACTTGGGTCCCCAGAATCTATGTTTCAGGAAGCTCAAGGAGCTGCTTTATTCAGTTTCTGAACTTGAATAGAGAAGGTGGCCAAGGGCCTGGGCTGGGCTAAGGGCCAGGTCTTCTTTGCCCAAGGCCGGGGGTCAATATGACAGACAAGGACACCTGAAGAAAACCCTGAACAAGAACTATTTAGACCATCAAGTACATCAGAGGGTCAACTCACACTGAACCCACTATGGTTTTGTTTTTTCTTTTTATTCTGAATCCTTTTCCCCCCCTTTTGGCCTCAGCTGTTTGTTAAAAAAAATTATTGAATTTTAACCAGCATTTCCATGTAGTTATCAATCTGCTACACTCTAAAAAGCTGTGGTAGTTAATTTACTTATCTTACAGAATGTTTATAGGTTCCAAGTCTCACCTTCCACCTCAGATCTTTTAGTTTTTGTCTGTTTTCCTCAGCTTCTGCTTAGCCAACTTACAAGTAGATTATTATTATTTTTTTCCCATCTTACTCCTTGGCATTGATGATTCATTTTGAAGTTCTAAGTGACTGTTCTGGCCTTTCCTCAAATCCCCTTGTCTCTCAGATTGAGGCAGGGAACCCACCCCGCTGCCCTGTGCACAAGCCCTTGGATATCATACACCAATAGTCCAGGTAGGAAAGCTGAAGTTTCTGGGTGTGTGACCTTTCCCTTGTCTTCCAGTAGTTTCTAAAATGATGTCTGTGACAAATCTCAGCCTTCCTGGCTGCACACAGTCCTGGTTTTGTTGGAAACATACCCAGCTGGAAGCAGTTGACATGCCCAGACCTTCCAGCATTGGGCTTTCCAATATAACATGTTGGGGCCCTTATATCCTGTCGCTTCTTTTTGGCTAGGTGGCTCCCTCCAGTAACAGGCATTCCCTGGGCAGCTGTCTGAGTTAACATCTGAGTTTGGCCAGCACTGGCCCAGCTGTGGTTCCTGGCATTGCCACTCATGAGCAAATTCCCTAGTGAGCCCAAAGGGCTGCCTTGATTTCTTTTTGAGGAATGATTATCTTGGAACAAAGCCAGCTTCGTAGGTATAAGACCAACGCAGTTATACTGGCTTCTCACTCAAAAAAATCAGTAATTGCATTAATACTCTGCTACTGCTATCTTGACATTTTAAAACAACTTTTGAATAAAATTTAAACGTTTCAATTTTGTACTAGGCTCCAAAAACTATGTATCCCTCTTCTTAGGAAAAACAGAGAACATCACTGGCTCTCAGAGAAGTGGACTGGCGCTTATTGACTAACCCAGCTTCTTAGGAGTCCAGGGCAACAAGTATTAATTAGGAGTAATTATTAAAAGATGTATTTTTAGGTGTAGTACCATATCCTGCAGAGCTTACATTATGGGAATCTTCCTTCTCCATAAAGTATTTTAGTGCTTCAGGAAAGGGAAGTAGGTACACCTCTAGAATAGCCGTCCAATAGACCTTCAATTACATTAACAAGAATGTTAATGTTCTATATTCTTGCTGTCCAGGGTGGTGGGCACCAGCCACATGTGGCTACTGAGAACTTGCTATGTGGCTAGCATGAGGACCTGAAATTTCTAAATTTTAATTTTATTTATTTGTTTATTTATTTATTTTTAAGGGTTTTATTTACTTATTCATGAGAGACAAACAGAGGCAGAGACATAGGCAGAGGGAGAAGCAGGTTCCCCGTGGGGAACCCGATGTTGGACTTGATTCCAGGACCCTGGGATCATGACCTGAACCAAAGGCAGACACTCAACCACTGAGTCACCCAGGTGCCCCAATTTTAATTATTTTAAATAGCCATGTGGGGCTACTGACTACCAAACTGGACAGTGTAGCTATAGAAAAAATAATTTCTGACCTTTGAAACTTTGATTATATTTTGTACTGACTCCACATCAAGACTTAAAATTAGGCTTTGTCCAGAAAGGATTTTTAAAATTCAGATGTGGGCAACCCTGGTGGCTCAGTGGTTTAGCGCCGCCTTCAGCCCAGGGCCTGATCCTGGAGATCCGGGATCGAGTCCCACATCAGGCTCCTTGCATGGAGCCTGCTTCTCCCTCTGCCTTTGTCTCTGCCTCTCTCTCTCTCTGTCTCTCATGAATAAATAAAATAAAATCTTTAAAAATAAAATAAAATTCAAAAAAAAGAAAAAAAGAAAATTCAGATATAAGGCATATCTACAACTAGATAGGGGAACTCAAAGCACAGTGTTTTTTTTCTCAAGTATTGAGAAGATATCCTTCCTACCAATGAAAGCTAAGCCATGAGTCTCATTTCTAGAAGGGAAATCTTACATGGATGAATGAATTGTCTAAAGACTGCCCCTTCCAGTTTTAAAGGATTATGGAAGAAATAAGGAAGACAAAGAAGAAACAAGGTCAAAGGTCAGAGTCTAGGCAGGGAAAGATAGTGAGGAGGTGTAGTGGGAGGTGAGTTGACAGATAAGCTTGAGCCATCCCTCCTGGGCCCACATGACCTGGTATACAATGGATCCAGTAAGTTCCGTGTGTTTTGAGAGCACAGAAGTACATCACAGGGCTCTGGTCAAAACAAAAACGTAGCTGAATAGGAACTTTAAGAAGGCCTTAGAACCACAGATTTCAGAGATAGATAGTACTTCATTTTAGAAAGCCACACCAGAAAAACTATACCTTAGTGGTCACCAGTCCAGGGAACAGAAAATCCAGGCACTCCACTATTCACCAGTAAAGATCCAGATGATACTATCTCTGCTACCACGGGTCATCAAAACTCTTACGGAGACCAATACACACAGATGTTATCTTGAAGGACACAAATGAAGAGAAAATTTGAAAGACCATTTTACTTAAAGAAATGAAAGAGAATTCACATACAGGAGTTATTGGTATTATTGAATTGAACTAAATTTAACTGAATGAGATAAATTTAGGATTCTTTTTCATAGTTCCCTGTGGATGAGCAGATGTATTACAAGGAAATAAAGAAGCTTCATTTTCTTTGCACATGTAAGGGCAGAGTGAGTGAATTTGTAATTCTACTCCAAATATGTTTGCCTTCCTGCCAAGCCAGTTGCAGGCAACAATTCTGTTCACAGGCTTTAGCAGAGGTGGAATATGTGGCAGGAAGAGGAGGGAGGATGCTAACCTGCTGTTTTGAACATAGGGACCAGCATTATGAGAGAATTGGCCACTTTACTCATAGACACATGTCCTTTCTTCAAAGGTACTAGCAACTTCACATGGGCAGTTCATTGGGGGCTATCCAGAAGGCAGATTTTCTCTTATCACCTACCTGGACATGGAGAAGGTTGTAGATACTTCTGCATACTGGTCCAAGAGCTTTGAGAACAATGGGAGAAGCTCAGTCTGTCAGATTATGGTGTCATTTTGCCTGTGCAGTGCCTTACTCATCTTCTAGTGCTGAATGAATCACATCTGGAATCAAGGAGGCAAGATCTATTTGGGCAATATGCTAATTATTTATCTGGATCTAACATCCCATCAGTCCCTCGCCATACTGTAACATGTAGTCCCTCTGTGGGCTACATCTCCACCTGCAGGCCAACCCTGAGAAGTACATGTTCAAGAAAATGGAGGAATTTCTGGGTTGTGTTCTGTTCAGCCAAGACATCTGCATTGTGATTCACATGTTCATGTCCTAGAGTAAGAACCCACATGGTTCATTACATATATTTAGCAATTCCTGAATTTATTACAAAATTTGTTACATACTTCTTTTCCTTGGCAGTTAGAATAACTGACACTGTCAAAAGGAAAGAAGGCTTTTTTTTTTTTTCATTCTCAGAGGCAGATCCAGCTTTCCAATAAGCCTTGCATAATTCCTCCAACCTTCCACTAGCCTACCTGACTCAGCCCAATCTATATGAATGTCTGCAGCTATTCAGATGAGAAACATTAGACCCCAGAGGACCCAGCCCTCATGCCTCCACCCTCTTGGGGCTCCTTTCCTGGAAAATTGGCTTTTGGAAAAACTCAAATGTTCATCCTTTTTGGGAATGAAGATTACTTGTCATAGAGACTAGAGTAGCTAAGATAAGTGCAGAGACTCAGTTTGCATGAGTGTCATCTTTTCAAACGCTTTAGGTTTACTATTTCATACCCAGTTCTGGAAAGGATAGAACCATGAATGTAGACCACAGCACCAATCCTGAAAATCATCTGGATGGGAATTTTGAGGACAACCAGTCCTGGCCATCAGGTACAGATAGGGGCCCAATAATTGGATTTTTATTATATCTAGGTGTAAGAAGAATAAAGTGGTTAAAAATGGGCTTTATTTTTAAAAAATGGGCTTTAAATTTACATTCTGAGGTTTCTTACTCCATTCAGGATTCTGTAACAAAATACTACAGAATTAGTATCTCTACACAACAAGAATTTATTGCTCAGAGTTCAGGAGGCTGGTAGTCTGGGTCATGGCGCCAGCATTGTCACCTTCTGGTAAGGGCCTCTTACTGGTTCATAGCCAACGCCTTCTCACTGTTTCCTCACATGGTGGAAGGGGTTAGGGATCTCTCTGAAGCTCTTTTATAAAGGCACTAATCCCATTCATGAGTGTTCTTAAGTACCTCCTAAAGGCTCTACCCCCAAAACCATCACTTTTGGGGATTAGGATTTGACATATGATTTTTCGTGGGGACACATTCAGACCATAGCATGGATGAATGGTAAAGCCAATAGCTGCAGTGGAGAACACTGTGGGAGAAACAGGTTTGGGAGATAAGATCAAGTTCTATTTTAAAAAAATGTTCAACTTGAAATTCTAATTAGACATCTAATGGAAATGTCAAGTAGGTGGCATGATGTGTTTGTTAAGTCTGGAGCTCAGGGGAAACGTCAGGACGGGAGAATATATAGATCTGGGAATTATTGACAGGGAGATAGAAATGAAAGCCATGGGACTGGATAAATCTCCTCCAAACTGTGAGTGAGTGTATTTAAAGAACAGGAGAGGTTTAGACAAATTTAAAAATCAGGAATAAGTGGAAGGAGCCAGCAGACTAGGAAGAAGCCAAGCAGGAATGTAGGAGGAAGGCTGAAACAGTGTTGACTCAGAAGCCGGGTGGTCTACTGAGTCAAATGTTGCTGAGAGATCCAGTGAGGGAAGGACTGGGAATGGCTCAGTGGATTTAGAGGGATGAAGCTCATTGGTGATCCCGAGAATAAGGGCTTTGGTAGAGCTGTAGAGAAGAAAATGAATGGAGAACGATGAAAAGAGACTGAAGTGAGCAAGTGGAGACATTCAGCATTGACCACTAATTTTAGGAATGGTGATGGAGGTGGATCTGAGCAGGGGGAGGGGGTAGATGGAGGAGGGCATAGATTCAGGGAAGGACAGTTTTTTTTTTTTTTTTTTTTTTTTTTTTAAGGTGGGAGATATTCTAGCTATATGCCAACAGGAGCATATAAAGGAAGTATGGAAACCCTAAAGAGAGTAAGTGATGGAAAGTGCAAAGCCTTTGAATAGGTTAGAGAGGTCCAAGGCTTAAGTGAAATGAAGTCTAAAAGGACCTACACTCTAGTACAGTTCTTTCACCATGAAGGAAAGAGTCAAAAATTAGTAACCGCAATGATGTGAAGTTGTCATAGCTGTCTTCTGGTTGCTCCTTTCTTAGTAAAAGGAGAGATGAAGTCTCTTTCCACCAGCTCCACTAGCCCAGCTCACTGACACTCTGCCCTCAACCCAGAATGCCATCAATTTACCCTGACAACTGAGTTGGAAGACCCAAGAATTTTATGAAAGGTTTTGGATTCCCAGCAGTACCACAGCCAGCTCTGGTATTTTGACCATGAGTAGTGATGCAAGTTAGAGAACCAAACACAGGAACTTCCCCCATCCAGACTCAGAACCCGAACATGTAAGTCTTTTTAGCCACCCACACTGGACAATGGAGTCTAGAGTGCAAAGTAGAAGAAGAACAAGGCCTGTTTAGCTACCTTAATTTCTTTTAGTTTCTACCTGTATACTCTATTTCTGACCTCCTTATTGTCAGTGGGTTTCCCAGTTTTTCCTCATATTTAGATACTTTGGCATTAAGTGGTTTTTAATTTAGCCTCTCCCTAAGTTGCTTCCTCTTGAATTTCTTCCTCTTCAGCTCCAGGGAGACTCAGACAAATCCCAGGGTCCCAGCTACCATGTCCCCTCCCAGGTTTCCTGGCTCCCATGGTTAGGGAGAAAGGTCCTCCCATAAGTGGGAAAACATATAAAAAAGCATATAAAATAGATTTTAGAAGGATAAACCTATGTCATCCTAAGGTGTTGTTGACTAATCCGAGCAGAATAGCAACAACAGAGCAAGATTTTGCTGTCATCTAATCCTCTTTATCCATTTCTAGCGCCCTCAGCCCCCCAGAAAAGCCTTCTACAGGAACAACACACCCCTTGGGAAAATGAGTCAAAGTACAGATAAAGTAGAGTTTGGAGACAATGAGGGGAAAGAACTTCCCCATGGAAAACCACATACATGTACACACACTTTGGTTACCATACGTAGCAGCTACAATTACTGTACCATACAGATGAATGAATAGCAAGTTTGAATGTCTTTTTTTTTCTAGCAAGAATTTTACAACAAAACATAAAGAGATACATTAATTTAAAAAGAAAACATGCACAATTATACACAAGTATCTTCATTTGGTAAACAAGTTTTCTTTAGCCAAATGTTTCTGGAGAGGTATTTGGGCTTTTATTTGAATTAAGGTAGCTAAATAAACATACTTCTAGCTAAATAGGAGTCAGGGTGAATATTTATTTTCCTACATAATGTGTGACTAAACAAATGAGGCTTTTTTTTTTTAAACACTCCTTATATTGAAAGCCAAACCTTTAGTTTGTCGTGTGCCATGACTCAAATGCTTTAGGAACTTCTTATTTGAAGTATCTTCAGAGCTCTCTTTACACATAGGATGATCAACCATCTGTTTTCCTGGGACTGAAGGGTTTCCCAGGATGTGGGACTTTGGGTTTTAAAACTGAGTAGCCTTGTGTCAACTTTCCTGGGTTACCTATGACTGAAGGAGATTTCACTCCTAAAACTGGGAGAGTGCCAGGCAAAATGGGTTGAGTTTGGTCATCCTATTTGTAAACCTCACAAGAAATGCCAGCTCATTGCTTTATAGTTGTAACACTGTTACTCAATTTGATCCCCTCCTTATTTTTAAAGACTTGGCTCTAACTATCTTTTGGCTATTGCAAAAGATCAAATTTCTCATCCACAAACAAATATGGGGTAGCACTCAAAATAGTCTGAGTTCAGAAGGCAATTTTAAAGTTTTTTTTAAAAAAGATTTTATTTATTTATTCATGAGAAACATGGAGAGAGAGGCAGACACACAGGCAGAGAGAGAAGCAGGCTCCATGCAGGGAGCCTGATGTGGGACTCGATCCTGGGTCCCCAGGATCACGCCCTGAGCCGAAGGCAGATGCTCAACTGCTGAGCCACCTAGGTGTCCCTCAGAAGGCAATTTTATAAACTTTTTCTTCCTTCTTTCCTTCCTTCCTTTACATTTTCACCTTTCAGTATCTGGGTTACTGTCTGTAAAAGTATGTGTGTTAGTGGTGAATGTGATATACTCTCTCTTTAACCATAGTCCTGTCAGGCTCCTCTGAGCCCTCTTCTCAGCTAGGTCTCCACCTTGGCCCCCATCCTTTCTTTGGCCTGTCTATCCCAGTGTTAGCAAAAATGCTATTATGTTGTTTTTGTTTTTAAGATTTTATTTATTTATTCATGAGAGACACACAGAGAGAGGCAGAGACATAGGCAGAGGCAGAAGCAGGCTCCCTGGGGGGAGCTCAATGTGGGACTTGATCCCAGGACCCTGGGATCATGACCTGAGCCAAAGGAAGATGCTCAACCACTGAGCCACCCAGGTGTCCCTTAAGTTGGTTTAGTAAGAGTCCCCTTACCCTTGAATCTCCTCTTAGTAATTCTGCATTTGCTGACACATTCACTCTGCCTATTGGCTAAAACTCCCCTGCTGCCTTTGCTGTAATCTCTCCCCTGCTACAGTGCTCTTATTGTAATTGTCCTGAATAAAGTCTTCCTTGCCAATATATTCCTTTTTATTTCTTTTTCTTTTTTCTTTTTTTTTAATTTTTATTTATTTATTTATTCATGAGACACACACACACACACACACAGAGGCAGAGACACAGGCAGAGGGAGAAGCAGGCTCCACACAGGGAGCCCGATGTGGGACTCAATCCCGGGTCTCCAGGATCACGCCCTGGGCCAAAGGCAGATGCCCAACCACTGAGCCACCTGGGCTGCCCGTCTTTTTTATTTTTTGAGTAGGCTCCATGCCCAGTGGGGAGCTCAATGTGGGGCTTGAACTTATGACCCGGGGATCAAGACCTGAGCCAAGATCAAGAATCACTGACTGAGCCACACAGGTGCCCCTTGCTTGCCATTTTAATAAGTGTCTGAATAATTCTTTTCTTTAACAGTTATGATGTCATGACTCAGACAGGATTAAATTCATCATTGGACTCCTGGAACCTCTCATCCGGGACCCCAAGTGTATGCTTCTGAAGACTTTGTTTCACTCCTGACTGATTAGAGATCCACTGGTGAGTCCAACTCCTGACCCAATGCTCTGGATAACAGACTGTTAAAGCATGGTAAGGGCAGATTTTGATTCTTAAGATTCTGAGTATACTCTTTGAAGCTAGGATAGAGTCCCAGGATGGAAAGTGGGACTCCAGTTGGTTGGAAAGTGACTGCATAAGCAAGCATCTTTCTGGATGGATGTCTTCTGGGATCTTTCTGAGTAGGAATTTACTCCCTGTTTTTTTTTTTTTTTTAAGATTTTATTTATTTATTCATGAGAGACACAGAGAAAGAGGCAGAGACATAGGCAGAGGGAGAAGCAGGCTCTCCACAGGGAGTCCGTTGCAGAACTTGATCCCCGGGCCCTGAGCCAAAGGCAGACACTCAACCACTGAACCACCCAGGTGTCCCTACTCACTGACTCTTGAAGTGACAAATTCCTGACTCTTTTGGAGGCCTCTACACTAGAAAATGGGTGAGAGTCCCAGGCATATGGAGGCTGGGTTAAAGTCCCAGGCTTCTTTGTTAGCAAGATATCATGGGTTAAGAACAAGAGAGCTTCTCAGTAGACTCAAACCCCTTTCTTATACCCGTGTTAACTATATGTTCCACCATCATGGCACTAGCTCTCTACTTGCTTTCTTGTTGGAATACTTTTACTTAGGATAATTGGGAACTTCAATGATTTCCCCAAACTGGTTCCTCTAAGACTTATCTCTCAGCATTGTTTCCATTCCTCCATCCTTTTACCACCTTCAATCCTCCATTCCTTTGATTCCGTTGATTGGACTGCCTTCAAGCCCCTACTTCCTCCATCTCTCTGTCCACCTCTGCAAGACTTTCTCTTTCCCATTCCAGCCTCTCAGTTTCTTGTAGTCACTTGAACTTTAAACTTAGGTCCTCCATCCTCCATTGGGGGCTCTCAAGAGACTCAGGGACCACCCAGAGAAACTACATGAAGGGCAAAACAAAATCTTAAAAATTTCCTCCAGAAGTATTTATAAAAAGCATTAACTGTCAATTGAGCAGGTAACCTTAACTTGTTGCATCTGTCAGAAAAACAATTTGGGATAAAAATATAACGTGGAGCAAAAACAAGAGCCAGTTATTTTATATAAACCAATGAGTTTTTTATTGCGGTGTTTACCAGACTCGTGACTACAATTTTAGAATGAAAGCAACAAGATCTCTATTTGCTTCTGTATGTTTACATAGTTATATTTGTATATATATGTTTTGTATGTGTGATATTTTTCTACCTCTAGATGGTATTACCAAAAAAAATTATAAAATCTTGTGAAGGAGATTCATAAATTGGCTTAGAGGTAAGTAAGTGCTTATATAAATTAAATATTCCTAAATCTCCCAGAAATATAGAAACTAACCCAAATGTTTTTCAAGGTTATGTGGTTTGGGAAAATCTTTGGTAAATAAGACTAATTTAATACTGTTTTAAAAAAGCAGCTATGTCTTCAGTATTAAGTATAATACAAGTATACATTTGGTATTTAACCATTTTTATGTTTCTTTGTTTTTGTGATTTCTTTATTTCTTTTCTTTTCTTTCTTTTTTTTTTTTCCTTTGGATACTTGCCTAACATGCATGTGTTTTTAAAATAGTTAACAGGGAAATAACTTGAGACAAGGGCTAGCTTTGTTTAATCTTGTGATATATCTGCCTAAAGACATCTTTTGTTTTTTATAACTCCCAATCTTAGAATATCTGATGTTAGAGATATTCATTAAATATTGAGATCTTTTCTAAGAGAAACTATTAAACATTAGATTACTAAGCACAAGTTTCAGTTTATATATCTTTGGCCTCTTATTTTTATATGATAGAGTGAGGCTAACTATATTTGAGTCTGTTAATAACATCTTTTTCGACACGTTGAAAAATACTATCAGGAAGCATAGACTTAAAAAATTGTGAGATGGTATATTCATAAAATTTGCTAGACTGTTGTAGAATGCTGGTATATGAGAGACAGTTTGCAATTGTCTACTTTGTAGTTTTCTCTGTTGTTAAGGGTTTTTAATGATTATAAAGTATAATCAATATTTGTAAACGAAGCTACTAGAAACAATAAGGGTGAAATGAAATAACTTTGCAAGAAAAGTATGCAAGGAAGTAGAATGTATTTTTAATAAAGAAAAGTATACAGTATATGTAGGATGGATACTGAATGGATATAAAAAGCCCTAGAGGGCAGCCCTGGTGGTGCAGTGGGGCAGCCCCGGTGGCGCAGCGGTTTAGTGCCGCTTGCAGCTTGGGGCGTGATCCTGGAGAATCTGGATCAAGTCCCGTGTCGGGCTCTCTGCATGGTGCCTGCTTCTCCCTCTGCCTGTGTCTCCTCTCTCTTTCTCTGTCTCTATGAATGAATGAATGAATGAATGAATAAATAAATAAATAAATAAATGAAGAAATAAAGAAATAAAATCTTAAAAAAAAAAAAAGCCCTAGAAGGCTTTTGGGAAAGAAATATTGGAAAAGGAATTTTATCTAATGTGGTCAAGGCTGGCTGATGGGATAGGCTTGTTTATAAGGTCTCTGAAAATGCATTTTTTTAAAAAAAAGATCTTTATTCATTTATTCATGAGAGGCACAGAGAGAGAGAGGCAGAGACATAGGCAGAGGGAGAAGCAGGCTCCCTGGGGGGATCCTAATGCAGGACTTGATCCCAGGACCCTGGGATCATACCCTGAGCCAAAGGCAGATGCTCAACCACTGAGCGACCCAGGTGTCCCTGAAAATGCATTTTAATATTAAAAGTACACTGATACAGAACTAGAGTTTGTTTTTCTCTCTGTTGAAATAACAAGGCTTTCTTGGTTTATTGGTCTGCTCTTATTAAGAGATTGTAAAAGGTTTTGGTGGGTTTTTTTGGTTTATTTGTTTTTGTTTTTACCTTTTAGGTATTTCTCCTAGAAGAATTCCTATAATTCTGTGTCTTATCAGAATAATTTCCTGTGCTTTATGTTAACCTTTATCATATACTTAATTAAGAGAACCAAGTCTTCTCAGTTCCTTTTTTTCTTTCTTTTTTTTTTTTAACTTCCTTTTTTTCCCATTTTATTTGAGAGAGAGTGTGCATGCATACACACACACATACATGAGCAGGTTTGGGGGTTGAAGTGTGTGTGCGGGGGAGAGATAGAGGCAGAAGTAGACTCCCAACTGAGTGGGCTCCGTACCAGGACCCTGAGATCATGACCTGAGCCAAAGTCAGATGTTTATCTGATTGAGCCTCCCAGGCATCCAAGTCTTCTCATTTCTGAAAGAACTTTTAAAAAATTTTACAGTTAGGTTCTGTCCTGTATTTACTTTTGAACTCTTTTATTATGACTTTGATTACATAGGTAGCTAAGTATTGTTCGCAGTAACCTGGGATCGTAGTATTCAAATCCTTTGACCTTTTGGACAGTTTTGTCCTCCCAGAATCAAACCCTAAATGATGGGGAATATAAATAATAGTGAAAGGGAATATAAGGGAAGGGAGAAGAAATGTGTGGGAAATATCAGAAAGGGAGACAGAACATAAAGACTCCTAACTCTGGGAAACGAACTAGGGGTGGTGGAAGGGGAGGAGGGTGGGGGTGGGGGTGAATGGGTGACGGGCACTTGAGGGGGACACTTGACAGGATGAGCACTGGGTGTTATTCTGTATGTTGGTAAATTGAACACCAATAAAAAATAAATTTATTATAAAAACAAACAAACAAACAAACAAACAAACCCTAAATGAAATCTTAATCTCAAACTGACCTTGAGATTTCTCAGAAAAAAATCTTAGAGGATTTTTTCTTATTTTGAAAAAGAGAGATGCCAAAAATCAATTACATTTATTTGATATGTTCAGTTGCATGAAAAGTATTTTGAAAGAAAAGATACTTTAACCTTCTCTAGGTTATATTTGTATGGATAAAATATTACTAGTAAAAATATTTCAGAAATTGTATGAGGTTTGTCAATACCCTCACTGACCATGATATGTTCTAGCATAATGTTACCAGTTATAATTCTAGTTATCATTGTAAATGTTCTATACCACAGAAATAACCGAATTCCCTTGTCAATTGCATCCTTTTTATAAGAATTCTACTCAGATCTTTAACCATTTAAGATCTTTTGTCATTAATAGACAGTTTTTGTTTTACTTTGGTTCTTCTCAGAAAGCACTTGCAATCAGCTATAGGCCAGAGTTCTTCATCTTCAACAGAAAGGAATGGAAAGAGATCCATGGAAAGTACTAGGAAAGGTTTCTGGGAGATAAGGTTCTGATGGCATTGCTTAAATTACTTTGAAACCACATCATTTGACTGAGGAAGTATCCTAGAACTCTGGTAGAAAGTTTGATGGGCTCATCAGACTGCTAACCCAAGACCAAGCAGAACGAGAATTAATTACATAACACTGAATAAACAGATGAAGGAGGATTATAGTTTTTGTTCGGAAGCTTGCTGCTGGGTTTAAGGAACCCCTTTTCCCTTTCTTTTAAGCTATAATTCACAACAATTTAGTAGGGAACACTTATTATAAACAGAAATGAAACATTTATCTTTTCTCTCTGCCTGATTCCTCTAGAATTCAGAAACTCTTACTGAGTATTCTTATTTTCATGATGATATAATTATTTGCATAAGTTCAATAAGAATCTGTCCTCCTTGCACAAGACATAATTGGAAACATTGGTTATATAACTGAGGCTTTGAGTGGAATGTCATATTTCAGACTGATGTGCATAGAATCCGTTCTGACCAAATAGTTTAAGGAACTAAGGTTGACTTTATGGAGCTAATGCTTACAAAGCCCTTTTGGGAAAACTGGACTGGTATGGCTGACAAAGTTCCCAGCATTGTAGGTGAGGAAGGACAGTTACTTCCTGGCAGGCCCAGGAAACAGGATATTTTGGGGGCCTGGAAAACAGAGAAATGCACCCAAATCTGTAGATACTGCCAGTGAAATCTGGTGGCAAATTCTTGACTTGGCTTCATAGCCTTGAGAGGCTTTTAAAAGTCTAATTTGAGATCCCTTATGAAAAATTCCAGCAAAGCAAACTTTCAAAGGTCTGTGTGGCCAGTTACTATTCTTGCTGCACTTATGTAATGTGATCAGACTCATTTTGTAAACAAGAATATCTTACTTTGGTTAACTTCGGTGAAAAAAAGGGTGAATATAGAGGAAACTTTTATGGTGCAGTGAAAAACTATAGCACACCTTTGTGAACTATCAGACTCTAGTCCTGGTCATTGTCTTTGAGGTTTTGTTATATACTTACAGATTGGACTGAATCCTGCCAACTTGCACATTTGGTCAGTCCCTCCCAAATACTCAAGTCTTCTAATTTTCTCCAATATCTGGCCATCCAACTGTCCAAATGAATGTTTCAAGTTTTTCTCCCACTTGCCTAACTTGGTGCCACTGAGAACAAAAACCCGACTACCTGGATCTTTATTGGGATCCTAGCTTGTCCTGCAAGCTGATGCTGGAAGATGGGGAAGCCTTTAAGGTTGGAGCTGCTGCTGTGTAGGCCATTCAGGAAGTTTATGGAAAATTACACATTTTCCATGTTCTGTTCTGGGAAATAACCACAACCCTAATATTATACCACCACTGGAGATATTCAAACTACAGTCTAGGAAATCTACCAGATTTCAACCATTACCTTCACTTCACTACCTAAAGGTGCTTCAAGTACAGCATTGTGAAAGCTTCTCAACTGGCTGCCCTCTGGACTCAGAAACTGGGTTTATAGTCTGCTTCAACCTAATCTTTCTTTTTCTTTTTCTTTTCATAGAAATTTCCGGCATTGAATGCCTTATTATTTGCACTATCCAGTAAATATCCTCTACTACCAAGTCCTAACAGATGGTTCAGCTGGTCCTTAATAACAAAAGGAGACTGACAAAGAAATGGACTTAAATTGTTCAGAGGAAAGAAGGTCTCTCCTTTCCTTGAGCAGAAGGTGGGACTGACAAAGATTCTCAGGCATCAGTCTTGGCCCTGTCCTGTCTTTGGTGTGCCTATCCCAGTTTAAAAAAAATCCTGCTCAATAAGTTTAGCAAGAGTATCCCCACCATTGATACCTAATGATACCACCATTGATACCACGCCGCCCCCCCCCCCGCCCCGTGCCTGGTGAAGTCCCTCATCCCTCATTGTTGATGTGTAGGTCCATGACCAGCCTTTTGCAGGAATCCTGTTAAAAATGAATCCCTGTACTCTTGGTATCTCCTGTTAGTGGTTGCCCATCCACTGACCTCTTCCTCTGCACATTGGCTGGTAAATGCCCACTTGTCTTTGTTGCATTGGAAGGTTAATCGATCTCTCTCATTGCAATAGAGTCAGCTCCTATTGCAATAGTCTTGCATAAAGTCTTCTTTACCATTTTAACAAGTGTCAGAATGATTTTTTTTCTTTAACAGACACATCAGGAAAAAGCATTTTTTTTTCTTTGTATATGAGCCACAAGAGACAATGTCAGCGTCTTGTCTTTAAAGGTCATTTTGTCGTACCTCCCACAAGTTTTGGAATCCCTCGAACCTCAACTTGTAGCTCAGTACATTATCCTTTCCCCTGACTTTTGGCTGCTTAACACATTTCATGGTAATCACTAATTCATCACATGGAACTGAATAAGAACCATTTAATATGATTATCTTCTCCATTAAAGCTGTCATCATAATTAGAGCTGCAGTGAACTGTTTGCCAGGAATGATAACTTCTGCCAAGAAAAACTTGGGTGTCATTTTAGAAAAATTCTTAGGTGGGGGAGGAGGAGATCAGGACCATCTGTGTTGGGATCCAGAGCTGAATAATGAGAAATAAAGCCCCTTTCCCCCTGCTATCTGCCAGACTCTGGCCAGCCCTCCAACTGGACCTTGCCAAAAACTTTAGAATGAATCAACTTCCAAGGTAGTCCAAAGAGTACACCCTCTTGGGGAATGATAGCCTTGGAAAAGTTACCCTTTAAGAAGGGAAAAAAGGCAGCAGCAAATAAAAATTAGGCCTTCATGCATACGGCTTCCTAAAAGTTGTTCCAAATGGTTTCGTTTGCCACCCTACTGTTTCCAGGGCAACCACCTAAGCCAGGACAGAAGTAGAAGGAGACATGAGGCTTGAATGGGACCACCCACTGCAATTCTCATTTTATCCTGATGGCAAGAACCTTTATATCGACTCAAAGTGTTTGTCAGGCCTCTTGCTGTGAATCACTAGAATAACATTTTGCCCTGATGGAAGTGTGTCACAGGCTGCTGCTCCCACATCCCCCCATACTGAGGTGTTTTTAAATGGAACCAAATATCCCAGGGGAATTTGCTCTGCACTACTAGCATTGCTTTGTTGTACATTTTTAGATTACACACTGTAAATTATAGATAAAATACATTATGCTAATTTCCTCCTGCATATCTTTTGGTTATTTTTTAGGAAAAGTATCTTTGAAATGCAGCCTTTCAGGTAAATGTTCAAAAATGAAGAGAAAAATAAAACCAAGGCAGAGGGATGCTCAAGATTGAGACCACTGCCACATTACACTCTGGCACTTTGTAATGAGCATAACTTGTGTGCAGCAAGGATTTTAGCTGCAGAATGTGGAAGAAGCCCTGCATTGGGCATCATTAGATTTGAGTGTGCCACCTGGTTATGCAAGTTTCTGGACATGTGACTTTGGAGGAATTTGTTTCATTTCTCTAAGTTTCCTCATCTATGAAATGAGAAATGTCCATCGAGATCTCTAAGGTGCCTTCTACTTCTCCCACTGTATGATGCTCCATGTGAACCTGAGTAAAATGCCGCCGAGTCTACAGAGTAGACCCTATTGATCATCTTTATTTTTTTTAATTTATTTTTATTTTTTTATTTTTTAAAATATTTTATTTATTTATTCATGAGAGACACAGAGAGAGAGAGAGAGAGAGAGGCAGAGACATAGGCAGAGGGAGAAGCAGGCTCCGTGCAGGGAGCCCGATGCGGGACTCCATCCCGGGACTCCAGAATCACGCCCTGGGCTGAAGGCAGGCGCCAAGCCTCTGATCCACCCAGGGATCCCTTGACCATCTTTAAAAAGAACGAATACACTCAACCTGTGAGCATTAAAGCATTTAGTAGCACTAAAATACTTTGACCTACAATCTCCATGATCTCTCACTGCACTGGGTGTTGCTGATTTTTTACTTGCTACACTGGATATCTCTCATTTGCTCCATGATGGACTCTCCACTGTTCTGCACCATGGAGGGTTGTCCTGTGAGGACTACAACACAGGTCCTCGTCTTCTAACTTCCAGATGGATTCAGTGAACGGGCAGGAAAATGAAAGGAGGGCAGAGTGTGAGGTCACCTTTTTCCCCTTCACTGCCTGTGAGGTTGTCATGAGCTAGCATCACCCCTCAACCAAAGGTCACAGCTCCTGGAAGGCATCCTCTCTACATAACTGTCTCCAGGTTTCCATAGTCGCTCTTAGTCTGTTTGGGATGCAGTAACAAAATGCTGCAGACAAGGTGACCAATAAACAACAGAAATTTATTTCTTGGGCAGGCCCAGTGGCGCAGCGGTTTAGCGCCGCCTGCAGCCCAGGGCGTGATCCTGGAGACCCTGGATCGAGTCCCGCGTTGGGCTCTCTGCATGGAGCCTGCTTCTCCCTCTGCCTGTGTCTCTGCCTCTCATTCTCTCTCTGTGTCTCTATGAATAAATAAATAAAAATCTTAAAAAAAACTATTTAAAAAATTTATTTCTTACAGGTCTCGGGGCTGGAAGTCTGAGATCAGGGTGCTGACAGATTTGGTGTCTGGTGAGAACCCACTCCCTGGTTGTAGACTGCTGACTTCCTGCTGTACCCTCATGTGATGGAATAAAGGCGAGAGAGCTCTCTGGGGTCCCTTTTATAAGGGCACCAATTCCATTCATGAGGACTCCACCCTCATGACCTAATTACTTCCCAAAGATCCCATCCTTTGATATTATATGGGATGTTAGAATTTCAATGCTATGAATTTTGGGGGAACACAAACATTCAGTCTATAACAGACTCTTTCCTCTTGCTACTTCAGGTCTAGGGGCAGTATATAACCCCGTGGTTCTCTATGCTCTGTGCATGTCTTTAAAAATTGGTCTTTATTCAAGGCTGAATGAGCCATCTATTGCTTTCCTGTATCTTGCCTGACACACTCCATTTTTTTGAGATACAAATATGGCAAGATTGGAAAGGCCATGGTGCTTTTTATTTCAATATGTCAATTCACCTTGAATACATATTTTTTCCCTATAGTTGTGACTTGAGAAAGATGAGAATCTATGCGGTGCTGCTGGTTATGTTGTACTTGACTTCTATACGTGCTTGTATTAGGATTCAGAAGCAGATAAGAGAAGCTAGTCTAGTAGTTAAACAGAAAGAGATTGGAGGCAAGGAATCGGATGCTCACAATTAGAAGGGCTAGAGGAATAGGCTTTAGGCGAAGCTTCCAGGAATGACTTCCAGAAGACTATCACAGAGCTGCCCTGTCTAGAGAACTATCTCTGCAACAGTCAGAAAGCTGGGGAAATCAAGAAGCCCATGTGCCACGTGCCAGCTCCAAGATCTCACTGCTTTTGCTGATTCAGGAATCAGAAAGTTGCAGCCTCAGTGATAGGCCCCAGACCTTGTGTGCCTGACTTGTACCATCAAAATGAAGGCCCGCCTTCCCTCCTACTTGACTCAGTTCTAAATTCAGTTTTCATATAAGTATCTTTAATTGTGGAGGCCCAGTTATATTCCGAGTTGCAAATGAGTATGGGAAATGTTAAGTTTAGCTTTGCCTCTGTAGTACGGGAAGACATAGTAGAAGGAGATTGGGATGAATTCTGAGCAAGCCAATCTATTCTCTGTTGCAAGATTATTTCTGAAAGCGTGTTTCAAATGCAGCCTTAAAAAAAGATGAACTTTGGAGATTAAAAACAGAGAGAGACTAGAATTAAAATCTGTGCTTTAGGACTTGCTGGCTGTGTGACCTTGGGCAGGATACGCTTAATCCTACTTGAGCTATTTTGCATCTGTGGAACAGAAGTAATAATACCTACCTCACAGAATTGCCATTCATTTATCCATCTCTATAAACAGATTTTTATTGATTGTTATATATTATTATCAAGATTTTTTTAGTTGGAAGTGACAAATCTAATTGATTGGTTAAGGAAAAAAAATTTTGTCCAAGGCTATTTGTTAGGTCACAGAATTGCTGAATGGGCTAGAGAGCCAGCCTCCAGGCTGAACTTCCAGGACACCACCTAAAGCAGGCATCAGAACTAGCCTGGGACACAGCTACTGCCCCTGCAACCCCTCGTAGCACTCCATGCTACATTGTCCATTGCATTGCCGGCAGGAATTTAACTTCACTGATGAAGGTGCTGTTGCTACCTCTGTTACCAGAAACTCACCAGTGTTGCCTTTGAAGGTCAAGTGGCAGTGCTGTCACTCTCATTGGCAAAAATGGATTTCAAATGGCATTTCTTCCTCTCATTAGTCTCTTCTTAAAGAGGGTTTCACAAGAGTGTCTGGTGGGGCCTGGGTCACATGCTTGTGCCCAGCTACAAGGGAAGCTAGGGAAGCACAATTTCTGAGTTGGGGAGAAAGGAAATTCCCTAACCAAGGGGAGAGCGTTCAGAAACTGCTGGCTTCCAGGCAAATGTCCACTATACCTCCTCCAAATGGCTAAGCAAAGAAGACTTTTATTACATTTTTCTCACTCTACTCTCCTCTGCTCAAGCACCATTCTCCCCACAAAGGTGGCATGCTGGTTCCTAAAAGCTGCAAATTTACATGCTATCAGCCAATCAGCCCCTGTGTAGAGAGTGTGTCTCGTTTCCAGTGATTCTATCAAAATCTGTGGCTCACTCTATTGATCTGACTTGGATGGCATAAACTTTCCTAAATCATTCATTGAGCCAGAGAGATGGAATAAATTAACACATCAGGTCTGGGTTACAGCCAACTGAGCTGAGAAGTATAGGTTCAGCCCCTTTAGAACTGTTTGGCTCAAGCCTGAGGGAAGAAAGGTTTCATAAAGGAAAATTGAGATGCTGGGCAGGCAAAAATAATAGTTTTCCACTCTACTCTTCCTGATAGTTCCATATCCACAAACATACACTCTTCCTCTCATCGTACAACATCATAAGCATTCCCTGTCATGATAGTGCAATTCCTCCGTGTATACCACAAGACTCCCTTCCCAGACTCTATGCCACTTATTGCATCCAGCTCTAGGGGCTCTCAGTAATGTGCATTTGATGGTTAATTTTATGTGTCAACTTGACTGGGCTGAGGAATCCCTAGATAACTGGTAAAACCTTATTTCTAGATGTGTCTGTGAGTGTGTTTCTGGAAGAGATTAACATTTGAATCAGTAAACTGAGTAAAGAAGATCTCCCTTACCAGTGCACATGGGTATCAGTTAATACACTGAGGGCTTGAAAAAAATAAAGTCAGAGGAAGAGTGAATTTGCTTTCTCTGCTTGAACTGAAACAGCCATCATTTTCTTTCTTCAGCATTCAGTACTCTTGGTTTTTGGGCCTTTGGACTTGGGTTGTGATTTATACCATTGACTCTTCTGGTTCTCAGGCCTTTGAATTTGGACTAGAACTACACTGCTGGTTTTCCTGGGTGTCCGGTTTGCAGTCAGCAGATCATGGGATTTCTCAGCCTCCATAGTCACATAAGCCAGTGCCTCATACTAAATTTCTTTCTGTATATCTTTATATATCCTACTGTTCTGTTTCTCTGTATCTCCTGTGTATTGGCAAGTTTGCCAAATGACAAATTTAGCCTAAGCTACAATGGTGCAAAGAGGTCAGAATATACCTTAATTTTAAAAAAAGTCCCATGTAGAAAAGAGAAGAAGGATCGCTTAGAATGGTCACTGTCTAACAGCATTGATCACATTCTGCTTTCCAGGAATAAAAAGCTCCCCTGCTTCAGTGATGGAGTGAATTCTGTGGTTAGCCAGAGTAACTAGCTCTGGCTTTCTTTCCTGGTAGTGGAGCCAGTGTGCAGTGTCCACTGTGGTCACATATGAGAAGGACAATGGGGAGGACTCATCTGTGGGGGCTAAACTAATTTTGAAGCCTATTTCCTATAGAAAAGAGTTTAGAGGCCTGGAGATTCCCTTAGGTTGGTCATCATTTTTCCAGGAATGCAATTTATTTAGAAATCTAGTAAGCTTTCTCTCTACATCCAACAGAGCGGGTGTCCTGAGAAATAACCAAAGGCCTTAGATCTATGCCCTTATCTCTAGGCCTTACCTATAAAGCCTCCCTTTTGGAATTTCCTGGGGGCAGGAATAAGCGGTAGCTTGAGTTAGAAGAAATAGAACCAATCTGTGCTCCCTCATCCCATGTATGTCAGTGGTTGGATTCCAAAGTGGGGCTAAATGGAGACTTCATCAGGCAATGAAGATGCAGAAAAAGGTGCTTATTAGTACTTTCCTTGGGTCCCTTGTTGTTTCCTTTTAAGTTTTCAGTATCCTGGACTTTGCTTTCACTAACTTTATCTTGGGGAAGAGAATTCGGCTTTGCCAAACGAGGAAAGCCTTAAGATTATCTGGCTAGTAATTCTCTTTGATCATAGGCCAGAGATATAAGGGGCTTTCCTTAACAGTTCCTCTTCTCTCTGCTTTCTGATGAGCCAGTAGTTTCTTACTTATAGTAACTCATCTCAGGCTGAAAATATGTCCATATCGATCTAACCAGATGACATTTTGCTACTGATTCTCCTACATCTCCAACGTGTGTAAACACATTGCCTGAGTCTCCAGATGAAACATGCTCATGAAGCTAGCCATCTTCCCAGCCAGAGAAGGGAAAATCTACACTGTGTCCTGCCTCACCATGACCCTTCCAACTTCACATTGTCATTCCGAGTATCAGTTGTAAGAGGTACTTTCAGGAATCAATTTCTATTTCAATTTTTCCATAAACAAAAGAAACTCTTGGGATTCCTGGGTGGCTCAGCATTTAAGCATCTGCCTTCAGCTCAGGGCATGATCCTGGAGTCCCAGGATGGAGTCCCACATTGGACTCCCTGCATGGAACCTGCTTCTCCCTCTGCCTGTGTCTCTGCCTCTCTCTCTGTGTGTCTCTCATGAATAAATAAATAAAATCTTTAAAAACAAACAAACAAAAAAGAAACTCTGGCTACCTTAAGCAAAGACAAGAAATCTGCTCAATAATGTGGAGTAGCGCAAAGAATTGAAAGCTAAGCACCAGGCTGTATTTCTAGTTCCATATACTTACCTTTTTCTTCACAAATTGACACTACTCTACCAAGAAGTGGAGTCTTTGAACTTGAGAGGATCTTGTGAGTATTTTAACTAGTAGAATAAGGCAGAAGTAACACTGGATCACTTCCAGGCTTAGGTAATGAAAAGCAATTCAGCTATCATCTAGCTCTCTCTTTTTGAAGGTTCTCTCCCTTAGAAGCCAGCCACCATGCTATGAGAAAACTGAAATTAGCCTATTCAAAGAGACTACACAGAAGGGACTGAGGTTTCTAGTGAATGGCTTATATATACCAACTGCCAGACATGTGAGTGATGAGACTGCAGATGATTTCAGTCCCCAACCTTCAAATCTTCTCATAAATATTATGAAGCAGACAAAAAATCACTCCGCAGAAATTCCTGACCCGTAGAATCCACAAGCATAATAAACAATTGATTTAAGCTACCAAGTTTTGGGGTAATTTATATTGCAGTCCTAGCAACTGAAGAGGTTTTATTGCCCAGGAGTAGGTTATTGCATAACAAAACCCTGAAAATGTGGGGCTTTGGGACAGGAGATGAAATGTGAATGAGCCTTGAAAAGATTGGTGGAGGAGTCTAATGGCCTTCTAGAGGACTCTCAGAAAAGGCTTAAAGAAAAGTAAGGAAAATGTTGTTGGAAATTGGAGAAAGAGGATCCTGGTTATATAGCAACAAAATGTTCTTCTCAACATATACCTAATGAGCTGGGTAATCTAACTAAGGAGATTCCCTGGAAGAATATTGAGGAATATTCAAGAATATTGGCTTCTTCTTGTTTATAATAAAAGTGAGAAGAAAGAAATAAGTCAAATAAAGAACTGAACTTGAAAATAAAACCATCATTTTCAGGCTCTCCAAGATTGCCAGTTAAGAAAAAGCTTCCCAGCAAAGATCAAACCCAGGGAAGAAATAGAAAATCCATTTTCATGATCTCCGAAAAATCTGAAGTCATTCCTCAAAAAAAAACAATTTAGTCAGACAAAAGTGCTCTAAGGATTTTAAGGGTGTCTCTAAAAGGACTTGGGAGAAAAAAAAACAACAAAAAAAATTAAAAAAAAATAAAAGGACTTGGGAGAATCTTAAAGGTGTTGTTCCTCAGGAGCTTACTAGGAAGACCAAAGAAGAGAAGGGCTTATCTCAGAGACTTTTGGGTATAGATTTTGTTTAATGGAATGTACTATAAATTGATTCATAAAAAACTCACAAATATTTTATTTTATTTATTTTTAAAGATTGTATTTATTTATTCATTAGAGACAGAGAGAGAGAGAGAGGCAGAGACATAGGCAGTGGGAGAAGCAGGCTCCCCTGGGGACTCCATCCCGGGACCCCAGTATCAGGCCATGAGCCAAAGGCAGATGCTCAACCATTGAGCCAGCCAGACATGCCCCCACAAATATTTTAAAGGAATCATATCAACTTGGATTGAAAGATATAGAAATAATAAAAAATGAAGAGATCTTTGGATCTCCAATTTATATGGGCAAAGCAAACTGAGAAAATTGCTCAGCTGCAAATGTGAACTATTTTCCATGGAAAATCAGGAGGCCAGAAATACAGAGAGTAGAGCCAAGAGCAATGGTAAATCATTCCCAGACAGTAGGACTGATCCTCTGATCAAAGAACTGACCCTATCTGTCCAGCTGGATTATAGTATTGCTACAGTCCAATGACTTTTGTGTTCTTCAGTTTTTCCCCTTTTTGAATGGCAGTGTCTATCACAGTTATTTTGTGCCTGTCTCATCATTGTATGTTGGGAATGTGTGTGAGAGAGATATTTTGTCTCTTCAGTTAATAGGCCTGCAGATCAAAAGGAACTATTCCCAAGGAGCTATATTTGAGGAAACACATCGAAGGAAACTTATCTATACCTAGATCTAATCTAAATGACACTATTTTCCTTTCCCCTTTAAGCACCATATAGTGCTTGACATATATGCTTAGAAAATATTTGACAAATGATTATATGAATAAAAGAACATGTTCATTTTACTGGAAAAATAGACATTCTGGCTAGTAAAAATAACTATGAACTGGCATTAAGATAGATACATAGACTTAAGAATTTAGAAATAAACCCATACATTCTTGGACAACTGATTTTTAACAAGAGCACCAGGACAATACAATGGGTGTAAGAACAGTCTCTTCAAGATATGGTACTTAGAGAACTTGATATCCACATGCAAGGGAATGAAGTTGTACTTCTACCTCGTACTATACACAAAAATTTACTCAAAATAGACAAAATACCTAAATGTAAAAGTTAAAACTTATAAAACTCTCAGAAGAAAACATAGGTATAAGTATTTGTGACATTGGCTCGGATAATGGTTTCTTAGATATGATACCAAAAGTATGAACACCCAAGCAAAATGGAAAAATTAGAGTTCATCAAAATTAAAAACTTTTATGCTTCATAGGAGATTATCAAGAAAGTGCAAAGGCAATTCAAAGAATGGGATAAAATATTTCTCACAATTGACCCTCCTCCACAACACAGCCTTTACAATCCATACTAAAATCTCCTAATGCTTAAGCATTACCTCTACTTTTTTAGTGGCTAATCTATAGTATGAACAAAATTCACATTCCTGAGGGATCTGAGTCACACATTTGGTTCTGATTACTAACCTGCAAAGGTGACAAAATATATAAGTAATATAATAAAGTCTCCTAAGGGCTTATATTGTGAGCTGAGACAGTGGTCAGCAATCTGTGGCCTGTGTGCCAAACTCTACCTACCACTATTTTTGTAAGTAAAGTTTTATTGGAAACAGCCATACTCATTCATTTACATATTACCGTATTACATTTCAAATACATTTTCTTTGTGTATTTTCATGCAATCGTTGTGTGGTAGATAGAGCCTATTGCCTGCAAAGCCTAAAATATTTACTCTCTGGGCCTTTACAGAAAATATTTGCTGACTCCTACTCTAAGACAATCCTTATCAATAGGAAGTGTTTTGTAAAAGGGGTGAAACCCTCATATCATCATCCCAAATATTCCCTTTCCTTGTTTCCTTGGTGTCTTCTTACTAAGCCTATACTTTGAGAGAATTCTCATCCTTCAAAAGAATCAAGATCTGCTGGG
This sequence comes from Canis lupus baileyi, assembly GCF_048164855.1. Classification (NCBI taxonomy): domain Eukaryota; kingdom Metazoa; phylum Chordata; class Mammalia; order Carnivora; family Canidae; genus Canis; species Canis lupus. The sequence continues at coordinate 25,400,294 of NC_132869.1, read as the reverse complement.
AAAATAATTGTGGCAGAATCTGAGAACTAGAGAACTCTCTAGTATCCATCCTCCTCTTTTTCAATTAAAAAACCCTTGAAATTTAGGTAGTCACAGGGCTGCCAAGAATAGATGCATTTCCCAGCTTCCACGGCAGCTAAGCATGGCCATATGACTAAGTAATTGTCAGTGAGATGTCACTTTCTGAGAATGTGGCACATGTAAGGGATATGCCCTTTGGATTTGATTTTCTCCTTTTTGCTGGTAGGAATACAAATACAATGACCAGCTATCCAGCAACCACATGGACCATACCTATACAATCATACCCTCGTGTTGGTAAAGAAGAAAGCTAGAAGGAACTGGTCCCTGACGAATAGACATTTTATATGAGAGAATAACATCTTAAGTGTTAAAGCCACTGTGAAATTGGATTTTATCATTCATGATACACCACCTAATTCTTACAAATATAATGTCATAGACAGATTTATGGCTGTTTGAGAGCAGGGACCTTGTCTGCTTGAGTCATGGCTCCAGCATCTAGAATGATGCCTAGTCACATGGCAGATATTCAGTCAATATTTACAAAGGAATGTATAAATAAAATATTGTGATAAAGAAGAAAGGAAAGCCAACACAAATGAGTGAGAATTATTTCCCACATCTAGAGAATTATTATTTTTCAATTGTGATTAACTATATATAACACAAAATTTATCATTTTAACCATCTAAAAATTGTGGTAAAATACACAAAATTTATTATCTTAACTATTTTAAGTGTACAGTTCAGTAGTATTAAATATATCTACATTGTTGTACAACCATTACCACCATCCATCTCCAAAACTTTTCTCATCTTCATGGGTAAAAATGGTACCCATTAAACAATAACTCTTCATTCAATAACTCCTCTCAGCATCTGACTATAACCACTCTGCTTTCTCTCTTTATAGATTTTAACTAAGCACCTCATACAAGTGGAATCATGCCATGTTTATCCTTTTGTGACTGGTTTGTTTTGCTTAGCATAATGTTCTCAGATTCATGTATTAGCATTTCCTAAAATATATTAGATATATTAGTAGCATATATTAGAATTTCCTAACTTTTTAAGGTTGAGTAACATTCCACTGTATGTAATACCACATTTTGTTTATTCATTTATCTTGGATGGATACATGGAGTTGCTTCCACATTTTAGCTACTATGAGTAATGCTACTATGAATATGGATATAAGGAGAATATTCTTTAAATTTTCAGATTCCTTAAGTTCTCTGATCTACTGAGTCAAAAACTTTAGATTTGGGAGAAGAGGAGTGGGGAGCAGTTTGGAAGATGTATTTTAAAATGTTTTCTAGGTGATTTTGGATGTGTTTTATCAGATGTATTCAGTATAGTCCTTTGGTTGACAATTGGGAGCCACTGATCCCACACAATAAGCAACTAGTCTAGAAGTAAAAAAACAAAACAAAACCCTAGAGTAATAAGGTATATGACTTCAATGTGTTTTTAAAAACTGAGGAGAATTTGGATTAGGCAGAAATGAGAGGGGAAAGCATTTCAGGTTGAAGAAAAAATAAATTTAGAGGTATAAGAATTACAATCCTACTTTTCTAGGTGTTCTTAATTATGGGATCACAGCTCATTCAAAATCCAAATTGACTCATGGTATATTTTCATTCAACCATTATTGAAAACAACAACAAAGTATTTGCTCACTAAATATATAATACATTTTGTTATAATGTGAAACTCTCATTAGAACAACAATATTGTCAGCTTGACCTTCCATACACAACTGTTATTTCTCTGGTGTAAGATAATTACACAATTTATTTTCATTCAGAAAAGAAAAATTGATTCATGGGACGCCTGGGTACTCAATGGTTGAGCACCTGCCTTCGGCCCAGAGTGTGATCCTGGAGTTCCAGGATGGAGTCCCACGTCAGGCTCCCTGCATGGAGCCTGCTTCTCTCTCTGTCTGTCTGTCTCTCTCTCTCTCTCTGTGTGTCTCTCATGAATAAATAAATAAAATCTTAAAAAAGAAGAAAAAAAGAAAAACTGATTCAGAAATGACCTCTTAAAGTTAAAATTAATTTAAAATTGTCTTTTGACCTTGACAAAGGATTTTACAGTTTGCAGTATAACAAATCATCTAAACTTTCTAACAGCTGAAAGTCTGTGTTTTGAGATTTGATTCAGCAGTGAAATAGAATTGCAAACATTTATCAGTTTTTGTTGTTATTGTAGCTTTAAGTTAAAGAAGGAACTTTGTCAGAAATCATGTTTTGTTCCTAAATTATCCTGTCTACATCTACATCAATACATTGGTCATATTTTGGCCTCTTTGGTTGAGTTACTTTAAAACAAATTAATCCTTTAACTTTATACCCTACAAGGATTTTAACTCAGGTATTTAATTTATTCCCTAGATAAAATAGTATGTGTTTCTGATATATCTGTTTTAAATTTTTTCATTTTTATAAATTGCTTGGATATAGCCAGGAAAATTTCTCCCATCACATCTTTAAAAAATTTAATAAATTTTACTAACCCACTTTCATTTTGTAAGTGAACCAGTGATCGTCACTGTAACTTTATGGTTCCTTTCAAATGCAATTCAAGTTGTTATTTGGTAAAGTGTGATGTTAACTGAAACTTTCATACTAGAGAATGTCTTCCTCATGCTTTCTTTTTTTTTTTTTAAAGATTTATTTATTTATTTGAGAGAGAGAGAGAGTAGTGGGAGGAGTGGAGAAAGAGGCAGAGAATCTCAAGCAGACTCCATGCTAAGTGTGGAACGCCAGGCTCCATCTCATGACCCTGAGATCATGACCTAAGCCAAAACCAAAAATTGGATGTTTAGCCAACTAAGCCACTCAGGTGCCCCTCTTGTTGACTTATTTAATTCTTTAATTTATTTAACAAAAGAGATAACAAAAGACCATGTGTCAGGAAATGCATTATTGAGAAAAAAAGAATTTCTCATATGTAGCTTATAGTTATGTGAGAGAGATGGATTTTTATGAAAGAATATCATAAATAAATGTAAAATTTCTATGCTTCTGAGTAGCAAAGCTGAACCCATATTCCGCTGGAAAGTAAATAATGAGGATCTGGTATGTTTGAGGACTCTTGAAAGGCATTTGAGCTGAAAATTAGAGAATAAGTAAGATAAGAAGCATAATATTGGGTATATGGAGGCCAAGAGGGTTTCAGGAAGAGAGAATGGCATGAAAAGAGGTTAAAGGCCAGCCTTTGTGACTTGAACCCAGGGAGCAAATGCAAACGTGTCAAGTTGTAGTAAGGCCTTTTGCTTAAATGTGCAATGGCACATTCACTTGGATGGATATTACCTAAGAATCTTTCAGCTACAAGTAATGGAAAACCCAGTCTAATTTGCCTAATGCACAGTTTTAATTTTAAAAGATTTATTTATGCATTAAGGGAGAGAGAGAGAGAGAGAGAGAGAACACACATGAGTAGGGGGAGGAATAGAGGGAGAGAATCCCCAAGCAGACTCCCCTCAGAGCCCGGAGCCTGATGCAGTGCTCCATCCCATGACCCATGAGATCACGACTTGAGTCAAAACCAAAGGTTGGCTATTCAACTGACTGAGCCACCTAGGCACGCACAAGCACAGTTTTCCACATAAGCAGTTGATGTCTTCATGTCCCTGCTCTGGCTCTCTGGGATTCCTTGATTTTGCTCTCACCTTTGTGCTGGCTCAGTCTTCATTCTGGTACCCATCATGGTCACAATAACCAGGCAGTGCTGCTGACTGGATTTGCTTAAATCACATCCCCACTTTGAACTAATATCTTTGGCTTAGGGAATGCAGTATTTTAAGTGGTTTAGGTATGAGTTAAATGCCCTTTCCTAAAACAATCTCTGTGGCTAGGGAAAAGTATACCAGTTAGGGCATCCATAACTCTGGAGCTGGAGATGGAAGTAATCTCAAATCACTTGGAGGAGCATTCATGTTCATTCTTTTAAAAATGTATAGAGTGGAGATGCCTGGGTGGCTCAGTGGTAGAGCATCTGCCTTTGGCGCAGGCTGTGATCCTGGGGTCCTGGGATCAAGTCCCCCTACATCATGCTCTCCACAGGGAGCCTGCTTCTCCCTCTGCCTGTGTCTCTCATGAATAAATAAATTAAAGATCTTAAAAAAAAACCCACCATTCACATTAGCACTCCAAAAAATTAAATATTTAGGAATAAATCTAACAAAATGTGTGCAAGACCTATAGGTGGTTTCCTAAATGAAATTTAGGGTGTTATTATGCTGAGGAAGGTAGAAATTTTCTGGAGAGAAATCACCGGATATGCAGTATACTTTTGAGCAAGAGTACAAACAGGGAAGACCGATTAGTAGGTTAGAATGGTAGTCTAGCATGATGATAGCTTGGACAAAGAAATGGCAGTGAAGTAGGGAATAAGCAGAGAGATTCAAGATGGATTTGGAGGTAAAATAAATACAATCTGGTGATTAAATGCACATGGAGGAAGTGAAGGCAAAGAAGTTACTAATGTAACTCTCAGATTTCTGGCTTACATATGAATTGCAAAAGTAGTGGTGAGATACTGATAAGTGGTATTAAAAGAAGACCAGCTTTGAGGGATACAGTCTCAGTTTCAGATTAACTATAGTTACTTTTGAGACATCCAAATGGAACTGGAGAAGACACTTAGATTGTTTTGATTTACTCACATGCATTTATTAGAGGCTTTGAGACAAATCACCTTTCACACTTGGTTAAATTTCTCTAAAACCCCTACTATTAGAAAAAAAAATAGCTTCCTGTTCATTCTAACCCTTCCCCAAAATAAGTATGAGCATTTCTTCCATAATCTTCCCTTTATGTACTAAATAAGAATCTCTCTCTCTCTCTCTCTCTCTCTCTCTCACACACACACACACACACACACACACACACACACACACACTATGGAATATTACTCAGCCATAAAAAAGAATGAGATCTTGCCATTTGCAACGGATCAAGAGGGTATTATGCTGTAGGCAAAATGGATAAAGGGGAGTGGAAATATAAGCTTCTAGTTCTGAAATGAATAAGTTACAGGAATAAAAAGTACAGCATAAGGAATATAATCAATGGTATTGTAATAGAGTTGTATTATATTGTATTGTGACAAATAGTAGCTACGCTTGCCGTAAGTATAGCATAATGTATAAACTTGCTAATCACTGTGTTGTATACCTGCAACTTCAGTAACATTGTGTGCCAAGTATATAAAACAAATCTGTCTGGAAAAAAACCATAATCTTCTCTTTTCTTTCTAAAATCCCCTTCCGGGATCCCTGGGTGGCGCAGCGGTTTAGCGCCTGCCTTTGGCCCGGGGCGCGATCCTGGAGACCCGGGATCGAATCCCACGTCGGGCTCCCGGTGCATGGAGCCTGCTTCTCTTTCTGCCTATGTCTCTGCCTCTCTCTCTCTCTCTCTGTGTGACTATCATAAATAAATAAATAAATAAATAAATAAAAAACAAAAAAAAAATAAAATCCCCTTCCACTGGATACACCCTAATTTCTAGGGATCCTCTGGTACACAATGACCCCTGCTGTAGACTCCCACACAGTCAGCACACAATGTAATAGGAAACACAGAATCATGTCCTTCTATTGATGCTCTCTCATGCTCTAAGGACTGAGGTTCAGGTAGAGTGCATATGGGGGAGGAATTTAAACTTTGAAATGTATTTTTATCAGAGTTCAAGAGATAGTTTTCCAGCTTCTGTATATACATAGTTTTTTATTTGGTTGCAAGTGATAAAAGTCAATCTCAAACTAACTAAAAAGGTAAAAGGAAATTTATTAGCTTTTATAAAAAAGAAATACAAGGTGAAGCTGACTTTAGGACTCTGGAGATTCAGAAAATATTGCTAGATCTTTCTATCTCCATCTCTCCCTCCCTCTCACCTTCTCTTTCTCCCTCAGTCCCCTCTAACCCCCAACTTAGGTGGCTTTTTCCTATGTTTCCTACTGAAAATGGACTTCCCTTCTTGTGGATTGATGTAACTGGAGTGTGAGTTTTATTTGGCTAAAGTCATATACACCCCCCCTGGAGTATAGGGGATTATGAATGACCAGTTGCAGGGTATATATCTTCTTTTATATAAGATTTTATTTATTTATTTGAGAGTGAGACAGAAAGCACATACATATTCATAGGACATTATTCATTATTATGTCATTATAATTATTATTATAATATTATTATATTATATTCATAGGTGCTCATTATTCATAGGACACATACAAAGTTATAGAATTCATAGGACACATACAAAGTTATAGAATGATAGAATCTCAAGGAAATCCAAGAGAAGCTATAATAAGGCACAGTCTAATCCAGATTAGAATTGAGGCAGTTTTATAGGAGCAGGGAATTGGGACAAGGAAGGGAAAGAAGCCAATAAAGGATTCGTTATTGAGTAGGTTACTGGGTGGACAACTGGATTTCAATCCAGTGGAGAACCTATGGGAGACGGTATCGAATATTCCTCAGGTTTATCCTAATTTGGAGGCAAAGCAGTTGGATATTTGTCCTCCAACTCCTATCTGTCATTTGCTGAGGGCCAATTCAAGGGACGTTGACTTCCATGTACATTCAGCCTGCCCCATTTCCCTTAGGTAGAAAGTGGCAGATGCTTATAGCAGGATGCTGTCAGCATTAAGTGGACCAGGAAGTGTGGAGGGAATAAAATAGAGAACCAGTGGCATCTGTTATAGGCAGAACCTTTTCTAGTCAGATCATAGGCCTTTAGGTCTGCATTGGTTAATCAAGATTGGCTCCTATAAGGATTGTTATTAATGTAATATTGAACAGTTTAGTAAGCTGCTTTTTTAGAGAGCTGTGGGCATGGAAAGAGCTACTGATTAACATGTCTAGTACAAGAAGAGAGGAAATATAAAGATACTTACAATAGCAGATTATTATCTGGAAGTCTAAACACCTTAGCATCCAAACATCAGAACTGGTTAAAAAATGATGTAAATGTACTAATATCAGCAACTATGTTCCTGGTAATATATATTTTGGGATGATTCTTAGTTATTTGTAGGTTTAGGCACACAAAAATTGTTTTTTAAAGCTCTATATTACAGTTACACAAGTATGTATTAATGAGTCCTAATTCATATAACAGAGAGGAAAAAGTCAAGAAAATGTGCTCGTTGTTTCCTCCCTTCAAGATTTAATCCAAAAGTCTGCATGGGCAGCTGAGGGCAGTGGTTGTGGTGGAATGACATATAGTGTTGGAGGCTGAGTATCATGAAGAGGGCATCCGAGTGAGGAGATGGCAGTGGCAGCTTGGAATAAAGTGTCAGCTTGGCTATACTGAGGAGTGTTCACATGGAGAGGTGGCAGCAACAATGAGAAACTAGTTCTGTACACACATATTGAACAGATATGTAAGTGTATTGAAGATAATGGTTGCTGGGATTCTCATTGTTGGAGAAGATAAGTACAAATTAGAAAACTAGGATGAACACTTTTGGGATTGACAGTATTGGTAAACTTGTGAATTTCAATAGGTGGATGAATAGATAGATACATACATACACATACTGTTGTAAAGTGTGTGTGTGTGTGTGTGTGTGTGTGTGTGTGTATTCCCTAACTGTGCCCTCTGTGAGAGCATGAAAATAACAATATCCCAATAACAATGAACACATTTAGCATCCAGAACTTAGTTTCTAAATTCTTCATTAAAAAGGACAAGGCCAAGTTGAGACAGAGTAAGTACAAGATAAGCCTGGAATATCTTGCTGTTCAGAAAGTAAGGAAGTGTTCAAAGAATGATGGGGATGTTAAAAGAACAGAAAAGCTAGCCTCCGGAAGCTCCCATTGGCCAACTCTGGGACGGTTTGGTGAAACAAAACATTTTGTTGAAAAAAAGTAGCAATAATATGAATCATAAAATTGAGTAAAATAGTAATTAATGAACTTGTATTAATATAAATAGATAAATACATATAAATAAGAGGCAGATTTTCCTTGTAACTAGTAAATGTAAAGGAAATGATGGAATTTTAGAAATACCCTATTCGATAGCATCATAATAAGTTAAAAGACAAAAAAAAATCAACAAATGTTAAAACTAATGGGTAAACTCTGGGACACCTGGGTGGCTCAGTCAGTTAAGCATCCAACTTTTGGTTTTGTCTCAGGTCATGATCTCAGGGTCCTGGGATGGAGCCTTGCATCAGGCTCCACACTCAGTGCAGAGTCTACTGGAAATTATCTCTCTCTTCCTATGCTCCTCCCTTTGCTCACATGCACTGTCTCTCTCTAAATAAATAAAATCAACTAATGGGTAAAATTTGACGTAGAATGGCATAAAGAAACTGAACAAAATATTTATTAGTTAGAAAGTGAAAAAGTATAATTTTACAGAAGAGAAGCTTGGCAGAAACCACTGTAATCAAATGTAACTAAAGACTCATAGAGGGGAATTTCCTAAAACAAAAGAAGTCACTCCAAAAGCAATAATCTCTTCACCTCCAAGGATCAAAAGTCCAGCCATCCTTGTTCACTACTTTCCACATTCTCCCTCACTATCTCTTCCTCAAATGACCCTCTTGACCAAGAACTCTATTAAAAATTAAAATGAGATCGTTCCATTCTGAGACTTTAAAAGATTTTTTACTTTCATATCTTCTTCATTTTCACAAAAATTTCAAAACACTTTGAATGGAAATTTTGATTAATTCTTATTTTTCCCTTGAGTTGTGGCTATGTGGTATGGAGTAAGAATTGTGACCACAATACATGAGGTATTTTTTTTTTTAAGATTTTATTTATTTATTTGAGAGAGAGAGAGAGAGCACAGAGGGAGAGTGAGAGGGAGAAGCAGACACCTCGCTGAGCAGGAAGCCCAATATGGGGCTTGAGCCCAGAACCCAGGGATCATGACCTGAACCAAAGGCAGAAGGTTTACCAACTGAGCCACCCAGGCACCCCCAGCAAATTTTTCTGAGTAAGAAAATTGCTGATTAAGGTCTTAGGAATTGATAGTACTCTGTTTTGATAGAGTTTAGTCTCAGAATTTTAAGCCACAATTCATTGCAGCCTTTTCCATTGAGAGGTGGAGTTTATTTCCCCACACTTGAGTCTGGGCCAGCCTTGGGTCCTTGACCAATAGAATATGGTAAACTGACATTGTGTAACTAGCTGAGGCCTCAGAAAGGTCTTGAAGCTTCTGCTTTCACCACTCTGGAATCCAGCTGCCATGTGATAAGCCCCAAGCTAGCCTACTACAAAGGACATGTAGAGACAAACTGAGGCCTCCAGCCTGCAGCCTCAGTCAACTGAGAGATATGTGAGTGACACTATTCAGAACCATTCTGTCCCCCAGACAACCTGACAACTGCCTACAAACACAGGCATTAAATCATTCAGTCATGGGGGGCAGAGACAAGTCTTCCCCATAGAGAGCCCTTCCCAAAATACCCACCCTGAGAATTGTGAGCTAAATTAATTAATTAATTAATTAATTATTTAAACAAACTATGGCCTGTACAAATCTGGCTCACTGCCTTTTTTTGTAAATAAAGTTTTATTGGAACATAGCCACATTAATTTGTTTATGAATTGTTATGATTACTTTTGAGGTAAAATTGCAAACTTGAGTAGTTGTGACAGAGATTGTATGGCCTACAAAGTCTAAAAATATCTACTGTTTGGCCCTTTACAGGAAAAGCTTGCCAAACTTTAAGCCATTAAATTTTAGGGTGGTTTGCTTTGCAGCAGTAGATAACCCAAACACTTTATAGGACAGTAGTTAAGTCCTTGCTTGAACTATAATTAATTTTTGTAATTTCATGTGCACATGTCTGAGACCTCTGCAGGCATTTAACTTTATCTAGACCAACATCTATTTCCATATGAATAACAATGTCATTCTTTTAAATAGAATATGTTAATAATGCTGGCCACAGTATCCACTTTCTTGATACAAGGTACTTTCTGAATTTAATAACCAGATAAAATCCAATATGGCTCTTTTCTACCCTCAGAAAATGCTTCATTTAAAAATTATTCATGTTAAAGTGATTTTAACTTGATGTCAGAAATGAGCCTTGGGTAGTATATGAAAGTCTTTCAAAGTATAATAATTTAATTCACTGCAGAAAGCAACCTCTAAGTATTACTGCTACATTTTCACAACTTTTGTGTGACAGTTGGCCCTTATCTTTTTTTTTAAAGAAAAGTAAAATATTAGCCTGTCTTCAACCTTCAAAAAGATGAGCCATATTTTCTGACTTCTACAAGGTATTTTAAAAAACTAATTTTAGGGATTGGCAGATCTACTGTGTAATCCTGGCTTGTTGAAAAGTATATGAATAGATTTCCACATGAGCTTGGGAAATATGAATAAATATAATGTGTAAAACACTGTCAAACTCAGATATTTATCTGTATACTGCAGAAGTTTGCTATCTGTTCTTCTCTACCTAAATACACAGATAATCAGTTAATGCTGATGAAATGTTATTATTTCTGCAACAAATTATAAAAGAAAATAAAAGAAAATGGGAAATATAATATATCTTTCCATGTAGCTGTGAAGAGATATGAAATCTATAGCAGGGTATAAATGTACATGGTCAATTCTCCTAGGTCAGTTTTGAAGCACATAGCACTATGAAAGAAAATGCTGGTTATATAAGTGAAGCTGGGAACCTGAATTGCCATCAGTATGAATTATGATTCTGAAAGTTTAACTCTAGGTTAGCAATCAGATGTAAAAGATTTTTCTCCAAGATGTTTTAGATTGCCCAATCAAATTTTAAGAAAAACTTCCATGATTCCTAACTTGATCTCTGCTTTTCCTGATGCCCATTATTAATAACACATATTCAATATTTAAAAATTATATTTAACAATGTATTATATTTTTATTGTCCTTGAATTAAAATTGTGGGATTTTACAGCTAGAAGAGACCTGATGGATTATCTGATCTACTTGTTTATTTTTCAGAGAAGGGAATTGTTTTTCTTTATATACATATGTATATGTGTGTGTATATGTGGCTCTGAAGGATCATCTTATATAACATCATTTTGCACGTATTCATTAACTGCCAGATTCTAAATTCTTTTAAGTGGAATAAAAATAATGTGGATCATTGTCAGCCAGGTTAATTCACTACTTTAAAATAATTTAATGAAGAAGTTGCAACTATTCTGGTTGTTTATCAATTATAAGAACTTGGGTGAGAGTCCTGAAAGACCAGCAATAAAATTCAAAGAGTTCTATAAATGAAAATAAAGATGAAATTTGTCTGCAGCCTTGTGTTATGCTCTGACTATTGTACCTTGTTGAAATTTTAACCCCCAGTATCTCAGAATTTGACTCAATTTGGAGACAGGGTCTTTAATGAGGTAATTAAATTAAAGGGTCATTTTGGTGGGCCTTCATCCAATATGACTGATGTCCTTATAAAAAGAAGAGATATCACACACAGAGACACACAGAAGGAGGACCATGAGAAGACACTGAGAGAATGTGGCCATCTACAAACCAAGAAGAGAGGCCTTAGAGGAAAATAACCTTGTCAACACCCCGATCTTGGACTTCAAGCCTTCAGAATTGTGAGAAAATAAATTTCTGTCATTTAAGCCACCACAGTCTGTGGTTAGTTGTGGCAGCCCTAGCAAACTAATACACCTTGGAAAGATTTGGCATTCAAGGCTCAAGATACTAATACAGGTGTCTGCCAAAATGACGTGATTGTCATCTTGATTATGGTCAAACATTAAATTGTTAATGTAACATAAGATTTCATAACCTGCATACAGTTCAGATATTCTGTGGCAGCTGCTCAGCCCAAAGTGCCATCCAAAGACACACATTTCAAACATCCAAAAATAATTGGAAAAAAATTGTTTAAATTTTACTTAAGTCTCTTAGAACACACACAGAGTGACACGATATTCATAACACATGACAACACTTCCTTTAAAACCTCTTTCCTCATCTCAAAAGCCTCCCTTGCCATAACACAGCAGCTAATCCAAATTTCTTTCTCTTTTCTCTCTTTTATAAATTTCCCAAACTCTCTCTCTCCTAGCCAGTACTTATTGGCTTTTGACTTTCTGTTTGTCTCTGCTCATCTTTAGCATCTGCCTTTTTTCTTGTGCAACTCTCCAGCTTTTCCAAGAGGTCAGTCAAAGCTTTTCTCTTACCCAATCTACCACTCTCTTCAAAAGGAACTGACCTTGCCAAGAAAAAAACTTTCCTTGGCTGAAGAGGGAGGGGAGAGGCTGTGAATAATCAGGCAAAAAAATTCTTTTCCTGTCAAAACTACATTAAATGTATTGGCAACAGTTTTTGCATTGTTGCTGAGACTAAGTTTACAGTAAACTGAAACGTTTCAGTGTGTAAGTGTTAAGTGAAATCACCCTATCCTGTACTCAGGTAGATTTTTGTTTTGTTTTGTTTTTTTACATAGAATGCAAAATTTTTCATTTCTTTCTGATAAGTTTCATCTTTTGGCCCAGTGTTCCAAAATTCCAGAGTCTTTTGAATCTCTTTTTCTTTCCTCTAACACATTGGACATTTTTTTCTAGTTTTATGAATTTGATAGCCTGGGACCACCAGCTGAGAATGAGTCAGCAGTATAGTGTGGCTGTTTTTCTAAAGCTAACTGTGATAGTGAAATATATTAATAGGTCTGTGACATCCAAGAGCTAGGAAAGTATCCCTCTGCTAAACTTAGAATTGGTCACACCCTTAAAGTATCATGCCAAGTTTGGGCAGTGGCATTTTAATGTACATGTGAATGGCAAAAAGATTTGAGAGTAGAGAACCAAAAATGAAATAAAATATGGTTGAAGTTAGAGAAGTCAGAGAAGAAAAATGTTTATGTATTTGTGAAGAGGTTTTATAAAGAGAAGACATTCACCTATTGTTCTTTGGTTTCTCTGGGAGTTTAGAACAAAACAGGAGGATGTGGCCTTTGGAAAATGAAAAACAACATAAAAGTCTAATAATACAGACTGTTTAAATAAATCATAGTGGCCTCATATAATAAAAACCACCATGAAGCACTTGATGAAACAGTGAATTTTAAAAAATCATCTTGGGAGTAAGGAAGGTTTTTCTAAGAATCACAAAAAAATCCAAGCCATCATGTAAAATATAAGCATAAATTAAAATTTTCTTTAAAAAGAAACAATAAATAATGGACAAGGGCCTAACTTCTTTAATGTACAGAAGAATGGGACAATTCAACAAAATAAAGATTAATCACCATTAGAAAAATGTGCAGTGAATAAAACAAAAAGTTTATATTAAATGCAAATGGCTAATAAATATAATAAAACTTATTCTACCTCAAAAATGATTAAAGAAGTATATTTTATAATTAGAACTTGATATTTTTAAAATTTTGATTCCAGTATGGTTAACATACAGTGTTGTATTAGTTTCAGGTGTACAGTATGATGACTTGACAATTCTGTATATTATTCAGGGCTCATCATGATTAGTTTATTTTTAATCCCCCCCATCTATTTTACCCATTGCCCCCCACCTCCCCTCTGGTAAATATCAGTTTGTTTTTTAGAGTTAAAAGTCTTTTTTTTGGTTTATCTTTTTTTTCCTTTGTTCGTTTGTTTTGTTTCTTAAATTACATAGGAGTGAAATCATGTGGTATTTATCTTAATAATTGATACAAAATCAATATATAGAAATGCATGGATTTCTGCAACTCAAATGATACCATGTATCTGTTTCAGTGGGTTTTTTTGGTGGAGTCTTTAGAATTTTCTATATATATAGAATTTTCTATATACACAGATCATGTCATCTGCAAATACTGAAAGTTTTATTTCTTCCTTACTGATTTGGATGCCTTTTATTCCCTTTTATTGTCTGATTACTGTTGGCTAGGACTTCCAATACTATGTTGTTGAATAAAAATGGTGAGAGTGGACATCTTTATCTTATTCCTGACTTTCAGGGAGAAGCTCTGTTTTTCACCATTGAGTATGATGTTAGCTGATGTTAGCTGTGTGTTTTTCATATACGGCCTTTAGTATGTGGAGGTGTGTTTCTTCTAAACCTACTATGTTGAGGGTTTTTTAAAATCATGAATGGATGTTGTACTTTGTCAAATGCTTTTTATGCATCTATTGAAATGATCATATGGTTTATATCCTTTCCCTTGTTAATGTTATTTAGTATGTTGATTGATTTGCTAATATTGAACCCCTCTTGCATCCTGGGAATAAATCTAACTTGATCATGGTGAATTCTTTCAGTGTATTGTTGGATTTGGTTTGCTAGTATTTTTTTGAGTATTTGTGTAGCTGTTTTCATCAGAGATATTGGCCTATAGTTCTCTTTTTTTGTAGTGTTTTTATCTGGTTTTGGTGTCAGGGTAATTCTGGCCTGATAGAATGAATTTGGAAGGTTTCATTCCTCTATTTTTTGGAACAGTCTGGGAAGAATAGGTATTAGCTCTTCTTTATATGTTTGGTAGAATTCAACGATGAAGCCATCTCGTCTTGGACTTTTATTTGTTGGGTGATTTTTTTGTTTTTGTTTTTTGTTTTTTTCTGTTTTTTTAATTTTTTTTTTATTTATTTATGATAGTCACACAGAGAGAGGGAGAGGCAGAGACACAGGCAGAGGGAGAAGCAGGCTCCATGCACCGGGAGCCCGACGTGGGATTCGATCCCGGGTCTCCAGGATCACACCCTGGGTCAAAGGCAGGCGCCAAACCACTGCGCCACCCAGGGATCCCGATTTTTTTGATCACTGATTCAATCAATGCTGGAAATTGTCTTGTTCAAAATTTCTATTTCTTCTTGTTTCAGTTTTGGGAGGTTATATGTTTCTAGGATTTTGTTCATTTCTCCCAAGTTGTTCACTTTGTTGGCATGTAATTTTTCATAATATTCTCTTATAATTCTTTGTGTTTCTGTGGTGTCATTATTTCTCCTCTTTTATTTTTGATTTTGTTTATTTGAGTCATCTTTCTTTTTTGATGGGTTTGACTAAAGATTTATCAGTTTTGTTGATCTTCTGAAAGAACCACCTCCTGGTGTCATTGATGTGTTTTATTGTTTTTTTTTTTTTTTAAGTGTCTATTTCATGAATTTCTGTTCTAATCTTTATTATTTTCTTCCTTCTACTGGTTTGGTTTTTGTTGTTGTTGTTGTTGTTCTTCCTGTCTAGCTCTTTTAGGTTTAAGATGAGCTTGTTTATTTGAGATTTTTCTCGCTACTTGAGGTAGGCCTGTATTGCTAGAAACTTTCCTTTTCTATTCATGGATTTAGAACCATTATGTTTTCATTTTTATCTGTCTCCATGGATTTTTAAAATTTCCTCTTTGATTTCTTTGTGGATGCATTCATTGTTTAGTAGCATGTTATTTAACTTCCATGTATTTGTATTCTTTCCAGATGTTTTCTTGTGGTTGATTTCTAATTTTGTAGTGTTGGGGTCAGAAGAGATGCATGGTATGACTTTAGTCTTTTTGAATTTGTAGAAACTGGTTTTGTGGCCTAACAGATGATCTATTCTGGAGAATGTCCCATGTGCACTTGAAAAGAATGTGTATTCTTCTGTTTTAGGATAGATGTTCTGAATATATCTGTTAGATCAATCTGGTTTGATATGTCATTCAAAGCCCGTGTGTTTTTCATTCATTTTTTATTGGATGATCTACCCATTCGTGTAAGTGTGGTGTTAAAGTCCCCTACTAGGGATGTCTGGGTGGCTCAGTGGTTGAGCGTCTGCCTTCAGCTCAGGGAGTGATCCTGGTCTGGGATTGAATCCCACATCAGGCTCCCTGTGAGGAGCTTACATTTCCTTCTGTGAATGTCTCTGCTTCTCTCTGTGTCTCTCAGGAATAAATAAATAAAATCTTTAAAAAAATAAAATAAACTCCCCTACTATTATTGTATTACTATGAATTACTTTTTATGTTTATTACTAGCTGCTTTATGTATTTGAGTGCTCCCCTGTTGGGTGCATAAATATTTACAATTATTGTATCTTCTTTTTGGATTGTTTCCTTTATGATTATATAGTATCCTTCTTTATCTCTTGTTGTAGCCTTTATTTTTAACATCTGTTTGTATCATAAAAGTATTGCTACCCCAGCTTTCATTTCACTTCCATTTGCTTGATAAATGTTTTTCCATCCCTACACTTTCAATATGTATGTGTCTTTAAGTCTGAAACGAGTCTCTTGGAGGCAGCATATTTATGGATCTTGCTTTTTTATACATCCTGTCACCCTATGTCTTTGGATTAGAGCATTTAGTCCATTTACATTCAAAGTAGTTATTGATAAGTATGTGCTTATTGCTTATATATTGATAGGTATTTGCTTATATGCACTTGTTGCTATTTTGTGACTTGTTTTATGTTTTTTTTTTTTTTTTTGTAGTTCTCACCTGTTCCTTTCTTCTTTTACTTTCTTCTCTCATTGTTGGCTTTTGTTAGTGATATGCTTAGATTCCTTTCTCTTTATTTTTTGCATATCTATGCACTGGTTTTTGATTTGTGGTTGCCATTAGGTTTATATTTAACATCTTCTGCATATAGCAGTCTATATGAAGTTGATTGTTCCTTAAGTTTGAACTCATTCTAAAAAACACTAAATTTTTACTCCTTTCCCTCCCACATGTTATGTATATGGTCTCATATTTTACATATTTTTATTTTGTCAGTTCCTTAACTGATTTATGTAGATCTATTTGCAGATATATTTAATTTTACTACTTTGTGTTTCCTACTTTTCTTACTCCTGTTTATGGTCTTTCCTTTTCACACATGGAGTCCCCTTTAACATTTCTTATAAGCCTGGTTTAGTGATGATGAATTCCTTTAACTTTTATTTGTCTTGCAAAGTCTTTATCTCTCCTTCTATTCTGAATGTTAGCCTTACTAGATAGAGTATTCTTGGTTGCAGGCTTTTTTCTTTCAGCACTTTGAATATATCATGACATTCTCTTCTGGCCTGTAAGGTTTCTACTGAAAAATCCACTGATAGCTTTTTGGGGTTTCCCTTGTATGTAGCTGTTTTTTTTTTCCCTTCTTCCTACACTAAAAATTCTTTATCACTACTTTTTCCTATTTTAATGACTAAATGTCTTTATGTGGACCTCCTTGGGTTGATTTTGTTGTTGGCTCTCTGTGCCTCCTAGATCTGGGTTTCTGATTTCTTCCCCAAATTCAGGAAATTTTTAGCTATTATTTGTTTGAATAATTTTCTACCCCATTTTCTCTCTCTTCTCCTTCCAGGATCCCTGTAACATGTATGTTATTATACTTGATGGTGTTGCTGAATTCCCTTACTCTTTTTTTTTTATTTTTCATTTTTCTCTCTTCTGTTCTGCTTGCTTCCTTTCCATTACTCTGTCATCCAGATTGCTGATCTATTCTTATGCTTCCCATAGTCTAGTCTTATTTATTTTTTCATGAGAGACACACAGAGAGAGGCAGAGACATAGGCAGAGAGAGAAGCAGGCTCTGTGCAGGGAGCCCGATGTGGGACTCGATCCTGGGATCCTCGATCTTGGGACTCCAAGATCATGCCCTGGGTCAAAGGCAGGTGCTCAACCACTGAGCCACCTAGGCGTCCTTCCCTCTAGTGTATTTTTTATTTCAGTTATTGAGTTCTTCATTTCTGATTGGCTCTTTTTTTTATGTTTTTCTCTGTCTTTGTTAAGGGTCTTGCTGAGGCCTTCCACTCCTTCTCAAGTCTGGTGTGTATCTTTATAAACATTACTTTAAATATTCCATCAGGCATATTACTGATCTCCATTTCATTTAGCTCTCTTGCTGTCATTTTGTCCTGTTCTTTCTTTTGGGACATATTCTTCTGTCTCCTTATTGTGTATGACTCTCTATGTCTGTTTCTATGTGTTAGGAAAATCAGCTGTGTCACCTGCTGTTGGAAGTAGTGGCTTTATGAAGGAGAAGTCCTGTAGTGCCCTGCAGTGCAATGTCTCCTGTTCACCAGAACCTGGCACTTCAGGGATGTCTCCTATGTCTGTTGTATGTGTTCTCCTGTTGTGGCTGAACCATGTTTGTTTTCAATCATGTTTATAATGGTTCTTTTTCCTGTTGTGGGCAGGGTTTGGTTCTGGTGTTGTTAATGGACCAGTCTGGAACTGCCTTGGGCTTGCGTTGAGTAAGACCACACTTTCACCAGAGTTGTGGTGGCATTGAACTTCAGGGTGCTCTCCCTGTGTTATCTCTTGAGAGCCTTTTTTGGTGATCAGGTGTGCAGTCAGACCTGAGACTACCCCGAGAGCATTGCTAGGGCCACAGTTAGACTGGTTCATATGGTTATATTCCCCTCTCCCTGGGCCTGGAGTGATTTTGAAGTGGTGCTTGCCCTTGTCAGAGCTTCCTGCACACTGTCAAGCTTGTGACACTGCTTTGGATTTGCTCCAGCCAAGAATGTATGGGAGGGGTTAGGTCTTCAGGAAAATGTGGGGGCAGGGTGCATGATGTAAAGCAGGATCTGGGCAGGTCAGCTGTGGGAGGGGAGCTGCAGCTTCCTGGTAAAACTCCTGCCAGAGTTGGCTGGGTTGGAAGCAGTGGATCTGCAGAAGTGTGCACTGTTAGCAAGCTAGGTAGAGAGTGCTAGTGCTGCATTGGTTCCTGCAGGTGTCCATATGTCTAGGCTGTGTGACTGGGGAGAGAAATGGTACCCACCAGTTCTTTTGTTTTGGGAGAAATCTCCTTAAGTTCATTGCCCCTCCAGCACACACACTGAGATTACTAAACAAATCTCCCTCCCATATAACCCAGGCATATTTCAAACTGTTGCTTCTATGCTGTATCTCCATAGGGCTGCTTATTGTACTGCTCTTTAAGGGTGGGGATTCAGTTTCCTCTTGCCCTGCCTGCCCTCCTAGAGCTTAGCCCATTGATTTTTAAAATTTCAGATGTTAAGCCCCATTGATATAAAAACTTGTAAAGCCTGGACCCTCTAGCCTCCAAAGCCAAATGTTTGGGATTCCTCTTCCCAGTGCAGCCCCCTTGTGCCTGGGGTGCCCAATGGGAGGGGGTCATCTCCTCTCCCCATTCTGTGCCTGTGGTGTCCCTCCTTCCCTTGGATAGTCCTATGGGTCCATTTGACTACACACTGCATCTCCACCCTTCTTATCCTCTTCCATGTGGCCTCTTCTCTACATTTAGCTGTGGAGAATCTATTCTGCTAGTCTTCGGATCACTTTCTGGTTTATTTACACTGGTGTGGATATTATCCAGTTGAGTCTGCCAGATGAGGTGAGCCCAGGATCCTTCTATTCCATTGTCTTCCTCAGATGTCAAACCTCAAGAGAACTAGATACATTTTTTAAAATTTTGTCAAAATGGTGAAGTTGAAAAATTTTGACAATACCCAGGCTTTTCAAGCATATAAGTCAGTGGGCACTCTTACACAACATTGGAGATAGCATGAATTTATACAAACTTCTTGGGAGTGTAATTGAGCAATGTTGATAAAATATTTTAAATATGCACATTTTTTTATCCAACCATTCCACTTCTAGAAGTTTATTGAACAGATATTCTTGCTTAAGTATAGGGAGATATAGACATAATTGCAATGTAGTTATACAAAAAAAAAAAAAAAAAGACTCCAAAGCCCATCAATTTGAAAGTATTTGAGTAAATTATGGCT
Organism: Canis lupus baileyi; assembly: GCF_048164855.1. Classification (NCBI taxonomy): domain Eukaryota; kingdom Metazoa; phylum Chordata; class Mammalia; order Carnivora; family Canidae; genus Canis; species Canis lupus. The sequence continues at coordinate 25,380,625 of NC_132869.1, read as the reverse complement.
TATATATAATATGAAATTTTAGGCATTCTTTTTACATTTCTATGCATATAGCCATGGAAGATGTTTTAGATACCTTGTTGGGTAAAAAGCACATTTTAGAAAACATTATGTGTAGTGTGATCTCATTTGTGAAAAATAAATGTATATAGAAAAATATGTATACAGATAAAGTAGGCTGGTAGTTAGGTTTTTAATCCCCCAAGTAAGAGAATGGAGGATTCTCCTTTAGCAAAATTGATTGATCTAAGAGAAACTGCTTACAGTTAGATTTTGGGGTCCTATTTGTTCTACTTAAAGAGCATAAAGAGGATAAATGACTGGGACAGTGAATGAAGAAAGACGCACAGCAAGGCATATTGTAGAATTTCAAATCCCTAGGCATAAAGGGATAATCTTTAAGGGGAAAAAAACCCACACAAACCTACCAGATCATATACAAAGTTTTAAGCATCAGAATGGTAGATATGTCAACAGCAATCCTGGAAACTAAAAAAATAGTGGAGCAAGGCCTTCAAAATTCTGAGGAAAAATTTTTTGCTACCTGGTCAACCTACCAATCAAGTGAGGATTATTTATAATAAAGACATCTTCAGTTATTCATGAGCACAAAAGCTTTACCTTCCAGATTTTTTAGGAAATTACTCAAGTATGTGCTTCACTAGAGGCAATAAAACAAGAAAGAAGAGATTGGGGCTCAGGAAGCAAGAGATCCAAGATACAAAAAAGGCAAAAAGACTATCCAGGATGGAAACAATCTAGGTTCAAGGTGAGAGCTTCCAGTTCAGATGGGAGCAACATTATGGAAGACTCCAAAATGGATATTATATTTTAAAAAAGGTGGGGGGACTGATTTATTTGGCTCACCTGATTTAGGTTTTATAGTTTTTTGAAAAGTTGGGATCATTTCCATAAAAACTAAGCAAATAGAGGGGGAAAAACAGGCAATTACTGAATCTTGGAAAAATAAAAATTGTACGTACAAATAAAAAATGAAATGTACTTTTATATATTAAATGACTGTGAGTAATGTTGATATTATTTATTTTTTGCAGCTTGAGGTTTTAGAAGAACTTGTGCTATAATATGCGTAATAAAGTTTACCACATTGTTGATACCATTTAGTAAAAATTGTTGTAAAACTCCATGAGAAAGGGATGTGTGTATTTTGAGGGATGTATGTGTATTGAGGGAAGAATTCATGAGTTCTTAGTCCTTGTCTTCCATTGTGGGACACATTTCCAATGTCTAAAATTTAAAACCCAGAAATAATAATAAAGGTATATTATTTAGTAAGACTGAAAGGAAAGACCATACACCAAAATGTTAATGGTGAAAATTTTGGAATGGTGGGATATTGATGAGTTCTACTTTTTTGTTTGATCTGGTTTTTTTCAAGTTTTTTTTTTTAACAATAAACAGACATTTCTTTTGAGATGAGAAAAAGAATCACCAAAATGGTATTACTTTTATCAACAATTTGGATATGATTTTAATTTGGTAGTAGGAGGGGTTTAGTCAGATATTAGAAAGATCTTGACTCTCCAGGTAACTAAACACTACCCTGAACTTTCCTTATGCAAGAGAGGATGAGAGTGCCCAGGGAATGAAGTAGTTAAGAGGGAGAAGGGAAGCGTGTTAAAAAGGCAGCTGTTGAAAACCCCCAAGATGAAAGGGAGAGGAATCACAATAGAATGATGGAAACTTGCAAAATATAAAAACAAAATTAAGGCTCAGAAACCCTCGAGCCTAACTATGACCATGCCTGATTTTCATTCAGGGGTACAGAATCTTGCTGAAAACTCATTAAGAGGGAGAAGAAATGGAGTTACTGGGCCACACACTGTTATAAATTCAAAGCAAAAAAGAAGAAAGGAATAGAGGGACAAAAGAAAAAAAAAACATGATTGGCAGTGGTGACTTGTATTGTTAACAAGGTATGGGATAAAAACAGGTCCTGTGCAGCCTAGCAAAACAACCAGTTTTTCCTGCTGGAACCCTGCTCCTTACATTTCCAAGACTTGGGAGTTTTCTGATCAATTGGCCAAGTGTGTTGGGAATAAAGAACTTTCCTTTCCTACTACATGGCTGTAACCAGGCAGATGTACCTGATATCCCCCCTCGTGGATCTTTGAATCTATTTCTTCCATGAAAAAATTGCACAGATAAACTTTTATTTTTTAAAAAAGATTTTATTTATTTATGAGAGAGAGAGAGAGAGAGAGAGAGAGAGAAAGAGACACAGGCGGAGAGAGAAGCAAGGTCCATACACGGAGCTTGATGTGGGACTCAATCCCAGAACTCCAGGATCAGGCCCTGGGCCGAAGGCAGGTGCTCAACTGCTGAGCCACCCAGGCGTCCCCAGATAAACTTTTAGATCTTCCCTTAGCTCAGTTCTGCTTGGATTTCCAGTCTTCCTTGTCAGTCCTTTGAAATTCCATGTTTCAGCTACACTATTTGCAATCCTCTAAAAATGCTATAGCAGAGATTATTAGTTGCCTATACCAAATATATTCTTTTTCTTTCTTTTTTTAAACAGAATTATTATTTTGTTGGGGTAATTTTGTGCCTACCTTAAAAATGATAAAATAAATAATTAAAGAAAACTTTTCTTTCTCGGCTTCCTTTGGAATGTAGGTGAAGGGAATCTCAAAGACCTACAATTTGACATGCTTCGGTCAAATCAATGCTAGCAATACTTACCTATATATTTTCTAGAATGTGGGAAAAAGAAATCTCGACTTTGTTTAAATCTCTGCTATTTTTATTTTCAGTTATGTGTAGCCAAATGCAATCTCTCCCTTTTTTATATTTTATTTTTAATTTAAATATTTTTATATTACTTTTTCCTCTACCTGGTGTATTCTTTCTCTACCTGGGTAGCAGATGAGCTACTATACTCCAAGACTTATCAAAAGGGATTGCTTCCTTAGAAAGCTTTCCATTACCTCTGCAAATTCAGCTACTTCTGTGTTTTTTTTTTTTTTTTTTTGGTGCTCTCTTAACATTTTGTATAAACTTCTCCTGGAGCACCTATCATAAACATTTTTAATGATCTGTATATTGATAACTTGATTTTGAACTTCTCTAGAGAAGGACTAAGTTGTTTCTACTTTTGTATTTGGTTGCTTCCGCTGTCACATACTCATCCAGGGGCTCAATAAGTATTGGCTAAATGAATGTTGAGTAAACGCAGATTTTTTTTTAAAAGATTTTATTTATTTTATTTTATTTTTTAAAAGATTTTATTTATTTTAGAGAGAGAGAAAGCAAGAGACAGAGCATGAGCAGGGGAGAGGGGGCAGAGGAAGAGGGGCACAGGGAGAGGGTCAGACTCCCCACTGAGCAGAGTCCTGGGATCATGACCTGAGCCAAAAGCAGACGCTTAACTGACTGGATCACCCAGGCACCCCAAACTCATACTGTGTTAAGAACGCAAAGTACCCAGGCAGCCCAGGTGGCTCAGTGGTTTAGCACCGCCTTTAGCCCAGGGCCTGATCCTGGAGATCCTGGATTGAGTCCCACGTCAGGCTCCCTGCATGGAACCTGCTTCTTCCTGTGCCTGTGTCTCTGCCTCTCTCTCTCTCTCTCTCTCTCTCTGTGTGTGTCTCTCTCATGAATAAGTAAATAAAATCTTTAAAAAAAAAAAAGGAATCCAAAGTACCTATTAATTTCTTGATTATAAATTTGTTCTCCCAAATGCAAATGTATTATAATTTTGCCTTCTATGTCACAGAGTTTAGCATCATCTAAAATACTGAAATGAACTATGTGGGTGTTGACTAACTCAAGCTGTATAGTCATAGAAATAAATACTTTTAAAATCTGGATTAGGCAGGAAAGGAGGGAAACAAACACTCAATGAGCACTCACTTTGTGCAAGGTATTGCATTCTGAGGCTTCTTTCATTTATAAAAACAATTCTATAAGATACATATTAATTCCACTTAACAGAAAAAAAAAACATAGAGTACACATATTAAGTAATATGCCCAAGGTCACAGCTAATAAGAAACACAGCCAGAAAATGCTTTCAGACTTCATGTCCAGTGATTTTTCCACTCTATCAAGCTGCCACTCATGTAAGAATGAGGGTTTAAACTTTGTTTAAAGATTTATTTATTTGAGGGAGAAAGAACAAATGAGCATGTGAGCTGAGTGAGCCTGATGTGGAGCTTGATCTCACGAATCTGAGATCCTGACCTGAACTGAAATCAAGGACTGGAAGCTCAGCCCATTGAGCCACCCAGGCACCCCAAGGATGTAGACTTTACAAGGCAATCTAATGTTGTATTATCATTGCCTATAACCTTCCCCATCCTGATTCAACCAACACATTGTGGTCAAACTCATGTACCTGAAACACAACTCTAATTATGACATTCAGTTGGACTGAAACAATAATGGTTCCCAATAGTTAAGTAAGAAAAAATCTTAATCTGCACTTCTGTCTGGCTATTTCACTCTGGCAATTGTGTCCCTACTAGACTCTATCCTTTTGTTAAAACTAGTCTTAATGGAGGACAGACCTTCCTATAACATGGACATATTTAAATCTTACCTGCCATCAGAGACTTAAATTTTGTTTTTACCACTAAGTTTCTTGTGATTTTATACAATTAGAGTGAATCTTGCTTTTTCTTTCTACTCCCACTATATATTACTCATATCACTCTTGTTTGCATTTAATTTTACTTAGTAAACTGCTTATTTTGTCTTCCTAATGCTAGATTATAAGCTGTTAGAGGGTAGTACCATACATTTCATTTCTGAACCTCTCTCAGTAACTAGTATGGTAGCAAGTGCTCAATAAGTAAGTGAATAATAAAAAGTCTAAATAACTGCACCTTACTCAGCATGCCTTTTTGTTCTCTATTTTTTGTTCATATATGTTGTTGCCTTAATTCAAGCATAAGTGAAAGTAGGCTTACAACTCCAACCATATACTTTCAAAATTTTAAATGTCATCTCACCCCTTTGTATTTTTTCTCATCTTCATCAAGTTTCATATTGCGATAGAAGAGCATTGAAAAAAATCATAAATTCTAAATATTTTAGTAGCTAAAAAAAGTAAGGATCAGTTCATTATTCTGAAATAGAAAGCTTAAGATTTATTTATCACTTTTTGCTCTATCAGCAACATAGTGCCTTCCAAAATGCTCAACTCCACACACATTTCTTTGGGTTCATAATGGCTACTTGACACTCTAGGGGGGATAGAATGACCACCACAAAGAAAAAGATTCACCCATCTCTTCAGGGAGGAATGTCATGGAGAGGGTCACTACAAAGAGGCAAATTCAGGTCATACCACAAATAAAAAAAAAGAAAATCAAACCTAAACAGATTAGTAACCAAACTGAGAAATAGGGGAAAAGACCCAAAAAGTGGATTGGAAAACAGAGCTTGAGTCCCTCACTGCTATGATCTCCAAGAATGAGAGATAGATCTGGGTAACACCAGAAACTTGAGCAAAAAGGAGCTATACACACAAAAAATTGCCCCACTGAAAATTTTAGGAAAGGTTGCTACCAAAGTATGACAGAATGCCGCCACCTTTGTCACAGTGCAATCGACAGTGATTTCTAAGCCTCAGTGGTCACCTGGGGCTAGAGCTGAGGATGGGTGTACTAACCTATAAATCAGTTTCTCAACCATAGTGCACATTATTAAAAAACAACAACAACACAGTGGCTGAGGGAAGAAGGGAATAGGGAGTCATTGTTCAATAGGTACAGAGTTTCTGTTTGGGTGAGCTAAAGATTTATTTATGGTCAGTGAGTATATGTACCCTAAAAAATAGTCAAGTAGCATATGGAAAATGCTAAAGTAATTCAGAGGAAAGAATGATTACCAAGAGATGATGTATACAGTAAAACTTCAGAGCGAAGATAACCTTTGAGCTGCGCTTTGAAGATAGTGTAGCATTTAGATAAAAGGTGAAGAAAGAAGACATTTTAAGTAGGAGAAACGACGTGACTGAGAGGGGGAGGGAACATGTGTTATACATGGAAAATCTAAGCTTGAATAAAGGCTCCTTTAAGGAATAGTATGAGAAAAAGTTGGAGATGAGGTTGCTGAAAAGGCTGAGAGAGGATAGAATTTCAAGCTGAACAGTTTGATCTTATTTCTGAAATCAGAGACAGCCACTAAAAAATATTGTAGGGTGCTGCTTGGCAAGTATGTAAACAATAGTAGCTTTGAAAGATTTACTGGCATTGTTGTGGAGAATTGACTGAAAGGTGGAGGGACCCATATGGTGGAAAGAGCAACTGAAGAGCTACAACAATTGTGTGATCATAAGGCAATGGGGCCCTTGACAAGGTAAGCAATGATGACACTGAACATAAGAACAGATTGGAGACACATAAGACATCTGGGTAAGGTGGTGTATGGTGATGGATGTATATGGTTAAGAGGAAAATATAACATATGCCCTACTGAAGGGAAGATCAAAGGAGGAAAATATCTTTAAAGACCTTATTCTCTTCGTACATGCAGAAAGTTTTGGTTTTTATGACCCAGCATATTCTTTTTAAAGGCTGTTTAAAAGCAGATCTGTCAAATGCATACTGAGTCAGAAAATGGTGCTGGTGAAAGCCGGTTCTCCTTTCCCACCCTTGTGCTCTCCTCCTAGCCAGCTCTTTGCCCATATGGGCAACCATGGCCAGTGGATGATTGTCATGAACTTATCTAAACCTCAGTTTCTTAACCATTCATTTTACATGAGAATGATACCCATTTTGCTTATCTTGCAAGGATATTGTGAAAATGAAAGTACTCTAGATTAAATTATATTCAAAAACATTTATTGATTATATACTGTGTGTAAACCCTGTGCTAGGTTCAACAGGAAGTAAAGATGAATAACACAAAGTACCTCTTTGTGAAAGACTAAAACAAACACAAATTACAAGATGATAACACGAAAATATAAGATCGGGTAAGGTAAGAATCTCAGGAACAAAGTCTTTAAAGGTTCAAATATATGAGAGTGGATATCTAGAGGATGAACTAAAGAATGGCTTCATAAAAAAGGGATCATTTGACGTAAGACATTAATAGGTGGAGAATGGAGGATAAGAGGAGAGTAATTCATCATTCATCTACTCATCTATCTATCCATTCATCCATCCAACATTTTAGAGGGAATCCTCCCCGCAACAAATCACAGAAAAAAATAATACCTTGCCCTATGTAGCTCATAATCTAGGAAGAAGCTTAGCCCAGGACACAGGGGTTTGATTGGAAAATGATTAATTCAGTACTGAACCAGTTAAGACAATGGATGGAAGTTGCAGTCCTTTTCTTTTTCTTCAAATGACACCAGTTCTACCTCTTCATTAAAGTAATCTAATATGTCCCCTTAGATCTGGGGAGTCTCCCCCCCATCCCAAACATCGTCATGTATCAAGAGGAATTGGTCACCTACCTCTATAACAGCCCCCACCTCCACCTCATCCTCTCTTAGTATTCTTGAGTGCATCTATGGGTCTCCCCCAGACAGTAACCTTAAAATTATCTTGGACTTCTAACATGCCTACACCCCTGCTAGCTCAGAATCCTTAATGATTCTCTTCCAAACTACAGGTGTACATCATTTCACTGTGCTTTGCTTTATTGCATTTTCAGATATTGCATTTTTTACAAGTTGAAGGTTTGCGGCAACCTTTCGTTGAGCATGTCTATCAGCGCCGGTTTTCTTTCTTTCTTCCTTCCTTCCTTCCTTCCTTCCTTCCTTCCTTCCTTCCTTTCTTTCTTTTTCTTTTTTTCTTTCTTTTCTTCCTTCCTTCCTTCCTTCCTTCTTCCCTCCCTCCCTCTTTCTTTCTTTCTTTCTTTCTTTCTTTCTTTCTTTCTTTCTTTCTTTCTTTCTTTTCTTTCTTTCTTTCTTTCTTTCTTTCTTTCTTTCTTTCTTTCTTTCTTTCTTTCTTTCTTTCTTTCTTCTTTCTCTCTCTCTTTCTTTAAGATTTTATTTATTTATTCATGAGAGACACAGGGAGAGAGAAAGTTAGAGATACAGGTAGAGGGAGAAGCAGGCTCTATGCAGGGAGCCTGACAGGGGACTCGATCGTGTGTCTCCAGGATCACACCCTGGGCTGAAGGCAGCGCTAAACCACCTAGCCACCCGGGCTGTCCAGCGCCAGTTTTCCATATGTATTTGCTCACTTTGTGTTTCTCTGTCACATATTAGAAATTCTTAAAATATTTCAGACTTTTTCATTATCGTTATTATATTTATAATGGTGATCTTTGATGTTACTATAATAATTATTTTGGAGTGCTATGAACTGCACTCATATGACAGCGAACCTAATCAATACATGTGTGTGTTCCGATTGCTCCCAGATCTGCCGTCCATTCCTGTTTCTCTCCCTCTCTTTGGGCATTCCTATTCTCTGAGACACACAATAATGAAATTATGCCAATTAACAACCCTACAATGGCCTATAAGTATACAAATGGGAGGAAGAGTTGCACACCTCTTACTTTAAATCAAAAGCTAGAAATGAATAAACTTAGTAAGGAAGCCATATCAATGTGAGATAAGCTAAAAACCAGGCCTCTTGCACCAAGAGTTAGCCAAGTTATGAATGGAGGGAAAGGTTTTTAAAGGAAATTACAAGTGCTACTCAAGTGAATGAATACATGAAGATAAGAAAGTGAAACAGCCTTATTGCTGATAGGGAGAAAGTTTTAGTGATCTGGCTAAGAAGATCAAACCAGCCATGAACATTCCCTTAAGCCAAAGCCCAAGCCAGAGAAAAGCACCCACTCTCCTCAGTTCTGTGAAGACTGAGAGAGTTAAGGAGGTTGCAGAAGAAAAGTCTGAAGATAGCAGTGACTGGTTCAGGAGGTTTAAGGAAAGAAGCCACCTCCATAACATAAAAGTGCAAAGGGAAGCAGTTAAGTGCTGATGTAGAAGCTGCAGCAAGTTATCCAGAAGATCTGGCTAAGATAATTAAGGAAGGTGGCTACACTAAACAACAGATTTCCAATATAGATGGAAAGGTCTTCTTTTGGAGAAATATGCCATTTAGGACTTTCATAGCTAGAGAGAAGAAATCAATGCCTGGTTTCAAATCTACAAAGGACAGGCTGACTCTCTTGTTAGGGGCTAATGCAGCTGGTGACTTGAAGGTGAAGCCAATGCTCAATTGACCATGATGAAAATCCTGGGACCCTTAAGAATCATGCTAAATACACACTGCCTGTGCTCTATAAATGGAACAACAAGGCCTGGATAACAGCACATCTACTTACAACATGGTTTACTGAATATTTTCAGCCCTCTTTTCAGATCTACTGCTCAGGAAAAAAAAAAAAAGATTCCTTTCAAAATATTACCACTCATCGACAGAGCACCTGATCACCCCAGAATTCTGATGGAGATATACAGTGAGATTAATGTTGTTTTCATGCCTGCTTGCCACTACATCCATTCTGCAGCCATGGATCAAGGAATAATTTTGATTTTCAAGTCTTATTATTGAAAAAATTCATTTTCTAAGGCTAGAGCTGGCATAGATAATGATTTCTCTGATGGATCTGTGCAAAGTCAATTGAATACCTTCTGCAGAGGATTCACCATCCTAGAATGCTATTAAGAACATCTGTAGGGCAGCCCCATTGACGCAGCGGTTTAGCGCCGCCTGCAGCCCAGGGCGTTATCCTGGAGACCCTGAATCGAGTCCCATGTCGGGCTCTCTGCATGGAGCCTGCTTCTCCCTCTGCCTGTGTCTCTGCCTCTCTCTCTCTGCATCTCTATGAATAAATAAATAAAATCTTTAAAAAAGAAAAACATTTGTAATTCATGGGAAGAGGTCATAATATCAGCACGAACAGGGGGTTGCTCTACCACTGAGCTTTACCCCCAACATGAACAGGAGTCTGAAAGAAGTTGATTCAAACCCTCATGGAAGACTTTGAGGAGTTTCAAAACTTTAATGGAGGAAGTAACTGCAGATGTGGTGGGAATAGCAAGAGAACTGGAACTAGAAGTGAAGCCTGCAGATGTGATTGAATTGCTGTGATCTCACGATAAAACTTTAATAGATGAAGAGTAACTTCTTTTTTTTTTAAGATTTTATTTATTTATTCATGAGAGACACGAGGGAGAGAGAGAGAGAGAGAGAGAGAGGCAGAGAGAGAAGCAGGCTTCACACAGGTAGCTCGACGTGGGACTCGATCCTGGGTCTCCAGGGTCACGCCCTCGGCTGAAGGCGGCGCTAAACCCCTGAGCCACCTGGGCTGCCCAGAAGAGTAACTTCCAAGGGATGAGCAAATAAAATGGTTTCTTGGGATGGAATCTACTTTTGATGAAGATGCTGTGAAGATTGTTGACATGACAACAAAGGATTTAGAATATGGTATAAACTTTGTGGATACAGCAGTGGCAGGGGTACACTTGGGTGGCTTAGTGGTTGGGCGTCTGCCTTCGACTCAGAGCATGATCCCAGGTTCTGGGATCGAGTCCCACATCAGGCTTCCTGCTTCTCCCTCTGCCTATGTCTCTGCCTCTCTCTGTGTCTCTCATGAATAAATAAATAAAATCTTAAAAAACAAAAGCAGTGGCAGGGTTTCAAAGGATTGACTCCAATTTTGAAAGATGTCCTACTATGAGTAAATGCTATCAAATAGCATCACATGGTATGAAGAAATCATTTGTGAAATGAATAGTCAATCAATGTGCAAACTTCATTATCTTATTTTAAGAAATTGCCAAGCCCCCTCAACTTCAGCCACCACCCCTTGATCAGTCAGCAGCCATCAACATTGAGGCAAGACCCTTCACCAGCAAAAATATTATGACTTGCTGAAAGCTCAGATGATTTTTTTAGCAATAAACTATTTTTAGTGAGATATGTACATTTTTAGATACAATGCTATTGCACACTTAATAGATTACAATATAGTATAAACATAAGTTTATATTATAACAAGTTTAACATAAGTTTATACTACAAACTTCCAGTGTGCACTGGGAAATGAAGAAATGTATTTGACTTGCTTTATTGTGTTAACTTTATTGTAGTGGTCTGGAACTGAACGTGGGATATTGCTGAGGTTTATCTATACAGCCTAAGTGTGGCACTCTATAAAAATGCCTGAAGCACTGCTAGGGGCTCAGGAATTCTCCTGAATGTTTTCTACTATTCCCAGCTTTGATTATTCTTGTTCTGATCTGAAGTATTCCAAAATCTGTCTTGCTGCCATACACTTGAATTTTGTATTGGCTGGCTAGTATTTAGAATGATATATCAGTTAGATGAACTACCTGGCATTCTATTTCATTTTTGCTTACCACTTGTCTATTAAAACAGCCCTGGGTCTCTAAATATGAGCTCAGATTCTCCCCTACACTGGTGCTCAACCCTAGTGTGATCCCTCTCAGCCCACGCTGCTCTTTATGGCCTCTGTCCAACCTCTTGTGTTTTCTCAGGAGTAGCAGTCTAATACTGGACTTGGAATCAGAAGGCAAAGTTCTATCTCTAAGTTCTGTTCTTTCCTAATCATCAAAACTCTGGAAATACACTTAAGCTCTTTGAATTTTAGTTTTTTAATCTTTTAAAAAATTATTGATTGATTGATTAACTGATTGTTAAAAAATTTGGAGAGATAGAGAGCATGATCAGGGCAGAGGGAGAGGGAGAAGCAAGCCTCCTGCTGAGCAGGGAGCCTGTCCAGCGGCTTGATCCCAGAATCCTGGGATCCTGATCTGAGCCAAAGGCAGATGCTTAACTGACTGAGCCACTCAGGTGCCCCAAAGATTTATTTATTTATTTTGAGAGAGTAAGCTTGAGCAGGCAGGGAGAGGGGTAGAGGGAGAGAATCTCAAGAAGACTCCCCAATGAGTGTGGAGCCCAGATGGGGCTAGAGCTCACAACCCTAAGATCATGATCTGAGCTGAAATCGAGTCGGATGCTTAACCAACTGAGCCACCCTGGTGCCCTTGTTTTCTTATCTTTTATGTGTATGATGCTAACCCCTACCAATTCAGGTATGCTTGTGAGGATAAAATGAGATGATGTGTGTTAAAGTCCCTTACAAAGGACTTTGATGGGGGCACTTGACGAGATGAGCACTGAGTGTTACACTATATGTTGGCAATTTGAACTCCAATAAAAAAATATACATATATTTTAAAAAAGGAAAGTTAAAAGAAAAAAATCTTCTTGAAACTAATATTGAACTGTATGTTAACTAGTTAGAATTTAAATAAAAACCTGGAAGCAAAAAAAAAAAAAAGTACTTTTACCCTGAAAGGTGCCATTCAGGCTTTGAAAAGGTAGACTGACTATAGGGATGGTACAGAGGAGAAGATGCTAGAGCTGGCTGACCTCTCTGTGCACTGGATTCCATATCCTTTTGTCTAAGCAAGTACTTTGTTCTGAGGATTATGCTCTGTGTTTCCTACAGCATCAGTTTTTCCTTGTCTATTTGGATAATTTTGGTCAATATACAAATATGCTCTAATAGCTCCTATCTGCACAACAACAGCAACAAACCTAGACCTCATGTTCCCTCACTAGGTGTAATTTTTCTGCTCCTCTGTATCATGTCTGTCTCCCTACTTTTTATTTAAACTACTCTTTGAGTACTCTGATAAATTGATACTCAGATGGGATTAGATGTATAAGGGATTTATTGGGGGAAATGCTAATTAATGATAAGGGGAGAGGGTATGGAGCTGAAGTAGTTAGGAAGGGCCATTAGGACATTATGTAGGGCTGATGCCTGTGAAAGGGGAGAGGGAAGGAAGGAGGATTAGGGAGGAAGAATCTCAGACTGTGGCACAATTGCAAGGAAGTTTTGGTGATGTTAATGAGAAGTCCTTAAGCCAAAAAATTGCCTGTTAGAAGACTCTTGCCTCCCACAAAGGTAGGCCTGCACTAATGCCTCACAAGTTTCAATCACTGGCTGGGAGCAGTCTGGAGAAAGCTTGGTCTCAGCAGAAATCCAGTGGTGGATCTATGGGGGCTGCAGCTGGGGCTGTCAATCAACTCTGCTCCCTGTATCAGGAGATCTGAGTCGTATATTTCCATGATTAATTGGTAAAGCTTAGTTGGCTGTTTCTGAATGATTGGTTGTCCTTTGGATTTGGATTTTTTAACCTTGAGGCATTTACAGACTAAGACTTTGGTTTGCTTACATAGGCCTCCACGGCATTAGAGCCATATCAGTCTAATGGCCTCCTTGTTTAGCTTAACAGTTTCCCCTACTGGTAATCCTCTCCTAGAGAGATTGACCAGAAATTTGGTATTAGTGCCACTTTCAGTTACCATCAGAGTTAAGTTCCCCGTTTCATTGTGAAACTCATAGGTGAAGATGTCAGATTGTAGAAGAATTGATTTTGCTGTTCCTGTCATTGTTCACCTTGAGTCTGTTTCTCCAAGCACAACGAGACCATGTGATGTACTGTTGATGGCTGTGAACATACATTGAAGACCTTTGAGAGAACATATTGTACCATGGAGACTATAATGCTAGCTATTAGGAGGATAATACCAAGAGACCAAAGTGTACTCCTTAGCCAAGGTCCCTATTATCAAACCAGTTAGTATCAAATCAAAGAATGTACCTGAAGGGGTACCAATCTGTTCTAGCCTAGTGAGTTGCTTGTTAATTCCTTGTATTTGCTACAATTCTGGAGGCACTGATCCAGGTACAGCAGAAGATATTTGCTGTGGCACAGATTCCTCCTTGTTCAGGCAATTAGTAATCTAAAGCAACTGTTATTTTTTCTGTTTTTATTTTATTTTATTTATTTATTTGAGAGAGCGAGACAGAGCCTGAGCAGGGGGAAGGAGGTTAGGGGGAGAAGGAGAGGCAGGCTCCCTGCTGAGCAAGGAGCCAGATGCAGCACTCAATTCCAAGACCCTGAGATCATGACCTTAGCCAAAGGCAGATACTTAACTGAATGAGCCATCCAGGCACCATTCTAAAGCAATTTTGATATTGTATAAAGAAAAAAGTCAACATTAACTCAGTGCTCTAACATTCTCCACATGATCAATTCATGATGTATAGAATCATGTATGGGTTAAAGATCCATTCAGACTTCAAAATAATGAATGGACTACAATGTAACAGGATGAATGTTTATGTGTTTATGTTTATGTAACAGTATGTCCATTTATATGGTTTTCAAGTTCTATATTGTAGCTAACATTTATGAAACTATTAATTGTTGAGTTTTGGCATAGTATCAAACAATATCCACAATTATATAAAAGTCTTTTAAAATATTTCCCTTTCTAGCTTAAAAAAAGTAGAAATAACTATTAAATAAAGTTAAGAATTGTGATTATTTCTGAATATGAACATTCTAGTTTCTGAACTGAGATTAGAGATATATTTAAAACGACACAGATCTGGGACGCCTGGGTGGCTCAGTGGTTGAGCGCCTGCCTTTGGCTCACGGCATGATCCCCAGGTCTGAAGATCGAGTCCCACATCGGGCTCCTCTCGGGATCCTGCTCTACCCTCTGCCTGTGTCTCTGCCTCTCTCTCATGAATAAATAAATAAATAATCTTAAAAAAAATGACACATCTTTCTAAAAGTTGTCAGAAAAGTGATGAAGCTTTCCCAAGTGTTCATTCAGGGAAAAGACAAGGGTAGGGACATGGGATAACTGTGCAATGGGCATTAAGGAGGGCACCTGATGTAATGAGCACTGGGTGTTATATGCAACTGATGAATCACTAAAATCTACTCCTGAAACTAATAATATATGTTAACTAAGTTGAATTTAAATTAAAAAAAAAAGAGGAACACCATCCACTCTATCTTACCCCCACTGAGTAAATTTTTGAGGCCCATAACAGGCAATAGTAAGTTATTCTTTTTCATAAATAAAATGTAGGCATGGACATGGAAGCACTAAATCAAAGTGGAAAACAGTATGACTCAAAGAACAGGAGTTCAAAATGTAGAACATGAAGGTACTTCAGACTGTTTAATCACAAAACCCTCTATGGCTGCAGCAAAGTGGAATAGAGGCCACTTAATATTGTTACACAGGGTACAACATGGATTCTATTACTTCTTTACAGTGTTTAATCCTTTATCAAATTAAATGTGACCTCTAAGTTACTCTTTTAGCCAGAAGCTAAGAGGGGAAAAGTACTAACAGGGAAGCAGACATGGATTGTACAGAGCAGAAACTTGCTACACAGAGGCTAAGAAACCATTGCCACTTAAAAAGTTCTGAGTGGCATTTTATTTTATTTTATTTTAGTATTTTTTTATTGGAGTTCGATTTGCCGACATATAGTGTAACACCCAGTTTTCATCCTGTCAGGTGCTCAGTGGCATTTTCGAGAAAGGGTACTACTGGACAATGTCTAGAGGTAGTTATGTGAAAATCCCAATGGAGACTGAAATTCCTCTGGCAGCAGCCATAGAAAGGGGGATACTGATGTTATAACCATTGTTTTTAAGCACGGTAGGCCGAAGTTCACTGAGCAATAGCTGCATGTTTGCATGGAGAGAGAATGAATAATATATGCAAATTCCATGCTTAAAGTCCCCTTGTTTAGAAATCTGGCTTGCTTGATTTTGTCTCCCTAATCTACTTACGCAGAGACCTTTCCTTTTGTTTTAATATCAAATAGGCTTTAGCATGGACAGATCTAATGGGACTTTGCCATTGGTGGAGGCTTAACGGGGTATCAGGAGGTTTTAAGTAAATTTCATTAGAAGGCTACAATCTCTACCTCATGGAAGATTATACTTTTAAAAATGTACAGGGTCAGGATATCCCTCCAATTTGCCAGAGCAATAACCTAGAAATATCCTGTGGGGATTACCTGTAGGCTTCTGCTACCCGGTCTCTAGTCCACTTCCAGTCATGAGCAAGCCACATAAATTTGGCACTCAGGAGTGCTTGGACAATGAGTTTTCCAGTTGTTGCTTTTAAGCAAACAACTGAAAAGAGTATGGCTAAATATAATTATTGTTTGGCCATTGGATTTGGTAGCAAAAAAAAGGTTATGATAATCGCTTTTGACCAGTTTCTGTTTTTAAGAGTCCTGAATTTGTCTCATTATTCTAAAAGAATTAAAATATGGCTTGCCCCAGAGAAGGGAAGTATTCCTAATTTGGCAGACTCTACAACAAATGGAAAGAAACCCCTTAAAGTTCAATGGAATTAAAAATCAGGTGTAGTAAGAGCTTTATGAAGACTTCTGTTTAAAATATAAATTTTTGGTGTTTGCTTGTGACTAATAATTATTTGAATTTTTTTAATTGAGAATTATTTGAAATTTTTAAAGCACTGATGCAAGGAGACACTCATTTGACTGAGGCTATTATGGGAATATAATTAAGTAAGACTCAGAAGAAAGATGATTAATAACCCAACACTGGGCCAGAAAAGGAAGAGACAACCCAGGACACTTCCCTTAGCCACTTCTGGCTAAGAGGATTCACAAATTCCCCGGTAAAGGTAGACATAAACAGAATTACACACTTTCTTCATTCATTCATTCATTCATTCATTCATTCATTCGTTTGTTACTCCCTTCCTCTCTCCCTTCTTTCTTTGTAATGAGTTCACATTTCAGAATTCCCAAAGGACAAAAGAATAATACAGTGAGTTCTCTTTAACTCCTTTCCAGTCAACTAGTCCCCTCTCCTCAATGGCAACTAATATTACCACTATCTTGTGTATCCGTCAGTGCATATGTGAGCAAATGTACATGAAATTTTCACACAAGTGATAACATTCTGTATACTCTGAAGTTTTTTTCCCCCCACTTTATTGGTAATAAATTTTACCCATTGTTCTTCAGTAGCATAGTATTCTGTTGAATGGATGCATCATAATTTATTTGACCAGCTCCACCCTGATGGACATTTAAGTTGTTTCCAGTCTTTTGCTATTGCAAATGATACTGTAATGACTTGTACAGGAGTCATTTTGTCAGCATGTGAAAAATCTGTAGCATAAATTCCAGAGGTAGAATTACTGACTCTAAGAGTATGTGTACTTCTAATTTTGATAGATATTGCTAATTTACCCTACACAGAGGTTGTACTAATTTATGTTCCTATCAGCAGTATGTAAAAACACCTCTAACACACTCTCACTGATGCAGTGTTACGAAGCTTTGTGCTCTTTTTCCAATTTGATGGGTACCTGTGATATTTCAGCTTAATTTTAATTTGCCTTTCTCATTATGAGATTGAACATTTTTCACATATGTTGTAGATCCATTTATATTTCCTTTTATGTGAACAGTTCATATTCTTTGCCCATTTATCCTCAGGCTTATTCGTTTACCTGTAAGTTTTTTACATTTATTTTTTTCTCTGTATTTAATTCTCTTTACTTTAAGGCCAAAATGAATCCAGAGTTGCTGTCCATGTGAGGTAAGGGAATGTATTTAGTTGGTCGAAATTTGATTTGGACAAATGGCGTTTCCAGCTTAGATTCTGACGAGTAGTTGAAGTTCCTTTTGAAGTGTGTTCTAGTGCTTCAGTGAGGTTACTTTTTGAAAAGCTGCTCCTAAAGGAAGAGATGTGCCCTTGTAGAAAGAGGCTTGACCTCCCTTGCTCTGTGAGGCTTGTTCAGCCGATAAGCCGCATCCTGTATCCTAAAAATGATGACTGATGATTGAGCCCTATTGAAAATAAAGATGAGGGCTGAGCTTTGGAAATATATGAAATTTATACTGGAAGTGGGGAAACTGGGATGGATTCTGTTCCCTTTCCCATAAACTAAACAATCTAGAAATGTTTGGTAGTAGTACTTTCAACACCCCCCCCTCCACCTGCAACTTTACAAATGTCTCCCTTGCACAGCACTTCCTTATTTTCTATGTCAAAATTCATTTATTTCCATAAGTGCCACCTGCATTTATGCAATGAAGGAAGGTGTTCTTCCTTCCTGGCACAAGTGGGAAGCCGTGCTTTATGACTGGTCTGACGGGGGCAATCTGCCTTAGAGAAAAGCCCTGGCACATCAGCATGTGAACTGCTCAGGCTAGGTAAGTTGCTAGTTGGGCCTTTCAGAACAGTGACAGTTTTTATTGGTACACATATTCGAGGTATTGTTAATTTTATTTAACTTTTTTTTTTTTAAAACAATTCTTATAGTTGTTTTTCTATTTTATGTGTTCTCTGATAACATATTGACAGGCATTAACCCTGACCTTTCTCCTGACAGTCAGAAAACTATATTCTTATATAAATACTTGTATTATCTAATCTTATCCTTGTGGGAAGATTTTTAACAACTGTTCGAATATATTTAAGAATTGAGGGACTATTCAAGGTTTAGTTTCTTTAGCTGCATGTCAAATGGTATATGTGCGTTTTCAAGAAACGTATACAGTATGTTGTTCATGTTGTCTAAGTTTTCAAAATTGTTACCATACAGCTGTTATGTTTATAGTTAAAAAATAAGGTTCTTTACAGACAAGAAAATTGGCACTTTGTGATATGAATTGTAATATTTTTCCAGTATTTCCAGAGTTCATGAATACTAAAAATTATTTCTTGCCTTTATATTTGAATAACAATTTGGATGATATAAACTTCGTGGGTCACACTTTCTTTCCTTAAGGCTTTTAGAGGCATTTATCCAGTTTTCTAGAACTGCATATTATTGTAGCCTGTTCTGTGTTTTTTATTCTTCATAGATGACTCACTGTTTTTGCCTGATTGCCCAAAATATTCAAAATCCAGCAATTGTGTTAGGATATATCTGTGTTGACTGTTATGTGTCAGTTTTTCCTAAGACCTGAAATGCCCTTTCAAAACGAACATTTTCCTTAATCATATTTCAGATATTTGTTTTGATTCATTGCCTAGGGATTTCAGGTAAGTTTATATTAGACCTCCTTTGCCTGTTTTCCCTAGACGTCATTTTATCTCTAATTATTTTAAATGCTATTTATTTTCACTTGTTTTGTTTGCTTTTCTCATATCTAACCTCTATATTCCTTTCTGCATTCTCATCAGCATCTAGTCCCCCCTGGGCTACTTCTAGTTTTTATTCTATTTCTGTTATTTTTTAAGCCACTATTCCCCCAAGAGATCTGCCAGCTGTGTTTCATTCCTTTAGTTGTCTCTATCTTTATTAATCTGTGCCATTTGCTCTTTTTTAATTAAAAAAATCCATACTGCAATAAAATATACATAATGCAAAAATTTACCACTTTAACCACTTTTAAGTGAACATTTCTGTCACATTATGTGCACTTACATTGTTGTGCTATCATCAGCACCATTCAACCCCAGGAACTTTTTTGTCTTTCTCAACTATGTACTTATTAAATACTAGCTCCTAATTCCTAACCTCTCCCCCAAGCCCCTGGCAATCATCATTCTATTTTCTGTCTCTATGATTTGATGACTCTAAATACCTCGTATAAGCAGAATTATACAATATTTGTCTTTAGGTGACTGGCTTGTTTTCCTTAGAATAATGTCTTCAAATTTCATCCATGTTGTAGCATGTGTCAGAATGTCCTTTAAAAAAAAAAAAGATTTTATTTATTTATTTGAGAGGGAGGGAGGGAGAGAAAGAAAGAGAGAGCACACAGTAGGAGAGGGAGGCTAAGGGGAGAAGCAGACTCCCTGCTTAGCAGGGAGCCCAATGTGGGGCTCAATCCCAGGACCCAGACATTTTGACCTGAGCTGAAGGCAGACGCTTAGCCAACTGAGCCACCCAGGTGACCTGACTCCTTCTTTTCTTCTTTTTTATTTTTTTTAAAGATTTTATTTATTTATTCATGAGACACACACACACACACAGAGAGAGAGAGAGAGAGAGGCAGAGACACAGGCAGAGGGAGAAGCAGGCTCCATGCAGGGAGCCCGATGTGGGACTTGATCCCGGGTCCCCAGGATCAGGCCCTGGGCCGGCGGAGCCAAACTGCCGTGCCACCCAGGCTGCCCGGCTTTTTCTTTTTTAGATCAGTTTTAGGTTCATAGCAAAGTTAAGAGGAAGGTACAGAGATTTCCCATAAACCCCTGCCCCAGCACATGTACAGCCTGCCCCATTATCAACTTCCTTCATTTATTACAGGTGATAAATCTACCTTGATACATCATAATCATCAGTTTTGCTGTTGTACATTCTGTGGGTTTGGACAAATCTATAATGACATGTATCCATCATTATGGTATCATACAGAGTATTTTCACTGCCCTAAAAATCCTCTGTGCTCCACCTATTCATCTTTCTGCCCAAATCCTTGGCAAACACAGATCTTTTTTCTATCTCCACAGTTTTGCCTTTTTAAGAATGTCATATACTTGGGATTATATAGTATGTAGCCTTTTCAGATTGGTTTCTTGTACTTAGTAGTATGCAGTTAAATTTCCTCCTTGTCTTTTCATGGTTTGATAGCTCATTTCTTTTTAGCACTGAATAAAACTGCATTGTCTTGATGTACCACAATTTATTTACCCATTCACCTACTGAGAGACATCTTGGTTGCTTTCAAGTTTGGGCAATTATAAAGATGCTATAAACATCCATGTACAGGTTTTGGTATGAACCTAAGTTTTTAACTTGTTTGAATAAATACCAAGGAATGTGATTGCTGGATCATATGGTAAGGGTATGTTTAGTTTTGTGAGAAACTACCAAACTGTCTTCCAAAATAGGGGTACTATTTTGTATTCCTACTAGCAATAAATGAGATTTCCCATTGCTCCCCTTCCTTGTCAGCATTTGGTGTTGGCAGCTGTCAGGATTTTGGCCATTCTAATAGGTACTTAGTGGCATCTCATTGTTATTTTGATTTGCATTCTCTGATGACAAGGGGCGGAGCCTGTATTGATATGCTTATTTGCCATCTGTATATCTTTTGGTGATATGCCTGTTAAGGTCTTTAGCATATTTTAAGATCAAGTTGTTTGTTTTCTCATTGTTGAGTTTTAGGGGTCCTTTGTGTATTTTGAGTAGTTCTTTATGAAATGAGTCATTTGCAAATATTTTTCTCTTAGTATGTGGCTTGTCTTCTCATTCTCTCAACATTGTCTTTGTGGAGCAGAAGTTTTAAATTTTAATGAAGTTCAGCTTATCAATGATTTCTTTCATATATTGTGCTTTTGATGTTATGTCTAAAGTCATCGTCATACTCAAGGTCATTTAGGTTTTCTCCTATATTCTCTTTTAATTGTATCTACATTTCATAGTTTTCCATTTTACATCTAAATGTATGACCCATTTTGAATTAATTTTTGCTAGTTTTTTTGTCTAGAGTCATTGCTTTGTATATGGATGTCCAGCTGTCTCAGCACTATTTGTTGAAAAGATGGTCTTTGCTTCATTTATTGCCTTTGGTCTTTTATCAAAGATCAGTTGACTATGTTTATGTGGGTCTATTTCTGGACTATTGATTTGTTGTTCCTATTGTCTATTCTTTCACCAATAGCTTTATAGTAAGTATTGAAGTCTGGTAGTGTCAGTCCTCCACTTTGTTCTTCTCTTTCAATGTTGTGTTGACTATTCTAAGCCTGGTCCTTCCATATAAACTTTAGGATTAATTTGTCAATATCCAAAAAATAATTTGCTAAGATTTTGATTGAGATTGCATTGAATTTATAGGTCAAATTAAGAAGAGCAGACACCGTGGTAATGTTGAGTTTTAAATATTTAATAGGTACTTACTTTTTGATTTTTTTTTTCATCAGAGTTTTGTGGTTTTCCTTATATAGATCTTATTCACATTTATTAGATTTATACCTTAGTATTTCACTTTGGAGGAATGCTAATGTAAATGGTATTGTGTTTTTAATTTCAAATTCCACTTATTCATTGTTGGTCTATAGAAAAACAGTTGACTTTTGTGTATTCATGTTGTATCCTGCAGCTGTGCTATAATTTTTCACTAGTTCCGGGAGTTTTTGTTGATTCTTTTGGATTTCCTACATAAACAATCATAGTCACCTGCAAACAAAGACAGTTTTATTTCTTCCTTTCCAATCTGTATACTTTTAATTTCCTTCTCTTGTCTTATTGCATTAACTAAGACTTCCAGTATAATATTGAAAAGGTGTGGTGAGAGGGGGCTTACTTGCCTTGTTCCTAATCTTAATGGGAAAGCTCTAGTTTCTCACCATTAAGTATGATGTTATCTGTGGGTTTTTTTGGTAGATATTTTTTTACCAAATTGAGGAAGTTCCCTTCTATTCCTCTTTTACTGAGTTTTTATCATAAATGGGTGCTGGGTTTTGTCAAATGCATTTTCTGCATCTATTGATGTAATCATGTGCTTTTTCTTTTTTAGCTTGTTGATGTGATGGATCACAGTAATTGGCCTTCAAAATTTGAATTAGCCTTGTATACCTGGAAAAAATCCTACTTGGTTATGGTAATTCTTTTTATATAATGCTAGATTTTATTTGCTAATATTTTTTTGAGGGTTTTTCATTTTTGAGGATTGTTCATCAGAGATATTGTTCTGTAGCTTTCTTGTGATGTCTGTGTCTGGTTTTGATATTAAGATACTGCTGGCCTAATAGAATGAGTCAGGAAGTATTCCCTCTGTTTTTATCATCTGAAAGAAATTGTCAAATATTGGTACTATTTCTTCCTTAAATGTTTGGTGAAATTTACCACTTGGTGAACCCATTTGGGCCTCATGGTTTCTGTTTTGCAAGGTTATTAATTATTGACCCAATTTCTTTAATAGAGATAGGCCTATTCAGATAATCTGTTTCTTCCTTTGTGAGTTTTGCAGATTGTTTCATTCAAGAAATTGATCCATTTCATTTAGGTTATCAAATTTGTGGGAATAGACTCATTCATAGTCTTCCTTTATTATCTTCTTAATATCTATGGGATCTGCAGCAATGTTCCCTCTTTCATTTCTGAAAGTAATTTTTATCAACTGTCTTTTTTTCTTAGTGCGGCTGGCTAGGGGATTAAAAGTTTTATGGATCTTTTCAAAGAACCAGCTTTAGGTTTCATTGCTTTTCTCTCTTTTCCTTTTCAAAGCTTTTAAATACATTGCTTGTATGTATGGTCTATTGTTTATTGACAAATTGTTTCATTAGCTGTTTAAATCCACAGCAAAACTTTTGATCAACATTTTCATGTTTCATGGAAATACTGCTTTAATCAGTATTCATCTGGATTTGTATTCTTGTTCCTTTTCTCCTTTTTTCTTGTGATATTTTTATATAGATCCTGGATGGTTTATTTTTGATTTTTCAAATTGATAAGAGGGCTTCCCTGACCAGCTACTTGCAAATGGGTCATATGTTGGAGATGCTAAAGCCATGTCCAAGGCTAGCAGCATTCTCCCTAGGGCCTTTAGTTAAATGTGAGAATCCATTTAACTATTACCTGTCCCTGGCCAAAAGATAGGCAGCTGTAAGACTCACATCATTCAGAGACTTTTTTACTCCTCTGCCTCACCAGCAGACTGTTTCTTAAAAAGTGGCGTGTCAGTCAGTTATATCCTTGTTCAGTCCGGTTACCTCTGCTTCTCAGAATCAAACTAGTGCATGGATGCTTCTGTCACAACCCCATACTCTCTGTCCCTGTTAGGACACATGAAGATTTTAGCTCTGCGTCTTGGGCATGCTCCTTATCTTGGGGTATTGCCAGCTCTCTGAGGGATTTGCATTCACAGTCCTCCCCTCAGCTTCCTCCCACATCCTGTTTGCTCTTCACTGCTTTTGGCAGCCCTTCTATCTATCTGTGGCTTAAGGTTTCAAAAGTATCCTAGTTTGCATTTCTCTTTCTCATTCTGCTTTTGGGTGATTTCCTAGAGGAGAAGGAAGAAAGACCAATTTTACTCCATTATTACTGAATTGGAAATCTATATCTAATTTTTCTTCCATAGTTTAGGGTAAGTCATTCTCAAAGTAATGTTTTATTGTTTTTTGTTTGTTTTGTTTTTATAAACCTCCAAGTTAGAGAACCCTTTCAGGTAATATTGTGGATATTTGAACCAAGGAGACCCAGCTGACAGTTGTAATCAAGAGCACTATGGTAAGAAAGTAGAACACAAAGGAGTATCAGTCGGAGAAGCAGGCCTGAAATGAGTCATTGCTAGTTTTGTATGCAATTATCTTCACGCCCTCTGATTCAATGATTAGAACCATCAGTGTCATTTCTATCACCAGTCATTCCAACAATCTTCAGGTATGAATGAAAATAGCTGTTCCTGGCTGATGTTGGGATTGTGATTTAAGATCTCCCTTTCCTTCAGCTAAATGCACTGATTATACAGTTCTACAAGTCTTTTTCTTTCTTTCTTTCTTTTTTTTTTTAATGTCTAGGGTCTCCAGCAGGGCTGCTTTGCTGTGGAAAAAAAAAGTGTGGATTTAGGAAGCCCATGAAATATACCTCTCTAATCTGCTTGCATATGTGAAATTTCATTGGTAACAATTTATTCCTTTGTATTGCTCTGGGCTCTTTTCAAATGCCTATATTTCTTTGGAAATGTCATCATTGACATCTTTGTGTAAATCACTTTGAAGAAATTGTTTCTAGAGGAAGTAACACTGGGAAAAGAAATAGAAGAGATAGAAATTAAGGAACATCCAAGATAAACACTGAACACCAAGATGAACACTGCCCATTTAACAATTTGATCTAGCTGAACTTGTGTAAAAAGAATTCAAGTCAAGGGGTTCTGGAGTGGCTTAGCCAGTTGGGTTTCCAACTCTTGATTTCAGCTCTGGTCATAGTCTCTGGGTCATGGGCTTGAACCCTGCATTGCACTCTGTGCTTGGTGGGGGGTTTGCTTGGGATTCTCTCTCTCCCTCTGCACACACACCCCACTCCATCTCTCTCAAGCAAATGAATAAATCTTTTTAAAAAAAGTTAAAGAAAAGAATGCAAGTTGTTACTCACATTTTATTAATAGTTAAAATTATATAAACATACCTATAGGCAAACCAAACCTAAAGCTTAGTATGTGAGCACTTCCTGGTGAGAAGGCAAACTCTTTTTAGATGTCTGTAAATAAATTCCTGCTTTCCTTCTCTACTTTATGGAATTTTTAAGCCTTGCATTCCACACTAAATCCTGTTGATGTTATTGTTCTTTCTAGAGCATACCTCTCCTCTATGGAAGCTTAGCTACTGTTCTTTTTATATCCTGTGAAGCAATACTGGCCATGGCAACTAGTTTAAGGGTAATTAAAAAGTACCACCTTGAGATTTTGCAGCATCAACAGCACTTATATTATAGGTAGAGTGATGTTAGAATTAGTTTTAAGCTTTCCTGTACTAGGCTGGCATGGATAGTTGTTGCTCAAAGTCAGAATTATTAGTCATTTCATTTTTAGAAGTGGATTTTAAAAATGAAGTTGATTGGTAAATGTGAACTTTTAAGACCAGCATGGATTCTAATATAAAAACAAATTGTGAATCAGAAACTCTCTCTTGATAGAAATGCTGTTTTGATTGACACTCTCATAAGAGCATATAATCATCCATACATTATATATAAATTTACCATCATTTCCAAAATTACAGAGAACACATTGTTACTTCTTCTCAAAAGTACTCTTAATCCCTTGGCTTATACAACAGGAGTTACACTGCCAAGACAGTCATTTCAATTTCTTGTCCCATAAACAGAAGCACTTAGGCACAAATACTTTTAATAAGAAAATATTTTGAAAGACATTTAATTAATAGTTATGGCTTTGGAAATGATTAGTTAATAGGAATCATGCATATACTGAATACTGTGTTCTGAGAACTCATTTATTCACCTATCATTCACTAATTTAGAACTTTTACAGAATTTAATACTTTCTTCTGTTTTGTTTTTAGATTCCACATATGAGATCATACAGCATTTATATTTTTCTGACTTATTTCACTTAGCATAATGCTGTCAAGTGCCATCCATGTTGTTGCAAATGGCAAGATCTGATTTTTTAACAGCCGAATAATATTCATATATATATATGACAAATTTTATTTATTCATCGATGGACATTTTGATTGTTTACATGTCTTGGCTATTATAAATAATGTTGCAATGAACATTAATATTTTTAATTTTCTTTGGACAAATATCCAGAAGTGGGACTGCTGATCATACAGTAGTTCTATTTGTAATTTTTTGAGGAATCTCCATATTGTTTCCTCTAGTGATTATGCCAATTTATATTACGGTTAGAGGTTCATGAGGGGAGTGCCTTGGTGACTCAGGTCAGGATCCTAGGGTCCTGGGATTGAGTCCTGCGTTGGGCTCCCTCCCTGCTCCGTAGGAAGCCTGCTTCTCCCTCTACCTCTGCCTGCTGTTGCCCCTTGCTGTGTGCTCTCTCCTTCTCTGTCAAATAAATAAATAAAATCTTAAAAAAAAAAAAAAAGTTTTATCTAGGAAACATTCTCTGTATCTCGTAAAACATTATTTTTTTTTTGTAATTTTGATGCTTGGTTTAATGTTTCCCCCTGAATTAGTCAGGGTTTCCCAGAGAAACTGAATATGTATATAATATATATATTGCTATCTATACATGCATATGTATATGTACATATACATACATATATACATAGAGAAAGAGAGATTGAGAAGGAGAGAGATTCATTTATTATTTTAAGGAATTATCTCATATGACTGTGGGGCTGGAAAGTCTGAAATCTTCAGGGCAGGCCAGCAAGCTGGAGACCCAGAGAAGGGTAGATCTTGCATGTGGAGTCTGAAAGCAGTCTGAGAAAGCATTCTGGATGTAGAATTCCCTTTTCCTTGGGGATCCTCAATCTTTTTGTCTTAAGATCTTCAATTGGTTGGATGGCACCTACCTACATTAGAGAGGGTGGTCTGTGTTACTCCAGGTCAGCTGATTTAAATGTTAATCTCATCTAAAAAAAAATCTCTTCAAAGCGACATCTAAACTGGAGTTTACCAAGTATCTGAGTACTATGGCCTAGCCAGGTTGGCCCATAAAATTAACTATTACATTCACTTACATGGGAAAGTAACTCATTTTAATATTTTCATTTCATTTTAGCTATAAACAGAAAGAGCTGGCCAGCTCTTGAGTAGAGACAATTAGTAATCATACAAGCAACATGTTTGGTATTTTGGAACTTAATTTCTTTGCAGAAGAAAAATTAATGATTTCTTGCTACTATAAATTTTTTTAAATGTCAGAAAATAGAATAAATAAAATAAAACCACCCTGTCATCATTTTGAGTTATCTTTTTTCAAATGGCTTTTGTCTAGAATGTCTTCATAAATTGGAGAATTAAAGTTTTTGTATAAGGAATATTTTAAAGTCAAATTTGTGAAGTGTTTAAGAAAACTTATTATGATGCCAATAAATATAAGTTGTCTATAGTACATGCTGCCATGCAATCTAGTAAGTCCAGAGAAACAAAATAATAGTGTTCATGAGGGAGGCGCTTCTTAAGAGTCCATGGTCCTTACTTTGCAACTGCTAGTCTTGCATGTAACATAGATAATAATGTTTTGCCTTTCTTCCCAAAATTTTTGCACCCTACTCCATTACCCACAGATAGTCTCTCCACAAACTTAAACAAGTTGGCAATGAATTTCACAATGAAGACATCTTTTTTTTTTTAAAGATTTTATTTATTTATTCATGAAACACACACACACACACACACACACACAGAGGCAGAGGCAGAGGCACAGGCAGAGAGAGAAGCAGGCTCCATGCAGGGAGCCCGACGTGGGACTCGATCCCGGGTCTCCAGGATCACGCCCTCAGCGGAAGGCAGGCGCTAAACTGCTGAGCCACTCAGCAATCCCAAGACATTTTGTCTTATGAATCGAACCATGGCATACATTTCATCTGGGGACCGTATATGTAGAGATCACTAGTCATTAACTGGGAGTATACTAAGTTACAGATAGTTACAGTTAATCAAC
Organism: Canis lupus baileyi; assembly: GCF_048164855.1. Classification (NCBI taxonomy): domain Eukaryota; kingdom Metazoa; phylum Chordata; class Mammalia; order Carnivora; family Canidae; genus Canis; species Canis lupus. The sequence goes on along the minus strand of NC_132869.1, from coordinate 25,352,800 downwards.
TCTGCTATGTACCTGCATGGGAAAAATGAAAAGGATGAGAAGAAAAATGAATAAAAAGGCATGCTATGTGCCATGTTCTAAGGCCCATCACATACTTTAATACAACTAATCTTGCAGGTAAGGGTAATGCTTTTCCTATTTTTGACACATAGCAAACTGAAGTCGGTAAAGAGGTTACCAACATTGTCCTAAGATACAAAGCTAATAAGTAGAGGTCTTTCTTCCTCCCAGAGGTTGTGTTTCTCCTCAGTTGTCTCAAGTCTAGGGAAAAATGGAGAAGTTTTCTGAGCCCCAGTCCTTGTAACCAGTATTATTTTCAACTTGCCTAACATCTTCCAAGCATGTTTTAGCTCCTGTGTTTCTGCCTATCTAAAACTGCTCTGATCTCCCAACAAACACAGCAAAACCCTGGCTGCTGCACCTCCCTACACTCCCTTAAGCTGTTCTGGCAATGGTCCAGGGCCCAGGCGGTCTAATCTAGATACAGTTTCTGGTTTATTTCTCAATGGTTATCTTTGTGAAGTTCACTTGAATTTTTGAAATTAGCAGTAATATCTGAATTAGGCTCTATTTCCAGGATAAGGTTTTTGGTCAGGTATGATAAAGTGTATATAGATACTTCTAATTCCAGACAAGTCCCCACATGCCCCAAAGGTGGGAGTAAAACTTTATGAAAGACTAGAGGAAGAATCCAATAAATAAAAGATGAGGCCTAGATTTTTGTTTTGAGACTGAATAAATGATAATTTTTTGAGATTGGGAAGACTGAGAAGCAGTTTGGTAGCGAGGTTGCAGGGAAATGTTTTGTTTTGATTTTTAAACCCTTCCTTCCTACCCCATATCCAATCTCTCACTAATCTTGTCATTTTTTACTGAAATGCCCAGATTCTAACACTTCTCACTCACTTAACCACCTGTCCCTGTATCAGTCCAGGCTCACCCAGGAGAAGAGAAACTATTTAAAACAGAAGGGATTTAACGCAGGAAATTGGTTATACTAGTGATGTGAGAAGTGAGAAGCCAAACGGGATGGTGAGACAACCCAGAGATGAACAACCCTGGAAACTGCTGTCATGTCCAGAGTGGGAGGACAGAAGGAGGAAGGGTCATGATCCCCCAAAAGAAGCTGGATCCATGGTGATACCATTTGGCAGAAGCCAGAGCCATTCTGTCCCTGCCAGAGATGCTGCCTGTGGTAGAGATTGAGAAGGAGAGAGAGAGAGAGAGAGAGAGATAGAGAGAGAGAGAGAGAGAGAGAGGGGGGGGGAAGTGACCTGGCTTCCACTGTACCTGCCCTCCCATCTCCAGAAAGTGCCTAAAGCCACCAGAAGTCAGCTGCCAGGGAGTCATTCTGCAGGGACTAGGCAGCAAAGAAACAGGGAGAGGACTGGGTCTGAGAACAAATAGGTCTACCTGGCATTACCCTACTTCAAGCCATCATCATCTCCTAATTGGCTATTACAGTAGTCTTCCTGGGGGCGCCTGGGTGGTTCAGTTGGTTAAGGTTGAGCCTCTGACTTTTTAGCTCAGGTCATGATCTCAGGGTCTGGGATCCAGCTCTGTGTCGGGCTTTCCGCTTAGTGAGGAGTCTGCTTGTTCCTTTCCTTCTGCCTCTGCCCCTCCCTCTGCTCATTCTCTCTCTTTCTCTCTCCTCTAATAAGCAAATAAAATCTTCAAAACAAAACAATAGTCTCCTCAGTCTTCCCCCTGCTTCTACTCTAACTTTTCCTGCTGTTAGGATGAGATGACTGTAACAGACCCAACAATGGCATGGCTTCTTGTTTAAAAGAAAACCTTTTTTTTTTTTTTGGTCTCTCACAGGTTGATGGGGAGCTTTGCTCTTGTAGTGACTCAGACATCAGGGCTGCTTCTAAGTCATTACTTCTCTATCTCCTTGGGTAATATCATTATCGGCATAACCCAAACTGGGTCACTGTTATGTCTGTCTGGCTTGTGGCTTCCAGTAAGGGTAAAGGGCGAACATTCAGAATAAGGACTTCTTTATCCAGTGGTTCATAAATGTCACACATCATTTTATTCACATTGTGTTGGCATATACTTGAGCAGATACCCACCTGCAACTGCGAGGAAGGCTAAGAAATGTAGCTTTTAGTTAAGCAACTAATTGCCCTAATGGACAGATTGAATTTAGAGGGTACAAGCATAACCCCTATAATCTATACACCAATCAGCATTCAGGATATTCCATTTAAAAAACAAATCAGATCACATCACCCTTTGCTTGCAACTCTTCAAAGGCTTCCCATTGCCCTTATACTTAAAAACAAATTCCTTGTCATGGAGTACAAGACCCTTCAAGTTCTGACACCTGCCTATCTTTTTTACTTCATTCCTCTCACTAATAATGGGATCCTTGATATACTGCTCTTGCCAATTTCCAAAGTATAAATACTTCCACCATGGCTATCAATGGAACTTCGCTGAATAAAAGGTTGGGAAGAGATACGTAATTTTGCCCCTTGTGAGGTAGTATAAGCTGACATTGACACACTATTGCCTACCATTCTCCCAATTTCTCAGATTTCTCCGGCCACATTAGTTTCTTTGCTGTTCCCCTAACAGTGGTTCTTAAAGTGTGGTCCATAGAACAGCAGCAGCAGCAGCACTAGGGAACTTGCTAGATATGCAAATTCTTGGGCCCTTTCCCAGGCTTACTGAATAAGACAGTCTGTGTATGGAGCCAACAATCCATTTTAACAAGATCTCCAGTTGATTCCAGTGCATACTTAAGTTGTAGAACCACTGCTCTGATATACTAATCTTTCTCCCAACTCAAGGCTTGTATTTCTGCATCCTCTACCTAATACTCCAGACTTTTTATGTTATCTAGATCTCTGTTCTAATATCACTTCCTTGAAAAGGCCATTCCCTCCTGCCACCCCCACTATACTCCCCTTACTAGAATATAAGTGGAGAGCCAGGGAATTTGTCCTGTTCCCTGCATCTCCAACACCAAAAAACAGTTGGAATTTATGTTGGAATTAGTTTTATATTCTAACCAGTGCACTGGAAAATACAAAAAGAAATACAAAAAAGAGAAAAGACAATTACAATCAGCCCTTTAGAGACCATCTGTCCTTCTCTCACCTTTTTAACCTGAAATTCAACACATATATAGTAGTTTAGCTCTAAGTTACATAAAAATATTTTAAGATGAAAATCAGCCAACATTTCTATTTGTCAGTTGTTTCTGGTTCTTTTTTGCAGAGAAGGGGAACAGCCCTATTAAGATATAACTCATCTATCACGCAATTCACCCATGTGAAATATACAATTCAGTAGTCTAGTATATTCACAGAGTGTGTGTCCATCAACACAATTGATTTTAGAATATTTTCAGTTTTCTCAACTCTTCCAAATCTAGACAACCACTGTTCTGTTTCTATGAGTTTGCCTATTCTAGACATTTCATATAATTGAAATAATAAAATATGTGGTCTTTTGTGACTTGGTTCTTTTACTCAGCATAATATTTTGTAGCATGCATCAGAACTTTATTTCTTTTTATAGCCAAATAATATTTCATTGTATAGATATACCATATTTTATTTATCCATTGGGTTGCTTCCACTTTTTGGTTATAATAATGCTAATATATACATTCATGTACAAGTGTTTGTGTGGATCTATATTTTCATTTTTCTTGGGTATAAGCAGTGGAATCAGTGAGCCATATGGCCATATGGTAACTCTGTGTTTAAACTTTTGAAGAATGACAAGATTGTTTTCCAAAGAAGTCAAACCATTTTACATTTCCACCAGTAGTGTATAAAGGGTTCCAATGTACCCACATCTTTGTGAATACTTGCTTTCGTCTCTATTTTTTATTATAGCCATCCTAATAATTTGGAATGGTACCTCACTGTGGTTTGGATTTGCAATTCCTTAATAGCTAATGATACTGAGCACCTTTTCATGTGTTCCTAGGCTATTTGTGTATCTTCTTTGGAGAAATGTCTGTTTAGATATTTTGCAAATTTTTAAAAAATATTTTATTTATTTATTTATGAGTGACGTAGAGAGAGGGGCAGAAGGAGAAGCAGGCTCCCTGCAGGGATCCCGATGTGGGACTCGATTCCAGAACCCAAGGATCATACCTTGAGCCAAAGGCAGATCCTCAACCGCTGAGCCACCCAGGCGTCCCTATTTTGCCAATTTTTAAGATGGGTTATTTGTATTTTTATTATTGAGCGTAATAATTCTTTGAAATTTTTAGTTAGAAGTACCTCATCAAAAATGTGATTTGCCTATTTTTTCTTATTCTGTGTGTTGTCTTTTCACTTTCTTGATGGTGTCCTTTTAAGCACAGTTTTTTTTTTTTTTAGATTTTATGTATGTATGTATGTATGTATGTATTTTAGAGCAAGAGATAGTGCAAGCGGGGGTGGGGGTAGGAGCAGAAGGAGAGGGGCAAGCAGGCTCAGCATGGAGCCCTATGCAGGGCTTGATTCCATGACCTGGAGATAACAACCTGAGCCAAAAATCAAGTCTGACACTCAACTGAGCCACCCAAGCGCCCCTAAGTGCATTAGTTTTTTTTTTTTTTTTTTTTTTTTTTTTTTTTTTTTAGTGCATTAGTTTTTGATATTGACGAAGTACACTGTGTTTTTCTCTTTTGTTGCTTGTGCTTTTGGTGTCACATTTAAGAAACCATTGCTAAATCTAAAGTCATGCAGATTTATACCTATGTTTTATGCTATGAATTTTAGTTTATCTTTGATAACTTGAGTTAGTCTTTTCCATTTGGGTCTTTGATCTATTTTGAGTTAAACTTTGTATATGGTATAAGGTAGGAATCCAACTTCCTTTTTTTTTTTTTTTTTGCATTAAGGCATTAAGATAACTAGATCTCCAGCATAAGTTTTTGGAAAGATTGTTCTTTCCCCACTGAATTGGCTTGGCACACTCATTGAACATCAGTTGACTATATATGTGAGGGCTTATCTTTGGACTCTCAATTCTATTCTATTTATATATCTATCCTTCTGCCAGTACTTCTGGTCCTTTTAATCAATGTCCATTTGGTCATATATGAGAGTCCATTACTGCACAAACATAGCTTTATTCTAAAGCAACTTTATCTATACATTTTTCATTCTACAACCAACAAAATATAGTCAGTTTTACCATCTTAGGGGAAAGGGAGACTGCAAATTATAAAAGGAGGACTACTTCAAATGAGTGGAAACTCTTCTAAATACCCAAAGATGGAATTGGGAATTGGATGGCTTCAAAAATAATTGTAATATTAAAATTATGATTGCCTCATCTGGATCTTATATATCGTAGATGTCTCCTTCTTAGAAAAGAAAGAAGCAGTAATAGGCACAATATAAATAAAATATTTGAAGACACATTACTTGGCATTGTCAGTGAAAGGTTTTATTATCTTTTTTTTTAGGTTTTAATATCTTAATGAAAATTTAGTTGATTAGTTTGCCTGCCTTTCCAACAAAATAAATTATTCTTCTTGAGAAATTGTGATGACACATTTCACCAACATTCCTCCATTTACTCTTATCCCACTGTTCTCATAACTGAAGTCCTAGAATTGCTCCTCTAGGAACAATTTATGCTGATGAAAACAACTGCTTTCTCTTTTGTCAAAAAAGAAAATGATTTATTCTACTCACTGTGAAAGTGGAAATACCCAAGAAGTCTCCTTCCTACTTTGAACACTATCCTAAAATAATTTTATCTCAACAAAATCAAACATGTAAGATATGCTGTGGTCAATATTTTCACTGTGGACAGAGAGTACTCTAGAATCTAAATGGAACTTGCCTCAGTCTGGGGGCGGGGCATTATTTTTCAAGAGCTTTAATTCAATAGTGCACAGGAAACATTTTTTCCAAGTACATTTTCAGTTTTCAAAACCATGTGTTATTTACAGAAAATAGAATTCATATGTTTTTGATTCCTTTACACTTAACTCATTAAAAAATTCTTGTTAAACCACTTGGTATTCAAGGACTTTTCAGCTTTCTAAATAAGTTTCCAAAAGCCTTCTCAAAGATATGAAATGGTGTTAAATAAATATGTACATGAGTTTCCAAACCATGTTCATAATTTTTCTTTAGATTTTTGTGCCTTTAATTAGTAAAATGTGCTTTTCTACTATCCAGAAAGAGACTAATGTGTGAAAATTTATCATTTGTCAATTCAGGAAAACCTAAATTCACAAATAACTTTTAAATATCATTAGATAATTCACAAATAATTTAGTGATGCACATATATGCTACAAATAAATGTCAGATAAACATCAGAAATTAAGGAGGAAGAAAGTGAATAAACAATTATTGAGCACTTTTAGGATGCTAGGTACTCACTAATCACTTTAAATACAAAGATTTTAATCCTTAGAGGCGGGGCAAGATGGTGGAGGAGTAGGGTCCCCAAGTCTCCTGTCCCCACCAACTTACCTAGATAACTTTCAAATCATCCTGAAAGAATTTAATCTTTAGAGATGGATATTTTTATTACATTTTCACAGATGAGAAAATTGAGGCTCAGACAAGCTAAATAATCTTCCTAAAGTCACATAGCTAATAAGATAGAGCCAGGATTCAAACAAAGGTCTGTGTAATTCCTACGTCTGTGTTATTTCTGTCATCCACTAACCCACTAGATTTTAAGTTAAGAGATCTGGTTTCAAATTACTATGCTTTTACTCTGTACTAGTATTGTGAGCATCAATAAACCTTAGATTCCTTGACTTAGAATGGGGGCAAAATACCCACTGTACAAAGCTGCTGTTGGAGGTGTGTACATGTGAACACAACTAAACGGAGTTGAGTTGTTTTTTTGACCCCATCCTTGCTCCATTTCAATAAATTTCTCATAAAGCATTTTAAATACTTAAAAGTTGCAGATTTTATGTCTATTTTCGTCTTCCAAAATTTTAATGATTCCCCAAAACCTTATACTATCACTAAAAATTCATGCTGATTTTGTTCTAATGTAACATATTCAACTTTCTTGCCTTTTATTCCCTCAAAAAAAACTTTAACTTTAGTCAGATTAATTTACCACCATACCCATAAATCAACATGTACACTATACCTTTTTAAAAAGTTGCAGAAAAATACCATTATAAATAAATAGTTAAAATTACCATTTTAACTATTTTTAAGTTCACAGTTCAGTGGCATTAAGCAATTCACATTATTGTGCAACCCATCATCAATCACTTTCCCACACTATACTTTTCCAAGCAGTATTTCACCATACCCTTGTTTGAAAGTTTCTTCTCACTTCTATTTATCCAACTCTTAGTCCTCTTTTAAGATTGGATTCAGGGGCGCCTGGGTGACTCAATCAGCTCAGGATCTGCCTTTAGCTCAGATCATGATCTTAGAGTCCTGGGATCAAGCCCTGTCAGGCTTTCTGCTCAGTGGGCAGTCTGCTTCTCCCTCTCCCTTTCTCTCTGCCCCTCCCCACTGCTTGTGCATGCTCTCTCTCAAATAAATAAAATCTTAAAAAAAAAAAAGATTAAATTCAAACCCCATCATCCATGAATCTTCCCTTACCATGTTCACCTGACTTGTATCACGTTGAAAGATAGTTTTAAGGTATAGACTCTGGATCAGGTTATTTGAGTCCAATTCTCACCGTGTGACTCCTTAACTATATGATGTTGGACAAGGGAATCAAAAATTAGTGTCCTAGATGTTTATCCAAATGATTTCAAGATGTGTTCACACAAAAGCCTCAACATAAATGTTAATAGCAACTTTAATCATAGCTGCCAAAAACTAGAAGCAACCAAATGTCCTTCAATAGATGAATGAATAAACAAACTGTGGTACATCAGGACAATGGAATATTATTCAACAATAAAAAGAAATGAGCTATCTGTCCATGAAAAGTCATGGATAAACCTCATATGCATATTGCTGAGCAAAGCAGGCCAGTCTGAAAAGGCTGCATACTCTATGATTCCAACTATATGACATTCTGGAAAAGGAAAATCTGTAGAGACAATAAAAAGATCAGTCATAGCTAACTAAGGGTTTGTGGGGAGGGAGATAGGTAGGTGGAGCATGGGTTTTTTTGTACAGTGAAACTATTCTGTATGATACTACAATGGTGGATACATAACATGCATTAGTCAAAACTCATAGAACAGTACAAAGCAATAAATCCTAATGCAAACTGCAGGCAACTACCACAAATGTACCACACTAATGCAAGATGTTAATAATGGGGGGAGTTGGGGGTAGGGCAGGAAGGAAAATAGGTAAATGGGAACTTGGTACTTCCTGCCCATTTTTTCTGGAAACCTAAAATTGTAAAAATAAAGTCTATTAATGTAAAAAACCCCACAAAAATGATAAATCAGTAACAAAAATAAGAAACCCTCAAATATTTGTGAATTAAATATCATTTCTAGATAATTTTTGTGTCAAATAAGCTATCAAGGCAGATTTGAATTGAAGCAAAGTATTTTGTGAAATTAAATGAATGAAAATGAAAACAAATCAAATTTGTTAGATGTAGCTACATCTATATTTAGAAATATTTAGCACTAAATACTTATGTTAGAAAATAAGAAAGGTCTCGATTCAGTGACCTCAGCTTTTACCGTAAGAAACTAGAAAAAGAAGTGAAAGTCAAGCCCAAAATAAGCAGAAGAGAGGAAATAAAACAGATCAGAGTAGAAATCAATAAAATAGAAAACATAAAAACAATAGAAGACATCCATGAAAAGTTGGTCCTTTGGGAAAATGAAAAAAGAATTAATTTCTAGCCAGATTGGTTAGAAAAAGTAAAAGAGAAGACACAAATTAACAATATGTGGAATAAGAGAGGAGACATATATATTCTTTAGATATTAAAAGGCTAAAAAAAATATTGTGAACAACTTTAAGTTAATAAACCTGACAATGTAGATGACATAGACAGAGACTTACCAAAGCTCATCCAAGAAGAAATAGATAACCTAAATATATGTAACCTAAATAAATATATGTAAATATAATGTATTCAAGAACTTGAATTTGTAATTAAAAACTTTCTAACAAAGAAAAATCCAGGCTCAGATGGCTTTTCTGGGGGACTCTAAGGAAGAAAATAATACCACCCCAAAAAATTAAAGAGGAGGGATGATCACTTCCTAACTCAGGGAGGCCAACATTGCTCTAATACCAAAACCAGACACAGACATTGGCAGAAAAGAAAACCTCCCTTCTTTGTAAAGCTATATATTCTACTTTTACTCTAAATCTTCCCAATAAAGTAACCTAAACATATTGGAAAAATTAAGTTGTGTTTTTTTAAAAGTGTTGTAGAGCCACAATTATGACCGAAATCTAAGAAAACACTAGATTCTGGAGAGATAAGCAGAGCACTGAGGCTGCTTTTACTCAGAGGGAAATTGTTGATCTGGGAGGTTTGGGCATTGGTTTTTACCAATCTTACACATGGAGAAATCAGATATTGAAACCCAAGTCCTGCTCAAGGCGTAGCAGATGACCCCTTCTCCACTGAAGTGGTGTCAACCGTCAGAGAAAAAGAAAACCTGAAATATACCTACCCATACACCCAGTGGCCCAAAGGGAATGTTGCCTTGACACTAAGAAAAACAGATATAAGCAGAAAAGGAGAAAAATTCCCTGAGAGGTTGTAGCTGTGGGCTTGCTCTTCCCAAGAATTATAGACCAAGATTTGAATGGTCCAGGAAACATGAAGCCATGAATTTGGATAATTTGGTCCTGAACTGGTAGGGAAAAATCATTTCTGAAATAAGGAACATTTATCTTAGACCTCAGAGAAGCCTTTGACATAATATTTTAGGGACAATAAGCAGAGCACAATAAAACACACAAGTGCGTGCACGCGCACACACATACACACACACAAGGAAAGCATCCATCCCGTGAGAAAAATTACAGAAACAAAATAAAGCATACATTGGAATTAGAGATTATTTTTAAAACATAACTTACTAGGAGAGCCTGGGTAGCTCAATCAGTTAAGCATCCAACTCTTGATTTCAGCTCAGGTCATGATCTCAGGGTTGTGAGATTAAGCCCTGTGTTGGGCTCAGCACTGGGCATGGAGCCTGCTTAAGATTCTCTCTCCCTTGCCCTTCCCCCCTCCTCTCTAATTTAAAACAAACAAACATGACTTACTATGCTTAAAAAACAATTGTAAATTTTAAGAATAGTTCAAAAAGTGACTGATAAGATTTTTAGAAGAACCAATGATACTGTACATAAGTTAACACATTATATAAAATTTTAAAATGAGCAGATAAATATAAGAGCAAGTTAGAAAATATTTTAGGAGAAATTATCCAGAATGCAGCACAGATAGACAAAAATGATAGGAAATATAGAAGAAAAATTAGGAGACATGGAGAGATCTAATATTCATTTAATCAGAGTTCCAAAAGGAGAGGAAGGAGAGAATGGGACAAAGGCAATGCTTGAAGAAATAATGATCAAGGATGTTCCAAAAATGATGAAGAATCTCACTTCAAATGACTTGGCCATCTCATGATAGCTCTTAAATATTTGCAACGTGGGCTATTCCATTTTAAAAATACTCCTTCCTTGGGGCATCTGGATGGCTCAATCTGTTAAGTGTCTGACTTTTGATCTCAGCTCAAGTCTTGGTCTCCTAGTGGTGAGTTCGAGTTCCATGCTGTGTATGAAGTCTTCTTAAAAATACTGCTTCCAGGGGTACCTGGGTGGATCAGTTGGTTGAGTGTCCAACTCTTCATTTTGGCTCAGTTGTGATCTCATCAGGGTCATGAGATTGAGCCCCATGACAGGTTCTGCACTCAGCCCAGTGTCTGCTTAAAATTCTCTCCCTCTCCCTTTCCCTCTGCCTCTCGCCCCCTCAAATAAATTATTACAATCTTTTAAAAGTAAACAAACAAACAAAATACTGTTTCCCTTTGTGGGATGAAAATAAGCTTAACTTATGTGCTGCTTATCAGATATGTTATTTAAACTTGCTTTCATGCTTGATAAATTGCAGCTCTAGCCATCTTGGACCAATATTATTTTCAAAAAGCAGGCACGTTTCAGGTGGGTTATTCCATAATAATGAATTAACAGTACTTACATATTGATGTATGTGGATATTTTAGTATAACGAATTTTAATGGCAAAGTGTGGTGGTGGTATTTAGTATTTTCCAGACCAAAATATTGCTGCAATGCTTTATGGTGTGGAAATCTATAATATCAGTTATTCAGTTCCATGTAGTTTAGAGGGGAAACAAATTACTTTCTGAAGACAATTTCATCCTTATTCCTAGTACTTTTTTTTTGGCACAACTCCAAGTACCAGGTAAAGTGACTTTTATACAGGCAGCCTTTTGCATGTTTTAATATTCACCAGAAAATGTCAAAGCTACCCCCCAGCTCTGCTGATTATTAAAACATAAGGCTCTGTATTTAATTAGTGACAATGAATAGCAGTATTCTAGGTATTTCTCAGGTGAGTTAATTTCAAATTCAGAGCTGTTCACTATTCTTTTTTAAAGCTTAGATGAAAGAAATACTAAGGAGGACTATCTAGAGGATTTGTAATTCATCCATTTCTCTGGCTACACTGAAATCCACTCCCAGATTAAGGCATACCATACACAGAATCTTGCCTATAATGACCCAATGGAGAAATTATTTTCTGGTTTGAATTCAAGCATAGTTTTGCTTTCCTAAGAAATTGGTTTGCTTTTTGCATTAGGATGATATGAAACTTTCTTAACCTTTCTTGCTTTTTGACTGACTTTCTTATTTTTAATTTATTTGATTTTTCCATATTTTTTTATCTTTTCTATATTTTCTTTTTTGAAACAGATCACTTTACACATACAATTAAAAATAATAATTATATAAATATTTATGCACCAAATGTCAGACTGCCTACATACAGAAAGCAAACACTAATAGAACTGGATGCAAATAACAATATAATAATAGTTGAATTTCTTTGGTGTTGTGATCTCTCCTCTTTCATTCATGATTTTATTTATTTGGGTCCTTTGTCTTTTCTTTTTGATAATTCTGGCTAGGGGTTTATCAATCTTGTTAATTCTTTCAAAGAATAAGCTCCTAGTTTTCATCGATCTGTTCTACTGTTTTTTTTTTTTTTAATTTCTATATGATTGATTTCTGCTCTAATCTTTTTTATTTCTCTTCTTGCTGGATTTAGGCCTTATTTGCTGTTCTTTTTCCAGCTCCCTTGGGCATAAGGTCAGTTTGTGTATTTGAGGCTTTTCTTGCCTTTTTTTTTTTTTTTAATAAGATTTTATGTATTTATTCATGAGAGAACACAGAGAGAAGCAGAGACATAGGCAGAGGGAAAAGCAGGCTCCTCACCAGGAGCCTGTTGTAGGACTTGATTCTGGTAGACCTGTATTGCTATATACTTCCCTCTTAGGACTGCCTTTACTGCATCCCAAAGGTTTTGAACTGTTGGATTTTCATTTTCATTTGCTTCCATCTATTTTTTTTAATACTTCTTTAATTTCCTGGTTGGCCCATTCATTCTTTAGTAGGATGTTCTTTAACCTCCATGTATTTGTGGTCCTTCCAAATTTTCTTCTAATAGTTGACTCTAAGTTTCATAGTATTATGGTCTGAAAATATGCATGGTACAATCTCAATCTTTTTGTGCCAGTTGAGTCCTGATTTGTGATCCAGTATATAACGTATTCTGGAGAATGCTCCATGTGCACTAGAAAATAATGTGTTGGGCGACCTGGGTGGCTCAGTGGTTTAGCGCCTGGCTTCAGCCCAGGGCGTGATCCTGGAGACCCGGGATCAAGTCCCATGTCGGGCTCCCTGCATGGAGCCTGCTTTTCCCTCTGCCTATGTCTCTGCCCCTCTCTCTGTGTCTCTCATAAATAAATAAATAAAATATTTTAGAAAAAAGAACGTGTTTCTTTAGGATGAAGAAGTATATATCTTGTAAGTCTATCTGGTCCAGTGTGTCATTAAAAGTCTTTGTTTCCTTGTTGATCTTCTGCTTAAATGATCTATCTGTTGTGGTGAGTGGGCTGTTAATGAAATACAAACAATTAGAATATTATGAGCAATTATATGCCAGCAAATTAAGCAATCTAGAAGAAATGGATAAATTCCTGGAAACATATAAACTACCAAAACTGGTACCAAAACTACCAAATGAAATAGAATACCTGAATAGACCCATAACCAGCCAAGGATTTGAATCAGTAATAAAAAAATCTCCCAACAAGCAAGAATCCAGGGCCAGGTGACTTCTCAGGGGAATTCTACCAAACATTTAAAGAAGAATTAATAACTATTCTTCTGAAGCCGTTCCAAAAAATAGAAATGGAAGTGAAACTTCCAGACTCATTCTATGAGGCCAGCATTACCTTGATCCCCAAACAAAGACCCCATTAAAAAGGAAAATTACAGACCAATATCCCTGATGATGCAAAAATTCTCACCAAGATACTACTAATAGGATTCAACAGTACATTAAAAGGATTATTCACCACGACCAAGTGGGATTTATTCTTGGACTACATGAGTGGTTCAATGTCTGCAAATCAGTGTGATATGCCACATTGAAAAAGAAAGGATAAAAAAACATATGATCCTCTCAACAGATACAGAAAATGCGTTTGTCAAAATGCAGCAACCATTCTTGATTAAAAACCCTCCACACACACACACAAAAAAAAAACCCCTCCACAATATAGGGATAGAGGGAACATACCTTAATATCATGACCCACAGTGAATATCATCCTCAACAAGGAAAAACTGAGAGCTTTTCCCCTAAGGTCAGAGCATGGAAAGGATGTCCACTCTCACTATTGTTGTTCAGTGTAGTACTGGAAGTCCTAGCCTTAGCAATCAGATAACAGAAAGAAAAAAAGCCATCCAAATCAGTGAAGAAGTCAAACTTTCACCCTTTGCAGATGATATGATACTCTATGTAGAACACCTGAAAGACTCCACCAAAAAATTGCTAGAACTGATAAAGGAATTCAGCAAATTGGCAGGATATAAAAATTAATGCACAGAAGTCTGTTGTATTTCTTTTTCTTTTTTAAAAGATTTTATTTATTTATTCATGAGAGAGAAAGAGACAGAGAGGCAGAGACACAGGCAGAGGGAGGCAGGCTCCATGCAGGGAGCCCGATGTGGGACTTGACCCCAAGACTTCAGGACCATGCCCTGGGCCGAAGGCAGGCATCATACCGCTAAGCCATCCAGGGATCCCCATCTGTTGCATTTCTATACACTAACAATAAAGGAGCAGAAACAGAAATCAAGGAATTGATTCCATACACAATTGCACCAAAACCCTTAAGATACCTAGGAATAAACCTAACCAAAGAGGTAAAAAATCTGTACTCTGAAACCTATAGGAAGAAATTGAGGAAGACACAAAGAAATGGAAAAACATTCCATGGTCATGGATTAGAAGAAGAACAAATATTATTAAAATGTCTATGCTATCTAAAGCATTCTACACATTCAATGCAATCCTTATCAAAATACTGCTGGCCTTTTTCACAGAGCTGGAAGAAACAATTCTAAAATTTCTATGGAACCACAAAAGACCCCGAATAGCCAAAGTAATGTTGAAAAAGAAAACCATAGCTGGAGGCATCACAATTCCAGACTTCAAGCTCTGTTACAAAGCTGTGATCATCAGGACAGTATGGTACTGGCACAAAAACAGACACATAGATAATGGAACAGAATAGAGAACTCAGAAATGAACCCTCAACCCTATGATCAACTAAACTTTGACAAAGTTTCCATTGGGAAAGAATACCCAATGGAAAAAAAGACAGTCTTTTCAACAGTGTTGGAGAAACTGGACAGCAACATGCGGAAGAATGAAACTGGACTACTTTATTATACCATACACAAAAATAAGTTCAATTTGGATGAAACACCCAAATATGAGACAGGAATCCAACAAAATCATAGAGGACAACAACAAGCAGCATTCTCTTTGACCATGTCCACAGCAACTTTTTGTTAGACATGTCTCCAAAGGCAAGGGAAACCAAAGCAAAAATGAACTATTGGGATTTCATCGGGATAAAAAGCTTTTGCACAGAAAAGGAAACAATCAACCAAACTAAAAGACAACCTACAGAATGGGAGAAGATATTTGCAAATGACATATCAGATAAAGGGCTAGCATGCAAAATGTAAGAGGAACTTATCGAACATCCAAAAATAAAAAAAAAAATTCAGTTAAGAAATGGGCAGAAGACATGAACAGACATTTCCCCAAAGAAGATATGCAAATGGCCAAACAGACACATGAAAAAAGGCTCAACATCACCTATCATTAGGGAAATACAAATCAAAAACACAAGGAGATATCACCTCACACTGGTCAGATTGGCTAAAATGAACAAATCAGGAAACAATCGATGTTGGTGAGGATGCAGAGAAAGGGGAATCCTCTTACACTGTTTTTTAGGAATGCAAACTGGTGCAGCCATTCTGGAAAATAGTATGGAGGTTCCTCAAAAAGTTAAAAATAAAACTACCCTATGACCCAGCAGTTAATTGCACTACTATGTTTTTATCCAAAGCATACAAACATTGTGATTCGAAAGGGCACATGCACCCCAATGTTTATGGCAGGAATGTCTATAATAGTCAAAACATGGAAAGAGCCCAGATGTTCATGGACAGGTAAATGGATAAAGAAGGGATATATATATATATATTACTCGGCCATCAAAATGAATGAAATCTTGCCATTTGCAACAATGTGAATAGAACTATTGTGCTGAGTGAAATGTCAGAAAAAGACAAATTTCATATGAGTTCACTCATAGTGGAATTTAAGAAACAAAGCAGATGAACACAGGGGAAGGGGAGGAAAAAATAAAATAAGATAAAAACAGAGAGAGAAGCAAAGTATAAAAGACTCTTAACTATAGAAAACAAACAGTTGCTGGAGGTGATTTGGGTGGGGGGATGGGGTAGCTGTGCGATGGGCATTAATGAGGGCATTTGATGTAATGAGCACTAGGTGTTATATGCAACTGATGAATTTCTAAATTCTACCTGTTAAACTAATAATGCACGATGTGGTAACTAAATTGAATTTAAATAAAAGTTTTTTTAAAAGGCATTAAAAAATGGTTGAGGATTTCAATACCCCACTCTCGACCATGGATAGATCAGGCAAAGAATTGATAAGGAAACAGTGGATTTGAACAGCACTATAGACCAAATGGACCTAATAGACATATACAGAATATGTCATCCAATAGCAGCAAAATATACATTTTTCTCAAGTGCACACAGATCATTCTCCACGATATATCATATGTTAGTCCACAAAACAAGAATTATAAATTTAAGAAGATTGAAATCATATTAAGTATCTTTTATGACCCCAGTAGTATAAAATTAGAAATCAATAACAAGAGGAAATCTGGAAAATTCACAAATACATGGAAATTAAACACCACAATCCTGAACAACTAATGGGCCAAAGAGGAAATCAAAAGAGAAATAGGGCAGCCCAGGTGGCCCAGCAGTTTAGCACCACCTTCAGCCCAGGGTGTAATCCTAGAGACCTGGAATCGAGTCCCATGTCGAGCTCTCTGCATGGAGCCTGCTTCTCCCTCTACCTGTGTCTCTGCCTCTCTCTCTCTGTGTCTATCATGAATAAATAAAATATTTAAAAAAAAGAGAAATAAAAAATGTCTTGAGACAAAAACGGAAATACAACATTTCCGCATACAAGCGACATACTTGTTGCTTCCGCATACTTCCGCATACAAGCAACATACAAGCAAAACTTGTGGGATACAGCAAAAGCAGTTCTAAGAAGAAAGAAGTTTATGGTGATAAATGCACACATTAAGAATAAAGATCTCAAATAATCACCCTAACTTTACATCTCAAGGAACTAGAAAAAAAGAAAAAAATTAAGCTCTAAGCAGCAGAAGTAAGGGAATAATAAAAATTAGAGCAGAAATAAATGAAATAGAGAACAGGAAAATAGAAACAATTAGCAAAACTAAGAGTTGTTTCTTTGAAAAGATAAACAAAATTGACAAACCTTTAGCCAGACTAACCAAAGAGGACCCAAAAATAAAATTGTAAATGAAAGAGGAGACATTACAACTGATACCACAATGCAAAGACTCATAAGAGATTACTATGAATGATTATATGCCAACAAATTAGACAATTTAGAAGAAATAAATAAATTCCTAGAAACATACAACCCATCAAACTGAGTCAGGAAGAAAAACAAAGTCTGAATAACCAATGAAGAGTAAGAAGATTGAATCAATAATAACCAACCCCCCCCCCCCCAAAAAAAAAAGCCTAGGACCACAAGGTTTTTCTGGTTACTAAAAATGGCAATCCTCAAACTCTTCCACAAAAAAGTAAAGAGGCGGGAACAGTCTCAGCCTCATTTCATGGGTCAAGCATTATTCTAATTCCAAACCAGATAAGGACACTAAAGAAAAGAAAATTATAGGGCGATATCCATGATGAATAGATGTAGAACTTCTCAACAAAATATAAGCAAACTGAAAAAAAAAATATAAGCAAACTGAATTTAACAACACAATAAAAGGATCACACACCATGATCAAGTGAGATTTATCCCTGGGGTGATACTAGGATGGTTCCATATATGCAAAACAATAAATGTAATGTACCATATTAATAGAATGAAGAATAAAAATCACATGATCATCTCAATAAATGCAGAGAAAGCATTTAACAAAATTCAACATCAATTCATGATAAAAAAAAAAACCCTCTCAACAAATTGGGTAAAGAAATGTACCTCAACATAATAAGTGCCATGTATGACAACCTAGAGTTAATATCATACTCAATGGTAAAAGATTGAAGGCTTTTCTTAAGATCAGGAATAAGACAAGGGTGCCACTCCACACCACTCGTATTCAACATAGTAGTAGTAGTCCTAGCCAGAGCAATCAGGCAGAAAAAGAAGTAAAGACATCCTAACTGGAAAGAAAAAGATGAAATTATCTGTTTGCACATGGCATACTTTTATATATAAAAAATCCTAAAGACTCCATAAAAAACTGTTAGATCTAACCAATGAATTCAGCAAAGTTGCAGGATACAAAATCAACATTCAAAAATCAGGAGCATTTCTATACATTAATAATTATCTGAAAAGGGAAATAAAATAATCACATTTACAATGGCATCAAATACAATAAAATACTTAACACTTAAGCAAGAAATTGAAAGATATGTATATTGAAAACTATAAGATGTTGAAATAAATTGAAGAAGACAGAGATAAATGGAAAGATATCCCATGTTCACATCCCATGTCCACTACTCAAAGCCCATCAATAGATTCAATGCAATCTTTTTTTTTTTAAGATTTTATTTATTTATTCATGATAGAGAGAGAGAGAGAAAGAGAGGCAGGGACACAGGCAGAGGGAGAAGCAGGCTCCATGCAGGGAGCCTGATGCAGGACTCGATCCCAGGTCTCCAGGATCAGGCCCTGGGCTGAAGGCAGCGCTAAACTGCTGAGCCACCCAGGCTGCCCTCAATGCAATCTGTATCAAGATTTCAATGGCATTTTTCATTGAAATAGAAAAACCTAAAATTTGTTCAGAACAAACACACACACAAAAACCCTGAATAGCAAAAGCAATCATGAGAAAAAGAACAAAGCTGGAGGCACCACATTACCTGATTTCAAACTATGTTACAAAGCGATAGTAATCCGCATAAAAATATGTGGCATAAAAAATATACACATAGACCAATAGAACAGAAATGACAGCCCAGAAATAAACCCATGCATGTATGATCAACTAGTATTTGACCAAGGAGCCAAGACTACTCAACGAAACAAAGATAGTCTCTTCAGTAAATGGTGTTGGGAAAACTGGATATTTACATGCAAAAAAATGAAACTAGACCCCTATCTTACACCACTTACAAAAATTAACTCACAATTGATTAAAGACTTAAATGTAAGATCTGAAACCATAAAAACCTAGACGAAAACATAAGGGAAAAGCTCCTGGGTATTGGTCTTGGCAACGAGTTTTTTGGATAAGATATCTAAAGCATAGGCAACAGAAGCAAAAATAAGCAAGTGCAACTACATCAAGCTTAAAAAGTTCTTCACAGCAAAAGAAAACATCAACAAAATGAAAGGTCAATCTATGGAAGGGGAGAAAATATTTGAAAACCACATATCTGATAAAGGGCTAATATCCAAAATAGATAAGCAACACATACAACTCAATAGCAAAACCTACAAGGAGATAAACAAAAGACTCAAAACCAAAAAAAATAGCCCCCCCCAAAACAAATAATCCAATTAAAAGATGGGCAAAGGATCTGAATAGGCATTTTCCCAAAAAAGATACTTAAATGGCCAATAGGCATATGAAAGGGTACTCAACATCACTACTCATCAGGGAAATGCAAATCAAAACCACAATGGGATATCATTTCATACCTGTTAGGATGGCTGTTGTAAAATTTAAAAAGTTTTAAGTGCTGACAAAGATGTAGAGAAAAGGCAGGCCTCATATTCTGTTGATGGGAATGTAAATTGGTGCATCTACTATGGAAAACAATATGAAGGTTCCTCAAAAAATTGAAAATAAAACTATCATATGATCTAGCAATTCCACTTCTGGGTATATATCTGAATGAAGATATCACTGTCTCAAAGAGATATCTGCACCCTGTGTTTATTGTAGCATTATTTGCAAAAGCTAAGACATGGAAACAATCTAAGTGTCCATTGTTGTACAAATGTATAAAGAAGGGATCCCCGGGTGGCTCAGCGGTTTGGAGCCTGCCTTTGGCCCAGGGTGTGATCCTGGAGTCCTGGGATCAAATCCCACATCGGGCTCCCTGCGTGGAGCCTGCTTCTCCCTCTGCCTGTGTCTCTGCCTCTCTCTCTCTCTGTGTGTCTCTCTTGAATAAATAAATAAAATATTTTTAAAAATGTATAAAGAAAATGTGGTATATATATATAAATATTACTCAGTCATAAAAAAGAAAGAAATCCTGTCATTTGCTACAACATGAATGAAACTTGAGGTCAATAAGTCAAACAGAGAAAAACAAATAACTGCATGGCCTTACTTATATGTGGAATCTAAAAAAACTACTCATTAGAAACAGGAAACAAGTTGTCAGAGGCAAAGTCTGGGGAGAGTGGGAAATGGGTAAAGGCATTCAAAAGGTACATACTTCCAATTATAAGGTAAATTTGGGGGATATAAAATACAGTAATGTAGGGGCACCTGAGTGGCTCAGTGGGTGAGCATCTGACTTTGGCTTGGGTCGTGATCACAGGGTCCAGGGGTCCTGGGATAGAGTTCCACATCAGGCTTCTGACAGGGAGCCTGCTTCTCTCTCTGCCTATGTCTCTGTGTCTCTCATGAATAAATTAATAAAAACTTTAAAAAAAATACAGTAATGTACAAGGTGACTATAATTAACAATGCTGTGTTGCATGTTTGAAAGCTACTAAGAGAGTAGATTTTAAAAGTTCTCATCATAAGAAATAAATGTAACTATGTAAGCTAATGGATGTTAACTAAACATACTGTGGTATCAAATCATTATGATATACATCTTAAATTTATACAATGTTATGTGTCAATTGTATCCTAATAATCTGGAAAAAAATTCACTTTGTGAATTCATTATCAACTATGTTTCATTATTATGCATAACTATGATTATGTATATTATTAAATTATTAAATGTTTTGGATGAAATGTGTTACATTTTTATTTCATGACTAAATGCGTTCATGTGTACTTAGTCAACATGTTTAGAGATTATATTACATAGTTCCACCTACTTACCACTTACGAATACTACCGCTTATAATAATTAAAGAAATATATCTGCCTATTTATGATCTAGTACCCTAGCACTGCTTTAGAACTTAGACTTAGAAATGGAGACAGGACATATACATGGCTCTGAATTCTGTTTCTTGACATGGCCATTTTGATGCAGCTGTTACAAACTCATCAAAATGGTCAAGATTATGACAAAATATAAACTCACTTTTGTTGTTTACACCTCATTCCTTATACTCACTTGATCTCTAAGCCTCATCACATCCTGGATTTTTGCTCCGAAGGAAGATGTAATCGTATGAGACTTAGGAATGAGTTGAGAAAAATGATTTTGTATATTTTATCAAAATAAAAAAAATGCTTAAGTTTCTATTTTAATCTGAGCCATAATACTACCTAGTCAGAATGATCACATGAAAATTTTACATACTCAGGAAACTATTAATATTACAAATACCAAATTCATTTCACAAAGTCTCAGCTATAAGTTAGGTAGTGAGACACTACCAAATATGCTCAAATTTGAAAACCAGGATTTGTTTAATATTTAAAAATGAAACTAGTAGAATCTATACATAATGGAAGTAACCAACTACCTACAGAAGTAGTAGAAGTTTGTGTGTAAGTCAGTAACTAAGGAGTTATGGGAAGAAAATTGAAATGAAATTCATTGAACAAATTTATTATGAACTGGACCTGTGTTTTTATGTCATTGAAGAGCACCCCAAATTCCAAGTTAAATCAAAAAGAAATAGTCTCAGTAAAATTAAAAAGTATGTTGTATTACTATGCAATAATTCAATCCAGCTTAATCTAATACATTTTACCAATTTTGACTGGAGAGAAATCATTTCAACCCTCAACAAGGTTACAGTTTAGTAGAGAGCAATAGACAATAATTATAGGGTGACTTTTGCTATAGCTGTTAATACTAATTACATAACATATTAGTCAGCTATAAATGCAATGTTACATAAGAAGGAGGTAGTCACTTAGAATAGGAGAAAATATTTGCAAATCATATGTCTGATAAGGGGTCAATATCCAAAATATATAAAGAACTCATACAATTCAATAGCAAAAATCCAATCTAATTAAAAAATGGCATATGATCCGAATAGATATTTTTCCAAAGAAGACATACAGATGGCCAATGTGTATATGAAAACATGTTACTAATCATCAGGGAAATGCAAACCAAAACCACAATGAGATATCACATCACATCTTTTAGAGTGGCTATTATAAAAACAAAACAAAACAGGTGTTGGTGAAAATGTAGATAAAAGGAACCTCTGTGCATTATTGCTAGGAATGCAAATTGATGCAGCTACGGTGGAAAATAGTTTGGAGATATCTCAAAAAAATTAAAAATAGAACTTCATATGACCCAGCAATTCCATTTCTGGGTGTCTAGCCAAAGAAAACAAAAACACTACCTTGAAAAGACACATGCACCCCCATGTTCATTGCATTATTATTTACAAGAGGTAAGGTATGGAAGAAATCTAAGTGTACATTGTCAGATGAATGGATAAAGAAAATGTGATGTATATGTATGTGTGTATGTGTATATATAATAACATTCCTATATACATGTGTATAGTGGAATGTTATTCACCATAAAAAAGAATGAAATTTTGTCATTTGTGACAATATGGATAGACCTCGAGGTCAATGTGCTGAGTGAAATAAGTCACACAGAGAAAGACAAATACTGTATGATATCACTGATATGTGAAATCTAAACAAACAAGCAAAGAATCAAACTCATAGATATACAGAACAGATTGGTGGTTGCCAGAGACAGAGATTGTGGGTTGAGCTAAATGGGTGAAGGGAGTTAAAAGGTACAAACTTTCAGTTATAACATAAATAAGTCATGGAATTATAATGTACAGCATGGTGACTATAATTAACAATACTATGTCATTATTTGAAAGTTGCTAAGAGAGTGAATTTTATTATTTTTTTTAAAGATTTTATTTATTTATTCAGGAGAGATGCACACAGAGAGGCAGAGACAGGCAGAGGGAGAAGGAGGCTCCATGCAGGGATTCCGATGGGGGACTCGATCCCAGAACTCCAGGATCATACCCTGAGCTGAAGGCAGACGTTCAACCACTGAGCCACCCAGGTTTCCCAAGAGAGTTAATTTTAAAAGTTCTCATCAAAAGAAAAAAAATTTTGTAATGATGTATGGAAACAGATTAACTACAGTTACTGTGATCATTTTGCAATGTATACAAGTATTGAATCATTATGTTGTACACTGGAAACTAATATAATGTTATATCATTTATATCTCAATTTAAAAAAATAAAAATTCAAAACGAAAAAAAGAATGCTGTGACTTAAAATAGTAATCTTACTCTCTTGCTTATAGTCTGTGGGATGGCTAGCTGAGACTCCATGCTTCAGGTTCTCAGCTCAATGATGACAAAAGGGTTCAGGGAGGCTCCTTGTGCCCCTTATCTTTGGACCACTGGCTACTTGAGGTATGTGGTCTGTCCATGTATTTCACTATGTGGCCCAGGCTGAATAATCACCAGCCACCTGGGACATGCTCTTCTCATCACTGGAGCACAGGAGGGAAAGCTCAAGCACATGAACGTATTTTAAGCCCCTGTTTAAATTGTAAATGCTGACATCTCATTGGCAAGCAAAACATGATCAAGCCCAACATCAATAGAGCAGGAAAGTATACCTGGCATATACCGGAGGAAATATTTGCCGAGCAATAATTCAAACTTACACTTATGAAGTGCAATAGGAGAGAGCAGGGAGGATATTATATAAATCAAAATTCTTGGTTTTAAGCCATAAAAAAAGACTGGCTTATTTAAACATTAAAGGAGTTTATTAAGGAGCTATTCATTAGTATATAATCTCTTAGAAGCCTTAAAAATCAGTCTCAGAGACCACGCAGCCAAGAACAACTTTCAAAATCACACAAAACTAGGCTGGAGAAAACATTGTTGTTATTGCCAGTAGCACAGACACTCCAGCTCAAGCTGCCCACACCTCTGTTGCTACAACTACTGGCACTACTGCCTCTAGAAACTGGCTTTAGGTGCCTTCTCTCTTGCTCTACATTGTTAGAGTTCACTTGAAAACCTGTGATTTTTCATGCCATTAGCTTCTGATTCATAATCTGGGGTAGTCATGTCTGACAGATCCTAGATCATGTGCACATTCCCTAACTACAGGTGAAGTGGGGAAGAAAGTAGCTGGCATCTTCAATTTCTATTGAGGTGGAAGCCTCTGCCCCATAAGAATGGGGGAATATCTCAAACATGGTTAGGGGCTCACATGTTTTGTGGCAAAAGAAAGAATGAGAAATTTTTTAGTATAAGCTGGAAGAGATATCAGGAAGGGCTTCCCAGAATAGGTAAGATTTAAGTTGAATCTTAAAGAATCAATAGCAGTAAGAAAGTTGAAGAAGAGTAACATGAATGAGGAAAACATGGTACATTTGAAGATCAGCAAGTGGTTCAGCATGGCTCAACTACCATGTAGGTCGATGGATATGTATGAAGTGGCAGTGGGAAAGTGCATCACAAGGTTAGGTTGGTGAGAGAAATCAGGGCTTGATCATGAAAAGCCTTGTATGTCACGTTATTTGGTCAGGTGGTAGTGCAGGAAATACAAACATCTTTAGGGTGACGCCTGGGAGGCTCAGTGGTTGAGCATCTGCCTTCAGCTCAGGTCGTGCTCCTGGTCTGGGGATTGAATCCTGCATCACACTCCCTGCAAGGAACCTGCTTCTCCCTCTGTTTATGTCTGTGTCTCTCATGAATAAATAAATAAGAATCTTAAAAAAAAAAGAAACATTTTTAGGTATTTCCGAGAGAAAGGTATTACACGGGGAACTACAATATTAGCAAAAGAGCTAGAGGAATAGAAATTGGAGGCTGCTGTGATTTCCTAGCTGAAGTCCAGCTGCTGCCACTGTCATTGATGTTGTCTCACTTGCCTCTCACATCCATGAAGGTGGTGAATAGATACTAATACTAGTGCTCAGCTGCGGCAGTTGCCTCTAACAATCACGTCAGAACCCCATTGTTTGCCAGTAGTAGCTAAAAAGATAGCTTCTACCTCATTTTTATCTTTTGGATTTAGTGCAAGTGCATCACATTGACAGAACCCAATATATCTAGCACTCTAGTGGCAAGGCTGTTTGGGGAATATAGTTGGTTTTTGCTCTTTTGTTTTATTTAGCTTCCTATCATCTCCCATTAGGAGCAGAGTGGAATGGAGATTGAAGTAGCCAATCCATAGTATCTAGCACACCATGTTAAGGATCATGAGTTTTGTCTTAAGGACTATGTAAAAAATGGATATATTTCTAGAGCAGGACTGTTACATACTTACATTTGCTTTTTATAAGGGAGCTTTATGATGTTGGAAGGAATTAATTGCAAGAGTGTACAATAGAAGATTTTCTCATTCAAGTGAGATACAGTAGAGAAATTAGAAATCAAAAGTAGGGTAAGGGTTGGAAAGATGTGAAGAAGGTAAAACTTTCAGAAGTTGGTACAGGGTTGATGGGTTATGATGGGCAGTAGAGAAAGAGAAGCTTAGGGTTACTCTTAGGTTTCAGGGTTGGACAATTGGAGAGCTGGCAATATGGCTGAACAAAATGAAATTGAGAAAAAGAGGAGGAGCATAAGGGATTAAGTGTTAGGAATGTTGAGTTTTTAGGTCCTGTGGAATGTCCAAAATGGATTTATCAAGTATGTGATGAGGCATATGGCTCTGCTGCTTTGGAGAGGGGTGTGCTGTGAAGATATAAATTCAGAAATCATGAAAATAGAGATTAAAGTCAATGTCATAGGAAAATTCAATAACAATGTATTGGATAACTAACACTGGTACTCAAAAAAAATAACCCCCAAATCGCAGACTTAACATACTAGTTTATTTCTCACTCACCTTACAGTCTAGTGAACATTGATGTGTTTGTTGGGGGAGGTGATTCTGTTCCATCAATCATTCAGCAACCCCAGGTTACTTCTACCTCATATTTCCACTGTTTTCTAGGGCTTCAAGTACTCTGGTAGAGCCTCTGCATGTGAGCAACTGAAGAACAAAAAGGTCTGGGAAGAACATTAAGAGGATTTAGAAGTTGGGCTAGAAGTGATGTGAGCATACAGCTTCTCAAACTATCTGTAGCAAAGGACCCCTTTTATAAACTTTCCAATCTGTTGCAGACTATTACTTTTCAAAAAGACAATAAAGATGTTGTGAGAATGTCAAATTTCTATGAAAGTTTCTAAATATTTTCCTTTGCTTTATTTACCTTGTTATGGACCAGCAGCAAACAAATCATGGAACAATACTGGTCTCTGAACCACACTTCAGTAACATTGGTGTAAATTGCTTCTGATGGCAATCCACTGGCCTAAGCTAGTTAACATGCTATATGTGAATGTAAAAGGGATGGGGAATGTTCAGAGGAGGAAATTAGGTGATTATTTCTGTCTTAATCCAACCTTCTAGTCCCAAATGTCCATTTTTCTTTTCCGCCTTCATACTAAGGGGGATAACCCAAAGCCCATCAAGTCATTGCATCTAGTTTTAAGTCCCAGATGGTACACAGATTTCTTCATCAGATTTGGATGTGACCTTTCTTGGTCTGGTGACTTATGAACTAAAAAGAAACAATCCACTCCTCCCTCCAGATTTACACCCAATATAGGATGGTAGAAGTGAAAGAAGATAAGTGCAAAAGACACTCATGTTAGGAAAGGAGCAGAATGTGAGACACAGCAGTTACAGTTTCATAGCAATTCCCAAATCCTGCTTACAAGACATTTTGAAGGCCCTTTAAATCAGGGGTGAAGCACTTTCCTTGGTTAGGTGTTAAACCTCTAATTCTTCTTTTGGTGAGATACTCTCTATATTATGGGTTTCCAGAGGAGCAACCAACGAGTGTTAAATAGATACAGATCCCTATCTTCATTTCTATATATGTTTCTATATCTCTATCTAGATGGAGAATCAAAAGCCAGTGGCATATTCAATACAAATCTGAAGGCAGAGAATGAGAGGAGCTGATGGTGTAAGTCCTGGTCTGAGTCTAAAGGCCCAAGAACCATGAGTGCTGATATCTGAGGGCAGGAGACGGTGGACATCCTAGCTCAATCAGAGAGAGTGAATTCACTCTCCCTCTACCTTTTTTGTTCCCTCAACAGGTTGTATGGCATCTGTCCACACTGATAAATGTAATTTTCTTTACTCAGTCTACTGGTTCAAATGCTACTCTCTTTTGGAAACAGTCTCATAGGCACATCCAGAAATAATGTTTCACCACCTCTTCGGGCATCCCTTAGCCCAGTCAAGTCAACACATCAAGTTAGCCAGGATACTCTCTTTCTCCATTTCCTCTGGCTCTACCCTTTGGGAAGTTTTCCTTGTTTTTAATCTTCCATGGCCATATCTGAATGAGATTTTGCTTTCCTTGGAGACTGTAGAGATTTCATATTTGGAGAGGTTATGGGCCAACTGAAGATGGTTTTACAGCTTTAACAGTTAAAAATTATTTTAGATTAGGTGCATGGTTACTGTAGGCTTCTGATCCATTAAAAATTATTTTAGATTAGGTGCATGGTTACTGTAGGCTTCTAATCCATTTGTTTCCAGTTGGCTCAATATGACATTAAGAATACTTAAAGTTCTTTCTGAGACTGTTTAAGATTGAATTCCTCAGAAGCAGATTCTAAGAAAAGGATTTGTCAACAATGAACATTGTACGAGAGTGGGGAAAGCAGGACAAGGGATAAGAGAAAGCCAAGTGTATCACTCAGGATCCAGTTAGAAGATGGGAGCATACTAGTTATTTTAACAAAGGAAATTTAAAAATAAAGAATTGATAATGGCAAAAAGATAACACTACATATATGGAGGTGGCAACTACAGGAAGTAGTTACCACCTCTAGGGCTGAGGGAACAAAGAGGTTTGAATCACTAACAGTGTCTTAGTTTGAGCCGCTATAACAAAAATACTGTAGACGGGGTGGCTTAAACAACACACTTTTCTTTCCCACAGTCTGGAGGCTGGGAAATCCAAGGTCAAGTTGTGGCAGATTCAGTGCCTGGTGAGAACCTGCTTCCTGGCTTCTGATAGGAACCTTCTTGCTGTAGCCTGAGAGAGGGGTGGTGGGGGTGGAGGTTCAGGGAGGGAGAGGAAGGGAGAGAGAGAATGAAAGAATGAGAGAGAGAGAGAGAGCTCTTAAGATTACTTCTCCAAGGCCCTGTCTCTAGATACCATCACAGTGGGGATAAGGGTTTCAACATGAATTGGGGAGGGGGGGCACACATATGTACAGTCCATAGCAAACAGAAGCTTGGAGGAATGGCCCCTTGGAGCTGAAACTCAGACCTCTGAGAAGGGCACTGCTCTGGTGCTGGAGTCTGTGCTTGGAACAGAGGTACCATAGAGCTGGAACCTAGACCACTGAGGACAGGTGAGGATGGCTGTGGTGATATCTCTGTGGGGATACAATGAGACTAGTTTGGCAAGTGTTGGGAAAACCGTAGAGCAGATTCAGTCTTTGCTGTGGGAATGAATTGTCACTGCTGGGACTGATAAAAGGCTGCTGGATTTATAAAGACAGAAACATAAAGCAAAGTAAACAGGAAGGAACAAGGCCCTTCTTCCTCCTTCAGACTTGTGGTCTCCCTCTAGGGTCCTCTATTAGCAGAATGTAACAGGGAACAGCTGGCAAAGCAGAATCACAGCCCCCAGCATCACAAACATGAGTTAAGAAAGGTGGCTTTGGAGCGGGCATAATAGTTTCACATGCACACAAGCGAGGGTATGTTAGAAAAAAACCCTGCAAAAGATAGCTTCAGCCTGGTGGTTCAGGGGAATTCTGGAGTGTAAGTCATGCCTCAAAGTAGTTCTCACCCAAGACAAGGAGGTTAGGGCTTCATGCTAGTCATGCTAGGTTAGGTTAGCATGTGTTAATTAACCTGATTGTGGTAGTCATTTCACAATGGATAAATCAAATCATCGTGTACACTTTATATACAATTTTGTCAGTTATACCTCAATAAAGCTCCTTCTTTGAGGCTATCTGAAGCAATAGATACTATCTGAAACATGTGTAATCTGATCTTTTCCTAAGGGCTGAGTCATTCTGTTTAAATCCTACTAAGGCTTCCTTGCTCAAAGCCTTTTAAAATATAGCTTTCTCTTTGGAATCTAGAAGTATTGTTTTCAAACTCCAAAGCTACTCAAATGCTGGATTCTATTTTCTTTCATTTTTTTGGTAAACTGATTAATTTTGTTTCATGCTAATCTCTTTCTGGTAATATTTTGCAAATCACATAAAAAATCACCAACATCTATTATTAATTTTGTTTTCTGAACTCTTGCCTTAGAGCTAGAAAATATGTATTTGTACTGATCTACCTCCTAAGGTATTGTAGGCAACAGTCTAGCCATTGCCTAATATGAATCTTTGGTTATCCAGCCTACTGCATGGTTCCTTAAGTCCCACCTGACTGCTATGCCAAACTAATGCCACATATTTTGGATTTTTTGTTACAGTAGGCTACTATTTCTATTATTAATCAGGGTTAGTGTTTTAGTAACAACCCTCAATTCTCAGTCATAACCCAGTAACATATGATGTTGCTCGAATTAGTACAATAAGGGTCAGATGTGCACCATGCAATTAAGACCTACAGTCTTTCCATCTAATGTTACTGCCATCCCCTAGCTCCTCAGAATTTTCTGTATCTGGGTGACTGATATGTGAAAAACAAAAGGGAACTATAAATCACTGGAGGTTTTAAGGGTCGGGCTTAGATTGGGAAATCATTGCCTCTACAATGCACTGGCCAGAAACAGTTACATGGCCTGATATAGACGTAAAGGAACTAGGAAATGTGGGTTTCCTGGGTATGCAAGAGGAAAGTAAAGTATTTATCATTGTCTCCACCAGTTAGGATGCTTTCACTTGCCAGTAACAGAAAACCTAACTCAAATTGACTTTGTTAGGGAGGAAAACTTTTCTCTCCCTTTTTAGATTTACTTTTTGGGGGCTTGCCTATTAAACTGACAAAAGGACAGGTTAGCAAAAGACAGATTTTAATCACGTACTAGGTACGGGGGGGGTGGGGGGTGGTTCACAAAGAAATGTGACTCAAAGGAGTGGACAGAATTTGGGGCTTATATACCATTTTAATAGATGAAGGGGAGGGGAGAGGGCACTTAATGAGAACAAATGACTTCTTGGAAGTGAGGTGGGGGAAAGAGTGCACTTATGGGAAAACAAATGACGTTTAGGAAAGATAAGTAGGCCTTTAGGAGAATAGATGGGAGATATGATAGTTTCATGACAATGGCTCTTTAGGTGTGGTGACAATTCTCATTGTCTCTCGTGGTAGGAACCAATCTTCCCTGGTTGCTCCCTGGGAGATTTATGACAATTGAGTTCTTTGGGGAGGCTCTGCTTTTAGGCAGATAAGAAATTTCAGAAACTCAAATGCTTTCAGCTAAAAATAATTTTTATGTCACAGAGGCTTATTCTGGACCTCTTCAGCTTAAATAGAAAAAAGAATTTATTTGCTCATATAACAGAGAAGTCTAGAGGTAGCACAGGATTCAGACTGGGTTTGATTTGGAGGCTTACGATGCTCTCAGAGGTTGACTTCCTTTCCCCATGATTAATTCACCCAGCCCTTCTTCCTCCATTTGTTAGCTTTATTATCATTTGGCTCTCCTTAGTAGAAAAAAAAAGTTGTAGCTCTTCTGGTATTTACATTTTAATAGCAATGCCATATCATCCAGAGAAAAAAGTAACTTCTCTTTCCTACCAGCAAACAAAAATCCTAGGTTTCACTCTGATTGGTTTCTGAAATAAAAACTGTTCAAAGAGAGGTAAAAGTGATTCTAATAGTTTCAGGCTGGCTGGACCACTCTTGGAATTAGGGGTGGGTAGTGGTTATGCCATCTAAATTACATAGGTGAAGACAATGGAGCTTTGAAAATGAAGGTGGGCAATCATCTATATCCATTACAGCCAGGGAAGAGTGTGGAGCATGACCTGACTTAAGGAGAGTGAGTACTGTGAGGATACTTAAAGAGTAGGTACAGAAGGGTAAGGGGCAGAAAATTGGCAAATCAGAGGAAGAGAAACTATTAAAAAAGTGATAGGAAGAGTGTGGACAGGCAGTCAAGAGAACCAAGAGAATCATGTTCTGTTAGCCAAGGGAGGAGTTTTAAGGATGGAGTAATAAAAAAAATTCAACTAAATTACTTCATGAGTGTTGATTTCATACTTAGTGGATATCCTTTATAATTTGGCTTCTCCATGTAAATGTTTCCTTTGAGTGAAAATGTGTCAACCAGAGTTTTGTGGTCTTCAGGGCAGATGTACTTCTCATGAAAGAAAGAAAAAAAGGAATAAATGTGAATTTTGGTTTGTACATCAGTCTCTAGTAAGTCTGGTTGGCGTGAATCATACCCTCCATGTAAATAAGCTCTAGGGTCTAACAACAGTAAATTTCTGTCTCTACAA
This sequence comes from Canis lupus baileyi, assembly GCF_048164855.1. Taxonomy (NCBI): domain Eukaryota; kingdom Metazoa; phylum Chordata; class Mammalia; order Carnivora; family Canidae; genus Canis; species Canis lupus. The sequence continues at coordinate 25,321,420 of NC_132869.1, read as the reverse complement.
ATGGGACCAAACTGGGAACACTGAGTGAAACCTTCAGTTCATTTTCATACCGTGACATGCTTTGCGAGCCATTAGAACTCTCTTTTAACTATAATGGCTTAAGAATAGGCCACAAGTTTTGAATTATTAGCTTTCCAGTTTGTTGTTTTGATTACTCTCTTTTCCTGTAAAGCTTCCTTTAAGGGCCAGCCAGAAAGAGAGAACTGGATTAGACTATCCCTGGCACAGATGGGGGGAAGAGCAGGTCATGGTCACCTGCAGCCATTCCAGGTCTAGGGATAGTTAACTGTCCTTGGCTAGGATGGATCTGGGGGTGGGAATCAATAAGGAAGTGACTAATGCTCAACACCCCAGAAGAGCGAGGGGAGCAGTCTGGATGAGAGAGAAGAAACTAATTCAAACAGAAGAACGAGTACAATGCAGCGATGGGTTTGTGCAGTGGTGGCTGTGTGTTTTAAGGATCTCGGGGAGCGAGACTGATCTTGTGAGGAGAGCTGGGAGAGGAAACTTCCTCACGGATCAGAATACAAGGTGTAGCATTCATGCAAGCAGCATCTCACTAAGTGTTCTTGTAAATGCATTTATTTTAGCTTTTTTTTTTTTAAGTTCTTACAGGGATCCATAGTGGCAGAGTTAGGAATTCAAGGAGACACCAGCGAAATCGCACGTCTGAAACAAAATTAAAAAAAGAAAAGAAAAAAAAGGAACAAAATTAGCCAGCTGTGAAAAGAACCCGACTCTCCTGCTCCCCTGGGTTACGTCTGCGCCCCTCAGGCACAGGGCCTCTCGGGGCGGCCCTCCTGCTAGCCCTTCCTCGCCAAGCCCGCGGAGCGCTAGCCGCTGCACCCAGGGAGGCCCCGGAACTCACGTTCCCACGCTGTCGGCTGCGGTGCAGCCCCGACTGCCACATCCCTAGCCGGGTCCCGGCCCTCGCCGCCGGCCGGCGCGTGGCGGGGAGCCGCGGCCTTCGAGGGCAGCGCCGCGACGCACATGCCCGCGCCCGCCTCCCGCGTCGGCGAGAAGAAAGGGAGCCCGGACGCGCGGAGGCTGACCCGGAGCCTACCCATGAGGCAGCGCGGCGGATCCACGAGAGCGCCCCCCCCCCCCCCTTCCCACAGCTCAGCTGCTGCTCCGCAATGGGAGCCGCCGCCGTCGCCGCTGTGTAGTTTTCCGTGCTCCTCCTTTTCCTCCTCCTCTTTCTCCTCCTCCTCAGGGCCCCAGTCAGGCCGATCCGCTCCGCTCACGGTAAGCGCCCCCCGCCCCCGCCCGCCCCGCGCTGCAGCAGGAGAGGCCCTCCCGCGCGGCCTGCGCCGCCTCACTCCGGGGGCGCTGGGCCGGGGGTGTCGAGGCCGGCGCGGTTTGCCGAGAGCGTCCAGGGCGCGGGGGAGGGGACCGGCTGCGCGGCGGCGGCGGCGGCGGCGGCCGGACCGCCATCTTGCGCCGGCCCCGGCGGGGGAGGGATCCCGGCGCGACGCGGCAGACGGCTCGGGGCGCAGGCCGGAGCCGCGCCGGCCCCGCCGCCTCTGCCTCCGTCGCCTCCTCCGCCTCCTCCACCTCGCCTCCCAGGGCCTGCGCGCCTGTTGGCCCAGCCTGCGCTCGGCTCTTCTCTCTGGATTCGGCTCCCTTTGGTCGGCCGTACATTTTGTGCCGATGTTTGGCGGGGACCCATGCTTCCCCCACAGCAACGCTCCCCGGAGTCTCTTCGTGGTAGACCGAGGCCGAAGGGGGTGCCGAACCCTCAGGCATCCGGGGCCCTCGGGCCCCTGACCCCGTGCCCAGGTGCCCAGTCATCCGTCCCACGCTCACACCCTCATGCTTGTCAAAGGGACCCCCCCCCCCCCGCTCTGTCCCGTTATTGTCTCCAGAAGGGCCCTGAGGAGAGACGTGCAGTCGGATACACAGTTTACTGACCGAGCTTTTCGGGGTTTCACTTAGACGGAAAGAATGAGCTCACTGCGAGGTTTTTATCCGGCTCTAGAGATGGAAGGAGTTCTCCCAACTTAGCTCAAGTTTGAAGGCTTCTAAGGAGAAATCGGCTAGAGAGGAGCAACGTCAAAGTGAACCCGCTTCTGCACGCACACGGGAAGACCTCGGTCCAGAGGGTTCTCTTTGTTAGCCAAGAGTCGCTTTTTTGAAAATTCGTGAACCTAGACTTCATTGCTTTCAGATTTGGACGGGGTCCTAAGAATTGGACGTCTACGAGCGCCATTAGACCTAACACTGAAACCTAGGAGGAGAGTTTTTAAAGTACAAAAGCCACCTCTTAGCATTTGTGAGAAGTCCTGCCTTGGGGGATGAGTGACAACTCAGGCTGTCTAACGGGAAACTTGCTGTGCCTTTGAAGGCACTGTTGTGCTTAGAGGATTGTTAGGGCTGTGTGCTCTTGACATCTTAAAGCATCAGTACAGATCCCGTTAGGTCTGTATCTTGCATTTGTATCTGACGTTGACACGCCCTATTTCTACCTCAAGACCCCTTTTGCATTGGTCTATGTTTATGGGACTGTTCTCGAAGATGAGGAAAGAGAGCCTCAGGGAGACGTCTTTAATGAGGTCATGGCTAGGAAGTGATAGAACCATTTCTACGACCTTAGGTTCTCTTGATTCCTTATTCAGTGCCCAGTTCACTACATTATGTTTCGTTTTGTGTGTGTGTGTGTGTGTGTGTGTGAATAAGGTGAGTGAAGAGAAGCAAGGAGCCTCACCTCACAAAAATGAAGGAATACTGTTGAACTCCTTTTATATTTTTGTTTTTAAGAGTTTACCTCTTAGCTTTTCGGCTTTTTATTACTGAAGTTTTCATGTTATTTTTCATCCAAACATATTAAAAAGTTAAATAATAGCCCAGTTGGACCTTCATTTGTACCACCTACTTTTAAAAGTGTTGCCGTTTTGCGACATTTCCTTTATCTGCCTATCTGCATTCTTTTTGGTGAGCATTTATTTTCAGAGCACGTTGCAGATATCATGACAATTCACACCTAAGTCCTGTTGATATATCTATATGGATGTCATAAGAATAAGGCCAATTTTCTGTATAAGCACAACGCTGTAATCATACTTGAAGAATCTCTGCTATCTAATATAGATATGTAGTATGTATTCACATTTTCCCCATTGTCCAGAAAATGTCCTATTTAGTCCTTTGTCTTGGAACCAGTATCCAATCATGCATTAATTACATTTGTTTACATTTCTTTTAATTTAGTGTAGTTCTTTCTCTCACACTCTCTCTTTTTTTTGGATGACATTGCCCTTTTTGAAGAGACCATACTACCAGTTGTCTTGTAGAATAACCCACATTCTGTATCTTACTGACAGTTTCCTCTTCATTAGGTTCAAATTATACCTCTCTCCCCTATATTTTCTGTAAACCTGTAGATCTGAAGGCTTGTGTAGATCAGGCTTAATATTTTTGGCAAGAATACTTAAGTCATGCAGTGTACTTCACATTATACAACATCAGAAGGCACGTAAGGGAGGGTTATCCATTATCTTATTAGTGATCCTAAATTTGATCTCTCCAATAAAATGGTGACAGACTATCTTTTCAGACTAAGCATTTTCTTTTGCAATTAGCAAGTAATCTAGGGGGTGATGTTTTGTCATTAGTACTGATATGAATTTACCTGCAGTAATCTGATAATGAAATAATTGGGAGTGGTCTTCTAGAAATGGATGTTTGAGGGTGAAGGAAAGGAGCAATTTTGGAGGATAGGACCAATTTATCTAGTTTAGGGAACTTGAAATTGCTGCTGCCCATTGGCATCAGAATCCAGAGGGGTTAGGAGAAAGGAGGCTCAGAAAGTAGATGTCAAGAGATTTTGCCCTCCTTTATTTAAAAGTTTGGGGCACTTGTAGCATTAGGGAGCTGTGATTAATAGAGTTCTGAGGTAGTTAAATGTTGGAGAATTATAAATTTCAGCATTCCCACTTCAGCCCATTTGTACCAGGTAGGTTATCTAGTCCAGCCCTGCTTTAGTCCAGTGTTTTACTACTCAGAATTGGCTTTATCAGTAGGGGACAGGAAGGCAAAGGAAAGGAATAAATAATTTTTATACACTCCTCTCCCATACTTGCTTTATTTATTCAAGAGAACATTTAGAACCATACCACGATTTTTTTTTTCCTGTACAAATTCAGCAGAGGATGTATCTGAATGGAATAACAATTCTAGTGAGTAGAATGTAAACTATAGTTTTAACTGATAGGAAATTGGAGATTGTTGACAAGATGTTTTGTTCCATTTCGAAACTAACTTTTGAAAGGGGGAGATATATTTATTTATGACATGTTCATTAATTAAATATGTAATTCTGAATAGTTTATCTTTTCCTGCTTCTGAGGACTCATAAGATTTGAGTTTTCAGTCAGCTTATTTTAAAGATAAAAATAATGATTTACTTGGTAGTTTGTATCAAATGTGTGTTTGAAGTTTTTATTCATTTCTACAAAGCAATTTTTAAAAAATATTTATTAATTAATTAGAGACAGAGAGAGAAAGAAAGAGAGGCAGAGACACAGGCAGAGGGAGAAGCAGGCTCCATGCAGGGAGCCTGACGTGGAACTCAATCCCAGGTCTCCAGGATCAGGCCCTGGGCTGAAGGCGGCGCTAAACCGCTGAGCCACCCGGGCTGCCCATCTACAAAGCAATTTTCTTTAAGGACTCTTAACTATCATTATACCAGGAAAAATAGTGCAATTCACCATCTAGATTGAAAAGAACTATTTCTTTTTTTTTTTTTCATTTTAAATTATTTTAATAATTTCCATTATGTAATTTATAGAATAAATGGATAATACAACTCAGTAGAGCTTCCGATTAGAATTTAAACATAATCTCTTTGTATGTATTTTGAAACATGAAAAACAAATATATATCATTCCTCTACTTACATACCACCCCTACAATGAATATGCATACTTTTAAAAGTTTTTATATGTACACAAAGAACATCTTCCTTTATTCTTCCCACTTTGAAGATCTGTGTAAAAAACTGATGTGGTTGAAGGGTTAGGTAAAATTCTCTTCCTAGTTCCTGCAAGTTCTTTTCCTAGTTGCATGAGGAATATTCTTCTTGGTAATTGAAGTTTTTCCTAGACACTGAAAGAATTCTCTGCATTATTAATTATTGATCATCATTTTCAAGTCATTTCAAGTATAGGTTCTGACCCTGTTAGTGTATCTACCTGTTCTGTGGTCTTTTTATAATACAGCTCTCTTCATGTTAATTTATGCAAGGTTTTTAAAAAAATATTTCTTTTTTGAGAGAGAGTGTGCACAAGAAGGGGGAGGGATAGAGGAGAGAATCATCAAGCAGACTCCCTGCTGAACATGGGGCTTGCTCCCAGGACCCTGATCTCATGACTTGAGCTGAAATCGAGAGCTGGTTGCTCAACCAACAGAGCCACCCAGGCGCCCCTGCAAGGGTTTTTGAATTCATTTACACTTGAGAATGCATTGAGCTGAGAAGAAAAACTAGTTTTTCTTAGGACAATAAGAATCATTAAATATGTATGTAAGTCCAGATTATGTGCAATTAACTTTTCTTGCTTCCCATTTGTGAAAATCCATAGAAGTTCAACCCTGTTCTTCCTGATTTTGTCAAATCAAGAAAATTTCTTGCTGGATAATACTAAGCCAGTTCTATACTTATAACAATTTTGTCACAAGTTATATTTCTGACAGAAATTTTAAATTCATTTGTCCATTCTTGTAATTTTTGTATTACTCTTGATTCTGTTCTCATCCCTTTTCTGAAGTTCTATGTAGATCTATGTCTTTAAAGCTTAGGATGTTTCACTACCCCATGTTGCCAGCTTTGAAAGTATATGTACCTGAAATGGGCAACATTTTCTGAATGTGACTACTCATCAGCTGTCATACCTGAATGTGGAATGTGTCCATCTTGTCAATAATGATTTGAGATTTAAAATACTTATGATAAGTTCTAGCTTATCATTCCAGGGTGGGGTTTTTTTGTTTGGTTGGGTATTTTTTTTCATGTGCATCATTAAATGCAGTATTTGAAGAATTTTTTTAAACTTTTGATGGTTCTTAAATTTTATTGAAGGGAGGATGGCCATCTTCTTTGCTTCATAATTGCAAGATATTTTCAGTTCTAAGATTTGCAGATACCAGTTAGCATGACCAATCCAATGAATTTAAAAATTTTACACATCATCTATTTCCTTCCAGTCACCATTATATACATCTGCATTCAACATTTGTCCACTTATGAACTGTATCAAGTTAATCTCCGAAGATTCAGTCTGAGATGCCCCGAATTTCATCAATAGAGTCTAAAGTGCTTGCTGTCTATCTTTGCATTCATTTTTAAGTTCATCTAATAATTGTGAAATGTGACCTCTGCCAGTTTTCTTTTGTTCCATATTGGACAGAAAATAAAAGTTCTGAGTTCTTAATTACATTCAGTGAAAACTAAAGACAGATGAAGATCAGGATATGCTGCGCTAACATATGCCACTTTGACCTAAGGATTATTTGGAGTGTACAGCAATCAACAGAATTAACAGAAACAAAAACTGTTTTCTCCTGTTATCTGCCTAGAAGCTGGTCATATATATTCCTTTAAAAAATTTTTATTCATTCATGAGAGACACAGAAGCAGAGACACAGAGGGACAGGCTCCATGCAGGGAGCCTGATGTGGGACTTGATCCCAGGTCTCCAGGATCATGCCCTGAGCTGAAGGCGGCGATAAACCGCAGAGACACCTGGACTGGTCATAAATATTCCTTTGTGAGGATGTTTTCCCCCTGGTAGTAGGAAAAGAAGAGTGGTTCTTACTACTTGAGATGGAAAGTTAATACCAAGATGAGTTTGCATAAACAGACCTACTGAAAATAACCTTTTATCTTCCATTAGTTCTCCCATGTATTTCCCAGTTACTTCTTCATGATTTATTGTCTTTCAAAGCCCTAATCCCCTTTCCTTTGTTAAAATGGTATATAAGACTTTGAGTTTAACCACTTCTTTGAGCTTTACTGCTTTTCTGTGAATTCCCGTGATGTAAATATTAAAAAAAAATTATGTGCTTTTCTTTCTGTTAATCTGTTTTCTGTTAGTTTAATCCACAGGTCCCCAGGTACTGCAACATAAAAGGGTAGAAGTAAAGTTTTCCCTCCTCGATGCAGACTACAAAATGATGTCTTCAATCTTATATATCTTTTTGAAAATTGATGCAATATTTTGTGCAAAACAAGAAAACTGAAAGATAAGAAAAGTGAAATTTAATGCATAGTGATGACTTCATTGTCACATCCTTCTAGACAATTAAATCATTATGTTTTCTTGTTTTTTTTTGTAAACATGGTTGGGAATATTTGTTTAGCAACAGTGAAATAATACCTAGAATGATGGAAGTAGTAAAATATTTCAAGATGTAGGAAAAGTAAAATCACTAAGATCATATAATGTATCTTAGATTTATAAAAAATCTATAGGCTCACATAGTAATTGTAAAATACAATGAGATTTATTCTGTTTAAAAGTAATAAAATGTTGTTTGAAGATTTCTAGGAAACAAAAGCCATAAAATGTCAATCTTTACAGCTAGAACTACTCAAGAAAGAAAAAACTAAAATTGTTTCTGTGGATTCTGATAGTATTCACTGAAGGTTAATGGTTAATTTGATCCATTAGATATATACAGAGCCCCACCCCTTTCTAACACACATAGTAAACCTGTCTGCCTCTCCATCTCCTACCATGATAGTTTTTTCAGCTGTTTCCACTCCATCTCTGATGAATACAAATAGTACTTAGAAAGTTATTCCTTGAGGTTTCTGTTCCAAAATATTTTTGTTGTTACCATTTTTTCTTCCCTTCCCAACTTTACCTTCAGAGCTCCTCTGAGGTAAAAAATGATCAAGTGAAACTCTGTATGATCAGGGTGTACTATTTAGGCTTTTTGGTGGACTGGATTAAACTAAAATATATATATTTTAAAGATCTTATTTATTCATAGAGACAGAGAGAGAGAGGTAGAGACACAGGCAGAGGGAGAAGCAGGCTCTATGCAGGGAGCCCGATGTGGGACTCGATCCTTGGTCTCCAGGATCACGCCCTGGGCTGAAGGCGGCACTAAACTGCTGAGCCACCTGGGCTGCCCTAATATATTTTTTATTTCAATTATTTTTCATTGCAAACATTTCTGCTTTTCTGGTTAGTACATTATGATGAGCATAGTGTGATTTTTTTGGAATGGTACATTTTTGCATCTTTGTGTTTTTAAACTGCTTTATACACTGCTTAATGTTTTTTTCTTAAGAGTTGTGTTCATCACTGAATACTCTCTGTTTAAAATTATTATTTTAGATTGGCATATACAAAATTTTTGACCAGCCAGGATAGTAATTTAGCTCTCCTTTTTAAACGGTGGCTTTGACTTGATTTATGTAGTATAGCAGTTCTCTGAGTGTGGTCTTGGGGCCTTGAGGTGCTTTCAAGAGTTCTACAAGATCCTCCCTTAACTACCTACCTTTCTTGTGAGGCTAGATTTTCCTTATTTCAGCAGAAATATGTAGTGCAACAGATTAAATATAGAAACAGGTAAGAGAATACAGCTCTTTATTAAGACACTTATTCATGGGTTTTTCAGAAATGTAAAACAGTGCCCACCTCTCTAAATATTTTGTTTTAGAAAATGTCTTTCACACAAATATTAATAGTTAATGGATTTATTATAGTCATTTTTAAGTAAATTAATCTATCTTAAATTCCTTAGGGTGGGGTTTGTCTACTTCTAAGATTTCATCCTTAGAAGTTAATCAAACACATATTTTCTTTTTTCCTTTCTTTTTTTTTTGCTAGCTTTGGGATTTCTTCAGTATGACAACTGCTTGAATGACTTTCATTTGATGGGTATTAACCAAAGCAAAGATCATTAGTCTATGAAATAATTTGCTTCTTGTTTCTAGGCTTTACCCCTGTGTGTTCCTTGTCTTGTGGGTAATTGTTACCTTTGGCAAGTCTGAGAAGCAAAACCTGAAGGGTTTGGGAGGGTTGTGAGTGTTTTATATGTAAGTAATCCTGTCTCCTGCTTTGTTCACTCATTTTGCTTTTCCCGTTCAGTGTTTAAGACTGACTTTACACAGGATTTCTGTTTGCTGACAGAAAGACCCTAATAAACAGAATGGCTTTATTAGTCTTATGGGTAAAAATAAATAATAGACTCTTAACTTTATTGAATAGAGAAAAAGTAAATAAGAAAATCGACCGTACTTTTTTGACAGTACATTATTAGTATTTGTGTTTGAGAAGTTAAACACAAGAGATATCTTTCTAATCTTTTGTTGTAGACTATAAAATATATTCATAGATCATATTTCATCCTTAAGATAAATGCTTCTTTGAGATGGATTGTATTATCATCATCTGTCCTTTACAGATGAGGGAATTGTGTTTCAGAAAGTTCATTTCATTCATTGTAATACTTATTGGGTACCAGATGCTGTATATTAATTTTGTAGGGTATAGTGCCTTGGTCTTCCTTCATTCTATCCTCAGCTTTGTAATCTCAGAATTGTGTGTTCTTTTCTTGGGTTAGGTAGCATAGGAGTAGCATTGCAGCCTGGTAGCACCAACCACTGGTGGAAGTGCCAGTTCCTAGAACATTTGGTTGATTCTGTACCTCATTGCATTCTGGAAGCTTTTAAGACAAGGATTTCCAGCTCTGCATGGATTGATGGAGAGTTACTGAGTTTGGAATTGATATGTGACACAATGAAAACACTATTTTAGGACATGTTAATTTGGCGGTTCTGTGTTAAATGCATGAAGTCAGATCTGGATGCTGTGAGGCTGAGTATAAAGTGAATTTTACAAAGTAAATCTTACTATGGGTGTGAGGTTTTAAGGGCCTGAACAAGTACAGAGTGAATGGAAATGGATAGTTGTAGGAAATATTTTGAAGGAAGACTAGGACTAGGGAACTGATTAGGTATGCTAAGTAAAACAGGGAAACATTGAAAAGAACTTACAAGGTGGGACACCTGGGGGCTTATTTGGTTAAGCATCTGACTATTGATCTCAGCTGAGAACTTGATGTTGGTGTTGTGAGTTCAAGCCCAGAGTTGAACTCTGTGCTGGATGTGGATCCTACTTTAAAAAAATTTTTAAGGTCTTAAAATCAGAAGGATGGCAGTTTCATTGGTGGAAAAAGAGAAGTGCAAAAGTAGAACGAATTTTTATAAATTGAGGTAAGGTTAACATAACATTTAAGTTCACCATTTAAGTTATTTTAAAGTGTACAATTCAGTGGCATTTAGTATACTTACAGTGTTAAACAGCATCAACACTAATCTTGGAATAGTACTTTTACCTTCTCCAAAGAAAACCCATTGCCCATTAAGCAGTCTCTGACCATTCTTCCCACCCCACAGTCCTTAGCAACCACGGATATACTTTCTGTCTCTGTGGATTTGCCTATTCTGGACATTTGATATTAATGAAATCATACAATGTGATACTACTTCTTTCACTTAGTGTAATGTTCTCAAAGTTCACCCATTTAGCATGTATCAGTACTTCATTTTTTATTGCTGAATAATATTCCATTGCATGGAAACATTTTGTTTATTCATTTATCAGTTCATGAACCTTTGGTTTGCTTTCACTTATTAGCCATTATGAATAATGCTCTAGAGCTGATTTTTGTGGAGAGGTCATTTTCAGTTTTTGAAGTAATGAATTTGACATGAGTTTAAATATCCAGATAGCAGTTTTCAGCAGTTAAGAGATGATAGGCTGGAACTTAGCTGAGGAGTCAGAGTTGGAGGTTAACATTTGATGATTGTATATGCTATTGAGCATCTGGAAATTAATAAATCTGTCATTTGGGGAACAATTTGTGTAGGGCTGAGAACTAAATTCTACGAAAAACCTGATTTTACACTATTTAAGGAACAAGAGAATATGGAGAATCTATCAACAGTAGAAGATGGGTAGAGAACCAGTCTATTGTATAAAAATTTTTTGAGGAAGATGTTTCAAGAAATTGGGTTAAAACAGATGTGAGATAAGGAAAATGTAAATGAAGAAAGGGTATTGATTTAGCAATGGGGAGGTTATTGGGATCTTCAGATGGATACCTTCAGCAGAATACTGTGCAGTAGAAAATGTAGTAGCTGTACTGCTGTGCTCAGCTTAGTTTTGACTGACAGAATGGGTGGTGCTAACTAGAGCAAATGGATGCAGGCTGGATAGGGTCTGCAGATTGATTTAGATTGATTTGTAGATGTAAGCAGTCTACTGAAGCTTAGGCCTTTTACTTATATTAAAAAATTTTGTGTTATCAAACATGTTAAAATTTTAAAAAGTTGGTTTATCATGATTTGAGATATTGCTCTGAATTAGTATCAATGAAGTAGATTGGGAGTTGACATCAAACAGGTTTATTAAAATGCAATTTATATTGTTTAATTAAAATTATCAACTATTTTTCTTCAGGAATTTACTTGCTTTGAATAAACTAAAAAATTTTATCCTCACTATTGAACTTCAACCTAATTGCTTCATTCATTACATTGAACTTGAAAGTTTCTAGAAAATATTTGGGTATGGTAGGTTGATTACCAAAAGATTTATTCATAATACCAAAATGGCATTTCATAATTCAACATTCTCAATTAGAGCAGTTTTTTTTAACTGAAATAATAAGTCCCCTTTGTCTCTCTGTCTAGACAAAAATTTATATCCTTATACCAGATGGATATATTTATGATATTAGGGTTGGGGTCCTCGGAGATGTTGAGAGTGACCATTTTCAATTACATGATGCTTGAATTTTTCATATTTTTCTTTGGTGATCTGTCACATCTTGAGTTCACTTCATTTCCTGATATTTTAATTGTTCAATACTTAATACTAACAATACTATTAATTGTTTTGTTTTATGTTAGATGAAATCTGTGATTTTGGTCTTGTTCCTGGTGGAGGCAAATAGTATATGGCTGAAACCTCTGGCCTTTTAAGTGCCTAGATTTGAATCCTTGCTCTACTCTTGTGTTATTTTGAGCCAGGTACTTCACCTCTGTAATTGAGTTTCTACAGCTGTAGAGTGAGGATAAGAATAGTGTCTACCTCATAGAGTTTTTGAGAATTAGACAAAGTGATATATGCATTTAATTAATGTTAGCTAATAGTAATGATAATTGTTATAAATAATAATTTGTAATTATAACATGATAGTGTATAATAAAGTAGTTGTGTTGAAGCTCAACACTAGGAATGAAATTCTCTAGTTTACTCAAAACACGTAACTATTACTAATACTGTTACTGTTACCACTTGAGCCACAAAGAATAAGTTATCCTCTTTCCTACTTTCTCATGACAAATTTAAAAATAACTGTAAATAGCTTTCACTTCTACCACCCCATCCCATAGTCTCATGTTTCCTAGGTTAAATACCTTTAGTCCGTTGACCTAGACAGAGCTTTAATTTTAATTCATTATAATGGACATATGTTGCTTTTGCTCTCCAGCACCTTCCCTCCTACTTTGGTAACAGCATGATTTTCCTTTGGGAAAATCTTTATCTTACTGTTTTTTGTTTTTTTTTTTTTTTGTTTTGTTTGTTTGTTTGTTTGTTTAGTGGTTGGATTGTTGGATCTCTACCTCTGGTACTGGGGAGAGCATGGATGTAGGACTAAACCTAAGTGGTAATGTTTGGCTTTGGGAAAGGCATATGACTTAAGTTCTCCAATGAGAACTAGTCCTCTTGTTAGTGTACTCAAATTGAATGTTATGTTGGAGCTGGTATGTCTAGTTGTTCAAAGTGGGGAACCTCTTCTGATGGTAGAAACAACATAGAGAAAATGAAGTCCAGGAATGGAGCTTTATATATCATTGTTTAAATTGTACCTGTATTTAGTTCTGTAAGTGAGCCCGGAATTCTCTTTTTGCTTAAGCCAGTTTGAGTTGGGTTTTCTGTTACTTACAGTTGAAAGAGTCCTAGCCAATACACAATATGCCAAGTGGGGATCAGTTAGGAGAGAATGGAATAAAACCACTGTCTCTTTGATTATACAATCAAATTCTGTTATTTTGACACTGTATTACAAATCTGATCATAACAATTCTTGCTTAAAATCCCCTCATTGGCTTTCCATTGCTCTTAGGTTAAGGAAAAAAAATTCCTAGCGTGATCTGTGTAGTATTTTGTTTGACTTCTGTCTTACCTCCTATCATATACCTCCTTGCTTTTCTTTTTCACTCATACTAGTGTGTGGTTGAAATGTGCCCTTTTCAAGAATAAGTTTGATTTTTAACAGTAACCTGTTAACTGGACTGATTTTTTAAAAAGATAGGTACTTAGTTTTCTAACAGTAAAGCATTTTATTTTATTTTTCAAAAAATATTTATTCATGGGAGAGAGACAGAGAGAGGGAAGGAGAGAGAGAGAGAGAGAGAGAGAGAGACTGGCAGAGGGAGAAGCAGGCTCTCTGCTGGGAGCCTGACATGGGACTGGATCCCGGGTCTCCAGGATCACGCCCTGGGCTGAAGGCGGCGCTAAACCGCTGAGCCACCTGGGCTGCCCAAGCTTTTTAAAGAATAAGGGGCATAAAAGTGGAAAGTACTGCTTTGAAAATTTGTTTCATTTGCTTAATGTTTGTAAATAAATTTAATAAGTTAATTTCTTTATAAAATTTCATAAACACCTGAATTTTATGAAATCAAATTTTAGTTGTGTGTCTTTTTCAATTATCTAGAGTTTATTGCTTATGCTTTAATGTTTATATTTGTGTGATTTATATGCCAAGGTACACATCATCATTCTCTGTTTTGCTAACCCTGTTACAATTAATTTCCATGATGCAATCAATAGGTGATGCATATTAAGGTGATTTAAAAGTGGAATTTTTAAAATGACTCTCTGTCCTAAAAAGATTATGTATGTTGTTTTCTTTTTTTTTTGTATGTTTTTAAGATAACATTAAAATGAATTTTCTAGTATCACCTTGAGATAGTTGGAAATTCTTGAGAGATCACAGAACCAGGGTTGGAAATATTAGATTGTAACTCATAGTTAAAAACCTACTCTGAATCCTTAAAGCTCTATTCTTTCAGGATTAGAATTCTAAAATTATAGACCTCCATTTCAGTATGCCATTGGTCACAAAGACTGAAGAATTGTTTATACAATGAAATAGAGCATAAACCGAAGCTTTAAGTCAGTGGGAATGATTTGAATACCTGATTTTTTTTGTGGAATTTGTGAGAGGAAAAAAATGACAGATTAAACTTTTCTGAACAATGTTCTAGTGACCCTATGTCATCCAAATCACTCCACTGAAAAACTCTTCTCAGTAAAATTGTTCAAGGCTTAGTGTTTCTTACAGCTAGCTTGTTAATCTTATGCAAAATTTATGAGTTAGTTGAGCATTATTTGTATGTGCTATCTTTATTTTGAATAAAAATTCTCACTATTTAAATGATTATATTAATTTTGGTTTTATATTTTCCCTTTTATAAAACCAGATAATTTCTAAATGCTCAGCTAAGAGCTTGTAAATTCTAGTATAATAACAAAATTGTGATTTGCTCTTAGAGTTCTTGAAAATGATAGGAAGAACAGAGTTAAAAATTAAGATTGATTGGATGATTTCTGTATGTTAGGTACTGAGCTATGTGCTTTTTGTGTATTATCTGACATAATCTTCACTATAACTTTATGAAATAAGTTACATATAGTAAAGCAAGGCACAGAGTTTAACTTGCCCAACATCATACAGATAATAAATGATTGAGTCAGAATTTGAATGTGGAATTCAGTATTCACCATGTTTTACTGTTTATTGTTAATAAAATATTTAAAGTACACAGTATAGAGCTAAATTAAGCTATAGAGATTATTAGTTGAACTAAGAACGGAGACCCAGAATTGTAAAATGATTTGATTGAAACTGTAACAGTGCTGGGGCTATGACTTGGTTCTTTTGGCTCCTAGCCTAATGCTCTTTTTTTATGTGCACACTCTACAGTTGGGATTTGTGGAATTGCTTAATCTTTTATTGGAAAGTAAATAAACCCATATCTAGTACATAGCACACCTGTACTACCCTGTGTGCTTTATATACCAGATCAAATGCATTACCTTTATTTAACACAGTGATATTATATCAGGTGGTACCTATTAATGGATAAGAGTAAATTTTTCAAATTAAAAATTTAGATCTGCTTTTCCATTGATTTTTAAAATTTTTGTAGAAAAAATTAAGATACAGTTTTATGTATATATAAGCTGATACAAAAAATAGTAAAATAGGAATTAAAATTATTTGTATGAGCTGTCTCCAACAGTTAATGAATTATTTTCTAAAAAGTCTTTGATAAGTCAATTAATTGGAATTCATTTTTTTCTTCATAGAAACAGGTATATTAAATGTGGTTATGAAATGAGTCAGTAGCTGTAATTGAGCGTTCTCTTTTTCTGGCTGTTTTGGGGCTAAGTCTGAGCCATAGAAGCTATTAGAGATGTTTTGGAACTTTGAGATTCCCCGCTGCTTATCTTTGCTGGATATTCCACTTCAGTGGCCGCTGATTTAATCCTTCATAGAATTCCATGCCTTACCACCAAAATTCTGAAGTGGTGACCTGAGAGGTTTATATGGTGGTGGTTTTGGCATGCTTGCCAAAGGAATCCATGAAAGTGTTTGTTTATTAATCAGAACAAAATATTGTAGTGATTCTTTAGTCCAGTGTTGCACAGTAGGAATGTTCTGTAGCCGTACTAATACAGTAGCCACCAGCCACATGTGGCTTTGAGCATTTGAAATGTGGCTAGTAAAACTGATGAGCTGAATTTTAAATTTTATTTAATTCTAATTAGTTTAAACTTAAATAGTCACGTGTGACCAGTGGCTACTGTTATATTACACAGTACAGCTTTAGGCTGAGATTTTGGTTCTGTTTACATCTGAGGATTTCCATCTTTATCATGTGTTTGAGACGCTATCAGTTAGGGTTTTTAAGTAGGCTACTATGGTCCTTAAGCTTTTGAAAGTAGGTTATCTTAAAGTCATCTCTATCATAATAGGCAATAGATGTCTGTTCATATAGACAAGTCATTCATTAATTGAATATTTGTAAATTGAATACTAATTTCAGAGTTTTGGCGAGATATTTATATTATCACTTAGCAAAAAATATTATATGTATGTCAACTATGTAATATTCAATATAACCATTATTATAACTCAATATAACTACTAACAAAAAAATATATGAGTCTCATAAGCTGTGTAATTGTGGCTCTTAAAAAAATATTCTGTCAACTTGGTAGCAGTAGGTCCTTAACAGGAGCAAAAATTGCCACAAATTTATTTCCTTGACATATTCATAACACTGATATTAGTTTAGAGATAAACTACAACTATTCAAATAATTAAGTTAATGGGATTTAAATAGTCAGACTTCAGAACTTGGTGAATTCAGTTAAACACAAGACTCATTAGAGTCTCAAGGCACCTGGGTGGCTTTGTTGGTTAAGTGCCCCAACTTTTGATTTTGGTTCAGGTCATGATCTTGGGATCTTGGGGTCGAGCCTCATGTGAGGCTCTGTGCTCAGTAGGGGAGTCAGCTTGAAGATTCTTTCTGCCCCTCTCTCCCTCTGCCTCCCTTCCACTCATATTCTCTGTCTCAATCAATCAATATTTTTTTTAAAAAAAGATTCATTAGAGTCTTGTGATAGTAGCTAAAACATTTACAAGAGTAACTTCTGAGGTTAATAGTTATTTTTCCCTGTGGATTAATGTATCCAAATAAATTGGGAAACTAAAACGCAGGAAAATTGGCTGAGGATAAGAGAAATATAAAGATTGAATGAGTGTGCATTGTAGTATTTTATGGTTTCTATCTAGTTTTTATCTTTTTCTGCTTTATAACTAAAACTTACTTTAAAAATTTATAAATTCTGTAAAATTTATGCTGTTACATGTGTGGGAATCCAGAATAATTCTTGTTTTAAATAAATGAATTAAAATTTCTTTTTGATAATTTTTATTCTACTAGCAGTTTTTCAATCCCAAAAAAATATAGATATATTAGATTATAAATTTCTGAAGGCAAGGACTGTGACTGATTCATCTTTTTTTTTTCCCTAGAACTTAGCATGTTATCTGAATAGTTATATTTTTTAGGCTTATTTATTTCTTTAATAATCTATACCCAGCCTGGGGCTCAAACCCACAACCCTGAGAACAAGAGTCGTATGCTCTTCTGACGAAACCAACCAAGCGCCCCAATGAGTAGTTATTTTTGAATGAATTATTCTGTGATGAAATATGTCCAATTCATTTTCTTTCCCTTTTAATATCTTTGATTAAAAAACAAAAATATAAACTAAAATTTATTCAAAGTTATATATATATATATATTTTTTGAGTAATACCCAATCATTTTGTTCTGTGAAAAGACACGGAAGTGGTTGTCGGGCTCAAAGTTATATTTTCTTGTGGAAATAGTTACATTTATATCTGAAATGTGAATAGATTACAGTTAAAGATTAGTATCACTTATATTTGAAAATTCACTTACTAAAACAATACATCATGAAGTGATTACTCATTTTTACAAAAGGATACTTCAAAAAATTATTTGTAAGTTAATAATTCAGACTTCTTCCAAGTAGTGAGTGCTTATTAGAGTCAACATTTTATTTACTAAATTTGGGTTCATTCAAGAATGAAAAAGTTATATAAAGTGAGTTGCAAGTCTGTCAGACATATCAAACTTAAAAATTGAGCTTTTCATAGGAAAAAAATTCAAATATGTACATTTAATTTAATGAGATCCATTCTAATACTAGGTATCTTTATTTTATAGGAAGGAAAACTGAGATATAAATTGCTTTCTTGTCTGGAGTCACATGGTGAGTTTCAAGATCAAAATTAGATCCAAGAATTTCTGAACCCCAAGTTTCATGTTTCAATATTTGGCTTTACTTAACGTGACTCATAAAATTGACTGATATCATGTGTCAGTACTTAGGTGACAATTTACAGAAAGTCAACTCTGCAACTTGATGGGCGACAACCCTTTTCAGCCAAAAAGTAAGTGTTGCTGCCACAACTGATACTAGTATACATATATGTGGCTTTTGTACTGATAAATTTGCTTCAATAGAGAGGAGAGGTAGGCACATTTTCTAAAAGACAAAAAAAACCTTAGTTATTAGAGTAACAAATGCTCACATAAGAAACAATGTAAATTAAAAACTGAGTAAAGTAGGAATGAAGTGTTTTTTCTTCTTATGCCCAGTGATTTGTATTAATTTGGTATACATAATTACCTATGTTTCTTTTATGCATAGACAAAAAATAATTATTTCTAAAAAGCATAAAACTGTTATGTATCTTTAAAGTATTTTTTTTTTCTTAACAGTATATCCTGGATGTATTGATAGTGTCAGGGTCCTAAGAAGAATGAGGAAGACCTTTGTATTGTTTGCTAGGCTTCTATAAAGGAGTACCATAGACTGGATGGCTTAAATAACAGAAATTTATTTCAGAATTTCTCACAGATTTGGGGACTAGAAGTATAAGATGAAAATGTTGGCAGGGTTGATTTCTTTTGAGGGCCATGGAGGAAGGATCTGTACCAGGCCTCTCTTTGGCTTATAGATGGCCATATGCTTCCTATATCTTTAGATGGTCTTACCTCCAAGCATGTATCCATGTCCTGAACTTACCTTTTACTGAATTAGCGCTTACCCTAGTAACTTCATTTTAACCTTATCACCTCTTTAAAGATCCTGTCTCCAAATAAAGGAATATTGTGAGATACTGATGGTGAGGACTTTAACATATGAATATTGGAAAAACACAGTTCAGCCCATAACAAACTAAGTGGAAACTTATTATCCATATACCATGAGTTCCCCTGATTTTTAAAAATTAGACATTGACTGACCACTTAGTTTCCTAGTCCATACATTGTTATATACTATGTGCCTACTGCCTATCTAGTGTTTAGAAGGAAATATACTTCAAAGAACTGTTTGGTTTTGGGACATGTAATAATATTTTTAATCATTTGGCTTGGAGAATTCTGTATGATTAATAAAACAATATAGTTTAGAAAAGAGTTCATGATGTTCATGACATTTGGGAAAATGGGAAGCCCCTTTTTTGGTAGATGGACTATTAATATTTAAATAATGTTAAGACAGAAAATAATTTGTGACATAGTTTTATATAAAGGAAAAAATTTAAAAATTTATAAAAGAATAGCTCTTAATATGATATGGTATTTCCTTTGTATGCCATCTCCAAAGCATTGGTTCAGTTAGTATCTTTTACAAACTGGTAGAACATTGTCCTAATTTTCAGTTAAAAGTAGAAGTGCTATTATTTTAATATGATAAAAACTTACCCTTAGAAATGACTATATTTAGATGATAAATGAAAGATGTTATCAAAGCTTGAATGCTGGAGGGGTTTTTTGTTTTAAATAGACCACTTCATTCTGTGTATCTAGTTATATCCACTTATATCCATCTCTGCTGTTACTACGTTAGTTTAGGCCTTCAGTACTGTTTCTCTTCTTCCCCTCTTCCTTTCCACCTTTTTTCTTTCCATTTTAACTTAAAGCAATATATGCACATAATTTAAAAAGTCAATCTGAAAAAGCTTTAAGTGGCTTAATGATAGTTTCTCAAAGAGTGCTTATGTGCATATATGCATTTATGTTGTGCTGTCTGTTGCATAATCAGGTTTAACCATTTTCTAATAATGTTCTATCATGAGGGTTTTTGCTTTCTTAGAGCTACCCCTTCCTTCCCTCCAACTATCTTCCAATATAATATCTCAATATTTGATTTAATCCATAGTCGATGTATTCATTATGACTATAATAAATGCTCTTCACTGATGAGCATGGTAATATGCTTTTAATATGCTATTATACATATAATACACATATTTACCCTTCTCTCCCATCCTTTCTGCTTCCCTTTCTTTCTTTTTTCTCATTTATCCAGCAATTAATGCTTTTTATGTTTTTTCATTTTCTGTGTTGTATTAAAATCTGTAGGCACGTCTTCCCACACATGCCTCTCAATTCAGTTTTCTACACAGTAAAACTTGTCAGGTAATCTAAAACATTTTAGTCATCTTCTCTTTGGTGTCCTAGAGACATTACCTCCTGAAGTACAGTTCTAATCTAGTTTGGACTGGTTGTTTTCTGGTCTGCTGAACAACTATTGTCTTGGGACTTTGTATTGTATTGAATACTGTGTTTTCTATATTCCTGTGTCGTCTTCTTTCTTAGTTAAGTCTCATATATTTTTATGGATTCTGTAGTAGATTCCTGAGAAAAGTTACGTGGGAAATAAATCTTGTATGATGTTGCTATTCTTTATTCTCACACTTGATGAAAGTTTGGGTAAAGAATTCTTTATTAAAAAATAATTTTGGTAAAAAATTATTTAAGTATTATTTACTGTCTTCTGCTAAAGTGTTATTCTATACTTCTTATTATTCTTGACCTTTTGTATATGAATGGTTCTTCCCACTTCACCCCAAAAACCCCCACCCCATAGATCTGAGATATTCTCTTTATCTCTTTTGTTCTGAAATTTCATGATGATATGTCTCAATGTCACTTTTTTCTTGATCTCATTGTGCTATGTACCGAGTGAGGCCTTACAACCTAGAGATCTGTTTTTCAATCTAGGAAGTTTTCTTGTATTATTTCTTTGATAACCTACTCTCTGATTTTTTTTTTTATTCTTCTCTTTCTGTAAATTTTATTAGGTGAATGTTTTACTTTGAAATTGATTTTCTGGCAACCTTGTGTCCTCTTCTCTATTTAGTTTATACCTGTGTTTGTGTGTGTGTGTTTTTCTCTTTTTCTCTTAGTTCCACCTCTGGGGATATTTTGATTTTTTTAAAAAAAACAAATTAAAAAATTTTGGCTATCATATTGTTATATTTTTTGTTTTCTGAATATTTTATAACATTCTTATCTAATATCTCTAAAGATACTAATTATATTTTCTTTAATATTTTTCTTACTCTCTGCATTATCTCTTTTTCATAGGATTATTTATCTTTTTTATTGATTTGGCCTAAAATGAGGTTTTCCTGAAATTTTTGGTACTTGTTCATTAATATTTACATTCTTCCCAGGAGCTCTGTGCTTGGTCAGAACTTCTAGGTGGTGTATGTTCGTATTTACTGCATGTTCTTTGATCTGTTTCTTTAAATAAGAAATGTCTAATTTGCCCTGGCTGGAAAAAGTCTCACTTTATTCCCTTATTTTAGTCTAGCACCTCATCCCTGCTTTGTGCCTGTAATTACTGAATTTGATTCAGTTTTTTAAATATATCTCCTATAAGCTGCCTCTTATTCTTAGTTTATCTCCCCTTTATTAATTCTCTTTCCCCCAGGTCTAATCCTTTTTGTAATAAAATTATATTCTAGGCATATGACTGGAACTCATTTTGACTGTTTCATGTAAATAAATCTGTCAACCATTATCTTTTTATCTAAATGTATTAGTTTGTATCTTAGAAAGTGAGCTCTAAGTTTCTCACTGTTGCTGCCATGCACTAACTACAAATATCAAATCACAAATTGCTATTAGGGCTATTAAAGTAGATCTTAAATATACTGTAAATTTTTTAATGTATTTATTTTTCTTTTGGAAAATAAGGTTTGCTTCTCTTCTTTTGAAAATTAGATAATTCAAAAATGGCAGAACTCTTTATGGAATGTGAAGAAGAAGAGTTAGAACCATGGCAGAAGAAAGTAAAAGAGGTTGAGGATGATGATGATGATGAGCCAATCTTTGTTGGAGAGATATCAAGTTCAAAACCAGCAATTTCAAGTAAGCACTTACTGTTAGTGGAGCCAGTTTTTATAAAATATTGTTTCTAATGGAAAAACTTGTGAACTGCCTTATAAGGTGCTTTATATCCTTGTTCCTCTGTAAGAAGTTAGAGATGAAAGATTTGGTGAGAGGTGAGTAAGAATTGAAGAATCAGGGTAAGGACATGATTGGGAACTTGAGGAGGGAGCCAAGAGGTTAAAATATTAGATATGAGGAAAAGAAATAGGCTAAGGTTAGTTGGTATCATTGGAGGTCTCTAAAATTGGAAATCATAATTTTTAGTGGAGCCAAAAGTAATGTTTATCTGTTTATTTTTTTCCTACTTAAACCTAGAACTAGAGAAATGGAAGAGGTTAGAATACTTTCCTTCAAATGTCACAATATACTAAATAAGTTTTAGTCTCAGATAGTCTCCTATCTGAGACACATCCAGGCAACTGCAGTGTCATCCATACATTGCTACAAAATGTATATGCAGGGAATAATTGCAGTCTCTAGCCTGAGTGCCAACAAGGACTGCAGCTTCTGACCACATTCATCTTCCACCAACTCACATTTTTATTCATGAAAGAGAAGATCACTGTCTACAGCCACTGTACTTGGAAGATGTAGCAGTTAGTTAATACTTAAATCTTTTATGGCTTTCTAGCAGAATATTTTGGTACTTTTGCGGAGTATTAGATTTTAGTTAGAGTAGTTGGATTTTATGTTATTAGAATGTTAAAAGCAAAGACCAAAGGCACTTTCTAAATTGTCCACACAAGAACATAAAAAAGTACAGAGAAATAACAAATTTTAGGAGAGAAAGAGAAAATAGATCATTTCCCATTGCATGTACATGTTTATTTGTTTGCTTGTTTAAGCCAGGTGAGTTTGCCAAAGAATATGACCAGTGTAATAGTTTTCTTACCAAGGCAGTGCTTAAAAGTGTGAATAAGAGACTACTATTAAATTTTCTAAAGCCTGGTTTTTTGTTCTCTTGCTTCTACACTTGGAATGGCACCTCTATTCAGTTTTATCAGAGGAAGAATCAGTTAACCAATTAAATTCTCAATACCATTTCCTGTGGCAGATTGATAATCTCTTAGGTTCTAAGTGGAATACCACTTCGATTATAAATTGAACTAGGCATGATGGCATGCTTGTTTTTTTTTTTAATTAATTAATTTAATTAAAAAATTTTTTTAATTGGAGTTTAATTTGCCAACATTTAGCTTAACACCCAGTGCTCATCCCGCCAAGTGCCCCCCTCAGTGCCCTTCACCCAGTCACCCCAACCCCCCGCCTACCTCCCTTTGATGGCATGCTTGTTGATGATAGTGGAACATAATTATATATTCTCTTAATTACTATTTCTATTCATTGTGATCATTTTATACTGAAATATTACTATATTATAAAATAGTTATTCAAATTCTCTTATTGAAAAAAGTAACAAAGATCAAATTGAATTATACCAATTGTAGAAGACTGTTAACAGTATTCAACTAGAACAATGTATATTAGTTTTAAGATAATTCTGTCAAAAAGGAGACTGACCCCAGTAAAAATTCGTTTCTGGACTGTTAAGATGCAGAGTTTAAGTGAATTTATTGTTTATGTGCAAGCCATAAAATATTGTAATATATGGAATATGAGTTAAGAGTTTGTATAGAACTGCTAGAAAGGAGGGCAAAACCTGTGTTTTGTAGAATACAGCCACTGAGAAGTATTTTAGCCAATAGTTCTTTGATGGTTTGAGTAATACTTAATCTTGAATTTCTGAATGAAAATGGTGTCAAGTTGTTTAAGGAGGCTTTTATTCTGTAAGACATAGACTGTGCTTAGGTATAGAGCACTGCTTTGCCATTGTCAGAAAACAATCCTACTTTTGTGTGGCCCTTTACTTTGTAGAGTTATTTTATGGGATCTGGTTCTTTTTTTACTGTGAGGAAAAGGCAATTTTTATGAGGTTTGGTACTTGTTTGTGCTTTTTCCTTTTGTAGCCAACAATTTTTGGCAAATCTCCACTCTTCCCAATTTTAGTTTGACTACCAAATAATCTAGGAGTTAGAGTTTACATGCATGGCAGAATCAGGACCCGAAAATTCTATTAGACTCAGATTGACTTCTGGTATACTTGTAGATTTGAATCCTCTTAAGTTATGAAATACTCTGATAAACAATATTTTAGTTTGCAATCTCTGCTAGTTTTTCCCTTTTTAGAACTCAAGATTAATGCTGCAGATAATCCAGTGAGATCCCTCATAATGATACTTTCAAGGAAGGTATGAATGGGTTATGAAGGTAGAATAGGGGCTTGATTTTGAGTGATAGGAACTTGAGTTTATGTATAGCTCTGTCAACACTCAAAGAAAGAAAAAAAACACTCAAAGAAAGATATATACACTAATTATAGGTTGTATATACATACATTTTTGGAAGATTTTTGCTAATTATGTAGACTATTTCTTTGTAGAAAGTTTGACTTCTCTGTAGTCAGATTTATCATTCTTTTACTTCTGGCTTTTGGATTTTGAGTTACAGTTAGAAAGGTGGTTCTTATCCTATAAAACAAGGCTAAGAATCTTATTTCTTTAGTAGATGATGATATATATGTTTCAGATTAACTGTATACTTAGGTTAACAATAACATATATACTCCTTCCAGGAATCTATTTGATTGTTTTCAGTTCATGATTTCTATTATCTTAGCATATATTTTATTCAAGTAATAAATTTTAAAATAAATATAATTTTTTGTAGATATTTTGAATAGAGTAAACCCCAGCTCATATTCAAGGGGAATAAAGAATGGTGCACTTAGTCGAGGTACAGTATTATTTTATTTTACTATTTTATTTTGAAAGTGAAGCATTTTGATATCATTGATTATATAAAAATATATTTAATGTTTTATATAATTTTCAATACAGGTATTACTGCTGCATTCAAGCCTACAAGTCAACACTACACGAACCCAACATCAAATCCAGTGGCTGCCTCACCAGTAAACTTTCATCCTGAATCTAGATCTTCAGATAGTTCTGTTATTGTTCAGCCTTTGTCTAAACCTGTAAGTGTTTCTGAAATTACACAGCTCAGCGATACGTTGGATATTCCTTAATAGTTTAAACAATGCCAATTAAAATGCTGGATTGTCATGGGTAGTTATCCAATAGAAACATAATTAGAATCAGAAAATGTCACCATCTTTATGGTAGCTTAGCCAGTACCCAGAGTAATAACTGCAGGAACTACCCATCCCGCTTGTTCCTAAATCAGGTAACATGCTTAAATAGGTAAAGTATAGAAAATTGTGTTATCAAAACATGAATAAAAGTATAATGATTATTGCATAATGGCAAACTATTTAAGATTGTAAACTGGGTCAATTATCCTTGGCTCTTAACTGGAAAAACTTTTGAGAGGAAGTTATTCAGAAAATATGTCTTCATAATTTAGTTTAAAAAACTCTTGACAGAAAGTAATAGTTAATGGTAACGGTTAATATTTATTGAGTTGATATTTTTGTGTAAGACTTTGTTCTAAATGCTATACATAAATTAGTCATTTAATTCTTAAATGTCCCTGTGAAATATACACTATTATTAATCCTGTTTTATAGTTGAGGAAATTGAGGCTCACAGAGGTTAAATTATTCATTCAAAGTCACACAGCTGACAAAATGATAGATCTGGGATTTAAATCCAGAGTAAGCCATAATTTATATGTATTTATATACATATATATATATGTGTGTGTGTGTATAAATATTACTTAAAATGGAACCATTGCCTTAGTGCAGCAGATTTCAGTGTGTAGTGTTCAGTCCCCTCGGGTTCCCCTGAGACTCTTTCATGGGTTTGGAAGTCAATACTATTGTCATAATAATACAAAGACACTATTTGCCTTTTCCACCATGTTGACATAGGCGTTGATGATGCAGAAGTTCTGGTGGGTAAACTGCTAGTGCCTTAGTATAGATCAAAACAATGCACCAAAAAAACCAAAAAAACAAAAAAACAAACAAAAAAAAAAACAATGCACCAAGCTGTATGAGCAGCTTTTGTATTCATACCCACCATGCACTCCCAATAAAATATATTCACACTTGTTTTCTTTAGTGAAGTATTAGCATTGTTATTAATTTTGTTAAATCTCTACCTTTGGAATATGTATCTTTTAAAAATATTTTATATGATGAAATGGATAGTATGCAAAAGCACTTCTGTGTCAGAAATTTAATGGTTATCTTGAGGAGAAGCACTTGTTTGATTGAATTGTGAGCTAAAGTACCCACTTTCTAAAAATAGAAGACTACTTTTACTTGTAAGAATGACTCAAACAATGGTGAATTACTTATTTTTGTGTATCAATATTACCAGAAACAATGGTTTAAAATTACACACATTTATTATCTCATAGTTTCTGTAAGTCAGGAGTCAGGTCATGGCTTAGCTGGATCCTCTGCTTCAGGGTTTCACAAGGCTACATTCAAGGTGTGGACTCTAAGGATGCAGTCTCATCTGAAGCTTGACTGGAGAAGTATCTGCTTCCAAGTTCTCATGGTAATTGGCAACATTCAATTTTTTAAGGGTTGTCAAACTGAGAGTCTCACTATTATACTGGCTTTTGGCTGGCTTTGCCAAGTGGGTCTTCCCAGCATGGATTCTTACTTAAAGCCCACAAAAGAGAGAATCCTTAGCAGAATGGCATTATAATCTTATGTAATATAATCATGTACACAAAATCATGTATATCCTGTAATCCTGCATTTTGTTGGTTAGAAGCAAGTCAAATGTCTTACCCACACTGAAAGAGAGGGAATCATACAGGACATGAACACCAGAGGGTGGGGATCATGGAGGCCATTTAGAGTCTGTTTTACATACATAATTCGGTCCTGGTTATTTGACAGACATTTCCTTAAAACTGAACAAAGTGCACACTTGAAGGAAAACAACTGATAGCATTTCTTGCCAGTTATAAAATTGAGCTTTCAAGCACAAATTAGAATTTTGGAAAACTTCTGTCTGCCACTATGATGTTGACAGCTTCCCAGTACTGAAAGACTTTTCTGCTTGGTGGTGCAATTAACAAATGCGATTTTTTCATATTTAATGAATTCTGTCAACATTTGGAAGATCAGCATAATCCAAAGAAACCAGTATTTTCGAAATAAACCAGTGCATCATGTTACAAAATCATGCAGGTATGAGATAGACCAATGAATTTTAACAAAGTACAGAAAGTCTAGTAATTAGGAATCAGATGCCACATTGCAGTAAACCTTTAAGAAAATACCAGCTGTTGAATTTTGATGTAGTATCAAAGAAGTATATCCATAGTTATCCTAAATTTCTATTAAAATACTACTACTCCCTTTTAAAACTATATATCTTTATAAAGTCAAATTTTCTCTATATTTTTCAAACAAAATATGTCCTATCAGATTGAAAGCAGAAGCAGATATGAAACTGCAATGGTTTTTGATTAAGCTGGACATTAAAGAGATTTTCAAAAATGTAAAACAGTACCACTCTTATTCACTAATTTCTTTGTGTTTGCAAGATAGTCACTTTTCATAAAAATGTTATTTATGTTAATGTGTAATGGGTTTATTGTTACTTTAAATAAATAAATATTTTAAAAAATTTCTCTGTTTTAATTTCTAACATGGTGTAAATATCAACAGATAGAACCCAAATAAAAAAAAAACTCTTGGGTACTCCATAACTTTTAAATGTGTAAAGGGGTCCTGAAACCAAGGAGTTAGAGTACTAAAATAAAAGTTACCCAAAATGTAAAGATTATTTGCTATTAATTGGAATTTAATTAACTCACTGGTTTTTTCATGCTTATTGTAAGCAATTTAGCATTGGCTTTAGAGAAATCATAAATTTTAATGAAAATTTTTGTTCTTTTCACAGTAATTCCCTATTGTCTAAGATAGCACCTGTAAATTTTCTTGCAAATATTCAAGTTCAAAACTAGGCTTGAATCCAAATATTTTTATAGGAATAATCCATTTTTCCTATATTTCATATCATATTAGTATTAGGCAATCTACAGATCTTTTAGCACTAAAAATTGATATTTTGGGGTATTATTTTTCATTGAAGAGTTACTTTAATTGTAATTTATGTAACAAAAGGAAGGCTGTAGTATTTAAATCTGTGGCTAAGTAAATTCAACTCCCACTTCTGTTTTGAAGATGTTATATATCCTAAAATAAATGTTTAGACAAATGTTTCTCTCTCCCTGAGTTGTTATTACTTGAGATAATTACTATCTGAAATAATAAAAAATAGTGATATAAGCCCTGGACCAATAGTTTAAAAAACTTAAATTGAAATAAGAGACTTAAGTACTGATTCAGCCTTGTTAATAAGAATTGTTGAAACCTCTCTGAGCCTCGTTTTCTTCATTTCTAAAAAGAGAGCTTTTACCCAGACCACTGATTCTCAATTTTGGATCCTAAGATTCTGCAGGTTATTCCTAATATTTTAAAAGATGGGAAGCTACCTAAAATGTAAAGATTTTTTGCTATTAGTTGGGATCAAATTTACTCAGTGTACTTTTCATAAGTTGTGGCTTTTGCAGGAATGAAAACTGGAAAAGGGAACTTTACTGTTTAATTCAGCTTGATAAATAAAAATCTTTACAGCATTGGACCCAGTGAGAAAAAAACAAAAACAACAAAGGGAAGGGTGGTGTCTTTGGTGTTAAAAGTTAGAAATAGAGCTTTCTCTAACTGATGTTTATTTCTCTGGGTATAGTTTCAGTCAAAACACCTCAATTGGTATTTTTCAATCTTGGTAAATTTTTAAAAGGAGAGGTTGTGCCAGTTGGTTTGGGTGGGTCCTGGGTGGCATATTGTAAAAAACTGTCCAAGTGATTCTAGTGTGCAAAGTTAAGAATGATGGATATATTCTAGGATGAATTAAGATTCCTATTTAAGGGAATTTACTCTGAATTTTGAAGCCACTGCTTTTAATAAATTATAATTATAGTTTTTCATCTTATGTTGTGTGTGTATATGTGTGTTTACTTTTTCATGGAATATCTCTATACTTCAACATCTCTTTCAGACCTCTTACAGATAGCAGATAGTTTTGGAATCAGTCAGGTTCTGGGTTCTAATTACAGCTCCATCAATAACCACACCTAACCTTAGTTTACCTATTTATAAAATAGAGTATAAGGTTTTAATTAGTAATGTGACAACTATTTGATTTAATACACATATGTATCATGAAGTACAAGTACATTTAAAACACAATTGTGGCTATTATTTCAGTTTGAAAGGTGAATAACTTGAAGCTCAAAGGTGACTTGCCAAGGTATACAGTTAAATGTGTTGGTCTTCTGAATCCCAGTTTAGTGTTTATTCTACCCTTACTATTGTATTTGATGTCTTTCTGAACTTTTTATATTCTCCCCGCTGGAGAATTATTTTAACCAGTTATTGTTGAATAATATATGCCTGCTCTCTGAAATTGTGGAGCTTAATTAACCAGAGTTGTTTCCTAAAAAGTGTTTTAGAGTTATAACTTCGTATTTCTGTTAAAAATATAAAATATAAAAATAGAAGTGAATATTTTCCATTTTTAAGTGCAAATATTTGGAGATAATATTCTGAAATAAGGTTGTGCTAGGTTACACTGAAGTCATACAGCATTATTGATTTTTTATTTTACATGTTAAAGTTCAAGTGCAGATTTTGCCTTGGTAGTCCTCAAATTCTAGAAGTGTTTTGAGTTATTTCAATACCTGTTTCCATAACTTCCTTTTTTTTTAAACAACCATTTATTTACTTATTTATTTGATATTTTATTTATTATTCTGCAGTGTGTGCAGAGTGTGGTGAGGAAAGCTTATCTCTTTTTATTTTTTATTTTTCATTTTTATTTTTTAAAATATTTTTTATTTTTATTTATTTTTTTAATTATATATATATATTTAAAGATTTTTTTATTTATTCATGAGAGACACAGAGAGAGAGATAGAGGCAGAGACACAGGCAGAGGGAGAAGCAGGCTGCATGCAGGGAGCCCAATGTGGGACTTGATACTGGAACTCCAGGATCATGCCCTGGGCCGAAGGCAGGCGCTAAACCACTGAGCCACCCAGGGATCCACTCCTCTCCTTTTAAAATTTGAAAAATTTATTACTGAGGTATAGTTGACATTGAACATTATGTTAATTTCAGGTATACAAGATAATAATGATATTTTTATATATTGTAAAATGTTCGCTACAATCTAGTTAACATCTATCACCATCTGTAGTTACAGAATTTTTTTTTCTTGTGATGAGAAATTTTAAGATTACACTCTTAGCAACTTTCAAATACATTATTCTATACATTCCCATGACTAATTTATTTCGTAATTGAAAGTTTATACCTTTTGACTCCATTCATTTTGTTTCTATAACTTAACAAATCGATGTCAATAGAAAAGTTAGTAACAAACCAAAATTCTGAAAACTTAATTATCCCTCAGTTAATAAGCACAAACCAAATAAAACCTTTATGTTTCTATCTTTAATGTATTTTGGAAAGAGATTTAGAGGGAAAGGTACATACTATATTTTGATTTTCCCTACCCCCTGCAGACATAGTATAGAATATATAAGTCAGAATCATACTATATATACCAGTATGTATTTGTCTTTTCTGTCTGAACAATCTACTGGGATTATGTCATTGGATATTTCTCAAAAACAGTAGTAGTGGTTGCATGCTAGTCTATTATAATTTATTTAACCATTCTTTTGTTAGACATAGAGGTTTTAATTTTTTGTTATTAAAAATAATTCATATTAAACACTTCATTTCTTTATTATAAACTTTTAAAGTGGAATGATTGGACCAAAGGATATGAACTTCTTTAAAGCCTTTGATAGCTGCTGCCAACATTTTCATGCATAAAAGTTATACCAAAATATAACCTCTCTACTTTGCCAATAGTGAACGTTATCATTACTTTTTAATTTTTAAATTTTTATTTCAAGCTAACTTTAGACTTACCAAAAAAATAATACAAAGAGTTCTCATGTATGCCTAACCTAGTTTCCCCTAATGCTAACATCTTATGTATCCTAATCAGGTAATTAACATTAAGTAAACCTCAAGCCTTTATCGAACTTTACCAGTTTTTCCATTACCGTCATTTTTCATTCCCAAGATCCCATCAGGATCACACTTTGCTGGCAGTTTTTTTCTTCTTAGTCTCATTTTTCTATAGTTACTCTTTTTCTTTCATGACTTGAATACTTTTAAGAGTGGCCAGTTAATTTTGTATTACGTATTATGATCTTTAAAACCATGCAAATTCAATAGTTAAAAATTGCCATTGTGTTTATTTGCATTTCTTTGACTACTATGTTTGAAAAAAGTTTTTTTGTACATGTTGATAATTTGTATTTTGCTTTTGAAGTGTCTCAGTTTATATCCTTTGCCCATTTTTCTCTTAAAGTGACTTTTTAAACCCTTTTGATTTTTCAGCATTGTTAATTCTAAAACTTTTGCTTGTTGTATATTATGATGTACAAAATGGTCTACAATTCACTCTGAGTGCTTACTCTACAATGATGGTCTTTTAAAAATAGCATTAAATGTATTTTTTTGAGTGTGTCTGTCAGTAAATTTAATATATAATAGTATTGGAGTATATATCCCTAAAATGATCATACTTTTTGTAATTATATTAAATATCTATGTGTGGTAACATAAATTCATACTACCTACTTCTTGACCACATTATCATTCATTTCATACTTTTCACTCCTCTCTTCTTGAGATCATCCTACTAGCTGGGACTATCTTTTCTCCTGATGGAAAGGCTAAAACTTCCCTTAAGCCCTAAGGCTTCCAGGAGTATAGCAGCTGTCTCAGATTATTCATATAAATAACTTCAATTCTAACCCCTGTTTACCTGGCTTTCATATTTGGGTTTCCCCTGTTGGCCATGCAGCTTTCATATTTGCCCTTATGAGATGGGACATTACTCCAGTCTTGCATGGCTTTCTGTGGAATAGCAGGAAGAGTGGAGAGGAGGACCCCTTCTTTCTTTTCCTGACCCTTGCCTTATAAATTTTTCCAATAAAGATGATTCTAAAACTCAAACCATATGCTACATTCATCCCGAATCCTGATACACAGTACTGCAGATTGATTCCTAATTTCTTTTCCCTGATATTTCATCTGTGGTGTTATAGAGATTCAGAAGCTTTTAAGTTTATGTCAGTATGTTTTCCTATTTTTTTTCCTTTTACCCAAAGATTTTGCTAAATTTTACGGTTTGCTCTTTGATGGGAATACTCCATTTTAGTAGCCGTCTAAAGTGTATCAATCTTGCTCATTTTAAATAGCTATACATGGGGCAGCCCTGGTGGCTCAGCAGTTTAGCACCGCCTTCAGCCCAGGGTGTGATCTTGGAGACCTGGGATCGAGTCCCATGTCTGGCTCCCTGCATGGAGCCTGCTTCTCCCTCTGCCTGTGTCTCTGCCTCTCTCTCTCTCTGTGTCTCTCATGAATAAATAAATAAATAAATAAATAAATAAATAAATAAATAAATAAATAAATAAAATCTTTAAAAAACAAATTGGGTAAAAAAATAGGCATATATGTTTCTTTTATCTTAAAAAAAAAAAAAAAAAAAACACTGGAATTTGCCCTGTTTTAATTGGCTAGTTTTACCTAAGTAAGTAAGAGCTGTAAGTAAGGGCTTGCTTTCAGTTTTAGTAGATGATAATTTTGACAGATAGTGATAATTACCTCTGCGTTTTATAACATTAATTACTGAGTCATCAAAAGCTGTTCTTATAATATTGACATACACTTATATTTACCTTTATAAAAGTTTATGAAACAAAATAATTGTCACTATATTGAGTAAATGTAATATTCTTCCTTTGAAATATTTTAACAGGGTTATGTAACAAACTCCTCGCGAGTTGTGTCTAACAATTCTTCAGAGTTACTGTTTGACTTGACCCAGGATACAGGATCATCACATTACCAAGGGGGACCAACACTTTCTATACCAGGTTGGTTTTAGCACTTTTAAAAAAAACTGTAAGAAGAAACTTAATAAATATATATATGGAATTGACTTTCTGTTTTCAAGTTCATGCCTTCAAGTTAAGTTTTCATATATTGTACAGTGGAATGGTGTTAATAGTTCTTAAATGCCTTTCTTGGGTGATTTTTTTCTCCCTTGGGTGATTTTTAAATAAAATCTTATTTAATAATGAGATGGACATTAAGGAGGGCACATGATGTAATTAGCACTGGCTATTACATAAGATTTATGAATCTCTGAACTCTATCCCTGTAACTAAAATTCTCTCCATATTAATTAATTGAATTTAAGTTAAAAAATATATATTTAAAAAAAACAATAAGATGTTTTACTTTTTCTTGCTAACCAGCTTTGAGTTTGTTCTCAATTGGAACTAAAAATATGCTGAAAAATCTTAAATAATTTCTCTAAGTTACAGAAATCTTTGATATCCTACATCTGTTAAAAACAGTATTAATTCATTTCTATAACTAATGTGAAAAAGTATATGGTTACAATTGATTTCCTAATTAGAATAGTGTATATTCAGTAAAGGCTTTAGATATTGTAGTTATGTATGACAATAGAGTGCTTTTATAAAGTGGCACAATAAGTTTGTATATAGCCAACATTCAGTAAATGCCCATTGGAGGAATATGAAATTTCCTTGTTAGAGTTAAAGTTCTTTGTATACTGAAACATAGTTCTTCATTAGCCATGCTATGAAAGAATTTCATCTAACTGAAAATTCCCAGTAATCGAGGTAATTATGCTTTGTATATTTGCTGTTTTCGTATATTTTAAATATTTGACAAAATAGAAATAAACAAGATTTTGGGGGGACTTTTTAGATTATTTACTAACAAATCAGTGTGGAGAATCTACCAAACCCTCCTCTGATTCTTTATTGTAATATTAGTGCATAAATCGTTTTCCATTTAGGTAACATTTTGTTGATGTTCACTTCTTTGGGTGTCACATACTTATAAAAATCTAGTTAGTAAAGTAGGTAAGAAACAAGGGCAATGATTGTTGTCTTAAGGTTGGTTTTACTAAACAGAAGGACTTTGTTAATAGAAAAAGTCTGAATTCTTGAAACTTCTTGTGAGTAGGGGCAATGACTCCTGTTCTACCTCCCAAGTTTTCTGCTGCAGAGAGAAACATTAGCCTGAGCAGCAAGTAGGATGAGAAGACACAGATTTGAACTGCTATTAAGATTTTTGTAGTCTTCATCAAGTCTTTACACTTTAGTCTTCTTATATTATTAAAAGGAGATTTTATTTTTCTTATTAATGCATTCATACTCCAGACCTGGAGTCAGCCATTGGGAGATAAAATTTTAATTCTCGCTCCACTTTAGTCAGGGCTTTCTGAGGCACAAATAAGATAAAATGTGAAAATGCATTATGAACTTTAAAGGACTTGACAGCAGTTGGTATGATTGATAATATGTGATTTATAGTCAATAGCATTAACTGACCACTATCCAATGGTCAGAGATATTTGAAGAAGACTGGATTTAAGCTTGTTCTCAAAAGGATTTTTACTGATAGAAAGCTGTTCAGTGTAGAAAACAATACAAACCAAAGATGACATGAATAAATAAAGGGTCAGAATTTAAAACTCTTAAATGGGGGTGCCTGAGTGGATTACCAAGTGGCTCAGTAGGTTAAGCATCTGCCTTGGGCTCAGGTTGTGACTCCAAGGTGTTGGGAACAAGCCCTGTATTGGGCTCCCTGCTCAGTGGGGAGTCTGCTTCTCTCTCTCTCTCAGCCCCTCCCCCCAGTTGTGTGCACATGCTCTCTCTGTTCTCTCAAATCAATAAATAAAATCTTTAAAAATAAGTAAATTAAACTCTTAAATGCAGAGTGATTTTATTTCTTATGTTAAAAAGTTCTTATAGTATGAAACTCTGTTTCTACTGTCCAGCCTATTATATGCAAATGCTTAATCAAAATACCAGCATTCATTGGTTTTTCAAGTAACTTAAGCATCTCACAAGAATGCTACTGTGATTACACAAATCCTTTCCAAGTACCAATATCAATAATCATGTGTCTTGGGGATCCCTGGGTGGCTCAGTGGTTTAGTGCCTGCCTTCAGCCTAGGGTGTGATCCTGGAAACCCCAGGATCAAGTCCCACATCAGGCTGCCTGCATGGAGCCTGCTTCTCCCTCTGCCTGTTTCTCGCTCTCTCTCTCTCTCTCATGAATAAATAAATAAAATCTTTAAAAAAAATCATGTGTCTCGAAGATGGGGAAAAAATCATTTTTATGTTATTTCACAGGATGAACTAATATCACACTCTATTTGTCTGGCATGTTTCCCCATACTAAAAAGCTGATGGGTGAATCTATTAGAATAATTTTTTTCCTCTAAAGTAGGTTAAGATATAAAATATTTTGTTAGTAATGATAATAGCTGTCATTTATTGTTGAATGCTTTCTATGTGCCAGGTGTTGTGTGGGTGCTTTTTAAAAGTAAGTTAAGATACAAAATTTTTTTTAGTAATGATAATGGTTGTCATTTATTACTAAATACTTTCTATGTGTCAAATATCGTGTTGAATGCTTTAAATATATTATCTTATTTGATCTTAAAACAGCTTTGTGAAATAAGGCAATATAACTTATTTTACAAAAGAGGAAACTGAGGCTCAGAAAACTTAATTAAATAAGCCAAGAATACATAGCTAGGCAGTGACAGAACTTGGATTTCAACTTCTACTGTCTGGTTTAAAAGCCTGAAATATTTCTTTTTTTTTTTTTTTTTAAGATTTTTTTTTAAATTTATTTATTCATGAGAGAGAGGGAGAGGGAGAGGGAGAGGCAGAGACAGAAGCAGGCTCCATGCTGGGAGCCCGATGTGGGACTTGATCCCGGGACCCCAGGATCATGCCCTGGGCCAAAGGCAGGCGCTGAACCGCTGAGCCACCCAGGGATCCCTAAAAGCCTGAAATATTTCTAATATATTTACTTTGTTGCTTCTATTTTTCATGTATAGTTGAGAAAATTAAAATATGGTGTGCAGTTTTAGGATCTTTATTACCAAGTACAGTTGTGTATTGTTTTCAAAAACAACTTTTGCCTGACCTGGGTATAGCCTAAATATCCCTATTTCTCTTGCTAATGCTCTAAATAGGACTAAAATTGTTTAGTTTAAAAGTGTTGGTTTTCAAACTAAAAATTGTTTTTAGGAATAAAATTCCCATGCAAATAAAATTTTATTCAAAATGGTAATAAATAAAATATAAAAGAGTTCCTCTGTCAGAGATAACTAATATATTCCCTAAAATGAGCCCATTAGGCTCCAGGAACATAATTTGGAAACTATTGTACTAACGCCTTCCATTATGAGCCCTTTCATATGAGTGAATAACGTATTATCATTCAAAATTAGTTTTTCTACTTTGTACTTTCCATTTTTGTAGTTTTTCCACTTTGAATAAACAGATAATATAACCTAAAGCCATGAGTAGACCACTTCTTTATTAGGTGGAAAAAAAACTAACTTTCCATTAGACATTAAAAAAAAAATAAAAAGGTTTTAATGGGTCTTTCTAAATTTTTAGAATAAAATAAAATTTCTTTTGTAAACTAGCTCCAGTGCACTTAAAACATTGAAAAGTGATTCATTTGTAGAAACTTAGAGTGTTCTCTATGCTTTAATTTTTTCTTTTCTTTTTTACTTGGGATATTTTGATCTGGCTTCTTTCATATGGCTGTTTATATATTCCTTTATTTGTAGCCATATTTAGTATTTTCTTGCATAGAAGATTATTTTACAAATTATTTGAATATGTATATAGTCCATAATAGATGTTTATATAATTTTTTACAACGCTGACTTTTAAATAATTATTTCTTAATAATTAAATTAATATTTATTATCCTCAAGTTTTTATTTAAATTCCAGTTAGTTAACATACAGTATAATATTAATTTCAGGTGTAGAATTCAGTGATTCAGCACTTACATACAACACTTGGTGCTCTTCACAAGTGTGCTCCTTAATCCACATCATCTAACCCACTCCCCCCCACCCCCCACATACCTCCCCTCTGCTAACCATCAGTTTGTTCTCTCTCCTTAAGTATCTCTTTCTTGGTTTGCCTCACTTTCTTTTTCTCCCCTACGTTCATTTGTTTTGTTTCTTAAGTTCCACATATGAGTGAAATCATGTGCTATTCATCTTTATTTGATAGACTTATTTCACTTAGCGTAATACTGTCTCATTCCATCCTTGTCATTGCAAATAGCAAGATTTCTTTCTTTTTTTTATGTCTGAGTAATATTCCATTATATAGATATACTACTACTTCTTTATCCACTCATCAGTTGGTGGGCATTTGGGATCTTTCCATAATTTGGAAATTTGTGCATCTATTGTTGACAATGCTGCTGTAAACGTCGGGGTACATGTATCCCTTTGAATCAGTATTTTTATATCCTTTGGGTAAACATCTAGTAATGCAATTTCTGGATGGTAGGGTAGTTCTATTTATAACTTTTTGAGAAACCTTCATACTGTTTTCCAGAGTAGCTGTACCAGTTTTCATTCCCACCAACAGTGTAAGAAGGTTCCCCTGACTCTCTATCCTTGCCAACACCTGTTGTTTTCTGTATTGTTAATTTTAGCCATTCTGACTGGTTAAGGTGATATCTCATTGTAGTTTTGATTTGTATTTCCCCGATGATCAGTGATGTTGAGCATCTTTTCATGTGTCTGTTAGCTATCTATGTTTGCTTTGGAAAATTGTCCATTCATGTCTTCTATTTTTGAAATGGATTATTTGTGTTTTGGGTGTTGAGTTTTATAAGTTACTTTATAGATTTTGGATATTAACCCTGTTTGAATGTCATTTGCAAATATCTTCTCCCATTCCAAAGGTTGTGTTTTAGTTTTGTTGATTGTTTCTTTGCCATGCAGAAGCCTTTTATTTTGATGAACTCCCAATAGCTTATTTTTGCTTTTGTTTCCCTTGTCACAGGAGACATATCTAAAAAGAAGTTGCTATGGCCAGTGTCAGAGAGGTTACTGCCTGTTTTCTCCTCTAGGATTTTGATGGCTTCCTGTCTCATATTTAGGTCTTTTATCCAATTTTAATTTTTTTGTCTATGATATAACAAAGTGGTCTAGTTTCATTCTTTGGATGTTGCTCTCCAGTTTTCCCAACACGTTTTTTTGAAGAGATCTTTTTTTTCCCATTGTGTATTCTTTCCTGCTTTGTTGAAGATTAATTGACTGTAAAATTATGGGTTCATTTCTGGGTTTTCTATTCTGTCCCATTGATCTGCATGTCTGTTTTTGTGCCCATGCCGTATACTGTCTTGATGACTGCAGCGTTGTAATATAGCTTGAAATCTGAGATTTTAGTGCCTCTAGTTTTGTTTCTCTTTTTCAAGATTGCTTTGACTGTTCGAGGTGTTTTGTGGTTCCATACAAATTTTAAGATTGTTTGTTCCAGCTCTCTGAAAAATGCTGGGGTATTTATAGGAATTGCATTAAATATATAAATTGCTTTGAGTGGTATAAACATTTTAACTATATTTGTTCTTCCAGCCCATGAGCATAGAATTCCATGGGCTGTTTCCATTTCTTGGTGTCTTTTCAGTTTCTTTCATCAGTGTTTTATAGTTTTCAGAGTACATATCTTTTATCTCTTGGTTATATATATTCCAAGATATCTTATGGTTTTGGGTATAATTGTAAAAAGGATTGATTCCTTGATTTCTGTATGCTGCTTCATTATTGGTGTATAGAAACGAAGTGGATTTCTGTATGTTGATTTTGTATCCTGCAACTTTACTGAATTCATGTATTAGTTCAAACAAGTTTTTGGTAGAGTCTTTCAGATTTTCTTTTATTGTGTCATCTGCAAATAGCGAAAATTCGACTTCTTTCTTGCCAATTTAGATGCCTTCTATTCTTCTATTCTTTTTGTTGTCTGATTGCTGTAGCTAGGAGTTCCAGTACTATGTTAAATAACAGTGGTGAGAGTGGACATCCTTATCTTGTTCATTTTTTTTTTCCTCATCTTGTTCTTGACTGTAGAGGAAAAGCTTTCAGTTTTTCTCCATTGAGGATGATATTAGCTGTGGGCTTTTCATATAAGGCCTTTATGATGTTGAGATATGTCATTTGAGATATGTTGAGATAATGTCCATCCCTACTTTGTTGACGATTTTTATCATGAATGGATGTTGTACTTTGTTGAATGCTTTTTCTGCATCTATTGAGAGAATCATATGGTTCTTATCCTTTCTTATATTAATGTGATGTATCACATTGATTTTGAAATCTTGAATCACCCTTGCAGCCCAGGGATAAATCCCATTTGATTGTGGTATATGATTCTTTAATGTCTGTTGGATTTGATTTGCTAGTATCATATTGAGAATTTTTACATCCATGTACATTAGGGATATTGGCCTGTAGTTCCTTTTTAGTGGAGTCTTTTTCCTCATAGAATGAATTTGGAAGTTTTCTTTCTATTTCTATTTTTTTGC
Source organism: Canis lupus baileyi (assembly GCF_048164855.1). NCBI lineage: Eukaryota > Metazoa > Chordata > Mammalia > Carnivora > Canidae > Canis > Canis lupus. The sequence goes on along the minus strand of NC_132869.1, from coordinate 25,282,004 downwards.
AATAGTTTGAGAGGAACAGGTGTTAACTCTTCCTTAAATGTTTTGTAGAATTCACCTTTGAGGCTAACTGTTCCTGGACTTTTATTTGTTGGGAATTTTTTGATTACTGATTCAGTTTCTTTCCTGGGTTATTGATCTGTTCAAGTTTTCTATTTCTTCGTGTTTCAGTTTTGGTAGTTTATATGTTTCTAGGAATTTATCCATTTCTTCCAGGTTGTCCCATTTGTTAGCATGTAGTTTTTCTTAATATTCTCTGATAATTGTACTTCTGTGGTGCTGGTTGTAATTTCTCCTCTCCTGTTTATGTTTATGATTTTATTTCTTTATATTTAGGTCCTTTTTTTTGGTAAGTCTGGCTAGGGGCTTATCAATTTTATTGATTTTTTTTTTTTTTCAAAGAACCAGCTGCTGGTTTCATTGATCTATTTCTTTAAGTTTCTTTATCATTTATTTCTGCTCTAATCTTTATTCTTTCCCTTCTACTGACTGTAGGTTTCATTTGTTGTTCTTTTTCTTCTTTAGGTGTAAGATTAGGGTGTTTGAAATTTTTCTTGCTTCTTAAGGTAGGCTTGTATTGTTAAATACTCCTTCTTATGACCATTTTTGCTGCATCCCAAAGCTTTTGGACCATTGTGTTTTCATTTTCATTTGTTTCCATGTATTTTTTAATTTCTTCTTTGATTTCCTGGTTGACCCATTCTTTAGTAGCATTTTGTTTAATCTCCATGTGTTTGTGGTCTTCCCAAATTTTCTCTTGTGGTTGACTTCAAGTTTCATAGTGTTGTGATCAGAAAATAGACGTGGTAGGATCTCAGTCTTCTTAAGGCCTGATTTGTGACCTGGTATGTGATCTATTGTGGAGAATGTCCCTAGCACATTTGAAAAGAATGTGTATTCTGCTGCTTTAGGATGGGATGTTCTGAATATATTTGTTAAGTCCATCTGTTCCAGTGTGTCATTCAGAACCATTGTTTCCTTGTTGATTTTTTGGTGAGATGATCTGTCCATTGATGTAAGTGGGATGTTAAAGTCCTCTACTGTTATTTTATTATCTTTGAGTGTCTTTAATTTTGTTGTTAATTGCTTTATATATTTGGTTGCTTCCATATTGGGGACATAAATATTTATAATTATTAGATCTTCTTATTGGATAGATTCTTTTATTATAATAGCGTGCCCAGGGCAGCCTGGGTGGCTCAGTGGTTTGGCGCCGCCTTCAGCCCGTCGAGCATGGAGCCTGCTTCTCCCTCTGCCTGTGTCTCTGCCTCTCTCTCTCTCCTCTCTGTGTATTCTCATGAATAAATAAATTTTAAAAAAATCTTTATATTAGCGTGCCCTTCTTCACCTCTTTTTCCAGTCTTTGGTTTAAAATCTAGTTGTCTGATACAAGTATTGCTCCTCCAGCTTCCTTTTTGATGTCCATTTGCATGATAAATATTTTTCCATCCCGTCACTTTCAATCTTCAGGAGTCTCTTGTAGGCAACATATAGTAGGGCCTTTTTTTTTTTTTTTTTTTAAATCCATTCTGAAATCCTGTGTCTTTTGATTGGAGCATTTAGTCCATTTACATTCAGCATAATTATTGATGGATATGTATTTAGTGCCATTTTATTACTTGATTTTTCATTGTTTCTGGAGATTTTCTCTGTTTCTTTCTTCTCTCTGTCACTTTTTGTCTTTCCTTTCCACTCAAGAGTTCCCTTTAATATTTCTTGCATGGCTCGTGTAGTGGTCATGAGCTCTTTTTGTTTGTCTGCGAAACCCTTTATCTCTCCTATTCTGAGTTATAGCCTTGCTGGATAGAGTATTCTTGGCTACATATTTTTCCCATTCAAGACTTTCTTCTGACTTGCTTAGTTTCTGTGGAGAGATCTGCAGCTAGCTTTATGGGGTCTACCCTTTTTAAGTTAGGGACTTTTTTTGTCTTGATGCTTTTAGGATTTTTTTTATGACTGTATTTTGCAAATTTAACTACAGTACGTCTTGGTGTTGGCCTGCTTTTGTTGATTTTGATAGGAATCTTTTGTGCTTCCTGGATGTAGATCTCTGTTTCCTTTTCTGGATTAGGGAATTTTTCAGCTATTATTTCCTCAAAAAAATTTTCTGTCCCTTTTTCTCTCCCTCTTTCTTGTGGGACTCCTATAATATGAGTATAATTATATTTGATGGAGTCACTGAGTTCCTTACATCTGTTCTCATTATGCATAATTCTTCTCTTTCTTTTGTTCAACTGCATTATTTTCTGTAGTTCTAGATTCTATATCACTTATTCATTTCTCTGCTTTGTCCATCCTTGTGTTCTTTGCATCCAGTCTGTTTCAAATCTCTGTTATTGTATTTTTCATTTCTGATTGTTTTTTAACTGTTTTATCTCTGTGGTAAGGGCCTCCCTGAAGTCCTCCATTTTTTTTTCTCAAGCCCAGCGAGTATCCTATGATTGTTACTTTAAATTCTCCATCAGGCATGTTACTTATATCTATTTTGATTAGATCTCTGGATACAACTTTTTGTTGTTTCATTTGGGATGGATTTTTCCACCATGGCATTTTGTCTAACTCTGTCTTCTTCTGTGAGTTAAAAAAGCCTCTTTTGTTTCCTGCTCCTGAGACTAATGGCTTTATGAAGAAGAGGTCATGTAATGTTCAGAGCCTGGTGTTTCAGGGAGTATTTCTGGTGTGTGCTGCATGGATTCTGGTGCTGTTGTTGACTTCTCTATCCCTCAGTCCAGTCGTATGCAGGGGCTCTCCTTGCCTGCAGTGGGCAGTGTTTGGACCTTGGCCAGAATGTGGCGAGTTTTAACTAGGTGTGCTCTGGTCTGCTCACTAAATGAGACCTGATGCTACTTCCACTACAACTGAAGTCTTGCAGAACTTTCTGGTTGGGAGATGTGCTTTGTGCAGGGGTTTCTGCTGGTCATCTGGGGAAGGGACCCACTGTGCTGGGACTGTGGTTCACTTGCCCAGAATAGCAGTGCCTTGAGTGCAGTGTGGTGGGACTTGGTATAAGCAGGTTAGACGTTAATGTAGGTACTGTGGCATTTACTGCAGATGATTTATGCTGCAGGGTAGGGAGAGAGAAGTGGCACCAGCCTACTCCTTTGTCCCCAGAGAGGGGCCTTTGTACTGGCTGCTCTTAGGGAAGGACTCCCAGAAGAGCAAATGAATAATTTTCCTTTGCGCACCCCAGGTGTTTTTTGAATTGCCATTTTCATGCTGTCTGTCTCTTGGTTGTTGCCTGCCTAGAGCAGCACAGTGCACTTTGGGCTCTATCCCAGCCAGCCCTGCTTACTTTTAAAACTACAATCTTTAGAGATGTGGTATGTGGGGACCAGCGTTGGTCTTCTGGTGGAGTGTCTCACTGCTCTGGGACTGATGCAAGTTTGATTGCAGAGGTCACTTGAGCCAGAACACAGGGTTGTGGGACTTGGAGCAAGCAGGCTAGGCAACCAGTGTCGGGCTAAGCTTCCCTTAGCAGGTGGCTCTGCCCCTGTGCTGAGGGGCTGGGGAGTGGCTCTTTTGTCCCTGGAGAGGTGTCTCTGCAAACACCACCTGTCACAGATATGCCTCTAAAGAGAGTGAACAATCTCCCTGCTATGTGCCTTAGGCATGCCTCAAATGCCATCTGTCCCTAGGGTTGTTTGCCTGCTTTTTTCCAGGAGTAGGGCCGTGCCCTAGGGGTTCTGTCCCAGCCAAGCCCAACTGACCTTTAAAATTCCAGTCTTCAAATCCTACTTGTTGCAAAAAGTCATGAAAATCAGCCCTTCTCATTTTCTCAGCCAGTAGCTTTGGGGAGTTGTTTTCCTTGTGCCTCTCTCAGCCACTAGGGCTCCCTCCCCTCTGCAGCACCCATGATCCATTTCTCAAACCATGTCTCCATACTTTCTACCTTCATGGATGTGGCCTCTTATCTTCCTTTATTTGTGGAGTTTGTTCTGTCAGTCCTGAGGTTGATTTGTTGGGTAGTCAGAATGATTTAATAGTTATCTAGCTGTGTTCAAGGGATGAGAGGAGCCTAGGATCCTCCTACTATGCTGCCATGCTAGCTCCCTTCCCACAAAATTTTAAAAAGTTCAAGTATAGCGTTCTTGGATGGCTCAGTTGATTAAGTGTCTGGCTCTTCACTTTGGCTCAGGTCATGATCTCAGGGTTGTGAGATAGAGCCCTACATTGGGCTTCATGCTGGATGTGAAGCCTGCTTAAGATTCTCTCTCTCCCTCTCCCTTCCCCCCCCCTGCCAAAAAAGAAAGAAGAATTAAAAATAATTATTTAATAGTGTTTAATATTAGTTTCAGGTGTGTAATATAATGATCCAACAATTCTATACATTACTCAGTGCTTATCACAAATTTATTTTTATTTTTATTAGATTATTTTTTTATTCATGAGAGACACAGAGACAGAGGCAGAGACATAGGCAGAGAGAGAAGCAGGCTCCTTGCAGGGAGCCCGAAGTGGGACTCAATCCTCGGACCCTGTGATCATACCCTGAGCCAGAGGCAGATGCTCAACCACTGAGCCACCAAAGCATCTCATAATAAGTTTGTTTTTAATTCCCTTCACCTATTTCACTCCTTTTCCCACCCACCTTCCCTCTGGCAACCACCAGTTTGTTCTCTGTATTTAAGTGTTTGGTTTTTTCTTACCAAAAGAGTAGTTACACCTTCTTGATCCATTCATGTTATTACAAATGGCAAGATTTCATTCTTTTTTATTCCATTTACTTATATATGAAATCTTTATCCATTCATGTATTGGTGGACACTTGGGTTACTTCCATATCTTGGCTATTGTAAATAATGCTGCAATAAATACATCTTTTAGTGTTTTTGTATTCTTGGAGTAACTACCCAGTAGTGGAATTACTGGATAATGTGGTAATTCTATTTTTAATATTTTGAGGAATTTCTATACTGTTTTCCACAGTGGCTGCACTGGCTTGCATTGCTACCAACAATGGATGAGGGTTCCTTTTTCTCCACATTCTCATCAACATTTGTTATGTCTTGTCTTTCTGAGTTTAGCCATTCTGACAGGTGTGAAATGATACCTCATTGTGCTTTTGATTTGCATTTTGCTTATAATAAGTGATGTTGAGCATCTTTTCATGCATTTGTTGACCATCTCTATGTCTTTGGAGAAATGTCTGTTCATGTCTTCTGCCCATTTTTAATTGCATTATTTGGAGGTTTTTTTGGTGTTGAGTTGTATAAGTTCTTTATATATTTTAGATACTAACTCCCTCTTAGATATATCATTTGGCAGTATCTTTTCCCATTCTGTAGATTACCTTTTTGTTTTGTTGATGGTTCCCTTTGCTGTGCAGTCTTTAATTTTTATATAGTCCCGATAGTTTAATTTTGCTTTTGTTTCCCTTGCCAAAGGAGACATATCGAGAAAAAGTTTCTGTGTCTGATACCGAAGAGATTACTGCCTGTGTTTTCTTCAAGAAATTTTATGGCTTCAGATTTCACATATAAGTTTTTAATCCATTTTGAGTTTATTTTTGTGTAAGAAAGTGGTCCAGTTTCATTCTTTTGTATGTTGGTGTCCAATTTTCCCAACATCATTTGTTGAAGATTCTTCTCATTTTATAGTCTTGCCTCTTTTGTTGTAGATTCATTGACCATGTAATTGTGGGTTTATTTCTGGGCTCTCTGTTCTGCTGCATTGATCTGTGTGTCTATTTTTGTCCAGTACCATACTGTTTTGATTACTACAGCTTTGTAGTATACTTGAAATCTGAGATTGTGATACTCCAGTTTTATTATTCTTTTTCAGGATTGATACTTGATATACTTTTGACATTTGATCACATCAATTTGTATCACTATTTATTATCATTTGAGTGATAGGATAATTCAATTGTATTGCATTTAATTTAGCTCCAAAGTAATTTTACTTTGTTATAAGTAATATGCTAAAGTGTTTAAAAATATTTTTTCCACTATTTAATTCATTGTAGGTATGAATGAAAGTTCGTTTTTATCAAAACGTCCTTCTACTTCTGAAGTAAACAGTGTTAATCCAAAAAAGCCGAAGCCCAGTGATGGTATTTCTGGATTAAATTCTTCAGCTGTTTTTCCTTCAGTTAAATCTCTTTCAGTGACATCTCCTCAGGCCATGTCATCAAAAGGTAAATGTGAAAGGTGGCATATAAAAAAGAAATTATAGGGGCACCTAGGTGTCTCAGTCACTTAAGCATCCAACTCTTAATTTCGACTCAGGTGGTGATCTGAAGGCTGTGAAATTGAGCCACATTCAGCTCTGTGCTGGGCATGGAGTCTGCTTAATATTCTATCTCTCTCCCTTTGCACCCCTCTCTGAAATAAAAGAAATTATAGTATTTATACATAAGTTTTAGAAGTTGTAGTAAATTTACAAACTGTTAGCAGTGATTATTTAAAGTTATAAAGTGATAGATTTTGAATTATATGTTTTGAATTTATTTTAGGTACAAATACCTCATCAAATCAATCTAAAAATGGAACACCTTTTCCAAGAGCTTGTCCAAAATGCAATATTCATTTTAATCTTTTGGATCCTTTGAAAAATCACATGAAGGTAAATTTTTTTCAAAATTTAATTTTAAAGACATTTGCAAATCCCCCCAAATATTGATTTATAGTAAATAATGCTTTGTGCAGATATTTAGGCTAAAAAACTTTTCATGGTGGTATTTCCACATAACTTAGGCAAAGGTTTATATTCATAATGATTATTTTCATATAAGATTTAAAAATTTCCTCTGAATCATCAAGTTTTAAGAATTAAGTTTATATAGATTATAATATATGTTTATTGTATTCTAATTTTAAATGAAAATAAGGTATTAATCAGAATACTTTAGTAGATTTGCTATACTTCAAACTTTTTTTTTTAAAGGCATTTTTATAGTTTCTTCAGCTACCTTATTTTTATGTCCATGGTAATATATGCATATCACATTACACAATGAGAATCTGAATTTTACATTTAATTTTCAACACTCAGACTTAAGCCCCAAATGATGGAGCATTTCGTATGTAATAATTATCTTAACTCTGTTCAGATACAGTTTGAGTAATTGTCATAAATTATTTCAGGTTTTTTGTTGGAATATAAAGCTCTTGAAATTAGATTTTAAGAAATTTTCAGAGGCCTCTGGGTGGCTCAGTCTTTTAAACATCTGAATCTTGATTTCCGGCTCTGGTCATGATCTCAGGATGATGAGATCAAGACTGGTGTCAAGCCCAGGGTTGGGTTCCACATCCAGTGTGGAGCTTGTCTCTTCCTCTTCTACCCCTCCTCCTTCTCCCTCTCTAAAAAAAATTTTTTTTTTCAAAGTAGAAATGAAATATGAGGTATAGGTAACATTTCACTTGAAATATTTTAGTATATATTACAGTATCCTACTGTGATCTAAGGAAAGATAACCTGTATTCTCTTTGCATGCCCAGTATGGATGGCAGGAAGGGGGAAAGAGAAAGGAAAAAGTCCACATAGGCTGTATGAAGAAAGAAAGGAAGGAGGGGTGCCTTTATGGCTCAGAACCCAGTCTGCTTGGGACTCTCTTTTCCTCTTCCTCTGCCCCCCTCTCCACACTCACTTTCTATCTCTCTCCCTTCTCTTTAAAATAAATAAATTAAAAAAAAAAATACATTCCACAGAAAAAGTAGAAAAAAATAAAGGAACTCTCTTAGAATTTCAAATACAATCTCTTTATTCACATACAAAGCTGTATTTGGTCTGTCACTACTTCCAGCTCCCAGAATGTAGTCCCTGATAATTGTACTTTGTGCTTTCTTCTTGTATGAGAATTAACCTGTACAAGGCTTTCACTTTTTTAATCTGTGTGATGTTTTGATGAGATACCTGATTATTTTTATGGTTTACATTTTGGATGGAGAGAAAAAAGAAAGGGCTAAATTCTCTAATTTAATTATTTGAATAGGTAATACAGCGATATTCAAAATAAAAAAGTTTACAAAGGCATACAAATGAAAAATCATAATTGTGTCTCTTATTTACCTGGTTCCCAAAATGACTGTCAAAGAAAATGATTTTTATTAGTTGTTTTTTTTATTTTCCCAATATTCTTTCTGCATTTACAGGTAAAAGGATATGTTCTTGTTTCTTTTCTGTTTTGTATACAGTTTATAGTAAGTTAAATCTCTAAGACATATTTTTGAACTAAATATAATATGAATAATCTACGTGTGCTTATATCATAAAGAGTTGTGACAGAATAGTCACTAGCTCTAGAACAAGTTTAAAGCTGTGTTTTGAACTGCATTCTAGGGACGCCTGGGTGGCTCAGTGGTTGAGAGTCTGCCTCTGGCTCTTGGTGTGACCCCGGGGTCCGGGATTGAGTGTCATATCAGGCTCCCTGTGTGGAGGCTGCTTCTCCTTCTCCCTGTGTCCCTGCCTCGCTCTCTCTCTCTCTCTCTCTGTCTCTCTCTGTGTCTTTCATGAATAAATAAATGAAATCTTTTAAAAAACTGCATTCTAGTTTATGCATTTTGTGTATCAGTTGGTTTTAGTATGACAACAGTGATATCCATTTTGGAAAAATCTGATTTTTTGATTCTTAGGAAATGAATTTTTGCTGTTATTATAGATAAATAGATGACTATACCACAGAAATAATGTTTTCTTTCAGTACAGAATATCTAAAACATAAAGCAAATATCCTATGATAATAACAATTTATTTATCTGAGACTGTGTCAGACTACTAAGCTTTAAATACATTATTTCATTTAATCTTTAGAAAGTTCTTTGAGATCGACATAATTCCTCATTGTTTTATAGCCAGTTTATTTAAAGACATAACTGGCATTCAAACTTCTAATGGTAAAAACCCAAGTTCTAACAAATTTTTCCTTTTTTAGTGTATAGGTTATATAATTTACATGGAAACTTGAAAATAGGTAAACAATTTCTTAAGATATGGAATTTGGTATTTATCAACCAGATCTAGCATATGAATTGCATTGTTTAGATATCTATATTTTTATTTATTTTGTTGTCTATTTAATCTTACATGGTTTGAGAAATACCACATCCCAATCTGGATCCTATTAATAATTTATTGCAGTTCTGTCTTAAGATTGTTGCTGTTTGCGATATAGATGAATCTCTTATAGTTGTATTGCAAATGTGTCCTTTAGCATTTTTATAAAATGTTCTGTTCTCTTTGTCTTAATGTTAATGACTTTTAGGCTTACAACCCTTGTTTTTTTATGGTTTCCATTTGCCTAGTATATTACTGGTTTATCCTTTTCTTTTCAACCCTTTTGAATCACATCATGCCCCTTGGTTTGAGCAGAGTTGATTTTTCCTTTGTGAGCCTATATGAAAATCTCTTTTGGCAGTTGAGTTAAACTTATTTATATTCGTTGACATGATGATAGGTTTATTTGGTCTTGGTTCTGTCACAATTTTTTATCATCTTTTTTTTTTTTTTTTTAAGTCTCACTATTTGGTTGCTTTGTATGTCTGTAGCTTGGGTTTTTAGAGAAGCTGTATTTTTGTTCTCCTGTTTATCCTTCTAATTTTAATGCTAATATAATTCTAGTAGTCTTGTATTCCTTTGGCCGTTCTCTAATATTAAAATTGGTTAAAGTAGCATTAAATTTTCTATTCTTTTTTTTTTTTTTTTTTAATTTTCTATTCTTAACCCACCCATTCTTACCTTCTCTTTTCCTACCTGCTTTTAATCAATATTATCTTTCTCTGTGTTTACTTTTGTGCTATTAAAACTGCGTATACCTATACTACTTCATTTGGTAGCTCTAAATGATATTCTTTGATGTACTGCTAGTATATGTGAATCAGTTTGTGAACTTTCTCAACCTTATGTTTATTATCTTTTTATGCCCTTCTAGTTTTTATTTGTTGGTTGTATTATTTTTTCATTGTTAGGGCATAAAACATTTGCATTTGATTTACTTGACATTATTTCTGTATTTGTTTTAATCCTTTTTCACAGTAAATATATTCAGTGTTGATTACCAGTGTGTTTCTCATGGCTTCTTTAGTTATGTCTTACTTGGCTGAAGTTCATCTTCTAGTAATTTCCTCAAGAAGGGCCTTGAAAAAAAAAAAAAAAAAAAAAAAGAAGGGCCTTGAAACAGCATTTTTTGAGTTATTTTCATGTTCAAAACAATTGGACTATATTCCATTCTTAAAAGACGGTTTTGCCAGGTATAAAGTAAGTTGGATCCTACTTTGAGGATCTTATTTGTGATGCTTCTGTCTTACAATATTGAATATTGCTTTGAGAAATCTAGGATAAGCCTAAATTATTTTGCCTTTTATAAATGATTTGATCTTTCTGTCTGGCTGTCCATAGGATTCTTTATTTTGGAAGACTGATAATTTTATAATGATCTGACTTGGTGTTGGGGATTTGGTCAATCTTTTCTGATATGTAACATGTTCTTTCTGCTTGTATGATTGTGTTTTCCTTTATTGTAGTGGAGTTTTCTTGATTCATATTTTAAAATATTAATCCACACAATTGTTTTGTCTTTTGAGAGAGGGGAGAATGTTGTCCAGTATGCATTCATTTGATGTCCTTTGTGTGACACATCTATCATTTTCTTTCTAATCCTTTTAACACTTAAGTTTTTTAAAGTTCCCTTTCTCATTATCATCCTCTCCTTCACTTTATTTTCTAATGCCTGTTCACTACTGTTCTCCTTTCTTTTTTTCTTTTTTTCTTTTATTGCTGTTATCCTTTCTAATTTGTCTTTATCTCTCTGATTTCTCTACTTTTCCCTCGATTTTGCCATTCCTTTTTTGTCTTGTCATCTCTTCTTACTTTGTGATTTTCCAAATAGACACAATTACTTCATTAAGTTTTTAAAATTTGTAGCAAATATTTTGGTCACTGTTTTCATCTACAACTGCTTCATGGTGTTTTTGTCAGAATTTTACATTTTCCTCCTTTTATCCTAAAGTATTTTTGTTTAGATGAAAGTTTTAATCATAGTAAAGAATAAGTTGGATTTTCTTGGGCTAGCTCTTTTGTACAAGCCTCCTTTTAGGAAGTGTAGGTTGCCAGGATAATCTCACATCCTGCTAACTAGCTTATATAACTCTTTGCTGGGCAGGTGGCTTCCTGCAAATGTGACTTTTGTGTCTGATTTTATATGTAGCATTGCCTTATCTGCTTCTCTGTACCAAATGAAGTCTGGGGACTTCTGCCATCCTTCTGCACCTGTTTTTGTAAACAAAGTATATAGCTTTGCAGTTTAGGATGTGTCTTTCACCTTTAGAATGCAAATTTTTGCTGACACTTTCTAAGGTGTTACTGTTGGGTCCTTTTGACTTCTCTGATTTACTTCCAGCTACATGTCTTCTCTCTGATCTTGGCTGCTTTGGGTAGTGCTCATATGTTGTAGAGTCTGTGGATTTTATCTGGCTCTTAGTTTCAATGAAAATAAAATTTTTAGAATTTGGTTGTTGTGGCTTTGGAAGAGTCCCAGGAGAAGAGGAAAATGTTGACTTATGTAGGATGATAATATGGGAACTTCTATTTTACTACTTAAAAATAGCATCCCACCTTCTTTGTTCTAAAAAAGTCTAACCTAAATTTTTAGGTGCTAATAAAGCAATAGGACATGGTTTCTCTACTGGGAGGAGTGAATATGAAAATGGGGTTTAGCTGGTAATTGCTATTTGTCTAATTACAGTATATAGCATTATTTAATATTTACAAAATGGTTATCTCAGGAAAATAAGGAATAACCCAGGGCTACAGTGAAAAGCTAGAACCAAAAGAGTTATAGGATTAAATAAAAGATGACCAGTAGGTTTTGAACCGTAGCTCAATGTGCCATCCATAGCTTTCTCTATCCTCCTACAAAACCTTCAGTCTAAACCTAGTTGTCATTTCTTAAGTTGCTTTCTTGCCTTTTGGCTATTTTCTTTGAGATTCTGCGTTTCTCTCAACTACTAAGTTTCCTGAATTATGTTGTCCTTCTTGGTTTTCAGTGGTTTATCATTCATCTGTCTTATAGGGATTTGAAACATTGCTTAAAAGATACTGTGAATAATAGCATTGTGTGTCAACTATACTCAAAAAAAAAAAAAAAAGAGGGACGCCCGGTCCGTGGCTCAGCAGTTGAGTGTCTGCCTTTAGCCCAGGGCATGATCCCGGAGTCCCGTGATCGAGTCCCACAGTGGGCTCCCTGCAGGGAGCCTGCTTCTCCCTCTGCCTATGTCTCTGCCTCTCTCTCTATGTCTCTCATGAATAAATAAATAAAAATCTTTAAAAAAAAAAGAAAGAAAAGGATACTTTGAGATTTGTATATTTATTTTTAAAACCTGTTCCTATCTTTTTTATTTTAAAAAAAGAAAATGAAAAAACAGCAAGAAGTTGATCATCTGTTATGTGTATTATAATTTATGAGCATTTAAGGTAACTTTAACTTTTATACATGTACCAAATTAGATGTTTCTGAAAAATATAGCCTTGCAGCACACTCTGCTATGGACTGCTTAGATTATTTTGTAGATTTCAGAAAAGAATCCAAGTCTCAAATATGACTCAATAACTTCTACAGTTTGAAAACCAGATTTAATGTTTGAATATATGTGATTGTTCACATTTCTAATAGGGACACTTACATCATTTTTGTGCATTATAATTTTTCTCATTGCTGTTTGAGATAACTTCTATGGTAAAATTGCAGATAAGGTCAGGGATTTTGTCTATCAAAATGATACTACTGATATACATCATTTGTAGTAAGACATGTATTTTGAGTTATTTTTCTGATAGTGTTGATGGATTTACTCTGAACCATACTTTTCTCCACTTATCCTTAGAGTCAAAACCAGTATGTTTTAAAAGGAACTTAGCCTTATAATAGTCCTTAGAAATAGTTGACTTTCCTAAGGTTGAGCTTTTAAATATTACATGTGTCCTAAGAAATATCTAGAAACATATAGAGCAAAACCTTTCTCATTTCCCTCTTTTTGTTATAGTTTCATTTCAACTTTATTCTGCATGGTTGACCTCAGAGGATAATGTAGTCTAGGGATCTAATATATTTATCCTAATTTAGCTTATTGATGCAACCTTAACTCCCAAACACAAATTATGTCACTATTTGTGGGCCCATTTTAATTAGTATTTTTTACCATTTTAATTAGTATTTTTTCCCCTTTCTTTTAGATCTAGTTTAGATTTTTACCTTAGTGTTATTTCCTTAAAGATTTCCGAATTGACAAGTGAACAAACTAAAAGCAGCTGAAATGTTAAAGGTCTGTCTTGGATCAAAGACCTAGCTTCCCATGTGATACAGAACATTTTACCAATGATCAAATATTTTGTTGTGGCAAGAGAGGACATGGATATTATCTGAGAAATGGAAGAGAGTTCTGTTAGAGTTTCAAACTATTTAATGGTGTTACATATTTAGGAAGAGTTTAAGCCAGTTGGTATATGTTGTAAAAGAATTACCTGGGTGTCTTGTTGAAAAAGATTTCTGGGTGCTGTATTGAGATACATTGTGGTTATGGGTCTGAAGTGGGCCCAGGAATTAGCATTTTGACAAGTATTTCTGGTTTTTCTAGTGCAGGTCTTCTTTGGACTGGCCTTTTTTTTTTTTAATATTTTATTTATTTATTCATGAGAGAGAGAAAGGCAGAGACAGGCAGAGGGAGAAGCAGGCTCCATGCAGGGAGCCCGACGTGGGACCCGATCCCGGGTCTCCAGGATCACACCCTGGGCTGCAGGCGGCACTAAACCGCTGCGCCACCAGCGCTACCCTTTGAGAAGAAAAACTTTGAGAAGAAAAACTACCTTAGAGAAATTCTTCAGCTGAAAATTATGTACCATAAATGAATTAGTTATATCTTACTGAAAAAAAAAAGAGCTCGTGTATGAAAGTATTCCACTTTAGAACCAGTTTATGTGACATCTTGACTTTATTCATGAGGAACTAAATTTCTCCTTTAAATATTTAAGCATTCTAGATTTCAAGGTGTAAGTGTAGAATTTTTCAAGATATTACTAATGCCTCCCCCCCCCCCCCCCCCCAACACACACACACATACGTTTTCTAGCACCTTGTGTCTGGGCAATGGCAAGTTGTGCTCAATTTTTAGTTCTAACTAGATATTCTGAAATTTCGTTTTTCACCTGATAATTAAACATATACATTATGACATGTAAAACTACATTTCCTTTCTGTGCTCTATCTTGACATGGATGTGAAATGAATAGATTTTAGTTCAGTTAAACATTTAAGTTATTATTCAGTAATTATGTCTGAAAAGATAAATTGCAAGGAAAAACTTGTTAGATCAATAGCCAAATCCTAGTTCTAAGATTATTCTTTAAAAAATTTTTGTGGTGTTCTTAAGATGATAGGTGTATATTGTTATTTAGAGTGTGAGTGTGTACCACAAACTTTTGGATTAATATTTTTCCAGACATACTACCAAGCATAGTTTTACATGGTCTGACTTTAGCTGTAAACATAGAATTATTTTGTTGGTATCTAATTTTTTAAGAGATAAATAAGACTTCTGTTTTTTCTCTTTCAGTACTGTTGTCCAGACATGATAAATAACTTTTTAGGACTGGCTAAAACAGAATTTTCAAGTACAGTAAATAAAAATAAGACTGTTGACTCAGAGAAAGGAAAATTGATTATGTTAGTTAATGACTTTTATTATGGAAAACATGAAGGAGATGTCCAGGAAGAACAGAAGACTCACACAACTTTTAAATGCTTCAGTTGCTTGAAAATTCTTAAAAATAATATTAGGTATGTAAATACTTATTTTTATTTCTGTTTGAAAATTGGATAAATGTTGTATCTTTATTTTGTATTTTTCTTTGCCATTCGGGATAAACAATTTTAATACTTTCTACTAAGGACAAAGGCAGACTGTCCTGTTGAAAAACTGTTCTTTCTTGTAATTAAGAGTTGATTCTTGAATATAGTTTTATTTCTCTAAGATAACTTAAGAAAGGACAAACTTTATTTCAAATAAGGCAAAATTAACTAATTCTCCTACATTATCACATTTAAGAATTTTCATGAAATCATTTTCATTTTTAGCTGCATTTGAATTTTTTCTTCATTTCATAAGAAGAACCACTTTAGTAAGTCCAGTTTGACCTCCTCCATACTTATTTATTTAATGCTCAGGTCTTTTAATTCGGATTTATAAATTTTAGAACAGTTACCTTGCAGGAAAAGTGATACTCTTTAGAGAAGTACCAGTTCTAGGAAACATTTCTGCTTTGGTTTTAAAATTTAACCCCTTTAAAAATTAGAAATTTAATTTCTGGTGGAATTTTGAATTTTATACATCTGTGTTTTAAATTTCAGGAACTTTGTGATCTTTGAGTTACATATTAGTAGGTGTCATCCTATAAATGAGTATGTAACAAGAACAGAGTAACAAGACATATTGATTGATATTTTTATTGGTTATGTAGGTTGGTATTTATATTAGTTAAGGTTGTTTTTACCCCCATTTTATTATAAAAATGTTCAGACATTGAGCAAAGTTTTAAAAATTTTACATGCTTATCACCTTGATTCTACCACTAACATTTTACTATGCTTGCTTCATCATATAATCTGTTCATTTTTCTTTCAAACTATTTTTGTTCTTATGCATTTCAAAGTAAGTTGCAGACATCAGTATACTTTCCTTAGATGAGGGTGTTGTGTGTGTGTTTGTACAAACATACATATATATGCCTTTTTATATTTACCCTTGATAACTTTGTAAATAGCATTCTTAGGCACCTGTAGGTTACTTCTGGACCCAGTATATAGTCCATTTTCCTGTGAGTTCTTGGGTCCAAAAAGAAGAATATAGGAAAACCCTGAAATACATTGTGATATACCTCTATAACAATTATTAAAGCTTTGTTTATTGTGGTGCTTTATAGTTTCCGAATTCTTTCACATGTTATTTCATGTGAGTCTTCACATTTCTTTATCTCCTTTAATTAAACTTTAACAGGCATCAGTAGTTAATAGTTTGTTAGAAGGAATATTGTACTTTGTGGTATAAAACTGAAACAATATTACAGTAGAACTCTGTCATCTATTTCCATATTATTACCATTTTAATAGCAAAATATACCAGAAAAATCATGTTAGTAAACAGGATGAAAGCATAGAAATATGTTTCACTGACTTATTAGTTCCTTGATATACTTAAATATTATGTGTATATTAGAAGTTATTCAACAATAGCTTTTGGCTTTTCCTTTGAGATTAGCCCACTTAATATTAAACACATAAAAATTAAAAATTCCTTTTTTTGTTATTGTTTCAGAAAACTACTTAACATATTTTTAGAATACTTGAATATTTCAGACTTTAAAGCAAACAACATTTATAACAGCCAGGAATTGAGCACTTTTTGAAATACTGATTGTTTAGGAAACATAACCTTAATCGTAAATACTTTGTAGTCAAAGAAGTTATGTATGTTATATATGTTAAATAATATTTTATCTTAACAGTAAAAACTGGGGAGACAAATTGATGTTTGCAGAGAATGGTAGGGAAAACTGATAGCTATAGATTTTTACTCTTTGCCTTGTCAATATATTGTGATATGATATTTTTTGATATTTTTTTTTCTACAGTGTCACCAAAAACAGTTAGGTTTATTTTATTCTGCAAACATCCTTGTAAGAAGTTTGCTTTTACGTATCCCTCATTTCCATCCATTAGTTTAAGTAGTCTGACTTCCCAGTAGGGGCTCATATAATAATTTTGAGAAAGCTTGCTAGTTAAGAGACTATTTTATATAGATACACTTTAATTGCTTAAAGTTGTGAGCTAAAAGTTTAATGGCTCATGACCTTTTCTTTTCCTAGCCAAGACTAGGATTTTCTCTAGGTGTTTGTAGAGCTGGTATTAAAACCAAGGGAGAAAAAAATAAAAAAATAAAATAAAACCAAGGGAGGACAAAAAGATATTTCAAAGTGTGCCATAACCTGTTCAAGGGAAGTACTGTTTTGGAGATGTGAAAAAGAGATAAATGTTATGGCCTTCATGGTGACTGCTATCCAAATTAATGACATTATCACTTATTTTCAAGATTCTTTCCTTTACAGGCTCAAATGAATAATTGTTAATAGTTGACCCAGACTAAAAATTGTTACAACTTTACTTTCAAATTCAGCAAAAAGCTTCAGTAAGCTCTTTTAAATAGGTATTCCCATTTATATTGCACCCTTTGCTGTTGAAGGTCATAGTTCCTGCTCATAAGAAGCCTTTTAGGGAAGCTGAAATTGCAGAATGTAAAACTGAAAAATGGACGTTGCCTACAAAGGGCACAGTCTGCAAGTTAAAATGAACAGTCTGTGCTAACAGTAAACCAGTATCATTAAATAAAACAAAAGGTTCTTGTAATTGTAGGCATTAAAATTGCTATTACATGCATTTAGAAACCAAGACACAAGTAAAAATACCAGTAATTTGTCTTTTAAACAGCTGGAATCTATTGTATATCTTCACAGCCTTAAAAGATTTCTCTCTTGACTGTAGTTGCTTTTGGTAGTAGGGTTTCCTTCCTTTCAACTATTTTATTTAAAAATGTAAACAGTATTCATGTATGGAAAAAAGCCTGCTTTTTAAAAATCTTTAAAAAAAATTTTAATAATCTGAAATGATTAAGAATTTGAGCAAATTAGTGATATTTCAGATTAATTACAGTGATGAATTCTTTTAAAACAAAGATGAAAAGCAAAGATGTTCATTTAGCCACTTAATGAGGGCAGTTATTTAAAACACACAGTTTTCTAGAGGACTTTAAGGCTTTTGAGATTTTATTTTGAATAATATTTACTTTTAGATTCAGATACTTATTTGTTAGATTTTTGTTTTTAAATCTGAATTTTTGCACCTGTTGACAATCATTTATAGGTTTATGAACCACATGAAACACCATTTGGAACTTGAGAAGCAGAGCAGTGAGAGCTGGGAAAACCACACCACCTGCCAGCACTGCTACCGTCAGTTTCCCACACCATTTCAACTGCAGTGTCACATTGAGAGCACACATACACCCCATGAATTTTCCAGTAAGTTACAATTCTGCTTAGGTATTGGATATTATCAACGTTGACAACGTAAACTCTAAGAAAACCTAAAGAAGCTTGTTAGAAAAATAAGACTGAGAAAAAGACTTTGGAATTTGGGGGCAGAATTGGAAAAGTTTTAAGTTATCTAAATTGTTAAAACTGGTTAAAGTTCCTCTTATAAGTAATTCATTAAAGTAAATAACCTGTGCATTATATGTGGGGAACTAAATTAACAACCTCAGATCATAGCTTTCAAATATGAAATTAATGCCTTTCATTTAAACTTGAATAAGAAAAGTAGGATTCTAGTTAAAAATCACAGATATTAGAGCTTGATAGCTTGAATTCAAATCCCAGGTCTCCCTCTTTATACAGCTATGTGACCTCAGGCAAGTTACTTAATATTTGAATAATAGGGATAATAGAAATACCTACTTCATAATGCTGTTATGGGAATTAAATGAGCTAATGTAAGTAAAATACTTAGAACTGTGTTTGGCACACAGTTAAAAACTGTATAACTATTGTCAGTCCCCACCAATACTATAGTTATTATTGTTGATACAAATATATAAAATGAATTTTACACATGTATATCTGTTTTTGTTTGCCTGGTGAGGTTACCTTGTTTTTAATTGAAGTGTAAATGACATATAGATTCAGGTATACAACATAATGATTTGATATGTGTGTATATCTTAAAATGGTATGTCTTTTTTCCCTCCTCGCTTTTAGCCATTTGCAAAATATGTGAATTATCGTTTGAAACAGAGCATATTCTTTTGCAACATATGAAGGACAACCATAAGCCTGGTGAAATGCCATATATTTGCCAGGTATACATATATTTTATTGTGTACTTAGTGTTTGGTTTGTTTGTTTTCTGTTGTTTTGATTATAAGATTTAAACCTACTGGACCAGGTGTCAGGAAATCTTTTCTGTAAAGCACAGATAGAAATAAATATTCAGTCTTTGAGGGTCATACAGTCTGTGTTGCAAATAATCAACTTTGCCATTATAGCACAAAGGCAGCCATAGACAGTAAGTAGATGAATGTGATCAGGCTGTGTTAATTTACTTAAAATTTATCTATGGACACTGGAATCTGAATTTCACATAATTTTAATGAGCCACAAAATATATCTTTTTATTTTCCTAACTCTTTAGATAAAATTGGTTACTAAAATTAAAATTCCTCTTGTAAACTATTAATAAAAATAACTTTGGCTTAACTCATGTGTTATATGTGCAGTCAACAGAGTTGAAATTGGCCCATAGGCCATTTTAAACCAACTCCCAATTGGACAAAGAAAAGCCTGTGGCCAAAAGACAAGCATAGGGACTTATTTTACCATATAGGGAAGAATGTAGGCATACAAAGGAAGTATGAGATGCTTTTAGTTACGGAGAACTCTACGAAATGCTTTGTGATTAGCATTTTTTTCAGAATTTGAAGAAGAAATAGAAAAGAAGGTAAAAATACATTGCCAATCCATAGCCTGGAGGCCATTTATAATCTAAAGGAAGGTGCTGTTTTATGTAGCAGGAAAAAAAACTTTATAGGACAAGAGGTATTAAAGAATGAAAATTCGAGTCAAGTTGGGGGTGATAAAAAGATCTTATTAAAAAGAAGGGAACTTAGTTATGTTTTGGGAACTGTCCCTAAACTTTGATAGTTAACTTTTCTGTCTCAGAAGATTATCTTTTGGTGCTTGCATTAATGGGATTCTTGGTTATGCAGGTATTAGAGCTGAATGAGTAGCAGCTGATGTTCTTCTAAACAAATGACCTATGATTGTTACTTTGTAATTGCATATCATTATATTTTTTCAAGTTAAACTAAACCTTCTTTATTTGTAGGTCTGCAATTATAGATCATCTTCATTTTCTGATGTAGAAACTCATTTTAGAACATCCCATGAAAACACTAAGAACTTGCTATGTCCATTTTGCCTCAAAGTTATTAAAATTGCTACACCCTACATGCATCATTATATGAAGCATCAGGTGAGATTTATCAGTTCTTCTTTGATCATGTTGTTTTAGCAAAAAGACAGATTATTACTTAGAACATTGGTTAGATTTGTTCTGCAAGGGAAGCAAGATTTTCCAAATGACTTGGTTAATTTGCAGTTTATGCTGAATTACTTGTAAAACTAACTTCTTTTTTCTTGCTTCCTTTCTGGTGATGTTGTGGCTCATAAGTGAAAATTCTGAAAGATAGCCAGAAATAGGAAACCTAGGATTGAAGAGAAAAAGGGAAGATGACTGGAATATCCATAAGATTGGTGGCTATTTCAGGATCCAAGAGTGGATATGGGAATGATTTTGAAGGTAGTTATCAGGGTAAGGGTGAGTTGAACTAAGAAAAGTGTGAGGACTCATAATCTTGTTTCTTTTTTTACCCCATCCTTCCACTTTTAGCCTCATTATTATGAGAATACATGGTATTAACATTGACCAGAAGTGGTCTTTTATAGCTGCCAGTGATAAAGGAAACAGTAATGACACTTACAGTTTGGTATATGAACTCTGCCAAAGAACTATATTTAGGTCATTATTTTTCTTGTGAATGAATTCTGCTAGTTCTGCTATATAATTTTTGGGATCCAGTTTTAGCACTTAATACCCTTCTCGTGAATTCAGATATTATGCTTACTGGTTTTATTATTACCGGTGTAAAATATATATACATATTATATATACATACATACATCACATCTTCTTTATCCAAGTGAATTTAGTATCTCCTGTTGTGATTGGGATGATACTCATCTTTGAGAAGTCTGGCAAGATCTTTCTGTTCTAGGTTTACCCAACTATGTTCCATCAGGTGTTATTAGATGTTTCCTTCCACATTGTTACTGGTAAATAAATTTAGTAAATGCCTAGGTTTACAATATCAAACAGTTTTGTTTTTTTTTTTTAAAGATTTTATTTATTTATTCATGAGAGAGAGAGAGAGGCAGAGACACAGGCAGAGGGAGAAGCAGGCTCCATGCAGGGAGCCCGATGTGGGACTTGATCCGGGGGGTTTCCAGGATCACGCCCTGCCCCAAAGGCAGGCACTAAACCGCTGAGCCACCCAGGGATCCCAGTTTTGTTTGTTTTTGAAAACAGGGCTTCTCTGAACTTTTAATATGCTAATGAACATGGTGAATCTCCAAGCCAGTATAGTACTTATTAGTCCCCAAACTTTTTTGGCCATTGAGCCCTTTATTTGCACAATACATATTAACATTTTTTGAGGACTAGAGTTTTAGAAACACTATTCTTGGTATTCTTTATTTCATCTTTGACCTTAAATCTGAATGAGAGAATGAGATATAAAACAGTAGTGCTATTTTTTTAGTCTTTTTTTTTTAAAGATTTTATTTATCATGACACACACACACACACACACACACACACACACACAGTGGCAGAGACACAGGCAGAGAGAGGAGCAGGCTCCATGCAGGGAGCCTGACATGGGATTCGATCCCAGGTCTCCAGGGTCAGGCCCTGGGCTGAAGGCGGCACTAAGCCGCTGAGCCATGCAGGTTGCCCAGGAGTCTTTTTTTTTTTTTTTTAAAGATTTTTTATTTATTTATTTATGATAGACAGAGAGAGAGAGAGAGAGAGAGAGAGGCAGAGACACAGGCAGAGGGAGAAGCAGGCTCCATGCCGGGAGCCCTATGTGGGACTCCATCCCAGGACTCCAGGATCATGCCCTGGGCCAAAGGCAGGTGCTAAACAGCTGAGCCACCCAGGGATCCCCCTGCCCGGGAGTCTTTTAACATAATTTTTCCCACACACTTTCCTAAGCTCCAGAAGGAGATGGAGACACAAGAAAAATGATAATTATGAAAGAGATGTGTGGACCCACTATGTGGGCTTTGTGATTTGTAAGGTTTTTATATACTGAGTTTTATGTCTTGTCTTGCCATTTTGGCTCAATATTCTTTTGTTTATATGGGATACTTAGGCAGTCAGCAGTTAAGAGGGGGAATCTATTAATAAGAATCATCATCATCTTTTAAGGTATTTACAACATCCATAATTATTTACGAAGACTGGAACACCCTAGCTAAGTAGGACTATAAACTTGTAATTGAGATGACATCATTAGTGTGATATTAGACAATAAGAATTGTTGGCTTTTGTAAACAGGCACATTTTATTGTCTTCAAAGACTTTGTAACTTTTTTTTAAAGAATATGTATTAAGTCACAGGTGATTTTAGAGCTAACAATCCAGTTTGTATGACTTTTAAGAAATAATAAAAGTGGTTTCAGATATGTTAAATATGCTCATTAGGGGATCCCTGGGTGGCTCAATGGTTTGGTGCCTCCCTTTGGCCCAGGGCGCGATCCTGGAGTCCTGGAATCGGGTCCCGCGTCGGGCTCCTGGCATGGAGCCTGCTTCTCCCTCCTCTTGTGTCTCTGCCTCTCTCTCTCTCTCTCTCTATGTCTATCATAAATAATAAATAAATAAATATTAAAAATAAATAAATAAATAAATATGCTCATTAAATCTTTAATAAAAACATTAAACAGTTAACATAGGTAGTCAGTTACCTTATGGCAGCAGCAGGTGCTTTATAAGCATTGTCATCTTTAATCTTCACAATCACCATATGTATATTATTATTTTTAACTTTTAGATGAGGAAACAAAATTTTAGAGAAAGTAACTTGCTCAGTGTCCTATTACCTAATAAAAAGCAGAATTAAAATTTGACTTCAGAGCCCAGGCTTTTACTGCTTTACCACAGAACCAGATTTCACATTGGCATTAGGTCTAAGGGCAGAAATTACATATAGTCAGAATTCCTCTTAATCTCTCAAATCTCCCAAACAGTTCAGTATGTGTATCAAAAAAGTTCAACACAGGTAATTATTTCTCTACCCTTGGAATAAGTCACTATTTTCTTTGATTGAACATGATGTATTTAAAAATGTATTGTTTCTTTATCACTCTTATCACCTTGAAATGCGTTCATACACAAGAGACATGTATAAGACTTGTGTCCAACTAAGAGAATAGTAGATTAATGTATTCTATGTCATGACTCTGGACAAATGTTCATTGAATGGAATGACAGATGTTTTGAACTAGTTAAATTGTACCTACTTCACATATGCATCTTCTCTGTCAGTCTCTTGCTTTTTGCCTCACAATCCAATTATTTAACAAATATTTATTGGATGCTTTACTATGTGCCAGGGGCTATTTTGGGTATTACATAAGAATGAACAAAACAAAGTTTGTGCCTTCTGGAATTTGAATTATAGTAGAGAAAGATAAATATATATGTGTGTTTATGTTTGAATGTATATGCGTGCTAGCTAGTGATAGTACTGTGGAAGGAAAATGTGAAGGATAAAGAGTGCCAGGGAGGTATTGGGAGTGGAGGAATGGTTATTATTATGTATGTAGTGTGGTAAAACATGAGCCTTTTTTTAAAAAGATTTTATTTATTTATTCATAAGAGACACACACACACACACAGAGAGAGAGAGAGAGAGAGGCAGAGACATAGGCAGAGGGAGAAGCAGGCTCCATGCAGGGAGCCTGATGTGGGACTCGATCCTGGGACTCCAGCATCATGTCCTGAGCCAAAGGCAGGCGCTAAACCACTGAGCCACCCAGGGCATCCCAAAACATGAGCCTTTTTGAAGGAAATAAAGGAATAAGCCATGTGGAAATCTGGGAAAGGAAATATTATGTAGGCATTGAAGTGAATGTATACATGAGACACTCAAAGAACAGTGAAGAGGCCAGTTGTGGCTAGAGCAGAGTAAACTAATAAGAGGAAAAGAAGTAGGGGATAAGCTTGTAGCAATAGAATGCAGTCCAGTTCATGTAGAGCTTTGTAAACCAGACACTGGACTTTGGAAAACCTTTGGAGCATTTAGGTTTGTGAACAATCTGCTGTGTTTTAAGATCATTGGAGAATAGACAAAAGGGAGGAAAGAGCATGATAGGAAGAAGATGAAAGTCCAGGTGAGTGGCTTGGACTAGTATGGCAGCAGTGGTTAGAGGTAATGAGGAGTGGAAAGATTATGAAAGTGTTTGAAGGTAGAGCTGACAGGTTGGATATGGGTTGTTGTGTGAGTGAGTTAACCAAGTTTTTGTCCTAACCATTTGCAAGAATGGAATTTTCATATACTGTTTTAGGGGGAAGACTGAGAAAACAGATTTTGGAGGGCAGGGGGTAGGGAGAAAATCCAGAATTCAATTTTGTCCATGTTGATTTGAGATGCATAATAGCTATCAGGTTGTGATGTCAAGTAGATAGTTATATAGATAGTATGTAAAGCCATGAAACTGGATAAGGTAACCTGGGGAGTGATTATAGATAGAGAAAAGATTTATGGGAATCAGATTCTGGGAAACTTTCTTTCTGTCCTGTTATTTTGGTGTGTATCTTTGCCAAGTTTTCTTTTTTCCTCCTCTTCCTTCAGCACGTATAAGTGAATTTTTAAAAATTGCCTGAGTCTATAATATAATCCAGTGCACCACACTTCTAAAATAGTCTTAAGATGCAGCTAGAATAGTAATACAAACACATTATATTTATACATGGCTTTGAATTTTGTAAATTCAAAGCTTTGATTTATGAAATGCCTGCTGTGTGCTAGTAACTGTGCTGGGTACTTCTCAGTATATTACCTTGTTTGAATTTTATAAATGACTGAGTGTATTTATTTATTTATTGAGTGTATTTATTTATTTATTTATTGACTGAGTGTATTTAAATGGAAATAATAATGTACTGGCAGATTTTAACTTTCGAGAAAATATTCCTTTGTATTTGTGTATTGTTTAAGATATATATATATATCATATATATCATATATATATATATATACATACATATGTCATCTCTTAATGAGAGCATATAGGTAAGATTGTAGTTGATTTGATATTATATAATAGAAAGAACATGGATCAGGAGTCTGGCAGTGCCAGTAACTAGTTTTGGGGGAGTGATTTAGATTTTTCTTGGGTCCTGTTTCCCAGCAGCGTTGGGTTTAAAGAGGGACTCACTCAAGATACCTCAATCATAAAATAGATTGGGAGTAGTTCTGATTTACGTCTCCATATCCGCACTGTTCAATGTTCATATGGCTCTTGAAGTTAAAATTAAATAAAATTAAAAATTCAGTTCCTCTGTTACACTTAGTACATTTCAGGTGCTCAATAACCATATGTGGCTACTGGCTACCATATTGAACAGTGCAGCTGTAGAACATTTTCCTCATTGCAGATGGTTATATTAGCACAGTTTTATACAACCACTTCCATAACAACCTTCTTTGAAATGTCTGGTTAAGTATTTGAATTTATTTTGCCAACTTGTCAACCAAGTGGAAATAGCAAAAATTAAAAAGAATTTACTTTTTTTAGGATAAAAACATAGTATAGCTCTTTTTAACCATATCATGAGTCTAAATACTTTATAATTAGATGAACTTTCACATCACTGCTGAGAGAACTTTCATTAGAACCTACTGATAGAACGTTTATGTTCAATTTCTTTCTAGTAACAGACATTTTTGAAACCCCAGTGTTTTTAAAAATGAAATAACATTTTGCTGTTATTTATATGGGAGATGTAAAATAATACTAGTTTTAAAATTACTTAGGTATCATTAAAGTAAATCAGAACGGTTTAAGGGCACGACACTTGTGGTTATAGAAATTATTTTTCCTCCCTTTTCCTGTTTTTAAACAGAAGAAAGGAATACATCGTTGTACAAAATGCAGACTACAATTTTTGACATGCAAAGAGAAAATGGATCATAAGACTCAACATCATAGAACATTTATAAAACCTAAACAACTGGAAGGATTGCCTCCTGGAACAAAGGTAAGTTTAAATGTCTTGTATTTTAACACTTTGTATGATAATAGAAATTAACTCCTGCCTTCTTTTATCTATTAGATATAATACTTTAAAAAATGATGTCTGATTTTTATGAAGACTTTAATTTTAGGCTTTATCATTCTTATATCTAGAAAAAAATCCTTCTGACCATCCTTTTATGGTCAGTGGTGTGTGCTGTGCTAAAGTGTTATTCCTTTGTAAAAAGTGCAACAGATTAATTATTCCCTGAGTCAGCGGGTTGTGTCGATATTATATAGGCTGTTTTTGAGCTATTCCAGTTGGCAGTGTATACGTCAATTTTATCTGCTAAACTATAAGATAGTTGAGATCAGGACTCATGTTTTATCTTTGTGTCCTTAGCTTCTGGTATAGTGCCTTGAGTGCCGTAGATCTTTGTGTCCTTAGCTTCTGGTATAGTGCCTTAAGTGCTGTAGGTTCTCAGATGTTTACTGAAGTTGTTATTACTGAGTCTACTCTCAGAGAAGCAAGTTCTGCTGCTGGATAGCATTATGTTTTAAGTGAGCAAACATGTCTGACTGCATACTGATGATTGTAATTTACTTTTCCCTTTTTGCCTTATATACCTCTGTTTTCTCTGACTTCTTTATATACAGTCAGCTCTTGAATATTTGCTCCAGTGGAGGGAAACAGAGGCATGGATAATCCAAAGTGAAATAATCCCCAAAACATTTATATTTGCCTTTGGGTACTTACCTTTGAATGTGGGTATGTCTGTTATTTGAATTAACTAAAACAATATAAAGCCATGCTCTGAAGACCTAGAGCAAGAGAAGCTATCCAGCATCGTTCCCTGCAGTCCATTCATTCCATGCTGGGACTAGACATGCAGAACACTAATGTAAGCAGTGCAGTCCTCTCTCATATTTTCCCTTATTAATAATGATAGTAATAATATTAATAATGATACTAAATGTTCTTATAGCACCTTAGAATAAGGCTTTTGGTATGCTTTTTTATTTAATCCATACAGCAATCCAGTGAGGAAGACAGACAGTTATTGCCCTATATTATAAAGAAGAGAATAAGTTACTTATTTAGGTCACATGGCTAGGATGGCATGGTGTAAGATTTAACCTCAGGTCTTTTGATTCCTAGTCCAGTGCTTTTGTGTGATACCAAAACACATGTATTTCATAGGACTTCCGCATAGTCTGTTCCTCAAATACATGGGAGAAGTACGGTTAAATGATTAATGAGAATGTTGGTAGGCAATTGTTTTTCATTGCCAATCAACAAATGTAATTTCTGGATACTAAATGATAAGCTTTATATTAGTTCTCTTTAAGGAAATTCTAAATATTAAACTCTCCATACAGTATAATGAGTTGATATATAACCTCTCCCATAACCTTTGTATACATAAATCCTGCCTAATGAGCTCCTGGAAAGAGGAGGTCATATTTACTATAGATCTGTTTGTTTTATAGCTGTTGAGGGATAATGCAGGCCTTTCTAGAATTATTTTTTGGGCTTTGAGATTTAAATTTTGATCTCTGAATTATTTGAGATATATCAGAGCATAAAAATAGGTATGGAATGTGCTCTTTTAATAGTTCTATAATTTGCATTAACTCCTAATTATGCATTAATAACTGTTAACATGACTGATATCAATACCAAAAAATGTAGTATTACAAGTGAATAAATATCAAGTTTAATTTAATTTAATTGGTATGAACATTTAGAATAAATGGAAGACTTATCCAATTATAGTTTATACTTGCCCTTTCCAAATACTTGATGTTTAACTTTTTGTTATACAGTTATATTTTAATACTAATGCCATGATTAATTTTCTAAAGCAAACATTATCTCCATTTTTGTAGGTTACTATTCGAGCTTCAGTTGGACCTCTTCAGTCAGGATCTTCACCTACACCTTCCATTAGTGCAAGCACTTCTACCCTTCAGCTCTCACCTCCAAGGACTAAAAATATAACTGCTAAAAATCCCACAAAATCTAACACAAGCAAACCTAATACAACTAAATCCAATACAAGTAAACCTAATGCAAGTAAGCCTAATGGAAGTAAATCTAAATATAAATCAAAAATCTCTAATATGCAAAAGAAACAAAGCACATTGGCTAGTAGCAATAAAAAAAGTAAAGTCAATACAGCATTGAGGAACTTAAGGTAATCTTTTATTCCTCATATATAATACTAATTTAAAGTATAAAAACTTTATTTAATATAAATTTACCCTATTACACAGCTCTCTTATACATTTATATGCTATCACTATGACATAAAGGCCAAGCAAATAATAAAAAGGTATTTTTTTACAACTCTTGAACAGTATTTGAATTATTATTTTTTATAATATTCATTTATTATACTGGTATTATATGTGTGCTTATATCTTGTGATGTTTGTATTGCTTAACTTAAGCCCTTTTATGCCAATGAAAAACATCGATTTATGTTAAGATTGTTTACACTTACTCTAGCTATTATTCCAGAACAGAATTTTCAAATTATAACTCTATTTAAACATATTCATTTAAACACCTTGGCCTTAATTAACAGAACATTAATAAGGCCCTCCCTTATTATTTTTGTTTTAAAATATATTTTTATCATTTTCTTTATATCTCCATAAGGTATCGTCGGGGAGTTCACAAGTGCATTGAGTGTTGTTCCGAAATAAAAGATTTTGCAAATCACTTTCCTACGTATGTCCATTGTAGTTTTTGCAGATACAACACTAGCTGTAGCAAAGCCTATGTAAATCATATGATGAGGTAAGATGAGTTAAACATCTGTAATTACCAATTAAAATTATAGTTCAGAAAGTTTGTTTTGAAACAGTTATCCTTTTAGAAGCCAATTTTTCTCTTTAAGGATCTAATTGTCTAGTTACAGGGAACTTTTAGGATAATACCTGGTACTATTTTCCCCAGCATCATAACTCATAAATTATTGGAACTAAAATTGTAAGAATAGTTAGACTAACGAAATTAGGATAGGTTTTTAGGGAAATTGTTTCTCTATGGGTATTTTTTTTCCTTTAGATTTTTAAAGGATCATTTTCAAATATAAAAAATCAAATATTTTAAATATATTTACCAAACAAATACATGTAATCTCATGAATATTATTCTTTGAAAGCAGTTACTTTGAGAGACTCCAGGGTTTTTAGTGATGTTAGGAGCTTTATTGGGTCTTTTTCTCTTTTTCTCTGTAAGCCATTATCTGTCCATCTATCCATCAAACCATCTATCCTTGCATTCATTCAGTGGAATGAGAGACTATCCCAGTCATGAGGCCATTGTTGGAATTTTTTATTATATTAATTCATTCAGCTTATGTTATTTGGATACCTGATATTTACTCTATGCAGAGGAAGCCTTCACAGCCCACATTTCTTTCATTTGTATCTCATTAATAGGAACATCCCTTAGGATACATTTTTATTTTTTAAAAAATAGTCAAAAATTGTTTACCTGTAGAGCAGTTAGGTTGATCATTCAAAGTGAGATTGTTCCTTTTTTTTTTAAATTAGAATTGAAGTATAAAAGGGATTTTCTTACAGATCATAAAATGACCTCTATATTACTTTTTGGTCATTAATCAGCTACTCTTTTCAAGGATTTCCCACCTTCTTGATGACTTTAGCACTTCTCTCATACTTTCTTTCCCCTTTATTAGCCTGACCTCAGGTACCTGGACTTCTTCAGTACTAGTGCTTCACATCAACCCTTAAGTTATTGTAACCTCCTTTGTTATACCACAGTACCATTTTAATCTCATCATACCTACTGTTCATTTCTTTACAATTGCCATTACCCTGTAGAGTTAACTCCTTTTGAGTTTTTAGTACTTTGAATCCCTTTTTCAGTCTAGCAGCACCTGTTTAACTGTATAGTCATCCTTACTCTCAGGGTCATATGTTTTGATTGCTGCTTTGTTTTTGTTCTAGAATCCTTTACCTTTTTAGTCATGGTCACTTCGCATATATCCCAACATGAGACTGGAACTTCTTACTCTCCTGAAGTTTATGCTCAGTTTTAGACTTAGCTGGATTTGATTCAATCAACTCTGACTTTGTGGTCTTTAACGTTGTTGACTGGGTCCTGTCTTTTTATTTTAAAATACCTCTTTATTTACTTTTTACTTTTTTAATACTTCTTCGTTTTTATCTACAATATTTATTTAAACTTTTTTTTAGTACTCTGGAAATTTTATTTTAGTCTCTTAGAAGTTAACCTGGCCAAGTATTCAGTTGGAAGTCACCCTTTATTTATTTATTATTTTTTAAAAAGATTTTATTTATTTATTCATGAGAGACACAGAGAGAGAGAGGCAGAACACAGGCAGAGGGAGAAGCAGGCTCCATGCAGGGAGCCCGATGTGGGACTCAATCCCAAGACTCCAGGATCACACCCTAAGCCGAAGGCAAATGCTTAACCGCTGAGCCACCCAGGCGTCCCTCCAATTTTATTTCTTAATCTTCCTAAGATCCAACTCTATATTTCTAATTATTTCATACATGTTTTAACCTTTGACTCACTAGCATCTAAAAAGAACAAAAATGAGCCAAACATTATCATCTGTCCAGAATTCACACCACTACCCAAATACTCTTTCAGGGCACCATTTCTGTGAATGTGGAACACCAGCTGGAAATAGTTTACTATCCCAAGTTTCGTAAGCTCCTGAAGTTCTCTTGATCAGCTACTGTGCATTATGGTTTTCTGAGACTCCCCTTTTTGCATTCTGCTACTCTGCTTCTCAACTATTGGACTGGTCTACACCTGTATTCCAATTCCTCTAAGCCAGGCCCCAGGCATCTTTTCCCCAGTATACTGCTGTGTGAAATGTTTCTTCTTTCTGTGACAAATACATGGTTGCCTGAATGGGGCTTTAATTCTGCCCTTAATTTGTAAGGGGCCAAATTGGAAAATGTTTTGTTTTGTTAAACCAAGAATCTTTCACTCTTCCCTCTCATTTATCACAGGCTTCCCACCTGTCCTATAGAACCTCCAAGTCCATTCTATTGCAAAACATTTATGATTAGCCCACCTTCCTCCATATCCTTTTTCCAATTCCCAGTGAGCCCCAACCCTGCACTTTATTATCTTTGTGCTGTGCTCTGAGCTCCTGCTTATTGTTAGCCTCTTAATGGAACTGAAAGCTTCCATTGCCACTCTTAGGGTTTAGTAGGTCTCTAACTTTTTATCTACTGGTACACTTGCCTCATTCACTGCCTTAGGTATCCTCCCATTGAATGACCACCATTACTTCTGCCCCGCGTGGATTCATATTATAGGCTTGAGTTCTGTATGTATAGAAGATTCATTTTCTCCAGAGGTTGAGTACCTTTAATCTTATCCTATACCACCTCTGTACTCTCATTTGGTCTTTTTCCCTCTGGTCTCATATCTGCACCATCCCCATAAATTGACCACTGTTCCCCAGAATAAAATTTATCACATAACTCATTTTTGACAGTGGCGTTTCCTTATTCTTTGTTAAGTCTAGAATGTCCCTATTCTTCCTCTCCATTTATCTTCTTTTTTGGGGGTGTCTGATCACCACAACCACTCAGAGGGATCATTCCTCACTTTGAGTGTGTACCATTCATTTATTTTTTTGCCTTTTATTGTATTTGTTTGTGTTTGTATTATTTCCTTGAGAAGAAGGGGCTGTTTGTATTCACCATGTCACTCAGCACATTACAAATAGCAAGGCATTATTTGTTGTAATTATAAAAGGCTCTAAATAAAATCTCAAAAGAGGATGTTAAAAATCTTGATGCATTTGTAGTCTTTTTGGAATAAGTCTCTTTTGAAGAAGAGTGTCATTCAACATGTAAGTTTTAAGTGGTTTTTTTTTAAAAGTAGTATTATTTGGGTTTGGTTGTTTAAATTACTGCACCTTATTTACTTATAGACTTCAGATAGTAATTAATAGAAGTCACCTGAAAAAAAAATGGAAGCAAATTACCATATAATATTGTTGTTACTATTCCTCAACAGGATGTATATAAGAAGGCTTTTTCTCTACATGTAATAGAACTAATTTAATGGACATAAGTATTTAATATTTCTTTTTCTAGCAGAGTTTACTATTTGCTAAGAAGTATGGCAATCTGGTGGTGAAGAATCAGACAAATCTGGATTTGAATCCAAGCTTCACCATTTATTTATTACCTGTGTGACTTTGGGCAAGTTACTTAACCTGACTCCCAGTTTCCTTTTCTCAAAAAGAAAGTCATTGTGATAATTACAGAAAACATACTTAAAGTGCTTAATAAAATGATTTTTACTTAGGAGATATTCAAGTAATTGTAGCTGTTATTTCTAAGTTGTCATTATTAGGTATTGTGGATAAAGTCCTTGCCTCTAATTTTCACAATTTAGTAGGAGAGGTATATTTACCTAACTTAAGATGGTAAACAAATGACTATGAGAGCGCAGAGAAGGGAAGAATGAGTTCCTTAAGCAAGATATAAGGGGAGGTACTTTATAAATGACATTTCACTTAGGCTTTGAAGGATGACTTAAAATTTTACCAAGGAAAAGGAAAACTGATATAACAGGTTGTTCTAGATAATGGATAAGACAGAACATGAATTTTTATGATATGTTTGAGTTCATTATATATTTTGTATAGATTTACTGGCATTAAAGAAGAGTCGTTAGAAGCAGTTGGATTATTGTGGTAGCGTCATAACTGATGTCCTGTCTAGTCCATCCCCTTCCCCCTGCCTCTCCAGTTTTTCCTTTATTCTCTTACTGCAGTAGGCATGTCTGCTCAGGTCTTTTTTGGCATAAATATCCTTTGCCCTTCTAACATTCATAGTCATGAAGTTCAGATATTCTGGAGAGTATAAGACCTTTCAATATTTAATGTCTGACCACTTTTTCAGCTCCTTTAGAGCTTATTTTATTTTTATTTTTTTCCTTTAGAGCTTATTTTTTTGAAAATCCCTCCGTATCTTGCTCTGTACTTTGTCTAGAGCAAGGTGTAGTGCCCTTCTTTACTGAAATGAACTCCTGATTGTTAGCTGGTTTCTATTCCATTTACCTGCAGTTTTCCTTCATGCAGCCACAAAACTTTGTGTCACTATGAATGTTTATAATTATTTATGAATATGTATTCATTCATTTAAAAGCATTTATTCTGTGCCACCTGCTGTTTGACTTTTTTGCCTCCCCCTACTCACGCCGGGACCTTGAGAGACAACCTGCCCTCTTTCTTTTTGTATTCTCAACCTCTAGTGTAGTATCTTCAATAGTAGGCATACCATTAGTACTGTTAACATTCCTTTTGTGTTTCATCAGAAATAAAGTTGTTTTATACTGAATTAAAATTATTAAGAAGATACGGTCAAAGGGAGTTTTTTCTCCTCTAGTCTTATTGAGGTATAATTTATATATAATAAAATTAACTTATTTTTAGAGAAAGCTTAATGAATTTTGATAATTATATACAGTCTTATAACTAGGTGGTGAATTTTTAAAGCCTAAATTTCAACATATGTTTTTACTCTATTCTTTTTCTTTAAATTTTATTTAAATTCAGTTAATTAACATATAATATATAATTGGTTTCAGAGGTAGAGGTCAATGATTTATCAGTCTTATATAATACCCAGTGCTCATTACATTATGTACCCTTCTTAATGTCTGTCACCCAGTTACCCCATCTCCTTATCCCCTCCCCTCCAGCAACCCTCAGTTTGTTTCCTATAGTTAAGAGTCTCTTATGATTTGTCTCGCTCTCTTAGATTTATTTTTGTATTGTTATTAACTTTATGCAGATCTAACAGGAAGAAGGAGGATAATTTTTTTCTTGTTTATGAGCTATAGATCTACTTTTCCATTTCTATAATACAAGGATAATGATAAAAGAATGGAATTTGTGTAATAAATATAAATAAAAGAGCATTATAGGGTTTGTTTTTTTTAACAGGGAACTCTAAATTAAAACTGGATTTGGACAACTGGAATTTTAAAATTACCAACATTTTAATAAGTTACAAGTTGTAGACAGAATAGAAGCCATCAATACCCTAAAATGTAATTTTTTTCTCCTCTTAACCAAATAAATCATACCAAAATTGTCTAAGGAGAAAGAAAAAAGCTTTTAAAAATAACTTTTAAATCTCATTTAAAAAATAGCTTTGTTTGATTCATATTCTTTGGGAATCAGATAAAATCTTGGATTTATTCTTCTGAAGAAACAGTTATGTGCACAAATTTTTGCATATAATTTCAATGTTTCCTAACCCCTGATTTTCTCTTCTAAAAAATATTTATTATTTGTGATGTTGTCTTGCATTTATAAACTCTTTAATAGTAGTTATCCCCAAATTGAAGAAATAACTGTTAGAAGTCTTCTGACAACATTTTCTGGAGATTATATATATAGCTAGTCACAGTATTTCTTCTCCCACATAATACATGCTGTACTGGTGATGGTTACATTGTATCTGAGAGTGACCATTGACCTGGTGCATTGGCTTCTTTGAGTCTATCAGTGCAAACTAGGACTACTGCTTCTTGGTCTTTAGCTTGCCGAAGAATCACTGGGAAAACTTGTTAAAACAGATTCTGGTAGGGCCTACTGGCAGACATTAATTCAGCTAGGTTTGTGGGGGAGCACATACCTTTGCATTTCTAAATAAGATCCTAGGTGATGCTGATGTTATCAGTCTATGCGATTCCACTTTGAGTAATCCTGTGCTAAAGCTAATTTTGGGTTTCTAATATAGGAAAGCTTTCTTTACTAGATTTTCTTTACTAGATTTAAACGGGGTATCTGAAAGCTATTATCTTTAGCTACAAAGTTTGGATAGTAGTCCTCTGTATTGTGTTTAGGAGAAGCATCATTTTAGCTAAAGAATTCTGCTTTAATTCATTTTTTATAGACTGCTAGTAATTGCATAGAACTCTCTAAATATTTGATTTTACAAATGGTAAACAGTGCAGTGGCATTTAGCTGAAGTACTGTTTACTTCAAAGATCATTTGGATTTTATACCCCTCCCCAACAAGCTTGTTAAAATTGGAAAATGGGGTGGCTCTGTAGTTGGGCATCTGCCTTCAGCTCAGGGAGTGATCCCAGGGTCCTGGGATCAAGTCCCACATCGGGCTCCCCACAGGGAGCCTGTTCTCCCTCTGCCTGTGTCTCTGCCTCTCTTTCTCTTTCTCTAATGAACAAATAAAATCTTTATAAAAAAATTGGAAAATGATTTAAAAAGTGGTTATTGATAATGATTCATGTTATAGCAAAAATGTTATCTGCAAAAATTTTAAAGTGTCTTCAACTCTTCCTTAACACATGAAGAAAATTAGTTTGATGTACTTTAAAAAAATTTATTTCCTTTTTTCTGTGTAATGGTGAGGTACTGATCTTAGAAGAGTTAGAAGAATGTGCTTAGAGAAATGTGTGTCATTTGAAAAGAAAAGGATAAAGTGGAATTTAAGAAAAACATTGAATTAAACAGGGATGGCAAGCATTATTTTATTATTTATATCCTCTTTTACTCAAAACTAGAAACTTTATGTATAAAAGCTATAAATTAATAAGACTATATAACAACATTAATAAAATCTATTTTGTCTCTCCAGCTTTCATAGTAACCGCCCAAGTAAAAGGTTTTGTATTTTTAAGAAGCATTCAGAAGATCTCAGGTAACTAGTTGATCTTTTTAAATTCTTTCTGTTGAAAAATAATATAATTTAAATTTTGTATATGTGACATCTTTATTGAAATATAGTTCATATACCATGTAATTCATGCCTTTAAATAGTACAATTAATAGTTTTTAGTGTATTCAAACAGTTGTACAAGCTTACCATGGTTAATTTTAGTACATTGTTATCACTCCAAAAGAAACTCCTATACCCCTTAATGGTCATCCCCATATCCTTCCAACTCCTCTCATCCCTAAGTAACCACTAATCTAATTTTTGTTTGTATAGATTTATGTGTTGTGGACATTTTATATAAATGGAGTGATACAACATGTGATCCTTTGTGACTGGCTTCTTCCATTTAGCATATTTTTAAGAATCATCCATGTTGTAGCATGTCAGTGCTTCATTTTTTAAATTGCTGAATAATATTCCATTGTATGGATCTACTGTAGTTTATTTATCTGTTAAGGTTATTTTAGCTTTGAAGCCATTATGAATATTGTTGCTATAAACATTTGTGTACAAGTTTTTGTCTGAACTTGTCTTCATTTCTCCTTTATGTGTGTATGTGTGTATGTATATATATACATATATGTATATCATATAGATATATGATTAGACTTTCTGGGTTATATGGTAACTCTATGTTGAGCCTTTGAAGACCTTCCGAACTATTTTACAAAGTACCTCCACTACATTCCCACAAGCAATGTAATGTGTAAGGGTTCCAGCTTCTTCACATCTTTGCCAACGCTAATTATCTGTCTGGGTTTTTTTAAAGATTTTATTTATTTGAGAGAGAGAGATATTCAAGAGTGGGGTTAGGTACAAAGAGAGAGGGAGAAGCAGGCTCCCAGCTGATCAAGGACCCTGACTTGGGGC
The DNA here is from genome assembly GCF_048164855.1 of Canis lupus baileyi. NCBI lineage: Eukaryota > Metazoa > Chordata > Mammalia > Carnivora > Canidae > Canis > Canis lupus. The sequence continues at coordinate 25,245,522 of NC_132869.1, read as the reverse complement.
TCAATCCCAGGACACTGTGACCATGACCTGAGCTGAAGGCAGATGCTTAACCAACTGAGCCACTTAGACGTCCCATTTGTTTAGTGAGTGTGAAGTGGTATCTTATTGTGGTTTGTTCTGATTTTTTAAAAGCCTGATGTTGGGATTCCCAATTTGGAAATCTAAATGATTGCTATTGGATGTTAGAGGGTTCTATTCTTTATCCTTAGACTAGATATAGATCCTTAGACTAGACTTAGATCTCTTACTAAATTTGTTTCAAGTGGTGACAAGTGGTGTCACGAGGTTATTTTTATGCATTTATATTATAAGATGAGAACAAAAATAAAGTTCTCCAACAATATTTGAATATTAAAAAGATACCTAAGATACCTAGTAAAATGACTAACACTTTTTTAGTTTTGAAGTAAATTTCTTAAACCACTGAAATTCTTGAAATTATTAGGTAGCTTCATAATTCTTATTTTTCCTTTCTCAAAGAGAAGTGTACAGCTTGCTCACTGTGCAGAAAGAACTGATGAATATTTCTAAAGACACTGATAATTAACTTTGGTTGTACCACATGCTTAACTCAGAATCTACTGAACAACCATTTTTTTTTTTTTTTTTATTCATTCATGATAGTCACACAGAGAGAGAGAGAGGCAGAGACACAGGCAGAGGGAGAAGCAGGCTCCATGCAGGGAGCCCGACGTGGGATTCGATCCAGGGCCTCCAGGATCGCGCCCTGGGCCAAAGACAGGCGCCAAACCGCTGCGCCACCCAGGGATCCCTGAACAACCATTTTTAAAAATATTCTTGGGGATCCCTGGGTGGCGCAGCGGTTTGGCGCCTGCCTTTGGCCCAGGGCGCGATCCTGGAGACCCGGGATCGAATCCCACGTCGGGCTCCCTGCATGGAGCCTGCTTCTCCCTCTGCCTATGTCTCTGCCTCTCTCTCTCTCTCTCTGTGACTGTCATAAATAAATTTTAAAAACAATTAAAAATATTCTTTTGAATTTTTGGACTCTGTTCTTTATTTTGTTCACGTTGCCATTGCTACTTGAAATATCAGTGTCTTTGCTGTATCAAACTAATATTTATAGAGAGATAAGGTTAGCCAGTACTTGTTTTAGTGCTTTGAGTTAGTGGAAAAGTTGGAAAAAGGGATGATATTCTGTTTCAGGACTTCTTTTTATTTTTTTAATTTTATTTATTCATGAGAGACAGGGAGAGAGAGAGAGAGAGAGAGAGAGAGAAAGAGAGAGGCAGAGACACAGGCAGAGGGAGAAGCAGGCTTCACGCAGGGAGCCTGACGTGGGACTCGATCGTGGGTCTCCAAGATCCCGCCCTGGGCTGAAGGTGGCGCTAAACCGCTGAGCCACCGGGGCCCACCTGTTTCAGGACTTCTGTGTATTAGTCTCTATGACTAGTTTTGTTCCCCAGATTTCTGTATGTATTCCTTTATCTAGTTTGGGTTGCTACTCTGGTGAGTCAGCCTTTCCTTGATCACTTGATTTTACATTGTATCATCTCCCTTGTGCTTCATCCCAGTACTTCCTTTCTGTGTCCTCTCACTAGAATATGTGTAGTTGGGGTTTTTGTCTCTGCCAGGCATTGAGTAGTGCCTGGCACATGGTAGGCACTCAGTAAATATTTGTTGAATAAGTTAACGTATATGTTGAAAATGACTTAAATAAAACAATAGGTCTCATCTATGATATAGCTCATAGAGATCAGTAGCTCACAGGTAGAGAAAATTTTGATTTCGTTTTAAAAATATATTAGTATACATTTTAAAACATTCACTGAATTCAAGGAAATGGATAAGATTTTATTAGATGTTGCCTTTAATGAAAATTTTTATAAGAATAAAAGGTTTTTTTTTCAAAAGGTGAGAATTTGATTTGCTTTTTACCCTACTGTTGTCAACCTCAGTTATATGTTTGTTTTTTAAATGAACTATATGATTTTAAAGATCTAGATTTCTTTTCTTTAAACTGGAATGGGTCTGAAATTGAAAACTGGTCGATTTCTGTGACTGGACATAGCATACTTAGAATTATAGAACGGTAATTTTTGTGATTACTCTTGTTGGAATGGAATATTAATTCTTTGGTTTTTTATTTATGATACATCTGTCAGGTACATAATATAGCAGGTCCTGTGAAGATGACAGTGATGAAGAAGTCTTGGACCACCCTTCAGGGAATGTATAGTTTGTTGGGTGGGAGATATAAGGGGTGAATGTATAAAACTATATAAAGCAAGGGGAACTTTAATAAGTGCAATAAGGTCTCTTTTCCAAAGGAGAGAGAAGTAATTTGGAATGATCTGCATAGGTGTTAGGTATACTTGGCTTTAAAGAATGAGTATTATTTATACTGATAGAAGATGCACAGAGGCATTTGAGTGAACAGAAATAGTGTGAATAAAGGTGCAGAAATGAAAAAGTACAAAGCATACAGAGGGAATGACTAATAGTAAATGGATGGAGCATGAAGTTCAGATAATACTAATAAGATTGATGTCTGGAGCAATAGTTTTAAGCTCAGAGCCAGGTTGTGAAAGTGTTAAAAATAAGGTTAAGGAGTTTGGACTTAATTTGGAGAGCATTAGAAAACCTTTGATATTTTATATAGTGATACTGAAGGAAGGTTCAATAATAAGATGAGTTATAGATGCATGAATCCTATAGATTAGGACTATTGTGGTAGTTACAATTTAGTGAGGACCTAAATTAAAATGATGAGGAAGTATTACATCATCTTTAAGAATATGGGCTCTGAAACCAAAGTGCTCAGTTTCAAACCTAGTCCTGACCTTTACCAGCTCTTCTCCTTGGTAGTTTACTAATCTAACTTTATAAAAAAGGTGATAAATTATAGCAACTACCTTTTTGGGACATTAAAATATTTATTTATTTATTTATTTATTTATTTATTTATTTATTTATTTATTTATTAAAAATTTGAGAGAGAGAGAGTGCAGTGGGGGAGAAACGGAGAAAATTTTCAAGCAGACTTGATTGCAGAGCCCCACACAGGGCTCCATCCCACAACCTCTGAGATCATGACCCCAGCCAAGACCAAGAGCTCGACGCTCAACCATGTTAGGCGTTCAGGTGCTCAATATTTAGATAAGATGATAGGTCTAAAGTTGTTAGACTAGCACAGTATAAGTATTCAATGAATATTATAAAATGATTGCCATATTGATTATTTTAAGGAAGAAGAAACAGATATCTGTAGTTTGAACTTTACTATTAGAAGAAAGAAACATCATAAGAAAGACCAATCAGAAGTTGATTTGGGGAGAAAGTACATAATTGTTGTTTTGATTGAGGATCAGTTTTGATGTGTTTTATGTGACATCTAGGTGTAAAATGCACAGCACACTGTTAGACTAGAGATTCAGGGCAGAAGTCAGTCTATGGTATGTTACTCATTTATATTTTGTATATTGGCAAAACTTAAATTTTTAAAGTATATGATGAACTTCAAAACTATTTATGCTTTGTTAGTAAGTTGACAGTAACAGTAATAACATTACATGATCTATTTTTTTTAACCTAAGCAAAAATAACTTAAAAGCAGAATTCTAAAGAATCTTGAAGACTCCTAAGAGGAGGAGATACAACCAGAAAGCCATCAGTTACTAATATGGCTTCTCTCTGGTCTGACCTACTGAGACAGAATGATCTTGTCTTTATTATTTTCTCAGGAGTTGGGTTCCATTTCCTTCCTTACTGCAGATCAGCTTTCTCTATTGGTGACTTGAACATACTAGTTCCAGTCTCCCACATCTTCCCAGATGAAGAAATTTGATTATAAATCCTGATTTTACGCATTTTTGTTTAGTGGAGTCATGAGTTAGGCGTTCGATCCCTGCCCCAAGTAACTGTGACTAGTGGGATAGTAATTTAGCTACTACTTACCATTGAGACTACTTTTGATTTCTGCAAGGGCAGTTTGTTAGTAGGGAAGACTATATAATTAGTTATTAAAGTTAAGCTTTTACGTTTAACTTAAAAATATTCCATTTAGAAATTAGTACATTTTAATAATCATTTTCAAGAATGCTTTTAATTAATGTTTGATAAAATTCATTTAAGTTGAATAGACTAAATTTTGTAAACAGTCCCATTTATAGTTCAAATTCCTAAAACACCTTAATATCTTTTATACATTTAATATATTTGATTTTCCTTTAAACAGCATTTCAGATGCTTGACCCATAAGATCCCAAGTGCTTAATTCTAGCAAATAATAAATTAAATATATAGTGGTTTTCTAAGTTCTCTGACATATTTCCATATTTTTGCAGGGTTAATATTTTTAAATACCTTTCAACATAAGTCAAAAGTTTAAACACAATTTAAATTAGAATCTGAAGGCCAGTGTTACATCCTATATGCCAACAGTGTTTAAATTCTTCAAGTAGCAAATGCTACACAGTTTGATCCAGTGAGTATAAAAACTATTCCGAATTCAACAAAAGTATTAGTGGCTTTGGGAATTGTTTCCAAACATTTTTGAAAATTTATAATCATTACAGATTTCACTTAGGAACTACAGCACTCAGTGAAGTTTTGTTAAGGAGCCAGTAGTTCAAGCCCCAGTGCATTGGGTAGTGCAACCCCCACTGCATCCCACAGTGGACCAGTTTACTGTGCTGATATACCAGGGACTAAGCTTTGGACTTCTGTAGTGAATTAACTACTTTAGTTAATTCATTGTTAAATGAGAATAATGCCAACCTTGGATGTTTGTGGTAAGAATTAAACCAAATAATATATGGGAAAACCTTTAACACATGGTACACAATTGATGACAGATACAACATGATCTAAGAATATGATCTATTGTCTATTTTTATATTCTTTTCTTTAAAACTGTTGTTTAGTGTTTGCTTTGTTTGGTTAAGAACTCCAAGAGATACCTTGGAATTCTCTATAGATTCCCTTATAGCTGCCTATTTATAGCTTTTTATTTTGGCTGTTGTTCAGACCATAGACATTATTAAATCTTCTGTCATACTTTGGGATTATTATGGTTAATATTATCTTTATAATTGTGAATTCTGAAGTGTAAAGCCTTAACGTTTCTCTTCTTAAAGCCTTAAAACATTTCTCTTCTATTTCATCACCTAAATAAAACACTAGATTGTAAGTTCTGTCAGAGCAGACTATATTTTTTGGTTATCATTGTACTCACAATGCAGTATAATAGTACAGTATGTACACAGCCTCAGTAAATACATATTGAGTGAATGAATACTTATACCCTTGCTTTGCAGATGAACAGAGGCACAGGTAGATTGTGGCTTGTTGAAGTAACACAAGTTGTTACTGAGGCCACCGCTGGATTGTAGGTCTCTTGTTACATAGTTTTTAAAGTATGGGTGGTAAAAGTTTATAAAACAAAAATGCTTTCTGTAAATAAATGATAGCTTAATTTGAATATGGCTATTTTGCTTTCTAGAGAATCATTTCAGTTATATCAAGCTTTATAACAAAATTTGGAGTGACAATTATGACAAAAAGCAAATTATAGAAAAATAATCATTGAACTTGTGTATGGATTTTTATTAAAAAAACAAAAACCTTTTATATTATTTGCTTTTTTTTTTTTTTTTTTTTTATAGGGGCATAACTCTAGTGTGCCTTAATTGTGATTTCGTAGCTGATGTTTCTGGCTTAGATAATATGGCCACACACTTAAGTCAACATGAAACTCATACTTGTCAAGTTGTGATAGAGAAAGGTACGTATATATAATTGTATTACTTTGGATTTTTCATATTTATTCCAGTATTTTGGGTCAGCCACAATATGAGCTCTTTACTAAATCGTTATTCTCACTCATCATATTTCATGTGCTGTTTTAAATATAAAACTTTTCTTCTAATTTCAGTTTCTGTTTGTATCCCAACTTCTGAACATCTTTCTGAGTAAGTTTAATTTTTAATTCAGTGCATTTTACTTTGATGGATTTTAGCACTGTTGCATTTTAAAATGTATCATTAAAGGAAATGAAAAATATTAAAGTATTTTGTTGTTTTTTTTTTAAAGCTGCTTGTTGAAATAGGTTCCTGCTCTTTGGAGCTCGTGACCTGGTGCAAGACAAGTTGGAATTTCCTAAGTTCAAAGTTCTGAGATGTTTTCTTACACAAAGGCAGTTAAGCAGCCAAGTTCATGACACTAGCTCTCATTATTCAGCAATTTTCAGCTTCAAATGGGACTAGATTCTTATTCCACCTTATCTTTGTGTCAGGTTGACATATCTTAACATATGTTTTGTTTTGTTTTGTTTTTTCGCAGTTGGCTCTCTCCAAAAATAACTTTTGTTGCTATGGTCATTTCTTACTTTGCTTAAAATAATTTGTGTTTTTCTCCGCTGTACTTGCCTTCAGAATAATACATTCTAAATGATATGGCTGTTTGTCTTTTTGTCTGTTTTGTCTGCTTTCTTAATTTCTTATAAGTCTTAAGTTTTTAGGCCAGATGATTGTCTTTCCTCATCCGTTGTCTGTCATTGTGCTATTTTTCTTATTTTTCAGATGCAGAGGCAACCCAGAGATTTCAAAAAATTTCCAGGGTACACCTGGACAGTGTCCCCCTTCGATGGACACAACTGATGCCTGTTCTCTCTTTCCAAGGAATGTGAATAATTTGACTGTGGGACCTGCTCTAGGTTGTGGTCTCAAGAAATCAGATTTTGGGGAGACTCCCTTCCTTCATGGCTGGCCTCCTGTAAGGCTGATGCTGATTTAGCCAGATGGTTTCAAGGCCCACCAAATTGAGCACAACTTCCCAGTGGGGGCTTTGGCTCTTGATCTTAAGTTTGTGGGTCACTTGTGGCCAAGAAAACCCCATCAGATCAGTGCTTCAACATCCCAGTTGAAGTGTAGTCATTTTGACTGCTGCCTTTTAATCTTCATCTAGCATGATTGCAGTCCAAGGTATACAAAAGCTCTCTGGTTGTTAGGAAACTATGGTTATTTTCATGTCCTTGGAACAACAGGTCTCTAAAATTATGTTCAAAATTGCAGTTATTTTTCTATCATTTAAAATATATTACCCAGTACTAATTTTATAGTTTTTCAGGAATACCAATTCTCAAGTTTTTGAATTTTAAAAAATTTAATTTTGGTAACTTGGTTTTATGTTTTCCAAACTTACTGATGTCTATTTTATAATGTCTATTTTTATATTCTTTTCTTTAAAACTGTTAATTAGATTTGCTTTGTTTTGTTAAGAACTCCAAGAGATTCCTTGGAATTCTCTATAGATTCCCTATAGCTGCCTATTTATAGCTTTTTATTTTGGCTATTGTTCAGACCATAGACATTATTAAATCTTCTGTCGTACTTTGGGATTTTATTATGGTTAATATTATCTTTATAATTGTGAATTCTGAAGTGTAAAGAATTGGCAAAACCTCTTTGCATACCTTAAAACAAGTTTTAAAGTTACATATTTGTACATTCAATACATAATATCCACTTTACCATTAATGTAGTCTCTTTGGGTAAAGGTAACAGCAAAAATTATGGGGGCCAATAATGCAGGTGTTTATATTATATATATATATATATATCCTCATGCATTATGTATATTTTAAGAATTTGACATTTGTTTATTTTAGTTACATTAAATATAGATCTAAAGAGTTTTGATGCTATTAATTTCTTTTAATAAAAAATTGTATTGTTTAAGTGCCTCAGGAATTATTTACTAATAAAGAGTTCATTTGAAAGCTATAGATTTATCATATAAATAGGAGCTTTGCTTTAATTATTTAATGGAGGCCTTATTACTATTTGGCCTGTAACTGAAAGCTATATCTACTTAAATCACTTGCATTTTTTCCTCCAGGACAATTGAAAGGTCATTCATTATACCATACCAGTTTCTTGAATCTTAAAGACAAGCAAAATGCCTTTTGTAATCTTACCTGCTATGAGGACAGACAAGCTCTGAAAGTATGACTCAATTATGTTTTTTACTCTAAAATTAGAACTTCTTTAATTTTACTTAGAAAGAAATTTAAAGCCAACTTAGATGACTGCATATTATGTAATCTCCTTGTAAATAATAATCAAAAAAAGCTGATCTATTAGTGTTAAATTTTTTTAACTAGTACAGTAAATGAATGATTTTCCAAAAGCTCCCAAAGAGACTTATTTCATAGTGAATAGACCTTGTGATATTCTAGTCTTTATTTCCTTATCTGTCCCAGGAAGTTTTGTCATTTCACCCTCTTTCTACCCAATTTAAAAAAGTATTTTAAAATATTGTTCACAAACAACAACTTCTTTCCATTTTTAACAGAAATTCCTTTTTTGTTTATAAATCCTTACTCTCGGGCAACCCAGGTGGCTCAGTGGTTTAGCGCTGCTTCAGCCCAGGGCGTGATCCTGGAGACCCAGGATTGAGTCCCACATCAGGCTCCCTGCATGGAGCCTGCTTCTCCCTCTGCCTGTGTCTCTGCCTCTCTTTCTCTCTCTCTGTGTCTCTCATGAATAAATAAATAAATAAAATCTTTAAAAAATAAATAAATACTTACTCTCACTTGGTTAAAACTCAAAAATTTGTTAAACTTTATTCTTGATATAACAATGTAGGAGTACTGCTTTGCGTTTTTTCCTAGGGCTCTCTCTTATAGTATTATCAAGTTCATTTTCTTAAATTTTAAACTCTCAAAGTTTTATCACATATAACTTCCTTTTTAAGAAGGTGGCTTAAATAAAACACTTAAGGTAGTTGGTACAAAATTTGCTTATTAAAGGCAGTTGGTTGAATTTTAGTTTGGTGCTGATGTGTTTTAACTTGGGTCTGATCCCTCCTTACCGTCAAGTTTATTCACCTGATCAGAAATGGTCATTTCATGCATGTGTGTTTTTGGTAACCACCAAATAAAAAGTGAGGTTGGTTTAAATCCATCACCATTCTTTAAAAAAAAAAAAAAAAAATGACTCCTAAACTACAGAGACTTAGGATTTTTACCATATTTTTGTCACATTTTGGTAAAACACCTTGCTGCTTTGGGCCTCATGTATTTATTCAGTGATTTCTTGAACATCTACTCTGCCTAGCACCATTCTAGGTCCTAAAAAAAATGGATTGATATCTCTGCCCTCTTTGAGCTCATGTTTTATATAGTGCTGAAAGACAGACAATAAAAAGTAAATAAAACATACAGTATGTAGATTGCAGTCAATACTATAGAGAAAAATAAAGTAGGGAAAGGGGATAAGGAGAACAGGGTAGGAGTTGGGAGGCTCCCATTTAAAACTTGGTCGTCAGAGAAGGCCTCACTGAGACATGACATTTGAGTAAAGACCTGAAGGAAGAATTGTAAGGAGACTGGATTGGCTGCAAATGAGTGAGCAAGAGGGAATAGTAAGAGATGGGGCCTGCAAGGTAATGTGAGCCATGTATGAATTTGGCTTTTACTCTGAGATAAGCCATTCATCAGAGGATTTTGAATAGTGGAATCTTGTACATCTCAGTAAAAAATGCAATCAACAAAAACCTTAAATACAGAAGAGTGCTTATATTACTCTAGCCCCTGTCTCAAGAATAAATTACAGAAGATTAAGGGCAAAATCAGGGAGATTAGTTGAGGGGCTATATAATCTGGTGGGAGATGGCAGGGAATTAGGCTAGACAACTAGCAGTGTGAATGATGAGAGGTTTGATTTTGGATATATTTTGAATTTATTAATAGTTTGTGAAATAAGAGAAAATGTTGAGGATGACATAGTTATTAATCTGAGCAACTGGGAAGATGGCAGTGATATTAATTGAGATGAGGAAGACTAGGAAGAATAAATTGGGAAGATGAAGATTTTGGCTTGGGGCATGTTTTAGTTTGAGATGCCTGTTAGAAATCCAAATGGAGACTCCATAGTTACTCATTTGTGTAAAGTTAGGGGTGTGTTCTAGGCTGTAAATGTCACTGAACATTTTAAAATGTCATGGGAATGAATACAAGTAAAACCGGAGAAATGTAAATAAAATTGGTATATCACTGTCAATATCTTGGTTATGATTTTGTACTATAATTTTGTAAGATGTTATCATTGGGGGAAACTGGACTGCATGGAGTCTATATTATTTCTTACAACTACATGTGAATATAAAATTGTCCCAATATAAAAGTTAAATTAAAAAATCATAGGACTGTGTGAGATTACCAAAGAACACAGTAGAAATAGAGAAAAGGTAAGGTCCAGAGATTGAGCTCTGGGGAATCTGACAATAAAGGGTTAGGAAGATGAAAAAGTACCAGCAGAGGAAACTAAGTGGGAGTAGCCAATGATATAAAAGGCAGACCAGGGGAGTGGTGGTGTCCTTGGAGTCTTGGTTACCCTTTTTGTAAAATATGAGTGCAGACATGCTGTAGAGTTCTGGGATTCTTTATCCAGTATTGATTATACCTACATGTTAAAATTTGTTCTTAGAAGATCAGATACAGAATGCCACACATATCCTTATCTCTGGTAGCAGAAACTTTTGATCTTAAGAAAACTAAATGTCCACATTACTCCTCAGCTCCTTTAACTCCCTACATATACTCTCATAAAAGTAATTATTTTATATTTTCCCAGAAAAAAGTAACTAGATCATTGTTTCCCAAAACCTGAATTGTGGAACTAGTGTGTCCATAATTTGTAAACTATCTTCAGGGGAAATTTTCCATGGTCAAATAAGTTTAGGAAATGCAAATTAAAATTAAGTAGATTCTTTAATATAGGATTTTTCCTGCTAGATGTGGCCTGTGTCTCAAGCATATTTATTTGGAATTTTTTTCCTTCAATATTTATTAACTTTCTGACATTAATCTCCATACAGTAAATATGTAGAATGCTGAACTAGAGGAATCATTCTTCGGATTCTCTGAATTGGGGGCAAAAAGTAGTTGTGTAAGATGTTAACTAAGATGGACTCCTAAACATTTTGTCCATGTTTGTGAATCTTTATAAGGTAGAGTTTATAACTGGATGCTAGCAATGTACATTTTCATATTTTTAGAAATTATAGAAATGATATCTTCTATTATGTTTGTAAAATCTAAGAAATACATAACAGAGACAGACCAGTTTATTAGCTTATTCTGTCTCTGTTTATTGAGCAGCAGGGATTTTTTTTTTTTTTTTGGAGTGTATGGTTACTTTTCATGATTTCACACTAAGAAGTTTAAGAATCTCTCATATTTATTTGTAGCTTCTCTTTACTCCTTATGTTTAGCTTATCAATATACCCCCTTATTTACTTTTCTTGATACTATTACTTTTTCCAGTCTTTTATTATCTATTAAGGAGTTTCTTATATTGTAAAGTTTTCCTTCTCATTGAAAGTGTCAGGAGGTCTTCCTTGATAGTAATACTAGGAGTTTTCATACCCAGTTCTACATTAAACCTTCTCAAACTGCTAAAGGGATAGTGATTGAATAGCACAGGCTCTACAGTTGATTGCTTAGTGTGGAGTTCCTACCCTGCTGTATACAAGAGTGTGTGTGTGTGACTTTGGGTAGGTTACCAAACATCTGTGCCCCTTATTTGTAAAATGCAGAAACAACAGTACTTGCTCATAAGGTGTTGAGGGAATTAAATGAGTTTAGTATATGCATATCGTACTTAGAAAGCAGTTGGCACATAGGAAGTGCTATACAAGTCTAAATTTTTCGTTATTACTATTGTTGTTAACATTACTACTCTTCGTGATTTTACTTCTGCCTATATCTTACTAATGTTCATTAGAATAACTCCAGTTTTCAATCTGAGTTTCCCGTATCATTTCACAGATCATTTGTTTTCTTTTTCCTAACCCAGAATATATGTTTTTAGAGTTACTTTTGAAGCAAACATTAGTCATACCATTAAATTTTTGGTATCTACAATTCACCAAACTTCTGTTAGAGAATGTCTGTGAATACTCCTTGGTTCATTTTATCATAACTATTTTATAAATAGTAAAAATATTTTCCCTAATTATACTGCCTTATACTGACTGTACTATGGTTCAGCTCATATTTTCAGCCCACATCCCTGATTTTGAGATCCTTCTGCAGCCTCACTCTGGTCATTTTGGTATTTGAGTACCTGAAAGAGTTTGCTCTCATCTGCAAACTTGGAGAAGCTACTGTGCATCTCCTTTTCTGTGTCATTTCTTGAAATATAGGAACCTATTGTTTTTAATCCTCCACACTGAAAAATATCTGTCTCCATACTGCTGCAAAGTATAGTGTTATGGAAGGAGTGCAGCTATGAAATAAGGTAGCCCTAGGTTTAAATCCTGGTTGGCTGTCTAACCAGCTTGTTGAGTCTCAGCTTCCACATCAGTAAAGATCTGTTGTAAGTCCTTGCGGGGTGGTTATAAGAAATAAAGATAAGGTATGGAAATTAAATTAGTTAAATTATTAAATAATTGAATTACTTAGTTAAATATTAAGATTATTTAGCAGTGGCCTAACAAAAAGTAGTTAATAAATGCATGTTGTTACTACTACTACTACTGTAATGGCTCTTACTGCTGTTACTGCTAATATTGTAATTACTGCTACTACTAATGACAGAAGACCCTGGGAACTGCCTATCAGTGGCATCTTTTCATCATTGAGAGTTTTAGTGCAATCCATCTGCACTGTAATTTGTAATTTTGGCTTATAGCTCACACATCACACAGTACATTCCTGCAGACTGCTGGGTGGATGGCATTTCACTGCAGTGCTTCAGTCCCATCTGGTAAAATTCTCCAATGTCAGATTGAGTGTAGCTGACTCTTCTGGTCTACAAACTATGAAACAATACCCTTGTAAATGCTAGTATGTAATTCTCGAGAAGGAAGACATTCCCGTTGAGTTTATAGAATCCCCTCTTAAAAAATAAATTTTTAAAATTATTACCAGGCATTCATTTCCTGGCTACTTATTCAATATTACTAGGCTTACGGAAGTGTGTAACTATGCCGATTAGCAGTAGTAAAGTGGCTGTTCTTTTGTAGACCTTTGAAATGATTTTTAAAATTGCATTTCTCAGATGTTATATCCTAATTCAATCATGGAATTGTACTTTTCTATTTGTTTATCTCTTATTGCTATTTTCTTCTTCCTGTCTTCTCCAGTCTATCTATCTGGGTATATTAATTGTAACATCTAATAAAAGTAAAATTTAGGTTTTGCAAGGTTAATTTCCTTTTTCTTAAAAAAAATATTTAAATTTTAGTTAACATACAGTGCAGTATTGATTTCAGGAATAGCGTTGTATGATTGATCAACACCCAGCACTCATCACAAGTGCCCTCTCTAATACCCATCACCCATCTAGCCCATCCCCCTCCTCTCTCCCTCCCTCCACCCTCATATTGTTCTCTACTGTTAAAGAGTCTCATATGGTTTGTTTCCCTCTCTTCATTTTCCCCCTTCCCATTTGTTCATCTTTTTCATTCTTACATCCCACATGATTGAAATCATATGGTATTTGTCTTTGTCTGACTAACTTATTTCACTTAGTATAATATACTCTAGCTCCATCCATATTGTTGCAAATTGCAAGATTGTGTTCTTTTTCATGACCAAGTAATAGTCCATTGTATATATATATCCACCTTCTTTATCCATTTGTCAGCTGATGGACATTTGGGCACCCTCTGTAGTTTGGCTATTGTTGATAATGCTGCTATAAACATCAGGATGTGTGTACCCCTTTGAGTCTGTATTTTTTTATCCTTTGGGTAAATACCTACTAGTGTAATTGCTGGATCATAGAGTAGTTCTATTTTTTAATTTTTAAGGAACCTGCATACTGTTCTCCAGAGTGGTTGCACCAATTTGCATTCCTGCCAACAGTGTAAAAGGGTTTCCCTTTTTCTGCATGCTCACCAACATCTCTTGTTTCTTGTTATGTTGATTTTAGCCATTATGACAGATGTGAGGTGATATCTCATCTTGGCTTTGATTTGTATTTCCCTAATGATGAATGATGTTGAGCATCTTTTTGTGTGTCTGTTGGCCATCTGAATGTCGTCTTTGGAAGAATTTTTATTTGTGTCTTCTGCCTATATCTTAATTGGATTATTTGATTTCTTGGGTGTTGAGTTTGATAAGTTCTTTACAGATTTTAGATACTAACCCTTTATCAGGTATGTCATTTACAAATACCTTCTCCCTTTCTAAAAGTTGCCTTTAGTTTTGTTGATTGTTTTTTTTTTTTTTTTTTTTTTTTGCTGTGCAGAGGCTGTTTAGGTGAAGTCCCAATAGTTCGTTTTTGCTTGCCTCCTACAGTGTGTCAAGTGAGAAGTTGCTGCAGCCAAGGTCAAAGAGGTTGCTGCCTGTGTTTTCCTATAGGATTTTAATGATTCCCTGTCTCACATGTAGGTTTTGAATTTGTTTTTATGTATGGTATAACAAAGTGGTCCAGTTTCATTCTTCTGCAGCTTGCTGTCATTTGTTGAAGAAAAATGTGTTGAAGAAATGTTTTTTCCATTGGATATTCTTTCCTGCTTTGTCTGAGATGAATTGACCATTTAGTTGTGGGTCCATTTCTGCATTTTCTATTCTGTTCCATTGATCTATGTGTCTGTTTTTGTGCCAGTACCATACTGTCTTGATGACTACAGCTTTGTAATAGAGCTTGAAGTCTGGAATTGTGATGCCTCCAGCTTTGCTTTTCTTTTTCAAGATTGTTTGGGATGTTCAGGGTCTTTTATGGTTCCATACAAATTTTAGGATTATTTGTTCTAGCTCTGTGAAAGATACTATCAGTATTTTGATAGGGATTGCATTAAATGTGTAGATTGCTTTGGTAGTATAGACATTTTAACAGTATTTGTTTTTCTAATTCATGAGCATGGTATGTTTTTCCATTTCTTTATGTCATTTCAGTTTCTTTCCTAAGTGTTCCATAGTTTTCCGAGTACAGATCTTTTACCTCTTTTAGTTAGATTTATTACTAGCCATCTTATGGTTTTTGGTGCATTTGCAAATGGGATTGATTCCTTGGGGTTTGTTTGTTTGTTTGTTTGTTTGTTTTTTCTGCTACGTTATTGGTGTATAAGAATGCAACAAATTTCTTCATGGTGGTTTTACATCCTGTGACTTTGTGGAATTCATTTTTTGTTCTAGCAATTTTTTTGGTGGAGTCTTTGAGGTTTTCTACATTGAGTATCATATTGTCTGTAAATAGTGAAAGTTTGACTTCTTCCTTGCTGGTTTGGATGCTTTCTATCTTTTTTTTTTTTTTTGTCTGATTGTTCAGGCTGAGAATTCCAGTACACTGTTAAATAGTAGTCATGAGAATGGACATCTTTGTCTTGTTCCTGACTCTAAGGGAAAGGCTCTCAGTTTTCCCCCATTGAGGATGAGGATGATATTAGCTTTGGATCTTTCACATATGGCCTTTATGATGTTGAGGTAGGTTCCATCTATCCCTACGCAAGGTTAATTTTCTTGACAAAAAGTTCAGATTAGAAAGTTATTTCCCTCTAACATATCTTGAGAGTATGAGTCTATAGTAAATCCAAAAAAACCTCAAACTTGGAAAACTGGAGTACTTAACCAGTTATCTCTTTTACTGATTAAATCAAACATCCTAAAAGCCACAATTTGAAAGTGATTTTAAAAGTTGATTTAGTTCTCTCAGTTACCTCAAAGTTTGTTCTAGGCAAAGTACAATGGAAGGACACTGGCTAACGTCAGAATATCAGAGTTCAAGATTCATCTCTCTTACTAAATTTATGTTCAGATTACTTCAGTTTCTTCATTTGTAAAATGAAGTTAAAAATAATCTTGGGACACTTGGGTTGCTGTCAGTTAAGCTCCTACCTCTTGATTTTGGCTGAGGTCATGATCTCAGGATGGTGAGATTGAGCCCCCACATCAGGCTCTACACTGGGCATGGAGCCTGCTTAAGATTCCTTCTCTTCCTCTCCGTCTGCACTCCCATCACTTGCATGTGTGCATGTGCTCTCTAAAATAGTAATCTTTACACTATTGTTTAGAAGATTTAAGAAATGTAGAATATTTTACAGATAAAAATTTTTATTATATTTTTTTAAATACCCCTAATTTAGGGACACCTGGGTGGCTCAGCAGTTGAGCATTTGCATTTGGCTCAGGTTGTGATCCCAAGGTCCTGGGATCGAGTCCCGCATCAGGCTCCCCATGGGGAGCCTGCTTCTCTCTCTGCATATGTCTCTGTGTCTCAGGAATAAATAAATCTTTAAAAAACAAATTAAAAAATAAATACCCTTAATTTAAAATATACTAGGAAGAAATGAAAACAGAAAACTGACTTTCCTTGAAACTGAGTTCCTCTTATTTCAGAATGGCTACTGAGTTTTATACTTAGCACCAGTTGTAACTGCATGGCTCTTTAATAGTATAATATAAATAACCCTTTCATATATCCCTTGACCCAGAACATTGATTTCTTGGCTTCTGTGTGCAAGACTCTGTATCAAATGCTGGAAATGGAAATATGAGTAAGATGTAGTTCATGCCATCAGAGTAATTACAGAATAAGGCAGTGAGAATTGTAAATACTGAATCCATATCTTCACAGGGCTACATTGTAAACTGATTTCACAATCAGTTAAACCACTAATACCATATGTATATGACATTATGTGAAATGCTTATACCAATAGAGAATCTGGACTTGTTCCAAAGTAGAAATATCACTATTATACCACTCTAATCTATACCAGTAAGTCATTAATTATCTTTCATAAAGGCAAGCACTAAGTAAACTCTTTTAGAAGGAGAATGGCATCTTTTAAATAAATTTTATGCTTAAGAATACTATTTATCTTTTAAAATATTTACTTTCATTGAATACTATGATCATTGAAGAATAGATAAGTCATTCCATTATTTCCCTATGAAATTCTGAAATTATTTGGAGGAATTATTTATTCTGGACATATTTAAGTTGGAGAATCTTAAGTATTCAAAATGGTCAGTGTCTTCATTAAATATATTTGACTTATCAGGAAAAAAAGGAAACTGATCTAATCTGTGAAATATACAGAATTTATTTAGGGCTTATTTCCTTCCTTTTTAAAAAGTTTTGTTTTTGTTTTTGTTTTTTTGCAAAAGAGTACAATCAGGAGTGGGAAGAAGGGCAGAAGGAGAAGCAGACTCCCACTGAGCAGTGAGCCTAGTGTGGGGCTCAATCCCAGAACCCTGGGATCATGATCTGAGCCCAAGGCAGATGCTTAACTGACTGAGCCACCCAGGTGCCCTGGGTTTGTTTTCTTCTCTAAACTAAACTAAACTAAACTAAACTAAACTAACTAAATAACTAACTAACTAAATAAATGAATAAATAAATAAAAATTTGAGTATATCTGACAATGTTACATTAGTTTCAGGTGTACAATATATGGTGATTCAACTTCTCTGTTAATGATATGCTCACCACAAGTGTAGCTACCACCTGTCACTGTACGACATTGTTGCAACATCATTGACTGTATTCTCTATGCTCTGCCTTTTATTTCTATGACTTACTCATTCTAAAACTCGAAGCCTGGATTTCCCACTCCCCTTCACCCATTTTTTGCCCATTCCCCATCCAGTTCCCCCTCTGGCAACCATTAGTTTGTTCCCTGTATAGGTCTGATTCTGCTTTTTGCTAGTTTGTTTATTCATTTGTTTTTTAGATTCCATGTATGAGTGACATCATACAGTATTTGTCTTTCTCTGACTTAATTCACTTAGTGTGATACCCTCTAGGTTCATCTGTTGTCACAAATGGCAAAATCTCATCCTTCTTTATGGCTGTGTAGTATTCTACTATACATACACACATATGTATATGTAAATATATGTACAAGTTGTGTGTGTGTGTGTGTATATATATATGTATATATTAACCTCTTCATTATCCATTCTATATTGATGGATACTAGGTTTGCTTCCATATCTTGGCTGTTGGAAATTATGCCTAGTGAACATAGGAGTGCATATATCTTTTCAAATTAATGTTTTTGTTTTCTTTGGGTAAATAGCCAGTAGTGGAATTGTTGGATCATGTGATAATTCTATTTTTAATATTTTGAGGAACCACCATACTGTTTTCCACAGTGGTTGTGCCAATTTACATTCCCACCAACAGTGTACAAGGGTCCCTTTTTCTGCACATCAGTACTGTCGATTGTATTCTTTCTTGTCTTTTTTATTTTAGCCATTAGGACAGGTGTTACGGAGATAGCTCATTGAGGTTTTGATTTGCATTGCCCTGATGAGTGATAATGAGCATTTTTTAAAAAGATTTATTTATTTATTTATTCATGAGAGACACAGACTGAGAGAGAGAGGCAGAGACACAAGCAGAGAGAGAAGCAGGCTCCTTGCGGGGAGCCTGATGTGGGACTCCATCCTGGATCCCAGGATCACAACCTGAGCCGAAGGCAGGCACCCAGCTGGTGAGCCACCCAGGCATCCCAATGAGCATCTTTTTATGTGACTGTTTGCCATCTGTAGGTCTGCTTTGGAAAAATGTCTGTCTATTCATTTAGGGCAAACTGGACAAACTTCTGCCAGTAATTCTAAGGTTAACTACCATTTTTTCAGTCTTCTGGTCATGATAGTAGTTGCTTGTATATTATAAATTAAATATCTGGGGCTTAATTCAATATTGCCAACAAAATAACAAAATAGAACCCTAGTGTGGCATCAAAATCTTCTGCCTCCTCTGATGGTCTTATTTCTTCTGCTTAACATTCTCACGCACAAATATTTCTGTTTCTCTCAATTTCCTACCTCAAATTAGTTCTTTCTTCTATCTATCTAGAATGATTTTTTTTAAAACTCTATCTTGCCTAACTTTAGATCATACCTAAGCATTCAGAAATGAGTATATAATTTTTTAGGAGAGCAAATAGGGCTGGTCCTAACAGGAGTAGGCCCCAATCAAACTAATGTCTATTGGATTCAGTTTGGGAGTTGGGGAAAGTAATTGCAGGAAAATCTCAAAATATGGAAGATATTTAAGCGGTAATAAGCTTTAAGAGGCTGTGTAGTACACTCTCAAGAAAAATTCTGGACAGTAAGGTTGACTCCCACCTCTACTCATGTCAATAATAACTTTTATTGAACACATGTAATGTGCCAGACGTTCTTTTAAGTGTTTTATATTTATTAATTTAAATCTCACAAACTAATGAGATACCTGCTGTTATTGTCCCAATTAATGGATATTAAGTCAGCTGAGGTACAGATAAGTAATTTGCTCATTGTCACATAGCTTTCAAGTGGAGAGCTTCAATTTAAATTATGGCAGTTTGTTTTCGGAGACCAAACTAATACATACTCTATTGCTGCTCTGGTTGTACTTGTGATTACAAATATACTTCCTATCTTGTTATAATTGGCTGAGGAACTAGATGGGACTGAGCTTCAATGTGTTTTCACAGGAGCGTAGGTGGCAACTGACACACCTGTAGCATTGGGACCAGAATCTAACTTCCCAGTCTTAGAGCCATAGGTCTATGATGTATGGGCAATAGGACATTTTCAGCAAACAATGGCATGAATTGGTCTATTAATAAGATTAATTTGGCAATGATACTGAGCATGTTTGAGAGTGGAAAACATCCAGAAGCAGACTAATCAGTTAAGCCTTTTCACTTTTCCTGGCATGATTGTAAGGGAGCCTGATTCACAGGAAAGGAATTGGCTGTAAAGCAATGCAGTGGAAATTTGAAGTAGAACCATCACTTTTAATCCTGGTTCTGTTGTTTAATGGGCTTATTACTTCAGCATTTTTAGGCCTCAGATTTTTCTCATCTACAAGATGAGGGCAGTTAGACAATCTCTTAGGACTCAAGTCTAAATCTAATATACTGTAATATTTCTGAATTGAATTGATTGAAATAAATAGTAATAAAAATGGAGGGGTAGAGCTCTAGATAATGACTCTGGGGTTATCTGTTCAGAAGTGATGGTTGGATTTTTTCATTAAGGATGAGGTAAATAAGAGTGTGCAGGTCTGAGTAATAAATATTTCTATTTGAGTGTTCTTTGTCCAGTTGGTACTTCTACTCTATTGGTTTTACCTTATCATCTCCCTAAACCTTCCTCTTCTCCACTAAAACTGCTTCTGCTTTACTTGAGACAGTCATTGACTATATCTTCTCTGGACTTCCTGAGTACAGCCTATCCTCTTCTAATACTACCCTTTCTTTTTCAGATGCACAAATTTAATCATACTTTCCTGTTAGCCTTAAAGTTCTTAGCATAAGCACTCTATCCTGGCAATCAAGATCTTTCCTGAAGTTGCCCTTGCTATCTCTTCAGTTGCATTTTTGACTACTCTTTGTTCCCTGCATTACAGTCATTTAGACCACTCAGGTTTTCATATCATTGTTGTCTTATTTCATAATTCTTTGCTTTTGTTCTTTCTCAAATCCTCGTCCCCTGCTTTGCTAACTCCTGCTCTTTCTGCAAAACCAAGTTTACTATAGTATCTTCACTGCTTCCTGTGTCTTTCCCTTTTGTAGTGGCTCAGTCCTTTGTATAGCCAATCCATCATATAGATGTCTCTTTTGCAACACTTCACAGTTCCATAAACATTTGCTTCAATATGTTTCCTTGATGATGAACTCCTTGATAAGAGGGACTATGTCTTTACTTTGGACTAGAACTCTTAGCACAGTACCTGATGTGTGTACAGCCCAGTAAATGCTTAGCTCAGTTACCCTTTCCACATTATCTGTTAACACTTCTCAGAACAAATGATCAGAAATGGTACACTAGGTGTTTTACAATTTATTAGTCTGATGACTACTACCTTAAATTTAATCTTGAATGTCTAAGTGGAAGATCTTAGGAACTGATTGGATTTCCGATGGTTTATACAACTTCTTTTCAGCTTTTTTAGTATGCTTACAAATATTGTTAAATTGAAGATTGTATTTTAAAAATCAGCATTGAAATTTTGGTCTTTTAAATATTATTTGAAGGAAAGAATATGGCCTGGCTGAAATGAATCTGAACTATTTTCCCTTTATAGCTTTTCCCTATACCCCATGGTAGAATATAGTATGAATAAAACCTCAAAAGAACACAATAATTTAATTGACCCAAAATATCTATTTTACATGTAGCCATGGATTAGTTATGTGACCTGCAGAAAAATGCAAGAAGGGACATTTATTTTATTTTATTTTAAACTTTAGAGGGAAAAAATTGTCCTTTATCAAATTGTCCTTTATCTTTTATCAAAAAGATCTGTTTCAGCAGGTTCACCTACAGAAAAAAAATAATTTATCTGCAATAATCATTTTGAAATTGAACATCAATCTTTCTGTTCTCTTTACACTGAAATTTTAGTGTTTGCTTTAAATGTACTACATTTTTCTATAAAAAATTATTGCAACATTCATAGGTGAAAAGTGTAACTAATTAATAGCAGATCTTTAGCTCAGAACTTTGAGCTTAGCAAATTTCACTGTCTTCTAACCAAGCAATTAAATATCTCAAATGATGACTATTTCAGCAGGTATCTTTAATGAATAAGAATTACAGGTAAGAACACTTTTTGTCTTTCCCAATAGTGTTAATGATGTGTTAGTAGTTAAAATTTGTTCATCTTTTTGTTTTAATTTATTAACCTTAAAGTATGCTTTTGTAGTTACAAAAATGTAGTGTACATTTTAGTGATTGATTGATAATTCAGAGAAACTCTTTCTCTCAGGAGATTTTACATAGTGTGCTTTGAATTTTTTTAATATTTGTTTTCTTAAATAGTTTATTCATTATTATAATTCTGCTCCAAAAAAAGAATACTCGTATGGTTAAAGCCATAAAATAAGATTGGGATCATAGGCCCTTCAGTGCTAATTATTTCAGTGACTTATTTTGTTCTCATCTACCAGTTTCTTAGCCAGTAAGATGAAGGGTAATAAAAACTCTGTAACCAGTCTTTCTTGCAGAGATAGAGGACTGAGTTTCTCTAATTGAAATATCAGCAGAAATAGTAAAACATACAGGATAGCTTTCATTTTAATTGTTGCATAAAATCAGTTTATTAGAACAGCCATATAAAAATGATTAGCATGGTAATTTCTTTTTGTAAGAATGTAAGATTGATCTTTGATAATATTTTCAACAGTATACTGAGAGGGAAATTATTTTATAAAATATTTTTTAAACTTATTTATGACCAGTTTGTTTCACTTTTTCAAACTGAGTTTAAAATTATTAACTGATGGGAAATAAAAAGTAGTTGTAATATACAAATTCATTTCAAAATTTTATAAGCCAGTATCTACTTTGTTTCTTCACACTAATTTTTCATGTTTTCTTATGACTTTCTACATGTTATTTGTAAGACTCATTTTCCTGTATAAATCATTAAAGACTAAACATGTGAAATTTCATCTTTATGAATTTTGTTGTTCACAATTAAACACTTTAAAGAATTATAAAATCTTTAACCCCCAAAATGATCGACATTAATGCATTTTGTCAACATTTCTGCAAATTTTATTCATTTAAATTTGTTTGGTAAATTGGTTGTAAATTATTGTAGTACATTACCAATATAATAAAAGAACAAAAAAGGACACACTCCATTTTAAATTGTTTGCAATTTCATGTAATAACTAAAATATAGGTAAATAATTTTACATGAGTTATTATTAATATCTAGTAAAGCATTAGCATTTATAGACCTAATTTTTTCAGTGTGCCCTCAGAAATTTCATTGACTAAAAAAAAAAAAAAAAAAAAAAAAAAGAAATTTCATTGACTAACTAGAGAGTAGCTTTTAGGATAGTTGACGTTTCTATCCTACTATATGTCATTTTTGTACATGAAATTTAAGTCAATATACTTGTTGCTTATGTTAAATATATTAATCTTTAAGTATAGCTATAAGCCTTCATAAAGTAATGAATCACTTAACTATTAATGGCATTTCAGATCAGGTAGGCACTTAGTTTAAAATTGAGTTTAATATATATCAGGAAATAATGTTTAGTTATCAGCAGTTTCTAAAAGATCTTTTGTGCAAGCTAGCTTTTATATGAAACTATTTTAAAAAGATTTTATACATGGCATATGCCTTTTTAAATGTTGTAATAAGTTACCATTTGTTTTTTTATCTTTAGAAACAGTTTAAAAAATCTGTAGTTAATATTTGAGCAGTGCTTATGAAGGTTCCTAAGAGACTATATCCTTCAGAATTCTAAATTATTTCTGTGATTTTACCACCTTAATTATAATAAATATAGAAATAGCATTATATTGAATTTCACAAGAGATAAAATTTCTTTTCTCACTTTTTAAGCCCCATAATAATAAATACTTATGCATATTATATATATTAATCATATAACCTGCTTTTATTTTTTAAAGAATCATTCTTTTTTTGAGACTGTGTTACTAATGTATTATGTCTTTTAGTTATAATTGTATTTAACATAGAGAAAATTTCTTAAGTGCTCTTGTTTTTAGAAAAGAAGGAAATACATGCCTCTATTAACTTCTTTAGCACATTTATTGAATCTACTGTTTATTTTAATGCATTTTATTTTTCCTTTAAAATATTTATAGAGGGTATTTACAAATCTATGTTAGTTTAAATTTACATTTTAATTATTTAAGCATACAGAAAAGAACTGTTTCGTATTTTCCTAAATATAAAGTAAAGTATTCAATACCTATTTTGTTTTCAAGATTAAAAAATGAAGCTCCCACTAAGGAACAAGAACCTGTGTCTGAGGTAAATTTTGTTTTACTTGTACCTTAAAGGCTTATGTAGTTGAAAGTATTGTTCGTATAATTTTTAAAACATTTCAATTCATTGTGTAAACCTCAGTGACAATTATTGGCATGTTATCAGGAAAAAAATTGAGATTAGTTTTTGTCATTAGATATAAAAACATATAACCCTAAGCAAAATTTTGAGGTGTTTTTTATTTTACAAAAGCATCATATATTTTGCTTACCTGTTATTTGGTTCAACTAATGAGTTAATGGAGATAAATTTATCATTTAAAAATCCTGAAATCAATAAAATGTCAAACAGTTGACACATTGGAAAATTAGTCTTTCCACATTATTTTATTTTCTGAGACTTTAGAAAGATTTAACTAATACTTAAAATAGAAATATTTCAGGGGCCTTGGGTGGCTTAGTTGGTTAAGCATCTGACTCTTGGTTTCAGCTCAGGTCATGATCTCATGGGTCATGAGACTGAGCCCCTTGTGGAGCTCCTACTCAGGAGAAAGTCTGCTTAAGATTTTCTCCCTCTGCCCCTCCCCCAACTTGCATGTGCCTATGTGTGTGCATGCACACACATACTCTCTCTCAAATTAATCTTTGTAAAAAAAAAATAAATATTTTGAATATATATTAAATGTGTTTTAGCTTCTTAGGCCCTCTAAATATTATGCTCATGGGTTATTCTATAAATGTCACTTACTGGGCAGTCTAATGGATGTGTGTAGAAATAGTTTTGCTCAAGTACTTGTTTTCTTGATGTCAGGTTTTTTTTTTTTTAAATATTACAAAATATTCCAGGTCTCTTTCTGAGTATACTGAAGTGAAGCAGGTTCAGCATTTATCTTTTGAACAGCATATCCATATTGAACAGTGAAGAAGAGAAAGAAATCTAGGCAGAATTAGCCACCTTCTTCCAAGCAGCTTTCTTTTACATCACAGAAAGTTTTCTTTCGTTTGAAAGGTTTTTAACTACAAAAAGTTTAATAGATACAGGATTTTTGGTTATATGATTGTTCTTTTATAAGAAATTTTATTTATTTATTTGAGAGAGAGCAAGAGCAGGAGGAGAGGGAGGGGGAAGGAGAGGGGTAGTCGGAGAGGGGAGAGAGACTCCCTGCTGAACAGGAAGCCTGATGCGGAACTTAATCTCAGGACCCCTAGATCATGATCCAAGCTGAAGGCAGACGCTTAACTGACTGAGCCACCCAGGTGCCCTGGTTATAGGATTATTCTTGAATGAGTTTTGATAGTTTGTGGTTTTTAATATTGAATTTGTCCATATAGAATTGTTTGTACTGTTCTTTAATCTTTTAGTGTCTTGGAGTGCAGTGATAATTCTCTCATTCATTCTTGATGTTAATAGTTTGTGGGTTCTTTTTCCTATTGTCATATAATTTACTTTTATATAGGTTATAAAGAAAGAATACAATGTTACTGTTTTTGCTTTAGATAGTTATTTTTAAAGAAGTTAAAAGTTTTAAAAAATAACTGTATTCATCTTTGTTTTTACTATGTCCAGTGCTCTTCATTTCTTCATTAGCTCTCCATTTCTGTCTAGTATCACATTCCTTTTGCCTAAACAACTTCCTTTGATATGTTTTATGTTCCAGATCTACTGGTAATTAATTCTTGATGCCCTTTTCATTTAAAAATACCTTTGTTTTTCATTTTGAAAGATTTTTTTTTTTTGGTGTATGTAGAATTCTGGGTTGACAGCTTTATTTTCTTTCAGCAGTTTAAAGAAGTCATTTTATTGTCTCTTGGTTTGCATATTTTTTGACAAAATGTCTTACTGTAATTTTGATCTGTTTCTTCTATATATATATGTGTGTGATTGATATATATATATATATATATATATATATAGTGTCAAATTTTTTTGGTTGTCCTCAATATTTTATATTTTTCATCAGTTTGAGCATGGAGTGTTGAAGTCTGATTTGTTAATCCATTTGTTTATATGTTTATCTATTTGTTTATTTATTTGGGGTGTTTATCATGATTGGTGTTCTCTGAGCTGTCCTGTATCTTCTACTTTTGGGATTCCATTTTCCTAAATACTATACCATTTGATGTTAGTCCCCGTTCTTAGATGCCCTGTTTTAGTCTCCACCCTACCACACATTCTTTTTTTTGTTTTAGTTTGGGTAATTTCTATTTATTGACCTATCTTCAGTTTTCCATTTGTTTTCTCATTTGTGTCAGGTCTGCTGATGAGCCCATCAAAGGCATTTTTTGTACCTGTCATTGTGGGGTTTTTCTCCCCTAGCATTTGCTTTGATCATTGATTCTTATTATTTCTGACCCTCTGTTAAAATTTCCATTGTAGTCATGCATGTTGTCCTCCTATTTTCACCAAAGCATTTAACATATTAATAATAGTAATTTAAATCTTTCTGTCTGATAGTTCCAGTAGCGGGGTCATATCTGAGTCTGGTTCTCCTGACAGTCCATTCCCCCCGCCCCCTTGCTTTTTTGTGTGTTGCATAATGTTTGTTTGAAAGCAAGAAATTATTTGTAGGACTGAGATAAATAATATTTATATCTGAAAATGGGCATACTGTTTCTTGTGTTAGATCATTACTATGTGATTTGGTTTCACCTAGCAATGAGTTGATCTGAGTATCTGAGTTTTGGCTCTTGTTGCTATGGTTACCCTCAGTGTACTACCAGGTTCAATTCCTATAGTATTTCTTTGTGCTGAGGGTGGGTTATGTTGCTGGAGGTTTTTTCCCTCAGTGTTCTTGTTTCACACTTAGTTTTATCTCTCCCTGTGAGACTGAGCCTTAGAGAGTATGTCTTTCTCTCTCTCTCTCTCTCTCGCTCTCTCTTATGTGTATATATATATATATATATATATATATATATATACTCTTCCCTCTCTTCTAGTATATATATATATATATACACACTCTTCCCTCTCTTCTAGCAGTACTGTTGTTGCTTGTTATTTGGTGTTTGATAGCCTAGAGGTGGGTGGTAGGGAATGGGGTGATGTTCTCTGTTCTGGTTTAGCCTCACTCTTAATCCAGCTCTGTGTTCTGGGTCTTGAGAGTAGGATTTTTTCTTCATGCCCTAGCCACAGTTAGTCACCATTCCCTGGGGGCAACAGGGTTTACTTCTCTTCTTTCCAAATATGTAAAGGCATGAACAAAGAAAATTTATAAATCCATAATTTCATCACATCATCTATTGATTATTTTCTTATACATTCATACTTGACTAGAATAAGTCATCAAACTCTTACTTTCCTCTGATTGCCCTGTTTCATCTGTGTCAAATGAAACCACCTTTCATACAAAAGCCGAATTTCTTGTTTATTTTTTGTTAAAAGAAAAAAACATTACACTAAAAATTTAGCAAGCTACAAGCAGAGTTAAAGGAAGCCGTATTGACTGGAAGGCCACATAGAGCAATCTTGGTCCAGGTATTTCTTTCAGGAATATATGTGACATGGATAGTACTTCGAATAGATACAGGTATTTATTTTAGCTGCACCTCTGATATGGATACCACTTCAAGGATGGATAGCTTGAGTTAGTCTTCAAGATTTTGATCAGATACATTTGTTAGAATCAGTGTTATATATTTTCCTGGTCTCAGTCTTTTTCATTTCTATAGTTTTACATTTTCTCTTTGAAAATTAATTCCTTTTATATACTAGATTATAGTTGGAATTTGTATAATTTACTGGCTTCTGACATAGCCTCTGTTCTGCTGCTGTGTATTCTATATAATACAATAGTCCATTGCTACTGTTCTCTAACTGTATATATATATATATATATATATATATATATATATATATATATATATATATATATCATGAATCATCCCCTCCAGTTTCAGGATTAGTGTACTTTCATTATAACATAGGTAGGGAGTAATAGAGAGGAGTCAGGTACAGATGCCTTTTTTTTTTCTTAAATTTTAATTTAAATTCCACTTAGTTAACATATAGCGTAATATTAGTTTCAGGTGTACAAGATAGTGATTCAACACTTCCATACAACACCGAGTGCTCATCACAGCAAGTGCACTCCCTAATCCCCATCACCTGTTTTGCCCATCCCTCCACCCACCTCCCCTCTGGTAACCATCAGTTTGTTCTGTCTCATTAGGAATCTGTTTCTTGGTTTGCCTCCCCCTCTCTTTTTTTTTTTCCTCTTTGGTCATTTCACCATATGAGTGAAATCATATGGTATTTGTCTTTCTTGGACTGACTTATTTTGCTTTCCTTATTTTGCTTAGCAAAATACTCTCTAGTGCCATCCATGTTGTTTCAAATTGCAAGATTTCATCCTTTTTCATGGCTGAGTAATACTCCATTATATATGTTGTTTATGTATATAATCCTCTTTATTCATTAGTCGATGACACTTGAGCTCTTGCCATTATTTGTCTACTATAGATAATGCTGCTATAAACATCAGTGTACATGTATCCCTTTGAATTACTATTTTGTATTCTTTGGATAGATACCTAGTAGTGCAGTTGTTGGATGGTAGAGCAGTTCTATTTTTAACTTTTTACTCCATACTGTTCTCCAGAGTGGCTGCACCAGTTTCTTTCCCACTAACAGTACAAGATTCCCCTTTCTCCACATCCTTGCCACACCTGTTGTTTCTTGTGTTGTTGATTTTAGCCATTCAGACAGATGTGAGGTGATAATCTCATGGTAGTTTTGATTTGTATTTCCCTGATGATAAGTGATGTTGAGAATCTTTTCATTTGTCTGCTGGCCATCTGTATGTCCTCTTTGGAAAAATGTCTTTTCGTGTCTTCTGCCCATTTCCGAATTGGATTATTGATTTTTTGAGTGTTGAATTTCGTAAGTTCTTTATAAGTTTTGGATGCTAATCTGTATCAGATATGTCATTTGCAAATATCTTCTTCCATTTCATAGGTTGCCTTTTAGTTTAGTTGATTGTTTTCCTTCGCTGTGCAGAAGTTTTTTATTTCGATGAAGTCCTAATAGTTTATTTTTGCTTTTGTTGCTGTGGCCAATGTCAAAAAGGTTCTCTAGGATTTTAATGGTTTCCTGTCTCACATGTAGGTCTTTCATCCATTTTGAGTTTATGTTTGTGTGTGATGTTAAGGTGGTCCAGTTTCATTCTTTTCCATCTTTCTGTCCAGCTTTCCCAACATGATTTGTTGAAGAGACTATCTTTTTACCAGTGGATATTCTTTCCTGCTTTGTTGAAGATTAATTGACCATATAGTTGTGGGTTTATTCCTCGGCTTTCTACTCTGTTCCATTGATCTGTATCTGTTTTTGTGCCAGTACCACACTGTTTTGATAACTACAGCTTTGTAGTTTAACTTGAAGTTCAGAATTGTAATGCCTCCAGCATTGTTTCTCTTTTTCAAAATTGCTTTGGCTCTTCAGTGTCTTTTGTGGTTCCATACAGATTTAGGATTGTTTGTTCTAGTTCTGTGAAAAATGCTGTTGGTATTTGATAGGGATTGCATTAAATGTGGAGATTGCTTTGGGTAGTATAGACATTTTAAAACTATTTGTTTTTCTAATCCATGAACATGGCATGTCTTTCCATTTCTTTGTATCCTCTTTCAATTTCTTTCACTGGTGTTTTATAGTTTTCAGAGTGCAGATTTTTACCTCTTGGTTAGGTTTATTCCTAGGTATGTTACTATTTTTGGTGCATTTGTAAATGGGATTGATTACTTGTTTTGTCATTGTTTCTGGAAATTTTCTCTGACCCTCTGTTGCCTTTGCCCCTTTTGGTCTTTCCTTTTCACTTAAAGAGTCCCCTTTAGTATGTCTTGCAGGGCTGGATTAGTGGTCACAATTTCCTTTAGTTTTTGTCTTGAATCCCTTTATCTTTCCTCCTATTTTGAATGATAGCCTTACTGGATAGAGTATTCTTGGCTGCAGATATTTTGCATTCAGCTCTTTGAGTATATCATGCCACTTCCTTCTGTCTTACCAAACTTCTGTTGAGAAATCTCCAGCTAGCCTTGTGGATCTTCCCCTTCTAAGTTAAGGACTTCTTTAGTTGCTTTTACAATTTTTTTCTTTATTACCATATTATGCAAATTTAGTTACAATGTGTCTTGGTGTTGGCCTGCTTTTCTTTATTTTGATGGAGTTCTCTGTGCTTCCTACATGTGGATGTCTGTTTCCTTCCCCAGATTTAGAAGTTTTCAGCTATTATTTCCTCAAATAAATTTTCTGCCCCTTTTTTCTCTCTCCTTCTTTTGGGGCTCCTATAATACTAATGTTATTATGCTATCATAATTACTATATATGTTCCCTAAGTCTGCTCTCATTTCCCATAATTCTTCTTTCTCTGTCGTTCAGCTTCATTATTTTCCATTTTTTCCCCTTCTTTGTCACTAATTCATCCCCCTACTTCTTTTAGCCTGCTGTTCCCTGCGTCAAGCCTATTTCCAATCTCATTTATTGTCTTCATCTCTGATTGATTCTTTTGTAACTCTTTTATCTGTGTGGTAAGAGTCTCTCTGATGTCTTCTATTCTTTTCTCAAGCCCAGTGAGTATCCTAATGATTGTTGCTTTAAATTCTCCATCAGACATGTTGCTTACATCTTTTCACTTAGATCTTTGGCTGGGCCTTATCTTGTTCTTTGATTTGGGATAAATTCCTCTGTTTAAGCATTTATCTGATTCTCCTGGTATGTAATTTTCTGTTGTTCGCAATCATAAAATTTTCGTACAAATATTTATGTACACCTATTTGATTGTTAAATACTATGTTTAACTGTATGTATTAATTAAAAATAAATATAGTGAAAATGTATACCAAAGATTTTTAAAAACAAATATGGTATAAGAAGTCAAGTAGTACATTGTTCAGAAGATGAAAAATACAAGTAAAAAATAATGAGAATTATAGGACACTATAATTAGGCTAGAAAAGTTAGGCTAGAAAAATTTTCCAGCTACTGAAAATTATGAAGTCTTTAACATTGACACTATTAGAATAGAATTACTAGGAAATTCAGAGTTAAAAACTTTTCTTTGCATTGTGAAGAAAAGATAAAATGGAAATGTTCAAAGTCTCAGAAGCTAGTGATTATAAGTATGAGCAAGAAAATAAGGTGTCTTTTGAAATAAGTTTAATTCTTCATTGTGGCCATCTATTTCTAATATAATAAAAATGTTCTTAATAGAGCATTGGCCTATCCAAGGACAAGATTTTAGAGTATCTGTTTTACATGGTGAGCAAAAATTTTCAAAAAATGGATCTTTTTTTAAAAAAAAAAAAGGTCTGACATTGAGTTGGTCCATTGTGACTGGCTCATTTATTCCAAAGAATCCTTACTTTTGTTCCCTGTGCATATACTTTTTAGCAATAATACAATATAATTAATTTTTTGCAGCTCAGAAAGTTCTTTCAAGGATTAGAAAAATTTGAAAAGAATTTGTAATTACAGAAATTCCTTATTCCAGCTTAATGCTTTTTAAAAATGGAAGTATTTTTAAACATATCTTCAAACTGATAGTTTAATAGATGATGTCTTACAGAATGTGATAAAATATGTATCAGTGATGTTAAATGTGTGCTTTATACAAAATTATTTCTCTCTTAGAGGACCATGGGAAACTATTGTTTCTGCATTCACTTGAACTTATAGGAGCTTATAATCATACAGCTAGTCATTAAAAAGGATTCTGTTTTGTCTAGTAAAGTTTTAAAAATGTGTAATTCTATATTAGCAATCATGTTAAATCTGAAATACTATGGAGAATAAAAAAATACATGTTCTTATTCTTTGTAATATATTTCCTTATGAATAAATGTGTCTGATGATTAGGTATATTTACATTAAAATGATATCATTGTAAGGGGAGAGTTTTATTTGACTTGATTGAAACAAAAGGAAGGAAAAACTGGACAATTTTATCTCAATAAAACAGTTTTTGTTTTAAAGAAAAAGTAGATATAGTCAAGCTTATGAAACTTGATAAGTTAGAAAAAGATTATTTAAAAATTGTCCTGGCCAGGGATATGATAATGGGGCAGATTTGGCAAATGTATACAAGGGCATATAAGCCAGTATTTCTCCCAAGAAACAATTATGCCAAATTTGTGCCTTGCTCAGCTCATAATTATAAAATACTTCATCTGTGAATTCAAATATGATTATCTTTTTTTTTAATCTTTTTTAGTATTGTAGAAAGGATATGTATTTTGGGAGTGGGGTAATTCAAAAGCAGATGGAACATTCTTGTCTATTCTAAAATTAAAATCACATATAGATATAGGCATCAAGATTAAATGCACTTGATACACTTTGCATACAAATTAAAGATGTTTATCAAATAAGAAAATATGTATCAAAAGATATATCAAAATTATGTTGGACTCAAGAGCTTCTTGGTACAAATATATTAGATTTTTACACAAATTATCTGTATGGGATGATATCTTGAACAAAGTAGCAAGAATTAATAAAACTCTGCAATCAGAAAAATGACCATAAATAAAACTACATGCTTAATAAAAGGCCTGTCCCTTAGCTTACAACAAATGAAACTAATTTTAAAAGTGTGTTCAGTGAATATAAAACTTGAGCAAGAGAGGTGAATATTCACATGAATTTCAAAATTAGATTAAAATAAATTAGAAATGTATAAATCAATGAGTGAGAGTATTGATTTTTATAGGGAACGCGTGCTTATTGAATAGACACTGAGATTATTAATGTGTTAGCTTCATATTTGAAATATATATATGAAAAATTTAATGAAGTCCTCAGATTTTGAATTTTTAAACTGGAAAAAGTTATTTTCTATAAATTACATTGATTTACAAAAAGCAGCCACTGACTCCATTCTTAAATATCTTAATGAGCTAAGTTTTATAGAAATTTCATGAGAATAGCTTATCACAATATCAACAAATTGTAAAATTAAATTAAGAACTGCATTTAGTTAATCAATTAACAAAATGTTATCAGAACATTAAAACAATACTAGCCACAGTAACATCCTGTAAAAGATACTTCAGTAAGCTGAAGTTAGTTTTAAATTATTTAAAATTGTCACTTGTCAAGAGAAATTGGTAAACATGACTATTTGCTTATTTGAAAACAAGATAGGAAAAGAAATACATTTGAAAGTATTGATACATGTGCTTCCCTTAAAGCCAGTAAAATGAAATAATAAATTCTGGTTTTGGTAGAAGTGTTTAAACTTCAATTACTTTTGTGAGTTCAATACACCTGCTTTTCAATTTTTCAATTAATATTTTGGGAAAAAAATATTCTGGGCTTCTGGGAAAATGACAGAGTAGAAAGCACCAGGAATCTATCTTCTCACCTAGACAAGTTACATTGGCAGTTACATCTCTACCATGTAACTATAGGCATACCTCACAGGTATTTGCAGGTTTGGTTCCAGATACTTCAATAAAGCAAATATTTCAATAAAGCAAGTAAGGTGAACTTTTTGGTTTTCCAGTGCATATAAAAGTTATGTTTACACTATACTACAGTCTATTAAGTATGCAAAATCATTACATATAAAAGAACAATGTACATAACCTTTATTAAAAATACTCTGTTACCAAAAAATGCTGACTATTGTCAGAGCTTTTAGCAAGCAGTAATAGTTTTGCTGGTGAAAAGTCTTGCCTCCATGTTGATGGCTACTGGCTGATTAATAGAACTTTTTTCAGAATTGGAGTCAACCCTCTTAAACTCTGCCACTGCTTTATCAATGAAGTTTGTGTAATATTCTGAATCTTTTGTTGTCATTTCAACAGTCTTTACAGCATCTTCACCAGGAGTAGATTCCATCTCAAGAAACCACTTTTTTGTTCATCCATAAGAAGCAACACCTCAACCATTAGTTTTATCATGAGACTGCAGCAATTCAGTCCCATCTTCAGGCTCTACTTCTAATTCTAGTTCTCTTGCTATTTCTACCACACCTGCAGTTCCTTCTTCCACTGAAGTCTTGAACTCCTCAGTGACCCATAAGGGTTGGAATCAACTTCTTGCAAACTCCCATTCATGTTGATATTTTGAATCCTTCCCATGAATCATGGATTTTCTTAATGGCATCTGGAATGATGAATCCTTTCCAGAAGGTTTTTGGTTGACTTTACACAGATCCACCAGAAGAACCACTATGTATAAGCAGCTGTAATCATAATAAATGTATTTCTGAAATAATAAGACTTGAAAGTTGAAATTATCCCTTGGTTCAGGGCTATAGGATGGATGCTGTGTGAGCAGGAATGAAAACATTATTACTCTCACTGTATATCTCCATTAGAGCTCTTGGGTGGCCAAGTGCATTGTCAGTGAACAGTAATATTTTAAAAGGAATCTTTTTTTTTTCTGAGCAGTAGGTCTCAACAGTGGGCTCAAAACATTCAGTGAACTAAGTATTAAACATATATGCTGTCATCCAGGCTTGGATGGCACCAAGGATGCCATAAATCTTCAATTTGTAAAATAAAAGGCAGTATTTGTGATGTGCAGTAAAATGGAATATTTCTGTATTTTGGAATTCTAGAGTCTGTTGAATGCCTGCAACTTGCAGGGGAAGACTTGGGCAGTATGTTGCAATCAATATCACTCAATTTAAGCATTCAGCACAGTGGCAGCTACCCATCCCCTACCCTCAGCCACGTGACAGGCAGCTGTGCACACGTTCCTGGAGCATCTTGCACACAGCTTATGGGACCAGACTGGCCAAAAATGGTACCACCTTCCAAATATTAAGGATCTGTTCTGTTGTCACTAATTGATGCTTCTCACTACAGCATTCCACAGAAGTGGGCACATTGTTGTTACAGCTCTCCTCATTGTTGCAAGCCCCTCCCTTTATAATTGATGTGACTTCCAGGGGATTTAAAGGTACAGTGCCCTTTTTTTCCCCCTTAATTTTTTGCTTTTTCCCCTTTCAGAAGCCTGACATTAAAGACTAGGACATTCAGCAACAATCACATATATGGGTTAAATATGGGTTGTACTTGCCCAGAGAAAAGCTCAGAATAGACCTGAGAAAATCTTAGGTTTACATCT
The DNA here is from genome assembly GCF_048164855.1 of Canis lupus baileyi. Taxonomy (NCBI): domain Eukaryota; kingdom Metazoa; phylum Chordata; class Mammalia; order Carnivora; family Canidae; genus Canis; species Canis lupus. Next base: position 25,210,783 of record NC_132869.1, on the reverse strand, counting down.
CATGTTTATCTCAGCAACAGAGGAAGCTTAGAACAATCAATGAAACAAAAATAGCAAAAACATCAGACATTGGGTAGGGGTATAATCTGATTTGCAGAGATACTACATTATTAGTTTCAAATGCCCAGTGTTCAATGGAAATATCACAAGACACACCAAAACAGTCAAGTGGCCCATTCAAAGGAAAAAAATATCAATAGAAACTGGTCCTGAAGACCTAATGGCAGATATACTAGACAAAGACTTTAAAACAACTATTTTAAAGATGCCCAGTGAACAAAAGGAATATGTGGGGAAAGTCAAGAAAACAATATCATAATAAAATGGGAATATTAAAGAGAGAAAATCTGAAAAATAACCAAAAGGACATTCTGGGGCTGAAATGTACATTACCTGCAAATGAAAATTCATTAGGAGGACTCAAAGGAAAGTCTGAGCAGACAGAAGAAAAGAAATCAGCAAACTTGGAAGACAGAACAATGGAAAGTAGTGAGTCTGAGGAACAGAAAGGATTGAGGAAACCATGAACAGACCCTAAGGCAGTTGGAGCCAATCATTAAGCAGACCAACATACATATTATGGGAATCCCAGAGAATATTTGACAGAGACAAAGATAGACATAAAGAAATAATGACTGAAAACTTCCTAAATTTGATGAAACACATGAATGTAAACATCACGAAGCACAGTGAATTCCAAGTAAGAAATAAAAAAGACCCACTCTGAGACCCATTATAATCAAACTCCTGAGAGGGCAAAGAATCTTGAAAGTAGCAAGAGAAGCAAATCATCACATGCAGATGATTCTCAATAAGATTATCAACAGATTTCTCATCAGAATCTTTGGAGGCCAAAAGGCTGTGGACCAATATATTCAAAGTACTAAAAGAAAAAAATTCAGTAATTTTAGATCTGTTAAAACTATCCTTCAAAAGTAAGATATTCTGACATAAAACCTAAGAGAGTTTGTGACCACTAGGTCTGCCCTGCAAGAAATCCTCAAGGAGTCCTGTATGGTGAAATGAAAGGACAGTACATGGTAACTCCAAGATATATGGAGAAATAAAGGTAAGTACATGGGCAATTATAAAAAATAGTATTATTATAACAGTGCTTCATAACTATTTTTTATTTTCTACATGAATTAAGAGACAGATTCGTTAAAAGAAAAAAATAGTGTAAAGCTAGCATTACTATAACTTTGATTTCCAACTCCAAATCTTGTTTTCTACATAATTTAAGAAACGAATGCACTTAAAATAATTACCAGATTATGTCTGGATACACAGTTTATAAAGATATAATTTTGTGACAACAGCCCAAAGGGGGGGTGGGGGTGGAGCTGCAGAGCAAAGTTTTTGTTATGTTACTGAAGTTAAGCTGGTATAAAATCAAATTAGAGTGTGACAGCCTTAGAATGTTAGATGTAATTCCCATGGTAACTGCACAAAAAAATAAGTATACACCAAGGAAGTGAGAAAAGAATTTAAACATTTCATCACAATCAACAAACACAGTTTCCTCCACAGTTAGTGGAGGAAATGTGTGCCAAAAGTTATAAGGCATATAAAAAATAATACAATGACAGATATAAGTTCCTCCTTATCAATAATTAATTTAAATGTAAATGGATTAAACTCTCCAATTGTAAGACAGATGTTGGCAGAATGGATAAAGACACAGGATCCAACTGCATGCAGTCTATGGGAGACTCGCTTGAGATCTAAAGAGATAAGTTAAAATGAAAGAATAAAAAGATAATCCAGGCAAATAATAATCAAGAGGGAGCATGGGTGTCTTTACTAATATCAGACAAAAATAGGCTAAATGAAAAAAAAGTTACTAGAAAGAAAGACATTATATATGCATATAAATTTCAATACAGCAGGAAGATATAACAATCATATGTTTGTGTACCTATGACAAATCACCTAAATAAATGAGACAATTGAAGGGAAGAATTGACTGTTCTACAATACAAGTGTAGTCTTCAATACCCCACTTAAAATAATGGAGAGAACAATCAGATGTCAGTAAGGAAAGCTTAATAAGCCAACTAGATTTAACAGACATTTAGAGCTAGATTTAGCTCTACCCAGAAACAATAATTAGTCAAGAAAAAGAAACAAAAGGCAACCAAATTGAAAAAAGAAAGTAAAATTATCCTGTTTATGTAGAAACTGAAGAAAATCTTATTAGAACTAATAAATGAATTCAGCAAAGTCGTAGGATACAAAGTCAATACACAAAAATCAGTTGCATTTCTGTATTCATGGAACAGTCTGAAAAGGAACTTATAAAAATAATTCTATTTATGGTAGCATCAAAAAGAATGAAATAGGAATTAACCAGGGGAAAAAAGACTTGTAAAATAAGACTATATAATCTTACTGAAAGAAATTAAAACATAAATAAATGGAAACACAGCCCATGTTCACAGATTGGAAGACTTAATATTTCTAAAATGCCCATACCACCCAAATGAATCTACAGATTTATTGCAATCCATACAAAAATCCTAAAGAATTTTTTTTTACCTTTGTAGAAATAGAAAATCCCATCCTAAAATTTATATAGAATCTCAAGGAGCCTCAAGTAGCTAAAACAATTTTGAAAAAGAAAAGCAAAACTGGAGGAGTCACACTGATTTAGAACTTACTGCAGAGCTACAGAAATCAAAACAATGTAGTATTGGCATAAAGACAGACACATAGACTAGTGGAATAGAATAAAGAGTCTAGAAATAAAGACTCAAATATAGGGTGAAATGATTTTTGACAAGACGACTAAGACCAATGAGGAAAGGACAGTCTTTTCAATAAGCAGTGCTGGGAAAACTGGATATCCACATGGAAAAGAATGAAGTTGGACCCTTACCTAACACTGCATACAAACATAAACTAAAATTGGGTCAAATACCTTAATGTAAGACTGAAAACAATAACATTCTTAGAAAAAAGCAAGATAGACACTTCATGGACATTGGACAATGATTTCTTGGTTATCACACCAAAGGCACGTTAAGGGGGAAAAAAAGACTAATTATAATTAGATTCATGAAAATTTTTAAATTTTGTACATCAGATACACTATCCACAGAATAAAAAGATAACCTACAAAAGGAAGAAAATATTTGCAAATCATATATCTGATAAGGGGTTAATATTCAGAATATTTAAAGGACTCTTAAAACTCAATAACAAAAAATAACTCAATTAAAAAATGGGTAAAGGACTTGAACAGAGTTTTCTCCAAAGAAGATATATACATAGCCAATAAGATGAAAAGATATGCAATAATACTAATTATTAAAGAAATGCAAATAAAAACTACAATGAAATACCACCTCATACCTGTTAGGATGGTACTATTTAAAGAAAAAATAAAACAGAAGACAAGTATTGACAAGGATGTAGAGAAGTTGGAACCCTTGTGTGCTGTTAGTGGGAATGTAGAATGATACAACCACTGTGGAAAACACTTTGGGGCTCTTCAAAAGAAAAAATACATATGATTCAGCAATTCTACTTCTCAGTATTCCCAAAAGAATTGAAAACAAAGAGTAAAGGAGATATTTGTACACTCATTTTCATAGCGGCATTATTTGCAATAGCTAAGATACGGAAGTAAACCAAGTATCCATCTATAGATGAATGAATAGGCAAAATGTGATTTAAACATACGATGGAATCGTTCAGCTGTGAAAAGGAAGGAAATTTTGCAGTATGCTACAACATGGATAAGCCTTAAATGCATTATGCTAAATTAATCAGTCATAGAAAGACCTACAGTATGATTCCCCTTATATGAGGTTCTTAGTATAGTCAGAATCATAAAGACAGAGTATACTGGTGATGTTCAGGGACTGAGGGGAAGAGGAGAATGTGGAGTTAATTGTTTAATGAGTAGAGAATTATAGTTTTACAAGATGAAAGAAGTTATGGGGATGGATGGTGGTGATGGTCACACAACAATGTGAACGTATTCAGGACCACTAAACTGTACGCTTAAAAGTGGTTATGATGGTAAATTTTATGTGTATTTTACCACAATAAAAAAACACAAAAATAAGGATATGTATTTTTCCTTCTATCTCAGGTTCCAGTGGGCTTGGCATAGCACTGACCTCAGTATAGTTACAATTTTTGAGACTTTTTTATGTATTGAGCCAGGAAGTACTACTATGATTTTTTTTCCTTTATCTTAATTTTGCAGAGTTAAACAATATATATCTTTACTCATTTGTTTAGTTTTCTACATGCCTAATGCTGTTTTTTTTTAATGTTGCAATTATTTTTGTCTAATATTTGGAAGTATTTTTTCCAAATGTTCACACACATCAAAAGAAATTGTTGGAGACAATTTCTGATATCTCCTCTCAGATCTCCTTCAGTTTAAACTAGTTGACCTCTAAGCCTGGTGCATAGATTTTCCTTTGCTACTTAATTGTATTGGATATTCTATTTTCTGAACTAGGAGTTCCTTTTTTCTTGGTTTACTTCCTATTTTGATAAAACATGTTCTCTAACAACTTTTGTCATTCCTTGCATATTTTAAACTGTATTTACATAAATAATAGTTTGGTTAAAGTACATGGAAATCATTTTTCCTGTGCAGTTTTACAAGTATTATTTTTGATAAATCTGATGCCATTCTTGCTCCAGTTTCTTTTCATTTTGGTACTTTTGTTCTTTTTGGCAACTTTAATGATTATCTCTATTTCTGGTGTTTTGAAATTTCATGATATGTTCTCCAGTCATCCTTTTTTCTTTCATTATGGTGGGCATTTAATAAGCCTTTGTAATTTGGATGTTTGGGGAAGTTTTCTTGTATTAGTTCTTTGGTAAATTTTCGCTTTTCTTTGTTCATTCTCTCTCTCTCTCTCTCTCTCTCTCTCTCTCAATTCATTGATGTGACACTATTTCTTGTGTTCACTCCTTTAATTGTATGGTATTTTCTTTCTTGCCTTCCAACTTTTTGTCTTTTTCATTCAATCTTTTTAAAAAGATTTTCTAAACTTATTTGTCATATATTTAATTTTGAAGAGCTCTTTAGTATTTTTATTCTTCAATTGCTCTCTTCATAATTTTTTTTCTTGTTTAGTGGATGTAATAACATACTTCTTTGGGGATATTAAGTGTATATTTTCTTTCCTCTTGTTTCCCAGCAATGCCTCTGATATCTATCTCCTAGCTCCTTTTTAAAATGCCCTTTCTATTTATTTTATTATTTCTGATGTTAAAAGATGTCTTCAGAGGTGCCTTGGTAGCTCAGTTGGTTAAGTGTCTGACTCTTGGTTTCAGCTCAGGTCATGATATCATGGTTGTGAGATTAAGCTCCAAGTCACGCTCTGCGTTTAGCACAGAGTCTGCTTCAGATTCTCTCTCCCTCTCCCTCTAGTTCTCTCTCTCTCTCTCTCAAATAAATAATAAAATATTTTTTAAAAAATTAAAAAATAAAGGATGTCTTCAATGGTATGGTGATCTTTGGCTGCTGATACACTAAATAGTGAAGCACTACAGAGTTCATTGAAAGCTTGTTGTTGAATGGGAACAAGGTTGCCTTATATAGTCATACAAGTTGTGCACTGCAGAAATCCAAAGGATACTATTTACATACACTCTCAAAAAGTATTAGATTTACATATTAGAAATTAAAAATGAGATCTAAAAACTGTTGTAACTTAAAAATCAAACTAATAAACCTCCTATATAGTTCCATAAATAACATTTTTCTGAAAAATAACTATTTACTATAACAACACAAGAAATTTAGTTAGAAGACTGGTATTGTTTTATCCTTTTACATATCTTTGTAATGTCTAAGTAGAAGAAAACTGGATTCTCATGTTTCAGCATTCAGTCTATCATGATATGTTATTATGGTTGAAATATATGAAGAATATCCAGCCTTACCTAGTACTTTTCAAATAATTGTGATTTTTTTGATACTACATCAAAAATAGACAAGTGGAAGTTTTCTTAAAGGCTTTTTGCAATGTAGAATCTGATTCCATATCAAAGTTATTATGCTTTGATACATTAAAATCTATTGCTCTCTCTTACACTTTGATTGGACCTTTTATTCATGCATGATTTTGTAACATCATAGATTAGTCATTTGAAAAATATTAGTTCACTGAGTTACATAGATCATGCAAGTGTTGACATGTTTATGTATAACATCAAGTCATTCATTAATATTAGCATTAATCTAATCAATGCTAAATACAAGTTTTCCTAAAATTTAATATTTGTCTGAATTTTATTGCTGGCAATAATCACTGTCAGTTATCTTTGATGTGATAGGCTCAGTTTGTCAATTTTCAAGAAAACATCTCCTAAATAACCAAGTCTAAATATTCATAGTTTGACAGTCATCCTTTAAAATAAAAATGATGTTCTGTGAAAAATCTTTGCCAAAGTTCAGCTTACAACTCCATCATAGACCCAAGTGTTTCAGTATACAACAGCAGTGCTTTATGCATACTTCCTATTTTATCACACAGAATATTCAAAAGACATGAACTCAAAGATTGATATTTAATAAAGTGAATTTTACTGCTGGTGTTTGCCAGTAAAAACTACAGTCATTACTAGAATAGTTTTGGTTCAATGCCACTTCCTTGATTCATGTTAAGATGCCAGCATATTTGTTCACTACTGCTTTTGTACCAAGAATTCTAACTTCACCTGCCTCCTGAAAGTGTCTTGGAGGTCCGAGGTGTCTGCGCAACACACTTGGAGAATTGCTGACATGGATTAAAATGTGAAGGTTAGTTAATCCTCCTGGATTCATGCTCTGCACAATCTGCACAGTCTGTATGGGGATTGTTTAGACTTCATCATAGGAAAATCAGATGCTGAGCTGACTGATTCTTTGCTGAGGAAGATGCTTTCAAAGTCATTATGGGAAATCTTATCTGTCTTGAGGCTGATAATTTTCTCCAAAGAAGAATCTTCTAGATTCCAGCTGTTGGTGGTAGAGTGAAGACTGATTCCTCTAGCTGCTGGCATTCTAGGAGCCAGGCAGGAAGAACTGTGGGGACCTTTATTCAGTTTATGGACTTTGACTAATTTTTTCTGTTTTCTCCCAGTTCCTCATGGCTGCCCTTTGCCATTCCTGGTGTTCATAAGTCTAAATTGTCTCTAGGTCAGAAAGTTAACTTTTAGCCCTTATGGTACAGGAAATGATAAGTATCTGTTGTGAGTTAGGGAAAGAGCAGTTAGAGATCTCAGCAGTCCTTGTGCTTTATTTTTATATATGTACTGGATCTTGTACTGAATTCCTCCAAATACCAGATTGCTTCAGTTCTCTGGGCAAATTGATGCCTTTCTCCTTGCACTGCCCTGCTCAGATAATTTAATTATAACTTCTTGCATGCTGCAAAGTCAACTTCTCCAGCCACTTTCCATCTAAAAATTTGTTGACATCTCATTGACGATCATTATGCTTTGGTGGTTTTTGGTTTTTTTTTGTTTGTTTGTTTTTTTTTTTTTTTTTTTGGTCTTTATGAATGAAAATGTTTTATGTCTGCCTCATTTTAGCAGGGTTTTAGGAGAGTAAAAAAACACAAATGTATGTGATCAGTATACTATTATCAATTTCACAGGCCTCAATCACTATAGTTAAGTGCTAGACCTAGATTGGAGTCTTCACCATTTATTGTGGTTATTGCCTGTGATTCTCTACTTAACCTACATAGTTATATTTCTTATTATAAAAATGGAGTTAAAAAATGGAGTTGAAAATGTCTATTAGTATTAAATGAGACAGTGTAAAGCTCTTAACATACTATCTCATGCACCGTATGTGCTTAATAATTGATAATTGTTATAAACTATTAGGCTGGCCTCTGGCTTACTAAAGTTTTACTGTATTCTTTTCTTCCTATAAAACATTTCAAGTAAGCAAAATATTTAATTTGTCTATCAACTCATACTACTTGGTTTGACAATGGAAGGGTTAACATCACTCCAAATATGAAATTGTAATTTCAGATATGTTTCATATGTTTATATTTAATATGTTTGTATAAAATATTTTGTATACAACTTGTTACTCAAATTCAAATTGTGTTTTACTGGTTTTATATTCAAGTAATTGTCATTATAGTGCATATTTTACACAGAGTCTAAGAAAAGCAGGTATTATTATAACTGGATAACTGCTTTATGATCTTAATTCAGAAACTTCTGGTATACTGAAATTCTTAAAGGTATTTTTTAAAGATTTTTTTAAACTCTGCTTTTGATTTAAAAAATTATTATAATATGTACCTCAATTAATAAATTGTTTTTCTATTTCTTTGCTATATTAGGTTGCACATTTAAGTTCCTTTAATCCAGAAAGTTTAGTATAATTAAAGTAGTTTAAGCTTAACTATGAATATAAAAGAAACATATTCTTAATCATTTCAGGAAATTGCAAGACCTAATATGGCTGAAGGAGAAAAAGAAACATCAAATTCTGAAAGGTAAATATAAGGAAAAATTGAATCTCTTGAAATTGAAGTATATAAAAAGATAATACTTGACCTACATTATTTTGGTTAATTGAGATTTTATTTTGTTATTTTAGATTTAGTTAAAATAAAAATTTGAAATTTTAATACAATAAAAACATACTGAAGATCCTTAGTTTTGAAATCTTTAAACATCTTTTAAACATCTGATTGTTGGCTCAGCAGTTAAGCGTCTGCCTTCAGCTCAGGGTGTGATCCTCAAGTCCCGGGATTGAGTCCCACATCGGGCTTCCTGCATGGAGCCTGCTTCTCCCTCTGCCTAAGTCTCTCCCTCTCTATCTCTCTATGTCTCTCATGAATAAATAAATAAAATCTTTTTTTTTAATAAATAAATAAACATCTTATAGTTGTTAAATTTTTAAAAAGTACTTACTAGTAAATACAATGTTAACAGATTTTAATTGCCCTTATTAAACAGTTACAGAATCCTACAAGTTACAAGATGGGGACAATTTTTGCAAACAGCTAATCTTAAAATCTTTTTTCCTAAAGTATTTTCAAAAGCTATAAAGCTCATTCTGTGGTGGGACCTTAACATAAAAGTTTCAAACTTCAGGTATTGGCTTTAAAAAATTTAATGCTCTGATCAACACTAAAAACCACAAGACATTTTTTCTTTCAAGATTTTATTTAAATTCAAGTTTTTTAACATGTAGTATAGTATTCGTTTCAGGGGTAGAACTTAGTGATTCATCACTTGCATATAACACCTAGTACTCATCCTTTCAAGTGCCCTCCTTAATGCCCATCACCCATTTATGCCATTTCTCCATCAACCCTGTTTTTCCCCTATAGTTAAGAGTTTTGTATGGTTTGCCTCCCTCTCTGTTTTTATCTTATTTTAGAAACTTTCTTAGCAAAAGAAAATCTAACATTCTAATTAGAACTTAATTTCTATAGATAAAGATAATTTTGTCTTTTAAATTAAGTAATTTCCTCATGTCTGTCTTTATGCTGTGTATTTTACAGCTATACAGCATAAGGTGTAGGGTGCTTGTTAACCAAATGAGATTAATTAATCTATTGACCCTGAAAAGAAAATTATGGAATAATGCCTTGTGAAGATGTCTCTTAGACTTTACTAGAAAAATGATCTAGCCCTTTCTTCACCTAGAATTTGGGGGCAGAGGGAGTGGTTAACAAAAATTCAGCAAAGGAATTAGAAAAAGCAGACTAATCACCTCTCTATAATTTAAATTTTTCTATAAATTGTAGTTAGTTCAATAAAATCTGAACAAAAATAATAGTTATGTAAATTTAAATGAGGAAAATGTTGTAATTGTTTGCAGATGGTGTAACTGACCTATAAGATCCAAGAAAATGAGCTAAGAATGAAATTAATGAGAGTATTAATTAAGGTAGGTTGGTACAAAAATCTGAATCTTTCAGTATACCAATAACATATGATTATAAAATATAATGGACAAAAGAGTTAATTCACAATAACAACAAAAAAGAGAAATGTGCAGGATCCAAATGAAGAAAAATGAAAACTTACTGTGATAGGAAATAACTAATGTGTGATAAGCCATTTCCAAATTAATTTATAAGTTTAATAATGAATATTTAGTTTAAAAAATCCTAATGGGATTTGGTTTGGAAACCAACGATGTTTAAAAGAAGATTTATATTTTTCTATTTACTACCCTGATGTATTTACTTGAGAGAGAGCAACTACAAGTTGGAGGGGTAGTGGGAGAGGGAGAAGCAGACTCCCCACTGAGCAGAGAGCACAACATGGGGCTCAATCTCAGGACCCCAGGATCATGACCTGAGCCCAAGGTAGATGTTTAACTAACTGAGCCACCCAGGCACCCCTCTGTATTTGCTATTTAAACATTGTTTTTATGAACATCCTTGTACAAATGTCTTTTACATTTTTAAACTATTAAACTTAGAAAAGTAGTGGAAAGTAAGTGATTTGCTCTATTAAATAATAAAGTACATTGTTAGTCTATAATTGGTAAGACTAGGTGGTATTGGCCCAAGAATAATCTAAAGACAGATTAGAACAAAATAAGTAGCAGACTTATTTAACTTGATAAATATAAATTAATAAATAATAAATGACCATTTGGTAACATTGCTTTGATATTTTGTTAATTCATTCAGAAAAAGTCCAAATTTCAGGTTGGATTAATAGAAGAAATAAGATACCTGTAATCACTAAACTTATTTTTAGTGATATAAGTATTGTAACAGATAAGGAGCTGGAGACCCTCTTTAATATACTGTTTCTAATTTTTTATGATTCACTATGTAGCTTCTGTTAACGTGCCAGGGTAAGAGTGAACACATAGACACACTCATATACACATGAACATTTATGTTTACAAACACATATATTTATGTATGTATGAATATTGTATATTTACATATTTTTAGGCATGTTTTTGTTTTTTAAGTTAGAATGTTAAAAATTAGAGAAATGTTTATGAATGCTTACTTGATTTTGCATAGGGAGGGACATTCTAGGAGGATATATAATCATTTTAAAAAGTTTTTTCCAAATATATTTATTTCTTATTTAAAGTAATCATACAAGTTAATAAGAATGCATAGATTTTAAAGACAGGCAAGGGTGTGAACAGATAAAAGTAATGATTACCAGGACTAAAACCAGTTTTGATAGATTACCCAGGTCTCTTTTTAAGATGTGACTCTGGAGTTTCTCACTCTCTTGCCTAAGAAAATGGCCACTCCTAAACTGTAACATGACAAGGACTTGGGACCTGGATTATTTTCTTCCTTTTTGGCGATTTTTTTAAGAGCATGTCTTTATTTTGATAGCATTCAAATACATTGTGTTATGAAGGAATAGTTAATAAATGGTTTTATTTTTTCAGTAAACAAGATAAAGCTTCAGAGGAAGAAAAAAATGGATGTGATACAAATTCATTTGAAGGCTCATTAGCAACAAAAAGTGAAGAAAGCATAACAGTTTCAAATAAGGAAAATGATACCTGTCTTGAAGACCAGAAAACTGGGTTAAAGAATATCTTCAGTCATGATTCAAATATTGATGCAGATAAAGTAGAAAAGGAAAAACAAATAGAGCACATTTGTCAGAAAACAGAGTTGAAGATGTGTCAGAGTTCAGGGAACATAATTTCATGTGATCAGATTGAAGATTCCAACTCCAGTGAAACTAGGTTTTCTTCAAAGAATATTAAGGATTTGCGGTTAACATCTGCTGATGTTAGCATTGATCAGTTTTTGAGAAAAAGAGATGAACCTGAATCTGTTAGTTCTGATGTTAGTGAGCAAGGCAGTATTCATTTAGAACCTTTGACTCCATCAGAGGTACTTGAGTACGAAGCCACAGAAATTCTTCAGAAAGGTAGTGGTGATCCTTCAGCCAAGACTGACGAAGTAGTGTCTGATCAAACTGACAGTGTTCCCGGAGAAAATAGCCCTAGCACAAAAGAGACAACAGTAGACCTGGCAGATGAAAAAGAAAGAAGTTGAAATGTATTAGTCATTCTAAGTTTAATGTACCAACGGTAAGAACATTTGGAGCAGTGCTATCAGATGAGGTCAGTGGTGCTGTTACATAAGAGTTCAGAAAGAGAAAAATGCGAAGGAAGTCATTCATACACACTCTACCTGTATGTTCAACCCAGGTTATTAAATCAGTTCACTGATAATAGCATGATCTGTATGGATTTCCAAGAAGCTTTTAAAACATAATAGGATTTTAATGGAAGTTAAGTTTGCAAAAGAAGTCTTAATTTAACAGTTTGTGAGGAGAACTTGGTGGCTAGTATGAATTGATTATTAGAATATTAATTATAATAATAAAGCTTTTGAAACTTCCATCAGTCCTAAGCTAAAAGTTCTTATTACCTATCTAAACTTTTCAGTTAATTTAAAGGAAAAGATCTAGAAACCACATGCCTTTTGGGGATAATTGATTTAAAATAATGGCTGATAGGCATTGTTAATGAAGGCTTCATTTTGAGTATGATGCTGGTAAATGGAGCATGCTTAGAGTGCTAAATTAATTGATCCAATGAGCATTTGGATGAACATAAAATTAATTTTGGATTTAATATAACATTCCAGACTGTCAGAAGCATGTAAACAGAATATTTCAATCTGTGTACCTCCGTACAAGTGTTAGCCTGCCAGGCTGTAAGCTTACCTTAATTAAACTTTCAGTGAAAGTGAAATAATTAAAATATAAATTTATATTTGTGCTTTTTGTCAGTGTGTAAGCTGTGCAGAAATCCTTGATGTGCTAGTTGTATAAAATAGAAACCCATTGTTGAAACCCTTATAGCTATTATGTTTTTAATATTGTTTTAATGATCTTTAGAAATAGACCCATAAAAATGGTCTGGAAACCAAACCAAAGTATGGTATAATGTAGATATTGTAAAGCAGTAAACTGAAAACATGTCCTGGCTCATGCCATGTTTAAGTGACTTTTTCTTTAATTGTATAATAGAAACTTCAAATGGGACCTTTTAAAGCAGTGATGTAAAAAATTGGTTTGGGATATTTAGCCTAATTTATCCATATCCTATTTTATCCATAAAATGGCTGCTAAATTGATTTTTCAGTTGTTTTTTATCATCTAGAAAATAATAGATATAGAAATAAATAATATGAATAACGGTAGTTTGCTTTAAAGTACTAAAAAATTTTATTTAAAATGCTACATTTTTACTTCCTAAATGTGCTTTGAATTCTTAAATTTTGTTTCACTGAATGTTAAATGTTTTAAATGGCTATTAAAATTCTGCTGTATATAGTAGTTTTTGAGTAAATATTTGCAATAAAAATCTGTCCCTGAATAATTTTATTTTTCAGAAAGCTACTTGAGTCAAATTACCTTTGGCGCCTTTAGAAATTGTGTATTTGTTCAAGGAAATTTCATGTTAAAGTTAGCGGTAGGATTTCATTCTGTATTCTTTAATTGATGCATGATTTATTTTAAGTTAGGACTTAAAGTATGGGATAAAATACTGTTAATATTTGCAGAGAATAGATTTGCTTTAAAAATTCTTTTACTTCAAGAGAAATATAATTTACTATTATAGTTTTCTATCTGCTCAGCAAATTAAAGAGGCTAAATGGGCAAAATATATTATTGACTGACTTTCTTGAAAAGCTGTTTTTGGAGGTCAAATATTTTCATCTTTCCTGCTACTAAGAAAAGATAGGGAGAGGGGGACTTTAGTTGTTACACTTCACCTTGCTGAAACATAAATCTATAGCAGACAAGATTTTTGGAATAATGTAAATCTTAGGAAGAGTAAAGAGAAGAAAGTCTATAAAAACCATTTTCTGAATCCTATTTAATTAGTTACCACACCTATCACCTAATGCTACAAAACCCTAGATCACTGTGCCAAGATAAGTCTCTAAATGACACTGTTATCCCTTTGAGCTTTGGGTAGTTCCTTCTGCTGTGGCTATATACCTTTAGAGTCATGGTATTCAAAGTAGCTAATCAATGAGCTGTTTATACCTATCCAGTATGAGAAAAGGAACCTGAACCAAACTGTAAGTCCTTCACTGAGAAAGCCTGGCAATGAAAACAAGAGTGTAGTTGAAATAACCATTGTACTTGTAACATAATTGGTTTATATTCTCACACCATCTCATCTCATTCCGTTCAGTAGCAAAAAAGTTCAGATGTGTAAACCAAACCTTTGAGTAGCAGTGCTTTAGAACAGTGGTCAGCAAACTTTCTGTGTAGGGCCAGATAGTAAATAATTGTGGGCCATGTGGTCACAATTATTCAACTTGTCCTTGTAGCTTGAAAACAGCTGTAGATGCAATGTAAATGATAGCCTGTTTGTGTTCCAATAAAACTTTATTTACAAAACAAGAATGTTTGGCCCATGGATTGTGGTTTGCCTGTGCCTGCTTTAGGGTGCTTAGACTACCTTAATATGACAGTGAGAGCCAGTGATGCACTCTAGTGACTGTTTGCCTCAGAACTACCACCAAGGTGCCTTGGTGTGTCATGGTTCCTTCTCTGTTACCTAACAATAAAATTATGATTTATTCTAAGTGCAGTTCAATGACAATAAGAAGCATTATATTCATTTTGTGGGATTTACTTTTATTTCATATTGAAAATCTGATTGCCATCTTTATTTGTATTATTTTTTCTCCTTTTTGCGTCTCTCCAATGTTTTAGGGAGGAAATTGGAATGTTTTTCATCCAATAAAATGTTTAAGAACATTCTAAACATTTTAAAAAGGAAGTGACAAGATACAAGTCACCTCATTTTAGCTACAAGTAAAAAGATGAGGAAACCAAATATCTAGGCAATTAGCTATGTATTAAGGTTACATAGCTAAGATTTGGATGAAGTTTGATCTGACTCTGAAATTAGTGTTTACTAACATGTGTAGTTCCCAGCATTTTTATTGAATGTCTGTTTTTAAAATAAATTCTCTTTTTGCAAATAACCCTCTCATTGATGGTACTAAATAGTTTTATGTATTATTCATACAGTGATTATATGCATTTGGAATGGAGAGCTTCTTAACCTAAAAAGACGCAGTGATTTCTTTTATCAATAGAATTTGAGGAATTTTACCTCAGGAGAAGGAGTTAGGGAATATATTATTAATAACTTTATATATAATAATTATAGAAGTTTTAATATCATTAAGTGTTTGTAGACTTCTATAATGTCATTTTTTTTACTTCACAGTTGACATGATCATTTTTGTTCCATCAAAATTATTATTCCAAAACCATTCACTTGTGCTAAATTCAATGAAGCAGGACTTTTATATGTATATAGACACTACAGAAGGGTTGCAAATATTTCATTTTTATTAGATTACTTTAAGACTTGTTTTTTCAGCTAAGACATGAATCATTTTATTCTTACCTATTTCTTAGTAGTAAATTACCTTAGTAATTTAGTATTACACTAATACTAATAGTGTATTACCTTAGTATTACACTTACCTATTTCTAAGTATTAAAAGAGAATTGTTTTTAAAGTGTTTTTTAAATGAGCCATAACTGCAGATCAATGTAGACAAAATGAAAACTCAAGTACATTTTTTAAAGTTGTGACAATGTTTAATTTTCAGCTCAGAAGTTATAAATTAAAAGATACTTCACTAGGATCAACTTGTAAAGAATTAAACACATCTGTAGCGACAAATGTAACATCATAGAGGGATGAGGTACCCTGAGAAATTACTTTTACAGTTAGGTAAATGTAACTTTTAATTGCTTGTTAAAAGTATTATTAAATAACTTTCATTATTTAAAAGAATATTCCAAGCATAAGTTAGTCTTTTTTGATGACACTGTGTGATGAATGATGGCACACTTCATCATTATGAAGATTATTGAACTAAGCTATAAATGAAGCCATAGCTGCAGATGTTAATGGCCTGAATAATTGCTGATCACAGAAGTTACCTTGGATTTTGGTTTTCAGAAAATACCCCAGGTACATCTGGGACATTTGAGATTTCCAAAAACAGAATAGAAAAATTGACTGCATTACTCACTCAGGCCAACCACTTTTTAAAAATGAATTCCCCCTCCCCAAATATTAAAGTAAAATTTGCCATTTGTGGAGAAGTTGGGAGAATTTAAACCATAGTTTTAAATTTTTTTAATATTTCAAGTCCTCACCTACTGCCTTAAAAACATGTCTGTATCAAGGGCTAGCAATTGTCTGTATCAAGGGCTAGCAAACTATGAGCTACAGTTAGCCACCCGTTTTTATAAACAAAATAGTATTAGAAAACAACCCTATGATTTGTTTACATATTGTCAGTTGAAGCCTTTGCACTGTAACAACACAAGTTGTGCACAGTAGAAACCATATAGCTCACAAGCCTAAAGCCTGAAACTGGCACTTTAAGAGAAAGTTTACCAACACCTGTCCTATATTTTTATGTAGATATATCATAATTTTATAACCATTCTTTTATTTTCACTACTATAAACACTAAAGGGAAGCTCTCGGTTCATAAATTTTGGTCTACATTTGTTATTACCTGTACTAGAATTCTTTTTTTTTTTTTTAATTTATTCATAGAGACACAGAGAGAGAGAGAGAGGCAGAGACACAGGCAGAGGAAGAAGCAGGCTCCATGCAGGGAACCCGATGTGGGACTCAATCCCCGGTCCAGGATCACACCCTGGGCTGCAGGCGGCGCTAAACCGCTGTGCCACCGGGGCTGCCCTGTACTAGAATTCTAAGCGCAATAATATATCGAAGAGTATTCAGTTTTTACATTTAAAAAAACTGATACTTAAACTAATGATCTTCCCATAATGGTTATGGAAAGCTTCTTGTTCCAGCATGAACTCCTGAGTTACAAGTTTATTTATCTAGATCTTTTTCTTTGACTCTTCAAAGTCAACATTTTTTTTAAGCCTAATGTGATTTTCATTCATGCTATTCACCAAATATTTCTAGTGTGTGGCCACATGACTGTTTTCTGGCCAGTGAGTTGTAAGTGAAAAGTAACTTCTGACTTGGATCATTTAAATGTTGATGTGAGACTCTTTGTAACCTTCTCTTCTCTCTGACTTGGTGATGATGATTGCTGCATGAGGCAGGGTTCCTGAAGGACTGTGACCAGAGCCTCCCTGTTTCTTTAGATGGACATGTAGCATAAGGAAGAAATAAACATTTTTACTTTAAGTTAATTCAGTTAGGGAATATCCCATCTGATACGAGATTAGTCCTAAAAGTGGATCTCTGCCATAGAAAGAACAAAACTACTAATAAACTATATTGCATTGGTTTAGATGACACATGGTAAAGTTCCAATAGGTAAAGTTCCAACTCCACATTCTGCTGTGGTAAAAGATTTGGTAAACTTGCCTACAATACTTGGAAGAAAAATAATATAGTGAAGTATCTCTACTGGAAGAGTTTGAATAACAATTTTGTTTACTCTATTAGTAACATCTGACAAGATATTTTAAGAAAGAAGTGAACCCAGAGGAGAAATGGTAAGATTGCCAATGGAAACAAGAGAACAGGAAAAGTCCAGAAATCCAGATACTTGAAGGGTTGGAAGAGACAAAACTTTTCCCCAATCAGTAAAAGAAGAAGGCCTTTAAGCAACAAAGCTTAATTAAATCAAGAATATGGCCATCATACTAATTGTTTAAACTTCTAATCAGGTCAAGAAGAGGCCCCCTCATAGTGTTTCTTTTTTTTTTTAAGATTTATTTATTTTAAAAAAATTTATTTATTCATGATAGACATAGAGAGAAAGAGGCAGAGACACAGGAGGAGGGAGAAGCAGGCTCCATGCCGGGAGCCCGACACGGGACTCGATCCCAGGACCCCAGGATTGCACCCTGAGCCAAAGGCAGATGCTAAACTGCTGAGCCACCCAGGGATCCCCCCTCATAGTGTTTCTATGCAGGAATTTTTCTACAGCATTTCTTGGGAAATTTATGTATTTTTCTGAATCTCATGACAAATTAGTCAAGAAATTGGTGAAACAGGAAAAAGTATTGCAACCAAGCAAGAATTAAAGCATAGTAATGAATTTAGAGCCATTACTGGCTTGAAGGAATCCACTGAAGTCAAACCCCAAAGCAGGAATCCAAGAGTAAAGTCAACATTTCCAGGAGTCAAAACAGGAAGACATAGAAGAGAAATATTCACAATCTGATCACTCAATCTTACTTGTAGCTCTTGCCATTATAACTATTGTATATGTTCCTCTCTGCTACCAACAGTGAGTCATTCCTGTAAATAAAATAAATATGTATAGATAGTATACTTTATGCAAATCCCATCAATGGTGTTCAAAAAATAACAAGTGGAAGCAAATTGGCGATCTTGACTTATGATTCTGCATGGTGCTATTCCCCTTGATGGGACATCCAAATGTAACATTCAAATATACCAAATAAGTTTGTTGGCATCTCCTAGTTTGTATGATTATTTGCCAGAGGCTGCTGTTCTTTGCAAATATTTCAACTAGAAATGTTAAGAAAAGAAGTAAATGGTTTTGGAACATTGTGAAATGAAATCATAAATGGATCTGAATTCTAAATTAGCAAAAGCAGTATCAATTTCAGCAAGACCAAAATCAGGGAATTCAGACAAAATATTTTCATCATCAAAGAGGGAAAAGTGCTTTTATAAATCAAAATGTAACCTAAGACCGACTTGTAGATATTTTTGGACAATCCTTAGCAATTCAACTAATACCAATGCAAAGATGAAAGATAAGTTTCTATGTCTGTCTGAAATGTTTGTTACAAAGTAAAGATAAAAACTATGAGATAGGGCAATTAATGTATTATGTGCTTTTAAGTTTCACTTTAAGATAAACTTTTAACAAGTATTTGTAGTACTTCAACGTTTAAAATTTTTATTTGGAGTTTATGCTAATGTTTTCTTCATTTAATATTTTCTGTTATCAAATGTCTTTGTCAGGCAGAGGCAGTGGTATTGAAATATATAACCTTATCACAATACATTAGTTCATATTAATAAACCATATATGTATTATTGTATCTTTTTTTAAGATTTATTTATTTATTCATGATAGACATAGAGAGAGAGAGAGACAGAGACACAGGCAGAGGAGAAGCAGGCTCCATGCTGGGAGCCAGACGAGGGACTCGATCCCGGGACTCCAGGATTGCGCCCTGGGCCAAAGGCAGGTGCTAAACCGCTGCGCCACCCAGGGATCCCCTGTATTATTGTATCTTTTTAACAGAAGATATATAAAACATTTAGCATAATTATCACAAAATTTATTCTGTATTATGGTCACTGGTAACTATTTTAAAATACATTGAGTTTACTGTTATGAAAAATACAGAATGATGATTCTGTATATTTTGAGTTTACTGAGAATTCCCAGAAACTTTGATTTCTTATTTCCATATCCTAAATAGTAATATCTGTCAGTAATCAGAAACACTAATACTCATTAATTATTCAGATAGGTAAAATGGCTTAGGAAATAGGTACTGAAGTGTCAGTCTTCTACCAATGTCTACTGGGCTCAAGATACTCCAGCTGAATTTTGGGAAAAGCTAGGGGACCATGTCTTTAAAATTGTGGGTATGATTATTGGTACATTGCTAACTGGAATTATATAAATAAGCAGAAAGAACTGGATGAAAAGTTTATAATTGTTCAAAATTTAAAATGAACCCTTGGGCCTCCAATTTTCTTTTTTTTTTTAATTTTTCTTTCCAAGTTTTTATTCAAACTCCAGTTAGTTAACATACAGCGTAATACTAGTTTCAGGTATAGACTCTCATGACCCAACTCTTCCATATAACACCTAGGGCTCATCACAAGTGGCTTAATCCCCCTAGTCCCCAGCACCTATAAACCCTTAATCCTCTTAATCCCCTCCCCTATTTAACCCATCCCTCTGCCCACCCCCACTCTGGTAACCATCTGTTTTCTCTATAGTTAAGAGTCTGTTTCTTGGTTTTCCTCTTTTTTTTTTTTTTTTTAACCCCTATGGTCATTTGCTTTGTTTCTTAAATTCCATGTATGAATGGAATCATATGGTATTTGTCTTTGTCTGACTCACTTATTTTGCTTAGCATAATACACTGTAGTTCCACCCATGTCATTGCAAATAGAAAGATTTCATTCTTTTTGATGACTAATATTCTATTGTATATACTGTATACCACATCTTCCTTTCCCATTCATCAGTTGATGGAAGTCTAGTCTCTTTGCAAAATTTGGCTGTTGTTGATAATGTTGCTATAAATGTTGCATGTATCCCTTCAAATTAGTATTTTTGTATCCTTTGAGGCAGCAGATGGAAAAAGTTGCATGGTCCTCAAATAGAACCTATTTTCCAATATCCATCTCAGATGTGGTCAAAAGGATAAAGAAAGAAAGGAAGGGCCTCTTAGATGGTGGGATCAGTCGCTGTTGACAACAATGGATTGGGAATCCCCTCAAGGAATTTTTGTAGCCACAAGGTCCTTGGAGAGGAGAATCGTTGTGGGCCAGTGACTGTGTATCTCCCATCTTTCCTTTTCTGAATAGGAGTGTTTATTCCAGTTTTTCTAATTTCTGTTTCAACCTCAGATGTGTAGGAGACAGATAGCTTTTTAGTTCAGAGGTCAGTAGTTTAAGACTAGTGCATACCATGTCCTGACTTAGAGGCTAGCAGGAGATACTGAACTTTAAGCTTGCTGCCATTGATTTAATGGAACTTTTGAGTTACCTCTCCTCAGATGAGAAAATGTATTTGGGCTGTAGGTAGGAGGGTGCACTGAATAACTATTGATCAGAAGGATGGTCAGTGATAATCCTTAGGGTTATTCATCATAGTTAGGTTCTCTGTAGAAAACCAGACACAGCAGGATTACCCTTCCTTTGTGGATGAGTGGGGCCATCTGTCTGGATCTGGCCTATAAATTGTGAGCAAATATGACACAATTAACTCTGAACTCAAGCACTGAATTGCCAGTTTAATACCTTCTAGACCCTGGTCTTTCCTCTGACTTGATTACTGGCAACATTTGAGATGGTGGTTACTCTGTCATCTGAGTAACTAATAAACAGAAAAATCACCCCTCCAATTTGCAGTGGACTCTTAAAATGAGTGCGAAATAAATTTTTGTTACTTTTAGTAATTGAGATTTCAGGTGGTTACTATAATATAAGTCTAGCCTATCCTGACTGATAATATCATGCAAATCTTTTCATGGCAGTGCCTAAGGACCTATATCAGAATTTCCTAACCTTTTTAGATTATCTCAGCATTTCCTATCTTTTACTTCTATTCTCTTGCATGCTAGTTTTATATTAGTCTCCCTTGGGATTTTTAAGAATCATTTTATTGCATAATTTAAAAATAGTTTTCGGGGCAGCCCGGGGGGCTCAGCGGTTTAGCGCCACCTTTGGTCCCGGCGTGATCCTGGAGATCTGGATTGAGTCCCACGTTGGGCTCCCTGCATGGAGCCTGCTTCTCCCTCTGCCTGTGTCTCTGCCTCTCTCTCTCTCTCTCTGTCTCTCATGAATAAATAAAATCTTTAAAAAAATAGTTTTAGAACTTTCACTTCAGGCCAATTTGGAGTAATAAGGATTGAATTTATCTTTCCCCTTTGAAATAAACAACAACAACAACAACAAAAGGAAACAATAGTTTTAAGACAGTGACATCAAGAAGGAAAGATAGTGTTCTACAAGACAAAACAAATGAAGTGAGCCCTATGGTTGCCTGAGTTTACCAACCTGAGAGCTCAGGAGCCATAGCACAGAGAAAGGAAAGTGAGGCATAAACTGAGAGATTCCCTAAGGAGACAATGCTGAGTCTGGAGAGTCCCAGGGAAGAAGAGTTCATAGGACTAAGTCCGAGAGAGGAGATTGGTGCACAGGGATTGGCAGTATTCAGCAGAGTACTATGTTGTATATGAAGAAAGTAACCACAGTTAGGGAAAGAAAAATCTGAACGGATTAGGAGGAATAGTGCTGGCATTCCCAACAGGGCTAGAAACAGTGCCTATTCCTGTAAGTCAGAATTTTAAAAACGTAAAATTCAGGGAGCATTGGGTAGCAAACTCAGTAAAGTCTTGCCTGATTAGTGTGGATAATTAGCTCTAGACCGAGCACTGCTCTGTTCCCAACTAACAAATCATAAAAGCAAGACTTGGAAAGGTCAAGTAATTTCCACATTATGTGTACTATATCCCGGAACAAAACTCGAGAAGATATAAAGGGATACAAAAATATTGAGTACCCACAAAAGTAAAATTCAAAATGTTTGGCATCCAATAAAAGATTACCAGGCATACAAAAAAGCAGGAAAACGTGATCATAATGAGGAAAACAGCTGGTCAAAACTGACCCAGAATTGATAGAGATGCCAGGATTAGGACAAGATATTAATACAGTTAATAGATTTGTCTTAAAAAAGCTAAGAAGATATTTTAAAAATCCATGTTGAACTTTAGAGATAAAAACTACTTCTGGCATAAAAATTTTGCCGATGGGATTCATGGCAGATTAGACATAGCAGAAAAAAAAGTTCAGAGAGTTTTAAGACAGCACTAGAAATAATCCAGTGAGCTTCAGGACATCAAGGCCTAATATTTTCCAAACATGAAAACTATACTCCTGCAGATCCAAGAAGATCAACAAATCCCAAGTCCATGATAGGTGAAGAAAACACACAAATGGAGCATAATAAGATCACTCAAACCCAGTAATAAAGAGAAAATTTTAACAGCCAGATAAAATTTTAATATAAAGTAGCCAGATAAGGATGGCATCAGATTTTCTTAAAAGTACTGAAAGAAGAATACTGTCAACCTAGAATTATATTCCTAGCAAAAAATGCTTTTCAAAACAAAGGCAAAGACTTTTTCTGAATTTATCATTAGGAGATCCTCAGCATAAGATGCTAAAAGAAGTCCTGTGGGCAAAAGGTATACACTTGAGATCAAATTACTTAACTGTATTCAAATTTTCTACAGCCTTACTGATTTTTTACTCCCTTTGATCAGTTACAAAGGGCATGTTTTAAAATCTCTTTCACTCTGATGATGGATTAATCAATTATAGTTGTAATTTTATCAACTTTTATTTTAATCTAAGATTATATAATGTACATACAAGCTCAGTTTATTTTCCTGGTGAACTGAGCTTTTTAATATAGTATACTACATAATCTAGTAATGCTTGAAGTTTTTATTAATTTCTTAAAGTTATTTTGTTTGAAACAGCTATACAAATTTTCTTTTTGTTAGTATTTACATGATAAGTATTTTCCACTGTTATACTTTCAACGTTTTTGTGGTATATAGATACAGTCTTAAAATCCAGCCAGCCAATCAATGGGTACCACAAAGAATTACGCTATATACCCTTTAATTTATTAAAGTCTAAAGTTAATTATATTTTCCCTTTTCCCGAACAGGAACTAAAAAACACTGAAATTCCGTTTGAGACCACATACCCCTTTCTAAAGGTGGCCTCTCCTACCTAGTTCTATTCCACTACTGCCAATCAGAAATAAAGTCTCAGAACAGGACATAAAATCCCTTGATTTTTAGGTATTGGCCAAAAATGTGTAAACAAAAGAAAAGCATAGCTCAGCAGTTATAAGCCTCTCCTAGGGCCTAAGAAAGAGATAATTTCATCATGATTTTATTCAGTAGTTGCAACTATTTTCACACAGACAACCTAACTGTATTCCCCTACCACATATGCCATGTTTTTTCCCTGTTATGAGAGAAGTAAAAACTTCCAGTAGCTCCTACTTGCCACTCCAGAAATTATACCAAGTAACCTTAATTTATTAATGAAATTAATCAATTATTTTTAACCTAATCCCAAACAAGGATGTGAAAATATTTCAATTCCAATTGCCTGTGGAAGAGTACATGCCCCTTCTAAGGTGGCAGCTGCAAGTGAGTTGCAGTCCTTAACTGACAGCAAGGAACATAGGTTCAGTCCTTGATGTTTAATCTTCTGGTTTTTTTGCTTTGGCCAATATGTTGTCAGCCAAGTTTACAACTATTTGCAAACCAGAAATAGCTAACAAGCAGCCAGTTTTTAGCATTTGCTAGAAACTAATAAAGAGCTAATTATAATATTTATCCATTCATTCATCCATTCAGTAAGATTTATTGGATCCCGTGATGATTAATTTTGTTGAGTTAAGGGATGCCTAGATAGTTGGTAAAATGCTATTTCTAGGTGTGTCTGTGAGGATGTTTCCAGAAGACATTAGCATCTGAATTGGTAAACTGAGTTAACTGCCCAATGAGATGGACATCATCCAATCCCTTGAGAGCCCAAATAGAACAAAAAGTTACACAAGGTGAATTTGCTCTCTCTGCTTCAGCTGAGACATCCATCCTCTCCAGAGCTCAGACATTGGTGCTCCCTGTTCTTGGGATTTCTGACTCAGATCTGGATTTACATCATCAGCCTCCCATTCTCAGGTTTGGGATTCAGGTTATATCACCAGCTTTCCTGTTTCTCCAGCTTATATATGGCAGAACATGGGACTTCTTGGCCTCCATTACAATGTGAGCCAATTCCTATAATAAATCTGTATGTGTGTGTGTGTGTGTGTGTGTGTGTGTGTGTGTGTATCTCCCCTCTTCGTTCTATTTCTCTGGAGACTAATACAGGACCTTAAAATTGTCATGTGCATTATTTCTTTGTTTTATTTTAACCACTTGGTGAGTAGTGCCTCCAAATGTTTGACAGAACTAATTCTCTTTACAGGACCCCAGCTTCATTCCAAGCCTCTAAGAATTTCTTATGAGAGAAATTAACTAGCAGTCAGGTTCACTCAGATTTACCATCATATTTACCTGTTTTTTGTTCTCATTTTTCCTTGTATTTTTTTTTTCCTTGTACTTCAAACTTCTATCTGGGTTCATTCTCCTGCCTGAAGTATATGCTGTAATGCTCTTCAATGGAGAGTTTTCAGATTCTCAACTTTCGCCTGATTGAAATGCCTTTATTTTAATCCTCATTATGGAAAGTGATTTTGTGAGTATGGAATTACAGATTAAACAGCAATTTTCTTTCAGCATATTAAAAAATATTAAATTCTTCTGACTTTTGTGTTGCTAAGAAGTCAATTGTTCATTTAATTGCCGTTTGTTTTTCTCTGCCTGCTTTTAAGATCTTTAGCCTTCTGTGCTCTACAGATTCATAATAATGTCTTTAGGTATGGATTTCTGTTTATTATCCTGCTTGACTTATTACAGTTTTTAAATCTGTGGATTGGTGATTTTCTGGAATGTCCTCAGCCACTATCTCATCAAATATTGTTTCTGCTGTTTTCTTTTTAAAACTCCTATTAACTTCAAGTCAGACTTTTTTACTCTATCCTCCTTGACTCTTAGCCTTTTTTTCATATTTACTGTGGACTATATTTTGCATAACATATTCAGACCTTTCAATATATCATCTTTATCTCTAATCACTATCCATTGAATTTTTAAACTTTCAGTTGTTACATTTTTCACTGTGGAATACCCTCTTTGATTCTTCAACTCTCCTTGTAATTTCATTACTTCAAGTTCCTCTTATATATTGAAGCATATTAAGCAATATTATTTTGATTCATGTCTGAATAGTCCAAAGTCTGAGATTTTTTCAGGTTTGAATCTGTTCTCAGTTGTTTCTACTTGTTTTCACTTTTGGGGTCTTATTTCCTTAATGTTTAGTGATTTTTTTTTTATTATGACCTAATGTGTCAATTTTCCTCACATGGTAATTTTTAGAGGCCTAGAATGAAAGAAATTCCTTCCAAAGAGAATAGATTATGTCAAGCATCTGGGGGTACTAGTCCAGTACCATTTTTAGTTCATGACTTGAGGTTTTGTGGACTATCAAAAATACTACATATTCAAGCTACAAACCTGCTTGAAGGCCAGCTTATAAATACAAATTCTCAGGGGACATCCACCAGGTGCTCAACATGCCACAGTTTGAGACAAGTTTTTTGTGGGGTTTTTTTTTTTTTTGCAGTCCCTATGTTTGAAGGAGTGAGCAAGTATTTCTAATTCACCCTGACACTAAAAAGTAGACCTCTGTGGTCTCAGCTTTGCAAGCCCGTCTCCTGTTAGACACAAGCTTTCTTATTTTCCTTCCCCAGGCATAAGGCTGTAAAACCGACGCTCAAGTTCCTCCAGCCCAGCAAATACTCTCAAAGCAGAAGTCAACTTCAGTGCTCAAACTCTCTGGGTTCCTGCCTTCAATAAGTTTTTCCTCCAGTGTTTTCCTTCTTTCTTTCTAGATTATGACCTCTTTAAGATTTTTAAAATCTTTGTCCAGACTTTGGTTATTTTCTGCACTTGTTTCTCTTTCTTAATGTTAATGTCCATCAGATGGCTTGGAATTTTTATCTGCAAATTCATATTCAATGGGAGTTTTATTTTTCCCTTGCCTCTCTTGTGCTCACTCTCCCCGTTTGGCAGTTTTGTGTGGTTTCCTCCCTCTAGTCATTCAGGAGCCTAGATTTCCTTGGCTAGGAACTCCTGCCCCAAAGTGTCTTGAGGCTGCTGCTGGCCCAGGATCTTGGGCAGTATGCAGCTTGGCTCAGGTTTTCTGTTTATCTCATTAATAATGAATTTTTATAGGTTTGCATAAACAGTAACATCAGATAGTGATCACAACCATTTTCTTAGAGCTCAGCTAGACTATGGTTCCATGCCACATATGGAATCCTTTTGTCATTTCAAAAGAGTAAAAAAAAAATCCCACTGGCTTCCAGTTGCCTTCTGGACCCAGAAATCTGCAGGGCTGTAGCTTTAGCCACATCTCACTATGGCCTTCTGTTTCTCACCCAGAGAAATGTTCATTTTACGTTTAAGCATGTGTAGGTCATTTTCTTGTTGTTAACTGAATCTACAATCCACACATGTAGAGCAGGAGGAAAGTTTACAGTGTGAGTTTATAACACTCTTGACCTGAAGTACACATTTCTCTAAGGTATTTTGTTTGGATGGTTAGTCCCTTTTAAATCACTTTGTTTTCTAAAAATGAGTTTAAGGTGGTTATTTTTTTATAGCTAATATTTTCTAACCATTAGGCTAGAGGCACTAGGCTAGAGATCCTATATATCAATTATTTACTATAATTTCCCCCTAGATCTTAGGATATAGAAACTGTCAGTAACTCCATTTGTAAATGACGAACTGAAACATAAAGAATAAGACATTTGACAAAGATAATCACACAGTCTGCTTCATAAAAACTTGCTCTTGACTAGGATTAGATCAACCAGTTAAATGATGCAAATATTTATTTTAAGAAGTTAATAGATTTTCTTTATTTCTTAGTTCCTTTTATTCCATGCACCACAAGTAACCAGTGTTAATAACCCTAGTATATATCATTCCATTCTTGGTACTTTTACAAGGGTACCACATATGTGTGCATGCACATACACACATACAGATATGCTTTTCTATGCACAAAACAGCTGTTTAGGAGCTCTTTAAAGAAAGATTACAGTAAGGAAAGGAAGTAGATGCCTGAGAGACAGGAGTCATGAAGACTTTTCACTTTATAAACCTTTGGCGTTTTGAACTGTTAACAAATTGCCTATTCAAAAATAAATTTAAATACAATACCAATTTTAAGTAAGCTGTTAAATTTGTAGTAATTTGTTATGCAGCACAGAAAGCCAGTACAGGTTCTTTCCAGTTTTTAGCTATTATAAGCTGCTGTGAACATTGACTTCAAGTCTTTAAATGAACAAATGTTTTTAAATGAACAAATGTTGGTAAATACTGAGGAGTGGGATTACTAGGTCACATGGCAAATGCATGTTTAATTGTTTAAAAAACTGTTGCACTGTTTTCCAAAGGGTCTACATTGTTTTATATTCTTATCAGCATTACACAAGAGTTCCAGTTGTCCCAAATTGTCACTAACATCTGGTGTGATCAATCTCTTTGATTTTATCCATTCCATTGGGTATGTATGGTATCTGTATAATAGTGGTATATCAAAGAATATACTCTGCATGATTTCAAACTTGAAAATGTGTTGAGATTGTCTTAGTAAATGTCAATTTTAGTTAATGTTTCATGTGTACTTAAAAGGTATATATA
The DNA here is from genome assembly GCF_048164855.1 of Canis lupus baileyi. Classification (NCBI taxonomy): domain Eukaryota; kingdom Metazoa; phylum Chordata; class Mammalia; order Carnivora; family Canidae; genus Canis; species Canis lupus. The sequence goes on along the minus strand of NC_132869.1, from coordinate 25,182,718 downwards.
CTCTGTAGTTGTTGGCTATTTATCCATTGGGTCAATTTTCTTAATTTTATAATTCAAATCTCTTATAGTCTACTAATTTTGTTTGTCTACTTGTTCTATCGCTTTCTGGGTATAATGTGAGGTAAAATCTCACTCTGATTCGCCTGTTGCTCTTTTTTAGTTCTTCAGTTTTCAATATTGCAATCACTGACATGGTCTCTGTTACTATAGTTTTGCCTTTTTGAGACTGTCCTCTAAATAGAATATTACCATATGTAACCTTTGAGACTGACTTCTTTCACTCAGTGTAATGTCTATGAGATTCATACAAAGCTTTTGCATATATTAATAGTTGATTCCTTTTTATTGCTGAGTAGTAATCCATTATATTTATAAACCAAGTTTATTTATCCATTAACCCATTAAAGGATGTATGATTTGTTTCCTATTTGGTGATTATGAATAGATTATAGAGTTTGGTGATTATAAATAAATATCTAAAATAAATAGATATAAAACATTCATGTATGTATTTTTGTGCGACCATAAGTTTTTGTTTCTATGGAGTAAATACCTAGGAGAAGGATTGCTAGTTGTAAGTGTATGTTTAACTTGATAAGATGCCATTTTCCAGGGTAGCTGCACATACTTAGCTTTCACATTTTACTTACAATAAATATTTTACCTCTTAAAGTGAAATGTAGAAAACTTACCATCATATGTCCCTTTATCCTCCTTGTTTTGTGTTTTATTTGTTGTATATATCACACCTATATTCATTAAAAACTCCATTAGATAATGTTATTTTTGCTTTCAATCATCAAATATTTTTTAAAGAACTCAAGAGAGAATAAGCTATTATATTTACTCAGAAACTTACCATTTCTTTTGCTCATCCTTTATTAATGATATGCCAAGTTTCCTTCTGGTATAATTTTCCTTTTGTCTGAAGAACTTTCTTTAGTAATTTTTTAAGAATAGGTCTGATGACAACAATTCTCTTAGTTTTCTTTCATCTGAGAATGTCTTTATTTCACCTTGATTTCTAAATAATATTTTAACTGGATATAAAATTTTCGGTAGATTTTTTTTCTTTCTGCATTTTAAAAAATGTTGTGCCACTTTGTTTGGGCCTCCATTGTTTCTGGTAAAAATCAGCAGTTATTTGAATCATTGTTCCTTTATAATGTGTTTTTCTTTGATTACTTTCAAGGTGTTTTCTTTGTCTTAAGTTTTCAGCAGTTTGATCAGTTCTGAATTTCTTTGAGATTATCCTATTTGGGATTTGTTGAACTCCTTGAATCTGTACATTTCTTTCTTTTCCCAAATTTGGGAAGTTTTCAACCAGAGGGAATCCCTTTTTTATTGTGGTAAAATATACACAATATAAAATTTACTATTTTAACATTTTTTAAGTTTTTATTTTAATTCTAGTTAACATACAGTGGAATATTAGTTTCAGAGTTACAATGTAGTAATTCAACACTTAGTAATTCAATAATATAATAATTCAATACTCATTGTAATAAGCATAAGATGGTATACTATTTTAATGTTTTTAAGTGTACTGTTCAGTGGTATTCAGTACATATATTCACAATGCTGTACAACCATAACTGCTTTCTATTTCCAGAACTTTTTCATCATCCCAAAGAGAAACCCTATCCATTAAGTATAAACCCCCATTCCCCCATACCCTAGTCCCTGATAATTTCTCTTCTGTCTCTGTGAATTTGTGTATTCTAGATACCTTTTATAAGTGGAGTCATACCATATTTGTATTATTTTACATTCTCATTTTTTCACTTAATGTAATGTTTTCAAGGTTCATCCATGTTGCAGCATGTGTCAGAACTTCATCCTTGTTTATGAGCAAATAGTGTTCCCTTGCATGTATATGCTGTATTTGTTCATTCATCTGTTGATGGATATGTGGTTTGTTTCAACTTTTTAGCCATTGTGAATAATGCCGCTACGAATATTTCTTCATAAATCCTGTGGTTTGAGTCCTGTTTTCTGTTCTTTTGAGTCTATACCTCAGAGTAGAATTACTGAGTCATTATAATTCCTATATTTGACATCTTGTGAAACTGCCAAAATGTTCTACAATGGTTGCGTCATTTTACATTCCTAGTAGCAATGAAGGAGGGTTCCTCTCTCTCCATATTCTCACCAACACATATTAATTTCAGGGTTTGTTGATAATAGCCATCTTAGTGAATGGTATCACCTATAATTGATTTCTCTTTGCCTGGGACTCTGATAACACAAAGATTCAATCTTTTGGTATTGTGTCACAGGTTCTGTAGGTTCTGTACTTTTTAAGAAATATTTCTCTGTTTTTGGACCAAATAATTTTATTGGTCTATCTGCTGATTAACTTACTCTTTTTGCTTTCTCAATTCTACTATTGAATCCATTCATTCCAGTCAAAATTTCAAAATATTGCATTTTTTAATTGTAAAATTTTCATTTGGTTCTTCATTATATCTTCCATTTCTTTGCTAAGACTTTATATCTTCATATTCATATTAAGAAAGTTTGTATTTATTCCTGGAAAAAATTTATAATAGCTTCTCCAGTGCTTTAACAGATAATTCAAACATCTGTGTCAAATCAGCATTGGGATGTCTTGATTGTCTCTTTCTCATGTGAGTTCATATTTGTCTGGTTCTTCATATTCTTCATATTCTGGATTGTATCCTAGACATTTTGAATATTATGAGATGCTGTGTTTTGTTTAAATCATATGGAAAATGTTGATATTTTTGTTTTAGCAGGCAATTAACCTGGTTGGGTTCAGGCTGCAAGTTCCAACCAGCCATCTGTGGGTTGTGGTTTCAATGTCAGTTCCATTTTCAAAGTCTTCACAATTTTATTCAAATCTGTCTCACACATATGCTGTTCAGTGGCCAATCAGAGTCATGAGCAATAGTCTCTCTCTTACTTGAGTTCTCAGTCTCTAGTATGTTCTATATTACCAGAACCACACATACACTCCTCAGAAGTGATGCCAGGAGTTCATAAACAATTGTAGTTGTCAAAAACTTCTCCCCCGTACTCTCCTCAGTATTTACTGATTCCATGAGACTCCCTTTTGATCCTCCACTTAGAATGCTGCAGATTTATTTCATTTCTGCCAGATATTCACCATAACTGCCCCTATGTCCAGGGTCAAGTGGAGGGAAGTCAGAGAGGGTTAAAAAAGCAATGGGGACCCCCTTACCCTTTTGAAGCTATAACTCCCCTGATTGGAAACTTTGCCTCCCTCAGTTTTTGGTGCCTGCAGGGTCCTGTAGTTACCAGAAGACCCCTATCTTGCTCTTTGAGCCTGAGCCGAAGGCTTCTCTGGAACCTCCCTCTTACCATACCAACGCCCACTTCTTCATTTCAGGCTGCCAAAATCAGGCTGAGGAATACTAGGAGAAAAATAGTTCACTCACCACTGATTAAGTGATACTTTGAATTCTGTCCTTTTCTTCCACTCTACCTACTTCTGTTTACCTTTTAGAGTTCTCAAAAGGTGTTACTTTCATTCTGTCCAGATTTACAGCTACATTCAATAGGAGGATCAGAGTGGAGTGTGCTTACTCCATCTTATACAGAAATTGGAATCCTTATGCTTTTGTAATTAAAAACAGAAATAGCAAGGGAGACTGTTTATTCATTTTTTAAAAATCAAATAAATTTGCTGTGTAAGCACTTGCAAGACCAGGCCAAAATTTCCCTAAAAGTTTCCATATAATTTTTAAAAAGTTTTTATTTAAATTCCAATGAGTTAACATACACTGTAATATTAGTTTCAGGTGTACAATTTAGTGATTCAACACTACCATACAACACCCAGTGCTCATCACAAGAGCACTCCTTAATCCCCATCACCTATCTAACTTATACCCCCATCCAGGTCCCCTCTGGTAACCCTCAGTTTGTTCTCTATAGATAAGAGCCTATTTCTTGATTTACCTCCCTCTTTTTTTTCCCTCATGCTTGTTTGTTTTGTGTCTTAAATTCCACATATGAGTAAAGTCATATGGTATTTGTCTTTCTCTGACTGACCCATAGAATTTTAATCTAAGCAAAATTTCAGGTAGAAGTCAACTTTAAAATTTCACTAAATCAAGAACAAGTCAGGGATGTCTGCCTTGTTACTCAGGTGTCTTAGTTACAAATAAATCACAGAAAAGCTACTCTGGCTGATTTAAGGTGAATAACAGCTTACAAAAAAATATAAGAAGACAAAAATAACCACATCAGAAATGAAAGTGGGGACATTACTACTGACCTTAGAGAAATAAAAAGGATTGTAAGAGATACTATGAACAGCTGTATACCAAAAAATTAGATAATCTAAATAACATAGAGAAATTCTAGAAACATACAAATTACAAAAACTGAATCAAAAAGAAATAGAAAACCTAAGCAGAGCTATCACAAGAGATTTAATCAGTAATTAAAATACCTCTCAACAAAGAAAAGTTCAGGGCCAGATGGCTTCTCTGATGCATTCTACCAGAGAATTTTAAGGAATTAACACCAATTCTTTTCAAACTCTTCCAAAAAATAAAAAAAGGGAGGGAACACATTGTAAATTATTTTTGAGGCCCGCACTACCCTGATATCAAAGTCATATAAAGACATATATGTCTTTATTATATATATAAGACATATATATAAAAACATCACAAGAAAACTACAAATCAATATCCTTTGTAATATAGATGCAAAAATCCTCAACTAAATATTAGCAAGCCAAATCTAACAGCATATTAATAGATTAAACACTTTGACCAAATTGAATTTATCCCAGGAGGGTAAGGGTAGTTCAACATAGAAAACAAATCAATGTACCATATTACACTAATAGAATGAAGAAAAAACATCAAGTGACCTCGCAACTGATGCTGAAAAAAACATTTGATAAAATCCAACACCTTTTCATGTTAAAAACTCAGAAAACTAAGAATATAAGGTAAGGTATTTCCTCAACATGTTAAGATTTTGATGCTTGTGGAGTCCTGTAGTTATCAGAAGACACTCTTCCTCCTTGAGCCTGAACTAGAAGCCTTTTCTGGAACCAATTTCTTACCACACTAATGAACATTTCCTCATTTCAGGCTGCCTAAATCCAGGCTGAGGGATACCAGAGGGATAAATAATCATTTCCTCACCACTGATTAGGTTATAACTTCGATACTAGAGCTAGTAAACAAATTCAGCAAAGTTGCAGGGTATAAGATCAACACTCACAAATTAGTTGTGTTTCTATACACTACTAGTGAACAAAACAAAAGGAAATTAAGAAAACAATTTCACTTATAATAGCATCCAAAAAAGTAAAATACCTAGGAATAAATTAAATCAAGAAGGTGAAAGACTTACATAGTGAAAACTATAAAACATTATTGAAAGAAATTAAAGAGGACCAAATGTATGTCAAGACATCCTATCCTTCTGGATTAGAAAGGTTAATATTGTTAAATTGGCAATATTACCCAAACTGGTCTACAGATTCAATGCAATCCCTAGCAACACTTTTTATGGTAGTTTTTGCAGAACTAGAAAAGCCAATCCTCAAATCTGTATGGAATTGCAAAGGTCCAAATAGCTGAAACAATCTTGAAAAAGAAGAACAAAATTGGAGGACTCATACTTCTTGATTTCTAAAATTTACTACAATACTACATAATTATGACAACATAGTACTGGCATAAGAATGGACATATTGATCAAGGAAATAGAATTGTGAATTCAGAAGTAAACCATATTATCTATGACCAATGAATTTTCTTTCAATTCTTTCATCGTGGTAAAACACACATAACAAAATGTACCATCTTAACTATTTTTTTTTTTTTTTTTTTTTTTTTTTTTTTTTCCATCTTAACTATTTTTAAGTGTGCAGTTCAGTGGTATTAAGTACATTCATATTGTTGTAGAACTATCACCACCATCCATCTCCAGAACCCTCTAGCTTGCAAAATTGCAGTGAGTACATCTAGGCCTGACAACCACTATTCTACTTTCTGTCTCTTGATTTTAACTACTCCTAAGTGACGTCATACACTATCTTTTTTGTAATTAGCTTATTTTGTTTAGCATAATGTCCTAAAGGTTGATCCATGTTCTAGCATTTGTAAGAATTTGATTCCTTTTTAAGGCTGAATAATACTCAGTTACATGTATATAGGACATTTTATTTATCCATTCTTATGTAGATGTACACTTGAGTTGCTTCTATGTTTTAGCTATAATGAATATGTTGCTATGAACATAGGTGTACAAATATTTCTTTAAGACCCTTTCAGTTGTTACAGGTAAAAACCAGTCTAGCTTTGAAAAAACACCACCACTCCGGCTACACACTAGATGAAGAAATTTATGTGAATGGGATCTAGGCATCATTTTAAATCCTTACAGTTGGGGGAGGGGCAAGATGGCGCAAGAGGAGGGTCTCCAAATCACCTGTCCCCACCAAATTACCTAGAAAACCTTCAAATTATCCTGAAAATCTACGAATTCGGCCTGAGAATTAAAGAGAGAACACCTGGAATGCTACAGTGAGAAGAGTTCGCGCTTCTACCAAGGTAGGAAGACGGGGGAAAAGAAATAAAGGAACAAAAGGCCTCCAAGGGGGAGGGGCCCCGAGGAGCCGGGCTGAGGCCGGGGCGAGTGTCCCCAGGACAGGAGAGCCCCGTCCCGGAGACGCAGGAGCTGCACCGACCTTCCCGGGCGGAGAGGGGCTCGCAGGGAGGTGGAGCAGGACCCAGGAGGGCGGGGATGCCCTCGGGCTTCCGGGACACTAACAGACACCTGCGCCCCGGGAGAGTGCGCCGAGCTCCCTAAGGGCTGCAGCGCGGGCGGGGGACCCGGAGCAGCTCTGGGGGGCTCGGGCGGAGGAAGAGGCTCCACGGAGGGGGCTGCGGGGGGGGAGCAGCTCGGAGAGGGCTCAGGGGCGGCTCCGCGGAGGGGGCTGCGGGGCGGGAGCAGCTCGTGGGGGCTCGGGGGCGGCTCCGCGGAGGGGGCTGCGGGGCGGGAGCGCGAATCCACCAGCGCAGGCGCCGGAGCACAGGGCGCCGGGACACAGCCCAGGATCCCGCCTCCCCCGGGACAGGCAGAGGCCGGGAGGGCCCAGGACAGCGAGGACGCTCCTGCCCCGAGCTGAGCAGATCAGCGGCCCCGCCCCGGAGCCTCCAGGCGCTGCAGACCTAGAGCTCCGGAGCTCCTGCAGGGGCTGACTCCAGGGCTCCAGAGCTGGCCCCGCCACTGCGGTTGTTCCTCCTGGGGCCTCACGGGGTAAACAACCCCCACTGAGCCCTGCACCAGGCAGGGGCAGAGCAGCTCCCCCAAGTGCTAACACCTGAAAATCAGCACAACAGGCCCCTCCAGAAGACCAGCTAGACGGACAAGTTCCAGGGGAAGCCAAGGGACTTAAAGTACACAGAATCAGAAGATACATCCCCGTGTTTTTTTTGTTTTGTTTTGTTTTGCTTTGCTTTTTGATTTGTTTCCTTCCCCCACCCTTTTTTTCCTTTCTTTCTTTCTCTTTTTCTTTTTCTTCTTTTTTTTCCCTTTTTTTCTCTTTCTCTTTTCTTCCCTTCTTACTCTCCTCTCTTTTTCTCCTTTTCCCAATACAACTTTTGGCCACTTTTTTTGGCTTTTGGCCACTCTGCACTGAGCAAAATGACTAGAAGGAAAACCTCACCTCAAAAGAAAGAATCAGAAACAGTCCTCTCTCCCACAGAGTTACAAAATCTGGATTACAATTCAATGTCAGAAAGCCAATTCAGAAGCACTATTATACAGCTACTGGTGGCTCTAGAAAAAAGTATAAAGGACTCAAGAGACTTCATGACTGCAGAATTTAGAGCTAATCAGGCAGAAATTAAAAATCAATTGAATGAGATGCAATCCAAACTAGAAGTCCTAACGACGAGGGTTAACGAGGTGGAAGAACGAGTGAGTGACATAGAAGACAAGTTGATAGCAAAGAGGGAAACTGAGGAAAAAAGAGACAAACAATTAAAAGACCATGAGGATAGATTAAGGGAAATAAACGACAGCCTGAGAAAGAAAAACCTACGTTTAATTGGTGTTCCCGAGAGCGCCGAAAGGGCCAGAGGGCCAGAATATGAATTTGAACAAATTCTAGCTGAAAACTTTCCTAATCTGGGAAGGGAAACAGGCATTCAGATCCAGGAAATAGAGAGATCCCCCCCTAAAATCAATAAAAACCGTTCAACACCTCGACATTTAATAGTGAAGCTTGCAAATTCCAAAGATAAAGAGAAGATCCTTAAAGCAGCAAGAGACAAGAAATCCCTGACTTTTATGGGGAGGAGTATTAGGGTAACAGCAAACCTCTCCACAGAGACCTGGCAGGCCAGAAAGGGCTGGCAGGATATATTCAGGGTCCTAAATGAGAAGAATATACAACCAAGAATACTTTATCCAGCAAGGATCTCATTGAAAATGGAAGGAGAGAGAAAGAGCTTCCAAGACAGGCAGCAACTGAAAGAATATGTGACCTCCAAACCAGCTCTGCAAGAAATTTTAAGGGGGACTCTTAAAATTCCCCTTTAAGAAGAAGTTCAGTGGAACATTCCACAAAAACAAGGACTGAATAGATATCATGATGACACTAAACTCATATCTCTCAATACTCTGAACGTGAACGGGCTTAATGACCCCATCAAAAGGCGCAGGGGTTCAGACTGGATAAAAAAGCAGGACCCATCTATTTGCTGTCTACAAGAGACTCATTTTAGACAGAAGGACACCTACAGCCTGAAAATAAAAGTTGGAGAACAATTTACCATTCGAATGGTCCTCAAAAGAAAGCAGGGGTAGCCATCCTTATATCAGATAAACTAAAATTTACCCCGAAGACTGTAGTGAGAGATGAAGAGGGACACTATCTCATACTTAAAGGATCTATCCAACAAGAGGACTTAACAATCCTCAATATATATGCCCCGAATGTGGGAGCTGCCAAATATATAAATCAATTAATAACCAAAGTGAAGAAATACTTAGATAATAATACACTTATACTTGGTAACTTCAATCTAGCTCTTTCTATACTCGTTAGGTCTTCTAAGCACAACATCTCCAAAGAAACGAGAGCTTTAAATGATACACTGGACCAGATGGATTTCACAGATATCTACAGAACTTTACATCCAAACTCAACTGAATACACATTCTTCTCAAGTGCACATGGAACTTTCTCCAGAATAGACCACATACTGGGTCACAAATCGGGTCTGAACCGATAACAAAAGATTGGGATCGTCCCCTGCATATTTTCAGACCATAATGCCTTGAAATTAGAACTAAATCACAAGAAGAAGTTTGGAAGGACCTCAAACACGTGGAGGTTAAGGACATCCTGCTAAAAGATGAAAGGGTCAACCAGGAAGTTAAGGAAGAATTAAAAAGATTCATGGAAACTAATGAGAATGAAGATACAACCGTTCAAAATCTTTGGGATGCAGCAAAAGAAGTCCTAAGGGGGAAAACCTCGCAATACAAGCATCCATTCAAAGACTGGAAAGAACTCAAATACAAAAGCTAACCTTACACATAAAGGAGCTAGAGAAAAAACAGCAAATAGATCCTACACCCAAGAGAAGAAGGGAGTTAATAAAGATTCGAGCAGAACTCAACGAAATCGAGACCAGAAGAACTGTGGAACAGATCAACAAAACCAGGAGTTGGTTCTATGAAAGAATTAATAAGATAGATAAACCATTAGCGAGCCTTATTAAAAAGAAGAGAGAGAAGACTCAAATTAATAAAATCATGAATGAGAAAGGAGAGATCACTACCAACACCAAGGAAATACAAACGATTTTAAGAACATACTATGAACAGCTATACGCCAATAAATTAGCCAATCTAGAAGAAATGGACGCATTCCTGGAAAGCCACAAACTACCAAAACTGGAACAGGAAGAAATAGAAAACCTGAACAGGCCAATAACCAGGGAAGAAATTGAAGCAGTCATCAAAAACCTCCCAAGACACAAAAGTCCAGGGCCAGATGGCTTCCCAGGGGAATTCTATCAAACGTTTAAAGAAGAAACCTTACCTATTCTACTAAAGCTGTTCAGAAAGATGGAAAGAGATGGAGTACTTCCAAATTCGTTCTATGAGGCCAGCATCACCTTAATTCCAAAACCAGACAAAGACCCCACCAAAAAGGAGAATTACAGACGAATATCCCTGGTGAACATGGATGCAAAAATTCTCAACAAGATACTGGCCAATAGGATCCAACAATACATTAAGAAAATTATTCACCATGACCAAGTAGGATTTATCCCTGGGACACAAGGCTGGTTCAACACCCGTAAAACAATCAATGTGATTCATCATATCAGCAAGAGAAAAACCAAGAACCATATGATCCTCTCATTAGATGCAGAGAAAGCATTTGACAAAATACAGCATCCATTTCTGATCAAAACTCTTCAGAGTGTAGGGATAGAGGGAACATTCCTCAACATCTTAAAAGCCATCTACGAAAAGCCCACAGCAAATATCATTCTCAATGGGGAAGCACTGGGAGCCTTTCCCCTAAGATCAGGAACGAGACAGGGATGTCCACTCTCACCACTGCTATTCAACATAGTACTGGAAGTCCTAGCCTCAGCAATCAGACAACAAAAAGACATTAAAGGCATTCGAATTGGCAAAGAAGAAGTCAAACTCTCCCTCTTCGCAGATGATGATACTCTACACAGAAAACCCAAAAGTCTCCACCCCAAGATTGCTAGAACTCATACAGCAATTCGGTAGCGTGGCAGGATACAAAATCAATGCCCAGAAATCAGTGGCATTTCTATACACTAACAATGAGACTGAAGAAAGAGAAATTAAGGAGTCAAGCCCATTTACAATTGCACCCAAAAGCATAAGATACCTAGGAATAAACCTAACCAAAGAGGTAAAGGATCTATACCCTAAAAACTATGGAACACTTCTGAAAGAAATTCAGGAAGACACAAGGAGATGGAAAAATATTCCATGCTCATGGATTGGCAGAATTAATATTGTGAAAATGTCAATGTTACCCAGGGCAATATACACGTTTAATGCAATCCCTATCAAAATACCATGGACTTTCTTCAGAGAGTTAGAACAAATTATTTTAAGATTTGTGTGGAATCAGAAAAGACCCCGAATAGCCAGGGGAATTTTAAAAAAGAAAACCATAGCTGGGGGCATCACAATGCCAGATTTCAGGTTGTACTACAAAGCTGCGATCATCAAGACAGTGTGGTACTGGCACAAAAACAGACACATGGATCAGTGAAACAGAATAGAGAACCCAGAAGTGGACCCTGAACTTTATGGTCAACTAATATTCCATAAAGGAGGAAAGACTATCCATTGGAAGAAAGACAGTCTCTTCAATAAATAGTGCTGGGAAAATTGGACATCCACATGCAGAAGAATGAAACTAGACCACTCTCTTTCACCATACACAAAGATAAACTCAAAATGGATGAAAGATCTAAATGTGAGACAAGATTCCATCAAAATCCTGGAGAAGAACACAGGCAACACCCTTTTTGAACTCGGCCACAGTAACTTCTTGCAAGATACATCCACGAAGGCAAGAGAAACAAAAGCAAAAATGAACTATTGGGACTTCATCAAGATAAGAAGCTTTTGCACAGCAAAGGATACAGTCAACAAAACTAAAAGACAACCTACAGAATGGGAGAAGATATTTGCAAATGACGTATCAGATAAAGGGCTAGTTTCCAAGATCTATAAAGAACTTATTAAACTCAACACCAAAGAAACAAACAATCCAATCATGAAATGGGCAAAAGACATGAAGAGAAATCTCACAGAGGAAGACATAGACATGGCCAACATGCACATGAGAAAATGCTCTGCATCACTTGCCATCAGGGAAATACAAATCAAAACCACAATGAGATACCACCTCACACCAGTGAGAATGGGGAAAATTAACAAGGCAGGAAACCACAAATGTTGGAGAGGATGCGGAGAAAAGGGAACCCTCTTCCACTGTTGGTGGGAATGTGAACTGGTGCAGCCACTCTGGAAAACTGTGTGGAGGTTCCTCAAAGAGTTAAAAATAGACCTGCCCTACGACCCAGCAATTGCACTGTTGGGGCTTTACCCCAAAGATTCAGATGCAATGAAACGCCGGGACACCTGCACCCCGATGTTTATAGCAGCAATGGCCACAATAGCCAAACTGTGGAAGGAGCCTCGGTGTCCATCGAAAGATGAATGGATAAAGAAGATGTGGTCTGTGTATACAATGGAATATTACTCAGCCATCAGAAACAATAAATACCCACCATTTGCTTCAACGTGGATGGAACTGGAGGGTATTATGCTGAGTGAAGTAAGTCAGTCGGAGTAGGACAAACATTATATGTTCTCGTTCATTTGGGGAATATAAATAATAGTGAAAGGGAATATAAGGGAAGGGAGAAGAAATGTGTGGGAAATATCAGAAAGGGAGACAGAACGTAAAGACTGCTAACTCTGGGAAATGAACTAGGGGTGGTAGAAGGGGAGGAGGGCAGGGGGTGGGAGTGAATGGGTGATGGGCACTGGGGGTTATTCTGTATGTTGGTAAATTGAACACCAATAAAAAATAAATAAATAAATAAATAAATAAATAAATAAATAAATAAATAAAATAAAAAGTAAATCCTTATAGTTGATTTATATGTGGTCAAAATTGAGAACTACTGACTTAGAGCATCATAGCACATAACAGGCATTCCATAAAGAGCTGAATGATTGACTAACTTGTAAGTTGAGAAAGGCACTAAGAACATGCTAGAAGTACCAAGCTGGTGATGAAGGTTCTGGCTTTCAGAAGCATAGTTACTGATGCAACTTTGTCATTGATATATTTAGGTGGGTTTAAAATATGATTCTGGAGTTTACTTGATGCTATGGGCAAAGAACAATGAGCACTTTCCTAGAACAGAGGATGAGAACCCTTTTGTTTTCAGCAGTTAAGTAACTCTCCAAAATTTTATTGCTACAATAATAGCTAGGCTTATAAAGCTACTTTCAGATTTAAAGAGCCAATAGATAAAAGGTAAAGACCTATGAATCTCTAGGTTCAGCCCTGAGATAAAACCTTTATAGCCAAACGTGCTGTCTCTGGAACTTGTTTTTACTCTAAATGCCAAAAATGCCTTCAAAGTGAGGAAGATGTGATCTCTCCTCAAAATACCCAAATTATGGCACAACTACTTTATATATATATATAAATATATATATATATGAATATAAATAAATATATATATATATCTCCACCTCTTTATCCATCTATTGATGGACATTTGGGCTGCTTCCGTAGTTTGGCTATTATAAATAATGCTGCTATAAACATAGGAATATATGTATCCCTTTGATTTGTGTTTTTGTATTTTTTGGGTAAACACCCAGGAGTGTGATTACTAGTGTAGTTCTAGTTTTAAATTTTTGAAGAACTTCCATACTGTGTTCCACAGTGGCTGCACCAGTTTCATTCCCACCAACAGTGCAAGAGGGTTTCCCTTTCTCTGCATCTTTGCCAACACCTGTTTTTCCTGTTTTTTAGTTTAACCATTCTGACAGGTGATATCTCATTGTAGTTTGCTTTGCATTTCCCTGATGATGAGTGATGTTGAGTATCTTTTCATGAGTGTGTTGGCCATCTGTAGGTATTCTTTGCAAAAATGTCTGTTTGTGTCTTCTCCCCATTTTTTTCATTGGATTATTTGTTTTTTTGGGTGTTGAGTTGTACAAGTTATTTATATAATTTGGATACTAACTCTTTATAGCCATTTGTAAATATCTTCTCCCACTCCATAAGTTGCTTTTTAGTTTGTTGGCTGTTTCCTTCACTGTGCAGAAGCTTTTTTATTTTGATGTAGTCCCAATACTTTATTTTTGCTTTTATTTCTTTTGCCTCAGGGGACCTACCTAGAAAAATGTTTCTATGGCCAATGTCAGTCAAATAACTGTTTGTGCTCTCTTCTAGGATTTTTATGGATTTAGGTCTCACTTTTAGTTCCTTAAGCCATTTTGAGTTTATTTTTGTGTATGGTCCAGTTTCATTCTTATTCATGTAGCTGTTCAGTTTTCCCAACACTATTTGTTGAAGAGTCTGTCATTGTTTTCATTGCATATTCTTTCTTCTTTGTAAAAGATTAAGTGGCCATATAATCATGGGTTTATTTCTGAGCTCTCTGTTTTGATCATGGATCTGTATCTTTTTTTGTGCCAGTATCATACTGTTTTGATTACCACAGCTTTGTAGTATATCTTAAAATCTGGGATCATGATACCTGCAGTTTTGTTCTTTTTCTAGATTGCTTTGGCTATTTGGGTCTTTTATAGTTACATACAAATTTTAAGATTTGTTCTAGTTCTGTGAAAAATGCTGTTGGTATTTTTTTAAAGATTTTATTTATTTATGAGAGACAGAGAGAGAGAGAGAGAGAAAGAGAGAGAGACGGGCAGAGGGAGAAGCAGGCTCCATGCAGGGAGCCTGACGTGGGACTTGATCCTGGGACTCCAGGATCACGTCCTGAGCTGAAGGCAGGTGCTTAACTGCTGAGCCACCCAGGCTGCCCTTGTTGTGTTTTGATAGGGATTATTTTGCATCTGTAGATTGCTTTGGATAGTGTGGACATTTTAACGTGTTCTTTCAATCCTTGAACACTAATTTCCACTTCTTTATGTCATCTTCAATTTATTTCATCAATGTTTTATAGCTTTCAGAGTACAGGTCTTTCACTTCTTTGGTTAAGTTTATTCCTAGGTGTTTTATTCTTTTTGGTACAATTGTAAATGGGAATGTTTTCTTAATTTCTCTTTCTGCTGCTTCCTTATTAGTGTATAGAAATGCAATAGATTTCTGTAATTGATTTTGTATACATAAAGCAGCTAATGACAAACATAAAGGAAGTAATTGATAGTAATACAATAATAGTAAGAGACTTTAACATGACTCTTAACATCAATGGATAGATCATCCAAACAAAAAATCAATAAGGAAACAGTGAGTGGAGGATGCTGTTAGCAAGTTAGCAGAGTACCAGTGCTGCTCTGGTACCTGCAGGTGCCCAAGTGTCTTGGCTGGGCAGTAGGATAGGGGAATGGTGCCTGCTAGCTCCTGTGTTCCTGGAGAACTCTCTCAATGGTCCCTGCCACTCAGGCACATGGTCAAGGATTAGCAAACAAAACTCCCTCCTGTATACCCTCAGTGTTTTTTAAACTGCTGTTTCTATGCTGTATCTCTGAGGCTGTTTGTTGTGCTCAAAGAGCAAGAACTCCGTTCCCTCTCATCCTCCAGGCTCTCCCACAAGCCTGCTGATTTTTAAAGTTCCAGGGCTATTAAGCTCTGCTAATTGTAAGAACTCCCAAAATTTGGCCTCTCTAGTTTTCAAAGCCAGATGTTATGGCACTTCATATACCTCATTTAAGCTCCCAGGTGTGAAGGTCTATTTCTCTTCCCTCTACACACCAATATTGTCCCCCTAGAGAGTCCTGTAGGTCCCATTAGCTCCAGAACGCATCTCTGCCCTTCCTATTCTCTTCAGTGTGGCCTCTTCTCTACATTTCACTGTGGAAAGTCTCTTCTTCCGTCTTCGGGTCATTTTCTTGGTTATCTACACTGATGTGGCTGTCATCTAATTGTATCCTTGAGATGGATTGAACTTAGGATCCTCCTATTCGGCCATCTTTCCCAAAAGTCCTATATATGGCTTTTATAAAGCTGTTTGACTTTGTATACTTGAGAATGATTTCCTAGGAGTAAAGTTCCTCAAAACATGTTTTGGTAAATACTATTCTGAATGACCATCTAGGTTAGGAGCTGGAAAACAATGGTCCAATATTTGAACTTGTCTTGTGCTTGTTTTTGTATAGACTCTGAGCTAAGAATAATTTTTATATATTTTAATGGTTGGAAATAATCAAAGGATAATGTTTTGTGATACTTGAAAATTATATGAAATTTACATTTCAGTGACCTTGAACAACCTTTTTTGACACACTACCACAGTCATTTACATATTGTCAATGACATATTGTCAATGGCTGTTTTTACATTATAAGGGCAGAGTTGAATACAGTTGACCCTTGAACAATAAGGGTTTGAACTGTGCAGGTGCACTTAAATGCAGATTTTTTTTTCCGGTAAATATATTGTGAGTTTTTTTGGAGATCTGTGACTATTTGAGAAAAACTCTCAGATAAACCACATAGCCCAGAAATACCTATAAAAAAGAAAAGTTAGATATATCACAAAATTTATATAGATACTAGCCTGTTTTATTATTTACTATTATAAATATACACTAATCTATTATAAAAGGTTAAAATTATCAAAATTTGTGTACCAAAACACAGAAAATACATAGCATCATTCATAGCCGAGAGAAATGTAAACCAACATAAAGATGCAGGATTAAATCATAACCACATAAAACTAACTGTAGTACATACTGTACTCTATGTTAATTTTGAAGCCATCTCCTATTGCTATTGTGGTGAGCTCAAGTGTTGGGAGTATCTGCTTAAAATGCTGTGTGATGCTAATCACATGAGCAGTCTATCTCTCCAGTAAATTGTGTATCACAGTAAAAAGTAATCTCTTGCAGTTCTTGTCTATTTTTCATCACTTTTAGTGCAATGTCATAAACCTTGATAAAAAACACCATGGGGCCCATTCAAAGTACCACTAGTGATGCTGAAAGTCCTCAGAAAAGCAGAGAAAATCATGACATGGCAAGAAAAAGTTGAGCTGCTTGATATGTACCATAAATTGAGATCTGCAGTTGTGGTTGCCCATTATTTCAAAATGAATTAATCCAGTGTTAAGGACTACTATAGAAAAGAAAAGGAAATTTGTGAAGCCATCACTGTCAGCAAACATGAAAACCTTGAACTTTTGTGAAATACCTTCTTACCTCATTGTGAAAATGCAGCTTCTTTATAGGTGCAGCATTGCTATAAGAAAGGCATATCCTTAGGTAGACTTTAATATAATTCAAGAAAAAGCAAAGTGATTATATGACAACTTAAAGAAAAAGGAAGGTAAAGGACCCAAAACTAGAGAATTTAATGCCAGCAAAGATCGGTTTGATAATTTTAGAAAGAGATTTGGCTTTGAAAATGTCAAGATAACAGAAGAAGCAGCTTCTGCCAACCAAGAGGCAACAGATGAGTTCCCAGACACCATTAAGAAAGTCATTGAGAAGAAAGGATATCTGCCTGAACATATTTTTAATGCAGACAAAAGTGTCCTATTCTAGAAAAAAAATGCCACAATGAACATTTATTAGTAAGGAAGAGAAGTGAACACTGGAATTTATGGCAGGAAGGGATAGGCTAATTTTACTGTTCTGTGCAAATACAGTCAGATTTATGATCAGGACTACCCTCATCTGTAAAACTGCTAACCCCCGAGCCTTGAAAGAAAAAGATAAATGCTAGCTGCCAGTCTTTTGGTTGTATAACAAGAAAGCCTGAACAGTGAGAACCCTTTTTTTGAATTGGTTCCATTGATGCTTTGTCCCTGACATCAGGAAGTATCTTAACAGTAAGGAACTGCCTTTTCAAGTTCTTTTGATGTTGAACAACGTCTCTGGCCACCCAGAATTCAACACTGAACGTACCAAGGTGGTCTGTTTGTCTCCAAATACAAGGTCTCTAATTCAGCCTCTAGATTAAGGGGTCATAAAGGCTTTCAAGGCTCATTACACATGATACTCTACAGAAAGGATTGCCAGTACTATGGAAAAGAGCCTCAATACAGAGAGCATCATGAAAGTCTGGAAGGATCACACCTTGAAGATACCATGATTGTTATAGAAAAAGCCATGAAAGTTATTGACCTGAAAGAGTAAATGCCTGCTGGAGAAAACTGGGCCCAGATGTTGTGCATAACTTCACAAATTTTACAACAGAGCCAATCAAGAAAATCATGGAGATTGTGGATATGGCAAAAAAAGGTGAAGGGTGAGAGTTTCAAGATATAGATCTTAGAGAAATTCAAGAGCTAATAGACACCACACCAGAGAAATGAACAGAAGATAAGTTGATGGAGATGAGTGCTTTGGAACCAGTGCCAGAAGATGAGGAAGGAGAAATAGAAGCAGTGCCAGAAAAGAAGTTGACGTTAGACAATCTGGCAGAAGGTTCTGATTATTTAAGACTGCTTTGGATTTCTACAACATGGACCCTTCTATGATTCAGACACTGAAACTAAAGCAAACAGAATTGGTACCATATAGAAACACTTTTAGAGAAATGAAAATACAAAAAGTCAGAAATTACAATGTATTTCCATAAAGTCACAATGAGTGTGCCTGCCTCTTCGGCCTCCCCTCCCACCTCCTCCACGTCTTTGGTCTCCGCCACCCCTGAAACACCCCTCTCTTCCTCCTCAGCCCACCCAATGTGAAGATGATAAAAATGAAGACCTTTATGATGATTCACTTCCACTTAATAGACAGTAATAATCATCATGCCATATAGTCAATAAACTTTTCTGTTGTGTATGTGTCTTCATCTGAAAACCTAATAACTGTAGGACAAGAACTGTGTGAGACATTTCTGTGTCACAATTACCACCATCACCCAAGGGTTTATCACATAGAACACCACATGTGAAACTGGTATGGAAGTGAACAGCCTATCCTCACATAGGCATAAGGTGAGTGATAGTTAATATAAAACTAACAACGTGTTAGTTTTCTGTTTTATAACTTTGCTTTCCAGAATTACGGTGTGCTTCTCATAATTGGAGAAACTGCACATCAGCCTGTCAACACAGGTAAGTGTTTTTTTTCTTTTAAAATTGTAACAATATTTCAAATACTGTATTATGAATATGACTGTAATACTGTATGCCATAAAATTTTATAACAACTCATCCGTTAGTATATAGTTTAGGCTACTGTGAAGCAATCATCCTGATTACACTAGGCTACCATAAAGCAATTGTATTGCTGCTTCTTAGTTATCAATGTATGAATCATTGTACCTATAAATAAATATAAATTTATTTTTCACATTATCTCTTCATTTTCTATGTCAAATGTAAGTAATATATGTAACACCTATAGTGCTTTGTATCATATCAGACAATATTATGTAGGTACTGGCAATTTATCTTACAAATACAGTGTTAACTGGTATTATTTATAAATACTGTACAGTACTGTAAGTATATTTTCTCTTCCTTATGATTTTCTTAATAACATTGCTTTCTCTAGCGTACTTTATATGAGAATATAGTATTATATATATATATATATCATACAAAATATGTGTTAATTGACTATGTTGTCAGTAAGGCTTTCCATTTAATAGTAGGCTAATAGTAGTTACGTCTTGGGGGAGCCAAAAATTATATGTGGATTTTCAGCTGTGGTTGATCAGCACCTCTACCCACCACAATGTTCAACGGTCAACTGCAATTGCAACAGAGATCTTCCATAGTTCTGTCAACACTTCACACTGCTGTGTGGTAGCACTATAAATTGCAATGATGCAGCTCTAACTGATCAATGTTTCAAGTGTCATGTGTACCTCTATAGTGCAACATTTTGTTTTAGTATTTATTACCAGTGCATCCCCACTATGTTGAAAAAAGTAAAGCAAGTAAAAATGAGCTCCAAATGTCATGTTTTTTAAAGGTGCAGGAGTATAAAAAATATTTTGTTGTTAAATTAGATGACATATCATTGTATTTACTATGCAATGACATTATAGCTGTGCTGTAATGGATCTTTGATCTATGACAAAGATGGTATTGCAGGTCAGAGGGGAGAGAAAGCCCCATCTAAATGAAAAAACAAAAACAAACCCCAAATGTGAACTTGACCTTTCCTCACATTCTACATGGAAACAATTCGAGGTGGATTAGAAATCTAAGTGTGAAAGATCAAACAATAATACTTTGATATATAATACAGAAGAATGACTTTGTGACTTTGAGGTAGAAAGTTTTCTATAGAAACAGAAAAGGCAAAAAGAAAACATAAAGTACCGACCATAATGGAAGATTGACAAATTTGAGTACATTGTAATTAAGACCTTCTATTTATCAAAAGGTACCAAAATAATAAGATATAATTTCACTGGCCAATTCCATGACAACGAAGAGCTCAATTAAGTGACCCATTTAGATAAGTTCCATTTCAAATGGCTAGCAGTCACAGAGCTCAAAGTTTGCAGAAAAGAGAGCTAACAGTCTTACCTTTCCTAGTCACAAAAATGTATAATAAATATATAATACTCATTCTCAAATATAAAAGTTAATTTATCAAATGAGCAATAAATGACTTGGTATTTATTAATATTACTAAAAAGTACTTTGAAAAAACACAGTAGATAGTATTAGAACTAATATGTCCAAATATCTTACAAATTATTTGTGTTTCATTCATATTCTACCAATCACAGCATTTGAAAGGCGCTAGTTGTGTTAGATATTAAATTAACCTGACTAAATTGAAAAGAAAACACATTACAATACAATTATCCATGTGGCTGTCATTTAGAGTCCTGGCTTTACTGAAATAATCATTAGACTAGTAAATAAACCTCAACAAAACCAGTGCACTATTTTATGTTAGTACATGCATTAGCTTTATTGTAGCTAGTGGGCAAAGACAATTTGATGAAACTCCTGGAGGATGACACATTTCACAATGAAATGTTTTTCCATCGTTTGCTTTATCTGGTAAATATAGGAACCATTAGCAGTTTAAATGTGGCCAGTTTAGGTCAATAAAAACTATGAATACAAATTTGTAAAGTTATTATTTCAAGCTCAGTAATATAATCAAACAGACAAATGTTAGTGTGGCTTTCATATATAACTACTAAAAAGAATAGTCTCAGAAGTAGAGTATTAGTCA
Organism: Canis lupus baileyi; assembly: GCF_048164855.1. Taxonomy (NCBI): domain Eukaryota; kingdom Metazoa; phylum Chordata; class Mammalia; order Carnivora; family Canidae; genus Canis; species Canis lupus. The sequence continues at coordinate 25,161,809 of NC_132869.1, read as the reverse complement.
TAAACATTTCCTTTATGTAATATGATTATTTGTGCTAAAAATAGCTTTTTAAAAAGTTCTTCAGCAAGAAGAAAATGGAAAATCTCTGTACCTTCCCCTAAATTTTGCTGTGAACCTAAAACTGCTCAAAAAATTAAAAAAAAAAAAAAAAAGGCCAGGTAAGAAAAGACACTCCCCTTTTAGGGACATTCACTCCTTATAGCTTGCCCACAACTCGGCCATGTGGCCCATTCATGCCTGCGTCAGGGGCCAGGGTATATGATTTTTAATCTCAGCTGCCATGTGCCTCACCAGAAAGAAAGTGAAGAGGTGTTGCTGGGCATAATTAATAGTTTCTACCATGCCAGCTAACAAGTGCAGTCAAATAACTTTATTTCTGTATTCCTCATACACAAGATGGTACCTGGATATAGCAGAGGTGCAGAGATACACTGTTGGAACCTATCCCACTGTTTTTACCTTATCCTATATGTTTCTATTTGGTACCTAACACTTATCTTGTCATTCTAATAAACAGATTTTGTTTGGGAGAATTCCAGAGAAAAATATTTTGTCAGATATTGGAAAACAGAAGACTCTTATTCACAATTTACTAAGTAATTAGTAATACTTATAAATACTTATATGAAGTATTTTATGTCCATTACCTCTCACAATTCTATTTGGAAGTGAAGCTCTTATAACCATTCAGAGATGAGGAAAGTAGACTTAGATAAGTTGAATAACTCAGAACAGTTGAAGCTGAAATCCAGAATGAATGTTCTTTCATAAGCAGTTGAAACCAGTCTAAATAGAAACATTTGGTGACCTATTAGGGACGATATGTCATATTATTAAGGCTTCAGAGACAGACAAAACAGTGGCTAAAAATATAATACATTGCTTATGCCAAGGAATCTAAAACCCATGGAATGTCTGAAATTATTTTAAATTGTTAAATACTGAAATGAATGAGCCTAAAATTATATGCTGATCCAATGAAAAGGTTACATTGCAGACATGCCAATGAGGCCTCAGAGCTGCTAAGTCTTTATTGAAGAAGCAACATTCAGAATGTAGACATTAAAAAAATAAATTAGGCCCATGGTGCACATTTCAACAGAGAACGGTGAAAGTAATTCAATGCTGTTGCTCAATATGTTGTCGATTCTATCAAACTGTGCCTTTGTTTTCTTTGTAAACAAAAGCAAATAAACCCAAACAACCTAAACTAACCATACGGAAGCTTGTCAAATCACAAGTGAAAGCCCTCCCTCCCCTTTCTCCCTTTTCCTCTTTAAATCCTAATTCCCAGGCTGTGTGTGTGTGTGTGTGTGTGTGTGTGTGTGTGAGTATGGGTAGATAGACGTATTCATACACAGACACACACACATACTTGTTTTAGTCAAACAGAATCAGACTCTGTGCATTGTTCTGTAGTCAACTATAAAAAAAGCACAGCTTATTAAATAAGTCACCATTTTATAACTAAATTAAAAAGCACCTTTATAATGTAGATTACTGTCTGCCTCTCTATTTGTTCCTACTACACTAATTATCTACTTTAATGCTTATGCTATATTATTTTGATTTCAGTAGGTTTATAGTAAGTTTAATATCTGAAGACAATTGTTCACAGTATTTTAGCTATTCTCCATGTTTTCACAATATTTTGGATATTCTTAGAGATATTTCCTCTTCCATATGAACTTTTCCATTTGAATTTTTGTATATGGACAATTTTGTCTAGTTCAGGAATAAGCCTTCTGATTTGTATTATATTCATTTTGTCTATTAATTTGGGGAGGATTGACTCTTTTATAATATTAACTTCCAATTCTGGATAGATATGGTATATCTATTTTTTTTAAGTTTTGCTTTATATGTCTTTTCTTAAGATTATAGTGTTCCTCCCCTTAGGTGCAGGGTACATGTTCCAAGACCCCCAAAGGATGCTTGAATTCACAGATACCACCAAACCTACATTTTTTTCCTATACGTACTTGTGATAAATTTTAATTTATAAATTAGATACAATAAGAGGTTAACAATAATTAATAATAAAATAGAACAATTAAAACAATATGTTACAATAAAAGTGTGACTGCGGTCTCTCTCTCTCTTTCTCTCTCTCTCTATCAAAATATCTTCTTGAACTATAGACACCCTTCTTGTGATGTTGTGAGATAAAATGCCTGCATGTTGAGATGAAGTGAAGTGAATAACTAGGCATTATGATGTAGTGTTAGGCAACTGCTGGACTTCTGACAATATGTCAGAAGGAGTATCATCTGCTTCAGGCCACAGTTGACCATGGGCAACTGAAATTAAAGAAAGCAAAACTGTAGAGGAGGAGGGACTACTGTACAGAATTTTTCATCACATGTTTTTTTAAGTATTTACTATTTTTGATGTTGTGATAATGGGAAAATTTTCTATTTCCATTTCTAATGGATTAGAAAAGCTATTGCCATTTGTATATTCATCTTGTATTCAGCTGTTTTACTAAATTTGCTCAGTAGTTTTTAGAGTTTACCACTAGCATTTTCAGTTTTTCACTGGGATGTCAACTACAAATAGAGATATTTTTCTCCTTTCCTGATACTTTCTTCTTGCATGACCTAGAACTCCAAATCGAGGTTTCTCGACCACCACCACCAACTCCCACCAACACCAACTCCCACCAACACCAGTATCCATTTACCATTTGGAGGAAAAAGGCTCCCAAGTATCTGTACCATTTTCTTTGGTAAGGAATCTCATGCTCAGTGAATCAGATAAGGCCTGCCTCTCACTATATGAACTAAAAAAGCAAAATGCTTCTCTTCCCAACCCCCTTGAGCTGGGTTATGGGCACTTGAATTAGACTCAGCTAATCAGATGTGCCCCCATTTGGACTCTGAGATAATGAACCAAAGATGGAGGACCAATGAAGAATTCATACTTTGACAATGGCACAACATTCTTCTTCCAGAGATAATATTGCCCATGGCACCGTCCATAACTGAATAGAGGAAAATTCTATGCAAGCTATGGAATATAGCCTCAACCTCAGAGCAGCACTTGCTCTTCAGACTAATTTTATGGTGTGAATGTCATGTTTCTGATTGCCTGGCATCCTTTTTTTTTTAATGGTCAATTTCCAAACCTACTTCTCCAGCTTTCCTGGCAATTCTGTGAATATAATATTCTTCTTTTCTTTTATTTTTTAAAAGATTTTATTTATTAATTCATGAGAGACACAGAGAGGCAGAGACACAGGCAGAGGGAGAAGCAGGCTTCTTGCAGGGAGCCCAATGAGGGGACTTGATCCTCAGACCCAGGATCACACCCTGAGTCAAAGGCAGATGTTCAACCGCTGAGCCACCCAGGTGTCTCTATTATATTCTTCTTTTTAAAAATTGTTTTAAAATTTGAGTTTAAAAAAATCATATAACATAAAAATAACCATTTTAAAGCGGGATTTCAATGCATATAATATATTGAAATGTTGTGCAATCACCACCTTTTTCTAGTTAGAAAACATTCCATCATTTCAAGGTAAAACCATACTGCCTTTTGAGCAGTTTCTCCTCATCCTCCCCACCACCACCACCAACTCCCACCAACACCAATTTGTATTCTATCTTTATGGATTTAACTATCTTGGATAGGTTCACATATAGATTTATACAATATGTGACCTTTTGTATTTGGCTTCTTTAATTTACCATAACTTTTAAAAATATTTATTTATTTACTTAAGTAATCTCTACACCAAAGATAGGGCTTGATCTCACAATGCTGAGATCAAATCACATGTTCCACTCACTGAGCCAGCCTGGTGCCCCTACTGTAATATTTTTTTTTATTTTTTATTTACTTTATGATAGGCACACAGTGAGAAAGAGAGAGAGAGAGAGAGGCAGAGACACAGGCAGAGGGAGAAGCAGGCTCCATGCACCGGGAGCCCGACGTGGGATTCGATCCCGGGTCTCCAGGATCGCGCCCTGGGCCAAAGGCAGGCGCCAAACCTCTGTGCCACCCAGGGATCCCTGAGGCTCATCCATGTTGTAGCATGTGTCCGTACTTCATTCCTTCTTATTTCTGAATGATATGCCATTGTGTGTACACACCATAATTTGTCCATTCATCCATTGATGGGTTATTTCCTCTTTTGTTTTTTGTGAATGGTGCTGCTGTGAACATGTGTGTACATGTACTTGTTAAAGTAAATGTTTTCAGTTCTTTTGGGTATACACCTAGGAATGGAATTATGGGGTCATAGTAATTTTACTTTTAACTTTTTGAGGAACCACCAAACTCTTTTTCACGGTGACTGTATCATTTTACTTCACTACCAGCAGTATGCAAGATTTTCAATTTCTCCACATCCTCACCAGGACTTGTTATATTCTGTTGTTCTTGTTTTGTTGTTGTTACTGTTGGGTGTTGGTGTTGGTGTTGCCATCCTAGTAGGTGTGAAGTGGTACCTCATGTAGTTTTGATTTGTATTTCATTAATGATTAAGGAGAGTGAGCATCTTTTCATGTGCTTCTTGGCTACTTGCATATCTTCTTTGAAGAGATATCTATATAGGTGCTTTATCATTTTTTAAAAAGATTTATTTATTTATTTATTTTAGAGAAAGAGAGAACACAAGTAGGAGGCACAGGACGAGAGAAGGGGAGACTCTCAGGCAGACTCCATGCTCAATGAGGAGCCTGACATAGGGTTCAATCTCATGACCCTGAGAACACGACCTGAACCAAAACCAAGAGTTGGATGCTTAACTGTACCACCCAGGTGCCCCAGTCCTTTACCATTTTTAAAAATTGGGTTGTTGGTCTTTTTTGTTGTTGCTGAGTTGTGAAAGTTTTTATATATCATAGATACTAGTCACCTATCAGATGTATCATTTGCAAACATTCTTCCTAATCCTGTACATTGTCTTTTCACTTTTTTATTATGTCCTTTGGGGCACAAAATTTTAAATTTTGATGACATCTACTTTATCTGTTTTTTCTTTTGTTGCTTGTACTTTTAGTGTAATATCCAAGAATCCACTGCCAAACCCAAGGTTATGAAGATTTAGTATTATGTCTTCTTCTAAGAGTTTCTGGTTTTATCTCCTATATTTAGATTGCTGATCCATGTTGAGTTAATTTTTGTGTATGGTGCAAGGTAGGGGTACAACTTCATTCCTTTGAATGTAATATCAAATTGTTCATATCATTTATTTTTATTTTTTTAAGATTTAATTTATTTATTCATGAGAGACACATAGAGAGAGAGAGGATGAGAGAGAAAGATAAAGACAGACAGAGACAGAGACACAAGCAGAGGGAGAAGTAGGCTCCACGCAGGGAGCCCGACGTGGGATGTGGGATGCGATCCCGGGACACCAGGATCACGTCCTGGGCCAAAGGCAAGGCGCTAAACACCTGAGCCACTCAGGGATCCCCATCCATATAATTTATTAAAGGGACTTTTCTTTTCTCATTAAATGGTCCTGGCACACATGTCAAAAATCAGGCAATGACCTCAAGGGCACAGGCAGCAAAAACAATATAGACAAATAGAACTACCTCAAAAATGTTAAATTTTGATTCTCAAAAGACACTATGAACACAGTAAAAAAGCAACATATAGACTGGAGGAAAATATATGCAAATCATTTATCTGCTAAAGGGTAAATATCAAGAATATATATATACCCCACAACTCAGCAGCAACAACAAAAACAACCAACCCAATTCAAAAAGAGGCAAAAGATTTGTGTAGACATTTCTCCAAAGAAGATAAAAAAAGGTTCAAGAAGCACATGAAAAGATATTCAACATCACTAATCATCAGATGAATGAAACCCCAAACCACAATTTTAAGATACCTACTATCAAACAGAAAAGAACAAGTTTTGGGAAGGAAGTGGAGAAATTGGAATCCTTGCACATTGTTAGAGGGAAGGTAAAATGGTACAGCCACTGTAGAAGAGTTTGATGCTCCCTTAAAAAATTAATAGAATTACTGCATGATCTGGGAATTCTGTATCTGGAGATATACCCAAAATAATTAAATGCAAGGTTCTGTTTTTTTTTAATATATAAATTTATTTTTTATTGGTATTCAATTTGCCAACATATAGAATAACACCCAGTGCTCATCCCATCAAGTGCCCCCATCAGTGCCCATCACCCAGTCACCCCGACCCCCTGAAATGCAAGGTTTTGAAGAGACATCTGTACACCCAAGTTCATCGCAGCATCATTTACAGTGGTCAAAAGGTGGAAGCAACCCAAGTGTCCATCAATGGGTGAATGGATAAGCCAAATATGGTATGTATATAAAATGGAATATTATTTGCCCTTTAAAAATGAATGAAACTCTGATACATGCTACCATATGGATGAACCTTGAGGACATTGTGCTAAGTGAAATGAAGTAGTTACAAAAATACAGATACTATATAATTCCACTTATATGAGGAACATAGAGTAGTCAAAATCATAGAGAGAGAAAATAGAGAGGCTGTTGCCAAGGGAACAGGAGAGAGAATAATGAGGAGCTAATGTTTAACAGGTATAGAGTTTCAGTTTTACAAAATGAAATTATTCTGGAGATTGGTTACACAATATGAATGTGCTTAATAACATTGAACTGTACACTTAAAAATGGCAAAGATGGTAAATTTTGTTATGGGTACTTAAACATAATTTTAAAAGTCAATATAGTAGTTACCTTTGGAGAGGTAGGAAGGAGTTTTGATGAGGAAAAGGCATACACTTTTACTATCATTGTACCCCTTTACCATAATTTTAGTGGAATTTTGGGAGTTAGTGAGGCCAAATCTTAAACTCAAAGTGTTGTGCAGATTTTTGTTAGTTCGTTTTGATTTTTTAAGGAGATAATACCAAGTAATGTGCAAAGCACAGACTAAAATCAGAAAAATCTGATGAGAGTAGAATTTTATATGGAGCAGTTATATAATAGTCAAATTTGAACATTTTCATCTAGTTCATGAGAATAAGTTCATCCAGCTATAGAGGGTGGGCAGTTAGGATAGATAGGAATTAGCTGATTGGGTCATTTAGCCTTTTAAGTATTTGAAAGTTAGCTTCAATTATTTATCAAGGAAATCTCTTTCCTTCTCTTTCAGTACCTCAAAGGCTGATATAATATGCCAGCAACCCAATTTAAACAACAGCCATCTTAATGTGCTCACAAGTCTTTGATTCTCAAGAGCTTCCAATTTATCTGGCCTCACTGTACTCTTCAGCTTCATTTCCATCAAATATTCGGATCTGGCAAGGATTATTTCCTTCTGTCCATTTTAGGTCAACCTAAACCTCAAACTATTATATGGTGTCATCCAAAGTATAGGTTTAGACAGGCACTAAGTGAAGTTCAGGTACATTCTGCCTGAGGAAGAGGAAAGATGATAGAAAATTATAAGGGAGGGATATACTCGGCACCAACTGAATACATCCTAAAGCTGCACTATTGTTTTTAATAGTCATGTCATTCAATATTTATGACAACCCTAATGAGGTACATATTGTCATTTACTTTTATATAAATTAATTAAAGAACTTTTTGATAACATTTCCAAAGTTAGCTACATCATACAGAATACTAAAATAGAGTTCAGAATTCAGGTGGTTTAAGTCTGTTCAGAGGTTGTTTTCTGTGCTCCCAAAGGTGGTTATCTCTAAGTTTAGCTTGATTATAGCCAGAAAGAACTCAGAAATCAGCTTTCGATTAAGATAAGAATGCACCACTGGCCTTTCTCATTTCTTCCTGTACTTCTTCCCAGTTTCTGTGAGAAAAACGCTTTGCTAAAGGGAGAAAAGGTCCATATTTGGCAAATGGGAAAAGGATTCACACTCAAAAGTTTGCCTTTCATGCCTAAATATGCTACCAGAGGATAAACAGATTCAAATTCTGTATTTTGGAATTTGGAGCTGTAGAATAAAACATCACAAATTCAGTGCTGATTATGTTTAGATGTTAAGTCTATTGTTGCTGCCAAATGACAAAACAAAATAGTGGTGATCATTGAATTTGCACCAATGCAGCCTTTGTGCTTACTTATTCATGAATGTGACACTAATTTTCCCCAACTCATAAAAGGTTTATAAGAACACAAGAGGGAACATACTGAAAAGTTTTAAAATATTTAGTAATTGAATGGCAAGTTTTCAAATTATGCTGGAAAATTAAAGTCATTTTTCTTGTTTAATGCAACAAACCTGCATTAGTTGTTCATTGCTTTAAAAAGATCAAAATCCCTGTTTACTTGTTTAGAATCTGCTTCTCTTGTATGGGGATATGGAAAAAAGTAAATATGTTTCTTGATGTACAAAAAGCAAACTTTTGTTAGGATATTATTTCCTCCAATTTCTGCATCCCAAGTCAACCTATTTAGTCATTCTCTTAACTTGTATTTCTACTTATTATGAGGAGCACCTGACCACTATGATGACTGTGAACTCCTCAGTACAGTTCCAGGCTTTAGATTTCATTCTTCCCAGTATTTAGAACAATGGTTCTCAACTTTGGCTGCAGGTAAAAACCAGTTGTAATGCTTAATTTTATTTGTCTTCTTGACTGGGCCATGGTGCCCACATTATTTGGTTAAACATTATTTATGATGTGTCTTTGAGGATGTTTCTAGACAAGATTAACATTTGATAGGTAGATTGGATAAGCAAATTGCCATCCCCAATGTGGGTGGGCTTCATCCAAGCCATTTGAAGTTCTGAGTAGAATAAAAGTCTGAATAAGAAAGAAATCATACTCCCTGAGTACCAATTTCAGAACTGGTACACTGATATTCTTCTTCCGTAGACTGGATTCAGACTTAGATTCAGACTGGAATCTACACCATTGGCTCTCCTGGTTCTCAGTCATTCAGACTCAAATTGGAACAATACCATCAGCTTCCTTAGGTCTCCATCTTGCCAACCATAGATCTTAAACTTCTCAGCCTCCATAGTTACATGAGCCAATTTCTTATAGTTGATCTCTCTCTCTCTCAATCTCCTCTCTCTCTCTCTCTCCCTCTCCCTCTCTCTCTTTCTCTCTCTCTCTCATCTTCTCTCTCTCTCTCTCTCTCTCTCTCATAACCTATTTGTTATCTGTCTGGAGAACAAAGACTAATACAGAGGTCCTATATTATTGGAACGATATCCTGTGTTTATGGATTGGAAGACATAATACTGTTAAGATGGCTATACTACCCAAGGTGGTCTACAGATTCAATACAATCCCTAGAAAACTCCAATGGCCCCCCTTTTTTTAAAAAAAATGCAGAATTGGAAAAGCCAGTCTTCAAACTCATATGAAATTGTAAGGGCCCCAAATAGACAAAAACATCTTGAAAAAGAACAAAGTTGGGGGACTCACACTTTCTGAATTCAAAACTTACAACAAAGCTACATATTCACAAAAGTGTGCTACTGGCATAAGGGCAAGACATATAGATCAATAGATTTGTGAGTACAAAAATAACCCATAAACTATGACCAATGAATTATTTTTTATTTTTTTATCATGGTAAAATACACATGACATAAAGCTTACCATCTTGGCGTTATTTCAGTGCAGAATTATGTAATATTAAGTGCATTCATATTGTTGCATAACCATCACCACTATTCATCTCGACAACTCTTTTCATCTTGCAAAATTGAAACTCTATACCCATTAAATATTGACTCCATAATCTCCCTTTCCTCCAGCCCCTGGCAACTACAATTCCATTTTATATCTCTTGATTCTGACTATTCTAAGTATGTCGTATAAGTAGAATCATGTAGTATTTATCTTTTTGTAACTGGCTTATTTCACTTAGCATAATGTCCTCAAGATTCATCCATGTTTTACCATGTGTCAGAACTGCATTCTTTTTAAAGAGTAAATAATATTACATTATATATATATATATATACACACATACACACACACACATACATACATACATGTATATATATGCCATATTTTCCATATTCATCCATTGGTGAGCACTTGGGTAACTTCCACTTTTTGACTATTGTAAATAATGCTGTTATGAACTTGGTGTACAGATATTTCTTCAAAGTCTTGCTTTTAATCATTTAGGGTATATTCCCACGCATGGAGTTTCTGGATCATATGGTAATTCTATTTTTTAAATTTATTTTTGTAATCTTAGTATCAGGTGTACAATATAGGGATTCAACAATTCTATACATTACTCATTGCCCATCATGATGAGAGTACTCTTAATCTTCTTAATAGCCACTATTTCCTTCATCCCCCCTCATCTCCCCTCTGGTAATCAATTTGTTCTTTATGTTTAAGAGTCTACTTTTTTGTCTCCTTTTTTTTCTTTGTTCATTTGTTTTGTTTCTTAAATTCCACATATGGATGAAATCATATGGTACTTGTCTTTTTCTAATGGGCTTATTTCACTTAGTATTATACCCTCTAGATCCATCCATATTGTTGCAAATGGCAAGATTTTATTCTTTTTATCCTAATATTCTAGTGTGTGTGTGTGTGTGTATATATATACATATATACATATATATACATATATACATATATATACATACATATATACATATATATACATACATATACATATATACATATATATATCTTAGATGATATATATATGCCTTTAGATGCATAAAGGCATCTTCTTTATTATTCACCTGTGGACACTAAAGTTGCTTCCCTAATTTAGCTATTGCAAATAATGCTTCATTAACATATAAATGCATTTATCTTTTAAAATTAGTGTTCTGGAGGATGCCTGGGTGGCTCAGTCAGGTAAGTGTCCGACTCTTGGTATCAGCTCAGGTCTTGATCTCAGGATCTTGAATTCAGGCCCCATATTGAGCTCCACATTGGGCGCAGAGCCTACTTAAAAAATAAATAAAATTAGTATTTGTATTCTTTGGATAAATACCCACTGGTGGAATTACTAGATCATATGATAATTCTATTTTTAATTTTTTGAGGACCCTCCATATTGTTTTCCATAGTGGCTCTTTGCATTTGCATCAGCAGTACACAAGAGTTCTTTCTTTTTCCACATCTTCACCAACAATTGTCATTTATTCTCCATTCATTTTTGAATTGTTCAGTTAGCATATATAAATGCAACTGGTTTTTGTTGTGTGTTGATTTTGTATCCTGAAATTTTGTTGAGTTCATTCATTTGTTCTTGTGTGTGTGTGTGTGTGTGTGTGTGTGTGTGTGTGTAATCTTTAGGGTCTCTTGTACCAAATTATGGTAATCATGTCCTTATTTTTCTGTATACTTGACCCCATAAAGAATGTATGTGTAAGAACTATAATTTAGTTTTACCTGGTTTTGTACTTCAGATGCACTGAATCATATAAAATGTATTATTTTGTGTCTGGCTTCCTTTATTCAACATTATGTTACTTTATCCATGTTTTTGCATCTGAATTATATTGTTTGTTTCTCTTTATTACTGTTATGATTTCATTGTGTAATAAAAGCGTTTTACATTCTATAGCTGAGGGACACAACTTCTAGATTTTTTGGGTGATGGATATTTGATTATTTTCCAGTTTTTGTTACTGTAAATAATAATACTATGTATAGCAGCTCATTGGCTACAAAGAACACCCCTGCATGTGTCTATTCATACACACATGCAATTCTGTATATATAAACATATATATATATAAACATACATAGCAGTAAAATTATTGTATCATGAGGTATGTATATCTTAAAATTTATTGGATAATACCAAACTATTTTCTGAAGTGGTAGTACCAATTACACTCCACTTAGAAGTGCATGACAGATACTGTTCCTCCACATTCTTGACAACTCTTAAATATTAGCCATTCTAGTGAGGGATCAGTGGCATCTATTACATTTTATTTAGCATTTTCCTGAAGATTACTGAGTTGAGAACCTATCCAAGTTTTTGTCCATTTTTCTACTGTTGTTACTGGGTTATTGTTCTTTTTCCTTACTTATTTGTAGGAGTTCTCCAAGGTGCATTGTGTTGCTTGAGTGAATGCTTCAACCATCTCAAATAACTATATTCCAATCTTAGGACTTGAGATTTTCTGGGCCACAGATGACCTTTAGGTAAGATGACCTTTAGGTAGGCCACAGATGACCTTTAGGTAAGTCTAAGCACTAGACTCTAAGTCTTCCACACTAACTTTTGAAAGCTATGAAAAGCTCTGCTTCACAGAAAACTCAACCTGCAACAAAAATGTTTTTGATAATTCTGCTGAGCTAGTTAGAGTTTAGTGTTTAAGGTGTTTATTCAGGAGTGTTGTTGAGATCCACAACTGTGAAAAGGAGGTAAAGGAAGCAGATATTGGGTAGAAGGAAAAGTCAGGCTCTGATACAGGTCCAGTAATAGGTGAGTTGAAATGACCCATGAGTGTTGTTCTAAGTAGGAACAAAATGGCAAAGCTTTTATACCTCCATATCAATCAGTTATTGGATGTGGGCCATTCTAGGAATGTCATGATCTTGGTCAGATGGCTCCCTACAGCTGAGACAATCCCTGAGAAGGGCAGTAACTGAAGGCTCTTTGCTGACTGCTTTCTTAGCTGCTGGGGTATCAATTATTTCCTTGAAGACGGATTTGGGCTATACAACTCTGTGTCCTCTCAGCTACTTGTTCTGAGTTGGCAAATACCCCCCTGAGCAAAAGCAAATCCCTGATTTATTATTCTCTACTCTGGATTTAGCACCAGTATTTATTTCCTTCATATCATTTGCATTTTTGATGCTTTTAAGAATATGATTTTTCTATGCTAACCTTTTTTAGTTTTCTCCAATAGGAGTATTCGCCAAATTACCATCCACCATTAACAGAAGGGGCAGTCCTAATCAGATCCAGTAGCTAGGGATGAGAGTTTCAATGTCTTTATAAAGATTTGGCTAATTTGGGGATATAACCTGGAGCCCAAATAAGGAACTGGAACTGAGTCCCCTGAATAAAGTTACGGTCTTCCAAAGGATGCTATTTCTATGAAAAGAAGACTAGATGAATTTCACCCATTAAGTTTTTGGAAAATACAAAGTAGCTGGTCATCTGCCTGATTTTGGGAAGGTCAGAGGGGCAGGGGAGGTGGGTCTCCTCTAAGAAAATTAACCACAAGACCGTTCCACTAGTACTGTGTGTGGTGTACAGTATCTGAATTTATATTATCCCATGCTGTAAGACATTAATTTAAAAATTATCCATGACTATTGAAATAATTTGAGGGCACACAGCATGGAAAGAAACCTACAAAAGTGCTCCATGGGAACCTTCTATACCCCCAGGATGCATTAATTCATATATCTAAAGCAAATCCCTATTGAAGTTAAGCTAGTAATAAAAATTTATAAACAGCATGAAGTGGGCAGCCCCGATGGCCCAGCGATTTAGTGCTGCCTTCGGTCAGGGGTGTGATCCTGGAGACCCGGGATCGAGTCCCATGTTGGGCTCCCTGCATGGAGCCTGCTTCTCCCTCTGCCTGTGTCTCTGCCTCACTCTCTCTCTCCTCTCTCTCTCTTTCTCTCTCTCTGTCTCTGTGTGTGTGTGTCTGTCATAAATAAATAAAAAATCTTTAAAATGAAAACAAAACCAAAAACAAAAAAACATAAGTGATCTAGCATGAGGAAGAGTCACCAGACATTAATTGGAGAATTTACAGGCTAAGAACGTGAGGTAACAGATAATCTCAAACAGTCTACAGTTAAATGGTCAGAGATAGAAGAAGTCACAGCAATCACAATGATAAATAAGTCACTGTGAAAAAAAAGAGGCAAAATTTAAAAAGAACCTGGCACATTTTAAGAAATGAATATAGTCATCATAGGTATTGGGATTTAAAAGTCAGTAAATGTTTAAATAGTAAAAAAAGAAGGAATTAGTGACCTGGATAATATATCACTGAATCTTACACAGAATGCACATTAGAGATATGGAAAACACAAAACACAGGTTATAAGATATAAAGAGCATAATTAGCAGATCTAACGTATATCTCAAAATAATTCTACAAGGGAAAAATAGAGAAGCATCAATATTTGAAAAGAAAATGGATGGAATTTTCAAGAATTAAAAAAAAGACATGAATCTTCAGACAGAATATACCTCAAGTCCCCTACTGGATAAATGTAGAAGTAGACACGTTGTCACCAAAGTGCAGAAAACCAAAGACAGAAAATTTTAGGACACCAAAGAAGAAAAGATGGTGAATTTATAATGGGAAAAAAAATCAACTGACTGACTATAGACTTGTTATGATGACAGTCATAAGATGATAAAATAAAAATTTCAAAATATTGAAGGAAAATAACTCCAAGTCTATAAACTTATATCCAATGAATTATCTTCAAGAGTAAAGAAAAATAAAATCCCTTCTAAACAAGCAAAGGATAAATTTATTACACTCAGATCCCTGAAGAAAGATAAAAATATATACTTTAGGAAATTTAACCCAGAGTAAGATGTGGACTATAAGAATAATATGAGCAAAATTGATAGTTGATTTTATAAAAAAGAAAATGAAGAATCACTATTATGGAACTAGAAAAAAATTAAGTGAAGCAGAAAAACAATCCAAATTAATATGAAAAAGGGTGAAAAGTACAGGCATGTTGTAATTAGAGTCCTTACATTTTAAGGAGAAAGAAATATTGACTAAGTTTAGATTTTCAGTCAAGGACAATCAGCAACTCCCAAATCAGTAAAGGGGGAAAAAGTGAGTAAAGAAAACGCAACCCATTCTCTTTCTGCCCATGGGTCCTGTCCCTGTGCTTTAATAAAAGCACCTTTTTATATTGAAAATAAAGAAAAAGAAAAAGAAAACTCAATCCAATGAATGATTGAATGAATACATACATACATACATACATACATACATACATACATAAGTCATCAAGCAACGATGAAGAGGAACAAATGAAAAGCCTAGAAAGTAGGAAACAATAAAATATGGTAAGAATGAATCCAAATATAGGAGTGTTCATGATAAATGAGATAGATTAAACTGGTCAGGATAGTCAAATAGGATTTCAAAATACAATCTATCTATGTGTTTTATACCTAGAATTCATCTAAAATACTACAACAGAAAAAAATGTGAGGACTTGAGACCATTGCTGTAACCATGACCCAATTTATAACCAGGCTGAGGAGGCCTTAGAAAACTCAGTTTACTCTTATAAAATCTGCTGGATCTGTATACAAATGGTGATTCATGTTTACTGACTCTGTTATTTAAAAAGATTTAACATTCATTTTGAACAGAAGCATTATTAATTCTCCAGTATTTAAAGAAATGACTATGGACAAAGGGAGCCTTTTGGGTTTTCACAAGCCAATCTGGAAATGGTGCCAAAGTTTATTGACTACTTGCACCCTTCTGCAGTCTAATTCAAAATGTGCAAGCTCATTCTAGCTCAGTCCTAATGAACTAGAGCTGCAGTGCAATCAGAAACTCACTGTTTGCTGCACTAAACATAATTACCATTCCTTGGAGGAGACCATAAAACTACAAAAAGATTTTATTATGTTAGAAGTCTTAAATAGAGTAACTAAATATAGTACTGTAAGTTTGTTCACTGATGCTAAAACATTAAAATTTTTCTAGCATATTATTACATTTTGCTTTTAAATTTGTTATTATTTTGATTTAATTTAAATATAACATCTGCTAATAGGTATTAAATAATGTAGTTGAAAGACTGATGATTTGCATTGGGTTTATTAAAATACTAAGTCGAGCAACTATTTATTATCTTTCTTATGATAAGAGATGCACACTCATTTCTTTTTTTTTTTGTTTTAAAGATTTTATTTATTCATGAGAGACACGCAGAGAGATAGGCAGAGACACAGGCAGAGAGAAAAGCAGGCTCCATGCAGGGAGCCTGATGTGGGAGTCGATCCCAGGTCTCCAGGATCACACCCTGGGCTGAAGGCGGCACTAAACTGCTGAGCTACCAGGGCTGCCTCACACTCATTTCTTAAGGTAAGATTGTGAATATTATCAACATGTAGAGTAATATCACAAATGACTAGAAAGATTAATGTAACAAAATAGATTTCATAGGTAAAGTATAATAGATTATGGGAGTTTAGTATATAACAAAAGTGGCATTATTGGGGAAAAGCCAGATTCTTCAAATAAGTCATGTTCATACAATTACACCCAAATAAATTCTTCCCAAAGCAAAACTTGATTATAAAATGACTCCATAAGTTACTAGAAGAAAACAGATTACTACATATAGCTTTGGACTAGGGATATATGATGTAAAACCAGAACTACATTAAGGAAAAGAAAAAGTAAATTTGACCACATAAAAATTAGTAACATTGCCAATGAAAACTATATATATTAAAGTTAAAAACAACGTATTGGCAAGAACATTTTAATATTAATTATGAAGCGCCACTTAAAAACCCACAACGAGTATTTACAACTCAGTTCAAAATGATAAACACCACTATTAGAAATGTGGGAAATGATGTGAAAAGTCATTTCACATATAAAATGTGCTAAGAATAAAAACAAATGCTCATCCAGTGCATACTTTAAAAGTTTTAAGTAAAAAAAATGGTATATTTCTCTTTACCTAGAAGTTTAACAAAGATAAAAAAAGTTTGTTTAATATTACTCATTGGCATGATGTAGAGGTACAGATGCTCTCAAAACTGGGGAATGTAAATTTAAATTAGTTGTAACTGATAGGGCAAAATTTAGCTACATAAGTAATTTTGTCAGATTTATTAAGGTATACTTTACATGTAATAAAATATATTCTTTTAAAGTGTATAATTTGGTGAGTTTGACAAACACATACAGTTATATAAGCCATCACTACAATCAAAATTTCCATTCTCATCATCCCCAAAGTTTCCTCCTGCCTCCTTGAAGTAAATCCTTTTCTTTAATTCCCAGCCTTTGCCAATCATCAATATGTTTTCTGGCACCGTATAGATTTACCCTTTGTAAAATATCATCACCATTTCTATCTGATGTCTTTCGTTTTTTATAATTCTTTTGACTGTTGAAGTATGTATCAGTAATTCATTCCTTTCTGTTGCTGAATAGTTTTCCATTTCATTCCATGTGTGGATGCACAATAGTTTGTCTATCCACTCATAACTTGGGCATTTGATTCCAGTCTTGGGCCACTGTGAATAAGCTTGAATAAGTTTACACCTTACAACTACTTACTGCAGTGGAGAAATACAGAAGACAGAGTGCAAGCAAGAAATAGAACAAAAGATGGCTTTCATCACTTCTTCACTTTTCCTACCAAAAGTTTTATCCCCTGATCCTGAGATAGTGATGCACAAAACGTTACTACATATCTACCATTTACTTAGTGCCTATTAGTAGCCAGGTCTTTGTATATAGCCATGTTAATTCCCATAAAAATCCCATGAGGTTGGTGTTGTGAAACTAATGAAACTAAGTTTAGGGTAGATTGAGTAAAGTGCCCAATTTCACATGTTTATAAGGGGCAGAGCCAGGATTTGAGTCCCAGGCCCAGACATCTGACCTCCCTGATACATGATTTAGATACAGAGGTGGCACTAGTTTGAATGCATAAAGCTTGGCAGTGACCTTCTCTCATGGTAGGCACTGAAAGACAGTAGATACTTCTTAAAAAATAGTTATTAATAAGGAGAATACGACTGGCATAAAATAAATTTTGAACATAGACAACGTTAGAGTCAAGAGAAGCATCTTGTATACCTTTTCTTGCTGTAGGGAAATTGATCAAAAGAAAAAGAGGCATCAGTGCACATGATCTTAACAGATTTTAAATGATCCCTGGTCCACCAAAATGCTATCAAAATGCTTCTAAATTCTAAAATAACTGGTAAAATTGTTTTTTGAAATCAATTTAAAATATACTAGTTATAAAAAATAAAATATTAGTTATGTTTATATTCCTCACGTGTTACATTTGTAATTCATGATTCTCTATATAAGTAATATATTTATAAAAATATCTTTGGATCTTGGAGCTAAGTTTTCTGTTTTAAGATACAATGGAGGGTTATAGTGGTTATGCATTGTCACACACAAATCCCCAATTGTAAAGCTATTTCTAAGAGAAAATACTCATAGTGTATTAAAATTTCTAGTATCTTCTTATATAACAATGGCCCAATTTCTTGTTTTCTTTTTCTTTTTTTTTTTTTCAATTTCTTGTTTTCAACTGCTTCCTGATACCTTCCTGATATCATAACCACCACAACAAACAAGGTAGATTTAAACACAGTAACCTTCATCTTATAACAAGTAGCTATTCTGTTCTCTTCTTACCCAACTGAAGGCACTTAATGTCTACAATATATAAGTATAGTTAAGTAAATGACAAAAACTCAATAGCTTCTAATTACCATGTAATGATTTTGATTCGTTTTTCTACCAAGGTCAAGTGTAGACATTGCCAAATATTTTTTTTAAAAATGTATCTCTTTTCTTGTTTCCATCATTTTACTTGGGTTTTTCAGAGTATTTTTGCCATGCCATTTTAAAATAGACTGTTCACTACCTGTATTTTGTGTCAAAAGTCTCTGGGTATAACTCCTACTTCTATTAATAATTGAAAGTCCTGGTGTCTTTCTTTCCCTGCTTGTTAATATTCAGTTCTCAATAAGTTCTCTCTGTCAAAAAGAGTTAATAACAAGTTGGCTATCACACATTTTAAGTGAGCTCTGCATATGAAAAGGATTATTCAAATGTTACATGAGATATAAATTCAAAAGTAGAAACAATTATCCATGAAAAGCAAGAATATTGCTAAAATACCACTACACCCTCTATGAATAAATAGGAAAGACATGACAGATTCCCTGGCTTTGCTGACACTAACAGCAGTGAAGTCAGGAGAAGGCCAATACTTCAGTAATCATATCCTTGGGGGCCTCCCATATGCAGGTTTGCAAATAATTAACACTCGAGTTACAGAGCCACTTGGCCTAACCTGCACAATATCAGTCCATATGACATTTAATAACGGTGTAATTATGCATCCTTTTAACCTTTTCAAGTGCAGCTTCAATTTGAGATAAGAAAAATGACAAATCTACATATTTTTTTCTATGAAATTTACATAAAGCCAAAGAGTTGTATCCACCGTGAATTAATACTTATAATGAAAGAATAAAATGTTTCGTTAGGAACAAGACTAGCTGCAATTTTACTGATTCACTAACTTCTTTTGTATGTCCATATCATATTCTATTTTGCCTTTGTAATATCTTATTTAATTTTAAGCTGTATATCAAATTTACTCAGTGGTTCTGAGATCAATTAGTTTCCTCATCTACACAATGAGAGTAAAATAGATCATTTATATTCAAATGGTATTTTAAAGCTGAACCTCAACAAATCAAAAAGATAAAACTAGAGCTGTTATTCCTATTGGAATACGGAGGGACTTTTCTACCAGGGAGAACCCTGAATCTCCTTCCATCCTGCAAAACTCTAGGAAATCTAGTAAAAACAAAACAAAGCAAAACAAAATACTAGAACTGAGAAGTGAGGCAACAAGATGCAGGATCAGTGCAGCAATCCAATAATGAAATTAAGAAAATATTTCCATTCACCTAGCACACAAAAGAATAAAATTCTTAGGAATAAAGTCACTAGAAGGGCAAGAACTGCATACTGAAAACTACAAAATATTGTTGACAGAAAATTGACAAATTGATCCTAAAATTTACATAAAAACGAAAAGCACCTGGAATAGCCAAACAAATGTTGGAAAGAAGAACAAAACTTTATACACTTTACCTCAAAACTTACTACAAATTTTCAGAAATTAATATAGTGTACTGTTGGCATACATATTAAAATCAGTGTAAAAAAGCATCAGCTCCAGAAATAAAGGCACATATTTATAGTCTGTCAATTTTTGACAAAGATTCCAAAACAATTCAATGGGAGAAGAATATTTAAAGATTTTATATATTTATTTTTATTTTAGAGAGAGAGAATGCATGAGTGGAGGGAAGGGCAGAGGGAGAGGGAGAGAGAGAGAGAGAATTTCAACCAGATACTGTGCTGAGTGCAGATCCCAACATGGGGCTCAATCACACAACCCCGAGATGACAACTTGAGCCAAAGCCAAGAGTCAGATGCTCAACTGTCTGAGCCACACAGGTAACCTGAGGAATATTCTTTTTTTTTAAAATGAAACTAAAATAATTGTATATCCATTAAAACAAATAAACAAATATAGACCCTCATCTCACCGTACACAAATATTAACGCAAAATGGATCATAGATATAAATGTAAAATCTAAAACTATAAAGTTTCTAGTCAAAAACTAGGTAAAAACTTTTGTGACTATGGGTTAGACAAAGATTTTTTTAGATATGACATAATTCATTTTTAAAATGGTATAGTGGGAGCACCTGGGTGGCACAGTTGGTTTTGGCTCAAGTCACAGCAAAGGAAACCAACAAAATGAAAAGGTGGTCTACAGAATGGGAGAAAATATTTGCACATCATATATCTGATAAGGAGTTAATATCCAATATACATAAAAAACTAATACAACTCAACAGAAAAAGAACAGTTTGATTAAAAGTAGCCAAACCTCTGTCCTAACAAGTATAAGACCCTAGAATCAGTAAAATAGTGTGGGAGGAATCCAGGGTGTCCAGCATTATGGAGGAGTTAGTAAGGAAGTTAAGGAAGCTCATGTGGACAGTCTTTATCAGTATTTATCAGTACGAAGAAAGAACCACAAGAGAAGGATGAGTTCTTGAAGACATAAAGGATATGGGACAGGAATTTCCTTGGAGAAGCTCTTTTTCTTATTTTTAAAAAGGCTGAGTATATTCATAAGCTAAAGCTTGAAATAGTTTAACACAATTTGTTGCTGTGTTAATCATTGATGAATATGAGCTAGTTTATAGACAAATGCTATGAAAACAAACAGTATGAGTGGAAAGAGTGAAGCCTTTTATTAAGTGTTTCTTGAAAGTAGAATTTCTGCATCAATTGAGAGGATCATATGGTTCTTGTCCTTTCTCTTATTAATGTGATATATCACATTGATTGATTTACAAATGTTGAACCATCCTTGCATCCCAGGAATGAATCCTACTTGGTTGTGGTGAATAAACCTTTAATGAGGAAGAGCATCAGCCGCAAGGAGTGATAAGATTTGAGAGAGAGAGAGAGAGAGAGAGAGCGCATGAGTGCGTGGGAAGAGCAGAGTGGGAGGGAGAAGAAGGGG
Source organism: Canis lupus baileyi (assembly GCF_048164855.1). Classification (NCBI taxonomy): domain Eukaryota; kingdom Metazoa; phylum Chordata; class Mammalia; order Carnivora; family Canidae; genus Canis; species Canis lupus. The sequence goes on along the minus strand of NC_132869.1, from coordinate 25,140,591 downwards.
GAAGGAATCTCAAGCAGACTCTGCTGAGCTTGGAACTTGATGCAGGGCCCAATACCATGACCCTGAGATCATGACCTGAGCTGAAACCAAGAGGTGGATGATCAACTGACTGAGCTACCCAGGTGCCCCTGTTTTGCATTTTTGACAATAAAAATGTTTTAAAGAAGAGAAAAACTCACATTTTTTTAAAAAACTCACATTTTAAGTTTAAAATCCAATGTCCCCTAAATTGACTACTAGTTGAAAGGAAACTAGTTAGTTGAAGGTGGAATTACTAGGGATAGCAAAACACTAAGTATGCACTCTGAACTCATTTTTGTGAAGAAAGATGAGAAACAACTTCCAAAAGAGTGTTCTGTAGCTGTAAAAGTGCCTTTGACTGTGGTTATCTCTATTACCCCTGTGAAGAACAGGGATTTTCCACTTGAATTTAAGAAGATTAAAATGCTGAATGGGAGTGTCTGTGATGAGTTAAGATGTGTTTTTAGGATTACTGAGAGTCCGGAGAAGAATGAAACAAAATAGCCCACTGGCAGGGTGGAAGGAATACCCTGTCAAGAAAAACCTTAACACCTGAAGACAGGAGTATTTGCTTGGGCTTTGCTGATGAGAGTGGCACTCATGTTGTGAAGGCCCAGGTCAGAGAAGTGAGTTGGGACCAGGAAAGCTGGAGCATTTTTCTGTGAGGAGAACCAATGGAGGACTCTGGCTACACTGATAAGAAGGGTAACTGCCAGCATGGCTAGTGGAGAAGCAAAGACCTTACTCCTGAGATTTGGAAGATTAGAACAGAAATGATTGGTGAAGTAGGAAAATCAGTAATCTCAAAAGCTGAGGCCTAGAAGAGGAATTTCTAGATTGGGGGGAAAAAAAAGGTGCTATCACTAGGGAAAAGACAAAACATATCAAAACATTATAAAACTGTTCTTACCATTTGCTTCTATTGTCTAACTCTGTGAAGCACCCCTGTCCCACATTTCCCTCTGCCATAGCAAGTTATGTCTGTCTATTGGCACCACAGTGCACTCTGTTGGGAAAAGCAGCCCTGGTGGACCCTGGGAATGTCAGAAGGGTAAGAGTACCAACATAATAGAGGAAATTCTGCTTCACAAAATTTGGGAGCATTATGCATGCCATAATTTCTTTTTATCTTATTTAATAATGTGTAGTCAACATTATGATCACTGTTTTACAGACATAAAGAGAAATGCATGGCCACGCTGGCCAGTCAGCTTCAGTCAGCTCTGAGCCCAGACCCTGGTTTCCCATTTCACTACATGCAGAAGTACCCTCTGACTTGGAAATGGAGATTGAATTTAGGTGAGTCAAGATAAGTGAGTCGAGTGGGAGGAATCATCTGTTTGGTATCATTATTACTGAAAGTTGTGATAAAGCTTCAATATATTGCCTATTTTCTCAAAGATTCCAAAGAGACACTTATCTCTATCTTTTTAAAATATGATTTATTTATTTATTCATGAGAGACACAGAGAGAAAAGCAGAGACATAGGCAGAGGGAGAAGCAGGGTCCCTGAGGGGAGCCTGATGCAGGACTCGATCCCAGGACCCCGGGATCGAGGCCTGAGCCAAAGGCAGATGCTCAATCACTGAGACACCCAGGTGCCCTGAGACACTTACCTCTTAGGACTCAAGATAAGCAGAAACATTCAATTCTTTAAATGAAAAAATTACAAATAGTATTGTTAAAATGCAGTGTCACTATGCCTCTGGTGCTCATGGAATTATATACAGTAATTTCCAAAGGCAGGGCACACCATGTCCAACTGGCCTGAGAGGTTAAAGAAATAAAATATTACTAAATGTGATTTAGAGATGTATAAAGATAGCTCTCAGAGAGGAAGCCATTAGCAAGTTTCTACCATATGTAGATTTCCCTGTTTTTGTATTACAGCATAGCTGTTGATAATCAAGAAAGATTACCTATTTCTAGGGTGGAAGAAAAAAAGCAATCAATTACACTAAATCACAAGTACAATTTGGGGGGAAATAATAACTGATAAGAGTGATAAGTGACTTGATTGAGGTTCCAGCAAATAACTATAATGAGAACATTTTCATTTATCCATTCATTCATTCTTCACTCTTCCCTTCCATTGCCAGGCCCTGGTAAGTGTGAGAGAAACAATAATGAGTGGGACATAGTCCTTCCCTCATAGAACTTGCAGTCCAGTGAGGGTGATAGACACAAAAGCTAATGACAGTGAAGCAATGGGCTTTACAAGGGCAGGATGAGCAAGGCTGTGAGGGCCAGAAGGAAGAGAGAGAAGCATCTAAGACACCAAGAACCTGTGTGACTGTTAAAGCACCCCAGGTTTTGGAGGCCAGCCCCAGCCCCTGGAATGGCTGCCAGTGTAGCAGCTGCAGAGCTGTGGTTACAACGTCGTAGTAACAGTCGGAGAGCAAGATGAAGCCAGGACTGGCAGCCTCAGTGTTGTGGTTAACAGGTGTTGAAGCAAGTATGAAGAAAATGTGAGATCAAGCCACAGCCGGGTTTTGAGAGGTAAGTGTCCTATTAAATGCATAAAGAAATAACACAAGCAGGCAGTGTTGTTACCTCACTGAAGTTTAAATCCATCTTCAAATTAGCAGGATCCCATGACTTTTCCTATGGTTTTTCTAAACCTTAATACTTGCCTGGGTTGTAACTCCAATTTGGAAAGGATGACAATGTTGAGAGTCCAATGTTCAGAGGTAAAAGGTGAACCTCTGTGAGAAAGTGGCTGGAGTTTTGATTAGCACCTCTTTTGGAACTTTCTCACCTGCTAATTCCTCATGCTTTTTTCTTCTTCCATTAAAAATTGCAATGCCCCATCCATCCATCCATCCATCCATCCATCCATCCATTCACTAAACATATATTGAGTGCCTACCATGGGCTAAGCATCAAGGACACAGATAATTAAATGCCACCACTGCTCTCTGGGAATTGAATCTTGATGGGAGGGCAGCACTCAATCCCATAGGAGGCAATAAATGTGTAAAATGTGCACTGGAAATACAGTGGAGGAACTGACTGATCTGCCCAAGAAAGATGTCACAGTATCTGACACCTCTGAACTAGGTTCTAAAGAATGGGCAGGAGTTTCAAAAGGAGAAAGGTGCAAAGAGCTTTCCAAAGAGAGCAAACAGCCTGAACCAAGATACGAAGGCACAGATCGGTTTTAAATGTTCAAGAAAGGTGACCAGCTTTAGGTAAAGATTACAGTGGCAGCAGATGAGCTGGAAAGATAGACTGGGGCAGCTATACAGAAAAGAGGAAACAACTAATTGCATTAAAGTTTTAGCCCCTCTGAACTTGTGAATGGACAGATAACTCAGTTATCTCATGACCTTGGCTTGGCTTCTGCCTGCTGTATATTAGCCTAGTCATTTCTGAAACAAAGTTTTGAAGCAGGAAAAGTGCATATGCAATGTCTCTCTGCTCCCTCCCACTTCTTCTCCATCCCCCCCCCCCCCCCCCCCCCCAGTACCCTCTGCCTCCAGACTTCTATCTTCTTTCATTCTGGTGATCTAACAGAGACTGCCAGCTAGAGACTCCCTTCCTCATGGCTTTGCTCCAGGCTCCAGTGAACCTGACAAACACATTAGAAAGTAGCTTCCCTGTGCTACTTCTTTTTTTTAAAGATATTATTTATTTATTATTTATGAGAGACATAGAGAGAGAGAGGCAGAGACACAGGCAGAAGGAGAAACAGGCTCCATGCAGGGAGCCTGACATGAGACTCAATCTCAGGTCTCCAGGATCAGGCCCTGGGCTGAAGGTGGCGCTAAACCACTGAGCCACCTGTGCTGCCCTCCCCTGTGCTACTTCTTAACATGATATACCTAACTCAGCAGAAGTGATCAGTGTTTTGCACAAATTAATTTTTGGATCTGGAAAGTACATGCATGTGTGTTTGCGTACGTGCTTATGAAGGTTTGGGGGGAGCAGATGTTTTTGGGCTGCTGAAGTCATTATCTGGAATCACATTTCACTGAGAGTGAGGAGCTGACCATATCTAACCACTTTTATCTCACTGGTTGGTGTGGTTGTTGTTCTATCACCCATAGTCTGGTGGCAGGTGGCTATGCTTGATTGGAGCTTCAATGTATGAGCTTCATATGTTTAAAATATTTATAATCATTACCTGTTAGAGATGCAATAAATTACCTACACCAGCAAAACCACCACTGCAACAGATTTCATTCAAGAAGTCCCACCATATCTTGATGAGTCAGTCCATAGGCTTCTTGCCGTAAGAACAATTGGTGTTTAATGAGATTCTTTGGACAAATTAAGGAGAGGGAACATAAATCGACAAGGCTATACATTATATGATGGTTGTGTTTCCAGAACTGATCAATGACCTACAAACAGACAGTCACAGTCTATGAAACCACAGATGCTTCCTGCGTCCTACCATTCTTTCACACACAGCCCATTACAGGAGATACAGATTTCTAATATAGTCTCCATGTTCCAAGTGGGGGTTCTAGAAGATACTGGGATGAAGAGAGTGTTTCATATTATCAGTATGACCAGGGGAATATAAGTCTTTCAGTGCAAGCAACAACCTGCATCATGGTATTTAAGAAAGAGCCATTCGCCCTGCAGTGTGTGTAGTCTAAACTTTTTATGGTCTCTGGTGGCAGTGTTGAGAGGCACAAGTAAGAGATGATACTAATAAGCTCTGATCTTGCAGATGCAAAATGCTGGACCAAAAACTGACTATAAACGATTATGCCTACTGGGGATCCAACGCTGGCACTTAAATTAAAATGTGAGAGCTTCTCTTTTTTTCTTTCTTTGCATGACCTCTTTCTTCTCTACACAGGCCTACAGCACTCTTTTCTCCTAGCTAAAGACCTTACTAATTCTACTTGAGAATCTTTAGCTTCATGAGCATAGGGAGATAGAGGTTTTCTTTTAAAACAACATCTTAAGCAAGTCAGGTGGGAGCTCTTCTACATCTCAGGAAAGGTAAAAACAGGAACATGCTCCTGGAGCCCCTAGGGGGAGGATGTCACAAAGTGGGGGTGGGTATATCGCATAGGCTTCCATGACAAGCGTTGTGAGTAGGTTTCTGCTGTGAAGGAATATTTTAAAGGACTAGTTGCCAAAGGTTGTGAGCTACCTCCATACAGTCTCGGGAAACAATTGTTGGAGGCTGGTGAAGTGGAGTCTGGAGAATTTTGAGCATTATCTCCTCTCCTGAGCTGCACTCTTTCCCACTATTTGACAGTTTCTATGTACAAAGCAGATTAACCCAGTGCCTGGGGTAAAGGAAAATCCAAACTGAAGGTCTGCAGAAGCATTATCCATCTGCAACTTGGGCAGGGCTTTTGCATATTAGTACAGAGCACAACGAGCAGCAAGAGGGTTGTTTGTGCTTGGCTTATGTTTGCTGTGTTTCAAAACTAAGGTGAAATCTGGCCTCAGATCCCTGAGGTCTAATTAATCCAGTAATGAACTGAGACAGCTTGATAGGCGATGTTCTCACCCAATTCCCAGACTGTTCTGTTCTGGGAAGATATTTCCTAAGTTGAAAATGGGATAAACGTAATGGGTCCCACTCAAAAATGACAAAGCTCATTGTAAAGTCATCTCTAAATGAATTGAGCTGGTGACGCCTTAAAATATTCCTCTGTTCCTAAAGTTACATTCAAGACTTTTATTGTCGAGAAACCATGATAGGCTTATTAAATACCCTATAGAATAATGTGCTTGAAGTGCCTGCCTTATCTTACGCGATTTTTCTATTTAATCTGAGTTGTATGTATGCTACTGCAGCTTCAAAACATCTGGGCACAGCAATTTTTTTTCCCCTGCACCTGCAAGGGTAAGTACACACATAAACAAAAAAGAAATTAAATCTTCCGCAGAGCTGGGGAAAAAAAGAACCCAACCAGCCATGAAGCTCAAGGGAGCAGTATGACAAGTGCTGAGCTGTAAACAAGCTTGAGAGGGATTTAATTCTTATGACAAGTGCCAGTGGTGGCATCTCACATGGACTCAGCATATGCACACATTTCAGAGAGGAGCCACACAGGATTTAATGCAAATAGAAAAGGGAAAAAAAAGAAAAGAAAAGAAAAAGCTCTCAGTGCTCAGCTTCTTCTCATCTATAAATAGCCAAGCAAATCAGGATGAGCTAGTGTTGTAATTATCTTGATTTTCAGAATTTTTGCCACTCAGAAGAGATTTTTAGAGTCTCCTCCCTGCTCTTTATAATTATAGCTGCTGTTCCAACCTCTGCCAAGGGTTGGTGGTTGCAATGTGATCTTTGCCAGGTGGCTGCTCTGCAGCAGAGAAAATTATCAAGTTCTCTTGGTCGGTCCAGTTTTGTCATTTCAGATCCAAATCAAAACTTCAGAGGGCAGCCATTCATCATCTCATGACAGCCACTTCACTTTTGTTTGTGACTTTAGATGCTGGCACTGTGGGGCTCCAGCCTTTTGAATAAACAAGATGACTAAGACACCAGAGTAGCTCGGCTCCACATCCCATAGAATCACAGATACCTGTGTCAGGAGAGGATTAGAAACCAGGCCCTGTGAAGCCCAGAAGCTGAACCCCTTCCAAATGTGAAATGCTGTGTTTGACATCCTTATTTTCTTGGTGTGTTCAAGTACTAAAATGAAGGTGGGAAAAAGGTTTGGGGAGTGGTTCTTAAAAAACAGGCAGGTGGTTGGGAGACCCTGCTCATTTCATACTTCATATCTTTCTCCTATGTCAAGATTGGGAAAACGGTCCTTAGGATAAATCTGGCTTGCTGCTTGTTTTTATAATAAGTATTATTGGAACACAGTCTCGTCATGTATTGCCCAGGAGTTCTTTCACACGGCAAGGACAGAACTCAGCAGTTCCAACAAACACCTTCAGATCCAAAAGATGAAAACATACTGCTTTACAGAAAAAGTTTGCTGATCCTTGTCTTTTTTTTTTAAGATTTTATTTATTTATTCATGAGAGACACAGAGAGAGTGAGAGGCACAGACACAGGCAGACACAGAGAGAGTGAGAGGCACAGACACAGGCAGAGAGTAAGTGGCACAGACACAGGCAGAAGCAGGTCCCATGCGGGAGCCCGACGTGGGACTCGATCCTGGGTCTCCAGAATCACACCCTGGGCCAAAGGCAGGTGCCAAATCAGTGAGCCACCCAGGGATCCCCTGATCCTTGTCTTATATTAACAGAACCTAATTTGCATCACAGCGATTACCTGCAGTTTTTTAAATTTTTTAATAGTTTTTATTTAAATTCAAGTAATTAACATGCAGTTTAATATTAGTTTCAGGTGTACAGTATAGTGATTGAACATGTCCATACATGACAGTTTTTTAAAAACCACTTTCTTTAAAAGAAAAAAAAAAGATTTATTTATTTTAGAGAGAGAGTACGTGCACGCAAGCTGGGGAAGGGACAGAAAGAGAGAAGCAGACCCTGAGATCATGACCCCGACTGAGGTCATGACCTGAGCCCCAACCAAGAGTCAGAGGCTTATCAGACTGCACCACTCAAGTGCCTCCCCCACAAATCACTTTCTTGCAGCTAGGGATGGCCATGTGATATAGTTCTGCCAATGAGATGCAAGAGAAAGTGGGTAGGGCCTTCAGAAAAACTATTGTTTGTCCAGATTGTAAGGGGGGAGGTCCCTGAACCCCTTTCTTAAAAGTCAACTACTTTTGTGGTATCTTCCTCCCTAAATATATTAGCTATGCCCAGGGGTCAATCGTAGCATCAGGTGATAGTGAGAGAACTCTGATTGCACAGGTAAGCATGACTAAATTTAATCTGTGAGAAAAGGTGAAATCAACTGGAATACACTCTAGTTCCCTGAAGACTTTCTTTTTATTCTATTTACAAGGCTGTAAAAACCATTTCTGAATGATGTCTGCTGCTCTGCCCACAGTGCGTCTCTCCTTTTCCCTGCTCTCCTCTCTCTTCTCTCTGCTGCCAGTCCCATGCTTCATGCTGCAGGGAGTGAGGTAGTGGGAGACTAGGAAAGTGGGGAGTCCATAAAATAATCAGTGCAGTTTCCTCACTCACCTCGTGATACCCTGTTCAAACTGCATCCACGAATGGACTTTTCTCAAGATGTAACCACTGTAGTAACAAAATTGGTCCATGCCAAAATGGTGGCCCCAGTGGGGATGCTTCCAAAAGCATTCCACAGCCCCCTCTGCTTCTTTCCCTGGGCCTCAGTAGGACAGCAAAGACTGACAGAAAACCTTAAGACACTGCAATTCCTGACCTTCTCTCACAAAACCCAAAAAGAACATGCAGTCAAAGACTTTATGGAAGATAATATGTCTATATTAAAATATGTTCTCATCTTGTGTAAGACACATTGATTTTTTTTGAAGATTTTATTTATTCACAAGAGACAAAGAGAGAGAGAGGCAGAGACACAGGCAGAGGGAGAAGCAGGCTCCACGCAGGAAGCCCGATGTGGGACTTGATCCTGGGACTCCAGGACCACGCCCTGGGCTGTAGGCGGCGCTAAAGCACTGAGCCACCCAGGCTGCTGGACACATTGATTTTTTAAGATACAAAAAGGGTCAAGTCTGGGACTTGAACTCCTCTAAGTGTTTACTGGTAGGAATTTTCTTCATTTTTAAATGTGACCATTTGTATGAATGCTTCTATCTCACAGATATCATTCTGGAAAGCATAAAAGCATAAGAAATACTTTTGCTTTTGGCATTAAGATTAAACATTATTTGGTCTATTAATGCTATTTTGATTTGGTTGTAAAAAGTCTGCAGTTTGCTTAACTTCTCATGATTTTGTCTACAAATTATTGCAGATACTAACTACGATGCTTGCAAAATCTGGTAGAAATGTAATCAGAATCTATAGGTTACTTGGTGTTTCAAATAATCATATTTCCACAATTTAAATCAACCACTCTTTCCTCTCGTTTCTTTTGTGAATAACATCAGATCTATCAAATTCCCTTATCAGAAATGGTTCTAAAATGCAAGCATAGCTACTGATACCCCAGCCTCCTCAACATGCATCTCTGAAAATACGAATAGCCTGGAAATATTCCCAAATTAAAACAAAACAAAAAGCACTCTAAAGTTTAAAACTTCTGAGTCAAGATGATAAATGTAAACAGACTTTTTACTTGAAATAAAATCCACAAACTTTGAAGAGCACTAGAGCTTGCATCACTGTGGAAGGCAGTATTCTACAATGTTCCCCAAGACCCCTACCCCCTGGAACATACAACCTGTATATCCTCTCCCCTTGAGTATAGACAGGACCTGGAATATGATGAAATATCAGATATCAAGTTACTAATAATTTACTTAATCCAAAAGGGGATTATATAGGTGGACCTAAGAGATCAGAGGTGTGGAGGGGCTTGTGGAGAGAGCCCGAGGGCAGCCCTTAAAAGCTGACAGCAACCTCTAACAGCCTGCAAGAAACAGAGGCCTCGGTCCTATAGCTGCAAGGAATCCTGGCAATAACTTGAATGAGAATGGAAGTCCTCCAGCCTCCAGATGAGACCCCAGCCCCAGCCAACATCTTGATTTCAGCCGGGTGAGATCCTGAGCAAAGAACTAATTTTACGCATGCCTGGACTCCTAACTCATAGGAACTGTAAGGTAATACATTTGTGTTGTTACAAGCTGCTAAGTTTGTGATGATTGGTTATGCAGTAATAGATCTGCAACTATTATAATCACAAACCCGAAGCCTACTTCTGATAACCCTTACAGATATGAGAGCTCCATATTCCATTGTGGGGAACTTTCCTGCTTAGATGATCTGTTGACTGGATGTTGTACTTGGTAAGAATCACTTAGAAGTTCATAAGAATGGCTTTATCAATAGCAAAATTAGCTAATTCATCAATTCATTCATTCAAAAAATATTTGAGCGCCAACCACAAGCCAGGAATGCCTCCAGGAACTGTTTTATATGATCATTTTATATCATGGTACCCAATTTTTCTATTTTTTCTTCTAGAAACTACATCCACCTTTTTATCTTCAGAGGTTAAGTTTCTGGGTTTCAGCCAATGGAATGACAGGAAGAGTAAAGAGTAGAAAGAAAGTGAAGTCAGGAAACTTAGTTCCCTGAATTTTTCCCATTGGTTTATTTTGAGCTAGCGGCATCCTTCCACTCTTGTTGGTGTTTGTCTCCTAAGCTACCCTCTCTCAGAGTAGCCCCCTCTCTTGCTCCACACCTGCGTGGGAAAATCTCCCCACTCCTGCCAGCCCTGGCATACTGCACCCTCCCTTGTGGTATACCTAAACCCTGGCCGCACCTTGGTAAACAGTTTCCTTATCAAACTCCCTTCATTTCTTTGATGTTTGACTGTGCTCTCCTGCCAAGACCATAAAGATATAGCACTAATAATCCCTTTGAAAATTTGGTATTTGGAACCACTAGATTAGGGAATTTGGATTCCAGTCTCAGTTCATCCTCTACATAACTACAGGAACATGGTCTTTCCGGGACATTCTTTCCTGATCTGCACAACGAGAGAAGAGTATCTCTAAGGTTTTTAATCCAGACTCATAATCTATAAATCAGTAGGTGGGTTGTAAAACTCACACACTGAAATGTTCAGAGGAAATGCAATTTCCTGATTCAGATTCCCTCATGAATCTCAACCCTTTTGTGTTGGAGAAACTATATTCAGGCCAATCTACTGACATAATAGAGTTATCCCTTTAGATAATACTCAGTCTCTCTAGATAAAAAGCTCAGCTTCCTGGATTTCTTAGTTCAGTGTTCAGTCCCTTTTCCAGCTTCTCTCCAGGATAGCTTCTGGGTATATGGCTTATGCTATGGAATCTCATGACTAAGGAAAGGAGTCCAGCTCTTTGGATTAGCTTGATATCCTCTGGCTCCTCTAAGCTCCAAGGCACCATCTCTTTCATTTTTTTTAAAAGATTTTATTTATTTATTCATGAGAGATATAGCAAGAGAGGCAGAGACACAGGACTCCATCCCAGGACCCGGGATCATGCCCTGAGCTGAAGGCATTCAACCGCTGAGCCACCCAGGCATCCCCAAGCCACCATCTCTTATTGGCCTCATTGCAGCTTGTCCTTCAGGCTTTCATAAGGTCTAGGGCAGAGGTTGGCAAACTTTTTCAACAAAAGTCCAGCTAGTAAGTATTTTAGGCTTTGTGAACCCTATAGTCTCTGTTGAAATTATCTACATCTGCAGTCCAAAGCAGCCATAGACAGCATGTAAACAAATGGTTGTTCATTTTATTTACAAAATAGGCCAGTGGGTTGGATTTGACCCATGGACAACAGTTTGCTGACTCTAGTCTAGAGGTTCTTGGCTGACTTGGCTTCCCCTCACTCTCACTCATGTAGTCCCTACCACCTAACCAGGCAGGATTCCCAACTGACTGCATGTGGAACCCAGGACTGAGGGGTCCACTCCAAGCCTCTGCCATGAAGTCACCACACTGATTCCAAGGTAAGTCCACAAGGCCCCTGCTCAGAACCAGGGCACATGGGAACAAAGGCTGTAGTTTCTTTCTGTGGTACCCCTCCCTACACTGTGTTTGCTCCTCAGTTTAACTGGTGTTTCCATAGCCACTTTCCCTTAGAGTTTTGCACCAAGGAGAGAGAAAAAATAAGATTTCTGGAGGCTACTCTGTCTGGTTCTCTTCTTCTCTCTATCCCTTGGAGTCAGAAGGATGAGTTTTTTTCCCCTGACCTTTATTCTTTCTTTACCATATTCTTGCTCTTACCATAGAACAATAAGCTTCATGGTCTAGCTGCTATAGTGGAAGGAGTATCTTCTCTATGGTATGAGAGAACTCTTTGAGTTGACACTTCTAGGCTTATTTCTTGATACGTTCAAGGAAAAACAAAGGAATTTTGAAGATCTTACCTTGAGAAAATAATCTTGTTTGAGGACTAACATCTTTTTCTGCAAAATTCTATTTTGAATATCAAAAGCTGAGCATTAACTCTTCTACTCTCTTCACATGCCTTTTGGAGTCTCCACGATTAAATGCTCATAAATGCCTCTGCTAGTAGTACAAGACTAAGGGAAAGTTTTATATTCAGGGAAGCATTCAAGAAAAGCACATTAATATTTTTTTCAAAATAATTCCCCTGTTGCAAGAGAAAGGAAAAGGAAAATGAAGCAGCCACGCAAGATACAGCAGAAAAGCATCCCTAAATAGTCATTTTATCCTTTATTAAAAGTGGAATTGATCACTCACCTTATCCAACAGATGGGCTTCCAAATGAAATGTGCTAGTGGTTCTGAGGCACCTCTAACAGAGATAGGATGTGGGGAGTAAAGGAAAGAACTTAGGCTTCAGGGTTCCACAGAACCACATTCCCATCTCTGCTTTGCCCCTCAATTGCTATGAAATTGTGGTACTAGTTCTTACTGTTTCTGAGTCTCGTATTCCTTATTTCTAAAATTAGGCTACTTAGGTCTCTGCTGCCTTAGACTGTTTCTTCACTCCTTACAGGTGGCCTCCAGCAGAGGAAAGCAGTGGTAGGTTGGTTGGGACTGGATATTAAGTACAATTTGTAATAAGGATTACAGATAGTTGCCTTTTCTTTATTTTCTTTCTTTCTTTCTTTCTTTCTTTCTTTCTTTCTTTCTTTCTTTCTTTCTTTCTTCTTTCTTTCTTTCTTTCTTTCTTTCTTTCTTTCTTTCTTTCTTTCTTTCTTCTTTCTTTCTTTCTTCTTTCTTCTTTCTATTTAGCCTTGGCACTTTTTAAAATTATAATTCTTAGTTGTCAAAGAATAAACACAAACCACTTTCACCGACATTTCGACCCATAGTTCATGTCAAGAAAAGAATGGGTTTCAGATCTGTATAAGCAATTCAGGAGTTTTAAGGGTTAGTTCCATTGGTCCCATTCATTACACACAAACAAGAAAAACTTGCCCCCTGTTCTTTTGGCTTCATTCTTAATAAGACGTACCAGGAAATGCATTATTAAATGAAGTAAAATAATAAATAGGTTCAGAACTGTTTGAAAGTCAGCACCAATTGTTACATTTCCCACAACAAATTCACACCAGGAAATAATTAGATTCAGTACGAAGCTCACTAATGCTAAGTCTTACTCCACTGATTTCTATTCTCTGTGGACACACTCAATGTTACTGCCTGAAGATTGTTTTATGGATTTTAGTTTCTTACTTCCCATGAGAGAGTTCAAATGGCCACAGCTGCCGGGGTTATCAAAGTGTAGCTGCAGACATCTGCACTGTGTTTCCTGATGTCTTGATATTCCCTATGCTTATGTAAATATAATGTGACTGACCTTTGCCCCAGGCAGCTTAACTTTACAGTGAAAGAGCTTATTGGGGATAGTGGTGGTGGGGAGAAGAGTGAGTTTCATGATAATGCAAGAGGTGAAAACGTGTCTTTAGGGAGACACTTTGTCTATGAAAATGAGGAAGTAGATCAAAGAGAAGAAAAAATTATACCTACGAAGACTGCACAGGTAAGAATTCCATAATAAGAATGGAAGAACTGTGGAAGGCAGGAAATGAATTTGAGAAATGGATAGTGAATCTTTGGTACCACCCTATGCCCATTCGGCACTTCCTCTACTGCTCTATGCCCTCTCCTGGCTTTCTGTGTTTGGCCCAGGGACACCTTCTCTAACCTCTTCTTCCTGTCTGCCATTTCCCTAATCCTCATTAGGACGTACTTCTAGATCCCTGGATCCCTGGCCTGGGTGATGGTATGGCTACAACCATGCCCTCATAATGGGTGTAAATATGTTGACTCTGCAAGCCACTGTCTACTTTAAAGTCTAAAACAAGGGTTTGGGTAGCCTGGGACTGACTGATTCAAATGGAGACAATATCAGTCTTGAAAGCAGGACATATGTGGAGATCACTGTGGACTGGAAGCTGTGTTGAAAGGCCAGAGTCCCTCGAGTCAAACCTGCTTAATCTAAGCAATGAGTCAGCTCAAAATACACATATCAGAATATCAAGTTTAAGTTTGATGAGGATAAAGTTGCAATACTGAGGGAAGGTGGTAGGATGGGAGAGAGAAGAGGGAGCATGTAAAAAAAAATATGATCAGAATCTACAAGGCACTTGGTGCTTGAATAATTTTTTCCCATTAATTATTTTTTCATGGGCAGCGGTTGGTGGCAGACTAACTTGCCAAGTACTCACTATGCACCAGGAACTGGATAGAAGCTTTGTAAATATTCAATTTAATGTTTCCCACAAACTTGCAAAATTCTCTGCTGGAACTCAACGAGGGTATATTCCAAAAGCAGCTGCCGGAATTTACGGAATTTACGTTAGGATTGGTTCTTAAGAAAAAGCAGTGAAGGGATCCCTGGGTGGCTCAGTGGTTTAGCGCCTGCCTTTGGCCCAGGGTGTGATCCTGGAGACCTGGGATCGAGCCCCACATGAGGCTCCCCGCATGGAGCCTGCTTCTCCCTCTGCCTGTGTGTCCACTTCCGTGAAGATCTTTCAAAATGGTGGCTTCCCTGAACCCAAATGTCTTCAGTGAGGTCTGAGATGAGGAGTGAGTGTGGCCACAACTTCCACACATGTCCCGTGCACAGACCAGCTTGCAGCCACCTCACAGGTCTTCAAATGGCTTAACTGTGCTGTTGGTTTTGACAGAAGTTTTAAGTTCATATATTTTGTCACATCAGTGAGAAAAGGCTGATGAGGATCACAACAGCAGTCCAGTAAGGGAAAATCGACAGGTTAGAGGTGGGAGGAAGTGTAGGTCCTGCCTGACCCAGGGCCTGCTGCTGTTTATAGCGATAGGATTGGATCCTGCAAAAGGGAGGGGAGTGGCGGCAGGATCATTGACCTAACCCAGAATTCCTTACATCTTTGGTTTCACAATCCTCCCTCTCTCACTGCTCCTCCAGCATCCACAACACTACACATTGGTGTTTTCCCAATACTTCTTGAATAAGAGGTTCTCTGGGCACATAGATGGAAACTCACTACAAATAACTACAAATTCTCATGACTGAGCCTGCTTTCATTTATTCAATTAATAGTATAGGAAGGCTGTATATTCTAGGCATGTTCTAGATGCCAAACTAAGGCAGAATCATGTCATCAAGGAGCTTGTGATCTAATCCAGAAGAGAGATATGTGGACAAGTAATGCAATGCCATGTGATGAGTGCTCTGAAAGTTGTATATATGAGGGAAGAGCAGGTGAAGGAGGAGAAAGAAAGGTCAAGGTAGGTGTTCATAGAGGGGGCCATGTTGAATGAGGAGGAATTTGCAACTAGACAGGTGGGGGAAAAAACACCCAAGCAGTAGCAGTAGCAGGTGCAAAGACCCAGGAGAATGGAACAGTCTAGTGTCTTCTTATGGGGACAAATGGATAAAAAATTCAATGAAGTTGAAGGAGGCAGGGGTCAGATGGTGAAAAGATTTGAATGTATTGCTAAGGACCTTGGGTTTTATATACAAGTTATGGAAAGGTTGAGAAACTCCTGACACCTTTCAACTATGAAGCAATTGGGATTTGTCTCAGGCCAGGTCAGTGCTTTTTGCATTCTCCCTTTATTCCTTTCTAGGACTCTCTTCTCAGGTGCCAACGGCTGAGTTAATCACACTTCTGGTTCAAGGCACTCTTGCTGTTGACATGGGTCTATGCACAGCCCCTTGCTTATTTCATTTATTTTATTTTTATTTGATTTCATTTCCCCCTTCAACCATGATCCCCACACACTCATTCCTTCCTCCACACAGAGACAATCCACTCTGATGGATTTGGCAGATGTCCTCAGATATTTATGTATACTTATAACTTATGCTGCGCTCTTTTGCATGTGTATGTGTTAATTCACACAAAGGGTATTGTGATGTAACTCTTTTTCATTCAAAACTATGTTTTATAATCTATCTTGTGGCTCTATGTATATTTAATTTATTGCTTCCTACTCCTGTATAATATCCCATAGAATCTATTCACGTATTCTGATCCTTTCCCCTGAAGTTGAACAATTTGAGGTTCACTGCTTTCTAGAAAAGACAATGCAGCAATAAACATCCTCATATATGTCCCCTTATGGACCTGGGTAGGATTTTCCTTAGGATATGTAATCAAAACTGGAGTTGTGAATATGAGCTTTATAAATCCTTGGTTTACCAGTTACTGGCAGATTGCTCTCCAGAACAGCTATCCCAGTTTACACTCCCACTCATAAAACATGAAAGTACATGTCCCTTCATCCTCACCAAATATGGTAGTTTCTGACTTTATAATTTTTACTAAACTTATGTATATCAAATGGCATTCATTTTAATATCTATTTCTCTGAATACTAATGCGTTGAACATCTCTTCAGTAATTTGGTAACTTCAGATTTCCCTTTATGTGAGTTTTTCACTTATATTCTTTATTTTTCTGCTGGATTCTTTTCCTTATTCTTATTTATTTGTAGATATTGCGTATGTATTATGATGTAATCTGTTGGCTTGTTTAATTATTGTAAACATCTCTTCCCAGGGTGTCACCTGTTTACTTTATCCATCATATTCTTCATTGAATAGAAATACTCAATTTTGAAAGAGTCAAAACCATCAAATTTTTTTCTTAACTTATGACATATGTCTTTTAGGTCTTATTTAAGAAATTCTCTCCTACCCCCAAGTAGATAAAGATACGCTTTTACATTTTCTTCTTTTGGCTGTATAATTTTAATTTTTTATATTTAGGACTCATTGATCTGAAGTTCACTTTTATGTATAGTGTAGGGTAAGGATCTACATTTGTTCTTCTCCAAATATCAAGAAAGGTATCCCAACTCTATCTACTAAAGAACCCATTCCTTCCCACTGACATGAGATGTCACCTTTTTCATTTAACAAGTACCTCATATGTCAGTGAGTGTGTTTTGGAGGGCTTTATTTTGTTCCATTGTTCTATTTGCCTATTTCTACAGCATTACCACAATGCTTCACGATCTCTCTTCTTTTTTTTTTTTAAGATTTTATTTATTTATTCATGAGAGACACAGAGAGAGAGAGGCAGAGACACAGGCAGAGGAAGAAGCAGGCTCCATGCAGGGAGACCGATGTGGGACTCGATCCGGAGACTCCATGATCATGCCCTGAGCCAAAGGCAGACGCCTAACTGCTGAGCCACCCAGGCGTCCCCGATATCTCTTAATTCTAATAGGGTAAATGTCCTTTGCATTTATGGATTAATTTGGGGAGAACTGTTATTTTTTAAAAAGTAAGTCATTTCATCTAATAACATAAAAAAATCTCTGTTTATTCAGATTCTTTTAAATGCTTTTTTAAGGGTATAAAGCATTAGATTTTTCTCCATGGAAGTCTTATGCATGCTTTATTATTCTGTTCTCAGACTTTATATAGCTGTTGTTATTATTGTGAGTTGTATCATTTGCAAATTATATTTTCTCTTTAATTGTTAGTGTAATGAAAATACCAACTCTTTTGTTCTGACAGGTTGCTGATTCTGAAGGTTTTCCATGTACGTAATCATGTTGCAGTAAATAAGGATACAATAAAGTCTCTTCCCTTTTCAATGCTTTAATTTCTAATTTCTTTTTCTGTGTTATTACATGGGCCAAGACTTCTAAAATTATGCTGAACAATAGTGGTGATAACTATTTTCTTGCCTTGGTTTTTAATCTCACTATGGCTGCATTTAAAGTCTTTCTTCTAAGTATGGTGTTTCCAGTAGGTGGCAATGCAGAGCCTTTACCACATTCCAGAAGTTCCTTTCTGTTCTTAGTTATCTGAGTTTATATTTTTATATTACAAACAGTTGTTGAATTATTTCAAATTCTTTTTAGGCTTCTATGATATAGTTGTATTTTTTCCCGTTTTAGTTCATTAATACAGTGATTTATATGACAGATTTTCTTTTTTTATATTTATTTATTTATTTTAAAAAGATTTTATTTATTTATTCATGAGAGACAGAGAGAGAGAGAGAGAGAGAGGCAGAGACACAGGCTGAGACAGAAGCAGGCTCCACACAGAGAGCCCGATGTGGGACTTGATCCCGGGACTCCAGGACCATGCCCTGGGCGGAAGGCAAGCTCTCAACCGCTGAGCCACCCAAGCATCCCTATATGACAGATTTTCTGTTATAAAACTATTCTTCATTCTTAGGATAAATCTTATTTTATTATATCATTTTTTAAAAACACTGCTATGTTCAGTTAGCTATTGTTTTTTTGTGTTTTTTTCAGATTTTATATCTATTTCCACATATGAAATGGGTATAATTTTCTTTCACTACTATTTCTTTTTATTGGATTCCAGGTTATGCTGACTTCATAAAGTGAGTTGGGTAACTCTCTCACTTTTTCTACTTTCTGTAACAACCTACATATGGTAGGAATAATGTATTTCTAAGAATTTGATAGAATTTATTAGTATAATTGTCTGGGGTTGGAGGATTTTATTTCTTTTTATGCAAAGATGAATTCTTTTATTATTTTTCTAATTTGAGTAGTGGTTTTAACCTATTCACATTTTAGATTTCATCTTGCATTAATTTTGGCATATGCATACTTTTATAGACATTTATTCATCTTGTCTAGGTTTTCAAATACATTGATATGTGTATATATGTGTTTATGTAATTTTTAATTTCTAATTTCTTTCTGTATTTTGCTTACTTTCAATTTCTCCCTCTCATTTTTTTCCTCTTTATCATACTTGCCTGAAGCTTGTCTATTTTATTGATCTTAAAAAAATTCAAGTCTTGCATTAGCTAAATTTCTCTATTTTGGAGGG
This sequence comes from Canis lupus baileyi, assembly GCF_048164855.1. Classification (NCBI taxonomy): domain Eukaryota; kingdom Metazoa; phylum Chordata; class Mammalia; order Carnivora; family Canidae; genus Canis; species Canis lupus. Next base: position 25,121,857 of record NC_132869.1, on the reverse strand, counting down.
TTGCTATTGTTCAGTATTTTATTGATTTCTCGTGTTTATGACTTCCTTCCTTCATGTTTCTTTGGGCTTTCTCTGGTACTCATTTCCAACTTGCTGAGGTAAGCACTTAGGTCATTAGTTTTAAGTCTTTCTTGTTTTCTGATAAATAGAAGTTTATTAAATCTATAAATTTCATTCTAAATAGTGATTTTTACTGGCATATTTTAATACCATTTAATTTTAAGTTTTTTGTTTGTTTCACATTTTTATTTAAATTCCAGTCAACATATAGTGTAACATTAGTTTCAGAAGTACAATTTGGTGATTTATCACTTACATATAACACCCAGTGCTCATCACAAGAAGCACCTTCCTTAATACCCATCACTCATTTAGCCCATCCCCCTGCCCACCTCCCCTCCAACAACCCTCAGTTTGTTCTCTATTGTTAAGAGTCCATTTATGGTTTGACTCTCTCTCTCTCCTTTTTTAAGTTTCTTTTTTTTAAAAAATGTTTGTTTATTTAAATAATCTCTCCACTCACATGTAGGGCTTGAACTCATGACTCTGAGATCAAGAGTCACATGCTCTTCTGACTGAACCAGCCCTAAGTTTGTTTCCTTTTTAGCCAAAGGGTTTGGGTACATATTTTAGTGTACAGACATGTACATTTTAAAAAAATGTTTCTTGTTATTGATTTTTTTCTATACTCATTTTATTGCATACAGTTAGGTTATATTGAATCATTTGATTCTTTAGAATTTCTTGTGGCTTCCTCTGTGTCCTATTACATTGTTGATTAGTATATATGTTTCATATATGCTTGAAAAAGGAGTAGTATATTCTCTCTTAAAGATCATAGGTACACTATAGGTAGATAGACTCAAGTTCTTACTTTTATTATTTAAAACTTCTTTATATTTGATTTGTTAAAAATCTGGATAAAAGTTGGCCATATGGACTTAAAATCTCCTAATCCAGAGTTGAGTGAATATCAGTAAAGGAAGATTGGGCATGAGCTGGGTGATGGGAGAGAGAAATTTTTCCTTCTGTATCCAATATTACTATATTATGCTGATAACTTATTCTTATAGTGACACATATTTTATTTACAGTTTTAAGAAGAGAATGGAAGCAGAGAATGAAGGAGGAAAATGCTTGAGGTTTGGCTGAATGCCTCCTCCCAGTGGAAGGAAAATTAAAGGAAATTTCTCCAGTTTAGGCCCAGTGGATGGCTTATAACCCAGAGAAAAGTAATGTATGTACATGTAAGTGACAGAGAGAGAGAGAGAAAGAGAGAGAATGTGTGTGTATGTGTGTGTGTGTGTGTGTGTGTGTTGGCATACATTTCATAAATTGCAGCACTGGGGCACCAATCTGCTTTGCTCTGGGACATCTTGGATGGTGGAAAAAAGAGAGAAGACTTTACTATCACCTCCAAACTGCTGCTTCCTGAACAAAACAAGAAAGCTCTGTGCTGAGATTGGCAGGAATAAGTAATTCTATTGGAATCACTGTTGTTCATAGTTCTTGATTTGTGTGAGTAAACCTCAAATTTATCAGAAATGTAGGTGGGGGTTTCACATTAATGGCGTCATTGGGCCTGAGACTAATATTTTTTTAATGTATATGAACTCCTGTGGGGCCCTTAGAAATATTTTGGGAAGTGGATTTTTTAAAAGACTGGAAAACCAAGCAGGAAAAGGGCTCAGGGACATTGTAGTTTGGCCCTTTAAAGGTTGAAATGACTTAATTTGTATTCACGAATAGTGACATGCTGGTTTTTATTATGTGTGTGTGCCTCTGTGTGTGTATTACTGTATCACATGTGTCTAGAAAAAAACCCATATGTGGCATGTATATAATTCTTTTCTCACAGGTAGCATACTGCTCTGTTAACCTGCTTCATCCATTCAACAATACGTCATCGCTATAGGAAAATGGCTAAAAATATTACCAGTGATCTGCAGCCAGAAAGAATGAATCCATTTGAAAATTCTAGGTATTCACCCCCCACTAGCTTGTCTGATCAAGCTCAATTTACTTAGCAGGGAAGTATCCAAACATTTAAGTATGCAAATGTGTAAAGCCAAATGAGACATCATTTAATGCCTTTATTGTCTTACAGTGAAAGAGAGCAAATGAGCAAGTTGATGGCTTTATGCCAATTATTTTTACTACGATTTCTTTTATGCTAAGGTATAGCTGAAGGCAAGCCCTCAAATTCTAGCATGAACATGCAGCAGCAATAACATGAATATTTTAGGGGCTCTAAGATTCTTTTCATGGCTTATGGTTGGAAATAAAAAATTTAAAATTTAAGTTGCAACTGCTTTGGAAAATATGTCATAAATGACTGGGACTAAATGTAAGAGTGTGCATGTGGCCTCTACCCCAAACATGCTTCCACAAGACTCATGTCTGGGGCCATCAGGGCCCTCCACAATGCAACACTCTTTTTACCTATCTTTCTAGATTAGTCTTTTCCCACTCACCCCATTTAATTCAGCACTGCACCACCCTCCAGTCGCACCAACTTACTTGAACAAGACAAGGATTTTCATGTCAAGCAATATGGTCCAAGGACCATCTTCATATCACAAGGCCAGCACGCCAGCGATGCAATGGTGGCAATACAGAGAAACTCAGAGACCAACTGGCTGAGCTAGAGAGAGCCGCAGGCTAACAAGGGTTAGGTCATGACCCCCAGCAGGATGGCTGCATTTCCTCCACTCCTTTCCGCCAGACTGCACACCGAATTTCACCTTCACCTCTTGCAGACTGGTTCTATTGATTAGAATGGTGACTGCAGCAGGGACCCCATGGAAACCTCTCTCTTCAGCAAACTACAAAGCCCTGTCCCAGTGACAGCTTGTCGGGAACATACATTCGATCACATTGAGAGGGAGACATTATTATTAATCTGGGGGGAGAGCTAACCAATCAGAGTATTTAGCCTATTTGTTTAAGGATGGTTTTCCCCATCGAAAGACAAAAAAAAGTACAGCAGTGTTTTTGTGTTTAAAGCACATCAAGAGTTAATGAATATCATTCTCTTTCTCTTACCCAAGGCATATCACAGTTTAAGACCACAAAGAGCTGACCCAGTCAGTGGTTCCAGAACCTGGGGCCTCAGCACAGCATTTTAAAGACTTACCCTCATAATAAATTACTATTTTAGTTATAGTCCTGGTAACATATGGTGAATGGAAAACACTTTCTGTAGATTAAGCAACATAGTTCCTATTAATGGTTTTCTATACTTGAGACCTTAAAGAGATTTTAACTAACTGTTCATTTGGTGCAGTTTCTGCTGCATTATTTAAAAACACTTCCTTACTGCTTTAACTATGAATTTGCATTAGAATGCCAATTAAGATTCCCCATTGCCTCAAATGCTCTAAAAATAAATACAAGCTAAATCCCAACCACAGATACATTTCTCTCTTTACACTCTGGCCTTCCTGTTATCCTAAGCTTAGGCGAAATACATAAACGATACTCAAAACTGCAGAAAGAGACTGCCAGAAGGTTAGGAAATTAGGAAGGTAAGAAAAAATTGAAGTCTAATGGATGGCTTTGGGGAAGTACTGGGGACACACGGAGTTCTACATTTACATGGAAAACTCAACATTTATATTTGACTACTACAAGTTCTACTGTCTCCAGAATTACATAATGTAAAATATAAAAACAACTTCTTACATTTACATAAAGTCAGAAATTAAAGATATTGGCTCAGTTGGCTGATTTGAATTTTATTTACTGTGATAAATAATCGAAAGTGAAAATCGAATACAATACATCACTTTGGCTATGTTTTATTTGCCTGCTTATTTTTGCAAAGCTGAGTGTTTCTCTTGCTCTAAGCAACCTCCCCCCCAACCTATATCTCACCACTTTCTTCCCATTATATGAGGATTTGCCTTTAAGCCTGCATCAGATAACTTTCTCAAAGTTGACTGAAACTCTCATATTTTTCATAACACTTCTCTGACCTCTACCTGGCATATCTGCTGCTTGCCTCCTGCAAGCTTCCTGCCCCTTCCACTCCAATTAAAACACTCTACTTAAGGAAGCTCTTCTGTAAAGGAGTTCTCAACTAACCCCACTAATTGCAGCATTCTGATCACTCTATATCCTTGTACACGTCCACTTTCTTAAAATAGTGTGTAAATAATGACTTTTGTATTGTCACACATTTTCACTTGGCTACATGCAGGCTGACTAGTACCGTGCCTTCAAAGAGCTCAATGCAGGTTACTGCAGGACCACTGGAAGGTTAGTTTCAATTTGAACCAGAGTGCCATCTACTGGTATAAATGTTGCAATACTATCAACACGATTACATTCTGCTCGGTAAACATACTAAATACTCAATATGTGTGACATACACCAGTTCTTATAATCTGAATAAAGAATAAAGAATATGCTACCTCAAAGCAATATTTTGCTCCAATCCTTAGTGACATCTATGTTTTCAAAAAAATAAATGGCAATGAAATAAAAAAAGATCCCCATTTGGATCCTCCAATAATAAAACTATCATCTCCCAGAGATGGGTGTGAATTCTAGATGTCCTCTGGCTGCTTGGTAAATTTTGCTTTTTATTTATTGAAAAAAAATCATATATGAAATAAGGAACTGCAACAACATACAGTACAACGTCAGAATGGCATTAAGGCCTATGGAAATGGCACTGTTTTCCGAGGAAGACTAGGTTTTATTTTATTCCAAGAACTTAGCCCTTTTATAAGGTGAGCCACCTCTTACAGGACCGATCACACCTTTGAGTTACAAATCCTGACTTAGCATGGTCTCTTGACACAAAGTGGAGGGACTGTATAAAAAAATCAATATTAAGAATATTTAGCCCCTGTTTATCGGGCTAACATTTTTGCCTGTTAAACAATTTCTCAAACCGTTTAATAACTCTTTGTACTCACTCTAAATCCCATCACATTGTGGATAAATTTAAATTGCACCGAGGTGGGTTTGTAAGGTAAGAGAAAACTTTTCTTTCCTTGCACAGAGGCCGATTTAGATAGCACAGGATCATTAGTGACCAAACAGATGCCCCATCTATAACTCGGAGACAGCTCTCAGCTGTACAGAGAACCTTTCATTCCCTATGTAGAGGTGAACTCAAAACTTGTCACTGATTTTTGCACCCTCTTAATCTTCCTGTTTATTCTGTGCTTCATTAAAGTCAATCTCTACAGGGCAGACTGTCATCTGAGCTCAGCCTGTCCTGCTGTCTCCTCTCTCCAGAGAGCATCCTTCATCCTGATAAACGGGCTGTGAGCCGAGCATGTGACTCTGCTCCTTAAGGTAAATAGATTACAGAGAGCTGCTCCTTCCACACTGCCTCAACAGAATTTGATAAGCAGGATCATTGACGTGGACATCACGGTGGAGACAATGTTTTCTGAGAGATGGGGTTTCAGATTTACTGTTGTAAAATGAGATAGAGAAGTTTTTTTTTCCCATTGTGTAATACCATACCTTTAAGGCTGCATTAGCCAGTGTCATTCATCTGCCAAGCGTCTCCCTCCGGATTTAGCATCATTTATAGGATTTCTTCTGTGTGCCAGGCTCTCTGCTAGGCATTAGAGACATAAAGATACACATGGCAGGGTGGCAGCGGTAGGAGATGTAGTGAAGCTCCCTGGGAAGCCCACCATCACAATACCAGCCCATGTGCTCAATTTAGTGTGTGCTTGTTTGTTGGACTCACAGGCCATCGTGTCCCAGAGCAATTGTTGTATCTAGATGAAAAAGCAATGCTGGGGCCTGAGACTGGTTTCTAGGCAACCCTGCTCCTACCCTGACTCATGCTGACAGATAAAGCAACAAGCTACTCCCGGAGAGGCCCCGACCGTCCTTCCTATCTGATAAACCAAACATGGACCAGAAGTGTGGAGAAGGAAAGTCTTAGATCTCCGGCAGGAGGGTTAGAAGCATCTTGAATTCCTCAGCTGAGGACACTTGAGTTCACATGGCCACCAGCTGAGCACCACACTCACTCCCCAATACTCAGATGATGGAACCATGTAAAAGACACCTCACACACTGGCTAGGGTAAAGGTATGGACAGCCCCAGAAGAAGGTGGAAACTTCCATCCTGGATAGTCAGGGCAAGATCTGTGTGGAAAGTGTTACAGGGAAGCGCACTCCCTCTTAACTGAGAAGGGGGATGAGGTCAAGGAGGACTCCCGCCCACCCTACACCCCGATTTTCCCCAGGCCTGGGTAGCAGAAATCCAAGATCCTCCTCAACAACGACTGCACCTTCTGCCTGGAAGGCTTGAAGATCACCAAGAAGACAGTACCCTGATCTGCCAGGGGCCACTCCTGGCTCCTGCCTCGCCTCTAGTTTCCTTAGCGATAAAAGCAGTGGTGAAAGGATGCTTGGGTGGCTCAGTGGCTGAGCGTCTGCTTTTGGCTCAGATCATGATCCTGGGGTGCTGGGATCAAGTCCCACATCAGGCTCCTCACAGGGAGCCTGCTTTTCTCTCCGCCTGTGTCTCTGCCTCTCTCTCTGTGTCTCTCATGAATAAATAAATAAAATCTTAAAAAAAAAAAAAAAGCATTGATGAAGAGCTCCACAGGCAGGGCGTCAAGGACAAGGGCTGCAATCTACAGGCTGCTGACCCATGCAAAGCCACAGTCCTCCAAGCCTTCCAAGTTCTCTCTGGACCACACAGGTCTGTCTCCCCTCCTCTGAGCTGCCCTTGCCATGTACAGTTTAGCATGTTATTCTCCTCAGTCTCCTGATGTAATTACTCCTTGTATGTTGTGTGACCGTGACAAGGTCACATGCGTGCGTCTTCTCTGAAATGAGAGATACACAGTATCAGACATGGAGCAGGTCTCAGACTTAATCTAAACTGGGAGTCAGAAAATAGGAGCTTGTAGAAACCTTCCTCCTTTAACAGAATCGGAGACAGATCTAGAGAATCACCGCTTTATTTACTCCACAACTGTCTCATGAAACTTTCAAGTTGCTGACGTGGGCACCGTGGAGGAGATAGTTCTCATGCACCTGTCAGTGACGTGTGAGAAAGAGGATGTGTGGCCTAATTACCAAAAGTGGAATTCATAAGAAAGGCAAGAATGAGCCTGAGGGATCTCATGTGAGGGAGATAACGGGTCAGCTGTGGAATTAAAGGGTGGCTTGTGGAGAGGGAGGCACCTGAACCTGATGAAGGATTTGATGCGGGGGAAGGGGAAGGGTATGCAAGTGTGAATGTATTTTGGCCTTCAAGCTTTACATCCAACTCAAAACCAGCCTACGGGAGTCAGCGGAGAAAGCTGGCAGGTGGCCACCATCCATGCTGAGCCCCCTAAGGATTTGCTGAAGGGGACACTTCCATCCACCAGAATGGGAGCTCTCCTGGACGTGACCGTCTCAGCTCCTTGCACGTGAAGAGGGACGTCTCTCTCCTCTCCTTCTCGGTTTCACTTCCTCCTCCTCCCCAAGTGCAGGGAGGCTTGTAGTCCCACGTAGCCTCTGACAGGTGGCCTGGGCTCTGGCCTGGTCTCGTCCTGGCCCCAGCACAACAGACCAAGGCACTGTGTGGGCCCAGCTCCCCACTGCCCCCACGTGGTGTGCTTCGAACACCCTGCCTTGGGCCAGGGCCTGGTTACCCCAGGGTTCAAAAGGTTTCCCCGACGACAGAACAGAGTGCTGCCTACCTCTCTCTCTCTGCCTTGGGGCTTGGCATTTCCCATGGAGGGAAGCCAAACTCTTTCTGGGAAAAGCTGCAGGAGGCTAAGCAAACACCGACCACACAAGCAAGTCGGGTCCTGCCCACATCCCTCATTCTTTCTTTGGGTGGCTCTTCACTGCCCTCCTGCCTGCACAGAAGTGTCCTTTGCCCAAGCCAGGACTCCCTGCTCACTTTCCCTGCCCCTGCCCGTAACTTGGCACCACCCTATCCTCCAACACAAGGAGTGGCAGCTTTAGCCTCTTTCTTGCTTCTGCTCAAGCAGCTCCCCCTTGCCGGGCAGCTCCTGTAGTAAGAGCAAGCAATTCTCCATTCTCCACATCTGCTTGCTTCCTTTGTCTCTCTTTCCTTATTCCCTTTGCATTTAGAGGAGAGAGAAGAAACATCGGGATGCCAGGACAGCAGCATGGAATGGGGGTAATACAGAGATGCTGAATAATGCACCTCTCTTCTTAAGTCAGCATAAAAGGCTGCCCTCACATTTTCCTTTCCATTCATCTCCCTGGACCTGGGTCTTCAGCCTCCTGCCCTCACCTCAACCAGAAATTGAGTGAAAGCCACATCAAGAGGAATTCTGAAAGTGGCATCTGGATGAAAGGGAGCCTCTTGGACACTCCAGCAGCTGGTGAGGACCCCAGGCCTTCTGATTCCTTAGACTTCTGTCTTACGGCACCAGGGGAAGGCAGGTGAGAACTTCCAAGCCGGGGTTTCCCAGAGTGTCCTCCCTCTTGGCCCTAAGGCTTTTTCTCCCATAGGTGTAGCCAATTCTAATTCTCTATTGCTTTAGAGTTGTAATATCCTTTTCACTTTTTATTAAGTTCCTGTATCCCAAAATGTAGTACAGGTAAACATTTATATACAGCAAAATATATGATCCAGTTCTAACCCTTCCGTAGATGTGAGATTTTTACCCTGTTTAACGTCACCCTATTTGAGGCAGGGCAGTAAATCAGAGCTGTGCCCAATTTACTTTCTCTTACTTTCCAACCACTCCTCACCCTCACCAAGAGCCAGTGATTAGGGCCTGGACCTTAGCCTCCCGTCCATCAGGCAAACCCTAGCAGTGCAGATGAGCTCACGTAGCTGCCCCAGAACTTCCAAGTACTTTAAAACCCTCCTTGCTTAGGACTTTTTGTGGGTTTGGACCAAGTGTAAAGGCTGAGGGGTGACCTCAGTGTCATAATAGGTCCCAGAGGCCTAGTATTTGAGAGCGTAGGCCACAACCTCTGGAGCCCTGGCCTGACAATGTGACAGCCCAGAGCTCTGAGAACCAGTAGTCACAGAACAACCCAGCTCTGGCCAGCCCGAGTGGGCAGGGAGGTCATTGGGTCCTTCTCTACTTCCACCTTCAAAACCCCATTAGGGGGTGTTAAATGTCTTAGATAGGCTCACAGTTAGGATCCAGGAGATATTCCCTGCAAAAATGCCACAAAATGCACAGACAACAAGTCCTTAATATCTCCTCAAAAGAGGTTTAATACCAGTAAAAACTGAAAGGAGACACAGAATAATTTTCATTTTGAAAATTATTCCGTGGGAGCATTGGAATGTATGAGAAAGCATGTTCTCCTCAGCCTACTAAGCAAACGTTTTAGGATCTATGAACCAAGGCCGATTGAGTCAGGTAGCTTTCTCAGATTTAAGCTGTGGTTCCCTCTGGTGTCCCCGACTCCACCTTTGCTTCAGCCCTAAAATGCCTGGGACCCACTATCTCTATTAAATGAGGACTCCAGGGCTTCTGGGTGGCTCAGTGGTTGAGTGTTTGCCTTTTGCTCAGGGCATGATACTGGATTCCCCAGATCGAGTCCCACATCAGGCTCCTTGGATGGAGCCTGCTTCTCTTCCCTCTGCCTGTGTCTCTGCCTCTCTCTCCGTATCTCCCATGAATAAATAAAATATTAAAAAAAAAAAATGAGGACTCAAAGACCAGTTCAACTCGTTCTCTTCCTTTTACCCCTCCATTATGACTGTTGGTCACATACTTCTTCTCCCTCTATGAGCTCTGTTGTTATCTTCTGTTGCTTCAAGTTACATTTTATTATAACCAAGTTTATAAGATAGTTGTTTCATGGGTATTGTTTTCCTTGCCCCATTACAATTGTCTTTTTACAAATTTACCTATTTTTAAAAAAATTCCTGTATAGTTAAGTTACAGTGTTATACTAGTTTCAGGTGTATAATACAGTGATTGAACAGTTCTATACATTACTCAGTGCTCATCACCATAAGTGTACTTACCCTTCTGGCAACCATCGGTTTTCTGTATTTGAGAGCTTATTTTTTTCTCTTTTTTTTCTTTTTCCATTTGCTTTGTTTCTTTAATTCCACATATGAGTGAGATCATATGGTATTTGTCTTTGTCTGCTGGCTTATTTCACTTAACATTATACTGTCTAGATCCATCAATGCTGTTACAAATACAGCTATGTTTTTGAAATGGGAAACATACAATATCAGGCGTGCAATTGGTGCCTAATACTTTAAATTAGAGAATCAGAATATTAGAGTCAGTAGCAAAGCTAATATAGTTTCCTCCTTTCACAAAATGGGAAACAGATCCAGAGAATAGCTACATCATTCATTCTCCACTTGTCTACAGCAACTTTTCAGTCCCCATGCTGGGTGCCATGGAGCACAATGAAGTGCCTGGCCAAATGACCTATGGTTCATGCGCCTGTTGGTGAGGCATGACAGATGACATGTGCCCCCATCACCCAAAGTGGAAACCATAAGGAAGGCAAAGACAAGCCCGAGGGATCTCAGATGAGGGGGGCAGTATGTCAGCTGAGGGACTCAGGGTGGTTTTATGGAGAAGGTAGCACTTGAACCTGATCTTGAAGGATTTGAATGGGTGGAATGTATAGCGTTGTGAAATACTGAAGGAAGAACTTGTAAAAACAACTAATGTCTTAAACACGTATTGAACTTTTTAAAGAAGTGACTTCTCCATCCTTGAAGGTGTTGACGTACACAATGTGCCATTTACTTATGATTTGTGGGTAGATTTGTACAGAGGACTCGTGCATGGATGGGATAACTGTTAAGGTCACTTATGTGCTCCATTAACGCTTCCTCAACTAACAAACAGCTTGAATATAATTGTGCTTTAGGAAGAGGAATTTGGCAGCAAGGTTTCAATGAGCCTGGCAAGAAGGGAGACACTGGGTACAGAGAGACTGGCTAGAACACCATTATCATTTTCTAGGCTACACCAGGTTAGTGGAAATGGGAATGGAAAGTAAATTGACAACGTGATGTTGAATCAAGATTACTATTTTGTTGTAATTATTTGTGACCTTCCTCAATAGATTGAACATCCTGTGAAGGCAAGAAGTGTACCTTATCTGGTTTTATATCCCCACTGCCTAACAGCGACTAGCATGTATAAGTGCTCAAAGTGTTTTAAATGTATTTGTGTGGCAAATGTTAACTGGCTTTATGAGTAAGTTGTTAGGATGGTGTTATTTCAGGGGCACTGGGTATCTAAGCTGCTGGATAAGGGACAGCTGGAGTCTCTGGATCTGAGCCCAGGACCTGGGTGGTCCTGTTCCTAGGGCAGAGGGAACTCAGGAGACAGCAGCTGCCTCTACTTCCTCCCTATGCAGTCTCTGTAATCCATGCCAGGCAGGCCCTCATCCCCACAACCTCACCATGTGTAGGTCATTTCTACCCTTCTTGCCCTTGTATCCCCTTTCTTGTTTTATTTATCATCAAGATTTGACTCAGCTGACCATTTCATTCTTGGAATATTCCCTTCACTGCCAATATTTGATTTTCTTCCTATCTGGCTGATGGCTCAGTTTATTCTAGTCATTCTGGCTTAACCTCCTATTCCTAAGTTTTAAATCAATGGTTCTCAGTCTTAGCTGCATGTTAGAATCATGGGAAGCTTTTTTAAATCTCTCGATACACAAGCTGCATCCCAAAATTAATTAAATTAGAATCTTTGAGGGGTCAGTCCAGGTTCAATATTTATTTAAAGCTCTCCTGATGATTCATTCCAATGTTGTAAACCACTGTTCCAAGTATTAGTGTTCCACAGAGCTTAGTCTTAAATCTCTTCTTGTCTTTGGATATACCCCTTGGCCCATGGGATTCAAGAGCATCCTTATTATGTTCAATCTATACTTCTAACCCCAACTTCTCCACTGAACTATAAACTCCCATATATATCTGTCTACTCAAGATCTCCACTAGGATACAGACATCTCAAATTTAACAGATCCAAATGGATGTCTTGACTTTCATCCTCACTTCCAAATCTATTCCTCCCCAGTGTCCTCCATCTCAGTTGATAGTATCATTTGTCCAGTTGTGCTACCAAAGACAACTTGCGAGCTATCTTTGGCTCCTTTCTTTCTGTCACGCTCCACATAAAATCCACCTCTGAGTCCTGCTAGTTTTATTTCTAGGATACATTCTGGACCAGATCACTTCCCGCCACTTTTTTCAACCATCACCTGCTCTACAGCTGTGTCTTCCCAGCTGTTCCCCAACTTCATGCTTGCTTCCTTACAGTCTTTTCCCCATACGGCTCTTGGAGGGATCTTTAAGAATGTACATCATATATTTTTTGCCCTTAAAAAGATGTTTTGTGGTTTTCTATTACATTTAAGACAAAATTCAAACTCTTGAGTTTGGCCTTCAAAGTTCTTCACGATCTACCCCCTTCCTGCTACTCTTACCCCTCTCTTACTCTCCCTTCATTTACTCTGCTCATGCTACACCCTATTTTTGCTGTTTGTGGAACACGGCCTTTGCCTAGGATTCTCTTCACCTAAATCGCCACGTGGTTTGATGATGACCATTGGGCCTGTGCTCATGTGTTACCTCTTCAGAAAAATTTTTACTGACCTAGCCTCCTGAGGCAAAAGTGATCACTGTGTTCTCCTATCTTAGCCTTGCTTTATTCTCTTACTATCTGAAATCATATTTATTTGTATTCATTTCTTGGCAACCCCCCCCCCCATAGAAAGTAAGGACATTGTATGTTTTGTTTATGCTGATAGTCTGGCACTCAACAGGTTCTCAATAGTTATCTGTTGAATGAATTGTTAAATCCAGAGTTGAAATTCAAGGTGATAGTGAGGCAGACTGTAATACCAATTTATCACTGTGAGATGGATGAATAATCTCAGCATGAGGCATGATTAATTCAAGGCTCTATTAAAGGTGTTTTAGGAGAGTATCTGGTTTAGCATTTGGGCATATTGTCCCCTACACCCTAAACTTCCTTTCTTCCTCTACTCACAGCGTCTGAAACTCTCCATTAGCAGTTTAGATTCATCTGATTGAAAGGTTTTCATCTTCCATAGAATTCTCTACTAAAATCCAAATACCTTTAGTATGTGTCCATTGACTAATAAAAGACTAGGGAGGAAAGGTTTTTCTGAAATCAGACCAAGAGCTAAGAGGACTAAGAACAAAGGGAAGGCAGATGATTGTCATACTAAATTTTCTTCACCATGCCATAATGCCTTTGACAAAGCCCTTTGAGGAAATTGGTCCTCTAGAAAGCTGAATGGCCATAGGCCTTAATAAGAAACTTTCTGTTGGTTTCTGTTGTGACTAACAACCTCCTAATTTCCTCTCTCCCTTGTATACATCCAGCTGCATTCCCCAATCTCCAGTGTAACTTCCAGAGTGTGGGGATTTAACAATTTGGTAGTCTACTCTAATGCTGTTCTCCTACCTGATTTGTCTTTCTATCACAGCTCAACCTAGAGCCACAGGAAAAACCAGGGGTTTTTTAAATACCTAAAAAATATATTACTAAAGGCTGGTTGAAAACGTATTTCCTTATTATAATACTTATATTTCACTAATATGTTAGAAACAAGGAATTTGATTTCCCTAGTGTTACAGTTTAGGTTCTCTGAGAAGCAAACTCAGAGACAGAGATTAGCATGCAGAATATGCATTAGAAAATAGGTACCCTTGGAATCAACATTTTTCCAAGGGAAGGAGGCAGGACTGAGTAGCAGGAAAAACGCAGCTCAGTGCAGTCTCAACAAAGGCCTCAGCTCGCCATTTGGGGAGCTCTTCAGAGCAGCTGAAATGGTCCTTTCCAGTTGACTCCCCTTGCAGTGAGGAGGATAGGCTTTCATATTCCCACATCAACCAGACAGTGGATACAGCTGATTCTGGGTGGAGAGGGTACTCTGTAACCAAGCGCAGTTTCTGGACTGGCTTGACCACTGAGAGCAGCCTACTGACAGCACTACCTGAAGACAGATCTGGGCAACACAACACCAAATCCATTATACCTAGTGCTTTCATGTTGATGTCACTTTTTGGTTGCTAACATTATTTTTAGTGTCTATTGAAGGACAGTTGGATAAATTATGTACTAAGAGTCTCTACTGAATTGGCTTTACTACTGATAAATCTTGTTAATGCTGTGCTTCTGAAGTACTTTAACTTTTCTGTTCTTAACATATGTTATAATCATATGTAGATAAGATTGTTGTTTGTTGATGCCATTCTTATTTAACACTTTGTGAAGCATTCACAGGATGTACTGAGGTCCTTATTTGTTAGCCATCTGCAGTGGCCAGTCTGGCTGATTAGAAAGGTAAAATTCCACTCATTAATCTTGCATACTCCATTGAATCCAAGTCCCAGGAGTTTTCCTTAAAATAAATAAACAAACAAGCAAACAAAATAAATCCCTCAGCCTGGATGATGTCAAAGGAACTAATTATTCAGGCTTCCCATTACAATTTTGTCTATGTAAGGACTGTGGATTGGGGTCCTGAGTAAGCATAATTGAGAATTAATGTGTTCTATGCCTTAGAGGTGAGAAATAAAACTGAAATGGGCCACATGAGGGGGGAAAAGATTTTTATTGTGTAAGTGAGACAATAGGATCCATGATTGTAGGCTTTATTGCTCAGGCCTGGCTGGTAGATACAAACAAAAGAATTCTTTCTATGGTGTTCTTTCAAGCTGGCAAGATTAGTCTCTGAAATAGGACTAAATTACACCTTTACTTATTTATTTCTCTGCAAAAATGTGGACATGAAAGGGCAAGGAAGTTATACTTAGTATATTCTGTGTAGGTCTGAGCAAGCATTAAACAAATAATAGATTCTTATCAGATATGATCTACTTATCTGGAGTTCCAGCATTGTGGTCGGGACTTGGAGTTGGTGCCAGTTGGTCCTTAGGGTCCTCTCTCCCTGTACTTCTTCCAGTACCTGTGGATGATGAGGGATGTTCACTGCTTCCTTGCAGCTTCAATTTATTGCTGAGGAGACTATGTTCAATGTTTTATTTGGATGGCGATAAAGTCCAATGGCTTAGCATGTGACTCTCACATCCTGTCTTCATCATTTAAGTTTTATTATCTTAGGCATCTCAAATGATCTATTCTGGTCCTTAGATTCCTCCTCTCTAAATTAACAATGACCATAGTGCCTACTCCTAGAGTTGTTAAAAGCATTACATGTGAAGTGTTGATGGTGCATAGTAAAAAACAGTCAATATTAGGTGTTATTATTATCTGCTAGGAATAAGTTCACAAGTATAAGATGAGGTTAAGAATTACTTGGACATTTCTGGAATAAATAGAGAGGGACAGCTAACCCTGGTTGGGCTGAGAATTCTTTGAATATGTACAATTAAGTAAATAGCAATAGAGAAAAATAGTTTCCATACAGAATTGAAACCAATGAGATAGCTTCCCATTGGATGTAAAATTAGATGTAACTGAGACCTGTATTAGACAACTTAGTGTGGCAAAGACAATAGATGTTAAGTTACAAGTGACTGTCGCTATCAACAAAAGTCTAGGAATTGCTATTTCTGTCAATCACAGAAGACACACATCAGTCACGGAATTGGACTTCCCTACACCAGAAAGCCTTCCCTGGCTGAGGAGAACAAGATGTGGATTCACTAAACTAAACAACCTGCTTTTCTCACAAGAAAGTATTAATTATGTAAGCAATAATTCTCTTATTTGTTAAAAAAAAAAAGAAAGAAAAACAGAATTTCAACTTAGTGAGGCTCAGCTCCACTAATATATTAATAACTGGTCAGAAGGAATCTGTCTCTGGACTGTTTCTAGCACTCTTCTTCCATATTTTAGGTATTTAATTTGAAAATCTTAAACTTCTATGTTAAAATGTCTATTGATTTTTTTTATGTACTAGAGAGGAGTTTCTTATATATCATATTGCTTTTTCTAGTTGACTATGTTCCATATTTATTGAAGGCTCACTATGAACCGGCTATATAGTAAGTGAATATTCTGAGTGGAGATAAAAAGAGAATGATTTTTTTTAAGCTAATAGGCAGATGTCTTTAAAATCTGTCAAATATGTGTATTTTTTCTACTTTGCATTCATGAGTCCAAATCATCTCAACTTTGTTTCCTTACAGTTGGGACCACATCTTTACAGTATTTTAGTAAAATTTCCACTATTTCTGATATGGTATCATGCATTCACTTGATACATTTGTCAATTGATGCTAAAAGATGGCTACAGTCAGTAGTGGAGGCAATGACTCCCAAGGGCAATGTGATTACCAGTATTATAGTTTCTCTTATTTGAAGAAAGTTAGCTACACGTATAAAGTCAGCCTGAATAAATGGTACAATTTGTAGATTTTTTTTCCAGCCATCAAGCTTTAAGAAATTTTGAAGAGTTAAACATTATTTCTTCAAAATGAAATGCAAGGAAGTCGAAATTAAATAGAAGAAGGAAAGCTGGAATAGTCAGAAAAGAGAAGTTAAAATAAAAATTAGTGCCTTTCTCTGAAATTATAGCTATGTTGGTAAAAAGCTTTGGTTTCTTGTCTATTACAAATGAGGACAGTTTCTAAAATATAAAAGTTTTCAGGAAGGTATCAGGAAAGATTAGCATCCAGTAGAAATTGAAAATAATAAAGATTTAGTTAGGTATTTTATTATTAACATGTCATTCCTTTATTGCTTCTTCCAGCCTACTTCCTTTTACTTAATGAATCTCAAAATTTTATTTTGTCTTTTACTGTGAAAGCTGTGAGAGAAATGCCAGGGTTCCATCCCTGCCCTCCTGAGTCAGACCATCTGGTGTGTGGAACTCATTCATCTATATATTTAGAAGAATGTATAAAATACAACAAAATTGACCATCTAAATAATTTTTAAGTGTACAGTTCAGTGGCATTAGCTATATTCACATTGTTATGCAACCATCACTGCCATCCACCTTCAGAACTCTTTTCATCTTGCAGAGCTGGAAGTCTATGTCTATTAGACAACAACTCCCCACTCCTTCCACCTGCCCTGAGCCCCTGGCAACCACCATTGTACTTTGTCTTTATGATTTTGGTTACTCTAGGTACCTCATGTAAGTGGAATCATACATTGTTTGTCCTTTTGTGACTGTCTTATTTCATTCAGTTTAATATCCTCAAGGTTCTTTCATGTTGAGGCATTTGTCAGTTTCATTCCTCTTTTTAGGACTGAATAATATCTATTGTGTGTATATGCCACATTTTGTTTATTCATTCATTCATCAATGGACACTCCCACCTTTTGGTTATTGTGAATAATGCTGCTTTGAACTTGGGTGTACAGATATCTCTTCAAGACCTTGCTTTCAATTATTTTGGGCATATACTTAGAAGGGGATTGCTGGGTCAAACGATATTCTATTTTTAATTTTTAAGAAAGCACCAAACTTTTCCACAGTGGCTGTACCATTTTACCTTCCCACCATGAGTGCACAAGGGTTCTGATTTCCACATATCTTCCCAAAACTTGTTTCCTGGTTTGGATTCTTTTTTAAATAGTAGTTATCATAATGGGTGTGAGGTGGTATCTCATTGTAGTTTTGATTTGCATTTCTCTAATAATTAGTGATGTTGAACATTTTTTCAAGTGTTTGTTGGCCTTTTGTATTTCTTCTTTGGAGAAATGTCTATTCAAATCATTTGCTCATTTTTAATATTGGTTGGTATGGTTCTTGTTAAATTGTAGGAGCTCAGGGATCCCTGGGTGGCACAGTGGTTTAGCACCTGCCTTTGGCCCAGGGTGCGATGCTGGAGACCCGGGATCAAATCCCACATCAGGCTCCCGGTGCATGGAGCCTGCTTCTCCCTCTGCCTGTGTCTCTGCCTCTCTCTCTCTCTCTCTCTCTCTCTCTGTGACTATCATAAAAAAAAAATTGTAGGAGCTCTTTATATATTCTAAGTATTAACTCCTTATCAGATATATGATTTGCAAATATTTTCTCCCTTGAAAAGTTACCTTTTCATTCTATTGATTTTTGTCCTACGCACAGAACATTTGTATTTTGATGTAGTCTAGTTTATGTCTTTCTTTCTTTTGTAGCCTGGGCTTTTGATGTCCTTTCCAAGAAATCATTGTCAAGTCCAGTGTCTTGAACATTTTTCTCCTATGTTTTCTTCTAAGAGTTTTATAGTTTTAGCTCTTAGATTTACTTAGGTCTTTGATTCATCTTGAATAATTTTTTCATATGGTATATATGATGTAAGGTAAGGTAAGTTCCAGAGATGTTTCTGGTGTTTGTGAACCACTGTGTTATGCCAGTGATATTTGGCTAGCTCACTTCTTCTCCAAATATCAGATGATCCATTTGTGGCCCAAAAAAACAAACAAAAACAAAACCTAAACTAAAAGGGCCAAGCACAGAGACAAATACGTCTACAAAATGCATATACACTAACTAGATTATGTTACTATTTGAGGGTAATTTAAAACGTGAAATGACTGCTACCCACAGTGATATTTCCATATTTTTTCTTTTTTCACAACTATTGTCCCAGATCTACAGCCCCCTTCCCCAAATCAAGCCTATAAATAAGAATTTAAAAAGAGGTTCTGGGGGCATCTGGGAGGCCCAGGGTCCTGGGATAGAGTCCTACATCAGGCTCCCCATGGGGAGCCTGCTTCTCCTTCTGCCTATATCTCTGCCTCTCTTTCTGTGTCTCTCATGAATAGTTAAATAAAATCTTTAAAAAAATAAACAAATAGAAATAAAAAGAGGTTCTGAGTTAGTTACAGAGCTGCATCTCTGGAAAAAAATAATCCTATTGGGAGACTTATCTGTAACCTAGGCCTCACAGTATGACCACAAATGAAGCTTCTTTAAAGATGAGCTGATGAGCTCACAATCCAAAATTAAAAATATTCAAGGAAATACTTATCAAGCCTGAAAGTCAGCAGAAAAATCAAATATACTTTATATAATAAAATTATCAAATATAATACATTTTGTTTGAACTTACGATTTTAATTCTATCTTTTGTTTCTTCAATACAAAAAATAAGATAAAGTATTTTCTACTTTAATACAATCTATGTTACCCAAGGTTAATTGAGCTAGAAAGTTTTCTGTTAAGGTTACAGGCCCACCTACACCCACTTCCACAAAACAACCAAGTAAGAATATTATTAGAACTAGTGTGATCAAATTAATTGATTAATGGGGGGGGCGGGAATCCTTTTTTTCTGAATATAGAAAGAAATTGATAAAATTTAAATTTCTGTTCAGGATGAAAGTTCACAGACAAGGGAATAAAACACCTATAGTGTGAAATTCACTTTACAGTACGTATTCTATAGTTACAGGGTGTATACGTGTATACAGTGTCTATACTATGCATATACAATATAATCTCATCCTGTTAAAAATCTATGTGCATATATTCTTGTAGTTCATTAAGGTGTTAATAATCATAAGCTCTGCTAATAGAAATATAATGTTTTTTAATATTTATTTATTTATTTATTTATTTATTTATTTATTTATTTATTCATGAGAGACACACAGAGAGAGAGGCAGAGACATAGGCGGAGGCAGAAACAGGCTCTGTGCAAGGAGCCTGATGTGGGACTCGATCTGAGAACTCGAGGATCATGCCTTGAGCTGAAGGCAGATGGTCAACCACTGAGCCACCCAGGCATCCAAGAAATATAATGTTCTTATATGCAGTTATCTATATATTCTCACTTTCCACAATGTACATACACTGACTTTGCAAAAAATAGAAGTAAAAACAAAAAACTATAGCAAATATCATACTTAGATGTGAGATGTGAAACATAGGAGTCAAGGAGACCCCTGCTAGTTCTTCTATTATTTTATTGGAAGTTATAGTCAGTTCAAAAAGGGAAGGGATTCTTTTTTTTTAAGATTTTATTTATTTATTTGAGAGAGAAAGACCATGAGTAGGGGGAGAAGCACTGGGAGAGGGAGAAACAGACTCCTCCCCAAGCACAGAGCCTACAAGGGGCTTGATCCCAGGAGCCCAAGATCATGACTCAGCTGAAGTCTAATGCTTAGCCAATTGAACCACCCAGGTGCCCAAGCAAAGAAAATTTTTTAAATGATATAAGGAAAGAGGGGCCCCGAGGTGGCTCAGTCAGTTAAATGTCTGACTTTGGCTCAGGTCATGGGATCAAGTCCCAAGTTGGGCTCTGTGCTCAGCGGGGGGTCTGCTTCTCCCTCTCCCTCTGCCCCTTCCTACCCCCCCCCCCAAGTTCTTTCTTGCTTGTGCTCTCTCTCTCTCAAATAAATGATCTTTTTAAAAAATGGCATAAGGAAAGAAAAAGATGTTTATGAACATAGAAAACTCAAGAGGATCTACAGAAAAATGATTAAAATTTAAAAAGTAATTCAGGGAGCGCGGCAGGTGTGGCGTTTCCCCAGTGAGTGGGGGACAAGGTGCGGCTCCTGCTACGTTCAGGCACCTGGCGGTGGGTCCGGAAAACGTGAAGGTGTGAGTCCTCCCGCCCTTTTCAGCCCAGACGGAGGCGCGGGCGTCCCGACGCGGGGTGGCGCAGAGCGGGGCCCCGGGCGCCCCAGGAGGGCTCGCAGGAGGGCTGGGGTGCACGGTTGGCCCCCCGCCCTCCCCGACTCTCCCGGTGCAGTGGAAGCGGCGATAGCCAAAGTGCCCAGGCTGCGTGGCCCCGGGCTGTGTTGCTTTTCGCACGTTTTATCATGGACGTTTCCACACAAGCTTAATTTTTTGTTTGTTTGTTTTTTTAATAGTTTCACGTTACACGCAGGGAAATTGAGGCTCACAGAGGCTAAGGAACTCCACAGCTATTGACTTGCATCTTCTATTACTTAATATTGTTTCTTTGAGTTGAAACCATCAATGTGCTCTTTGAGTCACCGTTAGCACCGGTAGTAGGATCAGTAGGGGGATCAAAATCCTAGGAATTGTCCCCACACTGGGATCTGAAAAAAGCGCCTTGGGATATATATGTGTGTGTGTGTTGGGAGTGGGGAGGGCTAGTTCTGAGTAAGGGGCCTTGCTCTGTTTTTGTTTGTTTGTTTGTTTGTTTGGTCTGGTTCTTAGCTTCAGAAAGTCCTAAACTGGAAGGAAGGAGGATAGGAAAAATAATTTAAGTATTTTAGATTCGGTACCTCACCAAAGACTAATCAATGATGACTCAAAGCAGAAGTGCATTTCACTTACAAATAAAGATGCAAGGTTCAAATAAAATACTAGCAATTTGAGCAAGGTAAACCAAGCAGTGTAGTAAAATAAATAAATAAATAAAATGTAATTCAGTAAGACTAGTGGATATAAAGTCATATAAAGAAATAATTTTCATATCTATATAGCAGCAATAAACAAAATTAATTGTAAAAAAGACACATTGTTGGACATCTATTTGCCCCTTCAGATTCATTATCTTTCTCTACACTGGTAGTACCTTGGGATACTGACCTGCAGTAACAGGCTCCCTTGTTCTCTGGCTTCTCATTAGGTTTAGTAAGTGGTAGCACCAGCAGGAGATCCAAGAGAGGATGAAATGAAGATGGGGATTATATTACCTCTTCTCTCTCTCTGTGGGGTTGTTCTTGGCTGGCTGTATACCTATACAAAGGTCATAACTCCCATCAGAGGGCTCTCTCCACATAGCTATTTCTGTCTTTGGATTCTGGAAAATTGCCTTCTTCCTATCCCTTTAAGTTTAGGAGTAGTATGATTCTCTAACATTACTGCCCCCTAGGTACTGTATAACCCCTGGTAGTTTGCTTAAACTCTGCCTACGTCTTTGTAAATGACCTAATATGAAGGTGCTGTTTCCTATTTGGACCTTCAATGATATAGATATTATTTATGACAGCAACAAAGAATTTAACTGGAAATAAATGAATAGAGGTACTTAGATCCCTATGGACAAAATTTTATTTTATTTATTTATTGGACAAAATTTTAAAGCTTAATTAAAGGACATTTTTAAAAGGCTATTGAGACGTTACCATCCACATACAGACATTGGTTTTTCTCCAAATTGACCATATATTTGATGAAATTTCAAACTCCCAATACCTTTTTTTTTTTAAGGGACTTGGCCAGGGAAATATAAATTTCTATAAAAGAAAAGAGGGCAAAGAATAGCCAAGAAAAATCTGAAGAACAATAAATCAGGTAAAGCCTTGTTGTTCTACCAGATAGTGAGTATTACTATAAATGTGTAGCAATTAAAACTGAAATTGGTGCATTACAGATCAATAGGGAAAGATAATGGTAATGGGACAATGATTATTCATGTGGACAAAAGCATAATAAAATTATACACCTATCTTACATTATAGAGAATATATGAATACCAGGTGAATTATAGTTGGATCATGAAAACTTTATGATCTCACATTACTAAAAGAGTATTCAAATAAGGCCTAAAACCCCACAGTAGATGCAAAGGAAACATTTGATGAATTTGACTACATTCAATTTTAAAATTCTGTGCATTAAAAGTTATTTTAGAGAAAGTAAAAATATAAGCCATGGCTTAGAGAAAACAAAGTAGACATCCATGTAATAGCATGTTGTAAGCTCACAAACATGTGGATTGAAAAGCTATTTAGGAAGTATGGCTCAGTCTTATTAAACATGCAAAATAATATCACATTTTTAGAGGTATTAAAAGTATAAAGGCAAGCATGGGGATGATAAATGCTATTAAATACAGAATAGTGCTATCTCAGGCAGAAGAAATGAGACCAGAATATGGACAGCAGTGCATAAAAATTGCTTCCACAGTTTTTCTTATGTAAGTTTTTTCTTTTTTCTAAGATTTTATTTATTTATTCATGAGAGACACACACACACACAGAGAAACAGAGACAGGCAGAGGGAGAAGCAGGCTCCCTGCAAGGAGCCTGATGTGGGACGTGATCTTGGATCCCAGGATCATGCCCTGAGCCAAAGGCAGATGCTCAACCACTGAGCCACCCAGGCATCCCAACTTATGTAAGTTTTCTTATGGAAACATGGGTGTTCATATTCTTCTCTATACGTTTATGTTGAAGATATTACTGATGCAAGTGGACATGACACAAAAGTAGAAACTAGATATCAGAAATCAAAGTCCAATAAACCAAAAGTTGTGGGATTTAATTTAAATCTTATAAACTAGGGATCCCTGGGTGGCGCAGTGGTTTGGCGCCTGCCTTTGGCCCAGGGCGCGATCCTGGAGACCCGGGATCGAATCCCACGTCAGGCTCCCGGTGCATGGAGCCTGCTTCTCCCTCTGCCTGTGTCTCTGCCTCTCTCTCTCTCTCTCTGTGACTATCATAAATAAATAAAAATTAAAAAAAAAAAATAAATCTTATAAACTGGGGATCCCTGGGTGGCGCAGCGGTTTAGCACCTGCCTTTGGCCCAGGGCACGATCCTGTAGACCCGGGATCCAATCCCACGTCGGGCTCCCGGTGCATGGAGCCTGCTTCTCCCTCTGCCTGCGTCTCTGCCTCTCTCTCTCTCTGTGACTATCATACATAAATAAATAAAAATTTTTTTAAAAATCTTATAAACTGTTATATAAGGAAAAAATAGGAAAATATCAGCTTTGTTGAAATGAATAGGTGCATTAAGAGGAAGATAAAGTAAAATACTTCCTTATTAACTGGAAGCCAAAACAGATTTTCTTTCTGTCTTTCTTTCTTTTTTTTTTTTTTTGGATAGAAAACTAACCAAGATGTTTTTCTACTAGTAATTCAATGTTAACCTAAGGTAAAGGCAATGCAGCAGGAAAACAAAAGTAAAACAAAACAAAACAAAAACAGTGAAATTAGATGAAGTAGATGTAGGTACAACTAGAGTCCATGATCACAGATGTCCTTGAGCATTTCAGAAATTGGTAAAGAATTTCACAAAACCACTCTTGATCATTTTATAAAATTCTGGTAGACTGCCTGCTGAGGTTCTGAATACAGAAAAAAAAAAGTCAGCACAATGACTATTTTTTAAACGGAAAAGAATGGCTTTGGTATTGTAATATGTCTATCAGGTCAAATTCCTTGCCCAGAAAGCAATTGAAACTTTTGTGAAAGCATTAATTTGCAAATCTTAAAAAATAATGTTGGACTTCAATTCAACATGAGTTGGTGAAGATTAAAATCTGTCAGTTGAATCTAATTTTCTTCTGTGATGGGTCTGTTAAAGGGCAGCGACAGTGTAATTAATTGCTCGAGGCTCAGAAACCCAATTAATCTCTAAGTTGACTTTTATTTCGTAGAATGTTAGTGCTAGAAGAGGCCTCAAGGATTATCTAGCTCACCCTCTTCATTTTATAGAGGAGAAAATAGACATCAAGGAGGTCAAATAACTTGTTCAAGGTCAAAGATACTGTCTGTCTTTGCCAGTGCATCCTGTAAATAGGTTCAGAATTGCATCATTTAAGCTTTTATGAGTTTCTTTGCTTTGGATCATGAAGTATTATTTGAACACAGGTTTTTCTTATTTCATAAAATACCTGGGAACTCATCTCATGAATGTCTCCTTGCAAAGGTTTCTAAGCCTCTAAATGTTCAAAATGTGAAGCCTGTTCCATAATGATTTTGCAGGAGTAGAGGAGTTGGACGGGACAGTGTGCTAATCTGCACACCCAACAGGGGAACTCTAGAAACAGAGGAGCAGCCCTCTGTGGACTTGTGGAAAACTAGGGGTCCTAGTTTGGTGGAGGCAGGGACACCGAATCCTGGTGGTACTGTGCAGGCCATGTCATCTCTTAGGGATTGATGTGCTGGCTGCCAAGATTTAAGTAGAAAAAGTGGCCACAGAGTATTTTCAGAGAATGTCAGCAGAGTAACAATGATAACAAAGATGACATAGGAGAAGATCACAAGAAATGAGACAGCTGCTGGAAACGTGGGAAGCAGAGTGGCACTCCATGTGTCAATGTAGCAGCCATGGAGGTGCTCTGCTCAATCTCTTTCAGGGAAGTTGCTTCAAGGAAAGCAATTGTCCAAGAACCTCCAGTTGCTATACACTGAGGTCTGCTGCAGCGTTCATGCTGTGGCCGTACTCTGCCAAAGCTGCTCCCAGCCAATCCCTGAGCATGATCAGGGTATTAGAGCCAGGACTTTTTGGCTCAACACGGAACATCTCTAATGGGAAGGCTTTGCTTGGGGACTCCCTACTGGCCTGGCAGAGACTTTATCAGTTGTGCTGCAGTTTGAGGCTCTTCCTGTTTTCCTCTCTCCTTTTATGGATGGGTGTCAGACCAGTATCAGTTCTGAAGGCTCTCCATGCCTACCTCTACTTGTCCCTCTCCCTTTCTCCTTTATAGACTTTTTCCTAAATAAACCTTTTGATCAGCCAGTTTGGTCTTGGCATCTGTATCACAGAAGACCCTAGCCAATGCTGAATATAGCAAATTGCCCTGGTCGATGTCAAGGAGGGATTTAAAAAAAATTATTTGAGAAAAAAATTGGGATCCTGCTTTGCTGAGGGGTGGTTTAATAGCAATAGTTTCTGTTTGGTTGTTCTAGTTACGATTATGACAATTTATTAATTGTGCTCCTTCATGATGGCATGCCTTAGGATATATGTGTTATAGCAAAATTTACCTCCAGGGGGAAAATCCATGTTTCATATACTCTAAGGTATACTTTTTTTTTTTTTACTTTAGTCTTTCTGAAATTGGAATGGGTCTTAAAATAAATGGCATGCCACAGTTAAATTGGAGGGATTTTTCCTTTACTGATGAATAAAATACCTTGGCATCCTACCATTGATGGTGTCATAGATTCAATAAGAAACATTAGTTCAGTTCAGGTCACCAGATGCCAGGTACTATTATAGATCCTAAAGATCTAAGGAGCTGGATTAGCTTTTATCAGTTATTATTGGGCTGTTTCTTAGATATATCTACCAGGAAAAGAAAGAAAATCCTAAAGAACAGAATTATATGTTAGAGAGGTATACTGTGGATGACCATTTTTATGGGTATATCACTATAGAAATAACTAGAGATCCAAAGAGGTAAAAAAAAAAAAATGTCAGGGGAGGGGTGCCTGGGTGGCTCAGTCTCAAGCATTCAACTCTTGATTTTGGCTCAGGTCATGATCTCAGGGTCATGAGATCAAGCCCAAAGTGAAGCTACCACTCATTGGAAGTCTGCTTCTCTCCCTCTTCCTCTGCCCCTCCCCCTACTTGCACATGTGTGCTCTCTCTCAAAATGAATAAATAAATCTTGAAAAAATAAGTCAGAGGACACAGGACATATGCTCTTTGTCACTTCTGGCTGTATTCACTCATTTCCTTTTCTTTTCTTTTTTGCTATTTTTACAGCTGATGTTTCCTTATAGGAAACATTACAGGCCAGAGCTAACTTGTTCTAGTTACTCTGTCATTCTCCCAGCAGTATCTTGTATAATGAGTTCTATGTGTTCAACATTCAATGTATTAAACCCCACGTTGATACATGGTCAGAAATCCCGAGTGAAGGACCGAGCAAATCCAGTAAGCTTACCAACAGTCTTCCAGGGACACAGATTAGATGTAAGGATCTGTAGTCTGGATTCCCCATAAATGTATTTCATATCTAAAATTGTATTCTCTGGCATTGACTGCTTCCAAAGTTAGGATTGAAACTTTTGTTTCCTTTCTCTCTCCATGTGGTCTTTATGCTTGGATCACCATATTTCCAAAATCCTAGGAAAGAATAAGTGGGGACCATTTTAATATACTACTCCATAGTCTTTGGAAAAATCGGTATAGTTCATGGAAAATACTTCAAACATGTTAGGTTCACTGATTATTTGAAAAAAAATGATTTTGTATGGAATAATGCCCTAGACATTGTGGAAAATATTCCATAAAATGAGAAATTTGGGCAGCCTGGGTGGCCCAGTGGTTTAGCACCGCCTTTGGCCTGGGGTGTGATCCTGGAGACCCGGTATCATGTCCCACGTCCGGCTTCCTGCATGGAGCTTGCTTCTCCCTCTGCCTGTGTCTCGCCTCTCTCTCTCTCTCTCTCTCTCTCTGTGTGTGTCTCTCATGAATAAATGAATAAATAAACTATTTTTTAAAAATGAGAAATTTGTTGTAATAAAAGTTAGAAGCATCTCCTCTCTAAGATTGGGAGAGGCAGTGTGATCTAATTCAGTAGTTTTTAAACTTTTTTGACATTGATCCATAGTAAGAAATACATTTTACATCATGATTCAATATTTTCTTTTCCGTCTTTCTTTCTTTCATCTTTCTATCTTTCTTATTTGTCATCCACAATTTGAAAAATACTGGACTTTATGAAAGATCATGAGCTGGGGAGGTAGACTTGATATGAACCTCTATCCACAACTAGTCCCTTCCATGAATTTGGCAAGTTGCTGCTTTTAAATCTTGATTTCTTCATATGTACAATGAACTGGTTTGTCCTGATGTTTACAGACCATTATATATGAACTGACTAGCATATAATATATGCTCAATAGATATAAGGCAACAGGAAAATGCTTTCTAAATGTTTTGCACTGCGTTTCCTTATATCCTTTGTCATTTATTACCTCAAGGTAAGGTTGTTACAGATTCTGTTAGCTCTAGAGTAATTGATACAGCCTCTCTTTCTCTCCCCCCACCCCCAACTTCCCTTCTCCGCTTTCCTCCCTTCTTCCCTGTCTCCCTTTTCCTTCTGCTCCATAATTCCTCTCTGTTTTCTGGCAATGCACCAAACAAAGTTGGGTCTTAAGACTATGTAAACAGCCTTGCACCAATACTCCTTTGCCTTGCTTCAGGTGCTCACAACCAGCTTGGGTTCTTTAGCTCTCCCTCCTCAGGATGCTGCCATCTTCATCTGCCATTCCTCCTGAAGACTTACTGTGTCCCTCTTTCTCAACAGGATCTTAGAGTGGGTGCTCAGGTTCTAAGTGCCCAGTCATTCTCCCTTCTTACAAGTCTGCTCAGGTTCTCTGCAAATTACTTCTCCTGGGCCTGACCCTCTATCCCCCAGACATACTCACATTTCTCTAGGTACATAGTTGATGTGCTATTATTTATTTAATCATTTCCTTACCATTGCATATTTGCATTGCTCCTCTTTTTTTCTAAATTGGAAAATTCCACAATTAATAAAATAATGCACTTGGTGGTTTAAAATTTTTGGTCTAGCTAATTTTCCATTAGAAAAAAATGCCTCAAATTTACCAAATTTGATCAAAGTAGGTACTTTTCCCAAAGTTAAGAAGCGGAAAAAAACCTTTCTAATGATAGTTTACAGATATATCTACTTATATATTAATATGCACACACATATTTTTAAAGATCAAGAAGAGCTTTATAATTCAGAAAGGGACCCTTTCTACTCTTTACAATGAATTAAATATGGTCACCTTTGCTTCACCACTAACCAGATTACAGTCTCTGTGTATCAAATGACAAATTCCTAAGCAATTATTATTTGCTGTTGCATATCCTGTTTTTATATACATGATATGTATGTGCCAATCCCTTATTTTAGTACTAATTTATATCATTTTTCAATTCTGTTCCTATACCTGTTGTTTCTGAACTGGTTTTCTCCTATGCTTAGACTGTGACAAAATGCACAAGAATGGGCAATGGAGGCAATTACCTAGATGAAGGTAATAATTTTTTTCAACTACACGATATTTTATTTTATTAAGTAATCTCTACACAGAACATGGGGCTAAAACTCATGACCGTAACATTAAGAGTGACAGGCTCTACCAACTGAGTCAGCCAGGTGCCCCTGAACTACCATGGTATTTTAGATACAAGTGGCTTTAAAAAAATTGCCAGATAAAATTTTATTCATATTCACAATGAATAAGCATTCTTCCTGTGTAGTGTTCCCCAACCTTGGAAATGCATATATAACATTTCTACAGTTACTTTCCAGGGTTACTTTGGAATTCACCAAGTCAGCAATTTCCTATTTCCTATAGACTTGGTGAGGATGCAAGAGCAAGGATGAAAAGTAAGAGAGTAAGGAAGGAAGGAACCCACCAATCTAGGTTTAAATGGGACAACAAGCCACTTAGTGGTGTCATTTTCCTCGACCACCTCCACAATAATTATTAAGCTCTTGATCCCATCATCACCTAGTCACTGTGATTCCCAGATTATGGTGGCTGAAATATCCAGGAACAGATTTTATTGTCTTAATGAAACAATCAAATTCAACATATGGAAACTGACTTATACTGAATCAACCAGAAATAGTCACTTCCTAACTGCATATCACAGAGAGACAAAGTAAGAAGGGAAGTTATATACAATGAAACCATTAAATGCAGATTTGCCACAAGGCAAGATGGTAATGCTTGAACATTATGAAGTGCGAAAACTGCACAAACACATTATATTTTAAACACTTCATCTATTTAACAAACTATGTACACTCTTCAACTAAATAAGATGAATTGAGATTCAAGAGGCAGCATCGTACTGGCAAATCTCATCCTAAAGGCATCCATTAATATAAATCAACAGTAGCAATTTGGTTTGATCATTTATTTGCAAGAATCATTAAGGTTTATTAGCATAATTATTCCCTGTGGGATTTCATGTCAAGGAAATGAAAAATGGCATTATCAATATTTAAAAGATAAGTGTGTAATGTTCAGAGTACTTAAACAGTCATCTGCAGGTGGTGTCCAGCTGCAGCAAATTAGATTAGATTTGGGCATTTTTCTGAATGAAAGAAAAATTGCTTTGTTTTAATTGCTTTGTTTTATAAAGCAATACAATTTTGTAAATAATTTCTACTGTATAGTTAGAACTTATAGTGTATACCTATTAGCATGCCTTATTTCAGATCAGGAACTATGTTATGTTCAACCCTGTTATAACTACTAGCAAATACTAATCATATAATCCAGCATTTATTATTAGGGAAAGCTCTTTGCCTTCCATATACTAGACCTTTAGTCTAGACCTGTGGGTGAAAAGCTATATTCCAAGGAGAAATGAACCAGAAAATTTCTCCTTCATGCTGGGAGGGCATAAATCCTTCCTCAACAATAAAATAGCTTTTATTATAATAATTCATCAGGAAAAATAATATTTAAATGTAATGACTATTTTTTAAAGTCATACAAAGGAATATTATTTAGTGATAAAAATAAATGAGCTATCAAATTACAAAAAGACATGGAGGATTCTTAAATGCATATGAGTAAGTGAAAGAAGTCAGTCTGAAAAGGCTACATACTGTGTGATTTCAAATGTATGACATTCTGGAAAAGAAAAAAAAAACTATAGAGACAGTAGAAAGATTAGTGGTTTACAGGGGTTTAGAAAGAAGGAGAGAGGGATGAATAGATGGACCACAGGGGATTTTTTTTTTTGAGCAATGTAACTATTCTGTATGATACTATAATGGTGATTACATGACATTATGCATTTGTCAAAGCCCATAGACCTGTACAAATAGAGTGAACCTGAATGTCAACTGTGGACTCCAGTTAATGTATCAATGTTGGTTCATCAATCGTAACAAATGTACCAGACTCTCATATGATGCTAATGCCAGAGACTGTGTGAATGTGGAGGGGGGAGAGGACATATCAGAACTCTCTGTAGTCTATCAATTTTTCTGTAAATCTAAAACCATTCTAAAAAAAGCAAACTCTATTAATTAAAAATTTAGTCTATTATTTTCAGGTAAAATCAGCTAATTGTTGCAGTTGTTTAAATTTGTCTTTAATTTGGATGAACATTCAGGCCAAAAATCTTTCTCTCTGACATATCCCCTACTAAATTACATAAATTATTGTAGAATCTTTCTACAATACCCATGTGTGGACTGGAAATAAGAAACTATAACTAAAATTCCCTTTAGAACCAATGGTTCTCAGAGAAGCAAAAAAAATAATGAAATAATAAACACATGTTTGCTACTTTCCAATGCTACATGACATTTCACTATTAGGAATCAAAAAAACCCCACAAACAACAGCAACAACAAAAGCCCATGAATGTTGCATATTTTAGCTCTTTTGTGTATGGCCTGACCTATCCTTACTGTTTCGTTCATTAGTACACAGTGCTCTTATTATAATGCCATTCCTTTAAGGTAGGGGGTCCCTTTACCAGGGTAACAGGGAGTGCAGTGTGGTACTCTTAGACCAAGATTTGAATTCCACTTGTTCAGAATCCTGTTGGTTTTTCAGCATCCCCCCTTCTTGTGATTAAAAGCATGCCAACCATTCCATAAAATTCTTCTTTTCTCTCTTCTCTCATAATTTCTGGTCACCTATATAGTTTCACCTTAGTTTATTTATACTAAATGCAAAGCTTTTCCCTCCTCTGACACAACAGATTCCTCATCTGATTTATCCTTTTGAACGTCCTAACACTCAAATTACTGCATTCTAAAAATATTATCAATCCGTCAAAGTATATTTATTAAGTTATACTGCGTTCAGGGCTCTGTGCTAGCCACATTTTAGTAAATTGAGACAATTAGTAGTGCACTTAAACTATTGCTTATGTGTGTGGTGTTCTGAAATGTTATTTGCATGTTTTGAAAAGCAAATGGAGTTGATTGATTTATTTAGCTGCCTAACTACACAGATAATCTATGTATTGATGAGTGAAATACTTTGTGTATTTGATTATGAGGTAGTTTTTAAGTTACAAATACTTCTTTGAAAAACTAATATATTGGTGTGATTTAGAAATCCATTGCATTTGAGAGGGCTTATATTTAGTTCCTAAGTAACTAAACATTTAATGATCACATTTGTACCCTGTTAATGTTTTTAAGACATTTATATTTATATTTATGTAAGACACCTGTATTTAAGACATTTAAGACATCAACAAATATCATAGTTCAGTAAATAATGTTAACCTGAGTGTATGAATACAACCAAAAAAATCTGTCATTTGGTTGCTAAGCAGTCCATTGGATTGTGTTAGGAGATAAGGGAAATGAAGAAATCATAATGTATCTAGACTTTAGTGGAGATTTTTTTGAGAATTCTCCTAATAAGACCTTATAGAAAGGTATATAACTATTGGTAGCTTATTAGGAAAATTGGTGTATTGGTAACTAGTTGATCATATTGCAGGTTTGCTGATTTAGTTCCCCTCAGAAAGCTACTCCGGTGGTGTATGTCAGGGTTTGTGTTCTTGCAACCTCTTCTACATTCTTATCCTTGAAGTATTTGAAAAAACAAATGGCATGCTTATCCAATTTGTAAATGACATGACTCTGGGAGTTATTAAACATGTTACATGGGTATTGCAGAAATCAAAACCAAGAATTAAAAGTTGTAATCAAGATTCTGAGAGCACAGAGATTAAGGGAAGGGAATTAGCTAGTAGCTTCTAGAAATTAAAGAAGTGAGAAAGGAAACCAGAGGTCTTCTATTCTACCTTCTAATCTATAAAATCAAATATTGATTTAAAAAGGTAATTAATTCTACAAAAAGCTTTCTTTATCTTAATCATTTTCACCCATGAGATTAAACAGAGATGATGGTTTGTTAGGAATTACATTTGACTAACAATAATAATAGAATCCTGAGTGAAGGAGAGGACACAGAGGCTTAGATAAATTAGGAACTTATTCTTTCATACAGCATGAGGTCAGGAGTTAGGCAGTCCAGGGCTGGTGTGGTAGCTCTGTGGTCATGAAGAACTGAGCATCCTTCTATTTTTCTGTTCTGTCATCCAGGATCCAGAGCATTATTATCTCATTGACCAGGTGACTGGTGGGGTTTTAGTCATCACATGCTCTTATTTATTTTTAAGATTTTATTTATTTATTTATTTGAATGAGAAAGAGAGAGAGAACGAGAGAATGAGAGAAAGAGCACAAGCAGGGAAGTGGCAAAGAGAGAGGGAGTAGAAGACTCCCCACTGAGCAGGGAGCCCAGTGGTGAGCTTGATGATGAGCTCAGTCCCAGAACCCTGAGATCATGACCCAAGCTGAAGGCAGATGCTTAACTGATTGAGCCACCCAGTCGCCCCAGTCTCAGGCTTTTATTAAGGGCAGAGACTCACACATGCTCCTTCTCCTCTGGCAGAAAGGAATTCAACGAAGTCCATTTTGGCTAAAGTTTGAAGAAGAAACCTGAAGAGACAGACATAAAAGCCTGTAAAGGCCAGGTTAAGGGTTTTAGTTTTTTTTTTTTTTTTAAGTAATAAGAAAACAAAGTGAGTACTTACTATTAAGGAAAGTTTTTCCAATTTATGAGCTCCCCACAACTAGTGTTTCAGAACCCACCTACCACTGAGACTGGACAAGAATAACAGAGTAGCCCCTCCTCCCACCAACTGGCTTGCTAGCATGAGCCACAAAGAATAGCCATCGCCTGGCGTGTAGGAGGAGGAACTAGAGTGTGGAGACAGTCTCTGTGTGCCAGGAAATAGGGAAGGACTTAAGCTAAAGGTGAACCAGGAACATTAAGAGAAGCCTTCTGGAAAATAGCCTCAAGCATAAGCACAAGATAACACTAGAGAAATGTGAAGATAGTGGTGTACTGAAAATAACCAGAGTGACACAAAAGTTCAAAACCAGCTCAACTCCTGACTGCATGGGCTCAACCTCCTGCAGTAGTGTTACAGCAAGAGAAGAGGTGGACTTACTTCAGACCTAAATATGATATGCCTCAGTCTCTACTCTCTTACATGTCTGGCATTCAATCTAACATTATGAAAATGGCCAAAAATCAAGAAAAACCATTGTTATAAGTGTATAATGGGGGTGCCTGAGTGGCTCAGTTGGTTAAGAGTCTGACTCTTGATTTTGGCTCAGGTCATGATCTCAGGTTGTGAGATGGAGTCCCGTATGTCAGGCTCTATGCTGGTGATATATATTTATATCTCAGGCACTTAGCAATGTTCAAAACAAAACAAAACACAACTTCCTGCTGATAACCCAACCAGCAAAATTTTAGTTAGAGGCTACTTTATAAGAAGCTATATATAATTCATGTTTTTTTCTAGAGTTCTCATGAAAGATGCTAGACAAACAGGATTAAATGCTTTCAAAATGTTTTGCACTGTATCCATATGGTCAATTTGACTTTTGTGGTAACTGGGTTTATTTTATTTTTTAAAAGATTTTATTTATTTATTCAAGAGAGGCAGAGACACAGGCAGAGGGAGAAGCAGGATCCATGCAAGGAGCCTAATGTGGGACTTGATCCTTGGACTCCAGGATCACAGCCTGAGCCGAAGGCAGACGCTCAACTGCTGAGCCACCAGGCGACCCGGTAACTGGGTTTAGATGTTATCCCAAAAGACAGCAACCTTGACAATTCCCCCCCCCCCCCCACAAAGTCCTCTTCTAATGTAGAAAAACAATTTGATTCTAAGGTGAAGTCCACAAGCCCAACAAGATTATCTATTTACTGCTAATCTCCTTGCATTTCAGTTTGGGACGTTTCTATTGATCTATCTTCAGGCTCTCACAGTGTTGTCCAGTCTCCTATGAGCTTGTCCAAGGCTTTCTCCATTTGTTACAGTGTTTCTTATTTTTAGAATTTCTTTTGGATTCTTTCAGTTTTTGTTTCTCTGCATTCATTACCCATCTGTTGTACGTTGTCCACATTATCCATCAGATCCTTTAGCACATTAAGCAGTTATTTTATATTACTGTTTAATAATCCTCCAATCTGTGTCATAGCTCAGTCTAGTTCTGACGCTTACTTTGCCTTTCAGGCTGAGTTTTTCCTTGCCTTTAGCTTTGCTGTTTTTTTTTTTTTTTGTTGAAAACTGACTGTGGCATATTAGGTAATGAGGATTGAGATAAATAGGGCTTTAATGTGTTTTTTTATTATGTGACTAGGAACTGGGCTGTGTTTAATATTTGCTGTAGCTGTTCATTCTAGAAGTTTTAAATTCCTCTAGTGTTTTTATTTCCCATTGTCTTTGGATTTCCCTAAAAATTCTTGTTAGTGTGTTTCTGCAGTGTTTCCACCTGTACTCAACTGACACTACACTGAAGCACTGTTGGTGCAGTAGTAAAGTGTGGGAAGAAAAGCATTCTATAATTTTATGATTAAATCTTTTGGTGTCCTTGGGCTGTGACTTTCACAAGCGTTTCTTAACTTCCTCCTCTCTATTTGAGAGAGACAGGAAGTCTGCAGAAGGCTGTGGTCAGAGAACCATCCTTGCCTTGGGATATGGCTTTGATAAAATCTTTTCTTCTAGAATGTAGGCCTTTATTAAGGAGAAGGCTCTGGATATATTTGACAATAATTATTAATCTTATCCCCCTGCTAGAGCCACAGGAGACAAGAGATCTTTCTTGGTTTTTCATGGTGAAAACTTGCTGGAGTTTCTGGAAACAAAATCCATGCAAGTGCTGGGGCCTCCCAAGCCTGCAACCCCCAATAGCTTCACTTACCCTAGCCCCACTCAGTCTCTAGGAATTCATTAAAATTGCCATTCAAGATTTCCTCCTTTATGGTTTCAGAGGCTTCTGTTCTAGGTAAGCAGGTCTCAGATATGAGTCCTTGGATTCACCTCTCCAGATTTCAGGGCTGTTATTTGTCCTGTGACCTCAGTTCTATGATGAGTCCAAGAAAAAGCATTAGTTTTTAGTTTGTTTGGCCTCTTCTGGTAGTAAGGATGGAAGTTGATGACTTCCAAGTTTTTACATTTTGGAGCTAAAACTGGAAGTCCTCTTGGTTATTATTAATCTTTAGGCAGACATATTGCTGCATAAGATGGATTTCAAATTAGATAACACAAACTAAGCCAAGTTCTCAACACCTTTTTTTTTTTTTTTTGGTTTGTTTTTAAGGGATCTGTCATTTTTAAAATCAATATATTTGACTAATTTTTCTGATCCGGTCCTATTTTTAAATTCTTCCATTTAAAAATGGACTTTAGGGGATCCCTGGGTGGCTCAGCGGTTTAGCGCCTGCCTTGGGCCCAGGGCCTGATCCTGAAGACCTAGGATCGAGTCCCACATCGGGCTCCCTGCATGGAGCCTGCTTCTCCCTCTGCCTGTGTCTCTGCCTCTCTCTCTCTCTCATGAATAAATAAATACAATCTTAAAAAATAAATAAAAATAAAAATGGACTTTAGCGTCTACTTGCCAGTTAAATAAATCTGATCACATCCCGCCTCCATCTATCTGCTCTCACATTGGTGCTTGGACCATGTATTCCACAGCAGAAGATCCACGTGCCCATACATTTCTTTCTTTTTTTTTTTTCCCCATACATTTCACTACCAAAGTTTACCAACAGCATCCGTTGGGGGTGGCGGTGAAGGCGGCTTCGAACACACTACCCCCAGTGCCTCCCGGTTACCAGCGAGGGGGCCGGTGACCATGCCTCCTGCCGCTCAAGATGAAGCTAGGCATCAACTCACATGGACCGTGTATTGAGGGCACAGGATGCTCTTTTTTTTTTTAATTTTATTCGTGAGAGACCCAGCGCCCCACTAAACTGCAAAGAGCTTTGGCAGGACGCGGGATGCGAACTTCCCGCGCGTCTCTTAGATCTGGAGCCGCAGCCTCCCCGCCCTCCTCCCAAAAAGCTCAGTGCCGATTGGCTCCTGCTGCGTCCAATGAGAGGCCGCGCCTGCGCCGGTGGGCCGGGCCCCGCTGGGGGCGGGGGCAGTTGCCAGGAAACGGCGTAAACAGCGGCGCTCCCAGCCGGCCCCTGCTCTGGCCGCGGGAGGTGGTGGCCGCCGGAGCCTGAGCGGGGGACTTTATCTGCCAAGATGGTGAGCCGCTGGTTTGTCCATTGATTTAATTGTAGTATTTGGAGCCAGTCTGCATCTAAAAAAGGGATTCGGAGGTGCCTATTCTGAGCAACAAGTGGGAAACTCGTCAGTTTGCTTTCAGAGGCCTCGTGGGCTATTGTTTCAGCGACGCTAGCGGTGGCTTCCGACCTTTTTCAAATGTTCCTCAGACTCTATTAGATCTGCCCGGTGAAAATCTTGCTTGCCATATTTCTGGGAATTTGGGAAAAGATTAAGAACGTTGAACGAAATAGTGGGGGAAAAAAAAGTTTGGGAGAGAACAAACGAATTAAGCGGCAGCGGTTAGGGCGGCCCGGGTGGCCCTGCGGGTAAGCGCCGCCTTCGGCCCAGGGCCTGACCCTGGGGTCACGGGATCCGGTCCCGCGTCGGGCTCCCTGCATGGGGCCTGCTTCTCCCTCTGCCTGTGTCTCTGCCCCTCTCTCTGGGTCTCTCATGAATAAATAAATAAAATCTAAAAAAAAAAAGTAGCATCGGTTGACTTATTAAATCTGTATTAGGAAAACCTGACCAGCTTCTGAGAGGCACTTTCTGGCCAAGGGTAAGGGAGGCGCTGGGGGGAATGAGGAGAGGAGGCCTTCTCTGTGCTGCGGTTGAGAGCTAGGTCTGTAGAGCTCGACTGCGGGTCTTTGAATCCCAGTATGCCATTTATTTAAGTTTTCGAGGAACCTTGGGTAAAGTTGCTTTTACTTTTCATGTCTCATCTAGAAGATGGGGAGTCATAAGAGAACTTTATAGATATATCAATATATTTATCTACCACGCGTACATTTTTTTATGTTACATTTCTCTGAATTTAGGAAGGAAGCCAAACGCCCTTTATTACTGTTTCCTATTTTTGTACCTGGAGCTTACAGAGGTATACTTTTTTTTTTTTTTTTTTTTTTTTTAAGATTCTATATGTTCACGAGAGGCACAGAGAGCCTGATGTACGGGACTGAATCCCAAGACCCCAGGACCACGCACTGAGTCAAACGCACAGGTTCACCCACTGAGCCACCCAGCCATCCATACAGTGGTATACTTTTAAAAATCAGATTTTGGAATACCAAACTATGTGTGCTTTTTTTTTTTTTTTCTCCCATTATAGGCTTCTAGAAGGCGAGCCTTGAGCTTCAGTGAAAGGCATCAGAAATTAGTAGATGTAAATTACGGCAAACAATTGCATGTCCAATCACTAAGAAAGATAGAGAATACTATCAAGGACCGGGTGGTGCATCATGAAAATGATGACCGCGTGGAGCGCAAGAGATTCCTCAGATTATTACAGAACGAACAATTTGAGTTGGATATGGAAGAAGCCATTCAAAAGGTACATTGTCTTATTCATTTTGACATTTTTTTTCTTCATTTTCTCGGAAGTGATAAAAACCAACTGCTGATACTGGAATTGAGTAGATAGATAATAGCAGCAAAAGTAAAGGATGCCTCATTGTAGGTCAGCCAGCCCAGTGTAGTGATAAAGAGCTGGGTTTTTGGAGTTAGACTTTTATGACCTTAAATCCTAGTATCGCTGTACCTAAGCAACCTCTGGAACCCTCGGTAAATTGATTTTACTTTTCTGCTTCATCTCTAAAATGAAAATTATAATAGTATTCATTTTGTAGGATTGTTTTAATAAGGAGTTAATACATGCAAAGCACTTGGAATGGTGCCTGTAACAGAGTAAGACTCAGGGTTTGGTTTTGTTTTTCATAAATACGAAATCCATAATTACTAACTTCCACAGTTTTGTTCATATAAGTAAAATTTGGTTGCTTTCCATAAAATAGGAAAGAAAAAATTTAAGAGTAGCTTTTCTGAATTTACTAAGATTAAAAATATTCATTCAATAGTAGAAAATGAACACGTATATATTGGATATGAATTAAGTACTCATATATTTTTGATCTTGAAATACTGCCTTGAATTCAGGTACAGTATGTATATAACTTAAAATATGGAGATAATTTTTCTGTGGAAACTTCTAAATATTTTAAAGGATGAGGGTGGTATAAAAGGGAGACCAAAATATGAAAAAAGTGTTCTGATATTTAAGTATTTTTTGAGTTTCTGCTGTATGTTAAACATTTTGTAGGATATTGGAATGGCAAAAGCAACTTTTAAAAGTGGTATCCATCCCTTTGAATTCCAAAATCATAAGGCTTAGATATAATTTTTCAACACTGAACAATAAGATCCTAGAGATCAGATATTTTTTCCTATGCTTTTTATTATTTTTTCTTTAAAGTCCCAGATGTCATGTCACCTCTTTCCCGAATACTTCAGTATGCATCTTATAAAATATAGATATTTCCTTACATAGTAGTAGAATAATGCCACTATCTCACCTAATAGAATTAACAATAAATTCTAGGTATCATTTAATGCCATTCCATAGTCAAGTTGTTATGATTGTGTCAAAATCTGCTTTTACAGTTGGTTTGTTTCTTGGGATCCACACAAGGTTCATACAGTGTATTTGGTTGTTATGTCTGTTAGGTACCTCCTAATCTAAAATGGTACCTCCCTCATCCTTTTTTTGTTTTTTGTTTTTTAAGAGAGGGAGAGAGAGAAAGAGTGGGAGAAGGGGCTGAAGGAGAGGGTGAGAGAGAATCTAAAGCAGGCTCCATGTCTAGTGCTAGTGCAGAGCCAATGTAAGGCTGGATCTCACAACCCTGAGATCATGACCTAAGCGGAAACCAAGAGTCAGACGCTTCACTGACTGAACCACTCTCGTACCCCCATCTTTTATATTTTTAACTTCATGTTTTTAACTTGTTAAATTAGGCCAGTGTTTTATAGGATATCCCATATTCTGAATTTACCTGTTTGCTTTCTCATTGGTTCATTTAATTTGTTCTCCTAACTTTTATATTTCCTCAAAATGGAAGTTAATCCTAAAGGCATGATTTAGGTACAACTTTTTGGCAATCACTCCATAGGTGATGCTATCCTTGACATTATGTCACATCAGCAGGCACATGATGTCTGCTTGGTCCACTTTTAGATGCTAATGTTGATAAACATGTATATTCTGGTACCTCTAGTGAGGTATTCTGGTTCCTTTTTTGTAGAATTCCGGATCAACCTTTCATTTGTGGTTTCACCAATGAATCTTTCCTTTCATTAGGAGTTGCATAACACTGATTTTCTAATTTTGTTATTCTTTTCACATTTAATTAGCTGAAATTCCTTTGTAAAGAACTTTCCCACATCAACTAGGGTTATTTGGTACCCTGAAATACAGTTATTACTGGAAAGGGAGATATATACTTAGTCTTCAGAGTACAGAAATGGTGCTCTGGTCACTTCCATTGGTGTCTCTGAATGTTGTTTTCTAAAATTATCTTTAGTTTTTGACTTTTTCCTTTTTTAAAAAAATCTTTATGAACTAATGGGTCTTCAATACTTGAATTAATTGCGTTTATTATCCTTTTTGATGCTCAGATTGTCCCATCTTTGGCCAATGGATGTCTTAATTGGTTCTGTGTCCTTTTGACAAGATTCCCTTAATCTGTGTGATAGCTTTCTTGCTTTCTGTCAGTACAAGATGTGCCAGGCTAGTGATGGTTAATTTTATGTGTTGACTTTGTGCCGTGGGGTGCCCAGATATTTAGCCAGACATTATCCTAGGTGTTTGGGGATGATATTAACATTTAAATTGGCACACTGAGTAAAGCAGATTGCCCTAATGTGGGTGGGCCCCATCCAATTGGATGAAGGCATGAATAGAACAAAATGACTGAATAAAAGGAACTACTCTTTCTTGACTGCCTTCTAATTGGAACATCAGCTTTTTCCCTGCCTTCACACTTGAACTGAAATATCAGCTGATTTTGAGTCTCAAGTTTGTCAGCCTTCAGACAGGAAATACACCATTGGTCCTCTTCTTTCTCAGGCCTCCGTGCTTATACTGGAACTAAACCATTGGATCTCCTGGGTCTCTGGCTTTCTGACTCACCCGTAAGATTGTGGGACTCACTTGAGCTGATGCATTATCCCATTTGTTCTTTTTCTCTGGCTAATACAAGGCTCATTTCTTAAAATTCTTGCTTCACACCTAGTGTCAGCCATTGTACCAAAAGCCATATTATCATCTAGTGGAGATAATATTTAGAGACAATTTTTGAGATAAATTTAGATTTATAATACAGTTGCAAAAAATAGTATAGAGGATTCCTGTATACCCTTCACCTGATTTCTCTTTATGTTAACATCTTACATAATCATAGAACAATTATCAAAACAAAGAAAACAGCCTTGATACAACATGTTAACTATAGGGTTTATTCAGATCTTATCAGTTTTTTCCATTAACATCTGTTTTTTGTTCCAGGAATACAAACGGCCTATAATTGTCATGTTTCCTTAGTTTCTAATCTGTAAGAGTTTTTCACTTTTTCCTGTACTTCATGACCTTGACAATTTTAAAGACTACAGTTCATTTATTATATTAGTTTTCAGTTGCTGTCTAACAAATTATCACAAATCTAGTGGGTAAAAACATTTATTACCTCACCGTTTCTGTAGGTCAGAAATCCAGACATGTTATGTAGCTGGATTGACCGTTTCACCTCACAAGGCTGAAATCCATTCTCATCTGAATCTTGGGGTCCTCCTCTAAGCTCATTTAAGTTGGCAGAATTCATGTTCTCATAGTTTATAAGACTGAGGCCCACATTTCCCAAAGATTGTTGACATTTCCTGCCATGTGATTTTTTTCCACAAAATGGCAGTCTGCCTTTGGTTTTCTGGTTTTCTTCTTGGTATTGACTTTTAGTTTATATCATTGTGGTTAGAAAAGGTGCTTGATATACCAATCTTCAGTTTATTGTGGTGTTTTTTGTTTTGTTTTGTTTTGTTTTTTTGTGGGCTAATGTGATCTATTCTGGAAAATGTTCTATGTGTGCTTGAGAAGAATGTGTATTCTGCTGCTTTTGGATGAAATGTTCTGTATATGTCTGTTAGAGTCACCTGGTCTAAGGTGTTGTGTAAAGCTGATGTTTCCTTATTGACGTTCTTATTTCTGTCAGATGATTTAAGTAGGGTGTAAAAGCCTCTACCATTATCATATTGCTGTCGATTTCCACCTTTCAGTGTGTTAATATTTGCTTTATATATCTTGGTGCTCCTATATTGGGTACATATATATTTATAGATTTTATATCTTCTTGCTTGATTGACCCCTTTATCATTATGTAATGCCCTTCTTTGTCTTTTATTATAGTCTTTGTTTTAAAGCTTTTTTTGTATGATATGAATATAGCTACCCTAGCCTTCTTTTCTTTTCCATGGATATTGTTTCCCTTCTAGGTTTATTGTCTTTCTTTAGTGTTGTGTTTAGAGTCCTTTCCCACTTTCTTTTACTTACTGTAAATTTTTGCTTTGTGTTACCATGAGGTAATTATGTATATAGCATATATTACATCTTATGTATGGAACAGTCTATTTTAGGTTGATACCAAATTAAACTTGAACTCATTCCAAAACTCTACATTTTTACCACGACCTTACATTTTATATTTTTGATGTCACATTTAACCTCTTACTTTAGTATCCCTTAATGTAGTTTTAGTTTATTTTATAATTTTTGTCTTTTCATGCTAGCTTTGTAAGTTGATTTATCTACCTTCACTACATATTTACCTTTTCCAGAGAAATTTTTACTTTCATATGTTTTCTTGTTAATTAGTGCCATTTCTTTTCAGCTTAAAAGGTCCCTTTAACATTTCTTGAAAAATCAGTTCAGTGGTGATGAACTCCTTTAGTTTGTGCTTATCTGAAAAACTCGGTATCTCCTATTCTGAGTGTTAACTTGCCAGGTACAGTATTCTTGGTTGTAAGTTTTGTCCTTTCAGCACTTTGAATAGGTCATGTCACTCCCTTCGGGCCTGAGCAGTTTTTGCTGAAAAATCTGCTGATAGCCTTGCAGGGTTTTTTGGGGGGGTAGGGCATGGGGTGGGTATGCAACAAAAGCTTGTACTGCTTTTAAGATTTTCTCTTTAAAATGGGAAATATCAGTGAGGGTGACAGAACATGAGAGACACCTAACTCTGGGAAACAAACAAGGGGTGGTGGAAAGGGAGGTGGGCAGGGTGTTGGGGTGACTGGGTGATGGGCACTGAGGAGGGCACTTGACGGGATGAGCACTGGGTGTTATGCTATATGTTGACAAATTGAACTCCAATAAAAAATATATACAAAAAAAAGATTTTCTCTTTAACTTTTGACATTTCAATTATGATGTATCTTGGTTTGGATCTCTTTGGTTCATTTTATTTGGAACTTTCTGGGCTTTCTGGACCTGGATATGTTTCCTTCTCCACGTTAGGTAAGTTTTCAGCCATTGTCTCTTCAAATTAGTTTTCTGCCTGTTTTCTCTTCCATCTCCTTTGGGAACCCTATAATGCAAATACTGTTTCACTTGATGTTGTCCCATAGATACTTTATCTTCATTTTTTTCGAATTCCTTTTTATTATTTTTTTCCGGCTCTGCTTGGGTGAGTCCAGTGCCCTGCTTTCCAGCTCTCTGATCCATCCTTCTGTTTTATCCAGTCTGCTGTAGAATCAATCCCCCAGTGTAATTTTCAGTTCAGTTATTATATTCTTCAGGTCTGATTTCTGTTTTGTACTTTCTTATATTTTATATCTCTTTGTTAAAGTTCCCACTGTGTCCTGAGTTCAGTGAGCATCTTTTATGTCTATTACTTTGAATTCTTTTTTCGGTAGATTATTTATCTCTGTATCATTAAGGTATTTTTATGATATTCTGTCTTATTCTCTCATCTGGAACATAGTTCTCTGTTTCTTCATATTGTTTGGCTGTTGCCCTGAATTAGGCAAAACAGCTACTCCTTTCAGTCTAGAAGAAGTGGCCTTGGAGAGGTGATGAAACTTCTCATTCACCATTGATTAGTTCTTGGTCGTCTCTTGAACCTTTGTGATTGTCTAAACAGTCTGATTTATTCTATATATGTTTCTGTTGCTGAGGGTGTGCCAAGACCTGTCAGAGTTCCAAGGGGAGGAATCTTACTCACCTAAATTCAGGCTGAACGGAAGGTTAATCGATTGTAACAAATATACCACTTGGTGGG
The DNA here is from genome assembly GCF_048164855.1 of Canis lupus baileyi. NCBI lineage: Eukaryota > Metazoa > Chordata > Mammalia > Carnivora > Canidae > Canis > Canis lupus. The sequence goes on along the minus strand of NC_132869.1, from coordinate 25,078,122 downwards.
GGATATTGATAATGAGGTAGAGCAGTGCATGTGTGTGGGCAGTGGGAACTCTGTTATTTCTGCTCAGTTTTGCTGTGAACCCAAAACTGCTGTAAAAAATAGTCTGTTAAAAAAAAAGTCTTGAAACTAGATGGTGATGGTTGTTGCATAACACTGTGAATGTACTAAAAATTCAGTGAATTGTGAAGGGTGAATTGTGAAGTTGTGAATTGTGAAGGGTGAATTTTATGCTATGTGAATTAAAGCTCAATTTTAAAATAAATAACGTGTTCCAAGAACATTATATACATGGGATCAAACAGTATGTAATCTTCTGGGATTGGATTGTTTCACTCAGCTCAATTCCTAGAAAGTAATCCAGGTTGTTGCTAGTGTCAGTACTTCATTCCCTTTAGCCACTGAGTAGTATTCCATGGTATGGATGTAGCACAATTTATCTGCCTATTCACCCATTGAAGTATGTCTGTTTATTTCCAGTATTGGCTATCTTGAATAAATCTCCTGTAAACATTTGGGTATAGGTTTTTAAATAAACGTAAGTTTTCATTTCTCTGGGCTAAATGCATTAAGAGGGCTGTAATTGAGTCATATAGTAATTACATGTTAGCTTTATAACAAGCTACTGTTTTCCAGAGTGGCTCTGCCATTTTACATTCCCACCTAGCAATATGTGAGTAATGCAAGTTTCTCACCAACATTTGCTTTTGCCACTATTTTTTATTTAAGCCATCCTAATAGGTTTGTAGTGATCATTGTAATTTTAATTTGCATTTCCTGATGGCTAATGTTATTGAACATCTTCTCATGTGCTTATTCTTTCCAAATACAGAAGTTAGTCAAGCCTCTAGGTAGTTCTACCATTTTATAGCAGATACAAAAGAGAAACAAGTTGAATGCTATCCTGGGGAAACAGTCAAATTCAGAACGTGGGACATTCTGTGGGCCACATATTCTAATTTCTACAACAAATCAGTGGCTTGGGGAAAAAAAGTATATATATGGGATAACTGTTACAGAATGAAAGAGACTTAAGAGAAATAATAACTAAATGCAACATATGGACCTTATTTGGATTTTGATTGAAAAAGCAAACAAAAAGTATCTTTGAGACAATTGGGAAAGCCTGAGAATGGACAAGGTATTATTCCTTACTAAGGAATTACTCTTATTTAGACATGCTAATGGCATGGTTGTTACATAAGATGAAATTCTTATCAGTTAGGGATTAATACTGAATTATTTATATAGTAATGACATATCTAGGATATATTTTAAAATAGTCTAGCAAAAAAAGAACAAAGAAAAAAATGAAATTGGAGTGGAAGAATAGAGAAAGAAGATTGGTAAAATATTGATAGTTATTGAAAGTGATGACTGCCTGAAGGTATACTTTAATCTTCTTCTTACTATTGATGATGTTTGAAATTTTCCATGGTAATATATCAGGAAAGTACTTATTGATATAGTATTTTGTATTTAAAAATAAAATACAAGTGTTTGTTGCTCTCAAGCCTTGATGAAAGAAAAATCTGATTCTAGAGGACAAATAACTAAAGTTACTTCTTAAAAAAAATTCAGGCAGAAGAAAACAAAAGATTGAGGGAACTCCAGCTTGAACAAGAAGAGAAGTTGGCTATGGAATTGGCAAAACTAAAACATGAAAGTCTAAAGGATGAAAAGATGAGGCAACAAGTAAGAGAAAACAGGTATCTTGGTTTTTATAAGTTTCACTTACTTTGTCTTTGCTTTTATGTAATGCTTAGCACCTAAGAGTGAAATTTACTTCTTTCTATCATTGCACTTAGTTAATATTTTGTCTGGAAACATTTATTGCTTTAAATGCTATATTTATTCATTTGAGAAAAGAAGTTATATTCAAAGAAGTAAAGTGTTTAAGGTGAAAATAAATAGCAATTTTTTCTCTTTCCTCTAAACATAGTTTTTTTAAATGACCTAAAAAAAAAAAAAAAGAAGACTCATGAGGGGCACCTGTGTGGCTCAGTCGTCTTAAGTGTCTGACTTTGGCTCAGGTCATGATCTGAGTCTCTGAGACCTGGGATTGAGCCGTGTGTTGGGCTCCCTGCTCATCGGGGAGTCTGTTTATCCCTCTGTTCCCCTCCTCCACGCTTGTGTGCTTTCTTTCAAATAAGTAAATAAATAAAATCTTTAGAAAAAATAGACTCATGAATCCTACTCTGAAGTAAGACCTTAGGTAATACATAATTAAATTTTCTACCCGGACATAAATTTCTTACAGCATTTCTGGAAAGTGGCTGGTCAGCTATAGCTCTAGCTCTCTAGTGATTGGGATAGGAACTTCTTTTTTCATTTAGTCCTAACTTTGAATAATCTTTTTTTTCCCTATTGTTTCATAATTAATTTCCCTATGACTTTCATGCATTTATCTCACTTCTGGTATCTGATGAAAAACATATTTAGTTCTTATTTAGGATATCTGTTCATATTTCTGAATCCCCTAGATGTTTTCTTCTGTAAGTTACATATCCTTCATTTGTTGCCTATATAATAAGGTTTCAAGCTTCTTCACCATCCTGGTTTTCTTCTGTAGATGTAATTTACATAATTATTGTTCCTTAATAAAATAATGGCTTCATAATTATGTATAATGCTCCAGGGTACTGCTTATTATCCCTAGTAGTGGGACTGTTAACCACATTGTTCTAAAATATGTTTCTTAAAAAAAAAATATATATGTTTCTTCATGTTACCGAAGATGGATTTGCTTTTTAGGAACAGCCATGTCACACTGTTGATTAAAACTTAGGGCTCACTAAATGCCCATCCTATAGTTATATAGTTGAATATAGTAGCAATTTACTTTGATAGTTGATACATATTATCTTAACTGAGCCAGACTTCTGTAGGATATTATATGACCCCTGGGTTAGCTTCAGGGATTTTGAGCTTCATTAAATTATGTTTGACAAATGTACCCATTGTATTTTTCTGGGTCTACAACTTTTACCAAATTCTTTAAGAGATTACTAATGCCTAAAGATTTAAAATTGCCACTAATGTCTTCATATTGTTCTAGTTGCAAACTGTCTTTTTGAATATTAATTCTCCGATCATTGTTAGCTATCCCTCATGGGTTTATGTTATCTGAAGATGAAATAAATATTTCATCATGTATTTGTCTAATTCACTGGTCTAAAAATTAAATAGACAAGGTGATTCAAATAAATGCTGTCTCTGAGAACAGAGTATCTGGAAAAAGTATAAAAGTGAGATCTGGAAGAGGAAGGAAACCAGAATGGTGAGTTGGCATTGGTAGCTACATTTCTCCTGGAGGTTCTGCTGATTCTAAAAGTATGGCTGAGAATTAAGAACTGAAGCAGAGCTTAGCCAATAAGTGAATCGCAAGGTGTTCAACATCATTTTACAAGTCTTATGCTCAAGATTTGGTTATTTTAGTGTCTGCTTTACTTCACTAATACATAGTTCAATTTGATTTTATTAGATAGAAACAGATGAAGAAATAATGTGGAATATATCCAGAATACAGCACAGAGAGACAAAAGGGTAGAAAAATAAGAAAGAAAACTTATAAGAGATAATGGCCATGATGAAAGGTTCAAACAGATGTATAACTTTAGTTCTGGTAATAGAAATAAAAGAGGATGATGCAGAAGCAGTATTTGAAGAGATAACTGTCAAGAATTTCCAAAAATGGTAAAAAATATAAAGCCACAGGTTAAAACACAACACATGATGAAAACTATGCCTATACTTATCCTAGTCAAAGTTTTGAAATCCAGCAATAAAGAAAACCATGAAAATCACAAAAGCAGCCCCACAAAAAACTTACCTTCAAAGAGCAGCAATAAGAAGTAGGACTAGATTTTGAAAGCCAGTAGTGAAAATTAGAAGACCGTGGATTTAAAGGGCTGAAAGAAAATAATGGCCCATCTAGAATTCTATACTTTGTGAAAATGTTCTTCAAACTTAAGGCAAAAATCATTCAGTTGGGTACGTTTTCTTTTCTTTCTTTCTTTCTTTTTTTTTTTTTAAAGATTTTACTTACTTATTTATTCATGAGAGAGAGAGAGAGAGAGAGAGAGAGAGAGAGAGAGAGAAGCAGGCTCCATGCAGGGATCCTGATGTGGGACTCGATCCCTGGTCTCCCGGATCACATCCTGGGCTGAAGGCGGCGCTAAACCGCTGAGCCACCAGGCCTGTCCTAGTTGGGTTCGTTTTCAAATAGAGTATGCTGCTTTTCATCAGTGTCAAAACTAGTAATTCCACCCCTAAATAGATACCCACAAAGATTGGAAACTGAACCTTAATCAGATATTTGTACACTAATGTTTAATGCAGCATTATTCATTATTCACAATAACCAGAAAGTGGAAACAATCCAATGTCCATCAACAGATGAGTAGATAAACTCTGGTTTATATATGCAGTAGAATAACATTCAGTTATGAAAAGGAATGTAGTTCTGATACATGCTACAATATGGCTGAACCTTGAGAGGAATATGTTAAGTGAAATAAGCCAGACACAAGAGGATCAATACTGTATAATTCCACTTATGTGAAATAACTAGTACAGGTAAATTTATAGAGACAAAAAGTAGTCAGAGGTTACCAGGGGCTAGGGAAAGGGAGGGATGGGGAGTTAAACAAGCTTAAACAAGTACACTGTTTCTGTTTAGAGTGATGCAAAATTTTTGGAAATAATGGTAGATGGTTGTAGAACATTGTGAATGTAATCAACACCACAAAACTGTGCACTTAAGATAGTTAAAAATGGCAAATTTTTGTTTTATTGTATTTTACCACAATAAAAATATTATAGAACTAAAAAACCCCAAACATGGGGTTTAGCTAGAGCTTTTATTCAAGAGTAATTCATAATCAGAATAACTATTAGAAATGAAGGTTCCAGCTGGAATTATTAGAAAATGATCAGCAAATTTCAATCTGGAATGATTACAAAGAGGATGTAGAAGAACAATAAGAGCAGAAACAAATACATTAGAATATAAGCATAAAGTAGAATCAAAGCCAAAAATTGTGCCTTTATTTTTTATTTTTATTTTTTTCTATAAAATTGTGCCTTTAAAGAAGCTAATAAAATTGATAAAATTGATAAATGTAAAAGAATGCACAAATAACCAATTTTAGGAATGGATGATAGCATATCACTATAGATCATACAAATATTTGCTAGATCATAAGATATTGTGAACAATTTGATAGAAATAAATTTGAAAATTTAGATAAATTCATAAAAAATTTACCAAACTGATGGGCACAAGTAGAAACAGAAATCTAAGTGTTTCTATAACTTTTAAAGATATCTGTAATTAACTTTGTTCACAAACCTACATGGCTAGGCGTTTGGTGAATTTTACCAAACATTCAAATAATAGCACAGTCTCGTATAGTTTTGCAGAGTGAGACAAGAGGGAACACTTCCCGATCAGTACCTTAATAGGATTAAAAAAAAAAAATGTAGATGAGTTTTTCTCTCGAATTTAGCTACTGTAATCTGAAATTAATCAGTATCAAATCCAGTGGCATGTGAGAAAGATATATCTGACTATTTTAACTTATTCTAGGAATACAAAGTGACTTAGCTAGAAAATCAATAAGTGTAATTCATTCCATTAATAAAATATAATGAAAAATTGTATGAGCAGAAAAAGCCAATTGATTTAAATCAGCATTACTCTAAGATTAGAAAGGATTAGCAAATTAGGGATAAAATGGACTTTATAGTAACATCATACTTAATGGCAAACATTAAACACTTTACCTCTACTAGAAAGACAGGGATGCTTGCTATAATACCTTCTATTAACCATTGTATTGGACATACTAGCCAGTGCAATAAGTCAAGAAAAGTAAATGAAAGGTGTTAGGATTGGCAGTATAGAAATAAAACTTTCATTATTCCCAGATGATATGATTGTGTATGTAGAAAATCAAAAAGAGGGATCCCTGGGTGGCGCAGCGGTTTGGCGCCTGCCTTTGGCCCAGGGCACGATCCTAGAGATCCGGGATCGAATCCCACATTGGGCTCCCAGTGCATGGAGCCTGCTTCTCCCTCTGCCTGTGTCTCTGCGCCTCTCTCTCTCTGTGACTATCATAAATAAAAAAAAAAAAAAAAGAAAGAAAATCAAAAAGAATCTATGTATGAATTATAAGTTCAGCAGTGTTGTTGGATGTGAAGTCAATATACAATATTAGGTGTTTTCTGTGAATTAGCAACAATTAGAGAATGAAATTTTAAGAATAATTTGTATAAGAGCATAAATTTTTTTAAAAAGAGCATAAAAAATAAATACCTAATGAAATAGATATAAAACCTCAACACTGAAAGAAAACAAAAATAAACCATTACCAATAGAGTTTTTAAAAACCTAATTGGAAGGATATACCATGTTTATTGAAGACCCAGTATTGTAAACATACCAATATTCTCCAAGTTGAGAATAATCAATATTCTCAGTATAATAATAATTATTATAACAATTACTTTCAGTATAATCCTAATCAGAATCTCTGCCAGTATTATTTATTGTGACATTTGACAAGCTGATTCTAAAATGTATATGGAAATGCAAAGTACCAAGAATGGCTAAGATGATCTTTAAGAAGCCCAAAATTGGTGATTTATTCTCTAGGATATGAAAAATTATTATAAAGCTACAATAATTTAGATAGTGTGGTTTTAGCACAGCATAAACAAATGGATCGATGGGATAGAATGGAGCAGATCTTCTCAACCAGAAAATTTAAACCCTAATGGTCCAAGGTATCCTTTATCTGTAATGAATTAATTAACCTCCTGTGGATCTAAAACAATACCAACTATATACCATCTATGAGAAAATTAAAATGTAGCTACTCAGTCTTCTGCAGGATTTAATTCCCTTATGGGACCCCAGTTGAGGAAGGGTGGAATATATTCAAAAACAGATCTATGCATAGATGTACACTTAAACCTTGTGACACTGCAGAACATTGTCACTGCCCTGGTACTGCACAGCATTCAGAAATGGACATTTTTATAAAATAGTACTGGATCAATTCAATAGCCATATATACAAAAATGAACTTGATTTTTACCTCACGGTACACACAGATATCAATTCTTGAATGATTATAGTCTAAAAGTCAGTGGCAAAACAAAGTTTTGAGAGACTAATAAAAGAAAATACCTTTATGTCTGTGCAGTAGGCAACATTTCTTAAAACATGACATAGAAGTCATTGACAATGAAGAAAAAGATTGATGAATTAGAATACTTCTCTTCATCTAAAGAAACCACTGTGAGAGTAAGTATAGAATGGAATGAAATATTTGCAATTTATATAAGCAACAAGAGACTTGTGTTAAGAATATATAAAGAACTTTTATGCGACAATAAGAAGTAGACAATTTAGTCTAAAACAGGGCAAAAATTGAACAAAAACTTCAAAGAAGATACAGAAATGGCTCAAACATGAAAGGTCTGTTTCATTTTAATAATAGGGAAACAAATTAAAACCCCAATGATATATTACACACTCACAAGAGTGATAAAACAAAAAAGAATGATGAGACTGGAAAGTGTGGCTGGGATGTATAGCATAGTGCTTAAGCACTATGAGTGTAAATCTGTACAAAGCATTGGAAAGCTGGCATTTTCTACTACATTTGAACACAGCCTTACCCTGTGACTCAGATTTCACTCCCCAGGTATATATCCAACAGGAATGTGAGTGTATTTTTTCTTCAAGTGAAGGTCATTTATTTGCATGTTAGTTTTTTAAATTTGATGCACTTTGTTTTGGAGAGGTAATATAAATTGTGATTGGGTTCATACATTGGTTTACAAATATTAATACCTAACTCCAACAAAAACCCTTGTAAATATACAAGGGCCCTCTTAGAGTTAAATATATAGAGTAACCTGGAAACTTAATCCTCATTTATATTATTATTTTTATGAAAGAAAGCAATCTTTTTTTTTAAAGGATTTCATTTATTCATGAGAGACACACAGAGAAAGGCAGAGACATAGGCAGGGGGAGAAGCAGGCTTCCCTGCAGAGAGCCTGATGTGGGACTCAATCCCAGGACCCTGGGATCACGACCTGAGCTGAAGGCAGATGCTCAACCAATGAGCTATCCAGGTGCTCCGAAAGAAAGCAGTATGGTGTCATACATACTGACACCTACAATAGTAAGGGCAAGAAGAACACATCACAACACCAATACCTCTCTCTTCCCTTAGTCATGATGACTGTGTCTTTGAAGGTATAGGGTACTTGTAAGTTGTTGGGTGAGTGCCTGTGTTCTAGTAAGAATTAAGGTGTGTTGGGGGCACCTGGGTGGCACAGTCAGTTAAGCTTCCAACTCTTGGTTTCAGCTCAGGCCACGATCTCAGGATCATGAGATAGAGCCCTGCCTCAGGCTCAGGCTCAGCAGAGTCAGCTTCAGACTCTCTCTTCCTCTCCCTCTGCTACTCCCCACCTCTCTAAAATAAATGAATCTTTTTTTTTTTTAGATTTATTTATTTATTTATGAGAGAGAGAGAGAGAGAGAGAGAGAGAGAGAGAGAGAGGCAGAGACACAGGAGGAGGGAGAAGCAGGTTCCATGCTGGGAGCCTGATGTAGGACTCGATCCCGGGACTCCAGGATCGTGCCCTGGGCCAAAGGCAGGCGCTAAACCACTGAGCCACCCAGGGATCCCCTGAATCTTTTTTTTTTTTTTAAGATTTTATTTATTTATTCATAGAGACAGAGAGAGAGAGAGGCAGAGGGAAAAGCAGGCTCCATGCAGGGAGCCTGATGTGGGACTCCATCCCGGGTCTCCAGGATCACACCCCAGGCTGCAGGTGGCGCCAAACCGCTGCGCCACTGGGGCTGCCCCTGAATCTTTTTTTTTAATGAATTAAGATGTGCATCTAAGTAACATCTAAAGACCCTTCCAGCTCAGAATTCTTATATTCAGAATTATGTCTGGCACATTAAAATGAAAAGTTGTGTATAGCATATTGTTTTCCACTATAGTTAGGGAAAGGGTAGATTCAAAAGTAGCTCAGAGATTTTCTGGGGCAGTCTTCATTTTTAACAGATCAGTAAACAAGCCCAGTTACCTATGAAGGATAACTTATATTTTTTATAGTTACTGGAGTTACACTCCATCATCATCATCATCAAAAAATAGTTACCATTTATAGAGTGTTTACTGTGTTACAGGTACTTTTCTAAGCTTTTTAAATACATCAACTAATTCCCATAGCTACCCCTTCTACAGATAACAAAACTGAGGTACAAAATTTAAGTAATTTGCCCTAAACCGTTCCACTATCATTCTTTTTAGCTCGATAGCATTAGTAGTAGCTAGACAGAAATTTTAACTAGTATTGATAAAGCATCTTCTCTCAGTCACACAGTGGCAAAAAAAAGATTTTATAGTGATGATTATTGAAAATAAAAGAGTTGTTTTGTCTGGAGAATTAATTACAATGTCTCATTTCATATGCATTCTGATTTTTCTTTGGGTGAATTGTTTTCAAGGTATTTAATAATATAAATATCTTTTACACATTTAGAAAAGTTTTTTATTTTAAATACAGACTTTTAAAATAGTAAAAGAAATATGGTCCTCAATTTTAAATTTCTGTCTTTTTTTTTTAAACAGTATTGAGCTCAGAGAATTGGAGAAGAAATTAAAAGCAGCTTATATGAATAAAGAAAGGGCAGCTCAGATTGCAGAGAAGGATGCCATTAAATACGAGCAAATGGTAATCATGTTTCTGTCATTATGTTTTCTATATTTTTACTTACCTTCATTTAGAAAACCAAAAATAGACCAAGTTTTTCAAAATTGTTGCATACTATAAAGAATTTACACTGCTAGTTTTCTTAAATACTTTTTAATTCTCAGATACTTAAGGTACAGGAACTCCTATATTATTTAATAGTGAGCCTTGTCTAATTTCATGTTAGAGTCTTTCAGAGCCACAAAGAATGAGGTTGCTGTTTAGAATGAATAGCTATACTCAGTAAGTCTGAGCATTTCTTGTGTTCTCTGATTATTCTTTGACAAATCAATGTAATAACATTTTGTACTTGTAAATGTTTTAAAAATTAAAGTGTTTTATACTTTTAGGTGGGAAAACTTTCCTGTTTTATAAGTAGCTATCTCTTCTTCTATTTCTCTCTATTTTTATCCCCTTTTCTAACTTCTAATATACTGCCAAGTTCAGGGCAAGAATTACTCTTGAGCAAAGGAGTTCCAGACACACTCACCAGTGGTGTTATATGGTAAATGTAGAATAGGGTTTATTGGGTTAACACTTAGAAGCAGGGTGACACCATCACGTGGGCTTTCATGGTCCCACAGAAAGGCTAGATGTAGATGAAAAGGTCTGATTGCAATATTACATGGTCTTGTAAGTTCTCTTCTCATAGTTCTCTATTATTATGTAGAACATTTTGGTGGTAGCATTTCCTCTCTCCTAGATCCCTTTCAAAGATGTTGTACAGCTATTAAAGAGAGGAGGCAGAGGTTAATATTCTGACTTTTAAAGTTGGCCTGAATATATTATACGTTAAAAATAAAAAAGCAAGCTGCAAACAAATCAAGTTGGAGAGTAATACATATCACAAACCATTTTTATTTTTTAAAACCTGTATCTGTATATCAACCTATGTGTATATATCAACACACACATATGTTCACACACACACACAATTAGAGGAGTAATATCAAAATACTTAACCAGTGCAGTGCAATATGGGCATCTACTATGACGAGATGCTGAGATGCTGGCCATAGTGATGTGTCTGTGCATGTGTGTTAGTATGAGGGTCATACAGCATGCTGGTGACTGAGATCACCTTTGGTGTGGCAGGTTACAGGAGAGCACAGGAGATTTGGTTTCCAGAGCCATGTAGTTCTTTTCTACCTTTGCAGAGATAAAGTAGAACATAAACAGTATACTTTTTGACTAGTAGCTTATAGTTTTATCCTGATAATTGAGGTTTCTCAAAGCAGTTGTACATTTTAATCTGATTCCTGAAAGAATTGCCGCTATTTTCTAAATAAAATTGGTCCACAAAAATTAAACTTAAATAGTCCTGGGACTTCACTAGGTGTTGAGATATCTAGGTACCAGTTTGGGCTCTGTCTCTCTGAGCTAGCCTTATCTGTGAAATGAGAATGTTGTATTTCTATAAGTGTATGGCAATGTGAAAACAAAAACATAAATATTTTTGTCATTTCACATTTTTTAAAAGAACCTAATACAGCATGTGGTAAGAAAATAGAAGCAGAGAAAGAGTTGGTCAAGTTATATTAATAGTGTATATGGTAAAGGCATCAATTAGATCAGGAATGGCATTCAGCATTCATATTTTAATCTGTTTCTTCTTGCCTATTTGACGCCATTAACCATTCTAGCATTTAGATTGTGCCATCATAATGGCAAAGAGTAATAAAAATGGCCTCAATATATTTAATTGACAAATTATTTTTCTAAGTGATTTCAAAATGCTCAAAACAAATAAGAGGTTTAACCTAATTAAGAAGCAAGATTTCTCTAACTCAGAGGGAATGGTCTTGAATGAATGAATTAAAAGCTACAAAAAACAGGCACAGTGGTATATATGACTCTTTAAAGATTATAAAGGACATTTAATAAATGAGAAATGAGAGACTTCAAAGGCCAATGGCAAGAAAGTTTAGACTGGGAGAAACATTAAGAGTGGTTCAGAGCTGTTTAATAGTAGACCTGTCTCAAAAAGAGTACCATCCTTGATGTAAATGGTAGCTGATACACAATGGAGCTAAAAATTGCCTCTATCAACTTTTAAATAAGAGAAAAAGATAACTATTGCTTTTTAAGCACAGTGTTAATAAAGTCTTTCTAATTTTATTTGCTGTTTTTCAAATGTGGAGTTATCAGTTATCCTGTATTTCCTTCAGACCTACTTGAAGGAATGGGAAGGCCTCTTTAGGGTTTGACTCATCATTTAAACCCTTCAGGTGACAGTAACTTTCCTTAGCTTTTAACCTTGACGGATGAAAATATTTTATGCAATAGGCTTTATAATGTTCCATTTTGTCTGTTTTGAAATATTCTATGATACTGTGCTCATTTCAAATGTAATTACCAATATGGCTGGGTTTAGATCTATCATTTTTCTACTGCTTCATCTGAAAATGATATTCTTTTGAATATTTGAAAATGGAAAGATGAATTTTATCCTAATAACAGAAGCGTGATGCTGAAATAGCCAAAACCATGATGGAGGAACACGAGAGAGTAATAAAGGAAGAGAGTGCTGCGGAGGACAAACAAAATAAAGTAAAAGCACAGTATTATCTGGACTTAGAGAAACAACTTGAAGAACAAGAGAAGAAAAAGCAGGAAGCGTATGAGCAGTTATTAAAAGAGAAACTCATGATTGATGAAATTGTTAGGAAAATCTATGAAGAAGATCAATTGTAAGTTTATCCCAGCTTCTTTATATGCCTAAACATTGAGATTTGATTTATCTTAGGCTTGTTGTGAAGATGTAAAGCAACTAAACAGTGCCTAATACATAGTAAGTCCTCAGTAAATGTTACAGTTACATGAACTGAGATCAACTCCTGTTTATCTTCGTAAGCATGATAATTATAACAAATGCTTACTAAGTAACAATGATTAAACCTTTGTTTTTCTTAAATATGCTCGTATCATGTCAGAGGACTTCTGATCATTTCTTTGCTAGACAGCTGAGTGTAATGTAAACAGGTTGTTGGCCTTTCTAAAGCGAGATGCATAAAACTCCACTAATAGGTTAGAGAAAAGTTAGAAGTAGTATTTTACTTACAAGATTCATACCTGTCATATTGGGTGGCACATAGTATATACTCAAAATGTTTGTGATATGAATGAATGAATAAACTATAAGTAGAAAAGCTGTGAAGTGCGATTTCCATCAGGTCATGACCTAAGGGTTATGAGATCAAGCCCCATGTCAGGTTCCGTGCTCAGTGGGGAGTCTGCTTGAGATTCTCCTCCCTCTCTCCCTCCCCCTGCTTGTACTCTCTCATTCTCTTTCTCTCTCTCAAATAAATAAGAAAAGTTGGTTTTCCCATATTATTGTCAATTGAAGGAAATGATACATTTTTCAATATTATTTGTTACTTTAAAACTGCACTATTATTGCTTTTTAGGGAAAGACAACAAAAGTTAGAAAAAATGAATGTAACTCGAAGGTATATAGAAGAATTTCAGAAAGAGCAGGCTCTGTGGAGAAAGAAGAAGCGTGAGGAGATGGAAGAAGAAAACAGAAAAATCATAGAATTTGCCAATATGCAGCAACAAAGAGAAGAAGATCGGATGGCAAAAGTTCAAGAAAATGAGGAAAAAAGGCTACAGCTTCAGAATATGGTATTAAAATAATTAGTTCTTTAACATTGGAGAAATTCTGAAATACTTATTAATAGAATTTGCTTCTCATTAATGTTTGTGTGTTTCTGTAAAAATTTATTAGCTGACTCAGAAATTGGAAGAAATGCTGCGGCAACGTGAAGATTTGGAACAAGTGCGACAAGAATTATACCAGGAAGAACAAGCTGAAATGCATAAGATGAAACTAAAAGTAAGTTTTGGATATGGAAAGGATTATTAACATAGAGAAGATTATCATTTTCAGATGAAGCAGTAGAAAAATGATAGATCTAAACCCAGCCATATTGGTAATTACATTATGTGTAAATAACATAAACATTACAATTAAAAAATTTCAGGCTGGATAAAAAAGCTAGACTTGGGCAGCAGTTCACAAACTGCATAAAAAGTGTGATTCAATTGTGTTATCTATAAGAAACACAATTTAAGTATGAAGACGTATAGTTTAAAAACAAAAGGATGGAGAGAGATATACTAAACACTAATCAAAAGCAAGTTAGGGTGAAATCAACATGCTAATAAGGTAAATTCATGTAGAGAATATAACAGCCCTAAAGGTGGATGAATCTAAACAAAGATTAAAATGCATGAGGTAAAACTGAAAGGAGAAAAAGACAAATCCATAATTATAGTTGAAGATTACAGTTTTCCTTCTCATTAGTGTATAGAATAGTCAGAAAACCACAGGATATAGTGTTGAAGAATATAAAAAAACTTCATCTCAAGATGACTTGCCAATTTTCTAATTTGGTTGTACATTTATTGTAGAGTTTTGATAGTTCTTTATGTATTCTAGATGCTAGTCCTTTGTCAGATGTGTAGGTTTACAGATATTTTCTCTTAATCTGTCTGTAGCTCATCTTTTTGTCTTCTTAACAGGGTTTCTCTCAAGCAAGTGTTGTCAGTTTCTATGAGGTCCAACTTACCAATTTCAATTTTTATAGATCGTAATTTGACATCAATTCTAAGAAGTTTTTGCCTAGATCCTGAAGAATCTTTTTTTTCCTAAAATTTTTTTTACTTTTATATCTGTGATCCATTTTCAGTTAATATTTTATATAGGGTATAAAAAGAAACTAAGGTCAAGATTTTTGCTTTTAGATGTTCAGTTGTACCATATCATTTGTTGGAAAGATTTTCTATCCTACATCAAATTGCTTTTACAATTTACTAAAACACAGTTGAGTATATTTGTATGGGTATGGGTCTGTTCCTGGATCTCTGTTTTGTTCCATTGATCTATGTGTTTATTCCTTCACCAATACAACACAGTTTTGATTACTGTAGCTATATAATAATTCTTCATATTTGCTTTAGCCTTTCTATATATATTTGTTGTTATATATTTCTATATATATTTGTTCTATATATATCTGTTAATTGTAGTTTGTTTTGTAGATAGATGCTCTTTATTAAGTGGAAGATGTTCTCTTTTCCTGTTTTTGAAGGTTTTTATCATGAAGGGATGTTAAATTTTGTCAAATGCTTTTTCTGCATTTATAGAATAAGATCATGTGCTTTTTCCTCTTTACCTTGGTGGATTACATTGATTTTTTGAATACTGAACCATCCTCGATTCACTGAAATAAATCCCACTTTGAATAGGTGTATAATTCTTTTAATATATGGCTGGATTATTAACGGCATAAAAAAATGTTAAGTATGTACATGTCTTCTTATATATATATAAGATATATATATGTCTTATATATATAGATAGATATAGCTATATATAGATATATCTCTAATATCAAATTACCCAAAAAATTAAGAATAAAATGATGGATGAAGGCATAACAGGTATATATAAACAAATGGGAAGCAGATAGGCAAGGTCGTCATCAGATAAGTAGAACATCAAATGAATCCCAGATATCACAGATGAAGGGTATAATTGATAATGAAGGTTCTAAAGAATAAACATTTAACTTTCTATCAAACATTTCATTGAAGTATGTAACTTTAGAAGCTATTAAATCTCTAAAGAAAATTTACCAGAATAACCAAGGAGAAATGGTGCTTAACACCACTATATTTTCATCTTCTAACTGAAAGTCTGAAAATATTTTTTTCAATCATTATTGGTTGAAGAGGAAATTTGCCGGTTAAATTTAAAGGATGAGATTACTACATATCAACATCTTAACAGATTTATAAAACTGATCTCTGAGGCAATTAATTTTTAAACAAGAAATATTGGTAAAATTTATCTAGGCAGCCAACTCAGTAACTTAGAAAAACAAGACAAATTCAAGTATGAGGCAATAATATGGAAGGAAATCATAAAGATACAAGTGGAAATTTCCTGAAAGTAAGGAAAATACATTAGTATAATTAATCCGATTACTTCGTATTGGGGGACAAGGATTTTACTCTGGAAAAACATACTAAAGAAGAAAAGCAAACCAAAACAAAAAGGACTAAAGGGTCTATAAAGGAAAAAGATTAGAAAATAGTGAACAGTGGAACACCTGGATGGTGCATTCAGTTGAATGTCCAACTCTTCATTTTGGGTCAGCTAATGATCTCACGGTCGGGAAATGGAGCTTCACTAGGCATGAAGCTCAGTGTAGAGTCTGCTTAAGACTTACTCTCTCCCTCTCCCTTTGCCCCTCCTCCATCCCTGCGCACACGTGCTCTTTCTCTTAAATAAATCTTTTAATTTTTTAAATTTATTTATTCATGAAAGACAGAGAGAGACAGAGACATAGGCAAAGGGAAAAGCAGGTTCCCTGTGGGGAGCCTGATGCGAGACTCAATCCCAGGACTCTGGGATCATGACCTGAGCTGCAGGCAAACCCTCAACCACTGAGCCACCCAGACGTCCCTAAGCAAATCTTTTTATTTTTTTATTTTTTAAAAAGATTTTATTTATTCCAGACACAGAGAGTGAGAGGCAGAGACACAGGCAGAGGGAGAAGCAGGCTCCATGATGAGAGCCGGATGCAGGACTCGATCCCAGGACTCCGGGATCACGCTCTGAGCTAAAGGCAGGCACTCAACCACTGAGCCACCCAGGCATCCGTTAAATAAATCTTTTTAAACAAATAGTGAAAGGATCATTCAATTGTATACTCCTAAAATGGGAAGATAATTTAATGTACAATATTCTGCATTAAAAATACGGTGATTTCAAAAATGGAAAAAGCAGATGAAATAAAATTACTAAGGATATATCATATGAAAAGCTTTTGATGCCCTGCCTCATACCCTCTTATTCCCACCTTTGATTTCAGTGACAGCTGTGGGGAACACTCCTGAGAGCTTACACTGACTCTGTTGACAGCTTTCCAAAGTATGGCAGTGTTGGTGGGGACAGGGAGTTAACACCCTCTGGGGCATCCCTCCGCCAACAGGGACAGAGATTAAAGGATGAATGCTTCTTCCTGTCAGCCTTGGGGACAGACCTGAAAGGTGCTCCATGCATTCCTTACAAGGTCCTGGCAGGATTCACCCACAGTTGCCCACATAGTAACCAGTTCAGTGATGCACCCATGTGTTGGCTTTTCTTCCGTCCCTTATTTCTCTCTGCTTGACGCTCACTGCTGCTTCCTGAGATCTCCCTCTCATAAAAAATGTATATACAAATATTTGTATAAGGCTCTGCTTTCAGAGGAGAACCCAGACCAAGATACCTCTGAAAGTTTCCAGGCTCAGAGTAGTTTTTATAGCAAAGTATTTCAAACCTTCAGTGAATAGCTATTTCTTTTTTTTTTTTTTTAAGATTTTATTTATTTATTCATAGAGACACACACACACACAGAGAGAGAGAGAGGGAGAGAGAGGGAGGCAGAGACACAGGCAGAGGGAGAAGCAGGCTCCATGCAGAGAGCCTGACGTGGGACTTGATCCAGGGTCTCTAGGATCACGCCCTGAGCTGCAGGCAGTGCTAAACCGCTGTGCCACCGGGGCTGCCCTGAATAGCTATTTCTTAAACCACATTATGGGATGTAAAATTATGTGGTTTATATTATATATACACACACACACACACGTATAAAATCCTAACCCAGACAGGATAAAGAGTACAGAATACTTTTCTAGTTGAAAAAAATATAATCAATTGTGTTTTGTTTTGTTTTGTTTTGCTAACACTTCCCTGATTTTTAGCCAGATGTGTTTACCATTGGTTGGATTATACTAAAATTTGTATGGTAGATGGATGCCAGAAATGTCAGTAGTTCATTTGGTTCAATGTATGTTTTCTGTGTATACGGTATTATGACAAGCTCCAGAGGAATTCAAAGCTGAGACAGTATCTGCCTTCAATGAGCCTTCTGACTTCCATACAATACATGGCAGATGAACACAAACTATAAAATCATAAAAATACTGTGCCTAGCATCCCAAGGAAAAACAATATATATAATATATAAAATAATTTAAAAATGTGCCCTCTAGGAATTTACTCTTAGTGAGGAGATAAAAGACATGGGAATATGAAGTAGAATTAAATGATGGGAAAATTAAATGGTATCAGAGGCCCAGATGTGGGAATTAAAGTGATTGGAAAAGACTTTCTGGAGGAGGCAGGATTTGAACAGATTAGATAGAGATAAGTGAGGAAAAAAGGTTGAATATTCAAGATAATGAACAAAGTTATTATAACTGATGTTTCAGATTGACTCACTTAAAACCCACTCCTGTCCAAAAGGACAAAAATGTCTCAATAAAGACTGTAAAGTTAAAACCACATTTCCCTTCTTTTAGCTAGAATTCTTCATAAGACCTAGGCTATCTTCAAAGTTATCACTTCACCTCAAGATGTGAAGATAGAAGTGAGCAGTAAAATTGCAGTCACACGTGGAAGACTGGGGCATTGAGAGTAGATTTGGTAGTTACTGCCATGGAACTTGAGCCACGATGGTTAACCAAAGATAGATGGGAACTAAGATGGCAGCTGCTTCCCTGACCCTGTTGGAGGTTCTTTCTCTATGTCACCTGTTGGCCTGTAGTAAATCCCTTATAGTTTGTGTTACCTGTAAGAGCCCTGACCACACAGCTGTTGTTAAGGCAGTATTTCGAATGCCTTAAGGATAATGGCTTGCCTCCTGGAAATTGTGTTAGAATTAGGTAAGGTCAGTTACAGTTGAGAAGGAATTAAAATTTACATCAGTCCTAACTGGATGGATGATAAAGGAAAAATAGTAAAATGTTATTGATAGAATCTAGGTGTTAGGTAGATGGGTGGTCACTGTAAACATTTTTCAGTTGTGTTTGAAATTTTTCATAATAACATGTTAGGAAAATTAAAGCTTATAGGAAAAGACTTTAACTGCTCTAAGTAAATTTGAATTTCCCCCCAAAACTTGTGATTATCATTTCAAGATTATTCTGAAAAATACTTATCAGTGATTTGAACCAAAGTTTCAGGCAAGATTCTAGAATGATTCATAGTCAGTACAGATTTCACAGACCACAGATTTAATAACCCCAGGTGTGCAAAAAAAGTTTTATCAGCTCCTTCCAAAATATATACAAATTAAAATTTAAAAATAAGTCAATCAAAATGTAACATGTCCTTTATCCAAACGAGTTTTTAAAAGATGGGGAAAAGTGTTATCTGGAAGAGGTTTTTCAGTTTTATTTCATATTGTAACACTGTGCTCAACCAAACTCTCTCCACCCTTTCATTATAAATCTGCTGCAAAGAAACAGTTACTGAATTAATGTTTATATGGATTGTTGTTTAGGAGGAAGCAGAAGAGAAATTGAGAAAGCAAAAGGAGTTGAAGCAAAATTTTATAGAACAAATGGCCCTGAAGGAGCTAGTACTCCAGGCTGCGAAAGAGGAAGAGGAGACCTTTCGAAAGGCTATGCTCGCAAAGCTTGCTGAAGACGATCGGATAGAACTGATGAATGCTCAGAAACAAAGAATGAAGCAACTAGAACACAGGAGGGCTGTGGAAAAACTCATTGAAGAGCGTCGCAACCAGTTCCTTGCAGACAAAGTAAGAAAAACTGTTGCGTCTTTTTTGTTATTATCACTGAGCAACAATCAGCTCATCTGTTCCTCCACTAAATGTTTAACTGAGACCTTTATATGTGCCAGAGGTGGTTAGGTATCTGTTTACTAATCATATGGTATAGATATTTCTGACCATTTACTAATGCATCGAGAATATATTGATGCTTTCTATGTACTGGATACTAGTTGGTTGGTTTTGAGAACATAAATACAACCAAGTCCATGGTATCTATGGGTTTATGGTCTTGGTTAAAGAAAATATAGAAGAACAATCATTATAAAGATAGGCTAAGTACCTGTGATAATAATTATAAGGTGTGGGGATCTTATTATGGTAGAGGGGACACATCATAAATGCACTGTATGCTATTTTAAGGAAAGTGGTCTTTATGCAGGGGGACCCAGTGAAGAATTAAGAAATCTAGGCAGCCTGGGTGGCTCGGCGGTTTAGCGTGTGATCCTGGAGACCAGGGATCGAGTACCACGTCAGGCTCCCTGCATGTCTCTCTCCCTCTCTGTATCTCTCATGAATAAATAGATAAAATCTTTAAAAAAAAGAAGAAAGCTACATGATAAGTTCTGCACTTGGCAAGATGACTTGAGTAGGGGTATTGGGGTAGGACATAAGGGGAGTAAGACTGGAGACAGGGAGTCCAGTTAGGACATTACTGTAGTTAAGTCTGTGATAGGCAGAGAAAGCCCATGCAAATGGAGAAGGGGCCTGTCCAAGAGATACACTTGATGGGGCTTGGTGACCCGTTAGGTCTGGAGAGGTGAGATCAGGATTATAGCTGCTGCTGCTACTACTAAATAATACTATTGCTTCCATCTTCAGTGAGTGAGTGAGGTCCTAAAGAAAACAAAGAAAAATAGATTTCAAGGGGCATGTAATTCCATTTTGTCCACATTAATTTTGAGGCCCCAGGGAGATTTCTTAGTTGGAAATGTAGATTTAAGAGAGAGGGAACTAGATTTGTGCCTTTGGACACATCGATTTGTCAGTTTCATTCATAAGCCTGAAATAATACTTATATAATCTGCCTCACTAGATTGTTGTGCTTTGAGAACCAAGTAAGATAACATGTGTTTTATAAACATAAACCGCTCTAAATATGAAGAGTACAGATTAGGCATATGATATTTTAAAATATTAATAGAAGTGGTAGTGATAACCACTAACATTTATTGAGTGTTTACATGTGTCATTCACTATTCTAAGTCCATTAAAAGCAAAGTGATAACCTTAAACTTTCAACCCTTTGAGTTAGGTACTATTGGAAACTAAGGTAGAGGGAGATTATATATATTGCTAAAAGTTTCACAGCAAGTAAATGGCAGAGCTGGGATTAACAATTAATAAAATGATGATCTTTTCCTGTATGGGTAGACAGGAAGAAAAGACTTGATTAAATATAAAATTATACTAAGAACACATCTCTTAAATCTATAGTGTAAACATTTATAGAATTTGGTAGCTGTAATTTACTAATTGTGCAATTTAGTTGACCCATGAATAGCACAGGTTTAGGGGTGCTGACACTTCCTCCCCAACCCCAGTGAAAAACCCACATTCACTTTTCACTCCCCCAAACTTAATAGCCTACTGATGACCAGAAGCCTTACAGATAACATATTTAATTAGTTCTTACTTTATATATGTATTATATATAAATATAAATCTATATATATTGTATTCTTATTTTTTAAAAGATTTATTTATTTATTCATAAGAGACACAGGCAGAGGGAGAAGCAGGCTCCATGCAGGGAGCCTGATGTGGGACTTGATCCCGGGATCCTGGGAGCATGCCCTGAGCCAAAGGCAGATGCTCAACTGCTGAGCCACCCAGGCGTCCCTATACTGTATTCTTAAAGTAAGCTAGAGAAAAAAAAAAAAACATTAGGAAAATCATAAGGAAGAGGAAATACATTTGCAGTATATATATTGTATTTATCAAAAAAATACTGCAGGTAAGTGGACCTGTGCAGTTCAAACCTGTGGTGTTCATAGGTCAACCGTACGTTTATGGCAGAACTTTGTGGTTTTACCTGGAAATACATAATAGATGAATAAAAGCAGAAGGCTATTCTAAGTTGGCAGCATATGAAATTATCACAATGAGAAACTTGAATAATAGGCAAAGGAGTTAGGAGGAGGAGGAAAAAAAACAATGACAAGACAAAGAAATGGTTATAAAGGCAAGAGAATCTGGATGGTCTATCACAGAAAACCAGAGAGATCAGCTCTGTCTTGTGCCTGCTTCAAGAAGTGTTGAGATACTCTGGCTTTCCTCTCTTCTTAACTCATTTCACACCATAGTTCTGTTGCCGTATTTCCAGATGTCTAAATGACATAAATCTTATAGGTGCATTAGAATTAAGGTTTCCACACACAATTGAACATTCCAGACATTTTTTCCAATTTCTGAATCTCGGTTAAAGACCACATATTCAGTCACCCAAGTCTATGACCTTGGAATCATTCCTGGATTTTTTGCCCATTCCTATCTAATAATTTTAGTCAGCCACCAAATTCTCTTGACTTCACCTCAGCACTAAGTGTTAAATCCAGTTTCTTTTCTTCATAACTTAGCTCAGACATTCAATACCATTACTGTGGACTACTGAAACTGTCAAATGGAAATCAGATAAAACTGCCTGAAGCATAGACACTTCTACAAACAATTTGCCTTAATTTTTTTCTAATGTAAATATTCCTAGTATGAAGTTGTGTGCTTAAAATATCAGTGAGATTGGGTTACATCCCAAGGGCAAGGGTGTTTTCATGATCATGGAACATATTAATCCATTCCATTACAATCCTATAAGGCTTTCACTCTGTTTTTCAGATTTCAGAGAAAAGTACCTACAGTTCTGTCTAGCTTTAAAAAAAACCATATGGTTAGTCAGACAAAATCTGAAACTACCCAGGAAAGTTTACTACCAGCAATTCAGAATTTGTCCTAAATGGACAAATTGGTTTCAGATTTTTTTTTTTAATTTTTATTTATTGATGATAGTCACACAGAGAGAGAGAGAGAGAGAGAGAGAGGCAGAGAGAGAAGCAGGCTCCATGCACCGGGAGCCCGACGTGGGATTCGATCCCGGGTCTCCAGGATCGCGCCCTGGGCCAAAGGCAGGCGCCAAACCGCTGCGCCACCCAGGGATCCCCGGTTTCAGATTTTTTTTAAACTACCCTTATTCTAAAAATGTTTATTAGGATTTTTAATGTGTTTACCACATCCTGAGAAATCTTGTATTCTACCCGTTAGGTTTTTGTCCAATGATGTACAATCTCTAACAAATGAGCTTTCCTCACATCACAGAACTTTCTTGCATTTTCTTTTTATAAGGAACAGATCAGTTAGGATTAGGTTTGACTACAGGTAGAGAGTACCAAATAAATAGTGGCTTAGTAGATAGACTTAGTAGATAGTTTACTCTTCTCCCACATAAAAGCCTAAAGATAGGCAATTCAGGGCTGGGTGGAGGCTTTATTCAGTCTTCAGCAACCAGGCTCGGCCTTGCTTTTCACTGTGGCTTCCACAGGATATAACTTTATCTTCATGATCTAAATTGGATCTTCACCCTTCATGTTTCAAGCAGGAGATGGAAGAGGTGAAGAAGGCACAAAGTGGGTGTGTAAGATTGATTCCCAGAATCTGCATATGACACTTTTGCTTATATTCCATTGGCAGAAACCATGTCCTGTTGTGAACACTTCTGACTAGTCATAAGGGAGCCTTTGAAATGTAGTCTCAAAAATATTTCAGGTATAACAATTCCATGGCAGATTTTGCTACCCTATTTCATCTTAGAGATAAATAGGAGCCACTCAACTCTTTCAGTAACAAGATGGGTGAGAGTATCTTTTCTCAATTAGCTATTATCAATGGTGCTTCTGATTCTGTAATACAAATAGTATCATAGTAGACAAAATATTCTCATGAGAAGCAATTATAGGTTGAAGTGGCCGCAGATTTGGCTGTTTCGCAGCATCTTTCTTTATCTTCTTCTGGTGACTACGAAGAGTTATTAGGTTATGTAGAAGCTAGCTAGCCTCCCATTGTAGCAAGAGAGACAGACATACTCTTCTAGTTTACATGACCTTGATAAGGAGAGGTCTGAAGAAATAGTGACCCTCGGAAACTATAGTTACTGCACAGACAAGCTTAACATTACTACTCCTTTAATTGTAGATAGGAACTCACTATTTCAGTGGTTTGCCTTTAGCACTCTTCTCTTTCCAAGAGGATTATTTGGGTACAACTCCATAAGAATTCTTTTAAGACCTAAAACTTTTTAAAGCTGGTCATCTCTTTCATAGTATATGGTACAGAATTTTGGTGTGGTTATGTAAGGGCATTCAGAACTCTCCTAAGAAACATTGGTTCTTCTGTTGGAACTCTCGTGGCTACTCTTGGGCCTCATGCAGGCTCTTAAAACTTTTAACGTTCATGGAAATATTTACTTTTTATAGATATCCCTAGTCTGTTTTATCCAACTTTTGTTTTACACTGTAAGCTGCCTTTAGCACTTGACATATGGTAAACATTACATAAATATTTGAATTAGGAAATCCCTCCTTTGAACATTTTTTTCCTTGGTAATGAAGGTACTGTCCTGAAAATATATACTTGCCTCCCTAAAATCCCAGTCATGGTTATTGTTTTTGTGACTTTAAGGGAATAATGACTGGAAGAGAGATATGTGTATATATAATACATGAAAAAGACATATATATAGAGAGAGTATTTTCTGAAGTTAATGTCAAAAATAGTTCATCAATTTTATCTAATTTGCTGCAAGAATAGTTTTATTTGATAACTTCTTAAAAGACTAACGTATTCTGTAATAATAAAATTTTGTTTCTAGCAACGTGAACTGGAAGAATGGCAGTTGCAGCAAAGACGACAAGGATGCATTAATGCAATTATTGAAGAAGAAAGACTAAAACTTCTTAAAGAACATGCTACAAAATTACTAGGATATCTCCCTAAAGTAAGTGAGATTTAACTCAAGGTATAATCTTCCTGTCCTCTAATAGCAGGGAAAATACATGGTAATTAGGATTTCAGGGGGCCTGTGTTTCACTTAGTTCTGGCGTTACAAAGCAGCAGTGGGATGTTAGGCAGTCATTGACCTCTGTCTCTAAAATGAGAGCGTTGGTGAACTTTCTTATAAGTATACGCTAGATTTCCTGAATTTATATTCTAGAAATTTTTTCTTCCCTTTTGGTGTAGTAAGTCTAAAACTAAACTACCCTAACGCAGTTGTGATACTTTGTACACCAAAATTGATAATACACAGGAAACTCTTGTAACTGGAAACACCGCTAATAGACACCTGCTTGAACCAAGTCCAAGACAGATTTGCTGTATGATGAATGGGAGGTTATAAGTAGGTAGTAGGCAGCTTGTTTTTAAAAGCACTTCCAAAAGATAACATTTTCATGTATAAGTGGTGAGATACATTCTGACTATAAATGAAGTAACAAGTTTCATAAACCATGTAAACATCTGGATGCATGTAAATACAATTTCCATCCTTCAAATATAGACATGTCATTTGACTTTTTATTCATTTGGAAGAACTGGTGCTTATTTTGTGTTCAATGCAGTGCTCAGGAAGGAAGGAGAAAGGGAAATGAGTAATTATTGCTTTTCCACGGGATGTTATAGTCTAACTGGTTGATAGGATTAATGAATATGAAATGATGTATTAATTTAAAAACAAGACTATAAATTCCAGAGAGTCTGGGATTTAGAGATTTTTAAAAGGAAATAATTGTAGAGATGGGGGAGAGTCTAACAAACCTAATAATCCTCAAATGACCTGAATTATTCTTTAGCTCCTTTAAATTATATAAGTAAATATTTAAGAGCCTTTTATATATAGTATAAGGGAAAAGAAAAGTAAATAAAAGCTTGGAGATTTTCATAGGGCTTGTTTAAATGGTGTAACTCTAAGCCTGGAGACTTTCCTGGAAGATTAAATGTTAGCTGATCAGTCCCTGAGTGGAGGCAAGAGTCAATCCCATGCACGAACCTGGCAAAGCTCAGTCTCTTTACCCTGACCTCTCTCTCATACCTTAAATTTTTTCTCATTCAGCCAGTGCAGGCAGTGGTGACAAAGAGCCCAGATTTGTATTACAAATTCTTACACTGGAGCTGATAGATATATCAAACTAAAGAATATTTAATAAAATTTTCAGAGAATAGTGATATTTTTCATAAACCTATTAAATAGATTTCATTATTTTGGAGATAACTTCACAAATTTGTAGTCTATGTATTTGTTAGTCTTAAAATTTAGTGAAGTGCTCTGGTATTTCAATTAACCCACAAAAATATTTTTCTTGTAGGGAGTATTTAAAAAAGAGGGTGATATCGATATGCTTGGTGAAGAATTTAGGAAAGCATATCAGAAAAGGAGTGAAATTTGTGGAGAGAAATGATACCATCAAGATTTGGTAAAACCCGAATTGTTTTTACCACTAGATGTCACCGTAACTTTTGTTTTATGGATTCACTATCACTGAAATGTAATCTATTTTTGTAAACAGTTGTTTTCTAATTAAAAAATTACAGAATATTTTTTAGCTACAAAATTGCTTTTAGTCAAACTCTTGTTCCTGAAATGATAATTTGAAGATCTGACTTCCATATCACTACCCAAGAGAATAATTTCTTCATGCTGCTGCTCAGAGCTTTTTCTGCATCTCCATTCAGACTGCAGTTCCACAGGTATTTGTGTTTTAGGAACTTTATTTCCCAGATTTGGCCAAAGTATCTTTTCCTCTGTATTGTAAGGGAAAAGAACAGTTAAGACTGAGGAATTTCAAAGTGCTTTATTGTCAAGAAGAACAATTTCTATCTCACAAACTATCACTTATGAACTAGTGCTGAATATAATATAAGAGGGCAAGTGGGTTATCCTATTTTACAAAATACTTCCTTTAATAATTACATGTCAATTCTGTATCCCCTAAATCTAAACAGGGAATTCTCTGGAGTTACCGGATGAAAGCCAGTGAAATTAAAGTTTATAAAGAGTAAGAATAAATCATTAAAGTTTTAAATACAATGTATATGGGTCACATAGTCAGTTATAAAGTAGATCATTTATGAATTTCCCCATTCAAGTGCCTTCATAAATTCCTCTTCGGTAAAAGACAGCATCTTGGCAGCTTCAATATGCATCTGCATTTATAACAAATCGATATTGTTTTAGTATTAAAAGTAGACCACAGAACAATAGAAAATTGATAAAGGTATATAAATATGCTATCAATTATCAGCTCTGTTGGAATGTGTACTTGAATTCCAATAAACGTGAGATTTGAAATAATTACATTCAATGGTCAGCCTGTAAAAGCCTATTTTGCCCATGGTGGTTATTGAACCAATCTATTAAGAGAATATAGTAACATTTTAATTTATAAATTATAAATATAGTAACATTTAACTGTTACAAAAAGAGAAAGTGGCAGAACCATGACTTCATATCCTCTCACTACCAGGTGATTCATGTGCACAGAAGGGAATATAGCTTCGAATCAATCTTCAATGTTTCAAGAGGCAAGCCAATCCCCTAAGATAACAGTTATTCTTGTATATAATTAGGGAGTACCCATACTGTATTTCCAGTCCCATTTGCCACATTACTAATTTACTTGCAGGAAAATATCCAGTTGCTTGGATGACACATATATAAATCTTATTGTGTATGTTATATAGATAAAATTTTGTGCCTAAGCATGTCAAACTATAAGACATATCTAAAGTAGAAATAACTATTTTAGTAGAGCAGTCCAAATAATATCTATGATTTAACTTTTTTTTTTTTTTTTTTAGATTTTAGAGAGAGAGAGAAAAGGAGCAGGGGGAGGGAAAGGGAGAAGCAGACTCCCCACTGAGCAGGGAGCCTGATGTGGAGCTCAATACCAGGACCTTGGGATCATGACCTGAGCAAAGGTAGACATTTAACTGACTAAGCCACCAGGTATTCCTGTGTTTTTTAAGGACAGACTCACCTTTTGCCTTTTTAAAATATCAATTAATTTTAATTGTTTCTTGAAACCTATCATTAATTCTCCTTTTTGTTTTTCTAGCTTCTTATTTTCTGATTTTAATGCTTCAATTTTTTGGTGTTCCTCATTGGCTATATCCTGCAAAAGGAAAAAAAAATATCCCATATAGTCTTCACAATCTTTACTGGAAAAAATATTACTAACATGACAATAGTTTTTATAACTTTTTACCTGAAATATAAAATTTTTGTTGTCTTCTTTGCATTACTGAATAAATGTAACTTTGATAACTTATAGTGATGCTCATGTCTCACACATTTTAAACATTTTAGAAATAATTCAGTTCCAATAATGGCGGCTTGTAATAGACAACTCTTCTGAGGGTAACAAAAAACATTTGAAGGTATAGATGAGTAATCGGTAGTGAGCAGAAACTGGAAGTGATACGATCCTTGAAAAAAAGGAAATATACTGGCTAAAGTCCACATTCAGCTGACTTGAGAGCACTTTCTACCTTATGGGTTCACAAGAGATAGACCTTACAGAAAAAGTAATCTTACTGGGCTGAGGAATGAGACAGCAGCTTTGCCAGGGTGGTAGAAATTTCTAGGTGGCAAATCCTAGAAAGAATGGAGCCCTTGAAATTCCCTCAAATCCTTGGCAGACACCTAAATACCCCAAATACCCCATGTGCAGGGTGAGACCCCTAGGAACACAAGAAAGACAATAGCTGTGGTCTAGCAAGCTGAGCAGAGAATTCAGCCACTGGCCTAACAAGGGAGAAAGAGTTTGTAATTCTGGCAAAAATTAACTGAATGAGCTCTGCAGCAATTTGGACAGTGCAGAAAAAGGACCAATGAACTTTAAAACAGACCAGTAGAATTTAATGAAGTAGAAGAAGATCTACTTAAATGTTAAAGGAAGTCTTTCGTGAAAACAGACCATGATACCAGAAGGAAATCTGAATATGCATACGCATGCATAAAAAATACCAGAAATAATAACATAATAAATATTAGACTTTTTCTTTTTAAAATAAATTGCTTTAAAAGATAATTGATGTCACCAAGATGGCAGATTAGGAAGCTCCAGGCCCTTGCCCCCAATGAACACACATGGAAACAGTGAAGATACAATGTAGCATAAGAACTATAGAAGCCAATTAAGCAGCAGTAGCAACCAGGCAAACACCTAACCAAGTAAAAGCCACATTCAAAATGATAGGAAATATCATGGCATTTATGCTCACCCTTTCTCCTTACCCTCCTGGGATATGGAAGGAAGCCTCTCAATTCATGGAAACAAGAGTAGAACCTGATTGTAATGTTCTGACTTGTCTGAGGATTGCTTGAGGGACTGTCTTGTCTGATTCAGAGCACTGATGGAATGGTGGCACAGTTTAGATTATCAGGTTGGAGGCTGCTGAAAGCAGTGGGAAATGCTGCACATGAGGGCTATAGGGGGTCTGCAGAACCACAAATGCAAGAGATTATAGGCAAAAGAATAAAATATAACATTTAAGGCCCTTAGAAGAAGCAGGGCTGAAGCTCCTAGGAAATTAAGACATTTAAGTGACTGAAGAGCTTTAAGAACTTTAATACAAAATGGCAATAGAAAGTTCTTCCCCATCAGTAATAACTTGAAATGTAAATGAATTAAATTCCCCCTAGATTGGATTTTAAAAAAAGTGTATTCTGTCTACAAGAGACTCACTTTAGATCTAATGATATATATATAGATAGATGAAAATGAAAGGATGAAGATACTGCATGCAAATAGCACCCAAAGAGGATAGAGGTGGCTATATTAATTAGATAAGATAGACTTTACGTCAAAACAGTTACAAGACAAAAAAGGCCATTTTTTAATAAAAGGCTCAATTCACCAAGGAGTTTTAACAATTACATATGTACCAAACATCAGTTCCTAAATACACGAGACAGTGACAGAACTGGTGAGCTCTGCAATTAATAATAGACTTCAATACCCCACCTATGGATATAACTAGAAAGAGCAATAAGAACAGTACTTGAATAACCAATTGGACCCAAAAGACATATACAGAACATTCCAACCAACAAAAGCAAAATACACTTTTTTTTCTCTAAAGATTTGAGATAGAAGAGGGTAATAAGGGCAGAGAGAAACCCAAGCAGACTCTGCTGAATATGGAGCCTGACACAGAGCTTGATCTCACCACGCTGATACCACAACCTGAGCCAAAACCTAGAATCAGCCCTCAACCGACTACACCAACCAGGTGCCCCAAAATACACATTTTTTTAAAATGCACATGAAAGATTGGCCTAGATCATGTTAGGCCACGAAACTATTAATTTTTAAAGACTGAAACCATACAAAGTGTCTATCCTGCTAACAGTAAAATGAAACTAGAATTCAACAGAATTTATGGAAAATCCATAAATATGTGAGAATTAACACACTCTTAACCAATGAGTTAAAGAAGAAATTGTAAGGGAAATAAGAGAATATCTTCAGATAAATGACAATGAAAACACAATGTACTGAAATTTATAGGATGTAGGGAAAGCAATACTAAGGGGAAAATGTATAGCTATAAATGCTTATGTTAAAAAAGAATAAAGATCTCAAATCAACAACCCAACTATAACTTAGAGAACTAAACCCAAAGCTAATTGAAAACAGAAAATACTATAGGTTAGAGGTAAATGAAATAGAGAATAAAATAACAGTGGAGAAAAATCAATGAAGCCAAGAGCTGGTTCTTGGAAAAGATCAACAAAACTGCCAAACCTTTACCCTAGACTAAGAAAAAAAAAAGAGGGATCCCTGGGTGGCGCAGCGGTTTGGCGCCTGCCTTTGGCCCAGGGCGCGATCCTGGAGACCCGGGATCGAATCCCACATCAGGCTCCTGGTGCATGGAGCCTGCTTCTCCCTCTGCCTGTGTCTCTGCCTCTCTCTCTCTCTCTCTCTCTATGTGACTATCATAAATAAATAAAATTTAAAAAAAAAAAAAAAAAAAAAGAAAAAAAAAAGAGAAGACTCAACAGCAGAAATGGAAGAGGTGATATTACAACCGACTTTACAGAAAAAAAATTATAAATGGAAGAGAAGACATTACAACTGATACCACAGAAATACAGAGGATAAAAGAATACTCTGAACAATGGTATACCAATAAACTGGATAACCTAGACGAAATAAACTCCTAGACACTCCCAGTCTACTAAAACTGAATGATGAAGAAACAGGAAATCAGTTCAGGAAATCCAAACAAATACACAGCTAGTTAGGAGATTGAAGGAGTATTTAAAAACCTCTCAACAAGGAAATCCCCGAACCAAATAGCTTCACTGGTGAATTTTACCAAATATTTAAAGAAAAATTAACACCAATCATCCTCAAATTCTTTCCCCAAATTAAAGAGACCAAAATACTTCTAAATTCATTCAATAAAAGCC
The DNA here is from genome assembly GCF_048164855.1 of Canis lupus baileyi. Lineage (NCBI taxonomy): Eukaryota > Metazoa > Chordata > Mammalia > Carnivora > Canidae > Canis > Canis lupus. The sequence continues at coordinate 25,047,252 of NC_132869.1, read as the reverse complement.
AGCATTAACCTGATACCAAAGCCAGACAAAAACACTACAGATCAATAATCCCTCACAAATACTAATGTGAAAATCTTCAACAAAATAATAGCAAACTGAATTCCACAGTACATGGAAAGGATTATACAGAATGACCAAGTGGAATATATTCCTGGAAGCAAGGATGATGGTTCAACATACAAAAATCAACTGACAGAACACTCCACATTAACGGAAGGAAAAAAAAACACACAATCCTCTCAATTGATGTAGATAAAGCATATGAGAAGATTCAACACAATTTCATGATAAAAACATTACACAAGGAACAAAATGCTCCCACTTCAACATAATAAGAGCCATATATGAAAAGCCCACAGATCATATACTCACTGGTAAAAGACTGGAAGCTTTTTCTCTATGATCAGGAACAAGACAAGGATACCTGCTTTTGCCAGTTTTATCCAACATAGTCCTAGAAATCTTGGTCAGAGCAGCTAGGGGAGAAAAAATAAATCAAAGGCATTCAAATAAAAAAGAAGCGATTATTCCTGTTCACAGATAACACAAAATGCAGAAAACCCGAAAGATTCCATAAAAAAACTAAGAATAACTTCATTTGGTAAAGCAGCAAGATACAGAATCAATACACAAAAATCACCTATATTTTATATATTAATAACGAACATTCCTAAAAATTAATAACCATCAAAAAGAACAAAATACTTAGGAATAAACATAGCCAAGGAGGTGAAAGACTTCTACACAGAAAATTTCAAAACACTGCTGAAAGAATTTAGACACAAATAAATGGACAGAAATTCTGTGTGCGTGGATTGGAAAGATTTAATAGTTATGATGCCAATACTACCCCAAAGATACAGTTTAAATATAATCTCTATCAAAATACCAATTGTGTTTCTTACAGAAATAGAAAGATCCATCCTAATATTCATAGGGAATCTCAAAAGATCACAAATAGCCAAACAATTCTGAAAATGAATAACAAAGTTGGAGGTCTCATACTTCCAGATTTCAAAATTTATGACAACGCTACAAGAATCAAAAACAATATGATACCTTCATAAAAGACATATAGACCAATGGAATAGAGAACCCAGAAATAAACCTACGTACATAAGAACAAATGATTATGGACAAGGGTGTCAAGCCTGGAAAACGACATCTTCTCTAATAAACAGTGCTAGGAAACTTGATATCCCCAAGCAAAATAATGAACTTATACCCCTATATTATGCCATATATAAAAATTAACTCAAATTTAGTTAGTTTAGACATCTAAATGTAATCCTAAAATTATGAAACTGTTAGAAGAAAACAGAGGACATGGTACATGATATTGGATTTGGTTAGGATTTCTTAGATAGAACACCAACAGTACAGAAGAAAAAATAAACTGGACTACATCAAAGGACAAAATCAACAGAGTGAAAGGCAACCTATAGAATGGTTTGCAGATATTTGAGAATCATGTATCTGATAAGGAGTTAAAATCCAGAATATGTAAAGAACTCCAAATCATTAAAAGAGCACAGTCAATGAGTCCTTTGCGTATTTTTTAGACCTTTCTCCAAAGAAGATATATAAATGACTAACAAGCACATAAAAAGGTGGTCAGCATCACCACTCATTAGGGAAATGCAAACCAAAATCACAATGAGAGAACCACCTAATAAACATTAGGATGACTACCATAAAATAAAACCAAAAGCAAAAGAAACAACAAACAAGTGCTGATGAGGATACAGAGAAATTGGTACCCTGAGAACCTGGGGGCTAAGTGGTTGCATGTGTGCCTTTGGCTCAGGTCATGATCCCAGGGTCCTGGGATTGCGTCCTGCATCAGTCTCCCAAGAGGGAGCCTGCTTCTCGCTGGCTATGTCTCTGCCTCCCTGTGTGTATCTCTCATGAATAAATAAAATCTTAAAAAAAAAAAAGTTGGAATCCTCATGCATCAATGGTGAGGATGCAAAATGATGCAGCTGTATGGAAAAGCAATATGGTTGTTTCTTAAAAAAGCAATATGGTTGTTTCTTAAAAAATGAAAGATTTACCATATGATCCAGTAATTCCACATCTGGACATATATCCAAAATAATTGAATGCAGGGTCTTAAAATAATTAATTGTACACTCATGTTCATAGCAGGATTATTTGTAATAGCCAAAAGGTGGGAGCAACCCAAGTATTTATCCACAGACTAGTGGATAAACAAAATGTGGCTGGTTTGTATACACACGCACGCACACACACACACACACACACACACACACAGTGGATTATTACTAAGCCTTTAAAAGGAATGAAATTTTGACACATGGTACAACATGGATGAAACTTGAAGACATTATGCTATGTGAAATAAATCAGTCACAAAAAGAGAAACACTGTATGAACCATTTATGTGACGTAAACGACCATATAGAGTGGTCAAAATCAAAGATAGAAATTAGAATTGTGGTTGTCAGGGTGATGGAAAGGGGAATGGGGAATTGCTGTTTAATGAACACAGTTTCAGTTTTTGCAAGATGAAAAAAAAGTTCTGGAGTCTGGCTGCGTAATAGTGTGCATATATGTAATACCATGAACTGTATACTTAAAACATAAAAGGGTATTTTTATATGTACTATACCAAAATTAATTTTTAAATTTTTTCAAAATTAATTTTTAATTTAATTTTATTTATTTATTTTTAAAGATTTTATTTTATTTATTCATGATAGACACAGAGAGAGAGAGAGAGAGAGAGAGGCAGAGACACACAGGCAGAGGGAGAAGCAGGCTCCATGCAGGGAGCCCGACGTGGGACTCGATCCCTGGTCTCCAGGATCACGCCCTGGGCCAAAGGCAGGCACTAAACCACTGCATCACCCAGGGATCCCCTAATTTTTAATTTTAAAAGGTAATTCTTTAAGGCAAAAGGTAATGATGTAGTGTGGAGTTTGTGTATAAGTAAAATATATAACAATAGCAAAAATGGTACGAGAGTAAATGAAAGTACACTACTAAAAGGTTCTTACGTTATTCAAAAAGTGCTGTAATATTACTGGAAGACAGACAATGGTAAGTTAAAGTGTATGATAAATACTAAAATGTTCATAGAAAAGTTGAGACAAAAAAAAAAAGAAAAGTTGAGACAATACAGGAGATAAAATGGAATCATTAAAAGAATATTCAAAAGGAGAGAAAGAAGGGAAAGAAACAAAATTAGGAATAAAAAACAAGAACAAAATTAAACCCAACCATATTAATAATCACATTAAATGTAATTCTAAACATTCCATTGAAAAGTCAGAGACTGTGACATTGAACAAATGAATGAATAAGTAAAAAGTACTCAACTGTATGCTGCCTATATAAGATACAAAGGAGTTATAAGTAAAAGGATGGAAAAAGATATTCTAATGCTATCACTAATTAAAAGAAAACTAAAGTGGGTGTCTGGCTGGCTTAGTTGGTAGGGCACGCGACGTGACTCTTAATCTCAGGGTCATGAGTTTAAGCCCCTCATTGGGCATGGAGACTACATTAAAGAAACAAACCTTAAAAAAAAGCTGCAGTTACTTAATATCTAAGAGTATATCACAACAAAGACAATTATGAGGAATATAAATTGTATCACAATAATAAAGGGTTCAACTCATTATGAGGACATAACAATCTTATATTTTAATGTATCTACCACTAGTCCTCCAAAGTACATGATGCAAAAACTGCCAAAACTGAAAAAGGGAAAATAATCCACAATTCTGTTTGGAGATCAGTACCCCTTCTCAATCACTGACAGAACAAGTAACTAAAATATGTAAAGATACAGAAGACTTGAATACGCTATCAAGCAACTTGACATAATTGACACTTACTGAATACTCCTCCCAGTAAACACAGAATATACATTCTTTACAAGGAGACAGGGAACATATGCCAATTTAAATCACATTCCAGGCCATAAAACAAAGCTCTATAAATTTACAATGATTCAAATAAGAACAAATGCTCAGGGAAGACCGCGTAGGAGGTCCCTAAATTAACCTTGTCCTGAGATACAACTAGGTAACACATCAGTGCAGATAACCCAGAAAATGACCTGAAAACTGGAAGAACAAACTCCACAACTAAATGTAGAGAAAAGGCCACATCAAAGAGAGTGGGAAGGGTAGATATGCAGTTGGCAGCTAAACCCCACAAGTCTGGCCACCAGAGAGAGGAAGCCGTAGGTGTGGAAAGGGGTGAGAAACAGACTATTACACTGGGGAGCCTGCAGAGGGAAGACAAAGCCCCATGGCATTTGACTGAAAATCAGAGGGGTCAAATTTCAAGAGTTCTTACAGCCAGTGATACTAAAAGCCTGGAACTTTAAAAATCAGCAGGCCCAGCTATGGGAGATCCCAGAGGACAATAGGAAGCGGAGTCCCCACCCTTAAAGAGTCAGCACAAAAAACAGCCCCAGAGACACAGCTTAAAGCAGCAGTTTGAAAAAACATCTGGAGGCACCTAGGTAGCTCAGCTGATTAAGCATCTGACTTTGGCTCAGGTCACAATCCTGGAGTCCTGGAATCAAGCCCTGCATCAGGCTCCCTGCTTAGCAGGGAGTCTGCTTCTCCCTCCACCTCTGTCCCTCCCTCCATTTGTGTGCTCTCTCTCTCTCTAGGTTGCTCTCTCAAATAAAATCCATAAAACGAAAAGAAAAACATCTGGGAAAGTTAGTTACTAACTTCGGAGTTCCCTGAGGAACTTCTCTAGGAACAAAGGAGCTGGCAGCCTCCATTTCCCTCTCCTGCCCCCAAGCATAATCATATGATCACCTATGGGAACCAGCTCAGCATCTGCATTCACTACCTAACTGGCTTAGACCATGCCCTACTGCCTCCAAACACAACTGCTTCAGTCCCTTAATTGTAGGTCCCCTCCCTGAGAATAGTGCAATCTTTGCCAATACTGCATCTCCCAACCTCCTACGGATGACATGCACACATTGGTAAAACTGCACCCCTCACTTGCCTGCTCCTGTGCAACCTGCAGAGCACCCCAGATGCCTGGTCTTCCCAACAGCTCCATCCCCTGGAGGACCAGCACCACTTTGCTAAAAATACACCCCCTACACCCCCTGCCCACTACGTTTTGGCACAACAGAGGTAGCTGACTTTCCCAACACACAGGAATAAAGAGAGTTAGGCAAAATTAGGAGACAGAGGAATATGTCCCATATGAAAGAACAGGACAAAATCTTAGCAAGACACCTAAGAGAAACAGAGATAAATATGCCTGACAGAGAATTTAGTAATGATCATAAACATACTCACTGGACTTGAGAAGAGTAAAAGACATTAGTGGGATCCTTAACACAGACATTTTAAAAAAAGAACTGATCAGAGATAAAGAAAAAATAATTGAAACTAAAAATATACTTGATGGAATAAATAATAGGCTAGAGGAAAGAGAGGAACAAATTAATGATCTGGAAGACAGAGTAACAGAAAGTAAGCTGAGCAAATGAGAAAAGAATTATGTAAAATGAGAATAGACTTAGGGAATTCAGTGACTCCACCACATTTAATATATTATATTCACATTATAGGGATTCAGAAGAAGAAAAGAGAAAAGAGAGCAGAATATTTAAGTGAAGACATAACAGCTGAAAACTTCCCTAATCTGGAGAAGGAAACAGATATCCAGATCCTGGAAGCACAGATATTGCCCAACAAAATCGACTCAAAGAGGTCCATACCAAGACATAGAAATTAAAATGGCAAAATGTAGTGAGAAAGAAAAGAAACTCAAAAGAAGCAAGAGAAAAGAGTTACATATAAGGGGAAAGCCCATAAGGCTATCAGCAGATTTTTCAACAGAAATTTAGCAGGCCAGAAGAAAATGGCATGACACATTCAAAGTGCTGAAAGGGAAAAACCTGCAGTGAAGAATATTCAATCCAGTAAGGTTATCATTCAGAATAGAAGGAGAGAAGAAGAGTTTCTTAGACAGGGGCACATGGGTGGGTCAGTGGCTGAGCATCTGCCTTTGGCTCAGGGCATGATCCCAGGGTTCTGGGATCCAGTCCTGCATCAGGCTCCCTGCAGGGAGCCTGCTTCTCCCTCTGCCTATGTCTCTGCCTCTCTCTATGTGTCTCCATGAATAAATAAAATCTTAATTTTTTTTTCTCAGACAAAAACTAATGGAGTTCATAAGCACTAAATAAGCCCTACAAGAAATATTCAAGGGGACTCTTTGAGTGGAAAGTAAAGACGATCAGTGAGAGTATGAAAAATAGGAAACACAAAAGCAGTAAAAATAAGTATATCTATAAAAATACTCAAGGGATTCACAACATAAAAGGATATAAAATATGACATCATAAACCTAAAACAAGGTAGGAGAAAAAAATGGATTCAAACTTAAGCAACCATCAACTTCATATAGACTGTTATATACACACCTAATGGTAATCATAAATCAAAAATCAGTAATAAATATGCAAAGAATAAAGAAAAATGAATCCAAGTATATCACTAAAGAAAGTTAGCAAACCACGGAAGAGAGCAAGTCAAGAATCAGAAAAACTACAATAACAACCACAAAACAAGTAACAAAATATTAAATACTTATCTATCAATAATTACTCTGTAAATGGACTAAATGCTCCAACTGAAACAGAGGATGACAGAATGGATGAGAAAACAAAACCCATCTATATGCTGCCTACAAAAGACTTACTTTAGACCTAAAGACACCTGCAGATTGAAAATGACGGGATGGAGAAACATTTATTGTGCAAGTGGATGTCAAAAGAAAGATGGGGTAACAGTACTTATATTGGACAAAATAGATTTTAAAACACTGTAACAAGACAAAGAAGGACTATATAAAATAATAAAGGGGACAATCCAATAAGTAGATACAATTGTAAATGCTTATATACCCAACATGAAAGCACCCAAATACATAAAACAGTAAAACATAAAGGAACTAATGGATAGTAATGCAATAATAGTAGGGGACTTTAACACCCCACTTCTATCAATGGACAGATCAGATCATCTAAACAAAATCAACAAGGAAAGAGTGGCTTTAAATGATACAATGGACCAAATGGACTTAACAGATATATTCAGAACATCCTAAAATAGCAGAATAGGGATTCTTTTCAAGCACATATGAAACACTCTCCAGAGCAGACATTTAGGCCACAAAACAAGTCTCAACAGATTAAAAAATACTGAAGTCATACCATGTATCTTTTCTGACTATGGTGCTATGAAACTAGAAATCAAACACAAGAAAAAAATCTGGGAGGAGCACAAATACATGGAGGCTAAATAACATGCTACTAAAAAATTAATGGGTGAACCAAGATATCAAAGAAGAAATAAAAAATTACATGTAAATAAGTGAAAATGAAAACACAACAGTGCAAAATCTTTGGGATGTAGCAAAAGCAGTTCTAAAAGAGAAGTTTATAGCAACACAGGTCTACCTCAAGAAACAAGAAAAATCTCAAACCACCTAATCTTACACCTAAAGGAGTTAGAAAAAGAAAAAACAAAACCCAAAACCAGCAGAAGGAAGGAAATAATAAAGCTTATAGCAGAAATAAGTGATATAGAAACTATAAAAACAATAGAACAGATCAATGACACCAGGAGCTGGTTCTTTGAAAAGCTCAACAAAATTGATAAACCTCTAGCAAGACCCAAGAAAAAAAGTGAGGGGCAGGGGAGAGGACTCAAATAAAACCACAAAAGAGAAATGACTACAAACACCACATAAATATAAAGAATTATTATATGCGACAACCTGAAAGAAATTGATAAGTTCCTAGAAACACATAACCTACCAAAACTGAAGAAATAGAAATTTTGAATAAACTAATTACCAGCAATGAAATTGCATAAGTAATCAAAAAGATCCTAACAAACACAAGTCCAGGACCAGAAAGCTTCACAGGAAAATTCTACCAAATATTTTAAAAAGAGTTAATAATACCTATTCTTCTCAAACTATTCCAACAAATAGAAGAGGAAGGGAAACTTCCAAATTTATTCTATAAGAGCAGCATTACTCTGATACCAACACCAGATAAAGATACAACAAAAATAAAACTATAAGCCAATCTCTCTGATGAACATATATGCAGAAATCCTCAAGAAAATATTAGCAAATGAAATCCAACAGTACATTTGAAAAAATCATTCATCACAATCAAGTGGGATTTATCCCTGGGATGCCAAGGTGATTCAGCATTCATAAATCAATCAACATGATAGATCACATTACTAAGAGAAAGAATACAAACCATAATAGTCATTTCAATAGATGCAGAAAAAAAAGCATTTGATAAAGTGTATCCATTCATGATTTTAAAAAACCCAACAACACAAAAAACCATCAACAAAGTAGGTTTACCTAAACATAATAAAGGCCTTCTATGAAATCTCACAGCGTACATCATATTCAATGGTGCAAAACTGAGAGCTTTACCTTAAAGTCAGGAACAAGACAAGGATGTCTACTCCCATCACTCTTATTCACTATAGAATCGGAAGTCCTAGCCACAGCAATCGAACAGAAAGAAACAAAAGGCATCCACATTGGTAGTAAAGAAGTAAAACTTTCACTATGTGAAAGATCTGTACTCTGAAAACTGTGTAACATTGATGAAAATAATTGAAGACAACACAAAGAAATGGAAAGACATTCCATGTTCATGGATTGCAAGAACAACTGTTAAAATGTCCATACTACCAAAGCAATCTACAGTTTTAATGCAATCCCTATCAAAATACAGCCAGCAGGGGCACCTAGGTAGCTCAGTTGGTTAAGCATCGACTCTTGATTTTGGCTCGGGATTGTAAGATCAATCCCCACTTTGTGATCAGCACTCAATGAGGAGTCTGCTTGAGATTCTTTCCCACTGCTCCACCCTCACCTCTCGCTCTCAAATAAATAAATAAATAAATCTTAAAAAAATAATACCACCAGCATTTTTCACAGAACTAGAACAAACAATCCTAAAATTTGTATGGAACCTCAAAAGACCCCAAATAGCCAAAGTAATCCTGAAAAAGAAAAATAAATCTAGGGGTACCTGAGTGGCTAAGTGGTTGAGCATCTGCCTTTGGCTTAGGTTATGATCCCAGGGTTCTGGGATCGAGTCCCACATCAGGCTTCCTGTAGGGAGCCTGCTTCTCTCTCTGCCTCTCTTTGCGTCTCTCATGAATAAGTAAAGAAAATCTTTAAAAAAAAGAAATCTAAAGGTATCCTAATTGCAGACTTCAAGTCATACTACAAAGCTATAGTAATCAAAACAGAATGGTACTGACACAAAAATAACACAAAGATCAACAGAACAGAATAGAGAGCCCAGAAATAAACCCACAATTACATGGTCAATTAATCTTTAACAAAGGAAGAAACAATATGCAATGGGAAAAAGATGGTCTCTTTAACAAGCCAAGTTGGGAAAACTGGACAGCTACATGCAAAAGAATGAAAGTGGACCCCTTTCTTACACCATACACAAAAATAAATTCAAAATGGATAAATGTCTAAATGTGAGACCTGAAACCATAAAAACCTTAAAAGAGAGCATAGGCAGTAACTCTGACTTTAGCTGTCGCAACATTTTTCAAGATATGACTCCTGAGACAAAGGAAATAAAAGCAAAAATAAACTATTGGGACTACATCAAAACAAAAAGCTTTTGCACAGTGAAGGAAATAATCAACAAAACTAAAATGCAACCTACTGAATGGGAGAAGATATTTGCAAAAGACATATCCCATAAAGGGTTAGCATCCAAAATATATAAAGAACTTCTACAACACCCCCCCAAAACAAATAATCCAATTAAAAATGAGTAAAAGCATGAATAGAATTTTCTCCAGAGTAGACATATAGATGGGCATCCATGAAATGCAAATCAAAACCGCAAGAGGTATCACCTTATACGTGCCAGAATGGCTAAAATAAAAAAAACACAAGAAGCAAGTGTTGACAAGGATGTGGTGAAAAAGGAATCCTTGTGCATTGTTGGTGAGAATGAAAACTGGTGCAGCCACTGTGGAAAATAGTATGAAGTTTCCTGAAAAAATTCAAAAATAGAAATACCATATGATCTAGTAATTCCACTACTCAGTGTTTACCCAAAGAATATCAAGAGTAATTAAAAAAAATCATATTCAAAAAAATATATGTTTATCTCTCTTTATCGTAGCATTATTTAAAATAACAAAATACAGAAACAGCCCAAGTGTCCATCAACTGATAAATGGATAAAGGAGTGGTGTATATCCAATACAAAATGAAATATTATTCAGCCATAAAAATGAATGGAATCTTGCCACTTGCAACATCATGGATAGAACTAAGGGAGTATAATGCTAAATGAAATAAGTCAGCCAGAGAAAGAAAACTACTGTATGATTTCACTCATGTGGAAATTAAGAAAATAAATGAGCACAGCAAAAGAAGGAGTGATTGAGAAAAAGAGAGAGAGACAAATCAAGAGTTAACAAAAAAGAAATGATGGTTACCAAAGGGGAGTTGAGTAGGGCAATGGGTTAAATAGGTGATGGGGATTTAAAAGTATACTTTTCATGATGAGCACAGAGTAATGTATAGAACTGTCCAATCACTATATTGTATACTTGTAACTAATATAACCCTGTATGTTAACTAGGCTTGAATTTAAAACAAAACAAAACAAGAACAAAGGCATGGTATGCCCACTATGGGATTAAGTTAGAAATCATTAAGAAAGGTATCTGGAAAAATTCCCAAATATTTGTAAATGAAATGACAAGCTACTAAATAGCTCATAATAAAGAAATCAGAGGAAAATTAGAAGGTATTCTGAAAATGAAAATGTGACAAATCAAAGTTTAGCTGAAAGAATGCATAGAGGAAATTTATAATGTTAAATGCTTATATTAGAAAAGAAAGGTTTCAAATCAACAGGTCTGCTTCCATTTCAATAAACCAGAAAAGAACAAACTGAACCCAATTAAGAGAAGGAAATAACAAAGAGCAGAAATCAATAAAAGAGAAAACTGAGGAAAAACAATGAAAGCAGATTTATTAAGGCTCTAGTAAGACTGAGCAGGAAAAGAGGATACAAATAACCAATATTAAGAATGAGGGAAAAAAAGGAAACCTATGATAATGTGGAGGAACATCACTATAGATTAGACAGTTATTTAAAGGACAATAAGGGAGTAACATTTTAAAAAAAATGTGAGACCTGAAACCATAATAAATTTGACAACATAGATAAAATGGAGAGATTCCTTGAAAAACACCCAAATCACACAGTAAGATACAGATAGCCTCTATATAGAATACTTTTGTATCTGTTAAAGAAATTGAATTTGAAATTCAAAATATTTTCACATGAACTAAGGATGATTTTATTTTGACAAGGCTAAATAAACAAAAAGAAGAAAAGAAAAGAAAGAAAAGAAAAGAAAAGAAAAGAAAAGAAAAGAAAAGAAGAAAAAAAAGAAAAGAAAAAAAAGAAAAGAAAAGAAAAAAGAAATCTGGTGAAGAATATGCCACAGGGACCATATCAGCCCGCAAAACCTAAAATAGTTATTAGCTGGCCCTTTATAGAAAAACTATGCCTACCCTTGGCCTGTGTAGAATTCTAAGGATTCAGGGCGCCTGGTGGCTCAGTGGTTGAGCATCTGCCTTTGGCTCAGGTCATGATCCCAGGGTCCTGGGATTGAGTCCTGCATCAGGCTCCCTGCAGAGAGCCTGCTTCTTCCTCTGCCTATGTCTCTGCCTCTCTGTGTGTCTCATGAATAAATAAAATCTTAAAAAAAATACTAAGGATTCTAGAAGAAAAAAATTCTAGACTTTAGCAAAGTTTCAAGATACAAATTGAATATATGAAAGTAAACTGCATCTCTCTATTCTAGCAACACATGATTGGGAATTGAAATTTTAAAAATTTATAGTAACATGAAGAGAGATTAAATACTAAGGGCTAACTGTGGGGGAAAAATGTATAAGACCTGTAGGCTGAAAACTACAAAAATATTGCCTAGAGAAAATGAAGAAGGCTTACAAAATAGATATGCTCTATTCATGATGTGAAAAACACAGTATTGTTAAGAGGCCACTTTTCCCCAAATTGATCTACAGATTTAGTGCAACTCCAATGAAAACTCCAAAAAAACTTTTTGTAGAAATAGGCAAGGTAATTCTAAGGTTTATATGGAAATGCACAGGACCTAAAACAGCCAAAGCAATTTCTGAAAAGAACAAAATCATACTACATGCTTTCAAGATTTTATTATAAAGATGTAATAATCAAGACAGTGTGCTATTAGCATAAAGACAGACACGGAGATCAATCGAACAGAAGAGAGATTCTAGAAATAGTAGCACACATATGTGGGCAACTAATTTTCAACAAAAGTGTCAGGGCAATTCAATGGTAAAGGATAATCTTCTCAACAAAGAGTGCTCCATATATACCAATAATGAAATGAACCTTGACCCTTATAAACAAAAATTCACCTAAAAGCTCAAGCTACACAACTTCTAGAAGAATACATAGGAGCAAATCGTCGTGACCTTAGATTTAGCAAAGAATTCTTAAATAGGCCACAAGAAGCACATTATAAAAGAAAAAACAGATTAGACTACATCAAAATTTAAAAGTTCACTCTTCGGGATCCCTGGGTGGCGCAGCGGTTTAGTGCCTGCCTTTGGACCAGGGCGCGATCCTGGAGACCCAGGATCGAATCCCACGTCAGGCTCCCGGCATGGAGCCTGCTTCTCCCTCTGCCTGTGTCTCTGCCTCTCTCTCTCTCTCTCTCTGTGTGACTATCATAAATTAAAAAAAAAAAAAATAAAGCTTTAAAAAATAAATAAATAAAAATAAAAGTTCACTCTTCAAAAGAAGTGTTACAAAAATAAAAGGGATAAGACACTTGCAAAGCATATATCTGACAAAAGACATGTAGTTAGAATACATAAAAACTTATAGCTCATTTATAATAAGTCAACTCAATTTTTAAAAATGAACCAAAGAGATTAAAAACTAAGGAAATCTGAATAAAGTATGCTCTTTAGTGAATAACGTTATTGATTCATTCATTAGCTATAGTAAATGTACCATACTAATGTAGATGTTAGTTTCAGAGGAAACTGTGTTTGAAGATTACAGAAATGCTCTGTACTAACTACAATTTTTATGCTGATTTATAACTTCTATAAATTAAACTTCATTAAATATTATTAAGAGTAAAAAACTTTTTACCAATACTTCACCAAAGAAGGTATCTAGACTCTCCTGAACAACCAACAGGTCAAAGAAGAAATCAAAGGGGAAATAAAACAGTATCTTCAATCTTGATAGAATGTTGATAGGAATTGCATTCAATCTGAATAGCTATCATCAAAAAGCAAGAGACAACAAATGATGGAGAGGATGTGGAGGAAAGGGAACATTGTGCAATGTTAGTGGGATTGTACATTGGTAAAACCACTATAGAAAACAGTTTAGAGGTTCCTCAAAAAATTTAAAATACAACTACCATGCAATCCAGCAATTCCACTTCTGTGAATATATCCAAACGATATGAAAATACTACATCAAAGAGATATCTGCAATGCCATATTCACGGCAGCATTATTTACAATAGCCAAGACATGGAAACAACCTAAACGTCCATCAATGCATGAATGGATAGAGAAATTGTGATACAGGGATCCCTGGGTGGCGCAGCGGTTTGGCGCCTGCCTTTGGCCCAGGGCGTGATCCTGGAGACCCGGGATCGAATCCCACGTCGGGCTCCCGGTGCATGGAGCCTGCTTCTCCCTCTGCCTGTGTCTCTGCCTCTCTCTCTCTCTGTGAGACTATCATAATAAATAAAAATTTATTAAAAAAAAAAAAAAAGAAATTGTGATACAATTTATACAAAGAGGAATAAATAAGAGAAATCCTGCCATTCATAAGAACATGTATGGACCAAGAGGGCATAATGCTAAGTAAGTCAGACAAGAAAAGACAAATATTGTGTGATCATACTTATACTTAAAAACTCTTTTTAAAAATGCAAAGAAAAACAGATCAGATTTATGGTTAACAGATGTAGGGAGTGGTGGGAGGCAGGAGGGGAGATTGGAGGAAGGTGGTCAAAAGGCACAAACTTCCAGTTATAATAAAACACTAGAGATGTAATGTATATACAACATGATAACTATAGTTAGCTGTTGTATGGTATATTTGAAAGTTGTTAAGAGAATAGATCCTAAGAATTCTCATCACCAGGAAAAAAGCTTTTCTTATTTTTTGTATCTCTGTGAGATGATGGATATTAAATGAACTTACTGTGGTAATCATTTCACAATATATAAATCAAATCATTATGCTATACACCTTAAACTTAATAATGCTGTATGTCAATTATATCTCAATAAAACTGGGGAAAATATAAAATCTCAAGATAGCATATGAAGATGTTTGTATTATTCACTGGTCATTAGGAATATGCAAACTAAACCACAATTACATACTGTTAGTCACCCACTAGAACAGTAAAATGTAAAAGCCTGACTATGTCAAATGTTGGTCATGACATGGAACAGCTAAAACTTTTATATACTGCTGTTAAGAATATATATTGGTAAAACCATTTTGGAAACCAGTTTGGCAGTTGAACGTACATCTATAATAAAACCCAGATGTTTATTAATTCTAGGTATTTACCCAAGAGAAATGAAAACACATGTCTACACAAAGACATATATGTGAATATTCATGGCAGCTTTATTTGTAATAGTGAAAACTGGAAACAACCCTAAGTCCATCAATAGAGGGTATTGTTTGTTATATTTATACCATGTGTAAAATTATTAAAAGTGAACTACTGTCACATGCAACAATGGGATGAATCTCAAGATGTTCTAAAATCTTTCCCAAACCTACTCCAGGGAATGGCACTATCTATCCAGTTCTGAAAACTAAAAGTCAAAACATCCTCTCAAAAGCTTCCCTTTTTCACAATTCCATCTCTACCCATCACCAAGTCCTAGTAATTTTTCTCTCTTCAATGTATTTTGATACTTCTCTCCATTTCCACCACTAT
Organism: Canis lupus baileyi; assembly: GCF_048164855.1. NCBI lineage: Eukaryota > Metazoa > Chordata > Mammalia > Carnivora > Canidae > Canis > Canis lupus. The sequence goes on along the minus strand of NC_132869.1, from coordinate 25,032,160 downwards.
CAGTCTAGTCCACACTACTTCATCATCTCTCATACTGCTCCTCTTAACCTGAGTTCATTGCCTCCATCTCTCACACTGCTACTCTTTAGCCAGAATTCATTGCCTCCTTCCAATGAATTCTCACACAATAAACAAAAATACTTTCCAGGCACACATATGATCACTTCATAGTCTCCCCTTACCTTGTTCAAAATAACCATGCAGTGGCGTTGTACTATATTTGGATAAAACCCCAAATATTAACACAGCCTGAAGGATCTAGATGGTTTGGCCTCTACCTGCTTGAGGCCTCACTTCACAACATTCTCTTCACTTCCATCCCTGACTTTCATGACCTAGTTTTTTTTCCTACCACAGAGCCATTTTATACATAGGATTCCCTTTGTCCATAATCTCTTCCTAGCATATAACTTGTTAATATTATTCAGATCTTAACTCAGAATTACATTTTTTTAAAAAAGCATGCCTTTACCTGGTTACCTGCTCAAATCACAGTTGCACCTCAGTTTTGCTTGATGAATTGTCTAAATAACACACAGCTTCTCCACTACAGGGAGTATATGATTACAGGGATCACATTTATTTATTTATTTTTATCACCTTTGTATCTCCAGTCTCTAGGAAAGGTCTGGCAGGTACCTAGAAGGCCTTTGTAAATATTTCTAAATGAATTAATAAAGAATTTGAAATTATCTGTTCCTAAATGAAATAACATGGACTTGGTGACATTTTTTTTTATTTTATTAAGATTTTATTTATTTATTCACAATAGACACACAGAGAGAGAGAGAGGCAGAGACACAGGCAGAGGGAGAAGCAGGCTCCATGCAGGGAGCCCGATGTGGGACTTGATCCCGGGTCTCCAGGATCACGCCCTGGGCCGAAGGCAGGCACTAAACCACTGAGCCACCCAGGGATCCCTGAGGACATATTTTAAATGGACTATAAGCAAACAATCTAATCAAATGCTCTGTTTTTAAGAATTCCAATTAAACCATCACAAAGTTGTCTTTCCTCATTCCTTCCTATAGTATATTTCAGAGGCAATTACTATGTTCCAGGCACTGAGACACAGCAGAATGAGACAATCGGGGTCCCTGCACTCATGCAGCATCTGATTTAACTTGACTGACTCTTCATTTCAAAAGTTACTCTTACTCTAAGGCCAGATTCGTTTCCTAACCTCTGTGCAGAATATATTATTTTTTTTAAATAAATCTTTAACTTTTTCATGACTAGGAGTCAATCTTGTTCTATTTTATGGAAACCTTACTATTTCTTAAACATACAGACCTGAATAATTTTAATTATCTACCTAATCATATGTCTAATTAGAATGAGAAGCAAGGTACAAAGAATTAAAATGGAATATACCTCCTCACAAAAAAAACTTACATATAGACTAGACTACAAGGAAAAACTAAACAGCATAAGCCCAAAATGTCCTTCAAAGACAAAGTTAGGGGACTCCTGGGTGGCTCAGCAGTTTAGCACCTGGCCTTCGGCCCAGAGCGTGATCCTGGAGTCCTGGGATCAAGTCCCACATCGGGCTCCCTGCATGGAGCCTGCTTCTCCCTCTGCCTCTATCTTTCATGAATAAATAAATAAAATATTTTTTAAAAAAAGACAAGTTAGAAATGAAGCAAAATAATTGAAAAAAATCAGAAACTTAAGACTCATACACATATTTTTTCAGAAATCTAAAATAAGTTACATCTAAGAACTCTGATTTCAAAATGTCTACTTGATAGCAAATAGTTACAAAATGTTCTCCTACTGCATTTAAACTGATCACCCATAATGCAGACTTTGGATCAGAAATTTGTTTTGAACATACTTGCTTTTACAGTGTTGATGGTTTTAAACTAATTAATGAGGACTTGGTATGTCAATTTGCAAAATGGCTCAATAGGATTATTGCTGTCATGGAAACAAGTTTTTCCTTCTACTTCTCTAATTGTGCTAAAACATCAACAACTAAGAATTAGCAAATCCTGACATATACATGGTTATTCCATTTTATTTTCTTCAAAATCCCTCCAGAGTGAACCAAATTGGAAATAATATTCCAATAGCATGCTAATTATTGGCAAGTTATAAAGATGACTTCCTCATTCATTTAATAACTTCTGTTAATAAATCTCCAACATACCATCATCGATGGCTCTTGAACATGAACACAGTCTGATTACACAGTACAAACTATCTCACAGAAGAGATCTCAAAACTCTGTAGTCACGGTCACATTTTGCCTCTGTTAAATATGTTGGAGGATTTATCAAGTTCAGTCTAGTTTTATGTCCTATTAAGTGCTGTTAGTTTATTGGAAATGTATCATCTGTGTATGTAACAAAGGTGGCTCCTAACTTCATCAAGCCTCTGTTATGTGTAAATTATTCAGTATTATCCAAAGGGAGAGATTCCAATGGAGCATCACTTTTAGGTTGACATAGAACCAAAATCGAATTAGTCAAAATTTATAGAGTATGCAAACAGTTTTCATACACAACGATATTTGAGCCTTCATTTATTCAACAGTTATTTCAGGCATTGAGCGTTAATTCTATACCAATCATTGGCTAGATACTGGGATACAACAGTGATTATCAAAATGTTGTCTCAGAACCAGTGGCATCAGCATCACCAGGGAACTTGTTAAAACTGCTTATTAAAACTAGTTTAAAACAGGCCTCACCCTAGACCTACTAAATCTGAAACTCTGGGTGTGGGGCCCAGCAATCTGTCTTAACCAGCCTTCCTGATAATTCTGATACATGCTCAAGTTTGAGAACCACTGCCCTATAAAGTAGCCCTTTGCATTATATTAGAAAAGTGAGTAAAGAAGAGAAGGAAATGGATTTGAGATACAAAAGAGACTCTTTCCTACCATTTGTACCCAGAGATTAGAAAAATGTCTGGCATATAACATGGGCACACAATAAAGATTTGTTGAAAATCACATAACAATAATGAATGTGCTTCTGAAAACAGAAATGTTCACATAACATTAAGAATTAAAATTTAAAAACTATTATTTTTGACTCTTGCGAAAAAAGTTACCAAAGGTGATCATTACCAAAACTATTCAATTTTTCCATACCTTGTTATTTTGCCTTGATTTACTTAACTCCAATTTGTACTTTTCTGCCTCTTCTAGAGCTCTATTCAACCGAACTTCTGTAGCACTTTGGCTAGTGGCAGCCTGTTTTTGTAGTCTTCTTTTACTTTCTAATTCCTATATGGTAAAAGAGATATATGGAACATTTATACGTTCCCTCTATTATTCTGCTTTTCCATTTCCATATTCCTTGCTTTCTCCCAAATTTTACACACACACATACACACACACCTCAAAGGCTGGGGGCTGAGCAATGAGTGAGAGGTCTCTGGGAATTCTTACCCTGAATTGGTATTAGACAGATATATCCTTACAGATGTAGTCAAGAATTAGGCTTTCAAATTACTTTTGTTTGGAATGTTCTATCTCTTTTTATATAGTATAGAGATCCTCTATATTTATTTTATAAGCAACTCTTTGTACCTATAGTTCTTCCTTTGGGAACCTCCTCATAACAACTATGTAAGGCACAAACTCTCATAAATACTGTGTTTGTATAAACCCAACAAAGTATATCATATAAGAAATATTTGTTCAAGGGATGCCTGGGTGGCTCAGAGGTGGAGCGTCTGCCTTCGGCTCAGGCCGAAGATCTGAATCTTCCGAATGATCCCGGGGTCCAGGATCGAGTCCTGCGTTGGGCTCCTTGGGGGGAGCCTGCTTCTCCCTCTGAACTACATCTCACCTCTCTCTCTCTCTCTCTCTCTCTGTCTCTCATAAATAAATAAATAACATTTTTTTTAAAAAGAAATATTTGTTCAAAACAGAGCATTCTACATTAGCCTTACAGGGCAAATTCCAACTCTTGAGCAAAAAAATCATGTTATAGGTTAATGTTCCACATCTTGGGGTAGATTTAGACTTGTATGTCTGCAAATATTCTAAGGGATGCTGTCACAGAGAGTCTACAGGTCTGAAGAAACATGACATGTAGAATAAACCCCAAACTCTACCATTATCTGGCACTATAATCTTATCTCCTGCAAGATGTTACCCTTCAGATATATCAGCAGTATATGGAACTCTCCCAAACAGCTATGATGTTTCTTGTCTCTGAGCCTTTGCTTATCTCATGCTCTTCCTTCTGCCTTGATCCTTCCTCCCTGCTCATTTTTACCTGGCCAGCACCTATTCATCCTTTAAGACTCAATGAGGGATGTACATGAGGGTTTGACCTCCACCAGGAAGCCTTCCCTCATTCTCCTTCCAGGCTGAATTAGGCACCCTTTCTTCAGAGCTTCTACATCTTGACACACATATATCACAGTATCTGCTGTGCAGAACTGAAACTATTCATTTACTTCATTTTCCACATTATTAATGTAAGCTCATTGAGGATAGAAATGGTCCTAATTTCTGTATTCCCATTACTTTAGGGGCACAGAGGAGGCACTAATGACATGTTTATTCAACTGAATTTATTTTGTAATACTTAACTCACCCTTCTTTGCATCCCCTACCATGTCTAGTACAGAGCCTTATATACAACAGAGATTCAATAAATATTATGGAATTGAAATGATGCAATTAAAAATATAGTTGTCTGTTTTCTTCCTTTATAAATTTTTTTCTCCTGGCTGTATCACTGTTTTATTTGAAAACTGATCTCCCTGGCCCTAAGTAATTAAGGGCAAAACAAAACAAAACACATGCTGCTCTTTATGTAGGTTTCTAAACAAATCAAACTGTGTATGGATACCATCTGCTATCACCAGCCTTCTTCACAGCTTTGTGGGTGGTAGCTACAGTAAAAGCAAGCTTGATTTATCTCACTGTTCACATGGAAAAGGCAGAGATTCTTATTAGCTACAAAGTCCACAATTCTAGCTGCCTCATTTTAGCCTCTTCTCCAAAGAATATGAAGATAAATCTTTGCCCTTCTCTTTCCTGCTGGTGACTTTGTAACCTACTTCACAGAAAAATGAAAACCATCCTACACCACATTATGTTCCTTTAATGGTGAATCAATATGGCTCCTTCTTGGGAGAAGTGAAAAAGAAAAAAGGCATTAGAAAAGTAAAATAGGAAATAAAGTATTCCCAAATGAACAAATCCACTAAGGAAAGGGAAAACCTACCAAAAACTTGAAAACATTTATTTTTTTGAAAACATTTATTTTTAATCACATTCAAGTATTTTGTAATTTACAAAGTAGACAAGATACCAGTATTTTTTATGATACCTTATATGCTAAAAATAGTAAAGCAAATCTACTGTTTCCAAAAAAAATAAGCAGTTTACATGTTGTTAAAGACAAATTTTAGGAAAGACCTTAAGCCCTGAATTTTATTTTAGCCTTTTTTAAGAGAAAAATTTAAACAGCTTAAAGAAATTAAAAACTCACTTAAAAGCTCAAATACTATGAGATCCAGGAAGAAATAATTTGCGAACCTCTCTTAACTTTTAAAGCATTCATAAAGCACTGGGAGAGGGCAAGAAAAGAGAGAGGTATTGTATCAGTAACCACAGCACAGGATAAAAATGGTAGTAAATGCTTTAAGAGTAACACAAATTGTCACAGTAATTCAGAAGAGGAATAATCAGATGAGAATAAATGATCAGATAAGGTTTTAGAAAAAAGTGCTAAGATACAAAAAGCAATGAACATGGAGTCAGAGAACCTATGAGCTGTGGTAGACTCAGTTCCCATATCTAAAATTGGTAGTAATGATATCTGTATCTACTTACTTCTTCAGCACATTTATCAAGCATTTACTGTGTGCCAGGTACTATTCTACATAAATGATGGGCACATGAAATTAAGAATATATACAATGGATAATTATATAAATATAATTATATATATATATATATATATGTGCACCATGAAACTTAAGCTGGGGAAAAGGGAATAAAGAGCTAGGGGAAGATGCAGATCTATATAATAAAACCATATGACTACACACAACTATCATATGTATGTGATCGCAATTTGTAAACTATACAATATTAAACGAAGATAAGGACCATTAAAATTATGGCTTTGCAGGATACATACAGACAAAAATTTAAAAGCTTCCTTTGCAAGATAAGGACTTGAAGAAATTAAGAAAATGCTTTTGAGGCGCTTTGCTACAGAAACAAAGAACAAAGCATCTTTAAAAAATGACACAAACCTCGATTTTAGCTGGAGTGAAAGAAAAAGAGAGCAGACTTTTTTTTTAAGTGAGTTACTAGTGATAGGCATATTTGTGTGACATAATCCATGGTCAGAGAAACTTGTGGAATGTACCTACTGACTATAATTTGACCCGCCCCCCAAAAAAACCCCAAACACCCAAAAAACCCTAAAACAAAGATTTAGGCTTCTACTCATGATGAAATAAGAACCTAAGATAAAAACACAATGTAAACTAAAGAAAATAGACAAAATGTGTTATATAACTATTTAGAGATAAAGGAAAACAGTAGGATTATGACTCCTGAGAGAAGACAAATAAATGGAGTAGTGTTACAATCACCCCAGCATTCTGCCTGGAGGCAATGTCCACACTGTGGGTATAATGTGGAGAAAATACAACAGAGCCGAGGTCTGCTAAGTTGAGGGACAGAGATGGAAGCTGGAGGAGACCGAGGCCCCTAGAATTTATGAGAAGGGTTCAAGTAGGAGGAACTCCATTAGGAGGGAGCTTCAGGAATCTACACAGGATATCCTTCCAGTATACTGAGGACGAGGCTGCACCTACATACAGAGAAACCCAACAAGGCCAGCAAAGAACAATCAAGGAATGTAAACAGAACAATGCAAACATAGTTCACACAAGGAAGGATGACATCTGATCTCTAACCTGACAGAAAGGAGAGAACTTAGTGATCATCTGAGGCATTCAGTGGAGATTCTGGAAGGTCTCTTTAAGGGAAGCCTTAGTGGTACAGCTGAACTATTCCCCGACGCTACTCTAGACACATCCCAGCCAAACTTAAAAACAGGTCTCAAAGGGACTAAACTGGCAAATAACTACCTGTGTTCAAAGAGCACACTAAACACAAGCACTCAACAATATAATATTCACAATGTTTAGCATTCAGTATAAAATCCCTAACCAAACCAAGAAGCAGGAAAATGTGACTGATATACAGAAGAAACAGTAGTCAATAGAAACAAATCCATAAATGAGAAATATGACAGATCCATCAGACAAAGCTGTCAAAACAGCTATTTTAATTATATATGTTAACATAATGAGGACATTGAGAATATAAAAGAGAATCAAATGGAACTTCCATAGATGAGTAATGTATCAAAATGAACATTTCACTTGGTTAAGAATAAGGGCATAGTAGACACTGCAAAGAAAAGATCAGTAAACTACTGAAGACATAGCAATAGAATCTATCCAAATAAAAAAGGCTAAAAATATTAGTGACCTAATATCACTGATATATTTTAAGTGTAATAATATCAAGCAGTCTAAGAGAAGTACAATTGAAGTTTCACAGAGGGGGAGGGAGAGACGGGATAAAGAAAAAATATTGGAAGAAATAATGGCCAAAATTTTCCAAATCTGATGAACACTATAAACCCACAGATTCAAAAAGTTCAACAAACTTCAAGCAGAATAAACACACTCCTTACACAAAACTAAGAAACACATCATTATGAAATTGCTGAAAACCAGTAATAAAGAGAATGTCTTGAAAGCAAAGATAAAAGATAGAAAAATACAGAGTAGAAAGAAAAGATTTACTGTGAACTTTTTGTCAGAAATGACATAGCCCAGAAGACAATGGAATGATATCTTTAAAGTACTAAAAAAAAGACAGAAAGTTTTAATTGATAATTCTGTATCTAGTGGAAAATATCCTTAAAAAATATAAGGGTCCAACCACACAGAAGCACATACAAAACTAGTGAAACCCAAATAATGCCTGTGGATTACACCAATGTCAGTTTCCTGGTTTTGATATTATACTATCATCATGTCAGATGCTATCAATGAGGGAAACTGAGGTCTAAAGGACCTCTCTGTTATTTTTGCAGCTTCCTGTGAATCTATAATTTTCAAAAAAAAAAATTCAGTAAGGAAAAATATGGTCTTTTTTCAAAGAAACAAACACCAGAATCAGTGACTACCAAAGGGCAGCACAAAAACTGAAAGGGTAGTTATTTCAAGCTGTCATATGGAAAAAAGAGATCTAAAAAAATGAGGAATACCAAAAATGGTAAATACAAAGGCGTTTTCATATGTCAATCTGTTTAAAATATAACCATTTAAAGAAATATTGTGAGATTTATGACACTTAAAAGTAAACATAACAAAAGTAGAAAGGAAAGGAGGCAGAAATGGAGTATATTGTTGTGAGGGTCTTATGTGTTAAAGAGTATAACATGATTGGAAGGTAGATTGTGATATGGCAAATATGTTTTTGTGTTTTATGTAATTTACACATGTAAATATGTTTTTTGAGTTAAATGGAACATAAAAATATAAAACAGAGATATAGCCAACAGTAGAGGAAAACATGTAATACTAAAAAATATTCAATTCAGAAGAGGAAAAAAGTAATAAAACAGAGTTAGAAAAAAACAAAAAACAGAAAAATAGTAAGATGACAGTTTTAAATCTGATCAAAAAATGCATTAACATAATTGGCCTGAACATCTCAATAAAATAGAAACACCACTGAAGTGGATGAAAAAGCAAAAGCCAATTATATGGTGGCTACAACAAACCTATTCTCAATATAAAGGCAGATGAAAAATAAAAAGTTGAAAAAAGATATACCAAGCAAACATGAAACATAATGAAGCTGGAATTACTACAATATCAGGCAGAGTAAGCAGACTTTGGAACAACGAATATTATGAGAGATTAAAAATAGGGGTCATTAGTACAGATCATGCAGGCATTATAAATATAATAAAGGAATATTAAAGACAAATTTATGCCCATAAATTTAATAACTTAAATGAGATAGAAAAATTTCTTTAAAAACACAAATTATCAAAACTGACCCAAAAAAGTAATAAAAAATCAGAAGAGACTCATATCCACTAAATAAAGTGAGCTAGCAATTAGAATCCTTCTAAAAAGAAAACTCCACTTCACATGGTTTTATTGATGAATTATATACTACATATAGATCAATGATCATACAGAGATCTATGTAGCAGAACAGTCCAGAAACTGACCCACATATATAGTCCATTTTCTACACAGGTGCCATGGTAATTAAATTGAGAAAGAATACTATTTTCAACAAATGTTGATTGTCTGAAAAATAAACCTTGACCTTACCCTCATGCCATATACAAAATTAACCTGAAAAAGGTTACAGATCTATTTATATATGCATGTACACACACACACACACACGCTAAAACCATAAAACTCCTTAAGAATACATGGGAGAAAATCCTCATGACCTTGGACTGGGCAAAGATTTCTTAAATAGTTGATTAAAAAAGCACAAACTAGAAATAAAATAAAATACTGGAATTCATCAAACTTTAAAATCATCTTTTGAAAAATGCTGTTAAGAAAAAAAGCCAAGTAAGACTGTGAGAAACTCTTCACTATATATTCTACCAAAAGAATTATATAAGGAAACATAAGGAATTCCTATGTCAATTCAATACTTTTTTTTAAAAGGGCAAAAGGAATAGACAAAAGAAGATATATGAATGGCCAATAACATGAAAAAATGTTCAAGATCAATAGTTATAAAATACAAATTAAACCACTATGAGATACTAATATGCTGCCCCTCTGGAATGGCTAAAATTCTGAAAGACTGACAATACCAAGTGCTGATGAAGATCAGACTAACTGGAACTCTCCTATATTGCTAGTGGGAATGAAGAATGGTACAATCACTCGGAACAGTTTGGCAGTTTCTTTTTTTTTTTTTAAGATTTTATTTTTATTTATTCATAAGAGAGACAGAGAGAGAGAGGCAGAGACATAGGCTCCCCATAGGGGAGCCTGATGCAGGACTGGATCTCAGGACCCTGGGATCACGCCCTGAGCCCAAGGCTGACTGACGCACAACCACTGAGCCACCCAGGCAACCCAGTTTGGCAGTTTCTTATGAAGTTAAACATACACTTTCTGTAATACTCAGAAATTCTACCCTTAGGTATTTTTCCAACATCACTGGATGTGCCTATACAAAAACATGTGTCTCCATAAAAACTTGTATATGAAAATTCATAGTGTCCTCATTTCTAATAGTTCAAAGCTAGAAACAACAGAAATGTCTACAAATTGATGGATAAACAAAATTCAGTACATCCATAAACAAACATTACCCAGCAATACAAGGGAATGAACCACAAAATATGCAACAACATTAATGCATCTCAAAATCATTATGCTGAACAAAAGAAGCCAGGCATAAAAAAGTACATACTTATGATTCCATCTGTATGAAACTGTAGAACAGGGAAAACTAATCTGTAACGAAGGAATGCAGATCAGTGAGTAGATGGGCCATGGTCAGAGGTCAGAGATTTGGGGGAAGGAAGACAAAGGAAATTTGGAGGAAGTGCAGTGATGGTTATAAGGATATGCTATTTTGCCAAAGCTCAATGAACTGCACGATTAAAACAAGTAAATTTAATTGTATTTATTTCTCAATAAAGTTGATTTTAAAATAGATTAACTGAAAAACAAAATTCAATGCTGCAATAAAATGTTTTGTTTTTGTATTTTAGAAATGGCTCTACCTGTTAGTATAATAGTTGTAGTAGTTTTTAAATAGTTGGTTTTTATAGGTTTATAGAAGCAGCTCCATCAAACTCAAGCTCTGTTTTGCATTTCTATCAAATGTACATTGAGAGGTTTTTTGTTGTTGTTGTTGTTGTTGCAGACAACAACAATTCTGTTGTTGCAGAATTAGCCAAAAAAAAAAAAAAAGACTCAATCCATGAGAGTTGTTACACCTCTCTGTCTGGTAGGTAGATAAGGATTCAAGCTGGGAAGTTCAGAGCTAATGAAAAGTCATTATAATAAAAATCTTCAGAGAGTTGATGTATCGTAATAGCTTAGAAGACTCACTGTGAACCAAAGGTTCAAATATTTAGCTCTCAACAGCAGTGAGATTTAGACCACTTAAATTTAAGTGAATAGTAGAATAGTAGACCACTTAATTTTAAGGAGTTGGAGAAACAGTCTACATGATTTGTGGAAAGAACACAGACTTTGGAGTCAGACAAACATGGCTTGAATACTGCTCTGCCACTATCTGTATGACCCTGGGCAATTTGCTTAACCTATTAGATTCAGTCTCTTTCTATAATATGTTTTGCCTGACACATAGTACTCAAAAAAATATTAGTTCCATTTCTGCCATACAAAGGTGGAGTTATAATCATATGTAGTCTTTTGAGAATATTAATCTATTGACAGAACATAGGATACAATGGATAAGGAAAAGAGAAAAGACATAAAATAATCAGTGGGGAGGATTCAGAAAGAAGATAATAATAGCTTGAATCAAGAAGGGGCAATGGAAATTGAAAAAAAAAATGAATGAAAAACATGTGAAGAATGCATAGGATTGGGTATAAAGGCCAAGAAGAAGAGAATCAGAGATGTAGGCAAGGTTTCAGATTATGTGAAATGATCCTGATGACAGGACCAGAAACTTGTCTGCATGATGACAAATGATAAAGTATCATGACAAATTAAAACTCTGGTTTCCCAGATACAATGTTTTTTTCTTAGAACACTGGTCTATAACTTTTAGACTAACAAATATAATATGAACCATATATGAAATTTAAAATTTTCTAGTAACTACTTTAAAAAGAAGTAAAAATAATTTTAATACTATACTTCATTATATATATCTATACTTCATTTATCCCAATATATCTAAAATATTTCAATATGTAATCAATATAAAAAGATTCTCTTTTTAATTCTTTATTGTTATTAAGTCTTCAAAATCTGGTATTTATTTTAAACTTATAGCATGTCACAATTTGGAATAGCCACATATAGTGAGCTACCATATTGGATAGCACTTTCTGCTACTAGATACTGTAATTAATTTTTATTTCCGGACATATAGGTAATCAAAATGTGGTACATCCATTCAATGTTATACTCCTCAGCATTAAAAAGAACAGATTTCAACATGGATTAACCTCAATTGCTTTATGCAAGTGAAAAAAGACTCAAAAGCCTACAAGTTATTCTATGTGATTCTATTTACATGACAATCTGGAAAACGCCAAAATGTAAGAACCAAAACCAGATTAGTGGCTGCCTTAGACTCCAAGTATGCAAAGGATTTGACTAAATTCACAAGGGAACTTTTGGGGATGGTAGAACTATTCTATATTTCAATTATGGTGATAGTTATATGACTATGAATTTGTCAAAGCTCACAGAACTGTATACTTAAAAAGGGTGATTTACTGTACACAAATCTTATCTCAATAAATCCAATGTTTAGAATTTTTTTTACCAGAAGATAATGCTAATTATACAAGACTAAAATGTTCAAACATATGCTCTTTTATATGAACACACTAAAGAAAAATATAGTAATGAAGACATAATTTCCTACTTCCTAAATCTCTTATAATACATAATTTTTATCCTAAGTCTTACAAAGTAATACCATACAGTATGCTTTATTTTATTATCTCAACGGCACAATATAAAATTTTTGATAGCTTATTTAAAATGTATTATCCCCTTAGATTTGATACCAAAAGCACAAATAACCAAAGAAAAATTAGATACACTGGATTTCAAAATTAAAAAATTTTGTGCCTCAAAGGTCACTGTAAAGAAAGTGAAGAGACAACCGAATGAATGGGAGAGATATTTAGAAATCTGTATCTGGTAAGGGACTTGTATCTAAAATATATAAAAAAACATTTACTACTCAAGAATTTAAAAGTTCCAATTTAAACAATAAGCAAAGAATCAGATATTTCTCCGAAGAAGACATACAAATGGCCAATAAACATATGAAAAGATGCTCAAAATCTTTAGTTATCAGAGATATGCAAATCAATATGACAAGATAACTTTACATGAGTAGATACCTAGAATCAAAAAGATAATCTGGGATCCCTGGGTGGTGCAGCAGTTTAGCACCTTCCTTTGGCCCAGGGCTCCCGGTGCATGAAGCCTGCTTCTCCCTCTGCCTGTGTCTCTGCCTCTCTCTCTCTCTCGCTCTCTCTCTCTCTCTCTGTGACTATCATAAATAAATAAAAATTAAAAAAAAAAAAGATTATCTAACATGTGTTGGTGAGGATGTGGAGAAAACAGAACCCTTACACACTGCTGGTGGAAATGTACAAACAGTATAGCTGGTTTGGAAAAGAGCTGAGTGTTTTTCATAAGGTTAAACACAGGGTAACCATATGATCCAATGATTCTACTGTTAGGTATATACACAAGACAAATGAAAACATATGTCCACACAAAAACTTGTATGTTAATGTTCATAGCAGCATTATTCAAAATAGTCAAAAAGTAGAAATAAAACAAATATCCATCATCTGATAAAGAAATAGATGTGTTATATCCATATAATGGAATATTACTGTATAAAAAGGAACGAAGTACTGGTATGTACTACAATGTGGATGAACCTCAAAAACATTCTTAAATGAAAGATATCCCAAAATATCTCATATTGTATAATTCTGTATATATGAAATGTCCAAAATAGGCAAATCTATCAACAGAAAATAGAAGTTGCCTAGAGATGGAGGGGACTAGGGGAAGAAGGTTAGGATACGGTGGCTCAAGGGTACAGAATGTCTTTTTGGGGTGATGAAAATGTTCTAAAATGATCGTACTGACAGTTGCACAACTCTGAATATGTTAAAAGCCACTAAATTGTATACTTTAAAAGGGTGATTTGTATTATCTGTGAATTGTATTTCAATAACGCTATTAAAGAATATTCTTATATTGGAAGACATTTTAGTAAATACTAACAAAATAACTGAACAAATAAAAGTAGTGCCTTCACAAACATGTAAACTTTAAAGTTTTATAGTATCTTTAACATTAGGTCCAGAAAAATAGCAAAATTATTACCTTTTCTGCTGAAGATAGCTGTTGCTGTAATCCATCACATTTTTTGTTTAGCTCTTCAAAAAGAGTTTTATATTTTTCTGTTTGAGACTGCTGCAAATTAATTGTTCGCTGCTGTCTCATACAATCTTCTTCAAAGTTTTTTATTTGTGACTTTAAATTCTGAATTTCATTTTCCTATAGTTATGATATTATACATTATGTGAAAAAATGCACAAGGTTTAGTATCAAAACAAAGCAGTAAAAAAGGAGCTTCATATGATTTCAGATATTTATATTAAAAAAAAGATATTTATATTCATTTCACAAAGAAAAACAAATTATATTCCATTTTCATCTTCAAAAATGGAAGTGAGATATTTTGTGTTTAATAGCTTACATTTGTAAATCTTACACAGAAAATTCTAACTGCTAACAAGTATTTAAAATTCTTTAGCCCAGTGAAAATTCAGTATTTCAGAATAAAAGTTGAGTATTTATATATAATTTAATTCAAAATTTAACAGTAAATTATACCTCAATGAATATATTTTTTAAATAATTGAAACTGCTACTAAAATATCTTTGAATATTAGAGAATTTATTTTGAGAGGTTTTTACCTTTTTATTACATTCATATACAACATTATCCAATTCTTCCTGCATAACACGGAGTTTGGCCTTTAGAAATCTGTTCTGGGCTTCTGTGGATTTAAATAATTACATTTATTGCCTTTCACTGAATCTAAGATGCCATCAATTACAAGATAGATCATTATTTCACGAGGAATAAAATGTTCAAGATGGAGAGTTTATCAGGAGATCCTTGTTTGAGAATACTAAAGATACTAAATACCCCCACTGTAAAGATAAATGAAAAACAAATCCACCCAGTGAAAAGGAATTGTCCACATCTCAACCTGGAACTGAGTAAAGAAGGAAAAACAACAAAAACCTCTCCTGAGAATCTGAACCACAAGCTAGTACTCACGTTAAGTTTGCAGACTGAATTAGTCTTTACCAAGGTGGTCCAAAATACCTCAGTCAGAAAACTTCAAGTGATTTCAGGTTGGTAATGTCCCCAAGTGTTTGGCAGAAGCACACATAAAACCTCTCTAGCAAAACTCAACTTCAATCTCAGCCACTGTGATTATAAAATACCAGTGACTGTAATATATATCCCGATTTCACAGAAGTTAAAATGTAATCTATGTGTCATAAAAGCAAAGAATTACGCTAATGATGTACTGCTGAAGCTTTCTCCACAACCCCTAAAATCTGCCTTTGGTATTTCATCACTACCTAAAGTTCTTTATTCAACAGTATCAGTAGTAAATCTTTGATGTTTCTCTAACTATATAACAAAATAAAGTGAAAAGTGAACTTAGAACTCACTCCACAATTCATTCAAGCATTCATTCAAAAAATATACATTAAGTTTCTATAATGTTCCAGGCATAGTAGGGATAAGACAAGCTTTGCCTTCACGGATCTTATCTTGAATAAACACCTGGAGTTGCCTCTGAGAAGTCATTAGGATATATCCCAACAGAGCACAAAACATCTCCATACATACTTCCTGTTACAAAGCTCTTATTAAATGCTCCCAGTGTTACCATGGAGCTGATTAACAATGACTGGCTCTACTTCACCTAGAGCTCTCTAGCCTCAACTCTCCTTCAAGCCTCTCATGTCACTCCAGGTTAGCACAGTATAGAAGGGAAATGATGCATTTAAAAATGTGAAGTTTGCAGGAGCTCGTCTCTAAAAAGAAAGGAGAAAGAATAGTCTTACAAAGCAGTATATACTATTAAATTACTTTTTCATCTTTTCCTCTTGCCCATAACAGCCATTCAGGCAATCATCTGGAACAAGAGAAAACTCCCCAGAAGGGGGGATAGCTTAGCCAAAGATTCTGGTAAGAGAAGACAGGGAGGCAAAGTGGCAGAGAGG
Organism: Canis lupus baileyi; assembly: GCF_048164855.1. NCBI lineage: Eukaryota > Metazoa > Chordata > Mammalia > Carnivora > Canidae > Canis > Canis lupus. Next base: position 25,016,101 of record NC_132869.1, on the reverse strand, counting down.
ACATTCAGCAATAAAAAGAAAATAGCAATTTCAGGTGGTCCGTCTGTACTGGTTCTGTGTATCTAAGAGCAGGAATATTGTCCCAGGGCCATGGTGACTATGTACTGAAGAATAGTCAACATGTGATCACTGTGTCCTTGAAGGCATCTTGACAGAGACATACAGGCAACTTCCTGCTTCACTTTCCTTCTCTTCTGAAGAGTACTCCCAGAAAGCTTTGATAAGTCAGTAAAGGTAATAAATTTACAAATGAATAGCTCATTTATGACTGACTAGCATGCAGCACAATAGTCATTACGCATATGTTATGGTTTTCACAGAATCAAGAGAATTTTTTTTTTTTTTAATTTATGATAGTCACAGAGAGAGAGAGAGAGAGAGAGGCAGAGACACAGGCAGAGGGAGAAGCAGGCTCCATGCACCAGGAGCCCGATGTGGGATTTGATCCCGGGTCTCCAGGATCGCGACCTGGGCCAAAGGCAGGTGCCAAACTGCTGCGCCACCCAGGGATCCCGAATCAAGAGAATTTTAAAGATAAATCTTATGACCATCTAATACAAACTGATAAATTTTGAAATGAAGAAAATGCTATTACAGAGGGGCTAACTGGCTTGCCTGAAGTCACAATTATAGCTTAGTATTAACCATGGTCACATACACTCAATTGTCTTAGTCTTTATTTACAAAAGCATAAGTGGCTTCTCATAAATTCAACAGTTCTAGAAATATTACTGGTAACTAAATTTTGTTTTTAGATGATCTAAACTTAGTATTATTTTTCAAAGTGATATGCAGAGAATGAATTTATAAGAAAGAAAATTACATTCATTAGAAAATTAATGATTATTTCAACTGATGCCACATCAATAATTCATTTTTTTAATTTGCACTAAGTAGAATACAGTATTCATAAATGAAAGGAATTCAAAGAAATATTGGGTTTTATTTTATTTTTTTTTAGATTTTATTTACTCATGAGAGACACAGAGAGAAGCAGAGACATAGGCAGAGGGAGAAGCAGGCTCCCTGTGGGGATCCTGATGTGGGACTTGATCCCAGGACTCCAGGATCACAACCTGAGCCAAAGGCAGACACTCCACCGCTGAGCCACCCAAGCACCAAATATTTGGTTTTAAAAGTTATTTTAATGTGGGGTATCTGGGTGCCTCAGTCAGTTAAGAATCCAACTCTTGATTTAGTTGTGAGGTGGAGCCCTGCATCGGCCCTGCTTAAGATTCTCTCTCTCTCTCTCCCCTTGCCCCAAACTCCCCACCCAAAAATGATAAGCTATGGGGCATTTTAACCTTAGTTTCTTGAAAAGTGGTCAATGAAACCAATACCATATAGTCTTCTTTTTTTAAGATTTATTTATTTATTTGAGGGTGGTGGGGGTGAGAAGAGGCAAAGGGAGAGGAAGACAACCTCAAGCAGACTCCCTGATGAGTGGAGAGCCTGACATGGGGCTCAATCCCACAAACCTGAGATCATGACCTGAGAAGAAATCAAGAGTCAGATGCTTAACCAACTGAGATACCCAGGTGCCCCCCATATAATCTTTTACTCTTTATAACAGAAAATATCAAATATACATAGAAGTAGAGAGATGAGGTCAATGAGAAACGACTTCCCATCACCCATTTTCAACAATTACTGACTCATTACCCTTTTTATCTATAATTCCACTCACTACTCCTACCATGTCCCACTAGATGATTTTGAAACAAACACAAGATATCACAATACATTTTTTAAATACAAGAAAAATAGTTCCCAAATATCTTTTTCTATGTAACGGTGATACAAGGATAAAAATAAAAGAAAACTTACCTGTTCCAATGTCGTTACTAATGCCACAAAAAATATCATCATCTATATAATCAGGTATGCCTTCTTCCTCCAGTTGCCCTTCAATTTTGCTAATTGTTTTTGCAAGAGAAAAGTCTGAGAAATCTTCCGGAATAGCAACATCATTGGCAACATGTACATCAGGGTATTTCAATTTTATACTATAAATAAATGAATAAATAAACATACACACATATATATACACACTCATATATACAATGTTAATATGCAAAGGAGATATGACTTTTATTCAAATAACAAAGATCAAAATTATATTAATTTTAAATTTATGATGAAATCTACAATTGATACTTCCAAGGATGATATTATAAAAAAACAATTAGTTGACTTTCAATTTTTATGAATCACACAGCTTCAGAGCTAGAGAAGGCTTTTACGAGGCCAGTTCATCTAGACATTGCCTCCAAACAAGTAAACATAAAAACTAGGAGGGCTGTGCCTCCCAGATCAAATCCATTCTGTGGCTTTTAAACTACATGCTGCTGAGGAAGAACTGTATAAAGTGATATTGCTTATAGCCCTAATTCTGTAAACAAAGAATACCTCTATAGAAAAAATCAGAATGAACAATTATTAGATCAATCAAAATCAACTTTTTTTCCATCTAAAGAAACATATACTCGCCAGAATCAAAGTCAATAAAAAAATGAGATTTGATTTTCTTAACAAGGGAAGAAATATGAAATAAAAATCACTAGTAAAGGCATTAAGGAATGGGCCAGCTCTAACCCATCAAGTTTATGGTTCTGAAAGCCTTATTTTTAACGTTTTACTTAAAGCCTAACTTACTTTTTAACAAACAAGCAAAACCTTCAGAATTCTATTTAGAAAAATAAACTTTTCTTTAAAAAGTAATGCTGACGTCTGAAAATAAGATAACCAGTAATGTTATGTATGCAGTATATGTTCTCTTTTCTTCTATCAATCTATTTTAGATTTATTGTCTCTTCATTATCCCCTCTATTTTTCCTTTTATTCCAAAAGCAAAAAAGTTATTTAGCCAATTAAAAGACACTAACATTAAGAAATATTTTTCCAGGATTATAATGCAACGATCAGTCTGAGTAAGTAAGACATTTAATAAAAAGAAGCTGGTTGGTATAATCCATTGCAGGAGTGACTTTCCTTCTCTAGGTCTCCTATCCTAGAGAGCCTCTTCAGTCCCCTTTTTCAAGCTTAAAATACTAACAGTCTTGAATTCTTTTTCACCAAAAGCAATAGAATGCAAATTATAGTGATCCTACAGTCTTAGAGCACACCAAATCACTCTGTATGTCAATATATATACAATAATGTATAGTTCTATTAAATGCTCAAAAAAGTAGACGAGCCTTAGTTCTAAGAAAATATCTCAATTAACAAAAATTTGAAATGTGGTGATTTTGCTTAAGAGAACATAATATGGGGATGCCCGGGTGGCTCAGTGGTCAAGCGTCTGCCTTCAGCCCAGGGTGTGATCCTGGAGTCCCGGGATCAAGTCCCACATTGGGCTCCCTGCATGGAGCCTGCTTTTCCCTCTGCGTATGCCTCTGTGTCTCTCATGAATAAATGAATAAAATCTTTATAAAATAAAAGAGAGAACATAAAATGCTTAGTAACTGCTGCAAGACATTTCTGAGCAGAACATGTTTTAAAATTATTGAATGTAGATAAGATATATACAATGTAAGGTATAAAAAGATCTGGAGAAACAGCTTTATAATTAAAACGATGAAAAAGAAAAAAATAATTAAAATGATGGTACTGTCAATCATAAGACTAAAAAAGGAAAGTAATACTGTTAAAACTGTACCTTGAATTTGCTCTCCTTCCTTTATTTGCAGAGTGTCGTTTGTTTTGAATCTTATTTACTGCATCAACATTTTTGGTCTTTGGCTACATCAAAAGAATTTAATTATTGATTGGTTAGATTCTAATCATTTGCCATAGAACGCAATTTTGTAATACACAGAATTCTATTGAATTAATCAATTTGTATTTTAAAGAATTCCAGATTGTATAGCTATAAAATATAGGTATTATTATCACCAACAGATTCAAAGATAAGGCAAATTAGCCCCTAAAATTCAAAGATATTCAGCTAGCTCCTAGAACATTAAACTTAATGTTCTGACTCCTAGAATTCAGTTCACTTCACTGATTATTCCCCAGACTGGCCTTCACATATACTGTTCCCTTGGCCTAAATCCCAGTGGGTGGAGAACTTGTAGACCCCAATTTGCCCAGCACCTGCAATAGTGATCTATACACTGCAAATATTTAAATGAATTAATAAACCCTTCAAATTACCTTCTTTATATATAGATACTTTTCTTTTTTGGGTGGTAGATCTAGTGAATTGGGGCTTCAGAAAGAAAATTAAAAATGCTTAGATTACAAATTCATTTTACTTAGAATTTTTTCCAATAGTCAGTGAAATTATGAAACAAAAGAGGATTCAACTTATTTTATGAACAACATTTCATGAAGGCATCTGTTCTAAGAATCAAGGCTTATATTCTATTTCTATAGTCATACTCCTGTTTTGTTCTAATAAGTCTAAAATAACATAAATTCTGAAGAAAGTAATCACATTTACAGAAAGTTTGATTTCATACCTTAGTTTCTGAATGTAGATGAACTATCCCTTCAGACAACAGACCGCTACAGACCAAAAGTAAACATTATACATTAATAGATGATACTAAGCTGAGACACAATAAAATCCAACAGTAATTATATCTGAAAGGGAAAATAGACAACTATCAAGTAAACTTTGCTATAATTCTAGTTATGCACATGTTTATTTATTTTGGTAAGTGTCACAAACAAGAAAAGTTCTTTGGTTCAGTAATTCACCTTTGAGAAAATACACTATAATACCCACATCTCTAATAAAGTATATCACAAATTTTAACAAATGAAAATCATAAGGAGTACTGGTTACACACAGGGATTACTGATTTTACAAAATGATTCACCACAAGGCTTTTTAAGTGTGAGCCCACCCACAGTTATCCTTTGTTAATGTATTTAAATACTTGGTCAGTGTCTGTTTTCCCCATTATACTGTGAACTCCATGAGGGTAGGAATCATGTCTGCTTTGTTCACTGCTCTACACCTATAACTTGGCAAAGTACCTAGCATATGAGCTCTTAAACTGTCACTGAATAAGCATGTTAAATGCATGAGTAAATATATCTAAAGTACAACTCATTTTTATGCACAGTTTTCAAAATCTGTTTTTATTTAAAACAGGGAGTGTTTATGGGGTCTGTACTTTATGGCCCATGGGCTGAATCCACCCACATCCATTCATTTACACATTATCCATGGCTGTTTTCACACAACAGTAAAGTTGAGTAGTTATGACAAAGACTGTAAAGCCCACAAATACAAAAATATTTATTATCTGCCTCTTTATAGGAAGAGTTCGCCTACCCCTGATCAATGGTCTAGATCAGCCCCATTACATGTATTAATACTTCTTAAAACCTACCATGTTACTATTTATTGTTGCTATTAAAAAACAAACCAAAACAAGAACTCTATCATAACCCCTGAGAACTCATAACCATAATAAGGACACAAAAACAAAATTACTTTCCATCAGATGCCACCTACTCGACTAGTCATATATGTTATTTCAATATTAAATGCAAAAATATACTTAGATAATATCATATACAACCTCTTAAAGAACTAGCAACAGCTCTGGAAAGAAAAAAGGAAGCTTTCAAAATACCTTAAAATTACAGGGACTAAAGAATCATTCTCATATACAACATTAAAATGTTACCAAGTTTTATACAAATTTTAAGTGTCCTCTTTAATGGCTTTTTTATCAAATTAATATTTGCCATCTCCTTACATTTTCTGCATCTCCCACCTCCCCTCCCACTGACACACATATGTATCAGCCAAGAAACGTTTACAAGTTATTGGTCTCCTTCAGGTTTAGCAGAGTGACATTATTTTGGTAGTATTTTGACAAAAAAATGAACTAAAATATAATAGCCTAGTTATTTTTGTTACACTTCTCCATGAAAGGTTTGTATGTAAGACTGAAACGATTAGTGTGGTAAACCCAGCTTCCAGGAGACTGAAGGATATTTCTTAAACGAAATTCTGGTTTCCCGACCATATTGTTTGGCAGAGAAACCTTGAATGTTGAAGACCTATTACATACTGCCTGACGACCAGCATTTAGGTGAATGATGGTTCCAAGCTAAAATGGATCGTCTCTTTACAGAATTATCTCCCTTCTTTAGCAATTTGCAACTAATAGTCAAGCAGCATGTTTTACCTGGTAAAAGCCATTTGTTCAAACAGTAGTTTAAAAAAAAAAAAAAGCCACCTGGTCAAGGTAAACACAGGTGTCATCACCACTTTGCACTTAAGGAAAATTCAGCGCAAGGAAACCAACAAATTTATTTTTATGCTTGTGAAGTCAGTCTCTCACTCGAATCAACAGAAACTAGGGATTAGCTGTTGTTCCCATCATTCTAGTCTTTCAGTTTACTTGATAAAAGTTGTGCCTAATCTTTGTAATCCAAATTTTGGAATTTTGATAACTGCTAAACATCATTTCCCATAAAATATCAGAAAATACTACAGATAATAAGGATAAGGGGCAGCCCAGGTGGCTCAGCGGTTTAGTGCCACCTTCAGCTCAGGGCCTGATCCTGGAGACCCAGGATCAAGTCCCACATCGGGCTCCCAGCAAGGAGCCTGCTTCTCCCTCTGCCTGTGTCTCTGCCTCTCTCTCTGTGTCTCTCATGAATAAATAAATAAAATATTTTTTAAAAAATAAGGATAAGTATTTTCATGTGTGTATATCAAAAAATGATTAAAAGTTTTAAATATACTTTTTAGGTACACAGTTGTATATATTTTAAAAGATTTATTCATTTTGAGAGAGACAGAGAGCAAGTGAGCGAGCGAGCAAGCACGTGGTGACTGGGCTGAGGGAGAGAATCTTTCAAGCAGATTCCCTGCTGAGCAAGGAGCCTGACATGAGGCTCAATCCCATAACCTATGAGATTATGACAGCAGAAACCAAGAGTTGGACACTCAACCAAATGAGCCACCCAGGAGCCTCTACAGTTCTATAAATTTTAGCAGATTCTATTGCCATGTAACCACAACAACCAAGATAAAGAATATTTCCATCGTCCCCAAAAGTTCCCTTATACCCTTTGTAGTTAATTCCCTCCCCTCCACTGCACACAACCACTAATCAGATTCTGTCCCTATAACTTTACCTTTCCAATAATGTTAAATAAATAGAACATGGGGAGGGGAGACAAACCATAAAACAGACTTAACTCTAGAAAACAAACTGATGATTACTGGAGAGGAATTAGGCAGGGGGATGAGCTAAATGGGTTATGGGTATTAAGGAAGGTACTTGTGATGAGGATTGAGTGTTGTACAGAAGTGATGAATCATTAAATTCTACACCTGAAATTAATATTACACTGTATGTTAACTGGAATTCAAATAAACTCAAGAAAATGGAATCATACAGTATACTAATACGCTTTAATTTGGCTTCTTTCACTTAGCTTCCATGTTGTTGCCGCATCGATAGTTCCTTGCCTTTTACTGCCAGTACTATTCCATTGCATGGATATACCATAATCCGCTTATCCTATCTGTTCACCACTTGATATTTGAGTTGTTCCCAGTTTTTGGCAGTTATGAATAAAAGTGCTATAAATATCTGCATACAGGTTTTCATTTGGCCACATGTCTTCATTTCTATTGGGTAAATAGCTAAAGGGGAATTGCTGGATCATATGCAGTATTTTCGAGTAAATGAATAATGTCCCAATATTTCAAGTACAAGCCACTGTTGCTTAAGTAACACATTTCTTTTTTGTTTCTAAGCCCTCTAAGGTATTTAAACATTATACCCTGTTAGGGCCCTGCTGCTCTCATAGCCTGCTTCTTCATCTTAGAAGACTGGGAGGATCTATAGCTGTTTTGAGATTTAAACAGAAACAGTTTTAGTCTACCACTCAAAGGTTCTTAGCCTGTATAACACCCCCAAAACTAGTGGATTTCAGATCTATTTGATTCCAGTCAGTTCCATATGCCATTACCACATCCACATTTTCTTCCAAGACTATTTCTTTATACTGAACACCTCACCCTCCTTCCACCTCCCCCCAACTTTAAAAATGGCTTACTTTGAGGTTGTCAGGCTTCTATGGGGAAACTATACCTTTAGTTAGAGCTTTGCCCTAACACATTTCATCCAATTGGAAAGTTTCACTAGGTGCCATTCAAAATGATCCTTGCCCAGAAGAAACTTAATCCATTATAAAGTTTTATCAAATAGTATGAAGACCACATCTTTAGTCTGATCTTTGCATCAAGGCTGAGCTTTGAAAGGCTTTTGTTCCTCAAAGATTCTCTTAATTTTATCTCATATTTTTTTTGGTCTAAAAGCAGCTAACCCTACAAAGCTAACCCTAACTGTAATCAAGACAGTGTGGTACTGCCATAAGAACAGATCTGTAGATCGATGGAATAGAAATGAGAGTCCAAAAATAAAGCCATGTGTCTCTGGTCAGCTGATTTTTGACAAAACTGCCAAACCTCTCCCCCCAGAGCACAAGTTCATTTGACACCTGTTCTGGCTTCCAATTTACCAAAGGTGGCAGTTTTACTAAATCCATTGCGACTATATTAATAGTACTTCTCTATCTTTCCAGCCTCCAGGATTAGTTTCCTTGCTACCACTTAACTATGAAGCTAAGCAACACTTTCCAAGTTTTTGTCATAGGACACCTGATTCTCAATACCAATTGCTCTATTAGTTAGGATAAGCTAGGGCATTAACCACAAAATTTCAGTGGCTAAACACAAGGTAGCAATAGAGAAGGACAGAAGGCCCTTTTCCCCCATATGTTCCACATAGTTACCCAGAGACCAGGTGGGAGGTTTCATCAACTGGATTGTCACTGGTAATGGCAGAGAGCCAATTGGAGTTCAAAAAAGAGCTCATATCTGTTGGCTTGGAAGAGAATAATTTGATTTCTGCTTATAGCAAGAGACTTAGAACACTGGGTGATCACCGATGCCTCTGCTATAAGATTTTACAGTTTTATTCATACAGATCTTTTATGTTTCCTGTTAAGTTTATTCCTAAATACTTTTGGTTCCCTGTTTTGTTTTGTTTTTTTTTGTTTTTTGTTTTTTTTTGACATACCTGAAGTGCACGTGAAACTCAAGGAAGAAAGATCTAATATATTGTATTGCATTTTTACTAATTTATTTTTATCTAACTTACATATGCAATTTTAAAAGGTAGTATAAAATGTAAGAACAGGCTCAGAAATCTTACCAACTGTGGTTTGCATCTCAGTGAAATCACATATTATCTATATATCCTTGGGCAAGCTACTGAACTTTGCTAAGCTCCAATTTCCTTATTTTTAAAATGAAGACATAATATTTATTTCAAAATAATACTTTGAGAACTAAATGACATAAAGTAGGTAAAGGGTTTACATTGTGTCTGGCTGGTATAAGCCCCGATTTTGGGATGTCTGGGTGGCTCCGGGGTTGAACATCTGCTCTGGCTTAGGGTGTGGTCCCAGAGTTCCGGGATCAAGTCCCACATCAGGCTCCCTGATTGGAGCCTGCTTCTCCCTCTGCCTGTGTCTCTGCCTCTCTCTCTGTGTCTCTCTCATGAATAAATAGATAAAAATCTTAAAAAAAAAAAAAAAGCCCCGATTTTATGAGTAAATATTATTCTTCAAATTATAGATTTCCAATACTTACATGCAAAAAGATTTTTAATAAAAGATCTACATATATCATCAAAAAAATGATGTTTGAGAATTTAAGTTACTTACCTTAAGCTGTAATCCTCTTCCTTTTCATATGATTTAATTTGTGTTGAAACCGGCCTTGATTGTACTTCTTGCTGATCTCTCTAGTTAAATGAGTAAAGTTTATATATATATATATATATATATATATATATATATATATATATATATATATATATATAATCTTATTCCAAATCTAACAAATAATAATGAATCTGTATAAGGCATTAAAACAAATTATTGCCTATTCTTCACTACTATCCCCAAGGGGGATGGGAGAATTTAAAAGAAAAATGTATAGAGTAAAAATTGAAAAAAGTCTGAAATCAGCTATTTTACTGGTCTAAGGAATACTAATATATCCTATCAATAAATAATGGGAATGTTAATGCTTAAGAAGCTGCTTAAAGTAGGAATAACCAATTTGATAGCCAGAATGGGGCAAAATAGGCTTACATTATCTAGTGATATAACTTCACTACATTTTTTTCTAACTATAAATCTTACTAGTCTAGCCCTAAGAATTTGAATTACGTTCAAATGCAGAAGAAACAAATCATCATCTGAGTATGAGTAATGATTATCTTTTATTCAACTTTTATCCTGAGCCTGTTTTATTTCTGAATTACCAGCATTCATTCTATATCTACTCTCAAATATTAAAGTACTGGGAAAGATTATTAAATATTAATGTTCTTAATAATTATATGATTGGAACATCTAAATGGAAAAAGCTTTTTCAGTGGCTTTTAGGAAATGTGTGCCTATCAAAAACATATACATGCATATAAACATATACCTATTCATATATTCATGTTTAATCTGTGATAATTCATTGAGCTACAAAATTATGCTTTGGGCACTTAAGAAAGTTAAAAAAACAAGCACTCACGTGAAATTAATAATAACTGCATATTCACTTACTATTACTTCCTCAGCCTGTCGAACCAAATCAGCCGTTTTTGCCTGTAATTCTGCATTTAAACGCCTAAAAAGCCAAAAATAATTTAACGTTTCGGAAATACTGAAGATTCTAACAAAAATAAAATTAAATTTCAGTAACTACACTTTAGCCAATGAAGAAATGTCAAAACATACACATTTTTACTCTAAAATTACCATTACTATTGGAACACTTACCCCCAACTTTTCATGATTCCTCATCTTTTGTGGTAGAAATTCAAACAATAACTCCTGGCCTCTCTCAAGGTGTAATGACTTATTTGGGTAGGATAAATTGGGTGGGTTCAACTCAGTTCCAATCTCCATCTTCTTGGAATCAATTCCAAATGGGGGCAGGAGTGGGGCAGGGGAGGGGAGAGGCCTGCTTTGGTCTGGGGTGTTGCTGCAACCAGGGAGATAAATCTGGGGTTTAGTGAGTAGGCCTAATATGGCTCACATCTTAGCTCCACACTTCAGTATCAGCTTCAGAAACAAAGGTGCTTGTTTTGACCTCTACCTGCCACTCCTTTCCCCCACCTTCAATCTATTTGGAATCTAGCAAAGAATAGGAATATTATTTGGCCTCAGTTAGAATGGAAGAATGGCAATATCACTGAAGGAAACCATTTTTAAAGACAAAATGCTCATAATCCTACCACCATCATCCAATTGTTTCTATTTTTCATATTCCCTTCTAAGTTTCACTTATATACACAATTATATAGTTCCCCCATAAATATATAAAAGGAATATGTTTAACTCTACATAATCTTTATAATTCATGCCTTAAATGGCTACACAATATTGTAATGAGTTGCACTTAACATGATATACTGAACTGTTCCTACTATTAAAGTCCCTTTTTCACTTTTAAAGGTTAACACTACAATAAACAGCTTCAAAAGAATATAACTTTAAAATTTTATTTTATTCATAGCTCACATTTCCAGATCATCTAGGCTCTTATGAAGGGAATATGTTGAGCAATTTTTAAAATGAGATATCTTTTTTGTCTTAGATATGTGATTCAGAATAAAGATCACCAACAATCCCCACTTCCAGAAAAAAAAAAAATAGTACTCTATCTCTTCTTAAAACAGTCTAATGTTTTAAGAAATATTTTTATATCTTAGGATAAGTTAATCAAAAGAAAAATATCTAATAAAGACTTAGAGTTATATTTAAGATACCATTATTTGATTTCTCATATTTCCTTAACAAGAATCCTGAGAGCTTAAATAGAAGCTTCTGGTCAATATAGTGTTCTGAGATGACTCAGAGCTCTATTCTGCTCCAAACCAATGGACATGTTGGATAAAAAGCAATGAAGGAAATATTGCTAAGCTCCAACTCAGGCAAGGGAAATACCCTGGCACTAAAAATAAAGCAGCAACTCAAAGTGAGAGCAGTAAACAGGAACAGAAGCCAAAACAGTCTAACAGCTAAAAATTGATGCATGTGTGGGAGTCACCAAGGGCTACACCTGTGAAACAGACTACAAAAACACTACCCATAACCTTAGATGAACAGAAATGAAACTGGAGCCATGGGTGGAAAAAATTCTCTTGTGAGTAATCATAGCAAATTCATCTTACCCAGATGGTACAGGGACCATATGCCAAATTTTACTATAGAAAGCTGCACCAAAAAAAAAAAAAGAAAAAGAAAGAAAGAAAGAAAGAAAGAAAGAAAGAAAGAAAGAAAGATGCACCAAAACCAGTGAAAACTGATAAGCTAGGAAAAGTAAACATGAAGTCAACCTAGAAGGACATTTACTTATCTAGAATATATGAAACTCTCTCAGAAAGCAAACCTTGCTAAAAATGACTTCACCAACATAACAAAGTGCATCAAGAAAAAAATTGCCAAGACAATCAGCAGACATGACACAATTTCTATCATAACTAGATTATCTGAATCTAAAATCTATTTTAAAAAGATTTTTAAATCAGCATTTTTCATTTGCCCACTACCCCGAAAGCAGGAATAGAAACCGTTAGGCAAGAACAAGTATTTATTACAAAAGAACACTGAATTTAGAAAAGAACCAAATAGAAATTACATAAATGAAAAACACAGACATTGCACTTAAAAACTCAAACTCAATGGCTACACTGAACAATAGAATGAATTGAAGAGGAAGTGAATGAGAAAACAGATATGAGAAAATTCACCTACAAGGAAATACAGAGAAACAAAAAGATAAAAATACAAAAGAGAGGCTCACATACATTGAAAGACTGTAGGACAAAGACAGAGGTCTATTTACCTAATAGAAATTGCAGAAGGAAATCCCAGGGAAGGACAAAACGTCAATATTTGAATACTGAGAATTTTCCAGAATTGAAAAAAGACATGGATCTCAATTAGAATTAAGAAAACAGGGGTGCCTGGCTGGCTCAGTTGGTAGAACATGTGATTATTGAAATCGGGGCTGTGGGTTTGAGCCCCACATTGGGTGTAGAGATTACTTAAAATCTTAAAAAACAGAAAAAAAAAAAAAGCCCACACCTGTATACATCATAATAAAATTGCAGAACTTTAGAGACAAAAATAACATTTAGATTACCAAGGATTATTTGAACAGAACCAAGAAAAATAGACTACTAGCATGATGCTCTAAAAAGCTAAGATGGCTTTTCAACATTCTAGATTCCAATGGACAATGAAGTGTTATCTTTAATGGATTGAAGAGGAAGAAAACGGACCACTTAGAATTCTATATGCTGCTAAATTGTCATCGAAGAATAAATGTAACAAAATATTCAGAAAAGATGAGACTCAGAAATATGAAGTGGGGCAGCCCCGGTGGCGCAGCGGTTTAGCGCCGCCTGCAGCCCAGGGCGTGATCCTGGAGACCCTGGATCGAGTCCCACGTCAGACTTTCTGCATGGAGCCTGCTTCTCCCTCTGCCTGTGTCTCTGCCTCTCTCTCTCTCTCAATCTCTCTCTCTCTCTCTCTGTGTGTGTCTCTATGAATAAATAAATAAAACCTTTGAAAAAAAAAAAGAAATAATGAAGGCTCTACACTTCAGGAAGTAGGAAGCTGACTCTTAAAAAGAAAATTATGATAAGAAAAAACATTAGGAATCATAATGATAAATCTAAATTAGTACAGAATATAAAAATAACATCAATGATAACCTGAAGAGTAGGAGTATTCAAAACAAAGAGGAAGTAAAGTATTATCTAACTTAATGGATGGAAAAACCAAGTTAAAGCACTTTAAGGTTAGGCACCTGCCTTCGGCTCAGGTCATGATCCTGGGATCAAGTCCCCTATCAGGCTCCCAGAGAGGCACCAACTTCTCTTCCTGCCTATGCCTCTGCCTCTCCTCTTCTGGGCCTCTCATGAATAAATAAATACATCTTTTTTAAAAACCAAACAAAACTTTAAAGCATTTTAAGGTCTTCCCAAACCAGAAAAATAAAGACATAACAAAAATTCCTTCAATCCAACAGAAGACAAAAGAACAAAGAAAAGGGATAGTAAATAGAAAATACAAAAAATAAGATGGCTCAAACAACTTCAAATTAGTAAGCCCATTAATGTAAATAAACTCACTCATCAGAAGGCAGAAATGATTAGGCAGTATATAAAAATAATGTTTTTAAACTAAAGGACATAAAAAGCTTGAAAATAAATAAAAATAGCACTGAATAATAATGAAAAGAATTCATCTAGAAGATTTAAGTAAATCAAATAATATAGCATCCAAGCAAAAATGGACATAATTATGAGAAGAACTATAGTTCATTTTAATACACATCTAACAGGAACCAACAGAAGTAGCAGGGAGAAAAAATAGTGGGGATACTGATGTTATGGACAGCCAAATTAATTAGCTTAAACTAAGAGATTAGTCAACAAATAGTAAATATCCTATCAAAGAATACCTGAACATTTACAAAAATTGAGTATGTACCTGCTCACAAATTTAGTTTTTAAAAAAATAATATATAATTCTCTAACTATAGTACAATTAAAAATAAATTTTAGGGCAGCCCTGGTGGCTTAGCAGTTTAGGGCCTGCCCTCAGCCCACTGCGTGATCCTGGGATCGAGTTCCACGTTGGGCTCCCTGCATGGAGCCTGCTTCTCCCTCTGCCTGTGTCTCTGCCTCTCTCTCTCTCTCTCTCTCTCTCTCTCCCCCTGTATCTCCATGAATAAATAAATACAATCTTTAAAAAGTAAAATTTTAAAAATTTTAAAAATTAAAATAAATTTTAACAAAAATAAAACAAGCAAACACCCTATATTTTTGGGAACTCCTAAATAACCACTAAAAAAATCACAAAATATTTAAAACTAAATAATCACAAAAGAAATACATGTCAAAACAGTTCCTGAAATAAGCTGTAGAGAGAAATCTAGAAAAATTAAATGTAGTTATTAAAAAGAAAAAACTAAAAAACAAGTAAAATTTAAAAAGTAAGCTAAATATAAACTAAAAAGTTAAAAAATAAATAAATAAATCCACCACAATCAGAAGAGCTAGAATAAAGACCAATGAAATAAAAAAATAACATGGATTAGCAACAAAATCAAAAGCTAGTTCTCTGAAAAGACCAATAAAACAGAAAAACCTCCCAGCAAGATTGATAAAAAGACAAACACACATACACACAATGGAATATTATTCAGCCATAAACCAAGAATGAAATCTTGCCATTTGCATGGATGGAACTAGTCAGTATTTTGCTAAGCAAAGTAAGTCAAGAGAAAGACAAATACCACATTTCACTCATGTGGAATTTAAGAAACAAAACAAATAAGCAAAGGAGGAAAAGAAAGGGGAGGGATAAACCAAGAAACAGATTCTTAATTACAGAGAACTGATGGTTACCAGAGAGGAGGTGGGTGGGGGATGGGTTAAGTAGGGTGATGGGGATTAAGGATGGCACTGTTGTGATGAGCAATGGGGAATGTATGGAAGAGCTGAATCACTCTATTGTACACCTGAAATGAATATAACACTATGCTAACTAACTATACTGGAATTTTAAAACATAATTAACTATTAAAATAAAAAAATACACATATTAGAGTATATTTATACTATTACTTTTTTTTTTTTAAAGATTTTATTTATTTATGCATGAGAGACAGAGAGAGAGAGAGAGAGAGAGAGGCAGAGACACAGGCAGAGGGAGAAGCAGGTTCCATGCAGGGAGCCCAACGTGGGACTTGATCCTGTGACCCCAGGATCACACCCCGGGCTGAAGGCAGGCTCCAAACCACTAGCCACCCAGGAATCCCAATGCTATTACTTTTTAAAACACACATGAAGTGGAAACTTTTCTAGAAAACCATCAAATAACCAAAATTTATTCTGGAAGCACTTGTACATCTAAATAAATGAATAATCATCAATGAAACTGAATTGATAGGCAAAAAGATTACATAAAAAGGTATATCATACTCAATTTCACAATTTTAACCAAAGGATAGATGATCTCTGATTACAAAAAGGCTCTCAAGAACAGGAAAAAACATAAGGAAAACTACTCAGTTATTTCGTGTGGCTAGGATAATACTGATATTGAATCAGAAAGGAAAAGAACTAGAAAGAAGTATAAGAGTTTAGTTCAAAGATGCAAAAAATCTACATAAAGTTATAGCGATCAAATCCAGCAGTCTTCAGAGGAAAATAAAAAATATGCTTGGTAGTTCAGTATGTTAAAACATTAAATGCGTGTGTGTGTGCAAGCATTTAGGACAGGACATTTAATCACCTCAATTGGGGAAAAAAAAGTTTTGAAAAGATTTAACATTCATTCAAAATAGGAACTAAAGGAAGCAATGTCCTTTAACCTGATTAAAAGAATCTAGCAAAGCCACATCAAATTTCAAATACAGTGATAAATTAAGTGGGCTCCTTAAAATCATAACCAAGATAAGGATGCCCACCACCACTTTTTCTATTTCACACTGTAATGGAGGTTCTAACCAAATTGAGAAAAAAAGATGCGTGGGAAACTGTGAAGAGACAACACTATCATAATTTGCATATGATATAACTGTCATTATAAAAAATGCAAGGTGGGGCACCTCGCTGGCTCAGTTGATGGAGCATATAACTCTTGGGGCACCTGAGTGGCTCAGTCAGTTGAGTGTCTGACTCTTGATCTCAGCTCAAATTTTGATTTCAGGGTCCTGAGTTCAAGCCCCAAGTTAGATTCCACATTTAAGGAAAAAAAAAAAAAAAAAAGCCATTCATTACAGCCACAAAAACCGTAAGACACTTTGAAACAGATTATGTATGTGAGAGCTTAACGTGGTAATAGAAGATATTAAAGGAAACAAAAAACAAAAAACAAAAAACCCCACCCCTGTGTAAATGGAAATGTATCATATTAATGGCAGGAAAGATTCAATAGCATAAAGATGCCAGGGCTATGCAAAATAATCTATAAATCCAATGTAATTGGCATTTATGGGCATGGGGTGTGGGGAGAGATAAGACTTGCCCTACCAGCTATCAAGATCATTAAAACAGATGTGACGTAATCTTACTGTTGAGTTTTCTGGCTTTATAACATAGGCACAAAATGTAAAAATCTACTGACTTGAGCCACCAGAATATTCTGTAGTCTATCCTCTCAGACAGTGATTATTTCCTCCAAATATTCAACAGGAGCTGATTATAGAAGATTTTGCATTGGGATCCCCATGAAGTGCTGTGTTCTGCTGATTGAAAACATCCCAAATATGCTTAATATCAAGAATATGTGGCATAATACTGTTATTAACTCATATTCTTCTCTACAAGAATGGTCTTTTTCCTTTTCTGCACGGCACAGAGATAATCTAGCACAGAAGTAATTTATAGCTTCAGGCTGAGCCTGGGAGCTACTCTATTTGGATATGCCTCAGAGCTGCACACCTGAGTAAAAAACAGAACGAGGGGATCCCTGGGTGGCTAAGCGGTTTGGTGCCTGCCCTGGCTCAGGGTGTGATCCTGGAGACCCGGGATGGAGTCCCACATCAGGTTCCCTGCATGGAGCCTGCTTCTCCCTCTGCCTGTGTCTCTGCCTCTCTCTGTCTCCCATGAATAAATAAAATCTTAAAAAAAAAAAAAAAAAAAAAAAAAACAGAACGAGTAACTGGCCACATTTGCCACAAATTGACTTCTGCTGAAATAGAATAGCTCTTAAGACTTTTTATTTATTCATGAGAGACACACACACACACACACAGGCAGAAGACACAGGCAGAGGGAGAAGCAGGCTCCATGCAGGGAGCCCGATGTGGGACTTGATCCAAGGACTCCAGGATCACGCCCTGGGCTGAAGGTGGTGCTAAACCGCTGAGCCACTGAGAAGTCCCTCCTATAGACATCTTTAAGATTTCAAGCAAGACCATTACAACACATCAGTGCCAGGTGCAAAACAGACCCTTAATTAAGTAACTATATTATCCTAATCAATGCAGGTATTTGGTGCTATCTGTATATGGTAATGAAAATAACCATTTGGGGTTGAGCACAGCTGATTCAGACCTGTGCAAGATCAGTTGCTTAGGTACAGTCTTGAACTGGATTAATAGGCCCATTTCATTAAACAGAGGAGAATGCTATGGCAAATTAAATAAACCGTCTAGTTCATCAGAAGATAGTACAGTTCTATTTTAACTTTAAGTATGCTTTAATTTTATAAAACAAGATAAAAACAGAAAAGCAAACCATAAAAGACTCTTATATTGAGAGAACAAACTGAGGGCTGCTGGAAGGGAGGAGGGGGAGGGGAGTACCAGGTAGGTGGGTGATGGACGTTAGGAGGGTGCTTGTTGGGATGAGCATTGGGTGTTGTATGTAAGTGATGAATCACTAAAATCTACTCCTGAAACCAATACTACACAATATGTTAACTAACTTGAATTTAAAAAAAAAAAAAAAAGGAAAGGTGCCTTGGTGGCTCAGTTGGTTGGATGTCTGCCTTTGTCTCCTGTCATCATCCTAAGGTCCTGGGATAGAGCTCGGCTCAGGCTCTCAACTCAGGCTCTCTCTCTGCTCAGGCTCTCCCTGCTTCTCCCTCTTCCTCTGTGCGCCCTCTTGCACTGTCTCAAATAAGTAAATGAAACCCTTTTCAAAAAGAATAAATAAACTAGTCAGAGAATCTGAATACAAATCATATGGTAACTCTATGTTTAACCATCTGAAGCAGTGCTATAATGTTTCCCGAACTTTAAATTAGGTAAATGATAAAGAAAATGAGTTGTTAAAATATAATTTTGTACGGGCATATGCGATGACCAGAGACCTGGTCTCTGACTTTAAAGGATTTACTGACCAGTGGAGGAAACAGACAAAGAGAGTCACTGGGAAGCTTAACATAATCAGGAACACCAGGTTAGCTGTCCAGGTGTAAGGCATGTGTGTGACTGCCCTCAAGGGAAGAGCTCTGAGTAACTTAAAGGCCAGGGAGGCTGGAGACTGGTAGGCAAAAAAAAAAAAAAAAAAAGGGAGAGCACTAAGTCAAACAAGGGACAGAAGCTAGATGTGACAGTTTCTAAAGTAGACCTGGCAACCACTGCAACGTTCGAGGCAAGGGACTGACAGGATCAAATTAAATGATTTACCCCCGGCTTCTGTGTGAAATGGTCCAAGAATGAAGAAAGCACGTGTCAGAGTAGGCGTAATTACGCTGAGAGCAGAAAGAGGGAAGGACATCCTCCTCCCAACTCCGCCAAATGTAGATGAGAACGAGGGTTCCAACCGCACCACTGAGAGAGAGAAACCAAGCCTTAAAGAAATCTACGAAATTAAACTCTAGGAGCTCCAAATTAAGTGGGTTTTCTTAAACTAGAAACTGAACTTCTGGCAACGCCTGCTTCCCAAATCACCTCTAGCAGTTACCACTTTGCGGATGGACACGTTTACTTGAGCAAAATAAATGTTCACTCCTTTCCAACAGCTCAGGCGCAGGGGAAGAAAAGATGAAGACCAGCGAACCGGATGATGAAAAGAGAAGGGTGAGCAGGGAGTGACCCCAAAGACCCAGTCAGTCACCAGGAAAGCACTTGCGAGCAACCTCCTCTGGGTAATAAAAGAAAGAAGGAAAAACTGAACGGCCTAATCTCTTACTTATATTCTTCCTCCCTGGCAAAGAGGTCCCGTCGAGACGCAGCAGGTTGCTGACCACGCGGCGGGAGCGGAGTGCCTGAAACGCTCCGTCTCTAAAAGAGAAAGAGACGTTCAGACCCAAAGTTTAATTAGGTTCCGTGTTCTCCGGCCGGCTGCGAAGCTAGTAGTTAGCTCCCCGGGGGTCGGGCTGAACTAACCTGGGAACCAACACTTCGCCCCGCCATCTTTTAACAGCGACCGCGACGCTGTTACCAAGGCAACGAACGTATCTTCCCGCGAGAGTTACGGCATCGCCGACGGCCTACCGCCCCGAGCGCAGGCTCCGCCCATTCCTGGGCTCTGGGCAGCAGGGGCGGGGCCTGGGGGCGGGGCCTGGGGGCGGGGCCTGGGGGCGGGGCCTGGGGGCGGGGCCTGGGGGCGGGGCCTGGGGGCGGGGTAGAGGGCGGTCGGCGGCGCTAGCTGCGGGCGGGGAGGGCGACCCCAGCTCTGCGCTGCCCTCGCTGCGGAGAAGCCAGCCTAGCGCGCAGACAGAAACTCTTAAGTTGGAGTGGGAGAGGTTTCAACCAAGGCAGGCAGGTCCGTTTCTAAAACTCAGTAACTCAGCAAGCTAGTAAAGCCCCTACTCTGTTATTTCTCTTCCAAACTTACTGGCCACTTCGACCTCCAGTTTTTAAAAAAACGAACTCTTCATTGGAATTCTTTTTTTTAATTTTTTTTTATTTTTTAGATTTTATTTATTTATTCATGAGAGAGAGAGGCAGAGACACAGGCAGAGGGAGAAGCAGGCTCCGTGCAGGGAGCCCGACGTGGGACTCGATCCCGTGTCTCCAGGATCAGGCTCTGGGCTGAAGGTGGCGCTAACCGCTGAGCCACCCGGGCTGCCCCCATTGGAATTCTAAGTTCTAATTTCACACATTTATTTACAGCATGATTAAAGGCTCAGTCTTTCAAATCAGTCACCCTAAGTTCACGTTCTGGCTCTGCCACCTAACTAGTTGTATTCTCTTGGGTAAATCACTCTGTATCTTGGCTACTTCGCCAATAAAATGGCAGTAAGAACAGTACTATGAGAAGTGAATCTGTGATTAGGATTGTGGCTGACACACAGAAAGTTAAATTTTTCAACTCTTGGTATAAAATCAGGAGTACATAAATAAACCTTCACATTTAGGGTGTTAGCCTTAAAAAAAATTTAACTGCCTGTTATTTTACCAGCAGAAATGGATTTATTTGGGAATACAGAATTGCCATCTGAAACAAGCAAGCTGAAGCAGAACTACAGGCAAGTCCAAGGAACAAAGGGGAGAACCGCTCTTACACAAGAAAGGGGGATGCTGGGAAAGCCGTTATAAACAAAAGTCCATTGAAATAAACTGGGAGTTTGAAGTGCAGTGGCTCTCCATTGGCGGGACGGTGACAGCCTCTTATTGGCTGGGCTGTTGCCAGGGCATGAGGAACACCCTTCTTCCTCTTACTGGGATAGTAAAGTGTATCCACGTGCAAATCTGTCTCTTCCTGTTGGATTTGTAATCATCAAGTGGTAAAGTTTGAGAACTACCCCCTAATGGTCTCCTGACTCTATTCTCAACAAAGTTTCCATTTATTAATTTTCACAAGAGTCAACATTTAGCAAGGGTGCCAAGACCATTCAGTGGGGACAAGAATTGTCTTTTAACAACTGATACTGGGATGAGTGGATACACGCATGCAAAAGAATGAAATTGGACCCTTACTTCACACAGGATATAACAATTAATTCAAACTGGATCAAAGACCTAATCTTAGATACAAATATAAAGATCTTCAAAGAAACCATAGGTGAAAATCTTCATTACCTTAAATTAAGTAATGATGTCTTAGATATAACGCTAAAAACAAGCCACAAAAGAAAACTCAATAAACTGAGCATCATCAAATCAAAAACATTTTGTTTAAAAGGATACCATAAATAAAGTGAAAGATGAAAAATAACAAGTGTTGGGGGACATGTGGAGAAATTCAAATCCTCATACACTTTTGGTGAGAATATAAAATTGTGCAACCACTGCAAAAAACAGCCTGGCAGTTTTATATAGAGTTGCCATGTGAGCTAGCAACCTACTTCTAGGTATATATCCAAGAAAAATGGAAATTTCTCATATACCTTCACAGAAAGTTGTACACAAATTTTATATAGAAGCATTATTCAGAATAGCCAAAAGATAACCCAAATGATCATAGACTGATTAATGGCAAATAAAACTGATTATTTTTTTAAAGAATGATATAATAGTTTTATTTTTTCAGAAGAATTTTATGTATTTATTCATGACACACACACACAGAGGCAGAGGGAGAAGCAGGCCTCCTGCAAGGAGCCTGACACGAGACTCGAACATGGATCCCAGGATCACTCCCTGAGCTGAAGGCAGATGCTCAACCCCTGAGCCACCCAGGCCTCCCAATAGTTTTATTTTAAGATAATTTTTTTTTTAGAGAACAAATCAAGGGTTGCTGGGGGGCAGGGGTGGCTAAAGGAGGGATGGGTCTTTTTTTTTAAGATTTATTTATTTGACAGAGAGTGAGAGAGCAAAAGCATGAGGAGTGGCAAAGGGAGAGGGAGAAGCAGGCTCCTTGCTGAGTAGGGAGCCTGATGTGGGGCTTGAACCCAGTACCCTGGTATCATGACCTGAGCTGAAGGCAGCTGCTTAACTGACTGAGCCACCCAGGTGCAATACGTACAATGGACTATTATTCAGCACCAAAAAGTTATGAAGTACTGATACATACTACAATATGGATGAGCCTTGGGATAAAATGAAATGTGAAAGAAGCAATTCAGAGTAGACTAAATATTGCATGATTCTAATCCAATATGACCACATATTATATGAAATATCCAGAATAGGAAAATACATAGAAACAGAAAGGAGATTGGTGGTTGCCTAGTTTGACAGATGATGGGGGATTAGCTAAGGGGTTGCAATGGTTTTTGTGGGATTAATGTAAATGTACTAAAATTGATTGTGATAATGGTTACACAACCTTGTTGACTATACTAAAAGCCAGTAAATAGTGTGTACTTTTTATGGGTAAATGGTAGGTATGTGAAATATGTCAATCAAGTTCTTAAAATATTTAAAAATTTAATTATTAAATGGAAAGGTCAAGGGACAGAGAAAGGAATACCACACTAAAGCTAATCAAAAGAGAATTGGAGTAGCTATATCAATCTCAAGCAACGCTGACTTCAGAACAAGGAAATTATCAGCAACAAAGAAAAGCATTACACAATGATAAAGAGGTTAACACTCCATAGAAACACAACAATCCTTTATGTGTATGCACCAAACAATTTAGTGTTAAAATGCATGAAGCAAAACCTAAAAGGACTGCAAAAAGATAAAGATAAATCCACTAACATATTGGGGATTTTGATACCCCTTTTCAGTAATTGATAGTTAAAACAGGCAGAAAATCAGTAAGGATATAATTGTCCTAAATAGCACTATCAATCATCTTGATCTAATTGACATTTATAGAATACTCCCTTCAAACAGAATATACATTCTTCTCAATGTCAAAACATTCACCAAAATAGACCACATTCTGGGTCATAAGATACATATTAATAAATTTAAAAGAATAGAATTTATATTAGTTTCCTAGGGCTGCTGTAACAAAGTACCACAAACTGGGTGACTTAACACAGAAGAAATTTATTGTCACACAATTCTAGAAAATAGAAGTCCAAACAGGTGTTGGCAGGGCCATGCTCCTTTTGGAACCTGAAGGGGGGAATCCTTCCTAGCTTATGGTGGTTGCTGTCACTCCTCAGAATTCTTTAGGTTGCAGATGCATCATTTTAATCTGTGCCTCTGTAATCACACAATGCTCTCCCCAAGTGTCTCTGTCTTCACGTGGCATTTCTTCTCATAAAGACTGTAGTCATATTGACCAAGGACACTGTTTCATGTCAATCTCAGCCTATCAGCAGTGATGCTATTGGCTAGGAATGCCTGGGGCACTCACCTGGGCCCATACTACTTGTGGCAAGCCTGCATAGATATTTCCACAACCAGAGCCAGGGTTGTGAGTGGACAGGCCCTTATGGTTCTTATTATGAATGCAAGATGCACCTCAGTCACAACTATCAGGGAAAAACAAGGTTCATTACTTACAAATCCTGGAGGGTACACAGCATGCCCAAGGACCATGCAAAGGAGGTTGCAGGTAGACAGAGGGAATTCACACCTGGGGTTATGCCTTTATCAGGATTGAGAATGGGTTGCCTAGGGTTTCTGTGATTCAGTCTTTATTGGTGGGTTTTCAAATGTAAGAATGGGAATTTGGGTACAAGGAAGGGAAAGAAGTCAGTTACTCAAGCAGTCAGTTATGTAGGTTACCCAAGGCTTCCTAAAAGGAAAATTTCATGGGTAGGCGAGGCCTGGCTCTTTATCTAGCTGTCTAGGTAGTAATTGTGTCATCCAGCTGGCAACATGTTTATTCAAGATAGATATATTTGAGGGGACCCCCGGGTGGCTCAGTGGTTTAGCACCTGCCTTTGGCCCAGGGCGCGATCCTGGAGTCCTGGGATCGAGTCCCACGTCGGGCTCTCAGCATGGAGCCTGCTTCTCCCTCCTCCTGTGTCTCTGCCTCTCTCTCTCTCTATGTCTATCATGAATAAATAAATAAATAAATATTTTTTAAAAAAAGACAAGATAGATGTATTTGAAAGGGATGCCTTGGCAATCGAATGCTTAATGTCAGCCACTTACACTACAGACCCATCCTAAATGCCCTCATCTTAATTTGATTACATTTGCAAAGACTCTACTTCCAAATAAGGTCAATCCACAGGTTGGGGAGCATGGTTTCGGACTTTCACGTATTTTTTGAGGGGATACAATTCGACCTATAATAAGATCATACTGATTATGTTCTCAGCCCACAATAGAATTAAATTAGAAGTCATGTAACAGAAAAATAGCTGGGAAAATCCCAAAATAGTTGGGGATAAAACACATACTTCTAAATAAGACATGAGTCAAAGAAATCTCAACAGAAATTTTAAAAATATTAAAAAAATATTTTGAACTAAAAAATATTTTGAACTAAATGAAAATGTAGCCTATTAAAACTTGTTGGATATAGCAAAAACAGTGCATAAAGTACTTACTATTAAGTGCATATATTAGAAAAGAAGAAAAACCTAAAATTGACAATCTAAGTTTCCACCCTGGCAATGAAAGAAAGAAGAGCAATTGATGTTAAAGAGAGAGAGAGAGAAAAAAAGAAAGAAATAAAAAGTAGAACAGAAATCAATGGACTTGGGACACCTGGGTGGCTCAGCGGTTGAGCATCTGCCTTCTGCCCTGGTCGTGATCCCAAGTCTGCAGATCAAGTCCCACAGCAGCTCCCCATAGGGAGCCTGCTTCTCCCTTTGCCTGTGTCTCTGCCTCTGTGTGTGTGTGTCTGTGTGTGTGTCTCATGAATACTGCCCCCCCTCTCTGTTCTCATGAATAAATAAATAAAATCTTCAATGGGGGGGGGGTTACCAGGGTGGCTCAGCAGTTGAGTGTCTGCCTTTGGCTCAGGGCGTCATCCTGAGTCCAGGGATCGAGTTCCACATCAGGCTTCCTGTGAGAAGCCTACTTCTCCCTCTGCCTGTATCTCTGTCTCTCTCTAAAAAAAAAAAAAAAAAAAAAAAAAATTAATTAAATAAAAAGAAATCAATGAAATTGAAAATGAAAACAATAGAGAAAATCACAGAAAACAAGAATCTAGTTTTTGGAAAGATTAATAAAATCAATAAACCTCTAGCCATGTTAACCAAGGAAAAAGAAAAAAGATGTAAAATTACCCATTTTGTGTTATTTCATTTGATGGTCAGTTAGGTATGACCACAAGCAGAGACACAGGAGATAAGCAGGAGGCATAGCATGCCATACAAAACTACATAGGAAAGCCTCAGTTGGTAAGAAGACAGAAAACAGAAACAAGGGAAAAACTTAGGCTAGAACTTTATTGGGGTTTCTGCAGAAAAGCCAAGGTGAGGTGGTTTAGGATTGGCTAGTTTGAATCCTTTCAGCAGGCTTTGGGGCACAGAGGCTGTCCCTAGTTGCATGGAATCCGGTCCTGGGACAATTAAGGCAGAGAAATATTGCTTCCTGGGGTATATAAGGACAAGTAAAGGAGATATTACTCTGGATTAGTTACTTTGCATACCAAAGGCATGTTCCTGGCTGAGCCCTTTGCTATCTCTGAGAATTGGCTAGCCCCAGGAAAGACAATCTCTCACCAGGCAGAAAAATTTTTTCAAGATGTCAAAACGTCATAATCCACAGAAAATTTAAAAATATAAACAATGAACTACCAGGATCAGAAATGGAAGAGGGATCATCATTAATTATCCCATGAACATTAAAAGAATAATAAAAGAACACTATAGACAACTCTATATCCACAAATTTGATAACTTAGATGAGATAGACCAATTCCTTGAAAGATACAAACTACCAAAACTCACACAAGGAGAAATGGATAAAGATTTTTGACTCAGTCCTCAGGGACTGAGTAAAAACCTTCTGAGAAAGAGAGTGCCTGGCCCAGATGGTTTCATTGGTGAATTCTACCAAATGTTTAAAGAAGAAATGGTACTAATTTCCCACAATGTCTTCTAGAAAATAGAAATAGAGGGAACGTTTCTAATTAATTCTATTAGCCCAGCATTACCTTAATAATGAAAGCAGTTTAACACAGTATAAGAAGAGAAAACAATAGACTGATATCTCTCATGAATATAAATGCAAAAATCTTCAACAAATATTAGCAAATAGAATCCAACAATGTACAAGAAGAATTACACAACATAACCAAGTGGGGGATTTATTCTAGGTGTAGAAAAATGATTCAGGGATCCCTGGGTGGCGCAGCGGTTTGGTGCCTGCCTTTGGCCCAGGGCACGATCCTGGAGACCCAGGATCAAATCCCACATCAGGCTCCCAGTGCATGGAGCCTGCTTCTCCCTCTGCCTATGTCTCTGCCTCTCTCTCTCTCTCTCTCTCTCTCTCTCTCTCTGTGACTATCATAAAAAAAAAAATGATTCAACATTCTAAAATTGACATAATTCAGCATATAAAGAAGATAAAGAAGAAAAATCATATGATCATTAATACTGATGCAGCAAAAGCTTTTGAGAAAATCCCAAAACTTATATTCTAGAAAATTTCTCAGCAAAAAATTCTCAGAGGAAAACATTCTCAACTTGATTAGGAACATCCACCAAAAACCTACAGCAAACGTCATACTTAAAGGTGAGAAACTGAATAGTTCCCCCTAAGGTCAGGAACAAGGACATCCTCTCTCACCATTCTTATTTAATATCATACCTAAACTCTTACCTGGTAATAAGACAAGAAAATGAAATAAAAGGTATAGATTTGGAAGGAATAAATACAATGTCTTTGTTCAGAGAAGACATAAGTATCTATGCAGAAGATTTCAAAGAATCACCAAAAAACTACTTCCTGCAACTAATGAACAAGATTGATAAACAAAATGTGGTATACATATACAGAGAAATGTGGATCCATGCTTTAACATGAATGAACTTTGAAAACATGTTAAGTGAAACAAACCAGACACAGAAGGACAAATATGATTCCACTTATATGAGATACCTAGAATAGGCAAGTTCAGAGACAGAATATAGACTGTCTCTGGGGAGAGAGGGACTGGGTAGTTATTTTTTAATGGGTACAAAGTTTATGTTTGGGATGATGAAAAAGCTCTGGAAGTGGAAAATAGTGGTCATTGCACAACATCGTGAATGTACTTAATGCCATCAGACTGTATACTTAAAAAATAGTTAAAATGGTAATATATATATATGTGTGTGTGTATATATATATGCACACATATGTATGTGTGTGTGTATAACCACAATAAAAAAATTCCAGTTGAGGAGCATCCTGCAAAATACCTGATCAGTACTTTTCAAAACTATCAAGATCTTCCAAAACAAGGGAAGTTTGAGAAACAATCATAAGCACAAGGAGCCTACAGAGACATGACAATAAAAATGTAAAGTGGTATTCCATATAGAATCCCGGGACAGAAAAAATACATTAAGTTAAAAAACAAAGAAATCTGAATAAACTATAGACTTCAGCTCATAATAATGTGTCAAGAATGGTTCATTAGTTCTAACAAGTGTGCCATACTGGTGTAAGATGTTGATGATACGGTAAACTGGGTGCAGTGTATATGGAAACTCTGTACTATATTCTCAGTTTTTCTGTAAACCTAAATCTGTTCCAAAAACTAAACTCTATTTAAAAAAAAAATAAGCTAAAAGAAACGTCTTTAACAGAAGTGTGAGCTAGATCATCTGCAGCACCCTCATCCTGTAAAACAACCAGATTCTGTCAAACATATTTGCATTGCTGAGTCTGCAAAAGTAAGGCAAATTTCTGTGTCCTCCTGACATCTCTCACTCCAGCTCTCTGCCCCCTCAGATAAACAAAACTGATTCTGCAAATATGCAATTAAGAATAAAATGGACTAACCCAAGAAAATGCACATAAAAGAACTGTGCTCAGAAAACAAGACTTAGCTCAATAGTAATATGAAGGGGTTAAACCAGAGACTCTTGCTGTAAGCTACTAAATTAACTGATAAAGGTTCCAAAATAGTTCCAAATTGGTAATGTCCCTAGGCTTCCAGCAAGATCTAACACAAAACCTCTTCAGCCCCCTAGATTCCTGGATTAAGATCAAGAAAATGTGAGTGCACCATCAAAAATCAAAAGAAATTATAAATATTTATAACTCCAAAGAAAGTCAGATATCAAAATTTCATCATTCTGGAGTGCCTAGGTGGCTCAGTTGGTTAAGTGTCTGCCTTCTGCTCAGGCCATGATCCCAGGGTCCTGGGATTGAGCCCCACATCAGTTTCCCTGTTCAGCAAGAAGTCTCCTTTTCCCTGTGCCCCTCTCTCCCACTTCTACACTCCATCTCTCTCGCTCACCCTCTCAAATAAAGAAAATCTTTGAAAAAAAACAACACAAAAAACCAAAATTTTATCAGTTATGTAATATAGAATATCTATTTAGAAAATATTTAAAGAAATAAGGGATAATTATAGCGATGAGTAAGCAACAAAGGACTATCAGGAATGGTCAAGTAGTTGTGACTAATAATTATAGAAAGCTTTTAGATATTAAACACATATTTGTTGAAATAAAAACATTCAGTGGATAGGTTGAATGTCACATATTACACAGATAAATTGTTAACCATAAAATACCTAAGAGAACTCTCCAGAATGAACAGAGAATGATAAGGACATAGTAAATATAAAATAAACGATAATTACAGAAGTTAGGCTGAGAAGATCTGACATATTAATAACCAGATTTTATTTTTTCTTTTTTTTTAGATTATTTATTTATTCATGAGAGACACACACAGAGAGAGAGAGGCAGAGACACAGGCAGAGAGAGAAGCAGGCTTAATGCAGGGAGCCCAATGTGGGACTCGATCCTGGGACTCCAGGATCATGCCCTGGGCCAAAGAAAGACTCAACCGCTGAGCCACCCAGGCGTCCCAATAACCAGATTTTAAATGTTGATAAGCAACATTACAAAAGTTAATTGCTTAGAATTTTTGAGAATTTAGGAAAGACATGAATGTACAGATTCAAGGAGCGCAGAATATCACAAGGAGGATGAAGTTAAAAACCTATTCTTAGGGATCCTTGGGTGGCGCAGCGGTTTAGCGCCTGTCTTTGGCCCAGGGCGCGATCCTGGAGACCCGGGATCGAATCCCACATCGGGCTTCCGGTGCATGGAGCCTGCTTCTCCCTCTGCCTGTGTCTCTGCCTCTCTCTCTTTATCTCTCTGTGACTATCATAAATAAATAAAAATTAAAAAAAAAAACCTATTCTTAGATCTAAAATCCAAAAGATTTTTTAAAAAGCATCTTTGAAACAGCCAGAGAGAAAAAAGGCAACTTACAAAGAAGGAA
Source organism: Canis lupus baileyi (assembly GCF_048164855.1). Taxonomy (NCBI): domain Eukaryota; kingdom Metazoa; phylum Chordata; class Mammalia; order Carnivora; family Canidae; genus Canis; species Canis lupus. Next base: position 24,986,379 of record NC_132869.1, on the reverse strand, counting down.
TTAGACTGAGAGCAGATGTTTTAAAAGCAGTGATGGAAGCCAGAAGACAGTAAAATAGTGAGTGAAATTCCAGAATAGTAAGCCCCATTTTAGTGAGAATTTGTATCAAGTATGATGGATGACTAATCTCCAATTAATCATTAATGATTGGCTGCCTTCTCTCTAGCTCCCATTTTCAAACTGGGTGGAATAAACTTTTATCTTCCAAGTGGATGAGATAGAGGATGTGGAAGGATGAAGAAAGAGCATGTAAAGGCATGTGGGAAAAAGGAAGCACCCTATCTCAGGATACAAAGCAGCAGAGGGTAAGTCCTTTATTGCCAATATTCTTCTAGTCCATTCTCCTTTGATGAGCCTGACTTTTTTTTTAAGATTTTATTTAATATTTATTCATGATAGATATATATAGAGAGAGACAGAGACAGAGACACAGGCAGAGGGAGAAACAGGCTCCATGCCGGGAGCCTGCCAGGGGATTCGATCCCAGGACTCCCTGGGCCAAAGGCAGGCACTGAATCGCTGAGCCACCCAGGATCCCTGATGAGCCTGACTTAATTGGCCCCACCTATGTAGGAGATTACTATAAATTACTATAAATGCTGTCACTGTCCTGGAAGTTCTAGCCAGTGAGACATGATCCAGAAATGGCACCACTGGTGTTTATTTTGAATCAGACAGCCACCACCAAGTGGTGCAGAACCACAATCAGGATGAGCAAAGATTTTAATTATAGACCCAGACCACTAAAATTTCTAGCCAACCAGCTAGACAGACTCAGGTGACTCATTTCTTTAATTTCCACAATAAACCCACTCTTCTTTTCACGCCATCAGAAATTTTCATCTTCACTGATCATATTCTGAGGGGATTTTATTATATCTTCAAAGTGATAAAAATTTTCAATCTAGAACTGTGCACTCACTACTACTACATTGCAAGAGTGAGGATGAAATAAAGACATCTTCAGATAAAGATGATCTAAGAGATTTACCACTCAAATATACATACTAAAGGAACTTCTAAAAGATGTGCTTTAGGAAGAAAGAAAATCATACCAGAAGAACGCTTTGAGATAACTGAAGAATAGTAAGCATATAAAATGGTAAACATACATGTAAGTCTAAATACTGTTTAAAATTCCTACTAATAACGATGCCTAATCTGTGGAATTTTGTTTAAAGGAAGACTGAACATTGGATTCTCATCAAACTTGGCAGAGAAAGGAACTTCTTCAACCTGATAAAGAGCATCTAAAAAAAAAAATCTATGTATAACCTCATATTTAATGATAAAAAAGCAAATGCTTTCCCCCTAATTTAAGGAACAAGACAAGAATTTCCATTCTTACCACTCTTATTCATAATCATATTGCAGAACTGAGGGTCCCATAATAAGGTAAAGTAATCAATCAGTCTTGGAAAGGAGGAAACAAACTGTCTCTATTCACTGATGACATGATTGTCTATTTGAAAAACTCCAAAGAATCTACCCAAAAGAGTCCATGGAATTATTTAGAGATGTTAGCAAAATTGTAAGATATAGAAAAACTACTTTTAGTTCTAAATGCTAGCAGTGAACAATTGGAAATTGAATTTTGAAATGCAGTACTATTTACAACAGCACCAAAGGGACATGAAATGCTAGAGTATAAATGTACCAAAATATGTGCAAAATCTATATGCTGAAAACTGCAAAACACTGGTGAACGATACCAAAGAAGACCAAATAAATAAAAAGATATTTCAAGTTAATGAATTAGGACACTCAATATTATGAAAATATCAACTCTTTCCAAACAACATCCCAGCAGGATGGGAATGCAGTGTTGATTATTCATTACCTAAAATAATGAAGGAATTACACTAGCCAAACAGTTTTGGGAAAGAACAGCAATGTTGGAGGAGTCACAATACTGGATATTAAGACCACGGCAATCATGACAATGTAGTCTGAAAAAAAAGTAGATGTTCCATGCACATCAATGGAACAGGAAAGACAGCCCAAAAGTAGACCCACACATTTTAATAAAAGAACAAAGGCACTCAATGGAAAAATAATAGTCTTTTTAAATAACTATAAATCCATATAAAAAAGTTAACTGATGGGGTACCTGAGTGGCTTAGTTGGTTAAGCATCTGATTGGCTCAGGTCATGATCTCAGGATTTTGGGATTGAGTCTCACATGGGGCTCTCCGCTCAGTGGAGAGTCTGCCTCTCCTTCTCTCTCTCAAATAGAAAAATGAAATCTTAAAAAAAAAAAAAAAAAAACTTAACTGATTGCAACTTCACACCATATAAAAAAATTTGAATATGACTTATAAATTTGAACCAATAGTTACCATATAACCCAACAATCTAGGCAATTACCCAAGACAAATGAAAACACATCAAACACAAAAGACTGTATACTATATGATTCCATTAATAATAAATTCTAGAAAAGGCAAACCATAATGACAAAGCAGATCAGTGGGTGACTGTAATTGGAGGTGGGAGGAAGGCATTGCGTGGAACGGGCCACAAGGAAATTTTGATTGTTGGAAATGTTCTATAATCTTAACTGTGGTGGTGGATATATGGCTATATTTAAATACCAAAACTCATTAAACTATTCAATTAAAATCAACGAATTTTATTGTGTAATTATTTCTCAATAAAACTGTGGGGGAAAAAAGATTAAGATATTCCTAAAATTCCTCCAATTTGGGCTGACTTATTGAAATAACTTTTTAACTAAGAGTCATCAGTGTCCACCCTTTTCCATATAGTATTATCTTTTGTATCATCAAGTGTGGGTTATGCAGCATTTATTAAGAGTGTTCCACTATTTTATTTTTTCCAGAATTTTCTTCCAAGCTTCTGACATCCATTCAGCAAATTTTAATGTGAATGTTGGAGCAATGATAATTATAACCAAACCTTTTCTGTTTCTACTGTTTGTCTGACTTTAACTACAAGATGCCTCTGACTTCAGATACATTAAAATGTGGAAAAAGAAGGACATTTTGGAATTGAAATGTGGGAGAAGCAAGCACAGTTTAAGTCCTGGTGAAACAAACATTTTATTATTATAAAATAGTCTATCTCCAATAATGCTTTTTGGCCAATTTTATCTAATATTAGTATAACTAACTTGGCTATTTTTGATTAGTCATTTTCCTGGTCTATCTTTTCCTCCTCTTTTTCACTTCTGGAGCTCAGCCCACGTTTGACGATTCAAGGAATCGAGAGAGCCAAAGTTGGTGTATGGCAGAGTCCAGGATGCTTGATGGGAGGGAGGGAGACACCTCACAGAATAGTACCAGTACCTTTAAGATAAGATTTGTTTGTAAGTACAGGAGAGACACCCCTAGGAACCTCCAGAAATAATTGAAGGACATTGCAGAAGTTGGTAGTATCTTCTGTAAGCAAGTGAAACAAATGCCAGAGATATCTGATGATTAATGAAGGAATGACTCCTATCTCCGACTCAGGATACAAACGTGCCAAATACATAAATGTGTTTAAACCAGGAAAGATTCCACTAAAATGAAAACAAAAACAAAAACAAAACTCCAACAACAACAAAAGATTTCACTAAAATGTTTATGGAAATTGAATATCTTTTTAAAAAATCTGTATTTTCTAATTCATTATGAAGAACACATTACTTTTCTAATATTTAGAATTCTAAAAGTAAAATGAAACAAATATGAGGTGACCCATCTAAAATACCATGGAAAAAATGAGCAACAGGCAGACTGAGAAAAGGCCTCTGGATTTGGCAAGAGATACTGGTCTCAGGAAGGTTATTTATAGTAAAGTGGAAGAATTAGAAGCCATGTTAGAAGGGAATGAGTGGAAGGCAGTTACTGTCAACGATATGTTTGAGGAATCTGGTGCCAAAGAATGGTTGTACACTTTTCTTGAATCAGTCCATACCTAAAAACCTGAAGCTTACACCTGACCAACTGAATTGATTTGTGCTGCTTTCTTTATGGGCCACTTTACATTTTTCACCACATCATCTCTTTTTGTTAGATCTTTACCCCACTTTTTATTGGATTTTATTTTAAATAAGTAATTTTAATCATGGTCAAAAAACTTCTTTTAATAATTATTTGATTCCTTCTTTATTAATGTGAATTTTAAAGAAGCCTGTTACAATTTATGAAATGTAGATTATATTTTTCAAAAATGCCTTCTATTAATTTAGAGTGCTGATGTGATTTTATTTTTTCCCCAGTAGTACTGTAGAGATATCCAAAATTGAGTAGTATTTGTTAGTTTCATTTTTTTTCATTTAAAATATCCAGAGCTAAACATTTCTTTGTGGAATCCTTAGGAGGTGACTATTCACTTTTCAACAGGCTTTTTCTTTAAGGTAAGTAACCAGAATGAAAAACAACAACATATACACTAATTTCACTAAAACAAGCTCATATATTCAGAGTCCTTCTCAACAAAAAATAAAATTCTATTGCAAACAATTAAATAAATAAAAAATACATTAAGATGTATAGTTATAAGTGGATAAAAAGAAAACAAAGCCAGTCTAGTCTGGACAATAGGAAGATTACAGAACCAGCTTAGTCTTAATTTCTCTCCTCTTGGTTATAAGTTTAGTAGAAAAATTTTAAATGTGTTTTCCAGCCTCAGTTATCAAAGAACTTTATAACAAATTTATATAGGGAAAGTTCTTTTTCTTCACCTATAGAAAAAGCCAATGTTATTAAAATATGGGTAATCTCTTCAATATCTTATGACAAATATAGATGCCTAAATAAAACCTGTTTGTTGAAATTATTTGCTTTAAAATTATTACCAGAAAATACTATTTTTTAATTTAAGCTTTAAGAAACAAACTAATCTAGGGATCCCTGGGTGGCTCAGCGATTTGGCGCCTGCCTTCAGCCCAGGGTGTGATCCTCGGAGTCCCGGGATCAAGTCCCACATCAGGTTCCCTGCATGGAGCCTGCTTCGCCCTTTGCCTGTGTCTCTGCCTCTCTCTCTCTCTCTCTCTCATGAATAAATAAATAAAATCTTTTAAAAAAAACTAATGCAATACAATAACATACTGTGGAAGAGTCAACTTCTTACGAGTCATGCTTAATACATAAAATGAAATTTAAAAAATTTTTTCCATCTCACTAGTGTCCCTAAATATGTTATATAATCTATTTTGGGAGGGCGATATAATTTCTGGATGTCCTTCTTCCTCAACAGTTTGACAACTGGCAGTAAGCAATAAGGCATATTCACACCCCTTATTCTTTGTTATGTGTTTTTCAGCAACTGTTCCCTACCTTCAAATATTGTGTAATTAATGTCAGATGAAGTCAGACAGGAGTGTGTTAAATCCATAGCACTTCCTAAGCAAAAGCAGAGCATAGCTGTAATTATTAAAAATCTTCTTTATGTCACTGTTTATGTGCAATAATTATTAGATCTGGTTGCAAAGCTACACCATACTTTGATCTGTCGTCCCTCAAATGACAGAGATCTCCTCAAGTCCTGCCCTGATTAAACCAAACCTCTGGTGTTTTTCAATAATACTTGCTATCGACTAAGTGACTTAAAGACTCAGCTAGAAGTCAAGTCATGGATGGCACACATCATCTCTCATAGTGTCACTTTTATTTTTTTTAATTTTTTTTTATTTATTTATGATAGTCACAGAGAGAGAGAGAAAGAGGCAGGGACACAGGCAGAGGGAGAAGCAAGCTCCATGCACCGGGAGCCCTACGTGGGATTCGATCCCGGGTCTCCAGGATCACGCCCTGGGCCAAAGGCAGGCGCCAAACCGCTGCGCCACCCAGGGATCCCTCATAGTGTCACTTTTAAATAGGATGTACTTTGTGATAAACTTTTCAGTGTTTTTTATTTCTTCTTTGAATGGAACTTGAAAATTCACAAGTAGTCTTCCATAATTCAATTCCGCAAATATGTGAAAAAAATTAGAAATGTTTAGATAGTCTATGTAGCCACCCCATCTGTTTTGAAATAATGTTTCACAGTAATGAAGATTTATAGAACATTCCATTTTGATAGGGAAACACTGTGAAAACAAACAGGAATCTAAAGGATGTTGTGAATCAAGAGTCAGATACTTTACCAAATGAGCCACTCAGGTGCCCCCATTCTTTTTTCTTTTTTCTCTTTTCTTTTCTTTTCTTTTCTTTTCTTTCTTTTCTTTTCTTTTCTTTTCTTTTCTTTTCTTTTTTTCTTTTCTCTTCTTTTCTTTCTTTTCTTTTTTTGGCTTTCTTTCTTTCCTTCTTTTCTTTTCTTCCTTCCTTCCTTCCTTTCTTTCTTTCTTTCTTTCTTTCTTTCTTACTTTCTTACTTTCTTTCTTTCTTTCTTTCTTCTTCTTTCTTTTGAGGTAGATGGGGAGGGACAGAGGAAGAGGCAGAGAGAATCTTAAGCCGGGTCCACATCCAGGACAGAGCATGACTCGGGCTCAATATCATGACCCTGAAATCATGACCTAAGCTGAAATCAGGAATCAGACACTTAACTGACTGAGCCAGCCAGGTACACGTAGATGTTATTTCTTAGTAGGAACTTATAAGTAGTGCATCAATCACTTAGTATGTAGCCCATAGAGTAGGTGTTATCTAAGCCCTTGTTACTCAAAGTACAATCAATGGGCATGGATTAACAAAATCAGTGTGACCTAGGAATTTCTAAAACGGAGAATCTCAGTCCACATCCAAGACCTACTGAATCAAAATATGCATTTTAACAAGATCCCAGAAGATCTGTATGTACACTAAGTTTTGAGAAGCACTGCTGGACTGTTTAGGATTATAAAGAACATTCTCATGTTATTTCAATTAACAAGAATCTATTGTGGCCGTACTGAGGGGAGGTTATTGGAAGAAAAGGAAATAGTCTCAATAGCCATATCACTAGGCTATGGAGAACTGGAATATCATTAAGGATACAACATACTTCTAGTATTCTGCTTACTTCAGCATACCAACAGTAGGAGAGTCTTGCTTCCATTTCCAGTGTTCATTTACCACTCATTTACTGTCTTTATTGCTACTGCTCCTGTCAATAACAATGAAATAACTCTTTGACAGCAGGATTCTCATTCAAACTCTCTAAGGGAAGTCTCCTTTGGTATTGGCCAGTGATTGGGCACAGGGCACCACTCTTAGCCAACACTCACATGATAGGCTTACTCACCTGCATGTTTGGGTCTAGTCAACTGTGGTTATTATTTTGAGATCCTATAAGCCTAAGCATGACCACTTATGTGTAAGGGCTGCTTCTGATCTATTTGTTCAGAAAATGGCTATGAGCGGGTCAGGCACACAAATATACCCCGTATCACAAGGGCCCAAGTATTTGTTAATCAGTTTTGCATAAAAATAGGAAATAATTAACTTTTGATGGTTTAGAAAATAAGTGAAATTGAAAAGAAGATGGAGAGGGAAAAAAGAATTCAAAGGTATGTAGAAATGTATTTTTCAAGGACTCATATATTCTGAAATTATGTAACAGAGCTCATATTAACTGACTGGATATCTTAAGATTTTGAGTTAGAGTAACTAAGATTTTTTGCATGAAAAGCTTATTTTTTAATTTTGAAGAAATTCATTTCTGATGTGACAAGAATTATGTTTACTGCTTCCCAGTAACTTGATATAAAATGTCACATGACAAGAATACTAAAAACAAAAATAATAAACAAGAATAGAAGTGCCATCAGCCACTATATTGCCAAAGAAATAGTAAATTATTTTTTAAAATCTGTACTAATGGAAGACACATGGCAAAGCTTGCAAGAGAAAAGCATCAATCAGGGCAGCCCTGGTGGCTCAGTGGTTTAGCGCTGCCTTCAGCCCAGGGTATGATCCTGGAGACCAAGGACTGAGTCCTATGTCAGGCTCCCTGCATGGAGCCTGCTTCTCCCTCTGCCTGTGTCTCTGACTCTGTCTGTCTGTCTCTGTCTCTCTCTCTGTGTCTTTCATGAATAAATAAATAAAATCTTAAAAAGAAAAAGAAAAGCATCAATCAACATCTGGATATTCCTTTAACACCCAATCAATCACTCAACATTTTCCAGACTCCTGTCTGAGATTCTTTTTAAACCCATACATGCCAGCTTCTTGGAAATGAAGTTCATTCCCCAAAGTATTGAAGTTGCTTCCTTTTCAATCTTGTTCATGTTAGAATGGCTTTAAGCTCTATGTAGGGATACATTCAGATCAAGAGCTTCATTATGTACTTATCATACATCCTCTCCTCATCTCAAGTACTAAAGAGGATAACAATAGTGTCTAAAATGACTTGTCAACAAAGTTACATACTAAGATTTAGAGAAATCAGAAGGAAGCATTTTATATACCTCCACTTGGTACTTCAGCTGAAAAAAAAACATTTTGAATTAAAGAAATATGTGATGCCAAATAACATAACAGTTCTCTCTTTCACACATAGGATATTTAACCCAAAATTTGTGACTACATTAAAATATTTTATGAAACTGGAAAAATCTTTAAAGATTTTATTTATTTGAGAGAGTGCATGTGCACAAGGTGGAGGGGTTGGGGAGGGAAGAGAAGGGGAGATGGGGCAGAGGGAGATGGAGAAGCAGGCTCCCTGATAAGTAAGGAGCTGATGTGGAGCTCCATGTGAGGCTTAATCACAGGCCCCTGGGCTCATGACCTGAGCTAAAAGCAGACACTTAACTGACTGAGGGACCCAGGTGTCCCTGAAGCTAGAAATTTTTTGAGCTCAAATTGCCTTGGGTAACATTGACATTTTCACAATGTTAATTCTTCCAATTCATGAGCATGGAATATTTTTCCATCTCTTTGTGTCTTCCTCAATTTCTTTCAGAAGAGTTCTATAGTTTTTAGGGTATAGATCCTTTACCTCTTTGGTGAGGTTTATTCCTAGGTATCTTATGCTTTTGGGTGCAATTATAAATGGGATTGACTCCTTAATTTCTCTTTCTTCAGTCTCATTGTTAGTGTATAGAAATGCCACTGACTTCTGGGCATTGATTTTGTATCCTGCGACACTGCCGAATTGCTGTATGAGTTCTAGCAATCTTGGGGTGGAGGCTTTTGGGTTTTCTATGTAGAATATCATGTCATCGGCGAAGAGGGAGAGTTTGACTTCTTCTTTGCCAATTTGAATGCCTTTAATGTCTTTTTGTTGTCTGATTGCTGAGGCTAGGACTTCCAGTACTATGTTGAATAGCAGTGGTGAGAGTGGGCATCCCTGTCTTGTTCCTGATCTCAGGGGAAAGGCTCCCAGTGCTTCCCCATTGAGAATGATATTTGCTGTGGGCTTTTCGTAGATGGCTTTTTTTTTTTTTTTCGTAGATGGCTTTTAAGATGTTGAGGAATGTTCCCTCTATCCCTACACTCTGAAGAGTTTTGATCAGGATATTTTGGCAACTGCTAAGTCTGATTGCTTACGTCATTCACTGAAATTAAAATTAATGACTTCTAGCTAGGTGTAATTTTTTGCCCAGCCAGAGACCTAGAGATCATCAAGGATTACCTTGCTATTTCTTCATTCTTCTCCATTCATAACCATATTACCATCACATCGGTTGCAAACTCTTGTGCAACTTTAGCCCTCTGCTGTGACATAGTTTTTTTTTTTTTTTTCTTTTTGTTATATTGAAGTAGAACTACACATCTGATATTTGGAAACAAATCCAAAGGCTTTTGACTATGATTAGGTATCTTCTTTAAAGAAGGATGGAAAAATCCTTTAAAAGGCGGGGGGCGGGCCCAGGTGGCTCAGCGGTTTAGCGCCGCCTTCAGCCCAGGGCCTGATCCTGGAGACCCGGGATCGAGTCCCATGTCCGGCTCCCTGCATGGAGCCTGCTTCTCTCTCTGCCTGTGTCTCTGCCTCTCTCTCTCTCTCTCTGTGTCTTTCATAAATAAATAAACAAAACTTTTAAAAAAAAGGAGGATGGAGTTTTAATACTCTTATTTGCTTTTTGGGCTGAAATGTTCAACAGTGATGGTATACTATCATAACTCCATTATTTCATTTGAGACCGGTTATTTAGCAGATCTTTCTTTATCCTTTCCTGGAGACGAAAAACAGCAACCTGGCATAAACTTGAAACCTACCTTGCACCTATGATGTCCTATTTATTGCTACTAAATGAATTTATTTCTCTAAGAAAGAGATTCTCTAAATCTCAGGAATCATGGTCTATAGCTACAAATTATTTCACTCTTTTTATTAAAAAGAGGAAAAAAATTCATTGTACCTTAAGTGTCTGGAGTTTGGAAGCCTATGAAGAGAGAATTGACTAATGGTCCACTTAAACAGTGACCCTTCATAAAACTATGGAAATGTTTTATAGTTTGTTTTTCCATCATACCCACTCCACTGCCATCAGTTAATTAACTATCTTCTAAACCATTAGGCTTCCCACAGGTATTTTTGCTGTATTTAGGGACCTCTTAAGGACCAATATAAGTTCAAGGCCTAATGAAATGAATAAAAAGTTATGACATTTCTAGGACCAGGATTGATGTATCCATAGCAGAAATAAACTTTAATCATTTAAGATCACCAGCCTAAGGGTCAGACCTATCCAATTTTAAGGCTATTCCAGACTAAGTGAATAAAATTTTAAATTGGTTGGCATGAATGGAATGAGAACCCTCCAAGCACCTGTAGACCACTATGTGGCTTCCTTGTTCTCTGCCCCTTGTCTTTAGTGCCTGCTCAATAGGATAAATTTTGGCCTTAGTTCCTGGTTTGTCATTCCCACTTCTGGGTCTGGAACTTTTCTAAGAACCCCAGTCTACTTATTTATCTCCATAGCCATCCTAAGCTTACTAAGCCTAACAATTATATTGGACATGTCCCCTTGAACTCTCTGGTTTGAATATTTGGTCACTACACACTTACCAACATGAAAAGAATCATAAAAATTATTTTCATCTTTTTACAGCTGACCATACAGTTAACCATTGACCAATGCGAAGGTTAAAGGTACCAATCCCCCCAAAAGTTAACTTTGACTACTCCAAAATGTAACTATTAATGCCCTACTATTGACTGGAAGTCTTACCAATAACATAAACAGTCAACATACATTTTGTATGCTATGTGTACTACATAATGTATTCTTACAATAAAGTAAGCTACAGAAAAGAAAATGTTATTAAGAAAATCATAAGAAAAAACATTCACAAAAGTACTGAAGTTATCAATACCATAAGCTTACATTGTCTGTTTACAAGATGAACTGTCAGTTCCTATATCGATATTGTTTTATTTGATATAAAACACTGTAGATGCTATGCATGTTTACTAACCCTGGACTCAAAATTAAAAAGATAATATCAAAAAAGGAATTTGTAATTATTTACAGGAATAAGGACTCATGCATTAATAATGAAGAAGCAGCAATATGATTGCTTTGCTTCATGGTAGCCTAGACTATACACTAATGAATAAGGTGTTATAAAATTTTTATGGCATACGAGTATTACAATTAAATTCATAATACAGTTTTTAAAAGATTTTGTTTTTTATTCATGAGAGACACAGAAAGAGAGGCAGAAACACAGGCAGAGGGATGAGAAGCAGGCTCCATGTAAGGAGTCTGATGTAGGACCCGATTCCAGGAATCCGGGATCACGCCCTGGGCCAAAGGTAGACACTCAATTGCTGAGCCACCAGGGCATCCCTCATAACACAATATTAGAAACAATGTAAATCTTTGAAACTGAAATGACAAAACAGTAAGAAAACTAAAACGTTATTAATTTTATATTAACTATAATTCACTTTATGCCTATGTGAGGATAGGCTGTCCACTTCCATACCAGTCTTATACAACGTTCTACATGATGAACACTTGGGCAATGATGATAATGGTGACACAAAAACATCTCACACAGTTCCTGTCATACAGTTATTAGGTTTTTATATGAAGATACTCATATATATATACAACAGAGAAGTTTATTGATTGTACAGCATGATGATTATTACTATTCTTTAAGTTGAAGTGAATTATTTTCACATTGAGTGGGCTGAGGAGGAGGAGGAAGAGGAAGGGTTTGTCTTGGTGCCTCAGGGGTAGCCGAGGGGGAAGAATTAAAAGAGGTAGGAGGGGAGGCAGGAGAGGCAGGCACACTCACTGTGACTTTATGGAAATGTATTTTAATTTCTGTCTGACTCTTTTTCCCCACTTCTCTAAAAACGTTTCTGCATAGTACCAATTCTTCTACCATTTGCTTTAGTTTCAGTGCCTATGTCATAGAAGTGTCCAGGTTATAGAAGAAGTCAAAGCAGTCTTGAATAATCTGAACCCTTCTGCCAGGTTCTCTAATGTCAATTTATTTATTTTCTGACACCACTTCTATATCTTCCTCATCATGTGGCACTGGCTTGGAAGCACTTCTTTCCATCAAACTATTAGCTCTTGGATTTCTCCAAGATCCATATCTTGAAACCCATTACCCCCACACCCTTTTATCTCCCATACCCACAATCTTCATAGTTTCCTTGATTGTCTCTGTTGTAAATCCAGGGAAGTCATGTACTACATCTGGACAGTTTCTATGATAGGGATTTATTGTTTAAGGCTTGATGATTTAACAGCTTTTTAAAAAAATAAATGATGGTATTTTCAATAGTATGATCCTTGAGGCTTTCATGATATTATATCAGTCTCTTCCATGACCTTGACAATCCTTTATAGAGGACCATGTATAATGAACCTTAAAAGTCCTTATGATCCCCTGATCTAGGGATTGAATTAGAGATATTGTGTTTGGGAGCAAGTAGACCATTTGATGCTTTCAGTATTGAACTCATGGGGTCTTGGGGGGCCAGGGACATTGTCTACTATCAAAAGAACTTTAAAAGGCCATCCCTTACTGGGAATGTACTTCCTGATAGGGACAAAGCATTTATGTACCAACCAAGAAAAAGTATTCTCATTGTCCAGGCCCTCTAGTTATACAACCAAAAGACTGGCACCTGGTGTTTATCTTTTCCCTTCAAGGTTTGGGTTTAGCAACTTTATAGATGAGGGCAGTCCTGATCATAAACCTGACTGCACTTGCACAAAATAGTAGAGTTAGCCTATCCCTTCCTGCCATAAATCCCAGTGCTCACTTCTCTTCCTACTAATAAGTGTCCTTGTGGTATTTTTTTCCTAGGATAGGGTACTTTTGTCTGCATTAAAAATCTGTTCAGGCAGATATCCTTTCTCCTTAATGATCTTCTAAATAATATCTGCCTGTTAGACAAATAGAATTTGTCTTCTGCCTCGTGGTTGACAGAAGCTGCTCCTCTTGTTATCTTGACATTTAAAAAATTAAACCTCCTTCTAGAATTATCAAACCATCTTTTTTTTGCTGGCATTAAATTCTCGAGCTTTAAATCCTTCACCTTCCTTTTGCTTCAAGTTGTCACATAATGATTTTGGTTTTTCCTGAATCCTATTAGAGTCTATAGGTATGCATTTCTTATGCCAATGCTGTACCAACCTGAAAGCTGAATTTTCAATATGAGATTAAGAAGTATTTTGCGGGCAGCCCAGGTGGCTCAGTGATTTAGCATCGCCTTCAGTCTGGGGTGCCATCCTGGAGACTCGGGATCGAGTCCCATGTCAGGCTCCTTGCATGGAGCCTGCTTCTCCCTCTGCCTGTGTCTCTGCCTCTCTCTCTCTCTCTCTCTATCTCTTTCATGAATAAATAAATAAAATCGTTTTAAAAAAAAGGTATTTTGCAAAAATCGCAAGGTTTTTACACCAGCTAGTGTAGTTCCAGTGGTGGTTTTGTACATTTTCTTTTCTTTCTTTACTATGGTCCTTAATGCTGGATTAATTTCTCTTGAAATGGTGAGCAACCACAGCTGCAGACTTCTATCTATGATACATATCAAGGAGTTCAACTTTTTCTTGTAATGTCATGACTTTTCTCTGCTTCTTGGGAGGACTTCCAGCACCCCTAGTGGCACTTTGTATGGATCCCATGGTATTATTTGAGGGTTATGGTATTGTACTAAACACAATAAAAATATATGAGAACCAATAGATCACTTTTTGCTGTGATATGCAATTTACTGGAGAGACCAAATGTTCACACAGAGATGATTAGCATCACATGGCATTTTAAACAAATACTCCCAACACCTGAGCTCACTGCAATAGCTCAGGTGGCTGAGCTAATAATAGGTGGCTATGAAATTATTACAGTAGTACAGTATGTAGTACAGTTAATTTTATGCAGTTATGATTTAATACTACATTATAAGTTTGTCAACTGTGAATGGTGCCATGTAAACTCTATAAATGTTTGCAGAAATTCTGATAAACTAACTTTTTATAATAGATCTGTGTATATTTTATGGCAGCAAATGATAAAATGGACTAGCATCTACATACATTTGATGTATTCGTGACATGCCTAACTTTTTAATTTTTTCAATATTTCTAAAGCTATGTGATTTGTCTGCAAGTTTTTTTCAACTTGTCACAAATCTCTAAACAATTTTCCAATATACTGATTGAAAATAATCCATGTATAAGCATACCCATGCAGTTCAAACTCTTGTTGTTCAAGGGTCAACTGTATACACACACACACACACACACACACACACACGTAACAGAACATTCTGTACTGATACGTCATTTTTTGTATATATGTATATACACAGTACAGTACTGTAAATGTATTTTTACTTCCTATGATTTTCTTAATAACATTTTCTTCTCTCTAGCTTACTTTACTGTAAAAATACAATATATAATACATGTAACATACAAAACATGTTTTAACAACTATTCATGTCAGTAAGGCTTCCAGTCAATAGTAGGCTGATAGTAGTTAAGTTTTGGGAGAGTCAAAAGTTACATGCAGATTTTCGACTGTGTGGGGAGTTGACACTCCTAATCCACATGTTGTTCAAGAGCCAACTGTAAATATGTATACATCCCTATCTCTATCTATCTATCTATCTATCTATCCTCTATCTATCTATCTACCATCACACAATTCTATAAGATATGTAATATATTTTATCAACACAGAATTTTTTAAAAATAGCTTATGCACCAGATCTTATATAACATACAGGAATATAAAGGTAAATAAATTAGAGTCACTAAGCTCAAATTCTTATAGTTAGTTGAAAAAGAAATATACACATAAATAACTTCATTAAAATAAAGGTGCTATAAGCAAATTTGACACAAGTCCCTGTGAAACTCCAGGGGAGAGACACCTAATCAACTCTTATGTAACTAACTAACTTTGAACCTAAAGCAGATGAAAGCAAGAGAGTCTTCCTGTGAGGAGATAGTCTTAACTATTCTTGACAGATGTTCTTTTAGTAAAAAAAAAAAAGAGAGAGAGAGACAGAGAGACAGAGAGAGAGAGAGAGAAAGACAGAGACAGAAGAAGGGAGTTCAAATTCTGGTATGACTAATCTATTAGACCAACATTTTTGCAGATAACAACAATAAAGTTTGAACACAATAAATAAAATCACCTGTAGGAACTGGGTGATGACTAAAACCAGATAATTTGTGAAAGAAAAATTATACTCGACTACAGGGAATGGCATAGAGTGAACTTCTCATTATTATAGCTTTTAACAGAAATTAGAACTAAATCACAAGAAGAAGTTTGGAAGGATTTCAAACACATGGAGGTTAAGGACCATCCTGCTAAAATGTGAAAGGGTCAACCAGGAAATTAAGGAAGAATTAAAAAGATTCATAGAAACTGAAAGAATGAAGATACAAACATTCAAAATCTTTGGGATACAGCAAAAGCAGTCCTGAGGGGGAAATACATCGCAATACAAACATTCATTCAAAAACTGGAAAGAACTCAAATACAAAAGCTAACCTTACACCTAAAGGAGCTAGAGAAAAAACAGCAAATAGATCCTACACCCAGCAAAAGAAGAGAGTTAATAAAGATTCGAGCAGAACTCAATGAAATAGAGACCAGAAGAACTGTGGAACAGATCAACAAAACCAGGAGTTGGTTCTTTGAAAGAATTAATAAGATAGATAAACCATTAGCCAGCCTTATTAAAAAGAAGAGAGAGAAGACTCAAATTAATAAAATCATGAATGAGAAAGGAGAGATCACTACCAACACCAAGGAAATATAAACGATTTTAAAAACATATTATGAACAGCTGTACGCCAATAAATTAGGCAATCTAGAAGAAATGGACGCATTTCTGGAAAGCCACAAACTACCAAAACTGGAACAGGAAGAAATAGAAAATCTGAACAGGCCAATAACCAGGGAAGAAATTGAAGCAGTCATCAAAAACCTCCCAAGACACAAAAGTCCAGGGCCAGATGGCTTCCCTGGGGAATTCTATCAAACGTTTAAAGAAGAAACCTTACCTATTCTACTAAAGCTGTTCAGAAAGATGGAAAGAGATGGAGTACTTCCAAATTCGTTCTATGAGGCCAGCATCACCTTAATTCCAAAACCAGACAAAGACCCCACCAAAGAGGAGAATTATAGACCAATATCCTGATGAACATGGATGCAAAAATTCTCAACAAGATACTAGCCAAAGGAATACAACAATACATTAAGAAAATTATTCACCATGACCAAGTAGGATTTATCCCCGGGATGCAAGACTGGTTCAACACCCGCAAAACAATCAATGTGATTCATCATATCAGCAAGAAAAAAACCAAGAACCACATGATCCTCTCAATAGATGCAGAGAAAGCATTTGACAAAATACAGCATCCATTCCTGATCAAAACTCTTCAGAGTGTAGGGATAGAGGGAACATTCCTCAACATCTTAAAAGCCATCTATGAAAAGCCCACAGCAAATATCATTCTCAATGGGGAAGCACTGGGAGCCTTTCTCCTAAGATCAGGAACAAGACAGGGATGCCCACTCTCACCACTGCTATTCAACATAGTACTAGAAGTCCTAGCCTCAGCAATCAGACAACAAAAAGAAATAAAAGGCATTCGAATTGGCAAAGAAGTACTCAAACTCTCCCTCTTCGCCGATGACATGATACTCTACATAGAAAACCCAAAAGCCTCCACCCCAAGATTGCTAGAACTCATACAGCAATTCGGCAGTGTCGCAGGATACAAAATCAATGCCCAGAAGTCAGTGGCATTTCTATACACTAACAATGAGACTGAAGAAAGAGAAATTAAGGAGTCAATCCTATTTATAATTGCACCCAAAAGCATAAGATACCTAGGAATAAACCTCACCAAAGAGGTAAAGGATCTATACCCTAAAAACTATAGAACACTTCTGAAAGAAATTGAGGAAGACACAGAGATGGAAAAATATTCCATGCTCATGGATTGGAAGAATTAATATTGTGAAAATGTCCATTTTACCCAGGGCAATGTCCATGTTTAATGCAATCCCTATCAAAATACCATGGACTTTCTTCAGAGAGTTGGAACAAATTATTTTAAGATTTGTGTGGAATCAGAAAAGACCCCGAATAGCCAGGGGAATTTTAAAAAAGAAAACCATAGCTGGGGGCATCACAATGCCAGATTTCAGGTTGTACTACAAAGCTGTGGTCATCAAGACAGTGTGGTACTGGCACAAAAACAGACACATAGATCAATGGAACAGACTAGAGAATCCAGAAGTGGACCCTCAACTTTATGGTCAACTAATATTCGACAAAGGAGAAAAGACTATCCACTGGAAAAAAGACAGTGTCTTCAATAAATGGTGCTGGGAAAATTGGACATCCACATGCAGAAGAATGAACTAGACCACTCTCTTTCACCATACACAAGATAAACTCAAAATGGATGAAAGATCTTAATGTGAGACAAGATTCCATCAAAATCCTAGAGGAGAACACAGGCAACACCCTTTTTGAACTTGGCCACACTAACTTCTTGCAAGATTCATCCATGAAGGCAAGAGAAACAAAAGCAAAAATGAACTATTGGAACTTCATCAAGATAAGAAGCTTTTGCACAGCAAAAGATACTGTCAGCAAAACTCAAAGACAACCTACAAAATGGGAGAAGATATTTGCAAATGAAGTGTCAGATAAAGGGCTAGTTTCCAAGATCTATAAAGAACTTATTAAACTCAACAGCAAAGAAACAAGCAATCCAATCATGAAATGGGCAAAAGACATGAAGAGAAATCTCACAGAAGAAGACATAGACATGGCCAACAAGCACATGAGGAAATGCTCCACATCACTTGCCATCAGGGAAATACAAATCAAAACCACAATGAGATACCACCTCACACCAGTGAGAATGGGGAAAATTAACAAAGCAGGAAACCACAAATGTTGGAGAGGATGTGGAGAAAGGGGAACCCTCCTGCACTGTTGGTGGGGATGTGAACTGGTGCAGCCACTCTGGAAAACTGTGTGGAGGTTCCTCAAAGAGTTAAAAATAGATCTGCCCTACCACCCAGTAATTGCACTGTTGGGGATTTACCCCAAAGATACAGATGCAATGAAACACTGGGACACCTGAACTCTGATGTTTATTGCAACAATGTCCACAATAGCCAAACTGTGTAAGGAGCCTTGGTGTCCATCAAAAGATGAATGGATAAAGAAGATGTGGTTTATGTATACAATGGAATATTACTGAGCCATTAGAAACGACAAATACCCATCATTTTCTTCAACGTGGATGGAACTGGAGGGTATTATGCTGAGTGAAATAAGTCAATCGGAGACGGACAAACATTATATGGTCTCATTCATTTGGGGAATATAAAAAATAGTGAAAGGGAATAAAGGGGAAAGGAGAAAAAAATGAGTGGGAAATATCATAAAGGGAGACAGAACATGAAAGACTCCTAACTCTGGGAAATGAACTAGGGGTGGTGGAAGGGGAGGTTGGCGGGGGGTGGGGGTGACTGGGTGATGGGCACTGGGTGGCGGGGGGTAGGGGTGACTGGGTGACGGGCACTGAGGTGGGCACTTGATGGGATGAGCACTGGGTGTTATTCTATATGTTGGCAAATTGAACACCAATAAAAAATAAATTTATAAAAAAAATTATAGCTTTTAACATGAGAGCAAGCTGTAGTGGGCACAGCACAAAATGGCTAAAACTCTAAGAGAAAACCCATAGCCTTTCTGATCTAAAGAACCAGATAATAGAGTTTGGAACAGCTTGAAAGAGCATCAAAGAAGAAAAGCACAAAATTCTGTGTATAAATTATACCCAAAGCTCTAGCTGACCAATGAATTGCGCATGCATGGGAAGATTTCAAGCAGCTCAGCTAATAATGAAAACACTGAGATCTAAGGTGTTTCCAAGAGAAAAAGTTTTCAGATCGAGTCTGACCAACTTAATTTCATTCTCAAACAACTCTTCGGGGGAGTATAATAAGATCCAGAATCTCTATACTATTAGTATTAACATTATTCAAGGTACAACCCCAAATTACTTGACCTATATAGAAACAGGAAAATATGACCTATTCTCAAAGTAAAAGATATCAATGATAACTGACCTTGAGATAACCCAAATGTAGAAATTAGCGAACAAGGAATTTATTTTTCTTAAAGATTTTATTTATTTATTCATGAGAGACACAGAGAGAGGCAAAGGCATAGGCAGAGGGAGAAGCAGGCTCCCTGAAGGGAGCCCAATGTGGGACTCCATCCCAAGACCCCGGGGCCATGACCTGAGCCAAAGACAGAGGCTCAAACACTGAGCCACCTATGTGCCCACAAGCAAGGAATTTAAAGTTGCTATCATAACTATTATCAGTGAAATTTTGAAAAATTCTTCAGATGGGCTGACTGACAAAGTAAAGATGACAAAGGAAAGTCAGTTAACTTGAAGATTAATCATTAGAAATAATTCAATCTGAACAATTAAGAGAAAAATATTAAAAATATGAACAGAGATTCAGGGGCCAATAGGATAGTATTAGTTATTCTAATATATGTGATATATAAATTTTTGAAGTCACAAGAGGGGAGATTTAGAATGGGACAGAAGAAATATGTAAAGAAATAATGGCTAAAAATTCCCTAAATTTGATGAAAGAAGTAAATTTACAGCTTCAAGAAGCTCAGTGAACACCACATAGTATAAATATAAAGAAAATAATGCCTAAACATCATGGACAAATATCTGAAAACAAAAGAGAAAGAAAAAATTTTAATGTAGTCAAATAAAATTAACACAAGGGATGCCACCAAGATATGACACAGGTTATTCCTGATTCCCCTCCTCACAAAAAGAGCAACTAACAACTACTCAAGAACAAGACACCACTGAGCAAATTCTAGAACACAGGGTGAGTCTGAAGCACTCCACTGTACCACAGACACCAAGACAAACTGCATTAGAAGGGTAAGAGAAGTACCTATACACTGACCCACATGGCCCTCCCCCAGGCAACACCATGCAGAGATATCTGCCCTGAGCCTCTGGTTCCTCCAGTAGGAAAGGAGAACATATGTGAGACCAAAGTCTCCCCAACATTACAGGAGCCCCTATTCTGATCCCACTCCACAGGAGTTGCAGGAGAATTTGTGGGGCCTAGCCAAAGGCAATCTGATTGGGGGAAAGAAGAAGGGAGGGGCTTGCAACAAGCAGCTCACTAATCCTGCCAGACTGAGTTCATACCTGCAGTGGCCAAATAGTAATTCCAACCAGTGCCTTTGTCAATCTGCAGAACCAACTCAGGGATATACTCTGACCAGGGAACTCACTGGAGTGCAGATCTTATTGATCTGAATCCTCAGATAAGGTATTTTGCTGGCTTTAGAGCCCACTTTGCTGCTATCCAGGCAAGATGCTAAGTCACAGCCCCACCCACTGTGCAGAGTATTTTCTAGCCCCATCTAAGCATAAGGGCTAGTGGCAACTCATGGAAACTATCAAGCCCAATAGCACTTAAGCCAAGAATTGGATAGGAAAAGCTGATTACCCCAGGACAAAGCCAGTACCAGGCATGGAGGATTCAAATGCTATGCATAGGCAGAGGCATTAATTCACAACCAAGGCTCAGAGTTGCTGACACTCTGGCTTGATTTAGGTCCCAAACAACCAGCTATACAGGCCCTGGAGCTGGGTCCTAGCCAGCTGTCATGCCAGGGTAGGGAAGCTAATTCATATCCCCACCTACTACTTAATATAGTACACAGTCCCAGTCATCTACTTAGTCTGACTAGATTATTCAGACAACTGTAGAACCCATACTACAGACATACTTTGGCAGGCAACAGGACAGCAGTTTTATCCAAGAGTTTTCACCAGTGGCATAGCCCCCAATCTCTGTCCTGAAAGCTCAAATAGTTGCCTCACCCAAAATTAGACTATAGAAACTAGACCATAATATTAGACAACCTACCCAAACACATTAACAGAAGACATACTCAGAAGCCCAAACTGAACTGACTCATGAAGAATTGTTTCTGTCAAAGCAAACATGTAAAGTCTGGAAAAGGAGGTCCAGTATTTGAATGCACAGATGCCAAAACAAGGAATCAAGGTTTATGAAAAATAAAGTAAATATGAAAACACAAAGGAAACTATTAGAGCTCCAACAACTGACCCAAAGAAATGGAAATATACCAACTGCCAGAGAAATAATTCAGAATAATCCTCTAAAGGGCATTTTGAAATATAAGAAAACAGACAACTAAACAGTTAGGAAAACAATGCCTGAACAAAACAGGCAGTTCGGTAAAGAAATATCAACTATCAAACATAACAACAACAAAAAGAAACTCTAAACTTGAAAAATATAATATCTGAATTGAGGAATTTACAAAAATGAGTTTAAAAAGAATGCTGGACCATGTAAAAAAAAGAATCAGCAACATAGAGGATATGACATTGGAAACTATCCAGAGCAGAAAAAGGAAAGAAGGAAGGAAGAAGGGAGGGAGGGAGGAAAGGAAGGAAGGAAGGGGGAAGGAAGACAAAGAATGAAATAAAGAGAGGAAGGAAGAAAAGGAAACAAAGGAAGGAAAGAAAATAAAAAGAATGAAAGCTCATAGTAACTATGAGACCCAATGAAAAGAACCAATAATTACATTATGGAAGTTCCAGAAAGAGAAGAGAAAAAGAAAGGACAGAAAGTATATTTAAGGCAATTATGGCTGAAAACTTACCAAATATAGGGAAGGAGATATCCAGATCCATGAAGCTCAAAAGATCCCACATAGGTTGAACCCCAATAGGACTACACCAAGATACTTTAAAATTAGAATATCAAAAGTCAAAGACAAAGAAAATATTTTAAGAGAAGAAAGATTGAGAAGAAATATTGCAAAGGAACCCCCCTAAGATTATTGGCACATTTCTGAACAGAAACTTTTCAGACCAAGAGAAAATCAGATGACACATTCAAAATATTGAAAGACAATAACTATCAACCAAGAATTCTATACCCGGAGAAACTTTCTTTCAGAAACAAAGGAGGGATTAGACTTTCCCAAACGCACAAAAGCTGAGGGTATACATTACCACCAAACCTGCCTTACAAGAAATACTAAAGTGAGTTCTTTGAATGGAAGTAAAAAAAAAAAAAAATGCTAATTAACATTATAAAAACACAAAAATGTAGCAAAACTCTCACTGGTAGTGACAAATATATAGTCATAATTAGATTCTGCAATATAGTAATAGTGTATAATTTACTTACAATTCTTTTAAAATTTTTCTAAATTAATGTAGTAAACACCCACAAATATAATGATCTGTTGTTAGTTACACAATATAAAAAACATGTACATTGTGGGTCACCTGGGTGGCTCAGTCAGTTAAGTGTCTAACTCTTGGTTTTGGCTTAGGTCATGATCTCATGGGTTGTGGGATCAAACCCTGCACTGGGCTTCAAGCTCAGTGGGGAGTCTGAAGATTCTCTTCCTCTGCCCCTTTCTCCACTTTCATGTTCTCTCTCTCTCTCTGTCTCTCCCCACCTCTGCCCTCAAATAAATGAATAAATATTTTTAAAAGACATGTAAATTGTAACAGCAATAACCTAAAATGTGAGGGGGAGAATAAGAGCACACAGTTTAGAAATACTATTGAAGTAAAGTTTTCATTAGTTGAAAATAAGGTGTTAAAAGTTGAAGACATTTTATGGAAGCCTCACAGTAACCACAATGAAAATCCTATCGTAATTATATAAAAGAACATGAAGGAATGCCTAGATTGCTCAGTGGTTGAGCATCTGCCTTTGGCTCAGGACATGATCCCAGGGTTCTGGGATTGAGTCCCACATCAGGCTCCCCAGAGGGGGCCTGCTTCTCCCTCTGTCTATGTCTCCGCCTCTCTTTCTGTGTCTCTCATGAATAAATAAAATCTTTAAAAAAATATCCAAAAATATGTAGCCTACAAGAAACTCATTGTAGCCTTAGATACACACATAAACTAAGAGTGAAGAGATGGAAAAAGACATTTCAAACAAAGGGTAGCCAAGAAAGGAGGAGGAGGAGGAGGAGAGGAAGAAGAAAAAAAATGGCAGAGGTAGCTATATTTAGATAAAACAGACTTTAAACTAAAATGTTAACAAGACAAAGAAGGTCATTATATAATGATTAAAGGGTTAATATATCAAAAAGACATAACAATTGTAAATATGTCTGTGCCCAACATATTAATATCTAAATATATAAAGCAAAAACTAACAGAACAACAACAACAACAAAAAAAACCCCAGTAATACAATAATAGTTGGGATCTTAAATACCCCACTCTCCACAACAGATAGATCATCCAGATATAGAAATAATAAGGAAACATAAACCAAATGGACTTGAGAGACATATGGTTTGTTCAGCAGAATACACATTCATCTCAGGCATAGATGGAATGTTTTCTAGGATAGACCATCTGTTAGGTCACAAAACAAGCTTTAGCAAAATGAAGAGGATTGAAATCATATAAGCATCTTCTCTTGGCGCAGCGGTTTGGCGCCTGCCTTTGGCCCAGGGCGCGATCCTGGAGACCCGGGATCGAGTCCCACATCGGGCTCCCGGTGCATGGAGCCTGCTTCTCCCTCTGCCTGTGTCTCTGCCTCTTTATCTCTCTCTCTGTGACTATCATAAATAAATAAAAATTAAAAAAAAAAAAAAGGAAAAGCTGTCCTTTAAAAAAAAAAAAAAAAAAAGCATCTTCTCTGACCACAGTGGCATAAAACTCAAAATCAATCACAAGAAGAAAACTGGAAAATTTACAAAAGCATGGAAATTAACACTGTTTTGAACAATCAATAGATGAAAGAAGAAATCAAAGCAAAATAAAAGTTTCTTGAGACAAAGGAAAATTGAAAGACAACAAACTTGTAGGATACAGCAAAAGCAGTTCTATGAGGGAATTTCATAGCAATAAACATCTACATTAAGAAGGAAAGAAAATCCCAAACAACCTAATTCTATGACTCAAAGAACTAGAAAAAGAACAAACTGAGCCCAAAGTTAGCAGAGGAAACAATATAATAAAGATTAAACCATAAATAAATGAAATAAAGAACAGAAAAACAACAGGAAAGGTTAAACCAAACCAAGAATTGATTCTTTGAAAAGATAAATAAAATTGACAAACCCTTAAATAAACTAACCAAGGAAAAAAGAGAAGGGAGCCAAATCAATAAGATTGTAAATGAAAAAGAAGACTTTACAACTGCTACCAGAGTAAGAAAAAGGATCATAAGAGGCTGCTATAAAGAACTCATACCAACAAATCAGATAACCTAGAGAAAAATGGAAAAATTCTTAGGAACACACAACTTGTCAAGAACGAATCAGGAATAAATTTTTAAAAATGAAAAGATCATTTAATAGTAAAAATATTAAATCAGTAATCAAAATATTCTAACAAAGAAAAGCTGAAGATCAGA
The DNA here is from genome assembly GCF_048164855.1 of Canis lupus baileyi. Classification (NCBI taxonomy): domain Eukaryota; kingdom Metazoa; phylum Chordata; class Mammalia; order Carnivora; family Canidae; genus Canis; species Canis lupus. Next base: position 24,961,567 of record NC_132869.1, on the reverse strand, counting down.
TGGCTTCACTGGTGAATTTTACCAAAGACTTAAAAAAGAACTAACACCAATCACAAAAAATCAAAGAGAACATTCCCAAACTCATTTTAGGAGGCCAGTATTAGCCTGATACCAAAACCATAAAAGAACACTGCTAGAAAAGAAAACAAAAAGCCAGTATACCTGATAAATATAGATGTAAAACTTAAGATGCTAGCAAACTGAATTCAGCAGCACACAATCAAAAGGAATTTACCCCTGGGTTATAAGGATGGTTCAACCTATGCAAGTCAATCAATGTGATACACCACATAAGGAGAACAAAAGAATGACACAATCATTTCAATAGGCACAGAAAAAACATCTGGCAAAATGCCATATCTGTTCATGATTAAAAAAAAAAAAACTCAACAAATCAGGCACAGAGGAACATATCTCAACATAGTGAGGGCCATATATGATGCCTCAGCCCAAAGCTAACATCATACTCACTAGTGAGAGAATGAAAGCTTTTACTCTACAACCAGGAGCCCATTCTGAGAGGGTGGGTTCCTCTCACTCACTCTCACCACTCCTATTCAACACAGTGATAAAAATCCTAGCTAGACCAATAAGGCAAGAAAAGAAATAAAAGACATCAGAAATGGAAAGATAAAATTACCTCTATTTGCATGTGATATGATTTTATATTTAGAAAATACTAAAGACTGCACCAAAAATACATTAGAACTAAATAATGAGTTAAGTAAAGTGAATTCAGTAGAATACAAGATTAACATTCAAAAATTAGCAATGATTCCAGACACTAACAATGAATTTTCTGAAAAAGAAATAATTGATTCCATTTGTTATGATATCATCAAAAACAATAAAATACTTGGGAATGTATAGACTCTACAGACATTTATTACATTTCTATACACCAATAATAAAGTAGCAGAAACAGAAATTAAGAAAACAGTGTCATTTACAATTATGCCAAAAATAATAAGATACCTAGGAATAAATTTAACCAAAGAGGTGAAATCATTGTAACTCTGAAAAGTATAAAATATTAATGAAAGAAAAGATGACACAAACAAATGGAAAAATATTCCATGCTCATGGATTAGAAGGATAATTTTGCTAAAATGTTCATACTACCCAATGCAATCAACAGATTTAATGTAATTCCCATCAATATAGCAACAGCATTTTTCACAGAATTAGAACAAATAATCCTAAATTTTGGATGGACCATGAATGGCCAAAGCAATCTTGAAAAAGAAGAACAGAACTGGAGGTATCACAATCCCAAATTTTAACATATACTACAAAGCTGTAGTAGTCAAAACAGTATGGTACTGGCACAAACATAGACATACAAATCAGTGCAACAGAATAGAGAGCTCAGAAATAAACCCACAATTATATGGTCAATTAATCTTCAACAAAGGAAGAAAGACTATCCAATGGGGAAAAGACTGTCTTCAACAAATGATGCTGGGAAAACTGGATAGCTAAATGCAAAAGAATGACACTGAAAAGAAAGAGATGACATAATCACTGACATCATTGTATATTCATTTTGTATACTGCAACAGTAACTGAATTCATTTATCAGTTCCAGTAGTGTTTTGGTGGAGTTTTAAGGGTTTTCTACATATAGTATTTTGTCATCTGCAAATACTGAATGTTTACTTCTTCTGTACAATTTGGACGTCTTTTATTTCTTTTTCTTCTTTGATTACTTGTGGTTAGAATTTCCAGTACTATATTAAATAAAAGTGATGAGAGTAGACATCCTTGTCTTGTTCCTTACCTTAGGGAAAAGCTCTTAATTTTTTACTCCCAAGTGTGATGTTTGCTCTGTGTTTTTCATGTAGGGCTTTTATTATGTTGTTTCCTCTTGTTCCTATGTTTCCTTTTAACTTACTTTGTTGAGGGTTTTTACCATGAATGGATGTTGTGCTTTGTCAAATGCTTTTTAGGCATCTGTTGAAAGGATCATGTGGTTTTTATCCTTTCCCTTATTGATGTGATGTATCACGTTGATTGAGTTGCAAGTATTGAACCATTCATATCCCCAGAATAAATCTCATTTAATTATGGTGAATGATGTATTGTTGGATTCAGTTTTCTAGTATTTTGTTGAGGATTTTCCTATGTATGTTCATCAACGATATTGGCACATAATTCTCTTTTTTGTAATGTCTTTATCTGGATTTGGTATCAGAGTAATGCTGTCCTCACAGAATGAAATTGGAAGCTTTCCTTCCTCTTCTATTTTTCAGAATAGGTTAGGAAGAATAGGCATGAACTCTTCTTTAGATGTTTGGTAGGATACACTTGTGAAGTCCTCTGGTCCTAAGCTTCTGTTTGTTGGGAGTTGTTGCTTTATCCTGACTAAATTTTATTGCTGAAAATAGGTCTATTCAATTTTTTAAAAAATTTCTTCCTGATTACAGTCTTGGGAAATTATATATTCCTAGAAATTTATTTATTTTTCTAGGTTATCAAGTTTGTTGGCATATAATTTTTCAAATGATCTTTTATAGTCTTTTGTATTTCAGTGGTGTCAGTTGTTATTTCACCTCTTTCTTTGATTTTATTTGAGTCCTCTCCTTTTTTTGTTGAGTCTGACTAAAGGTTTATGAATTTGTTGATCTTTTAAAAAAAAAAAAAAAAAAAAAAAAAAGCTCCTACTTTCATTAAACTGAGCCATTTTTTTTTTTTTTTAGTTTCTATTTTGTTATTTCTGCTCTAATCTTTGTTTCCTTTCTCCTGTTGATTTTGGATTTTGTTTGTTTGTTTTCTAGCTCCTTTAAGTGTAATATTAGCTTATTTGAGATTTCTCTTGCTTTTTGAGGTAGGCCTGTATTGCTCTAAACTTCTCTCTTAGAACCACTTTTGCTGCATCCCAAAGATTTTGGATCATTGTGTTTTCACTTTTCATTTGTCTCCATTTGTATTTTTAAAAATTTCCTCTTTGATTTTTGTTTGATCCATTCCTTGTTTTGTAGCATGTTATTTAACTTCCATTTATTTGTGTTCTTATCAGATTTTTTTCTTGTACTTGATTTCTAGTTAATAGCATTGTGGTTAGAACATATGCATGCATGACTTCAATCTTTTTGAATTTGTCAAAATTTGTTTTGTGATCTATTCTGGAGAATGTTCTGCATGCTCTTGAAAAGAATGTGTATTCTGGTGATTTAGGATGGAATGTTCTGAATATACTTGTTAGATTCATCTGATCCAGTGTGTCACCCAAAGCCAGTATTTCCTTATTGATTTTCTGCTTGGATGATCGACCCATTGATGTAACTGGGGTGTTAAGTCCTCTACAATCACTGTATTACTGTCAATTACTGCTTTGTGTCTGTTAAAAGTTGCTTTATATATAAAGCATAAAGTATCTACTTTGGGTGTGCAAGTATTGGGTGCATAAGTATTTATAATTGCTATTTCTTCTTGTTGGATATTCCCTTTATGATTATATAGTACTCCTCTTTGTCTCCTGTTACAGTCTTTGTTTTAAAGTCTATTTTGTCAGATATAAATATTGCTATCCTGGCTTTCTTTTCACTTCCGTTTGTGTGATAAATGCTTTTCCATCCCTTCACTTTCAATCTGTGTCTTTAGTTCCCAAATGAGTCTCTAGCATATAGATGGAATTTGCTTTCTTATCTATTTTGTCACCCCATGTCTTTAGATTGGAGCATTTAGTCAATTTACATTCAAAGTAATTATTTATTGATATGCACTTATTGCCTTCTTGTTTCTTGTTTTTTTTGTTTGTTTGTTTGTTTGTTTGTTTCTTGTTTTGTCATGGTTTTTGTAGTTATTCCCTAATCCTTTCTTCTCTTGCTTTTTTCTCTCATAGTTTGGTGGCTTTCTTTAATGATATACCTGAATTCCTTTCTCTTTATTTTTGGCATACGTATCACCAGTTTTTGATTTGTGGTTACCATTATGTTTGTATATAACATATTCTGCATGTAGCACTCTATATTTAGTTGGTTGTTGTTTAAACTTGAACTCATTCTTTACGCTTCTCCCTTCCACATTTTAGGTATATGGTAACATAGTTTACATCCTTTTATTTTGTGAATCCCTTGATTGACTTTTATAAATAAAATTATTTTTTCCACTGCTTTGCTTCCTACTTTTCTTACTCCTACTTATGATCTTATCTTGCAATTCAGAGTCCCATTTAACATTTCTTGGTTTGGTAGTCATGAATTCCTTTAGCTTTTGTTTGTCTGGGAAACTCTTTATCTCTCCTATTCTGAATGATAGCCTTGCTGGAATGAATGTCCTTGGTTGCAGATCTTTTCCTTTCACCACTTTGAATATATCATGCCCCACCCTTCTGGCCTGCAAAGATTCTGCTGAAAAATCAGCTGATAGCCTTACAGGGTTTCTCTTATATCTAATTGTTTTCTCTTCTCTTGCTGCTCTTCAAATTCTCACTTTATTACTACTTTTAGTGATTTTAGTTACTATATGTATTGGTGTAGAACTCCTGGGCTGATTTTGTTGGGAGCTCCCTGGGCCTCCTTGATCTGGGTTTCTGTTTCCCTTTCCAGATTTGGGAAGTTTTCAGCTATTATATCTTCAAATAGATGTTCTGCCCCCCTCCTCTCTGTCTTTTCCTTCTGGGATCCCTATAATAAAGATATTATACTTACTAGTGTTGCTGAGTTCACTAAGTCTACTTCCATTTTTTATTTTTCTTCTCTCTCCCACTCAGCTTGATTGCTTTCCATTACTCTGTCCTTTAGGTCACTGATCCATTCCTCTGTTTCCTTTAATCTACTGTTTATTCCCTCTAGTGTAGGAAATAATTTTTAATCATTTTTAGTTTCAATTATTGAGTTTTTTAAATCTCTGATTGCTTCTTTTTAATGTTTTCTATCTTTTTGTTAAGGGTCCCTCTGAGGTCCTCCACTCTTCTTAAGTCCAGTGATTATCTTTATGACCATTACTTCACATTCTTTTTTTTTTTTTTTACTTCACATTCTTTATCAGGCATATTATTTATCTCTGTTTCATTTAGCTTTCTTGCTGTGATTTTGTCCTAGTCTTTCATTTGGGACATATTCCTCTGTCTCCTCATTTTATCTGACTCTCTGTGTCTGTTTATGTGTGGTAGGAAAGTCAGCTGTGTATGTCTGTTGCCCTTGACAGTAGTGGTATGTTGTAGTATGAAGAAGTCCTGCAGTGCCTGTAGTATAAGATCCTCTGTTCACCAGAACCTGGCACTTCAGGTGTGTCTCCTATGTGTGTTGTGTCACCCTTCTATTGTTGTTGAGCTGCTTCTGCCTTCAGTCCAGTCATCTGCAATGGCTCTCTTTGTCTATTGTGGACAAGATTTTGTTCCTATGTTGTAAGTGGGCCAGTCCAGGGCGGCCTTTGGCTTGAGGTGAGTCATAGCAGGCATCTACTTGAGATGCAGTAACCCCAAACTACAGGGTTCTTTTCTTTGTTGTCCCCTATGAAGTTTTGTTGGTAGGCAGGGCTTGGAGTCAGACTAGATATCTGTCCCCAGCTCATTGCTAGTGCTGCAGACTGATATGTGTGGTTATCTTCTGCCTCCAAGGCAGGAGTCACTTTGGAGTGTTGCTGGCTTCTGTTGGAGCTGCTTGTACAGTGCCAGGCTTCTGTACCAATGGCTCAAACCAATGGCTTATTGGAGAAGGCATGTCTGCAGGAGAATGTGGGGGTGGGGCATTCAATGTTAGCAAGGTTTCTGCAGATCAGTTGTGAGACCTAGTACTGCTTTATAAAACTTGCCACAGGGCTGGCGGGGGTGTGTCCATAGAAAGACATGCAGGTGGGCCATGGGGTACCAGCAAAGCCCATGCAAATCCACTGTAAAAGAGGACTGCCAGCAGCCTAAAACTCCTGCCCAAATGGTCTGAGTTGGAAGAAGCAGATCCATAGTAGCATGCAGGGGTGGGGCACACAATCAGCAAGGTAGGTGGAGAGTGTTGTACTGCACAGGTACAATAGGTGTCCATGTATCTAGGCTAGGGGGAAGGGAAGGAAATGATCTACATCAGCCCTCTTGCTCTTGGAGAAGTCTCCCAGGTATCCCTACCCCTTCAGCACATGCTCTGAGATTAGTAAACAAAACTCTCTCCTGTATACCTCTGGCATTTTTCAAACTGATGTTTTTATGCTCTATCTACCTGGCATGTTTGTTGTGCTGTCTCTTTAAGGGTAGGGACTCCCTTGCCTTCCAGACTCTCTCAGAATAGAGTTTGCTGATTTTTAAAGTTCTAGGTGTTAAGCCTCACTGACTATAAGAACTCAAGAAATTATGTCCCTCTGATTTCCATGGGGGTTCCCCACACCTGAGGTGCTTTGTATCAGGGTCTGGTTTGGTCCTCTGCATCCACAGCATCCCTCTCTCCCATGAACAGTCCCATGGATCCATTTAGCTCTCCATCACGTCTCTACCCTTCCTACCTTCTTCAGTATGGCTTCTTCTCTACACTCAGCTATGGAGAGCCTGTTCTGCCAGTCTTCTATTCATTTTCTGAATTATTTACACTGATATGGGTGTTATCTAGTTGTATCCATGGAATGAGGTGAACTTAGGATCCTCCTACTCCACCATCTTCCCCGGAAGTCCCTGGAACAACAACTTTAAAGTGTTGAAAGGAAAAACCATTAACTCAGAATTATTTATCCAGCAAAAATATACATCAATAACAAGGTGAAACTAAGACATTTTCACATAAAACAAAACCATGCAGACTTATTACCAGGAGACCTGTGCAATTTTATCATCAGAAGGCAAAAAATGCTACAGAAGTTCTTCACACAGAAGTGAAATGACACCAGATGGATCTTCAAGAAGGAATAAAGAGAATCAGAGTGGTAAATATGGAGTAAAATAAAATGTTTTTTTTTTCTCTATCTAATGGCTTTTTAAAAGAAGGTAGGATATATTGCAGGCAAAGGAAATAGCATAAATAAAGGCATGAAAATGGGAAATGACATGGTGTGTTTAAGAATTACAGCTTATTAATTGTAACGTTAAGTGTGATGGGAAGACTGGAGGGCATGCCTATAGTGCTAAGGACCCTGTTCTTAATTTTTATGGGAAGGTTTTTCAGGCCAGAAAATGACATTGTAGGATCTGTATTTTAGGTAGATCACTCAAGCTACAGAGGGAAGAGCAAGTTTGAAGGGACAAAACTGGAGACAGAAAACTCAAGCCATTTTTGTGACCCAAGAGAGATATTGAAGAAAGTGCATTTAAGAGAACCTGATCTAGAGAAGTAATTGTACAGAGGTTTGAGGAACATAGTTGAAAAATATTCTAGAAGTAAAACTTTGTATGAATTGGAGATTGTGAATAAAGTAGAAAAATATCGCTTGGAGCATTAAGAAAAGATTGTGGGAATTTTCCCTCAGTATAGACAAATTTACTACTCAATTTTCTGGTAATATTATATTGGGCACTAATCTATATTGCCTGTCTCATTCATAGCATTTACAACTCAAAACTCTTATTTATTATTTTCATTTTTTACTTTAATTCTGGTGTAGTTGATATACAGTGTTATATTAATTTTGGGTGTAAAATGTAGTGATTCAATACTTCTGTATATTACTCAGTGCTCATCAAGATAAGTGTACTCTTAATCCTCTTTACCTATTTCACCCATCCCTCCACCCACCTTCCCTCTAGCACAAATCAAAACCATAATGAGATATTAAACCTCCTATTTAATATTAGGTGAATAATATCCCTCATCCTCTAGGCAACAGCTATTTTCATGAGGTTACTTGGTAGAAAGAGGGACTGAACAGTCAATGCATAAACGTACCAAAATCTGATAATGTAGCCTGCACCAAAAGATGAAGTGAGTCAGTCAGAATTTCTCTCTCAGAGAAAGAGAACAAAGAAATCACAAAAGATTAGGTCATTTAACAGTAGAAGCCATAGCTGAAACTTCATGTCAAAGAGAAAGGCAAGTCCAGTAACTGAAAAAGAAATATGGAAAGAAGCAGGCAGAAACACACATCCTCCACAAGAAAGTGGCACTAATTTCAGAAAGAGACAAAAGGAATAAGCTGATATGCTAGGGATACCTTGGTTTCCTTGCTAGGCATATAATAGGGATTCAAAAAACATTTTTGTTATTGTTGGCTGGAAGAAAAAATAAATGAACAAACAAATTAACAAATTAATGTGGCTGATTTTCCAGTGACATTTTCTGTGAAAAGTTTCTTACAGCCTTATTATCTAGTTCTTCAGAAATCTTTATCCCTATCCTCCCCATTGTCCCATTTCTGTTCCTCAACTCCATTGTGCCACATTTCACAAAGCCCTTTAATCATCTGTATTCTTTTCAGATTAAAAAATTGAGCAGAAATGACTACCAATTTTGTTGTAATTTTTTTCAGCATCTCTAGTATCTAGTCAGAAATTCTCAGTATATATCCTTATCATTGATGGGTACATTTTTGGACAATGGAAATCAAACAACCTCTATATATACTAACATCATCATACCTTAGAGGTTTGATTACTCAAATTTTGTATTTTTCTGGAACCCCCTTTTTCCTACTGAAAACCATCTATGTTCTCTGTAGGTACCAAGTCTTTGAAGTCTTATTTGGGTAGCTCTCCAGGCTGCTTCATACCTTTCCTAGACCAGGTGTTCTCTTTGGATCACAGCCCTGGTACAGTGAGGAATGATGACAATACCAGATCATCATTGCAGAAAGCATTCCTAAACTCCAGATCTGAAATTTTGCCACATTTATTTCAGCAAAGTGTCTGAGCCAGTAGTAGAGACCTCTAGCACCCCAAATTACAAAAGAAAAATACTCCCCTTCTACACTATTGAGCTTAAATGGTGGAATAAAAAAAAGTTTTCTTTAAAAAACTTAAAAACAATGGGAATGTTTTCTCATTTCTGCTGCTTAGAATTGCATAATGCTACACATTCTACATGGAGGAGGAAATTAGATAGACGAAAAAGGGAACAGAGGTTATTAGCCTGCCACTGGAAACAAATATTAAAGGATAGAAGATCATACAACAAATTTGTCAGTTCCTTAAATAACTAATGAAATTATTATACCTAATTGTCTCTGAATTATCTAGCTATTACATAAGATCAAATTCTTTATTTCTAAATTTTTCTTCCATCCTTTCAATTTTATCTAAGACATAGCATCTGAATTCATATTCCTCTTCAATAAGCATCATCACCCCCTTAACACATCTAGCTATGCTAAACATATCCTAAACAAATTACACAATTAACATTTGCTTAAGAGCATGAGAATGAAAGTAAATACAACCACAGACTAAAGTAAACTAACCATCTAAAGAAATTCTACTAAATTCTGGGGTTTCTAATTTGTTAACATAGCATTTTTCATAGTATTAACTTCTAATTCTTTGTGTTTCTTTGGTGTCAGTTGTTACTTCTCTTTTGCTTCTGATTTTATTTAAATCCTTTCTCTTTTCTTGATGAGTCTGGCTAAGAATCTATCAGTTTTGTTCATCTTTTCAAAGAACCAGATTTTGGTTTAATTGATATTTTCTATTCTTTAAAATTCTCTGTCATATATTTCTGCTCTGATCCTAATTCTTTCCTTCTACTCACATTGGGTTCTGTTAATTCTTTTTTCTAGTTTCTTTAGTGTAAAATTAGATTGTATTTTGAGCTTTATCTTATTTCTTGAGGTAGGCCTATACCACTATATATTTCCTCTTAGAATTGCTTTCACTGTGTTCCAAAGATTTTGGTCCATTGTATTTCATTTTCATTTGTCTCCATGTATTTTTAAATTTCTTCTTTGATTTCTTCATTGACCCATTGATTGTTTAGTAGCATGTTATTTAGTCTCCATGTGTTTTTTTTTTTCTATCATTTTCCTTGTGATTGATTTCTAGTTTCATACTTTCATTTCCTTTTGGTCAGAAAAGATGTATGGCATGATTTTAATCTTCTTAAATTTATTGAGAATTGTTTTGTGGTCTAACATGTGACCTATTTTGGAGAATGCTGCATGTACACTTGAAAAGAATGTGTATTTTCTTGGATTTGGATGGAATAAATAAATTCCTAGGAACATACAATCTTCCAAACCTGAATAAGAAGAAAAAGAAAAAGAACATCTGAACAGATCAATTACTATAACAAAATCTAATTGGTCACCAAAAACTACCAGAAATAAAAATCCAGGCTTAGATGGATTTATAGGTTAATTCTACCAAACATTTAAAGAAGCATTAATACCCAATCTCCTTAAGCTATTCCAAACACATTCCATGAAGCCAGCATTACTCTGAACCAATACTAGGCAAAGATACCACAAAAATAAAACTATAGACCAATATCCCTGATGAACATAGATGCAAAAATCCCCAACAAAATATTAGCAAACTGAATCCAATGATACATTAAAAGGATCATTCACTACAATAAAGTGAGATTTATTTGGGGGATGCAAGGATGGTTCAATATTCACAAATCAATCAATGTGATATACCATATCAATAAAACAAAGGATTAAAATTTTATGCTCATCTCTAGAGATGCAGAAGAAGCAGTTGACAAAAATTCAAGAACAATTCGTAATAAAAAATCTCAGTAAAGTGGGATTAGAAGAAATATACCTCAATAGAATAAAGCCCATATATGATGCAGGACCTGGGTCACTCAGTTAAGCATCTAATTCTTGATCTCAGCTCAGGTGTTGATCCAAGGGTCATGAATTCAAGCCCTACATTGGGCTCCATGCTGGGTGTAGAGCCTACTTAATATATATATATATATATATATATATATATATATATATATATATATATTTTATATATATATAAACTGAAAGCTTTCCCTCTAAGATCAGGAACAAGACAAGGATGTCTACTCACATTACTTTTAGTCAAAAAGTACTAAAAGTCCTATCCACAGCAATCTAACAAGAAAAAGAAATAAAAGGCATCCATATTGGCAAGGAAGAAGTTATACTGTCACTATTTGCAAATAACATGGCACTATACACAGAAAACCCTAAAGATTTCACACACACACAAAAAAATTCTAGAAATAATAAATGACTTCGGTAAAGTTGCAGGGTATAAAATTAACACCCACAAATGAGGAGTGTTCTATATACCAACAACAAAGTCATTGAAAGAGAAATTTATAGCTTGAAGTCAATAATTCTGATGCTTTCAGGTTTGCTTCTCTTTTTCAACATTACTTTGGCTATTCAGGGTCTTTTCTGGTTCCATACAAATTATAGGATTGTTTGTTACAGCTCTGTGAAAAATGCTAATGGTATTTTAATAGAGACTGCATTGAATATATAGATTGCTTTGGGTAACAGACATTTTAGCAATATTTGTTCTTCCAATCCATGAGCATGGAATGTTTTTCCAGTTCTTTGTGTCATCTTCAATTTACTTCATAACTTTTATAGTTTTATAGTTCTCAGAGTACAGATCCTTACCTCTTTGGTTAAGGTTCATTCCTAGGTAGCTTATGGTTTTTGGTGCAATTATAAATGGGATCAATTTCTTGATTTCTGTTTCTTCTGTCACATTGTTAGTGTATAGGAAGGTAACTGATTCCTGGGCATTGATTTTATATCCTGAAACTTTGCTGAATTCTTGTACTAGTTCTAACAATATTTTACTGGAGTCTCTCAGGTTTTCTACATAGAGAATCATGTGAAGAGTGAAAGTTTGACTTCTTCCTTCCTGATTTGGATGCCTTTTATTTCTTTTTGCTGTCTTGATTGCTGATGCTAGGACTTCCAGTAATATGTTGAACAACAATGGTCAGCGTGGACATCCCTTTTCCCGACCTTAGGGGAAAAGCTTTCGGTTTTTCCCTGTTGAGGATGATTTTGCTGTGGGTCTTTCATATGTGTCTTTTATCATGTTTAGGTATGTTTCCTCTATCTCTACACAGTGGGGAATTCTAATCAAGAAAGAATGCTGTATTTTCTCAAATGCTTTTTCTGCATCTATTGAGAAATCATATGGTTCTTTTTCTTTCTTTTGTTAATGTGGTGTATCACCTTGATTGATTTGCAGGTGTGAACCATGCTGCAGCCTGGGAATAAATTCCACTTAGTCATGGTTAATAATACATTTAATGTACTGTTGGATCCTATTAGCTAGTATCTTGGTGAGAGTTTTGGCATCCATGTTCATCAGGGATATTGGTCTATAATTCTCTTTAGTAAGGTCTTTGGTTTTGGGATCAAGCTAATGCTGCCTCATAGTTTGGAAGTTTTCCTTTCATCTCTATTTTGTGGAACAGTTTCAGAAAAATAGGTATTAATTCTTCCTTAAATGTCTGGTATGCTTCCCCTGGGAAACCATCTCGTCCTAGACTCTTGTTTGTGAAAAAATTTTTATTATTACTTTAATTTCCTTAATGGTTATAGGTCTGTTCAAGTTTTCTATTTCTTCCTGTTTTGGTAATTTATATATTTCTAGGAGTTTATCTATTTCTTCCAAAATCTATAAAGAACTTACCAAGCACAACACCCAAAAAACAAAACAAAACAAAAATCCAACCAAGAAATGGACACAAGACATGAATAACACTTTTCCAAAGAAGACATACAAATCGCTAAAAGATACATGAAAAAAATGCTCAATATCACTCATCATCAGGGAAATACAAATCAAAACCACAATGAGATACACCTTACACCAGTCAGAATGACTAAATTAACAACTCAGGAAACAACAGATGTTGGCAATGATGTGGAATAAGGGAAACCCTTTCTCACTGTTGGTAGGAATGCAAACTGGTGCAAGGACTCTGGAAAACAGTGTGGAGGTTTCTCAAAAAGTTAAAAATAGAACAACTTTATGAATCAGCAATTGTACTACTAGGTATTTGTCCAAAGGATACAAACATAGTGATTTAAAGAAGTACATGCATCCCAGAGTTTATAGTAGCAATGTCCAAAATAGCCAAACTATGGAAAGAGCCTAGATGTCCATTGACAGATGAATGGATAAAGAAGGAATGGTTCGATGGATAAAGATGAATGAATAAAGAAGGAAAGGATGAATGGATAAAGAATATATATAATACTCAGTCATCAAAAAGAATGAAATCTTGCTGTATGCAATGACTTGGAAAGAACTAGAGGGTATTATGCTAAGCGAAGTAAGTCAGTCAGAAAGACAAATACCATATTATTCAACTCATATACGGAATTTAAGAAACAAAACAGATGAACATAGGGAAAGGGAAGGAAAAATAAAATACAAGGAAAACAGAGAGGGAGACAAACCATAAGAGACTCTTAACTGTAGAAAACAAACTGAGGATTGTTGGAAGGGTGGTGTGTGGGGGATGGGGTACCTGGGTGATGGGCATTGAGGGCACTTGATGTAATGAGTACTGAGTGTTATATGCAACTTATGAGTCACTAAGTTCTACCCCTGAAACTAATAATACAGTATGTTACCTAAATTGAATTGAATTTAAAAATCTTTAAAAAGAGAGAAAATTTTAAAACATACCATTTGTAATTGTACCAAAAAGAATAAAATATCTAGGAATAAAGTTAACCAAGGAGATCAAAGACCTGTACTTTGAAAACTATAAAACATTGATGAAAGCAATTGAAGACAACACAAATGGAACGATATTGTATGCTCATGATTTGGAAGAATTAATATTGTTAAATAGCCATACTTCCCAAAACAATCTACAGATTCAATGAAATCTCTGTCAAAATACCAACAGTGATTTTTGAAGAACTAGAACAAATAATCTTAAAATTTTTACAGAACCATAAAGGACCCCAAATAGCCAAAACAATCTTGAGAAGGAAAAACAAAGCTGTAGTAATCAAAACAGTATGGTACTGGCACAAAAGTAGACACATAGGTCGATGGAAAAGAATGGACAGCCCAGAACTAAAACAATGAATCTATGGTCAATTAAAAGGTCTATGACAAAAGAGGCAAGAATATACAATGGGGGAAAGACAGTCTCTTCAATAAATGGTGCTGAGAAAACTGGACAGTTCCATGAAAAAGAATGAAACTGGAGCACTTTCTCACACAATATCCAAAAATAAACTAAAAATGGATTAAAGGTCTAAACATAAGACCTGAAACTATAAAAATCCTAGAAGAGGGGCAGCCCAGGTGGCTCAGTGGTTTAGCACTGCCTTCAGCCCAGGGCCTGATCCTGGAGACCTGGGATTGAGTCCCACGTCGGGCTCCCTGCATGGAGCCTGATTCTCCCTCTGCCTGTGTCTCTGCCTTTCTTTTGTGTCTCTCATGAGTAAATAAATAAAACCTTTAAAAAAAAAAATCCTAGAAGACAACATAGGGATTTGACATCAACTGCTGTAACATTTTCCCAGATATATCCCCATGGCAAAGGGGAAAAGCAAGAACAAACTATTGGGACTATGCCAAAATAAAAATGGTTTGAATAGTGAAGGAAATCATCAACAAAATTTTAAAAAAAGCAACCCACTTAATGAAAGAAGATATCTGTAAATGATACATCCAATAAGGGGTTAATATCCAAAATATATAATGAAAGTATATAACTCAGCATCAAAAAAACCCAAACAGCTGACACGTTGTGTTTCGGCGACAGGCAGACAGACAGGCAGACGCAAAAAAAACCCAAACAATCCAATTTAAGAATGGGCAGAGGATCTGAATGTACATTTTCCCAAAGGAGACATAAAAAGGCCAACAAACATATGAAAAGATGTTCAACATCACTAATCATCAGGGAGATGCAAATCAAAGCCACAATGAGATATCACTTCACACCTGTCAGAATGGCTAAAATTAAAAACACAAAAAATAACAAGCTGTGGCAAGGATGTGGGGAAAAAGATACCCTTGTGCACTATTGGTGGGAGTGCAAACTGGTTGCAGCTCTTGTAGAAAACAGTGTGGAGATGGAGGTTCCTAATAAAATTAAAAATAAAAACACCATTTGATCCAATAACTCCACTAACAGTTATCTACCCAAGAAAATGAAAATATGAATTCAAAAAGATATATAAAAAAAAAACAAAAAGATATATTCACCCTTATGTTTACTGCATTATTTAAAATAATCAAAATGTGGAAGATATATATATATATAAATGGTATATTTGCATGTGTATATATGATATATAAATGGTATATGTATATGTGTGTGTATACCATATATACATATACATAGGAATTATTCAGCCATAAACAAGGATGAGGTCATGCCATTTGCAACAACATGGATAGACCTAGAGGGGATTACGCTAAATGAAATAAGTCACACTAAGTAAGACAAATACCAAATGATTTCATTCACATGGAGAATCTAACGAATAAAACAAATGAGTAAACAAAAAACAAATTTAGACCTATAAATACAGAACAAATCGATAGTTGCCAGAGGGGATGAAGGTGGGCAGGATGGGTGAATGGGAGTGGGAGACATAGGCTTCCAATTATGGAATGAGTCATAGAAATAAAAGGCACAGCATAGAGAATATAGTCAATGATATTGCAACAGTGTTGTATGGTGACAGATGGTAGCTACACTTGTGGTAAACATGGCATAAAGTATAGAGATACTGAATCAGTATGCTGTACATCTGCAATTAACGTAAAATTATGTGTCAACTATACTCAGATAAAAAAAAATTTAAAGTTAAAATAAGAAGTTCTACTAACTTTTATTTATATACCTTTACAAACTTTGTGTACCAGGTGCTTCCAAGCTGCAGCCTGGAAAAGAACAATCAAAAAGAATAATCTTCCAGGAGCCTAGGTGGCTCAGTTGGTTAGGCAACTGACTCTTGATTTTGGCTCAGGTCATGATCTTGGGATTGTAGGATCAAGCCCTGTGTAGGGCTCCGAGCTGGGCATGGAGCCTGCTTGAGATTCTCTCTCTCTCTCTCTCCTTCTGCTCCTCCCCCTTCCTCCTACTCTCAAGGAAAAAACAAAAAACAAAATCAATTCTCAATGGTAATAAAATCAACTGTTTTTCCCCCTAGGTCCCTAAGAAGTGGAATCCCAGTTCCCCTAGCTCCTGCTGCCCAGTAAGTTTTGTCCCTAACAGACCATTTCTAAGAGTAGGAGTACCTCACAAACTCTCCATGACACAATAGGTGCCAGCCCCAAATGTATTAATCTTTTCATCCTTTTTAAAATTAAACTCTTTTATTTTGAGACAATTAGATCATATATAGTTGTAAGAAATCATATAGAGTGATCCCATGTTCAGTTTCCCTGATTTCCCCAGTGGCCATATCTTACAAAACTATAATACAAAATCACAACCAGGAAATACATTGATACAATCAAGATATAGAATATTTCCATTACCACTAGGATCATTCATGTTACCCTTTTATAGACACATTCACTTATTTTCCTAGCACCCCTAGTCCTTCCTAAACCCCTGACAACAACTAATGTATTCTCCATTTCTATAATTTTGTCATTCTAAGAAATTATATAAATGGAATCATAGGATATGTAAACTTGGAGATTGGTGCCCCACCCCACACACACACACACTTATAATTCTCTGGAGATTCACCTAGGTTGTTGTATGTATCAACAGTTTGAAAAAAAAAAACAGTTTGTTCCTATTTATTACTAATATTCCTGGTATGGATGTATCAGAGTTTCTTTATTCACTGATAGAAGGATATCAAGGTTGTTTTCAGCTAGGGATTATTACCAAAAAAAAGCTGCTATATAAACATTCATATTAGGATTTTATGTGAACATAAACTTCATTCCTCTGGGATAAATGCTGTGTTGAGTGACAGTTACATGTTTGGTTTATTAAGAAAGTGTCAAACAGCTTTTCATTGACTGTATTACTTACATTGCCATCAGCAATGTATGACTGATCCAGATTCTCCAACATTATTATCAACATTTGATGTTGTCACCAGTTTAATTTTAGCCATTCTAATAGCTTCATTGTGATATCTCATTATGGTATTAATTTACATTTCCCTAATGGCTAATGATGTTGAACATCTTTTCATGTGCTTATTTGCCATCTGTATATGATCTTTGGTGAAATGTCTCTTCAAGTCTTTTGCCTATTTTCTAATTGACTGTTTGATATTTTTTTCTGTTGAGTTTTAGGGACTCATTACATAGTCCAGACACTAAATATATCAAATAATGTGGTTTGCAAATATTTTTTACCTCTCTGTAGCTTGTGTTAACAAGGTCTTTCCTGGAGCAAGTTTTTAATTTTGATAAAGTGCAGCTAATTTTTCCTTTTATAGATCATGTTTCTGCTGTCAAATCTAAAAGTCCTAGATCCTGAAGATGTCTCTATATTTTTTTCTAAAAGTTTTATACTTTTACATTTAAATTCATGATCCATCATTTGAATTTTAAAAAATATTTTATTCATTTATTTGAGATGGTGAGAGATAGAGAGTGCTTTAGAGGGGAGTAGGGAGAGAGGGAGAGAGAGAAACATACTTCAAGCTGAGGAAGGAACCCATTGCAGGGCTCAATTCCTGGACCCTGGGATCATGACCCAAGCAGAAGGCATATGCTTAACTGGCTGAGCCACTCAGGTACTCCAAGGTTCATGATCCTTTTTGAATTAATTTTTGTATATGATGTGAAGCTTAGGTCAAGTTTCATTTTTTAAACCTATGGCTATCCAATTGCTCCAGCACCATTTGTTGAAAAGGTGAAAGGATAACTTTCTCCCATTAGATTGCTTTTACACTTTTGTAAAATATCAGTTGGACATAGTTTTGTAGTTTTTTTCTGAGTCCTCTGTCGTGTTTCAATGATTTATAAGTCTATCCCACTAGACCACACAGTTGATTATTGTAGCTATATAATGTCTTGAAACTAAGTAGACTGATTCCTTCCATTCTGTTCTGTTAAAAATTGTTATAGTGGGGCACCTGGGTGGCTCAGTTGGTTAAGCATCTGCCTTTGGCTCAGGTCATGATCGCCAAATCCTGAGATCAAGCCCTACGTGGACTTCCTGCTCAACGGGGAGTCTGCTTCTCCCTTTCTCCCTCCCCCTACTCACTCTCTCTCTGTCAAATAAATAAATAAAATCTTAAAAATAAATAAATAAATAAAAATTGTTTTAGCTATTTAGTTCTTTTGCTTTTCCATGAAAATTTTTAGAATAATATAACCTATATCTACAAAAACTGTTGCCAGAATTGTGATAGGAATTGTGTTTAATCTGTATGTAATTTGGAAAGAATTGATTATTTTTACTATGTTGACTCTTCCAAACAATAAATATATTATGTCTTTATATTTATTTAGGTCTTCTTTGATGTCTCTCCTCAGTTTTGTGTAGTTTTCAGCATACAAATTCCATACATATTTGGTTAAACTTGTATCTAAGTATACTTTTTATAGACTATAACTGATATTGTATTTTTATTTTTGAGCTCAGATGCACATTGCTAGTACAGAAATAAAATTTCCTTTGTCTTTTTAGCTTATATTGTAAGACCTTGATAATCTTACTTATTTTCTAGAAGTTTTTTTGTGTGTATGGAATCCTTAGAATTTTCTATATAGACAAATATCTTATCTGAAAATTGGGACAGTTTCATTTCTTCTTTTAAGATTTCTATGCGGGGGGATCCCTGGGTGGCGCAGCGGTTTTGCGCCTGCCTTTGGCCCAGGGCGCGATCCTGGAGACCCAGGTTTGAATCCCATGTCGGGCTCCTGGTGCATGGAGCCTGCTTCTCCCTCTGCCTGTGTCTCTGCCTCTCTCTCTCTCTCTCTCTCTCTGTGACTATCATAAATAAATAAAAATTAAAAAAAAAAAAAAAGATTTCTATGCAGGGGATCCCTGGGTGGCTCAGCGGTTTAGTGCCTGCCTTCGGCCGGGGATGTGATCTTAGGGTCTGGGGATTGAGTCCCACATCGGGCTTCCTGCATGGAGCCTGCTTCTCCCTCTGCCTATGTCTCTGCCTCTCTCTCTCTCTCTGTGTATCTCTTTCATGAATAAATAAATAAAATCTTTTTTAAAAAAAGATTTCTATGCTTTGTATTTCCTTTTCTTGCCTTATTGAGCTCTCTAGAACTTCTAATACTATGCTGAATAAGAGCTGTGAGAGTGGACATTCTCAAATTGTTTCTGATCTCAGGGGTGAAACATTCAGTCTTCTATCATTAAGCTCTAGAGTATTTATAGATGCTATTCACCAAGTTGAGGAAGTTCTACTCTTTTCTTATTTTTCTGAGAGTTTCATCATGAATGTGTTTTTCTGTATCAAAAGTTATGATCAAGGGATGCCTGGGTGGCTCAGCAGTTGAGCATCTGCTTTTGACTCAGGGTGTGATCCCAGGGTCTGGGATCAAGCTGCACATCAGCTTCCTGTGGAAAGCCTGCTTCTCCCTCTGCCTGTGTCTCTGCCTTTTTCTCTGTCACTCATTAATAAATAAATAAAATCTTTTAAAAAATTATGATCAATGCTTTTTCTGTATCAAAGGTTATGATCATGTGATTTTTTTCTTCTTTAGCCTGTTAACATGGTATATTATATTGATTAGTTTTCAAATTCATGTTGCATCATTCCTTTTTATATGGATTCTATTTGCCAATATTTTAAGATTTTGCATCTCTATTCATGAGGGACTTTGGTATATAATTTTCTTTTTCTTTTTTGTACTACCTTTGTCTGTTTTTGGTGTCGGGGTAATACTATCTCCAAAACATGAACTGGAAAGCATTGCCTCCTCTTCTATTTTCTGGAAGACATCCGGTTAGAATTAGTGTTAATTCTTTTTTAAACATTTGTTAGGTTCCTTTAATAAAGCTATCTTGCCCCGGGAATTTTTTTGGAAGTTTTAAAATTATTAATTCAATTTCTGTCATAGTTCTAGAAATATTAAAAACATTTATTAGTTTGGTTTTTTGGAGGAAGCAGTCCATTTCACCAAAGTTGTCATATTTATTTGTATAGAGATTTTCATATTATTCCTTTATTACCTTGATATCTGTAGGACCTATAGTGATCTCCCTTCTTTAATTCTTGATAATGGTAATTTGTGTCTTTTTTTTTTTCCTTTTTTCTTTTCAGACTTCCTAGAGGTTTCCCTATTTTATCGATATTTTCAAAGAATTAGCTTTTAGTTTTATTGATTTGTTTCTATTGTTTTTATGTGTTCAATTTCATTGATTTATGCTCTTATCTTTATTATTTCCTTCCTCTGCTTGCTTTGGTTTTATTTTCCTCTTCCTTTTCTAGGTTCTTGAAGTGGGAGATTAGATAACTATTTGAGAATTTTTCTTTTTATAATATATACATTCAGTTGCTATAAAATTCCCTCTCAGCACTGCTTTATTTGCATCCTATATATTTTGATATGTTACATTTTCATTTATATTCAGTTTAGTGTATGTTTTTTTATTTTCATCTTTTACTCATGGATTATGTTTAATTTCCAAGTATATGGATATTTTCTTATTATTGATTTATGTTTGATCTCACTGTGGTGAGACATGCACTCTGTATGATTTCAGTTTTTGAGTTTCATTTTATGGTTCAAGATATTATGTACTGTGATGAATAATCCATGTACACTTGGAAAGAATTTGTATTCCATTGTTGTTGTTGTTGTTGTTCTAAAATATCTGTTAGATGCTATCTGTTGATAGTATTCTTGAGTTCTTCTATATCCTCGCTGATTTTACATCTGATTATTTTATCAATTGTCAAGAAAGGGGTGCTTATTATTTAATAAATCCAACTATAATTGTGGATTTGTCTATTTCTCCTTTCTATCAGTTTTTGCTTCACATGTTTTGCAGCTCTGTTGTTTTGTGCATATACATTTGGGGTTGGTATGTCTTCCTGATGGATTGACACTTTTGCCAACATGCCTTTATCATTATATTTAAAGTGAATTTCTTGTAAACATCTTTTTAATGCAGTTTACTTATATCTGTCTTTTAACTGACATATTTAGATTATTTTCATTTACTCTCATAAAAAAATGGATTCCCCCCAAAAAGGATTAACTTTGCCATTTAATTTTTTGTTTTCTGTTGGTTCTTTAAAAAAATTTTCTCCCTTACCATGAGAGAATTCCTTGCCATGAATTCTAATTAGTTAGAATTCCTATAGTTTCTATAGTGATTTTGAGTGTATCTCCTTAACAATTTTTAGTGGTTGCTCTAAGTATTACATTAAATATACAGAATCACACTTTAGTAGTATCATCATTTACCAGTTTAAGTATAAAAACTTAGCTATCTATACATCCCTCTCCTGTCTAGAACATAATTGTCTTTTTTTTTAAAGATTTTATTTATTTATTCATGAAAGATACAGAGAGAGAGAGGCATAGACATAGGCAGAGAGAGAAGTAGGCTCCCCACAAGGAGCCAGATGTGGGAACAATCCCAAACCCAGGGATTATGCCCTTTGGGCAGACATTCAACCACTGAGCCACCCAGGTGTGCCAATTGTCTTTTTTAAAGATTTATTTACTTATTTGAGAAAAAGAGAGAGAGAGCGCGCAGAGGGAGTGCCACAGAGAGAGAGATAGAAGGAGAGAGAATCTAAAGCAGACTCCTCACTGAACGCAGAGCCCAAGCAGGGCTCCATCTCATGACCCTGAGATCATGACCTGAGCCAAAAATCAAGAGTTGGATGTTTAATCAACTGAGCCACCCAGGTACCCCTAAAAATTTATTTTTAAAGTCAACATTTCTGTTCTTAGGATTACCTTTTTATATACTTTGTTTTCATCTTTTGCATATTCATATCCACTCAAGACCTTTCACAGACTCACCTTTTCCTTGATTCT
Source organism: Canis lupus baileyi (assembly GCF_048164855.1). Taxonomy (NCBI): domain Eukaryota; kingdom Metazoa; phylum Chordata; class Mammalia; order Carnivora; family Canidae; genus Canis; species Canis lupus. Next base: position 24,939,795 of record NC_132869.1, on the reverse strand, counting down.
TTAAAAAATAGTGATTATTAATATTGTTGTTTTGAAAAAAAAAATATTGTTGTTTTGCTGCTCATATTATCAGAGTTTGGCTGAATATTTAAGAGACTCCAGATTTTTATTTTTGGTACTGCTCTCCAAGAAAATTAATCAGGAAATCTTGGAGGTAAGGAAACATTAGGAAGAGTCTAAAATGAAAGAAAAGAAAGTTTAAAAAGAAAGTTTCTAGGTGTCTAGTCATTGTTTAAAGTACAAAAGAGATGTTCCAGGTATGTGTGGGAGTGGTGGAGGAGCTAATAAATGACTGATACAGGAGTCTAAATGTCTGGCCCCTGGCCTTAAGTTGAGAAAAATCTCAGTATGATTTGTACTCCACAGGGCTCACTTCCATTGCTCAGGCAAAATTCAGATTTAACTTGAAACCACATCACTGTACAGTCTTTCCCTTTCCCAATCCTGCTTCCTTCTATCTCTTTTAGGTTTTTCCTGAAGAGTGCTCCTTCATTAATCACCTGCACCTGAATTCCTGTCTTAGGTTCTGCTTCTAAAAAACACCAACCATGACACATTGGTATTAGAAATGGGCTAGGAAGCAGTCTATAAGGATGGTATTCAGCAGTTGGATCACCTGCTTCCACTGAAGACCTCACTGCTGCGGGCAAGTGAAGTATGAATAGTTTGAATTATGCTGAAACAGTAAGATCATCAAGGCTTTCCAGTTGCGGCTAACTGGTATGGAATCTAGAAGGGGATGCATTGGCTTATACAATCTCTGGCATTTGAGAACTATGGGGAAACTAGTAATTATAAAGATTGTGGAATTGCATAGCTGTTGCTGAACAACATCAGTGCTTTAGGGTGAAAAAAAAAGGTAGGTTAAAGGTTATCACTCATCAATTCAAAGTAAAGTGTGAATAATAGACCCTACTAGGCATTTAAAGAAGTCCTCATTACCTTAGGACTTAATCTTAAGAGTAGCAGGATTTTAAAAAATATTTCATTCTCAATCCTAGAAAATTTCCTATGCCAAAGTCAGGGCCCTGAGATGGAAGGAATGAGACCCTGAGACCTAGGTTAAGGATTCTGGGTGAATCCAGATCAGAACATTGAACCCCTGGTATGTCTAAAGTCTCTGAGCCTGCACTAATAATGTCTCACTCATTCTTGTTAGAAGATGGGTGCTGCTTTGCTTGAATAATATGTAGGTGTTTCAAATATGCAAATGGCTTACAAGACAATGCTTGCCATTCTCAGGATCTGCCCCCTGGCAACCAGACCAATAACTAAAGTCAAATCTCAGCATAACTGGGGATTGTCAGGTCTGCTAAGGCAGCAGAGAGGTGAGCTACAATGATTTACTCAATAAAATGCAGCAGTAAGAACCAGAAATGTTTGCAGGAAGTTCGTCTTGAAGGTGCTGAATCAGGGGAGCGAAATATAAAGCAGAATAAGGCAGAGTTTGTTGATATAGAAACACTTTCCCATGACATTTGGTCTAACACTCTGGCAAGTATCTTGACATCCAGTTCTAGTAAGTTGCTGGCATGGCTCTTAGAAGCTTGGAAAAGCAGTGGCCTGTGTTAAATGAAGTGGAAAATTCAACAGCTAATTATGTTCCTTGGTATGGCCTTGAGGACATTCCATTTATCAAGATAATAAGAAAGCCATTGGTGAGGGTGGCCAGAGGCAGTAGGGAGAAACCCAGTAGTACCTGTTCTCTGGAAGAAGGGGCTGACAGCAGGAGAATCTGTAACAGAATAGGCTCTTTAATAGCAACAGTATGATCTTGGAATAGGAGAGGCCAAGCGGAAGCATTTAATTGTCAAAGGCAAGGTAGGTGTAATTATTCTCTTGGGCGGTGAGGATAGAAAGGGAACCAGAGGAGCCTGACCCATGACGACCTATGGAGATATTTAACAGAACGTGTGTCCAGGACCAAGACATATAGGGATCCAACAAGGGTGTTGCTTAATATATACAACAATCAAGGGTATATATCACTGGTTGAGCAAAAGATTCAGGTCACATGACCCAGTGGGAAGATATAATCCTTTGTCTAGTTTCCAGACCTGAGGCAATTGTCCGACTTACAACCCATCAGTTAAAGGAAAGGCCAGGTCCCTTGAGGAAGAAGACTAAAATTCAATAGCAAATACATACTATAGTGATTTCCCCAGTCCTTTCCCAAAAAGACTTTCCTTTGGTAATTATAAACTGAGAAAAAGGACTACATAACAGTTTTTGAGGGATATTGGATACAAGGTCTGAATGAACACAGAGTTGAATACCCAATGACCCAAAGTGTTATCATGACGCTTCAGTTAAAATAAGGAAGGAGGTCAGGTAATAAGTGGAGTCTTGGCCCAAGTCCATCTCACAGTGAGTCCATTAGTTCCAAAAATAAAAATAAGCATAGAATGACCTAATAGTCATTTCCCTGCTACCTAAACACATAATTGAAATGGACATACTCAGCAATTGGCAGAACTCTCACAAGGGCTTCCAGACCCATTATAATAGAAAAGGCCAAATGGAAACCTTGGGAATTGCCCTTCCTACTCTTGAAAGATTGTAAAATCAAAAACAACACTGCTTCAAGGAGAAAGGCAGTGACTATTAACATCTTCAAAGACTTGAAGCTTGGTGGTATCCATTGCAACCCTATGTCTGGCCCCTAAAACACAAGGTAATTAATATCTCAAACTTAATTAAGTAGTAACAGTCAACTGTAGCTACTGTGATGGATGTGATATCTTTGTTGTAGCAGATTAACATAGCCCCTGATAAGAAGTATGAAGCCATTAATATGGAGAATGTGTTGTTTTCGATATCTAACAGTCAGGAAGAGCATACGCAGTTTGTCTCTACATTGGGAAGACCACAGTACATTAATAGTCTCTCCCAGAGCTAAGTTAATTCTCCTACACTCTGTTATTACATAGTGGAAAATATCTGGACCATCTGGACATCCCACAGATAATAGTGTTCTATGACATTAGCAGTATCATGGTAGATAGACTTAATGACTAAGAAATGGGCAAGTACTACATACATCTTGGTAAGACACGTGTACATCAGAGTATAGGAGACAAATCCTATGAAAATTCAGTTTTATCCATGTCAGTAAAGTTTTTAAGGGTCCAGTTGTCTGGTGCTTGCTGAGACACCCCATCCATATTAAATATTGACATCTATTTCAGGTATGGGTTTAATTTCCCTGCCCAAAGTGCCTCAGACACTACCATTATATGAGGTCATTATCTCAGACCAAGTGAGCTATTTTACAAATGAGATGTGGCAGCAGCCCCATGACCATGGGATTTCCTGGTTTTGTCACACACTGCATCCCCCAAAACCTGCAGGCCTGATGGGTGGAATAGACTTTTGAAAGCATAGCATCATGTGAAGATGGGGGATTATCCTTCAGGATGGGCCTAACACTTTAAATCAATGATCACTGTATAGTGATATTTTTCAAACAGGGGACTCTAAGGTTGTGGAAGTAGGAGTAGCTTTTCTCAGTAGCGCTCCAAGTGCTGCCAGTCACCACAACTAAATGCTCTGCAGGCCTGGAGTTTCCAGTCTGCTTAAAGGAAATACTTCCATAAAGGGACAGTGTAGTAAGGATCTCATTAAACTTTAAGCTACCACCTGGTTATTTCCCATTCCTTTTTGCTAAGAGGCTAGCAGACAAGAAAAAGATTCCCCATACTGGCCAGGTAATTGGCTCAGATAAGGTAGAAGTAACTGTTACACAATGCAGGAAAGGAAGACTATTTAGCACTTAACTGATCCACTGGAACATCTCTTGATAACTTGCCTAACCAATTTTGTTGGCAAAAAGACAAATGCAACATCCACAGCCTAAGACAGATATGGCAGCTAGAGGCTCAGATCCCTCCAGGATGAGAGTCTGGATAGCCCTACCACACAAGCCACCTAGCCCATAGAAGGGCTATTTGAATGTTAAGAGGATACAGAAGGTATGCAAGAGGAGAGAGATGATGAATGTCAGGTTCAAATGCAATGTCAGGATTTAGAATTTTCCCCATTAACCTTCTTATAAATTTCTCCAGGAAAAAAAAAGAGGAAACAGAATCCAGATGAGGTGAGGTTATGTTTCTCAGAATGTTTCTGAGAATACTCCCTGTTAAGCCTCCTGCATGCAAATCTTCATCTCAGTCTGTTTCCCAGGAATTTTAACCTAAGATAATATCACACCCACTGAACAAGTTGAGATCATGAGGAGATGATGTGTAATTTGGTACTGCTATAAACTAACAAGTGACAAGTACTCTAAGGGGGAAAAGAAAGTGTTCCAACTACATAACTGTATGTGGGAACTCATGATGGCTCTGGGCTGGAAGTACTCAGCTAAAATCCAAACCAATATTCATAAATAGAAAACAATGGATCCTAACTTGTGGTAGTGGTGTTAAATGACACACATAAAACTGAATCTCTGTAACCTAAGTGGATGTATCTTGTGATATATCAGATATCTTGTGCATAATAAGACACATTATAGTATTTTGAATTCAAACTTACCTGTATTAAGTAATATTTCTGAACTGTAAAGCAAGCATGAATCATTGGCACTTGAATACACAAGCACTCTTTCCCACACTGTTTATATCTCGTAAGCATTATCATAATAAACATATAGTCAAGCGGCAACCAGACCAAATATAAATTCATTGTGCAAATGAAACTGAAAAAAAGCATTTCCCTCAAGAGAGCAAAAACCTGGAACCAATTTAAATGTCCAACTGGGGAAATAATTAAATAAATTATAGTATAACATATCCTCATTAGTGATGACATGAGTAGATTTACATTTATTGACATAGAAAGATGTAATATATGGTATTACTAAGTGTCAAAGCAGTCTGCAAATTAATATCATAGAGGACATTTTTATGATAATTTATATTCGGGTAAGTATACGTATAGGAAAAATTCCAAATGGAAGTATATAAAAATGTTAATCATTAATAATTATCATTATCATTATTTTGCTTATTATCTCAGATGCTGTCAGTGTCCCATGTAGTACTCTAGTCAATTTCTAATGGCTTTCTCTGTGCCTGAAACCGGCAGAAAACTGCTTGTAAGTGGGCTAAAAATGCTAAGGTACTCGTTCACCCCTAAGGTAGCATAACTCTGAGGCATTTATTTTGCAGCATTTTCCAGGGGTTCTCCATGAAATTTCTGTCTAGTTTCCTACTGCTATAGCTGGCTTAAAACATACCCTTCATTGGCCAGATTCTCTTCCTTGTATTACTTCCCTAAAATATTACCCTAAAATATTCTGCATTTCCAAAATAATCTGTTTGCACTCAAATTCTTTTCTGTTTCTGGGCACATCCAAACTGCAATATTTATCTGTAATTTTGAAATAGTTCTGTTTAAAACATTACATATATAAAAACTTAATAAAAATTTTAAAAACATTTAACATCAGATGGGGTGTTTTTTGTTTTTTTGTTTTGTTTTAATAGTTTATTTATTTATTTTAGAGGGGGGGGCGGAGAGGGGCAGAGTTGGGGAGAGAGGGATTGGGAGAGAATCCCAAACAGACACCATGCTAAACATAAAGCCTGACAGGGGATTCAGGGCTCCATCTCAGAACTCTTACATCATGACTTGAGCAAAACCCAAGAGTTGGACACTTAATCGACTGAGTCACTCAGGTGCCCCAACATCAGATGTTTTATATATCAGATGTATAATAACATAATCAGAAGAAAAGTCATGAGTTCATTTTGGGTTATTCAGTAAAGATATTTGTCTTTAAGTTTTTGTTTTAATGCTGTGATGGGGGACATGGAAACTACTTTGACATATCAAAAGGGCTAATATGTAAGAGAAAAAATTCATGTATTCATCATGACACCAAAGAAACCATAGAAAAAAAGGCTAGTGGGTGGAACTCACAAGGAGAGGATTTCTTTCAAATAAGAACTTTCTAGCAGTTACAGTTACCCAAAATTGGAATAATGTTCTCTGGAAAAAGAGCATTTTAGGCAGTGACAAGTGATAGTGTATAAGCAGAGGCTGAATGACCCCTTGACAGGGACAGTTAGCTTCAAGGATCTTTAACACCCTTTTCAACTTGAAGAGTCTCTATTTTTTAAATCTAATTCATCAAATTATGTGGCTATCAGGAATCATTTATAGTTTCTCACTAACGATACCTAGCGTGTTGGATAATTTGGGACCCTATGTTCATTCCTAGACCTTCAGACGTGAGTGAAGGGATCATGGTGGCACCTTGTACCAACGGGAAGTTCACATTCACAAAACACAGAGGTGAAGAAAGTCTAGGACTCTAGATAAATCACTAAACTCAGATCAAAAAAATATTAATTTAAAAACTCCGTTATTAACACAGGCTGTAGTCAGACCATGAAATGGTCTTGTTTTATCTATTTTTCCAGCATTTGCAATATCTTACATGTAAGCCAGAGATCAGTAAGTGGTCAGTTTGGACAAATAGGAGAATTCATTATGCATCCTTAAGACAAAAGAAAACACATTGCTTCTGTGACCTATATATTTTTTTTAATTTTTATTTATTTATGATAGGCACACAGTGAGAGAGAGAGAGGCAGAGACACAGGCAGAGGGAGAAGCAGGCTCCATGCACCGGTAGCCTGACGTGGGATTCTATCCCGGATCTCCAGGATCGTGCCCTGGGCCAAAGGCAGGCGCTAAACCGCTGTGCCACCCAGGGATCCCGTGACCTATATTTTGAGAGAATGCAGACATGGGAAGAAAGAGCTAATGTGTGATACTGCTGGATCCCCCAATTTTGCTACTGAGTAACTTCCTAATATGGCTAAAGGAGATTAGAAAATATGGAATCATGGACGTGGGAAAATGCATTAGACGGGAGAGGTAGGATAGCTAAAAAGCATGAGGGTGTTTCACTAAAACCTTTGGAATCTTTTCTTCTGTCCCATCATCTCCATAAGTCATATCAAACTTTCTAGATCACACATCTCATGTGTTTTGGTTTGGAATATATGGCTCTACTAATGTGGCAATGAGATTTCTGGGTCATAAGACCCAAAACATAGTTCTGTCTTTACTACTAACTAGCTTTGACCATTATCCTTGAGAATGTAACAATCTTTCTGAGCCTTAATTTCTCCATATGCAACATGAAGAAGCAGACTGCATGATTTTAACTTTTCTTTCAGGTTTACCTTTTGTTTTTTCCACAAGGATATATTCAATACACAGAGGAGAGACCACATACTCATCTACCAAAGAAGGAAAACCCTTATAAAATAGACTGTTTAACCTGGTGTATTTCCAAAATGACTTAAGCCAGTGTGATTATTCCTGATTTTAGGCTCTATTGGAAGCTTCCAATGGTTAGAGGTAGATGGAGATTATCAGTCCCTTTCTCCACAATTTATCATGTGGTTTTTATATCACAATCAAGTTCTAGGTCAAATTCTGCCACATTTACACATTTTTATTAGGAAGCAGAAGTAAAAATATTCACACAACCTGCAGTGTAAGCTTTCTAAAGCCCCAGCTTTCTGTCTTCTTAAGCATTTGAGCAAGTAACTTGCATGAAGGATTCGCTCAAGGCAAATGCAACATGATTGAGCTAATCTAGTCAAAGCCAAGCCACAAAATTCTTTTTAAGTGGCTTGTATACAAAATGAATTGGAATTCTAAGCATAGAATACCATTCCAATGGGTGGAGACTAATGGGTTCACCAGATTTTTTTTTAAAGATTTTATTTATTTATTCATGAAAGACACAGAGAGAGAGAGAGAGAGGCAGAGACAAAGGCAGATGGAGAAGCAGGCTCCATGCAGGGAGTCTGATGTGGGACTCCATCCTGGGACTCCAGAATCACAGCCTGAGCTGAAGGCAGGCGCCAAACTGCTGAGCCACCCAGAGATTCCCATTCACCAGATTTTCATATCCTGTCACTATAACTGTGGAAATGTTAGTACAATATTCCTAGCCAATCCATATACTTTGAATTCTATGTATTTTACCAATAAAAAATAATCTTTAACATTTCTTGGTTGGTATTTGTTTTTTCTGTACACTCTTGATGTGAGTATACTCAACTCAATGTTAATTAGCCTGCCTGGGGTATAGATTAAAATTAAAAATCATACTGTCCCTAATGAACTATTCTAAGGTAAATTATACATGTGTAACCATATAATATGAGGACTTCTAGGAAGGACTACTATCCTAAAAGACCTGATGTGCACCATTCATAATTTATTTTTGTTAGATGGTACTTTGTGCCATTCTTCATATACTCTCCAACCTCTCTTTATCATCCTTCATCTCATTTTTCTTTACCGTTCTTTTTACTGTCCTCTTACCATCCTTCACATTTTCCTCTCTTTATCATGTGATATTCTTTTGTGATAGGATTATGTACTGGACTAAGATATCAATAGTTTAGTGTGAATTATGGTTATATTATCATAGCTCCTTTATGTCTTACACATATCTGACAAAAGCCTTGACTCTTGATTAATTAAATCATCTGCCTTCTTCATTCATTCACTTGGGCTTCTGAACATTGCTGGAGAAAATCATATAATTATGTGCTTTCAAGCCACAAAAAATTCCTTGTCTCCAACTTTAGCTAGCTTTCAAGTTGTCTAGAAGCATTTCTGTATTTATTACCATGCCTATTTAAGGTCCAGGAGCTTAAGGAATCCTAAGATAATATTAAGTTTATCATTGCAATGATGAACCATAGATGGGGTTCTGGCCAGGTAAAAGAGTAAAGCTTTCCCTCTTATCTACTTCTTTCACAGTAAAGTGTTCCTAAGCAACCACCATTTCTACATAGTTGCAATGGCTTTTTTGCTTCCGTACTTACCCTCAAATGTCTACTCTTCATACAGCAACCAGCAATCTTTTAAAAATGCACCTCAGACCAGATAATTCCCTTAGTCTCAATGGCTTCCAGGCATACTTAAACTAAAACTACTTGTTTAGGCTTATCAGACTCCACGCAATTTGGCTACTCCCCATCTCTTGCCTACTCCTTTCTATCCACATTGGTGTTCTTGCCAATTAGCAAACCTAAAGCATGTGCCCAATGCTTTTGCACTAGCTGTTCCCTCTGACTAGAGCACCCTTCCTTAGAGTTTCACATTGTGGTTCACTTCTTCACATCTTTGAGGACTCTGTTCATATGTCACCTTCCTCTACTTCCCTATCTGTCCTCTTATACTATTACTTCAAACATCAAGAAATATCAGTACTAAGAGGTTCTGTTTATTACTGTGTAAGGGAATTTTTGATGCTTCAAGTTACATGTCCCATGTAACTATTCCATGTTCTGTTCCTACTGTCATAAGGCCTACAACAGGTCTGCATATGGAAAGACAAATATACCTTTGTGTTCATAAGGAAGATATGAACATTTTAAAGCGACAATTTAGAAAGGCAAGGAGGGCATTGAAGGGGATATTGTTTATCTAGTTTTACCTATAAAGTCCTGGATGCTTTTATTTTTAAATCTCTTATTTATATACGGTATAATATATTTAAAACTTGTATATGGTAAAATTCATTCTTTGTGATGTACTCTTCTATGAATTTTCACATATATGCCTACAATTATATACTTACCCCAACAATCAAGATATAAAGCAGTTCTATCACTCCCCAAATTCCCTTATGTGTGACTGCTTTGTAGTTAACCTCTCTCCTACCCTCCCCTAACCCCTGCAATCACTTAGCTGTTTCCTATCCCTATAGTTTTTAGGCTCTGAGAAATCTGAGTCTAACCATTATTTAAGGTACAGCAAGTCCTGGGGATCTGCCAGCATTACTCAAATCCGTTCTTGATAGCAAAATTATTGGTTGAGCATGACTGAAAGAGTGTTAACTATGGATATATTTAATAAATTATACACTAGCTTTTATGGAACTATGATATTGATTCTCAGGGTAATACTTTAGCTGAGGTGGTTAGAAGAATAATTTCTCCTCTGGTCTGGCTTAGTTCAGATCCTTCCTCTCCTATTTTTTCATATTCTGCCAATTTCCTTTATCATACCTGGCTTCGCCCTCAAACAGTTACTTCTTTATGTAACGTTCTTAATACTGGTTACAGTATTTTTCTCCTTGAATTTACAAATACCCAAAGTTTCTTTTAAGCACAGAATGATTGTCACTGAATTGCTGAAGGTGACTTTCTGATGATGTCCACAAAAATTTTCTTCTGCTCCCACTTTCCATCTCAGTCCTGCACTGAGTCTGTGTTCCCTGGCTCAGGCAGTAGTTGCTTCTTGAATGCTCTGTGCTCTGCTCTTAGCTCTCTGGTTTGCCACCTGTGTGTTTTGTGTTTTGGATGTGCCCTGGAACTGAAGGTTTGAGTGTTAATGTCCAATGTAGAGCCTGGTTATTGTAGCTCCGGTGCATTCTTGTTTGACCATTTCATGCTCACTAACCATTCACATCCATTAAGAAATCTGACCCATGAATTACATACTGGAATTTAGTTTACCAGGAATAGGAACTAAGAAATAGGAATAGGAAAAAAAAATCACAGGTTAGTTCCTGTGCCTGCTGCAACACCAGAAGTTAACATATCAGGCAGGCTGAAGGCAAAAAGTAGCTTCAGTAGCCACTGACAAGTCACAAATCTGCTTGGACTTTGTCCTGCACATATTAGAAAGACTACACTAGGTTCTAGCTTTAAATTCACCTTGGAGGCTTCTTTATTTCCTAGTTCCAGCTATTCCTCACAAAATCCTTGAGGAAGATACATGCCAAAGCTATAAGAGCAGTGGAAAACCAAGCAGCATTTCAGTTTGAGACTAACTACCCATGAACATCCAGTGCTGTCCTGGCAGACCAGGCCATCTGGTCTGCCAGGACAGCACTGGATGTTCATGAGTAGTTACTGATAGCACTTATTTATTCTCCAGGTGTACCAATTTTGATTATAAATTATACAACTACTGGGGTACCTCAGTGGCTCAGTGGTTGGGCTTTTGCCTTTGCTCAGGTCATGATCCTGGGGTCCTGAGATCGAGTCCCATATCAGTCTCCCCTCAGGGAGCCTGCTTCTCCCTCTGCCTGTGTCTCTGCATCTTTCTCTCTCTTTCTCTCTCTCTTTCTCTCTCTCTCTGTTTCTCATGAATAAATAAATAAAATCTTTAAAAAAAATTATATGACTACCTTAATTACATACAGCATACATACACAATATATAATTCCTCCCTCCCCATCCGGAGAGAATATGGAACCATTAGAAATTAGACACACAAAGAGAAAGGTACAAGGTCAAAGAAAGAATTAAAATCATTCTTAGTATTGACAAGTAAAATTGGCAGACTGAATTTTGTAATACTTCTCAGAGTGGAAGCAACACACCCATAATGGCAGTTCTTAAGAGGGACTTAGAGTTTTTACCAACAGAGTGAGTAATGAGAAATATGAAAGCCCCTGAAACTAGAGACTGACATCACACACACACACACACACACACACACACACACACACACAAAGAATGCAGTTATGCAGGAAGGAGATGCAGGAAGCTATGCACATTGGACCAGAACAGAGACCCATTCCTTAGCTAAAATGGCTGAAGGAGAGGTCCTTATCTTGGGTTCATTGATAGACTTTGGGGCCTATATCACTATATACTTTAGTGAAGTATAAATAAAACTTCTTGTATATATAAAATTTTCTGGAAAACTTCTCAGTGATTTTCATCAGGCTCTCAAAAAAAGTCCAAAAAGTTAAGAATCATTGCTTTATGGTGTTTTCAGTTCTGGTATATATTTTAAAATATATTAAAAAGTAGCTAGTTCTCATTCTAGTGTTATACTATTTAGTTATTTTCAACACATCTACCACTAGTTTCATAAAATCCTAAGTTAAATAGCCTTCACTGGGCTAAGTGGGACCTACTTGAGTTTTATAATAATAATTCCAATATCCAGAGTAGATAAAAGAAACAGATAAACAGCATTGCTAGAGAAATGCTCTCTTAAAATACCTTCTTTCTTTCTTTTTCCTTTTTTTGTGGGGGGGGGGGGATCAGGGTAGAGGGAGAGAGGGAGAATCCCAATAGGCTCCATGTTGCATGTGGGGCTTGACCCCACAACCCTGAGATCATGACCTGAGCCGAAATCAAGAGTCAGTTAACTGACTGAGCACCCAGGTGCTTATAGTTTTTCTATACAGGCATGTATTATCTTACAGAAACCCTTGGGAATTCTAAACTCCTTAGGGTAACATAGAGACAGTTTTGCAAGGTAAGTGCCATTTCCGATAAAGATGTGAGAGCTATGTCATGAAAAAAGATTGATTTTGCAATGCCACTTGAGGACACTTTTCTTCCTTTTGACTTTTGGTTTAGTTTATTCCTTCTTGGTACTGCATTTATATGCCAGGTGAGCCAGGTTGTGACTGGTTTATATATTTCTTACTTGTAATAAAATACTAAATGGTAGGTAACTCTACTTCTGTTACAGTAAACCCCATATTTGTTCCTACCATTAAGTATCTGGATGCCCTTGTAGAAATAATGTAACTTCTCTGGGCCTGAGGTTCCTTATCTCCAGACATGATGAGAGCATTGGCTTTCATAAGAAGTTATCGGAGGTTTCTTCCAGCTGTGTGATTGTATGGCTTTGTATTTCTAGGAAGGCAGCTATGTTTACCATTCTCAAGTTTATACAACAAACTCCTGAGGAGGAGAGTCACTTTATATTTATACAGGGTAATATCTAAGACAACAAGTAAATAAAAGACAAAACATTGATTGAGCAGCTGGGGAGAAGACCTCTCAGGAAAACTGTGCTTCATTAGACTCCCTACCCCATGAAAAGACTGATTGGCCAAATTCTAAGAGTCTTTTTGGATTACCTGCCATAGTACACAGAACCATCATATCATACACTAAATGTCACACATACACACACACACGTGCAGCATGAATTCTCTCTCCCTTTTTATACCTACAAGGTTTGCCCTAGCTAGCTCTTCTGTATCATTTTTCCCACCATGCAGAAACAAATGAAAAACGAAACCAATTTCCACTTCTCAGGGACAGGAGTCTTGGCTCTCTTGCCACCTTCTCTCTCCTGGGCACAGAAGTTCCTCCTGTAGAACTACTGTCCTTCTGGTCTGCTTTCTGAAACATGAGAAGTTCCTGGTATTCAGAGGTAGGTCACATCCCCCTACTGAGAGTACCAGAATATGGCATGTGGCAGGAGGAGGAGCGTGTAAAGTTGGAGGTTACAGTATTATATCAGGCAACCCTACCCTAGTTATAGAATAACACATTATAGAGAACATTTCCCTGAGCCAAAAGTATCACTTCCTCATTACAATCAGAATTGAAAATGGGTCCCCCATTCAGACGAAATTATGAGGCTTTCATATCATCCCCAGCCTTAGCCAAGCAATGGTCACTTATAAGCATTATTATTTAATCATATGCAAGTTGTTTTCATTCTGATAGTTGTGATGGACCTGAAGAATATTATCCTCTTTACTCATATACCTAATCTCAATTTAGGTGATGTCCCTAGAGGTTCAAAATCCAGTATATTTCACCCTAGAAATAAATATTGTATCTCACTCCAGAAAAGCAATTATTGGAATGTGTCATGCCATACACCATCCAGATCCAAATAAAACTATTGTTCCTCCTTCACATCTATAACCATTTTCTTCAAAATTTAGTATAGAAGTCAATTCTTTCTACTGACTTAGGCTGGACTGCAGCAGTTTTCTGTTCTTATGCAACTTAGTGATCATTTAAATAGTTGGATATGTTGCTTGCAATCTGAATTCTTATAGCTAAGAATTGAGAGCTTTGCATCTGTTCTTCTCTTTCTTCTATAAAACACACACACACACGACACATACACACACACTGATATTAACTGTAAGGGAAAAAAGAAGAGTACACATTTTTCTAAAGTGGGCTCAAGGAAAGATCCTATGTTAGGCCATAAAACAGACCTCAAATTTAAAAGGATTGGAAACATACAAAGTATGTTTGTTCTCCAACAACAATGCAATAAAATTAGAAATCTATAACAGAAGGAAATTTGGAAAATATAAAACTATCTATATTTTATTTGTACACAATCTTGTATATAGAAAATCCTGGGCAGCCCCAGTGGCGCAGTGGTTTAGCGCCGTCTGCAGCCCAGGGCATGATTCTGGAGACCCAGGATCGAGTCCCGCATCGGGCTCCCTGCATGGGGCCTGCTTCTCCCTCTGCCTGTGTCTCTGCCTGCCTCTCTCTCTCTCTCTCTCTCTGAATGAATAAATAAATAAATCTTTAAAAAAAAAAGAAAAGAAAATCCTAAGGAATTCACACAATGTGTTATTAGAACTAAGAAAAGAATTCAGCAAAGTTGCAGACTACAAGATCAATATAGAAAAATCAATTATATTTCTATACACTAGCAATGAATAATCTGAAATAGAAATTAAGAAAATTAAGAAACCAATTCCATTTATAATACCATTAAAAGGGATATAATACTTAGGAATAAATTTAACAAAAGAGCAAGACCTATACAGTGGAAATTAAAAAGCATTATTAAAAAAAATTAAAGATCTAAATAAATGGAGAGACATCTCACATTCATGAATTGGAAGACTTAATGTTGTTAAGATACCAATAGTTCTCCCCAGAGTGATCTACAGATTCAACACAGTCACCAAAATCCCACTAGTTTTTTTTCTTTTACAGAAATTGACAAGCTGATCTTTTTTTATATGTATACATATAAAATATATATATATATATTTTAAGATTTTATTTATTTATTCATTCATGTGAAACACAGAGAGAGAGAGGCAGAGACACAGGCAGAGGGAGAAGCAGGCTCCATGCAGGGAGCCCGATGCGGAAGTCGATCCTCGGTCTCCAGGATCACGCCCTGGGCTGAAGGCGGTGCTAAACCGCTGAGCCACCTGGGCTGCCCTGTATTTTTTTTATTATTATTATTGGATTTCGATTTGCCAACATATAACACCCAGTGCTGATCCCATCAAGTGCCCCCCTCAGTGCCCCTCACCAGTCATCCCAACCCTCCCCACCCCCCACCTCCCCTTCCACTACCACTTGTTTGTTTCCAAGAGTTAGGAGTCTCTCATGTGATCTTAAAATTCATACAAAAATACAAGGAATCCTGTATAGCCAAAACAATCTTGATAAAAGCACAAAGTTGAAGGATTCACACTTTCCATTTTCAAAACTTACTACAAAGCCACACCAATGAAGACAATGTATCAATGGTATAAAGACAGGCACACAGATCAATGGGATAGAATTAAGAGTCCAGGAAAAAAATCCTCTATTTATGGTCAACTGACTTTCAACAAGGGTCCAATATAGTTTAATGGGAAAAGGATCATCATTTCAACAAAAGGTGTTGGGACCAATGGATATCCATGTGCAAAAAAAAAAAAACAAAAAAAAACCCCTCCCACACACAATATATAAAAATTAATTCAAAATGGATCATAGACCTAAATGTAGGACTAAAACTATGAAACTATTACCAATAAAACATAGAAATAAATCTTCATGACTTTGGAGTAGCAATGTTTTTTCAGATATGATACCAAAAGCACATGTAATAAATAGATAAATTCAACATCCAAATGAAAAACTTTTTTTGTGCTTCAAGGATCACCATTAAGAAAGTGGAAAGATAACCCAAAGAATGGGAGAAAATATTTATAAGTCACATATCTGATAAAGGCCTGGTATCCAAAATATATAAAGAATATTTACAACTCAATATCAAAAAGACAACCTAATTAAGGAATGGGCAGAGTACTTGAATGGACATTTATCCAAAGACGACAAATAAATGGTCAATAAGCACATCAAAAGATGTTCAACATCGTTAGTCATCAGCAGAGGCAAATCAAAACCACAAGATACCATTTCACACCCACTAGGGTGGCTATAATAAAAAAGATGGGTCATAACAAGTATTGGCAAGGATATGAGGAAATTGGAAGCCTTTTACCCCTGCTGGCAAAATATAAAATGGTGTAGACATCTTGAAAAACAGTTTGGCAATTCCTCAAAAGTTAAATATAGTTACCTTACCAATCAGTATTTTCATTCCTAGATGCATAACTGAAGAGAACTTAAAACTTAGGTCCACAGAAAAATTTGTACACAAATGTTCAGAGTAGCAGTAATGGTAATAACTAAAAAGTGGAAGGAACCCAACTGCCCATTAACTAATGATACCATATACGAATGTGATAAATCCACACAGTGGAATGTTACTACCCTATAAAAAGAAATGAATTACTGATACACACAACATAGATGAACATTAGAAATATTAGGCTAAGTTAAAGAAGCCAGACACAAAAGGCTGTATATTACTCCATTTACATGAAATGTCCAGAGTAGGCAAGTTCCAGAGAGTGGAGAAGTGGTTTCCAAGGAGGTGAAAATGGTAAGTATATGCTAGTGAGTATGAAGTTTCTTTTTGGGGTGATGAAATATTCTAAAATTAGATCATGATGATGATTGCACAGCTCTAGAAATATACTAAAACCTACCAAATTGTACACTTTAAAAGTGTGAATTTGCAGTGGCAGCAAGCATGCCCTGGACACACACAATGATGCTGGCAAGTTTGTGGACATGTACCAGCAGCAGAAATACTCCACCAGCAACCGCAACATGGGCGCCAGGGGCCATGTGTCCATTCAGATAAAGGTGGCCGAGGCTGACCAGGTGACAGGCAGGTTTCACCACCAGTTTAAAACCTACACTGTTTGTGGGGCCATTTGCAGGATGGGTGAATCAGATGACTCCATCCTCCTACTGGCCAAGGCAGATGGCATCCTTTCAAAGAACTTCTGACTGGAGAGGACCAGGATGTGGAATATCTGTCATAAATAAATAACAAAAACCCAAAGAGAATAGAATGAAAAAGTGTGAATTTTATGTCACATGACTTGTATCTCAATAAAGCTGTTATTTTTATTCAATCCAATGTTTTATGCAGATAAAGAATACTATGTATTTATTAATTTAACAATATATCTATTAATAAACACATAGTATCTATTAATGAGTAAATTAATGAGTAAATTAATAAATATTAATAAATACTATGTGTTTATTAATTCAGTACTCATTGAACAAATCCTTGCGGGAATAGAACTAAAATAAATTCAGAACTGATTGTTTACTGGGCACTGTGTATTAAGCACTGTCATGCATGTGATCCAAAAAGATAGAACTGAAGAAAGAGCCTTTGAATCTTAAGACTGAACAACAGTGACCTTTAAAAAGCAGTTTCATTAGAGAGGTGAACTAGAATTGGAAGGATTACAGTGAGTGGGCAGTGGAAAAGTGAAAGTAATGAGTGTGGGCTCCTTATTCAAGTCTAGCAGCAAAAGAACAGATGAGATAGCTTAAGGAAGAGGCAGGGTAAAAAAATTATAGTAACTTATTTTTCTGATTATTTAATATGGGCCCAATGTAGATAGTTTGGAAGAACAGAGAAGTATAGCAAAAAAATTTAAATGGTTTATGATCTTTAAATAAAAATAAACAAACTACAAGTCTACATTTTCTGCATAAATTCATATCAAAGAAATCTGGATACTAAATTATTCAAAAGCTATTATACAATTTAGATTTCTAAGCCATCAAAGTATATTTCTATTAAAGAAAGAAGGAAAGGACAAAAAGTGACTTTTCTATTATGGCAGATGTTGAATTTGAAGGAAAAATATGGGAGTGATAGAAGCCACTTGGTACTGCTTAGAGGTTATTTTCCTAGTTGATAACATTAAGCTTTTGTTGACAGAAGTAGATCTCACCACAAGAAAAAAAAGTTTGTAACTATGTGTGGTGATAGGTGTTAACCAAACTTCTGTGGTGATCATTTTGCAATATATACATACATTGAATCACTATGTTGTACACCTGAAATTAGCACAGTGTTGTATTTCAATTATGTCTCAATTTAAAAAATAATGAGATTAAAAATATGTATAGGATCAGACCTCCAAAAAATTTCATTCCTACATAATAATAAAAATTACGGACTTCAGGGGAGCCTAGGTGGTGTAGGTTGTGATCTCAGGATCCAGAGATGGACCCTAGCGGGGTAGGATCCATGCTCAGTGGGGAGTCTGCCTAAGACTTTCTTTCCCTCTCCCTCTGTCCCCCTGCAACTTCCTATCTCTCTCAAAATAAATAAAAGCTTTAAAAAAAATTACAGACTTCATTTGTATATTAGGCTTCTCCTCCCCACATCTGGCTCAGATCTGCAGCACCCAGAGCAGCCTGCAGTCAGAGAAGTCAGAAGTCAGGGAAGGGAATATGGATCACTCCTTCTCTTCCCTTCCATTACCCTTCTGCTGCTCCTCCCACTGTTTTATAGCTCTCCAAGGCTGGAGTGCAGAGAGGAAGGAGAGGAAAGCAGGCAGGAAAATTCTCACTTAACTGACGCTGAGGCTGGCTGCTACTGGCTCCATTTAGACTTGGAAGATTGTAAATCTGATTTTCCTTTCCTAGAAGGCATTGAGGTTATTTTGCAAATCCTGCCACCACCACTGCCACTACTCCTGCTGGGTATCTCAAATCCATCTCTATTCCAGTTAGTCATTTGTGATTTCTTCCATACCCTGAGGTACCACTTTTGGCCTTCTGTTCCTGAGGCTTCCACTTGGACCGAAACTGAGACCATCCCAAGCTGACTTTCTCTCCACATTATACACCTAGATCTGGTCCTTGGGAAACATCACAAACTGTTGGCACTGTAACAGACTCTAAAAGGGCAGCTAGTTCCCAAACTATAACCATTGACCACTTCCTCTAAGCTCTCATTGTTTAGATTTTTCAGGGATATTTCTGACACAAGCCGTGTGTGTCCCCCGAACTCTGGGAAACACATAATAAGTTATGTGTTTAAGCTCTTTAAGTTATTTTCTAAGTTCCTCTCTCTTGCCTTCAGCTGCAGGGGAAGCACCCTCACCCTTTTCCCACCATGTATGGTGTCAGCACACCTACAAATTTATATAAAATTATATGTACACATAGCTAAATTTTTAAGTGAAAAAAAAAATAAAACAAGACAGTTAAAGAGCCAAGCATAGTCCCAGGAAGATAGTAAGCATGAATGAATGTTAGCTAAGTATTAGCTTCTCTGAAAGGTCATCTATATAATTGTTAAGAAATGGAAAAAAAAGAGTCATCTTTTAAAGAGCTGGCTAACTACATGCCAGGAAACAAATTCCCTTTATGAAAATATAGTTAGAGGGGTGCATGGGTGGCTCAGTCAGTTAAACATCTGCCTTTGGCTCAGGTCTTGTTCTCTGGGTCCTGGGATGGAACAATGGATCAGACTCTGCTTCTCCCTCTCCCTCTCCTCTTCCCTCATACTTTCTCTGCTCATACTTTCTCTCTCTTTCTTTTCCTGCTCATACTTTCTCTCTCTTTCTTTTCCTCTTTCCCTCTCTCTCTAATAAGCAAAATCTTTAAAAAATAAAATATAATTAGAAATATTAAGGACTCTGCCTTGTGACTTATACTTTTACAAATAAGATGGTATGGCATAGTTAAGTGAAATCAATACACCTGCAGAGGCAAAGAAAGTTTTGCCAATACATGACACTATAAAAGAAAAATTAGGGATCCCTGGGTGGCGCAACGGTTTGGCGCGGGCCTTTGGCCCAGGGCGCGATCCTGGAGACCAGGGATCGAATCCCACGTGGGGCTCCCAGTGCATGGAGCCTGCTTCTCCCTCTGCCTATGTCTCTGCCTCTCTCTCTCTCTCTGTGACTATCATAAATAAATAAAAATTTTAAAAAAAAGAAAAAAAAGAAAAATTAGACATATGTAGCACAGCATGCTGAAAATGGTTAGGATTAAAAAGTAATAATAAAAAATAGGTGGTACGGTCAATAGAACAATTTTGGTGCCATCATCTAAATACTTTTCTGTAAACAAGGTGGAATATAAATGAAATAAATTACAATAGCTCTAATTGTGGCTTGCAGATCACACAATCAACATGGCAGAAACAATTTGTGGGGCATTGCTGAAGTGATCAGATTGCCATGTTCTTGTTACCTGGGGCATCTAGACCTAACCAGGGATATTAACATACTCTGTATTCATGCCTTCATTCAAAAAATATGCACCTATTATGCATAAAGTATCTTCCTTACAGCCTGTGATGGATATAAACAACTATGACACAGTAATTGCCTTAAGGCATGAACAGTCTAGTTGGAGAAGATAAACAAAGCATGCTGTCTTTCAATTTAGAAATTTTGTGAAGAACTTAGCTAGCTCGGTAGAGTGTTAGGTATTTACCATTAGAAGAAACATTTGCTATTACTGTCAGATTCTATATATTTTCAAATTTGAGGTATCTATTTTCAAGTTTGTGACTGTTAGGGTAGATAAAAAATGCATATGGTAAAAAAAAGGATTAAAATGATGTATTTAAATATCACATATGCATTTCTTACATACCACAACACAAGAAATGCTCTAATTTTATTTCTTTCTTTAAGATGTATTTATTTGGAGGGGGTGCAGACAGAGGGAGAGAAAATGCCAAGCAGACTCTGCACTCAATGCTGAGTTCAATGTGGAGCTCAATCTCACAATTCTAAGATAATGACCCCAAGATCATGACCCAAGCCAAAACCAAGAGTTGGATGCTTAATTGACCATGCCACCCAGAGACCCCAGAATGCCCTAATTTTCAAAGACACTAGTTTTTATTTCATTAGCCTATTATTGCATTTCTTTCTCTGATTTAATTCAATCCCCATGGCATGCAACATGCAGAACTTCATAGGTATATTTCAGGCCAGCATAACACTTGGCCAGATGTCATTCTCTGTTCTCTTTACAGAATTTCTGCAGTTTCCTCTAAATGTTTTTTTCTATAATATAATCTATATTCCTTTTTTGTTCCTTCCATTTCTTTTTTTTAAACTCAAATCACATAACCCAATAGAGATCTAAAAATCCTTATTTCAGCATCTTCTAATCTGCTACTGAATTCTTCCCAGACCCATGATTTAACATCTGTGTTCAATATTCTAATCTACCAAAAAAGACTGGAGCTCAGCTTTACTTGCTTCTTTCAACCTGGGAGAGCAAGACAAAAAAAAGGGGGGGCGGGGAGGCAGAATAATTGAACTCATCAGCTTCCTGATTTGAGATCTTTATAATATTAATTTCATTATTTTGACTTGAAATCCCTAGACATTGGACCACCCATATTCAAATTTAGGGGCAAAAGCATCCCAAAGACAAATATAAATTACTTTTGGATTACTCAACCTCTGTTTTTCCTGATACAGACAATTGAGTTGACATTATATTTTATACAGTGAAAAGTGATACCTTTGGCTAGCAATTAGCCTTTTATATAACTTCGTGATGTTGTATCCCAAAGAGATAGAATACAGATTTGTTAATAACCCTTTTAAATGTTACATTTAAAATAACTTTAAAAATTGGGTCATAATGAGTGATTCTTGAAAAATCCCCAGCTAATTTTAATGCCCTAGCTTTAAATAATGGTGAAACACAATGGCTTCATCTTGAAAATTTGACAACCAAATTGATACTAATTAAAGAAATGTGTGCAATTTTCTTAGGGCTCTAAAACAAAATGGAATTTGAAACAGTAACAAACTAGAATGACTGTCAGGAAATTAGATAATTAAAAGATTTTAAAAGAAGCACACATGTAATACAGTAGAGAATAGGTAGCTCTACAAGGTAAAATACAGAATACAATTTATGTGATTCTTTTAAAAAGATAATAAGTGAGTGCATTTATCAGTGCTGACACTTGGATAAGCTTGACCCTGAGGTATAACTGGGGCCTGAATTCAGGATGGGATAGGAAGAAAATCAAAGCCAATCATAGAGTGGAGTCATGGGGCAACAAGCTAGTGTTCAAATGACAAATTCACCACTGACTCAGACTGGCATTGAAATTTGGCCTATTCCAGTGGGTAAAGGTATAGAGAGTAAAAAATAATGATGTCAGTGGAGGGAGTGGTTTTGGATTTCAGGAGCAGTAGTCTAACAAAGCCTTGGGTTTACAGAGCACAAGACTCAGCCCCTCAAGAACATGCTGGTAGGATCATTCACATAGATTTGGTTAAGTGTTCCTATTCCAAAGGTGATCTTAAATTCTAAAGAGTTAACTGCAGCAGAAATCAGTCAAATGGCCTGGAACAACCCAAAGAGATGAGGAGAGGCTGTAGTTTTAGGGCAGCTGAGAAGCCAGGGTTCTCCCTAGACACACAAAACCCAGGCTCAAAACAGTAAGACTAATACCACACTCCAATGGCTCTGGTTTGAATCTGATAAAATATTGCCTCCTAGGTACTAAGATAAAAGCAATCAATAGTTGCAAGATAGTGAGGAAGGTAGTGAGGTGAAATCTCAGACTGAGGATACCAGTGCCTTACATGAACGGGACAAGCAAAGGCAAAACACAGGAAGAGCCCAGTTCTCAATAAATTATTCATAACATAGAAAGAATAGAATACTCAAAAAGGAATGGTTTGTACTTGGATATATTAAAAAAAAAAAAGTTGCTGCTTAACTGATATATCCAATTAGGACACAATAGTGATACCCGCTTCAGGGTACTTGGTGAGGTAATTTTTTAAACCCAAAATGTTATGAAAGGTAATGGTAATAGATAAATTTACTGAGGACGTCTTTGGACTAAGCATTCTATAATGCTTTCAACAACCTACAAGGTAGTTAGACTATTACCACTATTTTTACAGACAGGGAAACCAAGAGTCAGAAAGGTACAGAAAGTGGTCCCCAGCCACTCAGCTTATAATATGCTGAACTGGGTCTGGTTCCAGTAAAGCATTTGAAAAGAAAATAGGCTTATATTATGGAATAAAATATATACAGTTTATTGCTAGTTAACTTAAGCAAAAAAAAAAATGGTTATATAGGTAAACTTACTTTAGTATACATGTACATACATAGAAAAATTAAAATAAAATACAAGCTTTACTACTGTGATGTTCTAATGCTAATTGGTCCTTTCGCATTCAGATATTAGGGAAATGTTCCTAGTGTCTATTCTCAATCTCCTCCCTGGTTTTCTTAGTGCCTCCCTTTTATTCCCTTCATTGGTCTATAGATACATTACATCAGTTTCTATGCTAATCCTAAGTGAAATGGAACTTGTGTTTAAAATCTCCTGGTATTTAAATTCGAATTTACATTTCCTTTAGGTCTTTGGATCATACCCAAACATTTCTATGAAGCCTCCTCCCAGTCACTCTTAAGCAACTTACATCAACAAATACTTGATGACAGGAAAAGCTAAGGAATGAGCTAATATTGTTAGCAAGGATAATGAAAAAAAATTTTTTTTAAGATTTTATTTATTTATTCATGAGAGACACACACAGAGAGAGGCAGAGACACAGGCAGAGGGAGAAGTAGGCTCCATCTGGGGAGCCTGATGCGGGACTCATCCCAGGACTCTAGGATCATGACCTGGGCCAAAGGCAGATGCTCAACCGCTGAGCCACACAGGTGTCCCAGATAATGAAATTTACAAACTTAAAATTATAAAGAAGATGCTATGGTGCCATGCTACATCTATTCACAAAGAAGTTTCATTACAAAGGAACATTTATAATTAACATCTAATGTTAATTTAAAAATCAATTTCTGGGGATAAAAAAAGTATAGTTGTAATGTGTAAATATGTGCATCATATAAAGTAGGCTGCAATACTAAGATTTCACTGATTTCCAATAAAAATAATACCAGATGTGTCAAATAGAAAGTATACATTGAGTATCTGAGGGGAAAGTGAAGGTCAAGTTTTGGGATGAGAGGGGAATGTCTCTCCCTGATGTAGGGAAGAGCAGAAAAGAAAAGCAGCAGCATTCAGAGTAACTGGAATAGAGAAACAACCTTTCATCAAGACAGGGCAGATTTGAGGTCCTAGAAAATGCTGGTGACAATTAAACATCTTTTTGTCAGTCCATCCCATCAGATGCCATCTCTCACATCTCTAATCAAATGTACTGGTGGTCTGTGCTCCACTTACATGACCTTAGTGATGGATTCAGGGGCACCTGGGTGGCTCAGTGGTTGAGCATCTGCCTTTGGCTCAGGTCATGATCCCAGGATCCTGGGATTGAGTCCTGCATCAGGTTCCTCATGGGGAGCCTGCTTCTCCCTCTACCTATGTCTCTGCCTCTCTCTGTGTGTCCTTCGTGAATAAATACAATCTTAAAAAAAAAAAAAAAAAATGGCTCCAGAGCTAGAGATGAGACCCAAGCCAGATGTGAGACTTCAGCCAACCATACAGTTAGAAGGAGCAGTGTCCACACAAGACTGCCCTCATTTGTGATGCCAACTACAAATTTGGGGGGTTCCCAAACCACCCTCAGTTTTGATAATTTGCTAGAAGGACTCAGAATGCCCTAAAAACTACTATATCCAGGTCTACTACAGGGATTAAAATCAGCCAAGAGAAAAGAGCAGAGTCCAAGAGGGGTCCGAATGAGGTGCTTCTTGTCCTTTCAGCACGGAGTCATTCAGAGTGTTAACTCCTTTCTAGCCACAATGTGTGAATATATGCATGGCCAGCTAAGGAAGCTTGCCCCAACCTTTGGTATTTAGAGTTTTTATTGGGACCCCATCACATACCACCTGTGTGGCTGACCCTTAGGCTGCAGACCCGCTTGGAGGTTAGGCTGATATCTTAATCTCCAGGCTCTTTTGGAGGTAAAACTGATACCAAGTGGCCTCAAACCTCCATCATAAATCACATTTTTAGACTGATAATGCATGGGTCAAAGCCCCAGGCAAAAATACTTCTATTAGCAGGACATTCCAGGGGCCTAGAAATCACCTCCTGGTAGTTTGGGGGCAAAGGCAGACCTCTCTTTGGGACAGGTTCTTTACTATATACCAGGCAAATCAGAATTCTTCCCCAGGAATTTTCTTTTTTGAGATACAGAAGGAACTGTTTTAGGAACCCTAGAAATACAGCTTGAAACAAGTTTCTTATGTGATTTGCTGAAGGAGTGTTCTTGAGAGAAAGCTAACAGGATGTAAGTGAAGCACAATAGTACAGGGGAAGATACTAAGCAGAAGAAATAGTTTCAGCTGAAGTCTAGTCATAGCCAGATTCCACCAGAAGCTTTTGAGCATGATTGATTGCACCTCAAAATTGTCATACCTTGAGAGGTGCTTTATATCCTTATATCATTCAGCCATTGGCTATAGGCCACCAAGGGGATGGGGAATTATTTCCCAGCCATTTTGGGATAAAGCAACAACTAGTGGCCCAAGGCAATTCTCCAAAATTGGGTGCAGCCATGAGCCGGTATCAATCAGCCACAGTGGCAGCTGCTCAAAGATAGAAGCACTGACCTGGAAAAGGGGGCTAGTGGGGTGAGCCACCAATAGCATTTATTATAGTCCACACTTTGCCCTGCTTGGATCAGCTTGTCTGTCACAGTGAGTTTACTATACCCAGTCACAGCTTCTCCAGGATTCTGGTTGATCACAATTTCTCCTCCTTACAGAAGGAGGATCAATGGGACAGGTCTCTACCCCTAGCTGCTATATTTGATCATAAGGCCAGATACTCATCATGTCCCTCCTCTACAGCTCTATTCTTAATTATTCTACACAGAGAATAGGTTCTGCACAGTAGAATAACCAAGACACTGCATGGCAATAGCACCAAGACCCTTCTCAAGCTCTGGTTGCTATTTTTGCCTATATAAATAGTTATAGTTAGAATCAGGATGGGACTACCAAGAGATGCCACAGTGCATCATCTGGGCTTCTTCCTGCTTCTTTATGTATCAACAGTTCTACCTCTCCAAACAATGAAGGTCAGTTGGCCCTGCCTGTGTGGTATTAGCTGCTGTAGAGGGACAAGAAGTACAATGTGACTAGAAAGCAGCTATAGCTTTAAGTTTAGAGGACTCTATGTTGCTTAGTGCAAAGACCCCACTGCCATGGAAATTTAGACCTCTCAACCCACAGATCCTAAAGCTGCAAGGACAAGAAGACAAATTCTCCAAGTGGGTCATTGCAAAGGATGTTGAGTGGAGGTACAACTATTTCTATACCTTAGTTCCTGAACCTATATATTCTAACTACTGGGGACATAGCACCATATAATATTAATCACTTCAAGTTATATCCAGTGTTCTGAAGAATAATACCCCTTTCTTGCATGAGAGTCATCTCTAAGCTAGCACCTCAGCAGAAGCTTTAAAAAGCTATTCTGGCTGATAATGACACAAATGAATGGAAAGATATTCCATGCTCATAGATTGGAAGAATTAATACTATTAAAATGTCCATCTTATCCAAAGCAATCTACAGATTCAATGAAATCCCTGTCAAGGCACCAACAGGATTCTTCACAGAATTAGGATAAATGATCCTAAAATTTGTATAGAACCACAAAAGACCCCAAATAGGCAAAGAAATCTCGAGAAAGAATAACATAGCTAGAAGTATCACAATTCCAAATTTCCATATAAACTACAAAACTGTAGTAATCAAAAAAGTATTATACTAGCACAAAAACAGACATATGAACCAATGGAACAGAATAGAGAGCCCAGAAATAAACTCATTATTATATTATCAATTAATCTTCAACAAAGGAGATAAGAATATACAGTGGGGAAAAGAAAGTCTCTTCAATAAATGGTGCTGGGAATACTGGACAATTACATTACTAATCATCAGGAAATGCAAATCAAAACCCCCATGAGACATCACCTTACACCTGTCAGAATAGCTAAAATCAAACCACAAGAAATAAGTGCTGGTGAGGATGTGGAGAAAAAGGAAGCTTCATTTAATGTGGGTGGGAATGTAAAATGAAAAGTCACTGTAGAATACAGTATAAAGGTTCCTCAAAAATTAAAAATACAAATACTATATAATCCAGTAATTGGGAATTGCCAAAGAAAATGAAAACACTAACTGAAAAAATATATGTACCCCTATATTGACTGTAGCATTATTTACAATAGCCAAGAGATATAGAAGCAACCTAAGTATATCCACTGATAGATGAATGGATAAAGAAAATGTGATATACGTATCATATATATATATATAAGAATATTGGAATATGGAATATTACCACATGGAATATTACACAGCCATAAAAAGGATGAGATCATGCCATTTGAGACAACATGGATGGACCTAGAGGGTATTATGCTAAATGAAGTAAGTCAGGCTGAGAAAGACAAAGATCCATATAATTAAAAAAAATAATGAATAAAAATCAGAGAAGTACAGAAAACAAACTGACAGTTGACAGAGGGGAGAGAGATGAGGTGATGGACAAAATAGGTGAAAGGGAGTGGGAGATACAGGCTTCCAGTTATGGATAAGTTACAGGGATAAAAGGTACAGCATAGAGAACTAGTTAATGGTATTGTAATAGCATTGTATAGCAACAGATGGTAGCTACACCTGTAGTGAACATAGCATAATGTGTAAACTTGTCAAATCACTATGTTGTATACCTGAAACTAACACAACATTGTGCGTTAACTATCCTCAGAAACAAACAAAACCCCTAGCCATTCCACCATATTAACAGGCTGATAGCTCCTGGGTTGTGCTATATGTGGTAGAACCAGTGGATTCCATGGTCACATGCAAGTTGCCTCATCTCCTTTGCCATAATGTGGGTAATTTATTCTAAGGAGATATTATGCGGGATCCCATATTAGTAAACCAAGTAATCTATGAACCCTCAAAGAGTAGAGTTAGAGTAGACTCTGTGAAGAAGAAAAACACCTATACCCAGAACCACCACAGTAAAAATGAATCTTTGCTGTTTTGAAGGTGGATAATATCTCATGTAAGCAAGGAAACCAAACGGTCTTCTCAATAGAGTGTAAATGTTCCTCTTAACTATCCCAAGCAAAAAGAAACATTTTGGCCCTTTAGTGTCATACCATATTCTATGGTCATGGCCAAGGTCAACAGTATTCCTCTTCCTCTTCTCAGATTACAACATCTCTGACCCAGAAGATCTTTCACATATGTATTTAAGAAAAATGTCCTAATCTACATCACAATCTGTATAAATGAAGAATCCTAAATTTATCTAAAGCATCCAGGTGCATTAAGATCAGTTCCTCACTTATCAGAGGCTTCTATCTCTTTCCACTTTACAGTTAGTTTTACCTTTGAATGCTATTTGCTAGATAAAATGGAAGGAAAATAGGAGTTACAGTCCTGCCTTTTTTGGTAAACATTGATTATCTTGCCTAAAACAGCTAAACTGTGCCTTTTCAATTATTTTAATCCAATAATCTAGACATCTTAAAAGACAGTAGAATATACCTGAAAATAATGTAACATTGTGTGTCAACTACACTTTGATTTTTTTTTTTTAAAGTAGATGGAGCACTTTTCCTATCTTTTGCATTTCTTATCCATTGGAATTCCAGCCTTCCAGTTTTAAAGATTCATGACACATTTTGCTGTCTTTTAATTATGTGCCATTCCCTCTATTTTTTTAAGATCACTTCAAAATCTGAGTCTATCACAAAGTTCCTTATATAGCTAATTTTATTTCTTTATGTGCCAGTTACCTCATTTTCCCAATGAAATAATTAATGATTGAATAGTGATAATTTCATATTTATAAGAATCCCATATTTTAAACCATATTCCTTTACAGATATTCTAGCCCTAGTACCATAATTAGTTTTTCTGTATTTAAAGTAAAGTAAATTTCTGACTTTGACAATCCCATTTTCAGGTCCAAAGCCAGAGGAACCAGAAAGGACAAGTCTCCCCTTCAGAGATTCCAATCTCACATTATCTTCAGCTCTTTGTTAGTGAGCTTTAAATTCATAGTTTATTTCCCATTACTGCATTATCTACCTTAACAGAGAAGAATTTTTCCTCAGGGCTGGCATGTATCTGTAGAAATTTTTCTCTTCTCTAGATTCCACAAAAAAAGTCCAAACTCAAGTTATTTTAACCACTATTATTAATTTGATTCTGTTGTTTTCTTTACACTTTTCACATAGTATCATTTCCCCCCAGAAATCTTGTCCTCTTTAAAATTGCATAATATTTTCAGAAAAAAAAATAGATTCTTTGTTGCAGGAGTTTGCAACATCTTCTAATCAAAGAGACAAAACAAAATTCCAACCTGATCTACAAGCTTTGGAAGTTCAGAGGTGGGACAAACTGGAAAGAGAAATGACGCTGTAATTAAATCATGGATAGGTTATAACCTACCCATGCATGAAATGGAATGAGGAAATGTGTTTCAAAAAAACAAGAAGAACTGGAAAAACTCAAGATGTACTCAGAGGACATCTGAGTAGTAAACTAGTGAACTAGTTTATCTGGAGGGTTTGGAGAATAAGATGTGAGACTAAATCTGGAATGTTGGTGTGGAAGATTTACATGGCAAGCCAAGAATTAGTATCCTAAGAATTAGGATATTATTCTAAACAGAAGTTCTGGATTGGTTTAATAAGTGAATTCATGTTAGCAAAACTTTATTTTAGGAAGATGTATGATGGCATTAAGCAGAACTATTAGGAGAACTAATACCAGTAAAGTAATTTTGAAGTAATTCAAACATAAAAGAATAAACCCTCATATTCATGGCAGCAAAAAAAGAAATAATGGATACATGGGAAACCCATTTCAAAAGATGGGGCTTGTTTGGCTGTTTCTAAAACAGCTAAATATAGAATTACCATATGACCCAGCAATTTCACCATTAGGTATAGTCTCAAAAATATTTACAACAG
This sequence comes from Canis lupus baileyi, assembly GCF_048164855.1. NCBI lineage: Eukaryota > Metazoa > Chordata > Mammalia > Carnivora > Canidae > Canis > Canis lupus. The sequence continues at coordinate 24,909,971 of NC_132869.1, read as the reverse complement.
GTATCCAAACAAAAACATGTATATGCATGCTTATAGTAGCAGTATTCCTAATAATCAAAAAGTGTAAACAACCCAAGCATTCAAATAATGAAAGAATAAATTAAATGTGGTATATTCATATAATGGAATATTATTTGGCAAAAAAAGGAAGGTAGTAATGATATATGATACAACATGGATAAATATAGGCAATATAAAATAACCCATACACAAAAGCACCAATATTGTATGATTCCATGTATTTGAAATATCCAGAATAAGCAAATTCATAGAGATAAAAAGCAAATTAATGGTTGCCAAGGACTGGGGAAAGGGTATGATGGGGACTGACTACTTAATGAGTACAGGGTTTCTTTTCACAATGATGGAAATGTTCTGTAACTAGGTAGTGATAAAGGCTAAATACCATTGTGAATGCCACTGAATTGTATATTTTTAAATGGTTGAAATAGTAAATTTTATGTTATATACATTTTACTACACACAAAATACACACACACACACACACACACACACACACACCAAAAAGCAAAAAAACACTTGGCTTGCTAACTAATTGGAAATGTTAGAGAGAAAGGGTAAGCCATGGTATTATCATTTAAAGTATGGTTGATTAGAATACTGATGCCAACATTAACTGAAAGAAGAAAATTAATTAGGGAGCTTATTTGGGAAGAAACTATGTGGCAGTCACCTCCTTACATGGCAGGGAGGTTATGAGATCAACATTAGGTTTCCTTCCCTTTTTTGAAGGTACCATTGACACACAAAGTTACATTAGTTTCAGGTGTACAACTTAGTGGTTTGACTAGTTTATACATTATGCTATGTTCACCACAAGTATAGCTACCATCTGTCCTATTATATTGTGGTTATAATATCATTGACTATATTCTTCATTCTTTGATTTTTATTCCTGTGACTTAACCATTCCTAACTGGAGGCCAGGACCTCCCACACCCCTTCACCCATTTTGTCCATCCTTCACCTCCATCCCCTCTGTCAATCATTAGTTTATTCTCTGTTTATAGTTCTGATTCTGCTTTTTGTTTGTTTATTCACTTTTTAAGATTTCATTTATGAGTGGAATCATATGGTATTTGTCTTTCTCAGTTTAACTTATTTCCCTTAGCATATTACCCTCTAGATCATTCATGTCTCAAATGGCACCATCTCATTTTTTTGGCTGTGTAATATTCCATTGTGTATATACCATATTTTCCTTATCCATTTGTCTATTGATGGACATAGATTACTTCCATGGCTTGGCTATTGTAAATAATGCTACAATAAACAAAGGGGTGCATATGTCTTTTCAAATTAGTGTGTTAATTTTCTCTGGGTAAATAGAGAACAATGGAATTCTTGGATCATACAGTATTTCTATTTTTAATTTTTGAGAAACCTCCATACTGTTTTTCACAGTGGCTAAACTAGTTATCATTCCTACCAACAGTGCATGAGGGCTGCTTTTTCTTTACATTCTCACCAACAATTGTTGTTTCTAACATTAGGTTAGAATGATTCATTAGCAGGGTGTATAAAGTCCCTGCCATTTGGGTCCAACACAGGAAAAACTGATGGGCCAAACTTCTCCATGGGTTCCATCAAAGCTGTCATTTGGGCCTGCATCACAGCTCAAATTCTCTAACTGCCTAATCTTGCTTCTTTCTCTTTTCTTCTATAAGTATTGATCACAATGGTGTTTCGTAATAAACATCCTGAACCTTAAACTCTAATACATTGTACTTCCTAGAAAATCCAATCTGCAAGAATTGGTGCCAGGAGTGGACTAAGAAAACAGGTAAGATGGGGATTTCGAGTTAGTTCATTCACTACCTTCTTGTTAAAAAGGATGCCATCACTGACGATAAATTAAGCAACAACAGCCTCTGGCTGTAGAGAGCTGTGCAATTGTTCAAATTCCACTAGTAGTGAGCTGGAATGGCATAGTAGTGGAAAGAAATAATCAGACATTTGAAAATATGGATACAGTAGTAACTACAAAAACAATGGAATTCTGTAGCTAATGCAAAACTGGATTGATGCTCTAGAAAAAGATAAAAGGCTGAGAGCAATTAATAGGCAATTGAAAGTCAAGTAGAAAAACCGAGGGAGAGGGCTTAGCAACATATAAAGTGGCTCTCTGTAGTAAGAAGGCAAGGAAAACCTAGGATCAGGTCCAGACCTTTATTGTCAGAATATGTACTTTCCAAAAAAGTTCAACTTTCAAACAAGACAGGTCTGCTATACTAAGTTCTAGACCCTGTTTGAGAAAGAATTGGACCCTTGGAATGGGGGCATTTTGGTTGATAATTCTGAAAATATTGGAACTCTCAGATTTCCCTGAGTTATGAGCCTGCATAAGTAGCCCAGCCCTCCCTATTCAGAGCTACCACTTCCTTTTAAGAAAATGCAGATTCCCATTCCCTGCAAGATAATATGTGCCCATCTCAGAATCTGCGAGGTAGGTAGTTGGGGGAAAGATTTTGATGGGGATCATAGCATAACCCAGCTGGGGACATGTTGGGACATGAAAGAGAGCATAAAGGAGATGCAGGACCCAGATAGCATGTGCTGGAAAGAGCTGGAAGTATGCCTGTGGCTGTATTCTTGAGGGTTTTATCAGGGGAATTAAAACAAAAGATTGGAAAGAGCATTTTTTATTAAGCCCTATGATACAGGCTTTAACACTTATAACAAGGATCCCAAGAGAGGGGATCTCTGTGAACTATCTGTGATCTCTGTGAACTCACCAACTCAGTAACACCTAACAGTATGGAAAAAAATGATGGCCCACAATATGGGAGGTCAAAATGCCAGAATTCCTGTGACTGATGGAAAAGGAAATTGAAAGACATAAGAAAATTGGCATGCTGGAGTAGATATACTGTATCACAAAAATATCCCTCTAAATGATTGTTTCATGGGAAGATCTGAAGGATACACAATTTAGCAAGACTATAGGCATGATCTGGTGGAAGGAAGACAATCACTAAAAAATTAAGTGTTAGTTCTCCTTTGTATGCCAGGTCTGACAACAAAAGAGATGGTTATAGTACCAGGTTCACTTAGGGCAATAGGGATGATAAGATTCTGAAAAGACAAAGAACACATGATAGTACTTAATTAGATTCTAGGTAGATGCAATTATTGTAATGAGTGGCATGTTCAGACTGGTAGCCAAAGAGACTGACCCACAGAGAGTTATGGAGATGGTTAGTAGAAAAATGCATCCCAAGGACCAAAGCAGATGGACAAAATTAGTTGTATTACTCAACTTGTACCCTTAAAAGAAATCAAGGATGGCTAAATAGGAGGCTGAGGGTAGATTTTCCAGTAAAACTTCATGATCTTTTGCCCAGTTTTCAGATTTGAATCCATTTTGGGGGGACTGAGAGGATGCCAGTTTCTCAGAAGGAAGAGCTAGCTGCACAACAGCAGAACAAATACAATGGTTAAATTATTACCAGTGGGACCTATGGCCATTTATGTAGATATATATATACTGGGAAAAGGGGACTATACAAACATTTTGGGGAGCTGTTGGATATCACTTTAAGATGAATACAGTATTCTGAAGAAGTGTCTCTTTCTTACATGGGGGTTATGTCCAAAAACAGCAGAGGTGCCAGCTAGGATGAGAGACATCTAGAGAAGTTGCAATTATGGAAGCTGTAGTTAATCTCATTAACATTCCTCTTCTAAGTTTTCCCCAGTAGGGTAGGCCAACCAGAATCCTAGAGGAACTTTTCTCTGAATATACTTTAGGAAGTAGATTTGAGCAATGTATAATAGATAGTGGTGAACATCAAATTGTGATATCTAGAGTCTCGTTTAAAGAAGGACTTGCTAGAAACAGTCAACAAAACCAAAAGACAACCTACAGAATGGGAGAATATATTTGCAAATGACATAACCGATAAAGGGCTAGTATCCAAGATCTATAAGGAATTTATCAAACTCAGCACACAAGAAACAAACAATCCAATCATTAAATGGCCAGAAGACAAGAACAGAAATTTCTCCAAAGAAGACATACAAATGGCCAAGAAGCACATGAAAAAATGCTCCACATCACTTGCCATCAATGAAATACAAATCAAAACCACAATGAGATATCACCTCACACCAGTGAGAATGGCAAAAATTGACAGGAAACAACAAGTGTTGGAGAAAATGTGGAGAAAGGGGAACCCTCTTGCACTGTTGGTGGGAATGCAAACTGGTACAATCACTCTGGAAAATAGTGTGGAGGTGCCTTAAAGAGTTAAAAATAGAGCTACCCTATGACCCAGCAGTTGCACTACTGGGTATTTACCCCAAAGATACTGATGTAGTGAAATGTCGGGACACTGGCACTGCAATGTTCACAGCAGCAATATCCACAATAGCCAAACCATGGAAGAAGCCTCAATGTCCTTTGACAGATGAATAGATGAAGAAGATGTGGTCTATATATGCAATGGAATATTATTTAGCCATCAAAAAGGATGAATACCCACCATTTGCTTTGATATGGTTAGAACTGGAGGGCATTATATGGAGTTAAATAAGTCAATCAGAGAAGAACAATCATCATATGGTTTCACTCATATGTAGAATATAAGAAATAGTGAAGGGGATTATAAGAGAAACTGAGTGGGAAAAATTAGAGAGGAAGACAAACCATGAGTGACTCTTAACTCTGGGAAACAAAGGGTTGTGGAAGGGGGGATTGGTGGGGTGATGGGGTGGTGACAGGCACTGACGAGGGCACTTGGTGGGATGAGCACTGGGTGTTACACTATATGTTGACAAACTGAATTTAAATTAAAAAATGTAATAAAAATAAAGGACTTGCTAAATACAAAGCATTCTGACATGAAGTAACAATAAAGGACACTCAAATTGCTTTTCTCTATCCTTTGGTTTCTCCTCCGATTACAAGAAGGATAGTATAGAGGTAATTGTCTCAGCTGGCTCTGCCTCAGTGGAAATATTAGTGAAACAGTTAAAAATATGCCAAATTTGAGGTGATAGTGGAATACCCAACTCAAATTTTTCAGTAAGAACTTGCCTGGAGCTTGAGAAAAATGTCAGAACAAGACAAAGATGAAGTAATTTGAATGTCACTCACAAGCTTAGCTAAGATATACCAGTTATTTCTTTTTCTGCATTTCAACTTACTTTCTGATCCTGACTTACTGTCTGACTCTGTTCCACTGGACTAACAGGAAAATTATCCTCAGCCCTTCTGGTGAATGCTCTTCTCCTTGAGCTGTACTGTAATTTTAGGGTCTAATACAGTGCCAGGGCAAGGAGAACTTACACAGTTACCACTAAAAGTCCACTGTCCTATCTTCATGGTCCCTCCAGTCTTAAAAGCCCTCTGCTACTTTTGTGCCAATTTAGTGCCTGGGAATCATGTTTTAAATTGCCTACATTCCATCTCCTAGATGGCCCCAGAGCCATTTCTCTCTAGCTACTTTCTTTCTCTCTACTATCCCCCTTGGCAGCACTAGATGAAAGCAGTACCCCAGTGTCCAAGCTCTGGACACCATGGACCTCCTTTTTATCTCCTACCCTCAGTCCAAGAGAGCATCATTTTAGTCTAAGTTAGATCTTTGTTTTTTCATGTTTCTTCTGAGACATGCCATTTGTGCCTGGAAATTTTATTCTCCCTTTCTTCTAACTTCCCTTTTAAGTTTTTCTAAGGTCTTACACTTTTGGAATGCAAAAGCCAAAGAGACTTGGGGTTATTTCTGCTTTCCATTCTGCTGCATACCTCCTTGGAGGCAATAATCAGAGAACTACATGCTTGAATGGGAGGTAAGGAGAGGGGAAATACAGAGATGAAAAATTCCATAGATTCACATCTCAAAATAACTTCGAGCCACACAGATTTGATCATGAGCTGAGTAAAGGTGAAGTCATAAAAATTTTTGAGATATTTTTTATTCTATTATATCAAAATCCATTGGTCTATGTTGGATACACACACACACACACACACACACACACACACACACTTATTCTTCCCTCCTCTTAGGATTCTATTCAGTTTATTCATGAGTGACAGATGTTTAGTGCTGGATTTTTTTCAGCAGGCTATATAGAGTGGAACCAAATACTATATGAATATTTGGTTGTAATTTTTCTTTTAATTTTTGAGTAGCAAATAACATTGCATGCTTTCTTTATTTCTTTAAATATAGTTGACACATGATGTTACATTAGTTTCAGGTATACAACATAATGCTTCAACAACTTTATGTATTATACCATGCTCACCACAAGTATAGCTACTGTCATCGTACAATGCCTTTAGAATACCATTGACTGTATCTTCTATGACTACATACTCCATTATTCTTTTTAGTCATTCTATAACTAGAAACTTGTATCTCTCACTCCCTTTATCCATTTTGCCATTGCCCCACATCCCTCCTCTCTGGCAACCATCAGTTTGTTCTCTGTATTTATTGGTCTGACTCTACTTTTTGTTTATTTATTCATTTGCTTTGTTTTTTAAGTCCCACATATAAAGTGAAATCATATGGTATTTGTTTTTATCTGACTTATTTCACTTGGCATAATACCCTCTATCTCTATCCATATTGTTATAAATGGCAAGATCTCTTCCTTTTTTAATGGCTAAGTAAATTGGTACAGCCATTGTGAAAACAGTATGGAGGTTCCTCAAAAAATTAAAAATGAAATGCCATATAATTCAGTAATTCCACTACTGGGTATTTACCTGAAGAAAACAAAAACATTAATTCAAAAAGATATATGCCTCCCTATGTTGATTGCAGCATTATTTACAATAGCCAAGATGTGGAAGAAACCTAAGTGTCCATCAATGGGTGAATGGATAAAGAAGATGTGAGATAGATAGATATATCTATGCATATATATGTATAGGAATATTACCTTGCATTTTAAATCACACTTCTGCCATCAAACTTGTCAAACTGTTTCAGACTATGATGAATTCATTTTCTTCTGAAGTCACAGAAAATAATTATCACTATTTTCATCTTGGGGGGGTAATAATCATATACTTACTATCTTGTGACTTGTGACTTATCTTTTTCTTCAAATATCTTGAGGTTTTTGCCCATATCTTTTTTAATTGCAAGACTAATATGTATTCACTATAAAGAACTTGTTTGGGGACTTAAATTTTGTGGCATGGCAGATAAGTATTTGAACTAAGCCTCTTACTGAAAACCCCAAAAATGCCAAATAAAATGCATATTTTTCAGTTAAGAGCACTGAAGAACTGACAAGATCAAAAGACACTACTAGACCAAAATCCAAAGGAAAGCTGAAACCCAGAGACAGAAGTCACAACACCAAAGCCACTTTTGGCCTGAGAGTTTCTGTTATTCCTAAAAAAACTTGAATTTGGTTTTGGTGAACTTGCAGCATGGTGGAGACAGATGTCAAACTCCAAATGGGAGGTGGTTACACCAGTGAGAATGGATAAAATCAACAACACAAGAAACAACAGGTGTTGGTGAGGATGTGGAGAAAGGAGAACCCTCTTGCACTGTTGGTTGAAATGCAAACTGGTGCAGCCACTCTGGAAACAGTATGGAGTTTCCTCAAAAAGTTAAAAATAGAACTAATGTACGATCCAGTAATCACATTACCAAAAAATTTAACCAAAGAATACAAAAATACTAATTTGAAGGGATATATGCACCATGATGTTTACAGTAGTATTATCTACAATACCCAAATTATGGAAACAGCCCAAATATCCATCAACTAATGAATGGATAAAGACGTGATATATATATTTTAATAATATATATAATGCAATATGACTCAGCCATAGAAAAGAATGAAATCTTGCTATTTTCAACAATGTGGATGGAGCTAAAGAGTATTATGAAATAGGGAACACATGGGTGGCTCAACGGTTGGGTGTCTGCCTTTGGCTCAGGGCATGTTTCTGGAGACCTGCGATGAGTCCCACATCAGGCTCCCTGCAGGGAGCCTGCTTCTCCCTCTCCCTGTGTCTCTGCCTTTGTCTCTCATGAATAAATAAATAAAATCTTTTTTTAAAAAAAGACTTATAATGAAGGTACCTGTATAAATTTTTTTTAAAGATTTTATTTATTTGTTCATGAGAGACACACACACACACAGAGGCAGAGGCACAGGCAGAGGGAGAAGCAGGCTCCAAGCAGGAAGCCTGATGCAGGACTCGATCCCAGGACCTCCGCATCACGCCCTGGGCTGAAGGCAGTGCTAAACTGCTGAGCAACCTGGGATGCCCCATTATAAGTCTTAAAGAATCCCTACCAAAAATTTTCAAGAACAAAATGAGGCATACACAGTCAAAATACCTAGCACAGAAAAACACAAAATACAATGAATAAAAACTAGTAGAAACAACAGAACAAATAGATGCACAAAGTATTCAGGCATAAGGATTACCAGACATACATTTAAAAACCCTCTCTACATACTATGAAGAAATGAAAGATAATTTGAAATTTTCTGTAAAGAATTGGTATAAAATGGACCAAAAATGACCAGTTAGAAACATATAGAAAGAAAAAGTAATATACATAACAACCAAAATTTAAAATATAATGGATCAGCAGATTATAGCCATCTGAAGAAAAAAATAAGTTAAAAGAAATACAACATGTAACAGAAAAAGCCTTAAAAATATGAAAGAAACATAAAGACATTGGGATAGAATGACAATTTATCAGAATTCCAGAAGGAAAGAAAGAGAGGATGAACACAGGCAATATTTTAAAAGATCATGGATAAGAATTTTCCAGAACTGATGAAAGGCAACAATCTACAGATTCAAATAAAAGACAGGAGAAATAAGAAGAAATCACAATTAGGTACTTTATGGTGAAATGCAGAACACTAAAGACAGTCTTGGGATGCCTGGGTGGCTCAGCAGTTGAGTGCCTGTCTTTGGCCCAGAGCATGATCCTGGGGTCCTGGGATAGAGCCCCACATAGGGCTCTCTGCATGGATCCTGCTTCTCTCTCTGCCTATGTCTCTGTCTCTCTCATGAATAAATAAAACCTTAAAAAAAAAAAAAGACAGTCTTGAAGGAATTCAGATGTAAAATATCACCTTCAAAACAATAGTTTTTATTCTTATGACTTATTTTTTGATGTTCAATGGAAGCCAGAAGACAGTAGAGTATCTTAAACTGTTCTTAACTCAATAATTAATAAAGAAATAATTGCCAACCTAGAATTCCACGTACAAGAGAAAATATTTTCAAGACTAATATACTTCAGATCAAGAGGAAAGTAATCTCAAATGGAAGGTCTGAGACAAAGAAGGAATAAAGAACATACAGGGGTAAATCTAAATGAACCATGACTTAATAAAAAAGAGATGATACCTTGTGAGAGAAAAGAAAATTATAACATAGAATTTTAAAATTCAAAGCATACAAGTGGAAATGGGAAAATGAAGTTAATGTGTTCCAAGAAAGTGGTATTGTGCTGGCAGAAAGTAAAGGTATTGATTACACCTTGATAAGTTAGGCATAAATTTTTAAGTTTCTAGTGTCACCATTAAAAGAAGAGAAGCCTAATGTGTAACCTTCACTCTAGAAAAGACATAATATAAAAAAGATTAAACAATCCAGAATTCAAGAAAGGAGAGAAAAAGAAACAGAAAAGGTGAGACAAGTAGGAATCACAGGATGAAATGATAGATTTAAAACCAAATATATCAGGAATTGACATAGACTCAAGCCAGATAAAATAACACACTATAACTATATGATGTTTACAAGGAATACATCTAGAACATTAAGATTCAAATAAAAGTCTGGGAAAATACTAAACTCCTCCTAAAATCTAGTGTAGCTGTTGCTATATATCAAACAAATAAATGCAAATACAGAAAGCATTACAAGATTTCAAGATCATTTCATAATGAAAAGGTGCAGTTGGCCAGAAAGAAATAAGCATTTATAATCGTAATCTTATTTAAAAAAAAATAGCTCCTGGTTTCATTGATCTGTTCTATTTTGTTTGTTTCTTTCTTTCTATACCATTTATTTCTGCTCTATATTATTTCCCTTCTTCTGTTGGGTTTAAGTTTCATTTATTGTTCTTTTTCTAGCTCCTTTAGGTGTAAGATTAAGTTGTATATTTGAGATTTTTCTTGCTTCTTGAGGTAGGCCTGTATTGCTTTATACTTCCCTCTTAGGACCACTTTTGCTGCATCCCAGAGCTTTTAGACTATCATGGTTTCATTTTCATTTGTCTCCATGTATTTTTTTATTTCTTCTTTAATTCTCTTGGTGACACATTCATTTTTTAGTAGGATGTTCTTTAACTTCCATGTATTTTTGTTCTTTCCAAATTTTTTCTTGTGGTTGACTTCAAGTATTCATAGTATTATGTTTGGAAATGAGCATGGTCTCAATCTTTTTGTATTTGTTGAGGCCTGATTTGTGATCCCTTATGTGATCTTTTCTAGAAACTGTCCCATGTGCACTTGAAAAGAATGTATTCTACTACTTTAGGATGAAATGTTCTAAATATGTCTGTTAAGTCTATCTGGTCCAGTGTGTCATTCAAAGCTATTGCTTCCTTGTTGATCTTTTGCTTAGACGTTCTGTCTGTTGCAGTGAGTGGGGTGTTAATGTTCCCTACTATTATTGTATTATTACCAATGAATTTCTTTGTGTTTGTTATTAATTAATTTATATATTTGGCTGTTCCTAAGTTGGGGGCATAAATATTTACAATTTTAGATCTTCTTGTTGGATAAACCCTTTTATTATGATATAGTGCCCTTTTTCATCCGTTGTTACAGTCTTTGGTTTAAAATCTAGTTTGTCTGATATAAGTATGCCTACTCTGGCTTTCTTTTGACTTCCATTTGCATGATAAATATTTCTCCATCCCCTCACTTTCAATCTGCAGGTGTCTTTGGTTTAAAATTAATCTCTTCTGATGGTTGAATAATATTCCATTGTATATGTATATATATTATATATATATGTGTGTGTGTGTGTGTGTGTGTGTGTGTGTGTGTGTATGCCATTTCTTCTTTATCCATTTATCTGTCAAAGGACATCATGGCTCCTTACACAGTTTGGCTGTTGTGGACATTGCTGCTATAAACATTGGGGTGCAGGTGTCCCGGCATTTCACTACATCTGTATCTTTACCAAGGCTCTTCTTAGGAGCTACTAATCTGAATTACTCAGCCATCAGAAAGGATGAATACCTACCATTCGCTTCAACATGCATGGAACTGAAGAGTCTTATGCTGAGTGAAATAAGTCAATCAGAAAAAGACAATCATCATATGGTTTCACTCATATGTGGAATATAAGAAGTAGTGAAAGGGACTATAATGGAAAGGAGTGAAACTGAGTGGGGAAAAATTAGAGAAGAAGACAACTAAAGAGACTCCTAACTCTGGGAAACAAAGGGTTGCAGAAGGGGAGGGGCGGGGTGAGTGGATAGGGTAACTGGGTGATGGGCACTAAGGAGGGCACTTGATGGGATGAGCGCTGGGTGTTACTATATGTAGGCAAATTGAATTTTTAAATTTAAAAAAAAAATTAAAAATAAAATAAAATGAATTTCTTGTAGGCAGCACATAAATGAGTCTTTTTAAATTTATTATGACACTCTGTCTTTTAATTGGAGAATTTAGCCCATTTACATTCATAATAATTATTGATATGAATTTAATGTCATTTTATTGTTTTCCCATTGTTTCTGAAGATTTTCTCTAATTGTTTCTAGTCTTTGTCACTTTTCATCTTTCTTTTCTACTGAGTCCCCTTTAATATTTCTTGTAGGGCTGGTTTAGTGGTCATGAACCTCCTTAGTTTTTGTCTGGGAAACTCTATCTCCTTCTATAGTGAATGATAGTCTTGCTGCATAGAATATTCTAGGCTGTAGATTTTTCCTATTCAGCACGTTGAATATATCATGCCACTCTCTTCTGGCCTGCAAGTTTCTGTGGATAGATCTGTTGGTAACATTGTCTTCCCTTGTAAGTTAGGGACTTATTTTCTCTTGCTGCTTTAGGGATTTTTTTTCTTTATCTCTGTATTTTGTGAATTTAACTATAATATGTCTTGACGTTTGCTGCTTCTGTTGATTTTGGTGGTGTTCTCTGTGCCTCCTGGATTTGGAAGTCTGTTTCCTTCCCCACATTAAGGAAGCTTTCAGCTATAATGTCCTCAAGTAAATCTTCCACCCCCTTTTTTCTCTCTTCTTCTGGGACTCCTATGTTATCCATGTTATGTTTCATGGAGTCACTGAGTTCCCTAAGTCTACTTTCATGATCCAAGATTTTTCTTTCCCTCTTTTGATCAGCTTCCTTATTTTCTATAATTCTATCTTCTATGTTACTTATTCATTCATTTGATTTTTTTCATCCTTGTGGTCATTAAATACAGTTTAAAAAATAATAATAATTATAAATAAATAAATACAGTCAGTTTTGAATCTCAATTGTTGCATTTTTCATTTCATCATTTCATTTCATTTCATTTCATTTCATTATTTCATTTCATTTCATTTCATTTCATTTCATTTCATTTCATTTCATTTCATTTCATTTCAGGTTTTAAGCTGTTTTATCTCTGTAGTAAAGGACTCCCTGCTGTCTTCTATCCTTTTCTCAAGCCCAGCTTTTATCCTTGTGATTGTTGCTTTAAATTCTGGATTAGGCATATTACTTATATCTGTTTTGATTGGATCCCTGGCCATGACCTTTTTTTTTTGTGGAGGATGAATTCCTCTGTCTTGGCATTTTGTCTAGGTCTCTGTCTTCATCTGTGTTGGGAAGGTCTGTTATGTTTCCTGCTCCTGAGAGTAATGGCTTTATGAAGACATCATACAATGTCCAGGGCTTGGTGCTTCAGGATTTGTCTCTGATGTATCCTGCATATGTTATGGCTGCTCTGCAGAATTCCTCCTTGCCTGCAGTGGATCTCGGCCAGAGTGTGGCAAGTTTTAACTAGTTTTAACTGCTTGTTAAAAGAGACCTGATGCTATTTCCATTAGAGCTGAAGCTTTGCAGAACTTCATGGTCAGTGGATCCGGTGTGTGCAGGGTTTGTGCTCGTCTTCTAGGGGAGGGGTCCATTGCACTGATTCTCAGGCACACTTGCCCAAAAAAGCATCATCAGCAGAGTAAGGGGCTAGGGGGAGCAGAGCTTGGTGTAAGCAATTTAGACAGCCAGTGTTGGTCCTGTACTGTTTACTGAAGTTAGTTTATGCTGAGGGGTGGGGGAGGGAAATGGCTTTAGCCAGCTCCTTTGTCTGGAGAAGAAGAAAGGAGTTCATCCTTGCTGGTACCAGGGAAATACTCCCAGAAAAGTTAAGAGATTTCCCCCATGTATCCCAGGTGTTCCTCAGATTGCTACTTACACACTCTTTGTGTCTGGGTTGCTTGTCCCCCTGGAAAGCATAGTGCACCTTGAGCTCTAGCCCAGCCAGGCTAGCTGAGTTTTAAAGCTCCAAACTTTAGGACCTGGTGTGGCAGGGACCTTCAGTGGTCTTCTGGGGAAGGTCTCAATGCACTGGGAATGATGCAGGTTTGGCCCAGATGGGCAGTGGAATTAGAGCTCAGGAGTGTGGAATTTGGAGAAAGCACACACTAGAGAGCCAATGTCTGCATTAGCCATCCTCAGCAGGTGTCTCTGTGCCTATGATGAGGGGCAGGGGAGAGAAATGTCACCCTCACTTTCCTTTGTCTGTAGAGAGGTGATGCCACCTCTCTCAGATGTGCTCCAAAAAGGGGGAACTATCTTTCCCAGTGCATCTCAGGAGATCCTCAGATCATGCTGCCTGCCTTCTCTACAGGAGCACTACAGTGTCCTCATGGCTCTATACCAACCACACCACAGACCTCTAAAACTCCAGTCTTCAGTCAGCCCTGCTGATCGAAAAAACTCATGAAAATCAGCCCCTCTCATTTTTCCAGTCAATGGCTTTGAGGAAGTGTTTTGGTTGTACAATTCCTTATGTGCTCCTCTCTCATCTCTCTCTGTGACCTAGACTCCTTCCCCTCTGCAGCACCCATGATATGTTTCTCCCCCATCACACGTCTCCACACCTCCAACCTTCTGTTATGTGGCCTCCTCTCTCTCTCTAGTTGTGTAGTTTGTTCTGTCAGTCCTCAGATTAATTTCCTGGGTATTTAGAATGATTTAATATTTATCTAACTAAAAAAAAAACTAAAAAAAAAAATATTTATCTAACTATGATTGAGGGATGAGGCAAGCCTAGGGTTCTCCTACTACTCTTCATCTTAGCTCCTCAAGTTCCCTTTATTTTCTTCTAAGAATTTTATAGTTTCAAGTCTTACATTTAAGTCTTTAATCCATTTTAAGTCCATTTTTGTGGGAGGTATGGAAATGGGGTCCAATTTCATTTATTTGCATGTGAATGGACAGTTTTCCAATACTATATATTGAAAAGATTATCCATTCCCAATTGAACATTCTTGACCCCCTTATCAAACAGTTGATTAATATATGCATGGTTTATTTTTGGACTCTTGATTCTGTTCTGTTGGTCTATGTGTCTATTTTTATGCCAATGCTATATTGTTTTAATTACTATAGCTTTGTAATATAGTTTGAAATCAGGAAGTTGATGCCCCCAACTTTATTATTCTTTCTCAAGATTGCTTTCTTTATCAGAATCTTTTTTTCTATTTCTATGAAAAAAATGCCATTGGAATTTTGACAGAGATTTTTGATAAGGATTGCATTGCTCTGGGTAGTATGCACATTTTAAAAGAATTCTTCTGATCCCTGAACCTATTTCCATTGACATATGTCTCCTTCAATTTTTTATCTGTGTCTGATAACTTTCAGTTTACAGATTCTTGGTTAAATTGATTTAATCCTTCTTTGTTAAATATATTACTAAGCATTTTTTGTTTTTGATGCTATTATAGATGAGATTGTTGTCTTTCTTTTTCAGACAGTTCATTGTTAGTGTATAGAAATACAATTGATGTTTGTATGTTGATTTTGTATACTGTAATTTTCCTGTATTTGTTGATTAAATCTGTTTTTTGGTGGCATCTTTAGAGTTTTCTATATGTAAGATCATGTCATCTAAACAGAGATAATTTTACTTATTCCTTTCTGACTTGGAGGCCTTTTATTTCTTTTCCTTACTTAATTGCTCTTACTGTACTTTCAGTACTATGTTGAATAGGAGTGGTGATATATTCTTGTCTTATTCCTGATCCTCAAGGAAAAGCTTTCAAACTCTTACCACTGAGTTCTTGTTATATATGGCCCTTATTATGTTGAGGTACGTTCCTTCCATACATAATTTGTTATGAGTTTTTACCATAAAAGGATGTTGAATTCTGTCAAATATTTTTTCCTGCATCTATTGAGGTGATATGATTTTCATCCTTCATTTTATTAGTATGATGTATCACATTTATCTATTTGCATATGTTTAACCATCCTTGCACCCCAGGGATAAATCCCGCTTGATTATGGTGTATGATCCTTCTAATATGTAGCTGAATTCAGTTTGCTAGTGTTTTATTGAGAATTTTTGCATCTATATTCATCAGAGATATTGGTCTATGATGTTCTTTTTTTTGTGGTGTTTTTATACTGGTTTTGGTGTCAGCATGATGCTGGCCTTGTAAAATGAGTTTAGGAATGTTCATTCTTCAACATTTTAGAAGAGTGAGAAGAACTGGCATTAATTCTTCTTCTTTTTTTTTTTTAAAAAGATTTTATTTATTTATTCACAAGAGACACACAGAGAGAGAGGCAGAGACACAGGCAGAGGGAGAAGCAGGCTCCATGCAGGGAGCCCAATGTGGAACTTGATCCTGGGACTCCAGGATCACGCCCTGGGCCGAAGGCAGGTGCCAAACCGTTGAGCCACTCAGGGATCCCCGACATTAATTGTTCTTTAAGTGTTTGGTAGAACTCACCAGGGAAGCAATCTGGTCCTGGGCTTCTCTTTGATGAGAGTTTTTTGATTACTGATTCAGTCTCCTTACTCATTATTGCTCTGTTCAGATTTTCTGTTTCTTTGTTATTCAGTTTTGCATGTTTCTAGTAATTTATCCATTTTTTTCTTAGTTGTCTAATTTGTTGGATTTTCCTTGCTTGTAATAGTCTCTTAAGATCCTTTGTACAGTAGTCCCCTCTTATCTACAGTCTCACTTTCCCCGGTTTCAGGTTCCTGCAGTCAACTGGTCTGGAAGCATATGATGCATCTCCTGACATATTAGAAGGTCAATTGTAGCCTCCTGTTAAATCACAATGCTTACATCATTCATCTCAATTCATCTCACTATTTAGGTATTTTATCATCTCAAATCACCATAAGAAGTGTAAGTATAGTGCAATAAGATAGACTGAGAGAAAGAAAAAGAGACATTCCCATAACTTTTATTACAATATATTGTTACCATTTTTCTATTTTTATGATCAGTTATTGTTAATCTCTGTGCCTAATTTGTACATTAAACATTATTATAAGTATATAGGTATAGACAAAACATAGCATATATAGGGTTCAATTGAATATCAATATCAACTTAAATCTTGGTATTTTACCAAGTTTGTAACTGTGCTATCAAGTTAATTGCAATTTTTTCCCCTCCAGGTTTATGTTTATCTCTTAACTGTAGTCACGGCTTCTCTTTGGGGATGAATAGAAGTTTTAAATGTTCACATAATTATTTCCTTTATATTTTCTATTGTTTTTCAGTGTCTCCTTCTAAAAGTTTGATAAATATTCACTTCTATTTTTTTGTTTTGATTTGTTTTTATATATTTAAGTTGGACCATCTGAGGTTTATTTTGATGTTTGATGTGAGGTGAGAATCTATGATTTTTTCCCCAAATTGCTAAACTATTGCTCCAAATTGAATAACTCTTATTTTTCCATCGATTAGCAATATATCCTTTGTATTGATCATATTATATTCAAATTTATTTCTGGGATATTTTGTGCCACCAACAGTGCCTTCTTTCCTACTACTTAAAAGTGTTTTTAATTGTATGTTATAATATGGTTCAATACTCTAGGACTCACCAGATGGCTTTCAAAGATATATTTGTTGTTTTACTTCTAGAAATATTTTCAGTGAGAATGATTTGCTGATTGTGTTTAAAATACTGATATAAAGAGGTTTTAGAACTTAAGATAGCACAACATGGTCATAGAAATAATGCAAAAGATATTTAAGTGTATAACAGAAACAGAAAAGACACCCCCCTCCATGTGCTTTGTCCTCTTCAAGAAGAGCCACTGTTAACACTTTTGGGTTATACTCTTCCAGAAATTGTCCATGTATATATTTAAGTGCATACATAGTATCTATTCCCTTATCCCCAATTTTTACAAAAAAAAAGGTTCATACTACACATTCATTTCTCAAACTTTACTTTTCATAATAGTGGTATACTCCTTATCCAGAAAGAACATTAGAATAACTTATGAATTACCAAAATATCCCACTGAAGTTTTGTCTAGAATTGCATCAAATCCTACACATGCTAACAGACATTTTGAATTTCCTTTACTTCCTCAGCCATCAAGTGCTTCCTCTTGTTCCTTGGTCATGCTTAGGAATTTCCCTTAGATAGAAAGAATACCGTTATGTACCTCAGGCCCTTTACACATGCCTCTCCTTCATTTTGGTCTCAACCACCTTTCAGATATTAGTTTCTGATATTTTCTTGAAAACCTTATTTGCATTTTTTCTTATATATATTTCCTTAATAAACATATTAATCCTATAGCTTTTGGAAAGTCTAATGAAATTTCTTGATATCTATTTTACATAATTGAAAATAATGAGAGCTTATCTATTTCTGCTTCATCTTTATTGAACTAACCAAAACTTCCAATGCAATATTAAGTAATAAGAGTGATAGTGGACACTCTGATACTGTGTATACTTTTAATAAATACATCTTTCCTCTTTTGTTGTAAATATTACATCTACTGGTGGTTTGAAATATGTACTCTATGATGTTAAGAAAGTGACTACTCCTGTTATTTTAGAGAGTATAAAAGATTTTGATTTTTATTTAATGCCCTTTTGGGATCTGTTGAGATGATTATGATTTTTTTATATGACTTATTTTTATAACAAACCACAGAAGAAGTTTCCTAATTTTGAATCTGGAATGCTTTTCTGGGAGAAAAGCCCTTTGGTTCTGGTAGAGTAAAATAAATGTTATTACCTTCTCTTTCTCATATATTGTTTAGCATTTTTAAAAAGAAAGTTAGTAATATTTCCCTTATGATATGAGAAAAGTCTCTCAGAATAAAAGATCATCAACATTTAGAAGGTAGATAGTCTCTACTTATGCTAGAAATGCCTTATATTATAAATGAACAACAACTGATGTTCTGATAAAAACAGCATCCTGTGAATTCGATTAGTAGGACCCATATCAACTCATTTTCCCTACATGAATCAAATCCCTTAACTTGTAGTTCTTCAGAGTGAATACTGTAGTGGCACAGAAATATTAAGTAATAACCATGAGAACAGACTGGAAGAAGTCAGTATAACAATTCTTACTACAAGTTCCTCAAAGACCCTATTTTCAAAGTGCAAAAAAAATTACAACATAGACATCATAGATTTGCTTTTAAGTTATTTTAACTATCTGAGGGTTTGAACTTATATACCAACCTGTTAACCAATATCTTTTGGGGGATTTTCTTTTCATTTGCCTTAAAAGGCTTCTATTTTTCCCATTTCCATTTTGTGAGACAAATGTCTTTTAAGACATATCAAGATTCAATAGCCCTTATGTTCAGAAATAATAGCACTTTTATAATGCTGCAGGCAATATGCCAGTAACTCTAACATCAATCAATCTCTTCAATATAAGCTTTCTATCACACACAGTAACTTTCTTACTATAATAATTGAATAATTGAAAAGACATTGCTACAGCACTTCTGAACTCATTAAATCCCTCTGAGGCTATAAAGCCCAACTTTTCTCTAGCTTCTGGTTCACTTACTGATACCCCAGCACAAATCTTTGGTTGAAATTATTTAAGCAGATCTATGCCAGGCATTAGTTATTCATCTGGCTTTGCAATAACATTGTTTTCTAGAATTAATGCTCACTCTTAGCCATAAAATCTGGGTTGAGAATTTAAATGATTCAGTCAGGGACTGACATGTGGAAATCATTCCCAGCTACACTGATTCTATTATGCTTCTCTTCAGATCACCTTCTTCGGGATATCAATGCTTTGAAATTGAAAGTATCCTAATGGAGTTATGTTATTTTGTATCTTTCTTGTGGATATGGTTTTATTTTCTTACCAATTTGTTTGAAAATGGATAGAATAGGCATACTCTTGCCTTTATTGGTAGCAACCACATTCATACATACATTATATAACTTGGCTCATGTAACTTATTTCTTATGAAATAGAAAGTACAACTATAATTGCCCTTCCAATCTTTGCCTATGGGTAGGGTATTCAAAAAATAGAAGGAGGGCTTTTCCGCTGGCCAAGTTATTTCTCTTATAAGAGTTATATGCTCTTTCTGCCAAGAGCATATATGTTTTTTGGACCTACCAAGATGGGGGAGGAGTAGGAGACCTTAGTTTTGTCTGGTCCAAGGAATTCAGCTAGATAGCTATCAAATTGTTCCAAACACCTGTGAATTCAACCAGAGATCTAAGAAAATAATGCTGCTATTCTACAAATAGAAAAGCAACCACTTTCTGCAAGGTAGGAGGTGTGGGGAAGTGAATCTGAGGCAATATATGGGAATATAAATTGCAGGGTGAGGGAGCCTCCCTAAGCTGGCTACTGTAAAGGGATATAGCTGAAGAGCACAAAATTGGAACTTTTGGAAGTCTGCTCTGGTGAGGGATGTCCCTGCCTGAAAGGCACTCAGGTGGCAAAGTGGGGTAGAGTCCCAGGTGGATCAAAATGGTCTCAGGATCTCGGGTATCACAAAAAGAATGGAGATGCCTGAGGACAGCAGAGCTCCCAGGCATTGGACCAAGGAAGCCAGCTGCAATCAGCAAGCCCAGGAGTGGGCTCTCAGCTCCGGGTTGCCATGAAACCATGAACTGCTGCATGATTGGGTGATCACTCGCTGAGCAGGAGCCCAGCAGGCAGCAGAAACCTGGTGAGAGTCCCCCCTCTCTCCCCCTGGGAGGAGCAGGGTGGGTACACACCACAGGAGTCTGCAGGGTTTGGAGATTAGAAGTAGGGTAACATGCCTGATAGAAAACTCAGTCCGGGTGAGTAGGAGTGCATCTGAGACTAGGAAGATGGGAGTGACTGACTGCTTTTCCCTGGGGGCAGATCAAGGGGTGGGGGGCATGAACTTCTAGCTCCAGCTTCTATAGCTATAGAGAAGCTTCTATAGCTTCTCTATAAAATGTAGAGATTGGGAAATCACTATTTTCATTCTCATCCTCTAAAGCAAAAGGAAATCCTTTAGGGAACAAAAGTCACTTAGAGCAATCCAGAGCTGCACACTTAGCCTGACCCCCTGGCAAGGGAGGTGTAATTCCGCCTGGGGCAAAGACACCTGAGAATAATAGCAACAGGTCCCTCCCACAGAAGATCAGCAAGAGCATCCAGCTAAGACCACTGCTTTCTGGTCACACAGAACTGCACAACTCCAGCACCAGGGGAAAATAGTATATAGAATTCAGTTTCTTTTCTCATGATTCTTCAGTTTTTCAGTTTAAATTTTTTTCTCTTTCCTTTCAACCAATTATTTTATCAACTTTTTTTTAAAAGTCTTCTTAATTTTCATTTTTACAGTTACATTCCATCCCCTCATTGTATTTAATTTTATTTTTGTATATATGTTTTTCTTTCTTTACAATTTTGGGATGCAGTTTTTCTAACAGATCAAAATACACCCAGAATCTGGTGTATTATTCTGTTCTCTACATGTATCTGATTATATTCTCTATTTTTAAAGTCTTAAAAAAATTTTTTTTTAATTTATTCATGATAGAGAGAGAGAGAGAGGCAGAGACCTAGGCAGAGGGAGAAGCAGGCTCCATGCAGGGAGCCCATCCCGGGACTCGATCCGGGACTCGATCCGGGACTCGATCCGGGACTCGATCCGGGACTCGATCCGGGACTCCAGGATCACACCCTCGGCCAAAGGCAGGCGCCAAACCGCTGAGCCACCTAGGGATCCCCTTTAAAGTCTTTCTAAATTTGCATCTTTACAGTTACATTCTATCCTTTCATTTAATTTTATGTCTGCATATATAAGTTTTTCTTTCTTTATAGTTTTGGGATGTGTTTTCTTCCAACAAACAGACCAAAATATACCACAGATACAGTGTATTGCTCAATTCTGTTCACCTATTTATAGTCTTTCTTTTTATCTTTTTTCCCTTCTTTCTTTCTTGTCTTTTTTTTTAAGATTTTATTTACTTATTCATGATAGACACACACAGAGAGAGAGAGGCAGAGACACAGGCAGAGGGAGAAGGAGGCTCCATGCAGGGAGTCCGACGTGGGACTCGATCCTGGGACCCAGGATCATGCCCTGGGCGGAAGGCAGGAACTTAAACCGCTGAGCTACCCAGACTGCCCAATAATTTTTTTTGTCTTTTAATTTTCATATTTACAGTTACATTGTATCCTTTCATAGTATTTAATTTTATTTTTGTACACACATAAGTTTTCCTTTCTTTACAACTTTGGGATCTAATTTTCTAACAAATAGACCAAGCTACACACAGGATCCAGTGTATTGCTCTGGTTCTGTTCACCTGTCTGATTATATTTATTCTCTTTATTTAATTTTAATTTTTTTGGTTTGTTTCAGGTCTCTTCTGATTTGTTTAGTGTATATTTCTTTGGGGTCATTGTTGCCATTTTAGTATTTTGTTCTCTTGTTCATCTGTTCTTTGCTGGACAGAATGATAAGATGGAAAAACTCACCTCATAAAAGAGAAGGAGGCAGTACTTACTGCCAGGGACCTAATCAGTACATATATAAGTAAGATGTCAGAACTAAGTTCAGAACAATGATTATAAAGATACTATCTGGGCTTTAAAAAAGCATAGAAGACGCTAGAGAATCCCTTTCTGGAGAAATTAAAGAACTAAAATCTAATCAAGTCAAAATCAGAAAGGCTATTAATTAGATGCAATAAAAAATGGAGGTTTTAGCTACTAGGATAAATGAGGCAGAAGAGAGTGACATAGAAGACAAAATGATGGCGAATAAGGAAGTTGAGGAAAAGAGAGATAAACCACTTACTGGATCACAAGGGTAGAATTCAAGAGATAAGTGACACCATAAAGCGAAACAATATTAGAATAATTGGGATCCTGAAAGAATAGTAGAGAGAGGAGGGCAAAAGGTATATTGGAGCAAGTTATAGCTGAGAACTTCCCTAATCTGCCTGGAAACAGGCATTCTAGTCCAGGAGGCACAGAGAATTGCCCTCAAAAACAATAAAAATAGGTCAACAACACAATATATAATAGTGAAGCTTGCAAATCTGATACAAAGGGAAAATCCTGAAAGCAGTTCAGGACAAGAGGTCCTTAACCTACAAGGGTAGAATCCTAAGGTTGGCAACAGACTTATCCAGAGATCTGACAGGCCAGAAAGGACTGGCATGATATATTCAGGTGCTAAATGGGAAAAAGATGCAGCCAAGAATATGTTATCTAGCAAGGCTGTGATTCAAAATAGAAGGAGAGATAAAAAGCTTCTAGGACAAACAGAAACTGAAAGAGTTTGTGATCACTAAACCAGCCCTACAAGAAATATTAAAGGGGATCATTTAGTGAGGAGAGAGCCCAAAGTAACATGACCAGAAAGGCAGACAATACACAGAAATGCTCTATAGGTAATACAAAGGCACAAAATTCATACCCTACAATAGTTACTTGAATGTAAATTGGCTATATGCCCTAATCAAAAGACAAATTGTATCATATTAGATAAAAAAAAGCAAGATCCATTGATATGCTGTCTGCAAGAGACCTATTTTAGATCCAAAAATACCTCCAGTTTGGAAGTGAGAGAGTGGAAAACCATTTATCATGCTAATGGACATCAAAAGAAAGCTGGGGTAGCAATCCTTATATCAGACAAATTATATTTTAAACCAAAAACTGTAATAAGAGATAAAGAAGGACAGTATATCATAATTAAAGGGTCTATCCAACAATATCTAACAATTGTAAATATTTATGCCCCTAACATGGGATCAGCCAAATATATAATACAACTAATAACAAAATTAAAGAAACACATTGAGGGGATCCCTGGGTGGCTCAGCGGTTTTGCACCTGCCTTTGGCCCAGGGCGCTATCCTGGAGACCCAGGATCAAGTCCCACGTCGGGCTCCCGGTACATGGAGCCTGCTTCTCCCTCTGCCTGTGTCTCTGCCTCTCTCTCTCTCTCTGTGTGACTATCATGAATAAATAAAAATTTTTTAAAAAAAGGAAACACATTGATAATAATACAATAATAGTAGGGGATTTTAACACCCCACTCACTACTTGGACAGGTCATCTAAGCAGAAGATTAACAAGGAAACAAGGGCTTTGAATGACATGCTGGACCGGATGGACTTCACAGATATATACAGAGCATTTCATCCTAAAGCAAAAAAATACACATTCTTCTTGAGTGCACTTGGAACATTCTCCAGAATAAATCACATACTGGGTCACAGATCAGGTCTCAACTGGTACCAAAATATTGGGATCATTCCCTGAACATTTTCAGACCACAGTGCTTTGAAACTTGAACTCAATCACAAGAGGAAATTTGGAAATAACACAAATACATGGAGGTTAAAGAGCACCCTACTAAAGAACGAATGGGTCAGTCCAGAAATTAAAGAAGAATTTTAAAAATTCATGGAAACAAATGAAAATGAAAACAAAACTGTTCAAAACCTTTGGGATTCAGCAAAGATGGGAAGTATATAGCAATACAAGCCTTTCAGAAACAAGAAATGTCTCAAATACACAACCTAACCTTACACCTAAAGGAGTTGGAGAAAAAACAGCAAATAAAGCCTAAATCCAGAAGAAGAGAATTAATAAATATTAGAGCAGAAGTCAATGAAATAGAAAACCAAAAGAACAGTAGAACAGATCAACAAAACTAGAAGCTGGTTCTTCTTAAGATTTAATAAGATTTATAAATATTTGGCCAGACATATTAAAAAGAAAATGGAATGATCCAAATAAAATCATGAATGAAAGAGGAGACATCACAACCAACGTGGAAGAAATACAAGCAATTATAAGAACATATTATGAGCCAACAACATATTATGCCAAAAAATTAGACAATTTGGAAGAAATGGATGCATTCCTAGAGATGTATTAACTACCAAAATGAAACAGGAAGAAATAGAAAACCTGAAAAGACCCATAACCAGCAAGGAAATTGAAGCAGTAATCAAAAATCTCCCAACAAACAAAAGATGGCTTCCCAGAGGAATTCTCCAAACATTTAAAGAAGAATTAATACCTATTCTTCTGAAGATATTTTCAAAAAATAGAATGGAAGGAATTGCAAACTCTTTCTATGAGGCCATTATTACCTTGATCCCAAAACCAGACAAAAACTCCACCAAAAAGGAGAATTACAGACCAATACCCCTGATGAACATGGATGTGAAAATTGTCACCAAGATACTAGCCAATAGTACATGAAAAGGATAACTTACCACAACCAAGTGGGATTTATTCCTGTGTGCAAGTGTGTGTCAACATCAAAAATACTACATTAATAAAAGAAAGGACAAGAACCATAGAAGCAAAAAAAGCATTTGACAAAGTACAGCATCCTTTCTTGATTAGAACTCTTCACAGTGTAGGAATAGAGAACATACCTTAATATTATGAAAGCCATATATGAAAAGCCCATAGCAAATATCATCCTCAATGGAGAAAAACTGAGAGTTTTCCCCCTAAGGTTAGGAACTCAACTTGGATGCCCAGTATCACCACTGTTGTTCAACATAGACCTAGAAGTCCTAGTCTCAGCAATCAGACAACAAAAAGAAATAAAAAGCATCTGAATTGACAAAGCAATAGTGAAACTCTTACTCTTCACAGATGACATGATACTCTATGGGGAAAAACCCCAAAGACTCCACCCTAAAATTGCTAGAACTCATACAGAAATTCAGCAAAGTGTCAGGATATAAAAACAATGCACAAAAATCTATATACAAACAATGAGATAGAAGAAAGAAAAATTAAGGAGTCAATCCCATTTATAATTGCACCAAAACCATAAGATACCTAGGAATAAACTTAACCAAAGAGGCAAAGGATCTGTACTCAGAAAACTATAGGATGTTTATGAAAGAAATTGAGGAAGCCACAAAAAAATAGACATTCCATGCTCATGGATTGGAAGAACAAACATTGTTAAAATGTCTATGCTACCTAGAGCAATCTATACATTCAATGTAATCCCTATCAAAATACCATCAACTTTTTTCACAGAGCTGGAACAAATAATCCTAAAATCTGTATGTAACCAGAAAAGACCCTGAATAGCTAAAGGGATGTTGAAAAAGAAAACCAAAGCTGGTGGCATAAAAATTCTATAACTTTAAGTTATATTACAAAGCTGTCATAATCAAGACAGTATGGTACTGGCACAAAAACACATACATAGATCAATGGAACAGTATAGAGAACCCAGAAATGGATCCACAACTCTATAGTCAACCAATCTTCAACAAAGCAGGAAAGAATATCTGATGGAAAAAAGATAGTCTTTTCAATAAGTAGTGTTGGAAAAATTGGATAACCACATGCAGAAGAATGAAACTAGACCATTTTCTTACACCATACACAAAAATAGACTCAAAATGGATGAAAGACCTAAATTTGAGACAGGAATCCATCAAAATCCTAGAGGAGAACACAGGCAGCAACCTCTATAACCCTGGCCACAGTAATTCTTACTAGATTTGTCCCCAAAGGCAAGGAAAACAAAGGCAAAAATGAACTATTGGAACTTCATCAAGATAAAAAGGTTTTGAACAGCAAAGGAAACAGTCAACAAAACAGAAGACAACTGACAGGATGGGAGAAGATGTTTGCACATGTCTTATCACAGAAAGGGCTAGTATCCAAATCTATATAGGATTTATCAAAGCTCAACACCCAAAGAACAAATAATCCAATCAAGAAATGGGCAGAAGATTCAGATATTTCTCCAAAGAAGACATGCAAAATGGCCAACAGACACATGAAAAAATGCTCCATGTCACTTGGTATCAGGGAAATACAAAAAAGATCACGAGATACCACCTTACACCTGTCAGAATGGCTAAAATGAACAAGTTAGGGAACAACAGATGTTGGCAGGAATGCGGAGAAAGGGGAACCCTCTTACACTCTTAGTGAAAATGCAAGCTGATGTAGCCACTCTGGAAAACAGTATGGAGGTTCCTCAAAAAGGTGATAATAGAGCTACCCTATGACCCAGCAATTACACTACTAGGTATTTACCCCAAAGATACAAATGTAGTGATCCAAAGAGGCGCCTGCTTTCCAGTGTTTATAGCAGCAATATCTACAATAGACAAACTATAGAAAGAGCCAAGAGATTCATCTACAGATGAATAAATAAAGAAGATGTGGCATATATATATATGGAATACTACTCAGCTATCAAAAAAGTGAAATCTTGCCATTTGCAATGATGTGGATGGAACTAGAGGGTATTATGCTAACTGAAATAAGTCAATCAGAGAAAGACAACTTTATCATAGGATTTCTTTCATATGTAGAATTTAGGAAACAAAACAAAATCATAAGGGAAGGGAGGAAGAAATAAAACAAGACAAAATCAGAGAGGGAAAGAAACCATAAGAGACTCTTAGTTATAGGAAACAAACTGAGGGTTGCTGGATGAGAGGGGGGGTCAAGGGATGGGGTAAGTGGGTGGTGGACATTAAGGAGGGCACGTGATATAATGAGCACTGGATGCTATATAAGACTGGTGAATCACTACCTCCGAAACTAATAATACATGAATTTAAATTGAATTTAAATTTTAAAAAAGGAAATAGGATTATAAAAATAAAGAACAAAAAACAAAACAAAACAAAATCCCCAACTATCAAAGATAGGAACAGGATGGAATTTCCTCTAGTAAATGGTATCTTTAAAAAAATAGCTACTATATACATGATAATGAGAGATAGTGTTTCCCTCTAAGTTCAGAGATAAGGCAAGGATGTCTTCTCTAATTACTTCTTTTGTTGAACTACAGACATACATGTAAAATCTAAAGCTATGAAACTTCTAGATAAGAAGTAATTGGAGAATATCTTTACAATCATAAGTAAACTAAGATTTCATAAATAGGGGATGCCTAGGTGGCTCAGTGGTTGAGCATCTGCCTTTGGCTCAGGATCCCAGTTCTGGGGATCAGGTTCTGCATCGGGCTCCCTGCAGGGAGCCTGCTTCTTCCTCTGCCTGCATCTCTGCCTCTCTCTCTCTGTGTGTCTCTCATGAATAAATAAAATCTTAAAAAAAAAATTCATAAATAGAAGAGGGAAAACACTAAGTTTTTTAAAGATAAATTATAGGGCAGCCCCGGTGGCACAGTGGTTTGGCGCCGCCTGTGGCCCGGGGCGTGATCCTGGAGACCCTGGATCCAGTCCTACCTCGGGCTCTCTGCATGCCTGCTTCTCCCTCTGCCTGTGTCTCTGCCTCTCATTCTCTCTCTGTGTCTCTATAAATAAATAAATAAAATCTTTTAAAAAATAAAGATAAATTATAATTTGAACTTTTGCAAAAGTAAAACATTGCTCAAGAAGACCTTCCTTTAAGAAAATAAGCAGCCAAAGCCATAGTCAAAGAAAATATTCACAAACATGCATTTAAGAGAGGAGTTGTCTGCTCCCCAATAATAAAAAGATAAAAATGAGAAACAAATTTGAACTGACATTTCAGAAAGGAAGATTTATAAATGTCCAGTAAACATAAGATTTCATTCTCAACATCATTAGTCATCAGGGAAATGCAAAGTTTTTAAATCACAAATACTCACATGATTAAAATGAAAAATACTGGTAACACCAAATGTTGGAGATGATGCAGAGCAAGTTGGAAAAATATGACCCATGGGTTAAATTCATTTGTTGCCTTTTTAAATAAAGTTCTATTAGAACACAACCATGCCCGTTTGTGTATTTTCTGTGGACACTTCCACACTGCCATAGCAGAAGTGAGTAATTAAAACAGAGACTGTATGCCCATAAAGCTAGGATATTTACTTGATAGCCCTTTATAGAAAAACATTGCTGACTCATGAAATAATATCACTAGAAACCTCATAATAATCTTGTTGTTTAGCAGGTAAAATGCTACAAACTGGAAAACTATTTTTATATTTTCTTTTTTTAAAAAAAGATTTTATTTATTTATTCATGAGAGACATAGAGAGAGAGGCAGAGACATAGGCAGAGGAAGAAGCAGGCTCCATGCAGGGAGCCCGATGCAGGGACACAGGGACATGCCCTAAGCTGAAGGACACTCAACCACTAAGCCACCCAGGCATCCTTATTTTATAATTTCTTTTATATGTATCCTACAACTCGGCAATGGACCACCCAGAATTTATTCAGAATGAAAACATATATTCATATTCAACTTTGTACAAGAATGACCATTAAAATGTTATTCATTTTAGCCAAAAACTACAAAAAGTCCAGGAGTCAATAGGAGATTTGAAAAACATTGTGGTATATTCATGTAATAGAATACTTCTCAGCAATATAAAAGAACAAACTACCAAAATTTGTAGCAATTTCAAAAACCTAATGCTATGTCAAAAAAAAGAAGACGCAAAATAGAATGCATATTTATATGAATTCTAGAAAAAGCTAATTCACATATGGTGATAGAATTCAACTATTTGCTTTGAAATGGGGATGCATTACCTTTGCAAAGGATGGACACAGGGTAATTTTTGGAGTAATGGAAATATTCTGTCTTGTTAGTGGTGAAGATTACACAAATCTAAGCATTTGTGGAAACAGATTAAACATTTAAAATTGGAAAAGAAAAAAGACCATCTATATTTTTCAAGGCTTACTCAATATGAGAGTTTAATGAAAAATAACTACTATCTTCTATTTCTCTAATACCAAAGGCACTCCCAACAAGGCCAGCTGAATTTGTTAGCAAGGATCACAGGGGGAAAAAAAGTCTCAAAATTAGCTCTCAATATTTATAGACATGTTATCTTCTGAGTTTACTTTGCATTAATAAAATTCTGTTAAGAAAAATGTTCTGAGGGCCTCCTGGTTGGCTCAGTGGATCAGTGTCTGCCTTTGGCTCAGGTTGTGATACTAGGGTACTGGGATGGAATCTCACTTTGGGCTCCCCTATGGGGACCCTGCTGCTCCCTCTGCCTATGTCTCTGCCTCTCTGTGTCTCTCATGAATAATTTTTTTAAAAAGAAAGAAAAATGTTCTGATATTTTGGAAATAAGGCAAAAGAATGACAACATACCATTTTTATGTCACTTGAAAGCATTAATGGCTCTGCCCAAGCATTTTTTAACTAAACAGGGGATTTTACTTTTGCTTGACTTACTATTTATTCTTGATACGGACTAGATTCTGTAAAATTAGGCTTTAACTTTAGATTTCTCTTTGGAATTAAGGTAACTGATGGTTATGGTTCCCTTGCCACATAACGCATTAACTAGCTTGTATCTGTTAGCAACTTCATTTCAGCTTTCCTTTCATTGGATAACTATCTATGGGGTATTTTGAATTCTCTCATGAATCAGCTTTACCTTTTCATGGTTCTTTCAGTAATAAGATAAGAAATCCTTGACACATGCCCACTATAATATTTGTATAAGAAACAAGTTTTAATTTTTAAATAATTATACTTTGACAATTCTCTTTTTTTGGGGGGGGGAATCCAATCTCTTTATTGTCCAGGTACTCTCCCTGGAACCCTCCCAACTCCAAACCTAATAGAAAAACTCCAAGCCTGGGAGTGTTCTGAGAGGGGAGGTAGAGTGTGGGGAAACCTCTGTGTTCTGCCCTCTGGCCTGGGTAGTGCCAACAGGGAGGGCGTGTGGGGACGGGAAGCTGATAACTCCACCTGCAGAGGATGTGGCACTGGCTGGGATGTGTGGGGGAGGAGGTGCCTGCTGCCAGCTCTCCTGGGACCTGCCGGGGGTGGTCTCCAGGGGTGGGTGCCCAGCTTTAGGCCTGGTACAGTGCACGCCCTTCTCCTGCCAGTGGATTTTACATAAATTTTACATATTTATGTTTAACACATAGTTCACTTTCAAAACCAAAGGCCCCTAAATGTATTCTCCCTTTAGCTCTTCTCAACAAAATATGAAGGCAGGTAGCTTCAAATACTGTAAAACATAAA
Source organism: Canis lupus baileyi (assembly GCF_048164855.1). Taxonomy (NCBI): domain Eukaryota; kingdom Metazoa; phylum Chordata; class Mammalia; order Carnivora; family Canidae; genus Canis; species Canis lupus. The sequence continues at coordinate 24,879,584 of NC_132869.1, read as the reverse complement.
ACTACAAACCCCTGAAGTATATTTCCAAATGCAAACATCAATTAAAGCATTTTTTAAAATGTCTGTCACTGGCAAGCACGTGTGCAGCTTTTTTCTGGCTTAAATATATATATGTACACATGCACACACAAATTATGGGCAGAATTTAATAGGTTGCATCAGGCCAATATTCCAAATGCAACAATTAGGGGAAAAATGGATAAAGGACAATTAACATTCTTAAAGACATCAAAGTGATGTGGATGCTGAAAGGACTGGATAATATTCCAGAATGGGGAGAAATATTTGTAATAAGTTTATGCTGGCAATTTCTTCTTTGAGGGGACTGGCTAATTCTGGGTTTGGATTAAATATTAGACTTGTGACACCTGGGTGGCTCAGTGATTGAGGATCTGCCTTCAGCTCAGGGCATGGTCCTGAAGTTCAGGGATTGAATCCTGCATTGGGCTCCCTGTGGTGAGCCTGCTTCTCCCTTTGCCTATGTCTCTGTCTCTCTCTGGGTGTCTCCCACAAATAAATAAATAAAAAATCTTAAAAAAAAAAAAAAGATTAGACTTGGTGTTGGTACAGGAACTAAATGGGTGAAAGAAAAACCAGTGGTTGCAGAGGCTAGCACAACAGATTAGAAATTTGAAGAGCCCAAACAAATACTAATCAAAAGAAAGATAGATCATATAGTAATTCTATTTTTAATTTTTTTTTTATTTTTTTATTTTTAATTTTTGAGGAATTTCCAAACTATTTTCCACAATGGCTGCACCAGCTTGCATTCCTCCCAACAGTGCATGAAGGTTCCTTTTTCTTCACATCCTCACCAACACTTGTTATTTCCTATTTTTAATTGTAGTCATTTTGACTGGTGTGAAGTGATTTCTCATTGTAGTTTTGCTTTGCATTTCCCAAATGATGAGTGATGGTGAACAACTTTTCATGTCTCTGTTGGCCATCTATATGTCTTCTTTGGAAAAATCTCTATTCGTGACTTCTGACTATTTTTCAATTGGATTATTTGTTTTTTTTGGTGTTGAGTTGTATAAGTTCTTTACATATTTTAAATACCTACCCTTTATTGGATATATTATTTGCAAATATCTTCTCCCATATGTAGATTGTATTTTTGTTTTGTTGATGGTTTCCTTTGCTGTGCTTTTTATTTTGGTGTAGCATTATTTAAAATAATCAAGATATGCAAGCAACCCAAGTGTACATCCACAGATGAATGGATAAAGATGTACACACACACACACACATACACAAATACACACAAACTGGAATATTACTGAGCCATAAAAAAGGAAGAAATCTTACCATTTGCAACAATATGGGTGGATTTAGAGGGTATAATGCTAAGTTAAATAAGTCAGTCAGAGAAAGACAAATAACATATGACTTCATTCACATTTATGACTTCATTCACATTTCACTCACGTAAAAATTTAAGAAACAAAACAAACAAAAGGAAAAAAAGATGGACCAAAAAGACCTAGACTTTTAAGAGAAGACAAATTGGAAGTTGCTAGAAGAGAAGTTGGTGAGGGAATAGGTGAAGTAGGTGAAGGAAATTAAGAGTATACTTGTGATAGCCCTGAGTAGCATATAGAAGTGTTGAATCATTATATTGTACATCTGAAACTAATATAATACTATGTTAATTGTATTTGAATTATTTAAATAAAGAAAAATTTTTAAAAAGAAAGAAAGTTGGAGTGGGAATTTTAGTATCAGGAACTTGGACTTCAGAATAAGAATGTTTCCTGGAAAGAAGAGAAAAAAATTACATGACAAAGGGCTCAGTTCACAAAAACTAAAAAAAACAACAAAAAAAAAAAACTAAGTGTACATGCACAAAAGAATCTTCAGAATAGAGAAAGCAAAAGCTAATAGAATTGAAAAAATACAGACATATCCAAAATTATGGTTGGCAATTTCAGTATTTTTCTCTGTAATCTATAAAAACATTAGATCAAAAATCAGTAAGAAATTAGAAGGCTTGAACATTATCAACCAATTGGACCTAATTAGTATTCATAGAACACTCCACCCACAAGAACAGATTAGTCATCCTTTTCAAGAAAATATGAAACATTTGCCAAGAAAAATGATATTCTGGGCCATAAAACAAACAAAACACACTTTAAAAATTTAAAGTAATACAAAACATGTTTTCTCATCATAACAGAATAAAAATACAAAGAAAGATTTTGGAAAAAACCTTCTATTTGGAAATTGATAAAAACATTTCTAAATACCCAATGGGTTGAAGAAGATCTTGCAAGAAAATTGGAAAATACATGCAATTGAATGAACATGAAAATATAATATATTAAAACTATCAGGATACAGATAAAGTTGTCCTGAGAGGGAAGTGTTTAGCATTAATGCTTATATTAGAAAATAAGAAAGATCTCAAATCAATGACCTAAGCTTTTAAGAAAGTAGAAAATTAATATGGAAAAGCATAAGAGTCAGTATAACAAGAACAAAATTGTAAAGAACAAAGCTGGAGGATTCTTCCTACATAGTTTTGAGATTTACTGTAAATAATCAAGTAATCAATACAGTGTAGTATTGGTAAAAGGATAAGCCAGTAAATCAATGAAGCCCAACAGTACAAAAATAGACTCACACATTTAAGCAATTGATTTATAAAGTTACAAAAGCAATTCAATTAAGAATCAATAATCTTTTCCACAAATATGGTATAAGAGTTGAGATATCCAATTGAAAAGCAAGACAAAACAAAACTTCAATCCATAACACAGATCATATACAAAAAACTAAGTCAAATAAATTACAAATACATGGAAAACCTAAAACTTAAAACTATTACAATAAAATGCATGATAAAGTCTTTGTGTCATTAGATCATGCAAATGTCTTATAGATTTCTGTCAATAATTTCACAAACCAGGGGGAAAGCGGGGCAAGATGGCAGAAGAGTAAGGCCCCACCAACTTATCTGGATAACTTTCAAAACATCCTGAACACCTACGAACTTGACCTGAGATTTAAAGAGAGAACAGCTGGAATGCTAGAGAGAGAAAAGTTTTCACTTCTAACAAGGTAGGAAGGTGGAAAAATAAATAAATAAATAAATAAATAAATAAATAAATAAATAAATAAATAAGAATAAAGTGGGGAAGTAGCAGGACTAAAGCAGAGCTGCGAAAGCCTCCAGGACAGGAAAGCTCAGCCCTGGAGAAGTGGGAACTTTAAAAATTCGTGCCGGATTTTTCCCCAGATTGAAAAGTGTTTAGCAGGAAAATCAGGCAAAATTCTAGGAAGGGCAGTGAAGCCTCCAGTTTCCTGGAGTCACTATTAGAAGAGGGACGCCCGGGGGAAGGCTCACCACAAACCACGGTCTGATCTCGGTAAAAGCGCTGGAGCACGACATTTGGGAGAAGCCAGTCAGTCAAACAGGCCAGCTCCGAATGGAGGTGGCTGTGCCCCATTGCCTTTGGGAGCCGCGGCCCCCTGCACTCTCCCTGGGACAGGCAGAAGCAGGGAGGGTACAGGACAGCAAGGACTCTCCTGCTGCTGGGCGCCCTGCAAGGTGTGCAGATCAGTGCACCCACATGGGCCTGGGAGCATCTAGGCCAGTGCGGACTGGGAGACTGCATTAGTTACTGCGGGGAGCTGACTCCAGGGCTGGAGACCTGGCCGCCACCTTTGTTGTTCCTTCTTGTTTCACCTTGTGTCTGGGAGAGGCGGGGCTGCCAGGGAACAAAGGCATCATGGGGTAAGCACTGAGCCCGGCACCCAGCAGAGGGCAGGGCATCTCCCCCAGGTACACACACCTGAGAATCAGCACAGCAGGCCCTTACCCCAGAAGACCAACTAGAAGAACAGGGGAAGAGCAAGTTCTTGACCAAGCAGCGCTGGAAAGTTCCAAGACCAAGGGAAAATCGAGGGAATATAGTATACAGAACTAGAGGGTCACCCCCTTTAAAAAATTTTTCTTTCCTTTTTCCATTACAACTCATTTTTATATCAGATTAAAAATTGCCAATATTTTTTCTCTTTTCCCACCTTAACTACAATATTTTACCAACTCTTCGTTTTCAAATTTTTTCCTTTTTGACTTTCATATTGCTACAATTACATGTCTTAGATATATTTTTCACTCCTGGATTCCCTTCAACATATTCAATTTAATCTTGGGAGATATACAAGATATGGTTTTTGTTTTGTGCTTTTTGTTTTCTCTTCCTCGTTTTGTTCTACAATGGCAGAAGTTAATACCTTCTAAAACATGACCAGCATGCACCCAGAATCAAGTGGAATATGGTGCTGGTTCATTCTGTGAGATTATATTCTCTCTTCATTCCCATTTTGTCCACCCTCTTTTATCTTGTATATGGTCAATGTTGGGGCTCTCTATGAGTATTGCTGGTTTATATAAATTTGGGATTCAGCATCTTCTAACATACAGAACAAAATACACTCAGAACCAAGAGGATCATCCTCTAGGCTGCCTAGAATAGACTACATTCTCTCTCCACTACCACTTCTTCACCACCACCATCCCGCAGTCCCCCACACCAGTTTTTTATTTTCTCTTTTTCCTCCTTACTTTTTTTTTCTTTTTTTTTAAATTTTATTTATTTATGATAGTCACATAGAGAGAGAGAGAGAGAGGCAGAGACACAGGCAGAGGGAGAAGCAGGCTCCATGCACCGGGAGCCCGACGTGGGACTCGATCCCGGGTCTCCAGGATCGCGCCCTGGGCCAAAGGCAGGCGCCAAACCGCTGCACCACCCAGGGATCCCACTTTTTTTTTCTTTTATTCTTTTTCTTTTTTCTTCTTCTTTGGCATTTTTGGCCTTTTATTTTTTTATTACTTTGTGTTAAAATTTGTTTTTCACTTTAGTGGTCCTTTTGTTTTATTATGTCCTGATCTACGTTTTCATTTTCTGGTCTCTGACCCCGTCACAATCATCTAGGGTGGAATTTACTTAGGTCGGGGTTGATATTCTTGACTCAGCTCACTCATACAGCAACTTTGCACTGAACAAAATGACTAGAAGGAAGAATTCACCGCAAAAGAAAGAATCAGAAACAGTACTCTGCCACAGAGTTACAGAATATGGATTTCAATTTGATGTCAGAAAGCCAATTCATAAGCACAATTATAAAGCTACTGGTGGCTTTGGAAAAAGGCATAAAGGATTCTACAGACTTTGTTACTGCAGAATTGAGATCTAATTTGGCCAAAATTAAAAATAAATGAAATGCAATCCAAACTGGATGTCCTAAAGGCTAGGGTTAATGAGGTGGGAGAAAGAGTGAGTGACATAGAAGACAAGTTGACGGTAAGGAAGGAAGCCGAGGAAAAAAGAGAAAAACAATTAAGAGACCATGAGGAAAGATTAAGGGAAATAAATGATAACCTGAGAAGCAAGAATCTATGTGTAATTGGGGTTCCAGAAGATGCCGAGAGGGAGAGAGGGCCACAAAGTATACTTGAACAAATCATAGCTGAGAGCTTCCCTAATTTGGGGAGGGAAACAGGCATTTAGATCCAGGAGATAGAGAGGTCCCTCCAAAAAAAATCAATAAAAACCATTCAACACCTCGCCATTTAATAGTGAAACTTGCAAATTCCAAAGATAAAGAGAAAATCCTTAAAGCAGTGAGAGACAAGAGATTCTTAACTTATATGGGGAGAAATATAGATTAATAGAAGACCTCTCCACAGAGACCTGGCAGGCCAGAAAGGGCTGGCAGGATATATTCAGGGTACTAAATGAGAAGAACATGCAACCAAGAATACTTTATCCAGCAAGTTTGTCATTCAGAATAAAAGGAGAGATAAAGAGCTTCCAAGATAGGTGGAAACTGAAAGAATAGGTACCCACCAAACCAGCTCAGCAAGAAATATTAAGGGGGAACCTGTAAAAGAAAGAAGAAGCCCAGAGAAATAATCCACAAAAACAGGGACTGAATAGGTATTACGATGACACTAAATTCATATCTTTCAATAGTAACTCTGAACATGAATGAGCTAAATGATCCCATCGCAAGACACAGGGTATTGGACTGGATAAAAAAGCAAGACCCATCTATTTGCTGTCTACAAGAGACTCAATTTAGACCTAAGAACACCTCCAGACTGAAAATGAAAGGGTGGAGAACCATTTACCATTCAAACGGTCCTCAAAAGAAAGCTGGGGTAGTAATCCTTATTTCAGATAAATAAAGTTTATCCCAAAGACTCTAGTAAAAGTTGAAGAGGGACACTATATCATACTTAAAGAGTCTATCCAACAAGAAGACCTAACAATAATGAATATTTATGCCCCTAATGTGGGAGCTGCCAAATATATCAACGAATTAATAACCAAAGTAAAGAGATATTTAGGTAAAAATACACTAATAGTAGGAGACTTCAACACAGCACTTTCTGCAAGTGACAGATATTCTAAGCAGAACATCACCAAATAAACAAGGGCCTTAAATGATACACTGGACCAGATGGATTTCACAGATACATACCTAACTTTCCATCTGAACACAACTGAATACATTCTTCTCAAATGCACATGGAACTTTCTCCAGAATAGACCACATACTGGGTCACAAATCAGGTCTCAACTGATATCAAAAGATTGGGATTGTCCCCTGCATATTTTCAGACCACAGTGCTTTGAAACTAGAACTCAATCACAAGAAGAAATTTGGAAGAACCTCAAACACATGGAGGTTAAAGAGCATCCCGCTAAAAGATGAATGGGTCAACCAGGAAATTAGAGAAGAATTTAAAAGATTCATGGACACTAATGGAGATACAACCATTCAAAATATTTGGGATACCACAAAAGTGGTCCTAAGAGGGAAATACATCGCAATACAAGCCTCCCTCAAAAAATTGGAAAAAAAAAACCTTGAATACACAAGCTAACCTTGCACCTAGAGGAATTGGAGAAAGAACAGCAAGTAAAACCTACACCAGGCAGAAGAAGGGAGATAATAAAGATTTGAGCAGAAACTCGATGAAACAGAGGCCAGAAGAACTGTAGAACAGATCAACAAAACCAGGAGCTGGCTCTTTGAAAGAATTAATAAGATAGATAAACCACTAGCCAGCCTTATTAAAAAGAAAAAAGACCCAAATTAATAAAATCATGAATGAAAGGGGAGAGATCACAACCAATACCAAGGAAATACAAACGATTTTTAAAAAGTATTATGAGCAGCTATATGCCAACAAATTCGGCAATCTAGAAGAAATGGATGGATTTCTGGAAAACCACGAATTACCAAAACCAGCCAGGAAATTGAAGCAGTCATCAAAACAGGCCAATAACCAGCCAGGAAATTGAAGCAGTCATCAAAAACCTCCCAAGACACAAAAGTCCAGGACCAGATGGCTTCCCAGGGGAATTCTATCAAACTTTTAGAGAAGAAATAATACCTATTCTACTAAAGCTGTTCTGAAGGTTAGAAAGGGATGGAATACTTCCAAACTCATTTTATGAGGCCAGCATCACCTTGATTCCAAAACTAGACAAAGATCCCACCAAAAAGGAGAATTATAGACCAATATCCCTGATGAACATGGATGCAAAAATTCTCAACAGGATACTAGCCAATAGGATCCAACAGTACATTAAGATTATTTACCATGACCAAGTGGGATTTATTCTTGGGATGCAAGGTTGGTTCAACACTTGTAAAACAATCAATGTGATAGATTGCATCACCAAGAGAAAAAACAAGAATCATATGATCCTCTCAATAGATGCAGAGAAAGCATTTGACAAAATACAGCATCCATTCCTGATCAAAACTCTTAAGAGTGTAGGGATAGAGGGAATATTCCTCAGTATCTTAAAAGCCATCTATGAAAAGCCCACAGCAAATATAATTCTAATGGGGAAACACTGAGAGCCTTTCCTCTGAGATCAGGAACACGACAGGGATGTCCACTCTTACCACTGTTATTCAACATAGTGCTAGAAGTCCTAGCCTCAGCAATGAGACAACAAAAAGAAAAATAAAAGGCGTTCAAATTGGCGAAGAATAAGTCAAACTCTCCCTCTTCACAGATGACATGATACTGTATATAGAAAACCCAAAAGACTCCACCCCAAGATTGCTAGAACTCATATAGCAATTCAGCAATGTGGCAGGATACAAAATCAATGCACAGAAATCAGTGGTATTTCTATACACTGAGACTGAAGAAAGAGAAATTAAGGAATCGATCCCATTTACAATTGCACCCAAAACCATAAGGTACCTAGGAATAAACCTAATGAAAGAGGTAAAGGATCTTTACCCTAAAAACTACAGAACACTGAAAGAAATTGAGGAAGACCCAAAGAGATGGAAAAACATTCCATGCTCATGGATTAGAGGAATTAATATTGTGAAAATGTCTATGCTACCTAGGGTAATTTACATGTTCAGTGCAATCCCTATCAAAATACCATGGACTTTCTTCACAGAGTTGGAACAGATAATCCTAAGGTTTGTGTGGAATCAGAAAAGACCCTGAATAGCCAGGGAAATATTGAAAAAGAAAACCAAAGCTGGGGGCATCACAATGTCAGATGTGAAACTGTACTACAAAGCTATAATCATCAAGACAGTGTGATACTGGCACAAAAACAGACACAGAGATCAATCGAACAGAATATAGAACCCAGAAATGGGCCCTCAACTCTATGGTCAACTCATCTTCAACAAAGCAGGAAAGAATATTCACTAGAAAAAGAACAGTCTATTCAATAAGTGGTGCTGCGAAAATTGGACAGCTACATGCAGAATAATGTAACTGGACCATATTCTTATATCATACGCAAAGATAAACTCAAAATGGATGAAAGATCTAAATGTGAGACAAGAATCCATCAAAATCCTAGAGGAGAACGCAGGTAACACCCTTTTTGAACTTGGCCACAGTAACTTCTTGCAAGATACATCTATGAAGGCAAAGGAAACATAAGCAAAAATAAACTACTGGGACTTAATCAGAATCAAAAGCTTCTGCACAGCAAAAGAAACAATAAAAAACACTAAAAGACAACCCACAGAATGGGACAAGATATTTGCAAATGACATATCAGATAAAAGGCTAGTATCCAAGATCTATGAAGAACTTATTAAACTTGATACCCAAGAAACAAACAATACAATCATGAAATGGGCAAAAAACATGAATAGAAATTTCACCAAAGAAGACATACACATGGCCAACAAGTACATGAGAAAATGTTCCACATCACCTGCCATCAGGAAAATTCAAAATGAACCCAAAAAGAGATACCACCTCACACCAGTGAGAATGGTGGAAATTAACAAGACAGGAAACAACAAATGTTGGAGATGTGGAGAAAAGGGAACCCTCTTGCACTGTTGGTGGGAATGTGAACTGGTACAACCACTCTGGTAAACAGTGTGGAGGTTCCTTGAAGAGTTAAAAATAGAGCTACCCTACAGCCCAGCAACTGCACTACTGGGTATTTACCCCAAAGATACAGATGCAGTGAAATGCTGGGACACCTGAATCCCAATGTTTATAGCAGCAATGTCCACAATAGCCAAACTGTGGAAGGAGCCTCAGTGTCCTTCAACAGATGAATGGATAAAGAAGATGTGGTATATATATACATATATACAAAGGAATATTATTCAACCATAAGAAAGGATGAATACCCACCATTTGCTTCGATGTGATTGGAACTGGAGGGTATTATGCTGAGTGAAATAAGTCAATCAGGACAATCATCATGGTTTGACTCATATGGGGAATATAAGAAATAGTGAAAGGGATTATAAGGGACAGGAGACAAACCATGAGTGACTCCTAACTCTGGAAATGAACAAAGGGTTGTGGAAGGGGAGGTGAGTGGGGGAATGGGGTAACTGGATGACGGGCACTGAGGAGGGCAAGTGATGGGATGAGCATACTATATGTTGGGAAGTTGAACTTCAATAAAAAAATAATTATAATTTCACAAATGATAAAATAAAAAATGGATACTTTTTTCCATCAAAATAAAAAATGTCAACACTCCAAAGACCATGATAATAAAATAAAAAGATAAGTGACAGACTGGGAGAAAAATATTTGAAAAACACATATCAGCTAAAGGGCTCATGTCCTAAATATATAAAAAAATTCTTAAAAGAAAACAACTCAGAAAAAAAAACTTGGTGAAAGATTTGAGCAGATAGTTTATCAAAACAGACATAGATTATAAGTAAGCACATAAAAAGATATTTTACATCAGCAGTCCTTAAGAAAATGTGAATTAAAACCACAATGAGATTCCACTACACATCTGTTGGAATGGCAAACAAAAAAACTGATAATACCAGTGGTTGATGAAGATGTGAATCATTCAATACATTATTGGTGGTAATAAAAAAAAATGGTATGACTACTTTGGAAATAAGTGTTCAGTTCACAGTAATCTGACTCCTAGGTGTTCACCAAGTAAAAAGAAAACATGTTCTCACAAAAATCTGCACATGAATGTTCATAGCAACATTATTCAAAATCACCAGTAATTGGTAACAAGTCAAATGAATTATTCATATCAGACTAAAAGTGGAAACAACTCAAATAACTTTCACCTGGTGAATGAATAAACAAACTGGTATGTTCATGCAATCAATTACTACATAGCAATAAAAAAGAACAAATGACTTATACAACAACATAAATGAATCTGAAATGGGTAATGTTAAATAATAGAAGTCAAACTCAAAATGCCATATACTATATGATTCCACTAAAAATTATGAATTTTATTATATGGAAATTATTCCTCAATAAGCCTGAATTTAAGAAAAGTTGATAAAAGAAGTAATATAAAATAATGATATAATAACCCCCCCCCCAAAAAAAAAGTAGAAAAGGAGAGGAGAAAGAACAGAGAAGAGGGAAAATGCAAGCAAAATGGTAAACTTAAAATTATTATATGAGTAATTATATGAAGTACAAATGGACTAAAAAGACTTCTAAATCAAAGGCAAAGATTTTCAGACTGGATTTGTTTTGAGACTGGATTTTAAAAAACAACTCAAGTGTATGTTGTTAAGCCTTATATGTAAGTACAAAAATTGAAAGCAAAAGAATGGAAATGATAGAGCATGCAAACAGTAGCTTAAAAATAGCTTGTGTGGTTATATTAATAACAGACAAAGTTACCTTTAAGCAAGAAATATACCATGGATAAAGGGCGGCATTTCATAAAGATAAAGGAGGCAACTCAACAGGAAGATACAACAATCCTAATTTTTTTTAACAATCCTAAATTTTTATGTCTATATTAACACAGCTTCAAACAGTGTATATAAACATTAATAGAAGAGTAAAGGAGAAATAGAATCCCAATCATATTTTAATATACCTACTTTTGGTGTATTATGTCCCATAGAATGACTAGATAACAAAAATCATACATTATATAGAAATCTGAACAAAATTACTAACAAATTTGACCTACTTTATATACATCTGAATGTACTTATATATATTACTACACTCAGCAACTGCAGAAAGCACATTCCAGTACAGATGAAATATTTACCAAAATATACTATATACAATCGTAAAAGGAGTCTGAACAAACTTGGAAAGATTACAATCATATAGGGAGCTTCTTGGACCATAGTGAAATGAAACTAGAAATCAATTAATAGAAAGATAACTTTAAAAATCTGAAAATATTTGACAATGAAGCAATGTTCTTCTAAATAACCAGTATTCAAGAAAGCACAATGACAATTAGATAATAAATATTCAGCATATTAAATTTCATGGGATGTGGCAAAGGTAGTGTGTTATTTACTATTTTTTGCCTCTCAGCTCCAAATTCCACCTATTTGCCAGCTTTGTGTAAACAGGTTTGGGCCCTTTAAATATTTTTCCTTGGTGGCTGTACTTTGTCATTAGAGGGCACTGGAAACACATTGCAGGAAGAACATGTTTTTGCTTCCTCATCCTGGTATGCTTGCTGGGCAAGCTTCTCTAGGACACATTACTTTCCCCAGCACTAGGCTTCTGCAGTTCACAGTGGCCAGCAGCTTCTCCTAGACCTTCCTTGATTAGCTTTATAACAGTGCCTGCTGCTAAGAGTTTCCCTGGCAACTCAGAAGGTGGATTTCCAGCACACTTTAGCACTATGGTGCCATAAGAACTTCTCTGACATTCAGTGAGCCACAGCAACCTTCCACAGCAAGGTCTGCATCTTAGGCCTTGAAGGGGCCTCTCTCTTAGGTGTGCTATTTCATTCTAGAGGTAGTAGATGTAGAATCTTCTTTACCTTTTGCTAACCAAACCATCATTACTCCAATCCACTGATATGGTTAATAATTCTTTATATTAAACTTTTTAAAATTGCTGTGTGATTTCTCTCTCTTGATCGGACCAATCAATTCACAGTGCTTAAAAGAAAAATTACTTTAAATACATATATTAGGAAAAAAATCAATTTCTAAGTTACCATCTTAAGAAGTAGAAAAAGAATAGAAAATAGAAGGAAATTAATAACAATGAAAACAAAAATTGATAAAATAGAAAGCTGACATAAAATGGAGAAAACTCAACATAGTCAAAAGTTTTTTTCTTTTAGAATATCAATGAATTTTTTTTTAATTTTTTTTTTTTTTTTAATTTATGGTAGTCACAGAGAGAGAGAGAGAGGCAGAGACACAGGCAGAGGGAGAAGCAGGCTCCATGCACCAGGAGCCCAACGTGGGACTCGATCCCAGGCCTCCAGGATCGCGCCCTGGGCCAAAGGCAGGCGCCAAACCGCTGTACCACCCAGGGATCCCTATCAATGAATTTAATAGACTCTTTGCAAGATCTTTATGAACAGTTTTATACAAATAAATGTGACAACCTAAATAAAATGGAGGATTTCCTTATTTATTTTAGAAGGAGAGTGTAAGCAAGGGGAGGTACAGAAGAAGAGGGAGAGAATCCTCAAGCTGACTCTTCATTGAGTGCACAGCCCCATGCAGGGCTTGATCCCAGTACCCTGAGATCATGACCTGAGTTGAAATCAAGAGTCAGAGGCTTAACCAACGGAGCCATCCAGCCTGGAAGATCACGATTTATCTAAATTGACACAAGAAAAATCAGAAAAAATCTAAATAGCTGTTAAATATATTAAATCTACAATTAAAAACATATCCCCAAAGAAAATGTCAAGACTAGAGGCCTTTAGTGGTGAATTATTGGAATATTTAAGAAAGAAATAGAACTAATCTTACATGATTTCTTCAAGGAATAGAGAGAGAACATTTACTCATTTATGAGTCCAGCATAACTCTGATACAAAAATATAACAAGAAAATTACAGAACAATATTTCTTATTAACAGACACAAATTAGAGCAAAATATTAGAAAAGCAAATCCAGAGAATATGCTAAAAAGGTAATATGTCGTGACTAAATTGGCTTATTCTAGGAATAAAAAAATGGTTTGAATTATGAAAGTTAGTATAATTCACCTCATTAAGGTAATGAAAGTGGAAGTCATGATTACCTCAACAGATGTAAAAAGGCATCCAATTACATTAACCACTAGTTCATGATAAAAATAGACAGATAAATAGACAGATAAATAGACAGATAAATGGAACAGAAAAGAGTCCAGAAATAGGCCCACATATATACAGTAAGCTGATGTACAACAAAGGTGTCACTGTAATTTTATGATAATAAGATTTTTTTTCAATAAGTGATGCTGAAGCAACTAGATAATTCAGATGGAACAAACAGACCTTAACACTACTTTACACCACTTACAAAAATTAATTTCAATTGGATTACAGACCTAATATTAAAGGAAATCAGTAATTTTCTAGAATGGGGGTTGGTAAATTTTTTTTAAGTCAATATTTTTGACTGTGGGTGACACAATCTTTGTTGCAACTACACTACTCTGTTGTTCTAGCACAAGAGAATCCTTAGACAATATATAAATGAATGGGAATGGCTGTGTTCCAATAAAATATATACAAAAACTTTACCACATGGGCATAATTTGCTGACCCCTGTCCTGGAAGATAACAGAAGAATTTTATGACCTTGGGGTAAACAGTGATTTCTTAAATAAGACCCCCCCAAAAAAAACATGAACCATAAAAGGTTGATAAAGTTCTGAAATTCTACTTCTCAAAAGACAGCATTAAAAGAGTCAAACAGCAAGACATAGCCTAAAACACAAAGATATTTGTGATATATATGCACATGTATCCTTGTATATATATACATATATATACACACAAATCATATATACAGCATATGTATCCAACAAATCACTCATAGCCACAATATCTAAGGAATACCTACAACCTGATAAGAAAAAGATAATCAATGAAGATAAACAGCTCACACAAAATGAGCAATAAACTTAAGGAGACATTTTGCAGAGGAGTTTACTAAGCATGGACATAAGATTCTGAAAAGATGTTCTTTATGATCAGTCATCAGGGAAATGCAAACAAAAATAAAGCCATAATAAAATATCAGCATACTCAGCATGGCTAAAATTAAAAAGACTGACAATATGAAGTGGTGGTCAGGATATGGAGCAACTAGAACTAAAACTTTCATACGTTATCAATTGGAGAAAAAATTGTTACAACTTCTTTGAATCACTGGGGTCTACTAAAGCCTTCCCTATGACCTGCCAGTTCTAACACTTGGTATATAAGAGAAAATGCATGAACATGTCCCACAAAAGGCATGTACAAAACTGTCATAGCAGATTTCTTCATAATAGCCTGTAAATAGCAAGCAGTTAAAAAGAACTGATAACATGGATGAGTATAACAGACATGATACTAAACCAAAAAACCCAGGCACAAAACTAGAACAAACTGTATCATTCTATTTCTATGAATTTCATACAGGCAAAATAATCTATGGTGGTGTGTACAATGGAGGAGCATAATGGAGCATTCTGGGCACCAATATTCTACATCTTGATCTAGACAGTGGTTACGTGATTAACCAATGTAAAAATTCACTTGGGCTATATATACTTACAATTTGTGCATTTTAGTTTCAGTATGTCAAAACGCAAAAAAAAAAAAAACCCACATTTTTCAATCACAGAAATTAAATGAATATATTTTCTTTTTTTTAATAAAGATTTTATTAATTCATTTGAGAGACAGCGTACGAACAAGTTGGGGGAGAGGCAGAGGAAGAGGGAGAAATAGACTCTCTGCTGAGTCAGGAGCTTGATGTGGGGCTCCATCTCAGGACCCAGAGATCATGACCTGAGGCGAAGGCAGAGACTTAACCATCTGAGCCACCCACGTGCCCCTAAATGAATATATTTGCACTAAAAGATTCAAACACTGAAAGACATAGAGTGAAATGTTAATCCTATCTTCATTTCTGCTGTCTTCCCTAAAGAAAATAATCAAGTGTTTAATCAAGTGTTACAATCAATTGATTGTATAATCAATAATCAATCAAAAATCCAAATCAATTTTTATGCATTTATATGCATAAATATATGCCAATGTATAGTAACATTTTAAAAATATACATTAATGCTTCACAATAATTCTATAATTTTATTTTTACCCTAAAAATACATCTAAAGCTCTTTCTATATCTAGTGCAGATCAGTCTCATTTTTTTTAAAGGTACACAAAGTTTGTAATATCAAGGTAACATAATTAATTCAGTAATTTTCCAACTAGTAGAAATTTAGATTATTCCTATTTTTTTCACCATTGAAAACAATGGTGCACCAAACATTCTTAAGTTTTCTTTGTGCACATAAACAAGTACTTTGTGGTACACTATGAAAAATTAATTTATTTTGGCTAAAATTATAGAAACAAAGTTACTGAGTAAAAGAAAATTGTAGAGTAAAAGCTTTGGTAAATTCTACCAATTGCTTTCTCAGAAAGCCTTACAAATTACATTCTGGCCAAGTGTACATAAAAATACCTGGCTCCTCACATCTTTATAGGCACTAAATATTATCAACCTTTTAAAATAGTTTTTAAATTCCAGTTAGTTAACACACAGTGTAACATTAGTTTCAGGGGTACATAAATATTATCAATCTTTTAAAATTTTGCTAGTTCTAAGGGTAAGAGAAAAAAAAGCAATTCACTGTTACTTAAAATTATATGACTTAGGGCAGCCCAGATGGCTCAGCAGTTTAGTGCTGCCTTTGGCCCAGGGTGTGATGCTGGGGCCCCGAGGTTGAGTCCCACATGGGGCTCCCTGCATGGAGCCTGCTTTCCCTCTGTCTGTGTCTCTGGCTCTCTCTCTCTCTCTGTGTCTCTCATGAATAAATAAATAAAATCTTTAAAAAAAATTATATGACTTAAGTCAAAGACAAATATCAAATGGTTTTACTTTATGTCAAACCTAAAAAACAAAACAAACAGAAAGCAGAAACAGAACCATAAATACAGAGAATGAACTGATGATTGCCAGAAGGGATGGGCAGGGAGGGTAGGCAAAATGGGTAAAGGGGAGGAGGAGTACAGGTCTTCAGTTACGAAATGAATAAGGCATGGGATTGAAAGGTATAGCAACAAAGAATATAATCAATGATACGGTAATAACATTCTATGGTGACAGATGATAGCTACCTTTATGATGAGCATAGCATAAGGTATAGAGATGCTGAATCACTAAGTTATACACCTGAAACTAATGTAACATTGTGTGTCAAATATACTTCAATTTAAAAAACTACATGTCTATTCATTATTCATATTTCTTCCTACTGGAGTGACTATTTATATCCTTCATACATGTTTCTATTAGGTTGTTTATATTTTCTTGTTGATTTTTTGGTGTTTATTACATTTAATAAAATGTATTCAAAAACAAGTTGAAAATATTGTCTCCTGGTTTGTCACCTTTAACTGTTCTTTTTCTCATCCCACGGCACTGGCTAGGACTCTCAAAACAGCATTGAAAAACTTTAGTGGAAAAACCTCTAATATTTTATGATGAGGCAGGATGCTTTTGTACGCAGATATTTTTCATTCAAATAGAGAAGTTTCTCCTACTTCTGGTTTGCTAAAGTGGTTTTATTTCTAATAAAAAATAGATGTCAAATTGTATAAATGCTTTTTGGCATCTCTTAAGAGAATTATATCATTTTTTCTTTGAGCATATGATTTACATTAATATATTCTGAATTTTGAATCAGCTTTGACTATCTTGGATAAATTCTACTTAGTTATGATTTTTCTACATTTCTATATAAATGTATTAATCTAAAAAACACATTTCTGGATTCATTTTGCTAACACTTAGGATTTCTGTATTTGTGTTCATAAATGAGTATATGCTTTCTTTGTTCAGTTTTAATATCCAAGCCATGTCAGCCCGAATGCAAATGAATTAGAAAACTTTTTATTTTTCCCAAACTTTGGGTTAATTAATTTAGCACAGGGATTATTTGTTCTATGCTTACAGAACTATCTGTGTTTGGTAACTTTTTATGAGAACTTTCTCAATGTTTCACTGTTAATTTGTTCTTTTAAGGTGCCTATCTCCTCTTGGATCAACTTTGATTTTATATTTTCTAGAAATTATTTTATCTAGATTTTTCTAATTTATTACCTTAAGTTCACCATTTATCTCAGATTTTTAAGAGTATACTCCATACCCTCCTCATAGTTATGCCCCTCTTCATTTCTTTTGTTGATAATTCTCTATCACTTACCTTGATAAGATATTCTAGATTTTTAACATTTTTGATTCTTTTTTAAAAATCAGATTTTAATTTATCTGTATTTACTTCACTCTATTTCATTCATTTCTGTTTTTTTCTTTAGTAAGGCCTTCCTTCTATAGTTTAATTTTTCTTCCACTAGCCTCTTGAGCTGTATGCAAGATTTACTTCTATTCAATCTTTCTTTCTTTCTTTCTTTCTTTCTTTCTTTCTTTCTTTCTTTCTTTTCTTCTTTCTTTCTTTCTTTCTTTCTTTCTTTCTTTCTTTCTTTCTTTCTTCTTTCTTTCTTTTTTTCTATTCAATCTTTCTTTTCTTATGTAGGCATTCAAGATTATGCATTTTCTCTGAGTATATATAGATTTTGAATTGTAATGATCTTACTATCCTTCTTGTAGTGGTCAATATACTGGCTCCAGACCACACTATCTAGGTTCAAATCCCAACTCTGTCATTTATAGATTGTGTTCCCTTAAGCAGGCTATTTAATAGAGCTTTGTGTTTCAGTTCCTCATCTGGGAAATGAGATGATAATGGAATCAACCTCTCAGGATTATCATGATAATAAAATGAGACAATCCATGTAGATCATGTAACACAAAGCTGGTTGTATAGTAATGTTTAATAAACCTTAGGTATTGTTATTTCTGAGCAGTTTGATAACTTTCTTTAAAATTCTTTTTTTTTTTTTTTTTTTTTTTTTTTAAATTTTTTTAATTTATTTATTTATGATAGGCACACAGTGAGAGAGAGAGAGGCAGAGACACAGGCAGAGGGAGAAGCAGGCTCCATGCACCGGGAGCCCGATGTGGGATTTGATCCCGGGTCTCCAGGATCGCGCCCTGGGCCAAAGGCAGGCGCCAAACCGCTGCACCACCCAGGGATCCCTAAAATTCTTTTTTATTAAAGTTATTTAAAGTTACTTGAAGGAATGGCTTTTAATTTCCAAGTTTATAAAATTGTATCGCATTATTAATTCCAAATTTTATTGCAGTGTGATCAAAGAATGTGATCTGAATGATTTCTTACCTGGGAATTTATTAACATTGTCTTTGTGTTTTATCGGCTAGTTAATGTTGCACATGTGTTTGAAAAGATTGTGCATTCACCATTTATTGTGTACAAAACCCTTTCTAATTATTCAATCAAGCTTCTTTATTGTGTTATTCAAATACTTTTTATCCTTGCTTTTTTCCTACTTTATCTGTCCTACTTTTTTTCCCTACACTCTTACTTTATCTGAGGTGTGTGGAAGTCTTCCAAAATGGCTATGCATTTTCATTCCTATTTATATTTCTATCAGTTTTTACTTTATAAATTTTAAGCATAACTTTTGATTTTATATTGTTAGAATTATTAAAGTTCATTATTAATAAAGCTTCTTATGGAATTGTTTCTTTTTTTTAATTTATTTTTTATTGGTGTTCAATTTACCAACATTGGAATTGTTTCTTTCATCAATAAGAATGTTCTTTATCTTGTTAAATTTTCTGCATTTTTTTTGTCTAACATTGTTACATATTTGCTACTTTTTGTACTTGCCTGACATATCTTTGCATTTGCTTTTATTTTCAATCTTTTTAGATGTGGTTCTTCTAAATAGCTTATAGCTATATGTGTTGTTGTTCTACTAAATTTGATATTCTCTATCTTTGTTGAAGAAATTTATTCCATTTGTCATATATTATATCCACTGTCACATGATTATTGATGATTTGACTTTATTCCTGCCATCTGTTTGTATGTGTGCATGTATTTTTTATCATGCTTTTAGAACTTCCCTCTTATCTCTTCATCATGCCTTGTCTCTGATGTCTTTATGTTGCAACCATCTAGAATGGGTTTGGCCTGCAGGCCAAATCTGTCTCATTGCCTGTTTTGTAAATAACGTTTTATTGGAACATACTCATGACCATTCAATTACATATTATCTCTGGCTGCTTTCGGTCTATAGCAGTAGAGCTAAGTAGTTGTAGCAGAGACTGCATGAACCACAAGCAAAGAATATTTACTCTCTGGTGTTTAACAGAAAAAGTTTGCCAATATCTAATCTAAATTTTAATTTTATGTTACCGATTTTTAGACATATACTATATTTAGATAACTACACATCAAATAATTTATTTTCTCTCCACGGTTTCTTGAACATCTTCACCTTTCTTGGATTCCTTATTTATTTTATTAAAGTTCATCCTATAGTCATACTTTCAAGAAGATTCTATGACGCATATCTATTAAGGCTTTTATTTCAAAAATCATGTTTCTAATCTCTAACATCATTGTTTGCCTCATTTTTATGGATGTAATAACATCCTGAATCTCTTTGAGAATAATTATTATATTTGTAATACTTGTAACTATAAATTTTATTTATTTTTCTTAAAATTCTAAGATAATATTTATAAAATAAATTTATACTTCTCATTTTATTGTATTTATTAGCTCTCTTTCCTCGGGTATTATTTCAGAATTTACTGAGTTTGGTGCCTCTAGAAATGTGGATTATTCTTGTGTTTGATTATTCTTGTACTTTGTTAATGAGAATACCTATTAATACTCTATTTCTGCTTAATGTGAATTGACTCTGGTGATTATTGGGAAAGGGAAAGACATATGGCTTGGCAGAATATTTTCAGAGTGATGAGTCTCCCTCTCCCTCTTGAGATCCATTCTTCTATTCTGTTTTTTGTCTCCCATGACCCCACAGGCTCACTGCTTTAATATATTGACCAATAGAAGCAGGAAAAGGGAAGGGATCAGCAGTCTAGCTGCTCCACATGCAGTGTCTCAATCCTTCTGGATTGAGGATTAGCTCCCCCTATTCACTGAATCTGTTCTCTCTGAGCTTGGAGGTTCCCTGAAATTGCTTCTACCTCCCTCGCTCTCTTAAGCTTAGGAGTATTTGAGGTTTAATTGCTCTAATTTGTTCATCCAAGGTCTGATAGCACCATCTCCTAAAAATTTCTGATACATTGATGACACTTTTTGTTCCCAAACGTGTTACCAATTATTTCTCTCTCCCTTTTCCCACACCCATCTCTCAATATTTTCTGTCATTTCATAAGATTTGGTAAAGATTAAGTTTCCTTCAGTCTGACATCTTGATTCAATCTTCATAAATAAGAATCTTTAATTTACTCCTAAAATATCATTAAACATAATTTATTTCTGGGTAGTAACTTAAGATCTTATCATTTTATATCAAAACATTTTAAAAGATAGAGTATCTCTGATACAGAAAGGAAATTGAAGCCCTACTTCAACAACATCTCTGAAGGTACTCAAAATGATAAAATGACTTTCACCAATGATAGTGGAAAGGGATATTTAGTCGTAAGTCACTTGCCTTTAAAACTAGATTGGGTAGGGAAATGTGGGTGCCTCAGCATTTGAGCATCTGCCTTCAGCTCAGGGCATGATCCCAGGGTCCAGGGATTGAATCCTGCTTCTTCCTCTGCCTATATTTCTGCCTCTCTCTCTCTCTCTCTCTCTCTGTGTGTGTGTGTGATGAATAAATAAAGAAAATCTAAAAAAAAAAAAAAAAAAAAAAACAAAAAACAAAACTAGCCTGGGTAGTCTACTTATTTTTAAAATGTTCTTTCATAGGGTAAGGAGACACTGGTTGCAGAAGAACTGTAGTGATTTAGCCACTTTTCCCAGCTAATAGCGAACTTGACATATTAGGCAGCAGCAATCAGTGACATTTGTAACATTTTCAGTCAGAAAAATTTGGCTATCAAGCTAATCTTGTTTTGGAACTCTACCTCCATCCTGCTACACACAATCCCTTGACTGCTGAGTAGTAGCCTGTTCAGAATACATCACAAATTAACTTTAACCGTTTTAATGCTGATTTAAGGGAACTCTTCCTAGAGTGGCTAGAAAGCATAGACTCTGACCTCCGCACCGCCCCCCCCCCCACACACACATTACCTGGTTTTTGAAATTCCTGAAAATAAGAATAGCTGTTTCATTTGGCTTTCTTTAGGGATCTCAAAAGGGATGAATATATGTTTAAAATTCCTGTTTACTCTGAGATTTTGCAACAGATTACTAATACCACATCTTCCTCTGTTTCTCTTTTCTCAGTCCTAGAGTTGTTATTTGCCAGAGGTTGCCATCAGAAACCCTGTACATTCCCAGAGCTTTCTGAAATAGCATTTGATGAATCTCCCAAGTTTTCTGTTTGTTGTAGGTAAAAAAAATTTTTTTCCTTGCCATGATTGGTGCCTATCTCACTATTTGCTGTGCCCCAATTTCAGCCTGGCAGGGTGTGTATGTCCTTTCATGCTCTGATCAGGTTATCTCCTGCAGCAGCTGCCTTAGGGGCACAGTGTTTTTGTAGCCATAACCTGTACTTTCTCATTTTTAAGGTGGTGGTACATGGGCACCTAGGCAGCTGGAACTTTTGGTTTTCAGGGTTCCTATCATTGCTGGGGCCCTTGCCCTCTACCATCACCCCTTACCTTTCTTTCAACCTCCCCAGGAAGAGGGGGAAAAAGGGAAATTCACGTTTGTCTCTTACTAGGTGCTCACTGTGTGCATTATGTTAAGTATTTTCACAAATATTTTCCATCAAACCTTCAGGCTTAACTGCACAAGGGAGTTGTTCTTATCCCCACTTGTATCAATTAGGAAACTGAGGCTCAAGGGAAGTTAGGAGTTTGCCTGGGACTACA
Source organism: Canis lupus baileyi (assembly GCF_048164855.1). Lineage (NCBI taxonomy): Eukaryota > Metazoa > Chordata > Mammalia > Carnivora > Canidae > Canis > Canis lupus. The sequence goes on along the minus strand of NC_132869.1, from coordinate 24,857,221 downwards.
CAAGTGGCAAGCGGGTAAGTCGGGATAAGGATCCTAGCCTCTAAGCTCCAAAGCCCAGAGGATGTCCCAGAGAAAAACCCTGAAGCCTGGCTCACCCAAGAGTATGGATCCGAATTCAGATGAGAAACTAGAGGCTGAAAGAGCACAGCAACTCCTCCTTAAAAAGTACAGGGCTAACCAAAGTACCTTTAAAACTGGAGAATTGGGGGCACCTGGGTGGCTCAGTCGGTTAAGCATCTGACTCTTGATTCCCTTGATTTTGGCTCAGGTTATGATCTCAGGGTTGTAAGATTGAGCCCTGTATTAGGCTCCACATTGGGCATGGAGTCTGCTTAAGATTCTCTCTCCCTGTCTACCCTTCCATGTCCATGTCCCCCTCTCTCTCTTTCTAAAAACAAACAAACAAACAAACAAAAACCAGGAGAATTGTAGGACCAGATGTCAGACTGAACAGACAAAATTGACTGGTTTGGAAATTTTTGTAAAGTCATGGAGACATAAATTTTAAGTATGGATTAATTAAGTTCTCAGTTTCTACATTATTATGGATAAGCCAATAAATTTTCTTATGGGCCCATTCTGCTTTTTTCTGGCATTGCTTTTCTCCCTTTGGCCTAAACAAAAGGAGCTCTCTCCAATTCAATAACTCAATTCAATAAATATTTATTGTTTAGCTACTTTATGGTAGGGACTATGTTGTCCCTGTATGTTGAAGATATAGAGAAGAATGAAAACATACTTCCTGATTTCATATAGTTAGTTCACAGTACTGAGAGCCAGGGTTGGGAAGGGCAGACATAAGCAATTGACAAACCTACAATTAACATATAACATGATCATATTTCTGACATAAGGCTATGCAAGGTACTATAGGATGGAGAAAAGTGCTAACTTAACCAGGGTGGGGGTGGGCTGAGGAATGGATAGGGAAGATTTTCAATAGAATGCAGTTCTTGACATATGATTGAGCCTTTCAGATGAGATTCACACCAAAGTAAAGGAGCAATGGGTACCTTTTCCTGGGAGTCTGAGAAGATAAATCAGTTGCTAGCACTATCTTGGAATCTAAATGAATTTTTAGTTGCCTAGCTGTCTTTCAAGTTTCTATGAGGTTACTTGTATGTCTATTCCTGGGTTTCTGGGTGGTCATTCTGGATTTCCCCAGTGCTTGGACAATAATCTTCCTCTTTTGTGCCTCCTTACCCTGGAGCTCAATGAGGAAATCTACTCAGTTCCTCTCAACCCCTAGGCCTATTGCTCCTTCCATTACTAAGCAACTATCTTATCTTCTGGAAGCCTTTTCAGCCGTCTATGCACAATTTCAGCTTACTTATTGCCTCTGCTGGTTGCTGTGGTCGAATGGTTTTTGAGGTCCACCTTCTCATGCATGTTTTTCAGCTACTGTTTTTATTGCCACTGTCTAACCCTCTTTCTAACATATTCATATTCTCCAAGAAAGGAACTAGTTTGTCGATAATTACTAACCTCTCCTTGGGTAAAGCTCTTATATTCAGTTAACTCATAGGTCACTATCTAGCCAGGGGACTGGTTGCCCTCTTGTTGGAGCTGAGCCCTATTTTAAGCAGGGGCCCAGGGTTACAAGTGACAAGGATGGAGGCCTACAACAATAGAGCCATTTATAAGGCAGCCATAGAAGGAAGCCAAGGATAAGGTAGACAACCTACAGAGCTATGCTTACTGAGAATGAGGCTACAGATACACTAGAACCACTATAAATGGAAAAACAACATACTAATATCAACCATAGTAGACCCTTGGCTAATTTTAGGTAACAGTAAGGGGGAACAAAAAGGATAAAGAAAAATAGAAAGTTGCTGGGAATAAGTACTTACAAGAAAGAAGACTGAAAATAAGTACATCCAAGGAAAGGAGACAAGTTGGCCTACTAGACAGGAAATAGTCTTTCCTGAGGTCCGTAAGAAGCATGTCCAAAGACTTCTTTCCCTCCTCAAATACATCCTATCTCATGATAGGAAGTGATGTCACAAAGATGGTGACATAGGTTGTTCCTGACTATTGCTCACTTTCCAAGAATAACAAGAACAGGACACCACTGAGTGAACCCTAGAACATAGGATGAGGCTGAAGCACCCCCATCATGACCAAGACAGAGACCAGAGACAAGACCAGAGATCAAGACAGACTGCATTAGAAGGATAAGAGAAGTACCAACAACATGCCCCTACCCCAAGCCAGTGCAGTATGCAGAGAGGTTTCCCCCGAGCCTCTGGTTCTTCCAATGGGAAAGGAGAACCCAGCGGGGACAACTAGTGCCCTCAGTACTGTGGGTAACATTTCAGGAGCCCCTACTCTGATCTCACTACATGGGGACTGCAGGAAAATCTGCAGGGGATGAACACTGGGAATCTGGCTGTGACAGAGAAGGGGAAAGGGGCCAGCAACAACCAGCACACAGATCTTGGCAGATAAAATTCATACAGACAATAACTGAGTAGTAATCTCAACCAGTCACTTTGCTCATTTGCAGAACCAAGTCAGAGGCACACTCTGACTAGGGAACTCAGCAGGGTGCAGACCTACCTGATTTGGATCCTCAAAATAGAAGTTTTTTCAATGCTAAGCCCAGTTTGCCCACACCCAGACAAGGTGGTGAGTCACAGCTCCACCCACTGTAGAGAGTGCCTTCCGGCTCCATCTGACCAGAGGTACTGGCAACTACTCCTGGAAGCTGTGCGGCCCAGCAGTACTCAAGTCAAGGGGCAGCTAAGCACAGCTGATCATCCACAGAGCAAAGCCAAATACCCTGAATGGGGAATTCTGGTGTTGTGAACAGATAGGGGGATCAATTCATAGCCAAGGCTGAAGGGAGTTCCCAGCCCCTCCCAGCTGGAGAGACTTTGGGAAATTGAGCAGTTCCTCCCCCTCTAGCCCAGGTAAGGATCTGAATCACAGCATTACCTGCTATGTTTTTTGGCCTCATCTGACCAGAAGGGTTGGCAAAAACACCTGGAAGCTGTATGGCCCAATAGCACTTGTGCTGAGAGGCGGATGAGCAGAGCTGATAGTTTACATAACAAACAGTGGCCCTGCTCAGTCAGGGAACTTGGGGTGCAGGTTGGCTTAAGACAACAAAGAGCTTTACTGGCATTAAAGCGGCTTCTCTTGCTGTGCCCAGGCAGGGAATCTAATTCATAGCCCTGCTCATCATTGAATATAGCCTTTGGCCTGTCTGAACAGGGAACCTAAACAGAGCACATGGAATGCTGCATAGCCCATTCAACAACCATTTACACAGCAGCACTAGAACAGAAAGGACAACCCATGGCTTCCCCATATGTAGAGCAAAAGCAGTGGCCTCACCCAATGAGGGAATTCAGTGCACACTCTGGCCTGATTTTGGTTCCCAAACAATGAGCTGTTCAAGCCCTGAGTTCTATCCTGCTGCCCTGATAGGCCAAGGAAGGCAATTCATAGCCCCATCTATTACTGAATATAGCACCCAGTCCAGACCAACTAGTAAGCCTAACTGGAAAGTCCAGACAAATGTAGAGCCCATTCTATAGCCTTACTTGGATAAGGAACCAAGCCTGCAGTCCTATCCAACAGTTCTCAACCAATGATGCACCTCCTCATCTCTGTCCCAGAGTTCTAATAGTTACCTTGCCCCCAAATAGACCATAATAGCAGACTCCACCTGCCAAAGGATATTACCAGCAGACACATTCAGACACCCAAACTAAACTGATTGGTGAAGAACTGTCTCTGCCAAAGCAAACCTGTAAAGTCTGGAAGAAGAGTCAGATTACTCAAATGTACAAATGCCAGTATAAGGAATCAAAGATTATGAAAAGTTAGGTAAAAGTAACACCACCAAAGGAAACTAATAAAGCTCTAATAACTGACCCTGAAGAACTGGAGATTCATGAACTGTCACACAAAAAAAATCAGAATAATTATCTCAAGGAAGTTTAGTGACCCACAAGAAAACAGATAGACAGGTAAATGAAATTAGGCGGGGTGCCTGTGGCTCAGTCAGTTAAGTGTTTGCCTTTGATTCAGGTCATGATCTCGAGGATCCTAGGATTGAGCCCTGTGTTGGGCTCCCTACTCAGTGGGGAGTCTGAGTCTCCCTTTCCATCTATCCTTCCCCCTACCACCAATGTCCTCTCTCTCTCTCTGAAATAAACAAATTCTTTAAAAAATAAATGAAATTAGGAAAACAATGAATGAACAAAATGAGAAGTTTGACAAGGAAATAGCAACCATTATTAAAAAATTAACAAATCCTAGAGTTAAAAAATACAATAACTGAACTAAAAAATCCCATAAAGAGTTTCAAAAGTAAACTTGACCATGTAGAAGAAAGAATCAGTGACTCAGAAGTAATAAAACACTGTAAATTAACTAGTTAGGGGAGGGGGGAAAAAGAATGAAAAATAGTAAAGATAGCCTATGGACATTATAGGGCACAATAAAAGGGACCAATATTTGCATTATGGGAAATCTAGAAGGAGAAGAAAAAGAAAAAGTGACATCATTGTAAAGCAATGATGCTTAAAACTTTCCAAACCTGGGGAGAGAAATGGACATCCAGTTTCATGAAGCCCAAAGCCCCCAACAGGTTGAACTTGCATAGGGCTATACTGAGACACATTAAAATCAAATTGTCAAAAGTCAAAGACAAAGACTTTTAAGAGCAGTAAAGGAAAAGAGAAGTAATATACAAGAGGATTCCATAAGTCTTTGAGCAGATTTTTCAGAAGAAAATTTTAAGGCCAGGAGAGACCAAGATGACATATTCAAAATATTGAAAAAACACTCCTGTCAACCAAGATTCTATACCCAGCAAAGCTGTCCTTCAGAAATGAAGAAAGGATAAGGACTTTCCCAAACAAAAGAAAATTGAGGGAGTTCATTGCCGTCAAACTTGCCTTACAAGAAATGCTAAATGGGAATTCTTTGAGTGGGAGCAAAAGAACACTAATCAACATCATAAAACCATAAAAAGTTAGTGTAAATCTCACTAATAAAGGTATAAATATATAATCATATTTAGATTATGCAATATAGTAATAGTGGTGCATAATTCGCTTATAACTCTACAGATGAAAAGCTTTAAAATGTAGTAAACATAACCATAGCTATAACAATCTATTATTAGCTACACAATACAAAAAATCATAAATTGTAACAGCAATAACTGAAAGTATGAGAAAGAGGATAAGTAAAAGTGTAAAGTTTATAAATTCAATTGAAGTTGTTATCTGATTAAGATAGAACATTGTAAGTTTAAGATATTTTATGCAAGACTGATCATTGCACAAAAAAAAAAAAACAGAATAAAGAAGTCAAAGCATACTAAAACCAAAAAACATCAAAAATATCACACAAAAAACAGCAGGACAAGAAAGAAGGAACAATAGATTTACAAAACAATCAGAAAACAACAAAATAACAACAGTAAGTCATAACTATCAATAATTATTTGAAACATGAATGAATTAAAATCCATATTTAAAAGATACAGAATGACTGATGGATTAAAAAAAACAAGATCCAAAAATATGCTGTCTACAAGAGATTCACCATGGCCTTACAGACACACATAGACAGAAGTGATAGAAAAAGACATTTCAAGCAAATGGTAATAAAAAAAAAAGCAGGGGTAGCTATACTTATATCAACCAAAATAGAGTTAACTAAAATGGTAAAAAGAGACAAAGAAGGTCAATACATCAAGAAGGTATAACAATTATAAATATGTATGTACCTAACATTGGAGGACTTAAATACATAAAGCAAAAACTAACAGAGCTAAAAAAAAAAATTTAAAAATAAAAAGAAAGAAGGAGTAAAATAGTATTACAATAATAGTTGGGGCCTTTAACACCCCACATTCAACAATGGATAGATCATCCCAGACAGAGAATCAATAAGGAAATAACAGATTTGAACAACACTATAAACCAAATGGACCTAACAGACATATACAGAACATTCTGTCAAACAACAGCAGAATATTATTTCTTCTCAAGCACATAGGAACATTTTCTAGGGTAGACCATATGTTAGGTCACAAAACAAGTTTTAGCAAATTCAACAAGATTAATATCATTCAAGTATCTTCTCTGAACATGTAAAATAAAACTAGAAGAAATTAAACGGAAATTTAAAATTTCCTTAAAACAAGCAAAAATGGAAACACAACACAGAACCTGTGGGATGCAGCAAAAGCAGTTCTACAAGAGAAATTCATAGCAGTAAATGTCTAATTAAAAAGCAAGAAAGATCCCACATAACCAACCTAACTCTATGCCTTAAGGAACTAGAAAAAAAAAAGAACAAACTGAGCCCAAATTTAGTAGAAAAAATGAGCTAGTAAAGATTAAAGCAGAAATAAATAGAATGGAGAAAAGAAAAACAATAGAAAAGATTAAAACAAACTAAGACTTAGTTCTTTGAAAAAAATAAACAAAATTGACAAGCCCTTATATAAACTAACCAAGGGTTAAAAAAGAGAAAGAAAGGACCCAAACCAACAAAATTTTAAATAAAAAAGGAGACATTACAACTGGCATCACAGTAATTCAAAGACTCCTATGAAGTTATTATGAACAACTATATACTAATAAACCAGATAATCTAGAAGATATGGAAACATTCTTAACTTACCAATACTGAATCAGGAAGAAATAGAAAATGTGAACAGACCAATCAAGAGTAAGGAGATTGAAGCAGTAATCAAAAACTTCCCAAAGAGGAAAAGCCCAGGACCAGATGGTTTCACTGGTGAACTTTAGCAAACATTTAGAGAAGAATTAACACCAAACCTTCCCAAACTCTTCCAAAAAATCAAAAAGGAAGGACTACTCCCAAACTCATTTTATAAGGCCAAAGTTATTCTGATATCCAAACCAGGAAAGGATACTACCAGAAAAGAAAACTACAGGCTAATATCCCCCATGAATATAGATACAAAAATTCTTAATAAAATACTAGCAAACTGAATTCAGCAACACAGTAAAAGGACCATTCATTATGATCAAAAGAGATTTAATATTGGGAGGCACAGATGGTTCAACATACACAAATCAACAATATGATACATCACATTAACAGAATGAATCTTATGATCATGCTAATAGCTACCAAAAAAACATTTGACAAATTCAACATTCATTCATAATAAAAACTCAGGCACAGAAGGAACATACCTCAACATAATGAAGGGTATATATAGACAAGCCCACAGCTAATATCATACTCAGTCTAGATTTAAATATAAGACTAGATGCCACAAAACTCCCAAAAAAACCCATAGGAATAAAGCTCCTTGACCTGGGTCTTTAATAATTTCTGGATTTGACACCTAAAGCACAAGCAACAAAATATAAAATAAACAAATGATAGTATATCAAACTAAAAGGCTTCTGGACAGCAAAGAAACCCATCAACAAAGTCAAATTACAACCTACAGAAAGGGAAAAAAAATTGCTAACTGTGTGTCTGATTAAAGGTTAATATCCAAAACATAAAAAACTCCTATAACTCAATACAAAAAAACAAAAACAATTAAAAAATGGGTAGAGGACCTGAGTAGATATTTCTCCAAAGATGTATGAAAGGATAACAGATATATGAAAAGATGTTCAACATTAGTAATCACTAGGGAAATGCAAATTAAAGCCACAATGAGATATCACCTCATGCTTGTTAGAATATCCATCACCAAAAAGACAAGTGATAACAAATGCTGGCATGAATGTGAAGAAAAGGGAACTCTTGTGTGCTGCTGGTGGGATTGTAGATTGGTATAGCCATTGTTGAAAACAGTATGTAGGATTCTCAAAAAAATTTAACATGTAATGATCACGTGATCCAGAATTATACTCCTGGAAAGATAACAAAAACAGTAATTTGAAAGATATCTCTACGTCCATGTTCATAGTGTTATTTACAATAGTCAAGACATGGAAATACCCTAAGTGTCCATTGACAAAGAATGAATAAAGAGGTTGTGTTAGGTATATATGTAATGCATATATCCCATTGGAAATATACAATGAAATATATAATATTCAGCCAAAAACAATATAATCTTACATTTGCAACAACATGGATGGATGACTTTGAAGGCATTATCCTAACTGAAACAAATCAGAAAGAGAAAGATATTTAATTTTCTCAGTTAATGATGGAATCTAAAAAACAAAACTTGTAGAAAAACAGATCTGATTTGTTACCAGACAGAGGGTGGGAGAAGGGAAACTAGGGGAAGGTGGTTAAAAGGCACAAACTTGCAGTTATGAGATAAGTAAGTACTAGAGATGTAACACACAACATGGTGACATACATACAGCTAACACTGCTATGTAAGGAACATTAAGAGAGCAAATGCAATGAGTTCTCATCACAAGCAGAACATTTTCCCCCCTTTTTTCTTTTCTTCTTTTCTTTTTATTGTATCTACATGAGAAAATGGATGTTAGCTGATCTATTGTAGTGATTATTTCACACAATATGTGCAAATCAAACCATCCTGCTGTATACCTTAAACTGTTCTGAGATACAACAATGTATCTCAAATTTTCCTCAATGAAATTGGACACAGTACATGACATAAAGAGCTTAGTGAGTATGATGGTTAGTTTTATGTTCCACTTGGAACATAAAGGCTCATGTCAATTAATTTAGGTGTTGCTATGCAGGTATCCTGCAGATGTGGTTAACATCTATAATCAATTGACTTTACCTAAGGAAGATTATCATTAATAATCTTGGTGGGCTCCATCCAACCAGGTGCACAGCCTTACAGGCAAAACTGAGGCTGTCCTGAGGAAGAAGAAATCCCAACTGTGGACTGCAGTGTCCATTCCCGTCTAAGAGCTTCTGGCCTGCTGGCCTGCCTTACAGATTTTTGCACTTAGCCCCCACAACTATGTAAGCCAAGTCTTTTAAATTATATATTATAATAAATTGCAATAAATGTCATGATACACAGTCATAATAGATGTTACAGTAAGTTCTTATACATACATATGTATGTACATTACATATATACACACATAGATACTTATATCTCCTACTGATTATGGGAGATAGAACCTGATAGAACGCTGCCTTGCCAGTGCGGAAGGACAGACTTGGAATTTGGTACGCCATATAACGTTCATCATCAGCTGTTTATTCCAATCAGGCCAATCTCCTGTCTCCGCATACCCATGTTCATTTTCCTCGTTCACACTGTTTTCCCCTTTTGCCTCATCTCCACTCCTTCTCCCACCTTATAAACTCCAACCCTTTCCTGATGCTCAATCCCAAGCCCTCCAGGAAGCTGCCTCCTATTATTACCTTGGCTCCTTTTGCTCTTCTCTTTCTCTGTACTCCCTCAGCATTTATTAGCTGTGCTATTTATCGTGATTCTCAATCTTACACATCTCAGCTAACACTGTTTTGTATTTAGTATCCACCACTAGTAGGTATCAGTTTGCCAATTGTAAATCTGGGTGTGCAAGAAATTTCACGTTTATCTTGTTTAAATCGGATTAAATTCACCCCAGACACAAGCGACCCAGACTCAATTCTATTGGAGCAGAAGGAAACCTAATCTTAATTATTACTGGGCTTTCCTCTTTAGGAGTATACTAGAACCTGAAAGACTTATGTTAAGCCTAGAATATGAGGGAAGAAGGACTTTGACATCCTCACCATTCAGGGACATATGGCCCCTAGAAGTCAAGGAAGAACTTTTTGTTTTTTTTTTTTTAAGATTTTATTTATTTATTCATGAGAGACAGAGGCATATATATATATATATATATATATATATATATATATATATATAGGCAGAGGGAGAAGCTGGCTCTCTGTAGAGAGCCTGATGCAGAACTCGATCCCAGGACCCCAGAATCACACCCTGAGCCTAAGGCAGACACTCAACCACTGAGCCACTCAGGCGTCCCCCAAGGAATAGCTCTACTCATGATCAAAAGTGGCAGGGGGGTTCAGCCACCCTGGGGTCATCATGTTTCCATCTGACGTTTGGGTATCTCTTGAGGTGCTTCTTCAGGCAGCAAGACTGGTATTCCTACTCCTGGAACCCTGGCCTTTGACACCTTTCCAGTTTAGGGAAATTTTTTCTTTCTCTACAATTCCCTCGACCTACATCCCCTCCTTCTCTTTCTTTCTTTCCCTGGCATCCCAGATGCTCCCCTTCTTTAACCCTCTGGCAAAATTTCCTCAAGGAGCAAGGAACCTGGAAGGCAAACTGTGAGGCACAATTCTGGGGATAACACTGACACTTCATTTTAAAACCTTGTGGCCCAGAAGGCTTTGTTTTCAATGTGAGTGGTGCCTCCAGCGTTGTCTAAGGGAAGGTTCCTGCCAGACAGGAGCAAGATATTTTTCTGAAGCCCGTTTGGAACAGAGGGAAGGAGAAAATACGAGAACGTAAACCAAATTAATAGCCCAGTAAGTCATCCTGTTACATACCTTTTTTGTTTCTTCCCCTGTATTTCTCAACACTTCTAAAAATATCTGTGCACTGATAGTTCTAGTCTCAAATTATGAACTTATTGAAGATTCAAACAATATTTGCCATTTATTTTTAAATCCTCCTGAGGTCCCAGCCTAATAATTTGCACATGAAAGGACTTAAATGTGCCTTGAAATGAATTGAGGAATGAGAGTTTGCGGATTATTGATTAGGCTCCACCAGTTCAGATGGCACTGGTACTAACCTTCTCATTGTGGGGTTGGCTCTAGTGTCTTTTCATGGTCACTGTTAGGATTCGTTAAATATGCTTTTTCTTTACCTGCTTCTGTTCACAGCTGCTGCCAGGCTGAATTTCCAAGATCAAATTTCTACTTGGGACCTTTCCAGCTCCAAGTAAAAGCAAACATTTCCTTTAAAATTCAGGCAGATGATATTAACTTGAACCTTTCTTTAACATAAAGAGAATTGCAGGTCACAACATAAACACATATATGGTAACAACCATGGAAAATTTCTAAGTGAAAGCAAGGTATTACCCGGCATTCATTTTCATAGCACCTTTCACTTGAAAAGCCAGGTACATTTTGAGAACTTTATCCCATTAATCCTTAGAGATAACCTGAAAGAATGGCTTGTATAGATAGGGTCACAGAGCCAGGTAGTGACAGTGTTAACATCCTGCTGCCTTGCCCAATATTTGAATAGTTAGGCTATTTTGCCTTAACAAACCATTGCTTTAATGACATAATGGAATATTTGTGCTCTAACAGAATTCTAATTTTCATATCATACTTAAATAAGTAAGTATGGCATGGAGAAAATGTATCCAAATTTGCCAATGTGTGCTTGGTTTTGAATCCTCCAACTTGCCTCTTCTATAATATTGCCTTTCTCTTTGTTGTTTTCTTTTCCGCTCTCCTCACCTTCCTTCCTCTGATGCTGTTAAGACTGAAAACTCAACTACATTACAGCACTGGAATTTAATACATCAGCTTCTCTAAGACTATATGTATTTTGAAAGACAGCAGCTTAGCCCAAATACATTAACTATCACTTTCTGATACGGAGGAAGAGTTTTTGGAGGTGGAAAGTCTTTCTTATTCCCGTAAATCATAATATGTGGATGATTATATACTCTACTTTCAACTCTTAGAAGTTAAAGTTTACAATGGAAGAGGCAGAGGAAGTAATGATCAACTGAAAAGAGGATGAGGGAATACTTTGTTATTTTTAAGGGTGGGGGGAGAGAATAGGGTTAAACTTTATCTTTTCCATATTTGTAAACCACCATAATTTGTGGAAGCGAAAAGTACACTTTAGGCATTTACCCAATATTTACTATTGATAAAACCTATTTTAGGTCTCATCTTTTGTTGGAACAATCATAACTAATAACACAGATTAACATCTTGTAAGATGGGTTTGTGTCTCCCTTTCCTTCCTTTCTCTCCCCTATACACTCTATTAAGGATCTGAGCACTGAGCTAACACTGAGCTATGCATTACTCACTCATCCCATGTGCCCGTTCATGGCTTCACACCAGTGCTTATGCTAAAATCCTTTTCCCTCAATGCTCTGCCTATTGAACTTCTATTCATCCAATGAGACCCAATTCAAATGCTAGCCAAGAGGCCTACTCCGAATAGCTATTTTTCCCATGAACAGAACCCATCCCTCCCTCCACTATGTGTCTGTGACATTAGTAGACAATTCTATTTTAGAACTCATCATCTTGTATAATTGATATATATTAATATGTCTCTCTGCTCCAAAGAATGTAAATTATTTCAAGTTGGGACCAGATTCTTATGTAAGTATGTATGTAGCCATGTATATATTTATATTTTGGGGGGTCAGTGCTATTATATATCAGGCATGATAAGCATATGAAAAATGTATATGCTACATTTAGTATAGTCTGAACCGTACAAAAAGTTTACAGTTTCATAAAAGAGACAAGATTTACAGACATAGAAGAGCATGACGGTATAATGTATTAGGCTAAGAAAATTAAGGTTAAATAACTACTGCATTCAACAAATAATTACTCAACACCTAGGAGTATCAGGACTACCAGGATAAGTAAGACATAGTCACTACCTTTGAGTCGCTCACAATCCATCTTGGAGATTGTCTTTATATGTATACACACTTCCATGGTTTAGATATCACTTTACATGTTGTTCCTCATAACAACTTTGTGAAGTAGGTCACTATTTTCATTTTTACAGAGATAGACATGGAGGGTTTGAATTCCCAGGTCTTCTGACTCTATGACCAGAGTCTTTCTACCCCACTACATAAATGTTTCTAAAAATTTTCCACTGGAGTACACTTTCACAAGGAGAATATAATTATACTCCTCAGGGTTGGGAAATATAAATTCAAAATCCAGTGTTATCTTAAAAATTCAGGCTTACTCTAATGTTTTCCATTACTTCTGAGTCAAACTGGACATTTAAGAAAATGAGCCACATTGATTCTGGGTGCTCTGGGGACCTTAGTACAGGGTTTCATGACCACAAGGGTATACACACAATTTCAGAAGCACATGACTACACCTGCTACCTTTACTCAGGGTGCCTGGGTTTGGTGTGAGTCCCTACTCAAGATTTTGGGTAACTTTATCAGGTTTCTTTTAGGTTTCTAGTGGCATTATTTTATTTGTAGCCCTCTCTGAAGACTGAAATAAAATACTCTACTCCCAAATGTTAAAGGAGCAGTACGGGCTGATCCTTTCCTCCCTGCAAGGATGTGTCATTCTGCTAATTAGGTCTCTTCAGTCTGATATTATCTGCCACCTCCTCCCTTGCTGGTTGAACTCAAGAGTCCCAGATGTGTCCTCCAACCGCCTGTTGGTCCCAGAAGGCCCCAAAGGCTCAGTAAGTCTCTCTAGACAACACCGCCCTTCCACCCCCACCCCCAGCACAGCTCAAGGTTGCAGCTCTGCTGAGCCCTCTACTGGCTACTGGGGTGACATGGCTCTTTCATGGAACGGATGAGAAAACTCTCAAAAGTTGCACTCGGGAAGCCAGCCTGTGTCACACCCGGTAGTGTACTTTAAAATAAAGTCTTGTTTCTCAGCTTCCTTTTCCTAAGATTTTTGAAAGGTCTCAGATACATTATCTTTCTTGAATGAAATCCCCCACTGCTTAGAATCTCCCCCTCCCAGGGTGTGGCAAGATAGAGCCATCATTCTTTCTTGGACAAGTAAAAAATTAGAATCTGGGGGACTTGGCAACTTTCCCAAGGGCTTTTTTTATTTTTATTTTTTACTTCCTCCACCTTCCCCATGGACATAGAGTTTATATATACATTCAAGATTTTTCAATATTACCTCATTTTCGGTATGGGTTGCAGATTGTGGAATCAGACTTCCAGGATCAAATTCCCGGTTCCCTCACTTATTAACTGGATAACTTTAAGAATGTCATTTAGCCTTTCTAAGTTTCTGTTTCAACTGTATAATAGGAGAATGAAAGAACCTACAGTATATATAGTTTGGGAAGGGAGAACTATGATAATGAATGGAAAAGTGCTAGGTCTGGCATGCTGAAAGTGCTCAGCAAACATTAGCTATTTTTATTTTTATTCAAAGCTTCTGTCTTGTGCACACCATGTCTACCCATTTGGTACAGAAAAATACTGTCTTTACATAGGACACAAAGGTACATATGCAAAATAAATTCATAAGCAACCTATATTTTCCTAAAGTGGCTAAGCTAAAAGTGACCTGAGGTTATGGGCAAGGGGGCAAATTTGTTTGAATCAATCAGTGCAAAGGGTATCAGGATGGATAGGGATCCATCCAAAGGAATCCAAGGGGCCTGAAATTCTCATGGAGGAGCTGTGTTTTGTACACAGGTGTCCTTCCTCCCTCCCATCCCCACCCCCCCACCCGACCATCTGCATCTGTGAGCATTCAGGGTGACTCAGGGAGCTCGGCCTGAGTGCACAGTGGTGCAAAAGCAAGAAAGTTCCAGGGCAAGGCAGGGCACAGAGCACTCCAAAGCCAGAAAGCCCAAGCCAATCAGATTCCCCACCCAGGACTCTCAAAGGTGGCAGAGCCTCATGGCCCAAAGTCCAAGCACAGCAGGAAAGTGGCCAGAGAACCTGATAGGTAGAAACCTGATAGAAAGTGTCAGAAAAGTTAAAGCTGAAGAGCTCACAACACCCACAGGCCCAGAGAAAGGTCAGTGTGAGTTGAGCAGCTGTTCCATCTGGTGCCAGAGGCCTTGGCTGTTGTCTTCTACAGGCAGGCAGTTTAGGCCTCCCTGATCAGCCCCACCTAGAAAAGCCAATTCTTTTGCTCTTAAAGGGGACTTGCTTGTTTCTAGCAGAGTCTTAGTCTTAGTGGGCAAAACTGCCTCTTAAGTATGAATGGGAAGAAGGGCGCAGAGAGCGCGTCCAGGGGTTCAACTGGCTCCACAGGAAGGTGCTCATGGCTGGAGCGTGAGTCTCCATGTTACGAGAACTGCACGCGTTTCTCTCCGAGGCAGGCAGGGGCCTTGGCTGCCAGGGACCCTGACAAGCCGCGACTTGAGCTGTGCCTTAGAGCCTGGGTTGGCCTGAGAGCGGTATAGAGGAGGGAGGGAGGGCATTCCTGGAAAGGGGGTGGGGTGGGGAGGTGAGGGGAACAGCATGAGCAAAGGCACGAAGGAAGAATGAATCTGCTGCGCGTAGAGAATGGCATAGAGACTTCACTGATTGGAGCCGGGAGTTCTTGCAGGGGGATGAAGGCAGCTATGATTGGATAACTAAAGTGGGGCCAGATTTGGAGGGCTTTGAATGCCCGACTGAGAAGCACTCAACCCAGCTCCTGACTTGCGATTTCCGTTCAAGACTGAATTACCTAAAGGGTGGTTAATTCCAAAGGGCGTTCTTCTTTGGGGGCTCCTGAAAAGTCAGCTTCTCCTCTTACCTGCCTTCCGATTCTCTTCCCTCACCCGGGGAGAAAGCAACCCTCACTTTGTCGAGGGGAGGGGTAGCGCATCATGTTGATCAATTTCACTCCTCCCCCCCCCCCCGCCACTGATTTGAAGATGCAAGGTAAAAAAAAACAAAGAGAAACGCCAAATTCCATTTCCACGCCAAATATTATATTTGGTTTCTCCTCCTCCTCCTCCTCACGCAAGTTCTCTTTCTCTCGCCGGCACCTCCCCCACGTTTTCCTGCTCTCCTGCAGCGAGCGGCTAGGCCGGTCCCCTCCTCGGCCCCCGCGGCGCGCGTTCCGGGCCGAGCTGGCCCGAGCCCGCCCTGCGCCCCCGTGCGCCCCCCTCCCGGTCCCCCGCGCGCGCGCCCGCGCCCGTAACCCGCACACGCTGGTCCACGCCCCCCCGCCCCCCCCCCGCCCCGGCCGAGCGGTAGGTGTTTTGCCGTCTGCGCCGGGCCGCAGTGCGGCTGCGCGCACCAGGCTGCCTCCCGGGCTGGCAGGGCAGCGGCGGCCGCGGTGGCGGCGGGGCCGGGAGCGAGCGGCGGCGGCGGCGGCGGCGGCGGCGTGGGGAGTGGCGTGGAGCCGAGCCTGGGGCTGCAGCAGCGCGGGCCCCCGGAGTAGAAAGCCCCGGGGCAAGAAAGGAAGGCCAGGCCGCGGAGTCCCTGAGCAGCCATTCTTGGATTTGGGGGAGCCTCGCCCCCCCCACACCTCGGCTTCAGACGTCCCCTCCTCATCCCCCCTAGCCCCGGCCGCTGACGGGAGGAGGCGGCGGCGGCGGCGGGGGGCTGAGGGGCGCCGCCATGCCTCTCCCGCGGTGAAGCGTCCCTGCCGTGAGGAGCCGCTCGGTCTCCCCGGTGATGTCCCCCAGGCGGCAGGCGAAAGCGACTCACTCGAGCCCTGGGGTAAAGGCCTAGCTTATTCAGCTTCCTTCCTCCTCCTCCTCCTCCTCCTCCTCCTCTCCCCCTCCGTCCTCCCCCCCACCCCCCCGTCTCTTCCCTCACCCTTCCCCGCGCCCCCATCTTCCCTCCCTCCCTCCCTCCCACCCCTCCAGCAGCGATGGCAGAGGAACAACAACAGCCGCCACCACAGCAGCCTGATGCCCATCAGCAGCTCCCCCCCAGCGCCCCCAACTCGGGGGTGGCTCTGCCAGCCCTGGTGCCTGGGCTGCCAGGGACAGAGGCCAGCGCGCTGCAACACAAGATCAAGAACTCCATCTGGTAAGAGGATCCTCCATCGCTGGGGTAGAAAAGCCCAGGCACATTGCTGCTGCAAAGGGGGTGGGGGGCGGCGGGCGGAGGAGGCGGCGGCGGATGCATTCATTGAATGTGGGTATCCAGAGTCGGGTGCATATTTATAGGACCTCTGGAGGTGTGGGGACTTTGCAGCAGCCTCTGGTCTCCGTAGCCCAAAAAATGCCTTTACCCCCTCCTCAATTGTGAGTGTAGATAAAAACAAGTTTTTTTTTTTTTTTTTTTTTTATGTGTGTGTTTTTTTTTTTTTTTTTTTCCACTTCTGTGTGAGGGGAATAGGGGTCGAAATTTTAAGTCATATTGTATGGTGGTGGCATGGATTTGGGACTGAGGAATGTGTAATGTGTTTACTCCTTTTTGCAATCACACAAGGGAGGAAGAAGTGTATTGTGAATTTTCACCAAACAGACATTGTGCGTAAGAATATTAACATGCAGCACAAAACCTAATGTGTCTCTCTTCCTTTCCGTTGGTTTAGCAGCTATTTCTGGATGTTTTCGCCTTCTTTATTCTGAGATTAAATTTCCTTTCCAGGGAGTGTTATTTGCATGATGGTGAAGAAAGGGCTTCTTTAGGATAAGGTATTTTAACGTGGTAGTTTACGTTACAAAGTGAATTTTTTTTTTTAATTTAAGAACACGTTTTAATTTAAAATGTCTTGCTATTTCGTGGCTTTTTAGAAACCATAGATGAGATATCCTTTGCTATTTCCGTACTTGTATGAGAATTTACAATATTTCAGCATTAGGTTAAACTCTGAAAGGCTGGTGGTAGTCTTTTAATAATTAAATACCCTGAGTTAAGTCTATCTAACGTTAGAGCCATTGTAAATATTCTTTGAACATGAACTTAGATTATTTCTGTAGGATTCTTCATTGATTGACATTTTAAAAAATGTAGTGCTATTTTAAAAATGGAAAGCAATATTTGGAATTTGGTCTAAGAGATTGCTTTTAATAGAAGTTTTAAAATAGAATTGAATGTGGTATAAAACAAGCTCTGATTTTAAAAATGAAATCTTGCATGTCCATCATTGAATATGACTACTAAAATATCAAAACTCCTTACTTTTGTTGCAATTAAGAAGAAGTGCATCATAAAAACAAGTGGCATTGCTGTACAATATTTAGACACTTAAAGATATAGTCAGTTTTTGAACACAAAATTAAGGTTTGTTATATAGTGATTTTTGTTATTTCTTGGCTTACATCCGTGTTGTCATGATGCTAATATGAAGTAGGTCAGTGCAGGCTTAAATAGTTTCTTACTACACAGTAATTGGCAGTTGAGGATCTTGCTTTCAGTTTTAATTTTGAAATGAAGTTTAAATATTTTAAAGGAAAGGTTTTTGGCTTTGATAATCCGTGGTCCTGTTTTGGCAACTTGAATAGGTCAGATAAGTTTGTCTTCTATGTGTGTGTGAAAGAAAGGGAGAGAAGCCTTTATTCTTTGATGGGTACCCTCATCTCCTTTTAAAATCTGTTATTTAAAGGGAGAGATGGTTCATCTTCTGCTTACCATCAAGGTTTCCAGAAATCAGTAAGTTTTTTTCCCCCCGCCGCCTATTAACTTGTAACTTAGTGTCTCCGAAATTATCAATGAATTGCATTAAACACCTTGGTTTTTACATTCAAGGTAAGGGATATCCAGATTAAAGGACTAAATCTTTTAAGAAAGGCACATTTTAAAAGTTGAATTAATAATGTATATTTTAATTTTTTATGAGAACAATAGGGGAAAGGAAACTCCACTTTATATTTCTAATATACGAGCAAAGTGTATAGCCAACTGACTGAATAATGATAGTGGTAATTTTTGGTAAATTGTGATTTAGTTATTCTTTAACTGTTAATTTATATTTACACATTCATTACAGCTTAACTGCACTGACTCTACTGTGAGAAAAAACTTATCCTGAAGTAGAGTGCACTTCATTTTTTGCTACTTGCTCAGAAAAAATAGCAGGCAACAAACACCGTAATCCCCAAATACACAATTTTGTATCTTTATTTAAAAATTGTCATGGCACACTTACTAGCGTTTAATTTTCAAGTGTAGAAATCCTATTTGCAAAAAACGATTTCTTTATATTATGTTTAGAACTTTGGAGTAGACAACATTGGTGGGTATAATTAATATATAGTCTCGTATCCCCTGCTTTACAGGACTGGATTTATATTATTCATCAAGTGACGATATAAAATAAAGATGCTAGAAAGTGAAAGCTCCTTCACCACCACCTCCTATGAACTACTATATGTATGCTAAATTAAAATCATTTTTAATGGGTAAGGTTGCTAAGTTAAGCAATTTCAGCTCCCTTGCTCTCCTCATTTCACGTTTTGTGAAGGAACAGTATCTTTTTATCAGTTATTTTATAACTTGATAATGCTCTGAGAGATCAGTTTTGTACTACTTTCTGCATCAACCGTTGGTATCATTTCTAGTGAAAATTTTAAGTTACATTAAGCCAAAATGTGGCATTTAAAAATTATCAAGTGGGTTTTGCATTTAGGTTGATCATAGTTTCTAAATTATTGAACTTGCAGATCACAAACAAGTCTGTACTTGTTTTCCTTTTCAACAGATATAGTATGTAAGGTGGGTCTTTAGCTGGACAATGAGTTATTTATTATTTCAGTTCATAATTAATACATCCTGTTTGTTAAACTAAAATGCTATTTGATAAAAGTATGTCCATTGTAATTTCAAGCATTAAGTGGGACTTTGGAAAAAAAATTTTTCTGTTCAAAGTTGAAATCATGGTACCTAATGAAACTATATTTCATAAGAATTGGAAATAAAATTTTTTAAGGTAGTCCTAGAAAATAAGAATCTGCAAACCTGATAGTGTGGTAATATTTGTGTAATATATTTATGAATATCATCAGCTTAAGTCCAAGTTAACAAGCCTGCACTATTCTTGACCTTCCCCATTCCCACTCCATAGACAAAGGTCCACCTCACTTAGTACTTTGAAAGGAGATTTATTTACAGAGATGCGTTTTAATACTGAATATGCTGTGAAAATATTGTTTGTATTTTTAAACAATAGAATTCTAATATATTCTTTAATTTAAAAGAAAAGGAAAACTAGCAATATGTCTTTTTTCTAAATGAAAATCTGTCCTGGCAACCTAAAACAGCCACAGCTAACCTCACTGCAAACTTCTCAAACTTACATTGCACCTAAAAAAAAAAGAAATACCAAAGTATGTTTTTCTTTCCTCTTCTCTCCTAGTATCTTCCTTGTTTAAAAGAGAAAAAAAAAATTGTATTTAGTTTAGCTGTATGTATATATATTCTAAGTGCTTTCTTTTCTATTTTACAACAGTTTTACTTGAAACCTTGATAGAATAAAATTCTGAGGAAAAAATGGGATAGAAAAAAAATACGTTGGATATCTCTTCTGTCTCTTTGTGATTAGTTATAAGAATAATCATATTTTCATGGGTGGGAGTGATTTATATATTTGCAGTTAGGCTATAACATAAACAACAAAGCCTTTACCTAGAAAATCAGAAGAAATCTTGATGGTTTATTGTAGAAAATGTTCTAAATACTGTATTTACTCAACAAATGAATTCAGGGATTTTTAAAAGGTTTAATTGTCATCAGTTGTTATTTTTATTTATGTAAGCTTTTATTTGTAAGTAAGACTGTACAAACCATTTCTTTAATGGTCCTGTAAGATGTATCATTGTTTTACCCACTTTTTGGAAACTGATAAATTGAATGACAGGGAAGCTAGGATTCCTGTCATTCATTATCAGACCCTGGAAGTGCTCTGGCCAGAGTTCCTTGTCTTACTCAGTTCTGTAAGTCCTGCGGACTTCTGAATCTCATGCATTTTAGACTTAAAAATTATTAATAAAGTGGAATTATATATGTGGGCTATTTGGATATTTTCTAAATTCCAATTTAAACCCAAATTCAGCAATTTTGTTTTACTTTCTTATTTATTAGTTACAGTGAGCAAAGTCCAGTGATGATCCAAAGGTTTACCTGGTGATGGCATATTAAACCTGATTTCTGTCCCATATACTAGAACTCAGCAGTTCCATTTTGTCCTTGGTTCTGGGTCAGGGCATTTATTAGTTCTGTCTGAGAAATAGTTATTGTTCCTTCCACGGCAGTGGGAAATATTTACTATAAAGTTTATAACATTAGTGTTTACTTTAACTGTAAGTCCCTGATCTTCATTTTGCTTTAAAATTAGAGACTAAGTACATTAGCTGGCTTTTATATATTTTTTATTAGTTGGTTGAACATTCTGCTTGCCCTGAGTTCAGCCTGTCTTCCATACCAAGCACACCAAGGGTGCTTTTGTTTGTTTCTATTGAGGCCAGCTGTGATGGTTGCATCCCAACACTGAGTGTTTGTGATTCCAGAAAGAAGGCAGTTCCTTGCTCTCCTCTATGATTTGAAACTAATTAAATTGTCTTCCCTATTGACCAAAGAAGGCAAGTTAAGCAATTTCAATCCCCTGGATTTTCTGGCCTAATGTTTAGCTCTTAGGTAATGGATGCATGTGTGTATAAGTAATTTACCAATTTGTTCTCCCCACTGGGGAGGGGTATTTATTTATTTATTTATTTAGATTTTATTTATTTATTCATAGACACACACACACAGAGGCAGAGACACAGGCAGAGGGGAGAAGCAGGCTCCATGCAGGGAGCCCGATGTGGGACTCGATCCCGGGTCTCCAGGATCATGCCCCGGGTTGCAGGTGGCGCTAAACCGCTGCGCCACTGGGGCTGCCCAAGGGGGGCGGGGTCTTTAATGTTGTGTGCAAAACTGATTTGGTTTCTATCTCACTATTAATTTTTGGTATTATTGGAGGAAATGAGCTTCACAGTGGTGGAAAGACAGAAGTGTTTTATCCGTTATTAAAGAATGCTTTAAGTAAAAACTTATGTCAGAACTTGTGTCAGATCACTTTTTATATTAGAAAAAGTGTTGCACACAAAAATGTACAAATGAAAGTAATTAAAATGAGCATTATCATTTCTTCAAATTTGAACACTAATCAAGAACAGTGTGTGAAATACTCACCTGAATACTTGCTGTATATACAAAGTACTGTGCTAGAGAGTAACATTTGAGGAATGCCCATTCACTTGTAATGTTAACCTTGTAATATTAACTTAAGGAAAAGGTGCAATAAACTTCTTTATTCAGTTAGGGAAACAAGGAAAGAGGTGACAAGTGCCAAAGTGTGAGAAAAGTAGACCTTCGTTTCCTTGTCTGTAAAATGAATGATTTATACTAGATGACCTTGCAGGTTCCTTTAGCTTAACTTTCTATGCCTCTGTTACTAAATTAATATTGACAGCAATGATAAAACATACCATAAGCACAGTGAAAGACTAACAGAATTAACTAATCACAGGCAATCAACAGAACCATTTTCAATGGACGAATTGTTAGGATTTGTCTGTGTTTCCTTGGGTGTTAGCCCAGGAAGACTGTCTGAAGGTGTTACTCGCTTCTTGTTACCTTGTGCAAGAGTTCTGTATATGAGATTCAGTCTGCAAATATTTATTGAGCATGCATTACATTTAAAGTATTCTAAGAGCCGTTGTTGATTATGCAAAAATATGTAAGTCTCTGCCGCAGTCCATGTTGGGGAGTTTACTAGTTGAGAGATTGCACTAGGGGGACTATTTGTGTGCTCGTTTTGTTTTGTTTTGCTTCTAAAGAGGTTCTCACTCCTTATAAGCACCTCACATAGGAACTTTTTCCTATTGTAATAATGTAATATTTTAAGGCAGTAGCGGATGTTATATTGTCAGTTTGGTTATATAAATAAGAAAGGTGTATTTTATTTTCAGAGTAATTCAGTGTAGTGTTGAGCTTCCCAACTTTCCTCTTCATTTAGGGTAGACTTTTTAATGTATAACTGTGACAGTTCTTTAAACCTATAAAGAACAAGACAGTAAGATAGTTATTCCGCATCTCTGACCAAACTAGACCAGTCTTATCCTCTTTTTCCACTAATCTCTGTATTTAGTGGTTCTCTCTTCTGCTTTGTTGAAGGTTTTAAGAGTACACGTTAAGAGGAGCAGCATAGACCAAAAGGAGGAAGGATCGAAGGATCTTCTGTCCTGGGCAGGATAATAAATAAGGAACAATAAGCTCTGAGGCCTTAATGCACTTAATTGTTGACTATGAGATTAAGATAGTTAACACTTACCCTTAACCAATATGAATAGAAACTTTAAAATATGATTTAATTTTTCTTTCTTGAGACATTTAGTTTTTTTCTGTTTATGGACTGTAGTATTTCCTATCTATAAGAGGAAATAGAAGACCACTAGGTTTGGTTAATTATGCATAGTTTAGTTATCAGACATCTATTACAATAGCTCATATGTATATATATATATGTATATAAAATGAAAAATTGTGTGGGAGTTGAGGTTTTATATTCCTCATATCTAAGAACAAACCAAAAACATAAGATATTCCTTGCTATTTGAGTCTCTGGTTTCTGAATTCAGAGAGTGAGAGGTCAGTGACAGATTCCAGTCTGTTATGTCTTGGAATTTTGAAAGGCATGAGTCCATAAGATGTGAAATACCATCTCCTCCAAATAGCCTTATCTTAAAAAAAAAAAATTACCTGAACTCATTCATAGTCTGAGTTTAGATAACAAAAGATACCTTTACACTCATTCCAACAGGATTAACAAACTGATTTGAATTTACATGCTAAATCTGATTGATTAGTGATACCTGCCAAGGTCATGGGGATAGAAGTGAACTAACTATTGGTTATCTCGGAGGATGTGAGTCCCTAGGGCTATGGTGTTACAATTTATGAGGCCTCATTTTAAGATACAAACCAAACATCAAGTGCACTTGGGTTTGTGTTTTTCTTTCTGTGCTTATAGTTTTTTATTTCTTGGTGACTTTCCTACTTTGATCACCACCTTGTACTATCAAGTAGGTACAAGATGAGAACAGGAGATTACTGCATTAAGTGGCTACTGCAGTTTGCACTAACCCATTTTCTTTCCTTTTATGATCTTGCTTCTCTGTTTATGCCTGTGCTAGTTTCTTTACCTGCTACTTTAAAAACCTTTCTTTAAAAACAAACTTTTTTTTTTTCCTGCTGATACAAAGGTTTAACTTTAGAATTCAACTCCTGTGCTACTGTTTCCATGAAATTTTTCTCAACTCAAGGAAAAGTGATCTGAGTTGTGTAAATTAACTTTTTTCAGTGATTTAGGCTAGCCTTACCTGTGATGGGCCCATTTTTGTTAATTTTTACTGCATTTACATGAAACATTCTCATTTTTTAATATGTAGTTTATAGGAATTCAGAGACTTAGTATACCTGAAACAAAGCAGCCAGTGCATAAGTAATTTACAATATGACAGTAAAATATTTTATTTATATGGAGTAGCCAAGTACTTGCCATTGTTTTTGCAGTATGTATGAAATTTTAAAAATTTATTTGGATAAGAGTGTCACTTTAATGACATCTTGCTTGTAGTAAAGTTGGAGCTTTTGAGATCCTTGGAAAATGTATTTGAACAACATGCTTCAGTTATTTTAAGTGAATCACTTTGCTAATTTGATTGCAGTTATTAGATCTGTTACTTGCATGTATATATAAGCAATCTATGATCTAAACTATAACTGCCAGATTATTATATGCATGATCCCTTTTTCTGAAGCAGGAGATAGTAAAAAGCAGTATTTGGCCAAATTTTGTACATATAAGTTTCAAAGAAGTGAGAAGGTCAAGAACTAATCCTGAATTTACAGAATCAAGTGGTCAAGGAAAACTGAATTCCGTATACCTTTATTTTAATGTCTACTATATACAGGCATAGGAGAACTAAAAAGTAATGAACACCACTCTCCATTTAAAACATTCCCTCCTTGTGTAGTAGTTGCATGCATCATCAGTAGAATTTAACAAAAGTAAGATTTTGTTAAATGCAGTGATATGGTATAATCAGTGGTATTAAAAAATAGAGAGTTAGATGAGAGAGGGATTCAGTAGGATATAATATTCTTATTGGCAAAATTCAGTATTGTGACCTTAACAAAAATCAAGGGATAGGCTGTTGATCCAAATACACCTAATGATATGCTTACTGGCAAATCTCTATTCCCACTAGCAGGAATTAGATTCATAATTGTTGATGACAATAAGCCTTGCCAGTAATGAGAATAATTAGGGGAAGATAGGTTAGATCAAAATTTGCTTGGTTGGGGAGTGGGGTTTCCACCAATCACAATTCTCTCAATGAAATACAAAGATAGAAGATATAAAATAATAATAGAGAACCAGAGGACCAGGAACTGCTGTTAGTTTTAGAAGGTGGCTGTGTACCATGAGTTGATTGTCTTTGAATAATGGCCACTTCATGAAGAGGATTAGAATATTACTATATGAGGGGGTTCCTCATATACCTCACTTGACCCATACTTTGGCTATGTCTTAGCATCTATATCTGTGTACTTTCCCATTATTGGATGAAGTTTATTTTCCCCTTTGGATCCATCCCTTTCCATATATTTAGGGAATTTGTTCTAATACATACCTTTTCTGTCAGCATCATCAAACTGTTCTTTTCTACAGGCTGCTTTTCCTGTGACTTTATACATGCTTATGACTTCCTTAAAGCAGCAGCAAACAACTTGGAGAAAAGTTTTTGCAGTAAAACAGAGTTGATCTTTCAGTGACCTAAAGAGCTCATTCGTAGTCTAAGAAAAAAAGTCATTAGGTAAGTGAATGAAGAATGTAAATACTCATTTTATAAGAATAATAATACAGTTAACAATGCAAAAATCTTTATTCGATAATAAAAAATAAAGCAGAAAAGTGCTATTTTTTTTGACCACTAAGAAGAGATTTAAGAAACATGGTAACTATTGCTAGTTGATCTCACCCCTCGTTTTACTATTTTCCTTACCCCTTTCCCTCCCCTCTAGTCTCTCATTTATTATCTTATTGTGTGATATGTAAGCCCACTTGTATATATGGTGGAATAAGTGAACATACATTCTAAAAGTGTTAATTGGTTTTGCACTTCGGTGGTAGAAACAATGTATGCTCCTCCCCCCCTCCCTTATTATATTCTCAAAATTTTCTTGAATGAGCAAGCATTATCTTTAGTTTAGAAAAATCCAAACAAGTGAAATAATGCTTTGTCTACTCTGCTGCACTTCCTTTTAGCTGCCATCTGTCCATCAGCTCACCACCCCGACTCTGCTAAATCTCTCTTCTCTTGTCCTTTTTGACTCTTGCAGTCTGGCTTCCTGTTCTTCTTGCCAACTTAGTGGCCTTTTTTCAATTTTTATCTTTCATTATGTCTTCAACTCTTCTTGTTACCGTGATTCCTCTGCAGTTGGCAATTCTCATTCATTCCTTTTTGAGAGCTGCCTTTGTGTCAGCTACTCTGCCAGGCATTGAGGATTCCATGGGCAAAGATGCAAGATTCTTATTTTTGTGGATCTTATTTCTGATTAACATTTTATTTTTCCTGCTGCTTTCTTGTAGATGCACTTTAATTTTGAATATCCAGACACTTTTCAACCATCCTTTTTTTTTTTTTTTTCTCTGTTCACTTCTTTGCTAAAGTCAGAAATAGATGGGCTGACCAGACAAATCTAATGACATCTGCTTATTCGTTTGCTAGAGTACAGGTAGCTACCAACTGTCATTGTAAACTTGGCATTTTCACAGTAATCCTTCTTCTATGCCATAGTGTCTTGCCACAGTAATCCTCTTCTAAGCCAACCTCAGTTGGCTTTCATTTCTAGCTATTCTACTTCTGTGGGTAGTAGATGGCACCTGTTGGTAGTAGATGGCACCTGTTCCTTCATTCCATCAGGCTAGCAGTATTGGCTTCTTATTTGATTTTTTTCTTATCCCTATGCCTAATATTTTAACAAGTTGCCAAGTTTGCAGTGTCACTTAAGTTCCTTCCTCTTCCCTACATTTCCACTGCCAGGACCATAGTTCAGTGCTTTACCATCTCGTTCCTGGATTATTACAGTGGCACCATAGTTGCTCTCTGCTCCTGGCCTTTCCCCTCACTGAACTGTGTTGTATATTGCTGCCAAAATAAGTCTTCAAATATGTCCTTTTCCATGTAGTCTTCTTTAAATAACCTATAATAGTTTCACCTTGCCCACCGTATCGGATCTAAAGATTTCTGTGAGGTTTCAAAGGCCTGTATTATCTAGCCCCATACAATCAGTCAAACCCAATTTCTTTCTGTCCACCA
Source organism: Canis lupus baileyi (assembly GCF_048164855.1). Lineage (NCBI taxonomy): Eukaryota > Metazoa > Chordata > Mammalia > Carnivora > Canidae > Canis > Canis lupus. The sequence goes on along the minus strand of NC_132869.1, from coordinate 24,830,307 downwards.
GTGTTGAACTCCTGTCAGGTAAGCACTTCAGTGTCTACCTTCTATTTTGTGGTGCTCCTTTTATTCTTACTTTATATCTTTTCTGGAATCTCTACTACTCTGTATCCAAATCCTGCTTAATTAAGTTTTAACCATTTTTGAAGTCATAGCTCATATTATTGTACTATAAAATATTTTTTAGCTACTCTAGTCTACGTTGGCCTTTTCTTGATCTTTAACTGTATAGTCATGTCTTACAATTAAACACTTAATCACTTTCATTTTTGTCCTATGGTGTTCTAATAGACAATAAGTTCTTTGAAGCTAGGGGCAACACCTTTTGCATCTTTCTATTTCTTGTCTAGCAGTAAGTGCTAGTGAATACTATTTTTGTCTACTGCATTCTTAGAGATACTTGATTTTTTCCTGCTTATTAATGTTTCTGTATTTGATATATTTGATGTGGTAATTTTCTCCCCAAATAAGTTATTAAACTTGTGCTGCATTTTACAGAATAGAGGACTTACAGCAATTGATTTTTTTAAATTGCATTCATTGGTGAAGCTGAAGTAATCATTTATTTAGAGTTTTAGGAATACTAATCAAATGTTTTTTACTCTATATCTGGATTAAAAAATAATTTATGCCCCAAGTGAGAGCCATTGTGTCCCTCATTTTATTTTTTTATTTTTATTTTTTTTGTGTGTGTGTCATTTTAAAAATAATGCACAAATGACTCCTACATAGTTTGGTAACCTTTTATGAATGAGTATAGGAGTATTTAGCTAGGAGTATTTAGCTAGGGTTTTGTGAGCTCATCAGTTATCTGTGTTCCAGCCTATTTCCCAAGAGATAGAGTTGGAATTTTGAAGAACCCCTTAACATTGACCTGGAGATAGCTTCTTTTAAATTTGTTTCTGGTGGAGGGTTTGCCCTACTGATTTTAGGGGCCAAGACCCAAGGCTAAGGTAACTTGTTCAGTCATGGCTAAAGTGTGAAGACAGCAAAGGAAACCTGTCAGGGCAGATAACTGAGGGAGGTGGATTGATTGAGGAGGTAACAAGGGAATGAACAAAATAGGAAAGCAATTCTGAAGGTCCAAAGTGTTTCAGGTTCATAAAACAGGTGACAGTCTGTTCGACCTTTCTATTTGTCTGACATAAAGACTTTTTGTTTTTTTTAGTCTGATATTCTTTTTTTTTTTTTTTCAGAGAGGTAAAACTAGTTTTTATTTATTTATTATTTTTTAAAAAGATTTTATTTATTTATTCATGAGAGACATACAGAGAGAGAGGCAGAGGCACAGGCAGAGGGAGAAGCAGGCTCCATGCCAGATGTGGGACTTATCACGCCATGAGCCAAAGGCAGACGCTCAACCACTGAGCCACCCAGGCTTCCCCAAACAACTAGTTTTTAAAAGACCCTTTCAGCTTTAAAAATGTATTTATATGATGCTATTTGGTATGTTAGAGCAGTGAGTAGTTCTCTACTGGCATCATATTAGTATTACCTTAGAACTTGTTGGAAATGTAAATTTTGGGGCTCCACCTTAGATTTACTGTAATAGAAACTCTGGGGGTATAACCAGCAGTCTTTGTTTTACTAGTCCTTAAGGTGATTCTAATACTGAAGTTTGAGAATCCCTTACTTAGAGGATATATTTTCTGCTAAACAATAGTAAGCCACAGTCTTCTATGGCAGTATTTTAGTGTTCTTGACCCTTGAGTACCCCAGCTAGAGTCAATAACTTCTTTATTTTAATTTTTTAGTATTTGAATGTAATTGTTACAGCATTATTTACACTGTGTTGCAAAAGATTTTCACTAAACTGAGTTCTTTACTTTCATCAATTGTATATTAAATGAATTGATGAATAAAAATTAAAGACAGTGCATAATCATCATTGCACTCAGCCCTGATCAACAATTAAAAAAGACAGACAGACATACACAAAATACCAGATATCACAGGTGCAAGACAGCATGGGATATATAACCTAGGGCCAGCAAGCTTCTACTTTGAAGGGCCAGATGGTAAATTCTTTTGGCTTTGTAGGACATAGGGCCTCTGTTGGAACTACTTTACTCTACCATTGTTATCAAGAAAGTAGCCACAGAAAGAATATATATGTATGTATGTATATAAAGAATGAATGGCTGGATTTGTTCCATTACTGCCAGGATGGCCCTTCGGCAGCAGTTTGTGGACCTCTATATCCCAAACTATTTGCAGAATACAATAATGGTTCTCGATCTTCACTCCATTTTATTGACAAACAGTGGAAGATAGTCACCTGCTTGATATTAATTGTCTTATAATTCTCCCTTAGGTAACCCCAGGATTATGTATAAAGTATATTAGAATGCAAACAAGAAAGAGTTATATTCTAGGGATAGTCTTATCTTAGCTCTTATGATGATGATAATAAAGTATACTGACTTACTGCTTCTGATGTGAGAATTGAGGTCTCAGGGCAACCTGCTGCCTGAAAAACTGGAGACAATTAGATACAGAGAATCAAAGCTTACAAATGGCAAAAGCCAGGAGTAGAAGCCCCACAGCTGAAGCCACTATAGGTAGGAACACCTTTAAGTTTAGTGAATGAATTGCTGGAGGCTCTGAGTGGGCTAGCTTGAGAGTTGAAAACCATGGAGGCCGAGTCTTGGGGGTTGGGGGTGTGTGTCTTACCTGAGTCTCACTTCCAGTAACCCTACCAGGTTCTTCTTGTGAGGATCAGAGAAAAATCTTTTACTGCCTGTGGATTGTGGAGGATTTCAGGAGTTTGCAGGGAGGGGCAGGTAGGGAAGAAGAGAAAAGTAATCATTTTGAAATATACCCAGAGCTCTCTGTTCTCTTTGACAAAGCCTATTTCAAGGGAAAGGATTTTACCAGAACCTAACCAACAGGGGCTCTAGGAAAGCCTTCTTGGCTCCCTTCGGGGGAAGGGAATTAAGCTCACTAAAAGACTGAGACCTAATCATAGGACAATAGAGGACATGCCTCTCTCCAATTTTAGCACCATGTCAGTAGGACTCCTGTATAACAGGATTGCATCTAAAACAAGTGTAAGCCTCACACCTTATTTAAAAAGAGTCTTCAGGGATTCCCAAAGTGAACATGGGAGACAAAAAGATAGACATTAGAGAAAATTTTAGCCTTAGACATTGTTGCTACAGCAAACAAACAAGCCTAACTCCCAGTCAATAAACATAAAACTCACACTAAAGGTCTGTCTACCTCAGTTCCTTTTACCCAACATTATCTCTCTTTCTTTCTTCCTCTTTCTTTCTTTCTTTCTTTCTTTCTTTCTTTCTTTCTTTCTTTCTTTCTTTCTTTCTTTCTTTTTTTCTTTCTTTCTTTCTTTCTTTCTCTCTTTCTCTCTTTCTCTCTTTCTCTCTCTCTTCCCTCCTTCCTTCCTTCCTTCCTTCCTTCCTTCCTTCCTTCCTTCCTTCCTTCCTTCCTTCCTTCCTTCCTCTTTGTAATATCTCGCTTTCATCAAAAGATTATAAGGCATGTTTACAGGCAAAAAAATCCCACAATCTGAAGAGGTAAATGAAGCATAAGAACCAGACTCAGATATGACATAGATTTTGGAATCACGCTGTGGATTTAAAATTATGCTTAATATGCTAAGAGCTCTAATGGAAAAAATAGATGTCTTGTAGAAATGGATGGGTAATGTGAATAGAAAGATGGAAGCTCTAAGAAATAGTCCAAAGGAAATGCTAGAAGTAAAAAACACTGTAACAAATGACGAATGCCTTTGTTGGGCCCATTAGTAGACTGGTCATGACTGAGGAAAGAATCAGTGAACATGAAGATATATCAATAGAAATTTCCACAACTAAAATGCAAAGAGAAAAAAAGTGAGAGATGGAACCAGAGTAACCAAGAACTGTGGGACAGTTATAAAAGTGCAACATATGCATAATTGGGATGTAACAAGGGGAAGAGAGAAAGGAACCAGGAGTATTTGAAGTATAATAGCTAAGAATTTTCCAAAATTAAAGACTCCAAAATCGAGAAAGCTCATAGATACCAAGTAGGACAAATAAGAACAACAAAAAGATCTACTCCTACACACATTACATTCGATCTGCAGAAAATCAAAGACAAGGATAAAATCTTGAAAGAAGCCCCAGGGAAATAACCACCTTACCTATAAAGGAACAAGAAAACAATTATCTCAGACTTTTTTTTTTTTAAGATTTTATTTATTTATTATTTATGATAGACACATAAAGAGAGAGGCAGAGACACAGACAGGGGCAGAAGCAGGTTCCCAGCAAGGAGTCCGATGTGGGACTCTATCCCAGACCCCAGGATCATGCCCAGCAGATGCTCAACTGCTGAGCCACCCAGGCATCCCCAGTTATCTCAGACTTCTATTCAGAAACCAAGCAAGAAAGGAGAGACTAAAGTATTTAGAGTTGAAAGAAGAAATCACCAGCCTAGAATTCTGTATCTAGTGAAATCATCCTTCAGAAGTGAAGGAGAAGTAAAAATTTTCTCAGACAAAAATTGAAAGAGTTTTTAACTAGTAGACTGGCTTTACAAAGATGTTAAAAGTTCTTCAAAGAGAGAGAAAATGGTCTAGGTCAGAAACTTAAATCTACGTGAAGGAGAAAAAAATAAATGAAGATGAAATCTTTTATTTTTCTTCTATTTAATTGATCTAACAGATAATAGTTCAAAAGTGATGTATTTGGTGATTATAGCTTATGAATAAGTGAAATGAATGACAGCAATGTTAAGAAACAGGAGGGAGGAATTGGGAATCCTCTTAAATACTTGTAATAACTGAAGTAGTATAGTTGTCTTAAAAATGGACTTGGATTAGTCATAAAGGTATATTGCAAACCCTGCAGTAACCACTAAAAAGATTTTAAAAGGAAGTGTAATTGATATGCTAAAAGAATAGAGAAAATCGAGTCATATAAGATGTTCAGATAAAACCAGAGAAAGCAGATATAGAGAAGACAAAAAAAAAAAAAGAACAAAGAAAAAGAGCAATGAAGAGTAAATATTTAAAATATGGTACATACAAATTCAGCTATGTCAATAATCACTTCAAGTGTGCATGTCCAAAATACACCAATTAAAAGAGACTTTAATAGTAGATTAAAAAACCAAAACAACTGCCTTTTGCTCTACCCAAAGAAGGCTCCAGTATTAATCTGAGTTCCCCTCATAACTTAGAGGGAAACTTTCAAGATAGCCTACAAATGAAGGAGGAGGACGTTCTTAAATTCGTTGCAGTAGGAACCCACTTATGTGGCACCAACCTTGACTTCCAAATGAAACAGTACATCTACAAAAGGAAAAATTATGGCATCTACAATATAAATCTGAAGAGAACCTGGGAGAAGCTTCTGCAGACAGCTCATGCCATTGTTGCCACTGAAAACCCAGCTTTGTCTGTGTCATATCATTGGGAATACTGGCCAGTTAGCTGTGCTGAAGTTTGCTGCTGCCACTGGAGCCATTCCTATTGCTGGCCACTTCACTCTGGAACCTTCACCAACAAGCTCCAGGCAGCCTTCTGCAAGCTGAGACTTCTGGTGGTTACTCTCACAGAGGCATCTTATGTTAACCTGCCTGCCATTGCTCTGACACAGATTCCTCTGTGCTCCGTGGGCATCGCCATCTCTTGCAACAACAAGGGAGCTCACTCAGTGGGTCTGATGTGGTGGATGTTGGCCTCAGAAGTTTTGCACGTGTGTGGCACCATTTCCTGTGAACACCCATGGGAAGTTGTCCCTGATCTCTACTTCTACAGAGATCCTGAAGAGATTGAAAAGGAAGAGCAGGCCACTGCTGAAAAGGCTATAACCAAGGAGGAATTTCAGGGTAAATGGACTGCTCCAGGTCCTGAATTCACTGCAACTCAACCTGAAGTCACAGACTGGTCTATAGGCATGCAGATGCCCTGTTCTGCAGTTCTCTACCAAAGACTAGAACACTCAGCTACCGCTGAAAACAGGTCTGCAGTTTCTGCTGCTCAAGCCGTTACATGTGTAGGAACAACCACTGAGTGGTTTTAAGCTCTTCCAGAAGGAGAAACAAAATGGAAATAAGGTTGATGGAAAATAAATGGTTTCTAAAAGTTGGAAAAAAAAACCCAAGACAACTCGTCTACAAGTCCCTTTACACTTTGGTACTTTTATTATTTAGTAATGAGTTATTTGTAACATGCTTCATCAATATGTTGTAACACTAAATTTGAGAACTTAGAAGTTGCCAGTAAATGATGAGATACTTAAATTATAAAGAACTCAAGGGAAAATGGCCATGTTTTTGTGGGGTTTTTAAGGTTTTTATTTTAATTCTGGCTAGTTAATATACATAGGAATAATTAGCTTTAGGTATAAAATACAGTGATTGAACAATGTCATACATCACCCAGTACTCATACCACAAGTGCACTCTTTAATCCCCATTACCTATTTTACCTGTCCCTCTACCTACCTCCCCTCTGGTAACCATCATTTTTTTCTCAAATAATTAAGAGTCTGTTTCTTGGTTTGTGTTTGTCGGTCTCCTCCTTTGCTTGCTTTGTTTCTTAAATTCTACATACAGGTGAAATCATATGGTATCTGTCTTTCTGTGACTTAACTTCACTTAGCATAAGACTCTCTAGCTCTATCCATGTCATTGCAAATGACCAGATTTCATTCTTTTTTATGGCTGAATAATATTCCATTTTATATACATCACATCTTCTTTGCCGGTTCATCAATCAGTGGACACTTGGGCTGCTTCCATATGTTGGCTATTGTAGATAATGCTGTTGTAAACAATAGGGGTACATGTATGCCTTTGAATGAGTGTGTTTTTGTATTCTTTGGATAGATACCCATTAGTGTGATTGCTGGATTGTAGGTAGGTTTATTTTTAATGTTTTGAGGAACCTCCAGAATGGCTGCACCAGTTTGCATTCACACCAACAGAGCACACGGGTTCCTTTTTCTCCACATCCTCAAAAATGGCCATGTTTTATGTCCAGTTTTCTGTGTAAACTATTTAATTTCCTCTGTTAGAATAAATTTTACAAGTCATTTTACAACTGACCATTTCTTGTGTACATTCTGATTTTTTAAGCACTTTTTTTTGGATATTTTTTTTATTGGAGTTCGATTTGCCAACATATAGCATATCATCCTGTGCTCATCCCATCAAGTGCCCCCCTCAGTGCCCATCATCCAGTCACCCCATCCCTCCACCCACCTCCCCTTCCACTACCCCTTGTTCGTTTCCCAGAGTTAGGAGTCTCATGTTCTGTCACTCTCTCTGATATTTCCCACTCATTTTCTCTCCTTTCCCCTATAATCCCTTTCACTACTTTTTAGATTCCCCAAATGAATGAGACCATATAATGTTTGTCCTTTTTTAAGCACTTTTAATGAGATAATTTACATACCATTAAGTTTACCTGCTTTAATTTTTTTTTTTAATTTTTTAAATTTATTTATGATAGTCACAGAGAGAGAGAGAGAGAGAGGCAGAGACATAGGCAGAGGGAGAAGCAGGCTCCATGCACCGGGAGCCCGATGTGGGATTCGATCCCGGGTCTCCAGGATCGTGCCCTGGGCCAAAGGCAGGCGCCAAACCGCTGCACCACCCAGGGATCCCAAGTTTACCTGCTTTAAGGATATAATTCAGTGGTTTTTAGTATATTTTTGAAGTTGTGCAATCATTACTGTGATTTCATTTTTTTTTAAAGCAGTTGAAAAGGCACCTGGATGGATGGATGGCTCAGTGTTGAGTGTGTCTGCCTTCTGCTCAGGTCATGATCCTGGGGTTTTGGGATCAAGTCCCATATCGGGCTCCCTGCAGGGAGCCTGCTTCTCCCTCTGCCTGTGTCTCTGCCTCTTTCTCTGTTTCTCATGAATAAATAAATAAAAATCTTAAAAACAAAAAAAGCAATTGAAAAGTGAATTATACTGACTGGAGTGATTAGAAGTGGAAAGGTTATTTAATCATAATCCTGAAAGTTCGAAGGCAGTAGGAGCCATTAAAATAATGTTTTTGTTTTAATGTTAATGAGACAATAGAATGGGGATTTGTAGAAACTCAAAAGATGAAGTTGTAATTGCTCAATACTTTTTCTCTGTGGCCTTTTCTTGCCTTTATCCTCTGTGGGCCAGTCTTTAGATATGTCGAAAAGCTTTCTTCTATTTAGATGCTTACTGCTTTAAAAAAAAAAATTTGTCTCGGTACTGCGTTAAGCTTCACATAACTGGTCAAATATTTGAGTCTTCCTATGGTACTTAACTATTCTCTGACATTTCAACTGTATGTATTTGTAATTATAGAGCATGACATGTTAGCTGTTACTATTTTCTGTAACATATTTTCAACCAGTGAGATATTTATACTTGCCTAAATTAATTTTTGTAAGATACTTAGAAAATTTCTCTGCCAAGCATAAAACCTAGAATGACTTTTATTTAAAAAAAAAAACTTTAACAATTTTAAAGTAAAAACGAATCACAAAGAGTCCACTACTGTAGTGGTGTAAGTCATTACAGTGAAATTAGTTGCCTACGTTTGCTACACAGGTCACATAACTTTTTTTCTTCTTTTTTTTTTTTTTTAGATTTTATTTATTTATTCATGAGAAACAGAGAGAGAGGGAGGTGGAGACGCAGGCAGAGGGAGAAGCAGGCTCCATGCAGGGAGTTTGATGTGGGACTTGATCCTGGGACTCCAGGATCACGCCCTGGGCCGAAGGCAGGCACTAAACCGCTGAGCCACCCAGGTATCCCCTAGGTCACATAACTTTTAAAAATTGTTTCCTTTATTAGTAGAATGGAAATAGTAATAGTGCTTACCTTGTAAGGTTTGTGGTGAAGATTAAATGAGATAACATATAAAACACTTGGTGTAGAATCTGGCACATGGTAAAAACTTGATAAATGTTGGCTGTTACTTTTAACCACAATAAATTCAAAGAAATTTTTCACTTGACCACACAGTCTGTTACTATGATTACTTCTTATTACTGTATTACTGTACTGTGACAGAGGAGACCATGATGATATTTGAGACAAGAGTTATCCAGGCAGAGAGGGAACAGCAAATGCAAAGGTGAGAAGGCTGAAGCAAGGAGGCCGAGTAGCCAGAGTGTGGAGAGTGTGCTGGAGTGTGGCAGTGAGGTCAGAAGTAAAGGAGGGGCAGATTTATGTAGGTCCTTGCAGGTCTAGTAAGCACTAAAACTTAGACTCTTATTCTGGGTGTAAGGGGGTAGCCATTGGAAGGTTCTGAGCAGAGGAGCGATACAACCTTACTGATGTTTTAATAAAACTCACTGGGTTGCTTTGTGGAGAAGAGAGTATAGAAGGGCAGGGACTGTAAACAAGGAGACTAGGTTATGTCAGGTCACTGACATTTTACACCAGGGTGTGTGAGTGTTCTTTTAAAAGATTAAGTATTTTAAATATTGGTAAGTGGTGGTCTCAGAGTGTTGCAGTTAGCTATGAGTGATTTCATTTTCTTTACACTTTTCTCTATTTTCCAAAAGATTTTAAAGAGTACTTTTTTTTTTTAAGATTTTATTTATTTATTCATGAGAGACACAGAGAGAGAGAGAGAGGCAGGCAGAGGCAGGCAGAGACACAGGCAGAGGGAGAAGCAGGCCCAATGTGGGACTTGATCCCCGGACTCCAGGACCATGGGATCTGGGCCGAAGGCAGGCGCTAAACCACTGAGCCACCCAGGGACCCCTAAAAGAGTATACTTTTGTAATCATAAACGTAACTGTTACCACTAAGCAGAGCTGTGATAATAACAAAAAATTATGTAATATATTAGGCTCTCTGATTAGAAGGACATACTTGCATATTAAGTATACTATCATAAGTGCTGTTACTAAAATCTGAAAGATTTGCCATCAAAGAGACTAAATATGTCTATCAGAATGTAATAAAGTACCAGGCATTTGGAATAGATGATCTAAGAGTCTTCCCTGAACCTTTACCTTAGGTAAACTTAATCACTCTCCTCCTAGGTTCTAATTCTTGTTACTATACAATTCTAATAAAATAACTGTATAATTTTATAGCCTCCTCTGTTGGAATATCAGCACCACAAAGACTGGAATTGTATGTCTCTCACTTAGAGATATATCCCTAGTGCAGAATGTGTATGCATGAACGTATGAGCTAACTCAGGAAGTATCAATTTTTAGATGTCAGTTGTGGATCTGGTGTAGTTTTTCCTGCTGTTCTTCCTCCTATGTAACAGTGTCCACCCCCTCGTGTAGTGTTTAAGTTACTAAGTATAGTAGAAGTTATGAATAAAAATAGCAAACTAGTTTACCATTAAAAATCTTTTCTCTATACACCATTTTCAACAGTATAAAAGATGGCTTATTGTAAATTTTTGCTTATAGATGACCTTTTTGAATGTGTAATTTATTAATATAGATAGCATTACCAAATAGAAATCCTATCAGAACTTAAATTAGTATGTATAATCTCAAATTGTTGAGTGCTTTTTAGCTTGAACTATAAAGCATTTTTCTGAAACTCCACTATATCCTTTTCTTCCAGTGTGGTGGGTTTTACTGGTATATGTTGTATATACTTTGTTGAAAAGATGTGTTCAGTGCGCTTACTAGAGATTTGTTAAAATTCTTTATAATATTTCACTGGTAACATAGAGAAGGAGAAAAAACGACTTTGTGGTGTTGATGCCATACTTTTTTATTTTTAACCTCTGGAAATTATGACATATCATATTAGTATAGCCTAATTTCTTGTTGAAAATAAAGTATGAGGGAAGTCTGGCATATTGACAACCTGTGCACCTACCTGTGATCCTTAAGGCTTAATTTTGGGTCATGTGATTTCTTTCTTGAAAGCTGTTTCCAGAGAATTCAATATTAACTAAATACTTATGCTTTTATGTCCATCTTAGATCTTTAAAAAAATCTTTCTGATCACTTTTGTTTTCTTGGAGAGTTTTTATTCACTATTTCTTGCTCCTAGGAGATTTTTGAAGTTTTTAAAAAACAAAACACAGAGAACTTCAAAAAGTTTCTCCTATGTTAAAATGGATATGAAGAACCTCCAGACAGAAAGAAAGCTCCTTTGTGTTCTTTGGTTGGTGGTTTATCACTTCCACTCTCATCTCTGTTGGGTGCCCCTGTTCTTTTGTGTTTATGTTCTTCCTTTCTGGAGGGACACACAGTATATGGAAAAATTTATTTATATAAATTATATCATCACGATAAAGAAAACTCTGAATACTAGTGGTTAGATTACATCAGCGTCACATTTTTGTTGTGGTAAATGACACATCTTAACGAAGTCTAAGTATTTATAGTTTTCTCTCTGTATTACTTTCTTGTTCCATCTTTGCTTCTAGCCTATTTAAGTCCCAGTTTTCTTTCTCAGTTCTTTTTATCACTTTGTCTTTTTCCCTTCCAGTTCTTCCTCTGAAGTGGGCATGTAGCATCTGTTTGTGACCCTAAAGCTATTCCTTACTTTCTGTCCTTCCCTAGGTGTTTCCCTAGGATATCTAATGTTGTATGCCTATACCTGTACTTCCTCTTAATCTTTATAGTTAATCACCACTTTCTCACCTCTCCTTCTAGTCATTATTCTAAGCGGACTGTCTTTATTAGTTGTTACACCTACTTCTTTAAGCTTGTATTCAATGTGGATCAGCTAGTCTAAAACAAGACATGAGATAACCGAGAAATTTTGAAGAGAAGTATTTCCTCACAGCGCTCATGTTAATAGAATACAAGGCGTTTGTAGCAGATAATTCAGAATCTTTTAGTTTGTCTTCCTGAATTTTTTCTACACCCCTCTTTTTCTGTTGTTTTCTCTTATTCTTATCCTTTCTACCTTTTACCTTTTTCTCTAACTCCCACTTTTCTCTCCCCAGAACAGAAACAGAAAATCTACCTGTAATGCATTACAATTTTATCTCTGCCTTTTCCACATTTGGAATCTTAGAAGTTGTCAGCTTTATATTTATCAGGTTATTTGAAAGCCTAATGAGGTGGTTTTAAGAAGAGATGTAATGAGCATTTGCTATGAAAAAGATTACGTAAAATCATTTAATACTGTAGGAAAGGTGTGAGTCAGCAGGCAAGTTTCACAGAAGGAAAGGGTTGTGCTAGGCTGCTTGCTTGCTTGCCTTGGTCTCCGGGTATAATTCCAACCAGTTGAAGATGGAGAGGAATGAAGCGAAAAGGACAATTTGGTATTCCTAACTCCTGAAGTGAGATGTAAAATGTTACGAATACAATAAAGTTTCAATCCATTTCGATAGAAGTACAACTTATATCTTGTTTTATTTAAGTAAGCAAATGAGTTCTCCATCATTGTTTAAAATCATTTTTTTAAAGTAAATTGGAATGTGTATTCCAGCCTTGACAGCGCAGTGTGAATAACTTAGATGTTGCTTAGAAAATTGTTCTCCTGGATGAAGGCAATGAACTGTGAAAGACTAGAATCAAAACCCAGCCAGAGGGATCAGTTTTATAGGAAATTGTTTTGGGATGTCAGTGCTACAGTGTGTTTGCTACTTGATTATATAGCTGAGGTTACATGTGTTTAATCTTTGTGAGGACTTAAAGAAATAACTAGGCTTTGGAGTGATTGTGGGAGATGAAAAAACAAAACAGAATTTTATATCTTGGACTTGTATTTTTGGCTTTTTGGGATTATATCTCATTCCTTGAGTTCCAAGTACAAAACTGTTAACATTTGGTAATCTTTAATGATGAAATCTTGTTTGTTACTGACATTCATATTCTTTTCCTAAAACTTAGAATCATAATCAAGTTGTATATGAATTTTAATACAAATAAATGATACTAACCAGTGGGAGGATTACTTAGGAAATTATATTAATGCAATTGCTTAGCTGTTTGAAAGACAGAAAGAATAAATTTAGAGCCTGAACTCAACAGCAGGTCATCAGAACAATTACAGATGAGTAAATGGTTCAGTGAAGTAAAACCGGGATGATTTAAAAATAAAACAAAACAACAAACCTAGAACAGACTAGAAATGAACTTATTGTAGAGTGGGAGATTTTTTTCTTTTAGAAGTAGTAGAAAACATCTCAAAACAAACAAGATTTTACTACTTAAAATGAAAAACAAAAACACTTTTAGGTATTAAACTCTTTTTACCTATACCTATAATTCCAAATTAAAGGAAAAATCAGAAGAGAATAAAATTTTCACGGTTATGTTGCCATTAAAATTTTTTAAAGAGAGCATGTCATTATATAAATAAATTATTTTGGTAGAATGTGAGAGGAAAAAATCACAGAATAGTCACATAATTTCACACAGTCACGCACACACATGCACATACAACCCCAATTGTAGAAAAAGAGAGTGGAATAAAAACATACCAAAATCTTGCTTTTCAATAATGTTGGGATTGGTAATATGGGTGATTTTCAAAAGTTTTATGTATTTTTCTGAAATAAGAAGCTTTTAAAAATATTTCTTTTAAAATTGTCTACTGATTAAATCTAAATACTTCCTTATCATTTCTAGCTTGACTTTCCAGCTTCTCTTCCCTCCTTTCTCTTACATACAGTGTCTTTCCCATGGATTTGCACAGTGCTTCACAAAATTTTACAAAAATTATGGTGTGAATGCCTTCAACTTGTTCCATTTTACTATGTGGCCCACCACATCTTACTTGTATTAGGTCCAGCTATATCACATGTTTAGTTTATTTGCCCATCCATGAAGGATATGCCTGCCTTGCACCCCTTGACTGACAGGTATTTTGGAGCATTTGATGTTCTGTTAAAGGTCTAGTGTATAGTTTTCCATCTCTTTTCCTTGGCTTTGGCTTTACCATTTAGCAGTAATGCTTCCCTCTTCTCTTTGCATATTCAGAGATAGATTTCAAGACCATAATTAGGCACTTCAGTTTACCATGTGCTCTTCAGTGTTTTTTACCACATTTTACCTTGTACTTCCAGTATAGCAATTACCATAGTTTGCACATACTGTATTTTCTACTGTGTGTGTCTTTCCCAGTAGATGTTGAGCCCCTGATGGGCAGCAACCATGTCTTATTCATCTTTGTATCTCCCATAATGCTATGTTAGCAAATATTTATAGTCTTATGTTGATTTTAAATAATGATTTGTCACAGTTTGAATCACTAGTAGAAAGATGTTTTAGTCTATTTTACCCATATGCTTTTCTTATTTGATATATAATCTTAATGTACTATGTTTTTAAAATGATTTTTTACATCATAAAAGCAAAGGATACTCATTTTAGAAAACTTAAAAAACAAAATAACTTCCACCATCTGTGTGAAACATACATATTTCTTTTGATTCTTTTTTCTTATAAGAAATTTATTGTTTTTGCCTCACTTAAATCATGTTATATAGTGTCCTTTTCTTTAATATTCATTCATTATAATTATTCATTTATTCAACTAATAAAGTACTTAATATTAGGCAAGTATTCTTTTAGAACTCTGGGGTTGTAGCAGTAAACAAATTAATTAAAAAGATCTGTTTTCAGGACACCTGGGTGGCTCAGGGGTTGAATGGTCTGTCTGCCTTTGGCTTAGGGCATCATCCCGGGATCCAGGATCAAGTCCCACATCAGGCTCCTCTTGGGGAGCCTGCTTCTCCCTCTGCCTATGTCTCTGCCTCTCTCTCTGTGTCTCTCATGAATAAATAAATAAAATCTCAATAAAATAAAATAAAAAGATCTGTTTTCATAACATCTGTATTGTTTTGGAGAGAGACATAATAAGCAATAAATTAAAAACATATATACTATGTGACATAATGGTAAATTTTCAGAAGAAAAGCAAAGCAGGAAAAGAGGGAGTTGTATGTCAGGAAGAGGATTACAGTTTTGAATAGGTTGGTCAGGGAACCCTCACCAAGGTAATATTTGAATAAAAACTTGAATTATAGAGTGAGTCATGTGGATATTTGAAGACAAAGCCTTCATTTATAATGGTAGGATCTAAAGTTTCAACAGTAAGAGAATGCTTATTTTAAAATTATTATCAAAATTTTATTAATATAGCCATAAGAAGATTCTATTGTCAATGTATAATGAATTTGGAAAATGCCCACCATGCAATGTTAAAAGGAAGTAGCAAAATAAATAAGTAGTTTCACCCTAATTTTAAAAAGATCTCATACACATGTATATGTACAAATGTATGAATGTAACTAGAAGAAAATACACCAGAATTTATCAGAAGTTCTTTGTTGGATATGGTCTTGGTTTTTTTTTTTTTTTCCTCAATTTTTTTTAATGAGTATATGTTAAAATAATCTTAAAAGGTACTTAAAAATTAACTTTGATACATCTTAGCTTCCAGGTCCTGCCATAATGGAGCAATAGGTATTGAACTTATCCCCTCTCTATAAGCAACCATAAAGCTGAATAAAATATATGTAGCAATTGAGGTTTTCTTAGCATTAGATAGCAAAGCATACAACAGTGATCCTTGAGAGACAGAAAACCTAAGAGGTGAGCTCATGCTGGCTTTCCAAACTGAAGTTCAAGTATGGAGAGCCAAAGAGAGATCAGAGTTTTAGTGTAGTGGAGAAAACAGGGATTGGAGTGCATGGCTGCTGAACCAGCTGGAATTTGTGAGGCTGGGTACTAGAAAGGAGGGAGTTGTTTCAAGAAGGAGCTTCGGAAATCTGCACGGAGTTGTTGGATTCTTTGGCTGAACATTGAACTCCACATATGCAGGATGGGTCTCATTCCAGAGAACAGCTACTGGGGCCTGTATGTCAAGAAGAGATGCTTAGAGGTCACAGAGAATTTCAGCCAGTCAAGTTGGAAGAAGCTAGTTGAGCCCCTTGAGGATTAGTTGAGACCCCAGAAAGACTTATATTTTAGGACTAAGGTTACTCTATCTATAGAGTAAGAGCTATTTTAGACCCATCCTAACAGTCTAAAACTAACCCTTAATAGTATCAGGTTGAGCTGCCCATAAATTAACTTCATGCCAGAACACACTTAGCACTCCAAACATTCAATGTAGTACCAACAATTTCCAGTTATGTAAAAATTACTAGACACAGGAAGAAGTGGGAAAATGCAGCTTATCTCTAGAGGAAAAAATAATTGGAACAAAGTCAAAGGATAAAAATGTGGAGAAAGTTGGCAGATATTTTAAATAGTCTCTGATAAATACATTTAAATATTTAAAGGAAAAGATGGGCATGATCCATGCCCAGATAGGGAATCAAAACAGAAATGGAAATCTAGGAGTGCCTGGGTGGGTCAGTCGATTAAACATTCAACTCTTGATTTCAGCTCAAGTCATGATCTCAGGATTGTGAGATCAGTCCAAGGCTCCATGCTCAGCAGGGAGTCTGCTTGAAATTTTCTCTGCCCCTCCCCCCACTTGTGCTCAGTCTCTCACTCTCAAATAAATACATCTTAAAGAAAAAGTGGAAAAAAAAGGTAGGAAGCTAAACAAAAATCAAATGGAAAATATAGAACAGAAAAATTCAATACCTGAAATGAAAAAATTCACAGGATATGTTGTTTAATGGCAAATAAGAAACTGCCAGAAGAAAACTGAACCCAGACGAGAAAAAAAGAACCCAGTAAACTGAACCCAGACGAGAAAAAAAGAACAAACCTCAGAGATCTATGTCAATATTGAATGGTAGAACATACGTGTAAAATGAGTCTCAGAAAGAGAAGAGAGATTGCAGCAAAAAATATTTAAAGATATGACAGTTGAAAGATTTCCAATTTTGATTAAAATATGGACAATAAATTTCATGGAATGCAGAAGTCAATAAACTCCAGGCACAATAAACAAAGAAAACCATACTAACACATCAAGTGAAATTGCTGAAAACCAAACAAAGAGATTATCTTGAAAGCAGCTAGAGGGGGGAAAGACACATTGTATTGTACATAAGGGAAAAATAATAGGAATGAACACTCACTTTTCATCAGAAATAATAGAGACTAGAAGACAGTGGAATATCTTTTATAAAGTGCTAAAAGAGGGATCCCTGGGTGGCACAGCGGTTTGGCGCCTGCCTTTGGCCCAGGGCGTGATCCTGGAGACCCGGGATCAAATCCCACGTCGGGCTCCCAGTGCATGGAGCCTGCTTCTCCCTCTGCCTGTGTCTCTGCCTCTCTCTCTCTCTCTGTGACTATCATAAATAAAAATAATTTTAAGAATTTAAAAAAATAAAGTGCTAAAAGAAAAAAGGTATCAACCTGAAGTTATAAATCCATCAAAAATATCTCAGCAATGGAAACAAAATAAATACGTTTTTATTTGAACAGAATCTATGGGAATTCCTCACCATTAGACTTCACTACAAATAATACTTAAGTTCTTCAGTCTAAAGGAAATGTACAAGTCAGAAACTCAGCTCTGAATAAAGGAATAAAGAGAGTGAGAATTGGTCTTTGTATTGGTAAATATAAATGACATTTCTTATTTTTTATAAAGACTATTGCCTCTGAAAAAATGTTAATGTATTGTGGGTTTATAATATGTACAAGTAAAAAATATGACACAATAACCTAGGATAGTGGAAAGATAAATTGAATTCCATTGTTGTAAGATGAAAAGATAATATTAACTGAAAGTACACTGTTATAGATTAAGGGTCTCTTGCAAATCTCTAAAGCAATCACTAAACAAAGTGGTGTGGCTAAAAAGCAATAAAACGGAATACTAAAAAAATACTAGTTGAAGCAAATCCAACCATATTAGTACTTACATTAAATGTAAATGGGCTAAATACTACAAGTTACAAGTCAGATTTTTCAGACTGGATAAAAATGAAAGACTGCATCAAAAACTCTACAGAAGGTGTACTTTAAGTATAAAGCTACAGACCAAATGTAAAAGGAAGGAAAAAGATGCAGTACACCAATGCTGATCATGAGAAAGCTGGAGTAGTTTTAATATCAGACAAAGTGTATTACCAGTGATAAAGGGAAACATTTCATGATGATCAAAGCCAATTCAAAAAGAAGACGTAATATTCCAAATATGTATTTGTACCATATATTGGAGCTTCAATATACAAGACACGGAACTGACTAAAGAAAGAAATAAAAGCTGGGATCCCTGGGTGGCGCAGCGGTTTAGCGCCTGCCTTTGGCCCAGGGCGCGATCCTGGAGACCCGGGATCGAATCCCACGTCGGGCTCCCAGTGCATGGGGCCTGCTTCTCCCTCTGCCTATGTCTCTGCCTCTCTCTCTCTCTCTCTCTCTCTCTCTCTCTCTCTCTGTGACTATCAAAAATAAATAAAAATTGTAAAAAATTGTAAAAAAAAATAAAAATAAAAAAAAGAAAAAAATAAAAGCAAATATTGTGGTATTGCCAGTTAGTCGCTGAGGAACTCATATATTTTAGCTTTTTATAATAAACTTCAGAAAGGTATTAATGCCAGTATTTTGTCAATACAATATTTTTCTTCCACTAACATTTTGCTCACTGATTTTTTTTTTTATCTGAACTGAATTCCTTCACTCATTTACATTTGCTTATTCACTGTTTTAATGTACATTATTAGCTCTGTGCAGTTCTTTCTGTTCACTGGTTTCAGTAAATAGAGTATAAGCTTGTAATAAGATAAATCTAGATTTAAATTTTGATTCCTCTTCTAGATTTGTATTCCTTTGTACTTCATTTTGTAAGCAGTGTATATGAAGTACCGTGTATTGGTACTTCAACAACAATGTTGTTGTTCAGTGCACAACATCATTATTATCTAAAGAGTTTTAGTAGTTTGCTTTATTTTTATTTATTTATTTATTTATTGGTTTTGGATGGAGTTGATTGGAGTTTTCTTATTGCTTACTGCACATGCCGTTTAAGTTGGGTCTCTGCTTCCTTCTCCACTAAAGAATAGCTGTACTTTGTCATCCTCACCTCTGGAGGGCCAGATGCTATATATCCATGAACGAAGTTTACTGTTTTTTTTTTTTTTCCTTCTCCAGTCTCTGAGGTAATCAGCCTGGCAGTGCATTACCCCATCTCTGGTTTTCCAAATGGACTCTTTGCAAACCAAGGATACTGTGTTTTTTTGGTTTTTCTTGGATTTAAAACCTAAGAACCTGGTAATGTGGAATAGTCAGTAGTAAGTGAATTGTTGAAGAATTCCTTAGGACTGCTCTTTTAAGGGAAGGTATAGGAAAAGATAAGATTAAGTCTCAGTCATAAGTGTAAGTTATAAGGGAAGAACGCAAGAGATAGAATATTGGATCTCTTAATATGTGAAAGATTGAATGTGAAGATTAAACTCTTAATGCTGTTGCTAATATGTAGTAGATGTTTATGTTGGCTCATTGCTGGAGAAATAATAAAGATGAAAGAAAACTATGACAAGTTGGTTTGGTTGAGTAAAAGAATATTGATTACTATCTTTTACATGAGATATTTAGCATTCATGCTTCTTGAATACTTTGCCACAAAAAACAATTATACATATCATTCAATTTGTGTTAAAGTTATAAATCAGATCTTACATGTCATGCAATTCAGTTATTGTGTATTCAGACACAACTGGTGCTCAAGTTATATAGATATTGACTTATAACTTCTTTTTTTTTTTATTATTTCTTCATTCATGAGAGCACACACACACAGAGAGAGAGAGAGAGAGAGGGAGAGACACAGGCAGAGGGAGAAGCAGGCTCCATGCAGGAAGCCCGATATGGGACTCCATCATAGGCCTCTGGGATCACGCCCTGAGCCAAAGGCAGAAGCTCAACTGCTGAGCTGCCCAGGCATCCTATCCTGACTTATAACTTAAAATGTTTAGCGGAAAAGATAAAGCATTTGCTTTAGAATAGTCCATGCATTCACTT
The DNA here is from genome assembly GCF_048164855.1 of Canis lupus baileyi. Classification (NCBI taxonomy): domain Eukaryota; kingdom Metazoa; phylum Chordata; class Mammalia; order Carnivora; family Canidae; genus Canis; species Canis lupus. The sequence goes on along the minus strand of NC_132869.1, from coordinate 24,810,497 downwards.
ATGACATCAAGGGGAAACTATCAAACAAATCCCAGAGTACATGAGATTCTCACGTCAACTGTACTGGACTCCAAAAAGGGAATATCCTAGGGAAAAAAGGTGGAAGGACTGTTCTAGACAAAAGCCACTTAAAATACATGAACTTGAATTTGATCTGGTACTGAGGTAAAAGCTCCATAAGACATTCTTGTGATAATTAGGGAAAATGTGAATGTGGGCTGTATGCTGTATTGTGAAATTGTTAATTTTCTTAGGTGACATAATGGAATTGTGGTTATTTAGGAAATACATGTCAAACTATGTCCAAATGTTTTCTGTCTACAGCTTATTTGGTACAGCAAAATACACATGACTGTGTATTATACACACATATCTATATTTATCTATATACACACATAGATATATTTATAGTATATAAGAAGAAAATAAATTGGCAAATAACTGTTGAATCTAGTGAAGAGTGTACAGTTCTTTTCTTTCTTTTCTTTTTTTTTTTTTTTTTTTTGGTTTAAAACATAATAAAAAGTAGGAGAATATTTGTACACATTTGACAATTTTTAAAATACCTTCAGGGGTGCCTGCCTGGCTCAGTTGGTAGACCGTGTGACTCATGATCTTGGGGCCATAAGTTCGAGCCCCGCGCTGGGTATAGAGTTACTTAAAAATAAAATCTTTAAAAATAAATAAATAAAAATTACCTTCAAAAGAGAAATCATGTTGAAAATTAGAAAATGCTGAGAAACTGGATGGTAATGGAAGGATTTTCTGTCAGAATTTTTTTTGTATGATTTTATTTATTTATTCATGAGAATTACAGAGAGAGGGGCAGAGATATACGCAGAGGGAGAAGCAGGCTTCCCATGAGGAGCCCGATGCAGGACTGGATCCCAGGACCTCAGAATCATGCCCTGAGCTGAAGGCAGACACTCAACAACTGAGCCACCCAGGCGTCCCTGTCAGAGTTTATAGATGCAACAAACTGGTACTCGGTAGAGAAATTTGTAGCTCTACTGGTTTGCAGTAGGAAAAGAGAAAAATTGAAAATGAGGTAACAAGCTTTCAGTTTAAGATGAAAAATTAACAGTTAACCCAAAGAAAATAGGAAGAAGGAAGTAATAAAGGAAAGTGAATAGAAAACTAAGGTATGATAGGATCACGAACATCTAAGTTGGTTTCTTTGAAAAATCTTGTTAAATGGTTAAGACTCAGGAATGACGAATCAAGAAAAAAGTAGATGTCAATAATATTAGGAATGAAAAATGAGACATAATTGTGAGGCAGCAGAGATTAAATAAGGGAATTTGTGAGTAACCTTGATGTCTGTATATTTTATTTTATTTTATTTTATTTTATTTTATTTTATTTATTTATTTATTTATTTATTTATTTATTTATTTATTATTTATTTTTAAGATTTTATTCATTCATGGGAGACACAGAGAGAGAGAGGCAGAGACACACAGGCAGAGGGAGGAGCAGGCTCCATGCAGGGTGGGACTTGATCCCGGGTCTCCAGGATCAGGCCCTGGACTGAAGGCGGCGCTAAACCGCTGAGCCACCTGGGCTGCCCTGTCTGTATATTTTAAAAATTAAATGCAGTGGATAAATCCAAGAGACCTTTAAATTATTTTGGTAATAGAAAACCTGATTGCCCTTTAACCACTAAGGAAGTTGAATGGGTTCTTTAAAAACTGCCTGTAGATAAAACACAAAGTACCAATAGTTTTATGAGTGAAATCTACCCAAATACTAAAGAAAATCTTTAACAAATTTAAAAATTAGTAAAAGAAGGAATACTCCATGGTCTTTATAAAATATGTTTAAATTCTTATGCTCTTCCCTCTAAGAGGTGGAAGCCTAATTCCCTCATCTTGTGTATGGACTGGGCCTAATTATGCAATTCTAACAGCAGTAACCGAAAAATGACCTGTGAGACTTAGGAAAATAGTTCATAAAAGGTACTGCAGCTTTTTTTCACTCTTTCTGTTGGTTTACTTGTTCTTGGAGAAACCAGCTACTTATCATGAGAACATTCAAACCAATGGAGATACCTCTGTGGTGAGACACTGAGGCCTCCTGCCAACAGCATGTGAGTGGACCACCTTGAAAGTGGATTCTACAGCTCCTGTTGACATCCTGACTAAACTCATGAGAAACTCACCCAGCTAGTTCCTGACACACAGAAGCTGTTAGATAAAAAATGTTTGTTGGTTTAAACAACTACATCTTGGAGTAATCTGTTACACAGGAATACCTAATATACATTCCCGCTCATTTTGTGAGGCTAGTGTAATCTTGGCACCCAAACCAGATAGAATATAAAAATGACCTGTAGGGTGGCTCAGTTGGTTAAGCAACTGCTTTCAGCTCAGGTCATGATCCCAGGGTCCTAGATTTGAGCCCTACAGTTGAGCTCCCTGCTCAGCAGAGTCTCCTTCTCCCTTTGTCCCTCCCCCTTCTCATGTGCTCTCTCTGTCTCTTTCTCAAATAAATAAAATCTTTTTAAAAAATGGAAATGGCCTTTAATTTTACTGTCCACTCAAACATAGCAACAGAAAGTCCAAAACAAAAATTAAAAAACCAAAGCCAAAGAGGTATAAAAAAGTAGAATACATCTTAGCCAGCTTAAATGTATTACAGAATGCAAAGTCAGGCCATTAGAAAATCTGTTCATATAATTTACCACTTTAACAGATGAAGGGAGACAAATTATTTGGTTATCTGAATTGATACAGGAAAAAAGTTTAATAATATTCAATATCTGTTTGTGATAAAACTCCTAGCAAGCTAAGAATAGAACTTCCTTAATTGATAAACTCTGTTTACAAAGAAACCACAGAAAACATACCAATTAATAAAAAAGATCTAAAACACCCTTTTAAAAATTAGAAACAACATATGGTTGCTTATTACACTCTCACCCACATTGTACAGAGTCTTAACACATTCAGAAATAAGTAAAAGGAATAATTAGAAGAAACAAAATTATCATAGGTTAGCCTTTGTGGAAAATTCAATCTACATAAAAATTATTGAAATAATATTAAGAATAGTCTAGCAAAAGTTACTTACAGTTATATATACAGCAATAAAATTTTTACATAAAATATGTAATATAGGAACATTGAATAACAAAAACAGGTTCTTGTAAATCTAAAAGTAGAGATTTTAGAAGATTGTAAAACCTTATTGAAAGATATTTAAAGGGATCCCTGGGTGGCGCAGCGGTTTAGCGCCTGCCTTTGGCCCAGGGCGCGATCCTGGAGACCCGGGATCGAATCCCACGTCGGGCTCCCGGTGCATGGAGCCTGCTTCTCCCTCTGCCTGTGTCTCTGCCTCATTCTCTCTCTCTCTCTGTGACTATCACAAATAAATAAAAAATTAAAAAAAAAGAAAGATATTTAAATAATTTAGACCTAAATAAATGGGGAACATACTACTCCCATAAAAAAATTTTTCATGTCTTAACCAAATAAGTCTACAGACTCCATGCAATTTTAACCAAAAGAAGAGTTTTCCAAAAAAACACCCAGTCTGATTTTAAGCTTTTTGCAGATAGAAAATGGCCTGTAATAAGCAAGGTGCTCCTTAAGGACAAAGTTAAGCACTTGCAATATCAAATGCCAAGACTAATTATTGCTACAGTATGGCATAAAGTTCCAATTTTTCCATATCCTTGTCAACTCGTGTTACTTTGTTGTGATCTTTTTTCCTGATGACAATGAGGTAGTATCTCATTTTTTAACCTATGGACGTTCAATTCTCTAGCACCATTTGTCGAAAATCTGTCCTTCATTGAGTTGCTTTTGCATCTTTGTCAAGTCAATTGAACATATTTGAATGGGTCTGTTTCTATCTTCTCTAGAACACTCAGATCCATTCATGTGTTCCATTTATCCTGTGTCTATCACTGCCAATATGATGGAACAGCATTATAAAGTGAATTGGGAAGTTTTTCCTCTTTTATTTTCTGGAAAAGACTGCAGAATTAGTGTTCTTAAATGGTAGAATTCTCTAGCATTTCTGAGCATATGTATTTAATTTCTAAAGTTTTGTTGAGCTTGTGTCAACATAAGGAAAGTGAAAGCATAAGTCATACACTAAGAGAAGGTAGTTGCAACACAGCTGAAAGATTAGTACTTGAAATATATAAAGAAGTCTTAACAGATTACTAAGAGAAGCAAATAGAAATTTGAGCAAAAACCATAATCAGGTATTTCATTAAAAGGATACATGGTTTAAAAAAAACACTGAAACATGTTCAGACATACTAGTTTTCAGAGAAAGGCAAATCATGACAACAGTTTCATACCCACCAGACTTGGCAAAAAATTAAATGTCTCCTTCTCTGGCTATTGCACAGATCTTTTTTTATATAGAAGTATAGAGTCAAAGACCACTTATTAAAAGCTAAAGCTGAGCCATGTATGTTTTTATGTGTTAAATACTTTGAGGGTTTTGGACAGAATTAATAATAAAAGTCTTGTAATAATAAAGTTTTTGTAAAAAAAAATAAAAAACAAAAAACTCTAATACTATTGAGTATTGATTTCATCTTCTGTTTTCTCTCCTTTGATCCTGTAGGGGGAGCATGTAATCCAGATTCGGAATTTAGAGAAATCACAATATTTTTTTGGAGTGTTCTTTCTTTTGCCTGTGATACCTTCCATAAGTCATTGTAAAATCCCCTCCTTAGGGGAGATAACTCTCTTTTTGCTTTTATTGTCTTACTTGGCACCCTTATATGTATTTTATATCCCTTTTGGTTCTTGACAATGTCGTTATTTTAGATGTTTATATGTATGTTAATTATTCTGGTTGCTTGGTTACTTCTTTAAACTTTGTGAACAGCAAATGTCTAGTTTTAACTGCAGCAGCTTTAGAATCAATTAGAATGAGTTTTGACCCTCACTTCCATTTGATTTCATAAATTTTCTTTTTTTGGTCTGTAGGAGAATAAGACCAAAATGAGATTTTTGGGTAGGATTTAAATTAAATTAACCTTCTATTTCATGGCCATTATTCCTTGAATGTAGGAATTCGGGGGTGAGTATAATAGCCCTATAAATAGAATAATGCAGATCATTGCCTTTTTTTTTTACTTGACCAAATCAAAAAGGTTTTCCCGATAAGTTAGTAGACCTTCAAAGCCAGCTTAGGCCTTACCAATACACTGTCTAGCCTTGATTCTCCTTGAGCTTGTGGGAATAGTCTTAGTCTTATCTGTGGTTCTATTCTAGATAATCATTTTCCAGTTTGGGATGCTAGTTAAGATTCACAAAAGTAAAGTTTCTTCACCAAATTAGTGAAGTACAGTACAGTTGTGTACTGTAGCCTTCTTTTTAAACCCCTCTCAAATGGACACAGTACTCATGGGCATATTAAGATCCTTGAACAGTCAGGTATTATAGGGATGGAGGAACCTAGAATATGTTTAATATTGTTTAATTCAGCAATTCCTAGATTGAGTGGAATATTGGACACTTTTTTTCATGGGGCACCTATTCATATTGGGAGGAACAGTTGTCACAAAATAGAACTCTAGAATATTGGTAATATGTCACTGGTGTATGCTGATCTTGCAGTTCTCTGTTCCAGATGGTTAGAAGGCTGGCTTCTAACATTTTTGTACTCCTTTTATACTTGATACTTGTCTTCTGCCTATGTTATATTACTGACCATGACTCATAAATGCTTTATCATCTATGGCTGTGATTCTTGGATTTAAGTGAAGGGCAATAGGATATAAAATTAGTCACGTCTTTTTTTTGGAGGACGGGTATTAGTATATTGATTACTGCTCCAGTAAAATCTAGAAAGGAATTATTTTGCATGTATCATGATTGAAGGCAGTCTAAGAAATTTGCATTTTTATACATACTTTTAAGGGAGAAAATCCTATAATTAAAGAGTAACAATCTGTTTTGTCTCTCCATGTTCACCTCTGAAGGAGTTGTCAAACTTTTCTTAGATTCTTTTAAAGATAGCCCGTGAGACATACTGTGTGATAGACCTACACTGACCAATACAGTAGACACTAGCCACATGTGGCTTTTGAGCACTTGAAATATGGCTAAATCATATTGAGATGTGTTAAGTATTAGGTATATACTGGATTCCAAAGATTTAATGTGAAAAAATGATCTAAATATTGTAGTAATTATTATATTGATTACATATTAAAGTGGTAATATTTTAATGTATCAATTATTAATAACATTTTATTAAATTTATTTTAATTTTTTTTTACTACTTAATGTGACTCCTGGATAATTTAAGACTACTTATGTGGCCTGTATTATATTTCTGTTGGGCATTTTCCCCATAAGCCTATAGATCTCAGAGACTGAAACTCATTATTTAAGTTTTTATAAAGCTTTTTGGACCAGTGCAGAATTCTGTATTTTTGTTTTGTTTTGTTTTGGAAGCTTTTAGCCTAAGATCTCATGATCCTTCATCTCATGTATCTTTGAAGTATCCTAAGAGATGACTTCTAGACCTACTATATAGAATTGTGCTTTAGGCACAGAGAGAAAGGTGAAAAATCAAGATCTTTCCAAATTTATTAATAATTAATCTTACCTATTTCCAATGATAACTATTCTACCTTTGAAATGTGTCTGTCTTGGTATCATCCTCTCTAAACCATCATTTGAACATTGAGTATTCTTTGATCTCCTTAGGTAGCCTTCTACTTTATAAATTGAAGCAATATTTTAATTTAATTTTATTTTTTTAAAGATTTTATTTATTCATGAGAGACACAGAGAGAGAGAGAGAGAGGCAGGGACATAGGCAGAGGGAGAAGCAGGCTCCGTGCAGGGAGCCCGATGTGGGACTCGATTCCGGGTCTCCAGGATCACACCCTGGGCTGAAGGTGGCACTAAACCACTGAGCCACCCAGGCTGCCCCTGAAGCACCATTTTTAGATCAGGTGATCTCCAGTTTGGTTCTTTCAGTGCTTTGGGGGAGATAATTTTAGTAACAACTATCAAAATAATTTTCATGTTTTTTGTCTTTTCATGATGACAAAAAGTCCTATGATTCTTGGAGCTAAGTGGAAGACAAGGACATTGAACATGGTGGCTACATTTTTTGGAACAGATATTGGAGGAATACTGAACCCTTTACCACCCTAATAAAATCTAGAAAAGAGTAGTAAGTTGTGTCTCAAGAGTGAGGCCAGTATATGCAAGAGTCATTTCAACTACAATTTCAGGAAATACTCTTGTAGCAGTTTATATGAGACATTAATTTCTGATCTGTGTTGAGCATCGTTGCCTGAGTCTGCAGGCTTAAAGGAAATCTCGTTTTAACTTTGGTCCTCTATAGCAATTCCCACTTTGGTTTCCTTGTTTTAGGATCTCAGTTAAAAATCTAATAAGCGGGATGCCTGGGTGGCTCAGTGGTTGAACGTCTGCCTTTGGCTTGGGGTGTGATCCCAGTCCAGGGATCAAGTACCACATCAGGCTCCCTGCAAAAACCCTTGCTTCTCCCTCTCTCTGTCTCTCTGCCTCTCTCTGTGTCTCTCATAAATAAATTTTTTTAAAAAGAATCAATAAGCATGTGCTATTAATAGGTTGGCTTAATGCTTTTCAGTTTTAAAAGACTTACACATAGTGGGGCCTGGGTAGCTCAGTCCATTAAACATCCTTGATGGTGGCTCAGGTCGTGACCTCAGGGTCCTAGGATTGAGCCCTGCATTTGGCTCTGCTGGACGTGGTGCCTGCTTAAGATTCTCTCTCCCTCTCCTTATACATACCCCTCACTTTCTAGGGTGCACTCTCTCTCTCTCAAAGAAATAAACAAACTAACACACATGTCACCAATTGGTGACATCTAAGGTACATCCAGAGAAAATGGCACTTAATTTTATCCCCATGTGTTCTTTATTTTAATGATGGGACTTATTTCTGACCTTGCTTTCTCAAAATGTAACATAAGAAGATACTAAGTTGCATAGCTGTCACTCTATTTGAAGCTAAGCTTCAAAGAAGAGTAATCCTCACTGGGCTATCCACATGATTCTGTCCTGACTCCTGTTTTAGTTGGTTTTTTAAAGTTTTATATGTTTATTATACAAATTTGAACAAGAATAAAAAGTATAAAAAACTTTTTGAAAATTTGAAAAGAAAGTAAAACCTTTTTAAAATTTCATCTTCCAAAGAAAACAGAGTTGTCCTTATACATGGGTCTCAATTGCCTCATATCTCATTTCATTATTTTCATGGGCATTGTTATGTGGTCTGTAGACCAGGTAAATTTGCCTGTATTTGGAACCAGAGGCTGCGTCTGCAGATCAGCACTAGAGGGCATTGAAGCCCAGCAAAAAGTATATGACTTGGAAGCTAGCCAAAGCCTTCATCCAGCTCACTTACTGGCCAATACTTCATGTTTTTTGGAGAAGGAAGTTCCAAAATGATGAGACTGGAACACAATTGTTCTTCTTAATTAAAGTCCTACTGTAGAATAGAGGTGTGATTATCTAGTATAATAGGAGCATTTTTACTGGATATTGTCAAATAAAAATCAATGTGTGACCTTGCACAAGTCATTGAAGCTTTTGAGTCTCTATTTTCTTACTGTAAATTGAAAGGGTTAGACTGGATTTACTTTCATTTAACAGTAAGAGTCTGTTACTTGTGTGTTACTGCAGTATGACTTTTATGTAGATCATCTTGTTTAATCTTCACAAAAAACTTTAGAGGAGGGGTCCTATACTTCAAGAAAAGCTCATCTAAGTAAAGGGTATATAGCTAGTAGTGGCGGAATTGGAATTCTTTCTTTTCATAAACCATGTTTTTTTTCCTGCTATCTGTACCATGGTATTCTTACTGGATAAATTTATTTGAACTGCTCCTTTTACCTTTTAAAAAGTGATTACATGAACAAATGATTTCCTGTCATTTGACTACTTTGAACTTTTATTATAAATTAGAAAATATGCACATTGAAAAATATGGGCAAGTACATAGATTGAGGCTAAAGAGAATCACACAATTTGTTTAGTACTCTGCCCCCCAAAATACAGACTTTTCAGTCTTTTAGAGCAAATTTTACTAGTAAAATTCAGGATTTGGGGTAACCAGCAATCATATAATAAAAGATGTTTATATGTGGAGAATAGCTAAACCAAGGAAAATAATTTTACTAAAATAAGTCATAATCTAAACTTTCAAATACTTGTAACATACTCCATATCATTGAATGGCTCTTTAGTAAACATTGTAAAGTAACTTGGTAGTCACTGGATAAAGTGGGTGAATCTGTGATTCTTAGTTTTCTATGTTGTCTTACAGAATATAAGTTCTTCATAGTTTTAATCAACATTAGAGGATTTTTATGTCCTAAACGAGTCTCCGTGATAGGATCAGAATGGTTGATGATGTGCTTTTCTTTCTTTCTTTTTTTTTTTTTTAAGATTTTATTTATTCATGAGAGAGACACACACAGAGAGGCAGAGACATAAGAGAGAAAGAAGCAGGCTCCATGTAGAGAGCCTGATGTGGGACTCAGTTCCGGGTCTACAGGATCACGCCCTAGGCTGAAGGCAGATGCTCAACCGCTGAGCCATCCAGGTGTCCCAATGATGTGCTTTTCTTTTGGAAAGGATATGCTAAGCATTCCCCTTTTTAAAGCTTGTTATTTTGAAAAATTTCAGTTGTATACAGAGAGAAAATATAGTGAACTCTCATGTCCCTATTTAGCTTCAACAACTAGTCTCATAGCTAAATGTATATATGTGTGTATTTATATATAAAATCTCCTTTGATTATTTTGTAGTAAATCTGGACATCATGTCATCTACAAATAAATAGGACTGTGATTAATCCACCAAGAAAAGAATCATTCCTTAATATCTGCAAGCATACAGTTCTTCCTTATTTTCATGTCTCATTTTTTTTCCTTTGTAATTTGAACTGGTATCCCTATATTGCTGTTGATTATCTCTCAATCTGTAGGTCTTCTTTTGAAATTTTTCTTGTAGCTTTTTTTCTATTGAAGAAACTGTATCAATTCGTCCTCTGGGGTTTCCTACAGTCTGAATTTTGCTGATTTCATTCCCCTGCTGCTTTTTTTAAAGCATATTTCTCATCTCTACTATGTGTTGATAGTTAGATGTAAATATGGTTCAGTACGTAGACATGGTTTAATATTTTGGCAAGAATACTTCATAGGTGGTTTTGTGTACCTTCATCAAGTGGCTAAGCCCCCTTTTATTCTTAAGGAATATACTTCCTTAGCTATACTGACTTAGATATCACAATCTTGCTCTAGGGAACTGTTTCTCTGTAGAGGGCCACCAAAGCAGAAGTCATTGTAGGTCCCATTCTACTTTCCCTTTATTTCTCTTGTGCCTTTAAATTTAGGGATTATTGGGAAGAGACTGTCTACCCACCTGCTGTATGTTCCTGGATTAAGTCATTAAGGATACAGAAGCCAAATGACTATTCTGAGTAATAGTAAATGCAGCATGTCTTTAAACAGCTTTTTTGATCTCTCTGGGTTTTCTTGTGTGCATATAGCTACTTTTCCTGCAGGAAAAGTTTAGCTAGAGTTGCTATATCAAATGTGTGGACTGTCTTTGCCTGTTATATCTAGGCTTTCATTAAATTCTGCAAAGACTTGGGGAATCCCTGGTTGGCTCAGTGGTTTGGCGCCTGCCTTTGGCCCGAGACGCGGTCCTGGAGTCCCAGGATCGAGTTCCACGTCGGGCTCCTGGCATGGAGCCTGCTTCTCCCTCCTCCTGTGTCTCTGCTTCTCTCTCTCTCTCTCTCTGTCTATCCTTAATCTTTAAAAAAAAAATTCTGCAAAGACTTAACATAATAATCAAATGATAGTTATAAAGCGTCACACTTTCCTGGATTTTTTTTTAAGATTGATTGATTGATTGATTGATTGATTGATGATAGAGAGAGAGAGAGAGAAGCGCAGAGACACAGGAGTGGGGAGAAGCAGGCTCCATGCCAGGAACCTGACGTGGAACTCGATGGCGGGTCTCCAGGATCGCGCCCTGGGCCAAGCTCCATGCCAGGAACCTGACATGGGACTCGATGGCGGGTCTCCCGGATCGCACCCTGGGCCAAAGGCAGGCACTAAACCGCCGAGCCACCTAGGGATCCCACTTTTCTGGATTTTGAACAAATTCAGCACCAGCAAGGCCCATATTCTCATCCTGGAAGAGAGAAAGAAGAGTGGTTACCCAGTTACATGACCAGTGTCTTTGCCTCCAGTATTTCTGGAAAGCCCATTTTCCTGCAGCCCATCCCGAGTCCATTTTTAATACTCTTTGACCTATATAGTTCTGATACTTAAGTTTGCACCAAGGACCATGATTTGAATACTTTTTCTTGTACTCTATCCCTGCCTTGCCTCTGTTTCTCTCCCTTTTCCTCCCTTTACCCCTCGTTTTATTGAGCACTCATTGCCTAATGTGTACCAGGAAAAGTTTTAGACTTAGGAAACACATAAATAAGACAGCAGCTTTGTCTACAAGGTAAAGGATGGACCACTGGACCTTTAGTTATCTATATGAAAAAAAAATATATCACACACAGAATCCAGGGAAACTCAGGTCACCAATATGAAAAGCAAACATTTATAAGACAATAAATCTCTCCCTCTTTTTTAAGTAGGCTCCACTCCAGGCATGGAGTCCAACACTGGACTTGAACTCAAAACCCTGAGATCAAGACCTGAGCTTAAAAAAAAAAAAAAAAAGAGCTGAGATCAAGAGTCAGACCTTTAACCAACTGAGCCACCCAGGCACCCTGGAAATGAGTCTCTTTGTGGTCTCATGATAATATTTGAATATTAGTTAATATTAATTATTAATATCAATTAATTATCAATGAATATTAATAATGTTTAAAACAAGACACCAAAAGCGCTTTTCATGAAGGAAAATACTGATAAATTTGACTACATTAAGATAAAAGTGTTTTATAAAAGAACAGCATAAAAAGAAAAACAAGCTGCAGATGAGAAAATATTTGAAGTTCAAATAATTGGCAAAGGATTAGCATTAAAGTATAAAGAGGACTCATTATAAGAATAATAATAGGGCAGCCCTGGTGGCGCAGCGGTTTAGCGCCGCCTGCAGCCTGGGGTGTGATCCTGGGGACCCTGGATCGAGTTCCACATCGGGCTCCCTGCATGGAGCCTGCTTCTTCCTCTGCCTGTTCCTCTGCCCCTCTCTCTCTCTGTGTCTCTATGAATAAATAAATAAAACCTTTAAAAAAAAAAAGAATAATAATAGCAAACAAAGTAGAAAAATGGATAAAGGATATGAGTACGCAGGGCACATAAGAAAGCTTAGTGGTTGATTAAAAAAAAGAAAGCTTAGTGGTCAATAAACGTGTAAGGATGTTAAACCTCACTAATAGAGTAATGCATATTAAAACAATAAAATAGTTTCACTCACATAACTTTGGCAAAAGTCTGTCATTACCAGATTTTAGAGAGGGTAAGGAAATTATTCTCATACACAGATAATAGAGTATAGCAGTATAGCAATAGAAATAAATAGCAGTTTAGCAATAATTAGAAAGTTGAGGATTAACAATTCCCCTGCTAGATTTGTGTATGTGTCTGAGAAAAAGTGTTGCAGTGTGCATAGTATGATCTATGTGCCAAATGTTTGTTGCAATATCGTGTGTTACAGTATAGAGCTAGAAACACCATAGGTGTCTTCAATAGAAGAATGTATAAATAAAAAGTAGTTTGTTCAGGCAATGAGATACTATGTGTATTAGTTTTCCAGGACTGCTATAACAAATACCACAGAGTAGGTGGCTTAATACAGCAGGAATTTATTTTCTCAGAGTTCTGGAGCCCAGAAGTCTAAGATCAGGGTGTTAGCAGGGTTGATTCCTTCTGAGGGGTATGAGGAAAGGATCTTCCAGGTTGCTTTCCTTGGCTTGCAGATGGCTTTTTCCTTATGTCTCTTCACATCATCTTCCCCCCCATGTGTGTCTCTATCTGCATTTCTCCATTTCATTAGCACCGCTGTGGTATTGGATTAGAGTTCACAGCATGAGTGATTGATTTACTTTAACTTTATTGCCTCTGTAGAGACCCTGTCCCCAAATAAGTTCATATTGTGAGGTACTGAAGATTGATACATAATTCAACCCATAACACTATGTAACAGTTATGAGGATAAACTAGAATGAATCAGAATAGATACACTTTTTCTAAAGCCTGTTAATAAGTAAAAGAGTGGAAAATGCTAGAATAATACATCCATTATAACGCCATGTTTATAGTAAACAAAACTGCTTCATATTGTGCAATGACATACATTAGTTCTCCCATGTATCCAACAGGAAATGTATTCCAGGACCCAAGTGGATACCTGAAACCATGGCTAGTTCCTATGTTTTTTCTTATACATAAATTAGGTATAGTAAGAGATTAACAACAAACCAATGAAATAGAACAGTTATAACAAAGTATTATAATAAAAGATGAATATATTCTCTCTAAATATCTTACTGTACTCATTCTTCTTATGGTGATGTGAGGGTGTAAAATGCTTACATGATGAGATGAAGTGCAGTGAATGACATAGCCATCATGACATAGAGGTAGGCTACTGTTGACCTTCTGATCATACATTATACATCAAAAGGAAGACCACCTGCTTCTGGACCATGATTGACTTTGGGTAACTGAAACCATGGAAAGTGAAACCACAGGTGGGGGTTATTATTATTATTATTACTATTATACTGAATTTGTAATAAATATATAAACATTCATAAGAACCGTAACCAACAAATATAGATAGTTGTCACCATCAAAAAGGAATGGTGAAATGAAATTGGAAAAGAGCCTAGAGGGGATTCCATTTTATCCATGAAATTTTCTTCCTTAAGGGGGAAAATGTTCAGCTTAGTTTAAAATCACTGGCAGGAACATGTGTGGTATATTATTCCTTATAACTTTACTTGGTAATCTCAAAGAATAATAGAAAGAATACTAACTCAATGAATGCAATAATGTCACTAAGAAGTTGACAGCTTAATTTTAATATCAATAATTAAATAGTGAACAAAAGTTAGGTAATAGAGTTAATTCTTCTAGTTGAAACTAGTTTTGGGACTCCTGAACCACTCATTTGGTTAGGTGTCTAACTCTTGATTTCTGCTCAGGACATGATCGCAGGGTCCTGGGATCCAGCCCCACATAGGGATCAGTGGAGAGTCTACTTCCGGATTCTTTCCCCCTCCCTTGCTTGCTTGCTCTCTCTTTCTCTCTCTCTCTCTCTAAAATATATCTTTTAAAAAAATTAGTTTTAATTTTCTGAACAACAAAATAATTTTTTTGATAAAATTAGCAAATGTTTATATCTTGTGTTTTTCAGAACAAAAAGCTCACTTTTCATACCTAACGAAGTTTGAACTTTTGAAATAACTCATTTGTAGAGCATTGTATTGCATATGTTAGGGAACTTCTTATATGTGAGTCAACAAAACATTGCATATGAGTGACTTTGTTCTCTACATTCCAGAGTAGTAGCTCTCAACTAGGGACATATGGTAATATGTGGAGCAGTTTTGGTTGTCAGAATGTCTGCTGACATTTAGTGGGCAGCATCCAGTAATACCAAACATTCTATAAAGCATAGGACAAATTATACCGTAAAGGAAGATGCCAGTAAAAACCAGTGTCCCATGGAGAGGCATTGATCTACAAGCTAATTTACTTAAAACCAGATCCCTAAAGGTTCATAAGATCAGGCAAGAAACTTTTGAACAATGACTATTTTTTAAAGCATTTTGGGGAAGAGTCATACTGGTGTCTATATGATTTCCAAAGGCTGTTTCATCACCTCAGCCAGTCAGAAAAGATGACAACACCAGCTAGGCCAACTTTTGAATCTGTGAGAGATGGGAGAGGAAAAGGAGAAGATGATCTGAGCCACCTCTTAAAGCAGTATTCAAGTAGAGGTCTTATCACACAAAGATAAAATATAGAGAAACTATTCAGGAAGCAGAAGTTTGAAATCACAACTTAAGGACAGAGCTGGAAGGGAGAGAGAGAGCAATAGCAAGAGAAAAAGAGATTGTCTGACATGAGAACATACAATCTCTTCTTCAGTGTCAAAGAAGCCTTGGTTAGATGAGATTCCTGCTGCCAACCTTGATGCAGATAAGCCTCTTAACAGGTGAAGAAGATGGAGATTTTGAAGAGGAGAGTGATGATGATACTGCACCTCTTCTTGAAGAACTAGAGAAAATTTAAAAATTGCTAAAGAGCAGACCAGGAAGGAACAAGAGCAGAAAGCTGAAGGAGAAAGAGTAAGTGTAGAAAACATTGAGTGGAAACCTTCTCCTTAATCTCACAGGCCCATTCCAGCTTCAGGCCAATCTCAAAGTTAAAAGAAGGTGGGATGAAGGGGGCACTTGGGTGGCTCAATTGGTTAAGCCTCCAGCTCTTGATTTCAGGTCATGTCATGATTTTAGGGTCCTGAGATAGAGCCCTGTGTTTGGCTATGTGCTCAGCATAGAGTCTGCTTGAGATTCTCTCCTTCTCCCCCTTCCCTCTCTCACACACACTCACTCTCTCTAAAAAATAAATAAAATCTTTTAAAAAGGTGGGATGATTATGTTTTCAAAAACTGTGCAAATGGATAGAGAAGATCAGAAGAAACACAAGATTTGTAAATGATAGACTGTGATCTGAATTTCACAAAATGTTCATGGAGAAATATATCAAATAGTACAGTTTTACGTGCTTAATTAAAGACTAAAATGGGGATGCTTGGGAAGCTCAGTTGGTTGGGCCTCCCACTCTTGATCTCAGCTTGGGTCATGATCTCAGGGTCACAGGATTGAACCCTGTGTAGGGCTTTGAGCTTAGTGTGGAGCATGCTGGAGATTTTCTCTCTCCCTCTACCCCTTACCCCTACTCATGTTCTCTAAATAAATAAATAAACAAATAAATAAATAAATATTGTAAAATGTAAACGATTCAAAACAAAAAAGCGTTTTGGGGTATAAATACAAACTTAATTGTCACTTTCTTGATTAGTATCAAAATGAAATTTTTTTAGTTTTATGATCAGTTTGTTTTTAGGTAAAATTTATATAACCTAAAATCAACTACTTAAAGTACACAATTGAGTGACATTTAGTACATTTATAATATTATGTAACCATCACCTGTATCTAGTTCCAAAATATTTCATCACTCCAAAATGAAACTCCATATGCTTTAAGCAGTCCCAGTTTCCTGCCGCCTCAGCTCCTGGCAATCATCAGTCAGCTTTCTATCTCTATGGATGTAGCTACTTTGGATGTTTCATGTATGTGAAATTGCATAATTCATGACCTTTTAAAATGTCTACCTTCTCTAACAAAATTTTCAAGATTCATCCATGTATGGGTCATGCTTTTTTGTGGCTGAATGATACTCTATTATGTGGATGTACCTACTGCATTTTGTTTATTCACCCATTGATGGACCTTTGGATTGTTTCGACCTTTTGACTCATGAGAATAGTATATCTATGAATATTTATGTGCACATTTTTGTTTTAGTGCCTATTTTCATTTCTTTGGTATATACCTAGAGTAGAATTTCTGGGTCATGTGATAATTCTATGCTTTTTGAGGAAACACCAAATTGTTTTCTGCAGCAGGTACACTATCTTATATTCCTGTCAGTAGTGGACAATGATTCCAATTTCTGCACATCCTCATCAACAGATCCCAGTTACGTTTAAGAAGACATAGTAAGGGTATAAATAAATATTTCTGGGTGATGAGATTAATGGTAGTTTGCTTTAAAAAATTTTATCTTTCAACTTTTAGAGAATTAGCCACTACTGCTATGATTATTTTTAAAAATGTAAAATTTTGTTCTCATTTGAGGAAACTAAAAGTAAATGTTTCATATTCAGAATTATTTTATAGGAAGAGGAAGCAGTAGGTACATCCACATAATAGAGTTTGACTTGTCCTGGCAAGGCTATAATTTAAGAGCTTCTTACAGTTGATATATAACACTGTACTTCTCTTCAGATTTTCCAGGGTGAAGTCTAATATCTGGTATTCATAGATCATAATTCCTGCAACGTGAGAATTTTGAATCAACTATATAGGATTTGTGAGTCACGCTGAGTTCAGACTCGGAGACTAAATAAATGTACAAATAGTATTGAACTTTGGATGGAGGCCAAACCTGTTATTGGAGAGATGAGTGGGAATCTCTTAGAATGATATTATCTGTAATAAATAGTTTATAAACAACTTATGGAAATGGGAAACAGAGTTTCTGAAATGTTTGTAGCAAGAAGTCTTTAAATGTTCTTCCAGGCATACTGTTATTCACGATGTATTATATTCTATTATATTTGGCCCATGACTGCTAATTTATTTGTTGTATCATATTTAAGTCTGAAGAAAGGAAAATATTACATGATTATTTTGTGAAGCATTTCTGTGAGGTAAGTAGGCTTAGACTAAGGGTTTTTTCTTTTTTTTTTTTTTTTTAACACGTACTTCCTAAAATTACTGTCTCCTTGGTATAACCCCACTAGGTAAGACAGTTTTTCCCAGCTTCACTCTGTAAATGGATATAGGGAACACAAAATATGCTTTCTCAAACTATATCTCTCTTCATTAAATTACTATGTGCTCTCCTTGCTGATATGTTTTCCTCTTTCCCTACTCCATAGGTCTGGAATTAAGGTTTTTACTTCTTAACATTGTGTTGATCTGACTTGACATTCAAAGCCTGAACTGAAAGATGTGGAAGATGATTAGAATGTTTCATAAGCTTAGTAGTTACAATACCCCAGCAAAATTATGATAACCGATATTTTGTTGTTTTTGGTACCGAATACCAGTTGATACTATTTAATTATAATTTTTACAAAGCTAACAATTTTATTAAAAACCTGTGAGATGGGAAGTTTAATGCATTTGAAATTATCAACAATTTAGAAAATGTCAAAAAACGTGAGAAAATACTCATGTTAAAACATATTTGAACGTAAGTTACTTGCAGGTAAAATTAACAAAATAGTTTTATTCAAAAATAGAAATGACGGGATCCCTGAGTGGCTCGGTGGTTTAGCACCACCTTCGGCCCAGGGTGTGATCCTGGAGACCCAGGATCGAATCCCATATCAGGCTCCCTGCATGGAGCCTGCTTCTTCCTCTGCCTGTGCTCAGCCTCTCTCTCTCTCTCTCTCTCTCTCTGTGTCTCTCATGAATAAATAAATGAAATCTTTTAAAAAATAAAAATGAACATTTAAACAATGAGATATTAAGTCAAATACTGTCTACCTTTTTAAAAATGTTCAAATGTGCATCAGTTGTTCATTATTAGAGTGGTGAATGTAGTTTATTTTTATTTCCTGCTGCTGAAAAATTTTCTCAAATTAGGTGGAGTAATGATAGAAAAAGGAATTATAATTCCAAATATATTCATAGATAATAATCCTATTTCTTGTTTGATAAGTTTAGGATTTTTTAAAAAAATTTCTATATGTTTAATTTTCCCTTTTTTTTTTTAAGATTTTATTTATTTATTCATGAGAGACACAGAGAGAGAGAGGCAGAGACACAGGCAGAGGGAGAAGCAGGCTCCATGCAGGGAGCCCGATTATGGGACTTGATCCCAGGACTCCAGGATCATGCCCTGAGCTGAAAGCACATGCTCAACCACTGAGCCGCCTAGGTGTCCCTTTAATTTTCATTTTTGATCAAAGTCTTAGATGCTTATAGTTTAATGAGTTCAAAAAGGTCTTACAAGATTTGCTGAGAAGTTTCCCAACTACTAATTCATGGCCTCTCAGAGAGAAAGCCAAGAGAAATAAATACCTCCTATCTCCTTTTACTCTCATCTCCGGAATATATTGCTCTCTTATCTTACCTTAGTATATTTAAGAGTGAGGCACAAAAGGATAAGAAGCTCTTTGCAGGTGGTTGGAGTTTCTGCTTTCTGATTCAGTAGGGGTGAGGTGGGACCCACAAGTTTGCATTTATAACTAGTCCCAGATGATACTAGTCCAAAAATTATATTTTAAGAACCACTTCAGTAGGGAGTGCTCTTGAGATTCTCATCTGTGGAAAGAACGGAAGAATGCACAGGGAAAGTTAGGGTGCAGTGCTAAAGAGTTCTGAATCTGTAATGACCTCAGAGTTGTCCCACATTGTAACAAGGAGCTGGGTCTTCATACTCCCATGTTGATCAGCCTCTGGGTGTGAGCTGTCCCTGGAAGGAGATAGGACCTTGGGGAGTGAAGTTTTCTTCAGTGTAAGCAACCCCCAAAGTGGGCTGACAACTGAAGTCTTTCTGCTGAAAGCACTACTAGCAGCTAAAGGACAAAATTCTTTCCTGAAAGGGGGAAATAGGGCAGTGTATTAAAGAGTTCATACCTGTTCCTTCCAAGCCATCTGTAATCCTCATCCCAAGATGTCCACTTTTTCTAATTTTGGTTTTACCATAAGATTAATTTTGCCTATGCTAGAGTTTTATATAAATGGAATTGTACAGAGTGTACTTTTCTGGGTGGTGTCTTTGGCTCACTAGAATATCTACTAGATTCATCCATGTATTTCTATGTATCATAAGTTTTTTATTTAATTGCTGAGTACTATTCTTTTTTGTAATAATAAATTTATTTTTTATTGGTGTTCAGTTTGCCAACATACAGAATAACACCTAGTGCTCATCCCGTTAAGTGCCCCCCTCAGTGCCCGCCACCCAGTCACCCCCACCCCCCACCCTCCTCCCCTTCCACCACCCCTAGTTTGTTTCCCAGAGTTACGAGTCTTCCATGTTCTGTCTCCCTTTCTGATATTTCCTACCCATTTCTTCTCCCTTCCCCTCTATTCCCTTTCACTATTATTTATACTGAGTAGTATTCTTATATTGACTGCCATTTAGATTGTTTTCAGTTTAGCATTATTATGACTAAAGATTCTGTGAACATTATGTACAAGTTTGTTTTGTGGATATACAGTTTCATCTCTTTTAAATAAATACCTAAGAGTAGAAATGCTGCAGTAAAAAATAGATTTGTATTTAACTACTAAATTTTTCTGAAGTGGTTTTACCTTTAACATTTCCAGCAGAAATAAATGTATGATAGTTGCAGTTGCTCCGGACTTGTTTTTTTCATTGTTTTTAATTTTAGCCATCCTAGTGAGTATATATGTCATTATGATTTTGACTTGCATTTCCTTGATGATTAGTGATGTTGAACATCTTTTCATTTGCTTTTGGACATTTGTATATTCCTTTTTTTTGGTGAACTATCTATTCTAGTTGTTTGCTTATTTATTAATTGACTTTACTGTTGAGCTGTAGGAATCCATTACATATTCTGAGCATGAGTCTTTTGTTAGGTATATGTTTTGCAAGTATTTTCAGTTGGTGGCTTATTTATTTTCTTAATTGATGTTTGTTGATGAATACAGTTCATTTTCATTTTGATGGAATCTATTTTTTTTTTTTTTGGAATCTATTTTTTTAAATGGTCATTGCATTCCAAGACATCTTTATATATTTTCAGGTCATAATAGTCTATGATTTCTTGTAGGCACTTTATAGTTTAAGTTTTTTGTTTTTTTTTTAATTTTTTTTATTTTTTATTTTTTATTTATGATAGTCACAGAGAGAGAGAGAGAGGCAGAGACACAGGCAGAGGGAGAAGCAGGCTCCATGCACTGGGAGCCCGACGTGGGGTTTGATCCCGGGTCTCCAGGATCGCACCCTGGGCCAAAGGCAGGCGCCAAACCGCTGCGCCACCCAGGGATCCCTATAGTTTAAGTTTTTATAGTTAATTTTAAGATCCAACTCAAAGTTAACTGTAGAATGAGTTATGTTCATTAGTTTATAGATATATCCAGTTGTTCTGTCAGCCTTTGCTGAAAGGATTTTTTTATCACTTGAATTGCTTAGTACTTCTGTTGCAAATCAATTGACTGTATAGAAGTCAGCTATCATTCATATCACTTCTTTGTTGCATGTTAACTTTACTCTGGCTGCCTTCAAAATTTGCTTTTCATCTTCATGTTTTCATCTCTTTGTGTTGTGCCCTTTTGTGGTTTTCTTCATAATTGTCCTGCTTGGAATTTAACAAGCTCAGATATGTAAGTTTGTGTTTTTCACACAATTTGGGGAAATTTAGGTCATTTATCAGGTATTTTTTTTTTTTTTTGTCTCATTATCTCTCCAACTGTATGTAGTTAAACCACTTGGTGATGTACTACAGATCACTGACAGATCTCTGAAATTCTATTTAGTATGTTGAAAATCTTTTTCTTTCTCCCTTAAATTCAATGAGATGTATTGATTTATTTTCCAGTTTAGTGACTTCTTTTCTGCTGTATCTGATCTCCTGTTAAGATAATCCAATGAATTTTTCATTTTAGATGTATTTTTTAGGTTAGAATTTCCATCTGGTTGTTTTTCATAACTACTTTTTCTCAGCTTAGGTTCTCCCCTGCCGTGTATACATTTCTTATGGCCATATTTTCCTTTAAATACTTGAACATACTTGCTTAGAAATCCTTCTGCTAATTCTGACATATGGATCATTCAGGATTTGGGTTCTGTGAGCCGCTTTTTTCTCTTGACTCCAGGTCTCTCTTTCCTGTTTCTTCTCTCTGGTAAACTTTGCTTATATAACAGGCAGTGTGGGTGATAAATTGTTGTAGGCTATGGATTCTGTTATTTTTCTCTGAGTGTTGTGTGGTTTTTGTTTTGAGTTTTGTTTTTTTTTTTTTTTTCCTGTTAGACTGTAACATGCCTGGATTCAAACTCCAGTACTATTAGTCCTGTAATAGACAGCAACAAGAAGACTCAACTCAGATCTTTCCACTTTTTCCAGCTGTTGCCTTTTTCTGGAAGCCTTGAAGTCTTTACCAGAGAAAGGTTATTCAAACATTTGGGCATGGTTTATACAGAAATTTTGTGACACCTTCGTTTCTGGGATTTCATCTTTCATGTTGCAGTGGCTCTGGCAGCCCCGGCATTATCTCTTCCTCCTCAGCTGGCAAGACAAAAGATTTCAGCTTTATTCTTCAGTGATCATTATTGCCTGGGTGGATAGTGCCCTCAGGAAGTAGCCTTATAACTACAAGTCCTACCCAGTGCAGTTCCCTTCTTTTAAGGATGTCTTCCCTCCAGTTGCTGTCTGTTTGTGGTCACCCTTTAATTTTGATGTCTGTTTTCATATTTTCTCCACAAGGTATCATTGTTATATGTAGGAAGTTATTTTGTCATTATCTGAAGCAGGACATCAGGATATTGAAGCATTATTTTTTTTAATCAAGTCAATCAAAACTTTGAATATTCAGGAATATCGTAGAAAATTATTAAATGCCCACTAAACGGAATATTACAATACATATATTAAAACTTTGAAACAAAAAATTGGATACAGAACAGGGATGTCTGCTGTCACTGTAACTCTTCCCTATTAGACTAGAGATTTTAGACAAAGTACTTAGATACAAAAGGAGGAGAAAAGGAAGCATAAAGACAAAAAAGGAAGAAAAATATTTTTAAGACAGTTGCTGGTTATAAGGTCAGCATAGAAAACTAATAGTTTTTGTGAACATCACCATGTACATTAGCAAGAACCAATTAGAAAACATAATTTTAAAAGATATAGAGAGGGGCACCTGGGAAGCCCAGGCGGTTGGGCGTCTGCCTTTGGCTCAGGTCATGATCTCTGGGTCCTGAGATGGAGCTGGCTTCTTCTCCCTCTGCCGGCCCCTCCCCCTGCTTGTGCTCTCTCTCATTCTCTCTGTCAAAATAAGTAGTCTTTTAAAAATAAATTAATAAATAATATAAAGAAAATTATAAGACCTGTTTAAAAATGGACAAAAATCAAATTATAAATCAATTCCCTAACTTCAATCTATAACATCAGTACAGCTCAGTATAAATCTTAGCAAGAATTTTGTGAAATTGGAAAAACCAAAAAATACTGGAATATTTAAGGCTCAAGAATTAGGAAACTGGGCAGCCCAGGTGGCTCAGCGGTTTAGTGCCGCCTTCAGCCTAGGGCCTGATCCTGGAGACCCGGGATCAAGTCCCACATCAGGCTCCCTGCATGGAGCTTGCTTCTCCCTCTGCCTGGGTCTCTGCCTCTCCTCCCTGCCCCCTGTCTCTCATGAGTAAATAAATAAAATCTTAAAAAAAAATTAGGAAACTGTTCAGAAAATGGTCAAGGAAGGTCAGGTAATCAAACTACTAGACCTAATTTTTAAATCACTGATAAATTTAGAGTGATAACTCAAAAGATAGACACATAGATTAATAATGAAATGGAAAAAAAAGCCAAAAATAGATTCAAGTATACATGAACACTTGGCATAATAAAATAGGGAACAGTTGGCCTACCAGAAAGAAAATGTATATTACAGTATACCATGCATAAGAATAAATTCTAATTTGAATAAAGATCAAAATTGAAAAAGCTGACTTCAAAAGGATTAGAATGAAATATGTCCTTATAACTTTAGCTAGATAGGATATCTTAAGATAAAAAACACAGATCATAAAGGAAAAAATAAATAAATTTGACTACATCAAAAATTTGAACTTTAGTAAGATATCATTAAAATATATTTTTAACAAAGTATATGTAATAGGATTCGTGTCTAAAATGTATAAAGAACTGCTACAACTTAATAAGAAAAAGCCAGCTCTACTTAAAAATGAGCAAAGACTATGAACCAGCAATTTACAGAGGAGAAAATCTACATGGCCAGTATGCAGATGAAAAAGTATTGCTACAAATTGAGAAAAATGGCAAATTTTAAAAATTTGTATCTATTAAGATTCTATTTAATATATGTATTCTATTTTATGTATTAATGGCAAGTATTTATACAAAGTAATAGGAAAATAGAGACTATCATATAGTACTGATGGAAGTATAAATGGATATAACTGCTTGGGAGAAGAATTTAGTAATATATCATACAACTGAGAAGATATACCCATGAGCACCTGAAAATTAATTTTTGAATTTATAACAGAGATTTTCACACGTGTACACAGTAGACATGTACGAAGTTTGTTACAGCATTGTTTGTAGAAAAACTGGAAAGTATATAATTGTCTTTCATAAAGAAATAGATGAATAAATTTGATATATTCATCCAGTGGAATACTTTTCAGGAACAAAAATGAATGAACTTCATGAAAGTGTAGATCTCAAAAATAATGTTGAATGAAAAAAGACAATTGCTGAATATATATAATGTAAAGGCATTTATATAAACATGTAACATTTTCTTGGAACAACAGTGTATGTTGCTTGTAGATATTCGTACATCTAATACAAGTATTGAAATATCAACTGGGAAGATTACACATCAAATTAACAATAGTTGTCTTTGGGAAGGTTAGTGAGGTATCGTATGAAACTGCACAGAAGACAAGGGGACTTAATCTATATCCTTGTATTATGCTTGCATGCTTAAGTATAAAGTAAAAATAATCAAAAGGCTAGATCAAATAATTGCCAAAGTTCATATCTAGCTTAGAAGCATTTCATTTTACTTTTTAAGTTTATTCTTTGAAAGGCTGTCTTTTACACATACTTTTTAGAGATTTTTTTTTAAACAACTTTTTTTTTTTTTTTAAGATTTTATTTATTTATTCATGAGAGACACAGAGAGAGAGAGGCAGAGACACAGGCAGAGGGAGAAGCAGGCTCAGTGCAGGGAGCCTGACGTGGGACTTGATCCCAGGTCCCCAGGATCATACTCTGGGCTGAAAGCAGCACTAAACTGCTGAGCCACCCAGGCTGCCCGACTTTTTAGAGATTTATCAAGTTGTTTGTGGTAAGAAAACAGTCCAAAACTTCAGATATTCCACAGAGCATGTTTCTGATAGAAAAAGATTGTATTTAGAATTATAGTTTAAACGATAATCACATTTTCAATTTCATACTAATTTCTCTAAAAAACCCTTTTTTAAGTAGTCCCAGTTTTTCCAAAGAGTTGTCTTCATATGGGGGGCTGAATGTTGTTGTTGTTTTTTTTTTTTTTTTGTCATTTATTCATTCAACAGATTTTATTGAACACCTAACATGTGCCAGATGATAATATAGCAGTTAGCAAAACAGACAAAGCCTGTTTTCATGGAGTTTAAATTCTAGTCAAGGAAGATAGCTGGTAAACAAATAAATTAATAAAAATATAAAATTACTGGTGGTAAGTGCAGTAATGAAAAGTAAAGCAAAGCAAGAAAGATAGACAGTAATGGAGAATATTTTATATGGGAAGGTCAGGTAAGAACTATCTGTAAAAGATAACATCTAACAAAGTCGTGAAGAAAATGAACAGATTAATTATATGGAGAAGAATCGTAGAGGCTGACAGAAAAAGCCAGTACAAAGGCTAGTGTTGCCAGGAGTGGAATGAATGAGGAACAGAGGAATAATAGGAGATGCAAATGGAAAAAAAAGCAGAAGGCTGGATGGGTCATGCACGGCTTTTTTGGCCATGGCCAAGACTGGAGCAAAGGACTAATGTGCTTTGGACAGAAGAATCACTCTGGCTACTTTGTTGAGAATAGCCCACAGAGTTCGGGTGTGTGTGTGTGGGGGGAGTGTTGGGGATAGAAGCAGGGAGATCAGTTAGGTTTCTGTAACACCTTAGACAGGAAATAGTGGTTTAGAAGAAGGTGGTGAACAGTGGTTGGATTCTTGTTGTATTCCTCTTTAGGAGCAATCCTTAATCAATAGAATACTCTCGTATCTCAGGGAAACCGTGGGAGTTATTAAGAAGAGAAAAACATAGCACACTTTAGCTGCTAACGAGTTATAAACTATATACATGATCCCAGAAGATGTAAGAAACGTCTAAAAAGTCTTCTGCGGGATTATGGGAAGAGGATTTCATTTCCTTTTAAGTGGAAGTATCATTTGCTTTTCTTGTTTTTTTGAGTCATTCTGATCTTTGCAGTTGAACTTAATCTGGTTATATTTTGTTCTTTAAAAAGTGAAATTTAAAGTCTATGTACAAATGAGAAGTTTTGTGGTTATTGATTGTATTAGCTGACATGAGTTTTAAATGTTGAGTTTTTTACCTTATAGATTAACTATATAGCTATATACAGAGGCAAATAACCAATCTTACATTTATTTGACTCTAGAATCTTTTATGAAAGATAATTTGGTTTGTAACATCTTTTAAGATACAAACTATCTCTGGGATCCCTGGGTGGCGCAGTGGTCTTTGGCCTAGGGCGCGATCCTGGAGACCCGGGATCGAATCCCACGTCGGGCTCCCGGTGCATGGAGCCTGCTTCTCCCTCTGCCTGTGTCTCTGCCTCTCTCTCTCTCTCTCTCTCTGTGACTGCCATAAATAAATAAAAATTAAAAAAAAAAAAGAATGGCCACTGATTTGCACAGATGTCTGTGTCAGGCTATTTAAAAAAAAAAAAGATACAAACTATCTCTGAATTTATACATGATTTCATTGCATTTATACTTTAAAGTTTTAAAACAAAATCCAGATGACAGTTAAATTATTTTATGCTGGCTTCATTTGTATTCTGTACTAATAGTTCACTTATTCAGTAATTCATTT
This sequence comes from Canis lupus baileyi, assembly GCF_048164855.1. Lineage (NCBI taxonomy): Eukaryota > Metazoa > Chordata > Mammalia > Carnivora > Canidae > Canis > Canis lupus. The sequence continues at coordinate 24,783,921 of NC_132869.1, read as the reverse complement.
AAATTGGTATATAGTGGCTTTTGGGGGTTATTTATTTCTATATGTATTCTCCCCTTCTAATTTATTACTATACTAACTAATCTTTATTATTCCTTTTGTATCTAGGGATTCTTTTCCCTAGCTTGTGTGTGTGTGTGTGTGTGTGCGCGCACACAAACGTTGGGTGTATGTATTTGACAGAGAGACAGGGAGAAGAGAATCTACTTTATGGCATAAAGATATTATTATTAGAGATATGTTATTTATATTAAAGATATATTATTAAAGATAATCTTACACCATTATGACTTTTAAATGCTAAACAAATCATTTCCCAGAGTGGCAGGCATACACAGTAAAAATTGTAATTTATTATAAACTCTGTGCCCTATTTCTTTGTATAACAATACATATCTGCATTTTTACATATCTCTATAAACTTGTTTATTCAAAGCATCTGTTAAAATGATACAGTGTAAAAACTATAGATTGACTGTAGCTATGAACTCAGAAGATATTCTGATCATGCTTTAGGACTATATTTAGTACAGTGAATGGGAAATAAATGTTTTGCTTTGTAAAAATTGTAGTTTTAGGTTATGATGTCTAATCTTAAAAGAATTTTACTATTTTAAATATTTAATAAATTTTTCATTTTTGTTAACCTAACTTTCTTTTTCTTTTAGCAAAACTGTACAATCTAAAGTGGACTGCATTTTGGTAAGTAAAATAACTAATCTTAAAGTTCTTTCGTAGTAAGGTTTTTACCACTATATAAAATGTATTATTCTTGAGTAGATGTTTAAGTACCTCAGTTTTAGTGAATAAAATTTGATACTGAATTATAAGCCTAGGGGTTAAGCTATCTAGATACTTTCCTGTATTTTATCAATAATGAAATCACAGTCTGAGATTATTGATGTTTTTGAAATTTACTGGCATTTTCTAAAGATCACTCACATTTAATAAAGTTATTTTTCTGTTCTGATAATTCTAAGAATTTGTTTAAAGAAAAGATGTTTAATGGATTAGTTTTATTGATAGCATTTTTCATATTTACGTTGCTAGAATCAAAACCACAATAATAGTTCTAATTTGTGTTGTACTTAATAGAACTCTTAAAAATGTATTTAAATGAGAGCTTCTTAAAATGCTTCATGGATTGGTTTTTGTTGGTATATTTTTCATGTTTGGTTTGATGGCCTTAAGAAGTTAAAACCACAATAATAGTTTAAAGTTAGATTGTATTTGTAGTTCCTTAGCTCTTCTCTTAAACATGTGAGGGATGAAACATGAAACAACTGGGACTACTAGAATAGTAGTGACTTCTTTTAAAATCTCTACTAATGGAATACTCCCTAAACTCTAGAACATTCAGTGACTCTGCACTGTTAGATTCCCCAAAGTGTTCTTGGAGTTCGTTCTCTCTTCAGTTGTTTATGACATCAGAACTTTCTTATTCAGTTTTGGGTCTTCCCTATAAGCTAATTTTTTGTGGGGGAGGGAGGATCTCTAGTGTCTGGAGCTAAAATAGTAGTATCTTACTAGCTTATGAAATTATTGCTATGTTATGATATTATTAGCTTCTAGATAGGTGAATAAATAACAGTAGTTCATAGGGTGGTGAGTGGGGTAACTTTAGAATGGGTAATTAGGAAAAGCCTCTTTGAGAAAGTGGCATTTGAAGGGAGAATTGAATAATAGGAACTCAGCCTTGTGTGATGATTTCCCTGTGACATGTCCTAGGCAGATGGAAGAGTGAATACAAAGATTCAGAAGTAGAAATGAGTTGGGAATACTTACAGAATACAAAGAACACAGTTTCCTGGAACTTACAGAGAAGGGAGAGTGTAATAGGAGAAAAGTTCAGGTAGGGATAAGTTTTTATAGGGTATATTTAGCCATGGCAAATAGTACAGATTTCATTCTAAGCGCATGGAGAGCCAATTAAAAAGTTTTGAGTAGAATAGTTTGAAACACTTGTTTTTAATACTCTAGGGGTTGTTAGAAAATGAACTTGTCAGGGTGAGTGTAAGTAGGAAAACCATTTAGGGTATGCAGAAGTCCAAATGAAAATTCAAGGCTCTTGCTTACGTTATGGCAGTGGAAGATCGAAAAAAGTTGATGGATTCAAGGTTTATTTTGGATATAAAGCCAGTAGGAGAAACAGAGGAATCACAGATAAATCCTTTTGATCTAGAAGATTTCCTTTAGTATTTCTTTTTTTTTTTCTTTAGTATTTCTTGTAAAACAGGTTTGCTTATAATGAATTTTCTTGGTCTTTATCTGTGAATGTCTTTATTTGCCTACAGTTTTGAAGGATAGTTTTGTTGGAAATAAAAGTCTTGATCAACAGGACTTTTTTCTTTCATCTCAGAGTATATTATTCTGTTGCGCTTAGCCTTCATTGTTTCTGATGAGTAGTGAGTAATTTATCATGTTTTCATGAGTATGATGAGTTGTTTTTCTCTAGTTGATAACAAGATTTGTTGAAATTCATTCACTTGCTTGTTTGCTGACCCACTTATTCTGCTTTCAGCACTTTGACTATTATATGTGCAGGTATGGATCACTTTGTGTTTATCCTACTTGGGATTTGCTAAGCTCACATGTGTAGATGATTCTGATTGGGGAAGTTCTTAGCTGTTAGTTACTTCTTTAAATATTTTTCTGTCCTTTGGGTTCCCTTTCCTTCCAAAGCTTCCAATACATGTATGTTGGAAAGTAATGTTATCCCTCCAGTCTCTGAAGCTTTGTTCATTTTTTCTCTGATTTTCTTTCTCTCTGTTCTAGTTTCTAGGTCTTTATTAAGATTCTCTATATTTGATTCATTATCATCATGTTTTCCTGTGTATGTTTAAACACAAGTAGCCTCATCCTGGCAGTACTCCAGTCCAAACCATATGGGATAGGTCGTGGGAGCAGCCCATGGCAAGAGTGATATAGACTTTCAACAGTGAATGTCTAAAGTTCGGTTTTTTATGACCAAACATTTCTTAACGTGTCATTTGCCATTAGTTTCCAAAGCCCTAAAATAGTTATTTTTGATCACTTTATAACATTATATAGTTACTTCAATGGAAAGATTTGCTGACCATTTCATCTTTTCTAGATATCTCAACCTTCTCAAAAAGATTTTATCATGTGTTTTGTAAAAGTTTTACGATTTTAGCTTTTTTCTATTAGATCTGTCAACCATTTTGACTTAAATTTATGTTTTGTCTGAGGTAAACTGCAGTGTTTATCTTTTACCATATGATTGGATAATCCAGTTATCCCAGCACTATTTATTGAAAAGCTCACCCTTTCCCAATCACCTCTTATATCAAAAATCATTGTGTGTGTCTTTCTCTATACTCTCTTTTCCTGTCAACTGCTATATCTCTACTTATGACATCACCACACTGTCTTGTTTATGGTAGCTTTGTAAAAGTCTTGAATCAAATTATGTAATGGTTCAAATTAATTTTAGCATTTCCAAACAGATTTTAGAAAAAGTTTGTCAATATCTATCGCCCCCCCCCCAAAAAAAAAACAAGTCTACTGGAATTTTTTATTTGGATTGCAGTGAATTTATAGATCAGTTTGGGATCAGTTGACATCTTAATGACAAATATTTTAATCCATGAGCATGGTATATCTCCATATTAGTTAGTTGGGTCTTCCATAATTTTTCTTAACAGTGTTTTGTAGTTTTCTTTATATATATATTTTGCTTAAATTGTCCTAAATATTTTAATACTTTGGATGCTCTTATGAATGGCATTTTAAAATATTTGTTATACAGTGTGTTTTTGCTAATATTTGTATTGATCTTGTAGTCTGCAAACATTATGTTTATAATATTATATCTAGAAGCTTATATGTAGAGTCTTTTGGATTGTATACCTGATAATCATATTGTCCATAAATAAAGTTTGATTCCGTTTCATTTTAAACATCTACTTTATTTTAGTCACCTTATTGCACTGCTAGAACCTCTAGGACAATGTTGAATAGAAATGGTAAGAGTGAATTCACTTTCCTCATTCCCAGTCTTAGAGGAAAATCATTCCTTTATTCACTTTATAGTGTGATGGTAATATTACTGTTTTCATGGATGCTATTTTCAAGCTGAGAATGTTCACTCTGTTTCTGTTTTCCTAAGAGGCTTTCAATCAATTACATGTTGTATTTTATCAAATGATTTTTCTGTTCCCATCGAAATGATCACATGATAATTCTCCTTTATTCTATTAACATGGTGAATGGCACTGATTGATTTTTGTAAGTGGAAACAAACCTTGTATTTCTGTGATAAATTCTACATGATGCATTATACTTTATGTGTTGCATGGTATTTTTATATATTGCTACACTGGATTTGCTATTTGTTAAAGACTACTGTCTATGTTAATCAGGGCTTTGGATGTGCTATTTTCTTCTAAAATCTTTTTCTGTTTTTGGTATCTGAGTAATGTAGATTTCATATGAGTTTAGACAAGTGCTCTTCTCTGTTTTCTGAAGGAATTTATTTTAAATTAATATTTCTTTAAGTGTTTCATTTACTAGTAAAACTGGGAAAGGTTTTAGTTTACAAACTTAGTTTCTTTCATTATTACAGGACTTTTCTGTTTCTTGATACAGTTTTAGTATTTTTGTCTTTGAAGGACTTTGTTCACCATTTCTACTATATTACTGAATTTGTTGGTGTAACATTGCTCATAATATTCCCCTTTCTAGAATCTGTAGCAATTATCTCTGATTCTTGATAAGGGCCCTTTGTATCTTCTTTTTTCTTGATCAGTTTAGCTAGAGGTTTAATCTTTTACTGATCTTTTCATTTGAATCAAGTTTGGCTTTATTGGTTTTTCTTTATTATTTATCAGTTTTCCATTCTGTTTCTTTCTCATCTAATAAGTATTATTTCTTTCCTTCTGCTTACCTTGGTTTTAATGTATTCTTATTTTTTAGCTCCTTAATATAGTGACTTGAAACTTTTTTCTTTTCTACTGTAAGCATTTTTAATGCTATAAATTGTCCTTTAAGCACTAGTGTAGCTACATTCCATAAATTCTTGTGTAGTGTTTTCATTATCATTCAATTAATTTTTTTATTTTTCCATTCTGATACTATTCTTGATTTAGATATATCTTTTTTTTTTTAAGATTTTATTTATTTATTCATGAGAGACACAGAGAGAGAGAGAGAGCGAGAGAGAGAGAGGCAGAGACATAGGCAGAGGGAGAAGCAGGCTCCATGCAGGGAGCCTGACCTGGGACTTGATCCTGGGTCTCCAGGATCAGGCCCTGGGCTGAAGGTGGCACTAAACCACTGAGCCACCCGGGCTGCCCTGACTTAGATATATCTTGATCAATTTCCAAATAGTTGAGTATTTACAGTAGTTTGCTGTGTGGCTCAGTTGATTAAGTATCTGCCTTCAGTTCAGGTCAAGATCTCAGGGGATTGAGCTCCACATCAGCTTTCCTGCTCAGGGGAGGAGTCTGCTTCTCCCTCTTCCTCTGTCCCCTTTCTTCTCTTCCCCCCTACCCCCCCCCCCCGCCCCCGCTCCTACTCTCTCTCTTTCAAATAAATAAATAAAATCTTTTTTTAAAAAAAAGAACTTGTTTACTGTGTATCTTAGTCAATGTTTCATATAAACTTGGAAAGAATGTATATTCAACTACCATTGAATGGAATGTTCTTTATCTAACAATTAGGTCCAGTTGGTTATTGTTTTTAAGACATATTTACCCTGTTCCCTCCCTTATTTCAGTTACAAAGAGGGATGCAAAAATGTCTCTCACGATTGTTAATTTTTTTTCTCTCTGATCCTGTCACGTTTTGCTTCATGTATTAAAAATATTATGTGCATAAATATGTAGGATTATTTTGTGTTTTTTGTGAATTGGTTCTTTTATTATGCTATTTCCATTTTTATTTCTGGTAATATTTTGCTTTGAAGTCTGCTTTGCCTTATATTATCATAGCCCCTCCATCTTATAATTAGTGTTTGCTTGTATGACATATCTTTTTCCATTCTTTTACTTTTAAGCATTCTAGGTCTTTATAGTTAAAGTGTTTTGTTGTTGATGATGTCATCATATACTTGTATCTTTATCATCTAGTCTGACAAGCCTTTCTTATTACTTACTTATATGGCTGCGTATACACATTATTTTGCAATTTATTTTCTTGTAGGTCTGCTGTTAATTCTCTTAGTTTTAGTTTATCTGAAAAAAAAATGTCTTTTATTGCCCTTCATTTCAAAGGGCATTTTTACTGGATAAAGAATTCTAGGTTTTCTTTCAGCATTTTAGCAATGGTGATCCATTTTCTTCTGGCTTACATAGTTTCCATTGGGAAGTTTATTGTTACTCTTGTTTGTATGTAATACATTCTTTCTTTTTCCTTCTTTGACTTCTTACAGGATTATTTATGAGTGGTTTTCTGCAGTGCTATTATAATAGCCTTAGTATGGTTTTCTTAGTTTTTGTCCTGCTTCTTTGAGCTCTTTGAGCTCTTTGAGCTCCTTACCGGTTTTCAAAAAAAATTCCTAGCCATTTAAATACTCTTCTTCATTTTCTCTTCCATCCTGGGTCTCAAACCAGGTCACTAACGTCATATTTAGTTATTATTTTCTCTTTTTGCTTCATTTTGGATGGGTTATATTTCTTTATTATCACATTTCCTAATATTTTCCACTGATGTGCCTAATCTGCTGTAATTCCCACTGAGTGAATTATCTATTGTAGATCCAAATTTTTCAGGTCTTGAAATTCCACTTGGGTGTTTTGTTTTGTTGTCTATTGCTCTTCTCATTAAATCCTTGGGCATATTTATACTTGTTTTAAAGTCTTTGTTTGCTAATTATATTATCTCTGTTTTATTTACTGATTTTTTTCATTATTGCAGTTATGGGTCATGCTTTTCTGTCTCGTGCTTATCTAGTTATTTTTAATTTAGTATTTATTTATTCATTTGTTTATAGTGTCTGAGTTTTGTTCTCTTCTTTTAAAGTGTATTAAAACTTATTTTGGCCAGCATCTAAGTTACTTACAGGATAGTTTGATCCTTTGCTGTGTTTAAGTTTTGCTGGGACAAGTCTAGGATGGCATTTACTTTTAGAATTTAGCTTTTATATTAAAATATTTCTTCTGTAGTATCTATATGCATTCCTTGGGCATTCACTGAGATCTCTCAATTCTATCTGATTAGAATTTGAACATGTCACAGCCTGGTATAGTTCCCTGGTAGTTCTATGCTCAGCCTCTTGGAGTTTTTCTTGTACTTATACAGTTTAATATTCAGCAGTAAATTGCAAATCTACATAATGATTTGTGTAGATTTTAAAGATATTCCATATCTTCTTTTTGGTACTTTGCCTTCTCAAACACTGATCTGTGTGTAACTTTAGCATATTAGTACTGCCATGCTCTGCTTGGGTTTCTCCTCCCTGTACCACGGTTTACAAGTTGCCTTCAGATGGAATCAGGTGTTCTCTATTCAGTTTCTGAAAGCAGTTGTTGCATGTATTTTGTTCAGGCTTTTAGTTGGTGAAGCTGGAAGAGGTGCTCCAGTGTCAGGGACTCCCGTGTGGCCACATGCATAAATCTATTAATAGATATTTTAAAGATTCAGTAAAATGACTGTATAGGCCCCTTCAGTCCCCTTCATTTCCTAGTGAATTATTTTCCACTGTTCTCCACAAAAACTGCTTCTGACTTTTTAAACCAAATTTCCCAAACCCGCTTCTCTTACCATCACCAGATGATCTCACCTCCTACTTTTCTGAGAAACTATGAAGACACAGTGAAGGTATTCCACAAAATTAGCACTACTTGTTATCTCCAACTCAACAGTTGCTCACTTCTGTACCTATTCTTATATTCCTTCTCTTTACTCCAGAGAGTAGAAATACCTTTTTGCCTTTCTGAAAGTTGACTCTGAATCCCATCTCTTCCTTTTTTTTTTCCCCATCTCTTCCTATCTGAATTCATTTCATTTATTCTCTTTCTGCAGTTTTTCTCATTTTCTACTGGCCTTTTCCTGCTAATAGTTAAATGTTTAATCTTATAAGAAAAAAATCCTTTGTGAAATCCAAAACCCTTCTCTCTCTTTTTTTTTTTCTTCTTTCTCTTTCTATTGGCTATACCTGCTTGTATTTTAAGATTCACCTAGATGTCACCACCTCTGGAATGGCATCTTTGATTGCTCAGATCTGAGTTCGATACATCATCTGTCCCATATTATCCTGTGCTTAATTACCTTTATTGGTGTTACATAGTCACCTCTGTGATAATTATAATAAGCATTTTTTATTTGTTCTTAGCCTCTTCAATGTAAGAGCATATTCTTTGGAATTTGGTCAAAACAGATGGGGATGATCAATATCTATTTGTTAAATGTGTGAATAAGTATGAACTAATCAGTTATTAAACTTTGCAATTTAAGTTATAAAGAAGTGGGGCCCCTGGGTAGCTCAGTCGGTTGTGTCTGCCTTCAGCTCAGGTCATGATCCTGGGGTCCTGGGATCGAGCTCAGTGTTGGGCTCCCTGCTCAGTGGGGAACCTGCTCTTCCCTCTCCTTCTGCTGTTCCCCTGCTTGTTTCTCTCTCTCTCTCTTTCTCTCTCTCTCTGTCAAATAAATAAATAAAATCATTAGAAATAAGTAAGTAAAATATAAAGAATTGTTGCCACCTTCAGTTTAGGCTGAGACTTTACACTTGCTAAATATTTGAATTTATTTTTTAGAATTACCTCACAGTTTGCCAGTAAAAACAGAAACTTGTTTCATTTCTTTAGAGGAAAAGAACATTTTTTTCTTTTTCTGACATTCCCCCTTTTCCCTTGTTCTACTCTACTTACATATACCTCTTCCTTCCAGCCTCTCGTATTAGGAAATAACCAGTCCAAACCACCACCACTTCTTCTCCATAGAGTACAGATGGGGAACTAAAAACGTTACTGCATAGATGCAAGAAGGATTTAAGCAAGTGAAGTGGAACCTCAACAAGCTAGAAACTAAGGAATCAGATTAGCAGTGTAGCAGAATGGTTAGAGCTGAGGCAGTAGAATGAAATAGACCTGAGTTTGAATCCTTGCCCCAGCCATTATTACCATTACTGTTTGATTTTGAACAGTTTTTACCTAACTCATTTTTGTAAAAAAGGACATAATGATAGTACCTAACGCACTGAATTGTGAATATTGAGATAATTAGTGTAAATACAGTGCCTGGCACATAGTATGCATACATGGCAGCTTTAGTTGAAGGTGTATATGTGTAAATTGACAGTGTGGATCTAATTGACTTAAATTACCATAAATTTGTTTCTAGAAGTCTAAACATTAGTCGAAGACACATTTTATATTCATCATCACAGAACATACCATTTAAGAATTAATGCTTCCCATATGGAACCACTGAGAGGATAGTATTGAATCCCTGAAACATAGTGAATGGAGGATGGAAGAGGTTGGGAATCTCCTGGCTAAAGCCATCTGAGAAGCCAGAAGGTGCATATTGTAGAACAGATGCCAATATCAACACTCCAGGCCTCTGTAGAAGCTGTTTCCTCTGTTAGCTGTGCCCTTCTCAAATTTTTCACTTGGATCACTCCTGCTTTTTCTTTTAGACTATATCTCAGAACCCTCTTCAGGAAGTTTTGTTTATCTACTAGGAATGCATTTAGATAACAGAAAACCCAAATTATTGGTGGCTTACCAAAATAAGAGTTTGTGTTCTCTAACAAGTCAGAAATTAGGTATTCTAGAGTGGTGCAGTAACTCAACAATGTCACCAGAGTCCTAGGCTCTTTTTGTTGTGCTGTCTCTTTCCACTCACATCATTGATGGCTGCTACACTTATGTGCCTTTGTCCAAATGGTGAGGCAGGAAGAAGGGAGGAAGGGCAAGATTCTTCTAGAGAAGCTCTGTATTTTAGGATACTTACTTCCATTCTGAAAACTTACTTCAGGAACTTCAGCCTCCAGAGTAATGTCACTTGGGTACTCCTGGCTCTAAGAGAAACTAGAACGTGGAGGGGTTTTATGTTTTGTAGCCTTTATACCAAATGAAGACAAAGAAGGCGGTTAGCATTATATATGTATATTTACACACATACATACACATACAAGTTCATCCCATCTGCCTTACCTTCTCATGTTAAGAGCCCCTGCTTTCATGCACCACATAAAATGTTCTGTACTCCTATTAAAGCTCTTACCACATAGTATGCTAATCACCAGATTAATCTGTTTTATTCTCCAAAAATAAGCTTTTGGAAGTAAAGACTGTCCTGTGGTCTTTATTATCCTCAGTGTTTAGCACAGTGTCTAGTATGTGGAATATACTCAGTAAACACTTGCTGAATGATTATTCACAAATAGTAATTATCAAAAAAAATGTATAGTATGCATATAATATCTCCAGAGAGTTTCTTTGTTTTTTGTTGTTGTTGTTGTTAGTATTTATTACCATATGCCAGACAAGTGCTTTACATAGTCAGTCCTCATAATTTGCCTATGAGGTTAATCTGTTTTCATCTTCATTTTCCAGATAAAGAAGGAGGCTTAGAGGTTAAGTAATTTATCCAAGGTCATAAAACATGATAATTGGTAGAATTAGGCTTTTAATCTAGGTAGTCTGACTCCAGAGCCCAGGCATTTAAAAACTGTGATACACTATATCATTTTTTAAGTATCTAAAATATGAGTTTATATGTACATTTTTGAAATTCTGTTTATTATAATCCAGAAAATGTTTCTAAAAAAAATTTCTAACTTTAAAATAAATCTGAATAAAAATATTAAAAACTGACTTCATTATTTCACTGAATTTTAGTAATCAGTGTTTGTAAATGCGGTTTATTTTTTGCATGCAGGTTGTTTGAATGCCATTTAAAGAACTCATAATATGCTACTAAAACAAAAGCTAAAATTATTCTAATTATTTTAAATCACCTACAGTTGTCAAGACTGTGCCACTATGAAATATAGAAGTGAAAAAATATAAAATTGTATCTGCTATTTTTATATTTTTAAAGCCTAGTGTTTTGCCTGTTCATCAGTAAAGACAAATAAAAATATTTGTAGAGGTATAACTGTGAATAAAGCTTTTTTGTTAATGTTTTAATACTTTTACAGTAGGAACCATTCATTTTTACTTAATTTTATTTATTTTTTTTCATTTTTACTTAATTTTAATAAATATATCTTAAACTAAATTTCTCATAAGTTATAATACTTTCAGATCTATAATGTCATTATACGTTTGTATAGCCGATCCAATTATGTTTTTTATAACCATTTTAATAGTTGAGGCAAAATCTTATACCCTTGGTATACCCAATACCAGAGTATTAGTTAGACCACAGCAGAATTTGAAAGCTGCTAAGTCCATATTGCTTAGTTACCTTGCCTTATTAGTTCAGTTAAATGGGACTACATGACAGGTGTAGGAAGGCCTAAAATGTGAGAGAAATGACCATGAATGTTTGGTTTAGAAGAGGTCTGGTTTGGTTAGAGTCAAACACAGCAGCATGGGAAATAATAAATAGTTCATGTTTCCCAAAACATGGTCCTTGGAAGAATAGTTTCATAGGATGTCAAAATGTTATGCAAAAAGTTCCAGAAGTCAAAAATGTTTCATGAACTCTGGATTAAAAAGTGTCTTAAGGGCTATTAATACACTATTATATTTATCATGAATCTTAAGTATTCAGTTTGTTTTTCCATATAAAACTTTTTTTTCCATCATAAAACTTATCTTGAAACCTGTTTTCTAGGCCACCCTATTGAGGAAATGATTGGTACAATCTATAGGGCAGATTTCTAGAATAAAGAGAAATGATTTCTCATATGTTATTATTCAGAACTACCAGGATATTGAGAACTTCCTATTTATTGTTACTATGTTCCACCAGGAAGCAATATTTCCACCAGTTCTAATGTTCAGGGCCCCTAAATAATTAGTTCTGCTTTGGAATTATTAGAATTAATAATTAAAAGGGGGTAGGGAAGACTGTATATTTTGTTTCTGTTAGGAAAGGGTAATATAAATATTAAACAACATTGTTGGAAAATCAGTTGAAATCAAGAAGAAAAATACATATGTCTCATAGACTAGGCAATTCATCAGCAATCAAAGCAAGAATCTAAGGGTAAGATTAGAGAACCTTTGCTTACCTTTCTTTCCATTAGTTTGAGAGATAAAAAGGCTTAAAACTAAGAATAAGGGAGGGTATTTTAAATCCATTTGAATCCATATTTTAAACCTCTCAGGAGGAGTATATGGCCTAACTCCTAGGGTTCTCTAACTGATCAGCATTCCAAGAAAGGACTTTTAAGTATTGCCAGCTACTTCTAGGTCTAAAAAAATGCTGCACAGATTGGCCCTTTTGGGTGACTTAGCATAGCCCAATAAACCACTGTTTCACAGAGCATGCTATGCTCTGCACTTAGGTCAAGTAAACTCACCTGGGCAAACAGCTGACATGTCTACAGTTCCTGGTCATAGATCAGTCTGTGGGTTTCCTGACTTAAGTCAGCTTTACTAGGATAGGGTTTATTCATGAAAGTTGACCAAAAGAAGACTTCGTAGGATTATCATTAGGAAGGAGAAGTGGAAAGTGATGTGGAATTGCCAGAATACTATTCCTTTTGGAGGGCTAGAGAAACCTGAAACTAGGTGACAGATACTATCATTTAGGTTATTCAAGTAGTGAGGCAGGTAGGTTACCTCCAGGGGAGAACTCTCAGGAGGGTCCTATTGCAAGGGAATATAGTAGGAAACTTGAAAAGGTGAACTTGTGTTGAATCTGTATTAATTGTATCCTAGGTTCTGAATATTGATTCACTAATCCTTTAGAGACTCTGCTCTCTATCTCCCACTCCCATTAGAATAGTGTTTGTCCTCCCTAGGGAAATGAACAAAAATTAACAGCCTAGGGATACGTGGGTGGCTTAGTTGGTTGAATGGTCGGCTCTTGATTTCGGCGCAGGTCGTGATCTCAGGGTCCTGGGATCTGCTCACATTGGGCCTAAGGCTCAGCATGGAGTCTGCTTTGGGATTCCTTCTCCCCCTCTGCCTCCTCCTCTCCCCCTGCTTGCCCTTGACCCTGTAGACCAGAAGAATGACTCTAGAGACCCACAGGCTGCATCTCTTCCACAGAGGTGTTTTGTTTGGCCCACATTGACATTTTTAAATTTTCAAATTGGTTGCCATATTTCAAAATTGAGAGAGTTTGCAGAAAAAAAGTTGTGTGTTTGATCTCTCTTCAAACTTTAGGACACTTAAGTCCTTACTTCCATATGACAACTGTTGGCTGTGCCTATGTAGCAACTACTCTTTTCAAACATGGCATATACTCTCCAGTCTTCTCAGTCCTCACCAGACTTTTAACTCTTCAACACAGATATTTTTCTTCCCTGTAGTCTATAATTTAATCATTTGGATTACCTGTCTGGCATTTGAGTTTGACCTCTGTGTTAGATTCTTAGAGGCAGGGTTCTTCTGAAAGTCATTCTTTACAGGGTTGAGGGAGCCATAATAGTAAGTATGAGGATGAGAAGATAGGCTCTTTTTATTTCTTAATAATGTGGACGCTCTTTACTGTCAGTTCTTGCCCTGGCTGGCCATTACAAAAACTAGTCAATAGAAAGCAAAAGTAAGGTAAAACAAGAATTATGATAGCCCTTTTGAGAGTCTTTCCCATTGGTTAGCCATCGTGTGATTTTTATCTTATTTCCCAGTGAAACCTTCCTTGACCACTCTAGTTTAAGGTGTATCCCTTCCCGACACTTTTTCTTCATAGTATTTATCTTAATCATATAACATATGTTTTACTTCTAATTTCGTTGATTGTCTCTCTCCTGGTATTAAAATTTAAGCTCATGCCTAAAGCATAGTAAACACTCAGTAATGGATGAAAGAATGAATATTCTCATTTAATTTTTAAACTTTTCAAGTCTGTCCCATGGTTAAAATCTTAGGTTAGAAGAAATTACTTCAGTATGCCTACTGCTGCAATGATTGGACAGGAGCTAAAAGATAGGTGAAACGTTAGAGTATGATATATCTGCTTCCTGAGAACCAGACTAATGATGTTAGAGTAGGACTTTCTAAGATAGAAAGATGCAGCCTCCTTATTGCTAAGCCCTTGAAACCAAACCAGTATATTTTAAAGCACATTCATTAAAATGACCACTGTTAGATACGATTAGATGTTTAGATGTCCATAACAATCTCTTTAACTTTTTTCTTTCATAATTTAATCACTTCTAATTATATGTGCAGAACTTTCCTAATATATTATACAGAATCTATTCAAATACCTTACTTAACCTGCCTTGGTATATAAATTTTCCAGTGCTTACACTGCAGCCCTTCAGGGTTTCTTGATGTCAGAGGTTCTCTCGGCTTGCTGGTAGTTGAGGCAAGCTGAAAGGGGTTTTTTGTTAGTTTGTTTTCAGATGGTCATGGATTCTTTGGATCACCCAGCAGAATTTTAAAAAATTGTAAAAAGCAAAATTTGGGTTTCATTTTTCTTAAACTGTCCCCCTAGTAATTGGTATCTTTCAAATGGACTCATATCACATTCCTAATCTCAGCAGAATATTTTAAGCAAAATTAAACCATTTTCATTTTATATCTTATTCAATAGGTTTACAAATAGAATAAATTCTCACAATAATACAAGTATAATAAAAATTACTCTCTCTGTTTGATTTATATTTTCTAGAACTGAGAATAGAAAAATAACTTCCTCTTACATAGTTTATAGCAGGTAGCTCAAAAGAAAATCACACCCCACCCCCACTGCCCACCATGATTCTATGAAAGCAAGTTAGGAAAGTGAAAATTAACAATTCTAAGCAACAGGCATTGAAAACTAGAGTCCTCATACCTTGACCTTTTTCTCTATCTTCCTTATTCAATCCTGTGGGAGGACAGCTTTCACAACTGGTGGGGCCTGAGAGAATGTAATGTCAGGTATGTTGATTGTTTCCATAAATTAAAAAAGGCTATAGAATAAGGTTCTACTTACACCCCCCCCCCCCCTTTTAGTCCTTCTGTCAGTGATGCTGGTGAAGAAAGAGGCCTTCTTAGTACTGTGTTCCTGAATCGGTATCATCTGAGGGGGAAATATTTAATTTTTTTTAATTTTATTTTTGTAGTTTATAAAATCAAATACAGATTCAAGCATGACTATCCTACCAGTGTAGATATTTTCCCTCCCTACATGATTAACTGAAGAAACAGTCAGACTGGAAAATTTAGGTTTCTAGATTTTAGGCTGACTGTTTTACATACAAATTTAAATTAAAACTTTTTAAAAAGAACTTTTCTGATACCAGATTGAAAAGTAAAGTTTAAAGAACTAATTATGGACATGATACTTTGGTTGGTCGTCATCTACCAGAACTCAGTCATTGTCAACCTAGCCAGTTATTTGAAGGGTATATATACATCCTAATAAAAGAGTGTCTGTCTGCTTTTTCTGGAAATAAAGATAATGATCTTCAGATGTCAATTCAACATCACGGATTTGCTTGAAAGCTTCACAGTTAAGCCCTCAATTCGTTATGGTCTTTGTAAGTATCAGCCCTCACCCAGTCTTGTGACCTTATTTAAAAAAAAAAAAAAAACAAAAAACACACACAACCCTCAGTAACACCTGAGAGGGAAGTCTCATAACAGGAAACACATCACCACAGTGAAACTTATTTCAAACAAAAGAAATTCCTTTTTATTAACATTTGAGGAATTATAGAGTAAACCCAATTCAGGATGGTTCCTAAGAACAGGAACAGATCTCTCCATTCAATCTACGTTGTAACTATATTCCATGGCAGTAAATACTGGGAGTATATTACCTTACCATCTGTTTGAAGGGCTTCAAGTTCTGGTAATCAGACATTTGAAATTCACCCGGGCCCTAAGCAATCCATCTCGTTTGTATTGATAGTTGAGAGGCAGATGTCCTGAGCATACAAGCAGAAATGCTAAAAGTAAACTCAGTTTTTGAAATATAGAATATTATTTCAAGTATTTTTTATGACAGAAGACAAGTAGAAATTTACACATTTTGTTCCACGTCCAACCTAGGAAAAGCTTTTATTTCTGACCTATTCTGCCTAAATTGATTTCTTTCTCTCTGGTAGCACGGTGGTTATCAGAAGTAATTTCTAACTTCTGTTTCATCTTGATGGCTTAGGAGGGAATAGTATCCACCTTTTTCTGCATTAACTCTGTGGAAAGTCACTGCTAGCAGAACATTGTCTTCAGTAACTTAAGGGCAAGTATGATGCTCACATATGAAATCTAGGAGCCTTGTTCTTATGTTGTACCTCCCAAGCAAGTGGAGGTCACCAAGGTAAAATATTTCCTACATTTCTTAAGACATCTTGCTTTTTCAAATAAAAGATTATACACTTGTTGATAGAATTTGATAATAAACTCTTCTACCAAAATCTTTTAAGCAATTACATATTTCAGAATAATCTCTATATAGTAATATTTATCATAGATATTTTATAAATTGCTTTTAATCCTCACAAAAATTTTGTGAGCATTTTATAACAGTTTTACAAATTAGCTTGAATAGCTTCCTAATATCATGAAGCTAATAAGTGCAAATCTTGAATTCTACTCTTAAGTAAGCCTTCAATTAATTCTATATTCTGCACCTTACTACGTATCTTACTGCTTTAGAGAGATTAGATTTGAAGGGTCAGTCTATCAAGCTCAAGTAGCAGCTGTTTAATTCACTTATATAGGTCATATATTCATAATAGTTCTTTATCAATAGGAAACTTACCTGTTAAACTCAGATTTATAAAAGTTCTATCAAAGCTGCTTTATTACTATGTTAATCACTGGGTAATATTTTTATATGAAAAATCTCTGACACAATTTCAAGAAGGATCAGTGAATCATACATTTTGCAATATTACTCTCAAGGATAAATTGTTGATTTTTTCAAAATTAAATTTTCCACCTTAGTGAAAGGTGTTTTTAAATAGTGAAAGTAAAAATGGCATTCTAACCTGCAAGTAAACAAGAATCCCATAATAGATGTGGCATGAAAAATTCCAAGGGAATTGGTGAATTACTCAAATTATGGACAACTATCTAATCTTTTGGGAAATTTTTAATTAGAACCCTGTTTTATAGAAAAACAAATTCCAGAGGAATTAAACACCTAAATGTGAAAAAGAGAGCTTTAAAAAGAAAACAAGGGGGGGTGGCTTTATGACATAGGGATAGGGAAGAATTTCAAAACACACAAAAAACACAGATTATAAATGAAAAGATTGATATATTTGACATGCAGGAAATTAAAAACTTCTCTACATCAACAACTCCAAAAACAAAATGAAAAGATGAGGTACAACTAGGAGAATGTAATAGCACGTATAGCCAATGGAGGATTGATACATAGGCTACATGATAAATACTCTCATTTTTAAATGTGTGATTCCTTGAACAGTGATTCTTTAGATGAGATTCTCTGACTACCAGTATCAGCATCACTGGGAACAAACGTATTAGAAATCAGGATTCTCTAGCCCCTACTTAAGACCCTACTGAATCAGAAACTCTGGAGGTGGGATTATGCAGTCTTCAACAGGCTCTCCAGGTGATTCCTCTGCATGCTAAAATTTGTTAGCCATTGTATTATAGTAAATTCAAATGATAAATAGTAGGGAAAGATAGCCTTATCTTCAACTAGAAAATGTAAGACTGTGAAGTATTTTTTCATACCAATAGGGTAGCTAACTAACATTTAATCTTAAGTTTTAACAAGGATGTAGAAAAATTATAGTTTTGCTGTTGGAAATATAAATTGGCAGAACAGTTTCAGAGAGTAATTTGGAAATACCCAATAAAGTTGAAGATGTGCATCCTCTATGACCAAGTATTTCTATTTTTAAAACCATAGGAAAAAAAAACTCTTGCACAGAGATACAGCAGTCACAAATAAAGAGTTTCCATTGTAGCACTATTTGAAACCATGAAACTATGATAACTCTCAGTAAAGAATGAATAAACTAGTTTTAATCCATGCAACTATTGTATAATCTGTTTAAAGTCAATGAATTTGCAAATATGGCAAAAGTATCTTTTAAATATGAATAGTGGTGCGTGTGTACCTACTTCCTGTACTTTGTTTGAAATACTTTATAATTTTAAATTTCAAAAATTAAATGGGATATTACAATATTAAAAGGATACCCATCTGGCTCTGTCTTATTTTTCAGGATTCTGTTTCAAAAGGTGATTGGGTTTGGGACGACTTTGTGGCTCAGTGGTTGAGTGGCCAGCTCTTGATTTTGGCTTAGGTCATGATCTTAGGGTCCTAAAATTGAGCCCCACATCAGGCTCAGTGCACTCAGCGGGGAGTCTGCTTGAGGGTTCTCTCTCTCCCTCCCTCTGCTCTCCCTTCAATTTGCTTGCTGTCACACTAAGTAAATAAATCTTAAAAAAAAAAAAAAGGTGATTAAGTTTGGACAGATCAGAATCTTGAATCTAGTTGAGGGAGGAAGTATAACCAGACACTGAAAATCATTTTTTGAACACTAAATGCAAAAAACCCTCCAGGAAATGCAAATTAATTGAGTATCAATTCTTGAAAAATTGCTCTGGCCCAAAGTAGAGGGACAAATAGGCATATTCTAAAATCATGTGTCCAAAATTATTAGAGATGAATTTTTAAGTAGTTTTTTATTTGTTTTGGGGTTTGTTTTGTTTTTTAAGGAAGGTACAGTGGGAGAGAGAGAATCTTAAGCAGGCTCCATGCCCAGCTCTGAGCCCCACACAGGGCTTGATTGCACAACTCTGAGATCATGACATGAGCTGAAATCAAAGGTCAGACACTGAACTAAGCTACCCATGTGTGCTAATAAGTAGGGTTTCTCTTGTTTTTTGTTTGTTTGTTTGTTTTTTTCAGACTTAAAAGTTAAGTGGCAGCATGAAGGCTATATATTCTAAAGTGGTGCCTCTCAACCTTTTCTTTTTTTAGCTTGTATTGCATTTTAATAAATATAAATATCTTATATTCATGGTTAATTATCTGAAATTTCACAATAAGTTAAATACTATTTTAAATAAATGACTGAATAAAAGATACTGTGATTACAGAGAAGAATCCTTTTCACTTCCTCACATTTTTATCTACATATAGAAAAGAGATCTTCGGTTCTCTCAGAAATGCTAGAGGGAAAAGTCTAACTTTCTAAATTAATCAAGATGGGCTAGACTGTGTTGCCATAACAAAGTAAGCCTGAAATACCAGTGGCATAACCAAAAAATTTTCTTTTATTCACATTATATGTATAGCACAAATCATTGGAAGCTCTTGCTCCACATAGTCCCTTGGGAACCTACATTGAGACACTGGCATGTTGTAGATTCACCATGACATACAAGGTGCACAAAGAGAGAAAAAGAATGGATTGTTGATTCTTAATTATGCTGAGAAATGAAATATATCATTTGTGCTCCATTCATGTGGCCCTAAAGTAACTACAAAGGAAACAGAAATGTCAGTGAGCAAATGGAATATTGATGAGCACTGTCTCTGCTCCATGTTCTCTTTACTGCATTCCTTGCACCTCATATAAGGAATTAGATAGCTCCATGTTACTAATTCATGGTGTGAATGAATATACTTTATCAGCCAAAACTTCAGAAGGGAAGGGAATTTTCCCTTCTCAATGGTAGGACTCAAATACCAAACTCTACCTTAAACCTTCAGAAGTAACTTGATTTTGTATATCTTACATTATACCTTTTTTTTTCCCCCTCTGGCTCACATGATATCAAATTGAATGCTGAATCTGATTGTTTACTACAGGCTTTTCTGTTCAGGATGTGAAAGATCAAAGCACTAACTAGGTCATGTGCAAAATTAAGTTTAAAGTGGTTTCCTGGAAGGTTTTTGACACCTAAATCAAACTTTAGTTCAAAGATTTCTTTTTGTACGTCTTCTTACAAAGATTGAAATGTGTTAGAGAAAAGTCCTCATAAGCTTTGAGGTACCAGGGTGGCTCAGTCAAGTGTCTGACTCTTGGTTTCTGCTCAGGTCATGATCTCAGGGTTGTGAGATCGAGCCCCGTGTTGAGCTCCATGCTGGGTGTGGAGCGTGCTTGAGATATTCTCTCTCCTGCCCTCTCTCCCTCTCTTAAAAAAAAAAAAAAAAAAATTAGAAGAGATCTTCAACCAAAATAGTAGGAAATTATCATTGTAGTTCATTCAATTAACTAGTATTATTTGAGGTTTCCCCTAAACTTGAAATCGGTTTCAATAACTTTGCTTTGAGAACTTAACTTCTTCTTATATGGGTTCTTTTGATAACATAATCTATTTTGGATTTAATATGTTAGGCATTGTTGAGATTAAGTGGGTGATATTAGTAATATTCAACAGGAAGTATTTTAGGAACTAAATTTAAGATTTAAGTGGAAAGAGGTTGGAGGTAGGGAAACCAGCTAGTGCACTTTTTAGTAATTAAGAATTTTTCTAAGTTCCTTAATGTCCAGGACTATTGTGTTGTTCATCTGTGTATTTCCAATCTTTGTAGGTTCATTGTGAGTTTGTAATTATTGTAAATCATCTGTGGAACATGTCAGGAAATAACATTAATGAATAAATAAGCGAGTAAATGAGTTCTTCTTTACTGTTATAAGAAAGACAGCTAAAGACCTAGATTTAAATTGTGACAGGAAAAATAAAGAGCCTGGAAGAATATGGGGGAAAGAGTTAAGAGGGCTAAAAAAAGGATAAAGTGGAGTGTGTGATGAACAAAATTAAGCATACTCCAAAACAACATTGGGGAACTGGAGAAAAGATATTAAGTAGCAGTTGGCAAAGAAAATGTCTATTTGTGTTTTGTTTGTTTTTTTGAGAGGAGAATTATTCAGGATATTGCTCCATGCAAGGAGCCTGATGTGGGACTCGATCTCAGGTTTCCAGGATCACATCCTGGGCTGAAGGCGGTGCTAAACTGCTGAGCCACCCAGGCTGCTCTTGTCCACGTTTTCAGTTGCAGTGGTGTTTTGCTTGAAGTAGGCCACCAGAATTTCACTATATTTTTACTATAACAGGGTTTGTGGCACTCTTAAAGCTACTCTGTGGCAAACTAAGCTGGGAAAGAAAGTTATACAGTCTTCTTCATAGCAGAAATTATTTTAAAGGATAGGTTTAGAGACAAAAGGATATAGTTGCAGAACAATTACAGATATCCTTACAAGTTGGTTCTCCAGATAGCAGCCACTGCTGCAACTCTGAATAATGACATCTGCATAGTGTGGAAAGGGTTGTTGGTAGTAATTCATATTTTTAAACTTTAGTTCTGTCTCCATGTGACAGTAGCATCATTAGTCATGTGTTTTTGGTTTTTGAGAATTAGAAAAGGATCACAGAAATCATCTTACCCATTTTAACAGTTGTAAGGAAAATTTGCCAGAGCACCGAACTTCGTAGCCCGTTAAATGATTAGGCTAAGACTAACTAATGAATATGCTTTTTACTTCTAGTCTCATACTTTACCTGTGATACTGTGCAATCCTCCTTCTCAAATATGCAGTCCTCCTTTTTGAAATGTGATTAAAGCTGAGAAATTTTTCTCTAAGCATTGGTTTTTGCTTTGGTAGGTGATTCATTCCATCTGGTTTAAATTTAAACAGTGTTTTTTAATTATCATTTTCTTATTAAAATATAGTTGATACACATGTTGCATTAGTTTCAGGTATAGGACATAGTGCTTCAACAATTTCTATACATTATGCTCTGCACACAAGTGTAGTTACCATTTGTCACCATACAATGCTATTAAAATGCCATGACTATATTCCCTATGCTATACCTTTCATCCCTATGACTTATTCATTCCATAACTGGAAGTTTGTATCTCCATTTCCCTTTACCCATTTTGCCTATCCCCCATTCCCTCCCTTATAGCAGCCACCAGTTTGTTCTCTGTACTTATGGGTCTGTTTCTACTCTTTTTTGTTTTATTTTTTTAGAGTATACATATGAGTGAAATCACATGGTATTTCTCTTTGTGATTTTTTTTTTTTCTGACTGACTTATTTCACTTAGCTTAATACCCTCTAGGTCCATCCATGTTGTTGCAAATGGTAAGATGTCATTCTTTTTTATAGCTGAATAATATTCCATTGTATATCTATCCCACACCCTTTTTTATCCAATTCACCTATCACTGGACACTTAAATTGCTTCCATATCTTCACTATTATAAATAATGCTGCAATAACCATAGGGATGCATATATCTTTTTGAATTTATGGTTCCATTTTACTTGGGTAAATATTCAGTAGTGGAATTACTAGATCATATAGTATTTCTATCTTTAATTTTTTGAGAAACTCCATAGTGTTTTCCACAATGGCTGCACCAATTTACATTTCCTACCAGCAGTACACAGGTGTTAGTAAATTTTGTTGAGGATAAACAATTGTTTTAAAAATGATGTCTTCTTTTTAATCTTTTGTAATCAGAAAGAAGTTGAGAATTTTACAGACCTGGAGAAACTCTACCTCTACCTTCAGCTGCCTTCTGGTCTCAGCAATGGAGAGAAAAGGTATATCTCTCTTCTTGCTTTTCCCTTAATTACAGTGTTAATAGGACATACTTAAAGTATGTGTGTCATGGTTGTTAATGTTGTGTGCTATTCCTAAAATCATCAGAAAACAGAATGGCAAAATAATAGATCTTTTTACTCTGATCATATTTGGTTAAGTGTTTACTTATAGTTTTTGCTGATTCATTTGTACATCTGGGTAAATGCTATGAAATACAATTTGGGTTATGTTTTTTAAACAGATGTATTTATGTAGTATGAGGGATTGTGAAAATTGAATTGAAAAGCAGAAAATAAATAGATGGGTATTGTAAGCAATGAAGATGCAGGAGTTGTTTTAGTTACTTCTATGTGAACAGATCACAATATTTTTTAAAATTGCGTATATGAAACATGAATGTATTATAAATATACGATACTTTAAGTGTGTTTGGGCATAGTCCTGTATTTTCATTACTAAAAACATTTAATAGTCTCATATAGAAAATAGTTGTTAGCTCATGCATTCTATTAAAAGTTTCTTCATCCTTTTAAGTATTTCTCAAAGTTCATTTCACTCATTCATGTACATTATACTTAAAATTCAGTTACTTTAAAATTGTGTATAGAAAGAAGTGGCATGAAAATTCTGTTAACTTTTACCTCTTCTTCCTCAAACCAAATTTTATAGCCATTTTAATAATTTTTTTGCTCTAAAAACTCAGTATCTTTGGAATTAAATAAATTAAATAAATTGTTATAGTTAGCTGGGATGAATGTCAGAATCAAAAAAGGAACTTCCCTCATGTTATCTTGAGTGTACCATTTTATGGATTTAGTTTTTATAAATGATGCTACCATATAGTAAAAACTTAGGATGTTTAGTAGAAATATTGGCCTGGGGAGGGGAGCCAGTTACAAGAAGGACTGTAGGAGGAGATTTGTCCTCTCAAGATCTCTCTGGTGTGATTTGTATTCTGGCACATGAAGTGCTTAATAAGATTTCAGAGTAGTTACTTGAAAATGCTAATAAGCAAATAGAAAATATTTTTTTCCATAACTTTAACAGTTTGATGATTTGGCAAGTTTAGGCAAATGAATAGGCAAGTAAGTGAACAAATACCCACTTAGGGATCATTTTCACCAAAACAAATACCTATGTTGTCAGTACTCCATCACCTCTGCCACTGTAGAGACCATCCGGAGGGATGGAACAGGGCAGTAATTTCAGTCAGTCACTAGCTGTGGAAGATGACTCACAACCCCAAATGGACAATTGGTATATAGATAACTGGGCATCTGCTGTATGGCTTTAGTTTGGTCATTAATAGTGTGTTTACATGCAATTCTTTACTAGAACTTAAAGTCCTGGCTCAAAAATTATCAATTGCTGGCCGGTTCAGCTAAAACATGTTTTTGTTTTACAATCAGTGATCAGAATGCCGTGTCATCTAGTCGGGCACAGCAAATGCATGCCTTTTCCTGGATTCGAAATACCCTAGAAGAACATCCTGAGACTTCATTGCCCAAACAGGAAGTCTATGATGAGTACAAGTAAGTAAAATGTGCATATATTAGGCATGCTGAGGTGTTACAGAGCTTAAGTACTACACACGGCTATAGTGATTTGTTTTAAAATTGGTGAATGTCATGCTAGTATATGGGAGTTTACCTTAGAGATTTCCAAGATGCTTTCCATCTCTATCTAAGCTTCTCTGGTAGCAAATATCATAAAAGATAGGATTATTGAATAAAAGGATTTCTCTAAAGTTCTTCTGGATGATAGGAGGGATGTTTGAGGGTAGAATGATAATGGTATAGGATTGCTGAATAAAAGGGTTCCTATAGAGTTCTTAAGGGTGAAAGGAAGAGTGTGTCTCGAGTTAGAAGAACAGTGGAAGGTAATAAATAAGTTAATGTGTAAGCAAAAATGAAAACATGTTTTTCATTTAGACTTCTTAAGGGACGTTTTCATATGTCCAAAACTTTTCTAATCCTTTTCTACACCAATGAAAAAAGGGGTAAGTTTTTGGAATATTGTGAATTACTTATTCATGAATGAGGAAGTTGAGTGGCTTATACATATTAGACACTCAAATAATGTTGATTGTACAGATAATTTATTTAAGTATAGGAAACAAAAATATAGAGACTAATGGGCCTTTCTGGATAAAGACAATTTAATAATTGCTAAGTCTGGTTTTGTTTAACACTTCTGTAATTGATACAGAAGACAGAATTTATTATGGCAGAGTAAATAAAACCAACATTTTCAGGGTATTTAAATGTCAAATCAGCAAGCATTCGTGTGTTGTACTTACACAATTTGAAAGAAAAGTGTCAAATAAATGCTGTTTGTTAATCAGTATAAAATGACACGAAGGGACTACACTTACTGAGATTTTAGTATATAGAAAGAAAACTTCTACTTTCATTGAAAATTGTGATTCCCTCATCTTAAGAAACATAATGGACCTGGAGAAAAACTAGAGAAAAATGTCTGAAATGATCAAGGGAACAAAGTTAAACTGAAGAGCTTTAGACGTTTTTTTCTTTAAGAAAATTAAAGCTAAGAGTGCATATGACCCAAGTCTATAAAGTTCATTCTCTTAATTTATAATAATCTATAGAGTATCTACTATGTGCCATACCCTGTATTAAGTTCTGAGGATATAATAAGACACAGCCCCTTCCATTCATGAAAAAATAAGTATGTATTTATAGTAAGTATTAGTTTTTCACTAAATTCAATTAATTAAAATAGAGATAACCCTATAAAACTACAAAGAAGCAAATATTAACTCATTAAAAGGTTGTTAATATCAGTAAACATGTGATAGGTTGAAGAAACTCTGGACTGAGGATCCACAGACTAGATTCTGTCGTTAAATTTGTGACTTGGACAAGTGTTTTAACCACTGTTTTTTTTTATACATTGTCTATAAAGTGAGACAATTGAAGAGGTAATGTAATGCATTTCTTAAAGCTCTAAAATTCTAAAAGTTGTCTGAAGTAGAAAATGTTGAGGAACAAGTAATCCAAAGATGTCCTGGTGGTTTTCCAAAAGGCAAGCTGGACAAATTAATGTATGACATTTTCATAATGAATTAAGAGAACTCAAGATATCATATATTTTTTGAAATGGTGTCTTTCCACTATAGAACCCTTTGCATCATCATTAGAGACAGTACCCTATCTTTGTGGAAGTGTGACTCTGGCCTATTAAAGCAGTCCTTATGTTCCTAAAGGTTTCCTGCCTTTGACAAAGAATTGTTACATTTTTCTATCAAATCATTTTCTGAGATTCCCATAAACTCTCATAATTCTTTTCATATGAAAAGTTACAGGTTTTTCCTAAACAAAAGGGAAATAAAACATTCCATCATTTTGCAGAAGCACTGGGAGCTTCAATTTTGAGCAATTAATTTGTAGCTGTAGTAGAGAACAACAGAGATAAAAGAGGAAGGGAATTTGACTAGAGTTGAAAGGGGAGGTAGTAGGTAACTTTCCTAAAAAAGTAGGAACTTTTTTTTATAATAATATGACTAGAAAGGAAATAGTTCATGGAATTTGAAATAATTATGCTAATGATTATGCCTCTCTTCATAATTAGTATAATTCTGTATCTCAGTCTGGGTATTTTAGTTCAAAAAGCATTTCACCAGGGATATACTTTATGTACCGTTGTATTCTCTACAGGGTTTCCACATAGTAGACGCTAATTTAATATTAAGAGTGGTTAGAATGGACTCTGATCCCTGACATTGATAATAAAATTTCAGTGTTTTAAAAGACTTCGTTAAGTCTTTTAGTGCACTCCTGTCTCCATGGTATAGATAAAAACATTGAAATCCAGGGAAGGTAGGTGGCTCTCCCAGTGACACAAAACTAGTTAGGGAATGATACAGGTCTAGAACTCAGATTTCATGAGTGTTTCACAATGGGCGAGAGGGCACACTTCTTAAATTAGAGTGATAGCATACTGCGTGGGTAGAAAAGATTGGTCAAGTAGTTAGAAATAAACCTGGCTGTGACTTCCACTTAGGGTGAATAAATAAGCTGCTCAAAATATGAATTAGTATACATATAATTAGTATGCATGCATACAAATAATACAACTATGGTAAGAGACACAGCAGAGAAACATGTATTAGCATGACTGGCTAAGAAGAAAGTATGTTTGTGTGTTCACAGCATCGTAACACGTGGGAACTCCAAATTCAAAGTATTCTATTATTTGATCGTTCATTGCCTAAAACCGTAATTTGCCATGTGGGTTTAAATAACTTGAGAGAGATGAAAAATGTAGGAGGGACTACAAACAGGCAAGATGTAGATCAAGTATCAGGAAGTAGCTGGTTAAAGGTTTTTTATTTTAAAAAAAAGTTTTTAAATTATTTTAAGTTGTGTTGTCTAAAGAAAGCAAAATGTAGTATAACTACTTTTTTTTTAAGTACAAGAATTTTAAATCACAAAGAGATTTCAATTAGACACAAAATAACACTCAGTAAAGATTTTTAGAGAAATTTTGTCCTTTCCCAATGGCCTATTATATAGTCATCTTCCTATTTGGAGTACCTTAATGAGGTTTCCTGCATAAAAACTTAACATATATTCTAAATACTCACTGAAAAAATGTTATTAATATGAAATATACCTTTATTTTAAGCTATCCTATTACACATAGACCCTTGTATAACTCATTGCAGTGATGTTCAGATATATTTTTTATGAAATTAATTCTGTCATAATCATTAAAATCAAAATCCCTTTGAGAGAAAAAAATGAAGATATAATCAAACACAGCATTGACTGACTGCTTTTAACTTTATCTTCATTCTACATTAAGATACTAATAGGAACATAAAGCTTTAAGGGGCTTTCAGCATACAAAAACACTTTACAAATGATCATGAACTTTTGTATTTGTTGAAACTTTTGAATTCTGATAATCTATGTTTAGGAAAATGATCATTAATGTGTTTATATTATTTTTGAATTACAAAAGTAATATATATTCATCATTACAGTTTTGGCAAAAAGTTATAAATGTATTTAAAAAAAAAAAAAAAACTAGTACCAGTAAATCTTACTACCTAAAAATAACCACTTCGGTTTATTTCTTTTTATTTTTTCTAATGC
The DNA here is from genome assembly GCF_048164855.1 of Canis lupus baileyi. Taxonomy (NCBI): domain Eukaryota; kingdom Metazoa; phylum Chordata; class Mammalia; order Carnivora; family Canidae; genus Canis; species Canis lupus. Next base: position 24,756,234 of record NC_132869.1, on the reverse strand, counting down.
CTTCTTTTTGTGTGTATGTTCTTGTTATTAACCAAATTTGGCTCCACTGTTTACACAATTCTCGAAGGGGGAACAGTGGCAAATAATATTGCACTGAACATTTTTGATGATATAATTTAGTGTAGATTATCAAAATTGAGATTGCTGCTGGTTTATGGATGGACCTTTATATATTAAGGATCTTATCTATTAAGATTTTTAAAAATATTTTTCAAGATTGCTGTTTATTTTAATAAATCTCTTTATAAGTAATTTGATTTAGCCACTTTCTTTGAAGCTTGTAGCATTGCTGTTACGCTTAGAATTTACCTATGCCACTAGCAGCTGAATACCCATGTTTTTTTTCCTAGATTTTTAAAAAAGATATTTCTTACTTCACTTTTTATATATAATCCTTTAGTCCATCTGGTATTTATTTTGGTGAATGCCATTAAATAAGGCACTGATTTCAGTTTTCTTCTAAATATTATAAAGTAATTATTCCATGCTTATTTATTGAATCATTTTTTCCTCTTAAAACACTGATCTGTAATATAACTTTGATCTTACCAAAGCCCTTTCTACTCAGTTCTTTTTCCTTGTTATTTTGTCCTTATTCCATTACCAAATCATTTTTGGTATTTTAATTATTAAATGTATAAAAAACTGGTAGGACCAGACTGCCCTTACTATCCCTCTTTTTAAAAATTTTCCTTGGTTTTATTTTCAGACCAATTAATGCTTTTCATATGAAGTTTGATACCACTTTTCTCACTTTAAAAAAGGAAACCTCAAGGGAATTTTGATTCAAAATGCATTAAATGTGAAATCTTATGTTAGAAAAATTAATTTCAGAGCTAGAAGTATGTTTCGTAATTTACATCTTTTTCATGCCCTTCAGTGATGTTTCAGTTTTTTCCCTTCAATTAAATCCGCTTATTTTTCTTACTAAGTTTTATTCCTTGGTAATTTTTATTATGTTATTTATATTGAAAATATTCTTTCCATTGCTTTACTGTTGATTTGTTTAGGTTTATAGGATATTGTAGACTTGTTATTTATGTTGTACATTTTATATTTACTGAACTTTGTTTAATCCTAATTTTTCAGTTAATTTTGACTCTTGAGTAAAGTTTATTCTGTGTACCTTCCTTATTCTCTTTATTTTATTCTTTGATAATTTTCCTTCTGATTTTAAATAATAACAATGATAGGCATCATTTCCTCTTATAGTTCTTTGTTAAGGATGTATTATAGTTGATCAAGACTTTATTTGTTATTTTATGAGAAAGATATTGAAATTTATCAAATGCTTTTTGGGCATTTATTGAGATTATTATGAAGTGCTTTTTTCTTTGACCTATTGATGTGATATATAAAGATATTACCTAATTTATAAACCCTTCTTTTAGTTCTAGAATGAATGTTCTATTCATATCAAGATGTATAATCTTATAGTGTACTATTGATCTCTGTTTTCAAGTATATTATTTAGGATCTTTGCATCTATATTTATGAGTGAATATTTTGGTCTGTAATTTTCTTTTTTTGTGCTATCTTTGTCAGGTTTTGATATCAGGGTTAGGCCAGCTTCGTAAATGAATTGGAACTCTTTCCCTAAATTTCTGTGCTCTGGAACAGTTTATATAGCATGGGAGTTATTTGTTCTTGAAAGTTTTAAAGAACTCAACCATAAAACCATCTAGGCCTGGAGGCTTTGTTGGAGGTAATACTTTGACAATTTTTTGTGGGTTTTTTTTCTGGTTAGGTTTTTACTTCATTAGTCAAATTTGGTAATTTGTTTCTCATTGAATTCATTCAGATTTTCAGATGTATCAGCATAGCATTGCATATTATTATTCTCTCCTAAATTGAGTTATCTTCTAAATCCCTTATATCTATTTTCATATTTCTAATTTTATACATTTGAATTTTCCTCTGTTTTTTTCAAATTACACTTGGCTGTAGTTTATTTCTATTGGTTTTCTTTTAGAAAAAAAATGAAGCTAAGATTGATATATCAGGGTGTTTTGTTTTTGTTTTTTGGTGGTTTGATTTTTGGGGGGTATTTTTGCGTGTGGTGTTTTGTTTCTTACTTATTAGGTGCCTTTCTTTTCCTTCTCCTGATTTTCTTGGGATTTTTTTCTTACTCTAAATAGAATTCTTTGTTTTCATTCTTATTTAAGATACAAACATTTATATCTATGAGTTTGCCTCTGATTATAGTTTTGGCTGTATCCTTTAGGTATGGATATGATTGTTAAAATTATCATTATGTTGTACTAGAGTAAAATTATAGTTCTAATTTCTTCTTTGATCCCAAATAGAAGTTGTTTTTAACCTTTCATGTTCTTGAGAGTTCTGTTGTTTTGCACTTTATTAATTTGTAGTTTCATTATATTATGATCAGAAAATGAAGCCTATTAAACTTCTGAATTTTTATATTTGTTGAGGTCTACTTTCAGTCTAACAAATTATTAGTTTTTATAAATACTTCTGGACAGCCTCTTTATTTTATACTGTATTCACTCTATTGATATGCTAATTCCACTTTTCTATATTTTTCAAATCTTTCAAATTCTGTAAAATCCTTTCTTTTTGGTCTGTTTAAGCAGTTGAAGATGAATAGTATGTTAATCTCTTACAAAAGTGACATTTGTCACAGTTCCTCTTAGTATTTTTAATGAGTTTTGTTTTATAGATCTCTGGGATGTTTGACACAAGAAAAGGTTCATGATTTCTATCTTTGTTATAGTTTTTGCCTGTTGTCAACAAAAAATGATCCTGGATCATACTGAATGTATTTCATGTTTTTTATCTTTTGAGATAAATATTTTTGGCCCATTCTGGGTATCTGTCTAATATATATATTTACCCATCTCTTTTTTTTTTTTTAATTTAACCATTTGTGTCATTTTGTGTAGGCTGTTTACATTATGCTTCTAAAGTTGTTCCTGATCTTGAAGTCTGACCCATAGAAGAAGCTGATGGAATGAACCAATCTAGAAAGCCTGGTGTTGCTAGAAACACTTAGCAACAGGGGAGGGTAGCAGGAAAAAACTACTGCTTTTTCCTGTTACCTGGGAAAGAAACATAAGCGTTAATCTTAAATGGATTTCTCACTAACTGAAACATGGCCTCTTTTAGCAGTCCTAAAAATCTGTTTGCTTTCATTCTGGGGAGAATCACAAACTTTCAGATTTGTAAACTTGAACTTTGGCTGCAGTGTTTTCTCGTACACAAATGTTCTCTCTGAATCCCTTTAAAAAATATTTAATATTTTTAAGGAATATGACTATATTAATTTTCTATATAACCATTTTGTGTATAAATATTAATTTTATATGTATGATGCTTTGATACTTACCAGCTTAAGTTTGTGATTTCTGTTCTATTAATGACTTTAAATGAAACTCTTAGGACAACCTTGAAGGCAGAAATAGATTCTAGGAACACTTGTTTTGAAAGTATTAAAATAATGAACACTTCATAAGTTAAATGATACATAAATGTTTTATACCCGTCTAAAATCTAGATTAAGCCTAATTATGTCTACATAATTCATAAATTTATTCATAAATTTATTAGGTGTATGATATATTGTTTAAGGTAATAGCATTTGAATACAATAAGTGGAAGCAAATATCATCCCTCCTTCCCTTTAAGGATGACTCAAAGAAATGAATTCACTAGGCAAATCTGAACCAAGGTTTTGTACTTTAAGGCTGGGCTCTTTTTGCACTAATCCCTGTTACCTCTAGAAACTTATTCCACGCACTATTCTTTTTAAAATTAAATTTTTGAGGGCAGTATACTACTATGCCTTAATTATATATTAAATATTTTTAACTGATTAGAAATAAACTAAAGCATAAAAGTGATCAATTTCAGCATTACTTTTTCATATTTGACACGTAAATATGGATATTGAATATGTCTTAAGATATAAATTGTTCTAAGATTTTTACCATTGAAATGTACTTTTATAGTGTCTGAATTGTTACCCTAAATACATTGTATAGTATTTAAATGATTACTTTTCAGGTAAGATTTTTTTTTTTCCAGACTTGCTTGATGTGGTCTATTTCAAAGAAGTTTTTAATCCCAGTTTCTCTTTTTTCTGTGTTTCTATGACTGGACTCTCAAAGGAATAGTTAAATCGTCTCTTTTTCTTCACCTTCTGTTTCTGACCAATTGCACTTTCACAAGTGCATTTACTGCATTTACTGTTTAACTTCTCAACTCTTTAGTAATAGTAGAAAAAGCATTGAATAATAGAATGAATTGAATGAATAGAATAGAATAGAATGATTGAATAATAGAAGAGTGGCAGGATAGAGCTATAATAACGTTATTATACCAGAAGGAACTGGTTCTCTTATATGACACAGTTGTAGAAAGGGTTGACTGACTTTTCCAAATCACATTCACTGTACTAAATACATTGTAATCATAACTGAAGTACAAACCAAGTCTCCTAATTTAAAACCAGAGTCTTTTCCAATACCCTGCCTATAAAAACTGCATGCCCCTGAGCCCAGTCATTATTTTGAATCTTTAGTTATCAATTCCTCATTTCTTACTACCTTGGCTTCTTTATCTGCCCCCAGCTTGATTTGTGGCAATTGGTAGGTGGTATTTAGTACTTTTCTTTTATTAAGACTTTAGTATTACCACTTCCAAGGACAAAGAGATCATGGAAGAAGTTAGTAGTGTTTTGTTACAATCAACAAATTAGAATAAATGATTTTAAAGTAAATTTATTTGAGTGCATTAAATTATCAAGTGTTACATATACATAGTCCTTACCCTCAAACAGGAAAAACAGATCAGTAAATAAGCAGGACACAAAGAACGAGTTTCCAGATCAACTTGATGGAGTGAGGGCCAGCATCACAGAAGAGGTGACGTGTAAAATCATAAAAACTGAATTTTCCAAGCTGACTAGAGATTCAGAAGGGCATTCTTAGTAGAAGGTATGATACTCAGTGCATAGTGGCTTATAGTCAGAGTCAAAGAGAAGATGTCAGAGACCAGGCCAAGAGAATTAAACTTGTTTCCGTGTGTAGGTCTTGGAGAACTTTTGGAAATTTAAGCAATAGAAAATCATCTCAGAAAGTAAGAAATTCTAAGGATAGGGAGAAAACTGGTATTTAGGGGTTAAGCAGAAGAACATGAGCCCTCCAAAGGAATTTAAAAGAGAAACAAGAAAGCATAATATAATCTGAGAAAAGAGATTATTTTGAGGTGTTCAGTCTCCTGTGCCTCAGACAGTTCAATTTAAAAAGGAAGACAAGAAAAAGATCCGTGTGATGTGTCATTAATAGGCCACAGGGATCTATTGCCAGAGCAGTTTCCATATTTTATTGAGGAATGAAGCCTGATTGCAGTGTCCTGAAAGGTAAGTAGATGTGAGTGCAGACAGGTTTTTAAGGGATGAAGAAAGAAAAAGTAGAAGGGTGCGCGGGAGTGGTAAGAACAGAGTTTTTTGTTGTTGTTTTTTTAGCCTTATCCAGTAAGGATTAAATTGATTTGTGTATAACAGAATATCCAATGAACAGTAGTTTCAACAAGACAAAAGATTTCAGTTTTCCTTTCAGCAGCTCTGTAATTCCAGCAGGGAACCCAGGCTCCTTCTAAATCCGCACTCTACTATCTGTAAGCCTTAGCCTGGTTTTACTTGTTGCCATCTAAAATGAACTACTACAGCTGATAGGAAAAGTAAGTGACTTAGAATTCAGTTGCATTAAGGAAGGAAGGGAGAAAAAGGTTGAAAATCATTGATTTATGATTTTCAAACTTAGTCATCCTGTCAAGTGCCTCGATGGCTCAGTTGGTTAAGCTTCTGCCTTCGGCTCAAGTCATGATCCCAGGGTCCTGAAATCAAATCCCACATCAGGCTCCCTGCTCAGCAGGGAGTCTGCTTTTCCATCTTTCCTTTCCCCCTGTTCATGATCTCTCTCTCACAAATAAATGAATAAAATCTTTAAAAAACAATAATGAAGTTAATCATCCTGTCATATTCTGCTGTTTTTCAATTTAAATTGCCATTTAAATATAATGTTTGTTTCCTCTTCCCAAGTAGACAAGGTGCTTTTTTTTACACTTTGCCCCTAAGCTTGCTTATAATAAAACCACAATATTTTCTGTGTTTTTTTTTTGTGGCAAAATGCATAAAATTTGTCATCTTAACCATTTTTAAGTGTATAGCTCAGTGATATTAGATACATTCACATTGTTGTGGTACCACACCACCACTCATCCACAGAACTCTTTTTTTGCAAAACTGAAACTCATTACCCATTCTCATTTCCCTCGCCCCTGGAAACCACCATGCTATCTATCTCTATCTCATTAATTTGACTATTTTAGGAACCTCATATAAGTGGAACCATACAGTATTTGCCCTTGTGTGACTAGCTTGTTTCACTCAGCATCATGTTCACAAGGTACATCCATTATAGCATATGTCGGAGATTCCATTGTATGTGTATGCCATGTTTTGTTTATCCATTCTTCCACTGATGGATACTTAAGTTGTTTCCTTTTGGCTGTTGTGAATAATGCTGCTATGCACGTTGGTGTGCAAATATATTTTCTAGATACGCTTTCAGTTATTTGGGGTATATGCCCAGAAATGAAATTGATGGATCATATAGTAATTATTTTTTAACTTTTTGTGGAATCACCATACTGTTCTTTATAATGGCTACACCACTTTATATCCTCACCAGCGGTGCACAAGATTCTTCACATCCTCATTAACATTTGTTACTTCCTGGAGTTTTGATAGTGGCCATTTTGATGGATGTGAGGTAGTATCTCATTTCAGTTTGATTTGTATTTCCTGATTAGCTAGTGGTATTATATTTTATGCTTATTGGCCATTTGTACGTCTTTGGAGAAATATATTCAAGCCCTTTGCCCACTTTTTAACTGAGTTGTTTGTTTTTAATGTCGTTGGGTTGTAAGAGTTCTTTTTATATCCTGGATACTAACACCTTATGAGATACTCAATATGTTATGAATTCTACAAAACATACAAATATATGCTTATTATAACAAACTGAAACAGTCTAAAAGTATAGGATCGAATAAAAATCATTCTTTACTCTCTCCTTCATCCCACTACCCTCCTGAGATTATAATATTCCCAACAGCTTTATCTTTCTATGGTTCTTTTTTTTTTTTTAAGATTCATTTATTGGGAACCCTGGGTGGCGCAGCGGTTTAGCACCTGCCTTTGGCCCGGGGCGCGATCCTGGAGACCCGGGATCGAATCCCACGTCGGGCTCCCAGTGCATGGAGCCTGCTTCTCCCTCTGCCTGTGTCTCTGCCTCTCTCTCTCTCTCTCTCTCTCTCTCTCTCTCTGTGACTATCATAAATAAATAAAAATTTAAAAAAAAGATTCATTTATCTACTTAGAGAGTGTCCTTGATGCACATGAGTGGGGTGAAGGAATGGAGGGAGAAAATCCTCAAATAGATTTCTGCCAAGTGCAGAGCCCCCTCATGGGGCTCGATCCCACAGCGTGACCTGAGCTGAAACCAAGAGTCAGATTTGACAGAGCCATTTAGGCTCCCCTATCTTTCTATATTTCTATATATAGAAGTTATGTCAATTATTCCTAGATTTTTTTTTAATTCAAATGAAACCATACCGTACATATTGGTCTGACTTCTATCACTAAGCAGTATGTCCTAAGTAGTTTTTCTTGTCCATATATATAAAGTTACTGCATTCCTTTTTTTACTGCTGCACAGTATTTCATAATGTAAATGTTTCATAGTGTGTGTTTTTTAAGCTCTTTATTTAAGACATTTTTTCTGTTATTAAAATAATACTGTACTCAACAACCTTGAATTACATATCTTTGTGCTTGTATAAAAGTAACATTGAAGTATGGACTATTTAGAAATGGAATTATTGGATCAAAAGCTATAGTTATTACCAGGTTTGTTTGTTCTTCGTTTTTTGTTTTTTTGTTTGTTTGTTTGTTTGTTTTGAGAGCACATCCACATGTGGGTTTTGGGGGCAGAGGGAGAAAGACCATCTTAAGCAGGCTGTACACCCAGTGTGAAGCCCATCTCAGAGCTCAGTCTGATGACCCTGAGATCATGACCTCAACTGACTGAGCCACGTATGTGCCCCTATAGTTTTCTCAATTTTAATTTAATTTTTGAGTCATTACTATATTTATGTGATTGTAAGTCAAAAGGTATTAAAGATGTATAGGGAAGAAATTGTATCTCACCTTTGCCTTTCAGCCACCCATTTTCTATCACCATAGGCAACAATTCCAATTAGAATTATACCTAAATAACTAGAATTATATAATCCTAATTATTAGTTATTATGAATGGCTGCATCTTATTCTGTCTTATGAATTATTATTCACTTAGACCACAGTTGATAGACATCTAGGTTTTGATAATACTAACAATGCTGTTGTGAATAAACAATGGTATATCGGTGAGATAAGTCTAAATATCTGAAATTACTAAGGACTTATGCATTTTTAATTTGGATGGAAGTTTGCATAGAGATATGAAATTATTTTGTCTGTATTTCATTTTATATTGTCTCTCCTGAGTTTTTTTTTTCTTCTGAGTTTTTATTACTGTCATAAGTTTGGGGGTTTTTTTAATCTTCATGTTGGAAATTTTCTTCAACGTGTCTGATTATCTTTCTGTTATCTGTTAATATTTTTATTTTTATTTTTTTTAAGATTTTATTTTATTAATTATTCATGAGAGACCGGGGGCAGGGGGTGCAAAGACACAGGCAGAGGGAGAAGCAGGCTCCATGCAGGGAGCCCGATGTGGGACTCGATACCGGGATTCCAGGATCACGCCCTGGACCAAAGGCAGGTACTAAACCGCTGAGCCACCCAGGGATCCCTGTTCATATTTTTAAATGGCAGCTTAAGTTCCATGTATAATCAGAGTTTATCTGCTGTTGGACTTGACTATTAGGTGAACAAGCTTTATATTGAGAGATTTCTAAATGTCTATATGTTCTCCAGAGATCATTCACTTTTTCAGCAGGATTTCTCCAAACTTCTGTTTGGGGAGCACACACACTGGCGTCTAGTAGCAGTTCTGGACCTTGGACCCTGGACCCTGGATAGGAAGGGGAAAATGGACTATTTTGTGTAGGTAGACTTTGAACAGATCTGCATACTCAGTGTACCCCATGTATTCCCTCTTCCCCTCCCCACTACTACCCAAACTGGCTTTAGATTTCCACCTCACCTTTGCTGTCTCAGACTTCCACCCACTCCTTTAAAATTTCTCCAAAGTATTAAGTTATCCTGCCTGAGAAATTCATTCCTGGCTGCTGTTACTCTGTGTCTTAAGGAATTGACATGTGGGGGGAGGGTATTTTCTCCTTATATTAACTTTTTTTTTTTTTTTTTTAAAGCATGTGATCTCTCCATCACATTTAGACAGAATCCTTCTTTTTTATTTTGGCACTTGGCAGTGCAACACAGCATATGATTATGTAACTGTCTCAAGTTTTCTTGTCTTGCAGACTGATCTTAACTCCCCATGATAACCTAGCATCTAGTAGACAACTTGAACAGTTTGAAGGAATATCCTGACAGCCTAAGGCAGGGTAACTTTTAGATCTCTGAGATAGTTCATGTATGGGGTCTACATGAAGTTGTCTTCCTCACCTCTTATTTATTCTGCGGCTCACTGCATTGTGTCTTCACTAAACTTATAGGGAGAGATCATTAAGTTCTTTAATAAGTCAAGTCAGTGAATTTGATGAGTTAATATAGTAAAAGCATTTTAAATGTATGCATAAGAATCCTAAATTAACTTTATTGATTGCGTGTTTGTACGCATTTCTCTCAATACTCATGGAAAGAAATTATTATCAACCAGTGAAGAAACAAAATCCCTGCATATCTTTGGAAACATATTCCTAATTTACTTTCCCTCCTGCACCCCTTCTCCACACCCATAGCATCCCCTTCTTCTTAACACTGCCACCTATCAGCAGCAATGCTATTGAATTTCTAAATACTTGGTTAAAAATTGAGTTAGGATGCGGTGCCTGGGTGGCTTAGTTGGTTAAGCATCTGACTCTTGGTGTTGGCTTAGGTCATGATCTCAGAGGCATGAGATCAAGCCTCACATTGGCTCCACACTCAGCACAGAGTCTGCTCGAGATTTTCTCTCCCTCTCCCTCTTTGCCCCTCCTTTCTCTCTCCGCCCTCCCCCCCCAAATAAATAAATAAACTCTAAAATAAATAAATAAAAATAAAAATTGAGTTAGGTGTATTGTTTTAAAATTTGTTGACTAAAACTAAATGAGTTTATAATAAGTTCTTAGAAGTTCTTTCCTGAGTATACAGCTTCATCTAGTATCCAGACAAGACGTGACCGGGGGATACTTATTAATGCACCTGTACTGGGATGCCTGGGTGGCTCAGCGATTGAGCATCTGCCTTTGGCTCAGGGCATAATCTTGGGGTCCCAATTGAGTCCCACATCGGACTCCCTGTGAGGAACCTCTTCTCCTCTGCCTATATCTGTGCCTCTCTCTGTGTGTCACTCACGAATAAATAAATAAAATCTTTTTTAAAAAATACACCTGTACTCTCTGAGAGTTCATAGATGTCCTGCAAAGGAGAGAAAAATTATGTAGATATACTTGTCACTTTATTGTAGTCGATCTCAACCTCAGCTAAAAATTGGAATTATCTGGGGAGCTTTCAAAAAAATTGTTTCCCACCCCCTCACTCCAGATATTCTGATTTAATTTTTGTGGGGTGCAGCTGGCCATTGGGAGTTTTAAAAGCTCACCAAGTGTTTCTACCATGAAACCAAGGTTGACACCTATTGCTATTGGCTCCTGGGACACCTGGGTGGCTCAGTGGTTGAGCATCTGCCTTTGGCTCAAGGCGGGGTCCTGGTCCTGGGATTGAGTCCCACATCAGGCTCCCCTTGGAGAGTCCGCTTCTCCCTCTGCCTATGTCTCTGTCTGTGTGTGTCTCTTATGAATAAATAAAAAAATAAAATCTTAAAAAATAATAATAAATTTTAAAAAGAGTGTTGGTTTCCAATTGAAGGTGGTTTTGTCCCCCAGGGGACATTTAGCAATATCTGGAAATGTTTTTGGTTGTCACAGTTGAGGTTTATTGCATGCATCTATTAAAGAATGGAGGCCAAGTATGATGCTTAGCATGTCACAAAGCACAGGACAGTTCCCCACAATGAAGAACTATTCAGCCCCAAATGTCAGTACTATTGCTGTTGAGAAACCTGCTTCACACAGTGCAACAGCTGATTACCATTTTGGAGCTCTTACTGCACGTATGAATTTAACTATAAAGCCAGATATACTGTATTCTCTAGTAACTCTAGCCTGGCCTCTTGGAGATTTTTTTTTTAAATTAGTGTGGAAGATATATGTATTGTAGCATCACTTATATTTTAAGTCTTTTTAAAGCCTTGAATGAACTTAGTTTTTCCTTGGTATTTATTATTGTGTGACTGATAGACTAGCATTAAAGAAGAACTGAGTGTGCTAATACACTAGATCCTCTTATAAAGCCAGTTAACAGGGATCCCTGGGTGGCGCAGCGGTTTGGCGCCTGCCTTTGGCCCAGGGCGCGATCCTGGAGATCCGGGATCGAATCCCACGTCAGGCTCCCGGTGCATGGAGCCTGCTTCTCCCTCTGCCTGTGTCTCTGCCTCTCTCTCTCACTGTGTGCCTATCATGAATAAATAAAAAAAAATTAAAAAAAATAAAATAAAGCCAGTTAACAAAATTAGCCATGTAATTATAACAAAATAATGATAATCAAGAATCTTCATATTCATTGCATGTAAAATGACCTCTTTGTATCAAATAGCTATTTTGATGATTGGAAATGAACTATTTTGAAAAAACATCATTATTCAAAATTTAATTAACATATTAAATTACCTGTAAATTTTTATTTATTGCTGCCTAACTTCAGAAAGTTTAGCGAGAAGGAGCACTTGGGTAGCTCACTTGGTTAAGCTACAGACTCTTGATTTCAGCTCAAGTCATGATCTGAGAGTCCAGGAATCCAGCCCTGTGCTCAGTGAGGGGGAGTCTGCTTGAGGATTTTCTTTCTTTCTCTCCCTCTCAAATAAATAAATAAATCTTAAAAAAGAAAAATGAAAAATTTAATGAGAAGGAATGCTAATGGTAAATTAAATTATACTAGCTTAAGGAGTATGCCCTGTATTGTTTTGTCTGTCTAAGCTCTGTAATGATACATGGGGGGAGGGGCAGAAGGAGAAAGAGAGAATCTTAAGCAGGTTCCCTACTGAGCACAGAGCCTGATAACACAAGACTCCATCCCAGGACCCATGAGATCAAGACCTGAGCTGAAACCAAGAGTCGGATGCTCAATCAGCCTGAGCTACCCATGCACCCCACTCAGTATTGAGGTCTTGGTGTTCTTCTTGGTGATCTCTCTGTTCAGTGCAATGCCAATCAAAGTCACAGCAGTCTTTGGTACAAATGGACAGACTGTAAAACTCATATGGAAGTGCAAAGGGCTTAAAATAGCCAAAACAACTTTGAAAAGAAGCACAAAGTCAGAGCGCCTATGCCACATGACTTCAAGCCTTATTAGAATAAGATGGGCAAATCAATATAACAAAGTAGTGAATATAAAAATAGACTGATGCAAATATGACCAATTCATTTTCAACAATGGTACCAAAGCAATTTAGTGGAAAATGGGTAGTCTTTTCAATAAATGGTGCTAAAACAATTTATACTCTACACCATGTATTAGTAATCTAATCCTGTTTAACAGATTATCCCAAATTTAGCCTCCAGTCTCCCTCTGGTCTTTTTTGCCCCTGGACTCTCTTTCTAGAAACACATCTCCAGTCTAGATAAAATTCAAATGAGTTATTCTCAAATTTGCATATAAAGAAAGGAGACTACAGTTTATTCAATCTCCTGTTTATCCAGCTACAGTCTCACTCACTAGTATTCATTGAGTCTCCGGTCAGTGGCCATGGAAGAGGAGAGGCAGATTAGACTGAGCTCTATTAAGTCAAGAATGCCAACAGTGAATTAATTATAGAAAGAAAAATCTTAAGCCCTTTAGGTTGGGAAGAAAAAAAAGGACATAAGCCATTTTAATCAGGAAAAGTCACTGGGCAAATATAAATCTATATTTAAGAAAAAAAGCTGTAATACAGAATAGAAAGTTTTCAGCTACCATTTGTATCCTGGGAAGAACAGCCCAGTGTTGTCCCATGGCCAAAAAGATCGAGCATAGAGGATACCATCAGAAAAAACACAAAGCTAGCAAACTAACATTTCACCATTTTACAAAACCATTATGCTGCCAGGTAATGCAGCCTGAGCTTTGCCAAGTAGACACTGAAAGACCTTACTTAACAAATTCCTAGTTTGAGGAATATCATTACTCTTTTAGATGTCTTCACTTTATGTACATTACTATCATCATCTGCTTTGGAGAATAGTTTTGTTTTCAGGGCTATTTCTCCAACAAAAGAATATCCAGATACTCTCCACATAGATTTAGCAGTTTTCCCTCTATACCAATATGAAAGTAAGTTGTGGATATGATACTTCTAAAGATAAGGACAGTCACTTATAACCATAATATTTTTATTACATCTAAGAAAATAAAAAATTCTACATTCCACCTATTTCTGGTTTGGAGCTATTTTTAGTATAGAAAAAACATTTTTGTCATTTTTGGAATCTGCATGTGTCTTAATGATTTGAGAATAGTGAAGCCTTACTGAGGTGCAAATATGATTGGCTAGCTCATATCCCAGCAAATGAGTCCCTTCCACTCCTATCTTAAAGCATATGATGCAGATTTATGTAGCAGTAAAAAATCTCATTTTATTGCATGTCATAGATTAAGAAAATTATTCACAGATGGATGGAACTATAAATTTTTGTTTAGCTTTTTAAGATTTTATCTGTTGAGATATAAATCACATATTATAAAATTCACTATTTAAAATTGCACAAGTCAGTGGTTTTTAGTATATTTACAAAGTCATGCATCACTCACCAGTAGTGCCAGAATATTTTCATTACTTCCCCAAATTCCTAATCCATTAGCAGTCATCCATTCTTCCTTCCTTCCAGGACTTAGTAACAAATAATCTACTTTATGGCTGTATGAATTTGCCTGTTCTGACATTTCATATAAATGGGACCATACATTATGTGGCCTTTTCCTATCTGGTTTCTTTCATTTAACATAATGTTTTCAGAGTTTATCTGTGTTAAATTATATATCAATATGTCATGCCTTTATAGCCAGATAATATTCCATTGTGTGAATATACCACATTTTCTTCATCCATTCATCAGTTGGTGAACATTTGTTGTCTTTCCACTTTTTGGTATTATAAACAATGCTGCTCTGAAGTTTTGCTGCCTATGAAATCTCTAGGCTTTTGTATGAGCATGTGTTTTCATTTCTCATGAGCATATACTTAGGAATAGAATTGCTTAATCAAATGATAACTGTGTGTTTTAAGTTACTCAAAAAAAATGGCAGCACCATTTTACATTCCCACCGATAATATATGAGGATTGCATTTCTCCACATTCTTAGCCAACACTTGTCCATATTTTTTATGATAACCACTCTAGTGCATGTGATATAATAGCTCATGGTTTTGATTTGTATTTTCCTGGTGACTGATTATGATGAACATCTTTTCATGTGTTTATTGGGCATTTTTATATTTTCTTTGGAGAAATATTTATTTTCTGTGGAGAAATGTTCATTTCTCTGAGAAATATTCATTTTTTTACCATTTTTAATGATTATTTTCTTTATTTATATTTTCTGTATATATTCTAGATCCTAGTTCCTTATTAGATATATTATGGTTTACTAATATTTCTCCCATCTGTGGGTTGTCTTCATTTTTTTGTTAGTATCCTCAAATGAAAAAAATTTTTAATTTTATTAAATCCAATTTATTTTTCTTTGGTACTTGTGCTTTTAGATATTGTATCAAAGATCTATTGCCTAACAAAGGTCATGCAGATTTATACTGTTTCCTTCTAAGAGTTTTATAGTTTTAGCTCATATTTTTGGGTCTTTGCATTATGAATTCATTTTTGTACACACTGTGACATAGATACCCAAATTCATTCTTTTGCCCATGGATACCCAGTTGTCCCAGCAGCATTTGTCGAAAAGATGATTTTTTCCCCATTAAATGGTCTTGGCACCGTTGTGTAAAATCAGTTGACTTGTATGATATATGGACTTACTTCTAGATGCTGAATTCATTTCTATTGTTCTTATATCTTTCTTTCTTTATGCTAGTATTACACTGTCATTAGTTTAACTTTGTAGTAAATTTTGAAATTAGGAAGTTTGAGTCTTCGATTAGTCATTCTACTTCCTGGTTATTTTGACTCCTTTAGGTCCTTTGAATTTCCATGTGAATTTTAGCGTCAGCTTTCAATGTCTTTAAGGACAGCAGTTGGAATTTTCTTTTTTTTTAATATTTTATTTATTTATTCATAGAGACAGAGAGAGAGAGAGGCAGAGACACAGGCAGAGGGAGAAGCAGGCTCCATGCACAGAGCCTGACATGGGACTTGATCCAGGGTCTCCAGGATCACGCCCTGGGCTGCAGGCGGCGCTAAACCACTGCGCCACCGGGGCTACCCTGGAATTTTCATGAAGATTGCATTGCAGCTGTAGATCAATTCAGAAGTATTGCCATCTTAACATTATTAACTTTTTAAATCCTTAGACATGGGCTGTATATCCATTTACTTAGGCCTTTAATTTTTTTCAAGGATATTTTGTAGTTTTTATGTATACACCTTACACTTCTTTTATTAAGTTTATTCCTAAGGTTTTCTTTATGATATTGTGAATGGAGTTACTTTTTAAATTTCATTTTTGATTGCTGCTAATGTATAGAAATAAGAGTAATTTTTACATGTTGATCTTATATTCTTCAGTCTTGCTAAACTAATTACATCTATGATAGTGTTTTTAGTATATTCCTTAGGATTTTCTATATATGATATGGTATCATCAGAGAATAGATGTAGTTTGCTAGTATTTTGTTAAGGATTTTTGCATCTGTCTTCATAGGGGATATGGGTCTTTATTTTTCTTTCTTGTGATGTCTTTGCCTGATTCTGGATTCAGAGTAATGTTGGCCTTACAGAAGGAATGATTTTGGAAATATTCCCTCTACTATTTTGATGAAAGAATTTATGAAGGACTGATATTAATCTTTACCTGTTTAGTAGAATTCAGCAGTGTGAGACCATGTAGACGCAGGCTTTTCTTTGTGAGTACTTTTTAAATTACCGATTGAGTCTCTTTTTATAGGTCAGATTTCCTTATTTCTTTTTGAGTCCATTTTGGTAATTTGTGTCTTTTAGAAATTTATTTTGTATAGGTTAGTCTATATATTGGCATTCAGTTTTTCATAATATTCTCTTAGAGTACCTTTAATTTCTATAAGGTACACCTGTAAGATTTGTAGTAATATTCCTCTTTCATCCTGATCTTAATTATTTGAGTCTTTCTTTTTTAATCTTGGTCAATTTACCTAAAGGTTTATTAATCAGAGTTGTTGATCTTTTCAAAGACTCAGCTGTGGGGTTTGCCTTTTTTCCTGTTGGTTTTCTATACCCTAGATCCACACCAATCCTTATAATGCCCTCTTTATGCTTGCATTAGGTTTGGCTTCCTCTTACTTTTCTAATTTCTTAACATGGAAGATTAGGTTATTCATTTGAGACCTTTCTTTTTAAATGTATGTATATGCAGCTATAAATTTCCCTCTAAGCACTGCTTTCACTGTGTTCTATAAGTTTTGGTATGTTGTGCTTTCATTTCTGTTCATCTCAAAGTATTTTCTAATTTTTCTTATGATTTCCTTTTTGACTCATGTATTATAATTTCCCATTCTTTTAGTTACTGCATTCTAATTCCATGCCATTGTGGTTGGAGAAAATGTATTGTATGATTTATGTAATCATACATGTAATGTAATGCATGATTTTATTCTTTTGTATGTGTTGAGACTTGTTTTATAGCCTAATACACGATCTATCCTGGAGAATATTTCATGTTCACTTGAGAAGATACATTCTACTGTCGTTGGGTGGTAGAGTGTTCCATGAATATCTGTTAGGTTGTTGTTATATACTATTATTTGTGTCTTCTCTTCCATTGTTCATCCTTCTCTTAGTTCTATCCATTATTGAAAGTGGAGTATTGAAATCTATAATTATTATTGTTGAATTATCCACTTCTCCCTTCAATTTTGACCATTTTTGTTAAGTGTTTTGGAGCTCTGTTCTTCGGTGTATAATAGGTTATGACTGTTAAATCTTGATAGCTTGAGCCTTTCATCATGAAATAATGGTTTGTCTCTAGTAACAATTTGTGTTCTAAGTCCATTTTCTCTGATAGTAGTATAGGCACTAGTTCTCTTTCAGTTACTTTTAGCACACTATATCTTTTTCTACCCTTTTACTTCAATCTATTTGTTTCTTTGAATTTAAAACATATATGTAATATGTAGGTGACATATGGCTTGCTAATATTTTATTCTAAATCCATTCTGCCTCTCCCTGCTTTTAATTGAAGAGTTTAATACATTTACATTTAATTGTGATTGCTGATAAGATATGATTTACATTTGCCATTTTTGGTATTTGCTATATGTTTTATGTCTACTTTTGTTCCTCAGTTTCCCCATTACTGACCTTGTGTTAAATGGGTATTTTATAGTGAACTATTTTAATTCCCTTGTTGCTTCTTTTACTATATATATACATTTCTTAAGATTTTATTTATTTATTTGACAGAGCACAAGCAAGGGGTAGTGTCACGCAGAGGGAGAAAAGCAGGCCCTCTGCAGAGCAAGGACTCTGATGCAGGGCTGGATCCCAGGACCCCAGGATCATGACCTGAGCCAAAGGCAGATGCTTAATTGATTGAGCCACCCAAGCTCCTCTACTATATATGTTTTAAAATTATTTTCTTTTGTGGTTATCCTGGAGCTTGCAGGTAACACCTCAATTTAATTAAAAAAATACAAAATCTTTTGTTTATATATCTTTTATATATATATATATATATATATTCTCTCCCATATCCCCATTAATCTTATGCATTATGCACTCATCAATACAGATTTGTATTTGGTACTATATGCAATTGTCTTTTGGATCAGATAGGAGAATAAAAGGTTACAAGCAAAAAATACATTTAGACTGAATTTTATATTTACTATGTAGTTACCTTTACTGGTGCTCTTTATTTCTTCATGTAGATTCAAGTTATTATTTGATGTCCTTTCATTTAAGCTTGAATGACTCCCTTTAGTATTTCCTGTATAACCAGTCCACTGTTGATAAATTCTCTGATGTTTTTGTCTGCCCATTGAGGTCTCTACTCATTTAAGTTTATGGTCAGCTGTTGATTGGACAGAGATTTCTTTAAATACCTTAAAGCAATAAGCAGTCTTTGCCACAGGGCTGTGTGTGTGTATTGGGGTACACCAAAAACAGTCATGCAATTGACAGCTCTTCTTTAGCTTCCACTTCCTGCTTTTGTGGAGCCTCAAGATTAGCTAGGGGTCAGAGCTTGGGGCCCTCTAAGGTCTTGAGATGCACACAGCCCTTTGCATGTGCATAACCTTCTAGATGCTTGGGAATAAGATGGAGCTTTTCAAAGCTTTTATGGAAATCGTACTTACCAGTTTTTCCTTTTAGGTTTTTGGTTAGTCTGTTGGTCTGTTGTCTGCTCAACTGTTATCCACTGCCTCAGGTAGCCACAAAGTTAAGACATTTGCCTACAGTTGTTTCATTCATTCATTCATTCATTTATTTATATTTTTATTTTTATTTTATTTTATTTTTTTGAGAGAGAAAGGGGAGCAGGGAGAGGCAGAGGGAGAGAGAGAATCTTAAGCAAGTACTCCATCCAGTTCAGAGCCCAGCATGGGGTTCGATCTCACAACCCTGAGATCATGGCCTGAGCCAAGATCAAGAGTCAGACACTTAACAGACTGAGCTACCCAGGCACCTCTGCCTACAATTCTTTTTAACAGTTTCCCCTTGTACCCTTCCATCCCCTCAAGGGAGAAAGCTTTTCGAAGTAGGCAAACTCTAAGGTCAGATGTAGCCAAAGGTGGGGTCTTGCACAGAACCCATCACAGGAGACAAATAATGACAGTTCTTTGGGTTGTGGTTTTGAAAGAGCTCCAGCTATGTTATGTTTATTCTGATGACCACCAAACTGAACTGGGAATATTGGGCTGTTACTTTTCAAGGCTACTTTTAGATCATGAGGGAATCAGATTAGGGCAAGCTAAAGAGATACAAAGTTGTTCTTACTGAAAATCAGCCAATTTTCTTGGATAAATGCTCTCCAGTTTACTGCAAGCCTTGGGTTAATTTCCAAAGTTCTGAAAAGATGATATTGACGAGCTTTGCCAGTTTTTCTGCTGTTTTATGGAGAAGTGTATTTCAGTGGTCCTTACTATGCAACTTTTATTGATAGCACCAAAACTATAAAATAGAAATTCATGAATGTTAAAGGACCAAAAATGTTATGTGCAGTTCTGTCACACTTCACTGAAAAGTTAACTGAAATGAACCAGCAAATGGAATTGGAATAGCCATTTTAATCATAAATAGAATTTGTTCACCTGGAAGACAAAAACCTCTATAAAGACTTTCTCTAAAAGTCTATAAAAAGGGTAAACTATAAAAAGGACTCCTTCTAAGTTGTATTTAATATTTCCCTTTGCTACAAAATAAAGTCCAAAACCTTTATTTTTTAGAGGAAGGCATAATTATACAGTAGAGAAAGATTAGCCTTTGAAACTAGCCACATCTGAGTTTGTACTAATTTAAACATATGCTGAGGTTTGTAGTTGTAGGCAAGTTCTTAACCTTTAGTGTCAGTTTGCTTTCTAGCCCTCTGTAAAACACCATACTATTTTTATTAAGGTTTAAAATGATATATGTAAAATGTTTATCACAATGGTTGAAACATAGTAAGCCCTCAATATATGACAGCAGTTATTATTCACTCTTCTACAATCCAGCATTTTGGCTTTAGCTGATATAAATCTTATTTTGTGTGGCTTTTGACACCACAGATTAGCTTTGTTTATTTTTGAATATTATATGAATGAAATTATACAATAACTTGGTATCTGTGTTCTTTTTTTACTCAATGTTTGTAAGTTTCGTGCATTTTGTTTTGTGTGGTTTTGAGTCACTCATTCTAATAGCTGTTCAGTATTCCATTTGTGAATATATATCAGTTTCTTTGTTCATTCTATTGTGTATGAACATGAAGGGCTTCCCCCCCCCCCCCCCCAGTTTGGGTTTTTATTTGCATTTCCTTGATAACTAAAGGCGAGGGCCCTTTTTATGTGTTTTTGGCCAGTTGACTCTATGCTTTTGTTGAGAATGTATTTAAATCTTCGCCCATTTTTCTCTCCTATGGAAACATTAAAAGATTAAACATACCTCACTTATTTTCTGCTGACATAATTTCTAGAGGAGTGCCATATTTGTACATACTATATCTATATATGTGTATTGATTTGAGATTATATTCAGCAAATCAAGTTGGCAACTGATGAATATTCTTACAAAGGAGCCTTGGGAGTGGGAGCACCTGGGTGGCTCATTCAGTTTAGGTCTGCTTCAGCTCAGGTCATGATCCCAGGACCCTGTGATTAGGCCCCACAGGAGCCTATTTCTCCCCCTGTTCCTCCCCTGCTCATGCTCTCTCTCTCTCTCTCTCTCAGATAAATAAATAAAATCTTTAAAAAAAAAAAAAGAAGAAGAAGAAGGAGCCTTGGGACACCAGGGTGACTCAGTCAGTTAAGTGGCCATATCTTGATTTCCATTCAGGTCATGATCTCAGGTTCTAGAGATCCAGCCCTATGTGGGGCTCCACCTTAGCAGGGAGTCAGCTAGAGATTTTTTTCCCTGTAGCCCTACCCCCACTTGTGTGCATGCGCCCATGTGCTTTATTTTTTAAATAAATAAATCTTTTCTTTTTTTAAAGAAGCCATTTGAAGATTTTGCAATACCATCATTCAATACATATTACTTGTTATATAAAACTGTTTGGCGTAAAGAACCACTCACTAATTACTCTTGCAGATCATCTTTACCTCTCTATTCCTTATTCCTTTACGTCTCTGTTCCTTAGTTTCCTCATCTACAAAGTGATATGATTATACAAAATATTGGAATTTATTGGGGTTTTTTTTAATGTAGGCAACCTTCTTCCTATCTCAATTGATCCTTTTACTAACATTATTTCAGAAGTGTTTGAAACTATTGAACTATTAGTATAGTAAAATTGGATTTGGGTGGAAATTGAGTGAAGAGAAATGATTAATCAGGAATTCATTGAGCCAAACCTGCTGCTTCAGTGTTTTTGTTCATTCTTAAACTATAGTCAGTTACTATCTATACTCATATAATCTGAACATTTATGTTAGGTTAATTTAAAACAAAGAACTGAAGCAATTAAAAAATAAAAGGGTACCAAAAAAGTTAGCATTAGATACAGAATGTGATCAATATGTGTGTGTGTGTGTGTGTGTGTGTGTGTGTGTAGTCTTCATTTTTAAAGATGATACAATCCAACTTGACCAAAAGGATAGTTTTTTTAAAATGGTTCTCATAGGCAATAGTGAGAAATCAAACCTTTTTTTTTTTTTAAGATTTTTATTTATTTATTTATTCATGAGAGACACAGAAAGAGAGGCAGAGACACAGGCAGAGGAAGAAGCAGGCTCCACGCAGGGAGCCTGACGTGGGACTCAATCCCGGGTCTCCAAGATCAGGCCCAGGGCTGAAGGCAGTGCTAAACCACTGAGCCACCTGGGCTGCCCAAATCAAACCTTTCATAAATAATAAAGGGAATATTAATTTTTTTACAATGATTTAAATAGTTAAGGACACAAATTCCTTTTTTCCTTGGGATTATTACCTAAAATCATGTGTAATAATTGGGGCTCCTGGGTGGCTCAGTTGGCTGAGCATCCAACTCTCTTGATTTCATCTCAGGGTCATGAGATTGGGCTCTTCATTCAGGGAGTCTGCTGAAGATTCTCCTTCCCTCTCTTCTGCCTCTCCCCCCATGCATACACATACTCTCTTTCTCTCTAAAAAAATATAAATAAATCTTAAAAAGAAAATGATTTAAAATCATGAGTATTAATTCCTTGAAAAAGGAAAGGCAAGTTGGAAGGAAACAGCTGGTTAATAGGGTCATATTTGCTTATATACACATTATAATTTAACTATTAAAATTAATTTTGTTGACCCCAAAGTAATCTTTCAGATGTATTGTTTCTTTATGGGTTGCTTACCACAAACATAAGATTATCTCAAAAGTGACATTTTATCTTAGTCTAAGCTCGGGTTAAGAGTATTACTAACAGTCACCTGGGTAGCTCAGTGGTTGAGCATCTACCTTCAGCTCAGGTCATGATCCTGTGATCAAGTCCCACATCAGACTCCCTACGGGGAGCCTGCATCTCCCTCTGCCTATGTCTTTGCCACTCTCTTTGTGTCTCTCATGAATAAATAAATAAAATCTTAAAAAAAAAAAAAAGTATTACTAACAACTCTAAATTTCTCTCTAGTTTAGGCTAGAAGACGCCGTAACTAACCTAACAAGCTTCTGCTGTGCTTTTCCAGCTGTGCTGTCCTTTGGACACTAAACCATCACATATATTACACTGTACACTTCTCCAGTGTTCTCACCAAATACCAGAGCCCAGTGGACTTATGGCTGTGCCTCAGACCTAGCTGTGTAATATTACTCTGCCCAGACTATGAAACAATAAGAAAAATCAAATCTGTTTATGACCAAGGTTAGGCACTTTCAAAGAGTTTTTCTCTCTAGAGACTCAGGAGCTAATTGTACTATAAAAATATTAGAGAATTTCAACAACTGTTGTACTTTTCAAAGGCTCAAGCTAATTAGATGTTTGACCATATTACTTTTCCCTTATTTGTCTTCCAGATTATCTAGCAAAATTGTTTGGTTAATACTTTTAAGGGAATAATAATGGTTCTGTGTCTTTGAGACCTCTCTAAATTCCCATACTGTTTATTATCATTTGTAATACATGAATGTTAAGCCTTGCCAAAATAATAGTTATATGTCTTATTTTTTAAAAAGGCTTTTAATAGAACATTAGTAATTTTTTTCCTTTAAAGATTAATTTTAGGGGGAAGGGGTAAAAGGTAGAAGGGAGAGAGAATCCTAAGTAGAATCTGTGCTGAGTGTGGAGCCTATGTGGGGCTCGATCTCACAACCCCAAGATTATAGCCCAAGGCAAAAACCAAGAGTCAAATGCTTAACCAACTGTTCTACCCAGGCACCCCTAAAATTAAGAATTTTTAATAAATTCTTTGGGGTACCTGACAGCTCAGTCAGTAGAACATGCAACTCTTGGAGTCATGAGTTTGAGCCCCACGTTAGGCGTAGAGATTACTTAAAAAATTATTTTTAATTCTTCTCTTTATAAATGTTCAGAAAAAAATTAATGATTTAATTTTGGTTGCCTTCCAAGCATTCAGTTTGCTTATAGTTACTAATTAGCAATACTTTCTCATCTGTAAGATGAGTGGGTTAGGCTGGATAACTAAATTCTTTCCAACTTCACTTCTCTGTGCAAGTTCCTTGTCTCTAAAATGTGCATAATAAAAATACCTGAGGAGAACAGTTCATGCTGGTGATATAGGAAGATCCTGAACTCCCCTCCTCACATGGATACACTGAGTCTATAGCTACATATGGAAAATATTCTTCTTAAACTAAAGCCTGGCTGAGGGATGATTACACATCAGGCAAAGTGAAAAGAAAACCACATCGAAGTGGGTAGGAGAGGCTAGGACACACAGTCTGCCCATAAACCCCACTCTCAGTCTAGTGACCCATAATCAGGAGGGAACTCAAAAACCCAAAGCTCCTTCACAAAAAGCAAAGCAGGTGAACCCCACATCGGGCACCCCAACTTTTAAGACTTAACCCTGAGAGATAAGCTCCCCCCAAAACATCTAAGTTTGAAAACCAGTTGGGCTCATGTCTAAAGACCCAAAAGACTAATAATAATCTGAGACACAGCTTTTAAAGACCCACGTTTGGACTCACCCACCCAAAGCCTAGACTCAGAGGCAGCAGAGTACTTAAAGTAAGGAGGCTTACTTTTCTTATATTAAAGCATCAGCTTGAGGGGCAGGCATCTAATTTAATATACACATCTAAGATCCTGCTGGAACAGTCTATAGGGACAAAGACTAGTGGACACCATCTTTGCATCCTCTCTTTGATATGCTCCAGATCTCCAGTATTTCCTGGAAGGGAGCTTGTATACACATTTAATGTTCTGATTTTTGCAGCTACTGTCCATGAGATACCTCTTGATCACCTGCCTCTAGAGGCCAGGGAGCTGCATACCTGGTCCCACAGAACTGAAATAATCAATGTCACCCAAAAAGGAGTTTATAACCTTTACTCGTGCCCTGACTTTTATAGTTGCTGCCAGGGAACATCTTCACATTGCCTGAATCTGGTGGCCAGTGGGGCCTAACATGCATGGGCCCCAAAGGACTATCACCAATGGAAAAAGAATTCTTAAACAGTTGCTAGCCCCAGGGCATAGCAAGACAATAGGTCTTTCTGAGGAGACCTATTAGCTAATTATGGCTACAGCCTTCTAATTAAACATACATCCAAGGGTTAACTGATCCTTTTCTGAAATCTTGAGGGCAGGTACTGCCTTGCACTTTCCCTCTGCTGTGCTCCAGTGTCATTTCCCAGAGGGAATCTTTACACATGTCTGGCACCTTGGCTTTATGTCTGGTGCCTCAGTGTTTGGAGGTGCCACCCAGGGGATATCCCTTGATCACGTGACTCTGATCACCAGAAGTCTTGCATTCCTGGGTTTCACAGAACTGTGGCAAGCGGAGAGATGGTTCTTAGAAGGCTACCACTTCGAAGGCACTGCACAGATAGCAGACTTCCCAGTCTTTCTATGTATGTAGGAGGTCTCTGCTTGTTCTGGAGCTTTGATCTGAGGGGCAGATTCAGGTTTGGCATACATCTAGTGGTCTGTGAAGCTGGTCTCAAGGAGTGGAGGCTGTGGACACCAGAGTCTGCCTCTGTCTTGCTCCAGCTCACCAGTTTCTTTCAGAAGAGAGGTTGCACACTCATCATCAGCCCTGATTTTTGCAATTGTTGCCCAAAGAATACCTCCAGATTGCTGGCTGATGGCCAATGGGGCTATACTTACAGTCCCATAGGACTATATATGTTTGCATACTTTTAAAAGCTGTTACCTGAGGCTCTGGCTTCCCATTAGCTCGATTCTAGGTGTTGAAGTCCTCCTTTTGGGGGCACTGACAGGTCTTGGCATATACTTAACTACTGGGAACTATTAAAAATATAACAGACTACTTGGACAAGCACAAAAGTTTGAGATAGCCAAGGGTTAGGGCAGGGTTGAACAACAAGGCTCATCTACATGAGATGACTCCTTCAAGACAGAGGGGAGGTGGCTGTTTTATCTAAAGCATAGAAACCAACACAGAGTCAAGCAAAAAGAGGAAGAGAAATATGTTCCAAAAGGAAGAATAAGATACCTCAGAAAAAGAAAAACTTTTAATGAAATAGACATAAGTAATTTACCTGATCAAGTAATGGTCATAAAGATGCTCACTGAACTTGGAGGAAGAATGGATGAACGTTGTGAGAATTTCAACAAAGAGATGGAAAATGTAAGAAATTACCAATAGAAGTCACAGAGTTGAAGAATACGATAATCAAGCTGAAAGATATACTAGAGTGGGTCAAACAACAGATTAAATGAAGCAGAAGAAAAAATCAGTGAGCTTGAGGATAAGGCAATAGAACTTAACTAGTCAGAGCAGCAAATGCAAAAAAGAATGAGACAGTGAAGAAAAAAAAAAAAAGAATGAAACAGTGATACCTAGGGACTTACTAGGCAGAATCAATAGACTAACATTCACCATTATAAGAGTCACAGAAAGAGAGAGAGAGAGAAAGGAACAAATTTCTTATTTGAAGAAATAATGGCTGAATAATAATGGCTTATTTGAAGAAATAATGTTTCCTCCCTAACCTGAGGAGGAAACAGATACCCAGATCCTAGAAGCTCAGAGAGTTCAAGTTAAGATGAACTCAGAGACCCACACCAAGATACATTATAATTAAAAATTTTAAAGACAAGGAGAGAATTTTTAAAGCAGCAAAAGAAAAGCAACATGTTACATACAAAGGAAACCTCCCCATTCCCCGAAAGACTGTCATCAGATTCATCAGCAAAAACATTTGCAGACCAGAAAGGAATGGCCAGATATATTCAACGTGCTGAAAGAAAAACATTTCCAGCCACAAATACTGTACCTAGCAAAGTTCACATCATTGAGATGTGAAGGAGAGATAAAGAGATTTCCAGAGAAAAGCCAAAGGAGTTCTTCACTAATAAATCAGCCTTATAAGAAATATTAAAAGGACTTCTTTAAGTGGAAAAGAAAAGATATTAATAAGAAAACATTTGAAAGAGTAAATCTCACTAGAAAGGCAAGTAGTTACTAAAGGTAGTAATCACTTATAAAGGTAGTGTGAAGTGTAGAACACAAAAGTAAAAATAACTATGGTTATAATAATTAGTTAAGGGATATATAAGATAGATACAAAAACAAAACATGGGAGGGGAAGAGTAAAGATGTTGAGCTTTAAAATGTGATCAAACTTAAGTTGTTAATGAACTTAAAATAGACTACTGTAGAGATAAGTTGTTTATGTAAGCCTTCTGGTAACCACAAAGCAAAAACCTATAGTAAATACTCATATAATAAAGAGAAAGCAGTATAAGCATACTACTAAAGAAAGCCTTCAAACCATGAAGATTGAAGGAGGAAGAAAAAAATAGAGAGGAACTAAAAAAACAGCCACAAAACAATTAAAAAGATGACAGTAAATACATACCTATCAATAATTTATTCCAAGGATGCAAGGATGGTTTAGTATCTACAAATAAATCAACATGTGATATGCAACATTAATAAATTGAGGGATAAAAATCATGATGGGCTCACTAATTGTGGAATAAGCATTTGACAGAATTCAGCATCCATTTGTGGTAAAAAAAAAAAGAAAACCCTCAACAAAATAGGTATAGAGGGAACATGTCTCAACATAATGAAGGCCATATATGACAAGCCCACAGCTAACATACCATAAGATCAGGAACAAGACATGTATGCCTACTCTCGGTACTTTTATTCAACGGAGTATTGGAAGTCCTAGCCAGAGCAATTAGGGAAGAAAAAGAAATTAAAAGCATCTAATTTGAAAAAGAAGAAGTAAAACGGTTTGCAAAAGATGTGATATTCTATATTGAAAACCCTAAAGACTCCCATCAGTGAACTCTTAGAACTAATAAACGAATTCAGTAGTGTTGCAGGATATAAAATCAGTACACAAACTTATGTTTCTATACACTAATAATGAACTGTCGAAAGAAATTAAGAAAACAATCTTACATATGATTGTATCAGAAAGAATAAATACCTAGGAATAAATTTAGCTAAGGAGGGGAAGACCTATATACTGTAAACTAAAACATTAAGGACAAAATTGAAGACACTAACAAATGGAAAGACATTCCATGTTCATGGATTGTAAGAAATAATATTGTTAAAATGTCCATGTTAGCCAGAGTAATCTACATATTTGATGCAATCCCTAATAAATTTCCAGTGGCATTTTTCACAGAAATGGAACAAAGAATCCTGAAATTTGTATGTAACCACAAAGGGCCCCAAATAGCTAAAACAGTCTTGAGAAAGAACAAAGCTGAAGGCATCACACTCCCTGATTTCAAACACTGTTAAAAGTATAGTAAGTGAAACAGTATGGTATTCACATAAAAACAAGACACACAGGTCAGTGGAACAGAGTAGAGCTGAGAAATAAACCCATGAATATATGGTCAATTAATTTATGACAAAGGAAGCCAAGAATATACAATGGAGTAAGTAAGGACAGTCTCTTCAATAAATAGGCTTGGAAAACAGGACAGCCACTTACTAGAGAATGAAACTGAACTAGTATCTTGGACCATACACGAAAACCAACTCAAAATTAGTTAGAGACTTGAACATATAACCTGAAACCATGAAACTTGGAAAACCTAGGCAGTAAGCTCCTTGACATAGGTCTCAGTGATGATTTTTTTTAATCTGACACCAAAAGTAAAACAACAAACAAAAATAAATGAGACTACATCCAGAATGCTTTGGCACAGCAAAAGAAGCCCAGCAAAATAAAAGGACAACCTACTGAATGTGAGAAAATATTTGCAAGTCATATATCTTATAAGGGATATAATACATATATATTTTATCTTAAATATCCAAAATATATAAAGAACTTATACAGCTCAGTAGCAAAAAGCAAAGCGATTTTTAAAAATGGGCAGATCTAAACAGACATTTTTCCCAAAAAGACATACAGATGGCTAAGAGATACATGGAAAGTTGCTCAACATCATTAATCATCAGAGAAATGCAAATCAAAACCAAATGAGATACATCACCTCACACCTCTTAGGATGGCTGTTATCAAAAGGACAAGCAATAACAAGTGTTGGTGAGGTAATGGGAAAAGGAATCCTTAGTGCACTGTTGGTGAGAATGTAAATTGGTGCAGGCAGCCTCTATGGAAAAAAATATGGAGATTCCTCAAAACTTTAAAAATAGAACTACCATATGACCCAGCAATTCTACTCCTGGATCCTTATCCAAAAAAGAAAACACTAATTTGAAAAGATATAGGCACTCCCATATTCATCACACTATTTACAAGAGCCAAGAATTGGAAACAACCTAAATGTCTGTTGATGGATGAAGAAATTCTGGTATACACACACACAGACACACACACACATTATTCACCAAAGAAACAAGTGAAATCTTGCCACTTTAGACAATATGGATGGACCTTGCAGGCATTATGCTAAGTGAAGTAAGACAGAGAAAGACAAATACTGTATGATCTATGTGGAATCTAAAAAAAAAAAATAATAAATAGTTAATGGATACAGAGAACTGACTCTTAGTTTCAAAAGGCAGGGGTTGGGGAGGTGGGGGAAATGGATTGAGGGGATCAAAGTATGGATCTTGAAATCATGCGTGAAGACAATAGTATGCCACGAATTGTAGTGGTCTATGGCTGACGTTAGACCATTTCAAATTTTTGCTCTAAAAAATAAATATGCTACTTTTATAACATTTTATACACATGTAACGCTGTCTTCCTTGATTTTCTACCTGGTGTAGCGTAGGGTGACCTTTTTAGATCACACTTTTTATAGAGAGTAATATGCTATTACAGTGAGCTTAAGGGCATTTTAGAGACTGTCATTGTCTTCATATGTCATATTTCGAATTCCAGCACATGTACATGTAGTGAGATATGTGTGCATGTTTTCATATAAATTATGCTATAGCCATTTTTTTTTACATCTATAAGAAAACAGGAGCTCCTATTTAATGGTTTTGAGACTTAGTATCTCAGAAGAGTATAAAAGCAACTCTGCACGATTAAAAAAAACACCTAACTTAAGATCATTGGGAGGGTTAAATAATGCAATGCATACAAAGCACTCAAAAAATGACCAGGTATGGTAAGGTATCCTAAGGCTGTACTTTTGCTCCTGGTCTTTTATGATTTTTATTTATATTTTTGTACCTCTAAGTAATGTTTAACTTTTATAGTTAATTTGTAAATGGCATGAATAACATTAAAGATGGATTTGCTGGACGGGTTTTTGAGTGATGTGTTGATGATCTTGTTGAATGTTAGGCTTAATTTCAACATCTTGAAAGTGCTACTATAAAAAAATAGAATGAGATTGAAAAAACAAAAGATCTCATTTTAAGAATGTCATTAGGATGTTATCCTGTGAACAGAACATTATTCACTCCCATTTTTTAAGTTTTGGGTAAATATAATCTAACACTGAGGTGTTAGCTGACGCTTTTTTTTTTTCCTTCAAGATTTTATTTAAATTCAAGTTCGTTCATATAGTGGAGTATTAGTTTCAGAGGTAGCATCTAGTGACTCATCAGTTGCATATAATACCCAGTGCTTATTACATCAAGTACCCTTGTTAATGCCCATTAACCTTTTACCACATCCCCCCTCACCCACTGTACCTCCAGCAACTCTGTTTTTTACAATTAAGCATCTTTTATGGTTTGCCTCTCTCTCTGTCTTTATTTTACTTTATTTTTCTTCCCTTCCTCTATGTTCATGTTTGATTTCTTAAATTCCCTATATAAGTGAAATTATACAGTATTTGTCTTTCTCTGACTTATTTTGCTTAGTTCCATCTACATCATTGCATATGGCAAGATTTCATTCTTCTTGATGACGGAGTAATATTTCAATATATATATTATATATATTTCATTATATATAATATTATATATAATGTATATATATACATTAATATTTCAATATATATTATATACACACACACACACATACTACATCTTTATCCATTCATCAGTTGATGGACATTTGGGCTCTTTCCATGTTTTGGCTATTGTGGATAGTGCTGCTATAAACATTGGGGTGCATGTGCCCTTGAAATCACTATTTTTGTATCCTTTGGATAAATATCTAGTAGTGCAGTGGCTGAGTCATAACATAGTTTTATTTTTAACTTTTTGAAGAACCTCCATACTGTTTTCCCAGAATGGCTGCACCATTTTGCATTCCCACCAACAGTGTAAGAGGGTTCCCCTCCTTCTACATCCTCACCAACATCTGTTGTTTCCTGAGTTGTTAATTTTAGCCATTCTGACGGTAACTGACACCATATGTTACTTAATCAACCTACAGTTAAAGCTATGAACCAGGAAACAGATGTAAACTAACCAAGATCTCTACATGAGCTGGAATAATCTATAGCTTGTTATGTAGCACTGATTTCAAAATTATGACTAGGTAACCTAAAACTATTTCCTCAGGTTAAAGCAAAATCATTGAATATCTGTATCTTCCCAATAGAGATTGGGCTCTAATAATGAAATCCTTTTTCTTTGAAAATTAGAACCACTAAAAATTGAAGAGGCCATCTCACGATACAGAGGCTTCCCTATCAGGGAAAAGTTTTACAATGATGTAACCCATCATTTAGGAATATAGTCATTTCCACATTTGTCAGGAAGTTGAACTGTATGACTTCTAAACTCATTGCCATTTCTGAGATCTCATAATATTAAAGAAATTGAGAACCTGTATGGTTGCTTTTAATTTGGGGCTCTATTTTCTCTTTGACATGTGAGATGTCAAAGTATTTTAATCATAAGCAGTCTTATTCTTAACATTGCCTACTTTGATTTAGGAGGAATAATTTGAGCTGTTTATACATCTACAAGGTACTTTCTTTACTTATCCACTAAAGAGTTTATTAAAGATAATATGATTGTTTAAAAAAAAAAAAAAGTCATTCTTCCAAAAGGGGAATTCCTCTTTTACATATCCTCCTTAAAAAAAAAAACTACACCCAACGTAGAGCTCAAATTCATGATCCCAAGATCAAGAGTCACGTGCTATACCAGTTGAACCCCCAAACACCTCAGGATTCCTCTCTTTAAATGGAATGGATAAGAATCAAAAAACATTTCACAATCTGAAATCACACTCAAGATTTAACAAGCAAATTTTGCATTCATCATCTTAATACTTTGCCAAAGTAAAAAATTCTGGTATACTAATATATTGAGAAAACATTAAACCTAAATCCCAGAGGGGGAGTAGAATGTATATATTGTATTTCTCATTAGACTTGTCCTGCTTCTCTTTATTTTGTGTCATTTTTTTTTAAGGTCCATACATATGCATGCTGTCATAGGAAACCAGTGAACATTGTTTTCTTTTTTCCTTATGTGTTTCTTTAAAGTTTGTTATTTTAAGTACAACATACTTAATATATTAAAATTTAATGTGACTCTTCAATCTTGTTCTTAATGCTGACAATACAGTGTGAACCAGGTAAATATAGTCACTGCCCTGGTTGAACACATAGCCTAATGGAGGTGACAAGCAACAAGTAAATTGGCTGTTACATAATTATTATAAGTCATGAGAAAAAAAGCAGTACACCAATAGGCAATATGGCAAGGAGGGCACTGCTTTAGATAGGATAGTTGTTAGAGACACTTTGAAATGACCTTGCAGCTGAGACTTTAAGAAAAGTAATCTTTCCAGGTAGAGGATGCATGTTAAAAGAACTTCATTTATATTTTCTTTCTGTGTTGATTTAAACCATAAAAATGACTGATGATTTGACTTGCTACTGAAATGGTTACGATTTGATACAATTCATTTAAATTGTCAGCACCGGAAAATAGTCACCTCTTCACTTTGTACCTTCAGCCTTGACCCCGAACCACTCAGAGTGTTACATGTAGTCTCAAGTTAAATATGACATAC
This sequence comes from Canis lupus baileyi, assembly GCF_048164855.1. Classification (NCBI taxonomy): domain Eukaryota; kingdom Metazoa; phylum Chordata; class Mammalia; order Carnivora; family Canidae; genus Canis; species Canis lupus. The sequence continues at coordinate 24,723,683 of NC_132869.1, read as the reverse complement.
TTAATCTAATACTTCCTATAAAGTGAATTCTCAGTACATGTTAGCTGCTTTCCTTTCTCCCGCCTTTTCAACATTGTTGGGAATGTGTTTGCTGGGCGACTCCTCTCTCTCCACACCTCCACCAGAGGTATTTGGAATTTGGTGTGGATATAGGAAGGGCACAATCAAGAACAGTACCCTCATCTCCAAACCTGCCCCTACCGTGTCTGTTAAGGCTCCCCAGGGGCCCTACCTCCTCCTAAGTCTTGCCCAATTTGACTTCTTAAAGCCAGGTCACTTCAGGAATGTATTATATAATAGATATAAGTGTATATAATGTTTTTATATACTAGCAACAGCCAGTAGATTCAGCAGTCTACAAGAACTGAAGTCCCAGTAACCATTATACCCTGTTTACAGGCCTTCCAGTTTTTTCCATTGTTTCTTATTCCTAAATCTCTTTTTGACTCTCCACTACATGACTTTATCAAGAAGCTACTCTGGTCAATGCTGAAATAAGAGGTGAGGTGGGGAAATTTTATTGGAGTATCTTGGAATCCCTCTGCTTCCCCTTTGGTGTTTCTCAGGTAGTAGTTCTCTCAAAGGCCAGCAGTTACTGAGGAAGGCCTTGGTAGCCAGGACAAGATGTGGCCTTGGTCTGCTGCTGAACTGGTAGAGGAGGGATTGGCTTTTTACCTATGACTGGCAGACATAGAGAAAAGCAGAACACCTGATTGTGAGTGGTAGTTAAGACTTGACTTGTTTCCCTCTTCCCACTTGAAGTTACTGCTTTACAAAGTACTTTTCCTGGCAATAATAGAGTGGTGGAAGTGAAGAGAGAACACTGGACCTTTGGAATCTCTCTCTGTGCCTTCATTTTTTTCCCTTATCCGTAAAATGAGAGTGTTGGTATAGATGATTCCTAAGGTTCCTTTTAGGCCTAATATATCATGTTTCTATTTTAAACTATATAGCAGTTTTGTTTCTGCTGTCTGACTTACATAACGTGTATACTGGAAATTATCTCAGTATATGAATTTGATACTTATGTGGAAATGTAGAACCCTACTGGTTGAGCTGGATATACTCAGTTCAGAGGGCAGAGTTGGATTGTGGTTGGAAAACTTTGTACTGCAGGTATCTCTTACAGCGAGTTTTTTGGATGCTATTGAAAGCAATGGTACTGTATACCCTGAGGATGAACAAGCTAACTAAACCTGAGTTAGTCACCAAAGAATTATGATCAGTGAAAATTGTGGCAAATGACTTGAAGATGTGGTTTTTAGTTTTGTTAAAGTTGTCAAGTCATATTAAAATAGGACTGTCCTGTGTAATTCTAAGTTCTGTTGCTCTAAATTGGTCCCTCCTTCTTTTGCAGGAGCTATTGTGACAATCTTGGTTACCATCCATTAAGTGCTGCTGACTTTGGAAAGATCATGAAAAATGTCTTTCCAAACATGAAGGCACGTCGTCTGGGCACAAGAGGCAAATCTAAATATCCTTTACCAGAATGGTTTTTAGTAATCTCTTTAGTAATCACTTAGAACATCTGCTGTTGTAGTTCAACTAGCAACTATATTTAGAAATAAATTTAAGTCAACAAATATAAACAACTCAAAGTTCTTAGTAGAATAATTGCAAACATTATTTTCCTGGCTATATGTCAAACTGCAAGAGCAATAACAAATAGTGGTTTTAGGATTATGATAGATGTCACCATCTTCTGTCACTGTAATATGTGTTCTTAATGGTGTGATCTCCTTTTCTTTAACAGTAAGAATCAACTGAGATCTGCTACAGTGCAGCTATCATAAACCATATCAATAAAAGTGGAGGGAAAGAGTTTAGCTATCTTCTTCCTATAATTTAGAAACATCGGGATCTCCTTAGCAAAATATACAACATTCAGGAAAAATTCTTGTGGAATTTATACTGGAAGATTATATTCTCTTTAAAGTATTTTTTCAGCCAACCATTTAAAACCTGTATTAAAATAAAAGCCAGAGCATAGGAAAGGTCCCTCTTATGACAGACATACTTAGTAGCAAACAAAAGGAAATGAAAATTAAGAATTTATTAAAGTCCTTCCGACTCTTGGAAGAAGATTATGAAATAGAGGGGCTCTGTAATTAGAAAAACATTATTTCTCTTTACTTAGCCCTTGGCCTTTTTCAAAGCACAGAAACTTGCTTCTGTGGAGATGAGAGGAAAAGGGAAAAAAGGGACACTACTTTTCTAAAACAGCTCCAGATATCCTCTGATCACTTGTTGCATGACCCATCCTTGTTCTCTGAGTACAAGCAAAAATGTCTTGATAGACCTTTGGCATGTTATAGGTGATAATCCTGTGTGTTTCAGTGGAAAAAGAACTGAAAAGGTTAAAGCCCTTGTGACACTCTTAAGAGTTGTTTTTGTCCCAGTGCCCTGGGCTAAAGTTTCCCTGTGCTGTGCCAGGTTTCCATCTGGATATTCCTTTCCTTCTGACCTGTTTGTTGCTGGTGGTTGGCACAGCCTATTAGGAACATTTATTCATAAAATTTATAACAGATGAGAATCATTTTGTTTCATTTAAGACAGTAACATTCTATAAAGACCATTCCAGTTTCAAAAGACTGAAAGTGTCCTGAGTTTATAATATTAAGCTTTCTCTTACTGAAGAACTCTGAAAGTAGATGTTATCTCATTCTGATTTTATTATTTCATATATGGTTACTTCTCAAATGCGAATTATATATATATATATATACACACACACACACACAGTTCATTTAATTTAGAATGAGACCTTAACTGTTTATTACATATTGCTACAGTGGACTAAGGAAAAAAGCCTTTGTTCATATGCCAACACTGCCCAATCTTGATTTTCACAAAACTGGAGATGGGGTAAGAATTTTGCCTTTTCTTTTAAATAAGTAGAATTATACCTTAAGGTCAGCATTGAAATGCATACTGCATAATCTCACTTGGATAAAACAAGGGACCAGGAACTATGCCTTTTACAAAGTAGATGAAAAATTCAATCGTGGCTGAAAAATTTTAGCATATATGACTTATGTCATCATGGCTCATGAAATTAGGTGGAATGTGTGTCTAACCTGGTTTCTAATTCTATCCGTGATATATGTTGACAATATATAGTCAAGAGGAAAACTTAAGTTGTGAGGTAATATATGTAGTATGAATGTCCTTTTTTTCCTTTTTATTTACTTATATATTTATCTAATACCATTTAGGTATACAAAAAAGACTTGAGGTGGCAAAAAGTACAAAGAAGAGAAAATACAGAGAGTGGCATCGTTTGTTTTACTGATGTCATAAAAGTGTTCTAGAAAGATTCACAATATCTCTTAGCCTTCATATATATATTTAACAACCATTTAAATGTTATACTCACAGTGTTGCTGGTTGGTATAGGCATAGGCCTCTTATTTGCAAGGCTCTTATGTGCCTGCCAGCAGGGCATTTTATAAGACTTTGACCCGACAGATTTAGATTACATCTTCTAATTAAGAATGTATGTCTTTGATGTGCTTCAGTTTAAGTTCTCTGAGCTTTCTTTTATAAGTTAACTTTTCCTTTTTCCTTTGTTTAGTTGGAAGGAACTGAACCTTCTGGGCAGCTTCAAAATATTGATGAGGAAGTTATCTCTTCTGCTTGCCGTCTGGTTTGTGAATGGGCCCAGAAAGTGTTAAGCCAGCCATTTGACACAGTCTTGGAATTAGCCCGCTTCCTTGTAAAAAGTCATTATATAGGCACCAAGTCGATGGCAGCTCTAACGGTAATGGCAGCAGCACCACCAGGTACAAAATTACCATTAACAAGCTAAAAATGACAGAACTGTTACTACATTTTAGAGTTGGTAGCAAAATAAGAGTTTCGCCAAAGAACAACTTTGACTTTTTAGTGTTTGTATGAGCTTACTGTCACCTCACTTAACTAAGTTCGGATGGGTTTGTTGAACCAACAAAAATAGTAATAATTATAGTCATTTCGTTGTAAAGCTTAAGGCTGTAGTTTTTTTTATTTTCCCTATGGTATATTGCTCTACTTAAACATGAAATTTTTAAGGTTTCCCAGTTGATATTTCATTAATTTTTCCATTGCCGTTTTAAAATTTAAAGAATATGTGTATATGTATTCTTTAAGTATACATGTGTGTCTAAATTAATAAATATTAGGTAAGATTAAATTTTTTAAATGACTTGCTAGATTCCTGTTAGAAACTAATACTTATAAATAAAATGATCTTTGGATAGTGTGAGAGGTACCTTCATGTCACAAAAAGCAAACTATATGAAGCTTTATTATAAAATAGCAAGTCATTTTTTAAAATATACCTTCAAATGAATATTATTATTCAAATACGGATTGTTTCATTTGACAATTTTAGGAGTTGACAGTTTTGGAATAAACAACTCCCTCGTAAATTAATAGCTGTGTAAAGTACCTGTTCTGTTGCAAGTTTTTAAATGTCTCATTTCAGTCATACCTTATAAACCTAAGGAAGAATGAGTAAGTGGAGTTACTACTCTAGGAAATTATAATTTCTGTGAAAAATGTATTAACTTGAAACTTGTTTTCCAGAGATGATTCTTCTGTTTATTAAATGTAAATAATTTAAAATCTATAATAGATTTCTCCCAGCCACAATTATGGTTTCTTAAATAACTTCACTTTTTAAAAATCTTAATAATTTTAACAATTATTTTTCTTTCAGTTTATATTTATCAGAAGCTTTATGTATTTGGGGGGGCGGCGGGAGTATATAATTATTCTATCCTTTCATCTTACTGTCAACTGAGGACTCACTTCAGCAAAATAATCTCTTATCAGAACGTTGTCATGACTCTCTGTCTAGATTGGAAACTGTATGACTTAAATCTGTTTACTTATACATGAATAAGAGAGTGCTTGGGTAGCCTGATCTATCTAGGTAGCTTGCTTATATTACCTCATTTCTTCTCCCAGCAGTCAGGTGAGACAGGTGATATTAATTCCCATTTTACAGATCAGGAAACAGGGAGGTTAAGTAATTTGTCCATGGCCACATAAGCAGTGGGACCAGGATTTGAATTCCAATTTATTGGTCTCAAAAACCCAGGTTAACTGCATTACATCATGCTGTCTTCTAATCTTGTGGCAAAATGAGGTTTTAAAAGATATGGGCCCTTCAACTTTTTGTGTTCTCTTTCTCTTACCCTACTGACACCCAGATTAGTGCTTGAACGAGCTGAGGATTTAGGAGGTATCATGAGAAAAGAAACCTCTCAATCTTATTTCCCACATTGCTCACAAAGTCTGACTGAAAGAGTGGTGAATGATGGGATCAATGAATTTTTAAAGCATAAGTGTAAAGAAAGGTGTGTTTTTTAAACAAAAATACTGAAAATTTCATATTTAAACATTCACTTTGTGAAAGTATTCAGTAGTTTAGCAATTATATCACTACTCAGAATAGTTTAAGACTCAAAATTTTGTTCTCACCCACTACCATATTTTTTTTAAACACCTTTGGTGATTAATCTTCATCCTTTGAAGGTGAATTTGGTTTTTTATAAATATAGTCTCCATATTAAGAACAGGTTGTGTTACAAATGTCCTTTTGTAAGTCAGCTGCTTGGAAATCATTCTTGTCCAGAAACTCTGGCAGGAGGGAGACAGCTGAGCTTTGAGCCATTGGCAGAGGCTTTTGGGTACAGGTGCTGAAAAGCCAGACCCGAGGCTGGAGGCCAAGAGGGAGCAGTACAGTTTGAGCTGGATTTGAAGAGGAAAAAAATGGTATTTAGGTGATCAAAAGGAGGTCAAAAGATGAAGGATTATTGAAGAGTGTGTGGGAAAGAGTTTACAGTCACTTCTTTCTCTCCTTCCTGTCCCCTCCTCCTCCACAAGTTGTTGACGAAAAGCAGAAATTGGGCTAGAGAAAGAAAGGGCAAGGTGTACCAGCAGGGTGGTGCGGTCCTCCCCATTCCTCTCCACTGTTTCTACCAGCCACAGCTTACTTTCTAATGATCGCAGTGCTATACCCTAAATGTGGAATGAACTTTTTTAAAAAATTAATTGTATTACGACATCAAATGTTCTTAATTTAAAATTTATCTCTTGCTTAGTTTATCATTCTTTTTTTCTCAGTGTTGGTCTTACTACTGTTTTAAAAAGTTTTCTCAGTGACAGTGTTTCACAATACCTTAACCTCAGTTTTATGTAGAAACTGCTTAACTACTCTTATGTCATACTGGAATAATTGTATAGAACAATTAAAATAGTACCTCTTTTTGTGGATTTCTGGTAGAATTAAAGACTTGTTCTCCCTATACACATTTTTCTAAATATGAATAATTTCAGCAAATATTTATTGAATGCCCCTTGTGAGCTGAATATTTAAGTCATGAAAATGCATGGATTTCTAATTAGAGAACTAAACGAAGGAAATTTCTGACATCTCATAAAATGTGAAACATGCTCCCTTGGTATTTATTTATCTTAGCTTCTACATGTTTATGACATAGCTACTACTCTTTTCAACATTTTTATCTGTTATTACTGATTTACCTGAAACTGTCACCTGAATTGGACCATATTTTAAGGTATCAATTAAAACCATACTGGCAAATGTTTATAAACGAAAGTCTAACACTTATATTTTAAAAAGAGATTATAAGTTAAAATTTGCTGGTTTGGGTTGCTTTGTCCAGTAGATGGCTACATGTTCAAAGAAATTGAGTTGTAACTGCCTTCTATAAAACAGAGTATTTATTTTAGCTTTCTTTTCTGTTTATTTTCAGGAATTAAAGGAATTACCCAGCCTTCTGCTTTTATACCTACAGCTGAGAGTAATTCTTTTCAGCCTCAAGTGAAGACTTTGCCTTCTCCTATTGATGCTAAACAGCAGTTGCAACGGAAAATTCAGAAGAAGCAGCAAGAACAGAAACTACAGTCCCCTTTGCCAGGAGAATCCTCAGCAAAAAAACCAGAAGGCACTACAACCAATGGAGTGACTAATCTTTCTAATGGAAATCCTGCAATCCTTTCTCCTCAGCCTATTGGTATCGTTGTGGCAGCTGTCCCTAGTCCCATTCCGGTAATATCATTAACTAAATAGTATAGTATTAGACTTCATTGGGATGATGGGAGATAATTTATTTAATTAAAAGTGGTACATAAGGGGCGCTTGGGTGGCTCTGTCAGTTAAGTGGCTGCATTCAGCTCAGGTCATGATCTTGGGGTCCTGGGATCAAGCTCTGTGTCAAGGAGTCTGCTTTTCCCTCTCCCTTTATGCTCCCTCTCGCTCGCTCTCACTCAAGTAAGTAAATCTTTATTTTAAAAAATAAATAAAAATGCCACATAAGAAGGAGGCAAGTATTGGTATAGATTCAGTTACAGATTGATTTTTGTGAACACAGATAAATTCAGTTTCAGTCAGTTGTCTTTTAAAGATTTTATTTATTTGAGAGAGAGAGAGAGAGAAAGTGCGGGCGGGCACAGAGAGAGAGGGAGAGAATCTCAAGCAGATTCTTTGGTCAGTGGGTGGAGCCTGACACGGGGCTCAATCCTATAACCTTGAGAACATGACCTGAACCATAATAAAAAAGACACCTAACTGACTGAGCCACCCAGGTGCTCTGTCAGTTTTTTTTTTATTCACAATATACAATGTTAAGTACAAAGCTATAAAATGAACACAAGTGAAAATACAAAGATTTAAGACATGCACAGTATGCACACATGACCAGTCACAGCTTTAGCTAAGAGATGAGTCATTTTGAGAATTATTTCATCCCTACCTAAGCCAAGATGATCAATTGCAAACTTTTTTTTTTAAACTTTTCTTCTTTTTAACATTCAGATGGTGCAGAGTTGTAACTCGTATTGATAACACTTTAATATAGACCTATTGCTGTGGCTTGCTGGACATAGGACCTTGGACAAGTCCCTTAGCTATTCTGAGTCTATTTCCTTATTACCAAACAGGTTATGGAGGGACTTTTAAAATGAGAGGACAAAAAAATAATAAAATAAGAGGCATCATGCCAAAAAAAGTGGTCTTTTATGTTATTGATAATATCATTAAGGAGATCTTTTATCTTTGTTTTTCTTATCATCATCATTACCATCGTGTCATTAAAACATGGTATAGCTGGTAACCACACTTATGTGCTATTCACTGTAGAGCAAACTTGGGGAGACAGTAGTTTTATCTGAGACCTTACCCACTGTGGTTTAATTGCTAATGTCCAAGGTAGACTCATAAAACAATCATTTTCTTGACCCAGAGGTAGATACCTTTATAGTTGCATGTTTTTTCAAGATTTTGTCTTCTTTTCCTATAATCTCCTTAAAAATGATTATTTTGGCAAGTATTCATCACAAATGTGAAATTTTTAGTCCTATTTATTGAAAAGTATCTTAATGTTTTTTCTTACGTACTTTACAACTATATTTCACTGTGCATTTTTTTATAACATTTATGTTTCTGATTGTATAGAACCTGGTCTAACATAGATAGAGATATAATAAGATAGATGTCAGATAGATATCTAGATAGGTAGGTAGATTGATATAGAACTCTTGTCTAACAGAGAAACTTTTTTTCTTTTTTAGCATTACCTTTATTAAATGCCTTAATACTATACTGATATGTGAATTTCTATTTATATCCTAGACTTGTTAAATCAGACTTTCCTGTTTTCTGCCTTTTAACAGGTCCAGAGGACCAGGCAGTTGGTAACTTCACCCAGTCCAATGAGTTCTTCTGACGGCAAAGTTCTTCCCCTCAATGTACAAGTGGTCACTCAGCACATGCAGTCTGTGAAACAGGCACCAAAGACTCCTCAGAACGTTCCAGCCAGTCCTGGTGGGGATCGTTCTGCCCGGCACCGCTACCCTCAGATCTTACCCAAACCAGCCAACACCAGTGCACTCACCATTCGCTCCCCGACTACTGTCCTCTTTACTAGCAGTCCCATCAAAACCGCTGTTGTACCCACTTCACACATGAGTTCTCTAAATGTGGTGAAAATGACAGCAATATCCCTCACGCCCAGCAACAGCAATGCCCCACTTAAACATTCTGCCTCAGTAAACAGCGCTACAGGAACAACAGAGGAATCAAGGACCATTCCCCAGATCAAGAATGGTTCTGTTGTTTCACTTCAGTCTCCTGGATCCAGGACCAGCAGCACTGGGGGAGCATCTGCTGTGGAAGTCAAGATGGAACCCGAAACATCATCAGATGAGCAGCCTGTACAGTGCCAAGAGAACGCTGATGGGACTAAAGCTCCCAAAGCAACAGCTAGTGCCCTTTTGGGGCAGAAAAGTAATACAGATGGAGTAGTGCAAAAACCTTCGAATGAAGGTATCATTGAAGTAAAAGCAACTAAGGTCTGTGACCAGAGGACCAAATGTAAAAGTCGCTGTAATGAAAGTCTGCCAGGCACTTCAACAGGCAATAATCCAAGCACTGGCACTCTCTCAGTTGCCACTCAGAACTTAACTTACACCAGCACCAGCTCACCAGCTAATGGTGACTCAATAAATAAAGACCCTAAATTATGCACTAAAAGTCCAAGAAAGCGACTATCTTCTGCATTGCAAGAGTCCCAGGTGCCTCCCATAAAGAAACCAATTGTGGAACAGCTTTCTGCAGTTACTATAGAAGGTCAGAAACCAGGCAGTGTTGAGAAGGACCAAAAGGTTCCACATTCAGGGAAAATAGAAAGTTCAACAGCCGGTGCTCAGATTCCTAGCAAGGTATCAATAAATGTCAGTTCACACATGGTGGCAAATCGACCCTTGAATTCTTCTGCTCTCCTTGCTAGTGATTCAGCTTCAGAACAGCAAACACCATCATCGTCTCCAGATATAAAAGTAAAACTTGAAGGGAATGTCTTTCTTTTGGACAGTGATTCAAAACCAGATGGTAGCTTTAATTCAAATGAATGGCAACAGGTCAGTAAGGATTCTGAGTTTATATCTGCCGGCTGTGAACAACAGCAAGATATCAGTGTTATGACAATTCCTGAGCACTCTGATATCAATGACTTAGAGAAGTCTGTTTGGGAATTAGAAGGAATGCCACAGGACACATATACTCAGCAGCTGCAAAGCCAGATACAAGAATCTTCTTTGAATCAAATACAAGCACAGTCTTCAGATCAGTTACCTCTACAGTCTGAACTGAAAGAGTTTGAGCCTTCTGTTTCCCAAACAAATGAAAGCTACTTTCCTTTTGATGATGAGCTTACACAAGATAGTATTGTGGAAGAGCTGGTGCTTATGGAGCAGCAAATATCAATGAACAATTCTCATTCTTACGGTAACTGTTTGGGAATGACTCTTCAAAGTCAGTCGGTAACTCCAGGAGCTCCAATGTCATCTCATGCCTCCAGTGCCCACTTCTATCATCCAATCCATAGCAATGGCACTCCAATCCACACACCCACACCCACTCCTACCCCAACCCCGACCCCGACCCCAACCCCAACTCCAACATCAGAAATGATTGCTGGGTCTCAGAGTCTGTCACGGGAGAGCCCTTGCTCCAGGTTAGCCCAGACCACACCTGTGGATAGTGCTTTAGGAAGTAGCCGACACACACCCATTGGTACTCCACATTCTAACTGCAGCAGTAGTGTCCCTCCCAGCCCTGTTGAATGCAGGAATCCATTTGCATTTACCCCAATAAGCTCCAGTATGGCATATCATGATGCCAGCATTATCTCAAGTAGTCCTGTGAAACCAATGCAAAGACCCATGGCCACGCACCCTGACAAAACCAAGCTTGAATGGATGAATAATGGGTATAGTGGGGTTAGTAATTCATCAGTTTCTGGCCATGGCATTCTCCCAAGCTATCAGGAACTAGTGGAAGACCGTTTTAGGAAACCTCATGCTTTTGCTGTGCCCGGACAGTCTTACCAATCTCAATCCAGACATCATGACACTCACTTCGGTCGTTTAACTCCTGTCTCTCCTGTGCAGCATCAAGGTGCCACTGTAAATAACACCAACAAACAGGAGGGTTTTGCAGTCCCTGCCCCGCTTGATAATAAAGGAACTAATTCATCTGCCAGCAGCAACTTCAGATGCCGGAGTGTGAGCCCTGCTGTTCATCGCCAACGTAATCTTAGTGGAAGCACCCTGTATCCAGTATCTAATATCCCCCGATCTAATGTGACCCCCTTTGGAAGTCCAGTAACCCCAGAAGTTCATGTTTTCACAAATGTTCACACAGATGCATGTGCCAACAACATAGCTCAAAGAAGTCAATCAGTTCCATTGACAGTCATGATGCAGACAGCCTTCCCGAATGCTCTTCAGAAGCAAACAAACAGTAAAAAAATAACCAATGTTTTGTTGAGTAAACTTGATTCTGACAATGATGATGCAGTGAGAGGTTTGGGCATGAACAACCTGCCCTCCAATTACACAGCCCGGATGAATCTCACTCAGATTTTGGAAACTTCCACTGTTTTTCCTAGTGCCAATCCGCAGAATATGATCGATTCCAGCACTTCTGTTTATGAATTCCAAACACCATCTTACCTCACTAAAAGTAATAGCACCGATCAGATCAGTTTTTCTCCTGGAGATAATCAAGCACAATCAGAAATCGGAGAGCAACAATTAGATTTCAATAGCACTGTTAAAGACCTGTTGAGTGGAGACAGCTTGCAAACCAACCAGCAGCTGGTAGGTCAGGTAGCATCTGATCTCACTAATACTGCGTCTGATTTCTCTAGTGATATCAGGTTGTCTTCTGAGCTCTCAGGCAGCATCAATGATTTGAACACTTTAGACCCAAACCTACTGTTTGATCCAGGTCGTCAGCAGGGACAAGATGATGAAGCTACACTGGAAGAATTAAAGAATGACCCATTATTTCAACAAATTTGCAGTGAATCCATGAGCTCTATGACTTCATCAGGTTTTGAGTGGATAGAAAGCAAGGACCATCCTACTGTTGAAATGTTGGGTTAAATAGTGTTTTATAATATGTAGCACACTGTATCTAAAGACATATGTATTGTATTTGTCTTAATGGAAGTGCCTCCCGCAGCAGAAACACTTACTATTAATTGTGACATTTTAAAAGAGTTTGCTGCAGAAGTGGTTTCTTCTTCAGTAGGAAATGGTTAGACTCGCCTCAGTTCTTAACAAGTTTCTGAAGACAGTAGGCTGTAGAGGAACAAGTATTAGGTTTTAAATTTTGTAATGTTCCCCCATTTAATCACATCATTTGCTAGTAAACAATTGACTAACCAGCTTTTACAAGAGCAGTCTAGATCTTTATTTTGTATAAGTTCATTTTAATTCATCAGTTGATCTGCACAGAATGTAGAGGAAACCATTGATTTTAGGGTATAGGCTATTTTGTTGTTGGCATTATCTTTTAGATATGAAATCATAGCTAAGGTAAACTGTAGACAAGAAGGTCTTCCTTGAAGCAGGGATAATATTCAGGTTATTACTGGTATTTAGGCTTGAAGCATAGAGCTACTGTAGAAAGAAAAAAATCTCTGTAGGACTTTCTGGGACTTCAGTACCATTTGCACCTGCATTTTGAAGGGCTTAAATAGGAGAAAATAATGGAAAATTAAATATTAATTTAAGGAAAGCAAAAGCTGCACTAAAATTTTTAAGAGGAAAAACTAGTAGCCATTTAATATTTGTGACCTTGCATTAGTCTTATTTTAAAATTTAATTTTTAGTATGGAGCCAGCACACACACAGAGACATTCATGTACCTGTGTGCGTGCACACACACACGTAAATAACTCCAAATACTGTAATGTAATAGAATAAATACAAGCATGTTAGAAAAAATATCTTTATGTTTTATCTGGTATTTGAGACGGGAATTTAGAAGGAAAATAAAAGCATTTTCTTAATCACAACGGCTACATGCACATGTTAAAATTCTATTTAAGATTTAATTTGAAGCTTTTGATTACAATATCCTTAAGTCCTCAATTTAATGACTGACTTCTTCACTCTTGAAAACAGTAATACAAGTCGATCATGGGATCCCTTTGAAAAACAAACTAGAGGGAGATGACATCAAAACACATTTCACCACATGAGGTCTGAAGCCACAAATCTTTATGTCACTGATAAAACAAAGGGGATATCAGTAGTACTTGAAGAAGAGGAGCATTTTATTACATGCTTAATTTATTTATTGTGATAACCACGATTGCAAAAGCAGCACTCAGGATTTGTTTTAAAATGTTTCTCTGTATGGCTCCCATTTTGTTTTATGAATGATTATTTATGAATTTCTTGTTGACACAAATCTGCTCACTAGCTGACAGCTCCATTTGAGTGAATTTTTAGGAATCCTTTCAAATAGGTTTAAAAATTGCCATTAAGTTTTTAAAGCTAACATTAAACCATTGCTATGCTACCTTGAACCTAAGCAAAGCTTTCCTTCCCTTTAAGCCAATCAGAAGACTACAATCAATGAATATTTAACAAATGCTATGAAGGGTTTAATTTAAATAAGGTTTCATTGTTCAATAAATTTGCAAGGTAGGGTATTAACATATTTTGATAAATAAACGGTGCTAGGGTTGGCTCAGAGGTTTATATATTGATATGTCTTAGTTATTGGCATTTGTGTGTGTTTGCTGTTATCTTGATTTAATGGTCTGTTAGATATTTTTTTCTTGATGCTAGTTATTTCTTCACTGTACATTGAGACACAGCACTACTGCACACCAAAGTATGCAATACCCAAAGGAAACTGTGTGATTTCTTTTAACAAATGATGGGAGCCTTTCTATATGAGATACTCTGAAAAGGAGATTTTGAGGCCATTCTAATCCCTTGTTTACATTATTAGCTTCCTACTAATATAAAAATAACAGAAATCTTTTTTTATAAAAATATAAAGACTGGAGGATTTTTAACCCTCTGTACAGTATTGCAGCAAACACTTTAAATTTGGTTGAATTCGTCCAGCAAACTTTCTGGGGTTCATATATTGCACTAAATTTGTTGAACCTGTGGTAGGCACATCTCTTAGGATAAATGCAACCAATACAGTCCACAGATTAAACTTTTTAAATGTGTTTCATTATGAAAAGACAAAATGTCATCAAAGTGACAGATAAAATTGTCTTATGTAGCAATGTGCATTGATCTCAATGAGATATTTCTATTTCTTATTCTCTTACATGAGAATATTACAGCAGGAAGAATTAAGTTTAGTTTGCTTCACCATGTTAATACATGATCACAAAATGTGCATGAGTGTTATTGACTTATCTTGTACAGTACTAGGTATTCCTGTAACCACTTTTTTTTTTCTTGGCTGTATTAAAACTGGTTCAGTGTTAACCAGGCAAGCATAGTTATTCACAAGTTATTTACTTTTTTATGTTTACTAATTCTGCTTAGTTATTGTTGAATATGTTCTTTCTCAAATTATTTTCATTGTTTTCATGTTTAAAACATTTTTCATACTGTTTATCATGATAAGACTTCATGAAGTAAATAATTTTGCATATAATTGCAATAAGCACTGACTTTTGAACTGAAAAGAAGGAAAGTGTTTTTTTGTTTTTGTGCAGTGCATCTGAGGTTCATATAATAGTCTTGTACTATAATGTGCTTTACTACACCATAAATGACAAAAAACAAGCCCTGTTTCATGTTTTCATTTAGTGCAAAAAGTCAGATTTCCCCAGTGTTTTGTTGTCTGTTGTACCTGCTGAAACTACAGTAGTTGAATATTGCAGTAGCATTTCAGTTCTCTTTTTTTATTGAAAGTGCTCAAAAATTGTTTTTTAAATGTTTTCAAAAACAATTAAAAACATTTTATATTAAACTGACTGAGTCTTAAGGTGATTTGTGGGAATCTTTTATATATAAGCAGTATGCCATTTTCAGACAGACTTGATGCCATTCTTCCTTAGATCTCATGAAATTCATAGAAATGGATAAAAATCCACACAGGGCTGAACAGTCCTCTTAATCTGCTCTCTACTATTAATCTAGAAGGATACACAGAACTTATTTTGTCAGAACTCTAATGTTCACTTAGGATTTTATTACTGATGAGTGGGACATGGCACAGAGTTTTATGTTGTCCCAGAAAACATCTTTGCTTTTACTTATTCACAGAATGTTTGCTTTAAAACATTAGTCTGTGGGGTACCTAGATATGTATATTTTTGAAGCTTTGAATAGAAAAATAGTAGGGAGAAGTGGAGAAAATTCTAAAGGACAACTGTGCCCCCAAACCAATGTAGACATTTTGGTGAGCCAGAAATACAAAATGAACTGAACTTGTAAACCAGAACCTGAGCTGTAGGTATGGATGGAATCAGAAATGAGCAGGTAAAAAATTTCAATTCCTACAGAGTAATAAAGTACTTGAAGAAAACAAAACTAATCCTAAGAAAGATAATCAGCACTTAAAAGTAATGAATTACCCGGATGTTAACTTTAAAATAGGTATGTTATGATTCTCAATGACTAAAAAACTTTTTTAAATAAAAGCAGGTAAATCGGCCAATGTTTACAGTGAACCAATAAGAAAATCTGGGGGAAAAACACTGTATAGTATCTGAGGTGCTTTGGGCTTCACATTACAAAAAAATAACACTAGCTTAAGCCATAAAGACATTTAGCTTAATTTCGAAGACCGGTTAGGCTCAATGTTCCGTAGCTCAGTGTTATTAACTCTTCCTGTTTCTGTTGCATCATCTTCAGCTTTGCTTTGCTTTTTTTTTTTTTTTTTTAAAGATTTTATTCATTTATTCATGAGAGACAAAGAGAGGGAGAGAGGCAGAGACACAGGCAGAGGGAGAAGCAGGCTCCATGCAGGGAGCCTGATGTGGGACTTGATCCCTTGTCGCCAGCATCATGCCCTGGTCTGAAGACGGCACTAAACTGCTGGGCCGCCTGAGCTGCCCAGCTTTGCTTTTCTGTGTCTGTCTCACCGTGGTCACAAGATGGCTATCACAGCTCCAAGTTTTAGATCTTCATACATCCCAAACAAGATAGTAAGGGCAGCTCCCAGCCCTTTATCAAAGAGAAAAAAATCCTTACTAGAATCTTCCATTAGGCACTCCCTCCTTACCCTCCAGCCTCTCTAGCCCCTTTGGACAAAACATAGAGGTCCACCTGAAAGCCAATCAGCTGTAGATTCTTGATTCGTCCTTTATAGCTAGAAGAAGGGCCCATCTGTAGTCATTCACCTAAAATGAGTTCCATAACCTAAGAGACACTACGACATCGAGATCTTGTTCCCACTTTTTTTTTTAAAGATTTTTTATTTATTTATTCATGACAGACACAGAGAGAGAAAGAGGCAGAGACACAGGCAGAGAGAGAAGCAGGCTCCATGCAGGGAGCCCGACATGGGACTTGATCCCCGGTCTCCAGGATCACACCTTGGGCTGATGGTGGCGCTAAACCACTGGGCCACCGGGGCTGCCCTTGTTCCCACTTTTGAGGGGCTTACAGTCTTGTAATTATACGTTCTTTGAAAAGTAATATATATATATATATATATATATATATATATATATATCCCAATACAATATGCTTTATAGAAGAAACAAAGTAAGAATTCACATGCTGAGGAGCTAAGAACGGGGCAAAAGTTTCATAGTAAGGACTACGTTTAGAAATCTCTGTTTACTGGTGTAAACTCTTAACTGGTCTCCTGCATTTCCTCTCTGAATATAAAGAATCAGGTATTACTGATATCATAAATGCAAATTGCCTAAGTACCTATTACTGTGATAGCAGACCAAAATTTTTTTGTTAAATATATGAAGTAGAGATTGATTTTGCTGTCCATTGCTATATATGATTTTTAAATAACTAGAATGGGATCATTTATTAATATAATCTGAGATTTTTAAAAATATGTATATGACCAGCTCTGGAGCTACAGTCTGCATCCGAGGAAGAAAGGGAAAAACAAAAAGACTACAATTTTTAAGATAGATTTCTAAGTAACTTAATTTTGGAGAGAAGGGAAAAATAATTTTAAAAATAAGATGTATCATGAGATTGGCATCACTACTATGTATAGAATATTTCCTTGCACTAGACCTGCTATTAAGTGTTTTGCATGTGTTCTCATTTCCTCATTGGAATAATTCTGAAAGAATACCATTTTTCAAGTGAAATCTTAGCTTGGGGATTAACTGGTAGGGATAACAGCTAATAACAGGAAGAGCCAGGATTATAATTGGATTCCAAAGGCTAGTGCTTAACCATATAATGTTATTAAGAACTCTTTCTTAAGAGTAAGAACTATACTATACTTAAATATTTGTTCTAACTCCTACTGTAGTAGTTTGATTTGGTGGTTTTTTGAAAATTTTCTTCTATCTTAAAATTTAGAATTAGGTTTGATTTTTGTGTGGGTTTTATTTCTCTTAAACCTTCAATCCTATCTCTTACACTTCCTTTTCATTTTTTTTACACTAAATTTTGCAAGTACATTTCTTAGAGGTAAACCTAATCATTTATTTTTTAAAACCACTTTTAAAATTTCATCAGGACATAGGAACCGGGCTGTTTGTTGAATAAATAATAAAGCGACTAAAATATGTCAGTCTCTGTGCCAGTTGCTAGAGAAGACATTTTGAGATTTTTACGACATAATGAGGGTGCAAATGAACAGGCTTAGAGGATGCAATGTCACTATAACGGAGACTGCTATTGGCCACTAACAGCATTCTCCTAGCCATGTGCATGAAACGCTACATTTACCAGCTTCACTTCTAGTTAAGTGGAACCACTTACAAAGTTCTCAACCAAAAGGATGTCATCAAAAGATTTGTATCCAAGTTTCTTTGAAATGTACTTGCCCTCCTTCCTCCCTGCTGGCTGGAATGCACTTGTGCGTTAGAATTCTAGTTTTAACTCCCTTGGTCTTTGAGGTTAATAGCCATACACTAGGGCTGATTTAGTAACAATACAGAAGGAACCCGAAGCCCTGATGACAGTGAGGGAAATAGTCCTGCCCTGCCCTGCTTGCCACTGAATGTTTTACAGGAGAGAGAAATTTCTTCCTGGTTTAAGTCAGTTATTTTGACTGTTTTGTCAGAACAAAAATCCAAATTATAACTCAGTGTAGCCACAGGTTTTCAGCAGCAGTGGGAACTGTTAGATTAGCTTGAGGATCACTAAACCATCATGAGTTCCCCTCAAGAATGGCAAACTGCATCTCTTTCATTGGAACTGGTAAGTTATGAAAGGATCTTAAGAATTACATGATTTTAGCACAGCACTTGAATATATAGCAGTCCAAAAATAGATAAAATTAGGTGGATTACAGATTGCTCAAACACTTGAAGAGAATTAATGAATCAGAGTCAGAGGCATTACAACATTCTGGTCATTGGTTTCAGACCTGGTCTTAGGTCTCAGCTCTGCCATTTATAACTTGGGCAAGTTATTCTAATATGAGTTATGATGGCCATCTGGAGAGCATTTTCCAGTGGTGGGCCACAGGGTTCTTGACTGTTTATTATTTTTGCCAATATCTTGAACAAAGACTTTTCTATGGCAAATATTGTGGACTGGCTTGCACAATTTTTGTTCCAGCCTCTTATAATAAGCAGATCCTGGGAAGCCAAAAACTACATTTTCTTGACTTCTTCACAGCTTAGGTTCTGGATATGAATTACATTCCATCTGTCAGGTACATTCCTGAAAGATCTGGAGGATGAAGATGAAGCAGAAGCTACCTTCCTTGCTTTCAGTGACTTCCTTGCAAACAAGCTCACAGTGACAAAGTCTTTCAATAGCGGTGTTCTTGAATTTATTCTTGAGATTCTCACCTATCAAGGATCCACATTCCATTGCCAAGTCACCAGTTCCGTGAATGTCAAGATGCAGTCGAATGGTGGCAGTGATGGTAGCAGCAGCAGAATCCGTGAACTTCCTGGTCTGGCTCCCTGATCTTTGCAGTGATTCCAGGTATGAACTCGTCCCCTTAATGGTCAACCACCGTGTTCTGGGAGTGATTTCTTGAGGCACAGCCTAAAGATTATGTCTAAGCATCTAATTCCCTTCATTAAGTCTTTTTCTGCTTAAAATACCTAGAAGAAGCATTTCCTTCAGTTAACTCTTAGCATATGCCTAGAGGCTAGGAGTCAAGAACATCTGAGATCTAGACCTGGTTCTATCATTCTTTTCCCTTTTATATACTCATTAAGAATAATGATCACTATCCTGGTTACTTTCTGGCAACTTTTATGAAGTTCAGTAGGATATAACAATATTTTGTAAGCCCTGTAAGCTATAAAGATTGTTATAAGTGCTTACATAAATACATTTATCTAGGAGAGGGAAAAATTCTTTTTAGCACTTAAGTGTTATGTGTGGCACTTGAAGCTACAAACCCACATCCATCAGGAGTTAAAATAAGAATGTATATTCAGAAGGCTGAACTTTGTATTTAGGTATCTGACCATAAGCAAGAAATAACAGTAAAATTTAGACCAACCTGTTGTCATCTGCGCACATTCCCTTGACTGGTATCTACATAGATTATTTAAAACATTACATCATGAGACCTCTTGTATTTAGATTTCACATGTTTGAAATACACACAAGTTTTGGGACACCAGTGTGGCTCCATGGTTGAGCGTCTGCTTTCGGCTCAGGGCGTGATCCCGGGGTCAAGGGATTGAGTCCCACATCAGGCTCCCTGCAAGGAGCCTGCTTTTCCCTCTGCCTATGTCTCTGGCTTTCTCTGTGCCTCTCATGAATAAATAAATAAAATCTTTAAAAAAAAAAACCCAGAAATACACATAGTTTAAATATTCTACCCAAGTCTGCCCCT
This sequence comes from Canis lupus baileyi, assembly GCF_048164855.1. NCBI lineage: Eukaryota > Metazoa > Chordata > Mammalia > Carnivora > Canidae > Canis > Canis lupus. The sequence continues at coordinate 24,703,888 of NC_132869.1, read as the reverse complement.
AATTCACTATGATCTCTTCACTTAATTTTTCACAATCTTACCTCATTCTCTGAAGAGTTCTGAAAGGACTGTCTCGAAAATTACTGGTGATTCTGTAATTAGTAAACCCAGTGACACTGTCCTTTTGTTTCTATGACTGTATTCTGATTCACTTCCTCCCCAAACTCTATTCTTGGTTTCTTTCAGGGGTCAGCTTTTACAGCCTATTATTTAATATAGAAATCCTTGGGCAGCCGGGGTGGCTCAGCGGTTTGGCGCCTGCCTTTGGTCCAGGGCGTGATCCTGGAGACCCAGGATTGAGTCCTACATCGGGCTCCCTGCATGGAGCCTGCTTCTCCCTCCGCCTGTGTCTCTGCCTCTGTGTGTGTGTGTGTGTGTGTGTGTGTGTCATGAATAAATGAGTAAGATCTTTAAAAAAAAAAATCCTTTGATGTCCTATAATTGGCTATTCTTTTTTTACTCTACTCTCTCTCCTTGGTCATTTCAAATACTCCTACAGCTCTACCCAATAGCTTTCAAATCTTCCAAATCCAATTCAGATTTTACTTTGAATTTCTAAGTCTAAATGTCTCAAATTTGAAATTCGTTCTCTCTTCTCCCAACCTTCACCTCTTCCTTTTTTTTTTTTAATTTATTTTTTATTGGTGTTCAATTTACTAACATACAGAATAACACCCAGTGCCCGTCACCCATTCACTCCCACCCCCCGCCCTCCTCCCCTTCTACCACCCCTAGTTCGTTTCCCAGAGTTAGCAGTCTTTACGTTCTGTCTCCCTTTCTGATATTTCCCACACATTTCTTCTCCATTCCCTTATATTCCCTTTCACTATTATTTATATTCCCCAAATGAATGAGAACATATAATGTTTGTCCTTCTCCGACTGACTCACTTCTTCCTATTATCTGTTAATATTATCATCATTGCAGTCACCCAGCTGAAGCCTCATGTGCCGTTTCCTTCAAACTCTCCTCAATATCAAACTAGTTCCTAGTCCTAAACCTTTGAGGTACATATCTCTCTGAGTTCCTTCCTCTCCTTCCTGATCCTGCTCTAGTATATGAATCATTGCTTACTTAAAATACTTAATTCTCTTACTTCTCTAAAAATTTCTAAAGAATGTCACCATAGAAATCTGTAACTCAAAAGCCTTTGATATTCATAAGTTAATATTCTCATATATATAATCATTGTAAAAGATACAATGCAAAGAAAGACCCTTACTCTGGTAGCAACCAAAAAGTTTATATATCCAGGTATGAACTTAATAAGAAACATGCAAAATTTATATAAGGAAAAATTGTATAACACTTTTAGTGAAAGATACAAGGTAGACCAGAGCAAATAAGATGAGAGACTATGTTCTTAGATGGAAAGACTTATAATCAATTCTCCCTAAGTTAATTGTTAAATTTAACATGATCCCAACAAAAATGACAATGATTATTTTCTGGAACTAGGTAAGTTAGATATACAATTAAAATGAGAACATAATTATGCTCACAAAAATAATCTGACAAAAAAAAGTAATGTTTGAGGGAATAACCATACAAGATTTTAAACATATTATAGAATCATGTGCAAAAATTCCATAAGCAAAGTCTAACAAAAAATTGTAGGAAGAGATATTTGTAACCCATATCACATAAGAAGGGGTAATAACCCTAATATTAGGAAAGAGCTCCTAAAAGAAGGAGGAGGGAAACCAACAACCAAGTAGAAAAGTGGAAAAAGATATGAAGAGACAACTCACAGAAAAAGAAATGCTTCTTAAGCATAGAAAAAAAAAAAGTTCAACCATCTCATAAAAAGAGAAATACAAAATAAAACTATGCCAAATTAATAAATAAAAACTGAAATACTATATCATTACCACTTCTCACCTATCAGGTTTCCAAAAAATGTGTGACAGCATCCTCTGTTGGGAAAACTGTGCAGATATGAGCATTCGGTATTGTTTCCTTGCGCATTGCCTAAAGAATCTACTGGAGAACAAACTTCAGACATTCGGATGATTAGAGAGACATTGACATAAGGACCATTGGTGAGCATTAGCCATTTATTTGTAAAGCGAAGACTACATGAGGGTTAGAGAGAATATACGATGAATATATGTCTGAATGTTGATAAAATACAACTGTAGAAAATGGAAGGGGGTATATGCAGACAATTTTTTAATTTTTGAAATAATACTGGTGGTGGCAGAATGGGTGATTTTGCTGAGACTGTTGTGTAATGCAAGGCAATGTAAATAATAACTGTGATAGTCTAATTCTATTGTTTTCTGGTGCCTGAGAAGACGTTAAGTAATAACAATTGAGTCCTGACTTGGAATTGGAAGTATCAGAATGAATTCATGGAATATCTTGCCATAAAATAGCAAGGAAGCTATCAAAGACTACTGAGGCCATATCAAAAGGACTGCGGAGCCAACTTGAAGAAGCTGCCACTGGCCAAAGATGAGATAACTGTTCAATACAGATAATCATTTCAGTGGATTGAAACATTTAAAATCTGTTTCAATCTATGAGTTTTAATGATCCTAAAAAAAATTTAACTTACCTCTTTTTAAAGATGATAGTCAACCAATCTCTATTTTTAAAGTTGGGTAAAGGGAAAGAATCAAATATTATTCTGCCTTTCCTACGTGAGCTGTACCAGTGGATAACCAAATAATAGATGAGGAGGAGTTGCTCTATACAGGAATATTCTAGCTAGCAAAATGAGAAAGGAGTGATAAAATTGAAAAGCATCATTTTGCACTCCCTAATGAATTGAAATGATCTAAACAGTAGGCATCAATGGCTACTAACATCACAAAAAAGGACAAACAGACATTATGTGCCTCAGAAGAGCAGAAGAACACAACCCACAATGAAGTAGTCTTGCCTCTAAAAATCAAACTGAAGTCTTTTTTTTAATTAAACTGAAATCTAATAAGTTTCTATACCCAATTACCAATTTACAGGAAGTACATAAATTATGAAACACTGTATCATGGGGATGCAATCAGTAAAACCTAGAGTCTAGAAAACTCTACAACTCTGTCAAGTTTCTTTGACAAATAAATTCTACAGAAAAAAAAAGGAAGGAGAACTTGTAGATTTAAAAAGACATTTAAAAATAATAATAATAAAATAAAAATAAAAAAATAAAAAATAAAAAGTCATATGAAAGTTTATATTAAATAAAAAAACAGATGAAACTATAGTATTTAGGGATGCACACTTAAATCATAAAATATAAAGAAGAGCAAGGAAGTGATTACCATAAAAATCAGAGTAAGGGACACAAAGAGAATCTCTGAGATGGCCACCAAAGTTCTATTTCCTCTTCCAGGTGATGGTTACAAGGGTATTTGCTTACAATAATTAATTAAAGTATTAATTTATTTTATGTGGTTTTCTGTATCTGTGTTATATTTTGTGGTTTAATTTTTTTCAAGTTCTACTTGTTAAAAATTGACAATTTTAAGGAAATTTGCCTTTCCCCTATCAACTGTATTTAAGATAACCTAATAGCTCTACATGACCCAGAAAAAAATGTTTCTGTAGTGAAATATCCCAGGTAATAAGTGTGGAAAGAGTGATAAAATTAGTAAATTACCACTTTACAATTCCTAGTGAAATAGAAGATTCAGGCAAAGATCATCAATGAATGAAATGAATAGGTAGTAGATAGATAAGAACTCTTATAGTGGAAGGATCAGGCCGTTGTCACCTGAATACACTAATCAATCTTAGGGTTACTATTAATAAATGTGGGGCAAGCAGACATCAGGTAATTTCCATTTATAAGAAATACAGGAGATAGAGAAACACCACCACAGGGAAGCAACCAGACCAATCCAGAATTGAGAACATTCTAAGGGAAAACTGACATGGTTTCCTCAACAAGTCAATGGCATAAAAGAAAAAAAGTGGAATGAGGAGGGCTGCTATGAATTAAAATGGACTTATGAGCTATAAAAAACCACATGCCACATGTAGACCTTGTTTAGAACATGATTCAAACAAAACAGCTTAAAAAGACATGTTTGAGATAGTTGGGGAGCCCAACACAGAACCTGAACTCACGACCTTGAGATCTAGACCTGAGCTGAGATCAAGAGTTGGACTCTTAATCAACTGGGCCACCCAGTAACCCCAAGATAATCAGGGAAATTTTAGTGTGGAGTGGGTATTAATTGATCCAAAGGAATCATAAGGTATGATTATGGCATTTTGTTTGTAAGATAATGTTCATACTCTTTAGAGATGCATGCTAAAATATGTAGAAGTGAAAACCCAGGATGTTCAGGATTTACTTTGAAATACTTCAGTAAAAGAGAAGAGGATAGAAGACGAATGATAAAATCTTGATGATTGTTTAGTCTGGATATGAGGTTATAGAGACTTATTGTGTTGTTTTGTTTTACTTCTGTATATGTTTGAGCATTTTTCATTTAAGAAGATTTTTATGTTTCTTCATTCTATTAAATAAGATATTTAAAATATATAACTTTATGTCCAAGCTCCCTTGGATGGTATTCACAGCACTGCATAATCAGCTCCTTCAAATTGCATGAGCTGAAAAAGAGGGCAGGTATAGTTTCTCTAAAGGAAAATCAGGGTGCTGTTTCCAGAAGAAGGGAGTCAAACCCAGACAAAAAACATAATAGATGCTCACTATTGTTCCCACACAAATTTTTGAGCTCCATCTTACAAAACGTATCTATCTAGTCAAACAGAACTACTTGGTGTTTCCTGAACAGAGCACACACTCCTAGGCCTCTAAATCTTGCTCAGATTTCTCTATTGTTTTTTACAATAAGAGTCATACTTTCCTTCAAAGTCCACCTCAACTGCCATCTGAGGGGGACGACTTTGCCACCCCTTCCTATAAAATAAGAAGACCCCTCTGGCACAGGATTGAGGACTCTGGTCATACTCTGCCTTCTATGGGCAAATGTGTATATTCAAATCCCCCCCACTAAATCCAAGGCTCTTTAAAGGCCCCTTTCATTGTATGCCTCAAAACTATGCCCAGTGATTTGTAGCAGTGCTATCTTTGTTTGCTGAATTGAATTGACATAGAATTTCTCAAGAAGACACAAAAACTGTCAAGCTAAGAAATTGTCATCCTTTATAATAGCAAGTAAATAGAACATTTATTATCTAATAATAATATCTTGCTTGTTTAAAGACATTGGATATCCTTTTAATTGAATACTAAATAATAGATCCAAATTGTCTTTAGTCAAGATGCTTGCTTTGAGATCTGTAGGGCAGGAAGACTGAGATGTGTTTACATTTTGAAATAGGTTCATTTCTTTGCCAACCATAGCAGATGGCCACCCTTACTGCTTGTAAAAGAAATTTAACTGATTTGACAATAGCCTTATGGTCTTTCTGGCAGGATTCCAAATATTTGCATTAAATTTAAGCTACTAGTTTAAGCTACTAGTTTATTGTGTGAATCTGTAAGTCCTAACATCCTCAAATCTAACTGAATTATAATAAAATATATTTTTATTTTTTATTTGGTAACTGGTGTCTATTTTAGTCTTTGGGAAATTATGTTACACAAATATATTTTTAAAAATTTTTAATAAGCTCCTTTTTAAAAGTCTTGACATAGACCTATGCTTGCATTGCAAATCAGTAGCATTTCTCTTTCTTGTCCAGTAAGGTAGTCCTACAGTGGGAAGGTGGGTTTCATCTATAGGAAGGGAGCAGGAGACTTACATTCATCGAGTACTGTGGTAGACACCTTCATTCAATTTATTCAAAAAAGCCAACATCAGGGTGGGGTTTTGAATACAATTGCAAAGTAGGGAAGTACTTTCTCAAAGATCTGCTACCTACCTGAAGAAAGCCCTGGTTCTCCAGAGGCCCTAACTACAAACCTGCCTTATTTTGCACCTCTCCAGTAGTCTATAAGTTTTTATCTTGCCACTTATTTATTGATTCCTGGACCTATAGAACTTGATATCTCAGAGAAGGTAGAAGTTTCCCTCCTTGTTCAGATGGGAAGGCAGACTTTGGAAATTAGTAAGTCCAGACCAATACCCTGACCACTCGGCCTCTGGACCAGCGCTTTTTCTGCTACAAATTCAGGGCCTACCGTAGAACATGCAGCTGCCTGGGAAGGTAACACTAGAAGAAGCAACCCACACTTACAGCCCACTGTTACTTAAGCCAAAAGCACCATCACCTGATATGCCCCTCTTTCCCTAGGTTTCTTCCCTCCATTTCTGTGACTTGACCTTTCCTCCTTTGTAATTAGACAGCATTGTATGAAGGCTGTATGTGAGTGGTGGGTGAGGACAAATCCTAGCAAAGAGACTTCCATTAAAACAAATTTATGTTTATTTCCTTATTTCTATTCCAGAGGCAGAGATGCCCAACAGAATGGTCTTCCTGAATGGATTTACCTGGTAATACATCTGAGGGTCTTCAGTAGAAGAGCAACATCCTGCTCTGTCTGGAACCAGCCACTTGGTCTTCTGTCCAGACAACTACATCTTCAATTCCATGGCTCATTTGTGAGTAGGTTCTGTAAGCTAGATGATTTTGGCCCTATACCCCTTTTGTCAAATGAATGCTCGGTATATGGCAGTCTGTAACCTTATATTGGTTTCCTTCTAGTTCTGGGTGGAAAATATCAGATAATGTTTTAAGCACAGACTTGTTCCTGAGCTCTTTAATTAAGTCTTCAGACTCCTTCATACCTGAGACAAAGACACATTTCTTTTATATTCCCCTATATTAAGACTTGTATGGAAGATATATAATAATTTAAAGTCTCTTATTTATTGAATTCTGCCAACAGATGAGCAGATATCAGGCCCTAGCAAAGTGACTGTCAGCTTGAGGATGGCATCTGTTGGAGCAAATTCCTGTTCTCCCTGATCACTCTTGATCCAGGCACAGAACAGAAAAATTTGTTGCATCAGATACCTGCCTTGAGCTGCAGATCAAGGCAAAATGCCAGTGCTTACATGAGCTTCTGTACTTCCCATCTCCTCCCTTGACCTCTAGTTAGCAGAAAGGGAATCAACAGTAGGTAGGAGAGCATTCCTTCAAAACTGAAAAAAAAATCAATGGGGAAATGATTTGCTTTATAGAAATCTGTTCTGTGTACAAAGTTCCAAAAATATCTTAAAATGAGGTCTATTACAGGTTAAATGCAATATCTAAATAATAAATTATGTAGCCAATGACATTTCTAGATGATATTTAAAAATGCCCCCCTTCTATGAGGATAGAAACCTCTCTTTTAAAAAAGTAGGAAAAGTGGAAGTATAAATACATTAATTCACAGTTGTGAAAATTTTTTACAACCTTTCTAATGGTCTTCACTCTCTTAATAGTCTACATGTAATTTTAAAACTTTTTATGATGGAAAGTTCAAACAAATATATAAGCTAAGAGAACAGTATAATAAACTTTCATGTACCACTAACCCAACTTAAATAAGTATCAATTCACAATCTCACTTCATCTGTACCCCCAACCTATTTCTCCATATCCTCCAGATTATTTTGAAGCAAATTCCAAATGTATCACTTATTTTAAATACTTCAGCAAACTATAAAATGAATATTAAAATCCAGTTATCAAAGAAGACTTCTTTGGATCACTCCTGGTTTTTAGTAGTTAACAGATGTTTAAAATTTTGATATATTTTCTATAAAAATATATTCACTTATAAATTCCTTTTCACTAAGATTTAGTTACTTCATTTATTCATCCACCCATGTGTTTATAAAGATTCAGAAAAACTTATTAAGTACTTAATGATGTGCTCAGCCTATTTGGAGTAGTGGGAATACAAGCTGTGAACAAAGTAGACAAGACACCCCCCCTGCCACACACACACACACACACACACAATCTAATATTTTGGTAGGGGGAGGAAAAAAGTGAACACTTTAGAAAACTCAATATCATTTTAGATAGCAAGAAAGAAAGGAACAAGGTAATATGATAGTGCCTAGGTAGGCGGAGGTGTGATATTTCAGCTGATATTAGAAGAATATAAAAAAAACAGCAGTTTGAGGAGAAGATAAAGTAGTCCAGGTAGAAAAAATCAAAACAAAGAATCTGAGGCAAGGAAGAGACTTCTGTGTCAGGGAACACAAGGTACACAGTATAAGTTCAGCATAGTGAACAAGGGAAGACATAAAGTTGGAGAATATGGTAGACAGTGACCCCTCTCAAAAATCATGCCTTTCAATATTCATGCCCATGGTATGATGTACCACATTGACTTTATTGTGTGACTTGCTTTAGCCAATAGGACATTAGCAAGTGCAATGGAAGGAAACTTGATAAGTACTTGCATGTTGGGGTTTGTCCTCTTAGAAGGCTCTCTGCTGAAAAGTGACTTAGGCTTGACCACCAAATGATAGGAGGCACATGGAGACATACTTTGAAGAACAAGTGCACTGTGCACACAGCAAGCTCCTAGGAGAATACAGCCACAGAACTGCAGTTAACCCACCAAATCATGAGAAATGATAGATCATTGGTATTAGTTTTTGCATTTGGGGATGGCTTATTACATGATAATAGGTCACTGAAACAAAGTAGTTCCTGGAGGTGGGGTGCTGTTGTGACAGAAATCTGAAACTGATTTTGAGACAGCCACAGTGAAAGGCTAAAAGTGTGGCAAAAGCAGGGAGAAAATTGTGATTAAAGGCTGGAAAAATAGATTTGTGTGTGTGTGTGTGTGTGTTAAGATTTATTTATTTATTTATTTGAGAGAGAGACAGAGAGCACAGTAGGGGGAGATGCAGAGGGAGAGAATCCTCAAATGGAGTCCAGACTCCTCACTGAGCATGCAGCCTGACACAGGGCTCAATCCCAGGACCCTGAAATGATGACCTGAACCAAAACCAAGAATCTGTTACTCAACCAACTGAACCACCCAGGTGTCCCTATTTGTGTTTTTTGATTGAACAATTAGTGAAGCAAGGCTACAGTGACATGGAAGATAGGACATGTACTTAATGAACTTGTGGATCTGGCCTAAGGATATTTCCAGGTAGAGTGCCAAATGGGCTAACTTGCTTCTTTTCACTGACTATGATAAAACATAGAAGGAGACATGAACTAAAAGAAGGAGCAGTTCAGTTTTCAAGCAGAATATAGAGAAAATATTTGCAACCATGGGCTTCCTGGGTTGGAAAATAAAACTCTTTTTCTCAGCTTCTCCCACCGTTCCCCCGCCCTCCTCCCCCACAGGGTTTTTCAGAGCAAGAAATGGCCTGAGGGCGTTCCCAGCAAAATGTGACCATAGTCAACACCAAGTTGAGAATGTGATTGTAAGACCTATTTTAAGACTTTACAGCCCAAAGTAGAGAAAGCCTGTCTCCAATGAGGAAGTGACTTTTGTCTTATGAAGTAGATTATAATTTAATGTACAGAAAATCACAGCATTTTTAAATGAATTATACACACTTAGACTAAAGGAACAAAGATGATTTGAAATGAAGACTTCTGGGCCCCTAAATTTTCATGCTCAAGAGGCAGACTGACAAATTACTCAGCTGTAAACATGCACCAGTTCTAATGGAAAAGGAAAAAGATATCTGAGGACAGAGCCAACAGCCAAGAATAGTAGCTGGGAACAGAAGCAGGCCCTAATCAAGTAACAGTGCCTGGATCAGAGACACTGGCAACGTGTATGTGGCTGGATTTTGGAATTGTTAAGGACTCAAGCAACCATGTGCCTTCAGTTTCCTCCCCTGGGAATGGTGTCAATTGCTGTTATCCCTCTCTCACCATTGTGTTTGGGGGCTAATGAGGGAGAGGGCAGATAACTGGAATTTTTTAGTTCACGAAGTTCCAGATAGAAAAAGGCCACACCCACACTACTCATTTACATCTACACCTAATCCAGATGGTGAAATTCTGAACACTGACCTGTTGCCATATTGGATGAGACTTTGGGAGATTTGGGGAGGAGATTAATGTATTTTGCATGTGGGAGAAATGCAAATAATTTATGGCCATAAGATAGACTGTGGCTGATTAAAGATTAAAGATGGTTTTTCTGTTCCCCACATGGAGACATGGAGTCTATTTTCTCTCCCTTTGAATCTGGACTGGCTTTGTGGCTTGTTTTGACAAATAAAATGCAACAGAAGGACACTATGCCAGGACTTACAAGACTGCAGCTTTCATTTTGTCCTCTTGGAGCCCCAAGCCACATGGAAAGATGTTCAGCTACCCAGATAAAGAGCTGAAAGATGCCTGGCTAAAGAAAACTACTTTTTATAGTTATAGCTCTTCTGACACCAAGTGTGAAGGTTTTCCACGCCAAGCAATTCTCCAATGCTCTATGGATGTCCAGTGGGTGACCCACGGTTTAATTCAATTCTGAAACTGTCTACCTAGAGTTGCCACAGACCCCAGAGGCTAAGGGCTCAATCCCACAAGGCTGCCCCCACCTCCAAAGGACAATCACAAGCAGTGCGTCCCCAAGATATACATAATTCCTTCCAAGTTGGCTGCAAATTGGGAGTTCCTATGACCCCTCCTCAGGTTTGATAATTTTGTATAATGGCTCACAGAATGCAAGGACATACTTTACTTACTATTACTAGTTTATTATCAGTAACAGCCAAAGGAAGAGTTCTGGAAGAGTCTTGAGCAGGACTCTGTCAGGAGACAGAACTTCTGTCTCATGAAATTGAGATGTATACCCTCTTGACACATGGAAATGTTCACCAAACTAGAGGCTCTCTGAACCCATAGTCTGTTTCATTTATTTATTTTTTAAAGATCTTAATTATTTACTTGAGAGAGAGTACAGAGGGAGATGGAGAAGCAGACTCTTCACTGAGCAGAGAGCCTGATATGGGGCTTGATCCCAGGACCCCAAGATCATGACCTGAGCTGAAGGCAGCCACTTAACTGAGTGAGCCACCCAGGCCCCCCTGGACCCATAGATTAGTCATTTTATGACATTTTAGACATTTTGTAGGCATTTTTGTTTAAATCATTGGCCATTGATAACACAGTCTTCAGGGCCTCTCCCCTCCCCTTGTTCAAAGCAAGTCAAATAGTGAATCCAGATTCAAGAGATGGGGAACTAGCATAGAACTTACTGATGAGGGCAGCCCGGGTGGCTCAGTGGCTTAGCGCCACCTTCAGTCCCAGGTGTGGTCCTGGGGACCCAGGATCGGGTCCCACATCAGGCTCCCTACATGGAAGCCTGTAGGGCTCTCCCTCTGCCTGTGTCTGTGCCTCTCTCTCTTTCTCTCTCTCTCTCTCTCTGTGTGTCTCTCATGAATAAATAAATAAAATTGAAAAAAACTTGATGCATGAAAATATTAAAAAAAAAAGAACTTACTGATGAGAAGAACTGAAAAATGTTTTTTAAATCTGTCACCATATCACAAAAATTATAGTCAAATCCTAGACATTTTTGCTTGGGAATTATAAGTGCTAAATAGAGCAGAACTAGAATGAATATCTATATAATAAAATATATGACATTTAAAAATTAATCTCATGAAAGCATTATATCATCATTTTATTTTAGCCCTAATGTCAAAATGAACCTAACTTTCTTTTTTCTTTGTTTTTAGAAAGCCTATTTTAAAAGAAAGATATAAATGCTAAAGTAGTGTTTTCAAACTGTTATATGAGTTACCAAAAAACATTTTCTCAGGTCTCAAGATCACCCCTTGTGGACACCATTGCTGATAAGAGTTGTTCTCTCCTGAAATCCTGTTAAACCTGGAGAAAAGAGAATAAGGAGAAAGCGTCATGAAAGCAGCTTGAAACTGTCAAATAAAACCTCTGGATCATTTGGTAGGTCCTGATCTACTAGAAGTCCTGCTCTAAAAACTTCTATAAAAACCTACATTTCAGAGTGTTAACTTTAACTTTTCTGGACCTGTCCTTGAATGATTAATAGTTAGAATCATACTGAGAACCAGAACTTGTAGAGAATCCTTTAGCTCACAAATTGTCGCAAATACAAGTTTGCTAACTAAAAGAGTCTGAGATTATCTGAATTTATTCAGATATTTATGTCATGGGTCAGAAAGCAATGGTGAGACTTATCTAGATTCAATAAAGAAAATGTACTCATTTAAAGGGATCTGTATGATTCTTTGTATCACCTTTTATCATCTAGAGAAATTTGTTGGACAAATTCTTTTGTTTTGATGTTGATGTTTGATTTTATTTTGATTTGAATGTTTTGATCAAGCATTCTATAAGAGAGCTTTATGTCTGCTTGAGAAGTAACACAGTTCATTCCTCAATATAGATTAAAGCTGAAACAATCTGTAATATCAATGAGGCCCTCTTTTTTTTGATATCATAATTGTGTTACCTAAGACAAAAGTTGCATGCAAGTTTTCAGTTTTACCACTAGATGGAGAACTCACCTTCTCACCAATACAAGAAATTTCCAGTGCCTACATTGTGCAAAGCTTAATGCTAGGTAGGTCATGCAGATGATCAAAAATAAGACTCGGATGATGCCCAAAATATCCCTGTTGTTTAGTAGGAATGAGACAAGAACTCAAGAATCTGTATATCAAAGCAGAATGTAAATATAAAAATACAGACAAGAAGTTCTGTAAAACTCAAAAGAAAGAATTAACTCAAACTTAGCAGAAGATTTTCGGATGAAGTAGTAGTTGAGTTTTGAAGTTCAAATAGTGTTTCAGCAGGAACATGGAGAGTGCTGCATAAGTAAACACAGAGGCAGAAAAGCATGGTAATGTGTTCACAGAACACCAAATAGGACAGTTTTCTTGGCAAAGATAAAGCTTGAAATATAAGGCTCTATTGTTTTAAACGTGGAGAGGAGGAGATTATAACTAATTCAATCAGTGATTGGGATGGCAGGGCCCAGTTTCCTTGAGGTTCCAGTCAGTGAATCAGGTTCTGTCCATCTCTATTCCCTCCTTCAGGCAGAGTTGAGACTCCTTCTTCTCCAAAGACACAACCCTCCTATCTACTAGAATGTCTAGAATGTGAATTTCTTGAGGGCAGAGATTTCTTTTCCAGTTTTTCTTTGAGTCCCTAGCATTGTGCTAGGTACATGTTAGCTGCTCTATAAGAAGATGCATATAAGAAAGCCTGGGAGCCGAGAGAAATGGGAAGTTATTGGAATGGTTTACTAGAGTTCATTACTTGATCTCGGATGGTTGCAATGAGAATACCAGAGATATTTTTTAAACTCAAAGAGGTGACAAATAAATATGTATGAGGGTAGTAAAAGTGACAAAAAGTAAACCCAAATTTACTAGCTCCACTTTTTCTCTGTTTATACAAGGTATCCATGTTATTATTATTATTCTGGCTATTTTCAAAAACTTGACCTTCCACTAAAGAATGTATATTTCACATGAGTGAGAATATTCAAAAGAGTAAGCCACATTATGGAGGTTATTCTAAAATATCCACAAATATTTTTGAGTTCAGACAGCATATTTGAATGCATAATATAAATTGCTCCAAAGTATAATGTCCAGTTAGGTGAGTTGAGGTCCTATCTAGCACAAGACATGTTTTTTTTTTTAATTTGCACAATTTAAAACGTTGTGTTTTTTTTGTTTTTTTTTTTGTTTTTTTTTTATGATAGTCACACAGAGAGAGAGAGAGAGAGAGAGAGGCAGAGACACAGGAGGAGGGAGAAGCAGGCTCCATGCACCGGGAACCCGACGTGGGATTCGATCCCGGGTCTCCAGGATCGCGCCCTGGGCCAAAGGCAGGCGCTAAACTGCTGCGCCACCCAGGGATCCCAATTTAAAACGTTTTGAGTTAGTTAATATTACTTTACAAATCATGCGATTTTCATATGCGATGTAGATTTCTGGCTTCTCTTCAAATACTGTAAAATTTCATAGCAAGAGTTTCCCATTTTAACATGGGATAATCAGCTGGATCTGGGTAGAGACCACTTCTCTGTTCATTAACATAACTTCCGTCTAGTTTTCATTACTCCCTTATGTAATACACAGGATCTACTTTTTCACTTATGTTTCCTCTCTGGCCCCACAGATATTTGATTTGTGTGATCTTTGCGTCTGCCCATTTGGATCTGCAGATTTACTGGTGTTCTGAAACTTTCATATGTCTACTTTTTGTTTAGTATATAAAAATAATTGTGTACAACTGAGAATATGTGCCATTACCTCATTAAGTCAAGTGAGTTGTGTGACTAGCTACTGCATGGGGTATAACGTTTTGTAAGTGAGAGGTAAGAGTCATAGTGTAGGACCCAACAAAGATCATATGACTATGAGAACTTTGCCCCATGAGTATATGAGGACAGCAAAATGTCTATTCAAGTAGCAATACAATAAATGCAGTAACCGTGCATGCTTTGCTGGTGAGATATTTTAAAACATGTGAATGTAGGGCGCCTGGGTGGCTCAGCCAGTTAAGCATCTGCCTTGAGCTCTGGTCATGATCCTGGGATCAAGCCTCATTTTAGGCTCCCTGCTGAACCTGCTTCTCCTTCTCCCTCTGCTGCTTTCTCTCTCTCTCTCTCAAATAAAATAAATAAAAGCTTAAAAAAATACATGAATCCATTTCTTATTTTTGAGCTTCTTTGACCATGATTCGCCCCTAATTTAGCCTCCACTGTCTTCAGAAGGTTTAGGATTTTTATAGCAGGAATTTAAAGAGTCATTAACTCTTGAAGCCCATTTCAAAAGCAAGTGTTTCTAAAGCTGGGTGTGCAGTCAGGGTCAAATAGGAAAACAGAAACTGCCCCCCTAAGGATTTACAACAAAGGAGAAGTTAACATAGGTAACTGGATTCACAGGAGATGGAGAAACTGACAAACCAAAGAGAGGTGAAGTTACCCAGCAATGAATATCAGCAAGACTGGAGACAGAGGAGGAAACTGTTCCTGCAGTGAGCTAGGTCCACAGTGGACTAAGGTACCTCCTGCTAGAGATACTGCTGGGGCAGAGAGAAATAGACTTCTCCCTTCCTACCCTACCCCCACATCCTGCCAGTGTGGCTCAGGGAGGACCCAGCCAGAACCATCTGCCCTGAAGGCCTGTAGGCAAGGGTGGGTGGGGACCCCAGACCAGAGAAGGGATAGGGGCAGGGCAGGGCAAACAGGCCATGATCCACACACCAGCTACGAAGGCCAGCCATTTGAAATAGAACAAGGTTCTCTTCTGCTTTGTTTTGTTTTTAAACTCTAAAACATTCTTTCAATCTCTAAACCAAAGCATGGGGGGCTAAGTTTAGAGTTTTTAATATAAACCATAGGGTTTAGGACATGAGGTCAGGGCAAATTTCTGTCACACAAAAAGGCAATAAAAATCCTTCCTGGCTTGGGAAGAGGAGCTTGGAGAAAAGGCTGAGGAGGGAGTATGGTGTATAGCTGGGGATAAAGAACCTCAAACTTGAGATTTCTTGAGCAGGAGGCTCAGATGCTATATTCTGTGTGAAAATTTGAAAGGATGCCACCCTAGAGAATGTTCCACATCAACACAGGAATGACAATAAAGCAAAATGGTGGGGTGAGGTGCTTAGGCACAGAAACAATCTGTGATTGTGGCTTTCTGTGGGTTTTCTGGGTTTGGGTGTGTCCTGGACAAGAACCAGAGGCAATGGCCTCTGTGTGGGCTGCAGAACTGCTGAGAGGACGTTCCTGGGGAATGACTGGATTCCAGTTGAGGATAGCATACACCGGGAGCAGAGAGGCCTAGGAAGTACTCCTGGCTTCCAAGCAGGTTCTGACAGGACCACATAGCAAGTGATCCAAGCAGGTGATGACCAGCTGTTCACACAGCAGAGAATAAGACACCTTAGCTAAGCAAGGCATTGCTTTGGTCAGCAGGGTGCAAAGGCCAGCAGATCTGCAGGTGGGCCAGACACTCCTCTCCACAATGTAACACTCGCTGTGTGCCACCTGCCACCGGCACTCAGGGCAAAGCCCTGCAGACAAAGCATAGGAAGATTTAGAAAAGCCTAAATATGGAGTTTGACTTTGAATCAACTAAATTTGAATCCTGAATTGGGTTTAAAGGGGAGGAAAAATAATTCTCCTTTTGCCCATCTGAGTTCTTGGCTAGGACTTCTATAAAAAGAAACAGACTAACAAGAGAAAACAGTTTATTGACAGACATGTGTATCACGTGTGGAATACATGGGAGGCCCCTTCCCCAGCAACTCAAAGGTTTGGTTAGAACTTGAATTTGTATAGTATCTTAGCAAAGGAAGAAAAAATTTTAGAGAAGTGACACGACACAGGGAAAGGACATTTAGTCTCTAGGGGTAGCAAATTGTGGAGGCAAATATCTGGGTACCTAATGGTAGATAAAGGCTAGGTAGTAAAGTTTGTTATATAGATTCTTCTGGAGACATCGCCAGGCTGACAGGGTCTGAAGTCTCCAGAGATGAGCTTTTGTCCTTTCTGGAAGGACAGGAAGAGTGACACCTTTATAAATGCATGTTCTGCTTTTGGGCAAATAGGAGGAGGGAAGGGGGAGCTTTTCTTGTATCTGCATCTTAATTGTCTATCCTTTGGCATAAGGATTATTGTTCAAAATAATCCTTATGCCAAAGTGGCATATTTAGGGGTAAGATACTCTGTCACATTTCAGCTGTTTTTGCAAAAGAGATGAACTTTCAAACTGGAGATGTCTGAGTTACCCTAAAAGGGCAGAATGAAATGTTTCCCACCATTTGTAGAAATCAGGGGCTCTTTCTATTTTTATTGACAATTAAGAAAAGTTACATTTTTTTCCATCTGAGTCATTATGACCAGAAACTTCGAACATATTAAAACATGCAGGGTTTCAGGCAATTGTGTCTACTCTGAGCTCAAGTATGCAGACTCCACACTCACACAGAGAATACAGACACACATGCATGGACACATATGCACACTGCTTGCGCATGTGTGCATGCGTGCACTCATACATACACTACCTTTCAGCCCTTCAATAGACTTCTTTGTTTTAGTCAAATAGGCCTTTCCCAAAAGCAATGAATGCCATTTTCATGAGTGAAGAACCCTTGGGCAACATCTATCATTTTTGGAAAGAAAACAAATATTCATTTACAATTTCCAAGTAGCATGCAAAATTCCAAATTCATTTCTTCTCTTGGTGAATTATCCACGGTCCCCACAGAGACATTAACTCTCATTTAGACATGCCCACTCCTAAAAGGCTTCTGTGTAGAGTCTGTATTGTATCTTTCTCTGGCAGCCCTGTAGGTGTTCCTTGGTGACGATGTTGGTCCTAAGTAAAATTCTCACATTCCTTCATCGATGGCCTTCCATTATGCTCCTACTGACCTCCAGTTCTCAGGGCCTTGAGCTATGATGTAGACATACCTCCCTAATGAGAGGCAAGCTTCAGGAAGCCTTTAGACAGAGCCCCTAAGTAGAGGGGTACAGGATGTACATTACACATCCCTGGGCATCATGTTTGTCCTAGTCTGTATGTATGACCACCCCCTCTCCCCCCACTGCCAATAGGATTGTACATTGTGGCTCTCACTTCACATGACCAAGACAAGTTGTTGTCTTTCCTTGAGAACAACACAAAGTGTGGGCTGATTCTTCAACCCAAAGCCCTCTTCTCCCTGCTGGAGGCAGCATCCTCTTTGGCTTGTGGCTGAGAAAAGGCTCTTAGCCAATGCTCTCCCCAGACCAATGAGACCTCCCCTTATTTTTTCTCTGACTCCCCAGCATACCCCAGGTCTTCTCAGCTTCCATGTCACTAGCAATGGACTCTCTTTCAAGCCTAGCTATAAAATCTTGTCTCTTTTCCCAAAGCCAAGTCTTATCAAATATCCCTTAAGCCTCTGCTTGTATGGCCTGCCTCGCTTTATGATTTTGCTTAATGCTTCATGTCTTTATCTTTCTGAAAATAGATTCAAGTTTTTTTGTTTTAACTATTCAGAGTCCAAGAAAGAAATTTTAAATATAGCATGTTCTTTCCTTTCTCCCATCCATTATCCTGTGTGTACCTCCACTTAGCACAGCTGGTCTGTGTACCTGGGCTCCAGTTGTACTTGGGAACATGGATCTTGTCCAGGTCATGGGACACCAGCAACTCAGGCTCTCTTCATCTACCAAGCATATCACAGTACCATTTCTACTGTACTGAAGCTACATATGGTGGTGTGGGCCCTCTGCAAGGGTGTCATTTCAGGGTCTCCTATGGGAAGTGAGGCATAGCTCCTTCTGCTCTGTTTGCTGAACCCGGTTCCATCAATCTGTCCCCCTACCGCAGGTCTGACTGCTCCCAGAGGAGCTGGGAGTGGCCCCTTTGGACATTTTAGCTCTCTGGCTCTCCTTTCCCTCTTTCTCTGATCTCTCTCTCTCTTTGCTGGGGGAAATTTCTTTGATTTTCTTGTCTGGGGCATGAAAAACTGCCCATGAGTCATAGTGTATTGTTCTCTACTCTATGGTTACTTTTTATAAAGCCTAACTCTGATCCTCCAATCTAGTTCAAACTTTGGAACCAAGCCCTCTTTGAATCCAAAACAAAGCCATTTCTTTGTCAAAGGCTTGGTTCATACAAATCCAAATTGCTGCAATTTCAGACTCTTTTGCCAGGTGTGAATTTAAAAATCTATGCAGCCCTTCAATTAAATTATTTTATTTATTTCTTTGTAGGTAGTGTCTGTCCTCATTGACCAATGAATGTCATTACTCAACCAGTGGAGTGTAGAATGATTTTCAGAGACAAATTCAAGATTAAAATCTCCAAATACTATCTCAGTATACCTTACAGACATGCTGAGATATTGTTATATTTTGAGATTATTGCTGATTAGATAGCTTTGTTTTGATCCTTTCTATTTCTTCAAGAATGACAACATGACTTTAGAAAATATTTGATGAGGGGTCCCTGAGTGGCTCAGTCAGTTAAGCATCCAACTCTTGATCTCAGCTAAGGTCTTGATCTTGGGGTCATGAGTTCAAGACCTGCATTGGGTTCTATACTGGGTGTGGAACATACTTAAAAAAAATTGATAAACTACTTTTTTACTAACATGTCTTGCAAAGCCACTATAAAAAGATGGTGTTAGAGTCATGGTTTAAAGGCTTTATCGACTTAGAGATTTCTTTATCACATTTGGTTATTCTGATTTAGTTAAGATCTCTTTATAATCTGATAGTAGAGAGAATCCCTACTTAAACTGGAAGATCATTTTTATAGGGAAATCAATTGAATTAAATTTGTTTTGGTAAATTTATGAGGAAATGGAATATATTTGACTTATTTTATTTACCATACTGTCTCTTTGGATCTCTACTTCAGTCATAATGTTTAGTTGCTCCTTGAGCAGAAGATTCTAAGAAGAACTATCCATTTTTCTTCAAAGGGGTCTTTAAATAAGACTTTGTACTGAATAACCAGGTAATAAAGCCCTGACCTATGTCTCCTGACCCTATAGATTTTCTCCATTTAGTATCTGTAACTGGTCTTGATTTCTGCCAGGGGCATAACCTAATATTGATGAGGAGATAATGTGTTTTTAAAACATTTTTTAAAGAATCTTTCTACCCTGTACAGTTAATGAAGAAATAATGTATTTATCAAATACTTGATGCAAAATGCAAAGTATGAATTCTAGTCACATATATACAAAGAATCCAGCACAATTGATGCTTCACTTGATATTCTACATGATATTCTACAGTTTTAAATTGATCTCCTTAGGCTATAGCTCAACAACATTCTTCCATAATAAAGCATTTGAATTTCTAGGTATATATAACCACTTACTGTAAAGATATCCAGGCAATTTAAAAAGAGTAGGTGCATCAACTAAAGGTAATCTTCTATTTTCCTTCTCTGGGTTCTAATGTCTTCACAGAGTTACCTTACTGGGAAATCTTTTCACCTTTCATTAAAGAGTTAGCTCCTGTATTAGATGTATTCTTATAGAGGGCAATCCTCTGAAAGGAAACACGGTTATTTTACTTATAATGTGTTTAGTTAAAGTTCCACTTTCCAAATTATCCACTGAAAATAGTCTAATTTACTAACTGCATATTATATCTCATTCCTCAAAGTAGTATTAGTTCACAGTTCCAAAATATTGTTTAATTATTAAAGGCATATAACCAAAACGAAAATCCTCTTCCTTTGTTGTTAAGTGTAGGAGGGTCGGGGAGTTTCACTAAATGAAGTGTGGATGATAACCTAGGAATCTGACTATTACTTATACAGACTTTCAAGCAATCCCCCTGCCTTTGTTCCTTACACACACACACGTACACACACACACACAAATACACACATGCTCACTCAAACACCTTACCCTCTCTACCTTCTGAGGTACTTAGCACTTTAATCCCTGAGTATTTCCAGGGTTCTGTGGAGCAAATGGGCTCACTTCCCATCAGTAGCTTCATCTATGGGTATTACATCTTAAAATTGTAAGTTTACTGATTACATTTAAACATGTCATGAAATGGGGAGAGATAGGAATTTGTCTTGAAATAAGCAATAAGTGAAGCATCAGTTGTGCTGGATTCTTTGTATATATGTGATTAGAATTCATACTTGGCATTTAATCAGAATTTATATTCTAATATAAGAGTTCTAATAAAGTTCTGTCTATCTTCCATTAGTTAGAAATGACATGTCATTTTTTAAACAGAGGTAAGTATTGATAGGTAAGAAAGGAACTTTGAAGTAACACTTGCCAAAGGCTCTAAAGGACAATAACCTTGCACTATAGGTGAGGTCAAGGAACTTGACTTTGACCTTTGAAACATTCTAGTAACTCCAGGAACATATGAGAACAACACTTGACTCTGTTTCAGAAGCAGAGGAGGTATAGCTTGAACAATCAAGCTATACTTGCTTTGTGCTCCTTGCCTTCCTAGTGAATTGCCAGTAGGTGCATATAGTTTAGATTAGTGTAGTTACCAGGTAGAATGGTTACACCAAAATATCTAAGGCCAAATAGAATCCATCATTAATATGGCCTCCAGAACTGTTACATGTTTGCTTCCATTCCTATATGAAGTGCAGGACATACAGATTTTGAATTTTGTAGAGCTAAAGTTAATCATCAAACCAGTATAGTCCTTGTCTTTTTTTTTTTCTGACCTCTTGTTTATATAAATATTGGTTTTTAATCCGGAAAAAAATAATAAGCCATAAAAGATTATTAAGACTTTGTCATTTCCTTTTTTCTGAAGATAATCTTAAAACCCCAAATAATAAGTAAATTATACTCTTTAAATCCTAAAAAGGCAGTGGTGAGGAGGTCTTAGATGGTGACCTTTTCTGGTAAAACACTAAAGACGGTCTTAAAGTACTAAAAGTAGTCTGAAACAATCATCTGTTAGAAGAATAAAATTCTAATACAATTAAAAGAAAAGAAAGTTCTGATTTCACAGTTAAAAATGAATAAACACAGCACCGAGTTTACCAAGGTGTCAATATCATGTTTGTCACAGTTTACAGTGTGCATGGTCTTTTCAAGAATGGGGCTTCCTGGAAGACTTAAACACAACCAGACCATTGAAGGCAAAGATGCTCAAAAAGAGGTCTTGAAAAGAAGAGTCCTACATTTTGGGTACCTGGATGGCTCAGTGGTTGAGCATCTGCCTTCAGCATAAGCCACGATCCCAGGGTCCTAGGATAGAGTCCTGCAAGGGCTCCCTGCAGGGAGCCTGCTTCTCCCTCTGCCTGTGTCTCTGCCTCTCTCTGTGTGTGTCTCATGAATAAACAAATAAAATCTTTGGAAAAAAAAGAGAGTTCTACGTTTTCTTTTGTGTGACCTAAAGCAATTACATAGGATTTTTGAATCTCAGTTGCCTTATCTGTAAAATGGGAAGCCTACCTCATAGAAGTAAAAAGAGTAAAACATTTAGATGAGTGTCTAACTTAGTGTAATTGTTAGCAATTATTACTTCACATGTAAGAAAACAAATGCTTTAAAAAAAAAAATAAAGCAAAATCAGCTAAAGTCGAAACAGCCAAGGCCTCTCCCTCCGGTTCTAAATTGTATTTCAATTCAGGAAATACCAGGATTGCATCAGCCCAATGAGATAACCGCCGGTCATCTCACACTGTTTGCCAGCACGTGATGCACTTTCTATGTTAGTCTGCTGTTTCAATGTGAGTCATGTGTGTGAGCTACAGTTACTTCTGCAGATGGAATAAAATGTTTCATCAAAGTACAGGAACTGCCCTTTCTCCTTTTTTTTTCTCACCTTTAACCTGAAAATCATGTGGGATTTACTTCCTAAGTATCAACTCTACAATTAACTCCAAATTATCCATGCTAGTCAAGAGGAAAGAAAAGATAGCTATGAAGAATGATTGCTTCAAAAATCCCTCATAATTTTTGACTTTTGTATTTAGAATTTTATATCCAAGAATTAATGTCTACATGTTTTGGAAACAAAACTTCAAGCAAAATAACTCTTGTTGGAAGACTGACCTCAGAGAAGCCAGAAAATTTATCACATTCTCCATCCCAGAATGCACTTTTCCTCTGGAGCTAGGATGAACTGTAGCATCTAAATGAAGGAAACCACCAGCCTAACCTGCATAGCTGTTCTCTGGTTCACACCCTTCCTGGGGATAAGGAAGATAGCTCATTATTCCCGACAGCTGAAGCTAATTGTAAACAGACCCTCAATCTTTTTATCATTCTAGAAGACTGTATATGATAGAACTAACAAAATAATCACCTAGGAGTTTAAATTGTCTTTTTTAAATGTACAAATAGAATAATTTATGCAAGAGGTAGAAGCCAGCTGTTTGGCAAACTAGCCCTGTGTAAACTAGCTGATAAAGGAGTCAAAAAAAAAAAAAAAAAAAAGGAAAGAAGATAGGCAAGAAAGAATAAGACTTTAAATCAATGATCTATAAATACACACACACACATATATGCAGTTTCATTGAGTTGTATCTTTTTTTTTTTTTAAGTAAGCTCTGTGCCCACCATGGGCTCAAACTCATGACCCCAGAGATTAAGAGTTGCATTCTCTACTGACTAAGCCAGCCAGGTGCCCCTGCATTGTAATTTTTTAAAAAGAACTCTACTGTGTGGTAAAACTTTTAATTATGATTTTCCATAAATCCCTTCCCACTTCGTATTTAAGTTACACATGTGAGCTATAACAAAGTTTAACTCAGACTTCAAGTGTGCACTTATTTTTTTTTTCAGAGAGAGTGTTTAGAGTTGTAGTGGGGATGGGGTGGAGCGAGACGGAAAGAATCCTCCATGCTGAGTGTGGAGCCCTGTATCTGGCTGGGGTTCCATCTCACAACCCCGAGGTCATGACCTGAGCTGAAATCAAGAGTCAGATGCTTAACCACCTGAGCTACGCAGGTGCCCTTGTGCAAAATTTTTAATGTTGAATTTAGATTAGAAATGCTTGCCTGGGGACACCTGGGTGGCTCAGCGGTTGAGTTTCTGCCTTTGGCACAGGGCATTATCCTGGAGTCCCGAGATCAAGTGCAGTATTGGGCTCCCTTCGAGGAGCCTGCTTCTCCCTCTGCCTGTGTCTCTGCCTTCCCTCTGTGTCTCTCATGAAGAAAAGAAAGGAAGGAAGGGAGGGAGAGAGGAAGGAAGGGGAAATACTTGCCTGAACATGCAGTTTCTAAAATAAAGATGATATATTATTTATGAATTTATATGCTCCACTTAATTATCTATTTCTCCAAAACATGAATTCATTGAGGACAGCTCTATAATGAGTTAGTTAGCCAAAACAGTCTCTTTCACTTGAGCTTAGATGACTATATTTTCTCTAAACACATACTTTGCTGTTGTCAGCCATGGAATGCTAGATTAAGATAGATGTTCCTTTTCATATTTGAAAGCCATCTCAGGGCCAGTTTTTCATTTTTTTTCCTCTATATTTTCAGACTGTACTGCCATTTTATTCTTTCAGAATAGAAATAGTTTGATCAATTAATAGTTGACAAGGGAGCCAAGAGGACTCAATGGGGAAAGGATATTCTCCTCAGTAAATGGTGCCAGGAAAACTGGATAACTACATGCAAAAGAATGAAGTTGGACCCTTATCTTATAGTACTCACAAAAATAACTCAAAATGGATTTAAGATTTATATAAGACCTGAAACTCAAATTTCTAGAAGGATGCATAGGGGAAAAAACTCCTTAACATTGCTTTTGCCAAAGACTTTTTGGATATGACACCCAAAGCACAAACAACAAAAGAAAAATAAACAAGTGGGACTATATCAAACTAAAAATGTTCTACACAGTAAAAGAAATAATCAGCAAAATAAAAAGGCAACCTACAGAGTGGTAGAAAATATTTTCAAACCATCTATCTGCTAAGTGTTAATATCCAAAATATTCAATGAATTCATACAAGTCAATAGGAAAAAAAACTCAAATAATCCCATTTCTAAAAATGGGCAAAGGACTTAAGTAGACATTTTCCCAAAGAAGACATATACACAGTCAACAAGTATGTGAAAAGATGCTTAACATCACTGTGCAAAGGACATCAGGGAAATGCAAATCAAAGCCACAATGAAATATAATCTAACACCCGTTAGAATGGCTATTATCAAAAAGACAAGAGATAACAAGTGTTGGTGAGGCTGTGGAGAAAATGGGACCCTTGTGCACTATTGGTGGGAATGTAAATTGGTGCAGCCACTATGGAAAATAGTATGGAGTTTCCTCAAAAAAAAAAAAATACAGCTATCATATGACCCAACAATCCCATTACTGGGTGTATGTCCGAAGGAAATGAAAACACCAGCTCAAAGAGATACATGCACACCCATGTTCACTGCATCATTATTCACAATAGCCAACCATCGAAACAACCTAAGTGTCCATCAATGGACAGGTGTACAGGCACTGCAGCTCGTCCCTGAGCCCTGCTATAGGCCCCTACTGGTGAGGCAGGAGCCAGAGATAAGAGTAACTGTAGGGAACACAGTGCAGTTTAGGTCTTCAAAAAATGTCTACCACTTTCACTCCATCCTGGGAGTGGTCCTTAAGACCCTTAATGTTGAATCGTGGTTGCTGAGATTAATGCTTTCCAGCCAAAGACTAGTAAGAATGCCCCTGAAGCAGAACAGGGGTTTATTGCTCCTAGCAAGGGTGAGGGAAACAGCATACTATGGAGTGTATCTCAGTAACTACTGTAGCTTGAAAAGACTTACTACAGGATTTGGGCTTTCAGTAGATAACTTTAGGAACAGTTTAAGGAAGTGGGAGTTTGCTTTGGATTGGAGGCTGTCAGAAAGCAGGACCTATCTTATAATTAGGTATCTTAATGAATCTTTTATAGAAGGAGGAAGACTAGAATAAAGCTAAAGCCATAATTGATAAAGAAGTAGCAGTCACTCCTATTAGCCAAGACATGTTTGGTTGGTCACTTTTGTCATTTGGACAATGTTCGTGTTCTTGTCAGTGTACAGACATGATCACAGCATGGTCTTGTTTCTATCTTGACCCATTCTGGTCACAGAGTGGCCTTGTCTGTTATTGTTGTTCTGTGAAATTATTTATATTCAACAGAGGAATGCCAAGGCCTAGCTGAACATAAGGCCAGCTCCTGAGCATTAGGGGCTTCACATCTCGTCCTCACATTCAATCTGCAGTGAGAAGTAGAGTTCTTAAAGACCACATGGGCAATATAAGAACAGGACTGTGTCTGGAAGGAATATGAGAGTAATGAGTGGCAGAGAGGGATGGCAAGGAGCCGCAGACAGGCTGGAGCCTGCCCTGAAACACTGGACAATCTGTTGGGAACATAGGAAGCACATTTCCATAAGGGAACTTGAGCCAGTATAATCTCACACAACCCAGGAAGGCACAGGAAAAGAAGACTCTGAGAACCAGGAGGAAGTAGGGAAGTAATAAATCTCTAGGCAGGTATACTAAGGATCAGGCTTCTTAGTATAGCTAACCAGGAGCAATCAGTTTAATAGGATGGTACCATTGGTTCCAAGATGAGGACTTGTTCCTTCTGACCTGATATTTTTTTGAAAGATTTTATTTATTTATTCATGAGAAACACAGAGAAGCAGAGACATAGGCAGAGGTAGAAGCAGGCTTCCTCCAGGGAGCCTGATTCAGGACTCCATCCCAGAAACCTGGGATCATGACCTGAGCCAAAGACAGACGCTCAACCACTAAGCCACCCAGGTGCCCCCTGACCTGATCTTTTATATGCCGGAAAGTGTGGACTACAATCCACTGAATGCTTAAAAAATGTACTTTCTGTTACTTGACCAGTCTCAAAATGTTCATCTCCACTACACAGCACATTAATTGTGAACTGAGGGCAGGATCAACAGATTTAGGAAGATACTAGAAATACATACACACACACAAGTCTACGCAAATTGCAGAAACATGTATGAGGCATGTGATCTTGTGTGTAATGAAGGATGGTAAAGAGTATGCATTCATTTTCTACTTGTACCTGCACTGAAAGAAACCAATAAAAGTAATCAACTTGTAGAGGAATAGGGAAATGAGCTAGATGGGTCAAGCGTGGAAGAAAAACCTCAATACATATTTTTTCTTTAATATTGTATTATGGAAAAAAATTCAAACATATAAAAATAAAAAGAATAGTATAATAAGCCTTCAGGGTCTTGTTACACAGCCTCAATAATTATCAATATTTTGTTAATCTTATTTCACTATTTCCCCATATATTTTGAACTTTTTATTCAATTTTTATTATTTTAATTTTTGTTCCAAACTCTATATGCCATCTGAAAAAATCCATTACTACAAAAGAGATTTGGAAAAAAGAAGGTGAGAGGAGACAAGTTTAGACAGTTTTTTGTAAAATTTACAGTAGAGAGAAAGTGAAAGTTCAGGAGACCAAAGTGTGATCAAGAGTATTTCATTGTTGAAGTTTCTTTTTTGTAATTGGGAGATATTAATGGCATTTTATATGCTGATGGGAAAAAACAGTAAAGAGGGAAATCTAATGCTCTCCTGCATTAGAGAGATTTGCTGAAACAATGTTCCATAGGTAAGAAGGGATGGGATTTGAAACATTGATGAAGAAGTTGCCATTAAGTATGAAAATATTTACAAAAAATATCTGATAAAGGTCTTACCCAAAATATACAAATAAATATACAAATAAATAAAATAACTCCTAAACTCAACAATAAGAAATTACTAGAAAATGGGCAAAGACCTTAACAACAGACCCTCACCAAAGAAGAGATATAAATGGCATATTAAGTATATGAATAGATGCTCCACAAAGTATGTCATCATCAGGGAAATGTAAATTAAAATGAGACACATATGAGATCGACCAAAATCCAGAACACTGACAACAGCTAATGCTGATGAGATTGTGGAGCAACAGGAATCCTGGTTCATTGCTGGTGGAAATACAAAATAGGACAGCCACTTGGAAAGATAGTTTGGTAGTTTCTTACAAAACTAAACATACTCATCATTGGATCCAGCAATCATGCTCCTTGGTCCCTTCTCAAAGGAAATAAAAACTTATGTCTACATAAAAACGTGTACATGAATGTTTATAGCAGCTTTATTCACAAATGTCAAAACTTAGAAGCAACCCAAGATGTTCTTCAGCAGGTGAATAGATAAATAAACTGTGGTACATGCAGACAGTGGGGTATTATTAAAAAGAAATGAGCTATCAAGCCATGAAATACATGAAAATACATGTGGGCCATTGAAAGGACTGTAGTGTACATGCAGAAACTTAAATGTGTATTAATTACTAAGTGAAAGAAGCCAATATGAAAAGGGTACATCTTGTATGATTCCAACTATAAGACCTCCTGGAGAAGGCAAAACTGTGAAGACAATAAAAAGATCTCTAGTTGCCAGTAGTTAGGGAGAAGGGATGAATAGGAGGAACACAGAGGATTTTTAGGAAAGTAAAACTACTCTATATGATACTATAATGGTGGCTATATATCATTGTACATTTGTCCAAACTCATCGAATGTACAACACTAAGAATGGACCCTAATGTGAACTATGGACTTTGCCTGATACTGACACATCAATGTAGGTTTGCCAGTTGTAATGAATGTACCACTCCAGTGGGGAATGTTGATAATGCAGAAATGAGTATGTGGGGGCAGAGGGCATATTGGAAATCTCTGTACCTTCTGCTCAATTTTACTGTGAACCTAAAACTGCTCTAAAAATATGTGTTAAAAATAAATGGAGAAAGAAGGAATTTGTTAAAAATCCATGGGCTAAATCCAGCCTCTTTAGGTCCAGGGATACTTATAGTAACAAGAATAAAATATTTTAACAGTAATAATGAGGAGAACAAGTAACATTAATTCAGAACTTACTATATGCCAGTATAGTCAAAGCATTCTTCATGTATTAATTCATTTTTAAGGACATTAACTAACAGCTCATTACAGGAAGAAATACAGAGTAAACTAATATTCACATTTCTGGTAAGTAAATAATGCAAATTAAAATAACATTGTGCATTTCTTTACACTTACTGATTTAACAAAAGTAAGTAAACTACTAAAAGTCTATTTTGAGGTAGATAAGGTGAAGAGGCATTGATAACTGTAAGAAACATAGCTCCCCAAATCCTAAATAAAATATTGATAATCTGAATCCAACCATGGGGGGAGATGGAGGCAGATTTTGAGGCAAACCATGAATAAAACAATAGCCCCTTCATTTAATATTTACTGAGTGACTGGTATGTACAGGCACTGCTATAAGCCCTGGGGATATAACAGGGAACAAAACAGGCAAACATCTCTGCCATCATGAAGCTAATATTCTAATGCGGGAGAAACATAATAAACAAATAAGCAAATACATAGTATGTCATATGGCAATTACTGCTCTGGAGAAAAAGCAAGGAAGGAAGTAAAGGAAAAAGGAGGATGGTTGCAGTTTTCCATAGTATCAGAAACATCTCACTCAAAAGGTGTCATCTGGGCAAAACCCTGAGAGCTGAGGGGATATATGTAGACATACACATCTAGGCAGACCTGTATGTAGGCATCTATGTGTAGACATGTATGTATGTAGACAACTACTAGTATATGTGTGGATGTTAGTATATGTGGATATAGATGTATAGTGTCTATTAGTATATTAGTGTGTATGTATTAGTATATATATAGCCATAGAGATATATGTACACATTTGTGGGAGGGAATTTCCCAGGTGGAGGCAGAGGAATCAGTTAGTGCAAAAGCTCTGAGGTGGGAATGCACCTGGTGTATTCAAGGAACAGCGAGGAAGCCGATGGGGCTGATCTGGAAGATATAGGAGCAAGGGAGAGTAGTAGGAGATATGGGCTATTGAAGGGACTGTAGTGTTCATGCTAAGGAAAATGGGAAGTCTTCTGAAGTGTTGGGCAGAGGAAGGGCATAATCTGATTTACATTTCAAAAGGATCATTATAGTTGCAGTTTGAAAATCAACCGCAGAGATGCAAGTGTAGAGGCAGTGAGAACGGGAATGGATCAATGATTCAACAAGTGATGATGACTTTAATTCCAATGGCAGAGATAATTACAAGTGGTTAGATTAAGGATATATTTTGAAGGAAGAGCCATTTGGGTCTGCAGATAGATTTAATGTATTCAATGTGGATTATGAAAGACAAAATAGTTAAGGATGACTACATTTACTCTAGATCAAATAGAATTTGTCCTAGAAATGCAAGGAAAGTGTGTTAATGACATTCACCAAATCAGTGGATTAAAGGACAAAAACACTATGATCCTTTTAAAGATGCAGGAGAAAAGGAGTTTTTCTACAAATTTATTCTAAGTGAGAAATGTTTACTCTTGTTAGTAGCCACCTGAATAGTCTGTGATCTGGTTGGTAGGAAATAAGCAAAGGATGAGAAAAAAATCTCAAGACAAATTTTTAAAAAAGATTTCATCTATTTATTTGAGAGAGAGAGGGAGAAAGGAGGAGAGAGAAAGAGCATAAGCAGGGGGAGGGGCAGAGGGAGAGGGAAAAGCAGACTCCCTGCTGAGCAGGGAGCCTGATGGGCTGAGTGTGGTCCCCAGGACCCCAGGGTCTTGACTCTAGCTGAAGGCAGCCACTTAACTGACTGAGCCATCCAGGTGCCCCCCTCAAGGTGATTTTTAAAATATATTTTTAAATCCAATTATTAAATTTAAAAGTGGTAAGTAAAAATCCTTGTTAGGCACTAAGAATAGGAAACGTGGCTTACCTTTATAAAACATAACTATAAAAAATGTATAGCACATACCATATTTTATGGTGAGATATTAGAAATAATATTTCAAAGGACATAAGAAGGCTCATACTCAACATCATCGCTCCTATTCAAAATTATCTTTTTTTTTTTATTTTAAAGATTTTATTTATTTATTCATGATAGTCACAGAGAGAGAGAGAGGCAGAGAGACACAGGCAGAGGGAGAAGCAGGCTCCATGCACCGGGAGCCTGATGTGGGATTCGATCCCGGGTCTCCAGTATCGCGCCCTGGGCCAAAGACAGGCACCAAACCACTGCGCCACCCAGGGATCCCTATTCAAAATTATCTTAACAGACCCAGCTAATGTAGTAAGAAGATGACAAGAAAAAAATAGGTATAAAGATTGGAAGGGAAAAGCAAAAGGTAATTATTCATAGATGATATGATTATCTACACAGAAAATCCAAGACAGTGTTGTAACTTATGAGAGTCTAACGAGGTTAATTTAAGCTCAATACACAAAATGCATTGCACCCCCACAGCACAGCAACAAACAATTTGAAAGTGTTATTAAAGTGACACCATTCACAGAGGCAACCAAGTTAGATAGGTATAAATAAATCCAACATTGCAAGATATTTGTTGATACAATTTTAAATCTTTATTGAATTTAAAGAAGTCCTAAGTAAATGCAAAGGTTTGTCATGTCCCCAAGTGGGAATACTTAACCCTCTTAAGGTGTCAATTCGCCACAAATTAACCTACACATTCAATATAATTCCAATCAAACTCGAACCCATAACCAGGTTTGTGATGTAATCTGAGAAAAAAACCCTAAAATTCAGGTGGAAGAGTAAAGGCCTAAGGACAGTAGATATATTTTGAGGGGGACTTGTACTACATCGAGGATGACAAGATGCACTATGAAATTATAGTAGTTAAGATAGTAGATTCATAAAACCTGCCAAAGTCACTCTAATTCTCCCTTAGGTGAAGAGGATAAATTCTCATTTATCCACACAGTGGAATAATAAACCACAGACAAAATGAATAGATCTGAGTTACATGTATGAACTTACACACTTTAAAAAATAATAATGCTAAGTTAAAAAGCAAGATGCAAAAGAATTTGGAAACTATGATACACTTATATGTATTTTGGAAACAGAATAATTGATATATTCTTAATGGATGCATTCACATGTATTCCAAGTAGAAAACATTCATAGGGGATCCCTGGGTGGCGCAGCAGTTTGGCGCCTGCCTTTGGCCCAGGGCGCAATCCCGGAGACCCGGGATCGAATCCCACATCGGGCTCCCGGTGCATGGAGCCTGCTTGTGTCTCTGCCTCTCTCTCTCTCTGTGACTATCATAAATAAATAAAAATTTAAAAAAAAAGAAAACATTCATAGGTAGGGGTTGCTTCTGGAAGGGGAGATGGGAAAGAAATTGCCAGAACAATCTTTGGATGTACATTTTAAAGGAAATGCTCTAAAGTAAAAGTGACAAAATATCAAGATATACTTGATCCAGATGTATAGTTGTCTCTGCATTCTTTTCTGATTTTTATGAGAGATAACATAGTGTGGTAGATGAAAAACTGGCTAGGTTCGAATCCTGGCTCCACTGCCTACTAGCCATGTAGCCTTGGGAATGCTTCTTTATCCTCTGTGCCTCAGTTCCCTCATATATGAAATGGAATGAAAATAAGACCTATCTCAGGGGTTAATAATGTAAGTGCTTGGAACTGTGCCTGCCTCATGTGGAACACACATCAGGTAGTGTGCCAAGTGACTATATCTATTATTTTTAAAATTATCCTTCTTAAACATTATATTTTTAAAAGACTGTTTTTTCATTGCAGAGAATTCTAAAAATGTCTCAACTATAATTAACTCCTATTGATTTTACCTACCTGAGCCCATTTTCTTTCTTTCAATCACAGAGCTGCCCTTCCCAGTGAGGAGCCTCATCCATGTGGGTCAGGTGAGGCTGACACACTCCCTCCAGCCAGAAAGGGGGAACAGGTGCAAGAAGGGCCAAGTAGAATCATCCCTTAGATTAACTACATAGTGCATGGGAGATAAAGGTTTTGTTTGTTTTTTGTTTAGTTTGTGGGTAAACTGAGTGTATTATGTACTTGGAATTATTAGCAGCTATTGTGCTACCAGGTAGAGAGAGCTTTTCAGGAATGAAGCCAAGAAAAGGCAGGAGATGAATGGAGAGAGAGAGATGGAGACCTAGAACTCTTAGATCCAATCATGCCTGACATATTCACTTTCTTGGACTTTCCAAGTTTATCAAGCAATATACAGTTGATCATCACTACTCACAGATTTTTTTACTTACAAATTTGCCTATTTGCTAAAAATTATTTGTAATGCCTAAATCAATACTTCACACTTACATGTGCAGAATGTTAAAAAGTTTTGTGTTGCCTGATAAGGCTGTTCCCAGCTGAGGTCAAACAAGGGACACATTCTGCCTTCTTATTTCAGCTCTCAAACCGTAAACAAATGTCCTTGTCAAGATCTATTTGGTTCTATGGACTTTTTGTTTGTTTCATTTTTAAAATTGTTTTTTTAATTCAACACACAGTATTAAGATGCAGTATTACATCAGTTTCAAGTGTACAATATGATTCAACAATTCTATACATTTCTCAGTGTCAACAAGATAAGTATACTCTTAATCCCCTTTATCTATTTCACCCATTCCCCTACTTGCCCTCCCCCCCAGCAACTACTAGCTTAGTTTGGTCTCTGAGTCTATTTTTTCTCTTTTTCTCTTTGTTTTGTTTTTTAAATTCCACCCATGAGGGAAATCATATGGTATTCATCCTTCTCTAATTCACTTATTTCTCTTATTATTAGACCTAGATCCCTCCATGTTGTTGGAAATGGTGAGATCTCATTCTTTTTTATGGCTGAGTAGTATTCCATTGTATATATACCACATCTTTTTTATTCATTCATCTGTATCTTCTGTAGATAGGGGTTGCTTCTATATCTTGGCTATTGTAAATAATTATGCAATAAATATAGGGGTGCATATATCTTTTCAAATTAGTGTTTTTGTTTTCTTTTTCTTTTTTCTTTGTGTGTGTGTGTGTGTGTGTGTGTGTGTATGTGTGTGTGTTTGTTTTCTTAAGGTAAGTACCCAATAGTGGAATTATTGGATCATCTGGTAATTCTTTTTTTAACTTTTTGTGAAATCACTGCCATACTGTTTTCCACAGTCGTGACACAAGCTTACATTTCCATCAATAGTTCACTAGGGTTCCTTTTTCTTCATAACAAATAACCGATGTTTGTTGTTTCTCATGGGTTTTTTTTTTCATTTTTTATCCATTCTGACAGGTATAAGGTG
Source organism: Canis lupus baileyi (assembly GCF_048164855.1). Taxonomy (NCBI): domain Eukaryota; kingdom Metazoa; phylum Chordata; class Mammalia; order Carnivora; family Canidae; genus Canis; species Canis lupus. Next base: position 24,670,389 of record NC_132869.1, on the reverse strand, counting down.
ATATCTTATTTTTTAAGTAAATTTATTTATTTATTTATTTATTTTAAGATTTTATTTATTTATTCATGAGAGACACAGAGAGAGAGAGAGAGGCAGAGACACAGGCAGAGGGAGAAGCAGGCTCCACGCAGGGAGCCCGACATGGGACTCGATCCCAGAACTCCAGGATCATGCCCTGGGCCAAAGGCAGGCGTCAAACTGCTGCGCCACCCAGGGATCCCTGTGATATCTTAATATTATTTTGATTTCCCTGATGATGAGTGATGCTCAGCATCTTTTCATTTGTTTGTTGGCTACCTATATATATTGTCTTTGGAAAAAATACTATTCAGGTCCTCCGCCTGGTTTTTAATTGGATTATTTATTTATTTATGTGTTTGCTTTGGTGTTGAGTTGTATAAGTTCTTTATATATTTTGGATATCAATTCCTTACAGCAATATCATTTGCAAATATCTTCTGTCATTCAGGTTGCCTTTTTGTTTCATTGGTTTCCTTCACTGTGCAAAAGTTTTTATTTTTGTGTAGTCTCAATAGTTTAATTTTGCTTTTGTTTCCTGTGCCACAGGAGACACATCTAGAAAAATGTTTCTTCAGCTGATGTCAGTGAAATTATTGCCTATGTTTTCTTTTAGGAATTTTATGGTTTCAGGTCTCACAGTTAGGTCTTTAATACATTTGACTTTATTTTTGTGTATGGTGTAAGAAAGTGGTCTGGTTTCATTCTTTTGCATATAGCTGTACATTTTTCCCAACACCATTTGTTGAAGAGACTGTCTTTTTCCCATTGAATATTCCTGTTTCCTTTGTCATAGATTAATTGACTATAAAAGTGTAGGTTTACTTCTGGACTCTCTATTCTTTTTCATTGATATCTTTGTCTATTTTAATGTCAGTAGTACCATGTTTTTCCCATTTTTGTGCTTTTTGTGGGTGATGTCACTGCTTAACAATGGCCCACAAGGGGAGTGCTGAAGTTTGGGGTAGTGTTCCTAAGTGCAAGAAGGTTGTGATGTACCTAATGGAGAAAATGCATATTTTTGCAGTTTTTAGGCAAATCGGTTACAGTGCTGTAGGCTGAATTCTATGTCAGTAAATTAACAATATACACTAAATAAAGTGTCTTTATTTTTTAATTTTATTTTATATTTTATTATATTTTGTCTTATCGAGAGAGAGAGAGCACTAGAGTGCAGAGATCACAAGGGAGAGGGGGAGAGCAGTAGAGGGAGGGGGAGAAGCAGACTTCCTGCCAAGAAGGGAGCGTGATGTGGGGTTGATCCCAGGACCCCCAGATAATCACCTGAGCCAAAGGCAGGCCTGACTGAGCCACCCAGGCACCCTAGTAAAGTGTCTTTAAACAGAGACACACATAACACAAGAAAATATATTGATTGGTTAATGAAAATGTTGTGATCAGAACTCTCTGGAACCTAAAGGCTTATCCTTAAGAGCAATGGTTCAGTAATCACTATTCAGTGTTTGTGGCAGCTTTATAGAATATAGAACATCACTACCATGAATAAGAGTAACTGCTTGTATTTTTGCTTAAGTTCAAGTTGGAAGAAGCAGCATGGGAGCTAGTATGAGACTGAGGGTAGGCTTTACCAAAGGAGTGACTTTTAAGGGGAGACAGACAGATGAGTTTATTTAACCAAGAATGAGGTGGGAGAAGAGACTTCTAGGTGAAGAGAATAGTTTGAGTGGGTGGCTCAGTAAGTTAAGTCTCCTACTCTTGGTTTCAGCTCAAGTCATGATCTCAGGATTGTGAGACTGAGCCCCACATTGGGCTCTGTGTTCAGCATGGAGTCTACTTAGGATTCTCTCCCTCCTCCCCTTCCCCCACGCTCATAAATAAATAAAACCTTAAAAAGAAGACAGAGAGAAAATAACCTGAGTAAAGACCTTAGAAGAATGAATAAGAAGGGACAAAGCATGTTGAAGATCTGAAAGGTCAGTGTGATTGGATTACAAAAAGCAAGGGGAAGAATAGTACAGGAATTTAAGGAAGGTAAGAAAGTATACACAGTGGATATTCTCAGTGCCTACCCATGATCCATTTGCCAGTCTTTCTTTCTCATTGATCTCCAATTTTGTTCTAGTACTGGTCCTTATCCAATATGGCCTTTGTGACTTGAAGAAAGCTGACTCCATTCTTGGCTCACAAAGTAAGGACTGGTTAAGGTAAGCTACTTATGGTAATCCTGTCTCTGGCCAGCAAACCGTTTAGGAATGGGAATGTACCAATGGTGACAAATGAATAAAAAATTTGTTAATCTTTATTTACAGGATACTGCAAGATAGAAGATTCCACATAGAAATAAGAAACCCACTGAGAGGAGGCGCTTCATATGGTTTGTACAGTTTGGAATTGGTCAAGTATAGTTTCACTGTGCTACAATAACAAAATACATTTTAAAAGAATTCTTATTGGGACTCCTGGGTGGCTCAATTGTTGAGCATCTGCCTTTGACTCAGGGTGTGATCCTGGGGTCCGGGATCGAGTCCCACATCCGGCTCCCTGCATGGAGCCTGCTTCTCCCTCTGCCTATGTCTCTGCCTCTCTTTCTATCTCTCATGAATAAATAAATAAAATCTTTTTTAAAATGATAAAAGAGTTCTTAGTAGAGCAACCGTAAGACAAACTTCTACAAAATAAACCACATACAAACAACTTTCTGCCTCAGCTGTACAATCTAAAAGTTAAAGTTCTGAGGAGTGCCATCTTGAACTTGGAATGTATAGCTTTCAGAGGTAGTTTCTGGCACAACATTCTGATCGTCCTTACAGAGAAATACTTCTCAATCAAGTTTCATGAAGCTTCAAACACAGACTCATTTTCATGGTTTGTAGAGCTTCAATTTTGCCTAAACCTCCACATTCTTCCATCATTATACTAAGTTTCTCAGTTTCACCTGAAAGATGTTTGAAATGGTATCCAGAAAAACCAGAATAATTTTGGTATCTTTTGAAGTTAAGAGGTTCATCAATATTTCTATTATGCCACAATGAATGAGGTATACAATCTGTTCAACTGTTCCACCACTTATAGTTGGTTGCACAGCCCATACAGCTTCCTTTCATTTCAAAGTCTGCCTTAGAACACTGATGAGGAATGGAACTAATCCATGATTCACAACTTAATATATCTGGTCCTGGTGGCCAGCTGTGATATTTGACATTGTGCAGACAGCTTCCTTCTGAATATTAGTTTTGGGGTTTATTAGCCAGCTGGGAAAGATAGCAAGTGCTCCTGCATCTATTAGAACCTGAGTCTGTTCATCTATCCCAGTGACAATATTTCCTATGGCTCTTAGCACAGGAGTCACAATGGGCAATTCAGTAGCTCCTAGAAGCTTCACAAGTTGGGGCACAACTCCTGTTTTCACAACCATTTCAATCCATTCATTTGGACCATCAGTAAGATAGGAAATGGCCCAGTAGGTATCTGCTAATACTTTTGGATCATAACGATGTAGGAGATGAATTAAGGTTGGAAGAATCTGCTTAACAGCATGTAATGGGAGGGCAGGATTCTTGTTCCGACAAAGGTTTAAAAGTGTCCAAGTAAGGTTACATAAGTAACCATATGCTAAAGATGGCATATCAGGAACTGCAAGGAGCACCAATAGTGGGTCAACTGTACCATATTTAATAACCAAGTCTTGAAAAACTGAAACATCACCTGCAATGTTTCCTAGAGCCCATCTTGTTTGCTGATGTGAGCATGGGATGATGCTAACAGAGAAGTGAATGCAGGGATAGCATCTCCATCTACCAGAACCTTGGTCTGTTCTGATGTCCCGGAAGCAGTGTTAGTGAGGCCCCAAGCAGATTTAAACTGAATGGGACTACAATCAGTTCTGCCCAAGAAGGACACAAATTTTGGAATCAAAGCAGCCTGGATTATGCAGTCGATGGGGGTCTGTTTTTCCCTAGAAAGTAGTTTCCTGGCAGATTGAGTAGCTGGAGCTGGCTTTCCAAATTATTGCTATTTATCCCTTTGACAATGTCATCAACAGACCAATTCATAGTGCCCTGGTTGTTGCGGCTTTCCTGCGGTAGAGAAGTCACATCATCAGGAAATGAGTTTGTATTTCTCCTTCTCAGCATCTGGTTATCCTTCTTAGACTTACTCTGCTCCACATCAACTTCTATTCGGTACTACCTTGTTTCCATACTGTCTTTCCCCTTGTTCTTGAATCTTTTAAGGCAGGCAACTGGTGAATTAACATTCTCGTTGGTGGACAAGGTTATGAGACAAAGGGAGAAAGCTACATGGCCGGCAGGTCAGCTACCCTCAAAACATCCAGCACAGATCAGCCTGAAGATTGTGTTTGACAAATGAAATTTGAATTATTGAAACTTTTAGGAAACTTCTTCCTTTTATTTGAGTGATACTGATGGAAAAGTCAATCTTACTCATCCATATTTAATGTAGGTTAAGAAGCCTATTGGCAGCCAGTTTGTGATTTAAGAGAAGTTAGTCTGATAATAGAACCTAAAAATTGGAAGAGGATGGAGCTGAGGAGAACTTCAGGAAAACAGGGTAAAAGTCTTGATCATATTGTACCTGAAGCCTGACTATGTGGTTATGTGAGACTTCTGGTTATGTGAGCCAACTTCACAGTTTAAGCTTTGGAGTCAGTTTTCTGTTATTTGGACTAGACACTCTCTTAGCTGAAACAGGAATAGTCTCCTGAACAATATATCTAAGATGGATTTAACTGGACATAGAGGACTGGGAGTCCTGGTAAGCAAATCATAACCAGAAAGTCCATTTTAGTGTTACGTGGTGTGTTTACTTCCCTTTTGTTATTTCTTAGCTTTAGTAAAGTCTTGTGTAAGCCATGTGTTAATTGGAGTTTCCTTGTCCATGAGATTATGCCAAGAATGTCTGGAACCCATTATTCCAGGATCTGTAGAAACACAAAGCACTCCTCTAGATTTCTTTCTAGAATTTCTAGATGTATTCAGGTTCCTATGTCTATCACTGGCAACGGTTCAGTTGGAGCTGTATGCTGTCTATTAAACATCATAACCCAACTTTTATGTGAAACACAACTCCTTTATTTGAAACATGCATACACAACATTATTAGTAATCTTGTTTGAATATTTTGGGGGGAAAGATATGGGGCTGACATTGTAAAATTGCAATTTCGAGGAATGCTAAATACTCTTATTCTTTTAAAAAAAAATTTTTTTTTTTATTTATTTATGATAGTCACAGAGAGAGAGAGAGAGGCAGAGACACAGGCAGAGGGAGAAGCAGGCTCCATGCACCGGGAGCCTGATGTGGGATTCGATCCCGGGTCTCCAGGATCGCGCCCTGGGCCAAAGGCAGGCGCTAAACCGCTGCGCCACCCAGGGATCCCTAAATACTCTTATTCTTAAAGTGGTCAAACTAAGGGATATTTTTCCCTGCTCATTTCTCTCCAGTGCATGTCATCCTTTTCTTTCTTTCCTCAACCCCCTACATTCAATGAGTATACCAGGAATTCCAATTTCTTCTGCCTCTACATGCAGAACAATTCAATTTTTCAATCCCAAACTTTGCTGTAGGCTCATTTTGTATATCCAAACTTATCAAGGTATTCAGCAGAACAAAAAGGACTTTCTTATAACAGAATCCACCCTTTTGAACAGAATTGTCCTTGTTAATTAGCAATTTTAAACATTTCTGTTTATTTTTTATTTTATTTTATTTTATTTTTAAAGATTTTATTTATTCACTCATGAGAGACACAGAGAGAGAGGGAGGCAGAGATACAGGCAGAGGGAGAAGCAGGCTCCATGCAGGGAGCCCGACGTCACGCCCCAGGCCGAAGGCAGGCACTCAACTGCTGGGCCACCCAGGGATCCCCAACATTCCTGTTTAAAATTCTGACCTTGTTTGCACTAAGAAATATTAAGGATCAGTTAATCATGTTCAAGCCAGTGTGCTCAAGAGTAGTAATTGGCAAAACACACACAAAAAAAAACCCACAAAAAGCCCAGCTCTAGCTTCTCTTGCCCATGTGGATATTTTTCTTTTATTTAATTCTGTTGTTAGATCTAGATTTCATTATGATTAAGTTAGATGGCATTCCCTTATAGTACAGAGGCCAGTTATATAAAATCCTCACTTGTAGCCAAACATTCCAATGCACTCACTTAGGCTCTATCATTTATAAGAAGAATGTTTTTTGGCCACTTTACCTATGAGGAATTTGTCTCTTGTTTTAAACATTACTATTTACCTTAAGAATAATACCAACATTTTTCCTGGCAATTCAAGTTGGGGCTCAGTAAGAAATCAGCTCTTAGTGTGTCAAGAAAAAGAGGGAAAGGAATTTATTATAAGGATCCAGGGAATTAAGAAAAAAAGAACTTAGCCTATTCTTCAGAAGGAGAGAAACTAGAGCAACTTTGGAAGTCTGGAGACCTCAGAGATGGGAGCTCACTGACAGAATTTTAGAGGTCAGCCTTGGGACAACTAGGCTCTAACTGCCATACATCTGTGTGTGTCTTTGCTAGAGATTTTATTTTACATACTTTTAAAATTGAAGTATGACATATATAACTACACAGATCCTAAGTGTACAGCTCAATGAATCTTTACCATGTGAACATGTAACTAACACACAGATCAAAATACAGGACATTATTTATCAGTGTTTTAGAAACCTCCCTCATATCTTCCCCCAATCAATATCCCTCAAAGGTACCCACTATTCTGATTTTATCACACAAATGTGTTGTGACTATCTTTGGGCTTTATTTAAATGGTATCATTTACTGTCTGGTTTATTTTGCTCAAGATTATGCCTATGAGCATACTGTATCCTTCTTGTTGCATCATGGTAAGTAGCTTGTTAGGATTATTATATATTACTTCAATGAATACTATACTCCCAATGGACGTTTGGGTTGTTTCCAATTTGGAGACATTGGAAATAAAGCTATAAATGAATGTTTTTGCACATGTCTTTGGGTTCCCACATGTTTTCATTCTCTAAGAGTGAAATTGCTGGGTGATAAAGTAAGGGTATATTCAGATTTAGTAAATATTGCCAAATAGCTTTCCAAAGAGGCTGTACCAATTTACATTCCCACCAGTAGAGGATTAGAGTTGCAGTTGTTCCATATCTTGCTGACACTTGGTTGTGCATTTAATAATTATTTCTCTTGGGATGCCTGGGTGGCTCAGCGGTTGAGCATCTGCCTTTGGCTCAGGATGTGATCCTGGAGTCCCGGGATCGAGTACCACATCAGATTCTCTGCATGGAGCCTGTTTCTCCCTCTGTCTATGTCTCTGCCTCTGTGTGTGTGTGTGTGTGTGTGCGCGCATGTGTGTCTCATGAATAAATAAATAAAATCTTTAAATATATATAATTATTCCTCTTTCTGGTGAGTGAATAGTGTTATCTCATTGTGTGCAGCTCCTTTATGACTAGTGATGTGATGCACCTTCTTTTCATATGCTCTTTGGATCATACTCAGATATCTTTCTTTTTTTAAAGGATTTTTTAAAAAAGATTTATTAGGTTAGATAAAGCATGAGTGGGGCAGAAAAAGTGGGAGAGAGAATCCTCAAGCAGGTTTGATCCCCGGATTCCTGAGATCATGCCCTGAGCCAAAATCAAGAGTTGACCACTTAACCAACTGAGAACTGAGACACCTGGCACCACTAGATATATTTCATTGTGAAGTGCCTGTTTAAGTATTTTAAATACTTCCTGTAGTATTTAAGTATCCTATCAGGTTGTCTGTTTTTTCAAATTTTTATTTTTTAAGTCATCTGTTAGATTCTACATTTAAAATTTAAATTTCCCAGAGAGAGTTTGGTTGGCCTAGCCTGGACCATATTCTCATCATCGTATGGAACGTGGGAAATTGTGATTGGCAGTCTTTCAGAATTATATAAAGTGGGAGTAATGGAAGCTTTCCTAAGGAAGATCCACTGGACAGTGAAAAACAAATGATACATACTTTACAACAGTTTTCATTTAAATACTCCTCTTTTAGGGCTCCTGGGTACCTTAGTCTGTTAGGCCTCTGACTCTTGATTTCAGCTCAGGTCATGTTCTCAGGGTTGTGAGATCAAGTGCCAGGTGGGGCTCTGTTCTGGGTGTGAAGCCTGCTTGGGATTCTCTCCCTCTCCTCCTCCCAGTCTGCTCATGACCACCCACTCCCACCCCCACCCTCTAAATACATACATACATACATACATACATACATACATATTTCTCTCTACATATTTTCTCTCTTTTTAAAAATATTTAATTTATTTAATTAATTAATTAATTAATTAATTAATTTATTTATTTATTTATTTATTTATTAAAGATACTGAGACATAGGCAGAGGGAGAAGCAGACTCCCTGCAAATAGTCTGATGTGGGACTTGATCCCAGGCCCATGACCTGAGCCAAAAGCAGATGCTCAACCACTGAGCCACCCAGGTGCCCCTCTCTTCCTCTCTTGCTTCCAACTTTTTTTTTTTTTTAAAGATTTTATTTATTTATTCATAGAGACAGAGAGAGAGTGAGAGAGGCAGAGACACAGGCAGAGGGAGAAGCAGGCATCATACAGAGAGCCTGACGTGGGACTCGATCCAGAATCTCCAGGATCACGCCCTGGGCTGCAGGCGGCGCTAAACTGCTGCGCCACTGGGACTGCCTTGCTTCCATCTTTTTAAGTGACAATGTCCTGGGGCCATTGTGAAGCAGCACTTTGGTTCCTCATTTCAATAAGAATTTTAAGCTCTTCTAAAAAGCCTTTTGTTTCTTAGTAAATTCTAAAATTATTTTCTTACAATATTATCATCAAATAAGAATCAGGAATAATTTTGGTCAAATAGTTAATATTTTCCATTCATTATCTCCATTTATCATATTTTTTTCCATTTATCATATTTTAACTAATTCTTTATAATATAAAAAGTAAATTAAAATCTTTTCTTTAAAAAAATTAACATATCATAGACAAGGCTAAAGCCTCTTTGACCAAATCCTCAAATCCCTGTTACCTCGCCTTGGTGCCACAAGTAACCAGCGTCCAGAGCTATTTGGATGATAAACAGTATACCACAACTTCCTTTTTCTTTCCCTTCAACACTTTGTCTTATAATCCGTAGTGTTGCTTACATTTATATTTGTGGAAATATAGAGTATCAATATGCCATATTTTATTTAAATATTCCTCTAGTGTTATTAATTTATTTGTTTAAATTTCACATTATTTCCTATCAGTTTTTCACATAAAAAGGGCATATTTTTCGGGGCATCTGGATGGCTCAGTTGGTTAAGTGTCTGCCTTCAGCTCAGATCATGATCCCAGGGTCCTGGGATTGAGCCCCCTGACAGGCTCCCTGCTCATTGAGCAGTCTGCTTCTCTCTGTCCCTGCCTCTCCCCTGCTCTCCCTCTCTCTGTTTCTCTCTCTCTCTCAAGTGAATAAATAAAAATCTTTTTTTAAAAAAGGGAACATGTTTCTATACATAAGATTGATCCAAAAAGCTCAATTGTGGAACATAGAGAAAAGAAAAGACCATTACTTTTCTAGTCTGTATTTTTAAATTTATTCTGCAATAAATAGTTTTTGTCCTTCAAAACAGTGTCCATCATTTAACGTATGCAATCAGGGACATACCTTCCTGATCTAAAATTCTGTTATTTTATAATTATTTCCAATTAGAGATGCCAAGTTGTTTTTTTGTACTTTCACTGCATACTAGACAGCTATAGTGTTTTAATCTCAAAAATATCTTCTTAGAAGTTATTTTATTTTTGGTCTCAAACACGAGTCAAGAGAAGGAGGAAGAATTGAAATGCAACAAATTTATTTAGTAAATTGCTTGCAAATTATTTACTGGCACGTGAGCCTCTTCAACTAAAACCTAAACAAGTCTGTGCAGGTAGATAAGACCCTTAGCTGAATTTATAAGTGGTTTTCTGCAAAACCCTCAAGCCATTTCACTCACCATCTCTTAATAACAAAACTGGAATGTTAATCTATATTTGGTATGAATATTTGAAGATAGTTTATTCAATACTTTACCCATTTGAGGCTATGAATGTAACTTAGAAGTGACTTCTTTGTCTCAGAAATGTGACATATAAAGAAGACAAAATTACACTCCCACACATGCACACACACTGAAACACATACCATATTACTGATAAGATAATTTTCACTTTTTAAATAAAATATTGTGCTTCTAGTTGCTTGCCAACTTGTCTTCTTGGTCTTATATGGAGGTAATGTTATTTTTATTCATACATTTGAATAATTTCAAATAATGTAGAAACTCTCATTTGTAATACTTTTACTCTACATATTATAAATAAAATAAAATAAATTTCCTAAATGTTTAATTCAAAATCACTTTTTTTTTGGAGAGAGAGAGTTGGGGTTGGGAGACAGAGAGAAAGGAGGGAGAGAACCTTAAGCAGGCTCTATCCCCAGCACAGAGCCGAGGTCAATCTCACAACCCTGAGATCATGACCTGAGTGAATCTTAAAACCTTGAGATAATGACCTGAGCCAGAATCAAGGGTCAGACACTTAACCAACTGAGGCACCCAGGTACCCTCAAAATCATTTTTATAGATAAACTCTCTAATTCAGATTTAAGAATAATTAGGATAGCAGAACTGACAAATACATGTCTTTTATTTTCCAGGTACTAATATAAAACATTTTGCAGTTCAAATTGTTACCTTTCTATCTTTTTAATAATTCAGGCAAATATCATTTAAAGTCCTAAATGCTACTCATTTTAATTAGAAGTTCAAGTCATTGTAAAAAGACCATAAAGTTGTAGGTTGTAGTAATGACATTTTTTCTAAATCCTCTTTTCAGTTTATTGCTCAAACATGATTAATAACTAAAACTGAATGTTATTTTTAGGTTTATTTTATATTTGGGAGTAAAAAAACCCAACAATGTTTGGTCAAAATGCACAGTATGAATGGTGTAGATATGGCTTATCTATTATAGAATTGAATCATGAACGGTGAGAAAAAAATAAAATCCATAAATATTGTATAAGGTTAAAATATGAGTATTACATATGCATTTCCCCCATTGCTGGGAAATAACTTTCATTCATTTAACATGTAGCAGTTGCCTGGCTACTATGTATCCAATGGTAAGGTACACACAAATCCTATATTCAAGGAACTCCCAGACTAATTCAGGGAGCTCTAGAAGACAATTTATAAGACAAAGTGTTTGGTATTGTAAAAAGGTATGAACAATTTTTTAAAAGAATGAGCGCTGATTAAAGTAAAAAAAAAAAAAGGTAAAAATAAAAGGCTCTGATTACACAGAAAACAGAGCAACTGAATCTGTTGGAATTGTGAGAGACTTTAGGGAGAGATGACATTTGAGGGGGATCTTAAAAAATGAGTAACTGCCTTCTAGTGAAAGAAAGGTGAAGCAGAAGGGCATTGTAGGCAGAAAGACAGCATGAGCAAAGTTCAAGCATAGTGAGTCACAAAGCTTCCACAGCAGCATTTAAAGAGACCTGAATCTCCTGCAGCTCTAAGGCCGATCATGCTGAAGACAAGACCCAATGGGCAGCCCAGGTGGCTCGGCGGTTTAGCTTCTCCCTTTGCCTGTGTCTCTGCCTCTCTCTTTCTCTCTCTCTCATGAGTGAATAAATAAAATCTTAAAAAAAAAAAAAAAAACATGTCCCCACCCACCCAACATACCCAGCCTTATTTTCCACAATTCCTCAGAACTTACCCTCAGAAGGTTTAGGGAGGGAGGAATACTAGAATGGATTTATAACGTGGAGGTAGAGAACTTACCACCCACCTGTGTTCCCTAAGAGGACACTTCACAAGACAATAAAGAATGTACTGATAAGGGGGCTACTGACAACTTTTGGCTCACTGGTTACCTTTTGTAGCTCAGGGATGACAATAGTCGATATTTTTTTTAAAAGATTTTATTTATTTATTCATGAGACACACACACACAGAGGGAGAGAGAGAGAGAGGCAGAGACACAGGCATAGGGAGAAGCAGACTCCATGCAGGGAGCCTGATGCGGGACTCGATCCGGGGTCTCCAGGATCAGGCCCTGGGCTGAAGGCGGCGCTAAACTGCTGAGCCACTGGGCTTCCCCACAGTAGTCGATATTATCATGAAGCTATGTTTATAAAAATGTTAGGGGTCTAGAAGAACACAAGCCTGTGGACATACTACAATGGGCTGATATATGGTGTTGTGTTCCTCATAGCTAGACTCCAAATCTAAGACCCAAAGAGTAAAAGTAGGCTAGACTCTTCTAACAAGAAGTCCTAGTTCCTGAAGTGGGGGTATGCTTCTTCTAGGAGATACAGTAAAGGTCCCACTATAACTGAAATTCTGATCACTTAGTCATTCTGAGCCTCTCATGCTAGTGGACCCATAATAAAACAAAAGAGTAGGAGGCAGAGGGATTAGATGATTATCATGCAGAGCTAGTTGTGGTCAACACAAGAAAGTTAAGAAAGGGTATGTGTGGAACTCCGGGGGTTCACTGGAGCATGTCTGAGTACATCCAGTGATAACTGTAAATGGGCTATTATAGCAACCATGTCCCAATAAGGTTAATACAACTGATGGTTCATATCCCCTGGGGACAAATCTGAGTCACCAGCAGGCAACAACCCAGACTTACTGAAGTGCTGGCCAAGGGTGGGGGAAATCCAGACTGGGTGGTTTGGGAGAGAGATAGCGAATATTAATTAATGCCCTGAGACCAGTTACTGTAGTGGGAGCTGCATCTTATCCTACTGACCCTTGTGTCGGATTCCTCTTGCACTGTGCCTCATATCCTCTTGCCTAACCTTTACTTCAGTCCTCGCGGCAGCAACCAGCCGTATAGAGATGTAATCAGACAGCAATCCACTTCAGCTGTTTAACATATCACGTGCTTTCTGCACTTGGGTTTCACCGCCACTGTTGCTTGAGATGCCTGCAAGAACTTACCCATTCTACACACTGACAAGTCTGGAAATAAGGGGATTAACACCCCATGAGGCAACTTCTCTCTGCCTCAGAGGTAGAGGATGGCAATCAGTGTATAGATACTTCTTTCCTGGAGGGTAGTTCTGAGGTATATTCTACATAGTTCTTTGGTTGTCCTTAGTGAGAACGTGCCCCAAATCAACTGAGCAATATTAATCAAACTCAGTAACTCAAAAGCCACTGCATTGGTTTAACCCCCTTCCCTGTTTTGTCTTCTCAGGCCCTTGCTCATGTTCCATAATGTCAGTAGTATATTGGTAAATGTTTAATCACTGGCTCTCCAATAAAAAAAATTACTCTTGTTTATAGTGTTGGCCAGTTTCTGTGGTGTAAATACTCACCCTGTAGTTAATTTTTTTTTTTTTTTTTTTTTTTTTTTTTTTTAGGGATTTTATTTATTTATTAGAGAGAAAGAGATGGAAAGCACAGGCAGGGGGAAGGGCAGAGGAAGGAGGAGCAGACTCCCCACTGAGCAGGGAGCTTGATGCAGGGCTCAATCCCAGGATCCTGAGATCATGACCTGAGCTGAAGGCAGAGGCTCAACCGACTGAGCTACCCAGGTGCCCCATCACCCTGTGGTTAATTTTAAACTACCAACATGACTTCATGAATCTATAGCTGGATAGAGATGTGCACAATTGGTCCTCAGGAGCCAGCCGGAGCTGAGTCCAGGACATCGCTGCTTGACAGCATGCTGAAACCTTTGTCTCGGAAGATACAAAGTTGCTCAAGAAAGACAAAGAGTCACCTACCTGTCTGGGCCAATAATCAGAGAATGGTGGCTACACTAACATTAGTCATAGATTCCAATAAGATGGGGGCAAAAACCCTCTGAGGTTGGGGGGAGAAGAGTTTCTACTGTATAACAAACTGATGGGGTAGAGGAGAGAAGTAGTGAGGGATAAGAATTTGGGGGATACTCAGAAGTTTCTAGCCTTTGTGACTGGATAGATAGTAATGCCATTTCCAGAGACAGAGAATATAGGACAAAAATGATTTGAGTTTGGGATCTATTAAGCTTGAGGTTTCTTCATGATATTCAGGCAGACTTAGCTAGTGAGAAAGACATGTATGAAGCTCACAAAAAATCTAAGGGTGTGGAAGCTGTGGCACAGTATTATTGTGAAATTCTATTGTTGATAACTACGTATTATCCCTGGAATATCCTGGCTCCCTTCCTCTCCCCACACCCAGGCAGCAGTGAGTGCCTTTTGTATTTACTGCCCTCAGGGAGAGCTGTTACTACAGAAATGAAAAGAGAGATGAGTCAATGCTCAGTTTCTAAGTTTCAAAATAGAGCTTTGAATCTCCTAGTAGAGAAAATAGGTCGAGAAAAAGTTTTTTGAGCCTCAAAAGCCTACATTTTGACTACCAAGAGTCAAAGCTGATGCCATTAATACTAATTTAGGTAGAAGGAATGATGATGAAGCAGCCCATTATCCTACTCTCAAGAGATTTGGAAGTGACAACAATGTGTAGATGAATGTCTCTGAGAAAAGACCTTACTCCCTGCCTATATCCTCCCTGCTAAGCTATCAGTAGGAGGCAATTCTAGAATTCCCCAATAATGGAGGAGCTCTAAGAGAAACTGTGGTGTGCCCCACATCCTGTCAGGAGCCCCATGAGATGGGAAACCTCAGATAGTTCTCACACTGTCATAGCCTAGAAGCAGTAGCTGTAGTAGAAATGACAGTATGGTGTGATTTGACAGTGGGTTGGAGTCCAGACCCCAACATTTCTGTCTCTACACTAGTAGGGAAGTAGCATGTGGAAGTTTCCACAATGCTAAAAGAAGGTGGAAAAGAGAGGGCCAGTTGAACAAGAAGAGCCCTCAGAGATGGGACAACAACCAAAGAATGGCAGGTAAACTAGTGACTGCTACATATAGAGGGACAACAGGAGGAAACCAGACACCCTCTTCCATTGCCATGACCATAAGTAAGCTCTTGGTACTCATGAGACAATGAGAGAAAAGAAAAATAATCATTTGATTAAGTTAAAATCTGCCAAGACTATATCATGATGCCTAAAATTTATCATAATTGCCATAACTTACCAAAATTTAACATACTAAAAAACTTAAAATAAGATCATCTCAAGAGATATAGAAGACATTATTAAATAAAATCCAATGTCCATTTATGACCAGTAATTTTATTCTTGAATTAGAAATAGAAGTGAATTTCTTCACCAAAGAAAGGACAGCAAACAAAACAAAACAGAAAAGGAAAACAAAAACAGAAACCATACAGCAAGTATCATTCCCTTTAACACCGGAAATATGCCAGTTATACATGTTATCACCATGTCTATCCAGTTATTAGGACACTCAGATAAGAAAAAGAAATGCAAGAGGTTAAAATGGAAGAAACAAAATTCAAAGATGTTAACAAATGTCTACATGAAAGAGAAATGAAGTATTTTAGACATAATGAACACAGAAACTCAATTGAGTTTCTGTACACCAGCAATAAGCTGTTAGGCTATGTAATATTTTTAAAAGGCACTATTCTCAAAATAACAAGGAAAAATATAAAGTATTTGGGAATAAATATAACAAAATATTTGCAAACTATGGTGGCAAAAATTGTAAAAATTTTTGAGAGACTTTAGGATCTACTTATTGATTCATTTCTTTATTTTTAAATAAACTTAATTTTTTTAGGACAGTTTAAGTTTATAAAAAAAAATTGTGAAGGTAGTACAGAGAGTTCCTACATACCCTACATTCCAGTTTCCCCTGCTATCAACGTCCTGCGTTACTATGGTACATTTATTACAATTAATAAGCAAATACTGATCCATTGTTATTAACTAAACTTTCCACTTTATTCAGATTTTCTTAGTTTTTACCTAATGTTCCTTTTTATATTCCAGAATCTCACTCAGGATATCACATTATTACATTTAGTTACCCTGTCTCTTTATGCTCCTCTTCCCTTGTTTTTTTTTTTAAATATTTTATTTATTTATGAGAGACACACAGAAAGAGAGAGAGAAAGAGAGAGAGAGACAGAGACACAGGCAGAGGGAGAAGCAGGCTCCATGCAGGGAGCCCGACATGGGACTCGATCCCGGGTCTCCAGGATCACGACCTGGACTGAAGGCGGCGCTAAACCACTGAGCCACCTGGGCTGCCCTCTTCCCTTTTTTAAAGATTTTTTAAAGATTTATTTATTTATTTATTTATTTATTTATTTATTTATTTATTTATGATAGACATGGGGGGGGGCAGCGACTCAAGCAGAGGGAGAAGCAGGCAGAGGGAGAAGAAGGCTCCCCATCAGGAGCACGACGCAGGACTCGATCCCAGGACTCTAGGACCGCACCCCCAGCCAAAGGCAGGCGCCAAACCGCTGAGCCACCCAGGGATCCCCTCTTCCCTTGTTTTTGATGGACCTTAACAATTTTGAGGAATAATGATCAAGCATTTGCAGATTGTCAGCTTTTTCTCCTCAGTAGACTGAGATTATAGGTCTTTGGTCTCACAGAAGTAAAGTACCATGTTCATCATATAGCATGACTTATCACTAGTGATGTTGACCTTGACCACCTGGCTGAGGTTGTGTTTGTCAGATTTTTCAACTTTTCCCCCTTTTCCATATTGTCTTGCTTGGGAGAAAGTCGTTAAGCTTAGCCCACAATGCAGCAGGGGGGTTATGCTCCCCCTCCTTTAGTATCTACATACATTATTTGGAATTCTACATAAAACTGTGTCCTCTCCTCTATTTATTTAATCACTTATATCAATACGGACTTGTGTATATTTATTTTATACTTTGGATAGAATTCAATACTACTTTACTTTGTTGCTCCAATGGTTCCAGCTTTGGCTATTGGGAGATCTTGGACATACCTCCATCATTGTGGGGTTGATTTTTTTTTTTTTTTCTCAGCAGTTCTTTATTTTCTGGCACTAAATCTGCTCCAGGCTCATGTCGTACCTTTCCTGCTCCTGTACTAGAATCAGCAATTTCTCCAAAGAGCACTAGTTCTTTCATCAGAGACCTTTATGTATTTTTAACCAACATTTCATTTTTAAAAATCTGAAACAATCTCAAACTTACAGAAAAGTTGAAAATATAAAGATATTTTTTTCTTGATCCTTTGAGGAGTACTTTGTTGACTTGCTGCCCATCAACCTCAAACGCATGAAAGAGAAAGTTAAAACAAGAAACACCATGCTGCATCTGGGTTTCAGTGAGAGAAAACGTTTAGAATTTACTTTGTTAAAAAAAAAAAAAAAAGGCATAATGGGGTCAGTCTTTTAACACCATAAATTGATAATTTTGTCCCTGAATGTAATAAACTTTTGGAAAAAGCTTAGTAATCTGATGCTTAATTTATCTCAACTGATACAATTTTTTAAAGTAATCTCTAGGGATCCCTGGGTGGCGCAGGGGTTTGGCGCCTGCCTTTGGCCCAGGGCGCGGTCCTGGAGACCCAGGATCAAATCCCATGTCGGGCTCCCGGTGCATGGAGCCTGCTTCTCCCTCTGCTTATGTCTCTGCCTCTCTCTCTCTCTCTGTGTGACTATCATAAATAAATAAATAAATAAATAAATAAATAAATAAAGTAATCTCTATACCCGGTTCAACTCATGACTCCAAGATCAAGAGTCTCCTACTCTACTGAGTTCTAAGCCCCTCTACTTATACAAAAATTTTGAACCATCATTAAATTTCAGAGACGCCACTGTCATTTAAACAATGTCCTACAAACATTTCAAAACAGCTAAATCATATAAGAGGTGTTTACAAATTAAAAACAAAACTCAAAAATCTCTGTTCCCCCAATGTCTGACAACAGAAGAATGATTTAATTGTGGTAGAGTCATTCAATGGCACATAACACAGCAGTGAAAATAAATTAACTACTACGACCATCCAGCATGAATTAATCGCACAAAGTAGAATGGTAGGAAAATGCAAGTCACTTTATGATCCCATTTACATAAAGTTCAAAGACACAAAAATGAACAACATTTCAATTAGGAATACATTCCCATCTGGTGAAACAATTTAAAAAACAGAAGAAAACAGTAAACATAGAATTCAGAACAGTAGTTATCTCTCGGTGGGGGGAGAAAAGGGCACAAAACCTGCAAAAAAGTTGTTGGTAAAATTCTTTTTCTTATAGTGGGGATGAGTAGATTACTGTTTATTTTTATTCTTCATACCTTATATTTTTATAATCTTTTGTATGTACTCAAGATTTAATTTTTAAAAATGTCTACAATTTAGGGCATGTTTAGACTCATTTTGACTCATTTCTTGTGCTGCATAATATATGGCAGTTACTAACCACAAATAAACATTTAAATTTAACTGTAAAATTATTCCTTAGTTGTATTAGCCACATTTTTAAGTGCTCAATAACCAAGGCTACCATATTGGTAGTGTAGATATAGATTTCCTTCATAACAAAGTTTTATTAGATAATACTGGACACAGTGACTATCTCCAAGAAGAACACCTTTCTAGCACTTGGGTTTTTCTCTCAAGATTGGAGAATGACAAATCCCCAGATTTGTGGACTCTAAGAGCAGAGGTGACCTATATCCTGGGTACAATCTTACATTAAAAGCTTTATTTATTTATTTTTATTTATTTACTTATTTTTAAAAGATTTTATTTATTTATTCACAAGAGACAGAGAAAGAGGCAGACACAGGCAGAGGAGAAGCTGGCTCCCCACAGGGAGCCTGATATGGGACTCCATCCCAGGATCCTGGGATCACAACCTGAGCCAAAGGCAGACACTCAACCAGGGCACCACCCAGGCATTCCACATCAAAAGTGGTACCTGTCATCCCCACTGCATTCCAGTGGCAGCTTGAGTACCCAAAGCAGATGATGCAGAGGGCCAGCAGCAAATGAGAGATGTCAGAGGGCCTGAGGGTTTTTCATTTTTGAGTCTAAAATTCTGTGGCCTGAAGACCAGAAACAGATTGGGAGTGCTGACCTCTCTGTGAATGCCAGAGGGCAAAAATGCTAGGACAGACACTGCTAGTTTCTCCCCTGTATCCGTCCCTTTACTCTCTAGTAACAGAGACCCAACAAGGCTCCCTAGAAAAGCCTGTGCTTGCCAGCCTACCTGTATTTAGATACAGCTATGTGACTCAGTTCTGTTCTATGAATTTAAGCCTTTTTGAAAAGACAAACATGAGACCTGAACTTCCTTCTTGATTCCTTCTTCTGTCCTGTTGCCTGGAGCAGGGATGTAGTCATTGGAGCCTGAGGACCACACCTATAAATGGCAAAGCACCCTGCTTTACAGTGCCTGAATTTCTGATGCCTTTGTGGAGCAAAGTAGCCTTTTTAATATAAGACAATATAACATCTATCCTTGAATTCTGTTTGTTTGGGTTACTATTACTAACAGCCAGTCGTCATTCTAATGGATACAGATGTCTACAATTAGAGACCAGAGAGGGGGAAAAAAACCTTTCTACCAGTGCCAGCGTGGAGGGATGAGGGCTGTGCCATTCCCTCCATTTCTGAGGTGACGTAGCATTACAACTGCCTGCTGGAATGTAGAATCAACTTCAGCAAAAAGAGGGTTGAGGAAGAGCAGTGATTAGGACTAAGCCTTCTAACCACTTGAGCAGACAGGAAGCTCAACCTAGGAACATGTTACAGAAAATTGAATAGTAACGCATCTTGCACTACTGAGCTCTGAGTCTGAGAGCTCTACAAGGAGTGTAGTTCAAACCATGCCAGTGGCAATGGAGGAGGTCCAGGGGGGTTAGAATGGAAGGAGGAAAAAATGAACCTTAAAGATCTCAAAAATCTAGTGTTAGAGGAAAGGCAGCCAGCAGATATTAACTGAGAAAGGATTAAAGGAGAACTTTCAAACAACACTTTTTTTTTTTTTGGTATGCCTCAGAGAGCAGCCCACATTAAAGTATCTTTCATCATGTTAGACCATTCATTTTTTTTTTTTTTTTTTTTTAATTTTTATTTATTTATGATAGTCACACACAGAGAGAGAGAGAGGCAGAAACATAGGCAGAGGGAGAAGCAGGCTCCACGCACCTGGAGCCTGACGTGGGACTCGATCCAGGGTCTCCAGGATCGCACCCTGGGCCAAAGGCAGGCGCCAAACCGCTGCGCCACCCAGGGATCCCTATGTTAGACCATTCAACACCAAAGTCTTCCTGTGATTAGGGATCTATAAAATCCATCAGACATGACTATAAAATACGCATGACTGTTCTACAGCAGAGGGGGTCCTAGTTGTACTCCTTCTCTTTTCTTCGTTTTGTGGCGCTGCAGGTCAAGGCTTAGCTAAGCAGGTTTAGAGGGTGAAGGCGGGCGGCTGGAGGTTACGGGTAGGCTTTAAGGGCAGACCTTACGACCGGAAATCGCTTATGAATTGGCACAGTGTTTAAAAATCACAAGGAGAGAATTTCAGATCGAGTCCAAGAACGAGGAGATCCCTTCGGGCCTCCCCATTCGCGGCCTCGCTCACGCGGGGCTTTCCCTCTCGAGGTCGCAAGGTCCAGCTTCAGGTGGCATCCGCAGCCTTAAGCCACGGGAAAGCGCTCAGATCTGACTTGCGGTGAAGGTGGATTAAGCGCTCCTGATCCCAGGCGTCTGGTTAGAGGCCGCGCTCTGCAGCGGATCTGAGACTTGTTGCTGGGGAAACCCGCAGCTGTGCTTCCCGGGGGACGGGAGGCCGAGCGCCGCCTCCCAGCCTTGCTCCCCGCGACTCCGGGGCCGCACGGCAAGCTCAGGCCCGCGCCCCCGCCACGCGCGCCCCCGCCACGCGCGCCCCCGCCACGCGCGCCCCCGCCACGCGCGCCCCCGCCACGCGCGCCCCCGCCACGCGCGCCCCCGCCACGCGCGCCCCCGCCACGCGCGCCCCCGCCACGCGCGCCCCCGCCGCGCGCGCCCCCGCCGCGCGCGCGCCTCCTCCCCAGCCCTCCACGCACGCTCTTCCCGCCGCACGCGCCCCCGCACGCGCGCCCCCACGCCCCGAGCTCCGCCACGCGCCCGCCTCCGCCCCGAGCCCCCCACGCGCCCCCGCACGCGCGCCCCCACGCCCCGAGCCCCGCCGCACGCGCCCCCACCCCCGCGCCCCCGCCCCCGCGCCCGCCTCCTCCCCGGGCCCCCCCGCGCCCCGCACGCGCGCCGCCGGCCCTTTCCCGCCGCGCTTCCTCGAGCCCCTGGCGCGCACTGGCCGGAGGAGGCGCTGCGGCCGCTGGGGGAGCGCCGCCTCCTCTTCCTCCACCTCCTCCCGCCTCCTCCTCTCCTCCTCCTCCGCACTACGGTTCCCACTCCGGGGCGGGGGCGAGCGCGTCCGGTTTGCTGGAACCGTTCGGAAATGGCAACTTGCGCGGTGGAGGTCTTCGGGCTCCCGGAGGACGAGGTGCGGGGGCCGAGGGGCTGCGGGGCGGGCTCCCCTTGGCGCGGCTCATCGGCCAGAGGGTCGGCTGTCGGCCCCCGCTGCCCCGCACGAGCCCCGGGAGCGCGCAGGGCGGCGTGCGGACCTGGGGCGGCCTGGCGCGCGGGTGGGAGGTGGGGGTGGGGGTGGGGGGCGCCTGCCTCAGCCTCAGCCTCAGCCTCAGCCTCAGCCTCAGCCTCAGCCTCAGCGAGCGCATTCTCTTCCCAGCCCGTGGACTCCACACCCCTCTCCTCCCGGAGCCGCCGCCTTCCTCCAGTTTCCTTCAGGAAGTGCAGGGGAGGGGCGCCGGGCTGCGAGCGGCGTGGGTGCGCGGGGCCCCTTCCTGCCACCCCCTGCCCGGGGTGCGGGGTGCGGGGTGCGGGGTGCGGGAGCCCCGGGAGGGCGGCGGTTTCCCTGCAGGTCAGCATCCCGGCTGTTGATCCGCCTGCGCTGGCGGAGGCCCGCTGGACTTGACCTCATGGACTTTGACAGGAAGACTTCCAAGTGAATTGTCATTAGCTGTTTTGATTTTTTTTTCTTTTTTTTTAAAAATCTGAAATCGTTTTTAACCCTCTAGCTGGAGATGGCCATGGGACAGCAGGCAGATAGATTTGACTCCTCGTGTTTGGCAGTTTGTGTCAAGTGTGGCAAGTTCATGCTGTGTTTAAATATCAACCGGTCTTCAGCGATATTAAAAAATAAAGCTGAAAAAGTAGACATACTTTAAAGAACTTCCCACAGCGGTTCACTTTGAAAATTCAGTTCCATGATTTGAGAAGGCAAAGATGTCTCTTCTCGAAATAACTTAGGCTGGTTACGCCTCACACTTAGTTAAAAAAAAAAAAAAAAGCCATTTGGAATGAGTTGTTCATTTTTTTTTTTAAATGTTTGTTTATTTATGGTAGTCACAGAGAGAGAGAGAGAGAGAGGCAGAGACACAGGCAGAGGGAGAAGCAGGCTCCATGCACCGGGAGCCCGACGTGGGATTCGATCCCGGGTCTCCAGGATCGCGCCCTGGGCCAAAGGCAGGCGCCAAACCCCTGCGCCACCCAGGGATCCCAAGTTGTTCGTTTTAAATGAGATGTGGCTTCTCTAAATTCTTGATGATTGTCTCAAAAATGGGAATGGGTGGGAGATGAAAAGCTATGTAGTCTAACAGTTGACTAGTTCAGTTTGGGGAAAAAAAAAAACAAACAAAATTTAGGCGTTCTTGTTGACTGGCTAAGTGTCACCTGTACTTGCTATCAAGATGGGACCCAATTAAATGTAATACATCACCCTGAATTTAATTTATCTTCTGACAGTGTTGGGGTAGTTCCTTCTCTTAGTAACTTGATATCTTCAAATTGTCTTTTACAAAATGTCTTTTACATTCATCTTGGCAGTTCTTCGTATATAAACAGCGGGCAACTTATTTATGCCGGCACATTATCTCAGTGTGTTTTGAGACTAATCATGTAATATTAGAGCTTGTTTCTTAGTTACTGCTAGCAGAAAAGAAGCAAAGTGGTGGTGGAAAAATGGTGGCAGCTTGATGGACCCTCAGAAACAACAGTATGTGATGGCTCAAGATGATATTCCTGCTAAAGTCCATTATTGTTCAGCGGAGGAGATCAGAGGAGAATAGTGCGGTGTGGAACCACTGATAGCTTTCTTATCAGTCAGGTCTCCCTGCTTTGCTATGATAAGCTGTTCAATGCAGATAACCTCAAGCTGACATCCAACCCAATCGGGCTGGCCTTGGACTTTCTTTCCTTTTGGTTGTTACTCAGAGGTAGCTCCTGATTTCCAGATTTCTCATCCCATTCCTTTCCAGCAAAGCCAAATTGATCATAGGATATTGCCAAAGGCATTGTTTACTCTTCTCTCTTTGGTACGGGTTCTGTGTTTTCAGTTATCTGCTTCTCACATCAGCCTTCCGCCCAGCGGAAATAAAACGAATTATGGCAGTTAGTGGGTGGTCAGTAAGCAATTGGGAATAAAGGCCAGAAACTCCACCTTTTGAAATAAGGTTTTCCTGAACTTGCATCCTGAGGGATTTGTACTTCTAGGGAAGTTTCATGGCTTGGGGCCCACTCTGTTTGCATGATGGGGGGCCAGTTGTCCTGTGACTCAAAGTTCCTTGCAGTTCCATCTGTCTACTTTGTCCACATTGAGGAAGGGAGTGAGATAGGAAGGTGAGAGACATGATGATGGAGTGTTGTCTTCCACTTCTTCCACTCGGTTATTTATTCAACAGACATTTATTAACTGTCTGTTCTGTATCATGCAGTGTGCTGGCCACCAGGGATACAGATAGAAAAAACAGTCCCTGCCTGTTTTGTGAGGAGCTCAGAATCTGGTGGGAAAGATAAAAATCACTTGTTTTCTGGTAGAGGTGGCCATCTCATCGCTCTTGTCATTTATTTTCTGGTCCATCACAAAGTGGTGGTTTAGAAGGTTTAGAAGACCTCCCCCTCACTTTTTTTCTTTTTTAGAAGAAGAACATTATTTTCTAGAACTCACAGACGGAAATAGGCAGCCCTCTGCTGTTGATGAAAAATAAGGTAGCTTTTCTCTTGCAGGAAAAAGTGATGATTCTTACTTTAAATTTGAAACTAAAACAAAAAGAAAAATGAACAGACATGGGTTACAAGATACTTGGAGAGTTATAATTTAACCAATATTTTTAACCACTGAGTCGCACTGTATGAGCATATTAGTGGCTCATTGAAGTAGGCCAAAGTTTAGATCATAATTCTTCTCTATTACTTTTCAGTGAATTTTAGTTCTTATTCCACATATAAATGTCTTTTAGTAAGAGATGGTCCTGGCTTCATGTGCAGAATTTTGTCATTAAAACAAAACAAACCAAGGAAGTAGTGAATATAAATTATACCAGATTTGCTGACAGTCTCTGGGGATTAACAATAGAGGCTAACTCCCACTAACCTTTGGTGAGGAGGAGTGTGGTAGATATGTACACTGGAATTCAGCATCCCTTCCAGCCTCTTTTCAGTGGACTTCCCTATTTTGCAGAGGTTGGGAAGCTAAACAATATGTTTCTCATACTTTCTGGCACTTAACGTTCTGGAAATGGATTTTGAGATAGATTTCCCAGTATAGTGCACTTACTTGAGATTTGGAAAGTAGAAATGAAGTGGAGCATAAGTTCTTGTTTCTTTGGCTTTTTCTTCTGACAAGCATAGTCACGTAGACCTTGACTTTTCCTGCAAAAATGTTTTGGTATCTGGTAACTTGTTTTGTGAGTATCAATAGGAAGTTGCAGAACCAGTGGTGGTGGCAGCTTCCTGATGACTAGATAGGGTATGTTTGCAAAGCCTACAGATCTGGTGGTGGTTCCTGATTACCTACCTTCCTGACTGGGGCAGAAGTGGCAATTTCCTGGGTGGGCCAGTTTGAGGTGTTTCCAGGTTCTCTGGAGGCCTAGTCTACAGCCTGCCCCTACAGCTCTTCCAGTGATTTTCTAAGACCTAATTCCCTGTATTAACTCGTTTCTTCTCAAAACATCTAGAGTAATTTCTGTTGCCTACAACTGAAACCTGACTGAAACAAGGTAAAGAAGGAAGGAAAAGGAAAGAGAAGAGAGTGTTCACTGTTAGTTAGGAAATACAATTTGTACCTGTGGAAGAATGGATGCCTTTGGTGGTGACTGCTACCACAACGCATAAGCAGCAGGGTAACAGAAGTGCATATGTTGACACTTCTAGATCTACCAGTGCCAAGCAGAAACAGACCTTGCCTGTCCTAGCATCATACTGAGCCTGGGAACCCAGTTCCCAAACTTTTATTCACTGTACACAAGGAAGGAGAAGCACAGTTGAAGCCTAGCTGCATTAGCATCCATCTCAAACTTTCACATGTTGATTTTGCCATTACTCCCTTTGTGCAACTCCTTAATTCCAGCATCATTCTATTTTTCATAGGTTTCCACGGGACCAAAGAAGTGGATAAAAAAGAATTTGTTTTGCAGCAATTTACTTTTTAGTTATTAAGCCAACAGGAAAGTTGGAAGTACAGTGCAAAGAACTCCGATCCTCCTCATGCAGGTTCTCCTGTTCTTGACATTTCACCACAGTTCATCCATAATCCTTTTTGCCATTTTAATTATTTTTATTTTTTTTTTATTTTTTTTTATTTATGATAGTCACAGAGAGAGAGAGAGAGAGAGAGAAAGAGAGGCAGAGACACAGGCAGAGGGAGAAGCAGGCTCCATGCACTGGGAGCCCGATGTGGGATTCGATCCCGGGTCTCCAGGATCACACCCTGGGCCAAAGGCAAGTGCCAAACTGCTGCGCCACCCAGGGATCCCCATTTTAATTATTTTTAAAAAATATTTATTTATTTCAGAGAGTGAGAGAGAGTACAACTGAGCAGAGGGAGGGGGAGAGATAATCTCAAGCAGACTCCCTGCTGAGCCCAGAGCTTGATCTCATCACCCTGAATTCACCACCTGAGCTGAAATCAAGAATCGGGCTCTTAACTGACTCAGCTACCCAGGCACCCCTCATTAGTCTTACTTCTAAATCATTTGAGGGAAAGCTTCAGACACAATGCCCCATCACCTCTAAACACCTAAAACAAGAACACTTCTACATAACAGCTGTCCAGTCCTCTAAGCCAGAAAATCAACACTGGTACAACACTACCATCCAATCTGCAGATCCTGTCAATATTTGCCAGGTGTTTTAGTAATTTCTCTTTTTCCTTTCTGGTCCAAGAGCCCACATAGGAGCATAGGTTGCATGTACTTATCATGTCTTGGCAGTCTACTTTTTCTGTCAGTTCCTTGACAGGAAATAGAGTACAGACCAAACAACCTGTAGGATGTTCCTCCGCCTGGGTCGGTTTACTGCCTCCTCAGGGTCATGTTGAAGTCATGCTTTTTTGGCAGAAATCACAGAGATGAAGCTGTGTTCTCAGTGCATCACAAGAGGGAGTACATAATAGCGATTTGTCCCATCACTGTCCATGATAACCTTGCTCACTTGATCATTTTGGCGAGAGCCAGGTTTCTTTTTTGTAATGTCACTATTTCCCCCATCATAATTCATTAGTGGGGATCCCTGGGTGGCTCAGCGGTTTAGCGCCTGCCTTTGGCGCAGGGTGCGATCCTGGAGTACTGGGATCGAGTCCCGCGTCGGGCTCCTGGCATGGAGCCTGCTTCTCCCTCTTCCTGTGTCTCTGCCTCTCTCTCTCTCTCTATCATAAATAAATAATTCTTAAAAAAAAATCCATTAGTATTTTGTGGAGATGTCTTCAGAGATTATGCCAGTAGTCAACTCTTCATTTCTCAGATTTCCATCCACCACTTTGAGCATTCATTGATGACTTTGCCTGAATCAAACACTATTTTTTTTAATTCCTATCTTTATTAATTGGCATACTGTGTAAGAAGAGCTTTCCCTTTCTTATATATGTATTTACATCAGCAATGGATATGTGGAATTCTACCTTATTCAATGGGTTGTAATTATTTACTATCAATAAATATTTTGTTGCTAAAATTTTCACAGTTTGGTCAGTGGAAGCCCTTTCAAGGGGGTTTCTAGGTTACTGTGACAGGTCTCCATCATTCTTTGAATACTTCATTACTTTCTAGCGGAAGATGTTCCAGACAGCTCTTGTATTTTGCCTGGCCCACCCCTGTCTGGAACCAGCCATTCTCCTAGGAACACTAGTTCCATTTAGGAGAAAATGCCTTTTTGTAGCCAAGATCTGGGTGCTCAGTGTGCTCATTATTATTGGATGTCATTGCTCTTGAGCCATCTCAGCAAATAGTTAAAAAATATGTGTGTGTGCACACACATAAATGTATACCTCTTTTCATAATACAGTCTGTATACATGTATTTAAAGATCATTAATTCATATCATTTCTCAAATTCAAATCTAATGCCTCAGAGTACCTTCCAGCCATAAATACCTTTTCTACCAGTTAAATTTCTGACTTTTATTATTCTCATTATATTTACTTATTTGCCCAATCTATTTACTTATGTTTTTGGTGTAACTAATTTTCCAACCACGCAGGCATCTACTCTGTCATTTGTGCACCTCACTTTCAGCTTTAGTAGGAATACTGCAGAGTTGCCTTTGTCCCAGGCAAGTGGGTGCCTACTGGTGCATCTCTGGATGTGACCTCCCTTTTCCTCTATGCCCCATGCTGGTGAGCATGCTGACCATGCTTCTCTGTGAAACTCCCTCCTCCCCCCAAACCCTGCCCTAAGGTGGGCCTGACACTGACTCCTCTACACCAGGAAGAGATTAGAAGGGGCTATATGTATATATTTTTCTACAGTTAACTATTAGCAGTTTATCTATCATATAAGAATAGAACCTTGGAACTGGAAGACACCTGTAAATCATTTAGGGTGAACAAGGGCATGGAAAATCAAATTTGACCAGGACGGAATTCTAGTCTTGTCACTCTCAGTGATCTGGCATAGGTATTTGACATCTGTCAGAGCAGGATATTTACACCAGCTGATTCTCCCATTCCCTAGCTGTGTCCGGTATAAAGAATCTTCTGTGGGGGCATCTGGGTGGCTCAATGGTTGAGTGTCTGCTTTTGACTCAGGTAGTGATCCTGGGGTCTTGGGATCGAGTCCCACATCAGGCTCCCTGTAGGGAGCCTGCTTCTCCCTCTGCTTATGTCTCTGCCTCTCTCTGTGTGTCTTTCATGAATAAGTAAAAAAGAATATTCCATAGTACTGAGAGAATGTGATTGCTGATTTGAATTGCTGAAAGCACTGTCTACTGACTGAATTCTCTGGCCATCAGTGTTACTCTCCCTTGTTAGGCTGGCTCCCTTGCACATCTAAGAGGATAGATGAAAGGAGAAGATAGGAGAAGTCTGGAAATAAATGTAGGGAGAAAGACACAGCACAAACAAATGAAAAAAGGTTTTGATAAGACTTTGCTAAAGTCTTGAGGAATAACCCCATGGCCTGACTCAAATGTTGAGTTACCACATATGAGATACACTGGCAATGAATGTAAATGATCATGTCAGTGCATAAAGATGCCTTAATGAAAATATCCTCCTTTGAGGCGAAAGAGTCAAACCTAAATATAATCAGAGCTGTCTTTAATTGATTGCCTGCTATATTGATTGCCAAGCAGCAGGTCACATGGTCTCATACTTCAGTTGTAATCATTGAAACAGTTTTTCAAAAGTAGATAGTGTTATCTCCATTTTATAGATAGAGAATTTGAGATTGTGATTTCCTCAAGGACTGGGTCCTTTTTTTTTTTTTTTTTTTCATTTATGATAGTCACAGAGAGAGAGAGAGGTGCAGAGACATAGGCAGAGGGAGAAGCAGGCTCCATGCACCAGGAGCCCGACGTAGGATTCGATCCCGGGTCTCCAGGATCGCGCCCTGGGCCAAAGGCAGGTGCTAAACCGCTGCACCACCCAGGCATCCCTAAGGACTGGGTCCTATTAGGTTGCAGATGTAGGCTTGAATCTCAGATTTCTTTAATACCAAACACTTGATCTTTCCACCGTCCTACTGCAAATAGTTCCCCAAATAAAAGAATTTAACAGAAGAGACTCTCCGTAAGGTGACAAATATAACATATCCAAAATTAACTTGTAACCCTTCTTACGTATCTTATGTCTTTTTTTTGTTAATAGGTTTTAGGTGGATGTCTGAAGTACTTGAATTCTGTATTTGCTTGAATATCCATTGAACAGTTACTATGTGTAAGGCATTTGGATCAGGTCATGAGGTGATAATAATGAATGACAGACTTCACCAGTTTATAGCCTACAGGAAGAGAAGGACAGTAAATATATAATCACACAGACATTTTATAAATGTCAAGGAAAACGGATGTGAGATAAAAGTAAAAAATGGGAAAGATTAGTTCATCACGTATGATATGAAGGAGGGGAGAGAGTATGAGGAAGTCACCTTTGATCTGAACCTAAGGATGAATAGGAGGTCGCCAGGTGAAGAGTGGGGCAAAAAGCCTATCAGGTAAACAGAACTACTGGATGTGTAGAAGATAAGATGGAGAGGAATGGAAAGAAGGCTGAAATGGTGGTGTCAGGAGATGAATCTGAAGAGGAAGGAAGAGCAGAGCCCAGGCAGTCAGGCTAGGGAAACTCACGAAATACATGCATGGGCACGTGCACACACATATCATCATCACTAGCACTTCTTTATAGTTAATATCTGTTCCTCAGATATTTAACTTTTTCTCTATTTGTTGTTTCTTCATTTCTTGTCACATCTCTGGCTTTCCATCCAGGATCACTTTTTTCTGCCTGAGGTATATCCTGTAGAAGTTTTTTTAGTGTTTGCTGGCAATAAACTCTCATGGTTTTTGTTTTTGTCTGATAATGTCCTTTTTTTTTTTTTTTTTTTTTTTTTGGTGGGTGGGAGAGAGTGAAGTAAAATTTATAAACAGTGAAATGCACACATTTTAAATGTACACTTTGATGTACTGTGGTTTTTAACACACATGTAACACACAATTCAATTAAGGTATAGAATATTTCCATCACTCCAGGGGTACCTGGGTGGCTCAGTCGGTTAAGCATCTGCCTTCAGCTCAGAGTCCTGGGATTGAGCCCTGCATCAGGTCCCTGCTCAGCGGGGAGTCTACTTCTCCCTTTCACTCTGCTCCTTCTCCTGCTCGTGCTTTCTCTCTCTCTCTCTCAAATAAATCTTTTTTTGTTTGTTTGTCTTTTTAAAAAAGAGTATTTCCTTCACTCCAGAATGTCCCCTGGGGCTCTCTT
The DNA here is from genome assembly GCF_048164855.1 of Canis lupus baileyi. NCBI lineage: Eukaryota > Metazoa > Chordata > Mammalia > Carnivora > Canidae > Canis > Canis lupus. Next base: position 24,640,251 of record NC_132869.1, on the reverse strand, counting down.
CCAGTCAACTTCCCACTTCACTCTCCAGAGGCAAACTTTTATCACCATGAATTAGTTTGGCCTGTCCTGGAACTTCATATAAATGGAATCATACAGTATGTATTCTTTTGTATCTGGCTCCTTTTGTCTAACGTAATGTTTTTCAGTCGCCCATGTGGTTGTTTGTATAAGCAACTCATTCTTTTTATTGCTGAGTAGTATTCCATTGTATGAATATACCAGATGTTTATCCATTCTCCTTTTGACAGACACATCTATTGTTTCCAGCTTTTGCCTACTATGAATAAACCTACTGTGAATGTTCATCTACAAATCTTATGAAAATGTCTTTTCCACAATATAGGTTATCAGCTTGATGTGGATCTCTCCAGAGGCATTTCATGTATAAAGAAGCATATATGGTGCTATCAAATTTAAGAGTAGTGTTAAAATGGGAACTGATGATGAGTTGTTCTTTTTTGGAAATTATGTAGTTTTGATTGAATAAATAAAGGTATAGTTTTCTAGGAGAATCGTCCCACAACTGCATTAACTATAGCACTTCCCATTCTTACCTTCATGCTGTCTACTTGTGGGTCTCAACTTTAGTGTCCATAAGAATCACCTGGGAAGTATTTTAAAACACAGGCTACTGGCCCCACCACAGAGTGTCTGATTTAGTAGATAGGGGGCCTGAAAATGTGTGTTTCTAATAAATTCCCATATGGTGCTCATACCATTGGAGAACACACTTTGAAAACCACAGCTTTCTCTTAAATCCAAGGATTCTGATTATTCTAGTTTATCACGGTTATTACTGCCAAACACTCCCGAGGAATTTTGAACATGCATAGCAAATGTGTAGCAGTCATACACTCCACTTTTACTAGGACCATCCTCATTTCATGTATTTTCTTTTTTTTTTTTTCATGTATTTTCCAATACAGGTGATCTAGCATTTACATTTTTATAAAATGCTTCCAGCAAATTTACATGCCAGAGAAATAAGACAGCTGCCAGTCCAGTCTTTTGTTTTGAAAATATGGTCACCATAAATTATAAAACATGTTGCAAAAAAAGGACAAAAATTAATCCTTTATACTCTAATAGTTTTTAAAATAAATATGCAGTGATTATATTATTGCATTACATGAATACAGTATTATTTACATCAGAACCCTTTTGTCATATTTATAATTATTTATTGCACATTTTTTGCTTGCTTTCATTTCGTGCATGCTTGTCACAAATTTGCAAACTGACAGAGTTTTAAAACTACTCAATGTAGGGGTTATATATATGTATATTTACATATATTACATACATATATAATGAATGCTATCCATTCCCTTCATTCTTGTTGGCAACTGCCTCTTGCTATGTCACATTCCTTCTGAACTGCTTGCACTCTATACCTGATGAGTAGTCATCACCTGCAGGCTTCCATTTGCCATCATTGTGAGAATTCTCTTGATCCCTTTTCTGTGTTGGAGCCACTGTTTCTTTATTCTTGTGTCTTCCTCTTTCCTAATTTATTCCCTCATTTGCTGACCTACATCTTCTATATAGTGGGCACTGTTGACTGGAGTATTTCGTGGTAGGTTATCTGAATCTTTCATTTCACAGTGGGACTCTCACATATAAATATTTAGAACATTTGGGTACCCCCTCCCTTCATTACTTAGCTTCCACAGAGAGCAGTCTTGCAATCTTCTGTTGGTGAGTTTAGATCTGGCAGCCAGGGTTCTGGGCTCACCATTTGTGCATACGTTTCTTGCTTTAGATAAAGTGCATTCTTCCTACTTTCAGCTACTTCAGAAACTTTTGTGGTTAATCAAGAATTTGTCAGCACCTGCTGTGTTCCAGGTATTCTGCTGGGTTCCACAGAGAGAATACAAAGATAATGAAAAGATAAGTTTCTTGAGCTTCAAAATCTCACAGTTTTAATAGTGGAGAAAGACATATCATTTGTCTCTTCAGATGGAAGACCATATGTGATAAGTGCTATAAAAATGGGCCTTTTACAGAGAGAGGGGAAAATTCATTTCAACTATGGAGGCTTTTTAGAAAAGGTGGCATTTGGACTTTGAAGAAAGGACAAGACTTTTTTTCTTAAACTACAACTTAAAATTTATAAAAAGTTTAAGAAGTAAAACAAAAGCCTTTATCATCTCATTATGTATTTAAAAGGATGTATTTATATATTTATTTGAGAAAAGCCTTTATCATCTCATTATTTTTTTAAAAAGATGTATTTATATATTTATTTGAGAGAGAGCAGTGGGAAGGGGAGAGAATCTTAAGCAGACTCCCTACTAAGAATGGAGCTTGACGTGGGGCTCCATCTCAGGACCCTGAGATCATGACCTGAACTGAAACTGAGAGTCTGGTGTTCATCTGATATAGTCGGCCAGGTGCCCTATCATCTTATTATTTTATTTCATTTTTTAAAAAGTTATCACTGTTGCATATTTCCTTTCAATCTTCATCAGCATACATTTTTATAATTATCATAGAATAGATATCACTCCAGTTAACATGATAATTGTTAAAAATGATAATTATTTTCTGTCATTAGATAATAATACATTTTAAAAAATATTTTATTTATTTGATAGGGAGAGAAAGAGCACAAGCAGGGGGAGTGGCAAGGAGAGGGAGAAGCAGGTTCCCTGCTGCACGGAGATCCCCACACAGGGCTCAATTCCAGGACCCTGGGATCATGACCTGAGTGAGCTGAAAGCTCACTTAACTCACCCTTAACTGACTGAGCCACCCAGGTGCCCCTTAATAATACATTTTAAATGACTGCTCAGATGATAGAGGACTTTAACAATGAAGGGGTAGGGAGAGGATGGGGAAGACTATTCCAGGCAGAGGGAGCCTAACTTGTGCAAAATCTCAGAGATAAGTAAACACAGGTAGCCTGGAGGTGTGAAGGGGGAGTTAGGTGTGGGAGGGAGGCAACAGAAGGGTGGGAGAAGGATAAAGAGAGGAACAAAAATTTTAAGAATTTGGAAAGGATGGAAAGATCTAAAGCTCTGCATTTCCTATTCCTGGATTTGGGGGAGTTGATAGAAGATTAGGGAGCAGTTAGTAGCTGTTTTCATGAATTGTGGAGAAATCTCAGGCCTGGAAAGCCGCTTTTAATTACTGTAGCCTCCTGCACAGGTAACACATTACCATTTTGTTTCACACTATCATTGAGAAGAGCCACATATCTTTGCATAGGATTTGCAACTTTTCTATTTCACTTTCATAAATCAAGAAAGCTTTCTTAGGAGTGGAAGGGGAAGTCTCAAGCTTTAGAGAAGAGCTGTGATCTATTTGGAGATAGTGTTCCCATTTTGAAAAATGAGAAGATGCTTAATTTTCATTTCTTTTTCCTCATTTGAGCTCTATGTGTCTATTAACAGTATTTTGAATATCTTGTTTCCAAAATTATTGAAGAGTTTAGTCTCTTGTTGCATTTATGTTTCTCAGTTTCAAAGATACTATGAGATATTATGATTTCTGCTTATGGATATGGTTGCAAAAGTCCACTTTGGCAATTTTCTAGCAATTTATAAAATGCACTGAAGGGATGCAAATATGAAAATAAAGGGCATTTCTTAATTTTATGACAGAATCTTAAATCAATATAGCTTCACATCAGTTAACCACAACATCCAAAATAACTAATTCTGATATTTGTGGTAGGAAATGCAAGGAGGTTTAAAAGTTAAATGTGTTTATGATTGTGAGTAATTTGTCATGCCCTGGAATTTTTAAAATTAACGCTTGTTACATTTTTCTCCATTAGACTTTTGGGGCATATTTTCAGTAGAGGTTCTACCAATATGGATTAACTTTTTAAGAGGGGAATGGTAGGGATGTCTGGGTGGCTCAGTGGTTGAGCATCTGCCTTTGGCTCAGGGCATGGTCCCAGGGTCCTGGGATCAAATCCCACATCAGGCTCCCCTTGGGGAATCTGCCTCTCCCTCTTTCTGCCTCTCTCTCTCTGTGTATCTCATGAATAAATAAATAAATAAATAAATAAATAAATAAATAAATAAATAAATAAGAGGGGTATGGTAATCTGTTTCCTCAATTAGGTTTATATATAAATTATAAACACCTGTCTGTGTTTATAAAAGTTGAAATTATCAAATAATATTATTTGCTCATAACACTTTTGCTTACACTTTACCACTACAAAAAGTTTGTATTTATTTATTAAGTCATCACAGAAAAGACTTCTGATTTTCAGAATTCAGTGTTGGTGATCTGTACCTATCTAAGAAAGTACAGCCATTTCCCAGACAACTGGGAAATGAGAATTTGGCTCTACAGTCTAATAGAATACTTTAATGGGTCTATTTATTCAGTGGGACTTTCCCAGGAAGAAAGGGTGATTGCAAATCTCTTCACATTTTTGGGAATGAGTCTCTGCAGAAAACTGAGATTTCAATTCATGTATTTTCCTAATTTTTAATTCTAACTTATTCTTGTACCTGAGTATTTCCATTCTTTCTTGTAAAATCAGTTATGGATTTAGTTTTGTTTGGGGCTAGCGGAAACATATTTTATCGAGCATCTTTAATAAGGTTTTTTGTATTATCTGAACTTGTCATCTGAGCTTTGGAGCTAATAGAATATTTCCATTATCATATTTATTCAGTGAAACCTCCAGGAATGAGGGTGGAGCATTTAGAAGTAGGGCATTTAGAAGTAGGAGAGATTGAAATAAATACTCCATGATATATATATTTTCTCCTTTTCAGGCCTCTGCTCACAAGGGAATATGACTACTTGCTGATGGAATGATTGTATAATAGAACCCATTATGTTGCTATCTGTTGGGCAACATCTATTTCATATTTGTTGATCTTGTAAATGCTCCTGTGAATACTGCTGTGCTTATGTCCTTGAGTACATGAGTGAGAGTGTATCTAGGGAATAGACCTAAAAGTGGAATTTTTGGATTATTGATTTAGAGCTTTAGTAGATTTTCCAAAAGTGTCTTCAAAATGATTCTTCAATTTATAATTTCACCAACAGCATATTAGAGTTCTCCCTGATTACTGGTGAGATTGAAGATCTTTTCATATGTTTACTGTCCATTCTCTATGATTTCTTGTATTGGGTTTATATTTCACTTATTGGTTTTAGGAGGTTTTTTTTTTAAAATATGTTCTGGATAATCATAATTTGTCAATGGCACACATTTTAGATACTTGCGCCTTGTCTATCTCCTTGACTTCTCATTTTGTTCATGGCATCTCTTCTCGTATAAGAGATATATAATTCTAATGTCAAATCTAGCCACTTTTCCCATTAGGGTTTGTCCTTTCCTACCTCAGTGTCATGGAAATATTCTAAAATTTCTTGGGAAATTTTTGAAGCTTTCTTTTTTGTTTATAAGGCTTAAAGTATCTGGAATTTGTTTTTGTATATAGTATAAGATAGTGATTGAATGTTATTATTTACTTCTGTACTGATTTTTACTCTTCCCTATGAATTTTTTTAAACATTTTATTTATTCATGAGAGACAGAGAGAGAGAGAGAGAGGCAGAGACATAGGCAGAGGGAGAAGCAGGCTCCATGCAGGGAGCCTGACGTGGGACTTGATTCCGGGTCTCCAGGATCACGCCCTGGGCTGAAAGTGGCACTAAACTGCTGAGCCACCTGGGCTGCCCCGCTATGAATTTTACAATTATTTGTTAATACTCATGAAAAAAAATCTGGGTAGGGGGAGTTGGAATTGTATTGAATTTATAGGTTACTTTGGAGAAAACAGACAGTAATATAGAATATTTCCATCCATGAACATAGTGAATTTCTTCATTTATTTAAGTGTTCTTCAATAACTTTTTAAAATTTTACCCATAACAGTTTTTTACATTTTTTATTAATTCTGTTTCTCTGCAGCTAATAGTTTTGCTTACTGGGAATTCTTTAAAATATACATTCTGTTTTATAATATTTTCTTACTCATCTTTTAATTTCAAATGATTTAAAATCTACAGCACGGTTAAAATAGTAGTATAATGAACACCTATATACCCCTCAGCTAGATCCACAAATTGGTAACATTTTACTTATTCCCTTTATGTACATACACAAACAGACACACACTCACATTCAACATTTTTTTTGCTGAGTGATTTAAGAGTAAATTGTACTTTATCACACTTTATCCCTGAATATTTCAATATGTATCTCAAAAGACATTCTTTTTTTTTTTTTAATTTTTATTTATTTATGATAGTCACACAGAGAGAGAGAGAGAGGCAGAGACACAGGCAGAGGGAGAAGCAGGCTCCATGCACCGGGAGCCTGATGTGGGATTCGATCCTGGGTCTCCAGGATCGCGCCCTGGGCCCAAGGCAGGTGCCAAACCGCTGCGCCACCCAGGGATCCCTCAAAAGACATTCTTATATAAAACATTATAATAGCATTAAGATATCCAGAAAATTTAAGACTTGATATATTACAGTTTCAATATACTATGGTTTTATTTAAAGCATATCTACTTGATATATTACAGTATCAACATACTATGTTTTTATTTAATGTGTAATCTATTAAATGGGATTTTTAAAAGAATGAGCACAGGGTGAAAAAGAGAGAGAGAGGCAAACCAAGAAACAGATACTTAACTATAGAGAACAAACTAATGGTTACCAGAGGGGAGGTAGGATTAAACAGGTGATGGGAATTAAGGCCTGTGCTTGTGGTGAGCACTGGGTGTTTTGTATAAGAGTTGAGTCACTATATTGTATATCTGAAACTAATGTACTGTATGTTAACTAACTGGAATTTAAATTAAAACCTAAAAATAATAATTACCTTTCTAAATAGTTATTACTAATGATTATAAACTCTTCATTTTGTGTTATTGTGTACATAGCAACAATGATAGATATTAGTACTAAGAATTTGACTATAGATTTTCTTGGAAGCAGTGATAAGTTCTTAATGTAATAATTTAACTCTAGGGTTTTTTGTCTTTTCTTTGTAGATAATCAAGTTATCTAGGAATAACAATGTAGTTTTTATTTTCTCCTATGTAGCTTTTTTTTTTTTTTAAGATTTTATTTATTCATGAGAGACTCAGAGAGAGAGAGAGGCAGAGACATAGGCAGAAGGAGAAGCAGGCTTCCTTCTGGGAGCCTGATGCAGGATTTGATCCTGTGACAGTGGGATCATGCCCTGAGCCAAAGGCAGAAGCTCAACACCTGAGCCACTCAGGGGTCCCTCCTATATAGCTTTTAATCAAATTAATTATTGAAAAAGAGTCTTCCAAGTAATTTTAATATCCTGATTACTTTATTTGATATGTATATATTTAAAAGTATGTGTCTTAGACATGTTATAAAGTATGTGAAAATAATATATAATTTTTTATATTTTAGGAAAATTCACGAATTGTGAGGGTCAAAGTTATAGCTGGAATAGGCCTTGCGAAAAAGGATATCTTGGGAGCTAGGTAAGTATATTAGGTTGGGTTGTATTTTATTTTATTTTATTATTATTTTTAAAGATTTTATTTGAGAGAGAGAGAATGCAGAACGAGAAACAGAGCACAAACAGGGGGAGGGGCAAAGAGAGAAGCAGACTCCTCATTGAATGGGGAGTCTGACTCGGGCTTGATCTCAGGATCCTGGGATCATGACCTGAGCTGAAGGCAAACATTTAACCTACTGAGCCACCCAGGCTCCCCAGGGTTGTAATTTTAAACTGTGCTGGTTGACAATATTTTCTAAATAGATGAATAATTGAATAATAATATTTTTGGTAAATTATTGTGCAAAGTGGAATGATTACATTTCCAGTAGATTTCTCAGTATCTGAACTACCACATGGCAATGGTGGGAATTCTGGAAGGAATAGACCCAGAGAGTATATTCCCAAACTTTGTCTCTGGATATTTGCTGACCCTGAATAACACATGTGATAGCAGATTCAAAACAGCTTAGCTAAAGAAAAAAGATCTGAATAGAGATATGAGTTGCTGCCTAAGAAACGTGGTTATGGTTCTTGTCCAAATAAGATAATTAACCTATAGTCTCTACAATTTAACACTAATAATGTCCAGGATATACTCCAAAATTAATTGATCTATGAGGAATCAGGAAGATGGAACACATTCTCAATAGAAAAAGGAATATATGCTCAAAAACATGTTTAATACTTGACACATATTGTACCACTAAGGATTAGAAACCTCAAGAATGAGATAGAAACCATAAAAAATGAAAATTCTAGAACTGAAAAATACAATATTTGAAATTAAAAATTGAGTGGAATTAATAGAATTCAGATGAAGAGGAAAACTTAATTGAACTTAAAATTAGGTCAATAGGAATTATTTCCTAATTAGCAAACAAGAGATACAGGGCCCATGGGTGGCTTAGTTGGTTGTGTCCAACTCTTGATCTCAGCTCAGGTCTCAATCTCAGGGTGAGGAGTTCAAGCCCTGTCTTGGATTCCACACTAAGTGTGGAGCCTACTGAAGAGATAGACAAAGATAGAAAAAGTTTTTAAAAATGAACAGTGACTCAGGGACTCGTTAGATAATATTAGACAGTCTAACATACATGAAGTTAGAGTCCTAGAAATAGAGAAAGAATAAGGAAAACATTTTCTTAAAAGATTTTATTTATTTATTCATGAGAGACACACAGAGAGGCAGCAGGCAGAGGGAGAAGCAGGCTTGCTTCAGGGAGCCTGATGTGGGACTCGATCCAAGGACCCCAGGATCACGACCTGAGCCAAAGGCAGACGCTCAACCCCTGAGCCACCCAGGTGCCCCAGGAAAACATTTTTAAAAGAAATAATGGCCAATTAAAAAAAATTGACAAAAGACACAAATATATAGTATCCAAAAATCCCAAGCAGAATAACACTAAGAACCACCATTGAGGACATCATAGTCAAGCTGTTGAAAGCCAAGTATAAAGAAAAATCCCGACAGAAGAAAGAGAAGGAAACATATTATATACATAAGAACTACAATTCAGTTAAGGGCTGACTTGTCCCCATAAACTATGTAGGCCAGAAGAAAATGGAAGAATAGAATAACAACTGTCAATCCAGAATTCTGTATTCAGTGAAAATGTCCTTCAGGATGATGACAAAATAATGACATTTTCAGATAAAAGAGAACTATGAGATTTTATCATTGGCAGACTTGCCCTGTAAGAAGAAATAAATGAAATTCTTCCAACTAAAAAATAATAGATAACAGAAACTCAGATCCTCAGAAAGGAATAAGAAAATGGTATTTGGTAATATGAAAAAGATTTTTGTTTTCATAACTTAAACATATGCCTGTTTAAATCACAACTTATAACATTACTTGCAGGATTTTTATTATATGTAGATGGAATATATATAACAACTATGGTGTAAAGGACAGTGGGTTATTTTCACAAAAAGAACAACTATTTTTAGTTTCTGCCTATGCATTTTACATTATGACAACCCTGCTCACATGCAGAGTCTGGACATTTAGATAAGGATCTGAGCTTGGGATTCCTGCCACAAGTTACCCCTATGCTTTTCCCAGGGCACCTTTTTAAAATAACTACTTAGAGTTAAGCCCACAAAAAGTTAGTGACCTCCACCCAACCACTTTATAAGTAATAGGTGCTTGTCACCCTGTTCTTTCTCTTCTTCACTCATGACCCGGTAGCGGAGGACTGCCCCTTGTATGGCCCATTGCTTCTCCCCATTTTCTTCTGTTTCTTGGGTCTGTAAGTAACAAATCTTGTGACTTTACTTCCTTTGTGTTGGAATAGTAAAATGCCTTCAGTCAAAATGACCGTGGGGTTTTCACTTCCCCAAAGTGGGAGTTCAGATGCTGAGGAAGCTACCTGTCAACCCCATGTGGGTGGTTTATTCCTCCTCACTCAGCAGATCCTAATCTGCATATTCTTAATTTAATACACCAGCTCTGTCTCCTCAACACAGTTATGGACCTGGTTAGTAGGTACAACATTAAATGTAAGTGGAACAAAAAATTAAGGGTGCACTTTGTAATACCTAGATAAACCACTGAAAACAATGTAAAGAATTATAGTCATATTTTTAGATGAAATTCCTGAAAAAATAAAATAATTAAAGGCCAGAAAAGGAAGACTAAATGATCTAAATGATAAAAAAAAAAGGAAGGAAGAAAAAAAGAAAGAAAAGGAAAAAAAGGGAAGGGAAAGAATAGAAAATCAATAATAAATTGGTAGACCTAAATCCAACCTTATCAATAATAACATTAAACATTGGTGGACTAAGGTAAGTATGAGACAGAAATTGTTAGAATGGATTGAAAAATAAGACCTGATTACATGTTGTTTATAAAAGATAAATTTAAAATATAAAGATACAACTAAGGTGAAATAAAATAGACCCAAAGAAATATGCCATGCAGATAGTAAGCATAAAAAGACTGAAGTCATATATTAATATTTGATAAAGTAGATTTCAACACCAGAAAGTATTTGCAGACATGTCATAACAATAAAAGAGTAACCAGTAGGCCATAACAATCATAAATCATAAGTAAATTATAAAACAATCATAAATGTATATATGTTAGCAGAACTTGAAAATATATGAAGCAAAGCTAGACAGAATTAAAAGGATAAATAAAAAAGATAAATAAAAAATTCCGGGATCCCTGGGTGGCACAGCTGTTTGGCGCCTGCCTTTGGCCCAGGGCGCGATCCTGGAGATCCGGGATCGAATCCCACGTCAGGCTCCCGGTGCGTGGAGCCTGCTTCTCCCTCTGCCTGTGTCTCTGCCTCTCTCTCTCTCACTGTGTGCCTATCATGAATAAATAAAAATTAAAAAAAAAAAATTCCACAATCATAGTTGGAGACATTAACACCTCTCTCAGCAGTCAATGAAACAGCTAGGTTAGAAAATCAACAAAAACGTAAATTTGTACAATATTATGAGCAACTTCAACATAAGGAACACTATTTATAACAACTGCACATATACATTCTTTTCAGATGGACATAGTACATTCACTAGCATAGCCCATAAATGTATTATTTATTTAAGCATGACTATGATTATCACAAACTTAGCAGCTTAAAAGAACAAACTATCTCGTAGTTTCTGTAGGTCAGAATCCTTGCACGGTTTAGCAGTGTTGTCTGCTTCAGGGTCTCCTAGAACTGCAATCAAAGTATTGGCCAGGGCTGTGGACTCATCTGAGGCTTATTTGAGAAAGGATCCACTTTCAAACTTATGTGGTTGTTGGTAACATTCAGTTCCTTGCAGATTGCCAGACTGGGGCTTCAGTTTTGCTGGCTGTCAGCCAGGAGCCACCCTAAGCTCCTTGCTGCATGACCTTCTTTATATGGTAGCTTGCAACCTAATAGCATGCTTTTTCAATGCTAGCAAAGGAGGGAATTTAAGAATAGATGGATTATAACTTTATATAATAAAATGTCATACATTTGTCACTTTTGCCGTAATGTATTGTTTAGGATACATAGGTCCTTCCTACATTTAAGAGGAGGTAACACAAAAGGTAACACAACCTGACATTAGCAGGTGGGGATAATAGGAGCTACTCTAGAGCCTGCCAGCCGTAATATGTTGGGCCATAAAACAATAAATCAAACTGCAAAATTCACATTCTTTTCAAATGCATGTGGTACATTCACAGACATAGACCATATTAGGACAAGTCTCAGGAATTTTGAAAACATTGAAATTATATACAGGATATTCTCTGATAACAGTGGGATTAAGTTATAAATAATTACATGATATTTAGAAAAATCCCAAATATTTAGAAATAAAACAGTATTCTTCTAAATGATTTATGGGTCAAAGAAGAAACAAGAGAAATTAGAAAACATTTTGAACAGAATGAACAATGTAGATGAAAATATAGCAAGATCAAAATTTGTGGGATGCAGCTAGAGTAATACTTAAAGGAAAATGTATAGTTTTAAAATGCCTACCTTAGAAAAGGAATAAAATCTAATGAATGATTTGAGTTCTGATCTTAAGAAATTAGAAAAAAGGGCAGCCTGGGTGGCTCAGTGGTTTAGCGCCGCCTTCAGCCCAGGGTGTGATCCTGGAGACCCCAGATTGAGTCCCATGTCAGGCTCCCTGCATGGAGCCTGCTTCTCCCTCTACCTGTGTCTCTGCCTCTCCCTCTCTCTCTCCCTGTGTCTCTCATGAATAAATAAATGAATAAATAAATCTTAAAAAAAATTTAGAAAAAGAAGAGCAAGTTAGTTCCAAAGTAAGAAGGAAGAAAATACATAAAGGCAGAAATTAGTGAAATAGAAAATACATAATGATAGGAAAAAAATCATTGCAGTCAAAAGCTTCTTTTTTGAAGGGATCAATGAAAATTTTAAACTTCCATCTAAAAAAAAAAAAAATTTCCATCTAGATTGATCAAAAACAAAAGGGAGAAGGTACAAATTACCATAATGGGAATGAAAGCAGAGGTATTGCTATTAATCCTATGGAATTGAAAAAGACAAAAAGGGAACACTGCACAACTTCATATCAATAAGGAATTATATACAACATAGATGAAATAGAGAAAATCCTTGGAAGACACAAATTACCAAAATTAATCACAGAAGAAATAACTTGAATCGCCCTAAATCAAACAGTATATAACAATATATGACCAGGTGGACATTTTCCCAGGAACATAAAGTTTATGCAACATTTAAAAAAAAGTAAATCAGTGTAGGCTATAGTAGAAGTGCCTTCTCTTCCAGCCTCTTTGGTCTCAACTGTAGAAACAAGATAACAAAGGGGACGTCATCATTTGGAAAGCATCACAGACATACACGGTGTGCCGCAACTGTGGCCCTAAGGCCTTCAGAAGTCAAATATGGCTATCCTGCCAAGAAGAAGAGAAGCTACAACTGGGGTGCTAAGGCTAAAAGATAAAATACCACTGGGACTGGTTGAATGAGGCACCCAAAAATTATATTCTTCAGATTCAAGTGTGGATTCCATGTAGGAACAACTAAACTCTGTTGGGGCATTTGGATCATCTTAAGGATTTCAACAGTTAGTCACACAATAAATTTTCTGTTTTTTTTTTTTTAAACCTATCAATGTAATTCATCATATTAATATATACAGAAGAAAAAAATACATTCTTCAGTAGTAGAAAGTACATTTGGCAAAACCCAACGTCTGTTCATGGTAAAAAAAAAAAAAATCTCGGCAAGCTAGGAATAAAATGTAAGATTGGTTTAACATCCAAAAATTAACTAATGTAGTTCATCATATTAATAGAATACAAGAAAAATACACGATCATTTCAATGAAAGCAAAAAAGCATCTGACAAAATTCAGCACCCATTCATGATAGAAACTCCTAATAAACTAGGGAGAAGTGGAAATATCCTAAACCTGAATAGTGACAGCCTGAATGTTTTCTACTTAAATTCAGGAATAAGACAAAGTTTTGTGCTCTTACAGTCAATTCAACACTGTACTGGATGTCCTAGCTGTATAATGTAGCAAGGAGAAAAAATTGAAGAAATGCAGACTGAAAAGGAAGAAACTATCTTTATTTGCAGACAACATGATCATGTACATGGAAAGCCTTAAAGAATCTACAAAAATATCTGCTAGACCTAATAGGGTACAAGGCCATAAGATACAAATTCAGTGTACCAAAATCAATTATATTTTTATGTCCTATCAGTGAACAGTTGGAAAATAAATTTTAAAAATATCCATTTACATAAAAATAAAACTCAGAGGGGCTCCTGGGTGGCTCAGTTGGAAGGATCTGATTCTTGATCTTAGCTCAGGTCTTGATCTCAGGGTCATGAGTTCAAGCCCCATGTTGGGCTTTACAATGGCCATGTAGCCTACTGAAGAACAAACAAACTTAGAAATAAATCTAACAAAAGATTTGCAGGAACTATGCACTGAAAACCACAAAACATTGCTGAGGGAAATCAAAGATCTAAATCAATGGATAAATATGTTCATGAACTAGAAGATTCATTCATTTTGTTAGAGTTTTATCTTTCTTCAAATTAATTAGATTTGGCACAATCCCGATCAAAATCCTAGCATGTTTTTCTGGAGAAATTAATAAATTGACTCCATTATTTTTATAGAAGGTCAAGGACATAGGATAAACCAAAACAATTTCATAAAAGAACAAAATTGGAGAAGTTATGCTACCTAATTTGAAAACTTACTGTACAGCTATAGTAATCAAAACAGTGGCATTGGCATAAGAATAGATATATTGTTCAATGGAATAGAAGAAAAAGTTTTGAAACACATGCACACGTATATATGGCTGGTTGCTTTTCAACAAAAAGTGTTAAGGATAATCATAAGGATAATTCAAGAGAAGGATAATCTTTGGTACTGGAACAGTGGGTTATCTGTATGGAACAAAATAAACCTCATTCCTACCACATATCATATAGAAAATGAATAAGAGCTAAAATTCTAAAACTTCTACAAGGACACATAGGAGAAAAACTGTGCTCTACTGGGTTACACATAGATTTCTTAAGTGAGACTTAGAGAGTGTGAACCATAAAGGAAGAAAAATATTGAAATGGACTTGATCGTAATTAAATACTTTTGTTTGAGGGGCACCTGAGTGGCTCAGTGGTTGAACATCTACCTTTGGCTCAGGGCATGATCCCGGGGTGCTGGAATTGAGTGCTGCATCAGGTTCCCTGAGGGGAGCCTGCTCCTCCCTCTGCCTATGTCTCTGCCTTTCTCTCTGTGACTCATGAATAAATAAATAAAATCTTTAAAACAAAACAAACTTTTGTTTGAGAGACACAGGTAAGAATAGGAAAAGGCAAGCTATAGATTAGAAGATATTTTCAAAACATGTATTTGATAGAAGCCTTTAATTCATAATACATAAAGACCTCTTACAACTCAAAAATAATATGATAAAAACAGCCAGCTAAAAAATGGGCAAAATTCTTCTCAGACCTTTTAGTTATGAATAAGAGCAATAAGTAGTTTTTCTTATGATATTAGGAATAATGTATTCCTAATGTATTGGCATAATTTATTTGAATGTCTTTAATTTTGATATTAACATCAGCCTAAATCTATTTTTGCTACCAGATGATAGCTGTTGTCATGTACATGATTTCCCTCTGCATTGTATTCATCTGTTACTCAATGTTAGTCTTTATTTTTCCATGTTGGAAATATGTATTTCATGAGTATCTGTAAATCATGACAGACAATGCATACCATTTTTTGAGACTTCTGTTTTGGGTTATGCAATGATAAGAAGTTGCTAGTGTGTTTTATTCATGGTGATTTTATCTTCCTCTGTTACCCTCAGAGTATACTATTTTTTAAAAAGCATATGTGCAAATCTTCTGTCTAGCTGTGTGTAAGATTATTTTCTATTTAAGTCCCACCCTTCCACCTATACCCTATTTTCCCTCAAAACTCCTGCCAATTCATTTTTCCCCCTTTATATAGCTAGTTGACTGTGAATAAGTAACATGGAAAAAGGCAAAAAAAAAGGGGGGGGTGACAAAACTCTGAAACAGACATTGTGGACTATCCAGGTGAAAGTGTCTAGCTGGGTGGTAAGATTGAAGATATGTATTTATATTTACATTTAATATTTATATTTGAGAGTACATAGTTATTAAACCCATAGATGATATTGTGAAGGGAAAATGTTGAAAGAACAAAAGGCCAAAGGTAATACTTTAGGGAATTTCAGTATTTAAGTAGTAGATTGCAGGAGAGGAGACTAAAAAAGAGACCGAGATGGAGCAGTTAGAATAGTATGAGGACAGGGGCAGCCCAGGTGGCTCAGCGGTTTAGCGCCGCCTTCAGCCCAGGGCCTGACCCTGGAGACCCGGGATCGAGTCCCACGTCAGGCTCCCTGCATGGAGCCTGCTTCTCCCTCTGCCTCTGTGTGTGTGTGTGTGTGTGTGTGTGTCTCTCATGAGTAAATGAATAAAATCTTAAAAAAAAAAAAAAAAAAAAAAAAAAAGAAGAATAGTATGAGGACAACCAGAAAGGGGTTGCATCATGAAAGCAAATGAGATTAGTTTCAAAGAGTAAGTCATCAGTAGCATCGAATATAGAGAGGACCAACAAAATAAGTTCCTGGAGAGTGTTGATTGTTTAAGCAAAATTGGTGACTTTTGGAGAGCAATTTCAGAGCAGTGGTTCAAAGGGGGAGGTAGAAACCAAATTCTGGGGCTTTCAAGAGCAGTGGGAACCGAGGAAATAAAGAAAGGGACAAGTGATTGGCTATATGGCCTCTGGAACCAGGTGCTTGAGTGTCAGTTCTTGCTCTTGCACTGACTAGCTGTATAGTCTGTGATGAGTTGCTATCTCTCTGTACAAAATAAAGACAATAACCATACCTATTTCATAGGTAGTTATAAGGATCCCAAGAGTTAATATATATAAACTCTTAGAATGGTGCCTGGCACAGAGTAATTGTTATATAAGTATGAGTCGTTATTGTTATTAATATTATTGGAGATTATTTTCTTGGAAAATTTGGGATGGGAAGAAAGACAATCTAGCTCAGTCTGCTGGAGGAAGGAGGGAGGGTTAAAAATGTACTTATATGATTAGAAAAATGTAGGTCAAAAAAAACCCTGAAAATATAGAAGGGAGAAGTGAAAACAGATGATGCAAGGTTCCAGAGTAGGTGGGAGGAACTCGCACAAGGAGGAATTGGCCTCAAACAGGGCACAATACCTGAATCACTGAGGTTAGGTGCAAGGGTGAGTTATGATGAAAACCAGGATGTAGGAGTGGCCTGTTGGCTTTGATTTTTTTCAATTACCATTTTCAATTAAAGGTAAGGTTGTATGAAGAAGTGGGAGGAGGAGTTGGTGGTAGAGAATCATGAGTATTTGGGAGATTTGGAAATGGGAGAAATTTGACCACAGACGAGTAGTGTCTAGAGTCTTTTGCTTTGCAAACTTAAATATCACAAGATTTTTTTCTTTTCCATGTATCTTGGTAGAAGGGGTTATATAACACATAATTATTTTAAACTGAAAAGCACTCCATCTTATTTTATAAAAAGTCTTTGCACTCATGAGATAACTTGGAACAGCCTGAGGTCTTGCAAAGCTAGTCTTGAGAATCATTAAATTAACTATCTTAACCCCAAAAAAGAAAGAAGGTAATAAAAATTGAACAAAATTTCAAAAATCTAAAAAGGTTGGAAATCATTAAGTTGGACTAAAAGTTTTTCTTTCCAATTCTTTTTTTTTTTTCTTTCCAATTCTTTATCTATTTCACTAACACGGTACTTTAGCTTTTTAACAAGATGCAAAAATTACTATAATTACTTACTGCTGCCTAAGGAACCCTTCCTTTTAAGCATAGGAAATAATTGTAGGAATTGCTAATAATTGAGCAATCTGAGTTTGGGAATAAGCAACAATTATTATTATTATTTTTTATTTTAACAGTGATCCTTATGTGAGAGTGACGCTATATGACCCAATGAATGGAGTTTTTACAAGTATGCAAACGAAAACCATTAAAAAGGTTAGACTTAGCAGTATTCAAAAAAGTTTTAAATATACTTTGTTTTATTTTTCTATGACAAAATATAAAAAAAAATTAGTTATACTATGTTTATTGTCTTTTAGACTTTGAATCCAAAATGGAATGAAGAAATATTATTCAGAGTAAGTATGTATTTTATTTCAATAAAACAGCAAACAGATTTTCTCAGGTTAGAATGATGTTACCATTTATAATATTCTAAAATGTATTTTATATAAGAATTTGTCTAGATTTTTAAAATTTTTAAAAGAGTTAAATCTAGTTATCCCCTTGATGACATGGTCCTAGAACCATTTATCTTATAAAAAAAAACATGTATATAAGTAACAAAGAAGTAAAAAGCAACTGTAAACCTGGAATTATCTTATTATACTTTAATTCTTATTTAGAGACTGTATAATAGTCTTGTTCTAGTTTAGCAGATTTTGGTGTTTTCCCTTAAAGATCATGTGATATGTGATATTTCTCTTTCCCCAGTCATTTATTAAATAGACTGATCTGGACAAGAGATGATGAGGGCCTACCACTAAATAAATTCTTTTCTTCTTATATACCCTTCATTCACATTCCTGCCTTTCCCCTCACCCTTCCTCCCTACACATAAGAGCAGACTCCAAATAAGCAGTTATTTCATACTCCTCAGGGTGGCCCTCAAGTTGACAATGTCTCTTTGTACCTAGAATCCTTGAATCCTAGAATCCTTGCTTATGCCAGAACCAACAACTTCCCAGCAGTGGTAGAGATAGAAAATAGTAATCTCCCTTTCCCTACTGGATCATTCCTATTGGTACATTCCATCCTTTAAAGGTCCTGCCTTGACCTACTTCTGGACTTACTTCTCTGTTTACCTGAATAATCAACTTCTTTTTTTGTTGTTTGTTTGTTAAAGATTTTATTTATTCATTCATTCATTCATTCATTCATTCATTCATTCATGAGAGACAGAGAGAGAGAGGCAGAGACATAGGTGGGACTCAATCCTGGGACCCCAGGATCATGCCCTGCGCCGAAGGCAGGCACTAAACCACTGAGCCACCCAGGAGAACAAATAATCAACTTTCTTGAAAGAGTTGCCTGCCCCCTATCATGTCTGCTTCTCTAATGCATTTCTTAACCCACTCTAATCTAACTGACATCTGCATCGTTGGAATAAAACTGCTCTTACTAAGATCACCACTGACCTCCGTGTTGCCACATTCATCTAATCCCATCCTACTTACATGCTCAGCAATGGTTGATGTAGCTGACCATGCCCAAAACACCAGCCTCTCTGGAGGCTTGTATGGTGCCACAGTGGATTTCAGTCAGAAAAACAGAAGCCTCTCTTCTATATTCCACATTTGAAGATTTTTTTTTATACGTTTTGTTTTGTTTTAATAAAGTGAATTAGAAGGGAAGAAATTGCTGAAGCAAATGTCTGAGAAGCTGTTACTGAAGATCCAGCCAACAGCACCAACTAGAGTGCTTCTGGTTTTTCTTGTGTAGAGAAGGAGATCTCCCTTACTCTATTTAGTATGGCATGAAAACAGAATTTTAAATCAGTTTGGAAATTTTGGATTCTGGAGGAAATGGTATTGAGTCAACTGGATAGTCATATGGGGAAAAATGAAGCTAAATTTCTGGCTTACTTTCACCAGAATAAATTCCAGATTTGGTAACCTCTGGTTTTGATTGTTTCTTTGGCACAAATATTACTTAGGAGAGAATTTTAGAATTCCCAAGTGGCTGAGTGTTTTATTTATTTATACTTTTATTATTATTTTACTGATTTTATTGTGTTTTTCTTAGACATATATGTGTTTTCAATGTATTGAGGTTTTTCTGTACCTCTTACTCTTTTTTCTTTCTAATATAATTGGCTTACACATATCAAATAATGTTTAGCTGTAATAGGGATGGATGTTTGTTTTGTTTCCAATTATAATGGGAATTAACCCAGCTTTTCTTCATTAAACATAGCTTTTTATTTTTTATCACATTAAAAAGGTATTCAGCTATTGTTATTTTTCAAAAATTAAAAATAAATTGGACACCTCCAATTTTAGCCATGCTGCAGTAATAAGGAATTGAGCTTAACCTGATGCTATAAAGAACTGTAAAGGTATTAAGGATGTCAGCAGGATGTAAAGTCTCACAAGAGAATATTCAGAATGTGTATAAAATTTTTTTACGTACAACAAACCACAACAGTATGACCAATCCTCAAAAGAAGAGAAGTGCCAATCATAAAATAATGCAGACATTGGAGTTAGCAGAACAGCTAATACTATATTAAAGCATCTATTATAACCATTATAGTTATGCTCCATGATGTAAAAGTAAACACTCTTGAAATGAATGGGAAGATACATATTCTAAGTAGAGAATAAAAACTGTAAAAAAGGATGAAATAGAAATATTAGAATTTAAGAACATTCTGAAATTTTTAAAATCACAGAATAAGCTCAGTAGCAGAATGAAGATAACAGTGAAAAGCATTACTGAACTTAAAGATAAGCAGTAGAAATGATCCAATCTGAAGAACAGAAAATAAAGATTGGAAAAAAAATTAGTAGAGACTGAGGGATCTGTGGACAATATTAAAAGAGTTTAATAGTTGGGTCATTGAAATCTCAGAAGAGGAAGAAGACATTGATGGAAAAAAATATTGAAAGAGATAATGGCCAAAAACTTTCAAATCTTTAAAGCTTAAAGAAAAACACAGAGTATATGCAAAGAAAACCATGCTCAGACACATCCTAGTCAAATTGCTGGAACCAAAGGTAATGGAGAAATTTTGAAGACAGCTTGGAAAATGGTAGTGGAATAATGATTTAAATAGCAAAAGGTTTCTCCTTAGATGCTATGGTGAAACAATATAATTAAGGTAACAAAGGAATAAAGAAGAGTCAACTCAAAGTTCTATACCTAACAAAAATATCCTTCAGGAATGATAGAGTAATAAAGGTATTCTAAGCTGAGGAAAAATAAGAGAATTTATTGCCAATAGATGTACTCTAAAGAAAATGCTAGGGATCCCTGCGTGGCGCAGCGGTTTAGCACCTGCCTGTGGCCCAGGGCGCGATCCTGGAGACCTGCGATCAAATCCCACGTCGGGCTCCCGGTGCATGGAGCTTGCTTCTCCCTCTGCCTATGTCTCTGCCTCTCTCTCTCTCTCTCTCTCTCTCTCTGTGACTATCATAAATAAATAAATAAATAAATAAATAAATAAATAAATAAATAAATAAAAAGAAAATGCTAAAAGAAATTATCTGGGCTAAAAGTAAATGATATTGAAGTAAATTTAACTTTAGAAATGAAAAAGCAACACCGAGAGTAAATATTGGTTATTATAATATATTATGTTCTCCTCTTGCATAACTTAAAATATTTATGGCTGTTGAAAGCAAAAATTCTAACACTGGTGATATTTATGTAGGTATAGTACGTATCACAGGTATAACATAAAGGAGTGAGGACAAGATGAACTTTTTGGTTATAGGGCTTCTACATATTACCTCAAGTGGCTCAATATTCACTTTAAGTAATCCACAAAAAGTTAAGTAATCCCTAGTACAACTACTGAAAAATAATGGAGAGATATAGCCAAAAAGACAGTAATAAATAAAAAACCCAGCAAATTCATCAAGAACCTACAGATATTAAATGGATAGTAAGGGATGCTATGAACAACTCTGTGCCCTTAAATTCATTAACTTAGATGAAATCAACCAATTCCTTTTTTAACTTTATTATTTTTTAAAAGATTTTATTTATTCATGAGAGATACAGAAAGAGAGAGAGAGAGGGAGAGACACAGGCAGAGGGAGAAACAGGCTCCCCTCAAGAAGCCCGATGTGGGACTCAATCCCAGACCCCAGGGTCACACCCTGAGCCAAAGGTAGATGCTCAACCATTGAACCGCCCAGGCATCCCCAACCAATTCTTTTTAAAGGTATGTAGTACCAGAACTTTAAGAAGATATAAATTACCTGAAAAGTTTTATAACTCTTAAAGAAGCTGCATTTGAAGTTAAAAACCTTCCAACAAAGAAAACTTCAGGCCCAGGTGGTTTTGCTGCTGAATTCTATCACACATTTAAGGAATAAATAATTCTAATCCTACACAGTATCTTACTGAAAACAGAGAAGGGAACATGTCCCAATTCATTCATGAGGCCATCATTACCCTGATACCAAAACCAGACAAATATTTTATAAGAAAAAACTGTGAAACATTAACCCTCACGACCATAGCCATTTTGGGGTAAGTTTACCAAATTGGGTCCCTCCCATTCTGAAAGGGCCAGTAATTCATTCTCAGATTACTTCTTGGTATGGGTTTGCCTTTTCAGTTTGCAGAACATCAACCAGCAAAACTGTCTGGGGACTTACAGGTGCATGTTTTATAGGGTTAGAAATCCACATATTTCAACCCTCTAGGGGACCCAATTCATAGTTAAAGAAGTGCAGGAATGAACTCATGACAATGGGATCCATTGGTTATATCACCTGTCACATCATCCAGAAGCCGGATCCTCAAAGAATACTGGAATGGCCTACAGTAGGCACAATTGAAGCACCAGTATGGAGACAATAGTCTGCAAAGATGGGGGGCCAGTTTATTCAGTAAACCAGAGACTTCGGTATGAAGCTGTGCTTGCAACAGAAAGGAGTTAGAAGTAGGAGTGGCCCCACCTGTCATCATTTCCAAACAAAATGGAGGACTATGTGCTTTCCAGCCTAGAACTCTGGGCTTTCCTGAGTTAGAGGTCTAAGTTCCCAAAGGGAGCACACTCAGTCCAAGGGAGATAGCGAGTCCCATCAAACCAGTCTTCAGCTGTTGCCAGAGCACTCTGGACTCCCTGTGTTTGGGAACCAGCAGGCAATTGAGGCTGTTATTTGGTTGAGCTTGCATGTATAGTCATTCTCCAAAATCTATCTGGATTTTGCAAGGACCACACTGGAGAATTAAATGAACCTGTTATAGGAACCACCCTTGTATCCTTTAGAGCTTTAGTAGTGGTATTAATCTTTGACATTCCCACCAGGTTGCAAGATTTTTGTTTGCATTTTAAACAGCTTTATTGAGATATAATTTACATAACATACAATTCACCCTCTCAAATTTTACCATTCAGTGGTTCTTAATGTATTTATAGTGTTGTGCAACCATCAACAAAATCAACTTTTAGAACATTTTCATTAGCCTGAAAGAAAAAGCCAGGCCCATTATCTGTCATTTTCCATTTTTCTCCAACACCTGCTCCTCGTCCCAGGCAACCACCAATCTACTTTCTGACTCAAGTTTGCCTATTTTGACCATTTCATGTAAATGGTTTCACTTAGTATGTGGTCTTTTGTGTCTGTTTTCTTTCACTTGGCATGTTTCCAAGGTTTAACCATGTTACAGCATGTATCAGTACTTCATTTATTTTTATTTCCAAATAATATTCTATTGTATGGATAATCACATTCTATTTATCCATGAATCAGTTGATGGACATTTGGGTTGTTTCTGCTTTTTAACTATAACAAATAGCATGTGGATATATATTGTCATTTGGAAGTATATACCTAGGAGTAGGATTGCTGGGTCGTATGAAGAAATGCCAAACTGTTTTCCAAAGTGGCTTCCACTTTACATTCTCACCAGCAGTATATGAGTTTTGATTTCTCCACATCCTTGATAACACTTGTTGTTATCTATGTTTTTATTACAGCCCTCCTAGTGTGAAATGGTATCGCACTATGGTTTTGATTTGTATTTCTCTGATGGCTAATGATAATGAACATCTTTTCATGAGTTTATTGAACATTTGTATATCTTCTTTGGAGAAATGTCTGTTTGGATTCTTTGCCCATTTTGTAATTGGATTATTTATCTTTATTATTGAGTTGTCATAGTTCTTTGTATTTTTGGATACAAGTCCCTGTCAGATACATGATTTGCAAAAATTTTCTTCCTTTCCATGGGTTGTCTGTTTTGATTTTATTGATGGTATTCTTTGAAGCATGAAAGTTATTAATTTTGAGGATGTTCAATTTATTTTTTCTTTTATTGCTTGTGCTTTTATTGTCATATCTAATCAATGTTTTGGATGTATTACCTTGACCAGAGGGAGAACAGTTTCAGAGGCTTCCACTTGGCTTTCTCACTTTGAGTAGCTCTTATTCCATAAGCCATGGATTCAACGTGGTGGTGGTGGTAGTGAGGGGACCCAAGTTCCAGTGTGTCAATGCCAATTTTACATTGAAAACCAGGGAAATTACTACTGGGTGGAACCACAGAACCAGTGGACTCAGTACAAGCTGAATTTCAGCCAGGACATTTCCCCAGTACACTACTGGAGAAGTCTCTAGGAATTGACCACTACCTTAAGCCAGGGACTATATGTGTCCCACTTTCTTCTCAGGGTGGGGAGCTTCTTGACAGCAGGTAAGTGTGGACTGGTCCTAAAACCCCACCACTCATACCATCTGTGTTGGCTTAGGCCCTCTAAGAAACAGACACTCAGATAGAATTAGATACACAAGAGGTTTATTGGGGAAGCACCTGTGAAGGTTAAAGAAGAAGGATGCACAAATGGAAAGAGCCTTCTCATCATGATGCAGGCTAATACTTGTGCAGGGAGGGGGAAAAGGATTGGTAGGAAGAGTCCCACATTGCAGCACGGTTCTGAGAAACTCTTACCCAAGCCGATGAAGATTTTCCCAGGAAAGATTATCTGTTAGGCATGAATGACCAGGCTCTAGATCCCTGCTATGCCCAGTCTTTGGGAGAACGCCAGGAGAACATACTGGGTAGATTCAAAGGTGTGTGGTTATTTGGAGGCTGTTGATCAGCTATGCAGGTTCTCTTGAAAGAGATCTAAATAGCTCAACTCTGGCTGTTAAAATTGTGATACTTTAAAGATGCATATGGTAATCCTCAAAGCAGCCACTAAAAAATTAAAATGGAAAATGATAGGCAAAAAAATCAGTAAAGGAAAGAAAATGAAATATCAATAAATAGTAATTTTTTAAAAAGATAAAAGGGAATAAAAGAGAAATAGAATAGAAATAGAAAGATGATGGTCAAAAAAAAAAAAAAAAGAAAGAAAGATGATGGTCATAAAACCAACCATCTCAATAAATACTGGGAAAAAAAAGAAACCCAAGATTCAACCATATGTTCTTAATAGATACACTTTGACTATAAAGACACAGGTCAAAAGTAAAAGTACAAAAAAAGACCATTCAAACACTAAGCCATAAAAAAAGAAAAAGCCCCAAACAAACAAACAAAACCCTGGTAAGGTTGTACTAACATTAGATAAGTAGACTTTAGGATGAAAAGTATTACTAGAGATAAAGAGGGACATTTCATGAACATAAGAGGTCTTAGTCATCAGGAACATATACCTAATAAAAGACCTTCAAAATTATAAAGTAGAAATTGATAGATGTAGGGAATAGTTGAAGATTTTATCACTCCTCTCTCAATAATGATAAAACAACTAGACAAAAAAAATGTCGGTAAATACGTAATAGATTTGAACAACACTATCAACCAACCCATTTGGTATGTATAGAAGACTACATCTAATACCTGAAGAATATACATTGTTTTTATATGCCTATGGAACATTCACCAAGATAGACTACATATTGGGCCATAAACAAGTTTGAATACATTTAAAAGACCTGAGATTCAACATGTTCTCTGAAAATAGAATTCAGTAATATAAATATACCTGGGAAATCCACAAATATTTGGAAATTAAGCAACATATTTTAAATAAGCCGTGGATCAAAAATGAAATCATAAGGAAAATTACAAGCCCTCTTAACTGATTATTAAAGTATAACATTATCAAAATATGGGATGAGCTAATTCAGTGCTCAGAGACAAATTTGCACCGTTAAGTGCTTACATTCAAAAGAAAAATGTTAAAATCAGTGATTTAAGAGTGATCTACCCTAGGAAAAAAAGTAGAAGAAAATAAGAATAGAAATCAGTGACATAGAGAATGGATAAAAAGTCAAGAAAATAAATGAAACCAAAGGTAGTTTTTTGAAAAGAGTAATAATTGATTTGCTATAGCTAGCCCAAATAAGAAAGAAAACTCAAATACCCACTATGAAGAATGAAAGGTACAGGGGCTCCTGGGTGGCACAGTCAGTTGAGTGACTGACTCTTGGTTTCAGCTCAGGTCATGATCTTGGGGTTGTGAGATCAAGCCCCACTTTAGACTCCAAGCTCAGCCAGGAGTCTGCTTAAGATTCTCTCTCCCTCTACCCACTCCCCCACTCTTACTCTCTAAAATAAATAAATAGTTTTTAAAAGAATAAAAGATATATCCCACAAACAATAATAATAAAAATTAACATGGACAACTTTATGGCAATAATTTAACTTAGCTAAATGGACAGATCTTCCAAAAGCCAAAACTATATCAAAGCCAGTAGGAGTAGAAAGAGAAAATGTAGATATCTGTTAGAGGAATTTTAATTGTAATTAAAATTCAGAATTATTTAAAATTGGAATTAAAAATCTTACTATTTTTTTTAAACCTTTATTTATTTATTTATTTTTATTTTTATTTTTTTAATTTTATTTATGATAGTCACACACAGAGAGAGAGAGAGGCAAAGACATAGGCAGAGGGAGAAGCAGGCTCCATGCACCGGGAGCCCGACGTGGGATTTGATCCCAGGTCTCCAGGATTACACCCCGGGCCAAAGGCAGGCGCTAAACCGCTGCGCCACCCAGGGATCCCAAAATCTTACTATTTTTGATGATCTTGATTTTCTTTTAGAAAAGATGCTTGAAAATCGGTACTACTTTAAGTGAGAGATATTAACACAAAAATAAGAAAGAAGCCATTTGTAAATGATAGAGCAGGTTTATATTCTTTCACTGTCTTTTATTCATTGTTTCTTTTACCATAATTTCACTATTACCAAATGTTCTAGCCAGTGTGACTTTACTCTGGGATCATAGACTGCACATTTATTTCCATCAGAACTTTGCAGATTTATTGCAACAACAACTAGATAAATCTGTGTTTAGATCAATGCTAATTCATCACAGCTAGAAAAGAACTGAAAACATGTGGTGATTTAGTATTTTCTGTACAAAGGACATTATTATGTGTGGTCCTCTACTTTCCTCTTTGTCATTTATATCATTATTTATACATAGCACGGAATGTTTTCAATCGAATGTATTCACATAAAATAGCTTTTGAGGTAATCCTTTACAGTCAAAACTTGGCTATTGGGCATTTAACCAAATGGAAATTGTGGTCAGAAGTTGAAGGGAGCCTTTATGTATCTTTGAGAAAACATGAAGTTCAAAGAAAGTTTTTGCGGAGAACTGTTACTGGTAGATTAACAAACAGGAAAGACTCCAAATTGAAGTTAATGCTTCATAGCAAATTGTAGTAAAATCTACACTTAGAGTTAGCTGCTCAGATGAGACTAAAGGAGGCAAGTTATGGGTGCGAAGAACATTGGGCACATTAGGTGCAATGTACACTGTGTACTCTGTGTGTGAACACAGTGCATGAGCATCTGAAAAAGCTCACTCCATCCCTCATATTCCTGTGGTACTTGGTTTGTATCCTTAGAAGTCATACTCAGTATATGATACAGTGGACCCTTGAACAACACAGGTTTGAACTGCGTGGATCCACTTAAATGGCAGATTGTTTTTCTTTTTTTTTATAAATACGGTACAGTACTATAAATGTATTTCTCTTCTTTATGATTTTCTTAATAATATTTTCTTTCCTCTAACTTATTTTAAGAATGTATTTAATATATATAACAAACACAATAAACAATAAGCACACTATCTTGATTTATGTTTATCTGTAAGACACTGGTTAACAGTAGACTATTAGCAGTTAAGTTAAGTTTTGGGGGGGTTCAACATTATACACAGATTTTCAACTGTACCCCCTAGCCCCCATATTGTTCAAGGGCCAACTGTATTTACATAATGTATCTATGTTCATGCATATGATCTGTAGGGAAACATGGATCTAAAAATGTGGAAAAACAGGGTCCTCTCAGTTGTGCATACTATACCATCCTGGGTGAACTCTGTGTCTGAATCTGAGGAGCCCCTTTTCTGAGCATATTACTTGTTTGTCATAGTTGGCTTTTCAAAGTGGTAAAATTTTCTTTTTTTCTACCTGCCTAGTAGAGACCCTGGTTCTGGAAATTTGGATAAAACAGTTATTGATATATGAAATATATATATAATGAATTATATATGTTTTAAGAGAAATAAAATCAGCTATAATTTAATTACTATAAAAATGCCACTGTGCGATTTTCTAGTATTATTTCCTATGTGTTTTTATCCATATATTTATACTCTTCTACCTCTACATACACACACAAAATTGGTGTGAGGGTTTTCTATATTTGTTTCCAGGTACTTTGGTGGTGCTTGCTATTGAGATGGCCACAGCCCCTCAACAAAGCTCACTGTCTCCTGTGGACCCCTATGAACATGTTTCTCAAAATAAGTGCCAGTGTACTGAGCATTATGAAAGGGGAAACACCAGATTCTAGGAAGTATCAGGGAGATATTAAGAAATTTAGCCCCTCTGACGAAGTGTACCACTTAGGGTGCTTTTGGTTTCAAGTAATAGATTGATGCAACAACTCATATTAGCTTAACCAATAAGCACATTTATTATCTCTAATCATAAGAATCATACATAGAGGAATGTAGGTGACCACAGCAGCTGAACAGTCATGTGTGACCCAGCCTCTCTGGGATTCTCTTGGCTTTCTCTCCAGGTCACAAGATGCTTGCAGCAGTTCCAAACATCATAGCCTCACACAATGATATCCGTAGGTAGAAAAAGGAGCATTTTCCCCCCATGCATCTCTTTTAAAAAAGGGAAGCATCCTTTCTGAAAGGTCTTCCAGGAGACTTTGAGATTCTTACCTCTTGGGGCTAGAATTGTGTCATTTATTATTTCTAGCCCAATTTTTGGTATGGAGAATGGAATTACAAGGCTTAGAAGAATCAGGATTCAGCTCCTAGGGGTGGGGAGTGGCCATCTATCCCTGACATACATTGTCATTGTCATCCACTATTTGAATAAAATCAGAATTCTTTTAGATAGGAAGAAGAAGTGGGGGACATCCCATTAATAAAGCACTGAATAAATTATGGTACAGCCATACAATGAAATCCTCATCAGCTATTTGAGAAGAAACATGTATATGTATTAATAGAGTATTAGTTTCAAAATATACTAGTGAAGGAGCAAAGGCACAGAACATTGTATGATGTATCTATTTGTGTAAAGACAGAAACAAAAAAATGCTTTCTCATATGCTGCTATTTGCATAAAATATTTCTAGAAGGACCTAAGAAACCACAGTATTTTCTCTGAGGATGGGACAAGAATAAGAAAATTTTAATTTACTGTATCTTTTTTACTGTTTGGATATTTTCCCCATGACTATGTATCTATATTTTTATATTTGTTGATGAAAATAACTATAAGAGAAAGCAGACATAAAACATGTAAATAAAAATGCCAAGATACTTTCTATTTATATAATGCTTTATGCTTGTCAAAATACCTTTCTGGGGCACCTGGATAGCTCAGTCAGTTAAGCATCTGACTCTTGATTTCAGCTCAAGTCATGATCTCAGTGTTGTGAGATCGAGCCCTGTGTTGGGCTCCATGCTGGGCATGGAGCCTGCTTAAGATTGTCTCTCTCCCTCTGCTCCCCCACTTGCCCTTCCTCTCTAAAAAGAGAGAGAGAGGGGATCCCTGGGTGGCTCAGCGGTTTGGCACCTGCCTTCGGCCCAGGGCGCGATCCTGGAGTCCCGGGATTGAGTCCCACGTCGGGCTCCCGGCATGGAGCCTGCTTCTCTCTCCTCCTGTG
This sequence comes from Canis lupus baileyi, assembly GCF_048164855.1. Classification (NCBI taxonomy): domain Eukaryota; kingdom Metazoa; phylum Chordata; class Mammalia; order Carnivora; family Canidae; genus Canis; species Canis lupus. The sequence continues at coordinate 24,610,848 of NC_132869.1, read as the reverse complement.
TCTCTGCCTCTCTCTCTCTGTCTATCATAAATAAATAAATAAATCTTTTAAAAAAATAAAATAAAATAAAATAAAATAAAAAGAGAGAGAAAATAAAAATACCTATCTAATTCATTTAACTTTTACACAGTGTTATTTTAAAATGGACTTAGGACATACATCCACATAAAAACTTGTATGTGAATGTTCATAGCATCATTAATCATTATAGTCAAAAAGTAGAAACAACTCAAATGGCTATCAACAAATGGATGGATGCACAAAATGGGATTTATACAAACAATGGGGTATTTTTCAGCTGTAAGAAGAAATGAAGTACTGATGCATACTACAACATGGGTGAATCCCAAGAAAGTAGCAAGAAGCCAATTACAAAAGACCACATATTGTACAATTCCACTTACATTAAATGTCTAGAATAGATGAATTCTCTAGAGACAAAAAGTAGATTGGAGGTGGTCTGAGACTGGAGATCTTGAGGGGGAATTAGGAGTGACTGCTAAGGGACATGGGGTTTCTTTTTGAGGTGATGAAAATGTTCTAAAATCATGACAGTTGCACACTTTATGAAAATATTAAAAACCATTAAATTGTACGCTTTCAATGGGTCAATCATATGGTTTGTGAAATATATCTCAATAAAGCTACTTTTTGAAATGTACCTGCATTGTTTTTTTCCCTGCATCCACCAGTAGAATTTCCGGGAACATTACTTCAGATTCCTTATGAACACTGTAGAATAAATCGACATTTACCAATACTTTGATTCTTCTTCGAATTTTTGGTTACTCCTCTGGCAATTTTTTTTCTCTATCATTTTTTGCATTTATAGACTTACATGCTAATTTTTTCCCCAAAAAATCCATCACTAGCATTTTAGTTTTTGCTTCTTCTGCTTTCAGCTTTCCTGTAAATATGACCCTGTAAACTCTTTTTGTGTGACCATAGCTTTACTCCTAATAAATTTCTAAGAATTATCTCATCAAAAAATTCACACATAGCTTAAAAATGAGATCACATAAAGGGGCTCATGATAGAAAATGACAGACTCTAGCGCCCCTCTCCCTCTTGCTATTCCCGCTTCCCAGGAGAAACCACTTTTTAACTGTTTCTGTTTGTTATGCTGACTGTTATTCCCATATCGCTGAACAGCTCACACATCCATGTTCCAAACTGACTTCAAGCCATGACAGATGAATAAATAGCCAGCTTATGTTTGGCCAGTAGTTTGGTCCCTCATGGGGTTCTAGGTTGAAAATAATTTTTCCTCAGAAGCTTGAAGGCATCCAAAAAAAAAAAAAAAAAAAAAGAAGAAGAAGAAGCTTGGAAGCATGGCTTCATGATAACATTGTTGTCTATCATGCTGCTGCTGAAAAGTCTGATTCTTATTCTTTTAGGGGTGATTCTTTTCTCTTTCTCTGAAATGTTTGATAATTACTCTAGTGTTTTAAAATTTCACAGGGATATGCCTTGTGTGTACAGTTCTAAATTCATTGTGTTGGGCCGTTGATAAACATTTCAATTTAAAGACTACTGGTTTCTTAAAGCTCTGAACATTTGTGTAAGTAATTGTTTTAATAATTTTCTTCCCAAATTATCATTTGAGGATTCCAGCTGGTTGGATTCAGTCACCTAGACTGATTCTTCCTCAACCAGAATTCTTCATGTGAACCAGAGAACACAGAAAATGGTTTGACTGACTGTTTTCTCATGCCTTTCAAGGGTGATCTTACCCAGTACCATGCTAGATACAGAGAGAAATTAACTATGTTATATACAGTAAATGTCTTAAGATATAGGGGTCAGAAAACTTATTTTTTTTTGAAGGTTTTATTTATTTGAGAGAGAGAGAGAGTGCATGAGCAGGGGGAGAGGGGCAGAGGGAGAGAAAGAAGCAGACTTCCCACTGACAAGGGACCCTGATGTGGGGCTTGATCCCAGGACTCTGAGATCAAAGTCAGATGCTTAACCAACTGAGCTACCCAGGCCCCCCTAGCAAACTTTTTTAAAAAAGAGACAGATAGTAAATACTTTAGTTTATGGGCCTATTATGTAGCTACTTATATATCCATTTAAAATGTAACCATTTTAAAATTTTAAAATATTACTATTTCATGGGCTGTTTAAAAAAAAAGCAAAAAATAAAAAAAATTTAAAAAAATTTTTTTAAAAAGCAGGTGGCTGGCTGGGTTTGGCCAGCAGCCATAGTTTTCTCAACTTCTACTTTAGGGCACTAGGGTTCAGTTTTTTCACTGAATTCTGAGGATTCAGAAAATCCTTTTTTATTTCCTCTCATACTTTCTCCAACTTAGCTTATTGTTCTTTTGAGAGATTCTTTGCAAATTTACATTACGTTGTTTATATTTGAATTCAATGGTCATTTTTATTTCCAACGCCTCTTTGTTTTCTACTTGTTCCCTCTTTATAGTCTACTGTTTTGCTTTATGGATTCAGAACTTTCTCAAATATTTCTATTTATACTTTTTAAAAATGTCTTCTGTTGTTTCCTAAATCATTTGTTTTACCTTTACGGACAGTTTTTCTGTTTGTACCTCTGTGATCTTTGGTAATCTAATCATAGTAAAAGGTGATACAATAGGAAACATCACCTATTCTATACATACAAGGCATAAACATTCAGCAATTACATGTTACATTTTTAGCGTCCATTTAAGTTTTACATATTAAAACTGGTGGTTGCCTTTTCGTAAAACCTCTAGCTGAAATCAGATGCAAAGAGAAACTGATGATGTGGGTGTCTGTGACCATCCAGAGGTCAAGTGTTATATGAGCATTCTCATTAGGGGGATTGCATTATTTTGAGTTTTCAGCCTCTGCTCTGCTTACTGCTTTCATCCCTACCTCATCTATCCAATGGGGAGTTGTTGAAATTGCCCACTTGCTGATGGCCCTCATTATCTTTGCTGTAATGGTTTTATACCTCTTATGAACTCCTTTACTATTACTTAAATGGGATCTCAGGAGGGGGAGGATAAATATTCATGTTCAGGCTGTCATTTTGAATTAGTATTCTCACCACACATGTTAAATTGTATTGTTGCACTTATTGTGTGTCTCAGATACAGGAAACAACATCATATGTCATTTATGCTATTTCAGTAGGGAAATAGCACATGTCCTATATTAACTTTGATAAAAAGGAAGATTGTAGTGTTGTAATAGCCGAAAACAGAGAAGTACAAGTGACTGGGGTGGTGAGGCTTTAAGGAGGATTTGACATCTGAACTAAGGCTTGAACATAAAGTAGAGAAGGTGTTTCAAGTGGAGACTTCAGCATGTACTGAAGCACAGTAAGTGGTGAGTCGTCTGTTTCTAAGGTCATTAGAACATAGTATATATGTATATTTGGGTTGGCAGGTGGACGGTTGTTGGAAACAAGGCTGGACAGGCAAATTGGACTCAGATCATGAGGGATCATTCCGTGCTCTTTGGATTTCATTGTTTAGGCCATTGGGAACAACTTTCGAGTAGGTCAGTAAAGATAGCCTAGACAGTCTTTTAGGTAAGTCAATCCACTTACAGTAGGAAAAATAAAAAGATACGATAGTTGATGTAGCAAATCCTGTTAGGAAGCTAAATTAAATGCTAAACCAGGACAGCAGAGGCCTTATTAGATCAGCTATTATACCTATTTTCTTAGCAATATTTGTCAAACTTCTACAGTATATGCCAGGTACTTTGATAGACACTGAGACTTTTGATTTTTTTCCTCAAAATGTTTTTCATGGCCTTTCTCCCTTCCTTTTTTCACTGAGACCATCTCAGGCAAAGCTCTCATGCACACTTCATGCTTGAGTCCCTAGAACCACAGTCCCTATGGACTCCAGGGTTTCTCTCCAGCCCAATTTATTTTGTGTATCACTGACAAAATAATATTACATATGATCTACATCATGTCATTTTTCCTTTAAAAGGTTCATTTCTTCCCTATCTATCAAGTCATAACTTCTTTTCTGGATTTCAGTACCCTCGGCCTTGCTGTAGCCTAAGTAATCAAAATTTTTTGCCAGTTTCTAATACAAAAATGTTATCACTTTGATCTCCTGAGAGCATGCTCATTCTGCCCCATGTCTTTCCTCATGTGATCTCCTTGCTGTGAATGTTCTGTATATTTTCTTATTCAAATTCTTCCCATAATTAAGTTTCATCTCCTCCCCAAATTCCTCTATATCTTCTTAGAAAAGATTATTGTCTTACACTACTTTTCTATTCCCATGGTGTCTCACCCTTGACTGGGGCTTCCATCCCCATTGTTGCTCCATGGTCACAATGTGACTGTAAGAGAGCCAGCTGTCTTAACCAACGCAGGAAGAGAAATGCAAGGGCAGAAGGGACATCTCTCCCAGCTGAGTCAGCTTCATTTAAAGACCTCTCCCAGAAGCCCATCCAATGACTGCCAGTAGGTTGGCCTCTGGTTGTTTCTGGTTGTAAGGAAACCATTTTTAGATAGACATATTCAGAATGCCAATGTTGAACAAGTCCAGAAGGCACTATTTGTAGAGAAAATAATACATAAAATAGAATGGAGCATTTGCTATTTTGATCTAGGTGATGATGACACAGTATACGTATATAAAAAAGTCATCAGGCTGTGGCTAACAGACACATGAAAAGATGCTCCACATCACTAATCATCAGGGAAATGCAAATCAAAACCATGATGAGATACCAGAACGGCTAAAATAAGAAACACAAGAGACAACAAATGTTGGTGAGGATGTGGGGAAAAAAGAACCCATGTACACTGTTGATGGGAACGCAAACTAATGCAGCCACTGTGGAAAACAGTGTGGAGGTTCCTCAAAGTAAAAATAGAATGACCATATGATCCAGTTCTGGGTGTTTACCCAAAGAATATGAAAACACTAGTTCTAAAAGATACATGCATCCCTAAGTTTACTGCAGCATTATTTACAATAGCCAAAATATGGAAGCAACCCAAGTGTCCATCAATAGATGCATGGATAAAGAAGACTGGTGTGTGTGTGTGTGTGTGTGTGTGTGTGTGTATTATATGTATATAATATATATATTAGAATATTACTCCACCATAAACAAAAACTAAAATCTTGCCATTTGCAACAACATGGATGGATCTAGAGGGTAGAATGCTAAGCAGAATAAATGAATCAGAGAGACAAATACCATATGATTTCACGCATATGTGGAATTTAAGAAACAAAACAAATGAACAAAAAAAAATGAAACAGAAAAATAGACTTTTAAATATAGAAAACAAACTGATGGTTATAAGGGGGAAGTGGGTGGGGGGTATGGGTTAAACAGGTAAAGAGGATTAAGGAGTGCACTTGTGATGAGCACTCAGTAATGTGTGGAAGTGTTGAATCACTACGTTGTACACCTGAAATTAATATACACTGTATGTTAATTATACTGGGATTAAAATTTTTAAAAACACATAAAGAAAAAATGGGCTCAATATTAAGAATATACTAAGAAAAATAGAAACAATGAAAAATTAGTAAGGATGTAGAGAATCTGAATAAATAAACTGAATAAAATTGATCTAACAAAAGTTTATCATACGTTGCTGCCTAATATAAAAAATTTCAACGATTTGAGATGGCATTGGAATGCTTACATATCTGGCTCTTTATCAGGCCCTGGAAAATTTCAATAAATGAAAAAAATAAAGACTGCATTTACTTTTAATAATTCCTTCTTACATTATTATAGTATGTATTTTATATATTTTAATGCCTTCTTATATTTATTACAGTTGCATCTTCATTGTAAACACTAAATATTGTGGATTGAACCTGTAGTCCTATGCAATACTTTCTCCTATGAAATACTTTTTTTGTGTGTTAATACAATTACTTTTTTTCTTTTTGTATCATTTACTTCATATGCTGAAATATTTTAGCATATGTGGAAGGGTCAGCTTTGAAAAATAAAATAAATAAGATCATCCTGTAAGTGAAAACTCAGTATATATTTTTTTGACTGATAGTATCCTTTATATGGTAGAAGCAAAACACAGTTTTATCAAGTCAGTACTGAAAAGGATTCTGAACACGAGTTTCCATAAAATCAGTATCCAATTTGGGTAGTTCTAACTTGATAAATAAGAAGTCAGCAAATAAGGTTGATAATAACAAGTTAAAATATAACCTATATTTTTTAATGTAGACATTTAAGTAATTTTTTGAAATTTTATTTTCCATTCTTTTATTCTATTTTAGAGAAAAATGTAAAAATAAGCACCCAAATCCACTTCATTGTTGTGGTAAAACTTAGAAAATGGTGATGTAGGACTGGTCTGATTTTGTATTGTGTCTCGTGTAATTTAAAATAGTCTGTAAATAGCAGGAATTAGGAAATGGCAACATTTCAAGCATTTATTTCTCAGAGTCTGGGTTGATTGTTCATTTGTTTTTAAAGAAAGTGTTGTGTTTTTCTTACTTAGGTCCATCCTCAGCAGCACCGGCTTCTTTTTGAAGTATTTGATGAAAATCGATTGGTAAGTTACATTGTACTAGTGTGAAATACAAGCAAGGTTATATCTCAACTACAGCATCAAGTAGTGAGCTGGGAATCTGTGATGTTGCAGATGACCTAAGGATGGTTATGGAGGCTCTGGGCAAAATGGGGAAGTAGATAAAATTTTTTTTCCTCCTTCCTAGTGCTACTTTGTATTCTTCCACTTTCCTCCCAGGCACCTCTCTTTGTGTCAATTCTCAAGAGATTGCACGACCTAAGGGAATGGCAGGAGAGCTGGCCTGTTTGTCTTGCCTTTCCCTCACACTCATCCAGCGTGGGGTGGTGTGGTGTGGTGGGTATGCCCAGGCTCAGGGAGCCTTCTCCCAGAGGGCTACACCTGTGCCTCCTCACTGCAGTGGATTTCTTTGCCCCATTCACTCTCTCCTCCCCTACCCTTCTACAAAGGAAGACGGTCTGTCCTCAGTTACACTAATAAAGTCCTCTAAAGGACTGCCACCTCTTACACAGGGAAAGAGAGAAAGAGAAAGAAAAGAAAAAGCGAAGTTAAGCCTTATTTATTTTATTTTTGTGAAATGGTAGTTCTAATTCCTGATTTCCTAAAAACTATCTTGAAGTCTTATCCTTTTCCTAATTTTGTCTCTTAGGAATGCTATTTCAAAACCTTTTCTTAGCAACTTATATATATATTTTAAAACTGTAAGATTTGAACATGAAGGTGTAAGAATATTGTTATGTATTCAAGGCATATCAGTTATTAAACAGAAGCACCAACAAAGAAACAATCATTCACATTTTGGCTAACAAAGAAACTGAATTTTTAAAATTTGTTTTTAGTGTCGGACTACATAACATATTTTTTCCTTCTCAAAAAATGATAACTAGTAATGGAAGATACTGCAAATGAAATCTAGTCATTAGCAATCATAATAAGCAAAAGTGCTTTTTATCACCAAAGATGACTTCATTACTAACTGCCTCTAACTTTTTGAGGCTGAGTGACATGAAAGATGTTGATGTTTGGTTATCAGATATGGTCAGGTGCAGAGCCTTTGGTTTTCTATTTGTATTTTTTATTTTTCTATAGAATAAAGATTTTTTCCCCTTCTGTCTCTACAGATTTGTTTCCCTTCTAGATGAGACCATGTGAAATTTAGTATTTGTATTTTTTATTTTTATTTTTTTAAAGATTTTATTTATTTATTCATGAGAGACACAGAGAGAAAGAGAGAGGCAGACACAAAGGCAGAGGGAGAAGCAGGCTCCATGCAGGGAACCTGAAGTGAGATCCTGGTCTCCAGGAACACACCCTGGACTGAAGGTGGCGCTAAGCCGCTGAGCCACCTGGGCTGCCCCGTATTTGTATTTTTTAAATCATGAAATAAACACACAAAAAGTGTATGTAATATAAATCCTTTATTTATTTTTTTAATATATATTTTTTTAATTTGAAAGCAAGAGAGCAAGCAGGAAGAGGGATAGAGAAAAGGAGAAGCAAGAGGCAGACTCCCCTGCTGAGAGGGAGCCTAGCATGGAAATTCTGGGATCATGACCTGAGCTGAATGCAGATGCTTAACCAACTGAGCCATTCAGGCGCACCCTAAATCCTTATTTAAAATAATAAGACAAATATCTGTGCACTTATTATTCAACTTACAAACTAGAACATTACCAAAATCTACAACCCTTCTTTTGCCCTCCCCAGCAGCATCTCCTTTTCTTCCTCCAAATATAATATAAATTCTTACTTTATTTTTTAAAATATTACATTTTAATGCTTTGCTGAATATTGTGCTTATCATTGCTTTGAAAAAACTTGTTTATCATGTGTATATATATATCCCTGAGTATAGTTTCCTTTTGCATTTTTTTGAACTTATTAAAATATCATCACTCAATATATTCCTTTCTGACATGTTAACATGCCATTTAGGGTATCAACGTTGGATACTCTGCTCTGCATTAGAAATATAGCTTTTCTCAAGGAGTTCACTGGGAAAAGGAAGCAAGAAATAATTAGAACAGGGTAGTGTGTATCATTCTAATCATCTGATTTGTTGTTAGTCCTAGCAGGTAATTGAAGTGTACATATCACCTGAGATGTTTTAGAAACTAAAACCATTGGTAGAGTAACAGGCTTGATTGTATAGCAGTAAATGTCCTGTGCTAGTGTAAATGTCATTTACATTTATTCCCCTATAGCATTCACAACCAAATTAAGAACATACCCTTTTCCTAGCAATTTCTCTTTGAAAATGTTTGGTGAAGAGCACAGATAAAATTTTAAGCAGAAACAATTTCTGGTCCTCTGGAAAATATTTGTAATATAAGTATTATTTGTTTTTGAAAAAGAGTAGTCTTGTGTCCCTCTTGTTTAGTCAATTTTAAGACCTACGGGTTATAAACTAGCAGTTTGGTGATGATATAGTGGTGGCAATGACAGTAATGGCACGTTTCAGAATGATGTGGCTTGAAATGAATTCTACCCCCGATGCAAAAGTTAGTGCTTCTTTGTCCCTGAGCTAAGAGATACACCTGCACACATCCAGCCTCTGAAGCTTAAGGAAATGCCTATATTCTATATTCTTTTTTTTTATTCTATATTCTGAATGGAGATACTGTGCTTAAATTTAATGGTCATATTAGTCAGAGTTCTCCAGAGAAACAAAACCAACAGGAGATACACACACACACACACACACACACACACAGAATAAGAAAGAGAGAGAGGGAGGGGGAGAGAAGTTGAGAAAGATTGATTTGTTTTAAGGAATTGGTTCATGTGATTGTGGAGGCTAGCAAGTCTGAAATCTGTGGGCTGGGACTAGCAGGTTGAATATTCAGGTAAGAGTGGATGTCACAGTCTTGAATCTGAAATCTGTAAGGCAAGCCTGGAAGCTGGAAACTTAGGCAAGGTTTCTATGTTGTAATGGAAAGTGGAATGAAATGGAATTGTTTCTTCTTCAGGAAACCTGTCTTTGCTCTTAAGACCTTTAGCTGTTAATGAAGCCCACCACATCATGGAGGGTAATCTGCTTTACTCCAAATCTACTGGTTTAAATGTTAATCACATCTGAAAAATACCTTCATAGCAACATCTGGACAGCTGTTTTACTAAATAGCTGGGCAAAAGAGCCTAGCCAAGTTGATATATGCAATTAATCATCACAGTGGGCTTTGGCCTTCAAAGTTCTAGTCAATCATTAGGGCTATCCAGGGTCGATCCCTGACATTTAGATCATCACATTATTTTCTGTATATATAATCAAGAACCAAACTCTCAGAATGTGGAGTCCTGAGCTCCAACCTGATCCTAAGGCATTATGTATTTAATTCCAGAATGTGAAATTCTACAAGACTTGCATAGATTACTCCCGAGTGAGGGCTGTCACCACTCTCCAGCTCTTCACTCACGTTTAAGTTTGATGCTCCTCTTTTAGAATATCTTTGGCTAAGGGGCTCCATTTTGCCCCAGGTTCTCCACTTAACTGCTCTAATGGTGGTACAGGTCCACCAGGTACAAGTTCTGTGCAATTCCAGGCCAGAGCCAGCAACACAAACTCTTCAGCCTTTCTACAGCCAAAATTCAGACTGGCTGGCTGGGAAGTGCATGTGATTCTCTCATCTTACTTTTCCTTGGCTGAGGCCCTCCTTGAAAGAAGGCCCTCCTTCTATCATCATTCCTTCTTGTGCGGCTGGGTGCTTTTTGATACTTCTTCAGAAGTAATAGCTGGATCAACGTTTGGGGAAAAAAAACACTGAAAGAAAGCATTTCTGTCCATCCATTTAGCCTCCTCTGGTGTTTCTCAGTGGTACCTACCATGAGCCCAGGAAGATCAGAAGAAATCTGTAGTTATGGTTCTAACACTCTGAAGCTTGAAATCTGGTTAGGGCACATAAAACTGATGTTTCCAGTGAAGCTTACCAAAGAGAAAACATTTATCTAGCCAAATATCGGAGGCTTATTATTTTATATCAACAACCAGAAAAGTTTTGCCTGTTAACTAAAAGTTTTAGGCCACAGGCATGAGCAGTTAGATCTCATTAATCAGCCTGTTAGAAGTGTTCCATTATTTGAGTTATGAGACCTGTAACTTAATTCAAGAAGAAAAGTTGAAGTCACTTGAAGACAAAGTGAAAAGATTGAGGCTCTTTCTTCTATAAAGTGAGAGGTTGATAAGGGAATGTTTACTGAAGTCTGTAAAATCGTAAAAGAGGTAGGTTATATAAAACCAAAATAACATAATTTTATGGCTAAGTTTACAATTATTGTACACATTCTAAAACCTAGTGCTATGTCATCCTGGTCAGAAATATAATTTCATAAGTTCCATATTTCTATTTCATCATATCCTAATTGATTAAAATACTGTTTAGAAAATTATGATTAAGAACAGATCTATCTTAAGGCGTTTTCTCTTTTAAACAAAGTACAAGTATATGTTTTACATATTTACTTTTACTTAGAAAAAATCTTACTTAGAAAAATACAACTTGGGTGTAGTACCATGTGGTGTAAACAACTGAACTATTTTACTTTTTACTTTCCTATGAATGAGCCAGTATATATTTATTACTGGAGTTCCAGCTATAAAATTCAGGTAAGGGGTTTAAATATACCCTAGAGTATTATTTAAAAATAAATTTGTTTCTTTCAAATAGAATACCAAGCTTGGTCTATGACATTTAGGGGAGAAATTAAAATATTAAACTTTTATTACCTAGTAAACTGAAAATAAAGTAAAGGTTAAATAAATACAAAGCAGAAAAAATATATATACAAAATCACAACCTCTAGGAGGACAAATAGTCTACTGTTCTCTACTGTGGGAGCTTTATCAGCAGTAGTAAGTAATTCCACCTCTAGGGCAAGGCTAGTACTCAAAAATGTAAACAAGTATGTACTTTGTTTATACAAAGAAATATGCAGCATGGTTTGTATTTCTTTATAGGTATCAAACAGCTAAATGGATTGTTTCAGCACACCAGTAGGGGCCAGCAAAGAGCTCTTAGAGTTTTCAGAACAGATTTGGCATTGAGATATGTTTATTTGATGTGTTAAATCCTTTTTAGACTTCTTTACTTACCACAACACTCTCTTAAGTGAATGAATTGCAGAGACAGTGGAATAAAATATCTTGTGTGCTCAAACTATATTGGGGTATAGTTTTTCTGTCTAATCTGCATATATTTTTAATGGAATGTTTGCTTAGGCTATTTCTTGGCAGAGTTTTAATAGTCAAAATATAAATGGCATCATTTAAAGACTGTACTACTTGGCTGGAAAAGGCCTTAAAATTACAGAAGAAAATGCTTGGTGACAGCTTCTCTTAAACTTTTCTTTCTCAGACCTATGCTCAATTTTTCAATAGTATTACTAGGCTAATTTTGTGTTTCTATCCTTAAGCTTTCACTTTTTATAAGTAGTGTTTTGGAAGCTAAAATATTTATCTATTTGATTTAATGCTTGAGTTTTAATTCACCCCAGAGTTTTGGTACTTCCAAATTTATACAACTGTTTGAATTCACTCATTAAAAAAAAATTAACAGAATATATGCCTTTCTACATTAACTAACTTGACAAGATTCCTAGTTTGTCTACTATTTGGAAATTCAATCCTTGATTTGATACTCAATTACATGGGGTTTCATTCCTACCAACTTCCTGTAATTTTATCCCTATGGGTAAAAATATTAGTGGTCAAACTCTGCTGGAGAAAGTATAGACGCCGTGATTCACATAGTTAAATGTTCATTTAGTAGAGCAGGAGTGAAAAAATACTGTTTCAACTTGAAATGCTAGAAGATTGTTGTTCTTGTGTTACTCATTCATGCAAATTGGAGAAGGTATAATTGAAACAAGGTTGGCAGTGTTTGAGGCAGTGCGCTGCAGCTGAGCTCAGCTTAAAGGGCGCTGGAAATCAAGTGCTTTGTAAGTGAAGGCATTTTGACTACAAGCGATTCAAAATATTTGGAAACGTCAGTCTCAGGAATGGGTCGTCTTTTTCTTTCTATGATATCTGGTATCTAAGGTTTTACTTAGGATAAAGACTACTGCTTAAGAGCTCTTTTAGGCACCACAAATGATTTTTTCCTTCGATGCAGTGCAGCTGCTTCTAGCCTGTCTACCGACAGAGATCTTTGTTATGACTTTCAGCCCTTAACATGTTTGGAAATGAGAACAAATGGCACAAAGCTTACGATTGCACTTTGCAGCCAGAAGAAGCAATACTTATCCTTTGTCAGAAACCTCCGGAGATGATTTGGATAGCAATGTTCACATGTGCTTCAAAAGACCAACACGGATTTCAACGTCTAACGTTGTTCAAATGAAGCTGACTCCTAGACAGACTGCACTAGCTCCGTTGATACAGGAAAACGTTAACTCTCAGGAAAGATCATCTGTTCCTTCACCTGAAAATGTTAATAAAAAGAGCAGCTGTCTGCAGATTTCACTACAACCAACAAGGTACAGTGGATGTCTTCAGTCTGGCAATGTCTTAGCTGATGGTGATGATGCTTCATTTACATCTGTCTTTAAGGATGGCATTTACAACAATGCTGTGGCTGAGAATGAGCTGAATGCTGTGAATGATGGTAACCTTGTAAGCAGTTCGGCCATTCACAGTGGGAGCCTCAGTAACTTTTCCACCAGTGAGAATGGGTCTTACAGCAGCAATGGTAGTGATTATGGATCATGCACAAGTATCACAAGTGGTGGTTCCTACACAAACAGTATCATCAGTGACAGCAGTGGTTATACTTTTCCACCAACTGATGATACTTTTTTTGGTGGAAATTTATCTTCTGACAGCACCTCCAATAGAAGTGTGCCAAACAGGAATACTACTCCATGTGACATTTTTTCAAGAAGTCCAAGTACCGTTCCTTTTGTCCAGGATGACTTGGAGCATGGACTAGAAATTATGAAATTGCCAGTGACCAGGAACTCGAAAATTCCACTAAAACGTTGTTCATCCTTAGTCATTTTTCCTAGGAGTCCTTTAAATACCCCACCGACTTCTCCAACAAGTACAGACGTTCTTCCAAGCAAAGGATCCTATCAAACCTCACACCAATTTATTATTTCTCCTAGTGAAATTGCCCACAGTGAAGATGGTAGTAGCACTAAGGGATTTCTTTCAACAGCTGTCAATGGACTTCGGTTATCTAAAACAATCTGTACTCCCGGAGAAGTGAGAGACATACGACCACTTCACAGGAAGGGTTCATTACAAAAGAAAATTGTTATTGCGAATGATAGTCTGAATCAGAATGTCCGTGAAAAGTCGTCTGAAGGGTTTTCTTGTGTTTCAGTGCATTTCACCCAACAAAAAGCAACTACATTAGATTGTGAAACAGCAAGTGGTGATTGCAAACCAGAGATGTCAGAAATCAAGCTTAATTCTCATTCAGAGTGCATTAAGCTTATGCAGAGGACATCTGCATGTTTACCATCCTCTCAACACCTAGATTACCAAATAAATATCAATGGACAGTTGGAAAGACCAAATTTACAGATAAACAAAAACCATGCTATTTTACAGAGAAGTGTTTCATTGGGAGGAACTTACCCAAATGTTTCCTGTTTATCCAGCCTCAAGCACAATTGTTCTAAGGGGGGACCATCACAATTACTCATAAAATTTGCACCTGGAAATGAAGATAAAGTTGATAACTTATCAAGAGACAGTAACAGAGATTTCACAAATGAACTATCTAATTCTTTAAAGCATTCTTGTAAGGTAAGTTTCCTTTGGTCTTGGTAATTGTTAATTTATACTAGAAAAGCTTTATGAACTATTTGGTTAAAATATATTAGAACTTAGCAAGTGTTTTATAGTCATAATCTTTGTATTTGTAAATCTGAGGAAACTTCAATAGTTTTTCACTCTCTGTTATTTTACTAGTGTCAAAAATATGCATTAAAAAAAAAACTCTCTAAAATGATTTAAACCATGAAACATTTCTGTAGCATGAAAACAAGCTTTAAATAATAATTTATTTCATAATATTTTTACCTTGGTATATTTTTTTCTTCAAGTAATATAGCATTTTAATGTCTAACTCCATATTTTATTCCTACTTTCAAAAATGTTCATTTAGCATTCTCCCCTCCTTAATCAATGTGAAATAGGTAAAATATAGAATACTTATTTAAAATACTAAACAATAAAAAGCCTACATAAAAATGTGAAAATCTTTTCACAAATGAACACAGAGAAAATGTTTCTCTAAAATATGCGTATTTAGTAGAACATTGATAAAAACTATTATGCTGCTGTTTTAAAGCACAGGAAAAATAACTGGCATTTGCATTTGTATATACCCTTAACCACAGGAATTTTGTTTCCACCCAGTTTTCCTTTAGCTACCAGTTAAGATTGCCTTCTAAAATGTAACTTAGTCTTTCAACAGTATTGAATTCTAATTTTATATTTTTTGAATTTGGTTTCAATTGCTAGGCATTTCCCAAATACTCCTAGTTACCTTATTAATTTGTTATTTTGGTAATTTTGTTTATTAGTCATTTAACTCTAATGTATCTTAACCAAAGCAGTTTTTTATATAATTGAGCCTTTCCAAAGCATTTGAATTTAAATAGATTTTCCAAAGTATTTGAACTTAAGTAGATTTTTAAAATTTCTGTATTTGGAAGGTCTCACCAGATTCCAGGAAATTAAATTTTTTTTTTTTCTGGCTAAACCAATTCTGGATGACAGTACATAGTATTTTAGGAGGAAAAAAAACCCTTATCTGTTTATCTGTGTTCATATAACACTCAATATCTATATTTAAAAAAATTTTTTTAAACTTCTGGACGTGTAGCTTTAGGTAAATAAAATATTAAGTAATTGCTAGTTTTCTCTCTTTTGAAATCTCATAAATATAATTATTGTTACCCAATGCCCAAATGTTAATAGAAGCAAATACTTTACTGAAGATGAATAAAGATCAGATTTCAAATTCTGATCTATGTTTTAGGATTATTTTATTTATGAAACTTTAAAAAAAACAGCTTTAGGAGATTATAATCCATGAAACTGTTTTGCCTCCTGAAAGAAAGCAATGAAATGACACTATAAAGAAACATGTTAATAATTTGCAAACTGAATTACATGTACCTTGTAAACTTATTTTACATTTAATGAAATAATTAATCTGAAATGCATAATTAACTTAGAAATATTTATAGGTAAATATATTTGTAGACATAGCCTTAAAATAGTTGATTTTGTGGTAATATTATAGTTTGTTGTTAATGATACTTTTGAAAAAAAAGTATTTTTAATGTTTTTTAATAAAGTGTGACTAAATGCCTTTTTGCATAGCTAAAAATACATACTTTTATTGGTTTTATTTAACTTAGGTAAGCTAACTTAAGTATTTTTTTGTGACAGCCAAATGTCTAGCTTTGTGCAGATTCTATTTTTTGGTAGACTATTGGATTATAAATAGTTCAGAAATATGTAGTTTGCTGGAGAGTTTTAATTTGTTCCTCCGTTTAATGTTTATTGAGCAATTCCATATAAAAGTACCGGTAAGCAATAGAGTGTCCACTAAATTCAACATAGACTAGATCTAAATTGATCTAATTGATTGGTAAGGGCTGGTTTTAAAAGGAAAATCCTAATGTTGTTTTTCCTAAACTTAGCAGTGGCAACAATACTGGGGTTTTAGAAATAATCCTGTGTTTATCAATAATTATATATTAATCTAATTATAGTGGCATATTGTAACTCATTTATAAATAAACAGCTCCCAAAATATTTCCCATGACTCCAGTTAGTCTGGGTTAGTATTCTGATATGCTGAGTCTGGATTCACATTTAACAAGTTGATATTAGAGTAGCATTTAGTAATGTCAGCTATCTCTACCGAGCAGCCGTGAAATTAAATCACTGCTTTGGTCAGGGACCCTGGTTTCTAAAGCACTGAGAGTCTATGAATTCTTTTCTTACATGTTTAGCTACTAGTCTCTAGCAGCATAGAATCCAATTTCTAGCTCTCAATAGTAACAGCTCATTAATGGCTAATATTTTAAAATCTAGTGAGAACTTTTACCTGTATCTGCAACAGGGCTCTGTTCTGTGTTTACAACTTAGAATGAAAATGGGACTCTGTAGTCTGCATGATGATGTTTTATTTGCTATCAAAGAACATAACAATAACTGGCATATGTTTCTTATATATACTTTTTGAAATACAAAAAGCCTTTACTTTTGTAAAGGCTGTCTAATGACTTTTGATCTGAAAGTAGATAATTGATGTTTTAACCTTGTGTGTAATATTTTGTCATCTCAGTCAAGAAGTAGTTTTTATCTAGTTACAAAAATTACTCTTCAGATTTCTAAACTTTCTGGAACAGTTTACTCAATTGTTATTTTATTTTTTCCTATCTTTCCTCTAAATCTCCTATGTTATGTTATTAGGATACTCAGAGATTTTGTTATCCAAGATATTTAAAATACCTCAGCATTTTACCCAGGTTTGTACATGTCCTCCATTCTTCACATATATGCACATTTTTACCCAAAAGTTTGGCTTTACATTTTTTCTTTTTGTTATAAGTTTTTTCTTTATTTTCTGTTTCTTCATTCTGGGTAGGTAAATTGTTTAAGCCTAGTGCAGTAGAACTTTAAAAACCCTATCTCAATTATTTCAAAAGTCTTGAACACTAATATCAAGATCATACATTTCAATAGATTACTTAGTTGTTCTTCCTAAAATAAGTGTTTTAAATATATATTTGTTTTAGTGTTCCATTATTTTCTCAGCCCCTATTAATTTGAGCAGAATATTTAGAGACATT
The DNA here is from genome assembly GCF_048164855.1 of Canis lupus baileyi. Classification (NCBI taxonomy): domain Eukaryota; kingdom Metazoa; phylum Chordata; class Mammalia; order Carnivora; family Canidae; genus Canis; species Canis lupus. The sequence continues at coordinate 24,593,552 of NC_132869.1, read as the reverse complement.
TGGTTAATTTTGAGCAACACTTAATCTTTCCTATAAAAACCAATATAACATATAAATATTGACTCTAAAACTGTGATGCAATGTGAATGTCTAGTTCTAGAAATTTGGTGAGAGATGTATGCTTATAAATGCATATCTCTTAGAACTGAGGAACTATAATATTAACTTCAGAGTAGTTCAGGGAGCTGAATTGTTTGTTTCAGAAATAGTTTGGATTTCTCTGTAGATATGATTTCTTTAAGTCATTCATCTAGCATGCATTTGAGTGCCTACTATTTGCCAGGCACTGACCCCAAGTCCTGGGAATAAAAGATAATAAAATACGGTCTCTACTTGAGGGAACTCCCATGCTAGTAATAGGGATACACTGGTAAACAAACAGAAATCCAGTCTAATATGTGATGTGCTAAAATAGAAGTGTGGATGAGAAAGTGAGAAAGATGCAAGAATACTTGTCTGGAGGAGAAGACCTAGTTGGTAAAGCAAGACTTCACAGAAGTGGTGACATTTGAGCTGAGTCTTGGTAGTAGGTGAGTTGGAGTTCATCAGGCAGCGAAATCAAAGAGGATATTCTAGAGCAGAGATTCTCCATCTCAGCACTATTGACATTTGGGATGGATACTTTTTCTTGTGGAGGTGCTGTCCTGGGCCTTAAGATGTTCAACAGCATCTTTGGCCTCCACCCACTAGATGCTCGTAACACTGCTCTCTTCTAGTTGTGACAATCAAAAAATGTCTCCAGATATTGCCAAAGGTCTTACAGGGCAAAATTGACTCCTGTTGAGAATTATTGCTCTAGGCATGAGCAACTGCACTGCACATGCAAAGCTAGATGTGTGAAAAGTGATGTAATGAACTAAGCTAGAGAATCCAAGAGAAGGGAGGGTGAAGAAGAAATCATGCATTATTAGGTTCCTGTATTGAGAGGGTCCTCCCCTGTATTGCTGCTGTCAAGTAAGGCTGTTGGAGATACAGGATCAGGGCTTAGGAGAGAAGTGAGAGCTGGAAATGTAGCTTCAGAGTTACCAGTGTAGTCAAGGCTTTAGGTAAGGATGAACTAAAAAACATAAGAGTGAGATGGGAGAGGGTGGTAAATCGGAATTCTGGGGACCACCAACTTTGAGGGGACAGTGAAAGCAGAGATAGTCAAGAGACTAAGAGAAGAGCCCCTGGAGGGGCAGAGAGGCCAGGAAAGCAGGGAGGCCCAGAAGTCAAGGGAAGGGAAAAATCAAGGATGGCAACATACTGGACTATAGAACCTACGCATCTGCAATGTGGCAATTAGGAGGTCCTTGGTGACTTCAGCAAGAGTGGGCTCAGGAGGATAGCATGAAAGCCTGGCTGAGGAAAAAAAAATGAAACAGATAAGGAAGCAGAAATATTTGTATCATAAAATAGGCATGAGTTAGCATGGGCACAATATATATTTAATGACTGATGTATAGAAGACACAGTATTGGGTGGATATAAATGCACAAGACAAATTCTCTATCCATGAAGATATTGCAGCCTATTCTCTAGGAGGAAAAGGGGACTTATAGCTCTCTCTTCTTTTACCTTTGAACTGTAGAATTAGTGAGTATAAGCAATGAAACAAAAATGGAGATTCAGTAATTCAAAATGAAAGAAACAATACATTTGAAGGTGCAGATTTGACACTGCCTCTGAATAGTCACAGCTCATTTTGAACAGCATTATTCTTAACTTTCTTATCCCCCTCTCTACCACCAAAAAGAAGTTGAAACAAAAACAGAGCTTCCCTGGAAGCAAGTCAGGGTTTAAGGTCTGTTGCTACAAACTACTTGGAGAATAGGCATCTCTGCCTTTCTGTCACAGGCTTCTTCCAGGATATGGAGCCTACCGTGCACTAGCTGTTGTGAGGACTCCCACCTTCTAGACCCACTCTCTCTCTGCATTTGGGTGATAATAAACAAGATATATCAGAAGTTAGGACCAGAAGCCTGTAGAAGGTGCTGGGCAGAGTTCCTGCGTGTGGCTAGCCTGTGTGTTGAGGTCAGCAGGCTGGTTAGCAGGCGTGAATGAGTGCTAAGAAAGGGAAGCAATGATCTTGTCAGCATGTCCAGGAAATACCTGAAGTATTGCTCAAGCCTGTGGTTCAGTATTCTTTGTTTGTCATGAGTGAGACCCAAATACTAGAGTCAGATGAAGACAGACACTTAGCAATGTGAGAAAGCATTTCAAAACAAGAGGTGAGCAAATCTGTCCCAACATGGGAGCAGAAAATTGAAAAGCAATTTTACCTACACTGAGATTTAACAAAACTTCTTAGATAGAACTAGAGCAGATCTGAGAACTTGAAAGGACAAGCAGATAGCTTGTTTATGTACTTTGTAGTTCAGTTCATGAGCTAGTAATAAGAAAGACCATCTGGACCAAGCGAATCCACCATGTTTTTAGTTAGGCTCTAGGATATCTGTGGCGGTGGGAAATGGGGGGAACATGGCTTTCTCTTGATTCAGATGTATTACAGAACCATCACACGGTGACATGTTGTGTGATTTACCTTAATATATTACCAAGCAAAAAGAAATTCATGTCAAGGATATTGGTGGGTGCAGCAGACAGTCTTAAGTTCAGTCATTTGTTAAATACAGAAACATTCTTAACAGATTTTTTAATCTTTTGTTCCTTTTATAAAATCTGAGTATAACATTTTATGATATCACTAAAATAATATTATCCAGGACTACTTCCTTTTTTTCCCTTTCTCTTTTGAATTTTTGTTGGCAAACTGCCTTCTAATGTTTTGAAGATTGCGATCAGAAAATGCCTTACATTGTCAATTGGATTAGTAATTCTCAAATTTTCATGTCCATGTATATCTCCTGGAGATCTTATTAAAATGCAGATTCTGTTTTTTTAGCTCTGGGGTACCTGAGAGTTCCATATTTTTAACAAGCTCCTAAATCATATCAATGCTCCTAATTTCTCAAACACACTTTGAGAAGACCATTGTTTTATGAGAACAGTAATACAGTCTATAATTGAAGCATCCAATGAGTCCTTTGCCCACTTTTGTATACAGGAGAGCTATAAGTATACTGTGCCCAGGGCCAAAATAATTTGCAAAGAATTTTAAATCTACCTAGGCATTAGAATTATTATTTATTGAGACTATGTAATATAGAAGATATTGTTTGGACCAAGAAACATTCAAGAACAGGTTTGCCTGCCTGCCTTATAGAAGAACTTTAATATGACTCTTGCAGAATTCTGACTATTACTTCCAGGATTACATTTTAGTTTCATTTAAGAGTTTGAAAATACTAGTCTATAACATTTGCAGTTTTACTTAAGAGAATCTCTCAAATTTATAATGGCTGCAGTTCTGATCTATGTTGCTTTTTTTTTTTTAAAGATTTTATTTATTTATTCATGAGAGACCCAGAGAGAGAGGCAGAGACACAGGCATAGGGAGAAGCAGGTTCCCAGTGGGGAGCCTGATGTGGGACTCGATCCCAGGACCCCAGGATCACACCCTGAGCCAAAGGCAGATGCTTGACCACTGAGCCACCCAGGTGTCCTGAGGTCTATGTTGTTTTTAAAATTGTTGCCTACATTAATTTTTCCCCCTCTCAGCATGAGATTTGAAAAATACACAATTGAAATGTTAATGTTTCTTAAGTATTTTTGCTTTTTCAAATATCTTTCTCTTTGTGAACATTTTGAACCTTTGCAGTATACCTTCCTGTAGCAGCATCAATTAGGGTACTAACAAGAATTTTTGAATCTTACACTGACTTATGTAATAAATTGAAAAACCCTATATAATCAGTGCTTACTTATGAACTATCCTTTTGATAGTTCTATAAGGAGAATATTTAGAAATCTGTCACATACAACTTTGTAATGCCTCTTAAAAGTATATATTACTTCTCAAATATAAATCAGGACATGAAAATCATAGGACTTGTCCTTCCTATGGAGCACTTTTAAGAAATCTTATTGGTAGCTGGGTTTTTGTAGACTTTGTAGCTGCTTGTGGCTTAGCCTAATTTCAAGGAGCCTAATAAGGTATTAAACATGTCAGATAAGAAATGGGGAAAAGGAAAGATATAGCAAAAAAAAAATAGTCAAAGATGGGGAGATAGAAGGTAAGCAAGCAGACAAGCAAATGTAAATTTTCTAGAATTGGTCAGAGGAGAATTCTAGAGAACAGATTAAGCAAATAGGTAAACTTTTCTGAACTCTCCTTGACTAGGATATAATTCCCTAAATCAGGGACTTTTTTTGTCTTACTCACTGCTATATCCCAGTATCTAGAATAGTGCTTTGCTCAAAACAGACACTTAATAAATATTTATTAAATTAATGACCAAAACTAGGGGACCCTTTATAATGGTAGAGATGACTATAGAATCCTGATAGATGAGGGTGACCAGACAGTCTTGCTCAAACAGATAACCAAACTAGGATATTTAAGGGATGACTGTAATGATGAGCGGGAGTTACTTGATGCTTCATCCTTTGCATGAAAGAGTAGCACTCTTAAATGAATACCTTGTCCCTGGGGTGGATGCCAATGGAATATTATGATCGTGACTCAAGGATTAGTTTCCACAGTGGAGTCTGATTCATAGCCTACATATTCCACTAACTGGTACCATAGAACTATGTGTCTGGATGGAGGCTCAGATCAAATTTTCTGAAAAAAAGATTGAAAGGGCAAAAACTTTTAAGGGTATTTAAACAAAGGCCATTTGAGCAGCTTTAAATTTATCATTGTTTAGTAGAATGATTTTTTTCATTGCAAACAATGTTAGGAACTGGATTCTTAGAGTTGTTCCTGGAGTTTCAAGTCACTGTTTTAGCTAAGAATGACCTTTACCTTTTGTACCAAGGCTGAAAGACTGAACCCTCTTAAAGAGTCACAGAGCTTAGTGGAAACTAAAGTCATGTTCAAAGCAAATGAGTTTAACAAGTATTTCTTAGTAATAGAATATGTGCCTGCTGTGAGTGGCAAATCTTATTCCTGGCTTTGAAGAGTTTACAGTTTAGATGAGAAGACAGCATAATCTATTAAAACACACACACACAACTCAAGTACAATACAACATAATATATAATAATGTCCATATAACTACGTTAGGCAGGTGAGCAACTAAGCTCTGAGATATGTGATTACCTATATAATTTTTAACTAATTTAAATTTTTATCAAGATAACACATGTGCCTGTTTTATTTATTTTTTTTAAGATTTAATTTATTTATTCATGAGAGACAGAGAGACAGAGACACAGGCAGAGGGAGAAGCAGGTTCCATGCAGGGAGCCCGACATGGGACTCGATCCGGGTCTCCAGGATCATGCCTTGGGCTAAAGGTGGCACTAAACCACTGAGCCACCCAGGCTGCCCCCATGTGCCTGTTTTAAAAATCAGGTGTTATTTCTCTGAAGATTCCCTTTCTGCCTTTTTTCTCTGTGTTCTCTCTTCCTAGAATTCCTATGAGCCAAAGTTTTCATCTCTTGGATTGCTCCTGTAATTTACTTTTCTATCCTGTTTTCTGTTTTTTTGCCTCCTTTCTACTTTCTGGAAGACTTCTCATAAGTTCCCCCTTCTCTTTAATGTTAAAATTTTGGTTATGTAAATTTGTTTTGAGTCTTGCATATTCTCTGATTCTTATGGATCATCTTACTATTACTGTTTTTTGTTTCTCTTTTGTTATTGGACATTTTCCTTCAGGTGTCTGGCTGTCTCTTCACATTTGAGAGTAAGTCACCACCAAGTAATCTGGAGGCTGTATAATTGTGTGGGGCTTTTAAACTGATAGACCTCATTGTTGGGAGACTTCTGACTATCAGTATCAGAGGTCAGTTTATTTCCCCCACAGAAGAAACTTCCAATGATTACCCAGTTATGTTCTTTTTTAAAATTTTAAGTTGCATAGAGCCTAATGAAGGGCTTGATTTTATGACTGAAATCAAAACCTGAGCTGAGATCAAGAGTTGGATGCTTAAGCATCTGAGCCACCCAGATGCCCCACCCAGTTATGCTCTGTAGTCATTGTTAGTGATAAACTGTGCGTGAAGGTGATTTCTTTAGGTTCCTAAACCAAATTAGTTCACTTGGTCAAACCACACCTTAATAGTGATATTTACTTACCAAATCTTTAAGGTACTCTTGGTAACTTATAGTAAGTGAGGTACCTGATTTTCATACCTGTTGTCTGAATATACATTGTATGTATTCTAGATGTGAAATACTCCTAGAAAGACTAAATTAAACATTCTTTGTAGTAGAATATGTGGTTCCCTTAACATATCTCGTAATGTTTTACATTCTTGGCAATCAATTTAAATGTAATACCCATGATTATCCCTCTGAGAAAGAGAATAGACCTACTAAAAATATGTTTGGGTAGAGGACAAGAATAAAAAGGTATGGTCATGGCCTCCTAATGGGATGTGATATTGGATGCTTGCTGTTACTTGAACTTGAAACCTTTTATACTACATTACTAGCCAAGGTCTTTCACCCCACCCTTCAGTAGGAGGTATCTATAGGATAAAGCTTCTTGGGACAAGTCATTCAAGTAAAAATAGGATCAGAAAGAAAAAATAATAATAGTTGTCTAAAGGAAAGTTTCCATCTGGGTTGAATGCAATCTGATGAGTAACTGTTATAAATTACCTAAATGATTATAAGCTACCTATCTTTTTTTCAAATACATTTAAACTTTTTATTATGGAAATTTTTAAACCTACAAAAGTAGAAAGAATAAGACAATGAGCAATCTTGTTTGCCCCTGGTAAGCTCCCAGTTTCAGCTGTTATCAACAAATTGTCAATCATGTCATCCATCTTTTCCTCTCCTTTTTTCTTTCCAGGATTTTTTAAAATGTGTATTTATTTATTTATTTTTAGAATAGTCCCATACATCATATAGTTTTACCATAAACACTTCAGAGTGCATCCTTAATCCATCTGTAATGGATTAAGGACCTTTTAAATATATAAAAACTACAGTGCAGTTTCACACTTAACAAAATTGACACTAGTTCTAAACTGTTTTGACTGGATCTCTACCTAAGTCATTGAGGTCATTTTAGTAATGATGTGGCTCAAGATGGATACTACTCCTTTAACTTGTGTCTGTCTAATTCTTTATCTCTTTTATGATGTTTGTTTCATTTTGAGGCAGAGCCTGTCAATTATTTACCATGGGATTTTCTGTTTCTTTAATCAGGTAATTTTTGATAATATTATATTTGTTACCAATGAAATTGAGGCTTTCACTTTGGAACCAAAACTAAAAGATTATCGTTAGGACCTGGAATTTATCACCTAAACTACACCTTACCTCAAATTTAAATCACCACAAATCTGCATTTAGGGTTTAAACATCTAGGATACCGACATTCTTCATCCCTGCATAGAATGAAAATGTACACTATGATGAATTAGCTATAGTAATTCCTCTTATGCTTCTCTAAGTCTTAATTTCATGTTGAAGAAGTACAAAATTTATGAAACTTGGCAGAGTTGTCTAGAGGACTGAAAATTTCATGTCTGTTTGGCCAGTAGTTGGTGGTTGGGAGCTAAAAGGAGCTATTATTATCTACTTTATAATATTTTGGCAGAGTACAATGAAGGTACATTGTAAAGTGTAAGGTACTATATAATGTATAACATAATGATTGTTGTTTTACATGTACAAAATGAATCATATAAATTTAAGAATCCAGGTTAACAGCTAAGTAATAGGAAATACACAAAAAGAATATATTAAAAAACACTGTTGGAGGCACCTGTGTGGTACAGTCAGTTAAGCGGCTGACTCTTGGTTACAGTTCAGGTTGTGATCTCAGGGTCCTGGGATTGAGCCCCTTGTTAGGCTCCCTGCTCAGCACAGAGTCTGCTTAAGACTTTCTCCCTGTCACTCTGCCCCTTCCTCGTGCTTTCTCTCTGTAAAATAAATGAATAAAATCTTTTTAAAAAATCACTGACCCTTGAACAATGTAGGGGCTATGGGTGCTACTCCCCCTAGCCACCGTGCAGTTGAAAATCTACATACAACTTTTGATTCCCCCAAAACTTAATTACTTAAAGTTGACTGGAAGCCTTGCTGATTAACAGCCAGTTACATATTTTATACATTATATGTATTATATACTATATTCTTACAATTAAATAAGCTAGAGAAAAGATGTTATTGAGAAAATTATAAGGAAAATAAAATACATTTACAGTATTGTACTGTATTTATTTAAAAAAAAAATCCACATTTAAGTGGACCTGCACAGCTCAAACCCATGTTATTCAAGGTTCAACCATAGTACAAAAATACAGACTAGAAATTTGGGGAAGTGCTTCTTCATAAGGCTCTATCAAAGACCAAGATATATTTTGAAAGGAATATGGTATTCTCAGAGCCCTATTACAAATTAAAGCACAGTTATTTTTCTTATACTCAATTTTGATTTGCATATTCTTGGGGAGAAAAGCTGCATCAATACTAGATGTACAAAAGAAAGAAGTAAATAAAAATTAACAGGAGATAATTAGCAACTAGAAAGTCCTTTATGTGGGCCATAAAGCCACTCTTTATGCAACAATTAGTAGTTCTAAAGAAGACACCCTATTACTTTTTTTATCCCTAATTGAAAATAGTGATTCAGACACTATTTTATTGACTATATGGCATTGATAGAGTCAGCTTCTAGCCATAAGATGATAGATTCCTTGTTTTTAGTTTTTAAACTAAAAAATTCCAAATCTCTCAATTGGTGTTGTTTTTATTTAATACATTTTAGTTTTTAGAGCAGTTTTAGGTTCACAGCAGTAGTGAGCAGAAGGCCCAGGATTTCTTGTATCCTCCATACTCTGAAACATATTGCCTCTGCCATTACCAATATCCTCCACCAGAGTGGCACATTTGTTATAGTTAATGAATCTGCATTGACACATTGTTATCATCCAGAGTCAAGAGTTTAATTTAGTGTTCACTCTTGGTGGTGTAAATGCTATGGGTTTGGATAAATTTATAATGGCATGTATCTAACCATCATAAGAGTATCTTAGTTTCACTGTCCTAAAAATACTTCATGCTTTGCCTCTTCATCTCTCCATCCTCTAATCCCTGACAACCAATAATCTTTCTACTGCTGTAAATATCTGTGTGCAGTGAACCTAAATGCCATCTGTCTATCTTCTTTGGTGAGGTGTCTGTTAAAGTCTTTGGCACATTTTTTAGTCAGGTTATTTGTTTTCTTATTGTTGATTTTTTTTCTTATTGTTAATTTATAAGCCTTCTTCATATATTTTGGATAGTAGTCCTTCATCAGATGTCTTTTACAAATATTTTCTTCTAGACTGTGATTTGTGTTTTAATTCTCTTGATGATGTCTTTGGCAGAGTAGAAATTTTTAATTTTAATGAAGTCCAGCTTATCAATTATTTCTTTCACGGGTCATATCTTTGGTATTGTATTATATTTTTTAAAAGATTTAAAAAAAATAAAAAAATAAAAAGATTTTATTTATTCATGAGACACACAAAGAGAGGCAGAGACACAGCAGAGGGAGAGGCAGGCTCCCTGTGGGGAGCCTGGTGTGGGACTCGATCCCAGGACCCTGGGATCATGACCTGAGTCAAAGGCAGATGCTCAACCACTGAGCCACCCAGGTACCATGGTATTGTATTTTAAAGGTCATTGCCAAACAGAAGATTATCTAGATTTTCCTCAGTATTGAAGGAGCTTTAGAGTTTTACATTTTATATTTAGGCCTTTGACCCATTTTGAGTTAATTTTAATGAAGGATATAATGTCTGTATTTAGATTCTTTTTTATTTATTTATTTATTTTTGCATATGAATATCCAGTCATCCCAGCATCATTTGTTGAAGAGACTATCTTTTATCCATTGTATGGTCTTTCCTCCTTTGTTTAAGATCAGTTGACCTTGGAGGATGGGGTAACTGGGTGATGAGCATTAAGGAAGGCACTTGAGGGATCCCTGGGTGGCGCAGCGGTTTGGCGCCTGCCTTTGGCCCAGGGCGCGATCCTGGAGACCCGGGATCGAATCCCACGTCGGGCTCCCGGTGCATGGAGCCTGCTTCTCCCTCTGCCTGTGTCTCTGCGCCTCTCTCTCTCTCTCTCTCTGTGACTATCATAAATAAATAAAAATTAAAAAAAAAAAAAAAAGACTTTTAAAAAAAAAATAAAAAAAAAAAAAAAGGAAGGCACTTGAGCACAGGGTGTTATATACAACTGATGAATCACTAAATTCTACCTCTGGAACTAATAATACAGTATATGTTAGTTAAATTGAATGTTTTTCATTTTTTTTAAAGATTTTATTTATTTATTCATGGAAGACAGAGAGAGAGAGAGAGGCAGAAACACAGGCAGAGGGAGAAGGAGGCTCCACGCAGGGAGCCTGACATGGGACTTGATCCCGGGTCTCCAGGATCTGGCCCTGGGCTGAAGGTGGCGCTAAACTGCTGAGCCACCTGGGCTGCCCATTAAATTGAATTTAAATAAAAAATAACAGCAACAAAAAAATCAGTTGACTATATGTGAGTCTATTTCTGGGCTCTCTATCCTGTTCCATTGAACTCTGCCTATCTTTGACCATTACCACACCGTCTGGATTATTGTAGTTTAATAGTGAGGTAGTGTCATTTCTTCAATTTTGTTCTTGTTCTTCACTATTTTATTGACTGTTCTTTTGCCTCTCCATATAAACTTTAAGATCAGGTTTTGAAATTCACAAAATAACTTGCTAGGATTTTGACTGGGATTGCATTAAAATTAAGATTGCATAGATCAAGTTGGAAAGAACCAATGTCTTGACAATATTGAGTCTTCCTATCTGTGAACATGGAGTATTTCTTCCTCTATTTTGTTTTTCTTTAAACTCATGCATCAGTGGGGTTGTTTTCTTTCTTTTTTTTTTTTTTTTTCAGTAGATCTTGTATTTTGTTAGGTTTATATTTAAGTATTTCTGTTTGGGGGATGCTAATGTAAATGATACTGTGGTTCCCATTTCAAGTTTTACTTGTTAATTGCTAGTATATGGGAAAGGAATTGAATTTTCTCTATTAACCTTTTATCCTATGACCTCAGAATAATTGTTGATTAGTTCCAGGAGTTTTAGGTTTTTTTGTTTGTTTTGTTTTTTTGTTTTTTTGTCAAATCTTTGGGATTTTCTACAAAGACAATAATATAATTTGAAAAGACAGTTTCATTTCTTCTTTCTAAATTTGTATATTTTTTATTTCCTTTTCTTATTATATCGACTAGGACTTTCACTACAGTATTGAAAGGGGTGGTGAGAGAAGACATCCTTGCTTTCTTCCTGATCTTAGTGGGAAAGCTTCTAGGGTTTTTTTTTTTTTTACTCATTAGTATGATGTCAGATGGAAGTTTTTTGTAGATATTCCTTATCAAATTGAGGAAGTTCCCTTCTATTCCTAGTTTACTGGATGCTTTTATCATGGTTTGCCATTGGGTTTTGTGAAATGTTTTTTCTGCACCTACTGATAAAATCTTGTGATTTTTTTTTCTTCTTCAGCCTGTTGATATGATGGATCATAATAATTGATATTCAAATATGGAAATAATTTTGCATACCTGGTCTAAATCCCACTTGGTTATGGCATAAATTCTTTTTATACATTGTTGGATTCAATTTGCTAATGTTTTGTTGAAGATTTTTGTATCAATGTTCATGAGAGATAATGATCTATTGTTTTCCTTTCTTGTAATGTCTTTGTCTAATTTTGGTTTTAGGGTAATTCTAGCTTCCTAGAATGAATTAGGAAGCATCCCCTCTGCTTTTGTCTTCTGAAAGAGTTTATAGAGAATTGATATAATTTATTTCCTAAATGTTTGGTAGAATTTCCCAGTGAGCCCATCTAGGCCTGATGCTTTCTGTTGTGGAGCATTATTAATTTTTTATTTTTTTACACATATGGTCCTATTCAGAGAGTCTATTAATAGTTGTTTTAAGATATTACAGTTTCATCAATAACACTGTTTTCATTTAAATTATTTTCTCAGAGTTTATAATATTTGAAAACACCAAATACCGTACTTTGTAAAAAACACATTATAACTTGGTTTTTATTTTATTTTGATCTTTTGGAACCAAATGATCTTCTTTTTTTTTTCCTTTTTATTCATTCATTCATTCACAAGAGACACAGAGAGAGAGAGAGAGGCAGAGACACAGGCAGAGGGATAAGCAGGCTCCATGCAGGGAGCCCAATGCAGGACTCGATCCCGGGTCACCAGGATCACGCCCTGGGCTGAAGGTGGCGCTAAACCGCTGAGCCATCGGGGCTGCCCCCAAATGATCTTCTATTATCTCCATATTTTAAAATGGTTTTTAACTAAAGGAAACACACCCTGGTGTGTGCCCATGTATCTTTATATTAAAATGTTTGGTTGGCAGTTATCAATAGGGTAAAAGCTAAGTAACTCAGCTATTATAATTTCATATTTATATAGTTATTATCTTTGGGATACTCACAAAAACTCAATTTTATATAATTCATATAAATAGTTTTGTGCATCTGGTGGGGTTTTAAATTATCCCTCTTATAGTTATCCTTCAGTTTACTGAAAGAAAGTATGTATTTGGCTCTTGGGATTTTTTTTTTTTTTAACCTTCCAAAGTTATTTTGGATGTTATTCTGGATTGTCACTTAAAAATGTTATCAGATGGTAAAACTGCTCATATACATTATACTGATAGAAGCCCATCAAATCTGCGTACCAATAAATGTAACCCCAGTTTTCCCATAATTCATCAGTCTACAGTTGCTAGTGGAGACAAAATAACAGTTATAACCCAAATTTCACTGATTTAGCCCTTCTATCCACAAAAGATCCCTGGCAGCTGTAAAATACTCTTCACTATTTCTGGGGTTCCCAAGAGATGGCTACCACATACTCTTGAACAAATCCAGTCCAGTTAAGCACTGCTATTGCTAGCTTTGTATTTCCAGGCATTGTCACAGGTACTGCTGTGTCCCTCTGGGCAATAGTTTCTCCTTCTTTTCTTAGGGTGACTTATTTCCCCAAGGCATACTTAACAAAGTTTAACTCAACCTTTCCTTAGGTATGATAAACCAACCTTATTTTTAAAAATGTGGTCATGATTCTAAATACAGTATGATGGGGAGTAGTCAACTTTGGGGACATGTCTGAATAGCTGGGAAAGAACTAAAAGTAAGAAAAAAAAAAACCAGAGAGTATTTTCTCACTAAAAAATTTGCTAAAACTCCACAGTCCAATGCAGTGGCCAGTAACCACATATGGTGTGGAGGCCGAGAAAAATTGAAGCCATTCCACCTCAAGTTTAGCATTAGCACAAGTACAGCCATCTTAGGCCCCTGGGAATAAGAGCTGAACATTACAGGAAAAACTGCAGAATGTCCTAGGTAGGGAATCCCATATCGGAAAGACAATAAAGCTCAGAATGCCCTCTGCAGAGAATCCCATATCAGATCTTAAGAAACTCCCCCACCCTTTCCCCCATATTGGAATGGAAAAGATTCCTTCATCCCTTCTGAAAATCCCCTAGACCAGCCCATAAAAAACCCAGCTGTAACCCACTTTGGGGTCCAAGCCCCTGCTCTGCTGTATGGAGTATACTTGGACCCAAACTCGAGCTTGTAAATAAACCCTCGTGTGTTTGCATCAGTGTCGGCTCCTTGGTGGTTTCTTGGATTCGCAATCTTGGGCACAACACTGGCTATGGAGATTTAAATTCATTTAAATGAAATCAAATTTTAAAATTCTGAACCTCATCTGTACTAGACACATTTCAAGTGGTCAGTAGCCACTACAGTAGCCACAAGTAACTAGTGGCTGCCACATTGGACAGCACAGATATAGAATATTTACATTATTGCAGAAAGTTCTGTTGGACAACTCTAGAACATTACATTCTAAGCCTCAAGCCATTGATACCCCTGTAACTTTGACAGTGCTCCAGTCTATGGAGGAAGGTGCCTAAAGCTAACAGTGCATGGTAGCTTTAATAGCTGAAGGAGTTGAGCCACATCTCAGTGACATTATTTTTCTCCACTGGTACCAAGGAAATTTTGGTTTTAAAGGAATCCATTGAGTTCTTATTTTCTTAAACAACAGTAACCCACATCCCCCTTGCTCCCCTGTTTTCATTGATCATTATATTCTTCAATAAAAATTATATGAGTTTTCAACCCTAGGGGAAACTTTAAAAACTGTTTATAGATCAGCTAAATTTACATTTGATCAAATGATCAGGTAATCAAATCATAAGAATAATTAGTTTCTTTTTCTGAGATATTTCTCTAAAAACTTAAAAGATTATTTCAAAAGGCAAAAATTATTAGAGAAGACATTTCTGGGGATCCCTGGGTGGCTCAGTGGTTTGGCGCCTGCCTTTGGCCCAGGGCACCATCTTGGAGTCTGGGATCAAGTCCTGCGTCGGGCTCCTGGGATGGAGCCTGCTTCTCCCTCCTTCTGTGTCTCTGCCTCTCTCTTTCTCCCTCTCTCTCTCTCTCTCTCTCTGTGTCTATCATAAATAAATAAATAAATCTTAAAAAAAAAGAGAGAAGACATTTCTTTCTATCAGTATATAAGTAGTCTTCTATCAAAGTTTACAAATAATGAAGAAGAATAAAGAGGAGGAAGAAAAGGAGAGGGAGAGGTAGGAGGAAGTTGAGGAGGAGAAGAAACACTGGGAATCATTTGATAATAAATTATTTTCTTTGTTGTTTAGAGATATTCTTGGGCCAGTCCCTTCAGGTCTTAATATATTTGTTTTACTGACAATAAATCTTTGAAAGTATTTGTCAGTCACTATACCTTGTTTCTGTTTAATACTTATTTGTTGATTAGGGGAAATATTACTGAAACTCCAGCGAGCAGTTTTTTTAGATTTTTTTTTTTTTTTTTGTCGTGAAATACAGAAGAATAGAAGACATCTTCCCAACTTGTGATGGGCCAGTCTAAGCAAGGAAGACAAAGAGAATATATAAAATGGTGTAAAATTAACTAAGGATCAGAGAGTTGAAATGATTGTAGCCTCAAGGCTTGCGTGCCTTAACAGTTTGCAGGAGGATCACCTCATTCAAGTAGTCAGAAAACTTTTGATAAATCCTGAATTGTTGGTGTTCTCCAGACCCACTAATGCTAGCTAATGTACTGAAGAAACATATTTGGTATGAAGTTTAGTGGTTTTTAGATTTCAGATTCAGTTACCTTTAAAAATGACTAAACTAAAATCTGGAGCAACTGACCAAAGAATGAGCTAAATAACGACTTCCTACTATGAGCAAGATGTTGGTAGGCCCGGTACAATATGGCAAAACTTAGGAATTACTTTTAATCTTTCCCTTTAAACATTTTTAAAGATTCTTAGGTTATATTTAAACTATTAAATGGGGTAGTTTCATCTGAATCTAAGTGTGTATTTTACCTCATGGATCTATTTGTTAAACTTGGGGATGGTATTAATAGGAGATCAGAGTTGTAATCTAGTGAGACCTGAATAATAGATTCATGCAAAATATCCTGTCTTTTAAAATTTACCAACTATGTGCATGTGGAGATTGCAAGTGCAAGTGGTGGATTCCATAGGCCAAGGATAGGAGAGTGGTTCATGGTCACTGGAAGGCTGGAAACAGTGTAGGGAAGAGGTTACGCTATTCTTTTGTAAGGAAGACAGCCGCTTACAACTCAAAGAAAATTGGTTGAAAACCTTTTTCTGAGGCTGAAAAGCCAGTAAATGATCCAGGAACATAGCCATAGTCAAAGCAGTGAGAAACAGCAGGGAATCAATAGACCAATATCACAGTGGTGGCAAAAAACTGAGTTCAAAGTTGAAGAAGGCGGGCAGACTACAGAGAGTTGAACAGGTCATTTAACCCTTTTGATTTTTGCTCCAATGGTGTTCAACATACTAACCCTCTTGAAATGGGCAAGCAGGACTTAATCTATTGCCTAAAAAGGAAAATCTGATACCATCTTCTTTGGGTGTTGTAGCATTTCCCGTCACATTGTTAATTTGGTTTCACAATGTTAGAAGTATTACGTAAGTTCTCTCCACATCATAGAGTACTTCTTGTGGTCTAAATAGCTAGTTTTTATAAAGGAAGGATTAATTAACATAAAGTAAGTCAGGCCATTTCAATTTTTTTTAAAAAGCTTTAATAATTTTTTTGGAGTGGAAGAGAACTATTATATAGATATTAAAAGATACAAGGGAAGTAGAATTATAGAAGAGGAAATCAGCAATTTAGTCTCATCAAGAAAAGTTTCATTAGAATGGCATTGATCTGGGCCTCATAAGTAGGATTTACACAGGCAGAGAGAAAAAAAACTTTCCGGGAAGCACAAGTGAGTTTGAAAGGAGGAAATACAGGATTTGTTCAGTGATAAAACTCATAGGTTTTATTAATAGATGAGGATGCAAGGTAGACTGGAAATGCTCAGAAAGGCCTAGCATCCCATGCTAAGGAATTTATAGTTTTTCCTCTGGACCAATATTTTTGAAATGTGTTTCTCACCAGTCTGTAAGATACCTCATATATACCCTTATCCCATGGAGAAATAAGTTTGTGTAGTGTCACATGCTGTATTTCTTAGAATGTCACTATACACGCTAGTGAAGTTAAGTTCCTAAAGTCCTACAGGAAATAAACTTATAAATTTTATTTAACCAAATGTTTCCCAATTATGTGACCACCTCTCTTAGTATCCAGCAGATCTTTGATTCTTCAGAACATGCTGCAGAAATTATGTTTATTCAATAGCAAGTTTTCAAAAATTTTGAAAAGAGGATTGTTATAATTAGGAAATATGTTTTTATTTTTGCAAGCTAAAAAGAAATGCAAGAACCTGACTTCTTTTGCTTCTTTTAGAGGAGTTCTGTTCTGTCATCTTGAAGTGTCTTAATTTACATTGTATGTTATCTTCAAACTACCAAATCCATTTGAAAGTAGCCAGGATAAAAATAGATAAATTGAGATGTCCTGCTCATTCTCTTTTAGCTGTTATCATTGTTTACTCTTCCTGGTTTTCTTTAGAAATTGAATTGAATAGGGATCTGGTTCTCTAGGTGTGACTACTAGATCAGTTGCATTAGTATCACCTGATGACTGGGAAGAACTGCAGATTCTGAGACCCTCTGCCCTAAATTTGAAAAACACTTGAGTAGATGAACTCAATCTGAATCTTTTGAAACTCTAAACGAAGGTTGGCAGCAGAAGCCTCTATACTACTTCCCCAGCTGCCCTGGCTTTTTAAAAATCAATTTTATAGTGATGATTTAAAGTTCATCTTCTCACACTCACTTGTTTTTAAATTTGAGATTTTACATAGCTCTTTGGGTCTTAAAGTCATTAGATCTTGCTCAACAGTGGAAGCTGTCTACTAATTTCTCATTTAGACTTCAGATAGAATTGTCCAGAGATTATTAGCTTCAATCTCTTTGAAAGTTTACCTTTTTCTATATTCCCTAATAGCTTGGCAGACATTCCTAGAAAGAAAAAAGTAGTACGTAATTTATTGGCACTCAGAAGAGTGAGTCTATGTCTTTATTTTCAGTCAAGAATGAATGTTTTTCTCTCTGGAAGGAAGAGCCTTTCCCTTTTTATCAGTTATCTAGTGGTATTTCCTTTTTTTTTTTCTTTCCTAGTGGTATTTCCTAGTTAAATTATAACTATATGTTTAGTCGTTTTGTAACTTTCCTTTGGTTGGAAATACCAATTTGAAATCATGGAGAAAATTGATGAGCCCTTCACCTTTTGTGAAGTGGAGGCGAAAGTTGTAATAAATGCAAAACTTTCTTCTTACATTCTCTAGTCCTTTAGTTGTTGTTGTTGTTGTTGTTGTTTAAGATTTTATTTATTTATTCATGGGAGACAAAGAGAGAGAAGCAGAGACACAGGCAGAGGGAGAAGCAGGCTCCATGCAGGGAACACAATGTGGGACTCAATCCCGGGACCCCAGGATCATGCCCTGGGCCAAAGGCAGACGCTCAAGCGGCTAAGCCACCCAGGCATCCCTCTAGTCCTTTAGTTTAGGAGCATACAATATAAATTTCTTATGAAAGTATGTTGGATATGCTAAAGCTTAATTTTGAAAATAATTATATAAAATCCTGTTCAGGTTTGATAACACGGTCTGATTCCTGTTCTTGTCTGCTTTAAAGTCCTTCTCCTCTGTAGCATATTTGTAAAAAATGGCTTGTATTTGAAAATCCTGACAGTAAATTATAAGCTAAACTTTAAAGCTTGTAAAGATAGAGGATGCGTCCAGGTAAATTGTCAGTTCTCACAAGTCTGTGATGATTATCAAGTGGAGATCTCCAAAGAAGCTGAAATTCAGAGGAGGATAGTTCAAGCCAAAACTGATGCAGATAGTGGTTTGACCTCCTTCCCCCGTCTATTATGTAAATATCCCTTTAAAAATGTGAGAGTTGCTAATGTGAGAGTTGTAGAACACTTGTACCCAATGTGAGAGTTGTAGAACACTTGTACCCAAATTTTCAAGCAGTATGAAGCTATTGTCAAAGAACAAGTACAGCTTGTGTCTTAGAGTTAAATTTACCAGACAGGCTGGTTGGCTGGCTGAGCAGATCACAAGCATGGGACGTTGAATGTTTGCTTTACGCAAAGACATCCAGTAACTATGACTTTATAGCCTAGATCAGATTATACTGTTTATTTAGCTAACACCATTTTCCCCTCAACATACTAAAAAGGTTGAATCAATAAATCTTGAACTTCCAGAAAAACGTTTAAAATAAGCAGGTCATAGTATAGAGTGAGTCAGTATGGAAGTAGGAAGGTAGAAGCTATACACATGTAGTTTTAGTTAACAAGATCAGCATATGTTAGAAAACAAGCTAAAGTTAGAGTCGTTTTTATGATTTTTTTTTTTTTGGTAACATTTAAGATGTATGAATCCATGTAGTATAGATTTTGAGAGAAAGGTTGTTCATTAAAAATAATAGTTATTTTATAAAATTTTGGAAGCAGAAAATATATAGTCCCTCATTTTTTAAAATGCTATAAATGGGTCCATTCATAAAAGTCTTACTTATTTTTCTCAGATATTCACATGCACTAATACCTCTGTGTCAGGATATCAACTTTTCATGTGTTCAAAGAAGGAAAATATTTATTACCGTAACATAAATAATAGAATGAAAGTTCAAATTCTACCTTACACAAAGAGGTTTTAGGTAATTTGGCTTTTATTCTCTCAGCTTCAGAGCTTTTTACTCTTTTATCATCTCTGGAATATCTCTTGCTCTCTTGACTTAATTTAAATATGATTAACAACAGTTTGAACATTTTTATTTATTTATTTATTTTTATTTAGTTAGTTTTAAAGTAGGCTCCATGCCCAGTGTGAAGCCCAATGCAGGCCTTGAACTCACAACCCTGAGATCAAGACCTGAGCTGAGACCAAGAGTTGGACACTTAACCAACTGAGCCACCGAGCACCTGCAGTTTCAATATTTTTATAGCTATTAATTTATTGTTTCTTTTTTGGTGCCCTTCAATTAATTTTTTTAGAGTTTTAGTGATCTATACAGAAGAATCATGACATTTGCATATAGATAATTTGAATATAGCTGTGTGAAGACAGTGGTTAATTGGCACTGAGTAAAAATTCAGATGCTCACTTTTGATCTTGAATCTTTGACCTTTGAAAATTGGTATGTGGTTTTGGTTTACTCTGGACACAGTTCCCTTCTGTAACATCCAGTCAGTCACTGAGATCTGTTTCCACTTCAGATTAGTTCAGATTAATCTACTGTAGTCTTTATTATTACACAAAATGAAAATTATGTCAGTTATACATGCAATATAAAAAATAGAAGTTTATTCACTGAAGCATTGTTTGTAACAGGCAAAAGGTTAGAAACAACTGAAATATCTGTCAATAGGGAACTAGTGAAGTAAATTTTGTATTCTATACAATGGCATACTATACAGCCATTAAAGAGGTAAAGCATTTGGGCACCTGGGTGGCTCATTTAGTTAAGAGTATGACTTGGACAAAAAAAAAAAAAAGAGTCTGCCTTGGGCCCAGGTCATGATCAGGGTCCTGGGATTGAGCCCCACATCTGGCTCCCTGCTCAATGGGTTGCCTGCTTCTCCCTCTCCCTCTACTGCTCCCCCCCACCCCGCTGTGCTGTCTCTCAAATAAATAAATAAAATCTTAAAAAAAAAAAAAGGGTAAAGCACCTCTACATGGTCTAATATTGGACAAAGGACAAAGTCATGGAGATATTATTGAAGAGAAAAAGAGCAGGATGCATAACAGTATGTGAAAAGAAACTCTGAATAGTTTCAGACCCAAACATACCAAACACACAAAAATAGCTACTGCTTCTTGGAAGAACAGAGTGTAGAGTTAGATGGAGGCTAGGAAACTTTTTCCTTTTGATATTATACCCTGCATATGCATTACCTTTGTTTTAAAATTAAAAGATCATCTTGATTAAAAAAAAAGTGCTTATAGTTAAGTCTGCAAACTGAAACTACACTGTATTTAACATAATAAAGTTATTCATATGTAAAATTATTTTTATTCATGTATAAAATTCATTTTCACTGATTAAAAAACATAACTGAAAGTAAAAGTTGGATATTACAGCAAAAAATACTTTGGCTATGTTGTCTGGCTTTGATTGTGAGGAAGTGAGTCTTCCTTTATTATTTTGCTTTATACAGTAGATTTGCCCTGGGAAATTATTTCTAACTCCAAGTTAGTGGAAACTTTTTAAAGGCAAGGATTCAGTATTCTTCAAAGCTATGATAGTATTATTTATTGACAGAACTGTGCCCACTACAAATGGTCTTGTTTAAAATCACCTGCTGTTCTGAAATCTTACTCAGATTTCAGGTGTTTTAAAATTACTTATATTTTACCAAATGCAAATTTGCTTTACAAAGTAAGCTGCAAGTGGTTCAAATATAGGAAATAACTCTTGCAAAGAAATGCTTGATATTCAGAATTTGGAACAATTGGTTGGCTAGAGAAACATTAATGAACATCACAGACTGACTTGCCTTCATAGGAATGAATTTAAAACTATTGCTTTTTCTTTGTAAATGGAAAAAGAACCTCTAATTGTCCTATATTTATAGCAACCATATGTCCCAGAATTTCCAGGATAGTTCCCAGTTTCATATTCTCCATCTCCTCAGACCATGTATATTGACTTTTAGTTTGGAAAATTGGTTCATTCTTCTAGTATTAGAAATATACTTCTTTGGGACCATTTCATTTTAAGTAGAAGAAACTCATTTCAAATCACTTGTATGAAAGAAAGAAGATGTAAGAAATTTTAAAATATGTTTTATATACCAGAATTACTTGAGACAAGAAAATTTCCAATATGTGGGATTTTTTGCTCTATGTTTTTGTTCACGAAATGCAATCAGTGAGCAAGGAATATGGAGCAATATATTGAATAAGATGTTTTCCTTCTTTCTATAATGACAGGCACTGCTTCTGCAATGGAAACTGAATCTGTAGGGAAGATTTCTAAGTTAAGAGATTTTGAGATATAAGTAGAACAATAAGTACATGAAAAGATGTTCAACGTCGTCATTGGCCATCAGGGAAATGCAAACAGAACCACAATTAATTAAAAAAAAATTTTTTTTCAGAACCACAATTAGAGATTGCTTCATACCAACTAGGAGGGCTATATCTAAAAGATAGGTAATAATAAGTGTTGTTTAGGATATGGAGAAATTGGAACCTTCAGATAGTAGTGATGGAAATATAAAATGGTACAGTCACTTTGGAAAGTATGGTGGTTCCTCAAAAGGTTAAACAGAGTTATACATGACCCAGTAATTTTATTCCTAAGTATATACCCAAGAGAAATGAAAACATATGTCAGCACAAAAACTTGTATGTGAATATTCATAGCAGCATTTTTTATGATAGCTAAGAAATGGTAACAACCCAAATGTCAACCAACTGATAAAGAGACAATATGATATATCCATACAATATAATATTCAGAATTTAAAAAGGAATAAAATACCAATACTTGCTACAATGTGAATGAACCTTGAAAACATTATCAGTGAAAGAAGCCAGTGATAAAGGACCATTTATTATATGACTCCATTTATATGAAATGTCTAGAATAGACAAATCCATGGAGACAGAAGGTAGTTGATAGTTGATAGTTGCCTGGGGCTAAAGAGAGAGGGAGGAAATAGGGAGTGACTGGTGTCACTCTTTTTGGAGTGACAAAAATGTTCTAAAGTTGATTGTGCACTTTAAATGGATGAATTGTATATTTTATGAATTTTATCTCAGTAAAAGTGTTATTTGAAAAGGGAGGGTCTTTTACTCATTGTTGGAGACATTCTGTTTTATACCTTCTTTAGCAGTGGCTTTCAACCAGGGACAGTTTTGCCATCCAGGGGACATGTGGCAATGGTAGGAGACAGTTTTGATTGTCACATCTGGTGGAGGGGTGCCACTGACATCTAGTGGGTAGAATCCAAGAATGTTGCTAACATCCTTCAATGCTCAGAACAGCCCCCACAACAACAAAAAATTATCTGGCTCATTTTGTCAATAGTGCCCAGCTTGAGAAATTCTATTCAGTAACTGTGTTAACTCCAGTGGTGATTGATCACAACCATGTTTTTGAAGCACTGCAAGATCATGAATTATCAAACAGGCAAACGTTTACTCTATTCAGGTTATTAGGGCAAGGCTATTCAATAAGACAACCCTCCCCCCCAAAAAGTGACTTATTTCTCTATTTGGCCAAACCTAAACTAAATTAACCAAAATATTTTATTCCTCAGTCAGCCCTGGTTAGGATTTTACTATATTTTGTTGCATTTTATTTTCTTATTTATAGCTTCTTAAAGACCAAATTTAGAGTATAACATCTACTTGAAATAAAAACAGGAGTAAAGAACCATACTATAGAAGAGCTTTGAAGGTATAACTAAAAGCTAACTTGCCCATTTCAGAAATTATTTGCTCATGCCCTGAAATAGAAATGTGGCCCTAAACTAAGCTATTTTGCTAGGCTTCAGTCTCGAGCTATACTCCTTTATTGTATGTACCTGTTTGAAATGTCCACAGACTTTTCTGGAAAAGGAGCAGGGCTTCATTACAAAATCCAGCATTTCAAATATGACAGCTAACATTTATTTAATGCTTATCACATTCTGGGTATTATGTAAAGCAGTATATGTACATTATTTAGTTTTAACAAAAGCCTATTAGGTAGATAAGGTTATTCCTGGTCTTCTGGAAACATCCTTCTTATAACCATTTGTCTTCCTGCTCCAGTTATATGCTGGTTTTTCTGTAGATTTTACACTATAGTTATTCTGAAAGTTCCCTTCCCCATCATTTGGAGGCTCCTCTTTTCTTGTCTCCCATCTTGAATCTCCTGCATCTTTTTTTTTTTTTTTCTGCATCTTCCCTTACCATAATGTACTCCCTTATTTTGGTGGAGGTACATCCTCTCTTACCTTACAAAGAAAACCAGTGTTTGAAAATGTCTTTATTCTACCTTTATTATTAAAAAAGATACTTTGGCTAGGTATAGAATTCAATGTAAGAAATATTTTTCTCCCACAATTTAGAAGACATTATTCTCTTGTCTTTCAGTTTTGTGTATAATCTGCTTTGTGTCTTTCCAAGTCTAAAAGCTTAGAATTTCTTTATTTCTGGTGCTCTGAAATGTCACAATGATGTGCCTTGCTGTGCATCTTTTTTTCATGGATTTTGCCTAACTCTCACTGGGACCTTTTGCTCTCAAAACTCATTTGCTTGAGTTTAAGAGAAGTTTCTTAAAATATTTCTTTGATCATTTCTTCCCTTTCCTTTTTCTCTCTGGAATGCCTGTTTTTTAGATGTGGACTTAAATTCATCCTGTAATTTCCTTATTTTGGGAATAAGTCTTTTCTTTTGTCTTTTAGTTCTACTTTCTGAGAAATTTCTTTAACTCTATTTCCCAATGTATATTAAACTTTTTATTTCAGTTATATTTTGAATTCCCAACAGCTCTTTTTTGTTCCCTAAGTGCTTCTTTTTTTATAACCTCCTATTCTGTTTGACAGATGTTTCATCTCTTACCTCTGAGAATGTTAACTGTAGTTTTTCTAAAGTATTTCTCTTACAGTCTGAATTTATTCTGATTCATCTGACTCCCTTCTTTCTGTTTGGTTTTTATGGGGGGAGGGGGTTAGGTCTCTGTTTTTCATGTTACAGACTTTCCTCAAATATTTAGTGGTTCTTAACTGTCCGTAATGTATAAGATTCCGTGTTTATTGACTACTGACATGATACACTGAGAAGGGTTCCAATATTATCTTTATGGTAATCTTGCAAAAAAAGTGCATAACCTAAATTCAACCATGAAGAAACATACACAAATACAAATTGATGGGCATTCTATAATTAGCCATTATTCTTCATAAGAGTCAAGATTATGAAAGACAAAGAGACTGAGATACTTTCCAGATTAAGGGACATTATTAAGAAGGCATGATAACTAAGTGCATTGTGGGATCCTGAATTGGATCCTGGAGCAAAATTAATGGGATAATTGGTGAAATTTGAGTAAGGTCTGTAGATTAGCTAATAGTATTCCTGGTTTTTCATACAATTCAATAGCAAACAAATGAACAATTTGATTTAGAAAATGAGGAGAGGATCTGAATAGAAATTTTCCCAAAGAAGACATACATATGGCCAACAGACCCATGGAAAGATGCTCAACACCACTCATCATCAAAGAAATGCAAATGAAAACTATAATCAAATATCACCACACACCTGTCAGAATGGCTATTATCAAAAAGACAAGACATAGGATGTGTATTTCCAAAGAAAACATTATACCAGCTGGGTATTTTTCCAAAGAAAATGACAACACTAACTTGAAAAGATATCTGCACCTCCATTTCACTGCAGCACCATTTATAATATTCAAGCTATAGAAACAACGTTCAGGGTCCATCAGTGGATGAATGGATAAAGAATATGTAGTGATATATATATACATATATATATATATATAGAGAGAGAGAGAGAGAGAATATATATATATATATATATGATGAAATATTATTCAGCATAAAGAAAAGTGAAATTTTGCCATTTACAACAACGTGGACAGACCTTGAAGATATTATGCTAAGTCAGATAAGTCAGACAAAGACAAATACCATATGATCTTACTCATTTGTGTAATCTTAAAAAAAAAAAAAATGTCCTCTTGGATACAGAGAACAAATTGGTAGTTTCCAGAGTCAGGGGGTGGAGGTGGGTGAAATGGATAAAGGGAGTCAAAAGGTATAAAATTCCAGTTAAAAAATGAGAGTGTAATGTGCAGTATGGCAACTAGAAGTAATACTATATTGCATATTTTGAAGCTAAGAGAGCAAATCTTGTAAGTTCCTATCACAAGAGGAAAAAAATATGTGTGGTGATAGATGTTAAATAAACTTGTGATCATTTTGCAATATATACAAATACTGATTCATTATGTCATATACCTAAAAGTAATATAATGTTATATGTTTACTATATCTTTTTTTTTTTTAAGATTTTATTTATTTATTCATGATAGTCACACAGAGAGAGACAGAGAGGCAGAGACACAGGCAGAGGGAGAAGCAGGCTCCATTCAGGGAGCCCGAGTGGGATTCAATCCCGGGTCTCCGGGATTGCTCCCTGGGCCAAAGGCAGGCACCAAACCGCTGTGCCACCCAGGGATCCCTGTTTACTATATCTTAATTTAAAAAAGAGTATGTGGATGGATACTGAAAGTAGTTTATTGAACAGTTAACCCTCTTTTGCTCTGGCAACTTGCATGGGAGGGTCAAGGTTTTTATGTTACTATAACTACTTTGATAAATATGGGTGACAGATACCATTATGTATATAGATTTTTATTTATGATTTAAACTTAAGAATAAAAGATTAGATATATAAAAGTATTACTATTTCCTCCAAAAAATAGTATTCCTGGTTTTAATCATTGTACTATGGTTATGTAAGATATTAATGTTTGGGGAAGCTGGCTACTTTTTTCTTCCAATATTTTTTTCTCCTATACTCTTCCTTTCTCTCTTTCTCTTTCTCCCCCTGTCCCTTCCCTCTTCTCTATTTCTGGCACACCAGTTACACATATGTTAGATTGCATGAAACTTTTCCATAAGTCCTTTTTACTTTTCATATTATATAAATTATATTGGTATATCTTAAAAGTTCACAGAACTTTTCTCCAGTCACCTTTAATCATATGTTAAGCCTATCTAGTGATCCTTAATTCAGATGTTACATTTTTTAGTCCTATATATATTTCAAAATATACATTTGATTCAGTTTTTTAAAATATTTTATTTATTTATTCATAGACACAGAGAGAGAGAGGCAGAGACACAGGCAGAGGGAGAAGCAGGCTCCATGCAGGGAACCCGATGTGGGACTCGATCCCGGGTCTCCAGGATCACACCCCAGGCTACAGGCGGCACCAAACCGCTGCGCCACTGGGGCTGCCCTTATTCAGTTTTATAGTTTCCATTTCACTACTAAGATTCCCCCTCCTTCAATTCATTATGACTTTATTTTCCTTTTAAGTCCTTGAGCATCTTTTTCATAGCTGCTTTAATTTCTCTGTCTGCTAATTCCAAGATCTGGCTTATCTTGTGGCCAGTTTCTATTAAGGACTTTTCCTCTTGGTGCTGGATCACATTTTTCTGTTTCTTTGCATGTTTAGTAACTTTTTATTGTGTATTGGACAGTGTATGTGGTACCTGATTGAGACAGTAAATTTTACTCTCTTTCCCTGAAGAGTGTTGACTTTTGTTCTAGCAAGTTGTTGACTTAGCTGAGATCCAATGCTCTCTCCTCTTAGGTGAACATCAGCTAAAATCTATGCTCAATGTTCCAGCTGCTGCCTTTCATATATACAGTTCAGGAATCAGCTAAGAATTTGGGTAGAGTTTATGTATAGATTTGGAGGGATTTCTGTGGCTTCTTTCTTTCAGAGATTGTCCCCCCTCGCTTTCTAGTTATTCTATTAACCTCTAGCTAGTTCTTCATACTCCCCAAATGAGTAAGATGTCAAATTTCTGCTTGAGTTCTAATTGTACTGCTATATGAACTGTGAAGTACTATTAGGTAAAAAGCCATGTAAATTTGAATCCTGTGCAATAAGTTTCTTCTTCCAAAGATTGACTCCCCTTCAGTTTCTGCTTGTTTGTGGTAACTCCATAGTACTTTCAAATAGTTTTTCTGTTTCTTTCAGAGTATATAATTATTATCTGCAAAGGGATTGGTCTAATATACCCTATTCTACCATTACCACAAATTGTACCATATCCCCTTTTATTTTCCATTGATATTGCATGGGATTAAACAAAAAAAGACTTCTACATTTTTTGTGAATGATGGCAATAGCTTACCAATTTTTATAAAAACATTGAGCACATTACTAATCTTACTTTTTATTCTTTTTCTTATAGACCAGAGATGATTTCCTAGGTCAAGTGGATGTTCCTCTTTATCCATTACCGGTTGGTAGAGATGTCTATGATTTTAATTTTTGTGTTAATTCTTTTTTTTCTAATAAATACTTATAGATGCATAAGATAGTAAATGTAAATATTTGATTTGTAAAATATATTCTGCTATTAATTCTTGAGCATATTATTTTATGAAAACTCATCTCAATTTTCCATTTTAATTTTATTTTCAAGATTCCCTTACATGAACCCCAGTAAGAAATAGAGAGTTACTGAGGTTGGTTGACATCAGGAAAGCATGTCTGAGGAAAATCAGTTTGGACATAATCTGCTGAATAAGTAGAATGGGGAGAGCTTAGTCTCACAGAAAGAACCTAAAATCCTTTACAATGTGATGGGCGTGAACCTGAATGTGGACCAAGCATATAACAACAATGAAGGAAAGTAAGATTCAGAAATCATTTCATAATGAAACATTCTTGGGCCAGGTTTCTGAAATGGAGGTTGAGAAAAAAAAATGAACAAAAAGTAATGATAATACAGATTGAATTTGGGAGATCAAGGTGGTGTCTTAAGTAGAAAAGGTAGGAGGAAAGCCATTTTGTTTTGAAAAAGAATATATTCATTTTTAGCCATAATGAATTTCAGGAGAAAACAGGAAAAATGGAAGTCTAAAGTGGGCAGCCGACAGAAATATAAAAATCAATTGTGTAGAGAAAGAGGCTAGAAGGATTGAGAGTTACCACATCGAGGTAACAGCAGAATCTCTGAGAATGATGGGCTGTCCAAGTAAGATAGATGAGAGCATCAAAGGCCAGACATTGAACCTCAGGCAGTATGGATCAATCAGAGAAGACAGACAAGAAGAACCAGGAACAACCTGACAAGTAAAATAATGCCATGAGAATTTAAGGAAAGTTCTAAGACCGAATGGGTAGTTAATGCAAAACGTAAGAGAGAAGTAAAGAATAATAAAAGCAAAGGGCTGTTGAATTTGATAAGAAAGGTAATACT
Organism: Canis lupus baileyi; assembly: GCF_048164855.1. Lineage (NCBI taxonomy): Eukaryota > Metazoa > Chordata > Mammalia > Carnivora > Canidae > Canis > Canis lupus. Next base: position 24,565,034 of record NC_132869.1, on the reverse strand, counting down.
TCTTTACTATATCAATCTTTTGAGATATTTATTGGCTCTCCAAAGTCTTTAGAGATCACAAGCTTTTGATAATATATTTAATCCAATCTTACATTCCAGGCTATTTACTTTTATGTTCTCCTAGAAAGACCTCTACTCTCTAATCATGCCCACCTGCTTGCATCAGATATATTCCATATTCCTTTTGGGTGCCAACATGCTAACCACTCTACTTTGTTTCTACTTCTTCCCTCCATTGACTGCACAGTGCACCTGCTCAGCCTGTTTGGTACTAAGATGTGATGTTGCCACAAGTTTTATGGTATAGGAAAGTGAAAGGCCTGTCAAGCTACCAGTCATAACCATTTAATGAGCTAAAGCCACATTTTTCTCACTTATAATTTCACTTATGGCTTAGATCATAGTTCATGAATATTCCTTAAAAGTACATGTTTTTGATGTTATAGATGTATCTTGAAAACCCACTGTTCTATTCTAGACAGAAAATCCAAGAATGGAGAGACCATATACGTTTAAGGATTTTGTTCTTCACCCAAGAAGGTCAGTAAATATAAAATAATAACATTAATTTTTAAAATCTCATGATATATTATAGTAGTCTCTTTTGAAATTCAAAGTTTAAACCTGTGTAAATAAGCTACTTCTAAATATTATTTTTAAAGCTTTACTGTTGTTTCTGATTAAAAAGTAATATATGCACAGCACCAAAAATTCTGAACATATAGAAAAGTATACATACCCCTTTAGGAAAGACTTGTCCTCTTAATATTTATCAGACTAGAAGGTGTTATTGTTTTATTATTTATTTTAAAGTATATGTAATTTTGTCATACTATCCTTTTAAAAATCACAAACATTACTTCCACCAAAAGCAATATCCAATTTGACGTACACAAAACCAATTTCAGAAAAACCTAACTATGTCTTGCATATATTAATTAAAAATATTTCAGAAAACTCAAATATTTAGAGAAAATAACATGAGCAGTGACTAGAATTTAAAACCCAAATAGCATGTTCATAAGTCCATCTTCCTAAACTTAAAATTTTTAAGCTTAAGTTGTAAATGAAACTCCAAATAAAACTCCTTTTGACCATCTATACCGCATAGTCAAGTAAAATCTAGTGAGGACATGTATGGATTTACTGTCAAAAAAGTCAAAGTCAAAATAATGAAGTACATCTGTATATCCATACAATAGTATTTGTCTTGCTTTTAAAACTAGAAAATACAAAATGAAAGATATATGATGGGAAATTAGTAAAATTTTTCATTTAAAACATTTAATTACTCTTTGTAATATAAATTGTTAAAGCAAAATAAAAGGGATAGTGCTCTCTTAATATTTATTTTCTATAAGAGAAGTCATATATTTAACTTCTGTAGAAGTCTTGGAATGTAAATCTTATCTTCCTTTAACTTTAGACTGATTGTGGCATGTGCATACCAAGAATAAATAAATATTTTCTTCTCTTATTTGATTGCCCTAGTAGCCTGCTTTTTAACCTTGTCAAATGCTTCCTAGTATCATTATCTTTAAAAATATATAATTTAAAAATATATATATATATATATAATTTACATCTTCTGTCTGCACTGGATATCACTGCAAGTGCAGAAAGAACTTTAAATCAAGAGAAAATGTACTGCATTCTTAGACTTTCTGATGCTACTTTGCCCCATTAGGTGCAAACCCACAGGCTTATTGTCTAGTTGAAAAGACATGAGGGACACCTGGATGGCTCAGTCAGCTAAGCAGCTGACTCTGAATTTTGGTTCGGGACATGATCTCAGAGCCCTGGGATCAAGCCCTGAATCAAGCTCGCTGCTCAGCGGGGAGTCTTTTGTCCCTCTCCCTCTGCCCCTCCCCCGAATCTCACTCATGCTCTTTCTATCTCTAAAATAAATAAATGAATAAAATCTTTTAAAAAAAAGATATGAAACATATCACTATAGAGAAACTCTTGTATAAACCATTTTCTGAGCAAGTTTTCTGTATCCATCTGTTATATCAATAAGTCAGTGTGCACTCTCCCTTAAAAATGGACACATGAGCCATATTAGTGGCCTTGGAAAATAGCATCAGGGATTCTGTTGACCACTCAAGAAAGCTACAGTTTGCAAATTCATGAGAACTGTACAAGGAACACCTAAGAGATTAAGTGGGATAGGTGAGGAAGGGAGTATCTCTTGAATATAGAATAAAAGGTGGGGCTTTTTTTGTCCAGAAAGAAAGAGGGTAGAGGCACCTGGGTGGCTCAGTGGTTGAGCACCTGCCTTTTGGCTCAGGGTCCTGGGATCGAGTCCCACATCAGGCTCCCCACAGGGAGCCTGCTTCTTCCTCTGCCTATGTCTCTGCCTTTCTCTCTGTGCCTCTCATGAATAAATGAGATAGATAGATAGATAGATAGATAGATAGATAGATAGATAGATAGATAGAGGAAGGAAGGAAGGAAGGAAGGAAGGAAGGAAGGAAGGAAGGAAAGAAAGAAAAAAAAAGGAAGGAAGGAAGGAAGGAAGGAAGGAAGGAAGGAAGAAAGAAAGAAAGAAAGAAAGAAAGAAAGAAAGAAAGAAAGAAAGAAAGAAAGAGAAAGAAAGAAAGAAAGAAAGAAAGAAAGAAAGAAAGAAAGAAAGAAAGAAAGAAAGAAGAAAGAAAGAAAGAAAGAAAGAAAGAAAGAAAGAAAAGGGTAATGAGTTACATAGCTGATATCTATAAAAATCATCAAACAATCTGTACAGAAAGTGAGGACAAGGAAGGATTTCTTAAGTAAGATGCTAGCTTTGGTGGCAGCAATAGACAGATTTAAATTCTTTTAAGTATTAATACGACAGCAGCCTTTAGCTTGGACAACTCATTATTCGAAGAGGTGATACAAGATACATTATGAAAATAGAGTAGATAAATTAATGTATGATAGATTCAAACAGCTGTCAAAGAAAGACAGTAAGTTCCAGACACCAGGTCTTGCTCTCCACTTTTCTGTCATCCTCTACAGTCTGAGGAGATTAAGATCCTCAAAGCACATGTCTGAGGATGCCTTTCTCTATCCCCCCAAGTACTCTGGCTTCCCAGTGTGTGCAAAATAACATCAAAAGTTCTCTTGTTTCACATGGACCTCATCCTCTGGATCAACCCTACCTTCCCTATGTATCCTGTAGGCCAGCCAAGCCCAACCATGACCATTTCCTTTACTCTTCCCCAGCTTTCCCATCTGTTCACTCATTTTTACTCTTTTCTCCACTCATATGCTTTTCCCTTCACTTACCTGGGTCAAAATCCTCCCCAGTCTGCTAGCACCTACTCAGATGCTTATTCTCCTCCTCCCAAATCTGTCAGTCACACTTCCTTCATGTCTTATTTATTTCATAACATTTATTTGTATTTGTTAAATTTTCTCCACCACTCACTCCTTTGCCTAGATATCTTCTGTCCTCAAGCTTGTCTTTGGGTCTCCTCTAGTAGCTGGTAGGTATTCAGTAAATTCTTGTTAAATGAATGCTTTTCTTCTTAAAGTTTTGTGAATAATTATTTTGTTTTCTACAGTCACAAATCAAGAGTTAAAGGTTATTTGAGATTAAAAATGACTTATTTACCTAAAACCAGTGGCTCAGAAGAAGATAACGCAGAACAGGCCGAGGAACTAGAGGTGAGATTTTATAAATTTTTGATTCAACTGAAAAGAAAATATCTCATTTCTTATTTTACTATCCTTTGAAGAAAAAATAACTTTATTCAATGAAGTTAATGTATACAATAAAAATTATTTACATGGGCATTTGTGTATTTTACACAAGTGTTCATTAAATATTTATTTCTTACTTCTAAGGACATTTCTGTAGAATGGCCATTATTGATGGCATTCTTAAAGGTTAGTGAATAGAGAATATGATGTTTATAAATGAAGGCATTTATTGTAATTAAGTCATTAACTCTTTCCGTTTTTTTAGAATTTTCTAAGACCATGTCCTATTCCTTTCCATTAAAGTAAGAATACAATTTACTATTTGTAAGTTAAATATGGAAATTTTGAGAAGACTACTTTTCTGCTCATGGTTGGGGGGAGGCTGAGAGGGTTCAGAAGTAAGGAGGGAATGAGAGAGGGAAAGAATTCAAATAATCTGATAAAAGGCTGTATTTATTTGGGGCAAATAGAATTTAACAATTTTCATGGATGACAGAATAAGAAAAAGCCCAAGTCAAGTATTTGGGCAGAGCTACATGCGTTGAGGGTGAGTGAGGAAGAGTTAGAGAGCATGTGTTTGGGATAGAATTGGATGGGGATTCGGAGACTGGAATTCTCATCCCAAGCTGTGCTACTAATGAGCTAAGTGACTGTGTGAATTGTCGAATGTCTCTGAACCATGGCTCTTCATTTGTAGAATGACTGTATTCTACCAAATGACCTCTAGGATTTCTTCCAGAAGAAAAACACCTGTCTCTTGACATTCCCATTAAAGCGACATTTACCGAAAGCACACAGTATATTGGTACCAATTTGCTTTGGAGAGTTTTCTTGTGTGTGCCTTCTTTAATAGTCATGCCATTTTGCTGAGGGTCTGGTAAACCTCCAGAAGAATTGTAAAGGTGAGGGACCTCCCCCAGCACTGGCCTCGACTTCATACACCCACATACCTTGAGAAAGAAAGCTTGAGAACAAGCTGTGCTTTTGCAACAGAGCTTTCTGGGCATTTTTTTAAATAGGCTCCACTCCCAGCACGGAGTCCAACATGGGGTTTGAACTCACAACCCTGTGATCAAGACCTGAGCTGAGATCAAGCATCAGACTCTTAGCCACCCAGGTGCCCCTCTGGGAATAAGATTTTACTTTATGAGAAAATCTGTAATAATAGAAGGAAAGAACTTTTTTCTTTAAATCACAGAATATAGTTAGCCCTTAGTTTGGCAAGCAAAAAAATTGATATCTTCTCTTAAGTCTATATTTGCTTATTTGAGTACCTTTTCTTTTTTTACTTTTTATCTGATTTATCATATTATAATCACTTTTTAAAAATTTTAGATATTTATTGGGTTGAAGTTTCTCTGCCTGGCATTTTGGTGCACAGGATATCTTGCATAATTGAATTCTGTTTGCAGTGAAGGATGCCTGCCATAAAGGAAGAAAATTCTTTATTTAGTAACTTAAAAAAAATTAACAGTGTTTCATTATTTAGGAACCTGCTCCAAGTTTTGCCCACACACACATATCACAGGTACCTTATTCACAGTTCAGTTTCTGTGGGTAGAGTTGCTTTGCTTCATTTTGTGGTCTCAGGTCTCAATGTTTGAATTCCCTCAGAATGCACCTTATAATTTCAGGAGATGTAAGCATGTAGGAGTTTATTTATGAAAGGCCCTAGGAATTCAAACACATGAATCTGTGCTTATTTATCTTCTGTGTAGCTAATGACCAGAGAAGTCTTGTCTTTGACATCTAGTTTGTAACTGAATATACAAAATTTTACTATTTAAAGAAAACAATTGTCATTTTCAAAAGAGGCTTGCTCTTGGGGCAATCTGTATTCCTTAGTACTTCAAAGTCTGGCTATAATAGATTATTATTTAACATTTGATTTTTGTACCCTCTGCAAATTTAGATTTAGTTGTATGTATTTTGTGAGATTAATGTATAACATATGTTTTAGCTCTGAATGGTTTCTTTCTAATACTCTTTGACTCCATTAAATTAGTAATTAAATGACATTCATTGATATTTATAAAATTATTTTGTGATTTGTGTGGTTAGCTTGATACATGTTTCATAGGGAGGCATTCTATACAAAAAAAAAAGAAAAGAAAACTCAGTCTTTCTAAACAATATTTAAATGTACAACTGTATTTCCTTGAACTTTAAACAGGTTTTTAAAAATTAGGCCTTTAATTAAATTAGCTTTTCTCCTTCTCAGGTTTACTTAGGTAGCATAAATTCACTAAGGAGACTTTTAAAAGAGAAATCTTTAAGAAGATTTTTTTTAAGATTTTATTTATTTATTCATGAGAGACACAGAGAGAGAGAGAGAGAGAGAGAGAGAAAGAGAGAGAGAGAAGCAGACACAGGCAGAGGGAGAAGCAGGCTCCATGCAGGGAGCCCAATGTGGGACTCGATCCTGGGACTCCAGGATCACACCCTGGCCTGAAGGCGGCCCTAAACCGCTGAGCCACCTGGGCTGCCCTTTAAGAAGATTTTAAAGAAATAATCTGTGGTACCATTTTCCTAGCTCTAAGCACTTTTACAATCCTTTACAGCAGTAGTGAGGACCCTTTTATTAATAAATTTCAATCTACAGAAAAACCAATGACCATATTTTTTAAACAACCTTTTTTCAGGAGGGTGAAATATAAAAATTCAGTTCATATACTTTTAAAATCGAAACCAGCAATAAAATTTAACATATACAAGACTGATTTTTAGGTATGTAGGTCCTACATTATGATCATTTAAAGGAATGAAAAAGAGAGAGAGAAGAAGGTAAACATAGATGGAGAGAGAAAGTAAGTCAATAAAGGGAAAGGAGAGAAATAGAGCAATAAAAGGAGGCCAAATTAAAGAGATGTCAGTACTGTAGAAGAGGTAAAAAGGAAAAAAATAAATAAGAAAGGGGTGAATTTACTTCCCATGCAGATCCTTTTTTCCAGAAGAATTTTTTGTCTTACTCTCTCCCTACCCCCTCTGCCTGTTTCACCTTCTGTCCTGCCTCCGTCCATAACCCTCCCACCAGACCAGCCAGAGAGATCAGCCTTGCTGCAGAAACCCCTGTCTTTTCCTCTGGGCTGCCAGAAAACATTCCTTTCCTTCCCAGCTCTTTTCCCTGACCCTTGTCTTTTCAGAGTTAGCCTTCCAACATCAAAGAATTCTTTTCCACCTTCTAAGCCATCAGCTGGCTGGCACACACCAGTCCTTCAACACTAGATCCCCACCCAGTGCCTCAAAGGACTATATATGTATTAAGGAAATTACTTTTTTGCCTGTTATTATGGTACCAAATACATTTCCCAGTTTGTCATTCTTTTTTCTACTTGGATTTGGAAGTTTTTGCCATATGCAAATTTGAGGATTTTGTAATCAAATTTATCAGTCTTCTTTATACTTAAAGGCTTCCTCACTCTTGGAACATACCTTTGAAATCCCCCGAGCTTTACTGTAATAATACATGTTGGTTTTACTTTGTAACATTTACACATTGCTCAATCTGTGATATCCTGGTATAACATGTGAGGTAGCACCCCACATAATTTTTTTCTAAGTAATTTGCCTATTTCCCCACAAATTTGAACTGTCTTTATCACATCCTAAAGTCCTATAAACATGAGTCGTTCTGGGCTTTCTAATTCATTCTGTTGACCTGTGTATGTGTGTGTGTGCCCAATGCTGTACAGCTTTAATTGCCACCCTGTATAATATATTTTATTCAGTAGAGTTAACCTCTCGTTCTTCTGTTTTTAGAACTGTCCTGGTTATTGTTGATTGTTTGTGTTTCTATTTGAACTTGAGAATTGCCTTGTCCCATTATTTTCAAAAATCTGTAATGTAGGGGTGCCTGGGTGGCTCAATTGGATTAAGTGTCCAACTCTTGATCTCAGACTAGGTCTTGATCTCAGGTTTGTGAGTTCAAGCCCCACATGGGATATAGAGACTACTAAAATATAAAAATCTTCAAAAAAATAAATTTTTTTTCTGTTTTTTTTCCTACTAGCTATATTTTAAAACTTTTTTGAGAAATGTTAAGAGTTTCAGGCAAAATTTAAATATTATTTTGCCGAAAAAACTCTTCATTATCATAATATGTTCATATTATGGTCTTAAAAGTTGACACTGTGCATATTCTTCCTTGCGTAATTTCTGGAACTGAATATGCTAAATTTCTTTTTAAATTTCCTCCAGCATAATTTATTTATAAGGTAAAAAAGAAATCAAGCATAAGCTTAATTGTTACCACTCTGTTTTTCAGCCTGGATGGGTTGTTTTGGACCAACCGGATGCTGCCTGCCATTTGCAGCAGCAGCAAGAACCTTCTCCTCTACCTCCAGGATGGGAAGAGAGGCAGGATATTCTTGGAAGGACCTACTATGTAAACCATGAATCTAGAAGAACACAGTGGAAAAGACCAACCGCTCAGTATGTGCTGGTGGCTTTCACATTTGTAATCTGAATACACTTTTGACCACTAATTTTCATTTTGAAGTTAGTTGTGTCTCAAATGGATTTATAATAGTATAGGAACCCATAAACTATAAAAATATGAGGATTTTTATGGTCCAGGGCTTTTATTATTTTTTTTATTTTATTTTATTTTATTTTTAATTTATTTATGATAGTCACACAGAGAGAGAGAGAGAGAGAGGCAGAGACACAGGCAGAGGGAGAAGCAGGCTCCATGCACCGGGAGCCCGACGTGGGATTCCATCCCGGGTCTCCAGAATCGCGCCCTGGGCCAAAGGCAAGCGCCAAACCGCTGCGCCACCCAGGGATCCCGGTCCAGGGCTTTTAAAATGCCACCTTAACAGTTTCTTTTTTCTTTTCTTTTTTTTTTTTTTTAAGATTTTATTTATTTATTCACGAGAGACACAGAGAGAAAGAGAGGCAGAGACAGGCAGAGGGAGAAGCAGGCTCCATGCAGGGAGCCTGACATGGGACTCGATCCTGGGTCTCCAGGATCGTGCCCTGGGCTGAAGGCAGCGCTAAACCACTGAGCCACCCAGGCTGCCCAACAATTTCTTTTTTAAAATGATTTGATAACATTCAAAAATATCTGAGTCACAAATGCCACCCTTCTAATTGCTTCTTTTTAAAAATTATTTTGCAGCCACAGAAGATGTGTTTTTCTCTTTAGACTGGTTTAGAAATTCTTGGAAATTTTTGTAGTTTGTTACTGAAATATAATAAAATGTTAATTTCTACAGTAAACTATTTTTACATATAAGTTACCTGTAAAATATAAAGGACTGAATAACAAGGTTTTTGTTAAACACTCATTTGCCAATCTGGTCAATACATACATAATTTCCAGTGCACACAGATCAAGGATAGAATGACCTTTGAGGTATTCTAATTTATGTCTTCTCAGTGACATTTTTCTTTTATTATCATCAGACTGTATATTTATAAATAAACACATATGTCCCATTACTCACATTTATTATCAAATACCCTTCCATTTCTCCTCCCTTATAGCCTTATGAAGGCTTTCATTAGTCTACTTTTTGACAGAGACTTAAAATTTTTATTTGTCCATTAATTTCTAATTTTTAGCTCTCGCATTTTGTGTCTGACACAGTCTAAGCACTTTCATAGATATTTTCTGTTCTCAAATCCTTCCAAACCAAATCAGTGATGCTGGTTCTTCATGGCACAGAAGCATCAATCTTTGTAGGGACCTGTGCACATTGCAAAACTGAAGACACTATGAAACTCTACAAAATTGTCCTACTGCATACCTTAGTATTACAGCAAGCCTGACTTGAACGGACTCACATTTCTTTCACTATGGTTGATGTCACTTTCAGCTAGCCTAAATCAGATATTCAGGTGAGAAAAATCTGAAGTATTCCCCTATGACCATCTGTCAAAATTAAGTCTTCTTTAGCAATAGTGCAGTAAGAGCTGGTCTTTTGACTACCCTGGACTTATATGGCATTAAATAAATTAACAATAATTTTGTTATTAAATATTTGTATAAAATCTGATCTGATGATCTGGTTATATTAAATTCAAATAGCTAGAATAATAATACTCAGTGGGATAATGGTGTTCAGTCTGATTTACTAAACTTGCCTAAACTCAGTCATGTTTTTACTATTATTGTTTTTCAGACCAGGCCCATTTCTATAAATGATCAAAAACAGATACTATTTAATCTGTAACCTATTAAGTTTCTTACATGATATTTCATTTTGTCCTCTAAGTTCATGCATAGGGAACTCTAGTCTTGGCTTAAGATCAGTTCCAGAAAATGTTACTGTCTGGTTCTTGAAGCTGTATATGTAAATCTTAAAGCTTCTTTTTTATAGTCTCTCTATAGCTACTCTAGATTTTATTCATATAATAGCATGGCAAAATAATAATATACTAAAATTACTTATGAAACTCTCAGATATTCATTTATTTAACAAATATTTTTGAGTGCCCTTACATGCCAAACATTACCCTAGGCGTGGTGATGAACTAAAATATCAGTCAGATGTGTTACACATTTTCATAAAACCTTAATTCCATAAGGTACCCTGAAGATACCAATGTGCCCATGACCTAATCTATGCATATTGAAATAGCCTTTGGCCCAAACCAGTGAATTCTGATCTAAGGTATTTTATAAAATGGTCACAGCAAAAAAAAAAAAAAAAAAAAAAAAAAAAAAAAAGTGGTCATAGCATCTTTGACTATCATTTTAACTATCTGCAGACATGGGTGACAGCTTTTATATTTCTAATCCAGGGACAACCTAACTGATGCTGAGAATGGTAACATGCAACTGCAAGCACAGCGTGCATTTACTACCAGACGGCAGATATCTGAGGAAACAGAAAGTGTGGATAATCGAGAGTCTTCCGAGGTAGAAGTAATTTTCTTGTTCTTGTCCATAGACACATATTATAGCAGTAGATAAAAGTATGTGTGGCTTACGATTATTCTGTTTATTTTAGAGCTGGGAAATTATAAGAGAAGATGAAGCCACCATGTATAGCAATCAGGCCTTCCCATCACCTCCAGCATCAAATAACTTGGATGTTCAGACTCATCTTGCAGAAGAATTGAATGCCAGACTCACAATTTGTAGAAACTCAGCCACCAGCCAGCCAGTATCCAGCTCAGTAAGATGCCCTTAGATTTTGTTGTAGCTTCAGGATTTTATATTCTATATATTATTCCATTTGGTATCCAACATTTACATAAAATTTTGTCTTTTATTTCTGGTTTTATTGACATGTAATTGACAACATTGGATTAATTTAAGGTATACAACGAAATGATTTGATAGATATTATAGCAAAATTATCATCACGGTAAGTCTAGTTAATATCCGTTACCTCACATAGCTACATTTTTTTTTTCTTGTGATGAAAAAATTTTGTCTTAAATGCATATAATAATGTTTTAGGGACTTTAAGACTTTACAGTATGGTTATTTTTTCAAATATTTCCACTAACAGTATGGAGCAAAGTCATGGATAATCCAAGTGGTCACTGGACTCTAAATATCCATTACAAACCAGTGCAGTGCCTTCCAGCCAGAGACCCCCAGGAATATACTTGCAATTAAACAAATTGGGTTTATTACTCATTTCATCAAGAACACACACCATGAATGTCTCAGTAAGAGTATGTTAAAAAAGACTTGAAGGATTGGAGTTCATGTTAGGTGATTTTGAGGAAGATTTAAGGAACCATTGGATGCTGTCAAGAAGCAAGAGTGTGGAGCGCCTAGGTGGTGCCCCATACCCTTGATTAAGCATCTGACTCTTGATCTCAGCTCAAGTCTTGATTTCTGGGTGGTGAGTTCAGGCCCCACATTGTGTTCCATGCTGGATGTGGTGCCTACTTAAAAAAAAAAAGCAGGGGTGATTCTGTGATTGGGTGTCTCAAATCTTATGTATAGCGAGGCTAAAGCTATAATTTGTTAAAAAGGAGTAGTCACTCACATTTGCCAGAATGGAGAGATATTTGGTATTTTGTGGCTTCGACAGTATTCATGTTTTCTCTGTCTTCAGGCATGATTACAAGGTGGTCTTCATTTTGTCTTGATCTCTACTGATGGTGCCAGGCCAAGTCCTGCATGTCAGGGGTCGCTTTTTTCTTCCTCGTTATACCACACCTGTCACTAGCGCACATGTGTGAATAAGAACTGACATGCTTGGTCTAAACATGGAAATAGATAACATTCAATGAAATACTCTGCAGCCATGAAAAGAATGAAGTGACTTTGAATGGATATGTTGTGTAGAACAATCCCTAAGACATGTTGGCCAGTGAAAAACAGGAAAACACATAGCAATGTGTTTGGATTTTATTTATTTTATTTTATTTTATTTTATTTTATTTTATTTTATTTGTTTATTTATTTATTTATTTATTTATTTATTTATTTATTTATTTATTTTGGTGAGAGAGAGAATGTGTGCACAGGAGCAGAGGGAGGGGTAGAGAAAGAAGCAGACTCCCCACTGAGCAGGGAGCCTGATGCAGGACTCGATCCCAGGACTCTGGGATCATGACCTGAGTCAAAGGCAGATGCTTAACCAATTGGGCCAACCAGGTGCCTAGAGTTATGTGTTTGATATGCTACCATTTATGTAAATTTTCTACATACAAAAAAATGTGTATCATTTCTTGAAGACTAAACAGGAAACTGATAACCTTGCTCATCTCTAAAGAGAGGAACAGAGTGAGCAGGACATATGCTTTGTGTACCTCTTGAATTTCATACCATGTGCATGTTAATTTAAAAATAATTATTATTTTTATTTATTTTTAAAGTATATTGTCATGGTTAGAAATTCAAACAGTATTGAAGTATATAAAATAATATATACCTTTTACCTCTAATATATGCTACCTCAATTGCTATTGATGATTGTGCATGTATTCTCCTAAACATTTTCTATGTCTATCAAAAAATTCAGATAGTGACAACAGCATGCATATAAAAACACAGAGAAAAAAAGAATAGGGGACTTCTGGGGAACATCTAGAATGTTCAGAGGGTGAGTGTTGAGGTGGGAAGCACTGGAGCTGTCAAGAGCAGCCACGTCAGGGAGCTCATTATGTTCTATGCTATAGACTCCCTGCTGGTAGTTGTGAGAAATCACAGAAGGGCTCTGAGCTGGAGAATGATGTGACCAGGTCTCCACTGGAAAATGCTCTCTGGCTCTCTGGCTACAGCATGCAGCATGGATAGTGGGCTTAAGGAAATAGGACTTGAAGCAGGGAAATCTGTTAGGGTGTTGCTGCAGTAACAGTGACAAATGATGGAAACTCAAAATTGAAAAAAATAACTCAACTTGAACTAAGTGCAAGGAGAATATATTTGAGAACAGGTAAAGAAACGGAATGAGTAAGATCTGATGAGTGACCTGCCTGTAAGTGACGGGGAGGGTGGGGTGGGAGTAAGGTGACCACCCCAATACCTGACGGGAGCAGCTGCCGGACTCCAGTGCTGCCCACAGAAACAAGGAGTACCAACAAGAAACAGGTTTCAGTGGGTGTGGACAGGGGAAAACCAAATCCAGTTTGGGGGCACAGTGAGGGGTATCTGTTTGACATTCAAGAGCGAGTGTCCAGGAGGCACCTTCAAACCCAGGGGAGAAGGGTGAGTCACAAGGTGGAAGGTGCTGGCACACAGAGGTATCTAGAGCAGGTGAGTGCCCTCCCTAGCCACTCTTCCTTCTGCCCTGTCATACCCACCCCCATTATTTTATCTGCCTTTCAAACATAAATCAAAAACCTAAAGCTAATGTCACTCTTTTTTTTTTTTTTTGGTTTGTTTTTTTATAAGAATCATTCCAGCAGAAGAGGCAGCTTACAAGCCTATACTTTTGAGGAACAGCCTACACTTCCTGTGGTGAGTTTTATACCCTCCCCACATTGTCAGTAAAAATAGGAAATTCAAGAACTTTTTTTTTTTTGAACACTGAATATGAACATTTGACTGCCTAGCAATGAACCAATCCAGCACAGAATCTGGGTTCTCGGAGATGAGTTTCAGAGGAGAGGGGGAGAGGGTAGATGGACCCTTCAGAGACAAAACGGGAGAACTGCCTCTCCCATAGTAAGAAACCAAGGCCTCTGCACTGGTGAGTGTGGGGGATACCTGGGCTTGTCCACTGAGGCACTGTGCTGGCTGGAGGTGGTCTACAGGCAGCATTCATTCGAGACAGTGGTGTCCAGTTGCCTCTCCTCTGTACACTGGCCCCTGGCATCGAGCAGCAGTGTCTGCCCCATATGTGAAGTGTCACATCAGGACTCAGTCATTTGGGCAGATGTGCACTGGTGTTGGCAAGCTCAGTGGCCAATTGGATGGAGTTCTGCTCTCCCTTCCCTTCAGACTCATGTCCACATCCACTGAGCCCTTCTACCTTCTTCCCAGTAGGGTTTCTAGCCACAGCCTTGACTGGAGCTCATGCCTGGACTCTTGACTCCCTTTGGGTCTTCCACCCCCATCTCTTCCTGTTTTAGCTCTCATTACTTTGAGTTTATCTCTTCTTTACACAGCCCCTACTTGTGTTTTAAACCAACAAAAACTCCCAGGCTCCTCACCCCTTCAGCGTACCCTCCTTCTCATCAACCCACAAGGAGCTCTTGCTGCCTTTAACCCTGTCCCTGCTTTTTCTTCCAAATAAGCTGCCCCCTTTCCTGACTCTCTCCTTTCTCTGCGTCTGTGTGCATTCTCTTTTCCCACTTTGAATGTCTCCTCACCTTTTTTCACATGTAATTTTGAATGGCAGTTGATGCATTAATTTTGAAATGTGGGGATTGTTTTTGCTTTCATGGAAATTCCAGCATTGGGATGCAGAGACTCAACATTCCTTGAACCAAATAGTAGCTCATCCATCTAAAAAGGTGGCCCTGCACCAATAGAGGGACACAATCTTGTACTGAAGAAAGAGGCAGCACCCACCTGTGCCATTGGCTCAGTCACTATTGACCATCTACAAGAGAGTAGATGCCACAGAAAGACTGCCCTCACCATCCTTTCTCTCATTATTGCCATATGCCTGGCCTCCTCCATTCAGCTGGAACCTGCCTAAGCAGAGATCTGTGGTTTTCTTCCACTGTACTTTGTAATGTCCTCTTACAAGGAAGATGTTGCATTTCTGATTGACAACAGGCATTCATCCAAGAAGCAATTTTAAGTGCATCACAGGAGCAGTAGAGTCTAGAGTTGATTTATATTCATCAGTACATGCATGTATTTTTGGTTTTTATATGTACTGAAAAAGCTGTTTCCATACCTTTTTCTTCTCAATTCATGATTAGTCTTTCTAACAGTTTTCGTGAGGTATGATTTATATACCATAAAATCCCCTCATTTTTATGTGTACAAATACATGAATTTTAGTAAATCGATACAGTTGTGCAAACATCACCACAGTCAAGTTTAAGAACCCTTCACTGGGGATCCCTGGGTGGCGCAGCGGTTTGGCGCTTGCCTTTGGCCCGGGGCACGATCCTGGAGACCCGGGATCGAATCCCACGTCGGGCTCCCGGTGCATGGAGCCTGCTTCTCCCTCTGCCTGTGTCTCTGCCTCTCTCTCTCTCTCTGATGACTATCATAAATAAATAAAAATTAAAAAAAAAAAAAAAAAAAAAAAAAAAAAAAGAACCCTTCACTGCCCCCAGAAAGTTCCCTCAATCACAGCACCTGCTTTCAGCCCCCAGGTAACTACTCATTTGCCTTCTCTAGCTACAGTGTTTCCTTTTCTAGAAATTTCATAGAATAGGAACCATACAGTGTTATAATTTGATATACCTGGCCTCTTTCACTTAATAGAATGTTTTTGAGATTTGACTATGCTGGTACACGGTCTCAGTAGTTCATGATATTCTGTTGTGTAGACGTATCTACTATATTTCATTTGTCTGCTCACCAGCTGTGAGACATTTGTAAAGCTGGGCAATTTTAAATTTCATTATTTTGTAAACTAACAGCTCATTGAAACTGTCAGCAATGGACATCTACCCCTGTGTGTCTAGGGGATGGTGTATCTGGTGAACAGACCAGTGGTGATAGATTTTATGTGTAAAGCATGTTGGGGAATCAGGCCAAACCTTGAAGAGTCTAGTCTGGTTCAAAAGACAAAAGGAAGGCCAAACCTGGACAACTTTAAGTAAACCTGGGAATAACCAGACCTCTTTGTTCATTTGTAATAAACTCATAAGTAACAACTCCCCAGCCCTTACAGAAAGAAGGCAGGGGTGACTCTTGAGTCCTCACATCTGGGCGATAAATTCTGTAGTTAGACTAGACCTGGCTCAGATCTCAGCTCCATATTAGCAATGTATCTGTTAGGAAATTAGCCCAATTTTCTAAGCTTCAGTTTCCTTGTAAATTAAAACCAGCTAGTAATAGCAATTATCTCATTAAGGTTTGTGTGGATGTTAAATGACATGATCTGTATTAAAGCATTTAGTGTGTCATTGTCATGTTTTATTAATGTTGGTATCACTCTCATCAGTATGGTCTGTTCTGGTTTTTCTTTAAGCGAAATGTTGTATACTTCATTTCATATACCTCAACATAGGACTTTAAAAAATCTAATTTTAAAGAGAGAAGGCAGTGAAAGAGGATTGTTTCTTTAACAGGATTGTTAAAAAGATTGTTTCTTATTAACATTCAGTTTTCCTGTTATTCTTCACTTTAGCTTTTGCCTACTTCATCTGGATTACCACCAGGTTGGGAGGAAAAACAAGATGAAAGAGGAAGATCATATTATGTAGATCACAATTCCAGAACTACTACCTGGACAAAGCCCGTTGTACAGGTATCATGCAATCTATCTGTTAACTTGTTTTCTTACATAATTTAAGCCATCATATTCCTGTGGAAGCTATTGCATCGTTTTGTGGTATATATCAGATGCTGCTAGCATCTTTTTTTTTTCTTTAGATTTTATTTATTTATTTGAGAGACAGAGAGAGTGAGCAAGAGCATGAACAGGGTGAGGGATGAGAGTCAGACTCCCCATCAAGCAGGGAGCCCAACTCAGGGCTCCATCCTGGGACTCCAGGGTCATGACCTGAGCCCAAGGCAGATGCTTAACCTGAGCCACCCAGGTGCCCCTGTTAGTGTCTTCTAATTGTTTGCTGACATTGGTGCCTCCCATTTCCTACAGATCTCTAAAATACATGATTACCACTTGTTATCATGTAAAACAAATTCTACTGGGAATAAAAGGACAGAGTAAATGATCTGGTCCATTGGATAATTTTGTCATTTGAATGGTTAAGATCATTATTTCACTAAAAGATAATCTATTAAAGAAGTTTGTCCGCCGGGACACCTGCACCCCGATGTTTCTAGCAGCAATGGCCACTATAGCCAAACTGTGGAAGGAGCCTCGGTGTCCAACGAAAGATGAATGGATAAAGAAGATGTGGTTTATGTATACAATGGAATATTACTCAGCTATTAGAAATGACAAATACCCACCATTTGCTTCAACGTGGATGGAACTGGAGGGTATTATGCTGAGTGAAGTAAGTCAGTCGGAGAAGGACAAACATTATATGTTCTCATTCATTTGGGGAATATAAATAATAGTGAAAGGGAATATAAGGGAAGGGAGAAGAAATGTGTGGGAAATATCAGAAAGGGAGACAGAACGTAAAGACTGCTAACTCTGGGAAACGAACTAGGGGTGGTAGAAGGGGAGGAGGGCGGGGGGTGGGAGTGAATGGGTGACGGGCACTGGGTATTATTCTGTATGTTAGTAAATTGAACACCAATAAAAAAAAAAAAAAAATAAAAATAAA
Source organism: Canis lupus baileyi (assembly GCF_048164855.1). NCBI lineage: Eukaryota > Metazoa > Chordata > Mammalia > Carnivora > Canidae > Canis > Canis lupus. The sequence continues at coordinate 24,547,568 of NC_132869.1, read as the reverse complement.
AAATAAAAAATAAAAAATAAAAAAAAAATAAAAAAAAAATAAAGAAGTTTGTCGTGATAGTACTTTGTCCTTGGCAACAGTGAGTGCGTTTTGTGATATTTCCCTGTTAAGTGTTGAGGAAAACGTTTGTTTTATCTTATCACCCTTTCTCTTACTGGGACATTTTTTAACACTGGAAAGTATAGAGAACAATAGAGCACATACCCATTTTCTTAACACCCAGAATTTACCACCATTAACAAATTACCATATTTGTTTCTAGACATTTTATTTTTAAAAATAGAATCTTACAGGAGCGCCTGGGTGGCTCAGTCAGTTAAGTGTCTAACTTTGGCTCAGGTCATGATCTTGGGGTTTCGAGGTCAAGGCGCCCCCACTCTACCCACCCCCCCCTTAGGCTCCCCACTGAGGGGGAGTCTGCTTCTCCCTTGGCCCCTCCCCCCATTCATGCTTGTTCTCTGTCTCAAATAAATAAAATCTTTTAAAAATATATAAAAAAAAAATAGTACAGATAAAACTAAATTCCTTTTAGTCCAGCATTTTGTCCCACTACCCAGAGAGAAGCATTATCACATTATCTGTTGGGTGTTCTTGCCAGTCTTTTTTTTTTTTTTTTTCACTTAAACAGTAGAAACTTACTTATCACAGTTCTGGAGGCTGGAAGGCCGAAGTCAGAGTGCAGCATTTTGGGTCCTGGTGAGGGCCCTCTTCTGGACTGCAGACTTCCTCTTCTTGCCATGGCCTTGCACAGTTCTTCCAGGCTCTGTTATACACACTTACGTAGAGAGCCAAAATGATGCAAAGTAGTGTTTATGTTCCTGTGTTTCAGATTTTGAAATTTCATTATCATATAATTCTAAATCTTTTTTTGTTCAACATTGTTTTAAAATCCTATCCATACTGTTTTATATATCAATCCAGGGTTTTTAAGTACTGCCTAATATTTCCTCAAACAAATAAATTTCATTTCAATGATCCATTTCTGCAGCATATATTAGCCATGCATTTTGTTTGCCCAGCATATGAAACCACTTCTACATACGGGGAATTCCACACTCTGCATCTTTGGGACCAAGCAGAGAGAGCCTCCTTTGAGGGGTGCTGTGCAGCTCCCCTTGCCATTGGGCGGGATCCCTCGGACCTAGCTTCCTCAGTCCTGTGCATCTACTTGCAGACTTGGATGTTAGCCAGCATCATCGTACCGCTAGAGAATTAGCTGAGAAATTAGAAGTTATTTTAAAATCAAAGTTTAACAAAATGAGTCTGCAATGTTTAGGTCTATTTAGGTTTATTTCTAAGTATGTATTCTGTTTGTAGGTTACCTTTTAACCACAGCTGTTTGTGTGTTCTCTATAAAACGTGACAACATGACTTAATTAATGTGCTAGGCCACGGTGGAGACCAGTCAGCTGCAGCCAAGCCAGAGTGCGGCATGTCCTCAACCACAGGTCCCCTTGAGTGAGTCAGCGCAGCAGGGGACCCAGGCGGCTGAAATGGAGCAAGGATTCCTCCCTAAAGGCTGGGAAGTCCGGCATGCGCCAAATGGGAGGCCTTTCTTTATTGACCACAACACCAAAACCACTACCTGGGTAACTTTAATACTGTCCAGTTTGAATTTCGAGCAACAGTCTTAACTCTTACATATGGATAGTTCCCTGTAACCTTTAGATGTACATTAATATAACCTGCATTTTCTCATATTTTTTAAAGAGATGCTGAATTCTTAACAGTACTGTTTCTACTCATGAAATATTTATGCCTATTTTTAATATTTTTGGGGATTGTTGAAATACATTTACCTCCTATTTTTAACTCATAGACATAAATACTTAGGAAGAGATTTGTAATAATCCTTTACCCTTATATGTATAAAGATGGATATAAAGAGATATATGTATGTCCTATTTAATACCCAACAACTTTGGGGAGGCTAGTTAAATACAATTTTTATTTTAAGATAAATCTTAAAGTTGTTGAGCAGTTCGTTCACCACTAATAGAAAAATTACTAAAAATCAACAGCAGACGACTAGATTTTGATTAATTCATTTAAAAGACCAAAGTCAGGGCAGCCCCAGTGGCGCAGTGGTTTGGCGCCGCCTGCAGCCAGGGGTGTGATCCTGGAGACCCGGGATCAAGTCCCATGTCAGGCTCCCTGCGTGGAGCCTGCTTCTCCCTCTGCCTGTCTCTCTCTCTCCTTCTCTCTCTGTGTCTCTATGAATAAATAAATAAAATCTTTAAAAAAAATAAAAATAATAAAAGACCAAAGTCACAAATAAATAAATAAATGATCAAAGTTGTGGGTGCCTGGGTAGCTCAGTGGCTGAGCATCTGCCTTTGGCTCAGGTCATGATCCTGGGGTCTTGGGATCAAGTCCCGCACTGGGCTCCCCTCAGCAACCCTGCTTCTCCCTCTACCTGTGTCTCTGCCTCTCTCTGTGTCTCTCATGAATAAATAAATGAAATCTTAAAAAAACAAAACCAAAGTACCTTAATAAAACTAAAATAGTTTAATAAATTATTTAATAAAATAATATTGAAACAGGGGATCCCTGGGTGGCTCAGCGGTTTGGCGCCTGCCTTTGGCCCAGGGCGTGATCCTGGAGTCCCGGGATCGAATCCCACGTCGGGCTCCCGGTGCATGGAGCCTGCTTCTCCCTCTGCCTGTGTCTCTGCCTCTCTCTCTCTATGTCTATCATGAATGAATAAATAAATCTTAAAAAAATATATTGGAACAATAATATATATATATATGTGAATCCAAACAAATTGAATTTTGTTTTTTTTTCAACAATTTGAATTGACCCTAATTATGAATTGACCTTAATAAACTTTTCAAGCTTACCTCCCTAACTTTAAAAAATGTTAATAGATCAACACATTAAGTGCCAAGAAGTATATTCAAGGCCTCAAAAATTACATTGGTCTAGTTTAATGTCCTGTTCATTCAAGCAGTTTTTATTTAGAGAAGAGCCCTATATAGTGACCCAGTCCCTAACGAGTGAGGCATAATTCTCTGAATGGTTTCTGTGAAACAGATGATGAGTTAAAACTGATCCTACTCTGAGACCTGAGAACTGAATATTGTAGCCTGGGAATGATGGGTTTTAGACAGAGAAACTATTATTTCACAGGTAAAACAAATGAAATAAAAATAGACTTTTATTTTTTATTTATTTTTTAAGATTTTATTTATTCATTCATGAGAGACATACACAGAGAGAGGCAGAGACATAGACAGAGGGAGAAACAGGCTCCCTGCAGGGAGCCTGATGTGGGACTCAATCCCCAGACTCGGGATCATGGTCATGACCTTAGCCAAAGGTGGATGCTCAACCATTGAGCCACCCCGGTGCTCCAAAAGTAGACTTTAAAAGAGAGTATTTTAAATATCAATTATGTTAGAAAACATGGTAAGAGATTGACTTTCTTGATTTTAAGATTTGTGTGTGTGTGTTGTTTTCTTTATTTACCATAAAAGGAAGATCCAAGACTGAAAATTCCAGCTCATCTGAGAGGAAAGATGTCACTGGATTCTTCCAATGATCTGGGGCCTTTACCTGTAAGTTTATAGAATTGCTAGCAATCTAATTTGGCTACCTCAAACATTTTGTATTTTGGAATAAGTAGTTCTTCAACAACTATAAGTAATGTTATTATTAAAGAGTATTGCTTTCTATTAAGCATGAAATATGCAAATTAACCATATAACCAGCGCCGTTTTTCTACCCATACATATAAAACTCTCTCCTAAAATAATTGAAATACATTCTTCATTATAGCCAGGATGGGAAGAAAGAACTCATACAGATGGAAGAATCTTCTACATAAATCACAGTATGTGCAATGTGATTTTTCATTATATTATTTTTTTGAAATACTGAATATTGTGCAGGAAAATAAAGAACACCTTTTTTTTCTCTCCCTCTTCAGATATAAAAAGAACACAATGGGAAGATCCTCGGTTGCAAAATGTAGCAATAACTGGACCAGTAAGTCTCTTTGTGTCCGTGTGATTGGTGGCATTGTCCTCTCACCTGTCTTTTCAAGGGTGAATAGTCAAGGGCATTATCCTACAGACCCTGAGAGGAAGGCACATCTGCAATTCTGTTCTCTCCTCACCCCACCCACTCCAGGCCTCAATTATTTGAAAAGAGCATATAAACTCATTGTCCTTACCCTTGCAATAGCCTTGGGAGACTAGTGAGCCAGATAGGCAAATGCTAAGGCAGTGGGCTGCTGGGCTCAGGCTGGTACTTGCCATTGCCTGAAAAAGAATGTTGGCAATCAGCAGATCAGAGAGGATCCAAGAATGTACCAGATGAAAAAGTAGATAAGCACCCAATGGACTCCAGGGGCCTGTCTTGAACTTTTTGGTAGAGATAACTATAAATGCTGGCATATAAAATACTCATCTTTAAGCATAACTGTTATAGTGTATGATGTTTATACTGCTCTTGAGTCAGGTTAATGGTAGGAAAAATAATTTTCTTCTTTAGATAGCTACTTGTTCCATATTTTGTTTTTGAGAATTTAACTGTTTTCTAATTCACAAAAACAAGTAAAATTAAAGATCCAGTTCTTTGAAATGACTCTTCAGTCTTCATGTTTGGTCTTTTAAAATAATGGGTAAAAAAGGCAATTCCTCAGAGTTCAAGGAAAAAAGTACATTTTTCAAATTGCTCCCTTAATGGAGAAATCACTTTGAAAGTCTGTTTAGAAATGGAAATTTTCATTTCTAATATTTCACTACTTGGAAGAAATTTCCTGTTTCTGGCTTTTTGCATTTCAAGAATATTGCATGATGAAAATTACAGTTATGGGAATTGCTGAATACCATTTAATCTTAAACAGAGAAATTAAAATTTTTTAAGTTTTGTATTTGTTTTCCTTCAAATTAAACTCTTCTTTCCAAATATTCTCTTTTAATGCCTTTAACTTATGTTCATAAAACACTCAGAGGGGAACTTTTAAAATTGCTCCAGAATAAAAACAACCTAAACTTTCTTTATTTTTCTAAAATTTTCAACTCAAGGCAGTGCCCTACTCCAGGGATTACAAAAGAAAGTATGAGTTCTTCCGACGAAAGTTGAAGAAGCAGGTTAGTTATATTTACGTTGAGTTCTTAGGAATGATTGTTATATAGACTTAAAGTGTGGAAAATGCATTTTTAGAAGTAATAGAGAATTTATTCTATATTTTAACAACTTTGAATCGTTTCTTATAGGGAAAAGTGGCTATTTTTTTACTTGCTCGGTGTTATATATCATCAAAAACCACAGTTATGTTGTATTTTTCCTTATTTTGAAAGATATCTTGTAATATAAAACAATAGTATTAAAGTTTGCTTTTAAAGAGCTCTCACTTGGTTTCCTAGTGGGGTTTGTGGAGCTTGGGCTTGGTTGAATCTGAACAAGCTCTGGAGATTATGCCCCAGCCTCATGCCTGATTGTGTAGGAGGACTCTAGATTCCTTTTCTGCTTGGACTGTTGTTTTCTAGAGATAGTTATTCATACTTTACAGCTTTCAAATATGACATATCTCTGCATAATTTGAAAATACAACTGTGATTGTACCAGTGTTCTTGTTGCTTGTATCCTTCTGCTTCATCAGATGTGTGTACAATATTTTTTTCCATCACCACAAATCTAATATTTGAAACTTAAACTCATCATCTGCCCATCTATTTCATTTCTGTTGATGATGATCATTCTGTAATGCCTTTCTAATTTGCTCATACTTTTCCCCTTTCCCTGCAGTTTAGGAATACTACCATTAGGTGGCTATATTGGGTTACATTTTCTTGCATCCCTAAGCCGGAAGCCTGCTTTTCCAAAGATTCAAGATGGTGGGTCTGCTACCACAGAATTTTCTTCATCCAAAATTTAACAAAAAATGAAATAGATTTTTAGTGCAAATATTTTGTGCCTTAGTGAAAGCCTAAACTATAAGCAACTTTTTAAACTCATCCTCAGTTATAGCTTTTTGTTAAAATTGTTCTGGAAATTGGCTTTCTACTTCTTAAAGTTCTTTGGGATTTTAAGACTTTGTTGATCTATTGGCCTGGTAAATATCTTCACCCTTAATGAAAATATTATTGGTGGAAAAGAAGCACAAGTTTCTCCATTTGCCATTCTGAACACTCAAAAACATATTATAATATCCAGTTGTGAATGTCTTCCAGGCAGCAAGAGATATGAAACAAAGCCTCTCCTAAACAGGTCACAGCACAGAAAAACTGCAGTGAAAGTAGTAGTATTTATGGAGCTCTCACTGCAAACCAGACATTGTTCTTAGCAAGTTACATGTATTCATGTAATCTCTATACCAGCTGTATAAGGAAGTAACTGTTTTTACCATATTTTATATGTGAGGATAATGCACAGAGAGATTAGGTGATGTGATCAAGTCCCATGGTTATTAGTGGCAAAGCCAGACAAGTGGTCTAGCTCCAGAGTCTATGTTCTTTTTTTATTTTTGTTAAAGATTTTCATTTATTTATTCATGAGAGACACAGAGAAAGAGACAGAGACATAGGAGAGGGAGACGCAGGCTCCCTGTTGGGAGCCCGATATAGGACTCAATCCCAGGACCCCAGGATCATGACCTGAGCCAAAGGCAGACGCTCAACCACTGAGCCACCCATTTGCCCCCAGAGTCCATGTTCTTGACCAAAATGACATTTATGGGTGATTAAGAGAAGGTTACCCAGAATGCAGCAAAGGTATATAAAGAGATAAAAACATGAAAGAAAGTATAAGAAACATGGACTCGTTCCAGAAGGAGAGACTCAAGAGCATGGGGAAGAGGCTAAGAACCTGCATCCTTAGTTTATCAAAAAGTCCCTGATAGGATTAAAAAAATCTATGTGCAGACACATAACAGCAAAAGAGCAGACAGCAAGACAGAAATAAAAATGTTTAAAAACTACTGCTACAAAACCTTGAGTTGTCTTTAACCTTTTCCTCTGCCTTCTCCTTAACATCTCATTGGTGAAGAATAAGGGTGCCTAGTCAGTATTGAGCTCACCACATGCCAGATACTGAGGATGCATATGAAATGCATTATGCCCTTAAATTCTGAAACAGCTCCATGGGGTGACTATTATTACTGACAGATGAGGAAATCAAGCCTTAGAAAATCATGTGAGGGGGAGCTGAGATCTGAACACAAGGCTCCTGACCCCAGAATCCATGCCCTGGTCCCCTCCCCAGCCCAAACATGGAAGTCGCTCCTCTTGCCCTCTTTCACTTCCATTTCCATTCCTCTTTCACAGGGTCTCTTTCAGGGTCTGTAACTGGCCAGCTGCCTCTTGCCTCTCCTTAAAAGCACCCCATTAGTCTCCAGAACAGTCTGATTCCACAGCTCCCCCCAGGCTGCATCTACCCTTCCTCTGCTCTGACCCCAGACTGCTTTTCAGCTTTCTCCTGTCACTGCAACCCTTCCCTCCCTCCTACACCCTCTCACCGTTAAATACATTAGCCAGCCCCCCTCCACACCCCCCATGCTCTTCCCTTAGCCTGCTGCTCTTCCCCTGCCTCTCCTCCAGGTCAGGACTTGCTTTTAAAGCCTCCTGGATCACCTCACTTGCAATTGCAACTCAATCTTTTGGGCCCCACAGAACATTGCTTATATCTTTATTATTATTATTATTTTAATATTTTATTTATTTATTCATGAGAATACACAGAGAGAAGAGAGAGACAGGCAGAGGGAGAAGCAGGCTCCATGCAGGGAGCCTGACCTGGGACTCCATCCCAGGTCTCCAGGATCAGGCCCTGCGCTGAAGGTGGCACTAAACCGCTGAGCCACCCAGGCTGCCCTATATCTTTATTATTAGCAATTCTCTTACTCTTGTAAATGTCAGGATTAGTAACATTTATATTTTTTTCTCACACAAGCTAGATTATAAACTCCTTGAGGGAGGAATCATATCTTATACCACATTTTTATTCCCTTTCCTCCCACTTCCATTACTGTAGCTATGTAGCTGGGGCCTAGCCCAGAGCAGACCCCAGTAAATGGGAGATCACTTGGCAGCCCAGGATCCTAGTGTCTAGTCTAAAATTGGTTTTCTCTGATCTTGCCTTTGTTTTTAATTGCATAAGCAGCAGAGGAAATTGCCTATGTTATGCTTCTATTTTTTTTATAAAAACTGCTTATATTATTATGTTTCTGTAGGGCTTTCCTTTTTTCCTAAATATATTAAGAGTGAAATTGATTTTTTCTTCTTAAAAGTAGCCCTCTTTTCTTCTTTTGAAGTGACCAAATTTTCTCTTACCATCTTACACTTGAACATTGCACACAAAACAAGAATAAAATATTCAGACATCTTTTTATAAAATTTACAATAAGAGCTGTCTAAAAGCATAGTTACCTGCATTTGTCACAGAAGCAAAGGATGTACAAAAAAATCGAGACTTGAGAGCTCGGGGCTCTCTTAATTTTTGTCTTCAGTTTCTTCCCCCATAAAATGGAAAGTATATTAGTCGCTTCTTCCTCATGTTCTTATGAGAAGCAAATGAGTTAACCCATTAAAATGCTGGGAACAGTGCCATAACAGTGTTATGGTCTGTAAATGTTAGAACCTATTAAGGAATACAGCAGGATGGGCTCCAAGGAGGAAAGATGGAGGTTGGGAAAAACCCCAAACCAACAGACAAGCAACAAAGAGCAGGTGTTGGCTACACTGTAGGCCATCGGACAGTCTTCACTGGAACTTAACATGGGAAGGACTGTTCATGAAATGCCTTCATGTGAGCATGATGGCCACTATTGATACCTGCTTCTTCTAGTATAAGAATCAGAAGTCTGTAATATTATGTGATTAGAGAAAATGTGTGAATTCTTTTGTACCATAAAAGAAATATTAGACAATATTCCTAGTCATGCTTTCCCTAAAAAAGTGTCCTGGGCACAGGGAAGAGCACAACGGTTTTTTTTAACTTTCATGAAAAATAAAGTTGCCAACATGTTGAATTGATTATTTAAACTGTAGGTTTCTCTTCTCTGGGTTTTCAGAACGACATTCCAAACAAATTTGAAATGAAACTTCGCCGTGCAACTGTCCTTGAGGACTCTTACAGGAGGATTATGGGTGTCAAGAGAGCGGATTTCCTCAAGGCTCGACTGTGGATTGAGTTCGATGGTGAAAAGGGATTAGATTACGGAGGAGTCGCTAGAGAATGGTTTTTCCTGATCTCAAAGGAAATGTTTAACCCTTATTATGGGTTGTTTGAATATTCTGCTACGTAAGTAGTTTCACAATGACTATACAGAAAAAAGTCGCTGCTTTGAAACTAACAAAGAGTTGTATGATGCAAGGAAACTGTATCTTACAATGTGCCAGAAAAGGGAAACTGTAACTAATGTGTCAAAACACTCTTAAAAAAATTGTGGCAAAATATACATAACATAAAACCATTTTAGCCATTTCAAGTGTGCAGCTCAGTGGTATTAAGTACATTTACATTGTTGTGCAATTGCCAGCACCGTCCATCTCCCAAACATCCATCTCCAAAACATTTTTATTATCCCAAACTGAAACTGTACCCATGAAACACTAACTCCATTATTCCCGGGCAGTCATCATTCTGCCTTCTATCTTGGTGAATTTAACTGCTTTAGGTACTTCTGCATAGAAGTAGAATTGTACAGGATTTTCCTTTTTTTTTTTAAATTTTTTAAAAATTTATTTGTGATAGTCACACAGAGAAAGAGAGAGAGGCAGAGACATAGGCAGAGGGAGAAGCAGGCTCCATGCACCGGGAGCCCGACATGGGATTCGATCCCGGGTCTCCAGGATCGTGCCCTGGGCCAAAGGCAGGCGCTAAACCGCTGCGCCACCCAGGGTTCCCAAGGATTTTCCTTTTGTGACTGACTTATTTCATTAGCTATGCCCTCAAGGTTCATCCATGGCATTGCATATGTCAGGATTTTCTTCCTGTATGAAGCTGAGTAACACCCCATTGTGTAAAGGAGCACCACATTTTGCATATTCATCATCGGTTATTGAACATTTGAGTTGTTTTCCACCTTTTGACAGAAATGGCTTTTAAAAAAAAAAAGATTTTATTTTATCTATTCATGAGAGACACAGAGAGGGAAGAAGAGACATAGGCAGTGGGAGAAGCAGGCTCCCCGTAGGGAACCTGATGCGGGACTGGATCCCAGGGCCCTAGGATCATTCCCTGAGCTGAAGGCAGATGCTCAACCACTGAACCACCCAGGAGTCCCAGAAGTGACTATTTTTAAAAACATTAAGTCCAGGGGTCTAACATGGTTCTAATAGAGGTAAACAACTTCCAAAGAGGGAGCTAATTTATAGTTTTGTCATATTAAAATTTTTATTTGAGGGTAACCTGGGTGGCTCAGTTGGTTAAGCATCTGCCTTTGGCTCAGGTCATGATCCCCCAGTCCTTGGATTGAGCCCCACATCAAGCTCCCTACTCAGTGGGGAACCTGCTTCTCCCTCTCCCTCTGCAGCTCCCTCTGTCACTCTCCCTGCATGTGCATGCGTGCTCTCTGTCGAATAAATAAATAAAGTCTTTTTAAAAATAAAATAAAATTTTTATATAGAAGTATAGAGAGAAGCATTTAAATGTGGTTGTCTTTACAGGGATAATTACACCCTACAGATAAATCCAAACTCTGGATTGTGTAACGAGGATCACCTCTCTTACTTCAAGTTTATTGGCCGAGTAGCTGGAATGGCAGTTTATCATGGCAAACTGTTGGATGGTTAGTATTAAACATAAAACTTTTTTTTAAGTATAATTATCTCATTTGTTTCATTTGTTAATCATTTTCAATATATTTGATTTTTTTGAAAGGTTTCTTCATCCGCCCATTTTACAAGATGATGCTACACAAACCAATAACACTTCATGATATGGAATCGGTGGTAGGTCTTTTTTCCTTATCATGTAGAGAAAGTATGATTTAGCAAGCAATCGGATATTTTAAAGTTAAAATTTGATGATGAAGAAATTAATAGATTATAATGTTCCCAAATACAAATGAACATTTTTCCCAACATTCTAATACAAAAATTTTCTAATGCCTAATAATATTTTTAAAATTTTACAATGGACCAATATGTGTATCCACCACCAAGATTCCATACTGTTTTTTTTTTCTATACTTACTTTATTACCTACCTATCCATCAGTCCACCCGTGTGTCCATCAATCCATCTTCTTTTTTGATGCAGAATGCTATAGATATCAGTAAATTTCTCCCTAATTACTTCAGTATACTATCAATGTTTGAATTATGATCTTTTATGATGAATGGCATATGTTTGCAAAATGACAGTCCAGAGGCAAGGGCTTGTGGTTAGGCTACTCTAAAGAAGTGGAAACCCAAGGACTAAACCCCTGACTGTAGCCCTGCTGCCTGAGCTGAATAGCCTTATAGACTATGTGTACACATGGATTCTAAGATCTCTTCCTGGGGACCAAGTACATTTTTTATTCCTTTCTTGTGACATTATTAATGTGGATGGTATAATTCTTTATGAATCATAAAATTTCATAGTTATTTGAGTTGGTTAATTAAGGTTCTGTATTTCATTTGAGATTTTTCTTTAACTTGGACCAGATATAAATAACAACCTGCTCATAGCTACCTAAACATTCAAGTCTCAAGAGGCCATATGAGAAAGGTGCTAGGTGCTCCTGGGTATCCATGGGGGTTAGTATTCATCTGGAAACTACTTTAGTTGACCCTTCAACTGGATAATCAAATCTTTACCTCCATAGAGATAGATTTCCAAACTGTCAGGCAACCACCACTCCACTGATTTATGCATCTTTTACTCTCACTTACTAGTCATCCCACTCTGTTTATAATACTTGTTGGAATATAAGAAAAGATGTGCTACTACTTTTCATCTTTTGTCCACGTATTCAGATTCTCAGCATACTTTATTTGCAGGTTCAGGTGTCTTTTTTTATACAAATTTTAAATATGCAATTTCCCTATTTAGGATGGTGAATATTACAATTCACTAAGATGGATTCTTGAAAATGATCCAACAGAATTGGACCTCAGGTTTGTCATAGATGAAGAACTTTTTGGACAGGTTTGTAAATTTTGATTAATTGAAATGGTACATAAATTGTGAAACAAATGTTATAACAAGTCTAGAAGCTAAATAATACATATCCTTGACACATTTCTGTGCTCTATTTTAAAATTTATTTTCCAGTAACAAAAGCTGTCTCAGCAAGAATTTTTGCTTTCTTTGACATTTGACTCATTCCATGTTTATTTTAGTAAAACTAATATTTTAAGTTTTCTTAGCTTATGAATGGATTTAATTTAAAATACTGGGTTTCTGGTATAACTATAATATGTATATTTTATTTTTTTTCACTAAAATAACATATCAAGATATCATGCTTAATTTTAGACACATCAACATGAATTGAAAATTGGTGGATCAGAAATAGTTGTCACCAATAAGAACAAAAAGGAATATATTTAGTAAGTATTTTGTTAGTATGTATTTTATTATGTTTAGTATATACTTTACTGGAAATAATTTTGTAGTTCTTTCTGGGAAGACTCTGTACCTTCTTCCTTCATAGCCAGCGTCTCAATGTTCTTTATTCTCTTTCTGTAAAAATGCTGTATTACCCATTCATATTTATTTTTGGGCTTACCTAGTCTTTATTTTTTGTTTCCAACTGGAGTAAATATACCTTAAATGTTTTTCTTCATTCATATGAAAAAGATGAAATATTTTGTTTCTTTTTAGTCTTGTAATACAGTGGCGATTTGTAAACCGAATCCAGAAGCAAATGGCTGCTTTTAAAGAGGTATTCATTTACTTTTGTTTGTTCTTCTGTAATTTCAAAGTATAATTCTTGAGTTTCAAGTATTGGAGTCATCACATGTGATAATTAATGGATGACTTGCTTTTTAAAAACAACTTTTAATTTTTATAGTAAAAAATTTTAAATGAATAGGTGTTCACTGTTAAAACTCATTCAAGAAGCCCATTCAGTTGACATTGACAATCCTCCTTCACACTGGTCATGGATCCTCATCTTTTCCCAGTCATGTCTCCTCTTCCTCCTCCATCTTAAGTTACATTAGATGCCCAAGGATCAAGGGTGCTATAGGGAGAGTGGAATAGGCCATTTATTTTCCCACATGGGATCACACTATACATGTTAGTTTGTGACTTGCTTTCTTGTCTTATCAAATATTTATTGGAAATCTTTATGTGTCAAGATGCGCAACTATTTTTCCTTGTGGCTGCAGTTTACTCATAAATCCATAAGGTTTTAAACTTCCCCAGTTAGTGAACATTTAGGCTGTTGCCAGTGCACTCTTGTGTCTTAAACCAACTTAAAACCTTCTGTTAGATATTTATCACGTACTTTTTTATTTATCCAGTATTCAGCACTCACTCTGTATCTGGTACTGCACAAGGCATAAAGACATAGGTCCTGTTATAGGGGGCAGAGAATCTGAAGAGGTGGACAGAGGCAAGCCTGTGCTTGGTAAGCACAGTGGAGAGGTGGAAACCAGGGCAGGAGAGGTGCAGGGAGGGACAGGGAAGGCCTAGGGCGTTTGGCCCGCTACATGCAATTCCAAGCAGAATGAGTGGTCTGTGTGAAGTCTGTCCATAAGACTGTGTGCATGTTGGAGAAAATGCCAGCAGTTCATAAGATGATGCAGGAGGTAAAACTGAGCTGGAGAGCTGACCAGAACTGGGTTATGAAGGGCCTGTTTGCTAACCTGGAAACAAAGGTGGGATTTGACTCTTTTGTGAAAATCCAGTGAGGGGAAGGAAGGTGGTATCAAAGGCTGTTCTATGATAAAACACCAGGATTCAATTTATATTTTAGTCAGATCATTCTGGAAGTGGCGTGTAGTGAGTTAGAGTTGGACAAGGCTAGCAGCAGGGGTGGGGGGAGAAGGTACTCCAGTGATCCAGGTGAGCAAAGGTAAGGGCAGGAACTAAGGTGGTAGTGGTGGGAAGACAGCTGTGTGTGTATCTGAGTGGGATTCATGAGGGAGAGCTGTAGCTCAGGATGCTTTAAAGGATAGAGGTCTGGGGAGGGCAGCATGAATTTGGGGATCATCTGCCTTTGTGTCCTGGAGCTGTGGACTAGGTGAGATGGGAAATTGGAAGAATGGTACGAACAATGAAAGTGGATGGCCACCATAGAGATGTGGGAACAGCAATATGGAAGGAACCAGTGGGTAGAAAAGGAGACTTCAAGGGAAATTAGCAAATGCAGACAGAGATGAAAGAGAAATCATCCACAGCAGACAAAGTTTCAACAACGAAGGTGTTTTCAACAATATCCTAGTGCAAAGAAGTAAAAAAAGATACAGAACTAGGAAGTGTTTATCAGAATTAGCCACAGAGCTGTCTCTGACTTTTTCCAGGACAGCCTGAGGGAAGCAGGGGCACAGAGGGCAGATGGCAGCGGGTGGAGGCAGAGCTGCAGGTGGGCAGGTGGCTTCAGTAAGGTATAATAACTTGGCAGTAAAGAGAAGAAAGATGGTTTTGCTTTTTTTTTTTGTTTTGTTTTTAAATTATTTATTCATGAGAGAGAGAGAGAGAGAGGCAGAGACATAGGCAGAGGGAGAAGCAGGCTCCCTGTGGAGAGCCTGATATGGGACTTGATCCCAGGACCCCAGAATCACAACCTGGGCCGAAGGCAGATGCTCAACCACTGAGCCAGCCAAGAACCCCTTTTTTGTTATTTTTAAGGTAGATAAGCTTAAACAAGTATAAATGCATGTAGTGAGCTAATAAAGAGAAGGAGATTTAGTGAGAGGAGCCCTTCGGGAAGCAGATGAGGCATAGAGAGGAGATAGCACCTGTCTCTGACAGTGGGAAGGGAGACCACAATGATGTCAGTGGCAGTTGGTACATGGAGATGAGTGCAGAAGGTTGAGGGAATTCCATAATCGCCTCTGTTTTGTCTCTCAAATAAAAGTTATCTGCTGTCAAGAAGGGGTAACATGGAGGAGGAGGAAGTGCCTTGGGAAGTGTGGAGAGGTTTCAAAATAGCCATTGTGAGGAATCAGTGAGAAAGAAGAGATTATGGACATGTACATTTTCTTGCCAATACTGGAATCTCAGTTAACTTAAGAACCCAAGACTAGGTGGTGGTAGGAACCTATGTGCATGTGGGATTTCTCCAGAACAACCCAGGAGCTAAAGTAGAGGGCTGTCAATGGAATCTGCTAACCAATTTTTAAAATACATTCCTTCTCCTAGGGATTTTTTGAACTAATACCACAGGATCTCATCAAAATTTTCGATGAAAATGAACTAGAGGTAAGAAATACTCTTATTTTCAAACAGGATTTTTGTGTCCATTATTTATCTTGTCTGTAGTTTGACATTTCTTATCACGTAGCTTCTTATGTGTGGATTGGGAGATGTCGATGTGAATGACTGGAGAGAACACACAAAATATAAGAATGGCTACAGTGTGAATCATCAAGTCATACAGTGGTTCTGGAAGGTAATTGAAAGCTTCTGTTTCTGTAAATTACTTTTCAATAGATTCAGTCATATTAACTATACTAATGGATCACATAGAGATAAGACACAATGTAATGTACTGTATACATCTACCTTCCGGATATGGCTGCAACCTCCATGCATATTTATAGATAAGTCAGTGTTCAGAATGTAGGAAGTCATGGGAACAGCCGTGGTGGGCTCTTGGTTCCTTACCAGCAGTAGAACTGTCCAAGAGAACTTGTAATCACCTGCAGTGCATTCTCTGGGCCTCCTGCATGGCTGCTTTAAATGTTATTTTCCATCTAATTGAGAATTGTGTGTGTTACTCAATAATATCAGTAAATATCATTTTTAAAAAGCCACGAGTCACATCCAAAAAGATATTTTTGTCACTTTATTAGGCTGTGATCTCATCCCACAGAGTTACTCTGTGTTTTTAGGAATTCTGTAAGCCACCCAGAAACACAAATGTAACTAACAGATATATGTAAATTTAATAATGGATCATTAATACCATAATTAAATTCTGATAACATATTTTTTAAGATAGTTCTGTTACTTTTTTTCCTAGGGATGTACCTAAATGCTGTTTTTCTCTTATTCAGGCTGTTCTAATGATGGATTCAGAAAAAAGAATAAGATTACTTCAGTTTGTCACTGGTACATCTCGAGTGCCTATGAATGGATTTGCTGAACTCTATGGTAAGAATTTGCTGCAGATCATTAAAAAATGGAGTGATGCCACTTGTCTTTTTTATTGCTGATTAGTTGTCAAGCTTCTTTCATTTATACAAACACTGGGCTTAATAAAAAAGAATTAAGGGTTTTAAATGATTTACTGAGATACACTGAAGTAGGCCAGAATATATGTACACCTTCTAATCAGATACCAAAGGATAAAACATGAAATGCCTCGAGTTACTTTCCATTCTTGAATTTTAAATTTGATTCCTGCTACATATTCCATCACAGAAAGAGCATTGTCTGTGGGGTGATGGTTTAGGGCAACATGTAACGTCCCACAGAATGTTAGTAAGTATTCAGCAGGAAACAGAGTTCCATAGTAGAATACATTTGAGGAAAATACATTCAGAACCTTTACTATGAAAAAAAGGGGTTTCAAAACTTATTTGATCATGGAAGATGTATATGTGTGTGCGCGCGCGCGTGCGCGCATGCGTGTGGTGTGTGTGTATGATGTTTGTGTATGTGCAGGACTAGGGACAAGACTACATATCTTTCAATATTCAGAATAGTTACTATTAATGGAGCTTTCTATAAAGTGAAATTCTGCATATCCTATCAAACTGTTTTCTAGTGGATATATTTAGAGGTGTGTTTTGAAAGAAACAAACAAACCTGCTGTTTCTGATATGGCTCAACTTTTCTCAAATCAGCTATTTATTGGAATGACATTTACTTGCTTTTAAAGATACTAAGAGGAATACATCTTTCAGGGAAGGTGTAGCTCAGGTTGGAGCCCTGCTCAGAGCAACAGCGAAGTTTAGAATTGTTCTGGAAACTACAAGTCAGAACTGCAGCCTCAGTAGTTGCTGAGCTGAATTTTTCATGCAAAGAGAAAGCTGCTGCTGTCTGACGGGATCACCAGCCCCGTCCATCTCCTTGGCAAACCTGATCTCCTTTTTTTTTTTTTTAATTTTTTATTTATTTATGATAGTCACACACAGAGAGAGAGAGGCAGAGACACAGGCAGAGGGAGAAGCAGGCTCCATGCACCGGGAGCCCGACGTGGGACTCGATCCCAGGTCTCCAGGATCGCGCCCTGGGCCAAAGGCAGGCGCCAAACCGCTGCGCCACCCAGGGATCCCAAACCTGATCTCCTTAAGCTCCATGTGTATCTGTTTGCAGCACCTGTCAAGCAGCTGTTGCTTCCTCACCTAGAGTCACCATGCTCAGTGAGAAGAATGAGATAGGAGCTGTGCCCTAATAAATGTGCCCCTGCTTGCCCAACTGGATTTCTTTGCATTTGTCTTTTCAGTGGTTTCCTGTGACTTCCTCTCCTTTTCTTCTCCCATATTTTAGCCAGTTACAGTAGGGAAAGATCAAGGCAGGCTGAACACCCCTTTCCATGTCTAGCTCCACGTCCTCCTTTTATGCAGTCCGGGCCTACAGCCATCCATTGGTTTCATGAATTGTTTGGAATTTGGGGGAAATATCCCACACATGGGGCCAGACTTGGTAGTATTAGAATATAATTCAAATTCTTATGCATTTTCAAAAAGAAGTCACTTCAAGCTGTTAATATTATAATACAGTATTATCTATTCAATAAAAGGGTGTCTTAGTTGACTTAAAGGGAGTGTTCACAATGGATTATTTAGGTGAGAGAGTCAAGAGGCAGGGAAATATGTACGATCCCATGTTATGGAAAACCATGACAAGAATACTGAAATTTTAACTGAATGTAATTATGATGTGTGATGTGTGAAAAACAATGCTTTTTGAGAAAACTGTAATATCAAGAATATCCAGTATATTTAGTGCTGCTTCTGGCAGTTATACTCACACACATAATTAGGTATGACTATAAGACATGGGGAAAAGTATAGAAGGTTCTGCATTGGGTTGTCAGCACTGATTACCTGAGTGATTGGAGGATGTTGAGACTGGAGGGAAGGGAGAACTAAGTGCAAACTTCAAAGAAAAAAGTTTCTGAAAAAAAGAAAAGAAAAGAAAGTTTCTGAAAGTGTCCATAATAAAAGAAAAATGCAGCATGGATCACATGCTTACCTTCACACAAAATTCCATTTATACACACACACACAATGATCCATGATAGAAGGTTTACTCAGATTTGAGAGTGGACTTTGAGGTGATTTTTACTCCCTTCATTATTTTTTCCCTATTGCTTTAATTTCCTTGCACTGAGACTAGATAATCAGAAAAAAATAAAGCTATTTTCAGCAGGACTGGAAAAAAAAAAGAAAATATTTATTTTCTCTGTGTACCTGTGAAGGAGATGGTCATGTGGAGACACAGGGCTAGCACACAGCAAAAGTCCTAGAGCTCTGGTACCCTAGAGGCCCAGTGATATGGTGACCATGCGTGAGTTGCTAGGAAGGAAGCTTCATCTCGTGGCTGGAAAATGAAGCCATCAAGGACACCACAGCCTTCTTTTCTCTTGAGTTTAAAGAAACTAGATTAGTAGGTTTAAGATTAGTATGTATGTTCATTAGTAGTATGTTCACTATTAGTAGTATGTTCATAGATCAGTATGTTTAAGTTCTACACTGGAAAAAATGAGTTGTGAAATTTTAGGGATTCCTATAAAGAATAAATGAGACCAAAGCAACTCTTTTCTTTGCAGGCTCAAATGGACCACAGTCATTTACAGTTGAACAGTGGGGTACCCCGGAAAAGCTGCCAAGAGCCCATACATGGTAAGCAGTTTTTTCGACCCTTAGACAACACGTTTTCAGAGAGTGAAGCTCCTCTAACAGTCTGGGTACAGAAGGTCTAGCCTGCTCTGTGTCAGTGGCAGCTATGGAGGAGGGGGAGAAGAAGGCAGAAACAATGCAGATCAGGTATGTCTTTGCCTGGCAGGCCTGGGCTTGGAGACCAGGAAACTGAACAGTGGAGAGGCCCATCTCACCCATGGACCATGTGTGGCCCACCATCACATGAATGATGGGTCATCCCAAGAGAAGCTAGAACATACCCTTTGGGAGGTTAAATTAACAGAGGAACCCAGACATTTGGAGGTCAAAGTGGGAGTGAGAGAGGACAGCACCAAGACGTCATGGGATGAGTCCATGCCTAGAGCCCAGTACTGTATCTTCCTTCTCCTCTGGTGATAAAATGCCTTCTAGTATTGTTGAACACATCACGAATAGCATTATCATTGGCCACCATGGCACTTGCTTTGTCAATGTCTGTCGTAACCAGGTCCTCTCTGTTCTTTCAGCTTTAATCGCTTGGACTTGCCACCCTATGAATCATTTGAAGAATTATGGGATAAACTGCAGATGGCAATTGAGAACACTCAAGGCTTTGATGGCGTTGATTAGATTCCAAGTAACAACCTAGAGTGTTTCACTGCCACTTTTGTCTAAGCAAAATCTTGACTTAAAATTTTCCAGGGAACTACTACAATTTGGCCTTTGTTTCTTCCCAGATAGTGGAGAAAAACCCGATAAAAGTATTAGAAGAAGCAGTATGACAACCTTACTGTTATTTCATTCACTTTTAAATAATACGTTGCATTCACACAGCTGTTTCTATCTTTAGAGTTCCCACTCTAGGATTTAAGTCCCTTGTGCCTGAAATAGTTTTGTCCTTAACATTTACCTCTTTTACAGTATTTGCCAGGCAGTTCTTTCTTAAACTACTGAAATTATAACTGTGAAATATTTGTGATAAGTGTCTCGTGTGAAAAGTTGGATGCTTTTTGAGAAGGAAAACCGAAATTTGGAAAAGAATACTTTAATATTGATTAAACTACAATGTATTTCATGCTGCCTACAGCTATTTATTGTTTTGTAGACCTGCCTCCTGCACCTTACTGCCCAGATTTTTGGAAAAACCTTGGAAAATGTGTTACCTTTCTTTTTCATCCACTGACTCCCTTGCAAAAAAAAATTGTTTACTTCTTAATTTTAAAAGTATTTGGCTTTTGTGAATATGTAGCATTACTGAACAAGGTGGTTTGTAAGATGTGTGAAGCGAATTAAGATTCGCAGTGTGAAGAGTATTAACACCTTTGCCTTTGCCTGTATATCTTTATGGTTCACTGGCATAATCATTACTCCTCCGTGTTTAAAGCAAAAGAATTCCTTCTTCAGACACTACACTAAAGCTTCACAGAGCAGTGTTTCTAAATATGCCTTGAAGAACTAAGTTAAATGTATAGTACCTGCTTTTACTAGTCATTCTTTATACTTGCACAATTATGTAGTAAATATATGTTTACAGGGTTTATTATGTTTACAGATTAAGCTAATTTCTGTAGTTGCATTTTTATATTTTTAGTATCTCTCTTTAGTCAAAAAACCAAATAATTTGTTAAACATAACCAAAGAACAGTTGTAATGAGTAATTTGTATTAAGCCTATTACCCACATTTCTTATGCTTTTTTAAAATACTGTTTACTATGAAAATGATGTTTTACTATAAATCCAAAATTCTTTGGGAAAAATGCGACAAGTAGAATCCTACTTTAACCAAATTGAAGTATGTAGAAATCATGTGCATGCATTCAACAAATGTGTACTGAATGCCTGCTGTGTGCCTAGCCCTGTGCAAGGCCCTGGGGGTGAGAGCTGTCAGCTTCAAAGAAATCTAGCTCAGTCCTCACCTCAAGGAATTTACAGATATGTAAATGAGTTTGTAAACAGTCAAAAGTAGCAGTGAGCAGAAGGAGGCAAAAGGGAATGTGTTCTGTACACCTGCGAAGATGAAGTGTGCCAAGACTTGTATTTATGTTTCATACGTATATTAGAATGATTACATAGAAAATGCTCTTGCAAAAAGTTAAACCTGTTTCTAATATGGCATCTTGGTGATTGAGGAGTAATTGTAAATATATGTTATAAATCTTCTTAAATACATATGTATACTCAGAGAGTTGTAATTTTAGTATATGTGCTGCTGAAGCAAGCACTCGGAGAGTTGTAAACAGTGCTTCTGATTACTGGTTTAAGTTTGTGGGGTATGACACTATGGGTACTTATCAGCACCTGGTAAGGATCTCCAGTGTGACAAAGTAGCAAAACTGCTTTCCACACACCACCTCTGCAGCACAGCTTGGGGAAGGTCATTCACAGATTGGTGCACTCTGTGTTTTATTTTCACCTGTGTTAACTAGCATTCAGGCAAGACCACCGGATAGAGTACTAGTTTTATCACTTACCAACTGTTTAAACTGAAGCAACTTACTTAACCTCTCTGGGCTCCTGTTCTTTCATCAAAGAACAATCATACCCACTCTCATTGTCAGGGAAGATTGTTGTAAGTTTCAGAGAGCTGCTTTGTGCTTTGTGTTGACCAGAAGATGCTTTGTGCTTTGTGTTGACCATCAGATTTTATCAAATCAGGTATGCACACTAGCTACACTCCCAAAGAAGAATCTCTTCCTTTAAAAATAAAATGTCTGCTAACAAAGAAGTAGGAACATCTCTGATGTTGACTATATATGTATGTGTGTGTTTATATATGCCATCAGAATTCATTTTCTCCACATCAGCAAAGTAATATTAATATGGGCCAATGCATTTTGAAATGTCCTCATTGTAGAGAACTTAATGTGAAAACTATTTTTGTTCACACAGGATTTTGCCATATAATTGTTTATCATTTCTGTGAAATATAGCAGATCAGAGTTTGAGAAAATATAAAGCTTGCTTTTCATCTGACTGATACTCATTTGGATGGTTCTGTGACAAGATATAAAATAAGATATTAATGAAACCAGACACTGCCACCAGCTCCCAGCGACAGACCATCATCCCCTTCATCTCCAGTTGTGGCTGATGGTCTGCAGGGTACCTGTATCAAGCCACACAGCCTCTCATCCCAGGTAGAAAAGTGTCCCAAATGCACTCTACAGGTAGAGAGTGAATTGGGTCATCTTCATAAAGCAAGGATGTTCTATTTTTCTAGAAATTATAAGCACTTAATTTTAACCTGTATTTTCTCTGTAATCAAGCAAACTTTAACATAGACATAAAATTGGAAAACAAACACATTTCACCCTAACTCAAATTTAAATGGAATGTTTTCATTTTTTTATTTATAATGCTGAAATGATCCTACAGAATTACCAAATTTAACACAATTTGTTTTGATTATAAGCCATTTGACATTGTTTTTAAAAATCTTCTTGTATGGTAAATATATATCAAGATTAATGTATCAAATTTATTGCATACTTTAAAGTATAAAATCATGTTTAAAAATCTTGATGCCACAAATAAAGTTCTATTCTAATAAAAACAAAAACTGTGGTTCATTTTTTTTTTTAATTTTCTCTTTTTTTAAGATGTATTTATTTATTTTGGGAAGAGAGCCACATGAGGCCAGGGAGGGGCAGAGAGAGGGGAAAGAGAGTCTGAAGCAGGCTCTGCATGGAGCAAGATGCGGGGCTCAATCTCACAAACCCAAGATCATGACTTGAGCCAAAACCAAGAGTCAATCACTTAACTGTGCCACCAAGTGCCCCACCATTATTCATTTTTTATTCATTTTTTAAATAGAAATGTTTCCAAGCAGGTATTCTGGGTGATATATTCTGGTCTGGTCCTTTGCAGCCACATAAGGAATTCTCATACCATCTTGAATTTGTATCTGATGAATTGGCATGATTATTAAATTCATAATCACAGATCATCTCTACTTTACAAATAGGTCATATTCTAAAAGTCTGGTTGTTAGTAAAAGATCCTGAAGATAATATAATAACAAAGTTACAAGTGGACTGGATTTCAGACAAGCTGTTGCTCAGTCTAGAAGCCAGCTTTGTAACCAACCATTATTTATAAACTTGTTTCTATGAAAGCAGGTGTTCCAAGTATTAATTCAGAAATATGTATTTTTTCTTTCTTCTAGGCACCTGGAAGTTTCCCAGTTAGAAGGGAATCCTAAACTAATTCAAGCCAGCCCTGGGAAGATTCCATTCCCGTTCCCTCTTTGTGCTAAAATCCAGACCATAGCTTTTAATCCTTGGGAGTCGGGCCACTTACCTCTCCACTTCTGCCCCTTGAGGGCTAACCAGCTCTGCAGAAATGAGCCCACATCATGCCTCCTTGTACAGGAAGGCATTTGCTTTGAGCACATCAAGGGCAGACACATTCCTCTTATAAAGGATATTAAGCTAAATGTTAGACTCTTGGGGCCTCACTACAAATAAAGGGCTCCAGTAGATTTGAGGGTATTTTTCTTGAAAGTTAGATTAACACTAAATTAGTGTTAATGTTCTTCCAGTCTCTTCATCTGCAATATATCCAAAGCAGGCCCTCCATCCCACACCACTGTTTCGTTTCTAGTCCATAAATCTGATCTGGTCATTCTGCCAAAGAACCTCTGAAAGCTCCCCAGGACTGGAAGCCTGAAGCCCAACCTGTTGGCATGAAATGCAGTGTCCTCAGCTTACTGTAAGAGTTCCACCTTCCCTCACAGCCCACCAAGGCACCCTGTGCTCCACCCAAACCAGGCCTCTCTCCAGCCTCTAACTGCTGCAGCCTTCTCAGTGCCTGCTTGCCGGGCATGCTTTCACCTGTCATGTCCACTTGAGAATTACTGCTTTTGGACCAATGGAAAGGTGCTGTGGCCTCAGCATTTGATATACTAGCATGAATGGCACTGTATTCCAATGTTTTGTTTGCATAATTCTCTCCTACAAACTTTTGGGCAGCTTGAGGTCAGACTAGTACACATCTTTTTAACATGTGCAAAACAGATATTTGATGACTATGATCTGATGAATATTGTTTATGTATACAACCCAGCCCACATGTTCTGAGCACCTCCAGTGTCCCTGGCACTGTGAAAGAATATGCAGGGAGCTCTCTATTGAGAGGGACATTGGGAACTATATAAACACACATGCGGAGAGGGAGCTTGATTGAGATCCTGCTGAGCACCGAGGTCTGCAGTAAACACTTTACGTGGATCCCATTTAATCTTCATAAAAACTCAGTGAGGCAGGTTTTATAGGCTCAAGAAGGACAAGCAATTCACCTGAGGCCACACAGCTTGTAAACTCAGTGGATTATGAACCACAACAGAATCAGGAAAGCTATGGGATCCCACAAACAAATTTCCATGCTGTATTAGTTTCCTTTTGCTGCATTACAAATTATCACAAACTTAGCAGCTAAAATCAGTACCCATTCGTTATCTCAATCCAGTAGGACAGAAGTCCACATAGGCTTCAGCAGGGTTCTCTGCTGAGGATCTCACAAGGCCAAAATGAAGGTGTCAGCCAGCCGGGTTCTTAAATGCTTCCATTTCCCTCAGGTCATTGACAGTACCCAATTCCTTGTGGCTGTAGGTCTAAGGTCTCCATTTTCTCGCTGGCTGTCAGCAGGGGGCCACTCTTAACTTTTAGATGCCACCTCCATCATCAAGCCAATAATGGTGTGTGGAATCCTCAAGCTTAGAATCTCCCTGATGGCCCCTTCTGCCACCAGGTGGAGAAAGTTCCCTACTTTTCAAGGCTCACCTGAATCAATTAAGCCCCCCTGGACAATCTTCCCTTTGGAAGGCTGACTGTGCCATAGGCATAACACAATGAAGGAGTGAGATCTGACATTCACAGCTTGCAGGGATAGGGCACTTAACAGTCGGAGGCAATTGCTAAAAATTCTGCCTCCCATATGAGGTAAAGAATAGCAAAGGCTTATGGAGATACAGCTTGAATAACTGAAACTTATCTAATTTTTATAGTAGTTGTTTTCCATTCAATGTCAATGAAATGCCAGATCGATAAACTGATGCTAATATCAACCAGTAAGATTCAACTTCAGCAGCTGGAAATTCACAAACAGTGCTCTCAGGTGAGCCATTGGTTTCCTTTTTTTCAGTGGCATCAAGTTTAGATTGTTGAAATTAGTTTCAGCTCATTCTTAGGAGCTTCCTTATTATATAAAAAGAAATTTAATAAATCATAGCTGCTCTTTTTGTTTGAAGGGATGGTATTCTCAGTAAAATCATGTTCAGGATGATGAGATTGGTATCAACATGGAGCTGAGAAGGGAAGAAGGCTGTTCACAGTCCAGAGATGCTGATCATTGAGGGGCTTTTGGTCTCTGGAGAGAGGGCAAGGGGGTCTGCAGACACCCTGATAACCAAAAGGACATGTGCCGTCACCCAACTCCAGAGCAGAGTGTTTTCTCCTTGGGAAGCCAACCATGAGTATGCTCAATTCATCATTTAGGTTCAGATTTACATTATCCTATGAAACTTAATGATTATTATGAAGGCAAACCCCATGCCTTCCTCAGGATTGCTTTTCTTTTAACACACATATTTTACAAATGAGAAACGCAAGCATATTCTCTCAAATTAAAGAGAAGTGATGAGCACAGTGAGCTAAGGATAATCCCAGTTTAAATAAACAGGATTTTCACTGATGCTAGACTTGAAAACACAATCCAGATTAATGGCTTTGTTAATAGTCACTGGGCCTTAGCCCAACTGTAGCATAAATATTCTTCCAGACTTGATGACAGTGAGCTAGCTTATGTTTGGTCCTCCAAAGGGATGCCCAGCTTCTCAGGGATGAATGGATTGCAGCCAACTGGGTTTGCTTTCGTAGTATTGCTGTTTAATGTAATGGCGTAATGCTTGTGAATGCATGTTGATGTGTGTGATTTTAAGCTAGGAGGAATTCAATAATCTTTTATCCCTGTCTACTTCTTAAAAAAAAAAAAAAAAAGGGGGATCCCTGGGTGGCGCAGCGGTTTGGCGCCTGCCTTTGGCCCAGGGCGCGATCCTGGAGACCCGGGATCGAATCCCACATCAGGCTCCAGGTGCATGGAGCCTGCTTCTCCCTCTGCCTATGTCTCTGCCCCTCTCTCTCTCTCTCTCTCTGTGACTATCATAAATAAATAAAAATTAAAAAAAAAAGATTTAAAAAAAAAAGTGTGAGAAGCAAAGAAAGAAAGCTCTGTGAACTCAGTCACTACTGGGACTCTGAATATCTATGGTTGCCCAGAGACTCAATTTATATACTTGCCCCCTTGCCATCCGGGAACAATGTGAATTGGAATTCAGGATTTATCATCGAGACCTCTAATTACTAATTTAAGCATTGCCTGGGTGGGGAAAGGGGAACATGCAGCACTACAAGCCTTTGGAAAGTATATTATGACATTTAAGACCTCACTCAGAGCCAAGTCCTTGTCTGGCGCTGTCCAGTAGAAATATAATGCAGATGATGTGCAATTTTAAATCTTCTAGTAGCATGTTTTAAAAAGTAAAAAGATATGTGAGTTTAATTGTAATAATATATTTTATTTAACCTATATGTATATATAGAGAATATTATCATTTCAGGATGCAAGCAATATCAAATTGCTAATGAAATACTTTTCATTCGGGGCGGGGAGGGGGGCTAAGTCTTTATAACGCAATATATATTTTATGCTTACAGCATATCTCAGTCCAGACTGGCCACATTTCAAATAGCCATCTGTGTCTTCTTCCACTGTATAGGAAGCACTGGAATCAACGGGCCAAGGTCATGCTTCCACATGATATAAGAGAATTGAGAAGCAGCTAGACATGACTCACCTGAAAATGTGCTAAATCAGCTGGCTTTCTCCAGGCAACTCCAGAGACTTGGAAGGAGTTCCTCCGGGAGAGCTAAATGCTGAAAACAAAGCAATATTCTAGACAGTTGCTGTGTGGCCATTCCAAATTTTATATTTAGGAGCTTAAGGATGGCAGTCTGGTTGAAAGGGGAACTGTGTTCACACTCTAAGCACACTGTTTCCACTTAGATTGTATGCTTGCTAGGGATGGCTTGGGAGAAATCCAAAGTGAATTATGAGGAAGGAGACGAGATCTCCACATCACACCAAGACTGCTTTGTACAGCTGAGGCTGTCCTCAATGGTGACCCAGATTGAAGGCCATGGAAGCTGTGGGCAGAAGCAAATATAGGGTAATCGCTGGAAACCAGCATCCCGGGTGAAGTTCTACATCTGAAATCTTGGAAGATCACCACCAAGACAGGGACAGAGAAGGGGGTGGTTTATCAGAAAGAAACAGCCAGAAAGTTGGGGGTCACTATAAGATTGGACAACTGGGAGCGTAAGGCCACAGCAGACAAGGGAACTCCACGGGGTCGCAGGGGGTCACCTGGGAAAGAACTCCTTTGACATTGAAGGGAAGGCAGAGACTGTGGGAGAGACATCTGTTTGTTTTTTCTGGTGCAAGGAGAATAACAAAATGCGACCAGGAGAGTAATAGACTACAGATGGAGGACTTCTGGCTGAGAGAGCTCAGTCCAGCCAAAGGCTTTGAACTGGAACCAACCCTCTAATTTTCAGCAGTGCGTGTGGCCCATGAAAAGAAAGGGTGAAATAAAACAAGGGACTCAACAGAGAGAATTATGAGTTACTCCCAATGGGTAAAATAGCAGAGATTATACTGGACTGAAGAAATAGGGATTTGATTGTAAAAGGCCTTATATTCAATGCTAAGGAATCCCATTCCAAGACAACAGTGTATGATTTGGCATAAACTCCAGAAAGCTTGCTTTACCTGTTTAAGGGTAAAAAGACTTAGGGGCAGGTGCTAGTCAGGAGAACATTCCAGTGACACAGGAGAGAGATAGAAGCATCTGAACCCAGGGTTGAGTTGTGGGTATGGTGAGAGGCAGGAGGTTGAAGCGGCCTGAGTTGTTGTGCAGGGAGGGACAAGAATGGCAGACAGGAGTCTAGGCTGCATCTACTCTCACATCCACACTGGGGCAACTGGATGGGTCTCATGCTGCCCCTGGAACAGAATTGGGAGAACTATGGACTTTGCACATGGTGATACCACAGGGAGCCTTTGGTCAGCAGCTGTGGATCTGAAGGTGGGTAGAGATTTGGCGGTCATCAGCAAATAACTGTGAGCCTGTGAAGAGACCCTATTACATGTGCAGTAAACTAGGAAAGCTGATCCATATTACCAAATACCACTTCCAATAATTGTATTATACTTTGTAATTAATAGAATAAATGAATCCATTTGGATGATTGGGGGAAGATTAGAATCAATATAATTGGTAGCGTTTTTCTCGCCAAAATCCAGTTTTTAGATCTTTCTTCCTTCTGTGTTAGGTATTCCAGGACCCGTAAATATTGCCAACAGCTCTTCTCCCCTGCATGCCCCACCCCCTCCCCCACGCACACGTGTGCATACACTTGTAGCCTGATGCCCTGTTGATGACTGGGGCTCCCACTCCCAATCTTCCCCTGTGCCAGGCCAGATCTCAGTTTGCTCGCTCCCACTTGAGACCCTGCCTCTGCCTCCCCCTGCTCAGTCTTCTGCACTTTAGCATCCAGGCATTGCAAGCTAGAGCTATGGCCCTCCAGCCCAAGCACCTGTGGATAACTGGGCTGATGAGGAAAGCTCTAGAAATCCGCGAGGAAGCATGAGTGGGTGGAGAAACTAAAACCGCCCGGGAGGCCCTGAGGAGGTAGGTGAGAATGGGCTCTGAGACCTTAGGGAAGTCTTGGGAGAGAGGAAGTGGAGGCTGGGGGTGGGGGGAGCTGAGGAGCCTAGATGAGCACAGAGGAGGTGGGGAGCTGGCTACCAGACAGGGACAGAAGGGAGTCTGTTGTCACAAGAGGTTCTCTGAGGAAGCCTTGGCCACTCCCCCGGGCCAGCAGGCCACTCACTCCTCCAGCTCTGGAGGGAGCATGAAAGCCCCTTCTTTCTACCTGTGTACTCCAAATGACCAGGTATCTAAGTGACTAAACTTGGTTCCCTCTGGAGGCTGGGCTCCCCAGAAGTGGTGGTGAGTCTCAAGGGCGATGGGACTTGCCCCCCACCCGCATTTGCTGATGACTGAAATCTTAATTTAAGCAAATAAGACCTTCCACTTCCATACTCAGAAGACTGAAATTATAGCACAAAGGACAAAAAATTCCTGTTCATAGTAGCGTGTAAATGACTGAAATAAGATCTATTCCAACACTGACAGAGGTGCGGAAGAGGGACACGTCTTCTAGTGGCATGAGATGAGACGCTGTGGTCCTAAAAGACCCATATTCCCAGTCTAGCCAATTTTTCCTGGGCTCTGTTTCCCCGAAATCCACTTCAGACCCAGAGAAAAAGCCGGGGCAGAGTTCCTGTTGTGAGCAATGGTGGTGGTGTTAGTTGCAGTGTGGACCATTCAATGGTTTCAGCTGCCTGAGATTTCACTTGAGGCTTCTGTGTAGACGTATTTCACAAATCTCTATGCTGCAAAATCACTCCCAAGCACTGAGTTCCTCAGAAGATGCTTACTATTCGTGGGCATGAACTCAGAGAACAAGCATGCATACACCAAGAGGGACAGACATAAATGTGAGGTTTCTTTAATTATACTGGTTCCCTAGTTAAATATACCAGACACAACTTCTGTGAGTTGTGTCAGAATCTTTTCCAGAGTGACAATAACTTTTTCCCTCTGACTCAACCTCTTCATCTTCTCTGCCTCCCTGCCAGCTGTGTGGGGATGGCCTCATCCCGAAGTCTGTTGACCAGGTTACGGGGACTTGGAAATCTCTTCAACCGGTGGAACACAGATTTCTCAGCCCTTTTAAAATGATCTAACCTACATACAACCGTGGTCAGAACAGTGACTCAGCCACCGAGAGGATATTTTTTTAACCCATGACAAATGTTTGAAAGCTAATTGTTCCCTCTCTTCCTAAATAGGACACTGGAAATTGCTGGAACACAGAGCTTACTGAACCACTCTAGAGAGTCCCTTACATTTAGATAGCTTTTAGTTGTCTTTAATGTGTTTCTCATTTATTGTCTCACTTTATTCAATGCCAGGAAAGTGGGTAGGGCAGGTGTCATTATTTTCATTCGACAGATCAAAAAGGTAAAACAAAACACAGCAAGGGGTTGCCTTTGGTCACAGAGTAAATTAGGAGCAGACTTGATCTAGAAGTGAGGTCAGCCTCTTTGGGTGGTCCTCTGACCCAGGCTTGATAGAATTTCAGAATTTTGTATCTAGGCCTGATGAGCTCACCTGAATCTCACTGAACCTGACCCGCAGGTGAGGTTTGGAGGCAACCCCCGCATCGGGAATATCAGTGGCCCTTCCTCCCTTCCAGGTAGAACAGGTGTAGATAAATGAGATGCAGTCTGGCTGTCCCTGTGCCAGGGACTAACGGGCAATAGGAACTAACCAGATTTGCATTTTTTCCTGTAGCCTTCTTAGGTTCTCAAACTGGTACTGGTAGTGAATAATATTCTTAAGATAACAAGTATTAGCAATGGATAAAATTTTCTGACTAGTTAAACATAACTAATTAGAAATCTAATGTATCCAGGTGCTTTTGGCTTAGAACATCACTCTTCACTTATACAGGGGACTTGCTAAAGGTCCTCTAGCAAGAGTGGCTGTGCCAGGATCTTTGTTCTGTCCCTCAGACATTGTTCTCTGTGCCTTGATCAATTCTTTTCAGTCATTCTGTGCGCTCTGTGAGTGTGTGTGAGAGTAAGAAGGAGGGGGTGTATATTTGTAAACTCTCTGCAGTACATCCAGTGGCTGGTTATTCCAGCAAAGGGCTTTGCTGTCTTGGCTACAAAATTTACTTTTTCTCCCCCATGCTATTCTGAAATTTTGTGTCTCAGATCATTGACTCCATTGGTTATATCAGTCTTGCCCTCCCCCTCCTCAAGAGAGAAACTGTTTATCTTTCTCAAGAAATTTTATGGTTTAGGTGGGAAAGATCTGGCTCCCTGCAGAGCCCTGAGAGGAAGATCCAAGAAAGAAAATAATCCTGTATTTCTGGCATTTCCTGGCTGCCCAAAGCATCCCTTTACAGCTGACATTGATAAAATTTCATCAAAGGCATTGGTCAATCAGGCTGCAGGTTTTTAAAACATTACTTACTATGTGAATCATATTAGCACTTAAGACATTGCATAGAAGGTGGCATATGCTGTTTGCATGTTCTCACATTCCTAAGAACTCAGTACAGGCCCTCCAGTAATTGAAAAGCAATTTTATTTTTTTTAAAGATTTTCTTTATTTATTCATGAGAGGCAGAGAGAGAGAGAGAGAGAGAGAGAGAGAGAGGCAGAGACACAGGCAGAGGGAGAAGCAGGCTCTATGCAGGAAGCCTGACGCGGACACGATCCCAATACTCCAGGACCACGCCCTGGGCCATAGGCGGTGCTAAACCACTGAGCCACCCAGGGTGCCCCTTGAAAAGCAATTTTAAAATAAAGTTTGACACTCCTGACAAAACCATTCTTGAACAAATAGACACCTCCTGTTCTTGTGGGATGACTCAACATTATAAAGATGTCCTTTTTCCTAAGTTAATTTAAATATTGAATGCAATACCAAAAAGCTTTTTTAGGCAAGTTGATATTAAAGTTCACGTGGGGAAAACAGAAATGCAAAAATAGCCAGAAAACACTTGAAAAACAACCAGAGATAAGAATATACTATAAATCCTCTGTAGTGAAAAGTGTGGGGGTCCCTGGCTGGCTTAGTCTACACAGGATGCCTGGAGTGGGGAAAAATAGTGAGTAGAAACAAGGTTTGTTTTAGGGGTGATGAAAATGTCCTAAAGTTAGATTGTGTAGAGATCCCTGGGTGGCGCAGCGGTTTGGCGCCTGCCTTTGGCCCAGGGCGCGATCCTGGAGACCCGGGATCGAATCCCACGTCGGGCTCCCGGTGCATTGAGCCTGCTTCTCCCTCTGCCTGTGTCTCTGCCTCTCTCTCTCTCTTTCTATCTCTCTATCATAAATTAAAAAAAAAAAAAAGATTGTGTTGATGCTTGTAGAATTCTGTGGCTCTATTAGACTCATTGAATTGTGTACTTGAATGAATTTTCTGGTGTATGAATTACATCTCAATAAAAATGCTAAATAAGGGACAAAGGACAATAGAAAAATGGAGAAGGTATTTTTCAAACATGAAAAAAAAAGTTCAGATTCACCCATAACTAGAGAAATGTAAATTAAACAACACTGAGAAACCACTTCTTACCTATGATACTGGCAAAAACAACGAAGTATGACAATACACTCCGTAGGCTGTGGGGTGACAGGCACTCCCACATGGTGCTAGTTGGAATGTAAACTGCAGAGAAAATTAGGCAATACCTACCAGAACTGCAAACGCAATGTGACCCAGGAACACCACGCCTAGGAAACTATCCTGCAGGCATACTTCCAGCAACGTGAAAATAGAAGCACACAAGGTTATCCAGTGCACTGTAGCGGTAATTACAAATCTAAATGCTCATTCTTAGGAGACAAGGTTATTACTTAGCCAACAAAAAGAATGAAATCTTGCCATTTGCAGTGATATGGATGGAGCTAGAGTGTCTCATGCTAATCGAAATAAGTCAGAGAAAGATAAATACCATACGATTTCATTCATGTGGAATTCAAGAAACAAAACATGATCAGAGGGGGAGGGGAAAAAGAGGGAAACAAAGGTAAGTGGCTCTTAACTATAGAGAATAAACTCAGGGGTGATGGAGGGAGGTGGACAGGGGGATGGGCTAGATGGGGGATGGGTACTAAGGAAGACATTTGTTATGATGAGCACCGGGTGGGGTGTTATATATGATGAATCACTGAATTCTAATCCTGAAGCTAATATTACCCTGTATGTTAACTAGAATTTAAGTAAAATTTTAAAAAAGAAAAATGACAGACTCATAAGGGACTGAGTAAGCTATAGTAGTTCATCTATAAAATAGAATACCAAGCAGTTCGTTTTTTAAGATTTTATTTATTTATTCATGATAGACAGAGAGAAAGAGGCAGAGACACAGGCAGAGGGAGAAGCAGGCTCCATGCAGGGAGCCTGATGTGGGACTCGATCCTGGGTCTCCAGGATCACACCCTGGGCTAAAGGTGGCACTAAACCGCTGAGCCACCCAGGGATCCCTAAGCAGTTCTATAAAAGAATGAAGATCTCCATAAAATTGATAGGGAATGATTTCTAGGATACACTGTTGAGTGAAAAACTAACATGTAAAAAAACATCTATAATATGATATGTAAGAAAGAAAGAATATAAAAATATAAATGTATTTTTCCCTTGTACAAGAAAAGTACAGAAGGAGAAACCAGAAACTAGAAAAGTTCCTGTTGTGGATTGAATTGTGATCCCATCCTCCTTCCCCACAGCCCCGAAAAGCTTTCCTGAAGTCCTAATCTCCAGTACATCAGAACGTGACTTTATTTGGGAACAGGGTCATTGCAAATATAATTAGTTAAGAAGTGATCATAGTGAAGTAGGATGGGCCTCTACGCCAATGTAAGGACTAGTGTCCTTTAAGGAAGATGGCCACGTGAGGAGAGAGACACCAAGGGGGAGCATCATGTGGAGATGAAGGTGGTGGTAAAGGTGATCTACCAGCCAAGGAACAAAAAGATTGCCCATAACCCACCGGAATGCTGGGAAGTGGCAAGGAAGGATTCAGAAGGGACCCGGGCCTGCAGACACTTTCACTTCAGACTCCTAACCTCCAGAACTGTGAGACAATAGGTTTCTGTCATTTTAAACCACTCAGTTTGTGGCACTTACAAAGTGGCAGCCCTAAGAAGTATACTAGTGGGGGTGGAGGGTGCGAAAGGGGGTGAAAGAAGGGAGGAATTAGAATGGGGTAGTGGATATGAGGAGGGAGCAACATTCTCTCTTTGGAAACCATAGTAATGTTTCAAATACTACCCAAAATTAAACTCAACCAGGATGGGGTGCCTGGGTGGCTCAGTCAGTTAAGCATCTGCCTTCGGCTCAGCTCAGGATCCCAGGGGCCTGGGATGGAGTCCTGCTGCAGACTCCCTGCCCAGTGAGGAGCCTGCTTCTCCTTATGCCCCTCCCCTTGCTCGAGCTCACTCGCTCTCTCTCGCTCTCTCTCGCTCTCTCTCTCTCTTTCTCAAATAAATAAAATCTTAAAACAAACAAACAAACAAACTTCAAAATCAACCAGGATGTGTGGGAACCCAACGTGGCACACAAACTATAAATTATGAACCTAACCGAATTCAAAGTGAATACACTAAAGGAAGCAATGAAGAAAAATAACCTAAGTAACTTGGCAAAAACTCTATTTTGATAGGAAACTGTGAGGTTAGGGCAGCCTGGGTGGCTCAGCGGTTTAGCGCCACCTTTAGCCCAGGGTGTGATCCTGGAGACCCAGGATTGAGTCCTATGTCAGGCTCCCTGCATGGAGCCTGCTTCTCCCTCTGCCTGTGTCTCTGCCTCTCTCTCTCTCTCTCTCTCTCTCTCTCTCTCTCTCTCTCTGTCTCTCATGAGTGAATAAATAAAATCTTAAAAAGAAAAAAAAAAGAAACTATAAGGTTAGAGGCACTGTATGTAAGTGCTGTCCCCCAATTCTTCTATTTGTTTCTGACAGTGGCCTGGATTAGTGACTCTGGAACTGCTGAAGGTATATACCAGGATTGAACAAATAGGTAAACATATTGCAGATGCCAGAAGTCACAATTCTCAAGGTCTGAGAAGGAAGTCACCACAAAGAAAAGGGGGAAGGCTGGAAGATGCTCTGCAATATTGTTTCAAGTTTGGAGGACTTGATCTCAGACTTCCAGCCTCCAGAACTGGAAGCAATAATTTTCTGCTGTTTATAATCCCCCAGACTGTGGTATTTTGTTATAGCAGCCAAATGGACTAAGACATTTTAAATAAAATTGATGCATTTAATATAACACTGTATGTTAACACACTGAAATTAAGATAAAAAAACTTGGAGATGCCTGGGTGGTTCAACCAGTTAAGTGTCAGACTCTTGGTTTCAGCTCAAGTCATGATCTCGGGGTCCTGGCATCAAGCCCTGCGTCTAGCTCCACGCTCAGCCCAGAGTCTGCTTGTCCCTCTCCCTCTGCTCCTCTCCTTGCTCGCTCACTCTCTCATAAATAAAATCTTAAAAGTTTAAAAAAAATACATTTTTCTCTTCTTCCATCACTATAAACAATATTCTTGGCTTCCTTCAGCACCCCTACTTTTTCTTCCAGCGGGCTTCCTCTCCTTCCTTTCTCTTAATCCTGTTCATCTGACTTTGAGTTTTGCATTTTGAAGATTCCTAATGGTTTCATTTTGTTCTGAAACCTTAATTGAGTTTCCCTTGTACTATCCATTGGTTAAACCAAGCAGCTGAAAATCAGTAAGCAACCATCATATTGTGGTGACCAGGTAAACAGTGTTCATACTAACTTACAATGTGTATGCACTATAATTAAAGTTTTTTTTTTTTGTGCAGCTTTCTGTTTTCCTGGAATTTCTCAATAGATTTCTTTTTTGTTTTTTCCACCAATTATCTTTATCATACTCCCAGTTATTTTCCAAACTTTTCCTAACTTAAGTATTCTATTAAGTTCCCATTTTCCCAGGGATCTCTTTTCTGGGATTCCTGGCTTCCTGCTCAGGTTGGAACTATTTGCTCAGGGAACCTCTGGGATCCCTTGCCCCCTTCCAAGATGGGCTACAGTATTTCCTAGGTCTTACTTCTTCCTCAATTTGCTCCCTCTATATATTCGAGAGCATACTTTTAAGTAAATTCATAAGAAAGGTTTTGAGTAGGGGTGCCTGGGTGGCTCAGTGGTTGAGCGTCTGCCTTTGGCTCTAGGCATTGTCCTGGCATCCTGGGATCAAGTCCCACACCGGACTCCTCTCTGGGAGCCTACTTCTACCTTTGCCTATGTCTCTGCCCCTCTCTCTGTCAGCATTAGACATTTTTCTTAAATTCTTCCTTTCATAATTTCTTCCATATTCTTCATTCTTTTTTCAGAAACTCAGAAGATAGGAGTTTGGACCTCCTTGATCGGCCTTCTATGTCTTTTCTTTTTCTCTCTGATAGTGTTTTGGTGTGTGTGTGTGTGTGTGTGTGTCTTAGGGTCTTCTTTTTGTGTCTTTTCATATTGGTTTTATTTTACTTTCTGGGAGATTTCCTGTATTTCTATATTCTAAAATCTATATTTCCATCTATTAAATATCTATCTCAGAAATCATATTATTAATTTCCAAGACCTCTTTGTTGTATTCTTCCTTTTTAAAATAGCACTCTGTTCTTGTTTTAAGGACATGATATCATCTCACGTTTTTCTGAGGGTATTATTTACAGATTTTTTAAAAAGTCTGTTCCCTGAATTACCTTTGTTTCCTCTGGAGTCAATTTTTCTGTTGGTTTAACTTTTTCATTCATGTAATTTGGACCAACAGTCCGATTACCCTCGGATTTCTGTTCATGTTTAAGAATGAGGGATCACTGGAGACCCGGGATCGAATCCCACATCGGGCTCCCAGTGCATGGAGCCTGCTTCTCCCTCTGCCTGTGTCTCTGCCTCTCTCTCTTTCTCTCTGACTATCATAAAAAAAAAAAATTTTTTTAAAAGAATGAGGGATCAGAAACTGTGTGAATGGAAGATGCCTGTCATCCAGCCAATGACTGAGCCAGAAGCCAGCTCTTCAGAGGATGGTCCCAAAATCCTCAGATCAAGACAACTCTAGAGATGCTCAACTCTGTTAGGAGATAACTTCTAATTATAAAAACAAAAATGTTTAGTGTTTTCCCAAGAGAACAGATCCTAGCTTCTGGGAGTTTTGTGTATGAGAGAGGAGAAAGGTGGTAGGATCGGCTGGTCAGCTCACCCTCCTCCCAGCCTGGCTTGGTGCAGTGGAAGTCTCCAGCCTGGGTTCAAGCTCTGGTCCCTGTCCTGAGAACCTCATTTGAGTGTCTGCAGTATCACAGGATTCAGACTTCCTCCAACTGCAGGTCCCACTAGGACATTACCCCCAATCTCCGCAAGCTCAGCTGGTAAAGGCTGATGCCAAGTGGTGTTCTCTGTGCGGCCCTAAGCCTGTGGAGCAGGGCAAGCTCTATAAATAGCAGCGGTGATTACAGAGTAACACTCCTTTTAAATGCTTGGACTTTATAGCTTTCCATTCAAAACAGTCCTGGCCCAGTGTTTAGTCTCTCTGGGGGGCAGCTGTAAAGGCCACCTTGTTTCACAGCTAAGGAGAGGTTACAAGGCAATTAAAATATTTTTGTCTCTTTTCTCTTTTGATGATTATTCCCATGCGGTGGCAGTCACAGGAGCAGTTCCTGCCTCCATTACCCACAGGGGAACTCGAGAACGTAGCGGCAGCCACAAGCCCTGAAGCTGAGCTAGAATTAGAGTTTCAGCTTTAACCCTTCTGTTGGTTTTCAGAGATTTAGAAGTAAAAGTCAGAAATGCTGGTGTCTTTAATAGAGCTAGGCGGGATCCCTGGGTGGCGCAGTGGTTTGGCGCCTGCCTTTGGCCCAGGGCACGATCCTGGAGACCCGGGATCGAATCCCACATCAGACTCCCGGTGCATGGAGCCTGCTTCTCCCTCTGCCTGTGTCTCTGCCTCTCTCTCTCTCTCTCTGTGACTATCATAAATAAATAAAATAAAAAAAAAAAATTTAATAGAGCTAGGCAACTGTCACTTACTCTCCAGGTGTGCTTTCCCCTTTAGAAATAGAGTAAATGCTTCTTGTACCCGAGTAATTAGATGCTCTGAACTCTGCATACGGCTTGGTCAGATAAATGTAGTAATTGCACAAATCATGTTCCAGCCACATGGAGGTATTTGGGTAAAGATACTGTCCACATCAATGAACTCTGAATTGTGACAAGCAATGATAACAATACTGGTCATAAAAACTATCATCATATGGAAAGAAGAGCTATCATGATCTTAAAATTGATCCTGACATGTACAGGATCTTCACAATGTTCAAAAATCCTATCAACTCCTCAGGGTAGGCTTGACTGGACATCATTATCACCTCAGAACACACAGAGGCCTGGAGAAGTCCTGGCACTAGTGAGTAACCAACACGTATTGGGCCCATCAGAAATCAACGTATTTCATGTAGTCCCTCCCCCTGGGGCCTGGTGGCCAGTGGGCAATAATCCATAGCACGGTCCTTGCCACCACCAACCCCTCAATTCCCTCTCTCAGAGCTGAGGTGATAGAGGCTCTGGTGTCTGAACCGGCCTGAGGAATGAATGATGAGGGGAGAAGGGGAGAAATGATTTGGAATAGTAACAATTCTCCAACTCAGCAGGAATAGATTCTGTAAAACCCTGTTCTTTCTCTTCTCCAACAAGAGCAATTATGAAAAATATTTCCAGGAAGGAAAATATTATGCAAATTAGTTATGACTAAATCATTGAAGAAAAATGCCAGCACTGTTTTTTGGACTCCAGGGTAGGCACAAAAGACCATTGGTGGTGATGTCAGTAGAATTGACACCTAGGACCAAAAGGACCAGGTCCAGATCCCTTGTGTTACAGGTGGCGACACTGAGGAAGCTGGGGTGAGGGGTGGGGCATAGTTAGTGAATTCTCCTGATGACTGGAGATGGCATTAGTAAGGTAGCCAGCAGAGAGCCAGGTACAAAGCAGGTACTTAAATGTCAGTTAGGAAAGTGTTCGGCTGAAAGCAACAAAAAGCTGGCTTTATAGGGTGTTTTTTTTTTTTTTCCTCACATGACAAGTTCATGGGTAGGCATAGTGGGCCTGGGTGTTCCTGAGCCTATATAAGAGAAGGAAGTCCTGCTCCTCAGGAGCCTATCTTCCCAGAGGCTGGGTGGGGTTCCGGGGACACAATGTGATGAGAGAAGGTGGGCCTTTTGGAAATCTCTAAACCAAACCAAAGATATTTAACTTAAAGGGGAAGAGCCCAGTGGAACACTGATCACTGTTGTATAGATGACAACCTAGATAGGTCCTATGCTGCCCAAGGGGTTAAAAATAAGATCAGGGAGGGGTGCCTAGCTGGCTCAGTCAGCAGAGCATGTGACTTTTGATCTTAGGGGTCATGAGTTCAAGCTCCACATTGGAGGTAGAGATTACTTTTAAAAAATGAATCATGGAGTGTAATTGTTGGATGACAAACCAATTCAACAGGAATAATCCTAATGATATGCACTTATGGAAACTACGGAGTTTCCTGGAGATATTCAAGTTAAGTAAGGAACTGGAGAGGAGTTTGTGTGTGGAGGAAGGTGGAGGAAGGGAAGGAAAGAGTAAGATGGAGAGATGATCTCCAAATTCCCTTTTGGAACAATTCATTTAACAAGTATCTGCTTGGTTTCTGCTGTGTTCCACACAGGAACCTTATTTTCCAAGTCATAAGATGGCCTGACATTTACAAAAACCTAATGGAGAGAACATGGTGTCTGATGAGTGTCATTTACTGATTGACTTCTCAGGAACCACTTGCCTTCTGGAGATCCCATTCCACCGCTCCCAGTGACCCCTCCCCAAACAGGCCTGTTTCCATTCAGGTTCCCAGAACCAGTGAATAGGACAATATGTGTAGTTCAGTGGCAGCGTTTTTTCCAGATACAGTGAAGTCTGGACTCAATATCTGTCCCATATGATGTCCAGATGTCTGAAAGGCAGCTAGGAAGTAGTGGTAGGTAGTGGGCAGCTCAGTCATTGATTGGCCATCATGTGAGACTCTCTGGCCCTCACTTCTCTCACCTGGAAAACGGGAGAGAAGATCATCTACCTCATATTGTTATTGTGAGCACATTATGTGCTTTGTACAGTGATCAGCCCTTAGTATGGATTCAACAGACGTGGCTCATTGAGTTCCTCTGTCTCAGCTCTGCCACTGATTTTATGTCACTTTTCCAGGCCTCAATTTCCTCTTGTGGTTCAGACTAGAAGAAGCCCTGTGATTTCTTCCAGCTCTGAACCTTCTGGTGCCCAAAACAAAATGGCTGCCAGGCTCTCCCAGCCTTCACTAGGAGGTGGGAGGTGGTCTCTGCCAGGAGGTGGCACCACTAATTCATGTTTCCAGCAGAGATGTGGGTTGACCATTTGTTAATCTCCCTTCAGCTTTGAAAAAGAGCCTGAAAATTGGCCTGCTTAGCAGCTGCCTCTAAACTGACTTTTTAAAATAAAATCATGGTGCTGGTGTTTCCTAAATGAGACTGGATTTTCCACTCTTGTTCCCAGCATATCAAAATTGTCTTCCTTTGGACAGTCATCAATATTTAGGAAAGGGGGTAAAGAGAGAACTCTGACGAAGCCAGCTTCGCCTTTGCTCCGAAGCAAAACTGCAGATACTAAGCATGTGCTATTGAATTGCACCCACCATTGGCCATTTGCATGCTGTTCGGAGGGCACAAATGGCCACTTATGCTGGCAATTGCCTAATTGCCACTCGGGAGATCACAGATAGAATTCTGCAGCCTCAGATCTCTGGCAGCAGCAAGGCTGGAGCGGCCCAGAAAATGTGGTTTTCTAGTCTTCTTGGGTTACGTGAACAGGATCAGTCTTGTGCAGTGCGAGCAGGACAGGAAAAGGAC
Organism: Canis lupus baileyi; assembly: GCF_048164855.1. NCBI lineage: Eukaryota > Metazoa > Chordata > Mammalia > Carnivora > Canidae > Canis > Canis lupus. Next base: position 24,507,061 of record NC_132869.1, on the reverse strand, counting down.
TTAAGGCCAACAGAGCCAAATTCCTAATTTTACCCAAGGGCAGTTCTGGATATGTAAAGTGAATTTAAGATGAAAATTCCTTCACTCTCTTCCTTCCTTTGACTTTTCTCAAGAGTTAAAGAACGGGAAGAAGGGAGAACGGAGATGGAAAAGAGGTGAGGGGGACAAAAAAGAGAAAGGTAGATTGCTTTTTGTGAAATAGTTAACTTTCAAATAGTTATCCTGCCTTTTCCCTCCTAATAACTTTTAGATTTAGAAGTGAACACATAACCAGATTAACTGATCGTTGCTTCTAGCTTGTCCTATCTATTTTGCACACGTATTTATTTGATTGGAGGCTGGAAAATTAGTGTGTTAAATCAGATTATCCTGCGGATTGGTCGTGACCTTTCGAATGTTAGGTTGTCAAAACTCTTCTCTGGTACCTGCCTTAAGAAAATTTAGGATGTATCCATTATGAAGAAGAAAACATTACTTTCAGATCCTATGAAAGATTTTTTTTTTTTTTTTTTTTTTTAGCATCCAAAAAAGATGATGATGATTGTGGGAAAGCAGAACAGTGTCTTCCCTGGTCTCTCTTATTAGAGCTAAACCGATTATTTTAGATTGCTGGAGAAATCGCATCACGCACCGTCAAGTCTCGTTGATGGTAGTGTAAATCTTGTTAAGCCAAGTCATTTTTCTTCATTACTAACTAACCAAGTACTTCGTAAGTGGCTTTGAAATTTACATTACAAACCCACATCTTTTTGGTCTTTCAAGGTTTAAGAGGCGGAATGGGACCAGTGGGTTGTCAGAATGATGGCTCTGCAGTGTCATACAGACGTCACTGGGGATTGTTGCTTCACTGGGTTGAGAAAGCAGGGGTTGGTAGGTCCCAGAACGTTCCCTCCTGCTCTTGCCCCCACACCATCTGCACAATGGGAGCAGGTGGCATGTGGGTGAGAAGGCGATCATGGTTTCATCTGTTGCTTATGGAAAGAGAATTTGCCTGTTGAGCTTTTGGCTTTCTCCTGGTCTAATGAATGAGTCCTGCTCTAAAATTATCCAGGCATCTTATGACTCTACCAACAAATGAACTCTATTAGAAGATTCTGCAGTGGCTTTTTAAAAATGTCTCAATAGCACACCCAGGCTTGGAAAAGGCAGTTCCTTTCTCCTGGTTGCTTTAAAGTCACGCTTCCAGTGTGTTCATGCCTCTTGTGACAGCCCACGAAAGGCAGAGAGTTTTCTATTTTGAGAAGCAAACCCAGACAGATTTCTGGCAAACTGAAAGATGCTTTAGGTCTTATTTCCTTCTTCAAGACTTCCCCCACAGTATCAAATAGGGATTAGGGGGCCAATCCTGCAGGCTCTTGTGAGGGGTTGTGCTTTATTAAAAATCCATGCAAGGTGGGAAGAGACCAACATTTTTTTGGAAACACACTATGAAGGAGACATTTAGCACATGACATGAGTTATCTCGTTTAATCCTCAGTACAGTGTATGAAGAAGGCTCTGTTATCCCAGTCCTGAGAAGAGGAAACAGGTTCAGAGAGAAGGACTAACTTGTTCTGAGCCACAGTGTTTCTAGGTACTAGAAGGGGGAGCTGGAACCTAGGTTTGTCTGACCAGCCCTGTGCTTTTATGATGTTCCACATAGGTTGGCTTGCTTTAGAAGTGCAGAATGTGACTTGTCAATCGAGTCTGTAGACTTACTATGTGCTAAGCATGGCTTGAGGTTAGGACCCTGCACAGGGGTAGGAGGAGAGGCCCTGCCTGAACCAGGACACAGGGGCTGAAAGAGTGGGTACCAGGATCGGCTGGAGGAAACACCAACAGCCCCATAAGTGATGCAGGGCGGGCCCTGAGGTGGGGAAGGAGCCTTCAGCCTTGGTACCGGGGTTCCATCCACACAGGACATTACTGCTGATGGACTCAGGGCAGCCGGAAGTGGGGGAAGATGGTCTCCTCTGGTCAAAACTGCAAAAGGCCCAGATAAGCAGTGGCCAGAAGGCTGGGAAGGAAACACTGCAAAGTCAATCTGCTGAAGCAGGTTTTAGACTCATTTGAATGTCTTGTGGGCCTCAAAGCAATGAAGTGCTGGACAGCCTCTGGAGGCTTTTGAGGTTGAACCTTCACATCTCTGTTTCAACCTAGTTGCTGTGAGACCTTGTCCCTGAATGTCCCCATCTCTAATAATAACTGCCTCAGAGGGTTATCATAAGGATCCAATGAGATCATTCACAAGATGTACTTTGCACAGTGCCAGCATGATGTCAGTGTTCTACACACATCTTCTTTAGGATTTTGCTTTTTAGGTACCTCTCCCCCGGGCATTTCTGCACTGGTCATCTCTGTCTCCCCTCAGCCTGAGACCATACCCTGGGCTCTCTCACCTTCATACCAAAACAACAAAACAGAACACACACTCCCTCAACTACTTGGTGGTGCTACCGTCCTAATTTTCCTGTGGCACCTCCAATCTTCCTTTTTAAAAAATTATTGAGTTACAACTGACATATAACATTTCTTCAATCTTCTTGAAAGAGGACTCATAGGCTGCTAGTCCCCAAACGTAGGGACATGGGTTTTGCATATTTCTGTATCCCCGGTGTCTGTCCTAGTGCCTGGCACATTGTTGGCACTCAAATATTTGCTGAATAAATGCATGAAAGTCTTCATTTCCTCGTTATACTCTCCCAACTGATACCCTTGCGATCTAGCTTCTGTTCTTGCCACTCACTCTTCATAGACTTCTCTTTCCATAATTGCCTCTGACTTGATTACCAAAGCCAGGGGGTGTGTTTCTATCCTCTTCTCTCTGAGTTCTCTCCAGCCAATTCAAGTCTTTAAAACAAGCTTCCACTTTGCAGTAAATAGTAAATGCAAAAGTACTCTAAGGGGGCACAGACAGGCTAGGCTCTCCAGTTCTTAGTCATCCACTCAGTCAGCAGTATCCTTTGAAGTCTTCCGAGGTCACCTCTCTTTGATGGGGGTGAGTGGCAGAAGACAGTGAACATCCCGGAAGCCATCTTCCCTGATCTCAACAGCTGGAAACAATCTCTTCCTGCCCTGACATGCTGTACTAAGCTTTATCTGTGCTTCTCTAATGGAACTCTCTCTTTCTATTTTGAGTTATGGTATTTATAACCATATCTGTGGCACCTGCTATGTGTGTACCCTTTGAGGGCAGGAACCAGGCTTTTTCTCATCCTCCCATCCTGCTCAGCCTCTAGCCTAGGGTCATACAAATGAAACAACTGAAAGAATTGTAAAAAGAAGAGGAGACCTTGGGGAACTCTGAAAACCTTGCCTGTGGAGAGTTTTACAACAAGCTTGTTCACTCATGTTAGACTTAGTAAAACCCTTCGATGTACTCAGCCCTGGCCTGGGTGCAGTAGAGGGGGTGAAATAGAGCAGAGAACTAGCTTCTAATCTAGATGTGACAAGCAGATGTATATGCAACCAAGTTAAATAGCAATTCAAAAATGCAAGAAAAAAAAGCCATGAACGGTGTGGAACGAACAGAACAAACACATATTCAAATAATTATTATTGAGTAGCAACTGTGTGCCCTCTGGGTGGTATAGCACTGAATAGACTAGGAGGAGGGGGCAGTGATGAGGGGTGGTTTTGGAAGGGGGTAAGAATTATGCTGAACTCTTGATTATTCCATTTCATTTTCCACAGTACAGGATAGGTATGTCCTGGCATTAGTTCCAGGCGACAAGCTGTGGGTATTCAGCACTGCCCTCTCTCGTGCCCAGATGATTCCAGTGCAGTAGATAGTTAAGAGTGAGAGCTCTAGGTCAGCAGGACCTGAGCCTGAGTCTTGACTACCATTGTGGCTTTAGCAGGTCGCTTTCTCTCTTTCCCCCTAAATCCTTCCACTATGACAGAAAAACAAAAATGCTTATCTCTCAGGTATTATATACATACATACTGAGCACTCACTATGTGCAAGAAACCGTTCTGGACGTCAGGGATCGAGCCATGAACAAAACAGCTGTGTTGGTTGCCCACGTGCACCATGAAGAAGGAGATATATGTGAACTGCTAACTAAGTACAGTGTTTGGCACCCAGCAATTGCTCTATAAATAGTCATCATCGTTATCCCAAGCATCTCATGGGGCTGAGTTCTCACCAAGTAGGCCCTATTTGGTTTCCAACCTACTTTCTGAAGTCTTCCCTACCCTTACCACACAGTCACTGCACTGTCCTCTATAGTCGGGAACTTTACTCTTGCAACTGGTGTCTAATCACAAGCTGTTGTATGATTTTATTGACACTCAGCTTGATTGGGCCATGTTGAGCCTGGGGAAAAGGAACCTATGTGAAGGTAGACAGGGAAGGATGCTAGCTCAGCATCACCTTGGAAAGACAGGCCAGGAAGAAAGACAGATCCTGGCTGGCCTCAGACCGAATGGGACGGTGGGAGTCTTTTCTAAATATACCCAACATTCAGCCAGGGCTTGGTCTGGACCTGCACACAATAGCCACAGTGGCAGTCTGACTCCACGCCAGGTTTTAGGAGAGAGACAAGGAACATCCAGCAGTGTTGCAGGCTGGTGGCCCAGGGACGCATGGTATCTGATCTGGCAGGTGCTGTCCTGGAGTAACAGGAGTTCAGTCCACACTCCAGTATTTTTAAAATATCTAAATGTCACTGCTTTCCCATAGAAAAGATTTCTAAAATGTAACCAGAACAAATGCTAATTGTAATTAAGTTAGAACCTCTCCTAGCAGTGTGAACCACAGGTGGGCTCAAGAGGAAGCAAGTGTGCCCTGAATGCCTGCCTCTTTCAGGGCTTTTCTTGGCTGATGTGAAAGACTCATTCCCTGTTGATGGTGAAGTTTTACTCCTGACTCTCTAGGCCCTTCCCCAAGGTCTCTACTCCTGCTGCTCCTGTAGTGGTGCTGGGCCATCAAGAAAACAAACCGGGATTGTTCTACTTCTTTGTAATCTGATTTGTTCTGGGTCTACTCTAGTTCTCATATATTCCAGAAACCAGGTGACCTGATCTTTCATCTCACCTCTTTCACGTTAAAGGTAATTGATTCTATATTCATCATTTGACCCATTCAGCTCAAATCTTGGTCTGATTGTTTCACAATAGGCTATGTTCAGCGTGCATGCATGTATGTGTCTGTGCGCGTGTGCCTGTTGATTAAAATGTGGACCATACCGGTAATTCAGGGTATCCCAGGATGTCAATGAAAACCTGTTGAGAAATGCCATGTATCTGGAATGTCACCACATGTCCTGAAATCCTGAATTTGTCACATCACCTCTCAAGACCTGAGTTATCTTCTCTGCAAAATGGAGTTGGTGTCCTTCCTATGATTTTACTTACCATTCATTTCTTCCCCAAAAGAGATCTTTCATCAGCCTCTGCCTCTCCAAGCTCTCTGCTCCTACTCCAATCCTAACACAATTACCGCATATCTTCATACTATCATCAGAGTCTCCTTTCTGGCCTCCCAAACTCCCCTGCTCCCCCCTGCTTACCCCTTCCATGCCCATCTCATTCTGAAAATGATATTCAGGCTTGTCTAAGCACATAAGCTCCAGGAGTGCCTGGATGGTGCAGTTGGTTGAGCATCTCACTCCCAGTTTCAGCTCAGGTTGTGATCTCAGGGTTGTGAGAACAAGCTCCACATTGTGCTCTGTGCTCTGCACACAGTCTGCTTGACATTCTCTCCCTCTGTCTCAGCCCCCTTGCTTATGCTCTCACTTCCTTTCTCTCTCTCTCTCTCTTTCAAATAAATAAATATTTAAAAAGGGAAAAAAAAGCACATATGCTCCATGGGGGCAGGGATCTCATCCATTTAGTTCACTGCTGTTGTTCCCACTGTTCAGAGCAATGTTTAGTGCCTTATGGGTGCTTATGCTGGTTAATTGTATGTGTCGACCTGGCTTGGCTGTGGTGCCCTGTTGCTTGCTCAAACACCAGTGATATGAAGGTATTTTTTAGATGAGATTAACATTTAAATCAAGGATGCCTGGGTGGCTCAGTGGTTGAGCGTGTGCCTTTAGCTCAGGGTATGATCCTGGAGTCCTGGGATCGAGTGCGGCATCCAGCTCCCTACATGGAGCCTGCTTCTCCCTCTGCCTGTGTTTCTGCCTCACTCTGTGTGTCTCTCATGAATAAATAAATAAAATCTTTTTTTAAAATAAAAAAAAATACATTTAAATCAGTACTAATTTCAGGAAAGCAGATCACTCTCCATAATATGGGTGGGCATCATCCAATCAGTTGAAGGCCTTAAGAGAAAAGACTGAGGTACCCAGAAGAGGAAGGAATTCTGTCCCAGAATCAAGACTTCAACATCAACTCCTGCCAGAATTTCTAGCCTCCTGGCTGGCTTGCAAATTTCAGACTTGGCAGCCCCCACAGTTGTATAAACCAACTCTATAATCAATCAATCTCTATAGATAGATATGTGTGTGTATGCACACACAAATCCTGTTGATTCTATTTCTCTGGAGACTCCTAATATACCAAAACTAAAGATTTATCAATTCTTACAAAAATGATTTTGTCTTATACAACAAAACATTGTTTCATGCTAAAAACAAAACAAAAACAAAAACCCTCTCAGAATACATTAAACTCGGGCAGCCTGGGTGGCTCAGCAGTTTAGCGCCGCCTTCAGGCCAAGGTGTGATCCTGGAGACCCCGGGATCAAGTCCCACGTCAGGCTCAGGCTCCCTGCATGGAGCCTGCTTCTCTCTCTGCCTGTGTCCCTGCCTCTCTCTCTGTGTCTCTCATGAATAAAAAAAAAAAAAAAAAAAAAAAAATACATTGAACTCTGAAAACTCAGGAAGTGAAATAAAACTAATTTTGTCTAATCCAAGGATTCCTTAAGCATTTTAGAGGACAGACCACAGGCCCCTTCACACTGGAATGTTTTCTATCCTCCCAAGGGGCACTGGTGATCCTTTGGAAAGCAATGAGAGAAAGGCTGGGATTAGCTTCCAGCCATCATGCAGGCAGGCAAGGCCCTTCACCATCAGGCTCCCAACAGTTTTTCCGACCTCCTTTCTCTTCTTCCTTTTTTATATTATACCACCATCTCTCTTTCTCTACCTCTGTTTCTCCAAATACTCTATATCAAAACTTCAAAAGACTGTCATTCTTTATTATTTTCCATGTCTGGGCTACTGCTTTTTCTTCTGCCTCAAATATCCTTTTGTGGCCCTCCACCCGCTTATAACTCAGTCTCTACCTGTTGAACACATGTTCATCTATTCAGACCTATTTCAGATGTCTCTTTCTCCAGGAAGCCTTCCTGGGGGTCCCAGCCCTCACCTCTCCCCCAGAGTAAGCCCTCCATCCTGTGCTTTGGCAGCTCTGTTAGCACACTTGTCCAGCTGTGTTATAGTTACTTGTTTACATACTTGTCTCCTCTACCAGTGTAAGAGAGTACACAGAGCAAGAATTATTCATCACGGTAGCACCTGTGGCTATAATTCTGTTCAAAGGAATGAATAAGGGGATGGACATTTCTTAGTTCAAAAACTTCCAAAGTTTTCCCAAGACTCAACAGAGCATTTAAACTTCCCTGACTGATTAGGTGACTGGGTGGTTTAGTCAGTTAAGCATCTGACTCTTGGTTTCTGCTTGGGTCATGATCTCATGAGTCTTGAGATTGAGCCCAATGGGTGGGCTCTGTGCTCAGGAGGGAGTCTGCTTGACACTTCTTTCCCTCTGCCTCCCTCCCACCCATGTCTGCTCCCGTGCTCTCATAAATAAATAAATAAATAAATAAATCTTTAGTTTCCCTGACTGTTAAGACCCTCCACCCATCTCTACCAACCCTCTGCCTTCCTCCTAACTCCTTCCCAGCATGCAATGTCCACATCCATCAGCACACCAGAGATAGTGCATGGTCACTCCTAAAATCATCCATTTGTTAGCACAACAGCTCCTTTCTGGAAGTTAAGTAAATTAAGCCATTTGCCTTTTACACCTTATTGTGAATTATCATAACGTTGCCTTTCTCTCAAAAATAAAGTCTGAGGACAAGGGATACTCAAACTATTTGTGGTTCTGACTTATGACAACTTACTCTAAAAAGAGGTGGGAATCAGCTTTTCCAAGCAGATGGGTATATTTGTTCTTACCTAAAATTTCCTGGCTAGCAATGTATCCATGGGACTCCTTTACCACCTCTGAACTCGACCTTCAGGGAAGAAGCTCCCATTTGCTGCTAGAGAATGATGAGACGGTATGACTAGGGTCCTAATCCCACTTTTTAATAAAGATTATATTTATTTGTTTATTTGAGAGAGAGAGACAGTAGAGCTAGAGAGAGAGTGCACAAGCTGGAGGGAGGGGCAGGAGAGGGAGAAGCAGGAGCCCAACGTGCTGCTCAATCGCCAGATCCCAGGATCATGACCTGAGCCGAAGGCAGATGTTTAACCCATTGGGATACTCAGGTGCCTCCCTAATCCCAGTTCTGCCACTTATTAGCTGTGTGACCTCAGGCAGCCACCTAACTTCAAATCCCTTCTCTGAAAAATGGGGATCGTAAGGATTGTGCTTATTTTACAGAGTTGTGATGTCTAGATGAGTAAATGAGAAGCGCTTGGTGGGGTGCCTGGCACGTGGTGTGCGTTGTATGTATTAGCGTCTGTTCTCCTTGTCCTCTGCCACAGCACCAGACACTTATAAGACCCTCTTTGAATGTCAGTTGAAGAGGAGGGACACATTTTTTTAAATAATTTTTTTAAAGATTTTATTAATTTATTCATGAGAAACAGAGAGAGAGAGAGGCAAAGACACAGGCAGAGGGAGAAGCAGGCTCCATGCAGGGATCCCAATGTAGGACTCGATCCTGGGTCTCCAGGATCACACCTTGGGCCAAAGGCAGGCGCTAAACCACTGAGCCACCCAGGGATCCCAAGGGACACATTTTTGAACAATGGAAGCGACACTTTGGAGATGTCCTGGATGTGATGCATTTATTCATTTCTCTATTAATTCAGCATTCAATGAGATGCTGCTATGCACCAAGCAGGCCAGCCAGATAGACATCATCCTGACCTCAAGGGCCCAAAGGTCTAGAGGGAGGCAAGTATACAAACATCACAAATCGGACAACACATGTGATGGAATCAAGAGATTAAGGAAGAGGAAGGAGAAGACAGTGATCTCACAAAGAAGACAGATTCAAGCTGAGACCTGGGGGATGAGTACCAGCTGGGGTGCTGGGTAAGGAACTGATGGGAGGGAGAGAGGGCAGACAAGCCTGTGCCAGCATGGAGCTTGCACACCTCTGGCTGGGGGGGGGGGGGGGGACCTCTCTTCTCTTGCCTGAGATCAGATGGAAGGCTGTTCCTTTCTTAGGGGCCCATAGAGATGGGGTCCCAAAACCCCATCCTTCTTGCCCTGTGGAACCAAAGTGGGAGTACTGAAGATTTCCCATCCTTGGGGGACATCCATTTGCCCATTGCCAAGGGCCCCAGCTCCCAAGCCCTAAGCAGAAGATGGAGTTGGATTCACCTCCTTCCCCCTCTCCTGCCCCTGGCCCTCTGCAACCTGCTTTCCTACTACCAGGGGAAAGGGGAGCCCTTCTCCTGTGGGGCTCCCTCCCTCTCTCACCTGCCTGGGGAGCTGGCGCCAGAAGGGAACCAGTGGAGCCTGCAGAGGTTTTTCTAGGACAAAAGCACGAAGACACCAGGGAGTGTACTTCTGCCCATTAGGGGCCTCTGGCGGGGCGCTCTGTCTGCAGCTCATCAAGCAGCCTTTGTTACCTGCTGCTGGGGGATTATTGACCCAATAGGCTCTTCTGCTAAGGTTATCGGTTTAAAATTCCTACCTGGCCTGAGGGCTGTGCTTTTCTGTGCTTGGTCCCACCACCAGACGTGAGATCTGCATGTGTGAATCCATTAGGGGACAGCGTTTCTTCCTTCAATTCATGTGGGGCCTTCACTTTGAAAAGCTAAATCCGGGCTTGCAAATCGAGCCGGTAGGTAACTGTCATCGTCCTGACAACAAAGCTCATTGCTCTTGCGGTGAAACGCCAGACATATTTTGAGAGTCAGGCCCATGGCTTCTTGGAACCAAGCTGCTCTCTGCTCACTCCTACCTCCCACAATGATTCACTGGTGAGAATCCTCACATGTCAGATTTTCACTGCAGTATTATTAAGTGCATAGTACAGGACTATTTGAGTTGCTTCCAGAAGTAATCGCTCTCTACTCACATCCCCACCTGCCACAGAATCACAGCAAATAAACAAAGAAGATGCACTGGGGCCTTTAGATGAGGTAACCACCATGAAGATCTGAGTCCCCAGCCCGCTGCAAGGTGACAGAAACAGGAGGACCCAGAGAGCTTTTGGCAAGAAACCTGGAGGACCCTAGTATAAAAGTCTAACAGCTGTTCTTGGGTGGCAACAATGACATCAGAGAACTACTGTGTTAATACTCTTTTCTTCCCCCGTTTCTCTGTTTACTCACCTATTTTTTTTAACCAGTTTGTCTCCATATTGCCTCCTCTGAAAAGTAGGAGTTGTACTAATCATGCCTCCTCCCCAGGGATCCTGAGATGACAGTCACATGTGACTGTAGACAGAGACTGGGGGGGAGAGCAGTCATAGTTTGGGGGTGTTTTTAAAGCGGGGGGATGCCCACAAGGGTCCTTCCAGAGCAGGGGTGGGTAGGTGGTGCTGGGAACAGGCTTTGCAGACAGAGAAATCTGTTTATCTTCACACTCCGGAGAGGCAATCACTCTTCCCGTGACAGCAGAGAGTACTGTAGCGAGCACATTCCAGGAGCAGAGATGTGTGGGCTCCTTGGCCAAGTGGCCTTCTCCTAATCAGCAGTGGGTCTCGATGAGATAAAATGGGGTGAGAGCAGCAGGAAGCCTGTTCCATCTTTCCCCCTCGGTCTTCAGAAGAAACTTTGATCAAAGGAGAAGTGGTATTTGTGAAGAGCCGAGAAAACTTGAAAGAAAGTCACAGTGGACATGGATATTTGTTTATATTTGTCTGGGTTCTGGGGCAGTCTGGCCTGCAGCTATGCAGCAGGCCTGCCCTTTCTTCAGCCCTCCACCTCTCACACCACCCATTCCCCCAAACGGATAGCTTTTTTCTAAAAGTTAAAAAAATTTCTTATAATTCTGTAACTTTTCCAAGCACCTAATACCCTAGTGATTTTAAGGGCTAAGGGGGAGCTGTGATGGTTTATCTAGATTTTATGGCTTTTAAGTATCTAAAAAATATCTATAAAGACAGATACCCTCAGTAATGTTCTTTGAGACTCAGAAAGGAAGACGTGTGGACACAAACTGGATAGAAACCAAATGCACGCACATGTGTGTGTGTGTCTGTGTGTGTTGGAGGGTATTTTTCCAGATCAAAGAGTTTCATTTGGTGTCCTTCCTTCTCTCCTCTCTCCTTCCCCTCCCCCCTTCATCCCAGATCTGTTTGAAAAGGACTCAGATCTCTTTTCCCACACACAGACTGACCTGATAGTAGAGGAATGAGTGGGGGAGGGGTGTGGAGTGTAGCCAGTTCAGCACCCCTGGTCTCTGATCTAAAGGAGATCCTGGTAAAAGGAGACTGTGAGCAATCACTGTACACTGGGGAGGTGCAAAAACTAAAAGCAAATGCCCCACTTTGATTTTAAGGACAAAACAGGAGTAGCAGCTTTTACTGTTTCACCCAAGACCACTAATAGTTGCCATGTATTGAGTGTTTATGTGCCAGGCTTTGTGTTAAGTATGTTCCAGGCATTGTGTTAAGCACAATGCATGAATTAGCTCATTTAATGCTGCTGACAATTCTGGGTGATAGATATGATCCCTGACTTCCAGATGAGGAAATGGAGGTAGAGGGGTACTGACTGGCCCAAGGCTGCGTAGCTAGTAGAGCCAGTGTTCACACTTGGGTCTGTCTCACGCCAAAAACTGAGCTCTTGGCCACTATGTAATACATGTTTTGGGATGGTAATGTAGATAGAAATCCAGTGCAGGGACTCTTCTGACAAGAGTCGGGCCCTATACTGTCCCCTACAATGCAAACAGAATTAATAACATCTGTTAGTAAACATGGAAGCCTTCGTGAAAGCGGGACTACAGCTCGGCTGACAGATGGAGATGTTATTGTGTTCACCATCGACTGTTGCACATCTGGAAGCAGAAGCGAGCCTTGAAATCAGATGTATTCCAGACATGCAGGTCCCCCTGCCTCCCCCTTGGAAAAACCTTTGCTGGGTCCTGCTGTGCCCTCCAGCTACGATCCTGTTCTCTCTTCCCTTTCCCTGCCAAACTTTCTGAATGAAAAATGGAGCCACTCATCATCCCATTTCCTCCACCCCACCCCCTGCACTCCAGCTTCCTCCCACTGCTCTCCAGAAAGCTCTGAGAGCTTGAAGAGGTTACTGGGGAACTACTCATTTCCAAATTCAGTGACACTTTCTCAGTCTTCATCCTCTTGACCTGCCCCCAGCATCTGATGCTGTTCATCTCCACCTCTTTCTCCCCTGATTCTGTGATCCCACCCTGTGTGATCCTTGTTCCTTTGATGGTGCCCTTTGATGGTGTCCACCGTGGCTTTGTCCTGCTTCTCTTTTTTCACTGTGCTGTGCTCCCGCTCCTCTCACTACCATCTCTGTGAAGAAGTATCTAAAGGGATTCAGTGAAAAGAGGACATGATAGAACCCTGGCCATTCCTCTTTCCTCTCCATACCAGCTGGGAGGTCCTGGGGAAGCCGAGTAATTACTCTCCTGAGCCTCCCTTCCCTTGTCAGTAAATTAAGGATGGCCACAGGTACCGCACAGGGGGAGCGCCTATATACACCATAAAGCGCTCTAGAAGAATTAGTTATTGCTATTGTCGTTACCTTTATTTTCTGACCTTCTGCTCTAAAAATAGTGCTCATGTGTTGTTCCTCAAAAATTGGAGCAGGATTTCTCAAATTCTAATACTATAATTCCCATCTTAACGTGCGTAAATACTGTGAGTTAGTAAAACATATCAATTGACATCCAACTGTGCAGCCCCACCACGACAATTTTATGTCCTCCAGCTCGACTGAGATCTGGCCGTTTGCCAACAACCCTCCTGTGACTTCTCAAGCTCAATTCCCACAGAGACTTCTGCTAACCTCTTTCTCTTTCTTTCTCTCTCTCTCTCTGTCTCTCCCTCCCTCCCTTTTTTCCACCTTCTCCCTCTCTCTCTCTCTCTCTCTCTCTCTCAAACTTCCCATTTTCTGTTCACAGAGAAGATGAGAGCATTTCAGCCTTGGAGGTAGAGAGATATGGTTCAAATCCTCATTCTGACTCTCAGTAGCTGACTATGGGCAATGCATTTAGCCTCTCGGAGCCTCAGTCTGCCGATCTGTAACATGGGAACTGTGATCATTTTGATCGTACCCGCACCCGCCCCTACCAAAACCAAAATACATTGATTCAGAATACAACCCATAACTCAGAATGAGACCTTACATAAGTAGGGTATTTGCAAATGTCATGAGTTAAGATGACGTCACACTAGAGTAGGATGGACCCCTAAACTGATATGGGTAGTGTCCTTATAAGAAGATGGGCCATGTGAAGGCACAGGGAAAATGCCATGTGAGGGTGAAGGCAGAGACGGGAGTGATGCATCTATAGTCCAGGGGTACCAAAGAATGTCAACATACCACCAGCAGTTCGGAGAGAGGCCTGGGACAGATTTTCCCTGGCAGCCTCAGAAGGAACCAGGCCCGCTTCAGACTTCTATCCTCTAGGACTGTGGGACAGTAAATTTCTATTGTTTTAGACATCCAGTTTGGGATACGTTGTTAGAGCAGGCCTAGAAAACTAATTCAGGAAGATACCCACCTGGAAAGAAAGAAGATAACAGATCAAAGTGTCAGGCTGCTGCTATGTGCTCAGCCTCATGCCACCTTGCCACCCTGCTGGTCCGCATATCACTTGCCTTTACAACTAAACTCTATCTTCCCTGTGGTCTCAGAGGGAGAGAGGTCCTTCCTGTATTTGAACACATAATCACTACTACCACCTAAACTCTGGCCCTGAAGCCTTCCCTAATCTTTGAAATCCTGCCAGCAGCAAACCTGCTCTCAGAAGCTGCCATGACTACCAGAGCCCTGTCCTATCCCCAAGACTGCACCCCCCCCCCGTCCCCCCACCCTCACCTTTGCTTACTTGACCCCTCCTCTCACCTCCCAGCCTGACTCTATTCCAATCACACCCTCCTGTTTCCACCAACATGAAAAGAGAACAAGCCTTGGAATTTATAGCCTCCTTTCAACTGTCACCTTGTTTCCTCTTTCCAAAAAGCTGGTTCTTCAAAAGTATGATCCAAATCAGTGGGTTTAAGATCAATTTCTTTGTTATTTACACTTTTGCCCACTTCAGCCTCCAAAACACTGTCCTAAGGACAACAATAACATTTTTTTTAAAAAGTCTTGTTTTCATTTCATTTTCCAACTTTTGGGGATTGGACAGTAATAGCTCTTCTTCTTACCCAACATTTGGCTCCTCCAGAGGTTATTCTTCCTCCTGCCCTGTTCTCTCTTCTGCCAAACTTTTCAAACAAGGATCTCTGAGCATGAGGTAGGCACTTCTTGTGATTCTGCAAGGCTCACAGAGACCCATTTAAGGAGCGGCCCCGCTGACCTTGGCCATAGCTGATGGCTCCAGGGGTGGCTAATTTCCCCTAGAGTCCCTTCTTAGGAGGTTAGGTAGGGAGGGGAGAGACTCTAAGCCTGGATGTTGCCGACACTAAATCACATGCACGGCAGGTATCTTGAGGGATCAACTTCCACTGCACAAGTACCCAAAGGTGCTCTGGGTTCTCTTCTCAAATTGGAGTCATCTGACTCTTTCTTAATCCAAAGTACACCTGACAGAGACTTCCAGTTTCTGATCCCATGTGTGAGGAACTTGGAGGTCATCACTCCCATCCACACAGAAAGAAAAATGCTAAATAAACCAAGAACCAATAATTCTTCTCAGAGAACTGAGGTCACAGGACAAATCCCTCCCTACAATGTGGAAGAGGTTGGAGGATCCAGACAGACATGACATACCAGATTGGAAGCCCAGGAGCAGAAAACGGCACAGGAACCACTACCAGGATCCTTTGGCAGATATCCATCATATCTGGCTTTCAGCAAAATAGGCTCTCTACACATTCCCTGTCTTAGCTGAAGGTAGGCAGTGTTAGCTCACGATGCTCAACCCCACTGAATGCATTCTAGTTTCTACCTGCTTTCCACCTTTGTACATTTCTATGTTCTTTCACATGTTCAGCAGCTAAGTGCCCATTAACTGAAGATTGCCTACAGGCCTCTGTGGGAAATAGGAAACATGCGATTCCTACTTTCATGGAGCTTACAACTTGTTGGAAGCAGATTTACAAAAATAATGTGACCTTCAAGTTTGGTTGGGATCTTCTGCTAAAGTAGAGGCACCAAAATATGCTCTGGATGATTAAGTGTGTGGATATTCGGGTAAGCTTTATCAAAGTCATGACATTTGAACTAGGTCCGAGGGGTTTCAACAGACACAGATGAGGTGGGGTGGTGGCTCTGTACATGGTAGAAAGTGAGAATACAAAGGGCTTGGGACCAGAACATGAAGGACAAAGAATGGAAAAGGTCTGAAGGTTGGGGCTCTGGCATCATGGTGCCAGACTTGTGATTAAAATAAATCTGACGGCTTGGTGTAAGATGAGCTAGAAAGAGAAGAGACTATTAGGGAGATCACTGCACCAAGCCAAAAATGTAGTTAGTACTAAAACTAGATAGAGGTAGAGGGAAAGATGGGAGAGAAACACAAGCTCTGTGGGAAGTAGAAAGAGTGGGATTCATGAACTGGGTGTGTGGACACTGAAGGAACCAACAGAGACAGAGATGCATTTTTTCACCCCACAACCTACTTAGCTCTGGTCACCTGCCACCCTTTGCCATCTCAGAGGGGCCCCATGTGACTGGCCTGGGCTGCATCTAGAGAATAAGGAGCCCAATACCATCTTAGAGGTTGCATCCTTAGCAGATCCCCTCCAGCATCCATCCCTCTTGCCTCGGAAAGGCAGGAGAAATGAGTAGCACGTAGTGCAGCTTTAGTAAAGGAAAAGAAACTATAGAAACTTCAGAAAGGGCTTTTCATGGGATACCTGGGTGGCTCAAGGGTCGAGAACCTGCCTTCGGCTCAGGTCACAGTACTGGGATCCTGGAACCGAGTCCTGCCTCAGGCTCCCTGCAGGGAGCCTGCTTCTCCCTCTACCTATGTCTCTGCCTTTCTCTGTGTCTCTTGTGAAGAAATAAATAAATCTTAAGAAAGAAGAAAGAAATAAAGGAAGAAATAAAGGAAGAAAGAAAAAGAAAGAAAGAAAGAAAGAAAGAAAGAAAGAAAGAAAGAAAGAAAGAAAGAAAGAAAGAAAGAAAGAAAAGAAAGAAAGAAAGAAAGAAAGAAAGAAAGAAAGAAAGAAAGAAAGAAAGAAAGAAAGAAAGAAAGAAAGAAAGAAGAAAGAAAGGGCTTTTTAAAGGAACTGTGGGGAAGACATGTGGCAGGGAGAAGAGGGGCAAGTCGACCACTTGCTCTGTGAGAAGGGAACATAGTGACTGCCTCTGCCTCCCAGTTGGGTCTTTCCCTCAGCATCTGCTTTCAGAATACCTCTCTCTCCACTTCAAGCCCTGCACTTGTCACTTCCACCATTGGCACACATTGAATTTAGTCACATTCCTGACTATTAAATCCCAGGTTTTCCGAACCACCAGTGATCTTGCAGATCACAGGGCCCGATACCCTCACTTCAAGCATGAGGAAACTGTGGAGTCTGGAAACATTAAGAAGCCTGCTCAAGGCTGGGCAACTGGTCTTAGGGTTGGGCAAGTAATCCAAGCAGATAACTTGGCCTCTCCAGGTCTCAGTGTCTTCATCTGAAAACAGAAATACAAGTTGTGCTTATTTCATAGGTTTGTGGCTCAGACTAAACAACAGTAGGAAGGTAAAGTGCTTGGAATCTTATTTATTTATTTATTTATTTATTTATTTATTTATTTATTTATTTATTTATTTAAAATGAAGGGTGGGTTGCAACTTATTTATTTTATTACTATTTATTCATGAGAGACAGAGAGAGAGAGAGAGACGCAGAGAACACAAGCAGAGGGAGAAGCAGGCTCCATGCAGGGAGCCCAATGTGGGACTCGATCCTGGGATCCCTAGGCCGAAGGCAGGCGCTAAACCGCTGAGCCACCCAGGGATCCCCTCATATTTAGAACATACAACAAATGTTTACTACTGTTGACTGCTCAGATGTCTTTACTGTTTTGAATAAGCACCGTAGATTGGAATTATATGCAATTCCTTGAACGTATATATAATCCCTCCATTCTGTCAACAGATATTGCTAAGTAATCACCATGTGCCAAGCACTGTGCTAGTTGCTGGGGATAGACTCAGTCCCTGCCCTCAGCTAGTCCCCTGTCAGTGGTGGCTGGAATACCTTGGTCTGGAGAGAGCTATAGGAGAAAACTGCTGCAGGCATCAGGAAAGCTTTCAAGAGAAGTCATTTGATCTCCTTTAAGGATGAGTTGGCGGCTGGGGAAGAGAAGGGAGAGAGCCCCACAGACATTCCAGCCTCAGGGAACAGCCTGGCCAAGGGTGGAGCTGAGAAGCGGGTGGTCAAGGAAGACAGTGGTGGGAAAAGGCTATGGAGGGACCCTGGGGCCACATCACAAAAGATTCTTATAAGTAAATTGCAAGCTTCCTGTCTGTCCCTTAGGGCTAATTAGCACAGTGCTTAATTCAGAAAATGACTTGATTGATTTCTTTTTCCCCTTAAGACACACATGGAGAAAATGGATTCACTCTCAGTTTCCATTATCAACATTCTATGTTTTTTTATTCCCAAATCTACCTTGCTGGTTCTCTTCTCTCTACCATGAGCCCCACATTGCCAGATGCCTGGGTGGTTGAAATATTCATGATTCCCCCACCCCAGTATTTCCTGTTCCAACCTCCACCCTTTCCTTAATGGGTAGCTAGACCAGAGGATATCCAGTGCGTTACTAAGTGAAGGGAAAACTTTTGACATCAGAGTGAGTTTTCCCACTCTTGAGCCAGGATGAAGATTTTCTGCTTTGGGAGGAGGCAAGTCCAGTCTGGGGAAGAAGACAGAAAAAATCATACCAAGTAGCTCTCTGAAAAAGCAGATTTTGTTCCTCCTGCCTTTTCTAAATTTGCCTGGGGGAGGGGTGTAGGGAGGGTGAGAGCAGAGGACACTTATCCCCCCTCCAGTCCTCTGGCAGACACAGGAGGGAGTACACTCTAGAGTGGGTCTGAGCAGCTGGCCCCACACAGCCCCAGGGTAGTAGAATGACTTCCCTTGAGCCTGAGGGACACAGAGAAGAATCAAAGAATAAGGAACACCTCAGCCATGAACTGTGTAGATGGAAGACTAAAACAACATGGTTCTCTTTGAGTCCTCCAGGAATTATATCTAGTCCCAGGGGAAAGCAGGAGGGACCTCCTAAATTTCTGTCACCCTGAGAAAAATCAATAGGATTTACAGAAATGCAACTTTACTTTTTTTGTACATCTGGGGTTTGGGGCTATCTCCAATACCTACATTAAAAATTCACCTTGAGTAAACTTTAAACCCACCATGTGCCACTTTTTATCTCAATAAATGCTTCTTGGGCATCCACTCATTGCAAGGCACCCACCAGAGTCCAGTGGGGGAGGCAGACGTGCTGAGAGGTGTATATTCACAGTACAAGCAACCGAGGGGCGCCTGGGGGGCTCAGTCCATGAAGCATCTGCCTGCGGCTCGGCACCTAGTTGGGCTCCCTGCTCAGCAGGGAATCTGCTTCTCTGCCCACCACCCCTCAATTCGTGCGCCTGTGAGCGCTCTTCTCAAATAAATAAATACAATTGTAAACAAAAGCAAAGTACAAGCAGCATGCTGTAAACACTGTTGGGAGGGAATGGTCTTTTTTTTTTTTTTAAGATTTTATTTATTTATTCATGAGAGACAAGAGAGGCAGAGACACAGGCAGAGGGAGAACCTGGCTCCATGCAGGGAGCCCGACGTGGGATTCGATCCCAGGTCTCCAGGATCACACCCTGGGCCGAAGGCAGGCACTAAACCACTGAGCCACCCGGGCTGCCCAGGAGAGAACAGTCTTAAGGAAGAGGTTGGCACTGGCCCAGGCTTAGAAGGATGCAGTGGAAATTGATAGGGAAACAACAGTGGTTTCTGAAGATTGAAGAAGTGAGCCAAGCTTATAGCACAGGCTGGAGGGAAGGGTCCACAGGGGACTCAATGTCCCAGATCCTAGTCTCACTCTTGATGCATTGGCACCTCTATGGTCTTTTTCTTTTTTCTTTTATTTTCTATTCTATTCTTTTCTTTCTTAAGATTTTATTTATTTGAGAAAGAGTGAGAGACAGCACACAAGCAGAATGAGAGGAGGGGCAGAAGGAGAGAAAGGGAAAAGCAGGTTCCCCACTAAGCAGGGAGCCCAATGAGGTGGGGACTTGATCTCAGGACCCTCGGATCATGACCTAAGCTAAGGCAGAAGCTTAACTGACTGAGCCACCCAGGTACCCCTGGCACCTCCATTTTCTTTTCTTTTCTTTTTCTTTTTTGTCCTTTTAAAAATTTAAATTCAGTTTGCCAAAATATAGTATAATACCCAGGGCTCATCCCATCAAGTGCCCTCCTTAGTGCCTGTCACCTAGTTACCCCAACCCCCAACCCTCCTCCTCTTCTGCAGCCCTTTGTTTCCCAGAGTTAGGAGTCTCTCAAGGTTTGTCTTCCTCTCTAATTTTTCCCCACTTAGTTTCCCTCCTTTCCCAATGGTCCCTTTCACTATTTCTTATATTCCACATATGAGTGAAACCATATGGTGATTGTCTTTCTCCCATTGACTTATTTCACTTAGCATAATACCCTCTAGTTCCATCCATGTTGAAGCAAATGGTATATATATACACAATGGAATATTACTCAACCATCAGAGAGGATGAATACGTACCATTGGAACCTCCATTTTCTAACTAACTCCCTAAGGTAATGTTTGATGTTTTCTTCCCTCTCTTCACAGGGTCAAGCACTTTCAAGTCTCATTTTTTCTGTAAGTATGACAATAGCAATGAACATCATAAAAAATTTCAAAATAGTAACAGCAACCACCATTTCAGGATTTGGCCTTGTATGAAGCTTTTAATTGAAATTTTATTCTTTATCCCTAAAATAATTGTAAATATAGGAAGTGTCACTCCATGTAGAAGATTATCTTCTCTTTTGTAACCTCTACCCTAATCCCAATCATGTCTAAATAACTACTAAGATTTCTCTAAGATGTTCTGTATGAGCCAGTGTTTCTTGCCATGTACATATATTATTTTTTTCTTAACAAAAATAATTTTAAATTAAGCCTCCAGAATGATCTTGTCTTTAAATTTTCTCCCTGTTCTCCATGTAGTGATTATAATTTCACATTTTTCTTCCTCAAGATGATTCCACACTAATATTTAATTGTTCAAGAAGCTACTCACTAATTTCTACCTGTATACCTCTTGATATCTGCTGTCTCCTCTGGGATTTATTACAAGCTGTTTTCTCTTCCTCCTCCCTGGAATATGCTCCCTGACCTCTGCTCCCCGCCCCCCCCAGCAAAATCTGTTCATTAAATTATACCCATTTTTCAAGACCAGGCTAAAATGGCTACCTCCTACACATAGCCTTTTGAAAGTCTTCCATCAGAATGACTCCCTTCCTCCTCTCAATTCCCATGAGTATTGCTTCTATGTCTTTATGTTGGTTGTATATAAGTTTTGTATATATTTTTCTTCCTCTTCCACTGAAGAGGTGGGCCTACATTATGCATCCTCATTGCTCACATTACAGAATTTTACTCATCAATATTTGTTGAAATGAATCAGATGGAAACAAATTCAAATTTCCCACTCAAGTGCTCAGGGCCTTTCCTTCCCACGTTCTGTTCCTCCAGTATATACGCTAGATTTTTGTGAGGCCATGATCATTAACAATCATTTCCTCTTCCTCCCCTGTTTATTTTCTCCTAAAATGGAGGCAGAAGGAACTAGGTGAGCATCTGGCAGCCAGAACCACCCATCTGCCTGCCTAAGTCCTCAACAGGCAAACACCATGGGGAAAGGTGGGTTGAGGGGGAGGCTCTGACTTTCAACCATTCAATCAGCCTCATCTGGGAGCACCCTGATGCTGTAGCCAACTGTGGATTCAGGAAGCTGAGATCACTATAGCTGGAAGCCTGGAAAATATTCAAAAGTCAGACCCAGATTCCAGTAGACTTTCCAAAGAAAAGTAAAGAGGAAGTAAAGGGATAAAGAAAATTCATGGTGAGGTCTTGCTGATTTCCTTTTTAAATTGACGGAGAGACGTTAATGAAGAAGAAATGTCCCTGAGTCAGTTATGGTAAAGGTGAGCAAGTCACTGAATTGCTCTCTTTAAAAGCTGTTTGTCCAAACGCGCTTTAAAATGTGCAGAAAGGGGAAAGACAATGTCTCTTTATTTTATTTTTTTTTAAGATTTATTTATTTATTCATGATAGACACAGAGAGGTGGAGACACAGGCAGAGGGAGAAGCAGGCTCCATGCAGGGAGCCCAAAGTGGGACTCGATCCCGCCACTCCAGGATCGCGCCCTGGGCCGAAGGCAGGCGCTAAACCGCTGAGCCACCCAGGGATCCCCCGACAATGTCTCTTTAATAAGAAATCATTGTCCAAAGTACTACATAAGTAATAAGCAAGCAAGATGCCAAAGAAACCAGTACAGCCCTATGCTGAGCATACACCATGTGCAAAGTCTCAGAAGCTTATATGAAGGTTCTTAAGTAGTTTGGGGCTGAAAGCAGTGTTAGTATTTGGGATAGGTGCCCAAAATGTTTTACTTACAGTCAGCATGAGGGATAGGAGATACCCCATGTCCACTCTTCGTAGCTTTGGCCACCCTGCCAAACAGAAAGAGGCTTGAACCCCAGCATCTGGCTGTCCATGTGCCCTGAGGCTGGAAAGGTCAGCCAGTGAGTCAGTTTTCAAATCATGCTGGCTTTTAGAAAACAGCCATGCAGGGAGAGTCCAGAAAGAAGAGAGGGAGGCACAGAAAGCTGAAGCCTTTTAAAAGCTCTCCACAAAAGGCAAAGGGTTCTCCTCAACCAATCCTGACCTCTTCTGACCTCCTGACCTTGTTACCTAAGGTCAGCTTAACACTTTAGAAATGGTCCTGGCTGGCTCTGTAACCTCTGTCACTCACAACTAACAAATATGTCTTTTCAGGGGTCACCTTTTGGCCAGAAACTGGCAGACTCTTTCCTTTCAATTCATATTAACCAAAGTCTCTTTGACTTTTATTAAGAAATTCAAGCTGTCTAATTTGAAATCACTTTCACTAACACAGGGCTATAATAATTTTCACTAATACAGAATTATCTAAAGAGTCTAGATCAATACACAGTTTGGAAAACTGAGTACATTTCACATGGACACTCACAGGATAAACACAGTGTGCGCCCCTGTAATCTTTCATGCTGCTTTTTAATAAGGAGAGAACCCAGGATGGCTGGAAACTTAAATTTTAGGGGTTCAAATAAATCTTGTCTTTGGAGGAATTGTCAATAGTCTCTGGTGCACAGAGAGACTTGGAGAGAAAAAATAGGGGACCTACATATGGCAATCATCCTTAATTATTCTCATCATACTGTCAACTGTTGAACGAGCAACTTGTTTAGAGTGAGGAGTCTCCTTTTCCAAATAGACAATTAAAAAGACTGTAGGTATTCAGCATAGTCATCAAGTTTCAATTTTATTCAAGGCAGGGGAGCAATCAAAAGAAGACATGCTTCGCCCCCAGCCCTCAAGTTTCTCACATTTACTGTAAAGATATCTTATTACTCAAGGGATTTACTATCTCAAGATTCTCTCTGATTAGTATTCAAATTCAAATAAGTTACCATCCAAACTCAGCAATTTTCCCTTATAAGAGTAAGTTTGCTTCAAGTTCTGGTCCTCAGACTTTCTTTCCTCAACTAAATTTAATTCAACAGTACTGCACTGGATGTGGAATTCAGAACCAAACAAGGGTAACCCCCAACTTCAATGAGTTCAAAATGAAGGAAAGGGGAACTGACCTGCAAACAGATGAACAAAATGAAGGGTACTGTTGAGTCCAAACAGGGCAGAAGAAGCAACAGGAGTGTGGTGGTGGCAAGAGATGTCAAAAGGGATTTCAAATGAAGGGTGTGGCAGTGTGATTGCCTGCCTCCAATATGGTCCCAGTTAGCCTCACTTTCTGGTATTCACAACTTATATAGTTCCTCTGACATGGTAGCAGAGTTCGTCTGTGTGATCTATAGAGTATGGTGGAAATATTGGTGCATGACTTCTGAAGTTAGCTCATAAAAGACATTGCCATTTCTGCTTTGCTTTCTTTGATCATTCACTTTGGGGGGAGTCGTTAGTCATATTTGGAACCCTTGCAGGTAGTAGAAGAGAGGCCCATGTAGGGAGGAACCAAGGCCTTTCACCAAGAACCAACATTAACTTGATGACTTGCCTGGAAAGTGCATCCTCCAAGTCAGCTGATGTCTTGACTAAAATCAGGTAAGATGCAACTGAATTTCTAATGACTGTAATAAAATAAAGACCATCTCTCCAAGATGCCCATGTCACAATTCCCAGGTCCTGTGAATACATCATATTACATGGCAAAGGGGAATCAAGGTAGCAGATGGAATTAAGGTTCTGACTTTAAAATAGGGATATTATCCTGGATTTTCCCAGTGGGACAATGTAATCCCATGTCCCCTTAAACATGGAAGAGGAAGGCAGAAGAGGTCAGAGGGAAGCAGTGTGAGAATTCGACCACTATGTTGGCTTGAAAGATGGAGAAAAGGGCATGAGAAAAGTAATGTGGTAGCCTCTAGAAGCTGGAAAGTGCAAACAAACAGCTTCTCCCTAGAGTCTTCACCAAGGAAGGCAGCCCTGCCAACATCCTGGTGTTAGCCCCCCAAGATGAGTTTTAGAATTCCAAACTACAGAGATGGTAGATAATAGATCTGTGTCATTTTAAGTTATTGTGCTTGTGGTAATTTGTTATAGCAGCCATAGAAAAGTAACACATTGACAGAAACTGTAAAGATGAAGTATATTTACTGTTATTTTAGAACACTAAATTGGGGGTAATCGGTTATGCATCAATAGGTAACTGATACAGACTTTGATGCCCAAAAGTGAAGCTAACCATAAAAACATAGAATATGAGAGAAATTTGGAAGAAACTAGAGGGACTTTAAGAAGAATATTAGTAAAGTATCTTGATAATAGTAATAATGATGATGATAGATAGCTTGCATTTGTTAGGTGTTTATTATGTTTTAGGGATTTTGCAAACATCTTTTCCTTTAAGAGATTTTATTTATCTATTTATTTGAGAGAGAGAGAGCACAAGTGAGGAGAGGGAGAAGCAGGCTTTCCACCAGCAGGAGAGCCCAATGTGGGGCTCGATCCCAGGATACCAGGATCATGATCCAAGCCAAAGGCAGGTGCTTAGCCCAACCAGCTGAGTCACCCAGGCGCCCCTACAAACGTTTTTTTTATGTTAGTCCTTGCGACCTTAAAAGGTAAATGCTACACGATTCCCATTTACTGACAGAAAGCTCAGGTTCAAAAAGGTTAAAGAACTTAGCCATGTCACATACAAGGTAAGCATTTGCCCCTGGAAACCATTCTTCTTGTCAAACCATTTTTTGACCATAGATACCAAGAATTTTTCTCTGACCAGACAATGGTGCCTAGTTGACTTCACACACACTGATAGCTTCTAGAGTATTTGTTGGCTTTCTTTCTGAACTGGGCTATGGCAGAGATTACATGATTATAATTCCATTGTATTAGACATGTGGCTGAGTTCTTGTCCATGGAAACATGGGCTGAAATTATGTGCCCCACAAATACCTCCTGCACAGTCCTCTATTATCTCTTTCTCAGTATAAAGGCCAGGTATAGAATCCCCAGCAGAGGACTCAAGTCCTGTCTGATGGTATAGAGCCACAGGGTGGAAGGATCCTGGGTCCCTGAATGACTATGTGGATCTTCATCCGCCAACCATGAATATTTACAGGGCACATAGGATAGCATTAAATAAGCTTTTATTGTGTTAAACCATGGAACTTTAAGCAGCCATTGTTATGTATCATGAGTAATATACGGCCTATCAAAACAGTGTAAGGAAACAAAACTGGATAAATCCGTGTCATAAGCTGCTCAGCACCTTCCTTATACAAAATACCTTCTTATCTGGTCATAGTTGCTTCCAATATCTAACAAATGACTTCAGAGTCTAACTAGTGAAATTCTTTCAACATCAGATGACTGTTATATGTAACACTGATCATTGACATCTGGAAAAGGTATATGTATATACCCTACAAATAGGTGTATAACCCTATTTGATAGGGCAGGTGAATTTGAAGCTTTTTGGTCATCATAGACATGGAACTGGATACCTTTGCATTGATTGTGGTAGTTCATTTGGAGGAAAGATTGCATCAGATATTTTTCTGACTCTTTGGAAGCCAAGAAGCCTCCTTACATTCACTGAAAAAACAAATTGGAACTCTTTTGGAGTATTAAGTGTTTACTTGAACATGGAACCCAGTTGTACAGTATATATGCAAACATATTATGGTTTACATTTATTGAGCATTTATTTACTATATACCAGGCACTCTACCAAGCCGTTTTTATTTGTTATCTCATTTAATCCTCTAAACAACTCTGTCATGTAGATACTCATTATCATCCACATATTATAGGTGGTAAAACTGAAGTTCAGGAGATTAAGCAACTTGCCCAATGTTAGGAAACTAAGTAAATGATGGGAATAATTGAAACCAAGTCATTAGACTCAAGATTAGAGAATTCACTCTTAATAACTACAATGACTATAAAAATAAAAGTAAAAATTTGGAAAGAGCTTCATGTATATATTTAGTTCCAAATCAAGTGAAGTTTAGGAGTTAAAATGAGCATTTTTTTTTGTCAATGTAGTCTAAGACTTGCATTTTTATTGAACTTTTAAAAAAAACATTAGGCAAAAAAAATTTAGTGAAACAAATCTGGTTTTAACAAAATTTTGAATTTTTGTTCTACCCTTATGAGCATTCACATACTGTAGAAAGCCACGGAAGCTAGTCTTTTTTTTTTTTTTTAAAGATTTTATTTATTCATTCATGAGAGACACACACACAGAGGAAGAAACACAAGCAGAGGGAGAAGCAGGCTCCATGCAGGGAGCCCGACATGGGACTCGATCCCAGGTCTCCAGGATCACGCCCTGGGCCAAAGGCGGGCACTAAACCGCTGAGCCACCCAGGGATCCCCCACGGAAGCTAGTCTTAGACTGAAGACAAAAGTAACAGATATATTTCTATTCTTAGACTGGATAGGAAGCCAAAAGATACTTATTTGGTGGTAAAATCAGAGACTGAGGAAAAGATTTGTCACAGAAATTCTCCCCATTTTCTGGCATCTAAAGTGGAGAATTTGTTGCTTACATTTTTCTCAGCAAGTGGGGCCGTTATGTAATTGTAAAGTTGGACTCTTTTGTCAGCTTTGTATGCAAAGTATAACATTTTGTTTCAATTTCTATGTCTTCTAATACACTAGCCTGGTTCCTCTCTCAGGTCATCAAGTTGTTTAGAGGTTTTGTCTTTTTTCTCTCTATGGTTTTTCCATTTCTACATGCAAATTACCTAACTCATTTCTTACATTCTTCACCACACAGCTTTTCTTCATTAACCTGTTCTTTTAATTTATCTGGGGCAAAGAAAATGCCAGATTGATCCCTGATCAAAGAAAACACACTTCTATTGTTTCTTTAAAAGATAGAAAAAGGAAAATGTCAAATGAGTTTTTGTTCACTGTTTCTATGATATATCTTCAAAAAACTTTTTTTATAAAATAGCTGATAAAATATTGTATGACATCAAGTTGTGAAAACACCTCATAAACTGTAAAAATTGTATGAATGGAAGGCATTATTTTTAAAAAATATTTTTTTATTCATTCAGAGAGAGAGAGAGAGAGAGAGAGAGGCAGAGACACAGGCAGAGGGAGAAGCAGGCTTCATGCAGGGAGCCGGACATGGGACTCAATCCCGGGTCTCCAGGATCAGGCCCCGGGCTGTGAGCGGCGCTAAACCGCTGCGCCACCAGGGCTGTCCTGGAAGGCATTATTATATGGTATTTGGTTTACTTTTTAGAAAAGAACACTGCTTTTGAAATTTCATATTACAAAAAAATTTAAATTGGGATAAGTTAGGCAAACAACTGAAAATAACTATTCAAAATACAATTTTCTAATTTTTCTGAAGTCATGATCAGTTAACCTTGCAAGCTAATATAAGTCAGTAAAGTTTTTGCTCTCAAGAAATTTACAACTCAGACCCCACTGGTTGTTGTAATGATAAATGAAAAATAAGCCATATCAAGGCATATCATGATGAAATTTCAGAACACCTTTGATAAAGAGATAATCCTTAAAACATCCAGAAAAGGAGGGAAAACCCCATATTCAAAGAATTGTAAGTCAGAATGGTTATAGGATTCCTCAGTACAAAATGATGACAGAAGACGATGGATGCTTTTAACGTTTTGAAGGATGATAATTTACCTCTTTTTTTTTTTTTAACTTTTCTTTTAGAAAGAGAGAGAAAGAGAAGGGGTAGGGGCAGAGGAAGAGGGAGAGAGAGAATCTTAAGCAAGCTTCACACCCCGTGCAGAGTCCAACTCAGGGGTCAATCCCATAATCCTGAGATCAGGACCTGAGCCAAAACCAAGAGCTGGACACTTAACCGACTGAGCCACCCAGGCATCCCTTAAAGGTTTTATTTTTAAATAACCTCTATACCTAACATGGGGCTTGAACTCACAACCCCTAGATCAAGAGTCACATGCTCTACTGACTGAGCCAGCCAGGCACCCTGGGATGATGATTTTCTTTTTTTTTTTCCTCTTCCGTTTTTTTTTTTTTTTTAGGGATGATGATTTTCATTCAAGAATTCTGCATCTTGTCATACCATCAATCAAGCACAAAGAGTGAAACAAATATTTTCAAATATTCAAGGATTCAAATTAATACCTTCCAAGCTCCTTTTTTGGAGATCTACTACAGAATATGTTTTAACAAAATAAAGGAATATGCAAGAAAGAAGATGATGTGGGATCCAGAAAACATGGCTCCAACTCTGGAGAGCTAGGAAGGAGAGTCCCAAGACAACAGCGAGGCAGCAGGCTGATGGAGTAAACCAGCCCAGACTGGAGGAGGGAGGTGGAGGTTCTGACAAGGTGGGGCAAGATGCACAGAACTGTTCATTTGCATCATGACTTTTAATTCCATCTACATGTGTTACCTTAATAACATTTAAATTAATATTTTAAATTATATCCTATCTTGCATTGTCCTGTCCTCTACTTAAACACATTCCTACCCAATCTCTCCAGCACAGTGTACATATTGCTGTCACCTCGTGTATCACAGAGCCTTTCTCCACTCTGGAGAGGATGCTTTGCATTCTCAAAGGCTGTTAAGACTTAGAAGAAATGAACCCTCCTTCACTAGTGTGAGAACTTTGAACTAAGAACATATCAAACTACTCAGTCATTGTTCACGATCACATTATCACCAAAAAATGCTACATAAGAAAGTTACTCTATGTTATAAAATGAGTATTTATTGACAGACAGTATTAAAAAAATAAATATAGGGCAACTAGTATTTTAAGTCATCAGTCTTAGTCTTAATGAGAAGTTTGAAATTGCAGAATATAAATTTTGTGAAAAATGCTAACCAAAGCAAAAGAATTATAATCTACTTGTATGGTGATATATATGCCTACATTTATTTACTTTTTCTTCTCTAACTCTAATGGCCAATTATTAAAACTCTTCTCCTTTAATCACCTTCACCTATTGTATTATCCTTTGGCAATGATAGCTATACAACTCATAAAATAGAGAAACATAAATGTATGTTAGCTGGAAACATGTGACTTCGTCAAGGATCTACAGGTTCATGAGCTCCCAGATAAGATGGTGAACCATGTGGTTGTGGCCACCCAGCACACACTAAATGGCAATTAGTAAATACTAAGTCTCACTAAATACTAAATGCTATTATTTATGATAGGAGCAGGAGAAATAGCAAGCCAGTATGTAGTGATAGACTTGAAAGTGATAGACTTCAAATTTCCCAGTGATATAAAATTCATTTTCAATGAAACATTAAATTACTTACCAATTTACAGAGGTCTTTCAGGAATTAATCAAGTAAATTATTGGTTCAGGGGCACCTGGCTGGCTCAGTCCATAAAGCATGCGATTCTTGATCTCAAGGTTGTAAGTTCGAGCCCCACATTGGATGTGGAACTTACTTTAAAAAATCTTTTAAAAAAGTTATTGGTTCATGAAACCTAACTCAGTAAACTATGTGCTAGAAAGTGCTACTATATCTCTCCGTGTGTGCCATCAACATTTCCCATGGCAGGGAGTGGAGACAGCTTGGTGTTCCTTGAAGCTTGGGCCTTGGAACACTGGCCAGGTGAATTGGGAGTGGGGCGGATATAATTCAGAAGCTTCTAACTGTGAACTTTCCCTACTTCCACATCAGCCCCATCACATGCATACCAACTATGGACTCTAGATTATCAGCACCACTCTACTCATCAGGACACAAAGTCAAAGTAATTTATTCCTCCTTTTGAAAATTTGGGGACCCCCTGGCCCACTGTGTGCAAAGCACTTTGCTAGGTGCTACGTGAAGGTGTTGAGGCATGGTGCACTAGTTGAGGACAGTCATAAAAGATTTATGAATGTACTAAATACAAGCTTAGCATGGGTGTGTCTAGAAATGGAGTGCTGAAGACCCTTAGACCCCTGGAGTGCCTCTAATGAAGCATGAAGGTGTTGTGGCCAATATCTTAGTACACATGCTCCCTCCCTTGCCACCACTTTTCTCTTTTTCTCATCCACCAAGCAGAGCATGAATAAAAACCTTCCCCTCTTCAGTGATCTGGAGATCTGCAGCAGGACGGTTTTGAAAGTGCGGAATTTCTAAATCCCACAATCATACTGTGAATGTATTCCACAACTTTTACTTCTTTGCTCTAAACATTTTTCCACCTCTTCTTATTACTTTTGCTTTACAGATCTTAACCACACTCCTCCTTAGCAACCTCAAATTTCCCATTTCTTATTTTTTTTTTCCTTCTTCTTCTTCAGTTGTATCAAGCAGCACTACAAGCAGGACTTTTTAAAAAAGATTTATTTATTAGTAAGAGAGAGAGAGAGCAGGGAGGGGAGGAGAGGCAGAGGGGGAGGTGAGAGAAACCCAAACAGACTCCAGCAGAGCACAGAGTCGACAGGGGGCTGGATCTGACGACCCTGAGATCACCACCCAAGTCCAAACCAAGTCAGACACCTAACCGACTGCACCACCAAGGCCTCCCTAGAAATAGAACCTTTATTTGAAGACAAGGGATGCTTGAATGGCAGAGTCAGTTAAGCGTCTGCTGTTGGCTCAGGTCATGATCTCAGGGTCCTGGGATCGAGCTCCCCCCTCCACCGGGCTCCCTGCTTAGTGGGGAGCTTGCTTCTCCCTCTTCCTCTGCCTCCTCCCTTCTATGCATGCTCTGTTTCTGATTCTCTCTCTCTCTCTCAAGTGAATAAATAAAATGTTAAAAAAAATGAAGACAAGCCCATTGCTAAAGGAGGGAATAATTAAGTTTAGATGCCAAAAGTTATATTTAGACATCCCATTGCTATGTTTTCATGCATACATGATTTTGATTGTTATTTCTTAAATGCTTTGCAATAGAACTCCTGAAACAAAAACTCAGTCGGTCTTAAATCCAGTCTCTATAGACTTTTGAACAGGATCAAAGACGATGAATCCAGTAATATGCTGCTCTTGGTGTGGTTAAAGAAACAAATACACATGAAGCAACAAGTCCACATTTGAATTCTGCATTATCACTCATTGGTTATATAACTCTAAGCGACTTTCTTAACCTCTCCAAGGCATGCGCCTTTCTCTGTAGAGTAGGATTAGCTATTGCTTTTGATAATATTATTATTTTGGCTTCCAAATATTTCATCTTCTTGGTTCTTCTCTGCCTGAATGCTAGACTTTGACTCATAAAATGTGGTATTCAGAGATGAATATAATATGACCAAAGTGGCATATAGTAAATCTAAACCTTCCTTGTCCTGGACAATATATATCTATGAACACAGCACAGGTTTGCAACCACACACATTTTTGGCTCACTTGAGATTGGTATCTTTTTTCTCACAAACTGCAGGTAAGTTAGGTTTCTCTATGCCCCAGCTTTGAGTCCTGTTCATCAAGTGGAATCAAACTAGCCAAAAAAATGATAGTTTATCTCAGTTAAATTCCATGCTGTTTTAAAAACAAGGGAGATGTTTCTCACCCATCACACACACCTCAGCTATACCAGTTGCCTGAGGTTTCCTGGTCCATGCAAAGGAGGAAAACAGGTGGTAGCCTCAGGTAGACTGTGATAGGAGAATGGAAAGTGTGCCAGTAAGAACCAGTGAGTAGTGTCATTTCAGAGCATAAGAAATATAGAAGCAACTCTTGGCTAATAGAAGTTTTCTTGTTAGAATCTGTCAGTAGTTTTATCTGTCTGCCTCCTGCTATCACTTCTCCCTCTCTTCAACTTTTTCACAGGACACTCAGGGTTCTAAGAACAAGGACTCTGAGTCAACTAGACTTGGGGGAGCATCATGCTTGTGTTGTGTACCTGCTGTGTGAACCAGATTAAGCTACTTAGCCTCCCCAAGACTCTGCTCATCTGCAAAATGAGGATAGCAATACCTAGCCTATCTTGTTGTGAAGACTGCGTGAGATAAAATTGCTAAAGTGCCTGGCACAAGGCAGATAGCAAGAATGCACCATAGGCAATTGACCAAAGGGAAGCCTTTGGGAAATCATGGCCTGCCGGACAAAGTTCAAGCTCCTAAGCATGGCATGAGGCTTCTTTGGACATGTCCCCGCCTCCCTTCCTCCCATTCTTCACTGTGGCCTGTACTCAAACTATACTGACCTACCCATGGTTTCCTGAATATATCCTGAATTTTCATACTTCAATGCCATATTCACACCTTACTCTTTGGAACACTAGCCACAGTCCAGTCCAACTAGAAAACTTCTACCCACTCTCAACATCTACTACAGATATCAGCTCCTCTGTGAAGCATGTTTTGGGAGACAATTCTTCATGGTTCTCTCGAATTTCTGCCCAAGAGAGAACAGCTTGCAAGAGAGATACCAGCTACACTTTGTTCTTTGTTCTTTGTTTGGTCTGTCTCTTCAAGGATGGTGGTATAGCGAATAGCTGAGGAAGACAGTGTCTCTCTCTGGGACAAGGGCAAGGCATGCTTACTGCCCATTATAAGTTTTGGGCAATTTTTTTTTTTAAGATTTGGGTTTCTTTTTTCTTTTTTTTAAGATTTTATTTATTTATTCATGAGAGACACAGATAGAGAGAGGCAGAAACACAGGCAGAGGGAGAAGCAGGCTCCATGTAGGAAGCCCAATGTGGGACTTGATCCCGGGACTCCAGGATCAGGCCCTGGGCTGAAGGCAGGTGTCAAACCGCTGAGCCACCAAGGGAATTCCAAGATTTGGGTTTCTTAAGCTTAGAATTTCTCTCCCATAACATAGTCAACTATATGTTAAGTGGCATCCGGCCCTTTCTATATAGCTGTGTGGGATTTGTGTGTGCTTAGGGAACTGACGCAAAATTGCTGGCACTTTGGCTACTGCTATTGCCATGAGTAATAACTGTCCTTCATCTCCGACACAGGAGTTTTGTGTCTTTTACCAGTATCCACAAAATGGTAGTGGGCTAACTTGTTCGCTTGTAAGCAGGGCAAAATCTGAGACCCTTCATACTTCTTGGTAGCATGCTCTCTCCCTTCTCATCTCATCCTTCTATAGGGGTATATATTTCTTAAGCTCTGTTCTCAAAGTATCCCAAATATTGCACTTTATCACGATACTCAGTATATACATAATTTTCTTTTTTAAAAAAGATTTTATTTATTTATTAGAGAGAGAGTGCGCACACGAGCAAGGGGGAGGGGCAGAGGAAAAGGGGAAGCAGACTCGCTGATAAGCAGGGAGCCCAACACAGGGCTCAATTCCAAGATCCTGAAATCATGACCTGAACCAAAGGCAGACACTTAATGGACCAAGCCACCTAGGTGCCCCTACGTAATTTTTTTATAATTGTATCTGCAACATTTATTGGTGCCTGGAACACACTGGATGCTCAGTATTTTGTTGAATGAGTGGTCAGCCCTCAGCAGTTCCTCTGAGACTCTTCCCATTGCTGGTATATATGCAAGGGGATGCCCAATACTCTTGGCCTCAGTTCTGAACATGTTGTGCTCTCTTCCACCACAAACCGTTGATCACCTCCCCTTTCCTGCCCTGGAATGACCAATTCAGTTCTGGTGTCTTATGAGTTACTCCTGGCTCCTGTTTCCCCTTTTCTGTTCTAGTAACTAATAACTAGTAACAAATCTTCACCAAAAAGTCCCCCCAGAAAGTTTCTTCTTAGTTTCCACCTTCTGAGACCACTATCAGGAATACAAAAAATTTTCATTCTATCATGCAACTTATTGGCCAGGTATTGTTTTACATGCAAATTCAGATAAATATGTCCTTTGTATTTTAATGCAAGCCAATAATAGTAAATGTGGACTAGACAGGTTCATCTCCAAGTACAGGACTTGGCACTACTCTTCTGAAGAACTTTCTCCAATTGTTCTCCACCTATTTAATAGAAATTTCAGCATAGTAATTCATTATTTCTTCAGTGAATAAATATCTATTCAGTTCCTCTTCATTGCAAGGCCAATGTCTTTCTCACTTTAAAGAATACACAGATGAGTCATACAGGATTTGTGCCCTTAAAATGCTAGTGATAAAATATGTATGTCGTATGCCACAAAAATACTGTATGGTTTTAGACAAAATAACATCTGTGCTGTCTGAAAACATAGATAAAATTTAGAAGGCCCTCAAAACAGTGTGGGGTGAAGAATATTTAGGCTCAGGGAAGAGCTTCTGCAGAGGCTCAGAGTCAGGACAATTCAAGTGCTATTGGGCAATCAACAGTACTTGATTGATTCACTTTGGCCTGAGTGTTGAATACATTTAGGAAGAGATGGATTGTAAAGTTGTAATGGTTGGTTTGGGCCAGAGCAAAGGGCCATTAGGATTAAGACATTTGTTATATAATGAACATTTTGGTGTTTTACAAGCAATGAGGGGGCAATGAAAAATTTTTGATCAGAAGAAAAGCTTGATCACAGGCAAGTTAATCTGGTAGTCATTATAAAAATGGATCAGAGCATGGAAAGATTAGAAGAATTGGGAGAAGTCTGTTGAGAGACCAGTCTACTGCAATGGCTCAGGTGAGAGGTACTGAGAGCTAGAACATGGCCAGTTGCAGGAAATAGTGAATGGAGAACAGATTTTAAAAGATTTCAGAAAGGAAGTTGACAATATGGAGCCCTCAAGTGGGAGTAGATATTTCAATCAAATGTGATTTTGCATAATCCCTTTAATAGCCAATTAGTATTTTTCCATAAGAATATCATGAGATGTAGGTGGTCAGATGTCTTGTTGAAATCTAGATGTGTTTTGCTTTTCTATTTTCCTTGACTTACCTTGATATATGTATTCTTAGGAAACATGGGCTTCTGCCTTGTTGTCATCACCACTGCCTTTCCTATGCATTTACAATACTCTTTTTTATTGTGGTGAAGAAAATCCCACATAATACATTCTCAACAATTTTAAGTAGACATAAGTTATTGTTAACTATATGTACATTACTGTACAACAGAGCTCTAGAACTTTCTCTTCTTTTATAAACTTCATCCTCATTGAACCACAACTCCATTTCCTTCTCCTATAGCCCCTGGCAACCACCATTCCTCGATCTGTTTCTATGAGTTTGATCACTTTAGACACCTCATATATGAATGAGGAATCGTGTAATTATTTGTCTTTTTGTGATTGGCTTATTTCACTTAGCATAATGTCAAGAGTCATTCATGTCCTACATGGTAGGACCTCCTTTTTAGGGCTGAATAATATTCCAGCACATACTTTGTATATGGAACATTCCTTTATCCATTTATCTCTTGATGCATTTAGGTTGCTTCCACATTTTGGTTATTGTGAATAA
The DNA here is from genome assembly GCF_048164855.1 of Canis lupus baileyi. NCBI lineage: Eukaryota > Metazoa > Chordata > Mammalia > Carnivora > Canidae > Canis > Canis lupus. The sequence goes on along the minus strand of NC_132869.1, from coordinate 24,471,780 downwards.
TGTTGCAATGAACATGGGTGTGCAAATATTTCCTCAAGATCCTACTTAAAAAAAAAAGATCCTATTTTCATTTCTTTGGAGACACACCTGAACATAGGATTGCTGGATCATATTGTAATTCTATTTTTAATTTTTTGAGCAACCTCCATACCATTTTCCATAACAGCTGCACCATTTTACAATTCCACAAAATGGTTACCACCCTCCTATTAAAAAAAAAATCCATTTCAGAATGTTTCTGATGGCAAAAATTAAGCTCATGGGTGAGTGGTTTCTGAAATCATGACACAATCATAGCATTTGATGCTTGTTCAGGGCCTAATCTTCTAACCAAGACAGTAGGCGCTCAATACATATTAAGTGAAAAGTTGAACAACTCTTTTCTTATGCTCTTGTTTCACAAACATACACAGGGTTATAAGAAGATTCCATGGAACCAGATTGATGTTCAGACATCAGAGAGCTTGAAGCTCATTTGGTATAGCTTCATAACTTGATGGGTGAAGTTATGTGATTCCCCACCCCCCCCCCCCCAAAAGTTGGGTTAGGTAACTTGAATTTACTTAAGGAAACACCAATTCCTTTTTTTTTTTTTTTTTAACTTGCCCTCAGATTTCAGTTCTCAACTACATAGGCTCTACTCTTTTCAGCCCAAAAGTAATTTTTCTTGTTTTAGCATGTGAAATCAAAATAGAAATAGAGTTTAGATAGTTGTTTATCTCAATGGGATTTATCTTTCAAGGGGATAACTTTGGGAGATCAAACAACTAGGCACTTCCTACCTCTTTCAGGACCAATTTAGGAACTTTTGAAAGAAATAATTAGAGTCACCATCAGTGCAGTCACCAAACAAATTAATCAGATTTGACTCTTAAAAACATAAATATTTAAAATTTAACCCCACTCTGAAAGGACAAAGATTTATCACTCTTGGAAATTTTTACTTATTACACACAGGTACTTTCCATGCATTATATCATAGCAGCCCACTGGTATTACACTTATTCCCATTAAATAGATGAGATCTGAGACAATAACGTATCTACAAAATATTGAAATTTGAACTCTAGTCTGTGAGACAGTAAAAAACCTGCCTTTCATCACCACAGGGTTACTACCAAATGTAAGGTCCTATACTGGAATCTATGGAGCATTTGAGAACTGTGTAATGAGCCCTTAAGTAGTTTATACATTCCTGGTACATGATATAAGTATTATGAAAGAAAACATACCTGTCCAAGAAGATATGTACTGTGTTATTTAAAGAAGTATGTTATAATTCTGGAGTCAACAGGATATAGGTGTTAAAAAAAATAAAAGAGAAAGAGGGGACACCTGGGTTGCTCAGTCAGTTAAGCGGCCAACTCTTGATTTCGGCTCAGGTCATGATCTCAGGGGGTACTGAGATCAAGCCCCAAGTCGGTCTCCACACTCAGCAGAGAGTTTGCTTGAGGATTCTCTCTCCCTTTCCCTCTGCCCCTCCCCACCTCAAATAAATATTTAAGGGAAAAAAAGGAAAAAATAGTTTAAATTGAAGGCCAAAAGGATTATATAGTAGAAAGGACAACAAATCAGAACACATGAATTCTGGTTCCCAGCTACCACACTTACTAATGAGTAACCTTGGGTATTCTGCAAATTTTATGTAATATGGTATAATTACATCATCAGAGTAAGTTTATTACCACCTAACATGAGATTGTAAATGGATCAGAAAAGTTCCATACAATTGTTTAATCTCAGCACATTATGTATGTATATACACATCACATATTTTATTTCATATTCGATGCAATGCTATCTCCAATGCAACTCAACATGCAAAGCCATCCTATAAGAATCAAAGGCTTCTATGATCAATTAAAATGCTAAAGGAAGGCAAAGTGGCAATTAAAAAAAAGTTCTTCCCCTGCTTTCTAGCTTATCTCTCCCCTCCCCCAGCCTTTATTCTACTGATTTATCCAAGAAAGAGAGTATAAAAGCATCTTATTAGCAATTCGTATGCAGGAAATATGAGCACTTAGGGTCAATTGAAAGGAAACTGGGAGAAGGGGGAGTCAAGAGGAAGAAGAATGTCATACAATTAGAGAATTTAGGCGCACAGTTAAGAACGTCATGTAAATCGGTGTAAATTTATCAGATACTCAAAACATTCTTGCAAGTATCTCATTTTATTACCTCAACATTTTTCCCTTTCCATGAACCTTTATTCTGTTGCTTAGAAATAATTCTATGCATCTAAATTTTAAGTAAGGTCTTGGAGGCAGTATAGCCAAGGGTATTACTGTTGGAACATGGGTTAGAATTGTTAAACAGGCTGATCCTTAGAGAAAGCTTCCGGAGAAGGTAGTGCTGCCCTCCCAGCAGATGTTCTAAAACGGTTGGTCTCCCTCGCACCACCCCCCCAACCCTTTTCTCATAAGGAGGATTTGGGGAGCATGCTGAAGGCAGTGTGTGGATGTCAGTGACAAAAGCTAGATTTCTGTCGGCAGCTTTCATTAAGGAGAGCTTGTAGCCTGGGCCCTCATCATGTGCCATACACAGATTTAGTTTTGGATTAGCGAATGCTAATCCACATGGAAATGCTATGATCCATGTATGTTTAGCAACCTGATTGCATTTTTTAAAAAAATAAATGTACCTTTTAACTCCTCTTGTTATCCTTAATTTTAAGGGATGTGAACAAATTAATAACATTTCTGTCTGTCCCGGTCCGTTGAACTTCTAACCAGGTATCCTATGAAAGCCTGGCTCCCCCCAGGCAAGCGCAGAGAACCCAGAAATCCCCTGATCTCGCCTCGACTGTTAGGACAGGGCCCTTCTGCGCGCACCGTTCTCACGAAATAAAGAGCTCGAGTAACTTGGCCAACATAAGAAAACGTCTCCTCCAAAGGTGATTCACGGAGCGGCTCGGCGAATCCTTCGGGAGGTGTTTCTAAGCCAGGGCTGTATCTGCCCGCGGGCGGGGAGGGCAAGAGCCCCGCGTGCCCAGATGTGGGGCTCAGCCCCGGAGATGCCTCCAGCCCGGCTGACACATCCCCGGAGCGGGCAGAGGCCGTCTTCCCTCCGCAGGGCCTCGGCGTGCGAGGCGAGGCGGGGGATGGGCAGGGGCCATCAGGGGAAAAGTCTCCGGCCTCTCCGCGTCTCTCAGCACCATCCCTCCCCCGCCGCGCCCCCTCCTTCCCCGAATCCCAAACGCGCGGGGGGAGAGGGGCCCCGGGCAGCCCCGGCCGCGGGGCTCGGCCTTTGTGGCTCCGTCCTCGACGGGGGCGGGGCCGCGGGCCGGGGACCCTCAGCCGGGGCTTGACCCCCAGGTGCATTGTCCGGCGGGGCCCGCCCCCTCCCCGCGGGGCCGCCCGGGGCCCCCTCCCGGCGTCTCCCTCCGCCGGCCGCGCCGACCTCGCGGTCCCCAGACCAGGGGCCAGATGTAGAAAGTAGTCCCCGGGCCGGCAGCGGCGCCGTCCACTCCGCCGCCCCCGCCCCCGCCCCCCGCAGCCGCCGCCTCACTCCGCCCCCGGGCCGGACTCTCGGGCCCCCCGCCCCCCGCCTCCCGCGAGCGGGTGTCCGTGCGCCGGCCTCTCCGCGGCCGCAGAGCCCGCCGCCCGCCAGGCCAGGCCAGGCCACGCCGGAGCGCGAGCGGGAAGCCCAGGCTGCGCGCGTGCAGCGGGGGCGCGGGGAGCCCGGGGGCGGCGGCGGGGCGGCGGGGCGGCGGGGCGGCCGGGGAGCATGCCCGCGCGGCCCCGCTGAATGGCGCCTTCTCTGCGACCCCTCGCCCGGCCGCGGCCGCCAGGGATGCTGCTCCGCGCGCTCCTGCTCCTGCTGCTCCTCGGCTCCGCTCCAGGTGGGCGCGCTTTCTCCTGCGTTCCTTGTGCGCCTGTGGGGCTGGAGCAGGCGCGAGTGGGCTGGGAAGGAGGGAGCGGCGGGGGGGGGGGCTGCTGGGGGGCTGCCGGGTCCTCGGCGGCGAGCGGACCGCCGGACCCTGCCCCCTCCCGCGGCCGGCAGGGAGCAGCTGCTGGAGGCTGAGCGGCCCGGGGGCTCCGCGGGGGCTCCGGGGGGCGCGGCCCCCGCACCCGCGCCTCCGCGCTGCGCGCCCCGAGGGGCAGGCTGCGTGGCCGTGGCGCCCGCTGTCCACTCTCCCCCCTTTCTCCTCGCGCCATTGTCCGGGCTCCGGCCGCGTCCTCGCCTCGGCGGCCAGCCCCGGCTCCGCGCCGCCCGCCCGCCTCCCTCCCTCCGCCCTCCCGCCCCGGCCGCCGCGGCGCACGTGGCTTTATTTATATTGTTTCCTTAGTGGCAGCCTCGCCACGCAGGGGGCGCGGCGGCTTCTCGCGGCTTCCCCTTTTGCAGCGGGGTTCCCCCACCCCGACCACACATACGCATTTTCGGGCAGGGGAGAGACTAGGTGAACCAGAGTCCAGGGCAGCACCCCTAGTGCCCGCGTTTTCTCGGATCCGGATCAAAAGAGGAGGAGAAGGGAGGGGTGGAATGGGGAAGGCAAGAAGACTGGAAGGTGCGTGGCCAGTGTGTGCCCCGGAGGGGAGAAAGGTCCCCAGAGCTTAAAAGGAAGTATTTACATAGGAACCCCCCCTCCGCAAACCCCCCTCCAGGTATTTTGAATTTTGAAGCAGGCCCTGAGGTGTGTACCAATGTGAAGATTCCTCCAAACTTCAGGTTAGCCTTATGCAAACTTGGGTGAACTAATTTTTTTTTCTCGTTTGCATCTGCATTGGTTTATCTTCAAAGAGATTAAAAAAAAAAAGTGTAAGGTGGATGTGACGATTGCGGGGGGTGGGGTGGGTGGGGGCGTGGAGGAGAGATGTTCAGGAGAAGGGGTTATTTTATTTATTTACAGATTACAAACCCCGGACTTTCATCTTTGCAGGAGGAGTTGGTTTTCTGTTAACATGAGAAAAGGATCAAAGTCAGATGTGACTCGGAAACACAATGGGCGCCTTCCGGAGTGGTCCTCGCAGCGCGAGGCTGTGAGGGTCCTCCCGTCGCCCTGGGCATGTGTTAGAAGTCCGCAGCCCGAGCGGGGGAGTGCGGCTAGTGTGTGAGGTTATGAGAAGCAGATCAGTCCCGGGAATTTGTAGTCATGTATTTAGAACATCATAAGGAAGATGAAATGTTCCCAAACTCCTCTAACACTCCCCAATCAATATGCCAGACTTTAGGTGGCCTTTGCGCACAGTACAGGAGGTGACAGGGTATTAGGCAGTCATCGGATGCTTTTTCCTGGCAGGGACCAGGACGATGGGTATGCTTAGAGTAAAACCTTTCCTCTGCTCTGATAAAAATGGGTATTGGTTGATAAAGCAATCTCCTATCCCTATTAGATAGTAAGGACCAATTTAGTCACACATTTCTTTCCAGCAGTTAGTAGTTCTAAAAAGAAAAAAGAAAGAAAAGAAAAGAAGAAAGAAAGAAAGAGGAAATAAATGTTTTCTAATCCGATCACCCACTGAGTACAATCAGCAAGAGTTACCAACATTTCAGAGTCAACTGTTTGTCCATTAAATACCTACCTTACTCTGCAGAAATTAAGTAAATTGATCTCTTTCAAGGAGAGGAGGCAGAGTCCTTGCAGTAAAGGACAGATATAAAAATGCAAACTTGTAATTTGTCACGAAAGATAAATGCACTTCCCAAAGGAGTAGGTGCCAGGGAACCCAAAACACTTCAAGGGACAAAGAAATAAACTTGCTTGTTCACAGAGTTGGAGTTTTGCTAATGATTTCTTGTAAAATTAGACTTTTACGACTTACTCTGTTCAAGCTCTTTTTGACAAGCTTGTAAAAGTAGCAAACAGCTTGTGCTCATGAGTTTTCCTGATGATTTTGATACTGTAGCAAGAAGCTTGAGAACTGGATTCTTAGAAGGCATAAGATCATGAAATCTTCCCTGTGCTTTTAGATAAATGTTGAAGATGTTCTTTCTGATTTGTTGAAAAGTTTTGCTGAAACTTAGATTGGTTTATTAAGATGTTTATCAGTTAACTAATATAGTTTCTTAAACTTTGTCATGCTACACCCTGAATATGTTTTACAATTATGTGTTAAGAAATGGCTTTATACCTATAATTCTGGATATGCCTCCCCCCCCCCCTTTTTCCTTATAGGAGTGTGGTGCTTTAGTGAACTGTTTTTTATAAAAGAACCACAGGATGTAACTGTCACAAGAAAGGACCCAGTCATTTTAGATTGCCAGGCTCATGGAGAAGTTCCTATTAAGGTCACATGGTTGAAAAATGGAGCAAAAGTGTCTGAAAATAAACGGATCCAGGTTCTGTCTAACGGCTCTTTATACATCAATGAAGTGGAAGGCAAGCGAGGAGAGCAGTCTGATGAAGGCTTTTATCAGTGCTTGGCAATGAACAAATATGGAGCCATTCTTAGTCAAAAAGCACATCTTACCTTGTCAAGTAAGTGTATAAATTCTTCATTGTTTGATACTTTTCATTGCTATGTTTTAATGATTTTGTGATTCACTGTGTGCTAACTCTAAAAATCACATCACACAAACATAAAGAATTTTCCTGGAGGTAGTAGTTGGTAGGCATGCAGAAAAATCTAAGAAAAAAATATAAATTTAAATGAATGATTGAGAAGGAAAGTCAAGTTAGATTTCAAACACCTAGGGATGACTGGGTGGCTCAGTGGTTGAGCGTCTCTGCCTTTGGCCCAGGTCATGATCCTGGAGACCCAGGACTGAGTCCCACATCCGGATCCCTGCATGGAGCTTGCTTTTCCCTCTGCCTGTGTCTCTGCCTCTCTCTCTCTCTCTCTCTCTCTGTATCTCGTCTCTGTCTCTCATGAGTAAATACATAAAATCTTTTTTAAAAAAAGATTTCAAACACCTAAACCTGTAGAAGTGGCTTTGTATAAATTTACAAGTGTATGAGCAAGAGTTCGGTGTAAAAGTTTGGCTAATGCAATGAAAGTTCTAAAATCTCATCTTTCATAAATTAACAATTAAAATTTAAAAATCACAAGCAAATCTTTCTGCCTTGTAGATGTGGCCTTTGAGTGCTAACTCTTTCTTATAGCCCAACCTTCCATTTCCCTGAGTGCTTTAAGATCACTCCTGTTGCCTTTTAATTGTTGAGAGGGCATTGGTCAGTAACTCTCAAGCCTTTGAAGTATTCCTAGCCTTTTTCTGCTGGGAGAGAAAGAGGTTAAGGCCATTTCCATATTATGCCTAATGGATTTAAACCAGATCTGCGTCTTTTATTCCAGTTGTCATAAAGTTTGCTGTCTAATGATTTCCTTTGTATTAACAGCCCCATCAGATCAGCCATTTGTCCAAGTGATCCAGTGCTTGGTGGTTGACCTGATAACTGTTGAATGTAAAGATGGGCCTAGGATGAATGGGCAACTCCTTGTTCCCACTGAGGTTTTCCATCTCTCCAGGGGATCAAACACGCAACACTTAAGATGACAATAGACAATGCAAATCTTAAAACCACAACTGTATCTTAAAAATAGTTTTTACAAGTATTCTAGCTACATTCTTTTGTTAATCCACAAAAGATAGATTTTGTGCTATCCTGACAAATTGATCATTTACAGGATGAACAATAGGAAGAGGGATCTCTTGAGATAAAGACATAATCTTTAGGAAATAGTTTCTTCAGACTATTTAGGAAATAGTCTACACAGGTGAAATTTAGGAAGCCATTGGCAGGGGTTTTCTAAGTGACTTTGACTCTTTTAACAGTGTATGACCATATTTATGCTACCATCATGTTATTAATTTATTTGTACAGTAATGATTAATTGTAGAAATAAGTTGCAAGCAAAGATAGTTTAACATTGAAATATATCAGAAAAGTAGAAATGTTTCCAGTTCTATCCTCCCCCCTCAAGAATGGCAAAAACCTGAGAAAATTTCTGATAAACGTTTTTTTTTTTTTGCCATAATCACCGGCCAAAAATCATTTTGTTGTTGTTGACTTACGGTTTTTCTGTGTTTTCAAGATAGTGTGCTTTTAATGCCTTTGTTCTGTTCATTTAATTTTAACATAAAGTTGTTGTATAGAGTTGTAACTTTGTCACCTTTTCAGGATTGTGGAAAATGTTTCATACCCAGGAATTGTAGCTTGTATTTCTTTGCTGGAGAGAAGAGGAGCAGGATAGAAAGGTGGAGGAGGGCAGATGGGCCTTGAAAGGATGAAGCATTTATCATGACCACACATTATTTCCGGGACCTCCTTAGAAGCCTGACAAAATTCTAGGGTACCCAGAAATGCCTTGAAAACACATAGAGCTTTAAAGTCTGTATAGTATGATAAGTGTTATTAACAGTGAAACAAAGGTTAGTATGGCTTTTTTAGAGTCCTTAGATTTGTGTAACTGTGTAAAAATTATGGATAATTATTAGATATGATAGTTTTGAAGACTGTTGTGGTGAAGTAGTTTTCATATAATTAGTATCAAGAGCTTAATTTTAGTGAAAATATGTAGACATGGCTGCTACATGTTAACTGTACTCAGTTGTAGGGGCCACACTTTTCATAGGCACATGTTTTATTGAACTCTGTGGAGATATTTTGCTAGGAAATTGCATTCAGTATTACAGATTTAAAATGCATAGTTTTAGATTTTTCTTTAGAAATATGAGACTTAGAGATTCTGAACTCACAAAGTTAGTTTAGGTATTTAAAAAGCAATGTCCAATGACATAGGCTCAAATGACTTTATCCTATGTTCAGGGTAAAGATGTTATACATATTAAACAGGAAGAGAATAGGCATTAAGTGGACATTCTGTTTTGCTTTTTTAAAAAAGCTAGTTCTCTCCTAGTTATTGATAGCAGCAGGGTGCAAGTATGTTGTTTTTATTTCCTGATCAAAGATTTGTCAGCAAACATATCTTTGTTTCAGAAGTGTAATAATATAGCCTTTAAAAATCTAAAACTTTAATCTCTGCAAGTTTTAGAGTTTTTAACACATAGGCAATCAAGTCCTGGTTTCTAAACTTAGGAACTAGAAGCTGAAAGTTGCTCTCTAGGCAAGAATTCCATTATTCATGTGTAAATTAGGAATTCACAGGGTTAAAAGGTTAGAAACTGGCCAGGATGAGGTTTACCCTTGTGATAAAGAGCAGATGACCCTCATTCATTGGCCAAAGCTTTCATGTAGCTCTTCTGCAAAGTTAGTTATTGCCATGAATTGTTCTTGAGGAATGCAGAAATTCAAATGTGAACAGGCCTTTCCTTAAGTGTCACTATGGAGCCTTATCTCCCAAGCACATCAGAGCCGGCTGCAGGGACTAGGTTCCTCCCCAAAGGCCTGGAGGCTTTGCTTTCCTGTTGTTCATCCAAGCACAAAAGAATTTGTCTAACTTAGTTTTTCTAAGGCATCCCATTTTTAAAGGAAAGTATAGGGTTAAAGTAATATTTAGTTTTTTTTTAAAAAGGTAATCCTTTTAATTGATAGACATTTTAGCCATTTTACATTTCATGAAACTAGAATAGGAAGGAGAGTATGTGGGAGGCCCTTTTTTCTAGTTGTATACAATAGTAAGAACAGAAGATTAAGCCATTTCCTATAAATTTCAATATTTTTAGCTTTTGGCAAATCCAGTTTTCACTTTCACCGGTGCTAAGTCTTCAGTATGTAAATAATTTAAACATTTTAGGAATAAGAAATAATTTACCGACATTTTGATGTTTCTTGCATTCTTAACATTAAGATAAATTTCATAGAAAAGCATTAGTGTGGTAAAATGGTCTCATATTTCAACAAGTTTAAATTAAGATAAGAGACGTTTGAGAGAAGTAAAGGAGGAGGCGGGTTGTGTTCTATGATGTGTAAAAGACTGGCTGTAAGCTAGTGATTGAACAGGAAGCTGGTTGTTTATTTCCTTTCCATAAAAGGTGGAAATTGAAGTCTAAGGACAGAGGGAAAGAGAACATAAAGCCAGTTTATATTTCTTAGGTATTTCAGGACCGTTCACTTGGGTGAAAAATCTTTTTTTTTTTTAAGTGAGCATTTGTTAACTGGAAGACCATTGTATTGTAACTTTATGATGATTTTTTTCCCCTAAAGATTTTGAGGTTCATTTTTGCATGTGAAAAGCTGGGGTGGGGAAAGTGGTCTGTTTCTATATCTCTACACAGCAATAGTGATTTCCTTTAAAAGGATGTAGCTTGTTTTCCATGAATAAAACGTTTATCACTTCAGTTTAAAAGGAGGTGAAACTTGAGGACTTTTGTTGTTAGATGAATGAAAAACTGTTCTATGAGTATGGCTTCTATTTTAAAGAGTAGTATATAAATTATAGCCCAAAGTTGGTCTTAAAATGAGTTAAAATATATTGAGAACATTTAATGACTCATGTTAAAAAATAAGGTGGGTGATTGAAAAGAGAAAGAACTATGAGACTATTAGCCTACATTTTGAATTTTATTAATGATCTAAGACCCAAGATGGATGAGATTTTGCTACATTGTCACTTATTGAGTGAGATTTGTAGATGCTGTAAAGGGAAACATCTCTTACATGTGAGCATATTCACTTCAAGCTGTTAAGTTACCTGCCCTAATTTCAATAGAGGTAACACAAAAGTCATTTGATTTCAGAAAAATAAGATAGAATTGAGGTATTTGAGAGACCAATCTGCCAACACTGTAGATAAGGTTCAGAAGATTCTTTCTGAGATCCAAGAAAAATCATCTTTAAAGAGAAGGGGTTATGGTTCAAGAGTACATGTTTAACTTAAAAATTGACCATCTTACAATTGCTAAAGCCAGGGAAGTAAAAGCACATGAAGTTCTACAGGCTTATGTACAATGACACTTGGTTCTTTCAGTCTGTCTTCTTAAAAGGTTTATCAGGTACCTGATAATCTCTGGATAATAGAACCAGTTTTTCCCACTTTGCACTTGATTAAGTGAGGATCATTTCTCATCATTTCTCATCATCTGTAACACTATCTCACTGTTTTTCAGAATTGTTGGATTTTTAATTTTATAACCAAGCAGGATCCACTGGAGGGTAGAATTATAATTTGCTTTAAGATGTATATAAATGGGAAAAAAAGGATGTATATAAATGTGTTTATTTTATTTCTGTTCAGCTTCTTAATGGAATTTTGAAAGGGCATTTGGTATGGCCCTTTTTTGTCAACTATCTCTGATATTCTAAAGAAAGGGTCTCATGCTCAGCAGTTGTTTGCCAAGGGATTTGTTGTCATTGCTCCTGAATTTAACAGCTGGGCCTATTGATGGAGTCCAGAGCAATTTAAAGGAATCGCAAAATAAACTCAAAACAAAACAAAACAACAAAACAAACCCATACCAAGAAACCCCACAAAAACAAATCTTTTAAGCAGGACTTTAAGTTGAAGGAGTATTTTGATTAATAAATAAATAATTTGAGGTTACCTTTTTGAAAACCCTAATATCCCTGACTACAGTTTTGAGAGATAATTTTTATCTCTCCTAGGCAGATTCACTCAATTAGAATTACTTTTAGCTTCTAAATTAGTAATGACTCATGAAAAATAATAATGTTAGCCATTTTGTTGAGGACCATACTTGAATTTTAAGAACAGCTGTGATTATTGACATGTTTTAAGAGGAAACCTAAAAATTGTACCCCAAATTTTTCACTTTCAGGACTATTTTAATACTTCTGAGTGTTCAGACTCTTTGGAAAAGCATTTTTTTAAGCTCATCATTTAAAGTTGATAAATAAGAGAGGAAGAAAACACAGTTGTAGTAATTGAAGCAATGTTGGCAGTTGCCTTAACATAGTAATCTGCACAGAACAAGCTCACAGTCAGCAATTGACAATAGTGATGTGCAAAAAGGTAAAAATGTACTAAATTACCTTCAGTGGCTGTAATCCTGAAGCCAAGTGAATCGCTCTAGGGATATGTATTGCAGAGGATAAAGGTGTCATCCTCACAAAGGTCTCTGACAGTAATCTGACAAATGCTTTCCTGACTTTTACATTCCTTGTTTTTTTCTTCTTTCAACCTCTGGTTCTCAGAAACTGCTTTTGATGAGTGTTAAAAGCCAAATTCTTATAGGCTGAGCAGAAGGCATGAATTAAAAATGTTTGTTTTTTCAGTTTCTGGGAGGCTTGCCCTTTTCTCATGTTTATGTATATACATTTTTTAATATCTTTAGCATCTGTGGCTAGGTTAATTAAGTGACTGTTGGAGATTGCAATCATTGTTTCAAACTTGTGTCCTCAATGGGCTTATTTCTTAGAACTGATAGAAAGGAAATTTTTCTTTCTCTCGCTTTCTTTCTTAGTAGGCTCCATGCTGATGTGGAGCTGAGTGCAGGGCTTGAACTCAGGACCCTGAGATCAAGACCTGAGCTGAGATCAAGAGTTTGATGCTTAACTAACTTAGCCACCCAGGCACCTCAAGGAAATTTTCTTCTAATAACTTAATTTATGAAATAATAGTAAACTCCTGTTTGGAACAGTTCTATAGTTTGTTTTTGTTTTGTTTTGTTTTTTAATGATGCTACTTTATAAAGACTACTTTCTCTAAATTGTATCCTTTGGGAGTAATCCTCCAAAATGGCCTTTTTATTGTCACTGTTTTGTAGTCTTTTTAGTACTACTCAAAATGGATCTCCTTCACTTCACCAACTTAAAAAAGTGGAGACTGTATTACTACTGTGGGTTACATTCCTCAGGATTTCTTCTCAGCCTTGGTGCAATCAACATTTGGGGCTAGATAATTCTTCATTGTGGACACTCTTATGCAGACTAGAATGTACATCAGCATCCCTGGCCTCTACATACCAGATGCCAGTCCAGTAGCATCCCCGCCTCCCCACCACTGCAGTTGTAACAACAAAAAAATGTGTTTTGGGAGGCAAAATCATCCTGGTTGAGAACTACTTTGTTTCTGAAGAGGTAGAAATTTTTTTTCCAAGTTGGTACTGGGCCATTAGTTATTTTAACTATTTCTGTCTTATGTTTGATAATCTAAGCTTTTGGTGTTAATAATGCTAAATGTATTGATTGGAGAACCAGTTATTATTTTTAAGTATTGTGAAGAAAGCTTGATTTAAAAAAAAATGTGTCTCAGTCATTGTTTGTCTAAGTGGGGGTGATATTGCCTCTTCATTCCTTTTCCACACATGGTACATTGAAACCTGATATTAAGAGTTCATCCTTCTATAGGTCCATTCATTTTGATTTCAGTATTTTAGATCTTTTCTTGAGGATATCTAGACAAAGCATAAATGCAAATTTCACTTAACTCTGTTTACTCAGTACATTGTATTTTCTTGATGTGATGGGCTCCAGTGTTGAAAAAGATAGGAGAAATCTCCATGTGTGGCAAATGTTAAAGAACATCTTTTGTGATGCTCAGCATGGAGACAAGTAAAACTGTATGAGATTAATAGCCCAGAGAATTACATTTGCTGTGTGGTAGGTGGTTCTCTGGGTGAATGGTTAACAGAAATCTTTTCAGCTAATTCAACGGTACCATAGACTTATTTGGGGCAGAAACAATTTAACTTCCTCTAGATAATGATGTAAAGATGGTAGTGTCTTGAGAGGGCATCAATGAGTAAGAATTAAACACCATACGTAGTATGTTAACTAGTATGCAGAAAGTTGCAGACAAATTTTGAGTGGTTGTTATGACAAATGCTTGTTTTAGATTATTTAGTAGTAGTACGCAGGGATTGCATAGTCCTCATCTTTCTCAAGGTATCATTTTTTGTGTTTGGTTTCATTTTGGTTAGCTTTTTATGATAGTAAAAGTTAAGATTGTTCCTATAGGTAGTTGGTCACCTGTAGAGGCCAGTAGCCACTGGTAGCTCAAGTGACAGTTGAGATGGATGAGGGAGAAGGCAGAATCTTTTAATGAGTGACTCTAGTCCTGAGCACGGATGACTGAACATTCAGCACCATGTGTTCTACTCCAAAAAAGTGCTTTGAGTAGAACAAATCATCAGTTCAAACTAGAAGAGAAAAATGTACATTTCCTTATATTTAAGGAAAATAATAGTTGTGTAAAACAGAATTTTAATGATCTTGAGTTCTTGTTTTCTTGTTCTTGTGCTTTCATAAAGAAATTATGAAGTTGACAGGTACCAATATCTGGTAAATATTCTTAGTGCTGCTATATATTTTTATTGAGTTACTGGGAGCTGCAGTGGAAAACCAGAATGACAAAATGCAAGAGAGCCAATCATTTATGTCTTCTCCATTGCTGATGATTTATACGACTTTAGACAAATTACTTAATCATTCTGATCCCTACTTTGTGTTACCTGTAAAAATGGGCAGCTGGACAAAAAGGAGGGGGCACAGGTGTTCAGCAACACAGTACCCTATTTTTGTAATTCTGTTACTGTAATTCTGAGCAAATGGCCAGTAAATTATATTTTTTATAAGACTGAGTTAAATCACACATTTAAGTCACTGAGAAAAAATTTAAGAGAACCGTTTAAGTCACTGAGAAAAAAATTACAGTAGCTTGGCCATTATTTAACTTGGTACTTTTAAGAATTCATACTCTTGCCATGTATCATAGGAGAATCTACTTTTGGTGGGGGTGAAGTCTTAAACCAATACTGATAATTTGAACTAGTACTGTTTTCTGACTTAAGTCAGAAAAATAAATCAAAATAAATTATGTTGCCTGGCCCTGGGAAGTTCATAATAGTTGTGCTCTTTGAAGGTTGACATAGTACGCAAGAGGTATAGCTTTACAAATGCGTCTGCTTTGGCTAATTAATTGTGTATTCTGATGTTTATTGACTCAGTGTTTAAAAGAAATAGTGCCAATTTCATCTTAACAGAGTTTTGCTAATGTATTATTAGTGTTTTAGTAGAAATAGATTATACTGCCTGCCCCCACCCACCACCAAGTCCTATTAAGAATGATAAGGTTTAATTTTTCCCCCAGCTTTCAAACTGAGTTAGCTTGAGCCCCTCTGATTGGATTTAAAGTAACTCCAATTAAAATATTGACCTCAAAGTGAACACATAATAGGAAAAAAATGCTTTGATGTTGGTATTGCCATTTTGGCATTTCTTTTTAAAGAGATCACAGCTTTTCTTAAATAATTGTAACAGATGTATTTACTGTTTTTATTTTAATAAAAATAATTCACTTTTTATGTATTCAAGAAAGTCACATTTCCATGCTCTGTCTTAGGGACCAAACTCAGTAAAGTAGTAAGATTACCAAAATTTTTACCAAAAGTTATCCCCAGTGATGGAACGATTTCTTCAAAGCTTGAAAGTATCTTTACCTTGATGATTTACTACATTTTTAGAAAACTGTAATAATGCATGAAAGATAGTATATAGGCAGAAGAAACTTTGTGAAATTTAAGTTTAATTTTCAGTATGCCAGATGTCAACTAGGAAGCTATGATATTTAGGGAGAGAACTTTATTGCTTAGCAAATGGTACATTGAGAAATTACAAGTTGGTCAATAGAGAAGTGACCGGTGCCTTGCCCAAGGATACAACTACTAGATCTCAGGTGTGCTGATTCTAGTCCTGAATTTGCAGTATTAGGTAAAGATTTTCTCCTGTGTATTGTGTGAAAATGTGTCTCTATATATTCAAATATATCTCATCTAATCCAGAATATAGAAAAGAGAATAGTAGTGGAACTGACCCTGATATAAAAGACACATTTAATTTCTGAATATTTATTTTAAAAGTATGACTTTATCATTGTGCAGCTCACCCTTTACTGCTGTATAAGACTTTGTTGTGTTGATGTAGTAAATAGGCAATTTTCAAATAAAATCAATAATGTTTCTATTTTATCCTGAGTATAACCTCAATGCAGGGAGATTGAGCTCCAGTCCTTTTAGAGGTTCAGCATTTGTTGCTATATCTGTACAAATGAAAGTTTGAGCTAAAGCAGATTTTCATTGTATCTTTATTTTTTTTTCATAATTGGAGTATTTTTATTTTATGTACAATAAGTCAGCATCAAAGTAGGTATCTTGGACATCTGCAGTTAAGGTAGGTATCTTGGATGACCCATTCAAGGAAGTTCACTTAATCCAACTTAATGAAGCCTATATTCTTGGCGTACTGACGGAACACTGGCGGCACATGTTGAAGCCGTATTTCCGGATCAGACCATGCTGATTTGAACAGAGACGGCAAGAACGAGAGCCCTGGCCAGACTTCCTTGGGTGGCTCCAGTAGAGCTGCTGGTGACCCATCTTGCTCTTTCGGATGCAACGAGGCAAAAGGACTCATTGTATCTTTAAATAACCTTCAATGGAGTGAGGCTCTCTTGTAGTCAAAAGGTTGAAATTTAAATAAATGATTGACTATGTGTCATTATTATTGCTTCGAAAGAGGGGCATAGTGATAGCCTATGTCTAGTGTGGACATTTTTTTTCTTTAGCAGCAGTTTTATTGAGGTAGAATTCACATATCACAAAGTTTACCTTTTGAAAGTGTGTAATTCTGTGGGTTTAATACATCTATCACCATTATCTAATTTCAGAATATATCTTTCACTCCAAAAAGAAACCCCACACTTCCCAGTTCTTTCTTCACCTATACCCTGGAACCATGAATCTGGTTTCTGTCTCTAGATTTGCCTATTGTGGACATATCATAAAAGTAGAATTGTACAATATGTGAAGTTTTGTGTCTGGCTTCTTTCACTTAGCCCAATATTTTCAAGTTTCATCCATATTGTAGCATGTACTGGTACTTCATTTTCATGGTTGAGGAAGGTTCCATTGTATAATATACCCATGTTATATTTATCTAGTTATCTGTTGATGGATAATTGGATTTTTCTTTCTTTTGGCTCTTGTGAATAATTCTGCAGTGAACGTTGGCATACAAGTATCCGTGTCCCTGTTTTCACCACTTTTGGGCATATGCCTAGGAGTGGAGTTGCTAGATCATATGGTAATTCTACATTTAACCTTTTGGGGAGTCACCTATTTTCCACAGTTGCTGCACCATTTTACATTCCCACCAGCAATGTCCAAGGGATTCAGCTTTCCATGTCCATGCCAATGCTTATTATTTTCATTATTATTATTATCATCCCACAGTAAGTATGAAGTGTTCTCATTGTGGTTTTGATTTGCATTTCCCTAATGACTAATGATCTTTTCATGTACTTATTGGCCATTTATATATTTTCTTTGGAGAAATATCTAGTGCCCATTTTTAAAAATTGGGCTTTTGATTTTTTTTTATTGTTGTTGGGTTTTGGGATTTTTTTTCATAATCTGGATATTCATTTTATCAGTTATAATGATTTGCAGATATTTTTTCCAGTTCTGTATTTTGTCATTTCATTTTCTTGATGTCTTTCGATGCACAAAGTTTTAAATTTTGATTAAATTCAATTTATGTTTTCTTTTGTTGCTTGCGGTTTTGTTGTTAGACCTAAAAATCTATTACCAAATCCAGTGGTAAGGGTTTAGCTTCGCATGTTTCACTTCGCATGTGAAAATCCAGTTGTCGGGCACCATTCATTGAAGAGACTTCATTCCTTATTGAATGGATTTGACATCCTTGTTGAAATCAATTAACTATAGGTTTATAGGATTTATTTCTGGATGGTTGGTGCTATCCTGTTGGTCTCATGCTATTTTGATTATTGTATCTTTGCAGTAAGTTTTAAATCAAGAAATGTGAGTATTCCAACTTTGTTCATCTTTCTCTTGACTTTTTTTTTATTATTATTCATGGCCCCTTGCAATTCCATATAAATTTTTAGATTGGCTTTTCCATTTCTGCATAAAATAGTCTTGGAATTTTGATACAGATTGCATTGAATGTGTAGATTACTTTGGATAATATTGATGTCTTAGCAATATTAAGATTTCCAGTCCATGAACAATACATCCCTCTGCATATTTAGATCTTTATTTTCTTTTAGCAGTGTTTTATAGTTTTCAGTCTGCAAATCTTACACTTTTTAAAAAATATTTTATTGGCATAATACACTGTGTAGGGAAGTCATGTCATGTTAGATAGGACGACATTTAATTTTTTTTTTTAAATTTTACTTATTTATGATAGTCACAGAGAAAGAGAGAGAGAGAGAGGCAGAGACACAGGCAGAGGGAGAAGCAGGCTCCATGCACCGGGAGTCCGACGTGGGATTCGATCCCGGGTCTCCAGGATCGCGCCCTGGGCCAAAGGCAGGCACCAAACCGCTGCGCCACCCAGGGATCCCAGTCTTACACTTTTTAAATGAAATTTGTACCTAAGTATTTTATTCTTTAAGATGCTATTGCAAATGGAATAGTTTATTGCTGGTGTATATAAACACAATGACTTTATGTGTGTTGATCTTATACCCTGAAACTCTTCTGAGTTCATTTATTAACTTTAGTAGCTTTCTTGTAGATTCTTTGGAATTTTCTATATATAGAATCATGTTATCTGTGAAAGATATTGTTCTACTTTTTTCCCCCCCAATTAGGATGCCTTTTATATCTTTTTCTTATCTAATTCCTCTGGTGTGAACTTCTAGTACAGTGTTGAATAGTCTGTACATCCTGTTCCTAAAGCAGAAATATGGCTACTGGCACCGCAAAGACGGTAACATCTGATGGGAAAGTGCTTATATGTGTAACATACAAGGTACTAACAAAACTTACTTCAAGCAGTTTTGCAGAACTTGTCAGAAGTCTTATAACTCTTACCAAGTGAAGAATATATCACTTGTCAAGTAAACAGAGTGTTTGCATTTTGTACCTGAATTACTCTACCTGGTGGTAGAGTTTTCATGTGCATGTTTTTTCCTAAAGGACACTAGGTTTCTAATGACCTCGAGTTTTTCTTGTTTTTTGGTAGGAGTTGTAGAAATAACACTCAACTGGGAAATGGGACCTTAGGTATAAGTTTCCTTTTGCTATTGAAAAATCTTGTTCATGTTACCCACTTTTGAGACTATTACTTCACTGGCAACGTGGAAGAATGTTTGCTTTACTTGCTACTCAGTCTAATGTAAGAGAAACTAAACTGAAAAATAGAGTATTTTTCTTAAAAAAAATTTTTTTTAAAGATTTTGTTTATTTGTTCATGAGAGAGACAGAGAGAGAGGCAGAGACACAGGCAGAGGGGGAAGAAGCAGGCTCCGTGCAGGGAGCCCGATGTGGGTTTCAATCCTGGAACTCCAGGATCACACCCTGAGCCAAAGGCAGAGACGCTCAACTGCTGAGCCACCCAGGCATCCTGTAAAAAAAAAAAAATATATAGGGAAAAGCTTTCTGTCTTTCACCATTAAGTATGGTGTTAGCTATGGATTTTTCATAAATGCCATTTATCATGTTGAGGAAGTTCCATTATATTCCTAGTTTTCTGGGTGTTTTATCATGAAAAGGTGTTGGTTTTTTTTCACTGCTTTTCCTATATCAATTGTGATGATCATATAGTTTCTTTCCTTGTTCTGTTAATGTTGTATATTATATTGATTAATTTTTTTCTGTTGATCCACTTTTGAATTCCTGGGATAAATCTCACTTGGTCAATACCATCTTTTTAATATGACATTAGATCCAGTTTGAGACTTTGTATCTATATTCATAAAGATGGTCTGTTATTTTCTTTTCTTGGTGTGTAATTTTCATGTGATGTATCTGCTTTGGTATTAGAATTGGGTTCATAGAATGAGTTAGGAAGTGTTCTATCCTATTTGTTGGGAGAGTTTGAGAAGATTGATGTTATTTCTAATTTAAATGTTTGGTAGAATTCACCAATCAAGCCATCTGGTCCTGGACGTTTCTTAGTTGGGAGGTTTTTGGTTACTGATTCAGTCCCTTTACTCATTGTAGGCTGTTGCAATTTTTAATTAATTTTTGAGTCATGTAGATAATATGTGTTTTAGAATTTGTACATTTCATATAGGTCATCTAAATTGTAGGTATACAACTGTTCATAATATTGTCTTACAATCTTTTTTATTTTTGTAAAGTTGGTGGCAATGTCCTCATTTTCATTTCTTTATTTATACCTTTTTTATTTTTATTTCTTTGTCAGTCTAGCTCACCATTTGTCAATTTTGTTCATCTTTTCAAAGAACCAGTTTTTGGTTCTGTTGATTGTTGTTTTTCTAGCCTCTTTCATTTATCTCCATTACTAATCTTTATTCTTCCTTCTGTTAGCTTTTAGTTTAGTTTTTGCTTTTTTTTCTAATTCTTCAAGATGTAGTTATTGATTTGAGATCTTTTTTTCTTATTTATTGTAGGATTTACAGCTACAGATCTATTGAGTATTGCTGCACTGTCATTTTCATTTGTCTCAGAGGAGTTGTTATTGTTCTTTTTCTTCGCCGCCTCCCCCCTCGCCCTCCCCTCTTTCTTTCCTTTCTTGACCCATTGATTAATAGTTTGTTGTTTAATTTCCACATGTGTGTGATTTTTTTCCAGTTTTCCTTCTGTTCTTTTACTTCTAACTTCATTCCACTGTAATTGGAGAAGATACCTTATATGAATTTAATCTTTAAAAATGTATGGAGACTTGTTTTCCAACTGAGCATATGGTCTATCCTGCAGAATGTTCCATGTGCATTTGAGGAGAATGTATGTTCTGCTCTTATTGGGTAGAGTGTTTTTATGTGTCTACTAAGTCTAGTTAGTATACTGTATTGCTCAAGTCCTATATTTCCATATTGTTCTTCTGTCTAGATGTTCTATCCATTGTTGAATGTGCTGTATTGAAGTCTCCAACTATTACTATAAAACTGTTTCTCGGGATCCCTGGGTGGCGCAGCGGTTTGGCGCCTGCCTTTGGCCCAGGGCGTGATTCTGGAGACCCAGGATCGAATCCCACATCGGGCTCCCGGTGCATGGGGCCTGCTTCTCCCTCTGCCTGTATCTCTGCCTCTCTCTCTCTCTCTCTCTGTGACTATCATAAAAAAAAAAATGTTGAATGGTTTAAAAAAAAAAAAAACTGTTTCTCACTTCAATTCTATCAGTATTTGCTTCATATCTATATTGGGATTCTGTTGTTTGGTGCACATATGTTTATAATTGTTAAGTGGTCTTGATGAATTGACCCTTTTATTAGTATATAATGTCCTCCTTGTTTCTTAGAACAGTTTTTGACTTAATGTTGCTTTTGTCTGCTACTAGTACAGCCCCCAGCTCTCTTTTGATTACCACTTGCATGGAATACCTTTTCCAGTCCTATTTATGGAACCTTTTTCAACGTATTTATGTCATTGGATATAAAGTGAATATCTTGTAGACAGCATGTAGTTAGATCCTGGGTTTTTTTTTTTTATCCTGTTTTCTTTTAATTTATTTTTATTTATTTATGATAGACATAGAGAGAGAGAGAGAGGCAGAGACACAGGCAGAGGAGAGGGAGAAGCAGGCTCCATGCCGGGAGCCCAACGCGGGACTCGATCCCGGGACTCCAGGATCGTGCCCTGGGCCAAAGGCAGGTGCGAAATGGCTGAGCCATCCAGGGATCCCCCTTGATCCTGTTTTTTTAATCCATTCTCCCAGCCTCTGTCTTTTGATAGTTTAATCCATTTATGTTTAATATAGTCACTGATAAAGAAGGATTGCTTACATTTTGCTATTTATTTTCTGAGTGTCTTGTACCTTTCTTGTCCTTTTCTTCCATTACTGCATTCTTTTTGTGTTTAGTTGATTTTGGGTAGTGAGCCTTTGTGACTCCCTTTTCATTTCCTTTAGTGCATATTTTTTAGATATTTCTTTGCGGTTGCCATAGAGATTACACTTAATATCCTACATTTTAACAATCTAGTTTGACTTGATGTCACCTTACTTTTATTCTGCTCTGTGCAGTCAGTGTCTCCTTTTATGTTATTATGATACATTGCATCTTTATACATGTGTGCCCAGTAAACAGATATATATATATATATATATATATATATATATATATATATATATATATATATTTATAGAAATCTATTTGTTTTTTAAATTATGTGGGAAATAAGAAACGGATGTATAAACCAAAAAATAGAATAATATTGATTTTAGTATTTGCCTATTTAGCTACATTTGTTGGAGATCTTTATTTCATTGTATGGCTTTGAATTATTGTCTACTGTCCCTTCATTTCAATCTGAAGGACTCCCCTTAGCATTTATTATAGGCCATGTCTAATGGAATATGCTGCCTTGGCATTCGTTTATCTGGAAAGTCTTAATTTCTCTCTCCTTTCTGAAGGACAGTTTTTCTGGATATGGAGTTCTTGTTTTACAGTTTTTTATGTCACTTTAAATTTGTCACCCCCACTGTCTTCTGGCCTCCACAGTCTATGAGAAATTAACTATTAATCTTATTTGAGGAATAATAATAAATATGTGATGAGTTTCTTTTATCACTGTTTTCTTGATTTTCTTTTCATCTTGCAACATTTGATTATAAATGTATTTCCTTGTGGATCTCTTTTAATTTATCCACTTGAAATTCATTGAACTTCTTTGGGATGTACATTTACTTCTTTCATCAGATTTCAAAGGTTTTCAGCCATTATTTGTTCAAATATTCTTTGTACCCATTTTCTCTCTATTCCTTCTAGAACTCTCATAATGCATATGTTAGTCTGCTCATTGATGTCTCACACTAGGCTTTATTCATCTCTTCTTATTTTTTTAAATTTATTTTGTTTTTTTCTTCTTGTTATTTTTTGCATATTTTTTGTGTTACTCCCTATGGCTTTTTAAAAAGTTTTTGTTTAAATTCCAGTGAGTTAACATACAGTGTAATATGAGTTTCATGTGTACAATTTAGTAATTCAGCACTTAAATACAATGTCCAGTGCTCATCACAATAGGTGCACTACTTAATCCCCATCACCTAGTTAACCCATTCCCCTCCCCCCACCGCCCCTCTGGTCACCATCACTTTGTTCTCTATAGTTATGAGTCTGTTTCTTGGTTTTCCTCTATGATCATTTGTTTTGTTTTTTAAATTCTTCATATGAGTGAAATCATATGGCATCTGACATTTACTGCCAAATAATAGATAATGGCAACTGAGTGGGGGAGGGGCATTTTCTATGCACTTTACATGTATTTACTTTGTCTAATCCTTATAATCTTATGAGACACATAGTTTTATTTTAATTTTAAAGATGGAGTAACTGAGGAACAGGAAGATACTATTCATTGCCTATGGTTTTTATTTTTGTCTTTTCTTTCATGATTTAAGATATTTTATTATAATTTCCTTCTACTGTACTGTTATCTCAAGTTCTTGAAGTGTCAGCCTCCTTCTTTTCTGTGTCTGGTAATTTTCCCTTATGGCAGATTGTTTCCTTGTGTGATTTTTAATTCTTTACCATGATCTCCTTTTCAGCAAGGCTTAGTATATACTATATTATGGAAGTGCTTATTTCTCTTCAGTGCCCCAAGGTTTCACTGGTCATGAACCAATTTTGGGGTTAATTCTTGGCTCCTTTACATTAGTTATATAGATTTAGATTCTACACAAGTGTGCGATATATGTCAGGGGTTTATATTTTTCATGGGAAACATTTCTTTTCATTGAGAATAAAGCTTTCTTATTGCTAATCTGGCTGGTGAATGAATGTTTCTACTGATCCTTTCTCCAAGTGCTTTCAAGATCCTGGCTTCAGGGACACCTGGGTGGCTCAGCGGTTGAGTGTCTGCCTTTGGCTCAGGGCATGATCCTGGAGTCCCAGGATCAAGTCCCACATCAGGCTTCCTGCGTGGAACCTGCTTCTCCCTCTACCTATGTCTCTGCCTCTCTCTCTGTGTCTCTCATGAATAAATAAATAAAATCTTTAAAAAAAAAAAAAGATCCTGGCTTCAGGTCTCCATTAACTATGTTGTGATGGAACAAAACCACTTTTACTTTCTAGAAGCCTTTAGTGCCTATAGCCACATCTAAGATATCATGGCACCAGACCAGAGTTTACTGCTCTGACCTTGAACTTAACATTTTGTTAGTGGTGGTGATATTGTTTTGACTATGTTCTGTGCAGCATTTTTGTGTATTTTTAGTGGGAGAAAGCATCTATATTTATTGTGTACTATTTTGTAGGAACTGAAATAAGGATGGAGTCCTGAAGAATCTCTTTGTACTTAGAAACTATGTGCCTGATCTCTAAGGACTAAGTTCCTAACTTCACTTCTCTGTATAATTCTGGTTCTCTTCATTTTAATTTTCATCATCCCTCCCAACTACATTTCTGTCTTTCCTCTTTGTCACATCCCCATGTTAGTTAATGGGACTTTTCGGTGACCTTGAGTGATACTCCCTTCTACTGCCAGGGCACCCAACATACATGGCACATTGTAAACACTACAATACTTGCTGATTGAGAATTTTGTGTGTAGGCTTATTTTTTACTTAGGACTATCATTCATTTCTACGACAAATATTTATCGAAAGCCAACTCTGCTAGGTCCTGAGAATGCCACAGTTAATAAAAAATAGTCTCTGACTTCAATGATTTGTTAGAGGGAGAAAGGAATTCATAAATAGGTAATAACTAAAACAGTATGGTTGTGCAATAGTAGAGTATATTCCTAGCAGAGTTGCATATGTGGTGTTATTTTCTCCAACTTTTTATATTGAAAAATTTCAGATCTACAGACAGGTGGAAGGATAGAATAATGAATACCTGAATACCTTTCCCCTAGATTCCCAGCTGCTAATTAATAGTTGCCACTTTACTTCATCCTTCTTTCTAAAAAAGTTACAGATATTTTGACACTTTACCTCTAAATACTTCTCCATGCATCTCTGAATTTGGGGTGGAGTGGTGATGGGCACTTATGGATAGGTTCTTGTGGAAGTGATGCTTAAGTTAAACTTTAAAGGAAAACTAGATGTTAAATGAGGGGGATAGATAGTCCAATAAGTTGTAGTAGTGAGAAACAACATGGTATGTGTGAAATAATAAGCTTTTTGGTGTTCCTGGATAGTGAATTTCAAGGAAATGGTGGCCAGAAATGCAGTTGGAAATGTGGGCAGGATCCATTCATGCAAAGACTCATTCTATAACATATACCATGTTAAGGAACTTGGAATTTAATCTGTGAGTGATGAGCTGCAGGAGATTGGATTGGCTCGTTTGTGTTTTTCATTCTACTGGAATCTGGGAGGAAAACAGAAGTCCAATAAACAGGGCTAGAGGCAGGTTGGAGGCTGTTGAGAGCAGCACAGTGAGAGTTTATAAGGGTCTGGACTAGAGTAGTAAGGGGATGAAAGAAAGAGGAACTCAAAGTTATAATTAGGATTAAAAATCTGCAACACCTGCTAGATGTGGGGAATAAGGGAGAGGAAGAAGTTCAGGATGATGTCAATATTTCTAGTTTGGGTGACTTGGCGAATGGTGGTGCCACCAACTAAAATAGAGAACACAGGAAAAGGAGTCAATACAAGGATCAAAGTTATGAGCTTGGCATGGAAAATGTTCATGTTAGGTGTCTGAGATGTCTAGGTGGAACTGGTTAGCAGGTGATCCAAAGAACAGTTGCACGTCAGGAGAGGCATGGCATAAAGATGCTGAGTTGAGCATTACCAGTTATCAAGTGGAGTTTAAATCATGGGTGATTTTGAGCAGGATGAGTGTACAGAGCAAGTCAATCAACAGAGACCAAAGCAATTGTCAGGAGGGGGTGAAAAAAACCCAGAAAAGTGCTAAGTCATAGGAGCCAAAGGAGAAGTTTCAAAGAATTTAGAAACAACATCAGATGCCACAAAGAGTTTCAATAAAACAAGATTAGAAAAACACTCTTTGTCCTAGGCGATTAATAGATTATTAAAGTCTTAGAGAAAACACAAGCACAATTTTTAGGGATAGAAAATTTTGCTTAAAACTTAACAGCAAGATAATTTCTCATTGTTTTAATATTATCCAACATTACTGTAGAAACTAGAAATATAAATAATTAGAAGTTAGAAATATATTGGAAATGATGGAGCACCTGGATGACTCAGGTAAGCACATGACTCTTGATCTTTGCTCAGGGTTGTGAGTTCTCTAAGTGTTGTGAGTTTAAACCCATGTATTAGGCTCCATGCTGGGCAAAAAACAAAAAGTAAATATATTAGAATTTAGAAATAATACTACTGTGCTATGATTTAGCAAAATAATACCATTTTTTGTTTTCCTGAAACTTTTATCAGTGTCATGATTGTTATCAGAAAATTTAGTTATTTAACTAGTGTAAATAAAGTGATTAAATTGTTATTGTATTTTATTTGAAATAACTTACATATGTACAGTTCTGCCTTGGGAACATACTCTTTAAAAAAATCAGTGAATATATGAAATCATTAATAGACATTCATTATTTATTAAACTTCTCTGTGCCATCTATTAAATCCCTTCAAAATAGGTACATCTAAAATTTTAGCCTACTAGGTCTTCACCTTAAGAGAAAAAGCTTGATTTTTAAAGAAAAAAACTTTCTGGGGCACCTGAGTGGCTCAGTGGTTGCCTTTGACTCAGGTCATGATCCCAGGGTCTTGGTATCGAGTCCTGCATCAGGCTTGTGTGGGGAGCCTACTTCTCCCTCTGCCTATGTCTCTGTGCTTCTCTCTGTGTTTCTCATGAATAAATAAATAAAATCTTAAAGAAAAGAAACAAACTTTCTTGTTCTTTATCTTCTGATATCAACTTTGCAAATAATATTGACATAGTATAACAAATACAACTGTTTCTTTTTATTTATTTATTTATTTTTACAACTGTTTCTTATTAACCTGTAAATATTGGAAATAATTTATTAAAACCAATTAAAGAAAACAATCAATCCCCTAACCCTTCTTTTTGGTACTATGGTTTTCTAAGCAGTTCAGTTATTCACTTTTATTAAGCCATCCAACTAATATAGAGGCTTAAAAGTGTGTATATTTATAAAACTAGTTATATATGTACACATGTGTAAAATTATTTATGAAAAGTAATTTGATTCTTAAGAGACCTATCATAAATGCAGTATGACCATATTTGAAGTCAAAGGAAAATATTGCCCTAAAATTTGCATGAATTTTTATGAGATGTTTTTCTCAAGAAAAGAGTTCATGCTAACTTTAAAATGCTGGACATTTTCATATATGATAGTGAAAATTATGAATTTTAAAAATATAAACCAGAGAAACAAAACTTTTATCTTAATGAAACAGCAACGTAGGTGTCACTAATAAGACAAGGACATTTGGCTCTTCAAACATATTGTGTCCCACTACATAATAGTTCACTAGATTAAATGAAATTATTGATTTCTGCTTCATTACTGACATACATTTATGAGCAGTTTCTTCGGCACCATAGCACAATGTCAAAGGTCATAACTTTCTTTCTTTGGAAGAATAAAAGCTTTTAGATGGCAAATCCCAGGAACCTTCACTGTGGCCTCTTGCTTTTTCCTCCCTTACATAGAATTACTGGAGAAGCATGGTTGAAAGAAACATCTCATAAATCAGCAGGAGAGAGCTTTTACCCTGTAAGGCTTTGTAAAATCATTAACTACTAGTAGAATTCCACTGCAGGATAATATTGTACTTTACCCAGATTTTGACAGTTTTCAATAGGAAATGGTGTGGTGTAATGTGCCTTCTTGTGTATACTATTTTATGTGAGATAACATTCATATTTTTACTTAAAGTATTCTGTTTAAAATAAGTTAGAAAATTGTACTTGTATTAAATATATATATATATATATATATATATATATATATATATATTCTACTTTCCTGTAAAAGCAAGGTTTCTATGACATTAGGATGGACCCATAGAGATTTGGATGTTTCTGTCACTTAATTGTGTCATGTAACTAAAGCCTTTGCATCAATGGCTGGATTTTCCACTTTTCATTAAGTTGTTTTGTTTGTTAAGTTGTTTCATCATGTGGCTAAAGCCACATCTTTTACCATAGCTCGCACCACACTTTGCATGTGAGGATATTATTAGACATGAATCCCATTGAAAATGAAAAATTCTTCTAATTTCATAATCACATCTTGAGTTTTAAAGGCTATCAAGTTTTATAAATATATATACACATATATAATACTTTTGTTACATATATTTCTGTGAAATTACTTTTTCTATGCTGTGTAGAATTCAGCAATTATAATCCTAAGTATTTTTATATCTTTGTATATTTTCATTAGATAGATACAAAACTAAAAAAGAAAGGAATAGAGGTCATTTTTTTCTCCTAATAGATTATTTAGAAAAAAATTTTAAACTAGATTATATTGTATTCTTGAAGATTAGATCCGCTCAGCACATGAAGATAGTTCCATATTATGAAGATCTCACAGCATCCTATTGAAATCTTCTTGATGGTCCAAAACCTCTTCAGTGACTCCTTGCCTCTCATAGAACTAAGGGCTAATTACTAGTTTAGTCCATGGATTAGAGAGGAAGAGGAAGGTTCTGTAGTTGGCAGAGTAATTGTCATTATTCTGAATGGAAGCTCAGTCTTAGTTAACAACAAACTGGGTTATTATGATTGATAACAAAATTTTATTTGGAGAATCAGCTGATCGTCAATCTAAATTCATTTATAAAGTATTAAATAATATTTCTTTTCAAGGAAAGTGCTATTCTCTGTCTCTCTGGTAGCTTTTGGATGGTATCTGAAAAAATGAATTCATGTGAGCAAGTGTTGAGCATTTTAATAGCCATGCACTTAATGGATAATCTACGTATGCCTTCTCCAATATGTGCCAATTCAGAAAGAAATGAATTGTTTATCTAAAAGTTTTATCACAAAGATTTCCTCTTAGGTTTGCTCTCACTTGGAATTGGTGTTAATTGATAGACCAAACCAATAGCAGTTGAATTCCTTTTTGAGTTTTTTCACTGCCTTTTTAACTTAAAGATTAGCCCTTTCTAATCTTAAAACCAATATTATTTTCCCCACAGACCTCTAGTTTGGATCCTTAGTACTCAGGGTTTTTTTTGGATACTATAATTCCAAAGGACCCAGGATGTTTTGATCCCAAATCAAAGACATTTATCTCTTCTTTTAAGGAAAAAGGGATTAGGAACTTCCTGCTGCTTTTGCAAACACTGAAAGCATCCTTTAGGGCCTGGAGTTGCCCTTAGGTCACTTTTACAAATGCTTCAAATACTCTCAAGGCCCCAAGTCAGCTCCTAACTCTATGCTCTTGCTTTTAGGGATAAGGGCTAGAATTCCTAATAGTCTAATAGCTTTGTGTATAGAATCAATGAATCAATAAGATTAAAAACATAGTTGGGATTATTTCGAGAAAGTGTTCTAATCCCTGAAGGAAAGTGGAAAATCTCTTGATTAGCCTGTAAATTCGGATTTATTGTCTTATGGCTTTGCCATGGGCATGATGAAAACTAATTCATTAGACAGGAAAGAAATGTGCAGACTTTGGCACTGAGGTCTTTGGATGCCTGTCATTGTAGCCTCAACTAAACAATAGATATATATTACTTGTTTCTTTTTAAATAAAAAGAATGTCAAACAGCTGATATTTTACTAAATGTTTTTGGCTTTAATATATTTTACTATTTTAATAAATGAGAGATAAATTGTTAGATTAAGAGAAAAATTACAACTATAGTATTCAATATTATTAGAGTATCCTATCTGTGTATGATAAAATTCTCCTGTGAGGTTAAAGAACTTTGTAAATAGATGTTTCTCAAAAGTCCCTTGTGGGGTTGCCATTTGAATTCCTTAAACAGAGATTCCTAAGGATTATTCCTATATTTTAACTTCAGCAACATCAAAGATGTTTATGTGTATGTTTTAAGAAGTTGCTGCTCAATTTCACTGCATAAATAACATTTTTAGATAGAAAAAATGTATTATCTTTTATAGCTGTTTTGTGTATGTTTGTTTTTAAAGTGTAAGTGGTTAAGAGAGTTCAGTAGTCACAATTTGGACTGCATCATGACACCTGAAACAATGTCTCAAAGCTTTTATGGTACCTAAGCAAGGGAAATAGTCTCTCTCCTTTTTTTTAAGATTTTATTTATTTATTCATGAGAGACACACACACACATACACACACACAGGCAGAGATACAGGCAGAGGGAGAAGCAGGCTCTATGCAGGAAGCCTTATGTGGGACTTGGTCCTGGGACTCCAGGACCATACCCTAGGCCAAAGGCAGGCACTAAATCTCTGAGCCACCCAGGGATCCCTGGAAATAGTGTTTATTTAGAAACTTATCCTTAACCTAAAGCCTTTTCTCCGTTAAAAAAAAAGATGGGCCATGGAGTTAATGCTTTGACATATTCTCTCTTCTCCAAATACATAACAATGATAGGAAACATATAAGAATAGAAAACTTAAAAAGATATCCTGGCTCAAAAAAAGAGAGAAACATCTATGGAAACCACAACAGAAGAGACGTATAGAGGGTTTGAGTGGCCTGAAGTTTTAGGTTTGTACCTAATTCTGGATCAAGAAGAATTTAAAAATAATTTGTAAGAAGCCCAAACCATAAAGAAAAAAATAAATTCTATAACTTTTTTAAAATTGAAAACTTCAGAATTTCAAAAAGTCAATATAAATCAGGAATGAGGGATGCCCGGGTGGCTCAATTGTTGAGCCTCTGCCTTTGGCTCAGTCGTAATCCTGGGGTCTGGGGATCAAATCTCACACCGGGCTCCCTGAGAGGAGCCTGCTTCTCCCTCTATGTCTCTGCCTCTCTCTGTGTGTTTCTTATGAATAAATAAATAACAATCTTTAAAAAAAAATAATAAAATAAAAATAAATCAGGAATGAAATGATGAGCCTCAGCTGAATTAAAATATTTACAATGAATCTAAATAACAAATGATAAGTAGCTAAGTATTATATAAAGAATTCCTACAAATCAATGAAAAAGAAGACATCCTAGTAGAAAGGATTATTAACAGGAGACAGGTAATAGAACAGAAAACCTAAATAGCTGTTAAACAGGAAAGTATACTTAGCTGACTTCTACCAGGGAAATGAAAAAAGGATTTAAGATACTATTTTATATCCACCAGATTGACAAAAATATATGAATATATATTAATAAAGATATGTATTTCCAAATAATGGCAGAGAAAACTGATGGTAATCTAAATTGGTATAACTATTTTAGAAAGCAACTTGGCAATATCTGGAAAAATAAAAATGCTTATGCCCTTTGACACACCAATTTCATTTCTAGGAATATGTCATAGAAAAACTCTTGCCCATGTACATAAGGAGACATATATAAAAATGTTCCTTAATGTATCCTTTGTGATAATGGAAAGTTGGAAACAACTTATATGTCCATCAATAAGAAAATGGCCGGGGCACCTGGGTGTCTCAGTGGTTGGGTATCTGCCTTTGGCTCAGGGCGCGATCCTGGAGTCCTAGGATGGAGTCCTGCATCAGGCTCCCCGCAGGGAGCCTGCTTCTCCCCTGCCTATGTCTCTGCCTCTCATGAATGAGTGAATGAATGAATGAATGAATGAATGCAAATAGCCAACAAATTGTGGGGTTACTATATACAGTAAAATGAATTCAATTAATTTCATTAAAAATGAAAATGATTAGGGGATCCCTGGGTGGCGCTGCGGTTTAGCGCCTGCCTTTGGCCCAGGGCGCGATCCTGGAGACCCGGGATCGAGTCCCACATCGGGCTCCCGGTGCATGGAGCCTGCTTCTCCCTCTGCCTATGTCTCTGCCTCTCTCTCTCTCTCTGTGTGTGACTATCATAAATAAATAAAAAAAATTTAAAGTATTAAAAAAATGAAAATGATTAAAGTTATATGTGTCAATGTGGATAAATAGCCAAAAACCCCATAGTTGAGCATATATAGTACAGAATACAGCATGATGTGTTTGTATATAGATTGAAAGTATGCAGAGCAGTACATATTTTGTTTATGAATACATACTTAGTGATAGTATAAAATGTCCGTGGGGGGATCCCTGGGTGGCTCAGTGGTTTAGCGCCTGCCTTTGGCCAGGGGCATGATCCTGGAGTCATGGGATTGAGTCCCACATCAGGCTCTCTGCTTGGAGCCTGCCTGTGTCTCTGCCTCTCTCTCTCTCTCTCTTGCTCTTTCTCTCGCTCTCTCTCTCTGTGTCTTTCATGAATAAATAAAATCTTTAAAAAGAAAAAATGTCCGTGGGACTTAAACACTGAATTTAGGATAGTAGTTACTTTTGGGAATGGAAGGAATAAGATCAGGTCAGAGAGAGATATTCAAGAAGCTTCAACCAAATCTGTACTGTTTTATAGTCTTAAAAAACATCTGAAGCAAATATGACAAAGTGTTAATATTTAATAAAGCTTGGTGGACTATACATAAGTGTTTATTGTATTTCTCTTCTATATGTTTGAATAAACAGTCTTTAGATGAGTGATTTAAAATACATTTCCATATTTTGTCAGAGATAAAGTGACCTATTAGTGCCTTCTGAAATTAAATTATTTAATTATGATTATAAATGTTTTTTGTTTGCTTGAATTATTGAACAGCTAATTTTTAAATTTTATCTTGTGTCTTTTTAGTATTTTTCTTACTTCCAAGTCTTAACAATAACTTGGATTTGCATTAAATTTTATGATATAAAAGGCTACTAATAATCTGAAATAACATTTGCCCTGGTATATGTTGAAAAGTCAAAACCATATCTGTGCTTTGCACCAAATTGGCTTACATTGATTTAGCATGGCCCTTGAATTATCAATCAGATTGCCACATGATTGATTCAGTTTGGGATGTAGCACAATTATTATAACCAGATATTGTACCATTATTTTGATTGTCTTAATGATCAAATCAGATTAACAATTAAGAGTTGAATTAGCTGCTTTTCAATTAGCTATTATAATATCCCCAAAAACGCAAATCCACCTGAAATTTGTGGATTTGGTTGAGACACACAGCAAAGCTGCATTCTGGTACAGAAAATGAGCCCCTCTCTCTGAAGACTAAAGCTATTATTTGAGACAGGGGTCTTTGTCTGTCTTTGACCAGTGGTCAGTGAACTCTGACCAAGCATTTCATTTTACCATCTTGACTATAGTGTGGGTTGCTAGTGATTGATTCATTAACCCTCTAGAGTTCACATTCTTATGTCAAAGACTTATCAGTGTAGAAAAAAAAAGATTCAAGATTCTACGTAAGCTTATTCATTTTATTTAAAAGGCTAAGTTGCAGTTGTGTGATTGACAGGGTTACTGTGAGGCCTGGGAATGCCTTTATTGCTCTATATTAATTTGACCCAATCAAATCCTGTATCCAGAATCATTTGTCCTTTTATCATTTCATCTCACTGTAATCTCTCCCTTCTCTACTGAGAGTTGTCATCTACTTGTTTATCTTACTTTTTACTTATTACTTACATCTTCATTCACTGAGCAAATACTCTATTTACACACACACACACACACAATTGACCCTTGAACAATGCCTGTGCATCTAACCCCTGCATAATCAAGAATCTGCATATAACTTCTCACTCCTCCAAAACTTAATCACTAATAGCAAGAACACAAGAAATCACTTTTTACCACTATCTGCAATTTATTGGAGAGATGATATGCTCACAAGGAGAGGATTTTAAGTGGATACTTGCAACACTTGAACTCACCACAATAACAATAGGAGATGGCTATGAAATTATTATAATAGTACAGTATGTAACACAGTTAATTTAATGCAGTTATGATTTAACACTGCATCTTTATGGTTGTTTACATTTCTCTTGACTGCAAATGGTACCATGTATGGCTTATAAGTGTTTGCATAAGTTTATATAGATTTTAACTTTTATAATAGATTTGTATATATTTTATGGTAGTGACAAAATAGACTAGCATCTACATAGATTTTATGCATTCTTGACATACCTTTTTCTTAATTTTTTGATTATTTCTAGGTTACATGGTTTGTGAATTGCCTCACTGTATATATACATATACATAATTAGTAAAATTATTTTTATAATTTATACACACATATATACATGGGTGATTACAAGGTGAGAGAAAAAATAAGGGAACCAACTGTGGGACCTTTCCAACAGCCAACTCAGAGATGGATGCATGAGTTAGGGCAATAACCATGAGAGTAGACAAGAAAGTGGATCAGTTTAGCTATCACTGCATAACACACTACTCTTAAACATGGTGACTTAAAACTGTAAGTATGTATTACTGCTTACAAGTGTCTAAAGCTGATCTCAGCTGTACTCATGTATCTTTAGTCAGCTGGCAGATTTGCTGGAAAAAATGGGTGCTGGTTGGTCTGGGATGATCTCCACCCATATCACTGCTTGTTGGTTGAAGTGATGGGAGAGATTGGACCACATGTCTTTTATTGTCCATCAAGCTCTTCTGAGATTCTTCACATGACTGTTGCAAGTTCCAAGAAAGTGAGGGAAATCACA
Source organism: Canis lupus baileyi (assembly GCF_048164855.1). Lineage (NCBI taxonomy): Eukaryota > Metazoa > Chordata > Mammalia > Carnivora > Canidae > Canis > Canis lupus. Next base: position 24,437,471 of record NC_132869.1, on the reverse strand, counting down.
CAAGGGTTTCTCAAGGCTCTGGCATGGAGTTAGCATGCTGTTACTTCTATCCCATTCTGTTGGCCAAAGCAAGTCACAGGAGTAGCTCAGATTTGAGAGGAGGGAAGGAGCTGCAAAGTTACATCGGAAACAGCATTGATATGGAAGAGTAAAGAATGTTAGCTACTTTTGCAGTCAATACACTGCAGGTGGAAAGAATATGCAAAAGAGTGTGGGAATGAAGATTTGGTGATTTTACTCTTGAAGAAGATAACTTGAAGATTTATGGCTTGTGTTTTTGGCTGGTAATATTAAATTGGATTCGAAAGGAAAATGGGGGTGGGTAGGCAGAAAGAAAGTGCTAGGGGGCAGGTAGAGGAAGAAAGGGTAAAGAAGAGGAAAGAATAAGAATGAATGAGAAGGGAAGTGAGTTTAGTCTTGTCATACCAAACTTTAGGTGTCTTTGGGACATCTAGATGGAGACATTTAGCCATATTGTTGGTAGAATTGAAGATTTTCCAAGAAAAAAGTTAGACCAGAAACGTAGATTTAGCAGTTATGAGCACATTGAGTGCCAGAAGTCGATGGGGTTGCTAACAAAAGAGGTTGTGTGCAAAGATAAAGAGGACTGAAGACACAGTCAGCCTTACACTTAAGGAATGGGTGAACAAAGAAGAATCATCAAAGCGGGTCAAAAAAGTAGTGAGAGAAAATAGTGGTGATCAGAAAGGAAGTCTCCAGATGAGGAAATTCCACTGTTGTAGATGCTATGGAGTCCAAATCAGCTGAGGATGGACCATTTGGTCCATCACTATCATCATGATGGAGTTGAAAAATGAGTAGGAAATGTAGTGATGGAGGAGTGAAATGGGAAAAGGCAAAGGGTATAGAAGTTAGCTCAGTAGACCATCTGTGTAGGATAGAAAAGACATGGGTCTTGTAAGCTAATGGCACCTGTGGATGAGGAAGAATTGGAAGACAGAAGTTGTAAATGAATCAGGATTACAGAAGAATGGAAAAGGATGGACAGAATTAAATCCTTTATATAGATATTTAATCCTCCCAACAACTTGGTGACATAAATTTTTCATCCTTTTATATTTAAGAAACTAAGCCATAGAGATATTAAATAACTTACACAGTCACACGGCTATTAATTGGTGGACCTAATTCAGTTTCCTTCTGAGCCCTCACCATAAAAATTTGTTTTTGTTTTTTATTTGTGTTTTTAAAAAACATACCTGCTATATAGCATTTTAGAGGAGAAAAGGCAAGTCTTTTCAGGGAGGTAAAAAGTTTACCTTTTCCTTCTGTCTCTCACTGTGTGTTAGGTAAAATTTTGGGGGTTTAGTGTTTTTTAATTGATAATTTTGAGTAGATAATGCAAATATTTAAACTGATCAGGGATCAACTAAATGCATTTAAAGAACTGTAATATTTTAGCTTAGAGAAGATCTTTTGATTATTAAAAATAGAAGAGTGATTTAATAACAAAGTAAAACTGCCTAAACATACCTATAGTAAATATCCTAACCAAGAAAATATTAACTTCTAGACTATTATGCTCCAGTTACAACCTAAAGTTTCAGAAAATGAGGCTTTTGAGGATATTAAATGATTTCTATTTTTATTTTTGAAGTTACGGAAGTAAGAGATGCTTACCAATAAATATTGAAATAATGGAAATTAAATTAAGTCCTGAGTTCCTCTAGAGGTAGATATTGTTAATGGTTGTGTAGATTCTTCCAAGGCTTTTTTTCTGTATATTTACAGACATATGCATGTCCATACACACAGAGAGTTTTTTCCATCATTCTTTTAAAACTTTAAAACTTTATTGAGATATGATTGTGCAATAAACTGTACATATTAAATTGCACAACTTGGTGAATTTGATATATGTATGTACCAATGTACAGTGAAGATAATGAACATACTCATCACTCCCAGAGTATCTTTGTGCTTTGTAATCCATCTTTCCTCCCCATCCATGGGTAACATTGATCTGCTTTCTGTTACTACCAATTAGTTTGCCTTTTCTAGAATGTTATGCAAATAGAATCATATAATATGTACTATTTTGTTTGTCTGGTTTCTTTCATTCATCATGAATATTTTGAGATTCATCCGTGTTGTATATATATTGGTAGTTTAATTTTGTTATTGTTGACTAGTGTTCCATTGTGTGGGCATACCACTGCTTATTTATTCATTCATTTGTTAAGGGACACTTGGGTTGTTTTCCAACAGTGTGGAGCTGTTGAAGCTACCATGTATAAATCTTTGTGTGGACTGTGAGTTCCTTTTTCCTGGCTTGATACCTGAGAGTAAAATGGCCAGGTTGTATAATAGATACATATTTAACTTTTTAATAAACTGCAAAGCTATTTTCCAAAGTAGTTGTTGTAATCCTATTAAATAGATTTCAGTTTACATTGGTTATTTAACTTGTTTTTATTTTTCACTTAATGTATAAATACTTTTTGTTATGGACTCCCTTGATACTGTTGATTTTGATCACATTCTTACATCCATAATTACAATCATAAATTTAAACTGTCAGTAAGGTCATTTATACCTTAAGAAAATCTGTAATTCTATTAACTACTCATTTTCCAAGATAATTTTTTAAGAATTTATTTCATAGTGCCAGCAGGGATCACTTTGAAATAATTCTGGCTAAACATATATACTAATAGAGTCAGCTGCAGTACTTTGTCACCAAACTAAAATGTATTAGAAACTATTGTCATAATTGTTTAGCAGTGATTAGTTCCGTTGTTATTTTTTTTAAAGATTGATTTATTTATTTTAGAGAGTGCACGGGGGAGGGGGGGTGTGGGTGGAGGGAGAGGGAGAGAGAATCCTTAAGCAGACTCCCTGCATAGCACGGAGTCCAATAGAGGGCTCCATCCCAAGAGCCTGAGACCATGACCAGAGCTGAAATCAAGAATGGGCTGTATCTAATTGACCAAGCCACCCAGGTACCTCTGTTCCTTTGTTTTTATTTTTATTTAATTAATTTATTTATTTTAAAATATTTATTTATTTGAGAGAGAGAGAGAGTAAGCATGAGCAAGGTGAGGGGCAGGGGAGAAGCCAACTCCTCACTGAGCAGGGAGCCTGACATGGGGCTTGATCCCAGGACCCTGAGATCATGACCTGAGCTGAAGGCACACACTTAAACTACTGAGCCACTCAGGCACCCCATTCCTTTGTTTTTAAATTTTGTTTCCTTTTATTTGCACCATTTATTCCTGATCTCGTCCTTGTCTTTGTCTTCTTGTCATGTAATAGTTCTCCCTTTATTTTTCCCATTTTGTTCTTTTTCTTTCCTCTCACACTAACTGCTTTACCTCAGTTTTCTTTGCCAGCTTACTCTACCTTTCTGTGGACTCTTCCCATCAGTAAATGTGTATCTGTGAGCAATTAGGCTATGAACAGCACTCTACATAAAGCTGGGTATCCAGGTTTACAATTGGTTCTGAATGTAGTTTTATTCAAATCAAAGTCATGATCCTTTTGGTATATCAGTCTTGGGTCAGGTGGCTGTAAGGACTAAATATGGGTGGAAGTATCATAACTTCTGGGTCACTATAAAAGATGCATTTCATGTTCAAACACACATAACTACATTTTTGCTGTTATCAGTTTTATCTTCTTTTTTTTTTTAGCAAGGTCATGTTTCTTTAAGTACTAAATCTTTTCAATGACATTCATTATATGCTATCAAAGAAAAAGTCAGGCTGTTTGGCTCTCTCTTTTGTCAATAACAGGCATTAAAAAGCAGATTTTATCAGTTAACTTTCCTCTCTTTGAATGAATGTGACACTTGACAGCAGCTGAAATAAGAGCTGCAAGTCTTGTTCAGCCCATTCCTATAAACCATGTGTTGTTTTGATTTGGCTTATTGAACACACTATAGAGGATTTCTGTATGGCTGTGGTCCAGAATTCTATGCTTTTATTCTTCTGAGCTAAGCATTGCATATAATTTAGCAGAAGTTTCTAGAAGAATGTATGTTTTGCTCATTTAAAAAATTATTTATAAGTAGCCTGTATTGCCCCTACCTAACTAATTCAAAGGCCCTCAACAGGTAAAATAAGATGAGCTGTTTATGCAACAGTTTAGAGTTGATGAAACAGTTTAGGGAGCGTGATTGCATAAATTTGATTCAAATCAGTAGTTGGAGATGATTAGACATGCTTTTGTCCTATAGAAGGTGCATTCTTGGTGTTTGAGATAAACTTGTATGTTCCTCCTAACATTAGAAGCCTCTGTATGAATAGGGAAGAATTTTTTTTTAAATTTCAGCTTTGTTGAGTTATAATTGACATATAAAATTGTAAGATACTTAAAGTGTACATCATGGTGTTTTAATATATTTATACATTATAAAAGGATTCCCCTCTTCTAGTTAATTAACATATCATCACCTCACATATTTATTTTTGTGTGTATGTATGAAAACACTTAAGTTCTGTTCTCTTAGTAAATTTCAGTTATTCAACTCAGTGTTATCAACTGTAGCCACAGTATTGTACTTTAGATCCTCAGACCTCATTAATCCTATAGCTGAAAGTTTGTAACCTTTCACCCACCATTCCTTATTCTCCCCACCTCCCAGGTCCTGACAACCATAGAAACAGAGAGTATAAAAGCAGGAAGCACTTATGAAACAATCATTCCAATAGCAAGTAAACCATTAAAAAAAAAACCCACATTTGCATTTGTACCTACTTGTAATCAGTCTTGCGTATGGCTTTCAAATCTGACCGTGTGTATCTTTTGCTTCCAATATTTTAGTAGCTTGTCATTCCCTTCAGAATGCAACTTAAATGGTTAGAGCTGTGCTTCTCAAATTTTAAAGTGCATATAAGTCACCTAGGCATCTGAAAAAGTGCTGATTGAATTGATAAGCTGGGGTGGATCCTGATATACTGCAAATCAAACCAATTAGAAGACTGGTCCAAGGACCAACCATACTTAGAGTAGCAAAGCATTGGAGCATAAATAGGCAAGGCTCTTCATGACCTGGCCCCTGCCTGCCTGGTGGCTGCATCCTTTACCACCCTGTCTCCATGTCTCCCCACCTCACCTTACCCCTTGATTCTTCTATACACCTCACATTCCCATTACGTGGGATTTTATTTTTCTGAATGTGTTGTGCATTGCTCTTTGCCTCTGCCTATGCTCCACCTTCTGCCTGGATGACACTTAATATTCCTTTGCTGCCTGTTAGTCCTTCAGGCTTCAACCACACATGTCCTCCTCTGCAAAGCCTTCTCTGACTGCAAAGCATCCTGTGGGTTTTGCTTTTCAGGAAATATGTTCTTGTTGCTGCTTCCAGGAATTACTAAAGGAGAGAAACGGGGGGAGAGGGAAACTGTGCTTTGTGTATGAATGTATATTTCCTATTGGGAGAGTATATTCACAAGGTGAGACTGGCAGTACTGCTCTAAAGTGCTTGAGGGAAGCCCTTTACTTCTCTAGGGCTGCAGCTTGAGTGGAATTTAAAAAACAATAACACCATTTTGACTCCTGGCTCCAATCTTTACTAATTCTGTGACCCTGTACAAGTGGCTTAACCTCTCAGAACACATACCCCATAAGTAAGGGTAATATTACTTACCTGTTAAGGTTTTTAAGACTATTAAATGAGGTAATATATATATATATATATAACACATGTAGTAAGTTAATTCTGTCTTTTCCCCTTTAGGGCTATGTGGTCAAGCCTAATAAAAATGTAAGCTAAATATTATTAAAAGACTTCATTATATTGTGGATTGGTAGCTTAGAACTCAAAGTCTACTTTATGAATTCACTTTAACAAGTTTATCATGTATGTGTGTGAGAGTGTGTGTGTGTGTATATATATATATATATATATACATTTTTTCTGTTTTCAATTAAACAGGCTTTGTCTTCAATTTAATAGCTATTAGAATATGAAAGAGATACCCAGACATTTCATAGTGATTGATTCCCAGTTTACAAATTGAATGTCATATATACAATATTTAATTGATATAATAAATTGTGATTACATAAAGTTTAATGAATTGTACTGCATAACAGGCATTTACTAAAAATCCACTTAGTGTGAAGTTATTAAGAGGAAGAGAAAGGAAAACCAGGCTGATTATAATCTGAGAAAGCAATATATATAACAGCAGTGGAAAAGAATACTGTAAAGTTTATCAAAAAATAATTTAATGTATCAAAGCTCTTGAATTACATTGGGTGAGATAATCATTTGGAAAAGCAAAAATAATCCTAGTAGAAACATTTCTCTGTAATTTTGATGGATTCTGTATTTTTCTCATTATAAATTTCTACTTGGATGAAGTTGCTAAGTGACATGAGTTTTGTTACAAAACTTCACTCTTCTTAATGCTTTCTTGATCCTTCTGTTTCTCTGACTGATGCAAAGTGTAAAATTGCATGGAATGTTCTTCCTGCACAGTTGAGCTATTAAGCAGAACTAATTCTTTATGGAATGACAACAAGGCATAAGAAAGGCATCTCTTGGATTAGGCAATATAAGACAAACACTTGGCAAACGGCTGAAGGGGAAGTGGTCTTGGTGAAGACAAAGCAATGGCGCTTTTTCTCTTCCCCTTGAATTCATAGGAGCCACACAAGTTGAACAGCTTTGAAGCTGGATAATGTGGCTTACTAGACATGTTTTTTCTGTACTGTTTCCTGCTTGTTTTTGCCAGCAAAGGGGCCAAGAATAATCACTTGATAAACGCATTAGCATGTCTCGTACACTTCTGTGACCACACACTGTTGCTGGGAAGACAGATAATTTGAGAAGAGGAAAATCCCAGTTGGGGACGTCTTTCAAAGTAAGATCAGATTTTACTTACAACTAACAAGATTCTGTCTAGATTATGAGAGTACCATCTGGAGTTTGATTATTTAAAAAAGACTTTTAACGCAAGATTAAGTAGAAGTTGGGAAAGGTGAAAGGCAAAGTGAATAGTGGCTTACTTTCATAAGTTTTAAAAAGGAAGACAAGGAGTATTGGTAGTAATTTTATGGTGGTTTAAAAATTATTGAAAACCATTTTTATTTCAATGGATTTTTCCTGTTGGTAGCCTGCTCCTATTTATATTGCTTGGTGTGTGATTTCCCTTGTTCCTGATCTCTTCCTTAAATTTCTACCAAGACAGACCCTTTCTCTTAGAGCATCACATTTCTGCATCTCCTTCTGGTGTTCTTATGATCTGGTCCTGAGAAGCCACCCCTGTTGCCTGTCACTCTCTAGTTTGTGCTGATCTCTTTAGGATGGTCACCGTAACACCAACAGAACATAGGCCAGGGGTGTAGCTAAAGAGGACTGTACTTCAACTGTAGCTGAGGCTGTCAGAAGTAGTTGTGGTTTCAGCATTGCAAACCTTCATTCAGTGGAACTCTTTCCACCTCTGTTTTAGGAGAGTAGAAGTATGGCTGTGGCACAAATGTGTGTGCAAAACAATACACCTTTGTTTAAGCACTTAGTGGTGCAGTTTAATCCTGAAGGGGCACTCAGATGTTCAGCAATCTTCATCAAACATGAATTCCAAAACCCTGTCACCACTCTAGAAAATCTATTTCACATATAAGGTTCTTTGGATCAAACTAGGTGGTTTTAGGACCTCATTTCTAACTAATTTCAAGCCTTGTCTGATGGAATCTGTGTCAGGCTAAGTATTATGAGACTTCCCAAGATGGGCTCAGAATGTCAGTGGGCCTGGGAACTGACAAGCATCTGCAGCATATGCTGTGTCAGCAGCCTGTGAAAGGTCCCTGTCAGAATTGCAATCTTGCAGTGTGCTGCTGGCATCAAGAGGCAAAGGACTGTGCTGAGCTGCTCAGGAAGGGCTCATTTTTTTTAGATACTTGCCTATGTGTGTGTGTGTGTGTGTGTGTGTGTGTGTGTGTGTGTGATGCCTTACTAACACCTCAGCAGAGGTGTGACTGCTTTCCCACCATTTCCATAGGAAGAGGAAGAGGAGAGCTCTAGGTTTCCTTTTTTTCCTCCCTCCCTCCCTCCCTCCCTCCCTCCCTTCCTCTCTTTCTCTTTTTAAGATTTTATTTATTCATGAGAGAGAAAGAGAGGCAGAGACATAGGCAGAGGGAGAAGCAGCCTCCTCACAGGGAGCCCGATGCGGGACTCATCCCTGGACCTGGGATTACGCCCTGAGCCAAAGGCAGACACTCAACCACTGAGCACCCAGATGTCCTGAGAGCTCTAGTTTTCTTACTCTTCTTGTTCCTCAGGATCATAGATCCGTCCTATTAGGATAAATACTTTTGCATACACTTTTCATTTACAGTATGCTAAAGATAATGTAAACTTAGTTTTAGCATCATGTGGTCCTTCAGATGGTTATTATGCACACATTATACTATATACGCTCCAGATGATGGAGTTGGTGATGGAACTGGATGTATATGTACCTAGGGTTTATCTTCTTCATTTGTTTATCAAGTATCTCGAGTGCCTTTTTTTTCTGTATGCTATGCCAGGAAAACAAAGATGAAAAGACATAGGCTTTGTCCTGTGGGTAGGGGCAGAAAGTAGATAAAACAATGGAACAAGAAGCATACTCTGAAATCCTGGGAGTATGAAAGAATTCTGTACTGGGAAAATCAGGTGTCACCTCACAGAAGTAAAGATGGTCTGTAGGAGTTGGCTTGTAAAATTTATATGTGCTGTCATTTTGCTTAATTTATGATCCTTTATTAAAAGTAACTAGAAAATTAAAAGGCTTTCTGTTTTGTAAAGAACATAGCCTTTTTTGAAATTTATTTTTTAATTTACATACTTAAGGCTTATATGGGGCTCCTGGGTGGGTCAGTCAGTTAAGTGTCTGACTCTTGATTTCAGCTCAGGTTATGATCTCAAGGTCCTGGGAATGAGCCCTAGACATGGGGCTCTGTGCTCAGTGGGGAAGGGAGTGGGGTCTGCTTGAGGATTTCTTTCCCTCTGCCCTTCCCCCTGCTCATGCTCGCTCTCTCTCTCTAAAATAAATAAAATCTTTTTAGAAATAGTAAAGCTTACTTTATTGGGTCCATAGTTTTGTGAGTTTTGAAATACCTAGCTATGTAACCATCACCACAATCAGGATACAGAATAGTGTCATCACCCCAAAACATTCTCTCACTGCTCATGTAGTCATACCCTCCCCTTCCCCTAACACCTACAGTCACATTATCTTGCATTTTCCAGAGTGTCATATAAATGAAATTATATAGTATGTAGCCTTTTGGGTTTTGCTTCTTTCACTTAGCCTAATGCATTTGTGATTTATCTCTGTTGTTGAGTATATTAATAACTTGTTCTCTTTATTGATGAGTAGTATACCATTGTATAGATTTACTGCAGTTTATACATTCACTGGTTGAAAGATGTTTAGGTAATTTTCAGTTTGGGGCTATTATAAATAAAACTTCTGTAACCTTTCTTGTTTTTTTCATATTTATTATGAAAAACATGAAGACAAGTAGGCTAGCATATTAAATACTTAACCATTATCTTTAAAAAATCATTGTAACCATTTTGACATATCTAGTTCATAAATTTAGAGTATTTCAAAACAAATTATGGACATCATGACATTTTACCCCTAAATACTTCAATATTCATCCCTGAAAAGTCAGAATATTTCCTAAAATTCACAATTTCATGATCATATTATAGAAAAGTAGCAGTTATTCCTTAATAACATTTAATTTTTAGATAATATTCAAGTTTTTTCAATTGTCCCAAACAAGTCCGTTAGAGCTAGTCTGTTCAAACTAGGAAGTGCACTTACTCATATATCACAAGTCCAGTTTTTAACATAAATGTATTTGTGGATATCTTTGTAGATTTTGTAACCTTTCTTATATAGGCTTTTGTGTAAACATAAGTTTTCATTTCTATTGAGTAAATATCTAAAAAATGGGAATGCTTTAAGTGCTTATGATAAGTGTGATAAGTGTTTAACTTTCAAGAAACTGCCGTTTTCCAGAGTGACTACCAATTTGCATTCCCACGAGCAGTGTATGAGGATGCCAGGTATTCCACATCCTCAACAGGACTTGGTATTGTCAGTGGTTTTGTGTTTTGTTTTGTTTTGTTTTGTTTTGGAGCCATTCTAATAGGTGTGTGGTAGTATATCATTGTGGTTTTAATTTGTACTTCCCTATTACTATAACTAATGAGGTTGATCATCTTTTTCTTTTTAATAATGAGGCTGATCATCTTTTATTTAGTTGCTAGTCATGCATCTTCTTTGGTAAAGTATCTGTTCACATCTTTTGCCCCCTTTTTAACTGTGTATTTCCTAATTACTGAATTTTGAGAATTCTTTATGTATTCTGGATACTAATACTTTGTCAGATATGTGATGTGCAAATTTTATGTCCCAGTTTATGGCTTGTCTTTTCATTCTTTTAACAGTTTTTTTTTTTTTTTTTTTTTTTTTTTAAGAGCAGAAGTTGTTTTGTTTTGTTTTGATGAGATCTAGTTGATAAGTTTTTTCCTTTCATGGATTGCACTTCTGGTGTCCTAAGAACACTTTGCCTAACCCAGATCACAGAGATATTTTTTATGTTTATCTCAAAAAGTTTTATTGTTTAATGTTTCACCTTGAGTTCTGTGACCCATTTGGAGTTAATTTTTGTTTGTTTATTTGAGGGCAGGAGAAAGAAAGTGGGGGGAGGGGCAAAGGGAGAGAATCTTTGAACAGACTTTGGCTGAGCACAGACCAGCCACGGGGCTGGATCTCCTAACCCATGAGATCATGACCTGAGCTTAAATCAAGAGTCAGGTGCTTAACCAACTGAGCGACCCAGACGCCCCTTGAGTTAGTTTTTACATAAGGTATAAAATATAGGTGAAGATTAATTTCTTGTATATGGGGGTTCAGTGGTTCAAGCACTGTTTGTTGAAAAGATCATCCTTTCTCTTGAATTTCTCTTGCAACTTTGTAAAAAAGGAGTTGACATATTTGTTTTGGTTTATTTTTGTACTCTTTCTTCTGTTCCACTGATCTATGACTCTGTCCTTTTGCCAATTTTGCCATAGTTCCTTGATTACTATAGCTTTATCATAATTCTTGAAATTGTGTTTTTAAATAAAGTAGAGCAAATCCTACAGTTTTGGTTCCTTTTTTTCAAAATTGGGACGCCTGGGTGGCTCAGTGGTTGAGCATCTGCCTTCAGCTCAGGGTGTGATCCCAGGATCCGGGATCGAGTCCCACATTGGGCTCCCTGCATGGAGCCTGCATCTCCCTCTGCCTGTGTCTCTGCCTCTCTCTCTTTCTTTGTCTCTCATGAATAAATAAATAAACCTTTAAAAAAAACAAAAAAACAAAAACAAAATTGTTTTAGCTATTCTAGTTCCTTTACCTTTCCATTAAGATTTTATAATAGGATGTAGCTTTTTATTCTACATGTAAGGACAGGTGTGGCCTGGGAAAATTTCCTGTCTTTAGTCAATGCCACTTCTTTTTTTCATATATTTTGTACCCAACCTTCTTAACATCTGCTGGCTACTTAATATATTTATGCCACTTTCAGGCTTAATAGTTCCCTGCTCCAGATTTGACAAGACCCTTTAGACCAAGGATAATTTGACTGTCTGCATTCTTTTTCATAAACATGGTATCTGCTGGCTAAATCTGGTCTAAGTCCCAGCACATTCTTGTGCTTTATGATACATATGTTTAAGCACAGGTCTAAGAATGTCGTTGCCTCCTTGTATACTAGAACTCAAACATACAATCTAATGATGCTGTAAATACTTAGTGTAAGAAATTTTTGACTGATTTTTAAAAAGACTTATTCATTTATTTTAAAGAAAGAGAGAGAGCAGCCGGGAGGGGCAGAGGGAGAGGGAGAGAGAGTCTTAAGCAAACTTCGTGCTGAGCATGGAGCCTGATGTAGGACTTGATCCCATGACTGTTGAGATCATGACCTGAACTGAACTGAGGAGTCGGACAGTCAGCTAACTGCACCACCCAGGCACCTTTTCACTGATTTTAAGTCACTCATAGTCCAATTATAAGTCTTCTAACTTCACACAAAGAACATTGCCATCATAACTAACTGTGAGTTAATTTCATTTTAGTAGATATTTCATGATGGGCAGTTATATCTAAAGCATTATGACTTTTTGGCCTGCTGAAATTACTAATTTCTGGCTTTTTAGCTCCTTGTATGTTTTAGGAGACAGATGTCAACTTAATCATACTTGTTCTTTTGTGTGTATATGCATTGGAAGGGGTACCAAAAAGTGGAACAGTAGGAAAAGTCTACTAAAAAGAGTCCTCTGTTTAATAATTAAGCCTCAGCCTTAGTAAGTTTGCCATTGAAAATTATGGATAGCTTGGAACATATCATTAGATTAAGATCATCAATGTTGGGTCTTTTTAAAAGGCTACAGCGGCTATAGCTGGACCAGTAATTTCTTTTAGCTCCATGAATCTTACATTTTCAAGTTCAAAGATGGATCAGGGCATACTGAACTGTGCCTCTGGAAAGGTTCTTTAGAAGTGGAAAGTATGACAGTGATGGCTGAGAAGAACACTACTATTTTTTTCTTTTTTAAAAATCAGCCTTATTGATATATAGTACACATGTTATTCAATTCACCCACTTCAAGTATATAGTGAAAAAATATTTTTATATTCATTTGGGGCACCCATCACCACAGTCTGATTTGGGGACATGTTCATATTCCCTAAGAGAAAGCTGGGTTGCCAATAAGCAACCATGGTTGTGGGCCTGCATCTCTCTCACACCCAGCCCTAAGCAACTGGGCCCATTCTTTGCAGCTCAGCACCCAGCCTGGGGGGCAGAGTCAATGAATGAATGGAGAAGAGCACTACCATTGTGAGTATGAGGACAGAGAGAGCTTACTTTTGACAAGTCATACAGCTCATTTATGACAGAACTTGGAAAAAATACAGGTCCCTGACCTTAGTTCAGCCCTGTTTCTCAATTTGCTTTGCTTTCTGCCTCATAGCTAAGGTCCGTTCGTACCCCCAGGTGTAGGATATATAAAACACTCACGCCTGTAATCTTACTCCCTACTCAAAAGAACCTGTAAGGTAGATGGCACTACCTCAAAGGAGGTACTGATCTATGTGTGGTGTTTAAAAGTCATTTAAAAATTTTTATTTAGGGATCCCTGGGTGGCTCAGCGGTTAGTGCCTGCCTTTGGCCCAGGGCGTGATCCTGGAGTCCCGGGATCGAGTCCCACGTCGGGCTCCCGGCATGGAGCCTGCTTCTCCTTCTGCCTGTGTCTCTGCCCCTCTCTATCTCTTTCTATGTCTATCATGAATAAATAAATAAAATCTTAAAAAAATTTTTTTTAATTTAAATTTAACTAATTAACATATAACATATTATTGGTTTCAGAGGTAGAGGTCATTTGATATATCCATCTTATATAATACTCAGTGCTTATTACATCATGTGCCCTCTTTAATGCCCATGACCCAGTTAGTCTGTCTCCTCCACCTCTCCTCCAGTGACCCTCTTTGTTTTCTATGATTAAGAGTCTCTTATGGTTTGTCTCCCTCTCTGATTTCATCTTGTTTTATTTTTTTCTCTCTTCCCCTTGACCCTCTATTTTGTTTCTTAAATTCCATATATAAGTGAGATCATATGATAATTGTCTTCTCTGATTGACTTTATTTCACTTAGTATAATATCTTCAAGTTCCATCCATGTTGTTGCAAATGGCAAGATTTCTTTTGGATGGCTGTGTATAGTCCATTGTGTGTGTGTGTGTGTGTGTGTGTGTGTGTGTGTGTATACCACATCTTCTTCATCCATTCACCTGTCAGTGGACATCTGGGCTCTTTGTGTAGTTTGGCTATTGTGGACATTGTGGCTATAAACATTGGGGTGCAGGTGCTCCTTCAGATCACTATGTTTGTATCTTTGGGGTAAATACCCAGTGGTGCAATTGTTGGGTCATAGGGTAGCTGTATTTTCAACTTCTTGAGGAACCTCCATACTATTTTTCTAGAGTGGCTGTACCACGTTGCATTCCCAACAATAGTGTGAGAAGGTTCTATGTGTGTTAAAGGTAGTGAGAAAGTGAGCCAAGACCACAACTTAGAGCTCCTGACTCCATGATCTCTCTTTGTACCACAACTACCTCTGTGTCAGAGATTTAACTTCCAGGAGGACAACATACACTGCTGGAATAATAGTGTGGTGGAAGGTACTTTGAGACCATGAAATTCATTCAAACTTCCATTTAATTTGGAATCTTTTACCATATTCTTTAAGGTGAAAAATAAGCAGCAACTTTTACATTAATTTTTCTGCTAACTAATGTTTATTTTTTTAAATTTATTTATTTATTTATTTATTTATTTATTTATTTATTTATTTATGATAGTCACAGAGAGAGAGAGAGAGGCAGAGACACAGGCAAAGGGAGAAGCAGGCTCCATGCACCGGGAGCCTGATGTGGGATTCAATCCCGGGTCTCCAGGATCGCGCCCTGGGCCAAGGGCAGGCACTAAACCGCTGCGCCACCCAGGGATCCCTGTTTATTTTTTTAAAGATTTTTATTTATTTATTCATGAGAGACAGAAAGAGAGAGAGAGAGAGAGAGGCAGAGACACAAGCAGAGGGAGAAGCAGGCTCCATGCCAATGTGGGACTCCATCCCTGGACTCCAAGATCACGCCCCAGGCTGAAGGCAGGCGCTAAACTGCTGAGCCACCCAGGGATCCCCTAACAAATGTTTATTACATATTTATAGTAGCTACCTACATACACATTCACTTATTCAATAAACCAATCAATAAAATTTCCTGCCTCAATCTTGCTTCTCTCCTAAAGTATCCTTTCCTATAACTAAAAATGTTTTTTTTTTAGTTCTTTTGAGCTATTTTTTTTTAGTTCTTTTGAGCTACTTTTAAGTTTATCAAAGAGGTAAAATGTCTTTGCTTAATTTTTTTTTTTCTTTTTTCGTAGTCCTGTGCACTAATCTTTTGCTTTACTCTGCATCAACATTGGCCGGTGCCAATCTATTAAGCCCAGGATTGTTGTCAAGTGCTAGCTCTTAGATGTCTGCTAAAAAGAGCTTTGGTTGGCCTGTTCATATTTTATTAAGAATAAAAGCAGTCAAAAAAAAAAAAAAAAGAATAAAAGCAGTCATAAGAGTGAATTCTGACTCTCTAGTTGAATCATTATGAAACAGTTGTCAGTATAATTTTGTATCTTTTTTTCACTTAGCATATCACAGACTTTTTCCTGTGTATAACATAGTCATTTTAAGTGCTCTGAGTTCCATTAGTTGACGATATAATAGCATCATTAGGCATTGTTTTGGTTATACATTAAGCTTCTTTGATATTGGACTGTCAATAGCAATGTATTATGAAAATGTTTGTTAACTTGCACTGTTGGAACATTTGCCACTAAGTTCTGGTCATACTGATTCTACATTCCAAACATCTCTATTCTGTCCCCGTGTCTCTATCCCCAGTCACTTCTTCAGTCCAGGCCATACTGTTCCAGAATGTCTTCCAGAGACAAAGGAATATGGATATTTGGGAAGAGAGAGTGAGAGAGCTCAGAAAGGAAGAAACTAGTAATGAGAAAGTGATGCAAGAGAATGGGAATAATAAATGAAATAGGGGCGCAGAGATGGTTTTTAGGGATGGGATTAAGAGTATCAGGAGAAGGCTAACCTTGGCACAGATTGGAATGGTTACTTCTTCCTCAGAACCAGGAATGAAGGGAGAGAAACAAGGTGAAGAGGGAGAGATTTTTAGGTGGTAAGGGAGAAAATTTATGTCCAATAAAATAATAGAAATAGTTAAAAATCACTGAATGTCTTTAATGTTATGGGCACTATGCTAAGTGCTCTCATGCGTTTACCTTCTGTAATCTATAAAAAACCTTCTTAAGAACTCTATTTTACATAACAATATTTTTTTTAAAGATTTTATTTATTTATTCATGAGACACACAGAGAGAGAGGCAGAGACATAGGCAGAGACATAGGCAGAGAGAGAAGCAGGCTCCATGCAGGGAGCCTAATGTGGGACTCGATCCTTGGACTCTAGGATCACACCCTGGGCCAAAGGCAGTCACTCAACCGCTGAGCCACCCAGGTGTCCCAACATAATGACATTTTAAAAAATAATCCCTACACCCAACAGCTCAAATTTAACAATCCCCAGATCAAGAGTGGCATGTTCTACTGACTGAGTGAGCCAGGCACCCCTACATAACCACATATATTTAAGAAGAGTAATTTGCTGAGGGTTATACAGTTGGGAGTGGTATAGCCAAAATTACCATAACTTCTCAGGGAGATGAGAGAGTTTTCTGTTGCAAATGGGAAGGAGATGGTAAGGTGGTTCAAGCAGGATATTAACTTGACTAGAAGTCAGATAATAAACCACTTATAAAATAACTATGTTATGCTTGGTATAGCTGAATAAAGAGTTTGACATCTGTCATGTGTTACATTATTTCTCTTAAGGAAGTGATTTTTTTTTATAAAATCATTTTTTAAAAAGTATACATAGTTTCTTGCCTAGACTTAAGGATATAATAAATTTTAAATTTCTGTTTGAAACTTGTTCCTTGGCTGGTTTTTACCTCAGTAGGCAAAGCATCAGGGTGACTGAGGGTTACCTGATCAGGTTTTTATCTCAGTATGGTAATGCCTCAATTACCCTAATGCTTTGATTAAGTGATGAATTGGGTCTCTCTACTTCCTATTCACTTGCAAGTCAGTCTCCAAGTTTGAAGACTCAAAGTGAATTGGACCTGGAGGTAAGAACTCACAACTATGTTTCGATCAGTAGTCTAGAACAGACAAATGCATGATTTGAAAGACCAGTGTCATAGAAATAAACTTGAAGCTGTGTGAAGGACTCTGGAATTGTACACATGGGAGAGTCTGAGATAGAAATCTCCCTGTATTCTTCATGAGCTTGCACATTTCCTCAGAGCTACTGATCAGTGACTTAGATGGAAATAGCACAGGGGCTCTGGAATGTGACTAGTGGCCATGTTCCCCTGCTGTTCAGGACTCCCCAAGGAGTGGGTGGAGTCTCGGACCATCTGAGGACTCTAGAACCCTGGCTGATCCACAGCATTAGAACCACTGGTGTAAACCCTGCAACAAGGTTGTGACTGCCTGAAGTATTTCCTGTTTCATGAAAGAATACTTTAAATTCAATTTACAAAAGAAAGTGATGTTCTTCTTAAACTAGGGAATAATCTGTGAACTTCTTTTGTTTGTTTATTTTTTGCTCCATCCTTTGTGAACTTAAATTATTGAAAGGCTTTTTCATTTCAGACTGTGTTTCCATAATTTTTAGTTCGTTTTAAAACCCACATGTACTAAGTATTCTTTTTTATTCATTGCAACCTTTCTAAAGAAACATGAATGGCACATTAGTTTAATATTGTAGTCCAGCATTTCCAGTATAGAAATATACATATATGTTGCTTTCTGATCAAATAAAGATTTGGAGAACATTTTCCTCTTAGCGTCTTTGATCCTTTTTTTTCCTGACTATAAATCATAGAAGCAAATGATTAAGTAGACAGGTGGAAAGAAGGAAGTCACAAATAAAATAGGCACTTACATTTATTATGTTTGCAAGGTTGTTTTTGAGGATGGTGCATGTTTCTTGAGACCTTGTTTCTTACCTATTTTATAGAGCTTTGGCCTCTTAACAGCACTGCTTTAATGACTTCTTGTGGGGCTCTTGGTTTATGTTAGCACTGCTTGTGGAGGGAAGAAAGAGGTCAGGTTTCACGAGGAGGCTATAGTCTTGTAAAATCATACCTAACTGGCAGAAACAAAGTCCATATTAAGGAGAAAGCCAAGATTTGCATAAGAACATAAGAGATGTTTTGCTATTTAATGCCCCCCTTAAAAAAATCAAAATTAATCCTGAAAACAATATTGTACTGTATGATAACTTAAACTTAAGTAAAAATTTAAAAAATAAAATTTAAAAAGGTGAGGAAAAATTCAAAATAGAAAGATATTTGCTGGAAAACAAGTTTAAGGCTCTGATGATAGAGATATGCATATTTGTGTGCTATTCTAAACTTTCTAAGTTTTCATGTAAAATTCTATACAATTTTTTGTTGTTTTTGAAAAATACCTATTCAGATATTCTTTTTCTAGTAATTCTCAGATTGAGGGCACTGGTTGGGGAGACACTCAAGCATCCATAGCTCATGGTGATGTCAACCCAAAGAATGAGAAGTTTAAAGTACTAAAAAGAAGGCCAATAAAATTAAAAGTGAGAGATTTAATCACGTAGTGGAGCAACAGTAGAAAATTTATATAGACAGACTTTTCATTCCATAACCCATGTAAGCATATAAAATTTACTTTTAAATATTATTTTTTCTTGGTTATGTATATTATAGGAAAAATATAAGTACAAAAAATGTCACACATAATTATAACCCTAGAGAGCTGAACTTAATTACCTGTCTTCTTGTAATTTATCCCCTATTATTTCATCACTGAAGTATTTTATCCTCTCCAAATAATTTATCTGTACGCATGAAAAATGGGAAAATTATTTGTTTCTCCCCATTTTATGTTCTTTTACATAAAGCCTACATAGTCTGGCTTGGTAGAAAAGAAGAATTTTAAATCTTAGAATACCTCTGCCTTTGTTAGGGCTGTAAAGTTTATTTTTACTGCATAATGGTCACTAACATCCTTTGTTTGCCTTTCTGCAAGTCATCATTCTGAAAGTAAAAGCAGTGATTCATAGCAGGGCATCTCATTGCTGTTACTGCCTCCAGCACCCCTAGTAGGTAGGTTTGCTAGGTGATAGGCAGTGCCTGAGCACATGCTCATGCTATTCTGTGTGTATATGTGTACATATATGTAGATGTGTGTATCATTTAGTATTTTTACAATATCCTTATAAGATATTATCCCCTACTGAGGGATACTGAGACCTGAGGTTGAGTAACTTCTCAAGGGCACACAGCACCTGAACATGAGTCCAAAACTGTGGTTTTAACCCAGGGCTATAGATTGTAATATTTGCATTCTTTCTTTTAAAGATCTTGTTTACTTATTTGAGAGAGAGAGAGAGCGCGTGCGCGGTGTGCGAGTGCACCAGTGGTGGGGGATGGGCAGAGGGTGAGGGAGAAGCAGACTCTGGGGGTGGGAGGAGGTAGGGAGAGGGAGAAGCAGACTCCCTGATGAACAGGGAGCCTAACATGGGGCTCAATCCCAGGACCCTGGGATTCTGGGACTCCCAATCCGAGCCCAAGGCAGACACTTAACTGACCAAGCCACTCAGGTGCCCCTAATATCTGCACTCTTAAATGCAAGGATGTACTGCTGTACTGACCCCCTCTATCTGCCTAAATTATGCCCTGTAGTTTATTGGATTTTATTCCTGATTTTATTTAAACCAACTTAGGCTCAGGTTTTTGCCTTAGTCCTCTACTTCAATTTTCTAATACCTTAACTTCTATCATCAAGAAATGAGAGTAAGTTAAATTGGAAGAACAGTAAATACTGTGCTTCCCAAACTCATTCCAGCAGAGTCTAAGAAGTAAGAACTTCTTTTCTCTGCTAATTTTACATGTTATACATTGCTATTTTTATAGGCTGCTGTTCTAAAACCTCAAGGATGTCTTTCTTCAACTCTTAATGACAGCCTGATACTTGAACCACCTGAACCCATGAAAAAAAATCAAGATGGATAGATATTTGAGGTTTATATTATTAATCCCTAGCTTTTTACTTTGTAAATTTTACAGTGTCCCAGTCTTCCTTCATATATCTGATTTCTTCTCATCCTGAGGAAATCAGAGTCTGTAATAGTGATTCACCAGTCTGTGTGAGCTCTTCTTTTGCATTCCCTGCGCAGGCACCATACTGTACCCCAACCTTCCAGGTACATAGGTCAGAAACCTCAGCCTTTTGGATCCTTCCCTCTCTTTTCCTTGAACACCTCGTGGCCAAATCATGCTGTTTGGTGTACTTCATCTCTTATATGTGCCCTCCCTTCCATTCCATAATCTTCTGCATCATTTAGATCCACAACCGGTCTCTCGTCTACTGTTCTAATAGGCTTTTAAATGGTCTCCCTACCTTTAAGTGTTCCCTAGGGATTTGGCTTTCTGATGATCAAATGTATGGAGCTTAGAACTAGGAGAATAATAATATAGGAAGAGCTAGCACTTCCATTAGGTAAACTGTTTTTCAAATAGATGTCTTAATGTTTTAAAGATTTTGTTCATTTAATTAGCGGGAGAGAGAAAGAGCAAGTGGAGAGAGGGACAGAGGAAGAGGGAGAGAAAGAATCTGAAGCAGACTCCACACTCAACACGGAGCCCAACATGAGGCTCAATCCCATGACCCAAGATCATGACCTGAGCCAAAATCAGGGGTTGGATGCTCAATTGACAGAACCACCCAGACACCCCTCAAATAGATTTATATATATATATATATATATATATATATATATATATATATATATATATATATTTGATTTCTAAATAAATATTAGACTGAGATAATATGATTTAATTTACATACATTCCAGTCTCTCTTATCTTTAATGAGTTCCTAGAGATAGAGGTATTCCTGCTTGTGATAATAGCCTTCGCTTCAGGTCCTAGTATGCAGGAGTTTAAAGGTGTTACTGTGTTTTGAAAATTTACAATTTCTAAAAAAGATTTTATTTATTTATGAGAGATACACAGAGAGAGGCAGAGACATAGGCAGAGGGAGAAGCAGGCTTCCTGCAGGGAGCCTGAGGGGGACTTGATCCCAGGACCCCAGGATCACAACCAGAGCCAAAGGTAGATGCTCAACTACTGAGCCACCCAAGCATCCTGAAATTTAGGATTTTAACACATATTCTTATCCAACTGGAAAGTCAATGCATATTAACTTGTACCAGAGCAGTAGAGTTACTTGGATGTAGAACCAGAAATTTTTATCTTCAACAGGAGCTTGGGGATCTCAAACTTTTACTCATGAAAGAATTCATATAGAGTCTCTGGAGATTGCCTGGATTTAGATCCCAGCCTCACTACTCACTAGCTGCAGAACTTTGAGTAAGGTGCTTAATTTCCTTGTGCTTCAGTTTCTTCAGTTGAAATTTGGGGTAATAATAGTTGTGTAATTTAAATAAATTGGAAAATATAATACACTTAAAGCACTGCCTGGCAATAAAATATGTTAAGCTATTGTTATTTCTATCATTAAAAACAACCTCTAAAAATACACAAGTATTGGATATAGCTTTTTCATAATACTCAGTATTTCGTAATACTCAGTATTTTTTCTTGAAAGCACTTGTCACAGTTTGAAGTTACATGCTTGCATAGTAATTTAGTTAAATGCCTTTCTGTATCACTAGACAAAGATTCCTGAGGGTAGCACCTCTGTTAGTTTTGTTCATTATTGAATCCTTGACACCTGGAATATACTAGACACTGAATGAATATTTATTGAATGAATAAACTTAGAAGAAGTTACTTTAGCCTAATTTTTTTCAAAAGTTAATATAATTAAAATCCATTTCTGGGCTGGGGAGATAGTTAATCTGGCCCATTATTTATGAATAATTGTATCACTTAAAGCCTGCCAGCATGAGTAAACCACAACCTAAATGAATGATGTGATTATACAGATAATGCGATTGATATTGTGTGACTTGTGAAACTAAATGCTTGTGTCATAGTTATACTGTATATCTCTAATAGAGATATTAAGTGTTTTTAAAATATACTTGAGTGACTTTTTAAATACTGCTTCATGTTTACCATATAAACTATTTGGAGTAATTGATGTCAAAATACTTTTTCTTTTTGCAAAAAAATAAACCTGTTTATTGAGAGTGTACTCAGCCAAGAAGAATGAAAAATATGTAGTTGGCATAAAGAAAGCTATTTGTTCCTTTTGATGTAGCAAGGATATATACATTCAATTTTACTTATAATGAGGCTAAGCAGTTTAAAGACTTAGAAGGAGGGGTTGCTAAGGCACAGTGCTTTTTGACATTTAAAATCGGAATCACATTTTTTGTGAGATTATTCCTTTTTTGGTTTTAGCAGTAATGGGTTGACCTATGGAAGCCTTTGAATTAATAGACAGACGCAGCTTGGGAGCCCTGTACGGCTATATCCAATACTTGTGTATTTTTAGAGGTTGTTTTTGAAGTGTGGAAGAAAACAAACGGGAATAAGAAGACCAGATAAGAGACTTTTATAGTGATTCCAGTGAGAGACATTGGGAGAGGAAGACAGGAGTGGACTTGACATGTGTTTAGGAGTTAAGATTAGTGGGAACAAGTGAATGAGAGTGCAGAAGAAGGAGTTAACAGTGTCTAGCTCAGGTGAGTATCTGGATAGTCATGTGACAAACAAGTAAAGACACAGGCTTGGAGGAAATAAAATGATTTCATTTTGGACTTGTTGAGTTGGAAGTACCTTTTATAAGGTGATGGTGCAGGTGAAAATGTGCAGTAGCACATTGGAGCCAGGAGTATGATGTTCTGGGGCTGGTGACCTAAGCTGGAGATGTATTTTAGGGCATCAACAGCAAGAGATGGATGTCATTGAAAACTGAATGTGGATAAGGTAACCCAAAAAATAATCTGGAGGGAAAAGAAAGAATCTTTGGAAGGAAGAGCAGAGGAGGAGGGAGCGCCCTTGAAAAGGGAAACTGGAAGGAGGAATCAGAGAAATAGATAAGAAAGTGTGTAAGAAATAAGAGTGTGCAATGTCATTGACACTGTTTCAATAAGATAATAGGGGAAGAAGGCAGATGTTTGAGGTATAAAGTCAGAGAGGAAGAAAGGGAGGCAACTAGAATGAACTACTTTTTAGAAAAGTTTTAATGCCTTCAGGAAGAGAGAAGGTAGATAGAGGGATAACATGCCATAAAAAGAGGTCTGAAGTTTTGTTCTTGTATTTTGAGGTTTGGAGAAAATCACTTTTATCTGCTGAGAGAAGGATCTAGAAGAAGAATTTGAATATGCAGGAAAGAGAGAGAGAGAGAGAAAGATAACTGGCAGATACATCAGGTTCTCCGAGGTGAGGAAAGAGAATGGGGTTGGTTCTCCAGATGGAGGAGTTATGGACAGAAGGATGGCAACTTAATTTTATTTGTTGAATCATAAATGCCTTTTTTTCTTTAGTCTCAGAGGCACTGAGGAGAGCCTCAAGGGGTATCTGGCTTGGTCTTCTTTAGGAAAAATGATTTTGCAAGCAGGTTGAATTTTCAAGAGACGAGAAAATAAAAATGCTAAATATAAAGGTATTTGGGGGATTAAAAAAATCTTTATACTTGCTTGAGACCTTGCTGAGAACCAGAGTGTGGTCAAGAAATACCTTACTTGTTGGATGTGTTAACTAACTAACCTTTTTGTAATTATTTCCCTGTATATACATGTATCAAATAATCATGTTGTACACAATGTTATTCGTCATTCTCAACCCAGCAAAGCTGTGGAGGGAGGAAAGAAACTATAATAGTGATTGCCTGGGACTGGAGTTAAGTAGGGGATGGGAAAATTCAGGAATGGTAACTAGAGGATATGGAGTTTGTTTTTGGAATGATGGAAATATTCTAAAATAGATTCTGAAGATGGTTGCAGACTCTGAATATACAAAAAAAACCCCATTGAATTGTACTCTTTAAATGAGTGAATTGTACAGGATATAATTTATATGCTATGTGATTATATCTCTTTTTTTAAAGATTTTATTTATTCATGAGAGATACAGAGAGAGAGGCAGAGACATAGGCAGAGGGAGAAGCAGGCTCCCTGCAGGAAGCTCGATGTGGGACTGGATCCCAGGACCCTGAGAATCACACCTTGAGGCAAAGGCAGACACTCAAACACTGAGCCACCCAGGTGCCCCATGATTATATCTCAATAGTTGTCCTTTCCCCTGTCCCCAAAAGAAATACCCTTACTGGGTCAGAGGATATATCCATTTACCTCTTATGTCTTGGAGTTTTCTGACTCCAGAGTTCTAGTACATTTGACCCAAAATACAAAGTTAGTTCCATTTTCAAAATAAAAATTTTAGAGGTTTCATAGATTTATGCATCTGGCAAGGGGATGGGGAGGAGCAGGAAGCTTCTCAAAAAAAAAAAAAAGATTCAGAAAGATGATTTTGTTTAATTGGTTAGATGAAGTTTATGGTTTTAGAAAACAACACTCAGGTGCCTAAGTGGTTAGAAGGAAATTACTCAAGGCAAAAGTGATTATCTTTATTCTCAATAATTACATTTATTTTTAAAGTCATATAAAGAGCCCTCAATTACTGGTTTATTTAATCTTCATAAAAATCCTTTAATAGTGGGGGACCAGATTTTTGTCTCTAAAGATAATGCCACTGAAATATTGAGGACCATTTGGAATTTTACAAACAAAAAAATAATACTAAAAAACATTATTCTCCTCTTAAGATGAGAAATATTTGTACCTGGGAAACTCCCTACATTTCTAGTTACTGTGTTTAAAGACCTAATGTAATTGGAGGAAAAAGTTTGTAAGTTCAACAAATGTTTTAGCGCTGAGTCTGTGCCATTTACTGTCTTAAGGGATCCTGCAAAGAATATGACCCATTACTAGCCTTTAAGGAGCTCATACTGTGGAAGGGGAGGAAAAAATGTGAAGGAGTGGTTTTAATTCTGTGGGATAAAAGTAGCAGTGGGGGTCTGTAGTGTACAGAATTTGTAGAGAAAAGGATCAGCCCAAAGATTGGGACAAGCAAACCAGGTGCTAAAAAATAAATGATAAGATTTCACCAGGTGGACAGAGGGACCTAGGATATTTGAGAGAGAAGGATATGCTCATATAATGCTTAGGGGTGTGAAATATCATGGTATATTCAGAGAATTATAAGTAGTTCAGGGCTCATGGAACATAACTGTAAGTGATTGAGGCAAGAGAGTAATTAATTTGCAGGGACTAATTAATCAGCCACACAAATCAAATTTTATTTTTTGACTATCACTCTGGAGGTAACTTTGCTGGTAGGAGAGATACCACCTAAGAGGTGCCTACTAGACTTCAGGCAGGAGAGGATAGAGGCCTGGATCAAAGAGGGGACTATTAGGGATGGGGAGAAGTCAGAGATGAGAAAAAGATAGGAGATAAAACATACTGAGTCAGGTGCTTGATTTATTGGGGTGATGGAAGAAGTGAGATAGATAGGGCTGAAGGAACAACTGCTTTATGAAGAAAAATTATACTATATTAGATATTTTGGTCTAGAGTGGTGAAGACTGGAGAATAAGATTAATTTCTCACTTTGAAATCTGTAAATTGAATATAGGTTGGATTAGGAATGACAACCAGAACTAAAACTCACACCTTCATACATGAACAAAGTAAATAGAGGATCAATAAGAGAAATTAATGCTTCATAAATCAGGCATATCTCCTTCTGCATTAAGTCTGTTGCAGTATCATCCATCATGTAGTTTGTGGAAAACACTGTACACTTGAAAAATAAGAGTGAAAAAGGCAGATGATGGTGATTGTGAAAATGGTTTTGACTTTGTTATCCACTGACGATAGCAGTTTGAGAACCACTGTTCTTAAGGAAGCAGAAATTTTTAGTTACATACACACATAAAGTATTACTCTACCCCTACTTTGTTTTTTGGAAGTAGATGCTCCTACAAATATTTCACCATTTGTCCTAGACCTTTAAAGTCTTATGATGTATTTACAGATTGATGAAGCTAAGTCTCAGGCAGAATGTGTTGTCTTCTGTCACTTTTTACCCTTCCCAGTCTAACTAAGCATAAGTCATGTAGACCTTATTCCCTCTGCTTTTCTTTGTAACTTCTCGCTTTGTTGATAAACGGTAAAGCCATATGAAATTTTTGAACTGGAGTCTGCGGAGGAGGAGTAAGACCATTATTGAGGCCCTTTCTTTATTCTGAAAGACAGTAGAGGGAAGGAAAACCACAGTGTTACCTAGAATCTGGGCTCTATCAAAATATAAAATGGACACTGATGACTAGCTCCTGGAGGTGTGCCTAGAATGAGAAAGAAGAATTCTCTCTAGAAATATCAACACTTCAAGATTTATCTCCACTTGGGAAATACATGAGTCTAAAAATAGTCTCTTGAGTCTTCTACCTTTTATTCATCAGGCACATACACCATTTGTCTTCGTTCTCTCCTTTCTCATTCAGCTCCATCAATACCAACCTCATTTGACTCCAAACAGAGCAACATATCTGTGTCCAGGGAGAACCAACTCTTTATTTCCATTGAGATATCTGTAGAATCTCACCATTCTCACTGCCACCACCCAGTTCTGTCATTCCTATTTAAACAGCCTGCTGGTCTTTTGACTTAAGGCTCTCCTTTTCTCACTCTATCCTGTGTATCCATGCCTGATTGATTTCTCCCAAACATTGTTATTATCAGGACTACTATTGTCCTTTCCTCAAACATTTCAGTGATGTCTTAATTTGTGCCATAGCACAAATCTGCTTTATCTCTATTCTTTTTCTACTTTTCCATGGTCTCTTAATCTGAAATATTCTACAGTAGTTAGTCCTGGCTGTTTCCTTAAAATCCTGTGAACATAGGCTACATGTTTCTTCTGTGCTTGCTTTAACTTTATTCCCTTCACCTAGAATGTCTTCTTTTCCCCTTCTATCTAAATCCCAACTGAGTCTTCAAAACTTAATTCAAAACCAATCCCTATAAATGGTTTTTACTTGTCTAATCTTTCTTTCTCAATTTCCCTCTTCTCTGAAATATGGCAGGATTTGTAGCTTGTACCACACAAAAAAGGTATGTGATTACATTCCATTATTGTTTATTGTGTTAATTTATTTTCTCCAAATAGGTTCTAAATAACTTATTTAGAATTTCATCCTGAGAAAGACCAGATTCCCTGAGCTAGGCAACTGTCAGTGGTTTTTCCAAAATTATTGCCTAAATTATCTTTGTACTAGTTAAGTTGGGTTGGTCTTATATCTGGGCTGGTGAACTTGGAGTTCAAGTCTGGTAAATAATATCTATCATGATATTATTTCCAAGTATAGTATAGTATAATAGTACCTGTACTTATTCTAAATTTGTCAAACTTTATCTTATAGCTATTTCTGCATTTGAAGTTCAACCAATTTCTACTGAGGTCCAAGAAGGTGGAGTTGCTAGATTTGCATGCAAGATTTCCTCAAACCCTCCTGCAGTCATAACATGGGAATTAAATCGGACAACTCTACCTGTAACTATGGACAGGTAAGTGCAGCTTTTGTCTTTGGAGATAATGCAGGAGTTTGAAGGTGTCAGGAGACTTATAGGGCGAAAGACCATTATGGAGCTATTTTCATTTACATTAGCTATTACCAACTTCTTAAAGACATTTCAAACTTAGGGAAAGAATTAGATCATCATGATGTCTCTGGCACATGGGGAATAATTTCTGTTTCTTGGTTTAGATCAAAATTCAAATACCCTATTTTACTAATTTATTGCTTTCCTCAAACATCTTTTACAACCAGAGGACCACCTGAACACCTGCTTTGTAGACCAAGGATTTAGGAAACCAAATTAGATCTTCACTGCTGGCAATAGCAGGATTTCTCATGTGCTCTGGTAGCTGCCCACTCTCTCTCCACCTTCCACTTCAGTCTCCTCTTGGCTACACACACACACACACACACGCGCGCGCGCGCAAACACATCCCTAGTGCTCTGAAGGTGTTGAGGTTTAAGGATCAAGAACTTACTGGCAACTTCATAAAGTTTGATTTCTGTCCTAATAAGTAGCAGTATTCCAAAGTAGGTAAAAATCATTTCAAAATGGTCAGGTACTGAGATGGAAGAAGTTATTTAAGAAAGTGTTTTTTGTTTTTTGGGTTTTTTTTTTTAAACATACATCTAAGTGTATTTTGGAGAATACTTCTGTATTAATGGACAAGAAATCAGGATTTGGAAAAATCATACGAAGCTCTGGACCACCAGTTATATAGCTATAATGGCAAGTGTAACTGTGTATAAAATTGGACTGGAAGATTTCACGAACCACCTACTGCATAGTTATGTGTGTTTTAGAGAGCTGTAGTGACCCAAATGAAAACAGTTGAATCAAGCTAATATTTTAAATGGTCTTTAATATATTGCATATGGCACTCTAAAAAGGTTGAATATATTAATTATAGAATACATACTAAACTAAGGTATAAAATCTACAAAGAAGTTAATCATCTTTCTTCTCATAACAGGATAACTGCCCTACCAACAGGAGTATTACAGATCTATGATGTTGGCCAAAAAGATGCTGGAAATTATCGTTGTGTTGCTGCTACTGTAGCCCACAGACGTAAAAGTGTAGAAGCCTCTCTAACAGTGATTCCAGGTACCACACAGGAGTGATTTCAATTTTTATTGGCCCAGCTATTAATTTTTCTTCTGTATGTCATAAAATAGTATTTTAATTTCAGTTAGATTGTTGTAATCTAGTTGGAAATGGTCATTTTTTTAAATCCCTATTAGGCACCACTTCTTTCATAGGCCTGCTTGTTTTATGTTATGTCAACATGTTTTAAGGAAGAATGAATATTTGTTTTGTGAATAAAGATATATTTTCTTCCAGTTTGGTTTTTTTTTTGTTTGTTGTTTTAAGAAAAATTATAATTTGCATTTATAAAAATGATACATGCTTATTATAAAGAGTGATATCTATAAAAGTAAAAAAAAAAATAAAAATTTTTACATTTAAACAATGTAAAAAACCATAGATAGAAGTTTAAAAATATTCCCAATTCCAATACCCAGAAATTATCATTGTTTACATTAACATAATTTTCTATATTTTGCCATACATGAATGTAGTTAGAAGGGAAACTAGCTAAAGAGATGAATATGAAGAAAGAAATACTTATTTTATTAAAATGGAATTGTACATAGATGCTAGTTTTTTTATTTTAATTTTTAAACAATTTACATTTACTTGAATATAGTGGAAGAAAATCTGGACTAAAGACATTGTTGAACTTCATATGAATGTTTATTTTTTACAAGATCCCCAAAAGATCCTTGAAGGTTAACAAATCTCTTTGGAAATTATTGAAAAACTGAAATTACATTTTTAATACTGTGTTTTAATATCAGGTAGTATCTGTTAGTTTACTGGTATGAAAGATTAAAGACAGAAGCACTCCTACCTACTGTCATATAAATTCTTAACAAGATTACCGAAAGGATTAAGTGAATGTTTGAGCCTCAATTAAAAGTGAATGATATGGAAACAACCTAAATGTCCATCAACTGAAGAATGGATAAATAAAATGTGTCCTATCCATGTAATTAAATACTATTCTATTATTATTACTCAATAAAAAGAAATGACATACTGATACATGTTGCAACATAGAAGAATCTTGAAAACGTTATGCTTAGTGAAAAGAAGCCAGTCACAAAAAGACCATATAATACATGGTTCCTTTGTTATGAAATGTCTAGAATAGGCAAAACTGGAGAGACAGAAAGGTTAGTGTTTGTCTGGCTGTGGGGAGAGGAGATTGCTAATGGGTATGATGTTTCTTTTTGGGGTGATGGAAATGTTCTAAAATTGATTGTGGTAATAGTTGCACAACTCTGAAAATGCTAAAAATCATTGACTTAAAATGGTGAGTTATATATTATTGTGAGTTATATCTCAAGTTATTTTTAAAGTGAATAACTTAAGGATATTTTAACTTGTTTCATTTATTATATCTTATTTGTAATTTATTTTCATATTGTGCCTTTTCCTCCTCAAAGCTAAAGAGTCAAATTCCTTCTACACACCAACCATTATAGCAGGCCCACAGAACATAACAACGTCTCTTCATCAGACTGTTGTTTTGGAATGCGTGGCCACAGGAAATCCCAAACCAATCATTTCTTGGAGCCGCCTTGGTAAGTTTTCTCAGGGAAAAAAAGTCTTTGAACTTAGTTCATTCTAATGAAACTGATAAAATGTTTATTTTATATACAAAACACATGTTTCCTATTTAAGTGGCTTTTAACTTTTTAGCATTTCAGTGTGTAGAGGAAAGGTTTTTGTATGAAAATTTTATACTTTTTATGATATGATTAGATAGTGATCTTTTCACATAATTTTAGATCATATGCTACATTATTATTTTTTTATATGCTATATTATTTTAACTAAAGTATTCTCTTGGAAATAGATCACAAATCCATTGATGTCTTTAATACTCGAGTACTTGGAAATGGTAATCTCATGATATCTGATGTCAAGCTGCAACACGCTGGAGTGTATGTTTGTCGGGCCACTACCCCAGGCACACGCAACTTTACAGTTGCCATGGCAACTTTGACTGTATTAGGTATGTTTATTTCATTCTGCATTCAGGAGAATCTTGTATTTAGCTTTTGTTCTTTTACCTCATTCATAACTTCTACCTTTATTGAATTTTGTAGCATTGATTTGAGAAATATTGTAATCCAACAATGAATTTTAGGAGAAAATTAAAGCCCTCTGTTAAAATGTAATTATCAGGGCAGCCTGGGTGGGTGGCTCTGGGTTTAGCGCCGCCTTCAGCCCAGGGCATGATCCTGGAGACCCGGGATCGAGTCCCATGTCAGGCTCTCTGCATGGAGTCTGCTTCTCCCTCTGCCTGTGTCTCTGCTTCTCTCTCTCTCTCTGTCTCTTATGAATAAATAAAATCTTTTAAAAAATGTAATTATCATTCTAAAGTCATTAACCTGTTTGCATACCATTATGTTCCTTCTTATTTAAGCATCTCTTTTATTGTCTTTCTTACTCACCCACAAAGCCACATATCCGTTCACCAATCTAAAATTTTAATCTGTTGATTGTATGCATTCACAAGTGGCTATATATTATTGGGCTTAGTTAAGTAGGATTATAGTATACATATTTTTAGTGTGTTTACACAGAGGGTCTCAATAGGGAAAACCCTGGGGGAATGGACATCTAAATGATCAATGCTGAGAGAAGGAATCTGGAAAGATGTGTAGAGCATAGATAAAGGCTCAGAATGTTAAATATTGTCAAGGATGAGACTTAAGTCATTTGCTATACTCTTCCTTGACTCTGTATCATTCCTGTTGGGGACACAGAATTTTTTTTTCTTTTTTCTTTAAAAACAGCTCCTCCTTCATTTGTTGAATGGCCAGAAAGTTTAACAAGGCCTCGAGCTGGTACTGCTCGGTTTGTATGTCAAGCAGAAGGAATCCCCTCACCCAAAATGTCATGGCTGAAAAACGGGAGAAAGATACATTCAAATGGTAGAATTAAAATGTACAACAGGTAGGCTATGTCACTTTGCTACTATTTTAGGTAAGATTTAATGGCTTTAATAATTGTTATGTGAACTGATTATAATGTTAAATATCTAAATTATCTTGGTATTTAAAATTAAAATAAACAAGAAATTAAGATTATAACATCAGCACACCACAGATCCTTTTGTATTTCATATGTGGATTGTGGAAGTGGTAGGTTATAATTAAATAAATGTTGGACAGTTCCCCAGACATGGACTCTAGTCCTGATAAGCCAATAGCTAAGTTATTAACAAGCATATTAACCCTTTGGGGTCTCAGTTCCTTCTTCCATAAAATGAGAAAATTAGAAGGAAATATTCAACTCTCTAGGAATTTCTCCACACCTGAAACTTAATGATTTTAAGAACTCATTTTTATTAGTATAAATGTGAACCTTCTAATAACATTGTTATGCTTAACAAAACTTTAAAATTTTTTGTTGATCTGAATTTTTGTAACATTGTAATATTATATAAATTAGACACTATTACAGAGTAATATACTTTCTTATAAAAGCCAAATGTTAAAAAAGAAATTAGTCTCTCACCTAAAGCAAACAGGGTTTGAATATCACTATTACTTAACTGAACTCAGAAAATAAGAGTAATTTGAAATAACGCATAGATTTTTCAGTAGGGTTGATTACATATTTTGTTTTTAGTAACTTTTGTCACTTAAAATGAGAGTGAACTTAGCAATATTTTTACATCAATTTTTATATCATTCTTAGAGTTTTTTATTAAAATATGTTTTTCTTTCCTCAGTAAATTGGTAATTAACCAGATTATTCCTGAAGATGATGCTATTTATCAGTGCATGGCTGAGAACAGCCAAGGATCTATTTTATCTAGAGCCAGACTAACCGTAGTAATGTCAGAGGACAGACCCAGTGCTCCCTACAACGTGCATGCTGAAACCATGTCAAGTTCAGCAATTCTTTTAGCTTGGGAGAGGCCACTTTATAATTCAGACAAAGTCATTGCTTATTCTGTGCATTACATGAAAGCAGAAGGTAAGAAATTTGAGAAGTATTTATTTTTCACTGTTACTTGCTGTCAATAATTTCAGGATGAATGACATCTTACATAATCCAGGAAATATTTTTGTACTTCTATGGCATTTATCTCTTTTAATAATCTATCACCTGCATATCAACTTTTGCTAAATGTTTTTATTATTGTATTATATTACTATAGTCTGTTGTTATTGTATACTTTGTATATATAAGTATAGCTTAAGATTTTTCTGTTTAGAAATAAGTCCCATCTCTGCCTGCTAAAAATTAGAGTGGTGGAGTAATGAATTTCTTTCCAGCCAAGATATAAATTCTTTAGCTAAAACTCAATATACCAATTTAAGTATGTAGTTACATAAGAACAATGCTGCAACTGCTTTGTAAAATAATATGAATTATGATCACTATAGCATGTTATTTTTAAGGGGGAGAAGTAAACATTATCAGATCCCCATAAGTTGATTTTGTATGTTTCCTGAAAACATTTGAGAACTCTCTGAAAATTGAACAGTATTATTAATATGCCATTTCTTATATAAAAGTAGAAATCAAATCTGTCTTAAAAATTTTTATTCAGAACTATTAACTCCTTTTTTTTTTTTTTCAGTCTTTCTTGCCCTAGTATTTTCTTTTGGCAAAGAAAGAAAAAAAAGAAAATAAATTAGAGGGAAAGGAAAAACTACTTTTAACTCCTAGAGACTTCTCTACGAATCTCTCATGGAAACCATAGAAGTTCGCAAATTTTAGTTGTATACTCAGTCTAGATTTTATGCAATAGGTATTAAAACAAACATCCAAAAACAATGGTATGATTGTCCATAGAAACAGGTGGTTTGTTGTTGTTTGTTTTTTGTACTTTGAAGTAGTATTTTGAAAAGGAATATTTTGAATTTAAATCAGGGGTTGTGTTAGCAAGAAGAATGAAAGTCTAACTGAGCATGTTGGAGTATGTTAATTCCCTTCTTAGTGATTTAGGAAGGTAAAAGGAATGCTGGTTTTGGTGGAGACCACTCTTGTTCGCTATTATGGTCATTTCATTAGAGCCTCCACATGCGGCTCAGTGGTCCTATTCAAGGGCAGAACAAGGCTTTTTAATTCGAACTCAAGGACCTTGTTTGGTAGGTCAGAAATCGTTCTATGCAGTTCCTAATTAACGAGCCATTAGCCAGTCTGTTGTGAAATGGGTGTAATCTTGTCTAATTAAAATGCTATCAAGTTAATTCAGAAATGTGGGAAAACTTAATAGTGGAATTTGCCTTCTGTTTTGTTTATAAATCCAGTGTGGGGAGAAGGGCCTTCATCCTTAGAGAGTTTTGATTAAGTTGACGTGCATTTACTGTGAATTGTTCGCAAAGCACAGTAGCTGCCAGTGCTCTTGTTCCCCTTTACAGATTTGCTCTGTAGGAATTAAATACCACAAAGACAAATTCTTTTCTATACCTTGCCATGCATATTTTATTAAGAATTGCTGAGAATTTTTTTTTCCTCTTTGGAAAAAAAAAAGTTCATTGTGGAACAAAGTGTCTTGAAGCACATTCTGTGCCTCCTAGTTCTTTTGCTTTTAGCATAAATAAAAAGAACTTGTGTCAGTCAAATTTAATAGAATCTCTAGAGCCAAAATGAGATCTTTTGCAGGACAACTTTTGGTTTGTTTTGTTTTTATAAAGAGTAAAGCCATTACATTCCCTACTGTCTCTCCTTTTATGTTCATGTTTAAAAGAAAAAAGAAGCTGTGAGTTTAAGCAAGTAAAATTTACACTGTTACAAACTACAGAGTTCCGTAGTGTTAAGCTCTGTTGCCTTACTGCCATACATTGTCTCTGTTGCAGGTTTTGACTAGATACTAAAACAAGTTGAGAAGAGATTATTTTCGATTTGATTTACCAGGGAAGAATTCAAACTACTAATTTGTAGCAAGACATAGTTACTTTTAGAAAATAAAGTCCTTCCTACTCACATTTTTTTAAAGAGTCACAAAAGATAACAAAGGTTAGACAGGAGGATGGGTGTTTCATAGTAAGAGAAATTGGTCCTGTTAATTTTATTTCTAATATTCATAATTTTTAAACACTGATTCTTTAATCTAGGTTTAAATAATGAAGAGTATCAAGTAGTCATCGGAAATGACACAACTCATTATATTATTGATGACTTAGAACCTGCCAGCAATTATACTTTCTATATTGTGGCATATATGCCAATGGGAGCCAGCCAGATGTCTGACCATGTGACACAGAATACTTTAGAAGACGGTAAGAAAACACAGTGTAGGTTATTATAAGTATGAACATTAATATGTTTAATCCATTTCAATCAGTAAAAGTGTTTTAAATTAGAAAAAAATATCCTCTTTTTTGGTTAAAAATATAATCAAAACAGGTATAGTAACCAGCAGGCTAGTTTGCAATTTCAAAACTCTTTTTTTTTTTTTTTTATTTTTTATTTATTTATGATAGTCATACAGAGAGAGAGAGAGAGAGAGAGAGGCAGAGACACAGGCAGAGGGAGAAGCAGGCTCCATGCACCGGGAGCCCGATGTGGGATTCGATCCCGGGTCTCCAGGATCGCGCCCTGGGCCAAGGGCAGGCGCCAAACCGCTGCGCCACCCAGGGATCCCTAGTTTGCAATTTCAAATTTGACTCTAACTTTTGACAGTAGTGTAAGGGTAAAGAGTTTTTATAACTTATAATGTATAACATAAATTTTATTTATTTTATTTTTTAATGACTTTTTTTTAAAGATTTTTATTTATTTATTCATGAGAGACAGAGAGAGAGAAGCAGAGACATAGGCTGAGAGAGAGAGAGAGGGTGGCTTCATGCAGGGAGCCTGATTTGGCACTTGATCCCAGGACTCCAGGATCATGCCCTGGGCCAAAGGCAGGCACTTAACTGCTGAGCCACCCAGGAGCCCCTGTATAACATAAATTTTAATAAAATTCTTATATTACTGTATTTCTTCAAGTTTCCTAGTTTAAATGGTAAATACATTGACTTTTAAAAAAATATTTTTTCAACATTGTAGTGTTTGTGAGTAGAACAAAATGTGAAATTTTCTAAGCATGACTAAATATAAATATAATGAGTAAATATATTGAGTGTATATAATGACCAGAGGTCAGAGGTCTTGGACTTCTGAACCTGGGAGTTTTTGAAATTTAATAAACTGTCAGTTAAAAAAAATTCTTAAAAGTTCAACAGTTAGTTTGTTTTTAGGTATATTTATTCTGCTTAAGGAAGAAGGCAATAGTTGTTCAGTTTGTTAACTGGCTATGGGTTGGAAGTTGAGTTGTAGTCCTTTTGAGGGCATACCTCCATATATTCTTGTAATGGTGGGAAATCCCATCCATTAAGAAAATCTTGAGACTGATTCTCTCCTGATTTGTTATCTTTCTCTCTTTCTCCAGGGGCTCTCTAGTAGACCCATTTTTGTACCCTTCACTGTGAAAAGGGAATAATTTAACATATGCTTAATTATACAGTTCTTCTTTTATTAATGTTTTCTCATCCTCACAAAATGACCTACCCTTAATTTTCAAAACATATTTTTAATATTTTTAAAATTTATTTGAGAGAGAGAGTGAGAACCAGAGAGAGTAAGGGAAGGGGCAGAGGGAGAGGGGAAAAGCAGGCTCCCCACTGAGCACGGAGTCAGATATGGGGCTTGATCCCAAGACCCTGAGGTCATGACTTGAGCTGAAGGCAGATGCTTAATCAACTGAACCACCCAGGTGCCCCTCAAAACATTTTTATGTAAATGATTTCCACATCATTTTCTTTGTTCATTTGGTCCCAGATCTCTCTCTCTCTCTTTTTTTTTTTAAGATTTCTTTATTTATTCATGAGAGACACAGACTGTAAAAGAGAGGCATAGATATAGGCAGAGGGAGAAGCAGCTCCTTGCAGGGAAACCGATGTGGAACTCGATCTTGGACCCCAGGATCATGACCTGAGCTGAAGGCAGGTGCCCAACCACTGAGCCACCCAGGCATCCCTGGTCCCAGATTTCTTAACTGTCATTTCTATTGTGATATTTATTAAGATGTTTATAAATTCAGAGTTTGATTAAATGAAAAAAAATGCTGATCTGGATGCTAAATTCCAAATTCAGTTTTCATTTAAGGGTCTATTCTATTTTAGAGTAAATCACAGTACTTATGAGCTCTCAAGTTCTCATCATAGTTAATTAACCTTTGACATGCATATCTAAGGTGAAACACAGGCTGGGGGGGTGTTGTTTTGGCATTTGTGGGGGTTGTTTGTGGTGTATTCCTCCCTATATCCTTGAAGAAAAGAAGTCGAACCATAGCAGGCTACTTGTTAAAGCTTGCCAATTTGAGTTATGATCTCAAAGTCTTTTTTCTTTAAACCTTTTCTTACTCTGTAACTTTTTTATTTAATGAAGTTTCATTTTGTTTTCAGAATAACATATAGACTTTTGAGACTGCTTTTCATATTTCTACACCAGTTTCCCTCCATTTCCTAAACCCATACTTTCAGGTTGAGATATGTGGGTCTCTGCAGGGGCATAGTAGTGTGCCACAGATACAACTAATACTGGAGGGCTTGCCCCTGCCTGTTCTAAAAACTTTCTCTTCATTATCTCATTTAACCCCTATATAGCCCTGTGATAGAAGAAGTATTGTTGTATAAGAAATAGTAAAGAAGAGGGGATAAGAATGTGGGCTTTGTTCAGTCTGCCTACATGTGCTCCTTCAGTAATGACCTGTGTGACCTTGGTCAAGTGATTTGACCTCATTGTACCTCAGTTTCCTCAACTATAAAGTGGAAGTGATCCTGGTACTTCCTTTGGTTTCTGTGAGAATTCACAAGTTCATACACATCAAGGACTCAGAAATGTTTAATAAATTGATTTTCTCTTTTCCACCTATTATTTCATTCATGCAACAAATATTCATTGAGTACCTGCTATGGGTTATTTGCTCTTTAGTAGTGACCAAAAAAGACAAAAAATTGTTCTTGATTTCATGGAGCTCACTTTCTAGCAGGAGAGGAGGCAGAGGAACAATAAACAAGATAAAGAGTCCATTATGTAATTATATGCTGTGTCAGATAGTGATAAGTATCTAGGAGACTGGGGAAAAAGCAGAGAAAGGGAGTATGAAATGTTGGGAAGGTTTGAGACTTGAGACAGTCTCCCAAGAAAGGCTTCCTGAGTAGGTGACATTTCAATGAAAACCTGAAGGAAATGAAAGTGAGGGAGCCTTCTGGGCAGGTGACTGGGAGAAGTGCATGCTTGGCAGAGAAAATGAATATTGCTAAGGGGTGGAAGAAACAAGTGGAAAGCAGTAGGAGATTGGGGCACGGTATCAGTGAGGAAGGGCACAGAGTGACTCAGATGGTTGGGTCTATGCCTTCAGCTCAAGTTGTGTTCTCAGGATTCTGGAATCAAGCCCCACATTGGGCTCCCAGCTCAGTGGGGAGTCTGCTTCTCCTCCCTCTTCTTCTCCCCCTGCTCATGCTCTCTCTGTCTCTCTCTCTATCCCTCTGTCTCAAGTGAATATGTAAAATCTTAGAAAAGAAACAGAATCCGTGAGGAGTCCATCATATTAGTACATAGGGCTTTGTATGAAGCCACAGTGAGGACTTGGGCTTTTACTTTTAGTGACACTTTGCTGTCTTTGGTTCTCTGTGCTTGTCCTCCTTTATTTTTCCTTTCTTTTTCTGGTTTGTGATCTACTTGCCTAAAAACCACTGCTAGGGCAGAAAGTATCTTTCCTTTATTATGTTATGTGTTGCTCATAAGATAATTCAGTAAATACTGGTGTGCTGATTGACAGTTTTGATTCTAAATATTCATAAACAACCTGTTTTCTTGTATGACTAGTGCCCCTGAGACCTCCTGAAATTAGTTTAACAAGTAGAAGTCCCACCGATATTCTCATTTCCTGGCTACCAATCCCAGCCAAATATCGGCGGGGCCAGGTGGTCCTCTATCGCCTGTCCTTCCGCCTGAGTACTGAGAATTCCATCCAAGTTCTGGAGCTCCCGGGGACCACCCATGAATACCTTCTGGAGGGCCTGAAACCTGATAGTGTCTACCTGGTACGGATTACTGCTGCCACCAAAGTGGGGCTTGGAGAGTCGTCAGTGTGGACTTCACATAGGACACCCAAAGCTACAAGTGTGAAAGGTAAATTGTAAACATAATTGAAGAAGAATAGTTTTATTTTTTTTTAAATTTCCTTTTTAAAAATCTAAGTTATATTTAAATGGTGTTTTGTGAATGAAAATATTCCATCGATCAGGCCTTAACTGAAAATAATTTTAAACTTTTTGTTGCATAGTGCCTTTTGACACAGAGCTCGATAGTGTGTAAAACTTCTGGTTACTCTGTTAGTTTGCTTAGTAAATTCTTCATAGATGGGCGAGTCCAAATCAAACTGAATTATTGAAAGCTACATGTTAATAGAGACCTAATTAATATTATTGCCATACATTTTTTAAAAATCATCAGTTTAATAGACCATAAGGCTAGAAAGTCCTAAATCCTCTTCTTTTAATAATGTGAGATGTAACATGACTGGGGTTTTTTTGTTGCTCATTGATTAATAATAATGCCTGTTCTACACAGAGGAATATTGGATGGTCAAAATTAAGAAGTACTCATCTCTTGAAAAAAATTAAAATACACAATTTAAGATGGTATTGTGTTCTTATTTATATACCTTAGGAGGGTTTTTTTTAAGGCAGTATTTTATATTTTTATTTCTGCCTCACAGCTTAATATCATTGTGGAATTTTGAAAGTTAAAATATAATTGTTTGGAATTGCACATTTTTGTAGCTATTGGTTTAAAACTGGATGTATTTGTATGAATTATGGATTTTTTTTACATACATTTCTGGTGAATTTTTCTAGCTCCTAAGTCTCCAGAGTTACATTTGGAGCCTCTGAACTGTACCACCATTTCTGTGAGGTGGCAGCAAGATGCTGAGGACACAGCAACCATTCAGGGGTACAAGCTGTATTATAAAGAAGAAGGGCAGCAGGAAAATGGACCCATTTTCTTGGATACCAGTGACCTTCTCTATACTCTGAGTGGTTTAGGTGAGTGTGCCCATATTGCACTTTCCTTTTTTCCTTCCTCTCTGACTAGTTGGGAAAAGAGTGTTTGGATATAAGGCAGAAGAACTGACTTACTGACAAAACATCAGATAAACATTGTGTCTGTTTTCCCCCCACCTCTGATTTTCTTTCTACAGTTCTCTTCTGGTAGAGTGAGATCTGATCAATTATTGTGAGTATGTGGTGTATGTAAAATAGGAATGTGAAATAGCAATATCACCAAGTGATAAGAAAATATACAATAATTAACTTAGAAATTGCCTGAGAGTGTATTATTTTCACATTTAAAGTATATATATACACATTTTTTTTAAAAGATTTTATTTATTTATTCATGAGAGACACAGAGAGAGGTGCAAAGATGCAGGCAGAGGGAGAAGCAGGCTCCATGCAGGGAGCCTGACATGGGACTCAATCCTGGGTCTCCAGGGTCACACCCTGAAGGCAGTGCTAAACCACTGAGCCACCTGGGCTGCCCATAAAGTATATTTAAATTACACACAAAATAATGCTCTTACATATGACCCTTGTCACTATAAATATTCATTTTTGTAGCTCTAACACAGAAACACCAGAGAAAAAGCACTTAACTTTGGGTTTGGGTTTATCATAGTTCTGAAAGACACAATTTTATTCTCTGTTCATGCTGTCTTTGCTGAGTGAAGAATTTCATAAGGTGAACATGTATAATAGAAAGTAAAGAAACTTATGTCTACGATAAGTACATGAGTATAAAGAGATATACTCAGGGTATAAAATGCACACTTGGTTATTGCTTAGTTATTTGTTAAAGCAGCAACTTTAATTATGATTCTAAACTACATTCTTACTGAATGTTATAGCATCTTCTGTGCGTACTGTGCTCTCCGTCCTGCTACATACTTACCCTTTGGAGCACAGAAAGGAAAGAGGCACAGTGATCCCACTGTGGGTAGCTCCACTTATTTCTCTGGCCTCACGGCACAGACTGTGAAAACAGCAGGAGTCCTGAGACCCTGGGCAATGACAAGCTGTGGTGAGAATGTTTTTAGAGGCAGGGACATAGGACCCCATCCTCTGGTTCTTTGCTGTAGTTTTCCAGATGGCATTTTGCTTATAATCTTGTTGTCTTAGATTTTAATTTAATCCACATTTGCTTAAATAAATTTCACTATTGATCCCTGTCACACAGTTTAAATGACGAGAAGTTACATATGTTCTGTAGTGACCTTCCTTAGAACCATCGATACAGAGACGTTAGCCCAAGGTGTCACCAAAGTCAGGAGTGTTTATTTCTAGCCATGGCTTCTCAGTATGCTCTCCCCTTTCTATATTCAAATCATTTATTCAAAAGAGTTATACTAAGTTATCAAGTAGTAAACAGGATTTGGGATAATTGCTGATGAAAAATCCTACATCAAACTCAGTATTCCCAGTTTCTTCACTGTTAAGGCAATTAAATAGAATATACAAAAGATAGGGACATAGAACATTCTTCTTGAACACATAGCTTACTTTAAACAAGTGAATAAAAAAAAATAAACAAGTGAATAATTTGTTGGGAAGAATAGAATAATGCTCTGCTTGTGAAAAGTTTAGGGAAATATCTTATTAAAGCTTTGTCAATTTTTAAGGGGTACATGGGTGGCTCAGTTGGTTAAGCAGCTGCTTTCACTCAGGTCATGATCCCATCGAGCCCCACATCTAGCTCCCTGCTCGATGGGCAGCCTGCTTCTCCTTCTCCACTGCTTGTGCTCTCTCATGAGTGCTCTCTCTCTCTAGCAAATAAACAAAATCTTTAAAAAAAACAACTTTGTCAAATAAGTACAATGCTTTAAAATTTAAACATTTTCTATGGGTTCATATAAATATAAAAAAGACCCATCGATCTTTATTGAAAATTTTTATAATCTCTGAATAATAGCTTTTAACACTATGAACGTTTATTTCCTTCAGTATTTAAAAATAAATTACATAGATTACTGCCTGTGTTTTTATGTTGTAAAATCCTTTGTTTATACTAATTCGACTTAAAATCACTGTATAATACATAAACTGGGAAATTATTTTGTTATAGTTGGTATATACCTCTGTTAAAATAACTCCATGTTTCCTGACTGTGGAATTAGATTGAGTAGTGGGCTAATTGCACTGCAGGGTAACAGAGGACTCTTTCAACAGCCATAAGACTTCCTTGTTGGTCAGCAGGTTCCATTTCTTGGAGGTGCCAAGCCAGGGCTGAAACAGGTTGGCTAGCAGAGATGCTGTTGTGTAGGTGCAAGCATTGTACAGCTATTGACTAGATCACCTTTAAGATGCCTTTTAATCTTGAGAGCCCTAGGGTCTACAGAGTCCTCCTTTTTTAGAAAGACACTGTTGAGGCCTCGCCAACCTTATAGCAAGTTGAATGGATATATCCCACTAAGCAGGCAAGTGTTAAGAGTTCTCATTCCTTTCCTTCATACTTTTGGCTATTGGGAGGGCAGTATGTTCTGTTAACTGGACAACTGACCATCTGTGACCATTTTTAGCAAGAGCATCTGGCGGTAGCTGCCTGTTTAACAGAGAGTGATGTGTGCAGAGGGCAGTAGGTTAAGGGAACCCTATCTGTGTCTTGCATGGTGAATACTTGCTTTCACAGAGCTTTTGTACATTAAAGATGCTCTAACTAGAACTAGATTTACTAAGTGGGCTTGGAAATGAAATTTAAATGCTTCTGTTTGCTGATTCAGTGTCAATTTGAGTAGCAAACTGATGTCTCAAAATTTCATTTTCAAACTAATCCTTCTCTGATACCCTAATACACATCCTTTTGTTACTTCTGGTAATCAAGTTTTCAACTAAAAAGTATGTTATTAGGACCATTCTCCTTGGTAACACATACAGTTCTTTGTTTCTGTAATAAATAAATAAATAAATAAATGATTTTGTGTATTTCGTTTCATTTAACAAGAATTTACAAATTATTTTTCTAAATAAAGCATTGTAGTATTGAATAAAAAGATTTAACAGATGTGAACTCTGCTCAGAACAAGAAGAATTAAACCAAAAGATATTAACATGATTTACTTTCCTGATTTTCTCCCAAGATTCTGATTAACTAAATTTGATTGTACTTAGTAATGAAAGTTGTTTAGAACATTTTATGCTAAACCTTCAATGTTCAGTTCAGAAATGTAGAATGTTTTGGTTTTTAAAGTGGCTGGAAAGATCCTCGTGTCTTTATTGGTATGATATAAATATTGGTGGAGCAGTGGAAATATTTTGATTTTGCTGGTTTGTTCTGATTTAATGATTTGTAAATACACAGTTTGCTTTTAATTAGAAATGGTTTAGGGGGTTGGGAAAACAGCATTTTAGCTTGTGATTTAATGTTTATATGATTTGTTCTAAAATGTGGCTTGAGGTTTTCTTCAAAATTTGCATCTTTGTTGTGATTATTTTCACTCATTTTCCCCTCTTTGGCACTTTTCATGTTTACCTGTTCTAAGCAGAATTTTAAAACATTCATTAAGTTTATCACACAATAAACTGAAGCAAAATTAGTAGTACACTTGTGTTCCCTGATAATAGACTGAAATAATTCATTCCTTTCTTTTTGTCTGTTTATTTCAGAAATTGGCTTCAAATTCTGAGGTTAGAGTTTTTAATTGCAAAGAGGACTGTTTTCATAAGCTGTCAGAAACCTCTTAATTGTTCAGTATTTATATAATGGGAAGAAGAGGGGATTTTTTAGATGGTGCTGTTGTTAGTTTAGTGTTTGGGACACCTATAATCTTTAGCTTCCATTTTGCCAAAGAATGTGTGCTATTAAATTTCACGGCAAGCTTGATTAATCAGCATGAGCTTTAGCATCAATTATAAAGATCCGAAATATTTGAAATCATTAGTAATGTTCCCAGATTCCTTGAATACCTTCAAAACTCACAGATCTTTTTTTGAGAAATCCAAAATTGGAATTCCCTGTTATTGCGGGGGCCCCGGGGGGGGTAGGGGGGTGGTTGGATAGGAGGCAAAAGAAACAGTCCCTGGTAACAAGTAATTATTTAGAGTCCCTTAGCCAGTTTGTATAGAAGCATGGTAAAAGTAAGTCCTATGGGTGTTATCCTTTACCATAACAAAATAGGATTTGGTTGTGTGATTACATATCTGAGGGAAGAAAATCAAGAACTACCACTGGTGAGCCAAACTCATATAGCTGGAGGGAGTTGTAATCTTTCCATTAGTCAAGACAGGACAAGATTTTGTGGCATAAAAAAAGACTACTTTTATCAGAGAGGGTTCATTGTGAACCTCACTATAATAGTGATTTTGTTTTGAAGAGAACGAGAATCACTCAGTTTACGAAATATGGAAGTCACGTTTTAAGGCAAGCCAAAGTCTTTTCAGAGACTGTGTTCCCTCATTCCTCTCACACAAGGAAGCCTTAGATAACACTCA
This sequence comes from Canis lupus baileyi, assembly GCF_048164855.1. Lineage (NCBI taxonomy): Eukaryota > Metazoa > Chordata > Mammalia > Carnivora > Canidae > Canis > Canis lupus. Next base: position 24,393,653 of record NC_132869.1, on the reverse strand, counting down.
GAAAAATCTTTGGAAACATGTTACAGGTGAAATCCTTGTATTGTGGTTGTTTTGTAACTTTCTCACTGCACCTCTTAAGATAGAGTAAAAAAAACACACCGTATTTTATAAACAAATCTTCTGATTGTGTATAGTTTCAAGTATATCTTAGCATACTGACTTCTAGCCTATAAATTCATTTCAAATAATTTGATGCCTTGATGTCAGCTACCAACTCAAATATCATTACAGATGCCAGGATTCTTCTGTTTCTTCTAAACGTATAGTCAACAATATAGGCATCATTAAGCGCTCCATCCAAATTAGTGCTGACTTTATAAAATAGCATTGGTTTCTATGAGATCGCTTTGCATTTATTTGTTAACAGATCATTTTTAGGGATTGGTGTAGAAATTCCATTGACATTGCTGTCATTTACCACAGGCAAGATCTTTGGGGACATACTTCACATTTTTTGCCTCTCTTCAGTTCTTCCTGTGCTTTATCACTGTTAAATTCCACTTTTAGTAGAAATAGATCCTCTGAACAGTATCTGCACTCTTCCATTTCTTCCTTTCAAAGAATTAAAAAATTCATTTAGCTGAAGTCAGTAGACTTCTTACATGAATAATTTTGGAAACCACCTATTCTGTAGGCCTGACTGACAAAGTGAGAGGACAAATTATGACAAAGGGAACATTGTAAAAGTATTGCATTTCACTTATTTCTCTGTTGATTCTCTTTTAAGTTACCCTTTCTTGTGTTTAATCTGTTAGCTAGCCAAAAAATGTTGAAACTTCAGTGCAGATTTTAGGAAATCCTCAACTGTTTTTTTCTCCATTTATTAGGAAAGCAAAAATTTTAAATATGTCATTCTCTGCAGTATCTGAACCTAACAGGTATGATAGGTATTCAGCTCAATCTTTAGAACCTTAATCCTTGAAAAATTTAAAAATCAATACCTCAGAAGAAATGGAGCATCCATTTCTTTAAAAATCCTGTTACTGGGGTGCCTCGGTGGCTCAGTTAAGCATCTGCCTTTAGCTCCAGTCATGATCTCAGGGTCCTGGGATAGAGCTCAGTGTTGAGCCCCTGCTCAGCTGAGAATCTGCTTCTCCCTCTCCCTCTGCTTCCTCCGTTCCCCCCACCCTCCGCCTTGCTCTGTCTTTCTCTGTCTCAAATAAATAAATAAAAAATTTTTAAAAGGTAAAGATCCTGTTACTAAAAGAGTACCGTTAACATTATCTAACAAGACATTATGTAAAAAGAGAATAACAAAGTTTTTTTTTTTGCCAGTTTGCAATTATCTTCATTTAAAGACAAAATGTTTACAGATTTGTGGAACTGTAAGAACTATACAGAAGTTAAAGTGCATCATCTGGTAATCTTTCCTTAAACTCTTTCTCTTGGATGAAAGATTATCTGCCATCCTAAAATATTTTTGATACTCCCTGAACAAAATCGGAGATATATCTCTTTCCGTTTGGAAAAATCTTCCCCAGCTTTTAAGTGTCAACCCTCGGGGAATCATCTTGCAACCTCAAATGGTGTCAGTCATCCCCATGGTACATCATTTATAATGCTCTATTATAGAAGGCACTTGGCACTGACAGCTAAAAGAAAAATATCCATGAAGTAAATTTTATCTTTGTTGTTTGACATTAGCTCTGTAATTTATTAACAAATTAAATACTGATTATTTGCCTAATCTTTTAGATAGGGTTAATAATAATATTTAAAAACAGCTATTTTAGAACATCAGGAGGATTAAATGAAATAATGTACATAAAAGTTAGCACAGTTCCTAGAAAACTGCACTCTAAGTCCTCAACAAGTATTAGCTCTTGTAATTTTAAAATTTTTCATCTAGGATGGGGCCTGGAAATCTGTATTTAAAACACTTTTTTCCACATGATTTACCCTGATCATTAGATTTGGAAACCAGTGCTTCTTGAACTTTATACCTAAAGATCTTGTTAAAATGCAGATTTTAAAGGTTTGGGTGGGGCCTAAAATCTTTGCATTCCTACCCACTTTGAGAAGTAACATTTAGACCAGGAGTAGGCAGTCTTTTCTGTAATAGACCAGATAGTAAATATTTTAGGCTTTGTGGTGGTGTGGACTGAATATTTATGTCCTCATCAAATTCTTATGTTATAGCCCTAACCCCTAAAGTGACTGGTTATGGAAATAGGGCCTTTGAGCAGGTGCTTACTGTTAAGTGAAGTCTTAAGGATGGGGCCCTAATACGATACATTGGTGCCTTTATAAGAAGAGGAAGGGACAGCAGAACTCTGTCTGCCATGTGAGTGAGGACTTAGAAGGTAGCTGTCTCAGAAGGTGGCTTCTCTTCAGTCAGGAAGAGTGCTCTCATCAGAAACTGAACACTGCAAGAACTTGATCTTGGACTTCCCAGTCTCCAGAACTATAAGAAATTAATTTCTGTTGTTTAAGCCATCCAGTCTGTGGTATTTTGTTATGGTAGCCAGAACAGACTTATACAGTGGGCTATAAAATGTGCCACAAGTATTCACTTCTGCCACTGTAGCACAAAAACAGCCATATGAAATACAAAAATGCATGGATATGGTTATATTCCAATAAAACTTTATTGGCACCCCCAGTCTTTGTTTTAAAGTCTATTTTGGGAGCATCTGGGTGGCTCCATTGGTGAAGCATCTGCCTTCAGCTCAGGCTGTGATCCCAGGATCCTGAGTTGGAGCCCCATGTCGGGCTCCCTGCTGAGTGGTGAGCCTGCTTCTGCCTCTCCCTCTTCAGCTACCCCTCTTGTGCTTGCTCTCTCTCTCTCTCTCTCTGTCAAATAAATAAATAAAATCTTTTTAAAAAATAAGTCTATTTTGTCTAATACTACTCCAGCCTCCAGCTTTCTTTTGACTTCTATTTGCATGATAGATGTTTCCCCCACCCCCACTTTCAATCTGCAGGTGTCTTTAGGTCCTGTTTTGTCTCTTGCCAATTGTAGATTCCAGTGTTGTTGCTCTTGAAAGTGTGGTCCCAGGATCAGCAGCATAATCTGGAAGTTTACTGAAGTGCTGAATTTCGGACTTCCCTTATCCCTCTCCAACTCTACTGAATCAGAATCTCTGTTTCAGGATTATTAGGTGATTAGTATGTACATGGAATTGGGAAATACTGGTCTAGATGATCTAGTATTTTTTTTTTTAAATAGCCAATATTAATTCATTATAAATTGATAAATTTTAGTGTTAGTTTGTTACTCTTGTTGGAAGTCATTCAGAATTTGTTTTTGTGCCTTCTGGGTTCCTATATTGCTAACTGTCATAATTGTCAGGCCAATTATAGTTTTTAATTATTGTTGCACACTAGCCCTCTCTGAAGTCTACTTTTATTGCACTTTATATTGCATATTTTCTTTCTAGTCCTATCCCCCCATACTTCTCAGCTTTCATATGGGGAAATACATGGCCTTTTATGGGTATCATCCTTTAATCAATGCATTTTTTCCCGGACATCCAGGAAGTGGATGCAATCACAAGGTCTCAGGTATAATCTTCCAGTTTGGGGCCTTCTTCCCTGTGTTTTGTTCCAGTGACTCAGTAGTACTCATTCACAAAGTCATTATTTCATTCTCAGATACTTACAAAGCTTACTGTATGGTAGTCCCACTGTTGGGTACTGCCATATTTAATGTAAACATGGTCGTAGCATTTGTCTAGGAGGAAGACTAACAAATAAGCAACTAAAATACCAGGTGACAAACTCTTTGACAACATTTGGCAGGTACTTCTGATCTGTTTCAGGGTTGGTATGGGGATGGCTTCCAGGAAGAAGTAATATTTAGATTGAGAGCTAAAGGATGAGTAAGATTAGTCAGGCAAAGAATCAGGGCAAGTACAGGTTTATATGGAACCTAATAAAATAATATATAATAACATAAAAATAATGTAAAAATACACTATCAGTGTAGAACCTTGTACCTACATTGTAGGTATAGACTCCATACAAGTGAAGGGTTGAAAATTTAAAAATTTTTCACAACTTCATGGTAAATCTGCTCTGAAAAGAGAGAGGGGAAGAACCTAGAACTTGGAACTCAGGACTGGTGAAATTCACATGGGATGTCCAAGAGATGAGGGGACTATGTTCCAGAGGAGATAAAGTGTTACTATTTGACCACAGAGTGCTGCCAGAGCCTGGTAAGCTACATGGGGAAATTTGGGCTTTATCTTAAGGGCAGCATGAAGCCACTAAATGATTTTAAGCCAGTGAGTGACATGATTAGATTTGTTTAAAAATAGCTTTCTGTTGCAGTGTGTAAAATATAATGTGGAGAAGTAAGATGCGAAGCAGCTCAGACCTACCTCTTCCCTGAAAGAGGTTTTTGTAAGCTTGCTTTTTTGCTTGCTTACTGATTCAGAGTAGTTAGAAAAGTCTATACTCCCCGTTTGCTACAGTCCTGTTGCACATGGCAATTTCCATAAACATAAATAATAAAGATTTCTTCAGAAAACAGCATATTCTGCTGCTTTTAATCAGTGTATGCTCAACTTTTGGAAATTACAATCACTGTATATATATATATATATGTATATATACACACATAATATATATGTATACATATATATATGTATATACATACACACACACACGTATTGCTAAGTTAATTAAATTTCATGTTTTTAAATGAACAAGGAGTAAAGGAAATACAGCCATGGATTCCATAAACCTGTAATATAAACTATTCTTTGAAACCACAGTGTGAAACCAGGAGTATTTATTAACCACTCAAAAGAAGAATATTTTTGAGCCCACTTAGCTGCTACCATTGAGCTTTAGGATAGGCTCTTAGAGCTACAATACTGTTTACAAAGCCCTCCTTAACACTGTGAATACAGTGAGTACAGTGTTTTATGGAACTCAGTAGGTCTCAGATAAAGAGACTTTTATGCTTTCTTGGTTGTTTTTTTGGGCCCCTCATAGAAGACTTATGACACGGAAGCTCGGTGACCTTGTAAATCAGAAGATGAACTCAATTTAGAAGTTACTGATAATAGGCTGCTGTGGTTACCATTAAGTTAATGTAAATTACCAGTAAATGAATCACAAAAGTGAAACCATCCCCACAACATGCAGTTTTGACTCGTGTGATTTCTTCTCATACCTCATGAAGACCTTGCCTAGAAGATAGTGCTGATTGAAAATGCAAAATTTCTAATTTTAAGATTGATGCAATATATATATTTTTCTTAGAACTTTATATTTCTATAAAGCTATTTGGCTTAATAACATGAGATTGCATGTATACCAATTTAATTGCCATTTCTTGTTTCCTAAAATTTTCATATTAAAGTTTATCCACCCTAATTATGGATATTAAGTTTATTTTCCATTATTGTTAAAATTTAAAAATTAGTGTATATTGATTGAAAGCACATACTCTGTACCAGATCCTGTATTGGGGACAAGGAATATGAACATAAGATGGCATACCTGCTTCCAAAGTATTTAAGGTCAGCATGAAGGACCTATTAGCATCCATAGGAAAAGTGCTAATAGACAAAACTGCGGTATAGGCAGTGTTCTAGAAGCACAAAGGATAAATGGCTAATTTTTACTGCATGATGGAGAGTGGTTTGCCTTGTAGAGAATGGAGGAAAGTCATCCCAATAATAGAAAGTTACGAGGTACAAAAAGAAGATTGAAGAGGTAACCTCATTGGTGTACTATGACTAAAACATGGGTCGCATGAATAGGAGTTGTAGGGACTGAAGCCATAGAGTTAAATAGGAACCACATTTTAAAGACCCTGTGTACCTTAATAATTGATTTGGTCTTTCTCCTACAATACAAACAATGAGGAAACATCAAAAATTTTTCACTGAGAGTAAAATATGGCTTGTTTTAGAAAGATAACATAATGACAGTGTCAAGAATAGGTTTAGAAAATGCAGTGAGTATGGGCCAGGGAGGGAGTCACTGAAGACAGGAAATCAATACAATGGTTGTTGAAATAATCTAAGATGAGGGCATGAGTTAAGACAGTAGTTTCTTGAAGAGAAGGCAGATGCGAAGTTGTTTTAGGCTTACAACAATCATGGGGCACCGGGATGACTCAGTCAGTTAAGCGTCTGACTCTTGATCGCAGTTCAGTCAGGATTTAACTGATTACATATAGCTTGATGGGAGGCCTTCAGATATAGGGGTCACACCTTAAGGGGTCTACTAAACAGTGCTCGACATCATTAGCCATTAGGGAAATGCAAATTTAAAATTAAACTACAATAAGCTACCACTACATAACTATTAGAATAACTGGACGTTTTTAAATGCCAAGACAACCAATAACAAGTGCTGACATGGATGCAGAACCCCTGGAACTCCTGTGCATTATTGTAGGAATGCAAAATGGTATAGCCACTCTGGAAAACCATTAAGTGCTTTCTTTTTAAGTTAGATGTGTGTGTACCATGTGACCCAGCAGTCCCATCTTAGGTATTTACTCTAGAAAAACGAACTTATGTTCACACAAGAACCTACACAAAAATGTATAGCTCTATTACACCCCAAATACCGGAAACAGTAAATGTCCTTCAATAGGTGAATGGATGGGGCAGCCGCGGTGGCCCAGAAGTTTGGCCCCACCTTTGGCCTAAGGTGTGATCCTGGAGACCCGGGATCGAGTTCCTGCATGGAGCCTGCTTCTCTCCCTCTCCCTCTGCCTTGTGTCTCTGCCTCTCTCTGTCTCTCTCTGTCATGAAAAAATAATTAAAATCTTTAAAGAAAAAATAGGTGAATGGATGGACAAACTGCGATATATCCATATGATTGAAATATTCTCAGCAATAAAGACCGATGAACTATATTGCTGCTTGCAACAATTTGTGGGTGAATCTCAATGACATTATACTGAGTGAAACAGGCCAGTCTCAAAAGGTTATATTCTGTATTTCCCTTATATAACGTTCTTGAAAAGTCAGAATGAGATTAGTGATTGCCATGGATTTGGGGTGGGGGCAAAATCAGGTTTGGAGAAGTGGGAGATACTGAGTTGAGTTTTGATCATGTTGGGTTGAAAAGGTTGGTGTCTTATGGAGATGTCTGTAACAGCTTAATATGTATAGATTTCAGATCTGAAATGGTGAATCTGTGTGCAGCTGAGAGTTAAGGCTGCATGCTGAGGCAGCCCTGCTCCAAGAGACCTGATATCTTTCTGGCTTAGCCACCTTCAAAGAAACTGACAAAAAACTTGAGAAGAACCCTTTGTCAGCATAACTATAAAACAAAGGACATTAGGTCATTTTCAGGAAAGTGAGACGCATCCAACAAATCTTGCTGAAATTTGTTTTACTCTGTGAAAACTTGAACTTTCTCATTTTCTGTGTTAATCACTTTCAGTACAGTCTTTCTTAAAAATCATCTTCCTAGACTTCAGGAAACTGAAGTTCTTTCTATAGTTTCCATATAGGTAAGGTCTTACGTATAATCTTAATTTGGTGCAATTCTAACCATTTACCAGTTTCTTTTACTTGCCACACAAAAATAGAGGAATTTTAAACAAGAAAGAAGTAAAGAGGATTAGGTAAGTCATTGCTGCTATGTTATGGGAGAAATATAGGTGGCAAATCCAAACTAAATCTTGTAAGAAATTACAGAAGATATTTTATGCAATATCAATATCATCACAATTTGCATTTTTGCCTCTTAAATTCAGAGGCTTGTGAACAGCATTAAAATGACAATGACTCTTGAAAGAATAAATGCCTTACGCTCTTCTGCTGTATATTGCCTGTATCCGAATTGTATTAATCACATCCTATGGGACATTATGCCTAACAACTTTATTTCTCACTTTAGAAAAATCATTTGGAGAGACAGAAGGTAGGGAGAAGTAAGTGCCCATATTGTCCTAAATATGCTTTTAAAATCTTTGAAAAATAATAAGGTTCAATGTTCTGTGTCAAACCCCAAAAAATAATTGAGGAAAGAATTTTGATGTTTTTTCCTGGGCTTTTATATTCTTAGTCTTGAATAGTCATCACTTTTCAGAATGCTCTAAAACATGGAAAGCTCTGAAAAACATCTGTCTTGTTATTAAAGGTAGTGTAATTGGTGAACAAAAACGATACACAGCTACTACTTTTTGTTTTTTTCTTTTCCCCAAGAACGACGAAAGGGATGCATTTGCTTAAATGGTCATCACTTTTGTAGGTTTCAAGTTGTTTTACTGCTTTAGCAGCTGTGTGGCAAGTTTTCTAGCAGACAATGGAGGTGGGGAGGGGGCTCAGTTGCATCTGGTTTCTCTTTGTAGAATGCCTGAAAAGTTGATATTTAGTGGTTTCTTGAGAAAGCAGTTTATCTGTAGAAGAGGAACTTTTTTAGTACCTGAATTAGTTTGCTCTGATTCATATGCATTCGTTTTGTTCTTTTGCTTTAAAAAAGGAGAAAGAGAAAAAAGAAAAGAAAATCATCTACCCTAAAACTACATAGCACAGATAACCCTTTGACCTATGGTGCTGGGTAAAGATTTACAGTACTTGTGGAGTCTCATTCACATGCCACTGAAAAGCGCCCTAAATAAAGTACGGCCCCTGTGGAGATGGAGAAAATAAGCAGGATAAGGAAGTTCCATTATTTCAATTGGCTGTGTGTTGTTTTATTTTTACTAGTCCATAAAGTGAAATGCCAATTGTGATGTGTTTCCAGTTTTGAGTCTGGTGTCACTTAAGTTCGGAGTTTGCTGTTAGAGTAGTTTGAGTCAGGGATGCCCTGGGCAAAGCATCCTTCTCTGTCTCCTTTGCTACTAGCAAATATCCCTTCCTCTGACTCCCTCAAATTAAATTTCCATTTGAAATATTTTTCCTTTAAGGAAAGCAGAACAACAGAAGTCTTAAAAAAAAAAAAAGTACTATCAAAATGTGGATGAGAATGAGAATCACCAGTTTTGTATATACCTCTTCATATGGCAAGAAGTGAAGTTTTTCTTTATATATAACATATAAAAAGTACGTGAGATCAAAATTAGTCCCACTATTTGTCTCTAAAACAGAATGTTTAGCTTGATTTCAAATGACACTTCAAATTAAGGCATTTGAAGAAACTTTAATCATGTACTATCTGATGATGATGACATCTGTTTAATCATTTTTTAACTAAGAGTTTTATCCTGAACCTTTAATTTATGTATCTTCTGAAATATCCAATTGTCCTCTACAGCACTTTGTATTTATATTTTGAAGCTTATTTATTAAACTGATTTTAGTGTTTTATTTCCTGTTTCTTTTTTGTATGTGCTAGTAAAAACCTCATTAAAATGGTGACAAATAAAAGCAGTGTTTCTTTGGTCTTAGGAAGATGAAGATACTCCTAGCCACTGATCAGCTCTTGATTGTTTTATAGGCCAGAACTTTCAAATGGTACTTTTTGAATGATGGAAAAACTTCAGTAAGCTTTTTGTTCTCCTATTTTTACAAATCTGTAAACATGGCAAAATGTTTGACATGAATTACGAACCATTTTCCTTATAGAAGGAAAAACTCTTGTAGAAAATTAAATCAATACTGTCCATTAATCATACTGCTTGTCAGCCCTCAGACCACTCTGGAAGTTTCTGGTGAATGTAAAGAGTCTTTAGATGTGTGAGGTCCTTAAAGATCTAAGTAAGTTAAAGGAGAGGAGGTTTTTTAAATACCACCATTAGCACATGAAAGAAACTTCAGGGTGAATAGAAAAAAAATTGTAAAGCAGTAATTATGCTTGTGGATTTTGTTTTGTTTTTGTTTTAAGCCTGTTCTTAAAAAAAAAAAGTTCATGCAAATAAATTTTTAGCTTTGTACTAATTGCACACTCCATGAGGTGGAGGGGAGCTGCAAGACAGGCCATTACTGGAAGAAAATATTTTGTACCTTAGCCTTTAAAAATATTTGTACATGTTTATTTCATAATTAGTGTGCATAGTATATTAGTACAGTCATACATATATATGTTATAAATAAAAGTATATGTGTTATGAAAACGCATGCTAGAAGAATATTTTACTAATGGAAGATGAAATGAAAAGATTTGGAGACCACTATTCTAAAATATTGAATCAGATATTTCTAAGTAACTTCCCAGTTATGAAGCTGTACAATCTAGAAGAGAAAATAGATACTCATAAAATCACCACAGAAATCATAATGCAAACTTAAGTAAGAGCTGTGATAGAAAAGCATAGCGAGTTACAAGGCTTTTAGACAGTAGGTAGCTTGAAGGTGGAGGTCAGGATAGATTTCCTGGAGAGGGACGCTCTTGGTGGCTCAGTGATTGAGCTTCTGCCTTTGGCTCAGTGCGTGATCCTGGAGTCCGAGGATCGAGTCCCACATCGGGCTCCCTCTACCTGTGTCTCTGCCTCTCTCTCTCGGTGTCTCTCATGAATAAATCTTTAAAAAAAGAAAAAGGTTTCCTGGAGAAACTGATATTGAATTGACATATGAAGGATAATAGGTTAACTAGATGAAGATCTGTGATGGGATAATGAAAGAATTCAAGAAGGCATGACATAAACAGTCGTAGAGTAATCATCAGAACAGGCTAAATACTGGAGTATCTCATTATTTAAACATTCTGATTTATCAGTTGATTTGGATAAACTAGTGTGATAACATAATCCTGACAGAGTTTATTGAGATTTTACAAATTTTTCTACTCTAAAACATTTGAAACCTTGAAAAACTTTGCATAACATCCTAGAAAATGTAGGCTGCCCTGCATAGGTAGAGGCCTCTTGAATTAACCAAGATAGCTAACTTCATTGATACCTTGGTTTATTATGGAAACTAGAGCTGTTGCTTCAGCTGAAGGTTAAAATGTCACCTTCGCTTTCTCAGCATTCCAGAAAGATAGCAATAACTTAAGAAACCTGCTCAGGCAGTTTTGCCTGATTACCACAGTGTGTCCATCTTCTTAAGTAGATGGTGTAAATAATATCTGACTTATTATTTCAAATGTACTTATCTCCTGCTTCCTTTTGCAAGAAAGATTTGTAGTGACTTAGTATGGAAGCACAAAATTTAACAAAATAAATCAATAGGTGATCCAAGTTTCAATGTTTGTAAGGGTTTGGGAATGTTGTTTGAAACCACATTCATACTAATAGTAGGAGTTAAATTGATGCACAGCTTTTCTAGGCATTACTGTGTGACACCAAAAGGAGGGGTGTGATACAGATACTCTTTTATGTAGCCGTTCTGTTAGTAGACACCTATCAGAAAAAATACTAATGAACACACACATTTAATATTTATTTTTATTTGAGAGAGTGCATGTGAGCTAGGTGGCCAGAGGAAGAGAAGCCGGCTCCCAGCTGAGCGTGGAGCCCTACACAGGGCTAAATCTCATGACCCTGAGATCATGATCTGAGCTGAAACCAAGAGCTAGATGCTCAACCGAGCCACCCAATCACCCCATAAACATGCACATTTAACTATAGTGTGTGCATGCAGGGTCATTTATAATTGCGAAAAGCTGAAAGAAACTTAAATATTCAGTTACAGAGGTCTAGTAAAATAAACTGTGGTACATCCATATAATTTGAATAAATGTGAACATTGAAAGGAATGTTTTAGAAGAATATTTAATAGTATAAGTGAAAAAAGCAGGCTATAAAATATTTAAAAATACTGAATATGTGTGTATATGAATAGAAAAGGTAATGACAAAACATACAACCTAATGTTAAAAATGCTTATATCTGGATGCTTATATTAGGATATTTTATTTTTATTTCCCTTTTTTGCTTGTCTGAGTTTTATCAACTTTCTATAACATTTAATCTTAATGAGGAATAAAAAAGTATTTTTTTAAATTGAACATACCTAGATGAGGAATAAAAAAATTATTTTATTAATTGAATATACCTAGATGAAGAAATTGGAACAAAGATAAGTAAAAGTTGGAAAAGCGATGAAGCTAGGATATTGGCAGCTTTATTGCATGCTGTAAGGGCCTGTACAGTTGCTAGAAATGCCTGTAAATTTACCTCTGAGCTTCCTTGCAACCAAAGAAAACCACAAAAACTGCTAGCTGTGAGACACAGGATATTTTAATTATTAGAAAAAAATTGTAATATAGTAATTAAATTCCCAAAATATAGTACCTCCAGAAAAATTCAATATGCTCAAATTGTTGGAGATTCTCTATGAATTTATGTATTGGAAACCATATTAACTTTTGCTTGATAATGACTTAACCTAATAAGGAAAGAAGATTCTTGTGGTTTCTAGGATCATTTGACAAGTTATAGGATTTTGGATGATCTAGAGATATTAGTAGAGGAAATAATTAAAATAATTTTTTTGAACTTTCACCCTTCTCCATCTGGATGGCCAATTAGGATGGTTTTTAGTGTGTTTCCCTTTCTTGAAAACATTCCCATTCTTTTCATAAAATGACCTTTTGTCGCAGAAGAAAAATCATGGCAGATGGGCCTTAATTCTGACTCCACAAAACTATAGAAACTACATTTTAAATCTCTGAGAACTTCAAGAAGTAAGGAGACATCATTCTCTCTCATTTTGCTAACGCACATTTCTATCCTGAGAAATTACAGGGATTGTTTTAATCATATTCTCTTTCCCATGTTGATTCAGTGGCACACTTGTGTGGCCTTGGTTCCTTGTATGTTTTAATTTGCATGCTGTGTGCATATTACATATTGACATTCCAGTGTGGCTCATTGAGAATTTTTTAGAAAAGAAATCTACATTTGTATTAATTATATAAGAAAATATTAGGTATTTCTAGAAATCTTTCAAGAAGCCTAAAAGTATGTTGGTTCTTTTCTCGTTATTGTCCTCAGTGTCAGGCAAGAGTTCAATATGAACATTTATATAAGTAAATGTAGATAAATAGGTAAGATTGGCCAGTGAAGAAATTAGGCTATTTTGCGCTTATGAAAGCTTTTGAAACCATAATATTCCCCTTCTTTTTTTTTTTTAATATTCCCCTTCAACAAGCAATCTAACAAATTCAAAATTCAAAACAAATCTACTTGCAAAAAATGTTAATTTTATTTCCCGTAATAAAAGACCCTATATTAGAATCATAATCTCACTGATATAGTAGTCTTACCTCCTCAAAAAAAGAAGGAAAATGTTTAATCTGAATCTAATAATGAGGAAACAAACAGATAAATAGAGATTGTGAGATAGTCTACAAAACATCTGTACTGGATTCTTGAAAGGTGTCATTGTCATGAAGGATAGGAAGAAGACAGGGAGCAATTCTAAATGAAGGAGATATGACAGCAGTATGTGGCCCTCAGTTGGGCTGGTGAGGAGGGAATAGCTATTAAGGACATTTTTGAAGCAATTTGGAAAATTTATTTTATTTATTTATTTATTTTTAAGGATCTTACTTATTTGAAAGAGAGAGCGAGCACAAGCTGAGCAGGGAGGGCAGGGAGAAGGAGAAACAGGCTCCCCACTGAGCAGGGAGCCCAGCCTAGGGCTAGATCCCAGGACCCTGAGATCAAGACCTGAGCCAAAGGCAGACACTTAACTGACAAACCACCCAGGCACTCTGCAATTTGGGAAATTTAGAAATGAGTTATATATTAAATAAAATTGTGTTCTTGTTAAATTTGTTAGATGTGATCATAGTATTATGGAGGTATAGGAGGGTATGTCCTTGTTCTCAGGGGAAACATGTCCAAGTATTTAGGTGTGAAGTGTAATGATTCAACAAAAGAAATGTGTGTGTGTCTGTGTATACTTGCACACCTGTATGCGTGCAAGTATACACACAAATCAAAGAACAAGTAACAAACCAAATCATCAAGATTTTTTTTTAATTTAAAAGGTTAAAAATGCCCTTTGTTTGTAATCTTTAATCAATATCTCCACATTAAGAATGGTTTTACAGTGACTATACACATGGCTAAAACAGTAGCACTGCCGAAAGATATTGAATATAAGAGACCTTAGATCTTCTGTTAAATGTTTTATTTATCCTTTTGGTTTAACTCTGTGTGTACAGATTGTTTGCGTCTCTATTATATGTGTTGAAAATCATCTTAAGATATACTGAATACTTTCCAGTACCCCAGTGATCTTCAATGTCTTTTAGTACCTGAAAGATTTAAGGTTTATGTAGAATTTGAGTAGGCTGTTGTTGATAGCCAATTAACATGGTAATGACCTGCACCTGCTTGTGTCAAAGAACTCCCATAATTCCCTTATCTGCTAACATTAAAATCTATTTCCAAGTGATACATTCAGCAAAGTTTAAATAAATTGTTGTAACATAGTGCTTCTTGTGAATTCTAAAGGAGGCATAAATAAATAACATGATCGTGTTTTATCACTATGATTGATGAGGCTGATATTTCACTGGCATGCATTTCCCACTTGAGAAGAAATTTAAGATTGGTTTCAAGCTGTCTACCTGCATCCTTCCCATCTTGTAAGCATACTTTTAACTGCCGAGGGCTGAGATTTGGAGGAATGGTTATCAAACCACAGATGTTTTTGCAATGAAACTGTGCACCTCCGACCAAGTCGCTGCGGTTCAGGAGATGATAGATGGTATTTTCATGTTGCCTCACAAAAGGGTCAAAATGGCATGGCAAGCCCATGACAGTGAAACAGAGAAATGTTAGTCCTGGAAGGAAATTTATTTCATGGCTTCAGGGGAAGTTTGGTTGTCATGAATAGGCTCTCTCTGTCAGTCTATGAAAATATTGTTTGTAAGGCAGTGATGTATGTGAGACAGACAGCATGAGTGTGTTGGCAGACAGAGCAGCTACTTAAACAAATGCTAAGCCAAATACAGTATCATAAGTCAAGTACTTGGATGTTTTTAGGGTAAAGATTGCTCATGATAGAAATATCAACATAATTAAAGTAATTTACTTCATTTTCTTAAGTAAACTTTATTTGTAATCTTTATAGCCTCTTAATTATCCTAGGAAGCTGCATGTACCTCCCCATTCTAACACACTTTTTAAAAAGATTTTATTTATTTATTTATTTATTTATTTATTTATTTATTTATTCATGAGAGACACACAGAGAGGGGCAGAGACACAGGCAGAGGGAGAAGCAGGCTCCATACAGGGAACCAGACGCAGTACTCGATTCCGGGACTCCAGGATCATGCCCTGGGCTGAAGGCAGGCATTAAACCACTGAGCCACCTGGGTTGCCTTCTAACACATTTTTAAATCTTGTAATTCTGAATTCTTATAATCAGCCATTGTTCCATTGATTCACTTTTAAGTTATTCAAGAACATATATGTAGACCAATCTTATGAGTACTGTTCACATAAAGCTATCCTAAATTTGGGGAAAGTCAAGCCCCACTGCTCTTCTGGAGTTTGCCACCTTCTCCTCCCCACCCCTAGACAATATCAACCACTGGCATAATTCCATTAATTGATTATGTGGTGGAGAGACTCCGTGGCTCTCTCATCTTACAAAATTGGACCCGTGAGGTGTCTTTCTTCCACAAGGATTCACAAAAGGAAAGGAGTGTCATAAGAAAATAATATAAAGGATAAAAAAAAAAAAAAACATGTTTGTGGGAGGTTTTGTTTTTCAAGGTTTGGATGTAAATCAAATTCATTCATGGCAATGTTCAAGTAGAAATCTTCAACACCAAATATTTCTTATCCAGACAACCTCAAGTAATGCATTTGTCAAAAATGAAAAATAGTTTTTACAAGAAGTCTTGAAAGCTTGATAGATGTATAAAACTGAAATCCCGTGTTCAAAAAATAACATGACCAAAATATTAGTGAAGGCAGTATGATTGAAAAAGCCATTTGCTTCTGGATTTTGCAAAAACAATCTCAGTTTTTTAGAGGGGTGGTGTTTAAAAGAGAAATTATGAGTAGGATGTACTTATTTTGATAAGAAACTGATTCTCAAATGTCACATACAAAGAACTTTCCTCTAAATTATCCTAAACTCAGTAGGAGAGGGGATGTTTTCACTGGGAGTGAGAGGTGTTATTTGTCTTAAGGCCCTTCAGGGGGGCAGAACAAAAGGGACTGAGTCATTTCAGGTTTAGACAAATACTCTACCATCAGCTTCATAGAGAGTTGTTACACAGAACACGGGGAAATTTGGGCAGTGGGGGATTGCACACTCCATCTGCCAACATGTCTATATTACATTCAAATACTGTGTATTATCACAGAACAGACATAACATTTTGGCATAGGGATCACTGACAAAAATCCTTTAAATTTAAAATGGATGTGACAAATGTTTATCATTAATTCCTTATAGAAATTCAGTTTATAAACAAAGAATAAAATTTTAAACTAGGCTTTAAGTAAAAGTTACATATTTTAGCCCAAAAAACCTTTTTAAATTAGCATACGAGCACATTCATGTCAGGCATTGTTTTAACCATCATGAATTAACTTTTTCCATCCTAATGTAAGTCTGATGATAGAAAACAAAGAATTCCCACTTGAAAGAGGCCTGCTCTCATCTCTCTAAGGTTTCTCTCAGAGAAACATACAATCTAACAACGTTTGGATAACATGAACGCAAATCACATTTTTCACATATGATTTGTGTTTTTGTTACTGTGCTTAAACATAGCATTTTAAAGCAGAGTATTCCACTCTGCTTTTCTTTCCCACCCTTCCCCCTTAGCATTTTTCCTGCTCCTCTGCTGCTGGACCAGACTTGGGCTGGCCCCAGATCTTGTGTCAGAGGCCGTGACCCAGGTGTCACAGCAGTCATACTGTTGGCCTCTTCTCTGAATAATTATATGAGGGGTATTGTGTTTGAGGGACAGGCTTGGGGGCAGTGCAGTCACCCTGGCTAGCCAGACCAAGGGGCTCTCTAGTCCAACCACAGGGGAACAATGGCACTGAAAAGACTCACACAAAACCTTGTAGCACAAAAGATTAGATTAAAAGTGGACATTGGGCCAGATACTAGGTTTCATCCTTCAGAATTTTACCTTTCTTATTTTGAGGGTTTCCTAATTTAACATTTCCGGACTTCACATGTGATGATTTTGTATCAGCAGATTTTCAGATTGCTACTTACCTCTGCAAATATAGTCTAATTTGATTTCTTTAATGCTTTGTAGCCATCTTAATTGTGACACTTTGTGGCTAACATTAGCAAAGCTTTCTATACTGGTATTTTAAGTAAATAATTTAAAGTAGTAAGTGATTTTTAAAGTAATGCTTTGTATTTTCTTTCTTATTTACTTATTTATTCATTCGTTCATTCATTCATTCATTCATTCATTCATTCATTCGAGACACAGAGAGAGGGAGAGAGAGGCGGAGACACAGGCAGAGGGATAAACAGTCTCCATGCAGGGAGCTTGACGTGGGACTCGATCCCAGGACTCCAGGATCACACCCTGGGCCAAAGGCAGGCGCTAAACCGCTGAGCCACCCAGGGATCCCCTGCTTTGTATTTTCTTAAGATGTCTTACTAAACATGTTCCATGTCTAAATTGAACCAAGTGGCAAGGACTGTCCCAAAGTAGATGCGAGTACTTTATCTTCCTCTGGGTCCTAGGAAGACTTTTGCCCCACCACCTGAGAAGTTTCCCTAGAAGGATGGGGAATAAAACTCATTAAGTCTTAACCTAGATTTGGATTTTAGAAACAATGCCAGAGGTGACATTATTCATGTCAGATAAAAGTTTTCTCATGGTCCTGACCTCAAATGTTTTCTTAATTTTATCTACCCTGGACCTGTTCACTCCAGCCCGACTCTTTTCAAGGCTTCTGGAATGTCACCAACACAGCAGCTGAAGGAAACAAAGGCCTGGTTTTCATGACCCCAATGCTATCTCTTTTTGTTGGTCCACAGCTATATACTTGATAAATAATAGTTTTCTATTATACATTTTCCAGGAAACCAAATTTCTAGAAGTGTTAGTACTACAACAAAGAATCTGTGGAGTTTGAATGGATGTCTATCAGTTTTGCTGTCTCAGTTTATCTTCTGTCATAGAACACTTGGTCTTCAGTGTTTGGGAGAAAGTGTGGTGTGGGAACCTCCTACCAAGTGAACCTATTAGTTTTTATCTTTTGTATTCTCAAGAAGTTTAAGGGCAGAACGATGAACAAAATCTGATAAGATTGGAATTCTTAAGTGTTTTCTCCTTACTTTTTTTTCTTTAATGTTACATCTCTGATTATTCTATTTTTGTTCTGTGTATTTAACTACTTTGTACATTCATGTCACTCATTTATTCAGGGCCTACTTCAGAGATAACCTAAAACCCAGAAATGAGCCAAAAAGATTTTTTTTTCTAATATTAAAGATTTTATTTATTCATGAGAGACACAGAGTCAGAGACACAGGCTGAGGGAGAAGCAGGCCCCATGCAGGGAGCTCGACGTGGGACTCGATCCCGGGACTCTAGGATCATGCCCTGAACCAAAGGCAGGGGCTAAACTGCTGAGCCACCTAGACATCCCGAAAAAGGGGTTTAAGTCTTGAAGCCATTCATTAAGAAATGATACTGTTCTTTAGAATGTGTTCTCTTAATTTACACATGTTATCACATGTTTTGCTATCTGGCTTCTCTAACATTAGTAATTATAGGGCCCCTGGCTTTGAGAAAATAGGCCTAGAAGCAGAATTGGAGCTGAAGGTCAACAAAAATAAGTTAAAAGCAAAGAAACCAACTGCTCTGTGCTGTGGAAATAGAGTAATTGATGCTAAGAAAGATGATTTTGAAGCACTAAAACAAGTTTCAGTTATTTCTAACATACTGAAGAATGTGGGAAGTTTGAAATAGAGTTTTGGATATTCTGTACAGAAAAATGCTTAATTTTGAGATGAGAGCTATTTTATTTAAGTAGAACTTATCTATATAAAAATTTTTTTTAAAAGATTTTACTTATTTATTCGTGAGAGATACAGAGACATAGGCAGAGGGAGAAGCAGGCTCCCCATAGGGAGCCTCATACGGGACTCCATCCCAGGACCCTCAGGATCACTACCTGAGCTGAAAGCAGACACTCAACCACTAAGCCACCCAGCCATCCCTATATAAAATATTAGTAATATATAAGGCTGTTGTAGGATTATTTAAGATAATGCATATAAAGTATATAGTAGCTTGTTGGCATATAAAAGATAATTTCCCCCAATAATTCTTGACTATTTTATTATTACTGAAGCAATTCATATTTATTGTAAACAGAAATATAGGAAGCAAAATAACTAAAAATTTTACCATATAGAGCTAGATAGCACTATTAACATTTTGGTACATGTCAGAAAATAATTAATTTTCATTTTCATTCTCTTTTATAGCTCTATCCCTACTTCCCTGCTACTTAAGTCCATGTTTTCTGCTACCCGCCAACCCCACACTTTCCTGATGAATTTACTCTCTTAAACGACCTAGATATCAGCTGTCACTGAGGGTAATCAGTGACTTCTCAGTAGCACTGGACAGTGTCAGCTGGTCTTCTCATGGCTTCCATGATATTTTACCTTCCTGGTTCTCCTCATGACTCCTTAACACCACTTGCCGCCCAGCTTTCTAGTCCCTGCTATCTTTCCTCCTTGGTACCCTGCCCTCCGTGTACATGACAGTTGACTATAGTTCTGCATCCTCACTGCCAGCTCCAGCCCACGCTTTCTCACCTGCTCAACAGCTTCACGTGCATGTTCCTCTGGCATCTCTGATTCAGCATGTCCTTGACTTTGCGTCTCTTTTCCATTTCTGTTGGTCCACCCAGGCTGGAAACTTG
Source organism: Canis lupus baileyi (assembly GCF_048164855.1). Taxonomy (NCBI): domain Eukaryota; kingdom Metazoa; phylum Chordata; class Mammalia; order Carnivora; family Canidae; genus Canis; species Canis lupus. The sequence continues at coordinate 24,373,963 of NC_132869.1, read as the reverse complement.
GGAGCTTTCTGACTTCTCATTAATCCCTTCTCTCAACAATTCCATTTAGTCAAGCCATCTTTTGTATCTATATAACAAAATCCACAATGGCTAACCTGGTTCTCAAAGCTCTCTGAGATCTACCCCCAGCCTAACTTTTCTGCGTGATCTTCACTCATGTAACCGTGCCAAACTTTTCCCCACTACTCATCCCTGATCCACATATTCTTGTCCTTGAGCCTTTGCTTGTATTCTTTCCTTGGCCTTAATCTCTTCTTCCCTATTCTTACTGTAAGGTCCAGTTCTGCTCGCATGACTCCTTCAATGAAGCCCTCCTCCCCCGCAATAAAAACTACTTGTAACCTTTCCTTCTTTTGAATTCGCTTAGTCTTAACAAATCTCCTTGCTGTAGTTATTCCTGTCTTGCATGATACTTGCTTGTACCTCTGTCTTCCCTAATTAGCTTCCCTAATACACTATTACCTAAACAAATTTGAAAACAACTGATATATTTCAACTTGCTAATCTTAAAGATGAGGAAACCAACTTCCAGAGGACTGCCTTTTGCAGCCACACAGCTACTAAATCCAAGATTAAAATTCAAATCCTCTAATTCTCCAACCAGCCCTCTCCTCTATAGTCATTTATTTAGTACTGTGCCAGGCATTTTAAAGAGCATTTTATAGGGCAGCCCCAGTGCCCTCTCTGTCTCTCATGAATAAATAAATAAAATCTTTTTAAAAAAAGCATTTTATAAATATAAATCCATCTAATCCCCATTTTATGATGAGGAAACTCCATTCAAACCCAAGTAGTCTGGTTCCAGAGTCTATCCTTTAAACACTATGCCAGCCTGCCCTTCTACCTGGGAGGGAGCAGGGATTAGGAATAATGTGATGCTGCTAGTAATTATTTTATTACTATTGACATTTTTATTAGTATATTATTGTTATACACTGGTGCTCAGGTAGACACTTCCTGTGAATTGATTTCCTCTTCCCAACAGCCTTGAGAGGTAGATTCTGTTATCATCATCATCACCCATCTTATAATTGATTTTAACCAAGATGCAGAGAGTGAAAATAACTTCCCCAGGTTGCACAGTAATGGCCTAGCTAGCATTGGAATCCAGGCAGCCTGGGCCTGACATCTGAGACCTTCACTGCTGTGCTAGACTATCTCTTAGCTTCAGAGTAGTGCTGAGTCATTAGGAAAGTTGTCTTGTTTGTCTCAGCATCCTTCTCTGTAGAGCTCAGGTGACAAAAGCAAAATCTAGCACACAGAGTTTTTTAAACTCCATGTGAAATATTTATATATATGACAAGTACTGATCTAAGGCACCCTTCTTCCTTTTCACTGTTTGCATTTCATACAGACCTTCTTTTGCTGAAACTTAAGCAATAGCCCTATTCCGTGCATACTTGTTTGAATTGCTCTATAGTTTCAGCTGGTACCTGAATAGCTCCCACCTTCAGTAGTGGGATGAGGGGGGCCAATACGCTCCGTACATGCACACAGGTGTCATCTAGTGGTCTATAAGAGAAGTGCAAGTTATTCAAGTAAAATCCTGGAAGACGACATGGGTTTTTTTGTTGTTTTGTGGTCTTTGGGAACATGTTGCAATGAAAATTGTGTATATTATAGCAAAGTTTTTTGCAGGTTACTTAAAATGTGTAAAGATACAGCTAATGCACTATTATTGTTAAATCAGGGGCTTTTTATTTTTTAAAAGGTTTTATTCATGAGAGACACAGAGAGAGAGAGTATTGTTAAATCAGGGGCTTTTTATTTTTTATTTTTTAAAAGGTTTTATTTATTCATGAGAGACACAGATAGAGAGAGAGAGAGAGAGAGAGAGAGAGGCAGAGGCACAGGCAGAGGGGGAAGCAGGCTCCATGCAGGGAGCCTGATGTGGGATTTGATCCCGGGTCTCCAGGATCAGGCCCTGGGCTGAAGGTGGCGCTAAACCGCTGAGCCCCCTTGGGCTGCCCGAATCAGGGGCTTTTAGAATGAAATTTAGGTCCTTGATCAGTACATCTTTAAAAGACTTGGCATTACAGAGAATCTCATTTTTTTTAACTTTTTTCTTCTTCATTGAGGGTAATAAATACATAATTGTTAAAACTGGATATAATTAACAGAATGAATGAATTTGTTGTCTCCATCTGCTTACTGTTGCTAATGCTAGCCCTCCAACTTCCATATTTCCAGTTCATGAAACAATCTGCTATTCTTCCACTGGGGAAGAAGTCTATTATGTTGTTTTCTAAAGCTTTTATATCATCAGGTAGTTTCTTTGCTAGCAGATGAGAGATTATTAAATTAACATGGAAGACGTGGGTGAAGGTGAATTTGAAACTGAGAGGATTATGCACCATGTGACATGGTTGCCAAAATAGCAAGCATTCTTGTGGCCATAAACACAGAACACAGCTCCTTCAATCATATATACAAGTCAGACACACACTTGAGAGCCTTTGCCTGATCCACAAACCAGGGAATATTGAGGACAGAGAATAGTTCAAGCTCAGCTTTAGTATTTGCCAACAGCTCACTTACTGACATTCTGGATTCCAGACCTTGTTGTATGAATGAACATCCTTGATATTTATTTGCCTTTACAAAGATGATTCCCACATTTAAGTGTACTATATTTTTGATAGTAGCTTTTCTGTTCTTCTGGGCAACTTTCCTCATTATAAAAACAACAATAATAATACTGTGTGATTACTATTGTAGGAACTGTATGAAGTCCTTAATAGCCATGATTTCATTTAATACTCTTAAAATTCCTGTAGGGGATTATTTGTCTTTTTCCAAATGATAATAAACAAGGCTTAGAAAACTAGAAAATGTGCTCAAGTCTATACAGTTAGTAAATAATATTTTCAGAATATTAATTTGTCCGTCTGTACTCTGGTAGATTGAAATTAAAAGTACGAATTATGGCTTTCTTTTTTTATTTTTACTTTATTTTTTAAAAAATGTATTTAAGTCATATCTACACTCAGAATGGAGCTCACAAGCCTGAGATCAAGAGTCACATGCTCTTCCGACTGAGCCAGACAGGCATCCGAAGAATTACAGCTTTCTAATTGTTGAGTCTTCATATAGTGTCTTTTAGTAGGCATTTGATAAATATTTGATAACCTGTGAATCTTTCTTGGCTAACCAGACCTCTGGTTCTGATTTCTTCTCAAGTGAGACAAACTCAAGTGGAAGAGTTAGTGGTGAGAATGAATCAGGAAGGAAATAAGATAAGGTAAGTCCTAGAGCCAGAGAAGAGAGGAGTGTAGTCATAGCAATGTCAGGAAGAAGATCTTCATTTTTTGGCCAAAGGTTGACTCCATAATAAAAGTTTAAGTTAATTTGGCTGGGACCATGATTATGTTAACTTAAGCAGACACTTACTGGAGGTTTGTGTTAAATTTTTCAGTTTTCATTCCTGACCCTCCATCTTTATATTTTGCTAAATCTTTAAGTTTAACCATAAACGCAAATACTACCTGTCTGAGCCATCATCCCTGAGACCATTAAGAATTAGCCCCAATGAGTGATTTTTATGCCTCTTGTGTTGAGTTTTGAAGAAAATGGGACCAACTATCTCCCCTCTTTCCCTTTCTTCTTTTTCCCCTTACTGGGATTTGAGAAGGCCTGTACTATTCTTTGTGGCTGCTCTTCCTGACTCTGCTATTTTCCCCCTAAACCACAGAGCCTACATCTGCTGAGTCTTGTGGAACCAAGCACCACATACGTGGCAATGCTTGATTCAAGAGGGACTGTTAGCAGTTCTTGGAAATGGTTCCCTGTGGCATTTTGCAGTGTTGATCCTGGGTCTCTGCTTTGTCCTTTATGCGTTGGAGGGTCTTTTCAGAACTGTAGAGTTTTAGGACTTGTGCTACAACATGTTGTTTCAGGGTCTCTGGATTAACAAACCAAAATAATAAGGTGACTAGATTTTGAGGTTGGAGTCATATTTCTCATAGCCTAAGAGAAGCACATGGCAAATGCACTTGGCCTGCTGCTCAGCTTGACCCCCAACCTGACACTTTAATTTTGTTAAATGAGATTCTTCGGAGAACATAAAGAATTGATCACATGTGGACATATTTTTTTAAATTTTTTTTTTAATTTTTATTTATTTGTGATAGTCACACAGAGGGAAAGAGAGAGAGGCAGAGACACAGGCAGAGGGAGAAGCAGGCTCCATGCACCGGGAGCCCGATGTGGGATTCGATCCCGGGTCTCCAGGATCACGCCCTGGGCCAAAGGCAGGCGCCAAACCGCTGCACCACCCAGGGATCCCTGGACATATAATTTTTTAAGATTTTATTTATTTGAGAGAGAGAGGGAGAGATTGAGAGCACAAACAGGGGGAGGGGCAAAGGGGGAGAGAGAAACAGGCTCTCTGTTGAGCAAGGAGCCAATGCAGGACTTGATCTCAGGACCCTGGGATCATGACTTGAGCTGATGCAGATGCTTAACTGACCCAAGAGCCCCTGAACAGACTTTAAATAGGCTTTCCTTCTCCTTAATTTTTTTTCCAGTAAACCAGTTTCCAAAATTATCCTGGCTCTTGTTATACTTTTTCTGTGCAAGATAGATAGGAATGGATAGAAAGGAATAGATAGAAATGGAATGGAATGGAAAGAAATGGATGGAAAGGAATCTCATGCACCTGATGTACTTGATCTGTCAGCCTAATGGTTTGCCTTTTCTTGACTTCATGGAAACAGAGTAGGGGAAAGAGCCCAGCATTGGAGATGGTTGCTCTGGCAACTTGGATGATTTCCAGATGGGTGCCAGAAGAGCTGCTCCTCTTCGAACTGGGTTGTTGCAGTGCTGAGTGGGTTGTACAGGTGCTAGGTGTGCTGTTCTCTCATTTTCTCAGGACACATGACTGATTCTGATCAACAAGAAAAGGTTAATTTGGGGTTTAAAATTTAATGTAAGCAACTCATTTTTTTTAAAGACAAAGAAGGGAAAATGAAGAATTGATTTTAGGACTAAAAATAAATAGCCATTCCAGAAAAATATTCATGAAGTGTTGATTGATTGTTTGCACAGTGAAAAAAAAAAGATTAATCTTTCCACCCATACTCACAACCCTCATCAAGATCATCTTTCTGTAAGAGCTGACCTTATCTGTGTCTGGTTCCCTGAGAATGTGAGCTACTTTGGGCAAACTCTGTTTCATCCATCCTTTTTCTGTATCTCCTAATTCCTGGCGTGATGCTCTACATTCACAAGGTTTTCCTAAAGATACTCTTCTGATTGAGTAGAAACAGAATAAAGAAATATGTGTGAAGAACTAGACTGCAGAGGGCCAAATGAATTCCATTTGTAACCATTCAGATGGAGTATTTGTAAGATGGCACTCAGGATTCAGTTAACTAATGAGTTCAACAGTATGTTAGGAGGAAAGAAAGAAGAACACAGATTCAAATTAAGTTGCCATTAACATGAACAGAAATCTTTGAATCTTAGAATGTCAGGGCTTAATGTTGGAAATCATTTGAGTAATGAAATCCAAATGTATTTCTGTGTTTTCTCTAATTATTTTATAAAGTGTTTGAAAATATTTTTATTTTAAAGTTGATTATGACAAACTTACCTGCTGTGACAAAAGCACATGTATTTGTGTAAATTTAAAGGGTACTGTGTGTTCTTTGTGATAGAAATATCCACAAGTACTTAGTTTAGCTTTGTGTAACACTGGACCTGGTACTTAACACCTTGGTACCACAGTCTATAGAATGGGAAGAACACTTACAGAAGTTTTGTATTATTCAAATAAAACAAAGTATCAAAAACCAGTTTCTATGATAAAATAAAATATTAGTCTTCCTACTTCCTATCTAAAAAGTATAGAAATGTTCTAAATTATATAAATTTTTCTTCTTCTGGTTTTAATTTTGTCAAATGAATAGAAACAGAAATAAAAATTTGATATTTTAGGACATACTTTTAATGCATTTGAATATTAATAGAATATATCCGTTTTAAAATGTATAGATTTAAATTATTTTGGAAAGTTTAATAAACCTCACATTTTATTTTTGAATTTTTATTTATTTTTATTTTTAAAGTTTATTTATTTAAGTAATCTCTATACCTTATGTGGGTCTGCTGGTAGGTGAATGGATAAAGAAAATATGGGATCCCTGGATGGCGCAGCGGTTTAGCGCCTGCCTTTGGCCCAGGGCGCGATCCTGGAGACCCGGGATCGAGTCCCACGTCAGGCTCCCGGTGCATGGAGCCTGCTTCTCCCTCTGCCTATGTCTCTGCCTCTCTCTCTCTCTCTCTGTGTGACTATCATAAATAAATTAAAAAAAAAAAAGAGTCTCTTATGGCTTGTTTCCCTCTCTCCTTAAAAAAAAAAAATATGGCTTATATACACTGTGGAATATTATTCACCCTTAAAAAGGAAGGAAATCCTGCCATTTCACAAGATGAATGAGCCTAGAAGATATTATGCTAAGTGAAATAAGCCAGATAGAAAAAGACAGTTATTGCATGATTTCACTAATGTATGGAATCCAAAATAATTGAACCCATAGAAGCAGAGAGTAGAATGGTGGTTGGCAGGGGCTCAGGTCAGGGGTGGGGGATATGTGAGATGTTGCTCAAGGATGCAAAGTTGCACTTATGCAAGATGAGTAAGTGCTGGATATCTGATGTACACAGTATGGTGACCATAGTTATCAATACTATATTATATGCTTGAGATTTACTATGAGTATAGATCTTGTTTTCAACACACATACCCACACAAAAATGGTAACTATGTGAGATGATGGAATATGTTTATTTCTAGATTGTAGAAATCACGTCATAACGTATACATAGGTCAAACATCAACTCATATACCTTAAATATATACAATTTCTATTCATCAACTGCACCTCAGCAAAACTGGGGAGGAAAAAAGAAATACATTATTTCTCAATAGGTATTTACTTTTGTCCTAAGCAAGTACTCTCTAGGTAACTGTTATCATAAACAGTTATATTTAAATGTATCTCTATCATTAAAACTTCTTGAATATGCTCTAAAATATGTGATTTAAAATGTATAACCACAAATACTAAAAAAAATTTTTTAATGTATAACCACTTATTTCCTCAAAAACCTGAAAATTTTTAGTTTCTGTATGTATGGGATGGACTTTGATTTTCATATTGCAACAGCACCAGTAGAGGGAGCTCCAACTCCTCTTTCTTGGTGAATTCAGCTGTCAACTTGAAAACAGGTTTATGGAAAGGGCACATGTAGAAATAAATCTGAATAACACGTGGTTATAAAACTTGTTAAAGGTACTAAAGGATGACAATTACAATTATCCTTACCTTTGAGGGGGAAAATATTCTCACTTTGAGTTCCATGCTTTTTAAGGTAGCCAACCTTCAAATAACTAAACAAAAAACGTCTCTGTAATGTCATCTCTTACATGTGATCCATCAGGTGACTCCCAGGGCTTTTAGAATCAAGAATCTATCTCTGGCCAGTTGAGGAGGAAGAGGAAGAGTTACAGTGGTAACGTAATTGTTTGAAGCGAGGTTAAGTACAATTGAATCACTGGGAAACAGTCACAGTAGCAATGTCATACTAAGGTGAATTGCTGAGTCATTATGTAAGATAGAGCAAGGAAAAATATCTCATTTTACTTAGAACTGTTATGCACCCAAAAGATTTTTATTTTTATGTATATATTTTTTAAGATTTTATTTATTTATTCATGAGAGACACAGAGATAGAGGCAGAGATATAGGTAGAGGGAGAAGCAGGCTCTCTGAGGAGCCTGTTGCAGGACTCCATCCCAGGACCCCGGGATTATGACTGAGCCAAAGGCAGATGCTCGCTCATCTGCTGAGCCACCCAGGCACCCCAGCATCGAAAAGATTTTTAAACCAAAATCTACAAAGGCTCTAAAGGACTGTATCTAGAGGGCTGGACCAAATTATTACCTGTCAATTTCTTTATAGACCCCAGAAGAAAGTATCATGTGAGGCTGCTGGCTTATAACAACATAGAAGATGGCTATCAGGCTGATCAGACCGTCAGCACTCCGGGATGCGTGTGTAAGTAAGAGTTATGGTAGCACACGTCACTCTATGGTTCACAGGCCTTGTTCTCCTCTTCCTTCTGTAAATTTAAGTCTCATTACTACATGGAATCATTGGTGGTTTTATATCTTCCACCTAACATATTGTCTTGAACAAGTACATGCTCAAAATAAATATTTAAGTGAGATGTATTTAATTATAAGAACCTATTTTACTTTTGCAAGCAGAAAACCATTAGAAATGTAACTGGGAAAAATAGCCCTGAATACCTATGTGCTCTAATCTTGAGGCTATTTGCTTCCAGTCACCTTCAGTTTTACTGCTGCTAAGACCTGTTTTGTTTTATTGCTATTGAAGAGGTCTCAGTGTAGTTTTAAGTCCATCGTTGGCCTTCTGAATGTCTTTGGCTAGTAGTTTGACTTCTTGGTGCTTCTGTTCTACCATCTAAGTATTGATAATATGTGATTCCTCATCTAACTCTTGGAAGAGTTGCTCAGAATTGAATAATACATCCGAGATGTATCTATGAACCTCTTTAATGGAAGGAGAACCTAAAGTCAACTAATAGGGTGGAGAATTGTGATTTTTATCATTTTGCCACTTTCTATAATAATATTATGCCATGCGGTAAATTAACGTTGTCTTTTTCAATAGCTGTTCGTGATCGCATGGTTCCTCCTCCACCACCACCTCACCATCTCTATGCGAAGGCTAACACCTCATCTTCCATCTTCCTGCACTGGAGGAGGCCTGCATTCACCACTGCACAAATAATTAACTACACCATCCGCTGTAACCCTGTCGGCCTACAGAATGCTTCTTTGGTTCTATACCTTCAAACGTATGTAGCTTTTATTAATGTTGGTTTTCTTTGCTCTTCACTTCATTCACATTTATTTTATCTTGGGCCAGCTTGACCTTTAGCTGTAAGCATCTGTCTCAAAACTTACCTTATAAAATGGCTGGGAATTTTGCATCTTTACCATATTCAGTTCTGAAAACTGCATTTTTTTGACATTTAGTTTCTGTAAGTGATTTTTATTTTATTTTATTTTGGTTTGGTTTCCTCAGCCTCATGCAGCAAGATTAGGCAAGAAGCTGTTATTACTTTCAAGTGGCTAAACGTAGCATATTTAAAGGAAAAAACAAAAGACCACTTTCACCCTGGCATCAAAAAATAAATCTTATTCTGTTTTCTTGGTTGCAGTTAGAAAAATGCCCATCATTACGGTTTAAAAGAATTATTTGACTTCCAGTATTTCGGAAGAAATCCCTTATCCCTTTGTGTTGGGATATTTTTATACTGCTAATATCATAGTTTCCTGTCAGAGGGCCATTTGTAGGCTACTTTCTATAGGATAATACTAAATAGTATTCAGGTGGTCAAATATGATTGCTTTTTTAGTCTAAAAAATTGTTTTAAAGAAAATGAGGTAATAAATTATAACAGTATGCTTACCTGTATTGACTGAAATACTGATAATCTTTTAGAAACAATGTATGACCAGCATTAACAACTTCATTACATATTTTATAGATCAGAAACTCATATGTTGGTTCAAGGTCTAGAACCAAACACCAAATATGAATTTGCTGTACGACTGCATGTGGATCAGCTTTCCAGTCCTTGGAGTCCCGTAGTCTACCATTCTACGCTTCCAGAAGGTAAAGACATTTATCTAAATGTTTAAAAAAGAGAGATGTCGCTTTAAAAAAGATACTACCATGGTTGCCACCCTGGTTGACCTGTATGCATTTGTTTCGTTTCGTGTGAAATTTATTTTCTTTAATTATAGTAGCTTTTTTTCCTCTCACTGTATATATCACACAAGCCAGTGGACTTAAATTTAGTGTCTCTTTAGGAAACACTAAATTTTCCAAAATCAGGTGTGCTGTTCAAGAATGTACCCAAATAATTGAAAATGGAAGTGAGTGAATAGTGTATTTAATGATGCTAGGAACCCACATTAGGAGTAATGTGTGTGGTGGCTTGGCTGTGCACTTTGCAGTGGCTATGATGATACCCTATCAAGCACCATTTCTGTAGCTTACCCATGCCTCTCACTAAGGTATTTTATGTCTATAGACCTGCATTTCCTTTTCTCTAGAATGAGGGTGAACAAATAGGTGATCTATATAAGGACTGTCGCAGCTCTATTCTAATTATGCTGAGAGAAAGCAAAGGAAGGAAATTTATTTCAGTGAGCCTAGGGCCTCTTGGCTGTGTTTCTGGCTATATTCCATATGTGATGTGGTGCCAAAAGCCAACTCTTCACACTTTTAGCTTATATTATGTTAAACATAGGGTCAACTAAAATCCCAGGACTTGCCTGCTTTCACAGATATAAATTATTAGTCTAATAATAAGCCTTGTAAAATCACCGATTCACAATTTTTTAGAGAATAACTAAATGTTTTAGTCTCAGAATTATTTTCTTCAGTGGCTTCCTAGATCAAGTGAAATATATATTCTGTACGTTTTAGTAAGAAACATAATTTGGACAGCCCGTGTGGCTCAGCGGTTTAGCGCCTGCCTTCGGCGCAGGGCGTGATCCTGGAGACCCAGGATTGAGTCCCACCTCAGGCTCCCTGCATGGAGCCTGCTTCTCCCTCTGCCTGTGTCTCTGCCTCTCTCTCTCTCTCTGTGTCTCTCATGAATAAATAAATAAAATGTTGTATTTAAAAAAGAAAGAAACATAATTTAGATTCAGTACCTATTGGGGTGCTACTGGTGGAATTGTAAACCTTTCTAGTTATCAATTTGGCAAAACAATATCAAAAGCCCTAAAATTCTAGATTCTAGAAATTCTAGATTCTAGAAATCTACCATCTCCTCCTTTTTTTAGTGGGGGGGGGGTATTTTAAGCATTATAAAAATGAAATTAACTCTCAGAAAAAGAAGAAAAAAATAGAAGTTTACTCTTATTACTAATGACTTATAAAAGCTGTGATTCTGAAATGTTTTTATAGCGGTTTCTAGATTTTCACACTCTTTTTCCTGAGTATCGGTCTATTAGCCAGGTATTTGAGTATTTATCACCATTTAATCCTGGTAATACAATATTTTCTACATGTGTGCACAGCACCAGCAGGCCCACCAGTTGGAGTAAAAGTGACATTGATAGAGGATGACACTGCTCTGGTTTCTTGGAAACCCCCTGATGGCCCAGAGACTGTAGTGACGCGCTATACCATCTTGTATGCATCCAGGAAGGCCTGGATTGCAGGAGAGTGGCAGGTCCTACACCGAGAAGGTAAATATAATCGTAAATTATCAAAGAGGATGAAAAGTAAGATTATTGATGATAAGCAAACAGAAGGACCTAGAGTTTGTTTTGAATTTATGAAGTAATTATTGAAAGAGCATTGGAAAACCATTAGCATACTTTAAGCATGAATATCTTATTCATATTCTAGAAAGATCACTCATGACTATTGTGAATAGAACAGGTTTGGTGTAGGAGGGATGGTAAAAGTAATGTAGAGACTAGGAGGCGATGCAAGTGGTCCAGGAAAGAAACTATAAGCCTGGATTAGGTTACTGAGATGGAAAGGAGTGGATGGTCAAAAGATACTAGAGAGGTAAAATTGACAGTACTTGGTAGCTTAAGTAGAGAAAGAATGGGGTAAGGGAGGAAGAATTATTATAGTTGATTACTAGATTTCTGGTGGTATGTCTTGCACTGGAGTAGCAAACACTGGAAGAAGATCTGGCTTAAGGGAGCAGACCTTTATACTAAAATGGTCTGTATACAAATAAATCGACCCATATGAATATCAGGATACACTTAAGTACAGGGAATTTAAGTTTTAACACTATTTTTTTTAGCTAGGAAAAACTGAATTCTAAAATATTCAACATTCTTACTGCATACTTTTAACATTATATCCATTTTATATTTTTGAATCTTCCATTTGGGCAAGGCCGACATGCCAGTTTTTAGATGGGCCATCGCATAAATAGTAAAGCTTCATTATTTTGGCACGTTCTTCATTCAGACATGCATACTGGGAAAAGAACGGTTTGCCAGGCAATTAAAAGCTTCAGAAGGATTTCAAGAAGGAAATTTGTTGGCCACCTCCAAAGTCTAAACATTTTTACAGTATTAGGCATTTATACATACATTTTACCTTTTAAAGGGAATATTTACCTAATTGAGAAGATAAACTTTAAAGACACTTATGTGGATGTAATATAAAACTCTGTGCAATTGTAAAACAAACAAATGGTGTACTTTAGTTGGAATTTTGATAGTCATACATTCACATTTTTCATTATGCAGAAGCCCCACTAAGTAGTGCTTTCCTAGTCACTGAAAAGACTTGAAAATAATGACTACCTGCCAGCAATACAATTTTATATTTGCGTGAATTATCTATTGCTACCTAACAAACCACTTTAAAAATTAGCCAGCCTATTCTCTCACAGTTCTGTGACTCAGCAGTTTGAACTGGGATCAGCTGGGCACTTCTTTTGGTTTCTCCTGAGGTCACTCATGAGACTGAAATCATCTCATGATTTCAACAGAGTGTGAACGGAGTGTGAGTAGCTTAAAAACAGCAAGAGAGAGTTCTAACATCAAGAAAAGAGGGAAGAAGCTGCACGTACAAAGCTTTGCAAGCCTCTGCTTGTATCACATTTGCTAATGTCCCACTGGGCAAAGCAAATTAGGCGAACCCAGCGTTAGTGTGGGAGAGGACTGCCCATGGGTGTAGATAGATGAGAGTACAATTTATTTGGGGCGATTATTCTTATCAAACTACTACAATATTTTTAAAATGTATAATTCAGGTTTAGTTAATTCTAAAATGATTTATTGACACATTTGACCACTGGCTAACCTGATTTATCACATGAGCACTTCTTCCCTTTAGCTCTTCATTTGTACCTGCTTAAAAAAGAAACTGTATTTTGTTTTGGTTCCTTTTAATGTACTCACTCATTAGTCAGTTTCAGACAAGTCTCAGAAAACAACATTTTGCCTAATTGATGACCCAGTAGTAAAATGGATTGTAATTGCAGGTTTTTACATCTATATAAGTCTTTCTAACTATATAATCATCCACAGGAGAAAAAAAATCTATTTTTGCCATTATCCTACTCTTGTGATTTTAGGAAAAATTCTCAGCAAAAAGCTTTTGCATTTTAAGTGTAGAGAACCTTTTTTATAACTAATGCTGGTATTTCATGAAGGACGGAATAAACAATATAGGTAAAAAACAGTTGAGTTTATTTTTTTGAGAGCAAATAACATAAAGGGTTTGAGCCACCCAGTTTTATTTTTATTTTTATTTATCTATTTTAAAAAGATTTTATGTTTAAGTAATCTCTACCCAGTGTGGGGCTTGAACTCACAACCCTGAGATCAAGTTGCATGCTATACCAACTGAACCAGCCAGGTGCCCCTTGAGTCACTCACTTTTAAACTGAAAGCAAAAAATACATTATAGCATTCAAAGAAAAAAATAAAATGTTAAATGACCTTTAATGTTTAATTGTGGCAAATTTTAGAAAGGTGAAAGTGTAGAAAAAGATGAGGAAGAAGAGGGAAAATATAACTATTTCTTCTATATCTACTAATCTTACATATTATACATATTTATGTGTATAATTAATTCACATATTTATTGCCAAGTGGAATAAGACTTTTTCACTAGTGAAAACATATTAAAAATATTCCTTCTGACCAGATGATATTTGTAGCTAAAACTGTACATGGTAAAGTGGTTGAGCAGAAACGTGATATGAAATTATACTTGTGTGTAATTTAAAGTGAGTCAGAAATTAAAACCCTTTACCTTCCTGATATGCAACAAATTAGCACAAACTAGTCAATTATTTTAACATCTAAAAGGCACTATAGGAAGTTATGCCATATACTATAGCAGTTCCTGAATTCTGTTCCTTGTAGCATGAGGTTCCCACAATTGTAAAGATGCTCTTTCTTAAAAACAAAACAACAACAAAAAAAGTTATATGACTAAAATAAGTTTAGCCTAAATAATATACCATATCCTCCTATTAGAGATTCACATTGGAAATTAAAGTCCTCCAATAAAGGAATTTAACTCAACATTCATCAAATAAATCAGAGTATCAATAATAGGAGCAAATTGATTTATTAAATGAATTCTTACTGAGTGATTACTGTGTGATAGGCTCTTTCCTAGATATTGGCAGTACCACAGTGAACAAAACAATGTTCATTCCCCACTGAAGCTTATATCTCAGGTGACACACAAACAAATATGCAGATATCCAGGTAATATATATTATAAATGCAATAGAAAAATCTACAGTGGGGTGGGGTGGGGAAGAGACAGAGTGATGGAGGTAGTAAGGCTAAGTCCTTTTGGAAAAAATGACATCTAAGCAGAGTTATGTGCCTGGGTGGCTCAGCGGTTTAGCGCCACCTTCAGTCCAGGGCGTGATCCTGGAGACCTGGGATCGAGTCCCATGTCCGGCTCCCTGCATGGAGCCTGCTTCTCCCTCTGCCTGTGTCTGTATCTCTGCCTCTCTCTCTGTGTCTCTCATGAGTAAATAAATTTAAAATATATATATATTAGAGGAAGCACAAAGGCCATGAGACAGAAGTGTGCTTGGCATGTGAGAGGAACAGCAAGAAAGCCAGGGAGGCTAGAGGCTAGGGGAAGAGCCCATAGTAGGCAATCAGGGAAGAGGAAACCAAGGGCAGATTTTATAGGTCAGACTTTGTAGACCACAAAATTTATTCTAAGAGAGATGAAAGACGTTTCATCAGATTTACATTTTAAAAGGATTGCTTTATCAACCATCTGAAAACTGATTATAAGTTGATAAGTGTAGGGGTTGAGAGACCACTGAATATACAAGTGTCCACGTGAGAGTTAGTGGGCATTTGGACTGGGGTGACAATGAGGAAGGTAATAAGAAGCTATTAAGACACAATTTGAAAGAACAGCCTATGAGGTTTGCTGCAGATTGATGAGGAGTGGAAGGAAAAAAAGAGAGGAAATCAAAGATTTGGTTTTTAACACGTTAAATTTGAGTTGCGTCCCAGATGTCCAAGTAGAGAAGTTGATTAAGCAGTAAGAGGGGTAAGTTCATGGGACAGGTATAGAAAGAAGGTATAAATAAGTAGATGATCTTTAAGAATGTGGAACTAGAAAACAATCACTTTAGAGAGTGTAGACAGAAGTGAGTTCTGAGACTGCATTCTGGAGCTTCTCCAACCTCAAAATCATACCCTATGCTTTTTTATCCTAAATGAACACTCTTTTGGTGATAAATAGCTCATATTTTAATATAAGTTCAATTGGCACTTAGAATTATCTTGTACAAGCATTATGCCAGCCACCTTAAGCTGTTCAAATATGAAAAAAAATTTCTGTCCTCAAGGGGAAGAAGAGAGGGTCAGAGGTGAGGAAGAAGACTCACTTTCATTGAGTATATACACTTATATACGTCGGGACACTTGCCAGTGGTAGTTTATTTAATCCTTTCTAATAATTATATGAGGTGGGGATTATTGCCCCCATGAGGAAGTTAAAGTTCAGTAATGTGCCCCAAGTCACAAATTACTTAGTTGGTAGCATGCCAGCATTTGATCAACATTGATCCAACACTGGGGCTATTGTACTGTCTGGTTTCTGAAACTCCTAGGATAGCTAAGATTCAGACACATATGAAAGGCAGTGATTGGCATAATCACAATAATTGAGATTGAGATAATGCGCTGAGAGAATATAAGGACAGGCACATCACTTAAATAGTTGGGAACTGCTTTGAATGAACTGCTTTTTTCCTCATAGAGGAGCCAGAATGTTAGTTTTCTTTTTTGTGTGAAGGAAGACTCTTTTTGTGGCAGGAAGAGGAGTACTTGCAGCACATGTCCACACAGCTCATCTGTTTGTAAAACCTGAATTAAATGAAAAGACCTTTAATTTCAGGTGGGGACTGGTTTTTGCCAAGCATTTTAAAAAATTAAATGTAAAGTATTCTGTGCTAAAATGGAAACTCTGTTTATATGCCTCTTGTGAAGAAATTGAAATGTTCTTCCTTCTAGTTAACTGTAACACGTCACAATGCACCTTTAGTTTTTATTCACCTGCCTGAGAACATGGTAACAGTAGAAAGACTCTTCCTGATCTAAATAAGGATCAGTTTGTTTATTTAACAGTTGTGTACTCAAGTAGCTCACACTCTCTTCAGGCCAAGCTGAAACCAGAGAACATGAAAATAAGCCATGTTCAGCCCTCGCATAGCTGCTTGGTTCAGCTGCCTCACACCATGTGACCTCAGAGGTGGCCTCTGAATCATGACCTGAGTTCTGAAATCACCCCACATTTCACTTGCATCATGAAATATATCTAGCAAGTGTAAGAGAATAATAGGTCTTGCCTACAGGTGACTGCTACAAGCTATAGTAAGTTCTTTGAAGCTGTTGTAGTGGTGTTCTGTGTGGAGGGGAAAATGAGATGAAGTCACCTTAGGGAAGCTAGATTCCCTGTGAATATCGACTCACAAATGCTGTGCTGGAACAATTTTCTGGTTGAATTCTGTTGCACCTACATTCTTAACATTAGAGTTAATTCCTAGGGTGGGAGTCCCTTTTGTAAGAAAAAATACTTCGGTGCAGTGACAGAACAAGAGTAGAAAGACCCATCAAGTAATAGCAGTAGACAAATAAGTATCCTTCTTAGCCATCCTGCCAACCAAGAAAACACCTTTTGATACCAAATATCATATAAATTCAAGTGATGGTTACTTTGGAGATAAGTAGATGCTAGATGGATTACTGGTGGTAGTTTTGATAGTTAATCTGAGGTCTAGGTCTTCAGCATTCTGTTCCTGTATAACTTTGGCATTTTCCTTCCTGTTCATTTTCAAGAAATTTTAGATAATGATTGGGAGAGTGGGGAAATATATTCACACTTGCAAAAATTATTGTGTTGCTTCTAATTTAAGAAGAACAAAATCAGTGATTACCATAAGTAGTTTAAACATTTCTCTTTTTTCCCCTCAGTTTCACTTTTTTTTAGTAATCTTTACACTCAGTGTAGGGCTCACACTCACAACCCCAAGATTCAGAGTCACATGCTCTACCAACTTAGCCAGCTAGGTACCCCTAAACATTTCCAAAAGAAAAAAGCCTTTCACATTGAATTTAGAAAATCTAATTAAAACTGTTGAATATGGGTTCATTATACCATTCTTTCTTTACCCGTGTTTGAAATACTCCATTGCAAAATGTTTTTAATGCTGTTTGTATCCATATCTATGTAGAGTATAGATAGATGATAGATAGATGATAGATAGATAGATAGATAGATAGATAGATAGATATCTTATAAGATTTTTACATACATATGTATGTAAGATTTGGGGGGCAAAAAACATTATATAAAAACCTAAACAGGGATACCTGGGTGGCTCAGTAATTAAGTGTCTGCCTCTGCCTCAGGTCATGGTTCCGGGATCCTGGGATCAAGTCCCACATTAGACTTCTCACAGGGAATCTGCTTCTTCCTCTGCCTGTGTCTCTGCCTCTCTCTCTGTGTCTCTCATGAATAAATAAATAAAATCTTAAAAAAAAAAAAACTAAACAAAAATACCTATTACTTTAAAAAACTACTGCTAAAACAAAATTACAGAGAAGGATTAATAAAGGCAGTGTGCATGGTACAATGTTAAGTGAAAACTCTAAAATATAAAAAAAATGCATAAATATGTACTCATACATGTACAGTGCCCGCATACATACATGCACGCACACAGAAACACACCAAAATGTTAACAGAGGGAGATTGTCATCTTATTTGTATCTGTCTGTATTTTCCAAATGTTCTATCATGAACATGGTGTTACTTTTATAATTGGAAAAATATTTAAGTAAAGGGCCATGATTGTGTGTTTGAAAGAATGAATAAAAGATAAAAAATAAGGTTTACTTAATTTCTAATTGATATATTTATAGGGGCAATAACCATGGCTTTGTTAGAAAACCTGGTGGCAGGAAATGTGTACATTGTCAAGATATCTGCATCCAATGAGGTGGGGGAAGGACCATTTTCAAATTCTGTGGAGTTAGCAGTACTTCCAAAGGAAACCTCTGAATCAAATCAGAAGCCCAGACGTTTGGATTCTGCTGATGCCAAGGGTCTGTATACTGCCACAGTCACTGATGTTTCTTAAGAACGTAGAGTGTTTTTTCAGCTTTCCTGCACTTTATTTTCTCTCCTACCATGGCCATATCCCTAAACCTGCACTTGGTTTCTTGAATTGCTGGTGCAGTCCTGATGCCATGCTGCTACAGGCTGTTGTTTCCTGCACTCTGTAAGAAACAAACTTACTTCACAATGAGCTGTGGTTTTCAGACCACTGTGTCCCAGTTACTTCTCTTCCCAGCTGTGCAGCCACCAAGACAAAGGAGTCACACGGTCCCAAAACTGATGGGAGGAGGCTTCCAGGGAGGTTTGTTTCATGGAAATAAACAGTGCTGGGTGTGTGGTGTTGAAGCTGAGAGCATGGTTTTCATTAAGAGTTTTTACCACAGAAAAACAGTCTTTCCAGAGAGAAAGTTGTTTCTCTCCAGAAAAGCAATTGGAAGAAATATCTTTAAAGAGCCACCCTCACTCCATTCAGAGCAACTGTCCTGTCCCAAAGGAAGCCTGGGATCCCTGTAGTACAGCACAAGATACCTTCTTTTCCTCCTCTTTGGGAGAGTGGGTCTGTGGAGGGCGATGGGGGCTTTAAATGGAGGAAATACCAGCTGAACTCAGCAGGATTAAGGACTCATAGCTCCTCAGAAGGTAGTCATTGAGTGCTTCAATGCTTGGGGGGTTGGAGGGTGGAGAAAGAGAGAGAGAGAGAGAGAAACAGGGAAGGAGAAAGAAAAAAGGGAAAGGCAGGGCAGATAGATTTAAGCATTGGAGGAAGGTACCTGTACCCATAGTAGCCACCTTATCATGGGAGGAGAGTAAGATTATTCACATCTCAGATACCTGCTACTCAGAGGGTCTAGGGAGTAGTAGCATGAGTATGGCCCAAGACCTTGTGAGATGTGCAGAATCATGCCCCCCCCCCAACAAAGTGAATCAGAATCTGTATTTTAGTATATCCCTTAGTGATCATGTGCAAATTGAAATTTGAGGAGCACTGCTATGTAAATGCAAATATGTAAATAGAAAACTAATCTTTAATAATACACATATCTGCTTTTAAAGTAACATGACATGAAAGGTACCCTTTGGTTTAAGAAACATCTATGCCTTGTGCCTTTTAGCCTTAGAAGTTATTAACTGATGTTTGATGTAATAATACAGTATTTAGAACTCGTATTTAGAATCTTCAGTATGGGAGACGCCTGGGTGGCTCAGTGGTTTAGCATCTGCCTTCAGCTCAGGGTGTGATCCTGGAGTGCCAGGATCAAGTCCTGCATTGGGCTCCCTGCATGGAGTCTGCTTCTCCCTCTGCCTTTGTCTCTGCCTCTCTCTCTGTGTCTCAAATGAATAAATAAATAAAATCTTAAAAAAACAAAGAATCTTCAGTATGGGAATATAAACTGATCTTTGAGATCACTGATAAAAAGTAATGAGTCTTTTCTGCTTAGACACAGATACTGTCAAAATTTTTCCTGAGAGGAAGAAAAATTATAGAAAAGTAAATAGCAATCTTAAAATTATGATAAATGGAATAATTTATTTTTCTGATCGATTCTGAGTAAATGTGTTTCTGCTTCTAGTTTATTCAGGCTATTACCATCTGGACCAAAAATCAATGACTGGCATTGCTGTAGGCGTTGGCATAGCCTTGACCTGTATCCTCATCTGTGTTCTCATCTTGATATACCGAAGTAAAGCCAGGTGTGTTTCCATTGCTAGACATGTCAAAGTGGTTAAAAAAACATTTAAATTACAGTAACTGCAAGAAGCAAATTGAAATCAAGTGCCTTCTAGAGTAACTGGGATTTTCCACTTCAAAATAATGTTACTTAAGTTCTTAATTTACCATAGAGATGTGCTCACTTTGGAAGTAGAATTTTTTTTTTTTTTTTGCCATTTGAAAACATTACTGTCAATAAAATGTTCTTAACTAAGGCCCTAGTTTCTTCATTTCCTTTTTATTTTGAGAAGTACAAAGTATATGCTTTGGTTTCTTTTTAAAAAATGGCACATTTAATCTGATGTATATGCTGATTGAGGAAATTCCTTATAGTCTGGAATATTTTCCTATCTAAGTAGCCTGCCATTGAGGGCTCCTCTCTTATTTCCATAGGACATATGTTTGGGATTCTCCAGACATGGAGTTAAAATAAATGCAATAACTAGGGATTCGTTCTTTGTAAACTCTGTTAGGCAATCTCATTTGTAATTTGACTTTGGCTAAATTCTCAGCATTCAGTAAATTTGTCTATTCCTAACCTTTTATATTTTGGCTTTTGCTTTCATTTATTTTAAGGTTCTTTGTTGTATTTTAAAAAAGCAAAGTCAGATACACATTATTTTTTGAATAATCTTATTGCTAGACTCCCTCCATTTAGCATTGACTATTCAGAATTTATTCTATATGTATGGTACTTGTGCATAAAAATATAGAAAACATATTATGTTACAGAAAGAATTCTTTTTTTATTTTATTTTCTTTTATTTTTTTACAGAAAAAATTCTAACATCTTTCGTATATTTAGCTGTACAAGTTTCTCACTAAGAATTTTTTTATCACTTTAGGAATTTTTTGATAAAATCTTTCTATACAAAAAACATTTTTATGTACATTGTTTTATTGATACCTAAATCTTGCAGAAGAAGTGCTGCTATAAATTTGCCATCATTATCTGGCAAGTGAATTGTTATGTTAGTGTGATAATCTGCAGGCCTGAAAAAGAATATTTATATTTTAAAATTATAATTTCTGCATACGTTTGAAATAATCAACAATATAAATAATAGTACTTTGTAAATTTTTAAGTTTTTATTAAGTGTAAAAAATAATTTTATATAAGCAGATATTGGGGCAAAAAGAAAGAAGTTTCCTAAAAGCATAAAAGTTTGCAGCAGTGAGTTCGAGGTAAAAATCTAACAGTCGGTTTTTTAAATATTTGAGAAACAAGCATTGAAGAACTCCACTGTCTGCAGTTGTTATTATAGGCCAAACTTGGTACATTCATCTAGAACTCCTTTGAAATTGGAAGATTTCCTTTTCTTGCAATATTTCAGGAAGTCCTCTGCTTCCAAGATGGCACAGAATGGAACTCAGCAGTTATCTCGTACTAGTGTCTCCCTAGCCAGTGGAAATGAAGTAGGAAAGAACCTGGGAGGCACTGTAGAAAATGAAGAATCCTTAATGCCAATGATAATGCCAAACAGCTTCATTGATGCAAAGGTACTCTGAACTTAGATACTGATTTGCTGTGTAATCCTTCCCTCCATTCATCTTTCCTTTATGTGTGAAATTGGCTTGCTAAAAAATCATATGTTCAATGTTTTATAACCAATTTTACTTAATGAAATATAAACCAGTTTCACCCCAGATCCTTCCTTACATAAAATACATGGAGAAGAAGAAAGGGATGGATAAAAAGACAAAGGAATAAAAGATTAAAGAGATGTAGGAAAAAATGAGACAATAGCATAAATTCAATCAGATGGGATTATATGGAGGTACCATGTTTTAGGCAAGGACACCAGGGTCGTTAGTCTATATTTACAATAATTTGGATTGTCCTATATTTACTCCATGGGCAGTTTTTTTTATAAATCCACTTTTATACTTAGTTTGATTTTTTAACAGCCTTGGACATTAGAACATGTCAGGTATAAACTATTTTTAAAAATAGGAGTATCTAAATAGATGTCTCAAGATCCTTCCCTTTATGGCCTGAGGAAGTTGGATATAGTAAAGAAATGTAATTGGGGGATGTTACTTCACGTCCTTTCCACTATACGTAATAATAGTACAGTGATAAGCATTAGGAACACCAACTGAAAATTATTTTTAGTCATACTGCAACATTAGATAGTGTGCGTTATTATAATAGCTCTCCTAACCAATGCAGTATAATCAGGTATCCACAAACTATAGCCCACCCCAGGCCAACCCACAGCCTGTTTTTGTATAAGCTGAGACTGTTTTTTTCACATTTTTTTTTCACATTTTTAAAGAGTAATTTGGAGGAAGAGAAAATGAGAACAAGGCCATATGAGGCCTGCAAAATCTAAAATATTTACTGTCTGGCCCTCTACAGGGAAGGTTTGACAAATCCTGGTATAAATTATTCTTCCTCAACCCTTCCCTAAAATTTAGAATAGCAAAAATATAACAAAATTTTAGGCAATTTTGATACTAAGTTTTATATAATTATATTTAACGGATACAGTCTACTCGAATCTAGTACAGTGCTATATATTATCATGAATAAATAATAATGACTTCATTTTTTTGCTACTCCTATTGTCTTTTTTGTTTGCAACTTAATTTAGCTTTTATTTTCTGATACAATTGTAATCCATTCAATTTATTTCCAATTAATCTGGGACACTGGAACCTAAAACTTCTAAATAAGTATAAAAAGTACTAAAACACATCGGTGTTCTGTTATTACACACTTGGAACTGGGCATGAGAAAGGATTGAGGAAAAGAGGCATGGGGGAGGAAGACATGAAAAAAAGAGAATCTTAATTGAAAAGTGAAATGGAGCCTGTATGAGGCAGAGAAGTCAGATCTCTCCTTTCCCTTGGCTTAGCCTGAGAGCTAATCCTCTGTTTATTGCCATCTTGTTAAATACATGTGGGCCTATTGTTTTTTGTTCCCAACTGTTTTTAAGTTTTTCAGATATGTAGAAAGGTTGAAAGAGTAATGTAATGAATGCACAAATAATTGTCAGTATCTTGTCATATTTCTATGTATTTTTGTTTGCTGTAACATTTGAAAATAACTTTTGGAATTATTATACTTCACCCCAAATACTTTAACATATATATCTCCAAGAATAAATCTATCATATCTTTTTGATCATTAACAAATACTCTGAATTTGTGGTGTACTGCTTGTGTAAAAGAAGAAATAGTGATGTCTCTGACAGTTTTTTCTTTTAACATTTAAAAATTTTGTGTACTACTTGTAATAAACTGAAACATATAGTATTTACATTTTCTTCTTTTATTTTTCCAGGGAGGAACTGACCTCATAATTAATAGCTATGGTCCTATAATTAAAAACAACTCGAAGAAAAAATGGCTTTTTTTCCAAGATTCTAAGAAGATAAAGGTTGAGCAGGTAACCCATCTAAATGAGAAAAAATTTTGGCACCCCATGGTATCATGAAATGATAATTAAAAAGAAAGGAAAATGTAAATGAATGCTTTAATTTTCGTTTCCTGTCTGGATATCATTTTATTAACTTGGGGCATAACTCTGTCGAAATCCATGGTATGTGATCACTGAAGTGACAGAATAGGAACCAGAGCTGTGCTTTTTCAGTAGGGAATAAGGGGCAGTCAAGGAAGGGATGTGGCAAGAGTATGCATCAAAAGCCACTGAAGAAGTCTTTGGACACTTCACTTGCCCCAGTAATTCTGATGTGCTGCCACTCAGATAGGGAGCTATTGAACTAGATAATCTCTTCATGATGATGGCCTTTCACCTATGTCCTGGAACAGATTACTATCTCAGAATATATAGAACATATAAAATCTTATATATTATTTTTCAAGAGCACTCTACCATCACTGATAGTGTCTTACGTATTTTTGCCTAGCCTCAAAGAAGATTTACTCAAGCAGTCTGCTTTTACCAGCCAGGCACTACTGTGTTAATCAGTGATGAAGACTCCCCTAGCTCCCCAAGTCAGACAGCCAGCTTCCCAAGACCGTTTGGTATTGCTGCTGATACCGAGCACTCAGCGAATAGTGAAGGCAGCCACGAGACTGGGGATTCTGGAAGGTTCTCCCACGAATCCAATGATGAGATACACCTGTCTTCAGTCATAAGCACCACACCCCTGACTTCCAGTTCCTTCACTGGCAGTGATTCCGGTGGGGATCCCTCAGTGAAGAAGTGTGAAGACCAGGCAGGGCCACTGGATGCCGAGCAAACTTCCTGTTCACTTCTGCAGCCACCATCTTCCATGCTACGCTTTGATAAAAATGATTTCCCAATCTAGACAGCCATGTTCAGGTATTCTCATCTTTAAGTCTGTTCGAAGGACAATGAACAGGGAGCCAAAGCCTTTTGTGAAAATCTTGATGTCTTATTGGGTATTTCAGCTGTTTTTTTTTTTTTTTTTGAATGTGTTTTGTTTTTTCTTTTTAAACTCATGTATTTTGAATGTTTCATTGTCAGCAATGTGAAAAGACAGTCAAGATTAATTGACTGGATTATAAAATATATCACTGGAGCAAAGGGAAGACTTTTGAAAGCCCCTTTGCTGAGTATCTACCTCAGTTTGCTAGATGGCAAACTCAGAAGACAACTTTGTTACCTCGTTTATTGTGATAGTTTATCTCCGCTCCATAACCAATGATACTTCCTAGTAGCATTTTGTTTTCATTGCTGTATGTGTAGTGTGTGTGATCAAAGGAGTCATATAGGTATATGAGTAAGAATGTTTATCTGAAGCTCTGTTTTTTTTTTAAGAAAACTATGATATCTGCATGGTTTGGAGAATGTAATACCTCTGGCTGTGAGGACTGTCATACCACTGAGAAGAGAAAAAGTGGGACTGTTGATTTTACAAATGACCAAAACAAAACAAAAAAAGTCTCTCTTTTGAGAACAGAACTATTCAGTAGCATATAGGGAATATTGTGGCTTCAAGGGCCTTTATATTTTGGGCATTAGAGTCTGAGTGCTTTACCTGCTGTACCCCAAACCTCAGCTGCCTAGAGCCGTGCCTTTTCTACCTTCCCCTTTGCCTGACAGTCAGCCAAAGGCTGCACTGTCTAGTTTGCAAAGCATCCTCACCGTTTCCAGAATTAGTTGCAAACCACCATGTAAAAAATAGATTTTTTTTTAACAAGAATCAGTTGAAGTTTTAGTTTTTGTTTTTAATCCCACCTTGACTTAAAAAGGGTAAAGTAATTTCATAAAATATTAAGAATAAAGATAAATGCAACAGTAGACCATAAAATGAACTAGAGGTTATCATGGTAACAGTGCCTTCCATTATATATTATGAAATTCTTTGCCTTATGCCTTTTTAATATTCATGAAGTTGTTCAGGACAGGAGTACAGAAAGTTGCCTTAAGAGTTTCTTGGATTTTGTCAATAACTATTTTGATGTATAGTATCTTATCAAAACATTTTTGTTTTTCATGCAGGTTTGGTTTAGGGATAAGTATTCAGAGCTCTACCACCTTGCTTGTATTTTCTTGAATTCTTAAGAGAATTTGGTACTCTATTTAATCTTCTTTCAGTGTCAATGCTGTGAATGAGGAATGCTAACTCCAGGAGTGAGTTAATCCTCTTGCTGGTTTGAAATCAGCAAACTGTTTACTCAGCCACATAGAATATAGGCCTTCTTTCAGTCACGAGACAGTTACCTACATAGGTACTCAGCAGTGGGAGAGGAAAAAGAATTAAACCTATGGTGTAGAGAGGGGGCCCCATATTTTTTTGTAAGTATTTCTTCACATTGTCTGGAAATGACTTCTGAGCCTCATTTTAAAAGGAATCTTAATGGGTTTCCCTTGAAACCTTTGATTTATGGGATGGAGTGGTAGGGGGGAAGTTATGCTAAATGGTGTTCTAAAATCAAAAGACTATTACTGGATGATAGTTCCACCTCTATCATCTCCTATCCCAGTGTCTGATGATGCATCTCTTATTGTTTCTTAATCTGTAGCTTTGTGCCAAACTGGAGATGTTCAGAAGCAGACCAACATTAAGTGCTAGCAACCACTTCTGAACTAAATTCAAAGTCCCCATTTAGTTATCTAAGTATGGGCTTCATGGCGGAACAAAAAAAGCAGAGCTTTAGGTGAACAATCTGAGGCGAGGAAAAATGCTGCTCCTGCCTTTATAGCTCCTGTTTTATACTACCTCCTTTTAAAGTTATTCTAGTGTTATTTTTTCCTGTACTCAGGGAACATTTTGTTACTTTTAAGCTGCCTCATGCAAGCATGGGCAAATTGACAGGGTATGGTGTCTTGGTTCGTAAGTAGGTATGTGGGGCCAACGTTTATCAGCATACAAAATTAAGGAAAACAATGAGTTTTAGTTTTTAAACTTTCATTAAAAAGCAAATAAAATCCAAAGTTGAAACGTCATCCATCATAGTTATGGAAGATGTGTCCAGGACTGCATGAATTTGAATCATTTTAAATGCCTAAAAAGGAAAGTATTTCGTTTGTTTTTTTGTTTTGTTTTGTTTTGTTTTTTGTTTTTTTGTTTAATGAATAGGCCCATGGTTATTATAGATCTTTAGGCTATAACTGTTCGCTAATTATTTACCATTACATTTTAACCTTTTCACCTTTTCATTTTGTTCTTATGCAGATTTTTTCATAATAATCCTGTTACCAAAGAATTTTCAGTAGAAAGTAAAAATTTGACTATTATTTCCCCCAAAATTGAATTAACTAGAAACATCTATTAGGTATGAAGCTTATGTAAGTAGTTACTAACCCAAAATAATAGGGTTTATATTGATTGTTGTAGTTAAATAGACTAGTAATTTCAACTACCTTATTGTTACCAGAGCATTTAAAATAAGTTCTTTACCTGCAGATAGTTCCAAAGAATTTCAATTGTAATTTTTTTTCTTCAGCAAGTAAATCTTCAAATACAGTATTATTTTTAAATTGTTGAAACTGCTTGTTAGAGAGAAAAAAAAATCTTTTCACCAAAGATAAATATTTTGGTCTCATTGAATAAGATATTTAGTATACACCAAAGACTTCTTTTTACTTGGCCAAAGCTAGCTTCTTTGAAGTCTTATGTATGAAACTGTAACTAAAATGTGAAGATTCTCATTCATCTCTCATAGTGGTGTTACTTCATGGTATTTCATTCCAACAGGGCTAATATGCAAATGGTAACTATATTCTTTTCCAAAGACTTATTTGCTGTAAGTACTGATACACACACGCCATTTTTATGCCAAATATTACAAGATACTGCTCATCAGTATTTTCATACCAAAGACCATTAAAATATATAGATTAGCCTGTAAGTAAGTAAAGATGAGCAGATTTGAAATAAATTTATTTAGAGGCTGATAGGAATCTAGCTTTAGTAGCAAAGATATCAAAGGGCTAAGTTTACATAATTAAAAGCAATACAATTATGTTGGTATTTATCAGTGTTTTTATTCAAGTACTTTTTATCAGCAAATTTTTTTAAAAAACCAAAGATATTTAAGGTTACCTCTTCATATAGACAAATTTAGTTGTACATTAAACTGTTGTTTCTTGTTTTTATGTTAACCAAACTTGCCTCTCCAGAACCTAGTCTGTATCCAAATAGCGTACATAGGGACTTTCCATTAAATCTGCTGATTCAGTCACAGGATGTTTTTGCCAAATGATGTGATTACTTTCCTAAGCACCTTGAGAGTGAGATGTCAACAGAAATCTCAGCAAGTTTTTCCATTCCAGAGCATATGGCAACCCCTGAATTAGTCTGTGCAGTCTTCCTCCTGCTTAAAGCACTACCTGGTTAACTTCGAAGGCTTGAGGCAGTTCCTAAGTAATAGAGACGTTCTCATCTCTGGGGAGCAGTAGCATATAGTGGGCAAACAAATCATATCACTGTTTAAGTGGGCTGTCCTTTGATTGATGTGCTCTTTAAAGTTGTCCATAAATTGAAATATTTGAATTGCATTAAGGAACCCTAGTGTTTCAAATTTGAGGGGGAACCTTGGGTGAAACCATAATCCTTTTATGAAATCTAGGGTTTTATATTTTGATTAGCCTAAAAGTAAGAACACACTTTTATCCACTAAGTAGCTTTTAAAAGACCGGCTTTGGCACACCTGGGAAATTCGATCCTCAGGGAAAAGCCTTTGCCCTTGCTTCAAACAAGAGCACTGCCAACATTGGGAACAATGACAGTGATTTGCATTAGTTTGTCTTGACTTTGTTAAGGACTTCTACCAGAAACTTGCTCATGTTGACTACTCAGGATCATTGGTCAAGTCCATATGGAGACACCTTTCAAGAGTGTCACAAAAAGATGGAATTGAAAGTATCTTTTTTTTTTATGCAAGAATATCCAGATGTGGTTCCATTTCAGTGGTGGCTGTAGTGATTCCAATATATGTTTATATTTCATTGAATGTAAATTTTTGATACTGAATGTAAAAGAAAGTTCCAACCATATGGAAAGAGTCATGATCTTTCTAAGACTAAATGTATATTTTGTAAACTGTGTTCCTAACAATTTGCCACATGGATCTCTGGTAAAATTACTTTAGTTTAATAGTCAAAATAATTTTTTTGTGGGCTGTGAGCACAGAGTTAGAGGGTTCTGGAGATTACCATATACAACCAGTTGTCTACTTGTGTCTACTTGTGACTTATTGATGATTAGAAGAACATATACATAGAATTCTGTGTTAAGTTGATTTATGCTCAGGACATTAAGATCACAGGCTAATGCAATGTGTATGTTTGCAGGCTTTAATCTTCTCAGGCAATTTCCCTTTTTAAGTCTTTGAGGGTGTTTAAGATTATGACAGTCTTGCATTTTTATCAGACAGATGCTGTATTTTCTTAATGCTGCTGTAACAAATTACCACAAACTTAATGGCCTTAAAACAACACAGATTTATTACCAATATTTATTGGTATTAAATAAATATTTATTGGTATTAAATAAATATTACCTATTTATTACCAATAGGTCAGAAGGCTGACACAGGTCTCATTGGGATAAAATCAACATCCGTTTCATTGTTTTTTCCCCTGACTTTTAGAGGCTATTGACTTTTCCCTCCATCTTCAAAACCAGCAATGTAGCATCACTCTGACCCTGCCTCCATCATTATATCTCTTTTTCTGACCCTAACCAGGAAGGTTCTCCAATTTTAAGGACTCGTGTGATTACATTGGGTCCACTTGGGTAATCCAGGATAACCCACATCTCAGAATCCTTAACTTAATCACATCTGCAAAGTCCCTTTGCCACATATGGTAACATATTTAGAGTCCAAGGATTTGGGCATGCTCTTCTGTGGGTGGCCATTATTTTGCCTACCATAGATGATACATTATTACTGTAGAATTCTGATCCTTACAAAATGTTGCATTACAGAGATTGGAAGTCTGAAGTCATGTAGGTCTTAGGGATCTTCAAAATTTCAAAGCTATGAAAACTTTGGCGTGTAGTTATCAAATGTACACATTAAACTTCCTCTCTAGGTCACTTGCAAATACAGTTCAGCTTTAAACTTTTTGACTATGTGCTTCACAAATTAACATCTCAATTCTATGCATTTAACAGAATGTTTCCTGAATATTTGGCTCCAATTTTTGGAAGTTCATCAGAAATTTCCAATAATTGTTCTTATTATAGTTGAACTTCCTGCTTTTCTCTTAAGTAATTATGTTGCTGGGGGAGGGTTGGGAGAAATAAATCTCAAACATAGGGACTCAGTAGATGAATAGGATCATACACTCTTCATCTTCTAAAAGCATATTTGCAACATGCCACCTGTCTACTTTTTAAATCAGGTTTCTTTCTTCAGCTTCACTAGCTCTTATATTTTCAGTTTGGTAACCCCTTGATTTCTTATCAATCTCAGTAGGAGCCTCCACTCATTTTATCAGCTTGTGCAAATGCTAGGCAGTGTTACCTTCTTTGTCATGTTCTTTCTTTGATTTCAATTGTCCCTTTTCCTGGAAAGTTTTAGATTCCACAGCTCTAGTTCATTGTAATTCTTGGATTATTCAAGTTAAATCTTCTTTTAGTTTTGAAGGATAGTTTCTAGTTCTAACTCTAATCTTCAGTATGTCTTAACTAAGGAGATAAAGCTGTGTCTGTTATGGAATAGAGCTATGATGATATTCTGAGTAGGGATAATGTGCTGGTCATTTTTCAGCTGCTTTTGACTCTAGTCCCTAGGAAGAGATAATATGATATACTGAACATATGTGGTGTGCCAAACACATGGTTCATTCTTGCAAACAGCTACATTCTGCAAAGCAAGTATTTTCCCCATTTTAGAGATCAGGAAACTGAGGTTTAAAATGTCTAACTTGCCAAAGATCACAGCTAGTTAAGTGGCTTAGCCTATATACAAACCCAAGTTCTAATTCCAAAGTAGGTAGGATTTCTACTAGGATACGTTTCTCAGCTACGAAATTATATCTTATTACCCAAGCTCCATGGTGCTTTCCACAGTGTCAACACAGCCTGTTCACATGGTAATAGCCAATCAACAGAGAAAAGTCTTAGTAGTGTCCTTTATTCATGGGAGGAATTTAGGAGGATGAGCTATAACTCTTCCCTTGCCATCTCCTAATCTCCTTCTTTTCTCCATTAAAACCTTCAATTTCTCCTAGCCAAAATTGTGCCTGAAAACAGATGCTTGTGCCTAGGGTTCCATTAGAAATAAGGTCTTCATGGTTTCCAAAGTCCTCTTCTATTTAAGCATTTGCCGAATAGATTAGGTGTTCAGAATTGGATTTTATCTTTAGTGATTTTTCTGTAGTCCCCATATCCAGATAGGAATTTATAAATTGGAAAAAGCCAGGCATGTAACTGGTCATCCTTCCTTGCTAGATCTGAGGAGTCATAGTTTTTATATGAACTACAACCTAATTAATTCTTCACACTAATTTAAGAGGGAGCAAAGTTGAGGGAGAGTTGTATAATAGAACAAGTGTAAGTTTAGTTAGTGGAGCACCTAAATTCTAATCATTTACCATTTTGAGAATTGTTTGGTGGGAAAGTTCATAACCTATTTCTGTTCCTGCTCTGTCCATGAAATGAGGATAATTTGTTTTGCAGAATGAAGCAATAGTACTGTGCAGACTTAATGGGAAATTCAAGTGTAAATAATTATAATCTTAAAGTCATTTCTAGGAGGCTGTGAAACATTTCTTAACATTTTTTTTAATAGGGCAGTCTTTTCAATTATACTTTGCCTGTGCTAAAATGAAAAATGTTTGCATTTCATGTATATGCACCCAAAACTAACAGAAGAAAGTAATTCCTAAAAGATAAAGGCTAGTATTTAAACCCTCATCTGTAATGTAGAAAATCTACAAAAGGAAATGGGAATTTACAGTACTTGTGAGAGTACAAAATAGGAAGTCATCAACCTCAATTTCATTTTATTAAGATGACATTGTTGTACATTTTATTATGGTTCTATTTACCATAATTATATAATTACCAAGCTTTATCAAAATTTACCCTTTAAACTGATATATTTTGTAATTTATGTATCAAGAAAGCTGGAAAAAGTATTAAGTATTATTCTACAACATGATTTTTCATAGTAGAAAAAAGTTAATCACAGAGACTATCAAGATTTGTTTAAGTGTGCCCCATACCCTCACAGCTACTAAAGATCTTTCAAGAATTGCCAAAAATGAAATTTCCTATGAAAGGAGTTCTATAAATAATAGCTAATTAGCTTAATTTGGATAGCCTTTCTAATTATGCAACATCTCGCTTTTTAAAATATCAGTTTAATATGGTTTTTAAAAATGTATATTTACATTTTATATTTATATTTGTATCTAATGCCTATCTATTCCTTTTGGTTTATAAAGTCCGTGAGAACAGGACTCATGAATTTTTAATTTAACTTTAGATGCCTAACATCATTCCTGGAATCTTGGTTATTCGAGCAATAGTCAAAACTCAAATCTAAAGCTGGGACCTCCATGCTTCTCCTTCCTTATAATTTCCATTTATTGTGAAGGCATTTTTGGTTAAAAGATAATATAATATGGAACTTACTTCAAGACTGCTACACCAAAGGTAGAACACTATGAGATAAGATGTCAATAAAGCTCCTACAGCTTCCAAATCTTGACGGTAGAGGACTCGCCATAGAAACAAATCTGGTGTTGATGGGGACCAGTTATCTAAGAACCTTAGTTCCTATCTATTGTGCTTGCCAATGGGATCTCTTCAGATAGGCTGCTCTGGCTTCCCCATGGCACCATGACTGGCACCATGCATCCTTGAAAAAGACCTGAAGTTTACCTGTGGAGTGAGTGTCAGAAAAGTTGTCATGGTGTTATTATGAGTTGACCTTCACCAAAGAGCAGGTAAGGCTCCATGTCTCTACTCCCCTAGATCTTTCCCTTCTTTTGATATTTTGACTTCTACAGATTTAAACAGGGTTAGATATCTTGGGAGGGGTAGATGGGTGAGGAGAAAAGTGCTACTATTTATCTACAGATCTACTTTTTCAAGGTTATGGAGCATCTTAACATTTCTCTAAACTGTTTGGAATGAATTTTATGTAAGGCAACACTTACTGGCACCTAATTCTAGTTTACTAAAATCTACCTTTAAAGCTTCTTGGGAAGCAATAATGATTATCATGAATCTGAACATCTTTGCAGATTTATTCAAGTTTATATCATGTAAGTATTTCCTGGTATATGGACACAGTTTTTTAAAATCATCTTTAAAATTTTATGTTAAGGAAGTTTATTTTTCTACAGAACTGTCTTTAAAAACAACAAAAATGTTTTCAATTTTTACCTAAAACCTTCTTCCTGTTACCATATTTTCTATATTTATTCTGTTTGCAAATGAAAATGATTACTGATGATTTAGCGACTTGAGCCGTTAAAAGAATTTGCAGAGCCTGCATACATACACATTGCCTTAGCCTATCAGTAGAATAGAGGACATATATTATGTAAGTTTGTTTGTTGCCATTGTTGGACAAGATTTTATGTCTGTGTATGCGCGATTTTTTTCTCTTTTCTTCAAAGATGTGAATTAAATGAAAGTGTGGGAGCCAGCTATATTATATCATAGTATGGGTGTTCTGGATCCTTTCACTCTGTATACCATTTTCTTGTAAGGGCAGCATTTGCAGACTAGCTAATGGACTCTAGAGCTGAGCTATTTTAATTTTATACTTGACTCAGGGGATCAGCTCTGTGAACTCCATTGCATGAAGAAAGCAAATGTTTGCCTTGATTTTGAATGTACCTTTTTAATGTCTTCTTAAAACATTTTGTTTAATAATGTGGGTTTGTTTTCTTTTTCTAGCATCATAGTAAATATTGCCTAGTATTTCCCCCCTCCCCAGGGTAGTTTATATACTATCCAACAGGTCATGCCAAAAATGAGTAAAAGTTTAAATGCCAAAATGTTTATGAAACTGCTGTCTAAATACTGATCGATTGCACAGTTTAAATAAAAGTTTTCCTTAGTTAAAAAAGAAAAAAAAGTGTTTTCTTTTACTCTTGTTTTCTTTCAAGGAATGGAGAATAAAAGCTTTCACTTTATAGAATGATGACTTTCATATCCTGTATGGGATGATTACAGAGTCCACTCCAAGCAACAGGAATAGAATCTATTTAAGGGATCTAAAAATTGTTTTCATCTGGCATACTGCATAGCAGCAAGGAAATAACAATTTCCCCTTTCCAGTAGATGGCTGATCACCTCAGGAACTAAATAGTAGGTAGCCTAAAAGCTGAGAGCTCAACCAGTTAGACAGGGTTCTAGTTCAGGTTAAAGTTTTATTTTTTGTATGTAAAATATCTATACAGTAAAAGATACTATAAACAAGAGGCAAGTGAGACACTGGAAGAAAATACCACTAATATAGAAAAAGCCCTTGTAAACAATAAGAAAAAAGACGAAAGAAGAGAAAATTTGGCAGTGGATTAGAAATGCACAGAGAAGGAATTAAATTAACCAATAAATGTATGGGAAAAGATACTCTAGCTCACCAGCAATCGGGGAAGTGCAAGTGAAAATGACACAATACCTAATGTTTGCCCATCAGATTAGGAAAAACTAAAGTGATTGATAACAACCAGTGCTGGCCAGGATGTGGGGAAATGAGAGTCATCAGAGGCAGGAGGAATTGGCTGAACCTTTGGAAGAGTAGTTTGGCAGTATTAAATAATGCCTTAAATCCACACACCCTACAACCTAGTAATCCCACTTCTAGGAGCTTCTACACAAATGATAATACAGGTACTCATATAAATATTCAAGGTTTCTTATAATAACATTGCTGATAAGAGTAAAAAAGAAAATGGAAGATGTCCTAAATGTTTATCAATAATGGAATGTTCAAATATAGCATATCCATAGTATGAAATACTCTGCAGCCATTTAACAGGAAGCACATCTGTATATAACAATATAAGAGAGATCAAGGCATACAATGCTGTTTCAGAAGAGCCCATTTTTATAGATAACAGTTTGTTGATATATGCCCCCAAAAGCTAGGGGAAAATACTCAGATGTTACAGTGATCACCTACTAATAGGAACATGAGGGGACTCTCATGATCTCTATTACCCACAAATGTGTTGGATTTTCTTTTGTAACCAGAAAAAAAGTATTGAAGAGTTAGTTTTTTAAATTGGTTTTGTTTTTTAATATTCTTATTTTAAAAGGTTAAGAAATACTAAAAATGCTCCCACTAGATGGTCTAGAAATAACAGATAAAATAGGGCCTAAATAAGCTTTTGTAAGATGGCTGAATTCTTACTTTTTAAAAAAATTTCCTGATTTGGGAAATGAAAGGGAAACTGAAAAATAGAAGAGTAACTTCTTGAAATGATGTTGTACTGATTGTGGAGAACATAGAGAAGCATAAGAGAATAAGAAGCTATTTTTTAAAAAGTATATTTAAAATGAATAGAATTTCTAGAAATAAAAAGGTACAGTCATTGAATTTTTGAAAATCTGTTAAATATACCAAATACACTGAAAGAATATTCTAAAATTGGAAGATGTAAGGAAATTAACCAGGATGCAACACAAATAGATAAACAGAAAAAATAAAACAGAGGTAAAGAGAAATTTGACATACTTCTGACAGCCACTCTAAAATGAAAGAATGAAGGATAAAACAATATTCAAAGAGAAAATGACTAATTTATGAACTCATCAGATTGAGGAAGTACAAATCTCAATCTAGAAATATAAAAATAAATCCACATCAGATATCTCAGTGAAACTGCAGAACATCAAAGACAAAATGAAGAACTAAAAGGCAGAAAGAGGGAAAAAAGATTATACAGATTGCAGTGGGAGGATTTCTCAGTGATAATAAAAGAAGATGGTAGTATAGTATCTTCAAAACATCACAAAGAAAAATAACTACAATATGGAGCTCTATACCCAAATAAACTATCATATAATAAGTTAAATATGCATAATTCTAGATTAAGATTGAATTTACCACTCTTACACCTTTGCTAAATAAAGGGTATATACTTCAGAAAGGAAGAAATATAATCCACAAGGAATGTCCCTCTGCCTGTGTCTCTGCCTCTCTCTCTCTCTCTCTCTCTCTCTCTCTCTGTCTCTCATGAATAAATAAATAAAATCTTTAAAAAAATCCACAAGGAAGATATGAGAAGCAAGAAGCAATGATGAGCTGGAAATTCAAATCAAAAAGGCAATGAGATATCACCTCATACCCACTAGGATGGCTATAATAAAAAAGATAGGTAATAACAAGTGTTGACAAGGATGTGAAGAAATTAGAATCCTTATGCATTACTCATAGTTATGTAAGGTGATGCAGCCATCATGGAAAATAGTTTAGCAGTTAAACACAAAATTATTATTTGACCCAGCAATCTCACTCCTAGTTATATACCCAAGAGAAATGGAAACATATGTTCACACAAAAGCTTGTACAGATGTGCATGGCAGCATTATTCCTTACACCCAAATGTCTACCAACTGATAAATGGAAAATGGATTGTGGTATATCAATTCAATGGAATGTTGCTCAGCAATAAAAAGAAATGAAGTACTGATATATGGTACAACGAGGATGAACTTTTGAAAACATGATAAGAGAAAGAAGCCAGTCAGAAAACCCCACATATTGTATGATTCCATTTGTATGGAATGTTCAAAATAGGCAAGTCTGTAGAGACAAAAATAGATTAGTGGTTGCATAGGACTGGCAGGTTTCAGGGAATAGGACATGACTGATGGTGGGTATAGATAGGGTCCTTTGTTGGGGATGACAAAAATGTTCTAAAATTGATTGTGGTGGTGGTTGCCACCACAGATGGTGGTTCACCACTGTGTATAGGCTTCCTATACTAAAGACCATTAAATTTTACCCTTTAAGTGGGTATATTATATAGTATATGAATTCTATCTCAATCAAGCTGTTTTTACCAAAAAGCCTGTTAAGCAAAGACATAGAGACATGTGGGTAAATCTAAATCAGCACTGACTATATATGACAAAAATATAAAGACCTTCTAAAATACAAGAAAAAGACTAACAACTCAAACATCAGCAAAGGAGTTGAATTGACATTCCTCCAAAGGAAGATGCAAATGGCCAATGAGCATAAAAAGATGCTCAACATCCTTAGTCACTGGGGAAATGCAAATCAAAACCACAGTGAGAAACCACTTCACACTTACTAGGATGTATGTAATAAAAATACTGGCAAGGATGTGGAGAAATTGGAAACCGTATACATTGCTAATCAGATAAAATGGTGCGTCCACTTTGGAACAGAGTTCAGCTTCCTCAGAAGAGCTAAACATAGATTACCATATGGGCTAACAATTTCACTGCTAGGTATATACCCAAAAGAATGAAAATAGGGACTGAAACAGATATACTCATACAGCGATTTTTATTGATAGGATTATTCACAATAACCAAAAGTTGGAAATGACCTGTGTCCATCCACAGATAAATGAATAAACCCAATGTGGTGCATCTATACAGTGGAAGGTTACTCAGCCATAAAAAAGGAATGAAGTTCTGATACGTGCTACAACATTGACAAACCTTGAGAACATTACCACTCCTCTTCAATAATGTGCTAGAGAAGCTAGACAGCATCACATACCTACATAGGTAGGTAGGATTGCTAAGGAAGAAAGAAAACTTCATTATGTGCATATAATGTGAGCACCTATGTAGGAATCCAAGAAAAATCTATAACCTATGAGTCTAAACAGAGGGGGCAAGTAAGACTGATGGGTTATGAGATCAAAATACAAAGTGCAATCAAGTTTGTAAATATCAACAAACCCCCAGAACATACAGTTCTAAAGAAAAGTATAATTTGCCATATCAACAAAATTAAGGACTAAGAATAAATCATACCAAATAGGTGTAAAATTATAAAACTATTGAAGGGTATGTTTGAAGACCTATTTAAAGAAGAAGGTAGGACATGTTTATGGAAGAAATATTCACTATCTCAAAAATGTCAATACCCCCGATCTCTATGTAAGGCAATTCAAAAGAAAACCCTAATATGGTTTCTCATGGAAATTTCCAAATGAAAAAGAGAATATTAGAAGCTTACCTCATGCCATAAATAAATGAAGAAAACATTCAAGGCTGGACTGTGAAAAATACAGCTAAATTGTTAAACTCTAGAAGAAAATGAATGTTTATGATATCAAGAGGGGCAAAGATAGTTTAAAACATGTAACTAAAAGCAAAAACTACAACTAAAAGATGGACAATTCAACTACATTAAATTTTATAGTCTTTCCATGACTAAAGATAACCTATACGAAATTAAAAGCAAAGCATGTACTAGAAGAAGCTATGTGCAAATACTAACCTCAAAGGGTTGGTATCCAGACTTTATAAAGAATTTCAAAAAGCAATAAAACTTCAAGCCACACAACAGAAAGATATAAAATAGGCAATCTACAGAATAGGAAATCCAAATGACTTACAAATCATTGGATCTAAAACAAGGAAATAATTCTTCATACTCGTGATGTTGACACACATGAGAAAAGCCTGACAATAATAACTATTTGCAAGAATTGAAAGCTCTAAGATCCCTTAACCCTCTTCTAGGAGGGATATAATAAACTAATGCAATTACTTTGAACATCAATCTGGCAACTTCTAGCAATTGCATTTTGAGGTATCTATTCTAGAAAAATACTTTTTCATAGGTGCACAAGGAAATACAAAATTTTCCCTGGCAGAACTATTTATAATGGTAAAAATCTAGAAATAACCTTTCTCTTAGCAGGACAAGTAAACTACCATTTAGTTAAATTGTGGTGTATTATATAGCAGGTAAAAAACAAACAACTACTTATACCACCATAAACCAAGATTTACTATAAAACCACAATCAAGACAGTATATTTTCCATACCATACCAAGATACACAGGACGAAACAGAGTACAGAACCAGACTAATATATATAGACACCCAATTTATGCCCAAAGTGCCAAACAAACTCAATAAAATTTAAAATTTAAGGATATTAAATTTAGTAGCTTCCTTTTCTATTTATTAAAAATTATTGATTGATCCAGGCAAGAATTTATTTAAATATACAATGTTTCAATGTTCCAGTTCACAGGGGCAGGAAACAAATATTAAAAAACAGAATTTTAAAATGTCCAAAAAATATGCAAGACCTACATTAGTGATTTTTATCTGAAAAGGCTTTTTCAAATTATTCACCACCTTCCCCTCACAACCCTCAACCCTGAGATTCTCATATAAAGCTTTATTAGGGCTCCATTTCACCAGAAGAAAGAGACAAACTGAAAATAGCAGTGAGTTGAACAAAATAGAAGTTTATGTCTCTCTCTGTAAGAAGACTGGAAGGGTTAAGTACAAGGCAGGTCAGGGACACAACAGTGTCAGCCTTGCAGGCTCTCTTTATCTCTTTACTCCACCTATGCATGGATTCCTTTTTGAGTTCATTTGCAATCATCTATGGCTGCTGGAGCATCATTATTATATTCACATCCTGTTCCAGCTGACATAAAGGAAAGAAGAGAATGGCTCCTACTTTTAAGGACATTTGCATCTCACGGCTCAGAGCATAGTCTCTTGTTACACGTTTCTGCAAGAAAGCCTAGAAAATATAGTCTTCATTCTAGGCATTTTTCCAGCTAAGTATAGAGACAGAGTTCTGTTACTCTGAAAAGGAAGAAAGGAAGGAAGGAAGGAAGGATGGAAGGAAGGAAGGAAGGAAGGAAGGAAGGAAGGAAGGAAGGAAGGAAGGAAAAGACAGAGGCAGGAAGGCAGTTGAGAGACAACTTGTAGTCTCTACTGCACCATCGAACCACTACGAATCATTTAGCGCGAGACATTGTTGATGGTAGGACATGCCCTTTGTGGATAGGATGGGATGGAAGCAGAAAACGTCATTGAAAACCAATGGAGGAAATAGTTTTCCTTCCTCTTGGAGGAAGGAAATTCAAACAAGTTACTGAAGGCTATACAACTTAATTCAACTTTTTACAGGGCAGTTTGGCAAGAATATAAAATTATCAAAGTGCACAAGATTTATGTACAAGAATGTTTAGCACAGTTTATAATAGGAGAAATGGAAACATCCTGTCTCATCAGTAGGGGTTAAAAATTAAGTTAGAGTACACCCATATAAATGACTATTATGATGCCATGAAAGAGAATAAGGCAGGTCTTTACTCATTGGTGGGGAAATAAACATAGGGAATATAATCGAGTTCACGTAACAGGTATATAGTATTTGATTCTATCTTTGTAAGAAAACAGACTAAATGCAGCAATAATAGCAAGCATTTACAAAGCACTTCCTGTTTTAGGCACTCTTCTAAGCACTCTATGTACATTAACTCATTTCATCCTCACAGCAACTTTATGAAATACATATTTTTATTGTCCCTATTTTGCAGATGAAGACAGTGAGGCTCAGAGAGGCCAAAGATTACACAGCTAATATACATTGAGGCAGGATTTGGAGTCAGGCAGCCTGGATCCAAGAAAATGAGCACTTGACCACTCTACGTACACTGACTCTATATCACTATATGTACTGATGACATATGTTTACACAAATATTCATGCTG
This sequence comes from Canis lupus baileyi, assembly GCF_048164855.1. Taxonomy (NCBI): domain Eukaryota; kingdom Metazoa; phylum Chordata; class Mammalia; order Carnivora; family Canidae; genus Canis; species Canis lupus. The sequence goes on along the minus strand of NC_132869.1, from coordinate 24,333,965 downwards.
AGATCAATACATACATAAAAGAAAATTGATCAGTAGAAAGCTTTAACTTTGTGTATTATCTGACCCTCCCCTACTTCCTTTGATCCTTAATTCTCTCTGTCCCAAACTTCTTCACCTCCAATTCCCTCCAACTCAACCTCGTGAGAGCTATCTACTAATTTCTGTGTAAGATATTAACTAATTATAAAGCTGTAATTTACATTTTAATAGATAGCTCTTCAAAAGCAAAGCAATTTTACAATCCAAAAGAATGAAGACATAATAGTAGAGTGGTAAGTGGTAAGGTTTGCATTTTGGGAAAAGAAGACCTGACTAAAACTCATTAAAATGAATGACCATATACTCTCAAATGATCTGTACACATATACATGAGTGCGTGTGTTTGTAATTTGTGTGTGTTGTTAATACAATTTTGAAATTAGAAATGAAAACTGTGCTTTCACATTTTGCTTATTTAATGACAAAAGCCCTAATAAAAATGGGAGCTCAGGGAACCAGAGTTCTCACCGCAGGGGAAGATACAAAGAGAGAAGGGATAAAGGCAAAGAAGAACCATATGAAATTGGCTCAGAATTAGAGGTACCCACATGTATTGATATGAATTCATGATTTAATATATGTGGTTGAACTATATGAAATTGCATTCCCTCCTTCTCCCCCCCAAAAGCCTGTAAGCAGTGACACTTTAGTGGCAATAGCAAACCAAGCACTCAGAGTTTGTTTTCTAATTCTCATTCCCCCCACTGGGGTATCTGGGTGGCTCAGTTGGTTAAGTGTCTGTCTTAGCTCAGGTCATGATCCCGGGGTCTTGAGATCAAGCCCCATGATGAGCTCCCTGCTTAGTGAGTAGTCTGCTTTACCCTCTCCCTCTGACCCTCCCTCCTGCTCTCTCTCTCTCAAATGATTAAATAAAAAATATTTTTTAAAAATATCATTCCCCACTAAAAAGGGACCAAGGCTCCTTGGGGGAAACTGCTAATCCCAAGGCTGGCGCAGAGACAGTACTGGATTCCCGAACATCTCATTGAGTCAGAAAGTAAGGAAGTGTTCAAGGAATTATGGGATATGTTCAAAAGATCACAGCAGCCACCCGAGGGGCTCTTCACAGCCAATCTGGGACAAATTGAGTATCAAAAATGAAAAATGAATAATAATATAACCCATTGAATAAAATAAGCTTATTCTGATAGGAAGGAAGGAAAAGGAAAAAGAAGTAAGGCAAGATCTTTCTTACAGTAGAATTCCAACTAAGAACCATAGAATGAATGACAGAATTAAAAATGACTGTTTTTGCAACTAGGATAATAATAGCTGATTAGGTTAGGAATCATTAATGGATGTAAAAAGTAGTGAATGAAAGCTTCATGAGGAAAGGAACACAATCTCAAAATATTTTCCCAGAGAGTATTTACTAACTTTACAGCAATGATGAGTTTGTAGTAGAGAAATGTAGAGGACACCATATTAACCAAGTGATCAAAGTTAACACCACCAGTAATAAAACTTTGGTATCATGTGCCTCTATTGCAATGATGCACCGAGGAGGACACAGCCTCACTGATCCATTATTTCTGCCATGAATGCAAAAATCTTAATCAAATCCTAAGAAAACACCACAGAAATCCAAACGGGGCATCATTCTGTAGAACAACATGATTTCAGCATCATGAATGACAAGGGAAGACTGAAGCAGTGTTCCAGATAAAGGAAGACCAAAGGGACATACATAATGGTTAAATGGAATATGGATCTTTGATCACAGAGAAAAGACTCGTATGAAGGACATTACTGGGAATATTAGTGATGTTTAGATATGGACAGTGTATTAGATACTAGCATTTTACCAGTGTTAAACATTCCTTAATTTAATCATTGTCCTGTGATATGTAAGATATATAAGCCATCTCATAATTAGGAAATACACACTGAATGTACTAGGCGTAGAGGGGCGTGATGGTTCAGAAAAATAATAAGAGCAACAAGGATAATAATGTGTGTGTATAGAGGGAAAAGAGCCTGAAGGAAAGGAAATGGGGCTAAATGTTAGCTCATTTATCCGGGTGAAGGATATATGAGAGCTCTTTTGATTGTTCTTGTACCTCTTCTGTAATTTTGAAAATAATTCAAAATTTTAAAATTTAAGAGGGGAATGTTCTGTACACCCTTACAGTGGCATATTGTTTAGCCAGAAAAATGAATGAATGATACATATGATGGAGGAACCTTGAAAACATTATGCAAAGTGGAAGAAGCCAGACACAAGAGGCCATATATTGTATGATTCCAGTTCTAGAAAATGAAATATCCAGAGAGGACAAATCCATAGAGACAGGGAGTAGATTAGCAATGGCCAAGGCTGGGGGGTTGGGGTGGGGGAGAGAAGGGGAAATTCATGATTGAAGGTGGCTGCTAACCACTACAGGGTTTCTTTTTGAGGTGATAAAAATGTTCTGGATTTAGATATGGTGATGGTTGCACAACTCTGAATATACAAAAATATACTGAAAAGTGAATAAAATACTACATACTGAATTGTACACATGACAACAGTGAATTTTATGATATGTAAATTGTATCTCCACAGAAAATGTGAACTTACAAAGAAATGGGGAGACTCGAAGGTTATTGCACGAAGTTGTTATTTGTTATTACCTTGCCTTCTTTTTCCTGCTCTTCCGTCCAAACACACATACAAACCAAAAAGGCTTAAAATTGCACATTTTCTGTCTTTTCAAAGAGATTTCATAAAATGCCAATTGTTCCATATTTACAGTCTGTTGTTTTAACACCAAGAGTTGTCATGTTTCTTAGGTAGTCCTGCTTTGCTGTGTTTCATTCACGAGTATGCACATTTCTTGCTCATTCCCACATGCTCTTAAAAAATTTCTCAAGCACCCACAGTGTTGCAGTCTGCCTATGTTGGCAGTATTTACATCCTGAAAAAAATCTGCCTCTTTTCCCATTGCTATAAGAAACAGAGCAAAACAAGGCAAAAATCCCACATCACTTTGCCATATTGGTTTCATCAGCTGTCACATAAAAAGCACATGATTCACCATCTTTAAAATCAAAGATCAAAAACCGGTGCCTCACTCGAGTCACCTCTACTTAACTATGAATATTTTTAACCACATTTTCTCAGGAAAGGTATACCATGGACTTTCTTATGATGGTTATGTTAAACAAAAGTCTTTGGGCATTGATTACAAAAGATTTGTCAGGTTCATATGACAATGATCAAACTGGGGAGCTACCCAGTCATTTGTTCCCTTTTTTGACATCTAAGCCTCCTTAATACTTCTAAGGAATTACAAATGCCGTATTAATCCTTTCCTTATTTATTTATTTTAAAATGTATTTATTTATTATTTGAGAGAGAGAGCACAGAGGCAGAGGGAGAAGCAGACACCCTGCCAAGCAGAGAGCCCGACATGGGGCTCAATCCCAGGACTTTGAGATCATGACCTGAGCCAAAGGCAGATGCTGAACTGACTAAGTCACTCAGGTGCCTCTCTTTTTTTATTTCCCAATAATATTTATCTAATAGAATATTTAAAAATAAATCTTAGCTGAAATAATATATATTTCAGAATGTATTAACATCAACTGTGTATGGATCTGAAATTCAGCTAAAGGAATCTGTTGCTTGGCAGACTACCCTGATCATGAGTAATTAATTATCTTTTTCCCCCACCAGCTTTAGAGTAGTTAATACATCTTAAATAATGGATAAACACAATTACTGAATATTAAGGCTTTGACATTGAATTCTTTGCAAGTACATCATTCATTCATTCATTCAAAAATTAATGTGTTTTTTGTTCTTTTGTTTTTAGATTTATTAATTTATTTTTAGAAAGAGAGAGTGCCCATACGTGAGGGGCGAGTTGGCAGAGGGAGAGGTAGAGAGAATCTCAAGCACACTCTCCACTGAGCACAGGCCCAATCTCAGGACCCCAAGATCAGGACCTGAGCCAAAACCAAGAGTCAATGCTTTCCTGACTGCACCACCCAGGCGCCTCACAGAAAAATAATGTTTATTGAGCATCTGATATATGCTAGACAATACTAAGCAAAAATCAACACAACCTTTGCTCTCATGAATTTTAAAGTCTGGCGGTGAAGACAAAATTTGATTAGATATTCACATAAATTAATATGTAATTTCAAACTGAGAGAGGTGATGAAGGAAAGGATAGATGAAAAAACTGAACCTGAGTTAGACTAGAAGGAGGCTTCCCTGAGGATATAAATACTTGGGATAACTACTTCAAGAAAAAAAGTCAAGGGACGCCTGGGTGGCTCAGTGGTTGAGCATCTGCCTTTGGCTCAGGGTGTGATCCTGGGGTCCTCGGATGGAGTCCTGCATTGGGTTCCCCGCAGGGAGCCTGCCTCTCCCTCTGCCTGTGTCGTTGCCTCTCTCTGTGTGTCTCTCATGAATAAATAAATAATTTTTTTTTAAAGTTGAATTTGACTTAATTAGATGAGAACCTGGGAGAAGAGGACTCCCCAAAGAGGCAACATTTACAAAGCCCTCATGGCAGGAGAATGTTGGAGGAAATTTTTAAAGGCCAGTGAGCTTCAAGAGCAAGGGGTGTGGCATAGGATGAGGCTGGAGAAATCAGTGGAAATCATATTCTATAAGCTTTATAGTACATCTTAAGAAAAATCTAGTCTTAATTATAATAGCAATGGAAAGCCATTGAGGAGTTTAATGTAAAGTGATGACAGGATGATTTCTGTGTTTTAAAAAGAACACTCCACACTCTGGAAAATAGTTTGGCAGTGACTTTCAAACTAAAAATGGGCTTACCATACAACCCAGCAACTGCATTCTTGGGCATTTATCCCAGAAAAACGAAGACTTATTTTCACACAGGAATTTGTACATTAATGTTCATAATGGTTTTATTCATACTAGCCAAAAAGTAGAAACTACCCATGTAGTCTTTTTCAGTGAGTGAATGCTTTATCTGTGGTATATCCACACCGTGGAATATCACTAAGTAGTTAAAAGGAACAACACACTGACACACACGATGCAAGGAAATTATGTTATATGGGGGAATAATACTCAAAAGGTTACATACTTGATGATTTCATTTGTGTAACCTACATGAAATAACATAATTATAAAAATACAGAATAGATTAGAGGTTGCCCCTGTTGGGTTAGGAATGAAGGAGTGAGTGGGTGGGGCCATAAAGGATAACACAAGGGACTCTTGCTATCAGGGAGTCTTGTGGCATGATATTGTTGAGTATCTTGATTGCAGTGGTGGTCATACATGTGATAAAATGACATAGAGCTCTATATACCACACAAATATACATACAGATGCATACCACTGCATGCATAACTGGTAAAATATGAGTAAGCTTTATGGATTGTACTAATGTCAGTTTCTGGGTTTTGATACTACACTGTGGTTGTACATGATGTTGACATTGGGGGAGGCCAGAGTAAGAAGGCACAGGCCTTTCCTGTATCTCTTGTGAATCTAAATTTTTTCAAATGAAAAAGGAGCATTCTGGCTACTGAGTGGAAAATGGATTTGAATAGAGATTAAGGTGAATGTGGGGGAAACTACTGTGTGATTAGGGTATTAGTCTAGAAAAGATATAAAGGCAGGAATAGAGAATGAACACATCTGAGAAATGTTTAGGAGGTAAAGTTTATGGAATTTATAAAATTAATGGATGGGATATAGGAGGTTAAAGAGAATGACTTCAAGGGTATTTTGAAGTTAAACTTTGCCTCATATTTCATAGCCTTGAAAACAAATATACATTTAGGACAAGATAGCAAAAATTTGGAAGGCACTATTTTTTGATAGAGCATATTCCAGAACTAGAGGTGCTGTTGATAATGAGGTCACTTAGGGAGGTCTCCTAGGTTAAAGTGCATGCTAGCACTCAACCTCAATTTATCCTTCACTCCCTGCTCTGCAAAAATTAAGATAGATCCCCCTTTTTTATATACAGAATAACCCCCAGTGCCCGTCACCCATTCACTCCCACCCCCCGCCCTCCTCCCCTTCTACCACCCCTAGTTCGTTTCCCAGAGTTAGCAGTCTTTACGTTCTGTCTCCCTTTCTGATATTTCCCACACATTTTTCTCCCTTCCCTTATATTCCCTTTCACTATTATTTATATTCCCCAAATGAATGAGAACATATAATGTTTGTCCTTCTCCGATTGACTTACTTCACTCAGCATAATACCCTCCAGAAGATAGACCCCTTTTAAATGTTCTTGCTTTCCAGCTGGGATGATGTTATACTTTGTCAGTAGTGGGTGCAGGAGGAAGGCGCTTGCCTTCCTGTTACGGTTGCTTCTCTTGGTGGGCAGCACCCATGTCTTTTCCAGCCTCCAGCTTCTGTAGTGTTGGCAACTTATCCAGGGCCAGGCTCCATACAGGCAGCACGCAAGAGCCGACAGCTTCCTCTGGCAGTCTCCAATTAGGTCAAAATCTCAGCTTGGAAAGAGAGGACCCTCTCCTTTGGGTACTCTATCTCAGCCTTAAGAGGAGTGGCTTCTCCCCCCTTAAGGGAATGCTTTTCCCACATTCTTTTTTTTTTTTAATATGAATTTATTTAAGTAATCTCTGCACCCAATGTGAGGGTCAAACTCAGGACCCCAAGATCAAGAGTCACATGCTATCCTGACTGAGCTAGCCAGGTGCCCCTGCTTTTCCCACATGCTTTAGCCTTCTTTTGACTTTTTACTATCCAATCCCTCCCTACAGCAATCTCCTACCATAGTTAATAATTCTTTGTATTAAACTTACCCTATTCAAATTACTGTGTGGCTTTTGTGTCCCAATTGAATCCTGACTCAAGCCATCCTCAAAAGTTTGCTGTTGTGATTCTTTCCATTTTGTGCTTTCTTTTTTCTTATTCATTTATTTTTAAAGATTCCATTTTTTTTTTGAGAGAATGTAAGCGGGGGAGGCGGAGAGGGTGAGGAGGAACAGACTGCCCATTGCACAGAGCCAGGATTCAGGGCTTGATCCCAAAACCCTGAGATCATGACCTGAGCTGAAGGCAGACGCTTAACTGACTGAGCCACTCCGGTGCCCCCAATTTTGAGCTTTCAATAACCCATCTATTTTTGTCAACAAAGGGCTCCTGGATGTGGTTGACTAATGTACAGAGGTTGCTAAACTGAGCACATTTGCAATTATATCAAGAAAGGATTTAAACCAATGTTGTAAAACTCCCGAACACCTAGATTTGGTTTCTTTTTTCTATTCAATTTTTTAAAGGATTTTATTTATTTATTTGACACACACACACACAGAGGGAGAGAGAGAGAGAGGAAAGAGAGAGCACAAGCAGGGGGAACAGAAGAGGGAGAAGAAGTAGGCTCCCTGCTGAGCAGGGAGCCCAGACTGGGCTCTCAATCCCAGGACTCTAGGATCATGACCTAAGCTAAAGGCAGTCGCTTAACCAACTGAGCCACACAGGTGCCCCTCTTTCTATTCAATTTTAAACACATTTATGATTTTAAGTGTTTGAATATAGAACTTACGGGAATATTTTTTCTTGGAAAAAAGTTTACATGTAAATCTAAACCAACTTATATCAGTCTTTATACTTAAACACATCATTATGCTACCTTCCACAATACAGATAAGCAAAATTTGAGATGTTATATATTTAAAGAAAAAACTATAAATTCAATACTTCAAAATATATGAAACAAGGAGTTTAGTAGATTCCAGGCAAAGGATGGCTGCTGACAGAAATGAGTACTTCTTTCTGCAGCATGTGATAATGTTGATCATTTCTTTTTTTTTTTTTCTTTCAATTGCCCTAACAGTCTTGTTTTTTTATTTTTCATTTCTTTTCAATTTCCTTTACAGGTTCCTCTACCTCTACCCATCTTTTAAAATACCAGTGTTAGGGCGCCTGGGTGGCTCAGTCAGTTAAGCATCTCACTTTGGCTCAGGTCATGATTCAGGGTCCTGGGATCAAGCCCCTTGTTAGGCTCAGCAGGGAGTCTGCTTGTCCCTTCTTCCTCTTCTTCTCCCTCTGCCTCTCCTCAACCCCCACTTGAGCTCTCTCTCTCAAATAAATAAATAAAGAGAATAAGATAAAATATCAATATTTCCCTGCATTCCGTCCTTGGATCTCATTTCTCATTGGTCCTGAGTAGTTTATCCATTTTTAGCTAATGCCCCCTTCATTTGTATCTGCAGCAGAGGCCTGTCCCCTGTGCTCAGAAGTCCTTTATGTGATCCAACCTCCAGTCTAGGAGTCAGCAGATTAGTTTCTGGCTGCCCGTTTTTATAAATAAAGGTTTAATGGAACACAGCCCTATCTATTAGTTGACATATTGCCTATGATTGATCTCCTACTACAATGGCAGAGTTGAGTAGCTGTGACAGAGAACACAAGGCCTGTGAAATGTATAATATTTATTATCTGGCCCTTCACAGAAAAAGTTTGCTGACCCTAAGCTGTGCTTTCTACTGAGTTTAAGGCATAACTGAGCATGTATTTTTAAACAGTGGAGTAAGCCCACCAACAAAAGATTTACCTGAATCTCTCTTTATGAAAGAGGGAGTAAAGATGAACTCCGGAATTCATAATCAAGTCTCATGGATAAAACTACAACAGCAAAGTGAAGGGATATTTTCTGTCATACTGGAAGCATAAGGAATATAAAGCACAATTCTCATTGCTGCAGGATCACACAGAGAACATTTAAAGACAGATTTCCAGACCTCATTCTCAACAATCATGACTCAGTAAATCTGGAGAGAGGTTTGGGAATCTGAAATTTTATTTTTTAAAAAGATTTTATGTATTTATTTGACAGAGAGAGAGAGAGGGAGAGAGAGGACTAGCAGGGGAAACAGCAGGCCCAGAGAGAGGGAGAACCCCTAGGGAATGTAAAATTTTAGAATGCCCTCCAAGTAATTCTGGTATGTAGCAAGTAAGTAGTCAGAATTTGGAAGTCAAATCAATCTAAAAATCCATCGCTGAGTAAGATGGTCTTTTTATTCTTGATAAATCGTTAGAAACCGGCCAATTCGCTTCTCTTGATTTACATATTATTTCTGAGTGTCTACCTTTAGGGAATTACAATAAAGAATTCAAAATCTCTCAGCAATGATTTTGCTCAACCACTCTCCTCGCACTTAGGTTTATATAAAGAAAACTCTACATTTCCATATTGGCTGATATTTCCAAAGTACATCTCTCAACACCCTGTAAGGTATAGGGTTTTGCTTTATCATAAAATTAGCTTAGGCTTTATCACACTCAACAAAACCGTCAATCCTGTCATCCCAGAGCCATTTTCAGTCTAATTCACACGTTCATTCAACAACAACAGAAAATGTTGAACACTTGCCCATCATTGTTAGGGACCAGAGGAGACAGTAGTGAACTGGATGAAATTCCTGCCTGCAGGGAGCTTGCATTCTAGCTGCTGAAGGGTGGGGAGGAGGATGGGCTTCCCCTCCTATGTGCCTCCTGTACAAAATTTTCCTCAGTCTCCATCTTCTGAGACATTTCCTCAAAACTTACTAGAGAAAGGGTGAAAATTGTCCCCTGGACATCCATATCCTTTTAAAGCTGCTTCTGAGGTGCTTGCCTGTTACGTAGCTGTTAGGACTATACATTGGCTTCATGTTTGTTTTTGTCCTTTTACTGTATGTGCTGTGGAGTGAGTTTTAGGAGTCTTGTCTCCGGAGGGATGAGCCGCCTCTTGTTTGTGGTTAGTCCTCCTACGATTCATGAGTGCTTTTCAGTGATTCTAACACCGCAATAAGCTCAGTCTCACCTGACTGAAGTTCAGAGCCTGCACCTACAGATTCTCTTTAGCAGGATTACTGGGAAACCTATAAGCACAAACAGGGACAAGAGTCTTGTAAACGCACGTCAAAGAATGTCAGGACCAGAAGAGACCAGAAGAGACCTCAGAGATGCAGCCCCGCGGCCTTTTATTAAAGACCGTGCAGTGTGAGACTCAGAGAGGTTACCTAGGTTGCCTCAGGTCACAAAGCCCACCTGAGGGATGGGAATCAGCGACCAGATCCAATGTTCAGTCGATCACACTGGGGCTCCTTCTCCGAAAGTGTAACGTGTACCTCAGGGCCGGTCTTCTCGCCGCCCCACCCCCCTCCCCTCTTGTATGAAATTCCTCATCTCTCTCTCTCTCTCTCTCTCTCTCTCTCTCTCTCTCTCTCTCTCTCTCTCTCGAAGAGTCAAGCGATTAAAACTTGAAGTTGGGGCACTCCACAAACAGGTGTCCCGACCACGGACACGGAGCCGGGAATGCGGATCTCCACACGCCGGCCGAGGACTCGCCGGCTCCCGCTTACAAAGTTTCCTCGGGTCCTGCGTTCCTCTCTCAGATCCCCGGCCGCGAGGCCAAGATGCCTGCTGTGGCCTCCGACGAAGTTCGGAGACGCCGTTTCCTCGCAGGAGCGCGGCCGGGCCGGGCCGTGCGGGCCGCAGAGCCGGGCGTCCGCAGGCCTGGCGGGCGGCGGGGGAGGCCGGGCGCGGGGCTGGGCTGGGCTGGGCTGGGCTGGGCGGGGCGGCCCCTCGGCGCGCGACTGCCCGCCCCGGCCGCGAGGGCCGCGGGCCCGCGAGTCCCGGCGCGGAGCGAGAGGCGCGCGCGGGCCGTGGGGGCTGGGCCGAGGCGGAGCGCGAGACGGCGGCGGCGGCGGCGGCGGCGGCGGCAGGCGCCGCGGGACCAGGCAGCGGCCCCCGCCCCCCGAAGTCCGTCCCCGCGCGGGGCTGGGGAGCTCAGGGCGGGGAAGCCGCGGGGCCGCGCCACGTCCCTCGCCCGCCCCAGAGCGGGGTTTGCAGGCGGCTCCAGGCTGGGGGCTTTTGTGTCTGCGACTCGGGAGCGGCGAGAGCGCGGACCTCCTCCTCAGAGGGCGCTGTGAGTGCGCCGCCAGGGCCCGGCCGCCCGCCTCCTGCCTCCCCTGTCAGCGGCTCCCGAGGCGGCGGCGGCGGCGGCGGCGGCGAAGAAGAAGAAGGAGCGGGAGTGGGAGGCGGCGGCGGCGGCGGCGGCGCGCTAGTCCTCCGCACATGCCGGCCCCGGGCGGGGGGCCGCCCCCAGGCCGCGCTCCCGGCCGCCGCCGCTGAGCCCCGCCGGCCCCCGCACGCCGCCCGGCCGCCCCGAGGCCTCGTCTTCCTCCCAAACTTTGCAAAGTCGGCCCGCGTCCCCGCCGCCCTCGGCCGCGCCTCGGCTCGGAGGCTCGCCTCGCAGCTGCAGCGGCCCCGCGAGGAGGAGGAGCCGCCGCCGCAGCATCAAAGAGACCGAATTCCCGCGGCCTGGGGGGGAGTCATGCTTTGCGGTCTGTAATGTCAGCAGAACAGGAGAAGGATCCCATTTCGCTGAAGAGAGTTCGAGGTAACCGGGCAGGGCGCGGGATTGGGGGGGTCGGGGCGAGCGGGGCGCGCGGGGGCCGCGTGCCCGGCCGCTGGGAGGCCACGGGGCTCCGTCCGGGCCTAACTCCGCGCAGCCCGCGTCCCGCCCGCGCCCCGGGGCCGAGGCTGCGGTTCGAGGCGCGCGGCCCCGGAGCCCGCTCGCCCCTAGACACCCGCGCGGAGCCCTCGCCTCCTCCACTTTGTGGTAGGCGGCAGTTGAAGCCGCACTCAGCATCCCTGCGTACCCCGCTCCTCTCCCACCTTGGCTCATTCGCAAGACAGCACAATAGGCACCTCGAAGGGTGAGAAAGAAACACCCCCCGGCAGAGACCACGAACGATGCCCACCCCCCGAAAAGTAAGTTGGACCGCTCAAGAGTTGCCGCTGTTGAGGACGGTGTGCCACCGGGCCTTCGCGTTTCCCCCAGCGCCCCCGGCCCCCCCTGCCCACCCTCCGAGGCAACAAATCGACAGCTTATTTTCCTTGGGTTTAAGAGGAGACACTGTATAAATTCAAAAGGCATTTTCTTTATTGGCTTATGGATGAGAATCAAATCACCTAAAAGCAATTTTATACGTGATTGGTTTGCTTCTTCCTTGCACGCTAGTTAGGAAATTTCCTGCTGCCTTACTATCTAAGAAAAATCGGAGGGAACGCTGTACCAGACAAAAGATAATGCATGTAAGTTCACAGACGCCAAATACCGGCTGGAAATTTGGGGGATATCCGCCAGCTTTTATTTTCAGCTCTAAACAGGGTTAAGGCTGAAAGTCCCAAAGTTGAAATAACACTGTTTGTTCATTAAGCAAATATTTAGTGAACATGTACTGTGTGCTATGCACTGTTCTTGGCACGGGGGGGGGGGGTACAACAGCGAACAAAGCATGAAGAGTCTTCACCCAGCAGGAGTTCACGCTCTAAACAGATAATAAACAAAAGGCTTAGAATGTCAAATAGTAACAGCTCTGGAGAAAAAACAAAGCAGGTGAAGTGGTTAGGTGGAGAGGTAGGGATTATAGGTACGAAGACTCATCTGGAAAATGATGTTTCAGGCAGGACCCAAAAGAAGTGATAGACCAGAGCCATATGGATATGTGTGGGAAGAGCAGTCTCGGCAAAAGGAACAGCAAGTGCAAAGGCCCTGGATCTGGAATTTGCCTAGTGTATTCAAGCAACAGAAAAGAAGTTATGGTAACCAGCAGAGATTGAGCAAAGGGAGTGCAGTACGTATGAGCAGCGTAGAAAGATAGGGTGAGAGGAGTTATATAAATATATATATATATATATATGTATGTGTGTGTGTATATATATATATTTTTTAACGATTTTATTTATTTGAGAGAGAGCATGAGCATGAGGGGGGAGGGGCAGAGAGAGAGGGAGAAGCAGAATCCCCCCCCCAACACGGAGCTGGACACTGGGTTCAATCCCAGGACCCCGAGATCATGACCTGAGGCAAAGGCAAACACTTAACCAACTGAGCCACCCAGGCACCCCAAGAGTTATATTTTTAATAGGATTTCTCTGGCTGTTCTGTGGAGAATAGACCCTAGGGAACAAGGGCCGAAGCAGGGAAGCTTGTTAGGAGGCTATTGCAATAATTCTTTCATCCAAACAGGATAAAGTGCTTTATAAATCAGTAAGTAGTAAGGTAGATTTCCAATTGACTTAAGTGTTATAGAGATCAAGAACCACAGTCATTCATCCATGTTTTTGTTCCACATGACTAGAGATTAAACCTATAGAACTGGATTGTAACACAATGACAATGTGGTATCCACAAAACAGCAGAATATTGTTTTTAAGGCTTAATATCAACACAGTCTTTCATTGAGTAAAGGTTTTCTATTTCAGCTTTCTTTTCTGTCTGGTTTTGAGTTGCCAGACCCTTTACGGAATAGACCTTTCTGAGATACAATTATTCCTCTGATATTTTTGCCATATTATTTTGCCTATTATTATAAATTACTTTGGGGCTGAAGGAAAAGAAACAGAGGTTTCAAGTTTCTACCTTTGAACTCAATTATCAGTCTTAAATGTAGTTTTTTAAAAAGTGGATGGGTATTTTATTGTAGGTCTAGAGCACAGCTTTGTCTTTAATTTGTTTCAGTTACTGCTTTTAAGTTTGGTGCCTTAGCTGTTTGCAGTTGCCTCAGGTGTCATCTTAAGAATATTCTGTGAGTTAAGTAGCAGAATAAAAGGCAAAGCACTTTTTAAATTAAGTCAATATGAGGAGGGGTTTTTATAATAAGTCACTTTATAGTGACTTTAATGTTAATTTTTAAGACATTCTGGGTTATTTTATAGAAGGTACCAGAATATCTACATGAGCTCTTCTGAAGCACAATTCTGCTGAACTTCACTGCTTTGGAACTTTTTGTTGCAATTTATATTCTAAGACTGCATGCAGGATGTGGTCTTTGCAGAATATAAACTGTGAGCAGTGCTTCTTAAACTTTTCCCATCCACTGATGTATACAGATAGACTTTTAAGTAAGTTATGTCTTTATTTTGTGTGTATTATAAAAAAATATGTTACCAAACCTCTTGTTTAGGATAAGGCTAAGATACACAGTTTCAATTCAATTTAAAGAAATTAGTTAAGCAAATAATATTATACATGGAGCTTAGATATGGCAAAAGTATGACAACATGGATGACTAAGGACTTTACAGTAATATGCTCTGTAGACCGGAAGTATATCTCATGGGATATTTGTTAAAAAGAAGGTGTCTGGAACCACAGAATCAGGATTTCTGGGAGATTTCTCTGCATCTTCAACTAGATCCCTTGGTGATCTTTATGCCTACTAGGTTTTGAGAACTGATGATGATAGACCTGAATCAAGAAGGTGAGTGGGCCAGAGGAAGCTGATCTGTAGTCTTCTAAACTTGTCCTGATATTTTAAAATTAGATTCAGAATTTCTATTTAGTGGCAAAGTATCTCTTATTTTTTACCAGTTCTTACCATCCCCAGACCCTCAGCTCTTGATTATAGGAAAGATCCATGAAGATAGGTACAGTATCTTAGTTATCTTTCTATTTCTCCCCTCATTTTTGCCTGTAGTAAATGCCAAATGAGTGAATACATGAAGTAACTCATTCATATATTTATGCTGCTTTTTGATTGTTCTCTTAGAATGTTACCTTGTCATCCTTATTTTAACCAACATTCCCACTATTATCCAATATTCTTAGAACTCTTAGGTGTTGATCTGATCACAATATCCATTCATTTATTCAGCAAATATTTATCGAGCAGTCGTGGTGCCAGACAGTGGAAATATTGATTAAGAAGGCATAATGCTGTCTTCAAGAAATCTTTAGTCTAGCATAGAGACAAATAAGTAATTACAAACAGCATGATAAGTGCTGTGGTCATCTACAGGAAATAATAGGACATATATAACCCATCTTTAAGGAAATCAAGGAATGCCTCCTGGAGAAGAGTTCTAAGAAGCAGTGAGTATTCCTTTGTGGGAGTGATGTAGAAAGAACATGAAAAAGACCTAGTAAGTCAGCAGTGGTTTTAAGAAGGCACTTTTGGTGGGCAGCCTGGGTGGCTCAGCGGTTTAGTGCTGCCTTCAGCCCAGGGCATGATCCTGGGGTCCTGGGATCGAGTCCCATGTCAGGCTCCCTGCCTGTGTCTCTGCCTCTCTGTGTCTCTCATAAATAAAGTCTTTATTTTAAGGCACTTTTGGGAGAAAACCACATTTTAAAGTAGTGAAAATTAAGTGATAAAGATGTGATGTAAAGAAGCTTGGTGGTAGACAGAAAGACATAGCCAGTAGCTTGGAAAGATAAAGTGTCTTTTTATTTCCCTTGAAAAATGACAAACATTATTTGTAGACTTACAGAAGAACCTGAGAGGGGAGAAACTGAAAAGCAGCAGAAGAGTGGATAATTCATTAATAAAGCATTCAATACATGTTTTAAAATATGTACCACGTGCTAGGGGCACTCAATGTGGGAAACTAGGGATGAGAGAGACAAGGCTGCTTTCTCAGAAGTCAGATCTCTGCAGGTGAGAGATGGGAATAGCATCAAGGTTTCAGTGAAATGAAGAGGTAGTCTTGGAGGAAGGAAAAAGAGAATGAAGAAAGAGAAATTTAGAGAAGAAGAAGGAAGTTGAGGCATTCATTCCAGGTGGAAAGTTTTTAACCAGAGTTAGCAATTACATTGGAGAGGTTAGGAATGTATTTTATATATATTTTTATTTATTTCATATACATATATTTTTAAAGATTTTATTTATTCAGAAAGGTAGAGGGAGAAGCAGGCTCCCCATGGGGAGCCTGATGCAGGACTCTGTCCCAGGACCCCAGGATCATGACCTGAACCAAAGGCAGATGCTCAACCACTGAGCCACCCAGGTGCCCAGGGTTGTGTTTTAGAATGGGAGAATAGCTTAGAGATATCATAAAAGTACTAAAAGTAGACATTGCTAAAAATGTAGGCACATGTCTAATGAGTATATGGAGGATTTGGATGAAGATTGGAGAAGCAACATAATTTATGTAGTCATAAAGTGGAGGGGAAGAGCCAATGAAAGGAAAGATTTTAGGGAATTTTGTTGTTATATTTCTTAATTGGTGCATAGGAGGGGTAGGCAGAAAAGTAGTTTGATTTTCAGCACATTAAACGAATATCCCCTTGGGTTGCTTCAATGTGCATAATAGATCTACATGGTTTGAAACTGAGGAAAGTGGGCTGAGCCAGAAATAGAGATCTGGAAGTTATCAGTAAACAAGTGAATACTAATTGATGCCTTGGGAGTATATAGCTCACCCAAGAGAGTGGAAAGTAAGAAGAGAAAAGCATTGAGAAAAGCAACTTTGGGAACGCTGATATTCAGGAGACAAAAAGGAAAAGAGGACGCTGAAAAGCAGAATATGAAGGAGTAGCCTGAGAGGCAGAAGAAAAAAAAAACAAAAGAATAGTGTCACAGGAATATTAAAGGAAGAGCAGATTTATGAAGGAAAGATAAATGAATTTTGTTTTTAACATATTGATTGAAAGGTACCCATCTATGGGTTGTCCGGTATGCTATTTCTCCTACCCGGTCTTGGTGTATATCATTTATCCAGTGACCCTACCCATTTCCCACTCCCACCCAGCACTGTTCCAAAGTCTTAGAATATCTGTCTCCTTACTACTTTTTGTACCTACCATCTCCTTGACCTTTCTATAACCACTTCTTGAGTTCAGACTTTATTTCTTTATTATCATGGGTCTCTTGCTGGTTTCCTGGCCTCCTGTTTTATCCCTCTTTATCCATTTTCCATATTACTATTGCTGGTGATAAATAATTACTACCTATTGACCACTTACCAAGCAGTCTGTTAATTGTTTTATTTATTTAAAAAATATCTTTTTTGTTAATTTGTTTAAATGGATGTCTTGTTTGATCCTCTCAGTAACCCTTTTGAGTTAGATGTTATTATCATTCTAGGTTTACAGTTGACGAACTGATGCTCAGAAAGGTCAAGTACTATGTGGTTAAATAACATTCAAGTTTACTCAGCTAGTGTCAAAGCTAGAGCTAAACTCTGGCTGAAAGTCTTAGTTACTATGTTCCATTGCCACTGTGCTCCAAAACACAATTCAGTCGTGTTACTCTTTTTTGGTAAACTTCTTCAGTAGTTATCTCTGGATAAAAATCCAACTTTTCTTATATTGGCTCTTTTTTATTTGGTCCAGGCCTGCCCCTTAGTTCTTCATTCTTCATACTCCATGAAACACTCTCCTATGCTCCAAGTGTGCTCCTTTCTAGACGTCATGGCTTCTCTTGCCTTTAAGCCTTTCTTTTCACATTTTGTTCCTTCTGTTAGGCTCGCTCTCTTTTTTCCCCACCTTTAGTAGGTTACTCATCCTCACAGCATCAGCTTTTTGAAACTGCCCAGGATGTCTTTCCTAATAGTCCTCCCTCAGTCAAAATTAGATGGGACTTCTGGGGATCCCTGGGTGGCTCAGTGGTTTAGCGCCTGCCTTCAGCACGGGGCGTGATCCTGGAGTCCCAGGATCGAGTCCCGGCGCATTGGGCTAACTGTGTGGAACCTGCTTCTCCCTCTACCTGTGTCTCTCCCTCTCTCCCTCTGTGTTTGTCATGAATAAATAAATAAATCAATACAAATTTAAAAAAATTAGATGGGACTTCCTTTTGTTCCCTCAACATCTTGTGCTCATCTCGATCATAATATTTATCACATTAAATTTAAGAGTTTCAAGAAAAGAAACATTGTTTTCTCTAGATTATGGGAGAGAATTCCTCTTTATGGGGAGGAATTATTATTTATATTTCTATATTTAAATAAGCTCAACAGATGTTTCTGAAATCTAATTTGATGAATGTTGACCAAGAGGTTTCAACAACTTAGGTAATTTAGTAATTTAGTCTTCCAAGTTTGCTTTCCTAGAGGTGGGGAGGGGTTACCTCTTAGGAAAGATTATACAATTCTCTCTTCTGACCCTCTTATTGCAGGAAATTCAAGGGGTATAAGTCATCTTTGCCTTTAAGACATCCCTAACTTTAGTCAAGAATGATTATAGGTCTCTTCTATTCCCAGTCTCTATAGACATGGTAATAGCAATGCTGAAAAATAATACAGCTTTTGTCTTTGGAGCCCAACTGCTGGGTTCTTATCCCATTTCTACTGTTTACTATCTATGTGGTCCTTGGCAAGTTACTTAACCTCTCTGTGCATCCGTTTTCTCATGCAATATGAAAATAATACTTGTATTTATGTCATAGAGTTGTTTAAAGAATTCATTGTGTTAGTATATGTAAAAGCACTTACAACACTGCCTGGTACATTTAAAGTTACCTGTTTACTTTTAAAACAGAAATAGAATATGCATTCTAAAATACTCATTCTAAAATACAAGTAATGTGATCAACATTGACGTTTAGGTATATTTAATCAATTACTAAGTAAAAGACAGCATATTTTTTCTTGTTTTGATTGGGAGTGAATATGAACTGAACAGAAATGAAGACTCTCTCCCTTTATAGAAAAGACAACCAAAAAAATTTATAAAAGCAGAAACCCCTCAGATTTCATAGTTTTGCTAAGCAAATAAGCTGTTTATTACACGATTTTTATGAATATTTGCAGTTTTGTTCTCCTTTATTTCTGAAATTTTTTGTTTAAAAAATTTGATTGACTTTGTTAATAAAATAAGCTTATTATTAGAGGCATCCTTGTATAGAGTCAGCCTCACACATGAATGCCATCCACCCACCCTCCTATAAATAAGCTTTACATTTGTTCGCAACTTCATTTTTTTAAATTAAAAATTTAATTAATTAATTTATTTATTTGACACAGAGTGAGAGCACACAAGCAGGGGGAGCCACTAAGGAAGGGGGATTAGCAGGTTCCCTGCTGAACAGGGAGCCAACTCAGGGCTCTGTCCCAGGACCCTGGGATTATGACCTGACCAAAAGCAGATGCTCAACTGACTGAGCCACCCAGGAGCCCCTGTTAGCAACTTTAAACCTCATGCACTTCAGTAATAAAAAGATCATTAGTCTGGGGAGAACAGCTGGTCCAAGCATCACAAATATTTGAAATCTTAAATCACAGATGTTGAGGGTTTTCAGAATTTAATATTTATTATATACCCAGATTGCTCTAGGTTCTGGGCATCACATGGCGGACACTTTCTGCGTTACATTCTAAAAGGGTATAATGGCATTTTCATTTCAATCATATAAGGCCATTTCTTATAATACTGTATTCACATACTAATTCATAATTTTGCCATTTAATGGTAGAGACCAGTATTAGAGAAGTACATTTCAGATGAAGGCAAAACTGTTAGCTAAGATGTTCACATCCATAGTAAATGATAGAATAAACTGACATTATATCCCAGACTTCTGTGCTACTATAAAATACTGATATTTGATTGTCGACTGAATGTGTTGACAATGCTTAACATTAGATCTTTTGATAGGGTGTTAAATATTATAGAAACTCAAATGAAGTGGGACACCTGGTTGGCTTAGCAGTTGAGCATCTTGCCTTCAGCTCAGGGCATGATCCTGGGGTTCTTGGGGTAGCATCCCACATCGGGCTCCCAGTGGGGAGCCTGCTTCTCCCTCTGCCTATGTCTCTGTGTCTCTCATGAATAAAAAAATCTGAAGAAAGAGAAAGAAAGAGAGAAAGAGAAAGAAAGAAAGAAAGAAAGAAAGAAAGAAAGAAAGAAAGAAAGAAAGAGAAGGAAGGAAGGAAGGAAGGAAAAGAAAAGGAAGAAAAAGAACAAACGAAATAGAAATGAAGTCAGCTTATGGTATAGTTTTGTCTAAAGGAAAGCAAAATGAAAACTAGTATTTGAGGGTCCACTGTGTGCCAGGCAGTGTGTTAAGCACTGCCTTAGCTCAGGCTGCTATAACAAAATACCATAGACTGGGTGGTTTATAAACAATAAGCAATTTAGCACAATTTTGGAGGCTAGGAAGTCCAAGATCAAGGTGCCAGCAGATTTTGTATCTGGTGAGGGCCTACTTCCTGGGCAGTCTTCTTGTTGCGTTGTAACATGTGAAAGGGCCAGAGGAGCTCTCAGAAGTCTGTTTTATAAGGACACTAATTCCATTCATGAGGGCAGGGTCTAATTACCTCCGAAGGCCCCTCCTCCAAGTACTATCAAACTGGGGATTAGGATTTCAACATGTAAATTTTGGGAGGGACACAGACTCAGTTTGTGTCATTTAAGCAGCATACTAATTAAAATGTATACTTATTTGAACTACTCTTGAAGCAAAGCTGTTTTTGAAGGAAAAAATAGAAAATACTAAACCTTTTTTTTAATTGAAATAAAATTAACACACTGTTAACATTGGTTTCAGGTTTGCAACACAGTAATTTGACAACTATTCGTTATACTATGCTCACCACAAGTAGTTGCACTACCATCTGTCAGCATACAATGCTATTATAATATTCTTGACTCTGTTCCCTATGCTGTACCTTTTATCCCCCTGACTTACGCATTCCATAACTGGAAACCTCTATCTCCCACTCTCCTTCACCAGCCCCTCCCCTCTGCCAACCACTAGTTTGTTTTCTGTATTTATGAATCTGTTTCTGCTTTTTAAATGTTTTTTTTTTTTTTTTAGATTCCACATAAAAGTGAAATCACTTGGTATTTGCCTTTTTCTATCTGGCTTATTTCACTTAGCATAATGCCCTCTAAGTCTACACATGCTATCCTAAATGGCAAGATCTCATTCTTTTTTATGGCCGAGTGATAGTTCTGGTGTGTGTGTGTGCGCGCGCATGTGTGTCCATCCGTCCGTCCCATCTTGTTTATGCATTCATCCAGCAATGGACACTTAGGTTTCTTCTATATCTTGGTTATTGTAAATAATGCTACAATAAACAGAGTTGCATATGTTTTTTTCAAATTAGTGCTTTTGTATTGAGTAAATATCCAGTTAGTGGAATTACTGGATCATATGGTATTTCTATTTTTAAATTTTTAGGAAGCTTCCATAGTGTTTTCCAGATTAGCTGCAACAATTTGCATTACCACCAACAGGGTCCAAGGGTTCCTTTTTTCTCCAAATTCTTGCCAACACTTGTTATTTCTTGTCTCTTTGATGCTAACCATTCTGACAGGTGTAAAGTGATATCTCACTGTGGTTTTGATTTGCATTTCCCTGATGATTAGTGATGTAGAGCATCTTTTCATGTGTCTGTTGGCCATCTGTATGTCTCTTTTGGAAAAATGTTCATGTCTTCTGCCCATTTTTAAATTAGATTATTTGTTTTTTTTTGGTGTTGAGTTGTAGAAGTTCTTTATGTGATATTAATTCCTCATGAGATATGTCATCTGCAAATATCTTCTCCCATTAAGTATGTTATCTTTTCCTTTTGTTGATGGTTTCCTCTGCTGTGTGAGAGCTTTGTTATTTTGGTGCAGTCCCAATAGTTTATTTTTGCTTTTGTTTCCCTTGTCTTAGCAGGCATATTTAGAGAAATGTTGCTAAAGCTGATGTTAGAAAAATTGGTTCCTGTTTTCTTCTAGGAGTTTTTATGGTTTCGGGTCTCATGTTTAGGTCTTTAATCCATTTTAAGTTTGCTTTGTGTGTGGTGTGAGAAAGTGGTCCTGTTTCATTATTTTTAATGTAGTTGTCCAGTTTTCCCAGCACCATTTATTGAAGAGACTATGTCTTTTAAAGATAGATTTATTTATTTATTTATTTATTTATTTATTTATTTATTCATTCATTCATTCATTCATTTATTTATTTATTTAAGAGAGAGAGAGAGAGAGTACTTGTGTGAGCAGTTCGGGAAGGGCAAGGAGAAGGAGATAGAATCTCAAACAAACTTCCCACTGAGCGTGGAGCTTGACATGGGGCTTAATCCCATGACCCTGAGATCATGACATGAGCTAAATTCAAGAGGCTGATGCTCAACCAACTAAACCACCCAGGCAGCTCTTGAAGAGACTATTTTTTTCACCATTATGCCTCCTTTGCATAGAGTAATTGGCTATATTAACATGGGTTTATTTCTAGGCTCTCTATTCTGTTCTCTTAATCTATGTTACTGTTTTGGTGCCAGTACTAAATTGTTTGATAACTGTAACTATTGTAGTATAGCTTGAAATCTGGGATTATGATACCTCCAGCTTTGTTTTTCTTATTCAAGATTGCTTGGACTGTTTGGGCTCTTTGTGGTTCCATACAAATTTGGTGATTATTTGTTATTTTTCTCTGAAATATGCAATTGATTGAGCTACCCAGGCACCCCCATTATTTTCTTACTTTTAATTATATCCTTTTATTTTCCACTTAGAGAAGTTCCTTTAACATTTCTCATAAGGCAGGTTTAGTGATAATGAACTTTTACTTTTGTTTGGGAAACTTTCTCTCTCCTTCAATTCTGAATGATAATCTTGCTGCCTAAAGTATTCTTGGTTATAGGTTTTTTTCCTCTCATCACTTTGAATATATCATACCACTCTGTTCTGGCCTGCAAAGTGTCTTTTTTTCTTTTTCTTTTTTTTTTTTAAAGATTTTATTTATTCATGAGAGATACAGAGAGACATAGGCAGAGGGAGAAAATGGCTGCCTGAGAAGAGCCTGATGTGGGACTAGATCTTAGGACCCTGGGATCATGACCTGAGCCAAAGGCAGATGCTCAACCACTGAGCCACCCGGTGTCCCTCGCCTGCAAAGTTTCTGCTGAAAAATCTGCTGATAGCCTTATGAGATTTCCCCTATATGTAACTATTTTATTTTCTCTTGATGTTTAAAATTTTTCTCTTTATCTTTAATCTTCAATATATTTTTAGATGATTTTATTTATTCATTCATGAGGGACACACACAGAGAGAGAGAGGCAGAGACACAGGCAGAGAGAGAAGCAGGCTACATGCAGGGAGCCTGATGTGGGACTTGATCCTGGGTCTCCAGGATCATGCCCTGGGCTGAAGGTGGCACCAAACTGCCAAGCCACCAGGGCTGCCCAATCTTCAGTATTTTAATAAATATATGTCATTGTGTGGACTTTCTTGGGTTCATCTTGTTTAGGACTCTCTAGGATTACCAAACTTGAATGTCTGTTTCCTTCCCCTGGTTGGGGAAGTTTTCAACTATTATTTCTTCAAATATGTTTTCTGCCCCCTTTTTTCCTACTTTTCCTTTAAGAACCCATATAATGCAAATGTCTGTTTACTTGTTGTTGTCTAAGAAATCCTTTAACCTATCTTCATTTTTTAAAAAATTCTCTTTTCTTTTTGCTATTTGTGTTGGGTTCTTTCCATGACTCTGTCTTCTAGAATACTGATCCATTCTTTTGCATCCTTTAATCTACCATTGATTCCCTCCAGTTTTTGTAATCTTCAACTCTGGTTCTTTTTTGTATTTTCTATCTCTTTGTTGAAGTCCTCACTAAGTTCTTCCCCTCTTTTCTCTGGTCCAGTGAGCATCGTTATAACCATTACTTTAAACTCATTATCAGGCATATTGCTTATCTCTAGTTCATTTAGTTCTTTTTCTGAGGCTTTGTCTTATTCTTTCATTTAGACCATATTCCTGTCTCATTTTGGCGGACTTTCTATTTTCTGTGAATTAAGCAGAACAGCCGCTTCTAAAGTCGAAGGAATGGTCTGATGTTATGCATGATCATCCTCTGTGTAGACCATGTGTGCCTGGTGACTTTGGCTGCCTGGTTGGAGTATGGCTGGCTGGACTGGTAGTCTTGGGGAATTCTGTGCTGGGGCTGCTCTGGTGGGATGGTCTGAGCTGAAGTGGGTGTGGGCCAGTGTGGTCCTAGGACTCTCCAGGCACAAAGCACCCTGGCCAGACAGCTGAAGCTGAAGCAGGCTGGGTTGGAGTCCCAGGCTCTGTGAGAGTACCCTGACAAAACCACTGAAGGTGAAGTGGATGCATGCCAAAGGGTGAGAGTGGTCTTGAGGCTCAAGGGGCACTGTAGCTGGGTGTATGGAACCAAAGCATACACAGATTATGGGTCCTGGGATGTTCCACATAGAGGGCATTGGAAGCCAAAGCAGGCACAGGCCAGGAGGTCCTAAGGCATCTGCACCAGGTGTGCCCTGGCAATTTGTCTAGCGCTAAAGTGGTGTGGGCCTAGAATGTTCTGAGGTGCTTTGCACTTTTGTTACCTTGGCCAGAGGGCTGGAACTGTAGTGATTTCTGAACAGGGGTGTCCCTGTGCGTGCTATACTGGGGCTACCTTGGTGGAACAGCTGGGGATGGCTAAAAGCCTTGGGCTCACTGAGGTGGTAGGTCAGCCAGGATACCTGGACCCTGCTCCTATCCACTCTATCAAGGTGGAGGGGAAACATAAACCATGGTGCTCGCCAGTCCTCCAACCCACAGGGTTGCTCCCCAATCATTTGGCAAGAGTTCTAGACTGGTTCCTTTTAGTTCCCCTTTTAGTACCTTTTTCTGTGCCTCAGAGGTGATGAATGTGCTCATAGTCGGCCTTCAGTGCTATCCCTCCCCACTAAAGATTGCAGCTGTTGAGGGTGAGGATTCCCTTCATTACTGTGTTTCTTGTTGTTCTCTATGTGGTCTCTATATCTTTTGTTGTGCAGAAGCTGTTCAGTTAGCCCTCAATTGTTCTTCAAGAGGAATTGCTTAATAAATAGGTGTAGATTGGTGTGTCCATGTTGGAAGTGAGTTCAAGATCTTCCTACATCACCAACTTGGATTGGAACCCCATTATAAAATGTTAAAATAAAACACTCACTATTTATGAGAATAGTCAGTATCACAAACGAAACCATTATTGCAAATAAGGTGAAGATAAAAATGAAAACTTAAATGACATAAAAGGTATACCACATCTAGTGTACAGGACAATACCCTTACTTCCTTTTTAAGGACTTTAAAGTGAAATAGATTCTTTGGGCAGCCCTGGTGGCTCAGCGGTTTAGCGCCGCCTTCAGTCCAGGGCGTGATCCTGGGGTCCTGGGATTGAGTCCCACGTTGGGCTCCCTGCATGGAGCCTGCTTCTCCCTCTGCCTGTGTCTCTGCCTCTCTCTCTCTCTCTGTCTCTAATAAATAAATAAATAATCTTTTAAAAAATATTCTTTAATAGAAGAAATAAAAAGGTAGAATTTATATAATATATAATTAGAGCAAAAAAAAATACATAAAATCCCTAGAGCAAATACTCCACAGTTTACAAAAATAAAAAGTACTTAGAAGTAGAAAAAATAATTTTATACTTACAAATAGATTTCAAACAAGAAAATCTTTAACAATTTGTAGATTCTGGGATGGCTGGGTGGTTCAGTGGTTAAGTCTGCCTTTGGCTCAGGTCATGATCCTAGAGTCCTGGGATCGAGTCCTGCATAGGGCTCCCCATGGAGAGCCTGCTTCTTTCTCTCCCTATGCCTCTCTCTCTCTTGTGTTTCTCATGAATAAACAAATCTTTAAAAAAATAATTTGTAGATTCTTTAGATAAGAAAAATTGCCGGGGGATCCCTGGGTGGCTCAGTGGTTTGGCGCCTGCCTTTAGCCCAGGGCGCGATCCTGGAGTCCCTGGATCGAGTCCTGCATCGGGCTCCCAGCATGGAGCCTGCTTCTCCCTCCTCCTGTGTCTCTGCCTCTCTCTTACTCTCTCTCTCCCTCTCTATCATAACTAAATAAATCTAGAAAAAAAAAAAGAAAAATAGCCTTAATATATTAGACTTTTCTGTAAGACTATGAAGAGACACATAACTTCAACTTTCAGCTTTAGATGAAGGTTAAAGGGTAAAGACGAGATAAGAGATTTATTTTGTTTAGTTGAGATTGAGTGGCATAACATAGGGTGATAATATCTAGAGAGATAAAAATTTCTTTGCTTTCTTAAGATAAAAGAGTCTTCTTGTTCCATTGTCATTACCTTTTCCCACGTCCATTGTCCATTTGGCTTGTACATTCAGAGGTCGCTGGGCAGGTAGGAGTGAAGAGATGAGATAAAGAAGTTCAAGTATTAACTGATTAAAAGGATCACAGTGGCTAGTGTTAACAGTAAGCTTTGACAGTTCCCCTTTTCTTGGTTTTCTGCCCCACAGCTTTCAGCTCCTGATTGAGTATTCATGATTTACCTTGCACAGTTAACAGCAGCAGCTATATAGAGCAACTACAGAGAAGCTTTGGTACCTAAGCTCTGAGGGTAACCTAAATGACTAGATATAATCACTACTTTCCCTTTCCCCTGAATCCTGGACTTTCACTTTATTTTTAAACAGTAAGAATCATGGAAATTGTTGGTAGCTTGTATTCTAATTAGCTTTATCTGATCTAACATAATGATTACCTAATAGTGAAGAACTACCAGTATTACAGGCAGCAGGAAGGACCCAGGTAAGACCAAGAGTCAAAACCATTGAAAATGTTATATATTTAACTCTTTAGACGAATAATAAATGGAGCAACAGACACCAGTGGGAACTTGAAAATTTGCTTTATCAGGGGGAATGTTAGACTCTTAAATAAAAAATTAATACCTTAAAAGTCAGTTTCTAAAAAGGACTTAAGGTGGCTTTATTCAAAGATTACTTGAAAATAATAAAATTTATTTAAATAGTCGCAAATGGGGGCAGCCCAGGTGGCTCAGCAGTTTAGTGTCACCTTCAGCCCAAGGCCTGATCCGGATTGAGTCCCACGTTAAAAAAAATTAAAAAAAAAAAAAAGTCCCACATTGAGCTCTGCAGGGAGCCTGCTTCTCCCTCTGCCTGTGTCTCTGCCCACCCCCCCTCTGTGTCTCTCATGAATAAATAAACAAAATCTTAAAGAAAAAATATAGTTGCAAATGTCAGAGCCTTGCCTTATAGTGAATACAAACAATTGTTATTCAATTTTTGGAAAGTGAACAGAGATGTTACATAACATTAATTAAGGGTGCTTTTTGTCCATCTTTAAATTACAGCATTTTAATTATAAAATTATAATTTTTAAGTATTCATTTTTTAAAGATTTTATTTATTTATTCATGAGAGACATAGAAGGCAGAGACATGGGCAGAGGGAGAAGCAGGCTCCCTGCAGAGCCCAATGTGGGACTTTTTTTTTTTTTTTTTTTATGATAATCACAGAGAGAGAGAGAGAGAGAGGCAGAGACATAGGCAGAGGGAGAAGCAGGCTCCATGCACCGGGAGCCTGACGTGGGATTCGATCCCGGGTCTCCAGGATCGCGCCCTGGGCCAAAGGCAGGTGCTAAACCGCTGCGCCACCCAGGGATCCCTCAATGTGGGACTTGATCCCAGAACTTGAGGATCACGCCTTGAGTGGAAGGTAGATGCTCAACCACGAAGCTACCCAGGCATCCTATTTTTCAGTATTCTTAATGCTATAAGTAGGAATTTATATATTCTAGGTTGGAGATTAGTGACTAATTTATTAGTAATTGTTTATATTTTTAGGGATTACGTTTTTCTTTTTATATTTTTGTTATAAAATACCTATGACAGATGTTAGGAATATAGGACTTTGTTGTTTGGTACCTTTGTTTATTTATATAACACTCTATTATTTGACCTCTAAAATCATTGCTAATTCTTTTTTCCTACCACATTCATCAAAATTTCTAGGTATTCATATTTGAGAACAACACATTTCTGTGCTCAGCATATCAGTATGTACTGTTAAGGAAAAGTGAATACGATTTGTTAATATGGAATCATCAGTTTATTTTATATGGGCTACTGGACAGTTATAAATTAGTAATAGATTCAATCATTCTTGAACCATCAGAGTTTGGATCAATGACTGAGAGTTGGACTGGATCTCACTATTAGTTCTTTACTTACCATCTACTAAAATGGGATTCCTACCACATCAAAGAATTTAAAAATAGGAGCTCCTGTAGTTTGAACCAGAAGTTTTCATTTTTGTCTTTTGTGGTAAGATTTTAGGGAGGCAGGTTAGAATATGAATCTAGTTCTATCCAAACAAGCAAAAGAAAAATAGATAAATTGGAGTTCATCAAAATTAAAAATTTTTATGTGTCAGAGGACAGACACTATCAAAGTGAAAAGATATGCCACAGATTGGAAGAAAATATTTGCAAATCTTATAACTGATAACACTCTAGTATCCAGAATACATAAAGAATTCTTACAACATAACACAAAAAAGATAAACAACTTAACTAAAAAATAGGTAAATGTGACTGGAGTAGACATTTCTTCAAGTAAAAAATACATATGAATGGTTATAAGTATATGAAAAGATATTCAATATCATTAGTAATTTTGAAAATGCAAATTAAAACCACAATGAGAGATACCAGTTCATACTCTCTAGAATGGCTGTATTTAAAAAACAGAAGAGTCAGTCAGTTGAGCATCTGACTCTTGTTTTCAGCTCAGGTTATAATTTCAGAGTCATGAAATTCTACCCTGCGCTGCCTTTAGCCAGGAGTCTGCCTTAGATTCTTTCCCTCTCTCTCTCTGCCCCTACCCCTGTTCTCACTCTTTCTCTCAAATCTTTAAAAAATAAAATAAAAAAGAAACAAAATAAGTGTTGGAGAGGAAGTGAAGAAATTGGAACCCTTAGACTTAGCAAGTAGGAATGGAAAATGGCACAGCCAGTATGGAAAAACAGTTGGGCAATTCCTCAAAATGTTAAACTTAGAGGTACCATATCACCCAATGATTCTATTATTGGGTATATACTAAGAGAATTGAAAACATATGTTTATATAAAAACTTGTACATAAATATTCATAGCAGCATTATTCTTAGTAGCTAAAAAGTAGAAACACCCAAATGTTCACCAACTGATCAATGGATAAATATAATGTGGTATATCCACACAGTCAGCTATAAGAAGGAAATAATACATACCATAACATGGATAAACCTTGAAAATATTACTCTAGTATAAATGAAAGAAGTTATAAAAAGCCACATATTGTGATTCCATTTATATGACATATCCAGAATAGGTAAATATGTATGAG
The DNA here is from genome assembly GCF_048164855.1 of Canis lupus baileyi. Lineage (NCBI taxonomy): Eukaryota > Metazoa > Chordata > Mammalia > Carnivora > Canidae > Canis > Canis lupus. The sequence goes on along the minus strand of NC_132869.1, from coordinate 24,305,139 downwards.
TAGATTTATGACTGCCAGGGCCTAGGGGACTAGGAAATGACTGCTAATGAGTATATGATGGGGTGATGATAATGTTACGGAATTAAATAGCGGTAATGGTTATACAATCTTGTGAATATGGTGAAAAACTTAAAAGGAAACAAAACTCTGGTTTTAGATTTCAGTGCTGCTTTTTACCAGTGGTATGACTCCTTTACATTCTATTTCTTTTTTTTTTTTAAAAGAGTAGAGCTGAGAAAAAAAAAAAAAAACTAAAAAAAGAAAAAAAAAGTAGAGCTGACTTACATAGCTTACATTAAATTAAATGACTACTCTTTATCTTATTCTTTTGAGTAAGAAAAAAATGCATGAAATAGAAGGTTTAAAAAAGAGAGAGAGAAGGAGAACTTTCTCTGACAAAAAAGAAGTCTCCAGGGATATAAATTGAATCAGGGAACACAGGGAAACCTCCCATGAGAATGGGTTACTACACCTCCTGACTAGGTAGATGAGCATTTAACAAAATGTCAGAATTAAAAACCTGGAGGTTCCAAGGAAACACAAGAGGTTAATCTTAATACTATAGGCAAGCATTCTAAAGAGATATCTCCAGTCACATGAAAATAATAACATTCATATAAAAGTGAGTATGTTGGCTTTATTTCAGGAATATCAGTTTTAAGTTGAACACACATAATTTAAAGGGAGGGAAATCACATGATTATTTCAGTACATAAAGCATATCTCCTAACTGAAGTAATCTTAGATGTGAATAAAAGAGAGTCAGAAAGCACCCATGTTAAATCAGAGCAAATAAAAGATCTAGACAGAATTGCAAGGTAAAAATAAAAGCACAACTGTGCAAACATGCTAGAGTAAACTAATGAATTAACAAAAGAAAGAAAAAAGAAATAGCATGCAGAAGATGAAGACTCATAACCTAAAGGACAGAAGGAAATATCTCATATGTGCTTCAAGTGGTAGACCTTAATGAAAAAAAACAAAAACAAAAGTAAAAATAAGAGTTCAAAGACAGGATGATAATACAACAAAATTAGATTAAATGTAAATTGCAGAACTCAGGAAACCAATTGAGGACTAAACCAACATAATTATAGAACAAATAAATTAAAAATAAAGAACATAATAGATATGGTTAGCAATTGAGTTATAGATAGAAAAACTACAGATATTTAGATTAAGTAGATAAGAAAAACAGTAGTCAGAAGAGCTAATTAATAGATATGCTGCTATAAGTTTCTGTAGTGTAATGATAACTGGTGCCCCCAAATACAGTACTCGACAAATAGAGCAGAAAAAGTATTCAAAGATGTGATAAAAGACAATTTAGCTGAAATAAAGAATTGAATCTAGATATAGAAAAGTAGATGGATGGAAACAGGATGGAAAAAGTAGAATAAGATGTGATACCATATTATCTTAAACATTCAATGTTTTTTTATTACATTATAATGAAGTTCAGTGCTTTTATTTAAAAATAGTATCCCATCTTTGTAAAGGTATTACTGTTGCCCTGTATTCCAGAAGGAGAAGTAGGTAGGTAATAATCTGGATGTCTGGAATGATGTTAACTTAATAGTAATGACAGTTTCTGGCTAGTGGCACTTGAGATATATATCAGTCAGGATCTAGTCAGGAGATAGAAACCATACCAGTTATTTTTAGTAGAAAGAATTTAAGGTATTGTTAACAGACATTAAACTGAAGTGGCACAATAGGATACTGAAGTTTCCACAGAGGTATCGACTAGGAAGCAGCTACCATTCCTAAGGCCACAGGAAAGAAGCTGGAATTATTAGAATGTGTAAATTCACAGGAGGGCCATTGTGGAGTTTAAACTCAAATCTCTGAGAAGAAGGTGTTGCTTATTCTAGTCTTGGTCTGCTTGGGTTGCAAGAACAAAGTATCTTGCAAGACTGGGTGGCTTAAACAACAGAAATTTATTTTCTTACTGTTCGGAGGTTGAGAGGTCCAAGATGAAGGTGCTAGCCAATTCACTTCCTGGTGAGTACTCTCTTTCTGGCTTGTAGATGCCCACCTTCTTGCCTGCGTCCTCACGTGGTCTTTGCTGTGTTTGTGCTCCACAGTGGGGTGAAGAGCACACTCTTCTTTCTCCTCAGGCTACTAATCACATCATAAGGGCCTGACCCTCATGACCTAATGTAACCTTCATTACCTTTTTCAAGGTAATGGGTCCTACCTCTAAATACTATCATATTGTGGGGTAGGGCTTAAAAATAGAAAATTTGAGGAGACACATTCAGTCCATACTACTCTAAATGATCTGGTCCCTCCCTATCTCTTTAACCTCTTCTAGTGGCATTCTCCAGAGTCCCTTAACACACTGGTCTCTCTTAAATTTCTCAAACACATTGGGCTTCTTTCTACTTAAGAATCTTTACATATGCTCTTCTCTGCCTAGAGGCTCTTATGCTGTTTACATGAGAGATTTGTTATCCTCCTATAAGTCAGTCTATTTTTTAATTTAAAATTTTTTTATCCTGTTCATCTCAGTTTAAAGAACCTTTCTCAGAATCCACATATGTGATCAGGTCTCCTCTAATTGTCAACTCACTGAACTTATTAATCTATTACAAATGTGTATCTATATATGTATCATAATTTTATTCTATCTACTTTTTTAATGATCAGAATCCTCCACATAAAAAGTGTTTTTCAAATGGGAAAAAGTTCTCTTGATAAACTATTTTTTTTAGATCATGTCAATTCTGTACTTTTTGGTTTTTATTTTGGTAATGTCTATATAACATAAAACTTCCCATTTAAACAATTTTTAAGTATACAAATCAGTGACACTAATTCATTCACAATGTTATGTATTGATAAATTTTTAAGCCTCTTTAATTCACAGTTGACCTTTTGCTTTAGCTTGATCATATACTGTTGAGAAAATAATACATACATTATTGTACTTTGACAATTACCCTTAAGAATTTAAAGACCACATACCTTTAATGTCATAATTCCTGTTCTATGAATGATTTGTACATGTATTTAAGAAATGTCTGCATTTCATTGCAGACAGCAAAGGTTTGGAAACCACCTAAATATCCATTAATAGGGAGAGAGCTAGTTTAATGAATTATGGTATAGTCATGCCATGAAATACTATTCAGTCATTAGGTGATGGAACAGTTCTGTATGTAATTACATGGAATGATTTCCAAGAAGAAAGCAATATATAGAGAGCATTGTGTATAGTATGCATGCCATGGTTTGTGTACTCCTGTCAAAAGATACTATGCTGGAATTTATCTAGATTACCTTTTGGAAGATAGAGCAGAAACTAGTGGTTGCCTCAAGGATAAGAAACCAGATGACTAAAGCTTTGAGGGTAAGATAGAGACTTTCCCACTGAAAGAGTAATAAAAAATACTGTGAGAGTAGAGATGAATATTTCTGGCTGAAATTATAGGGAAGACTTTTTTGAAGGATAGAGATTTAAAAAAAAAACTTAGTATAGCTTTTATCTAAGAAAAATAGAACACATATTAACAGATAATTATGATATTGATGTGAGAGATATAAAATGATTTCAGTTACAAGTGGAAATGTTACCTGGATTTTATTTTTTAGGTGGTGATAGTGGACTGGATGGGTTAGGAGGGCCAGGTGTACAACTAGGAAGCCCAGACAAGAAAAAACGCAAGACAAATACACAGGTAAATTGACATTTTCTTTAATAACAGTTTTTGTTCACTTATAAGATGAAGCTGATGAGGTAAATTTAAATTTCGTCATGGGTTTGTTTCCTATCCTCATTCATAACCTAAGAGTGAATTCTGCAGTGATTTTTAAATTATTTTTTACTCTGCAACTAGTGGTTATTTGGTGGTGTATAGGCCTAAAGTGGATATTGCAAGAAGGAAACATAGACAAATTAAAATGCCTATTCTTAAATCTAACTTAAAAAGCATAAATATTTGGGACACCTGGGTGGCTCAGCAGTTGAGAGTCTGCCTTCAGCACAGGGGTGATCCCAGAGTTCCAGGATTGAGTCCCACATCGGGCTCCCTACATGGAACCTGCTTCTCCCTCTGCCTATATCTTGACCTTTCTCTCTCTGTGTCTCTCATGAATAAATAAATAAAATCTTTTTTAAAAACCATAGATATTTAAAAGATTTTAAAATAGATGGACACAGGTTTAACCTGAAGCACTGTTCAGCTGTTAGAATGATTCAGTAGAATGTACATATCATTAAGCAGTCACAGAAGTATCTTTTGTATATAACCTGTGCTGGAATAAATAGTCACAAAAACCGGCTTTTTTGGTTTTATCATTTGAAAATTTGAAGCCCTGTTTTATTTTATTTTATTTTATTTTATTTTATTTTATTTTATTTTATTTTATTTTATTTTATTTTATTTTATTTTATTTTATTTTATTTTATTTTATTTTTAATTCCATACTTTATTCAGCTACCTTCATTTTTACTTAACAACCTTTTTCTTTTCTTTTTTTTTAAATTTTTATTTATTTATGATAGTCACACACACACAGAGAGAGAGAGAGAGAGAGAGAGGCAGAGACACAGGCGGAGGGAGAAGCAGGCTCCACGCACCGGGAGCCCGACGTGGGATTCGATCCCGGGTCTCCAGGATCGCTCCCTGGGCCAAAGGCAGGCGCCAAACCACTGCGCCACCCAGGGATCCCTACTCTGTTTTTATTTTAAAGACTGTGAATAAATATGATGTGTGTACAGATTACTTTTTCCCCATTTTGGCTACCATGTGTTAAACTTGCAATGTGGCTAAAACTAGAACTATATTTTCCATTCTGAGGCCGGAAGCATAGTAGTTAGTGCATGGGGAAAACTTTAATAGCTACTCCCTGAAGTTAAGCTAGTAAAAAAAACTTAGATCCTATTTATAGTTACTTAATTTTATTGTTTAAGTGAAAGATTCTAGAATTATGGTTACGCATATTAAATGAAAATTATATAATGAAGCTTCTTTTGAAGATTAAATACCTTTGGAATTTGAAGTAACAATGAGTTTGAGCTCAGAAAAGCATACCTTCTTTCCTTTTGTAAAGGAAAGAAATATACACATTTTAATCATTAAATATAATTAAGTATGAAAAACTATTTAGAATTGAAAGGTCAAATGAAGAATTAGATTTTCATAACACATAGCAAGAGAAATTTGATTAAAGCTAGGTTCTTACATGTTAAGATAGCAGTTTTAATGACTTCTTTGATATAAACCTATATTTTACTCTACATTCTCATTTCAGGGGCCTTCTTTTCCTCCATTGTCTGAGTATGCTCCACCACCGAATCCAAACTCTGACCATCTAGTGGCTGCTAATCCATTTGATGACAACTATAATACTATTTCCTATAAACCACTACCTTCATCAAATCCATATCTTGGCCCTGGTTATCCTGGCTTTGGAGGCTATAGCACATTCAGAATGCCACCTCACGTTCCTCCAAGAATGTCTTCCCCATACTGTGGTCCTTACTCACTCAGGAATCAGCCACACCCATTTCCTCAGAATCCTTTGGGCATGGGTTTTAATCGACCTCATGCATTTAACTTTGGGCCACATGATAATGCAAGCTTTGGAAATCCATCTTATAACAATGCACTGAGTCAGAATGTTAACATGCCTAATCAACATTTTAGACAAAATCCTGCTGAAAACTTCAATCAGATTCCTCCACAGAATGCTAACCAAGTATCTAACCCTGACTTAGCATCTAACTTTGTCCCTGGAAATAATTCAAATTTTACTTCTCCATTAGAATCTAATCATTCTTTTATTCCTCCCCCAAACACTTTCGGTCAAGCAAAAGCACCACCTCCAAAACAAGACTTTAGTCAAGGAGCAACCAAAAACACTAATCAAAATTCCTCTACTCATCCACCTCACTTAAATATGGATGACACAGTGAATCAGAGTAATATTGAATTAAAAAATGTTAATCGAAACAATGCAGTAAATCAAGAGAACAGCCGTTCAAGCACCACAGAAGCTACAAATAACAGCCATGCAAATGGGACACAGAATAAACCACGGCAACCAAGAGGTGCCCCAGATACATGCACCACTGAGAAAAGCAATAAATCCTCTCTTCACCCAAGCCGTCATGGCCATTCTTCTTCCGACCCAGTGTATCCTTGTGGAATTTGTACAAATGAAGTGAATGATGATCAGGATGCCATCTTATGTGAAGCTTCTTGTCAGAAGTGGTTTCATCGGATCTGCACTGGAATGACTGAAACGGCTTATGGCCTCCTAACTGCGGAAGCATCAGCAGTATGGGGCTGTGATACCTGCATGGCGGACAAAGATGTCCAGTTAATGCGTACTCGAGAAACTTTTGGCCCACCTGCAGTGGGCAGTGATACTTAGTCACAGGAATTAAAGTTTTTTTTTCCTGTGTCTTACAGAGGTTTGGTGACACAGGATTTTAATGTTTGACATTATTTTTTTAAATGCACATGCAAAAAGATTATTTGCCTTTTAGTTTTTATTAATATTCTACTTCATCACCAGTGCAAATTTTGTATTGTCTTTGTTGTCTTAAATGAGACTATTGTATATGGGGGTGCTTTAGAAAGTACTATACAAATAAATGTTAGTTGTTGTTGTTAATCATAAACATAAAAGCCTCTTGAAGCTTCAAAATAATATATAGCAAATGTAGGCAAGTTTTGACTTTTAAAAGTTAGAATCATTGAAAAATGTACATTGCAGAGCTGAACTTTGGCAATATTACATTAAACAGTTCAAAAATCTTTCAAGGATCTATTTGACATGTTTTCAGAAAAAAGTATATGTAGCTATAACATGGAAGAAAGCATACATTTTAATGGATGTTTTAAAAAGATAATAGGGTATGATACCAGATTTCTTCCCATTAGGGTCCTTGAAACTAGTGATTTTTCTATTTTTGAGTCAGTCTTTCCAAGATATCTGTTTGTACAGATACGAGATGGATGTTAGCATATAGTAGATGCTCAGTAAGTATTTGTTGATTAACTTGTGGATTGTACCACATGAAATTGCTAATATTAGATCAGTTGAAAAATGACTGCAATTAGAGTTGAAGTGAAGTATGTTTCTAGTTGTGCTGTTTAGAATTTTAATAGTATGTTCTTCAGTTTCCTTTGATTATTGTTATTTTATTATTTTCCAGAGAAATAACATAATATCCTCGGAAGATTTGTGAATACGTCTTTTAATATGATTTCAAGCCAGGACATACTGCAAATGAGATAGGTGGAAATATCAAATTGGCCTTAGAAGGCTCAGCTGATAAAAGAACTGCTCAGTGGTGGTTTGAAAAATCTTGTTATGGGGATCTGGATTTAAAGACAAGCCTCAGGGGAGATGAGACTCCATTTTGAGCAAAGACCAATTAAGAGCCAGGGTGAAAGCTAACTTACAAACAACAATTTCAAGGCCTTGAAGTAGGAGTTTCTCTGGTGACTGGGGAAAGTGTAAAGATGGACCCAAGAACATCCTCCTGGGAGATGATCAAGAATGGAGACAGAGGTATACTCATTAAGATTCAGAACAGTGGAAACCTGTTTTTAGAGCGGATCATGACCTGTGACAAAAAAAGAAAAAGAAAAGAAAGAAACTGTATGACAATTCATAGCAATTCATACAATGGTTGGATGTTGGTGAAGCTCCCAAACTTGGGCCACCATTAATGATTGTAACCAAAAAAGTTCTGAAGACCATGTGGTGATCTGCGAAAGATAATTAGTTACTACTGTTTAAACCCTGGTGAAATGACAGTAGCAGCATATTGCCAAGAAATTAAAATTATGCATGAAATTTTTGATTAAAAAAACATCGTTTGGTTAATAAACATGAGCCCACACTATTACATGGCAGCACTTGACCTCATATGTCAGAAGCCACTAAAGCAAAGTTAATTGAATTGGGATATTAAATTTTGTCCTGTCCATTATAGTTACCAAACCTTTATCCAGCAAACTACCATCTTTTTCATCATGTGAAGCTTTCTTATTAAGAAACGTGTTCTCCAATTAAGCAGTAATTGGGGAATATGAACAATTTATATAGTTGAACAAATGACAAGTTTTTAAAAAATGAAATATTTAATATCCTAGTAGAAAATTATTAATGCTCATGCATATTTTGATTGAATAAAACTTATTTTTTTAAATATAGCATTTTAATTTTGACCTACAAAAACAGCAATTTCATATGGTACAAGGTAGTAGAAGGTTTTCTCCATTTACCTGTGACTAGTTAGAGGTGAGTACAAAATATTTTCAATATAGTTGTAAATTATATATCTTTAAAATTTTAGGAAATGAAATGGCATAGACTCTAATACTAGGTACTCCTTGGTGTGACAACTTTACCAATTGAAGCAGGTTAAAATGCAGTATTTTTAGCTGACTCTGACATTTGATGTGTTCAGTAGCATACTTGAAGATCCCATGTTGCTTACTTTATAGTTTATATTAGAAATACATGATTTTATAAATCTTTAAGGACCTAGTTCTTGAAATCCTAGTGAGTGCTGATTTTGAAGAAATGATGCACTGCATGCTACAAGCCCAGTCTTAGCATTGAATCATGGTTTTTATGACAACATAGTTAGATATTGAATAGGATCTTCCAGTGTCCTCAGAAGTTAACATTTTACATGGTAGTACTTGAGTTGTACTTATTGTTAAAATCAATTCTGCAGTTTCTTAAGCCATCTGTTGGTTACAGTTTAAGTAGTTTTGTGAAAGTAAGGTAACTTCTTCCAAGCTAGTCTAAAGGTACTTGATTTGTAATGTGATTCTTTTCCGTTTCCAAATAGTTTTTGAAAACTTACAAGTGAATTTTTATTCAAATGCTTAGGTCTTCAGAGCACCTTATTTAAATAAGAGTCTGTAAATATTCAAAAGAAAAACCCATGATTGACTACCAGTGAGTCATGGGCAAACTATAATCATAGTTTGATCAAAGTTTGTGAATCTTTTCATGTATTTGAATTACTCTTCTTAACTAGTTCGACATTTGTCTCTATGTGACACTAAGTCAAAAACTACGTAGATGGTTTTTGATAGGAAAATTGAGGAACTATAAGAATGTTCAATTTGACCCAAAGAAGGCTATTATACAAATTGGTATGGCTTTGTTAGGACAAGTGATGAGTTGCCCTGAACATTTAAAAATATTAAGTAATGGAAAGAAATACACATAGGTGGAATAATCTTCCAGTAGCACTGCACCTTTTTTCATGTAATCCTTTTCCTTCATGAAAGGCCTCATCTCACATGCACACATATACACAAAGGCACATATACACAACTAAGAAGGAAATCGTGAAGTTTCTCTTATATTCTCAAGTTTTGTCTAAGTTTAACTTGACTAACTCTCAGCAATGAGGCTTTCTCATGACAGCTAGGTTGTTGCTGATAGTTTTAAATCGTCAGTTCCTTTCCCAGAACTTGCTTTATTCAATTCAGTAGAGAATTCCTAGTCCATTTGTTCTAGATGCTACTGGACTCACTAATGCTGAAACAGCTTAGCTGAATAAAAGAAAAATTATTCAGATAGAGTGTTTAGAATTAGTTTTGTGAACAGTGTTTTCCTTTGGTGTGAAATACTTTTATAGTACTGCTATTAGGATTCTTGTTATCCAGATTAGGAGATTATGTACATAAAGCAAGATTTTCCTGTAGTAGGGTTTATTCTTCATAGATTAGCACAATATAAAGAAATCATTTTTTTTAAAGACTTCCAACTCTGCCTACTGGTAGGAAAAAACCTCAATAGTGTGGGTCACCATGAATTCTGCTGACTTTAATCATCCAAATAAGTATCAGGAGTCCTTATCTAGTATTCTTTCAAACTTGTTTGTCTTGAACATATTAAAAATGCTAGTACTTATTGTCCAGCATACTATAGTAATTGTATTTAACAGGAAAAAATATGTAAGTAATGATTTTTTTAAGGGAGCTCTAAAGAATTTTTGGATTTCATTTTCTTACAGTGTATAGAGGTTTCATATGCATGAACATTTGTGCTATTTTAGTTTTTTTTAATTAAAAAGTTCAATTAAGAGCATCCAGGCTCCCAAAGTTCATTTGTAAATAGTAGTTTGGAACGTTATATAAAATAATTAGATTGTTAGGAAAGCTCATAAAAGCTTATTTAAACCATAATGTAGTTAACCAGTAGTAAACCAGCGCTCAGTTTTCTTTAGAGAACCAGTCAATGTAGGAGGTAGAAAGAAACAGAGGTCTTTCCTTTTTCCTAATGTGATTCAGGAGAGTTAAGTTTCTTGGTGTTAGTGTTTCCTAGTTGCCCTCTTTCCATCCTAAACCCTCTGGCGGAATACAATACAAGCCAACTTGCCTTTTCCCCTAATGGATGCTCTGTGCTTCAAAATTTCATCTTTCCTCCACTTAGAACTCCCATTTTTTTTTCCTGTGGTTATGGCTGGCCAGGTTTAAGGGAAAAATGTTTTCCACCAAAATGCAAATGAAGATAGTGAAGAAAGTGGGATTAAACTTCCTTTTTAAGGCTGCTTATTCAGAATAGATTTTTATCTAATATCTAAGATTTCCAACAATAAGACCACATTTCAGGCATTGTGGGAAGCAGTCTTTTTATTGAATTGATGGATGCTATCTTGAGAGTACTTCCCAATTTCCTTTAATTGTTTGGACTTTTCACAGTTTTCTTTCCTCAACTTTTGAACTCAGAGTTTTCTCACTTCCAAATGTTAGTAACTTGCCCCTTTTGCCTATTCTGTTTATCCAGTAGAACAGTATAGAAGTCGCATCTGCATTTTTCTAACTCTTGGTACAGAGGTGGAAGTTTAGAGGTACTCCTGGAGTAAGGAGACTAGGGCTGGCATTAACATCTCCCAGGACATAGAGTCTAGGGGAAATGAAAAATGGCTATCTCAGACATGAATACATCAGAGGCCTATATTTAGTTTAAAGTTTTTAATGAAACTCAATGGATAATCTTTGTCATAGTTTGTCAAAATCCATTACTTGCAATTATATTAAAACTTACTCTAAATACTTGTACTTTCCTTGTTCTGTAGGTGATATAGATGATGTTGCTTGTTAGTTAAAATATCTTTTATAAAAGAAAGTCCTGCTTCTTATCATGATGTATGTGACTTAAATGACTGTTTCATATTAAAACTATTTCTTCCTTATGTACTGTTTACATATACCTCTTTTTGGGATATTAGTTCAGTACTTTTATACAAATCTGAGTGTGTTCCACATTGGTGACATGTATTTTTGCAGTAATTTTTTTGTTTTGTTCTTAGAGCATGTCTAAAGTAACACATGCACTAGTGCTGTGGTCTGTGGCAAAATTACTGTAATTCAAATTGGAAAATAAAATGTTTCCAGACTTTGTCCAACATTTATTCCTATGGCAAAGGAAATTACTATGTAATACTAATTATTTCTTATGCTGGTATGTTTAAGCTACTCTATGAAGTATGTGAAACATCAATATTTATGGATTAGTAGATGGCCTGATGTTTTGAAATGGGAGAGGGGGTAAAATTAGCAATTCATAACACTCATAATACAATAAATACTTCTTAAAATTTTTATTTTCCTCTCACAGTTATCACTAAGGAATTATTATCTTAATTGATTGTGCATATTAGGATTTTTTTAGCCTTTACCATTAAAATTACATACTAGACTTTGAACCTACTCTGATATCTTCCAGCCAAAAAAAGATTCCATTCACTTCACCATAGCAAAATAAGTAGAAATGCTAATATTCATTTAAAGCTGTTACAGTACCATAAAAGTCCTCTAATTTACTTAGAATTTGTAACCATTGATCCAAGGCTTAAATGGTGTTTACTTTGTACTATCTGATGAAAAGATTTGTTAATGAAAGTCATAATGAAGATTTTAAAGAAAAAAATGTTTGATCTTGGAAGAACGTTAAGCTTTATAGAGCATTTATTTGAGAATATCATTTAAAAAAACATTCTTTTGTCTTTAAACAAGTACCCAAATGGATTGTAATATGTAATATTTGGCCAATGCAAATTTGTATATTTGAAATTGTATACTTGAAAGCAAAAAAAAAAAAAAAAAGCTATGAGTGCTTAAACTGCATATCTTTTTAAAGCATTCAAATTTTTAGACTTTTATCAGTTCAAACTATCCTGAATAAGGTTTTACTATATTAGTGATGTATATTACAAGATAAATGTTTACCTATGTTACATAAATGATATCTCTATACAGCATCATTTTTGGCGTGGTTATGTAGTGTATTTTGTAATTTGATTAATTATTGATAAGACTGACATAGCAATAAATCTGATTTGGTTCTTAATGTTTTTAAAAATGCCATGTATCATATGGTAGTATAATTCCATTATATTTGATTTGAATGTCCAGTGTTTACATGGGTCTGTTTTGGGGGCTAAAAATTTAGAATTACATGTTAAGGATTAATTTTTTTCTTGGTATCTTCACATACAATCTCTTAGAAATGAGTCTGTTTCTATTTAAATCATAGAGGTTTAAAGAAGTATTAGTATTAAATGATTCATGAATTGCATTGTGGAAAAATTTTAAGTTATGAAATGACTAGGTTACCCCCAAATTGTTTATTTTTTTTGTATGGTTTTGTACAAGTTACAGTTTTCAGAGAAATACAATTGGCTTGGTAACTGATTGAATATAGTGAATAATGGATAGTTTGTCTAAGGGCTTCCAAGTATTAAACCAAAAATTATCAATTCTGAATTACTTTTTAATAATTACTATTAATAGTGGTAAGCCAACTTTACTTTTTCTTTTTAAAATCTTTAATTCTTATAATTTCCTCCTTTTGATCCCTTTCTTTCTTCTTTAAACACCATGGTAAAATTTAAGAAGAATTTATCTTCCACATTTTAGTTTTTTATTCTGTAGATAAGTAGCAAGACAAATAGAGGTTCTATCAAAACAGTCCATGTTATTGTTGGCCATTCTTTGTAAGGCTCATACTAAATGTCATTTGTGCATTGTATAAAGAATGTTATTTATCAACATTTAGACCTACTATTAGTAGAAATTATGTGTGGCAGGCTTTCTTGAACAATATGTATTGTAAGTTTGTTCCTATAGTGTTATGCTTCGGATTCTTTTGAATAAAGCTAGTTTTTAAAGAGAAAAACAACTGTTTTTTTAAGTGCTTGACATTCAACAGAACAATCTTAGGTTATAGGTATGACAGTCGTGGTTTTGAGTAGGAAATGTTCCAGAAAACATTTACCAGGGCAATAACCTGCAACTTACCAGGAATTTTATTTTATTTTAATTTTAAAAAATTTTTTAGGAATTTAACTTTATACTGAGGACCAAGCTAGTATTTTTGGATAGGTCGTGTTATATGCATTCTTTTTTTTCCCCTGTAAAGTTTATACATAACACTGAGTCCTCAGTTTCCCTTAGAACATCTGAGCATAACCTATCTCTGATTGATTTTAACAAATTAGGACTTCAGTTCCGTTAAGAGAAAATTAATTGGAGAAAAGTTCTACAACCTCAGCAGCTTAACAATCCCTGAAACAGAGACACCACTATAGCAATATTAAGAACAAACTTGCCTGAATTGTAAGATCAGGTTTACAAAAGACCTCCAAAATTTGTTGGAAATAACCATTAGGTTTCTAGAGTCTTACATGAAAAGATGTATGTAAGTGTGTCAGTTGATGCAACTTGGCATAAGAGGTAATAAAAATGACAATAAGAAAATTACATCAAGGTAAACTTTGAATGGATGGAAGTTCTATTTAAATATATGAAAGGGGCTCAGTCTGTTAAGTCTCCAACTCTTGATCTCAGCTCAGGTGTTTTAGGATAATTTCAGATTTTTTAAAGAAAAATTGTGAAGTATGTATTTAAAAAGTCACAGTTTAAGTCACAACTAAAATATAAATACAATAAACTTTAAAAAAGGGTAAAGCAGAATACAGAACATTTAATAAGCCAATAGAAGATAGGAAAGCAGATAAAAAACAAAAATGGAAATAAACCAAATTATCAGTAGTTACATATATGTAAATGGATTAAATTCACATATCTGACAGATCAGACCAAAGAATTTTTTTGGGTCCAAATACTATTTACAGGGACACATGCAGAAATTTCAAAAGCAAAGAAATGAGGGATGTACAATGATATTCATTAAGAAGTGGAAAAGCCAAATTCTAAATGATTCTATACTTTAAAAAAAAGCAAGGCTATCTATATAATGTAAAATTATGAAGAATTAAAACTTCATGCTGTATAGAAAAGTGGAACAAATGATGACAATTGTTGAGTTAAAAACTTAAAAAAAAACAAGTAATATACAGGATGATCACAATTAGTTTTTAAATAATTTATATATTCATGTATACCTACCTAGAGATAATTGTCTGGAATGGTTACATGCCAAAATATTACTGTGGTTATTCCTGGATAATGAAAGAATGTGTGACTTTCTCCTTGGTATTTTCAGCAATAAACATGGATTCTTTTGGTCATCAGAAAACATAATTTTTAAAGTAAAGAGATAGCAATATGTATAACAGGAAAATACTAATCAAAAAGCTACTGTAATGTTAGTATTAGACAAAATAGAATTTAAGGCTATTATCAAAAAGATAAGAGGTAACAAGTATTATGAGGGTGTGGAAAAGAGGGAATCCTTTTGCACTATTGGTGGGAGTGCAAACTAGGGTACGCACTATGGTAAACAGTATGGGTTTTCCTAAAAAAAATTACAAGTAGAACTATCCAACAATTCCAATTCTGGCTATCTATCCAAAGGAAATGAAATCTCTATGTCAAAGAGACAATTGCACCCTCATGTGCATTGCAGCATTATTTACAATAGAATATTATTCAGCTATAAAAAGGAAGTTCTGCCATTTGCACAACATGGATGGACCTTGAAGGCATTATACTAAGTGAGATAAGTCAGAGAAGGACAAATATTACATAATCTCACTTTAATGTAGAATCTAAAAAAACTGATGTCACAGATACAGAAAATGGATTAGTGGTTGCCAAAGGCAGAAGGGTGGGGGTCACAATGGTCACAATGGGTAAAAGAATCAAAAGTTATGAACTTCAGTTATAAATTTATAATTAAGTTCAGGGGATGTAATGTGCAGCATGGTGAATAATATTGATATATATTTGAAAGTTGCTAAGAGAACAGATCTTGAAAATTCTCATCATAAAAAGATTCTGTGAAGTGATGGATGTTAACTTACTGTGGTGATCATTTCACAGTATATATATCAAATCATGTACACCTAAAACTAATGTTACATGTCAATCGTATCTCAACGAAACGGGGAAAAAAGATTTGTTTTGTTTTTTTTTAAAGATTGCACAAAAAAATAAGGACAAAAATATCAGTAGGAAGGAGAATATTTTGGAATTATAAAAGTAAAAACCCACCAAAATGATGGGATAATCATGAATACATATGTTTACAACAGAGCCTCGACATACATAAAGCAAAAGTTAGAATTACAGGAAGAAAAAAGTAGCAATTGTGTGAGATTTTAAAAAAATTTGTATATGAAAATGAGACCTCAAGTATATGTTCTGCTTATATATTAAACAAACATATATCAGGATGCATTTAGAATATTTAACCAAATGTGGCAAAAACTATCATTTTATTATTTCGCATAAAATGAACTTTGAAGATAGTTCCAGGACCAGTTAATTCATCAGCTCAGTATCAGGAAACCATGTAGATTTCTCTATGGTTCTCTTAGCTTTCCTCTTAGGATTGCAAGATGGATACCACTGCTCCATATATCCATTTTCTTACAGAATAACATGCAAAGCAAGCAGGAAACGAGGCTCATGTTGCTCTATTTTTATGAAAGAGGAAGATCCTTCAGAAGTCTCCAGCAGACTTCCCCTTTGAGAAATAGGAATCATTAGTTTAGACCAAACATGATTCTTCCTTTGGAGCTAGACCCAACTTTTCTGAAAATACTGCCATCCAAACAAAATAGAGGTTCTGAAAGCAAGGAAAAGAGGAGAATGGTTTTTAGATAAGCAACCAAGAGCACCTGGCCCCAAAATGAACAAGCTTGATCTAGTAACCGGTGCTAAATAAAGAAATAAACATTCCTTTCAAACACTCAAGGAACATTTGCAAAAACTTTTCCATATCCTAAGTCATGGAGTCTGAACACATTTCAGAGAATTTTTATCATGCACACTATGTTGCCTGGCCAAATGGTATTGAAAAGAAACCTATATATTTAGTAAATAAAAATAACCTCTTAACCACTTAAAACAAAAGTTATTAACATTTAAACCTGAAGACAATTTAAATACTACATATCAAAACTAAAAGCATAAGTTTAGGATATAGAAAGTTACAAACAACTTCACTTCCACCCTAACAATAAAAGAAGTTGGACAATCTTACAAAACCTTAACTTTTCCTAACATCATCAGAGAGCTGATTGCAAAAGCTACAATAGCACAGAGGGACAAGCCTTTCCAATGAGAGGAGCAGTACATTAACTGTTTCATGCGCTGATAAGACTTGTGCTAACAGAAACATTAAAGTTCTGTAGGTGAGATTAGACCAGAGAGAAACTACACCAAAAAAATTAAAAGAATGTTGGAAATGGCAAAAACAGAGGTTAAATATAGAAGACTTTTTTTTTTAACTGTTTTGATGCACACATACACAGTCAATTGATTTTGGAAAAGTTGCCAAGAGAAGTCAGTTGAAAAATGATTCTTTAACAAATGATACTGAAACAACTGGATAACCATATGCAAAAAAAAAAAAAAGTTGCCTGGACTTACACATGTGACACTGTATTTTTAAAAAACTCACAATGGAACTCAAATCTAAATTTAAGACCTCAAACTATAAAATTTCTAGTTGAAAACAAAAACTTTGTGAATTTGGGCTTGGAAACCATTTCTTAGATAAAACTCAAAAGGACAAATATTTTAAAAGTTGATAAATTAAGCTTTATCCAAACCACAGAATGTGAGGAAATACTTGAAAAACATGGATCAACAAAGGACTTGTATCCAGATATGCAAAACATGCTCACAGCGCAAAATAAACTATTTTTTAAAAAAAATGATTAAAAGATTTTAACAAATACAAAAAAGCACATAAAAAGGTGCTCAACATCATTTGTCTCGAGGGAAATGCAAATCAAAAGCATAAGAGATACCAATACATCTATTAGATTTGCTTAAAAAAATTCTTTTTTAATAGGGCTAATGTCAAGTGTTGGCGAATATACAAAATAACTGAAACTTTTCATACATTGCTAGTAGGAATGCAACATTTGTACTTTTGAAATAGTTCTGCAGTTTCTTGTAAAATTCAGCATACACCCACCATATGACCCAGCAATCCAATTTTCCTGTTGTCTACTTTTAACCCCTTGCTAACCTGCTAAGCTGCAGCTGTAAGATTCTTATGTTTTGGGCCATCTACAAGTGAAAAAAGCCGTTATCTCTGCTTGTTTAAGTGAGATACAATCCTACCTCTGGGCTGTATTAATAAATTTTAAAGTTCTTAAAATAAAGGCGCCCTATTCTGATTAGGTTTACAGCAACTGTCCCCTTCTCCCCTTGAGTACAATGTCTAGAGATATTTCTGGTTGTCACAACCCGGAGGTGTTTCTGGCATCTGGTGAGAAGAGGTCTGGCATGCTGCCAAACACCTCACAATGCCCAGGCTAGCCCTGCACATCCAAGAATTAGCTGCCCTCCATGTCAGTAGTGGCAAGGGTGAGAAACCTTCGTTTATAGAGACTAAAAAGCACTTATATAAATCTAATCATTTCAAAATTTCCCCAAAATGAACTCTACAACTAATACTTTAAATGTGGTAATCTTTTAGAGAAAAAATTATTCTCACAGAAGCTGCTAGCTTAGAAGCATTTTTTTAAAATAAGAAATCAAGTTCATGCAATCAAATCAAACTTATTTGATAATTTAGGTTTAAAAAACAGCTATACCTTCTTCCTGATTATATCAGTGTGAAGTAAAATACAAATACACATTTTATTCTTTTTAAAGATTTGGATTTGCTTTCTCTTAAAAAGAGAACTTCCTGCGTTTTCTATATAGAATGGATCTGATGAACCAACATGACTCCTGCATATTCAGGATAAGGAAAAATGAAAAATTTTGTTTGGGGCGCCGGGGTTGGTACAGTCCATTGAGCAACTGACTCTCGGTTTCCACTCAGGTGATGATTTCAGAGATTCAGCCCCTTGTTGGGCTCCAGGCTCAGCCCATAGTCTGCTTGAGATTCTCTCTCCCTCTTCCTCCACCCCTCCCATTCGTGCTCTCTCTAAAATAAATAAATCTTAATTTTTTTGTTTAACCTAGTTGCTTTATAATTCTAACAAAATTTTTTTTCTAACAAAATTTTTAAACATCAAGAATATATTATGTCCTATAGTGTGTCAGTTTAAATGTTAACTTTAAGACCTTGAACTATCTTAAATTGAGTTAATTAATTAATAATCTTTGGATGCTTTGATAACTTCTAAGTAATATAGAATGTTACTCTGTGCCTAATTTTCATGCGTACAGTTTTGGATTATATTCTTTTGGTTACAGAGTAGCTCTATTTTTGGGTCCTGTTAATGAAGCTTAAAGCATGAAAGAGATGACTGGCCATATTATGTGTACTTATGAGCTGTACTGCTCCATTAAATGCTTGCTGTATATGACAGGTAATCCTCAGTGGTCTCTTCCAGTAGTTTCTGTGAAGTGTAAGTAGTTTCTTTGGTTGAATGTGAGTGATTGAGACCATCCTAGGTGCAGTAGTGGCAAGGAAGTATGAAGAGAGTAGTTTTATTCTAAAGTATTTGATATGGAATGTTAAAGAAGATAAGAATATGAGGAAAATTATAGAAGTTATACAGAAAGAACTTTATTTGCCTTGGCTCATTATTTGCACAGAGAATGAGTCTAAATAGAAGCAATGAGGAAAGCCTGTGTGGCCCAGCGGTTTAGCACTTGCCTTCTGCCCAGGGTGTGATCCTGGAGTCCTGGGATCGAGTCCCACATCCTGCTCCCTACCTGGAGCCTGCTTCTCTCTCTGCCTGTGTCTCTGCCTCTCTCTCTTTCTCTCTGTGTCTCTCATGAATAAATAAATAAAATATTTAAAAATAAATGAATAAATAAATAAATAGAAGCAATGAAATGTGTTACAGTTTCTGGCAAATTTTGCTTAGTTTTTATTAAGATTATATTTAAAAATTTAAGATTTTTTAAAAATTTAAGATACATCTATTGCCAATAATCATATCAATGCAAAACTGGAGTTTGTTTTTTTCCCTTACATTAAAATGATAAATTGGTTTTAGAGCATTTAGTCTGTTGTTAATGAAAAGTAGTTAAAAAAAAGTTATTCTTTACAGTCTGTAATACACCCAGATAACTAAAATTTTGTATCTCACTGGGAAAGTTTCCAAGTTTTCTGTGCTTTGTGGTGATTTTGTCATGCTCTTGATTACTAACATGAAAACAAACACAGAAGTCCTCAAGTCTAAAAAGCTAAAGTTCCTTATAATGGTGTTACCTTCTATGATTTCTGTCACTTCCAGTGTGCCTTGGTTAATAAATAGCCAAGTAAAACTCATTCATTGTTTTTTTACTTCTATGACCCTTTCTTAATTGAGTGACAAAATCTCCCATGATAACTTTTTTGATTATGCTAAGATTAGACCCTACAAATAAATATAAATATATTTTTATTCTATATTTTAATATGTTAAATATATATAATACATTTCCAGAATGTCTTTTAGACCTAAAACATCTGTTTCCAAGAGGTTCCCTGGGAAGTCACAAAGATTTGTTCTTTTACCTTACAAAAAAATAGTAAATGGTAAAAATATTTGGGATTGTCAGATATATTTCCTATTTCTTAACTGGCTCAACATGATTGCAAGAACTGCATCAGAAGAGGTGTCAAATCAAAAGGAAATTTCAATCTTCTCTAGGTCAACCTTTAGGTAAGTACTCCTTATACAAAAATATTTCAAAGATTATGAACTAAGGATAATATGTCAATGTCCTCACCATCCACAGTATGTTTTTCCCCTTGGGGGAAACAGTGATCAAATCCTTCTTATATAGTCATGTATTGCATCCTAATAGAGAATATTACTCTCCTTCATTCTCATTTAGCTTCAGCCATTCAGTCTTATCATCAGAGCTTATTTCTGTTTTTCTCTCATACTTGCTGGAGTGTCTGCTGTAAGCTGCAGGCTAGAAATTGGGTCTTCAGTCAAGGAGGAGAGTCTTGGGTCTTGAAGATAAGATTGTATTAGATACTCTCAGATACTTGGTTGCTTACCTAGTTATTCTTCTACTAGGTGATTACTGATAACTCAAGAAATTAAGACAGTGGCAGTGAAAAGTGAATGGATCTGAGAAATACTCTAGACTTGGAGATTGGATTTGTAGTCTCTATCATAGCATAGTTGTCAAAGTCAACAGCATTCAGTTCAAGATTATTAAAAGATTCACCTTTATTCTCACACAGGTGGAAAGCCATTTCATGTCCAGGATGTGTGTCAGAAAAAAATGCTTATGCTGAAGTAGAGGAGAAAAGCCCTGGATCTGTTCAAATATCTATATAGCAACAATAATGAGCACTTTACACAAAATCCTGTTTAATCATCCTAATGCCCTACAAATAGATATTATTGCCTCTATTTTACAGAATGAGGAAACTAAGGGTCAGGGAAGGGGGGGCCGAAATTGCTCAAGATCATACAGTTAATAAAAGTAGAGTGGGGTTCTAACCCAATTAGCCTGATTTCGAATACTAGATTGTAGTACCAAATTTTACCATCAAGTGTAAAATAATCAAACAATCAGTGATTTTAGCTGGAAAGGATGTTAACATTCCCCAAATTCCTGCCTTGGATCTTGAACCCCTTGCTTTTGAGGGCCCTTCTCTGACCTTCTTCTATTTGCACTTTCTCCAAAAGGCAAAGAAGCTGTGGGTCAAGAGGATGTACCACCATGCTCCCTCTTCTAGACCATGTTTGGGCTGCCCAAATCTGGAATTCCTGCCCAGTATCCCTAGGAACATCATAAGTCTTTTGTTAACTAGCTTGCAGAGGGTGGCCTGTGCTGCTGCTGCTTTTTCTTTTTCTAAACTGAGCTAAGATTTATACATAACATTATTAGTTTCAAGTGTACAATCTAATAATTTGATCTTTGTATACACTACAAAAAATCACAATAAATCCAGTTACCATCTGTCACCATACAATTAACCTACCTCACCCATTTTGCCCACCTCCCACCTCCTTCCCCTCTTATACCCACCAATCAGTTCTCTCTATGAGTTTTGTTCTGTTTATTCTCATATTTTCTTATATTCTCATATATATATTCCACATATAATTGAAATCATACAGTATTTGTCTTTCCCTGTCTGACTTATTTCGCCTAGCAAAATATCTTCAAAGTCTACTCATGTTTTTGCAAATGGCAGGATTTCCTTCTTTTATGGCTGAGTAGTAGTTATATATATTATATATATATATACACTACTCATATATATATAGTAGTATATGAGTATATGAGTAGTATAAATATAGCATAGTAGTATAGTAGTATAATATATATATATCAGATCTTCTTTAACCATTCATCCATTGATGGGCATTTAAGTTGTTTACATATCTTGGCTGTTGTAAATAATGTAATGAACATCGCAGTGCATATATCTTTTTAAATTCATATTTCATTTTTTTCAGATACACAGAAGTGGTATAGCTGGATCATATGCTTAATTCTAGCTTTAATTTCTTTAGAAACCTCCATACTAGTTTCCATAGTGGCTGCACCAATTCGCATTCCTGTCAGCATTGTATGAGGATTCCTTTCCCTCTACATCCTCTCCAACACTAGCTATTTCTTGTTTTTGTTTGTTTTTTAAGATTTATTTATTTATTTATTTATTTATTTATTTATTTATTTATTTATTTAAGACAGACAGCAAGCAGGGGAGGAGCAGAGGGAGAGGGACAAGCAGAATCTGGACTGAGTGAGGAGCTTGACCCCAGGACCCTGAGATCATGATCTGAGCCTAAATAAAGAGTTGGGATGCTTAACCAACTGAGCCACCCAGGCACCCCTGTTTTTATAGCTGCCATTCTATAGGTGTGAGATGGTATCTCATTGTAGTTTGGACTTGCATTCTCTAAAAATTAGTGATATTGAAGATGTTCTTATGTGCCTGTTGGCCTTCTCTATGGCTTCTTTGGGAAAATGTCTGTTTGAATCCTCTGCCCATCTTTTAATTCGACTGTTCATCTTATTTGCTTTTGAGTCCTTTATATATTTTGGATATTAACTTCCTATCAAGTATATGATTTGCAGATGTTTTCTACTATTCAGTAATTTACCTTTCACTTTATTGATGGTTTCCCTTGCTGTACAGAAGCTTTTTAGTTTGATGTAGTCATACTTGTTTATTTTTTCTTTTCTTGCCTAAGCTTTTGGAGTAAAATCCAAAAATGCAATGCCAGCATTGTCAAGAAGCTTACCACTCCTTCTAGGAGTTTTATGGCTTCAGGTCTTATATTCAAGCCTTCAAACCATTTTGAGTTAATTTTTGTTTATGTGTAAGGTAGTTGCCCAATTTCATTGTTTTGCATGTGACTGGCTAATTTTCCCAACACCAGTTATTGAAGAGATTGTCCTTCTCCCATTGTATATTCTGGGCTCCTTTGTCATGAATTAATTGATCACACATGCACAGGTTTATTTCTGCGCTCTCTGTTCTGGTCCATGGATCTGTGTGTCTGTTTTTATGCTAGTACCATACTGTTTTGATTATGATAGCTTTGTAGTATAGTTTGAAATCAGGGTGTGTGGTACCTTCAGCTTTGTTCTTCTTTCTCAAGATCGCATTGGCTGGCCTGTACTTCTTGTGTGTATATTTCTTTGCTGAAATATAGGCTTTTTCTCTGCTATGTTTCTGCAGAAAACTCCAGGAGACTGAGAATTCAAATTTGAATTTGGCCTTCCAGGTCATTTTGACAGTATATTAGTCCAAGTAAGAAAACAGAGCATATTTTACTAAATACTTTGTTGTCTTGTTTTAGAACTACTGTAGAGTAATGGGTTAATATTTCATTAATAATATTAATTGTATTAATTTTTATATTAATGTAATATTTACTGATATTCTTTGATAAATATTGGAACTTTTAACCGTTGAATGTTATGGTAACAAATATCTACATTTATCTAAAGATAAAATTTTAAATTAAACTCAGTTATACATTTTTTTTGGTTTTGGGAGAGAGGGGTGAGGAGGGGCAGAGGGAGAGGGAGAGGGCGAATCTTAAGCAGGCTCCATGCCCAGCACAGAGCTGGACGTGGGGGCCTAATCTCACGATCCTGTGATCATGACCTGAGCAGAAATTAAGAATCAGAGGCTTAACTGAGTTACTCAGTTATGAAATGTTTTAAAAAATTGTTGACAAAACAAAAAATTTATATTTGTTTATATTCTTCTCTTATAATACTCTTTAGTAACTGGCATACAAAATTCTCCTAAGAGCTGTTCTTCTTAATGATAAATTAAGATTTTTTTTCTTTTTTCTTTTTTTAACATACTTTATATTTTAGAGCAGTTTCATTTTCACAGAAGATACAGAGCTTCCCCATATCCCATTGCACAGCCTCCTAGAATGGTACATTTGTTACAGTTGGTTAACCTACAATGCCACATCATTATCATACAAAGTCCATGGTTTACATTACGGCTCATTCTTGGTGTTTCACATTTTAAGGGTTTGGAAATGTATAATGACATGTATCCATAATTATGTTATACAAATCCTTTGTACTGTACCTATTCATCTCTTCTTCTTCTCTCCAGCCCCTAGCAACCACTGATTTTTTTTTTTTTTTTTTTTTTTTACTGCTTCTGTTGTTTTGCAGGTTATACAGTTGGAATCATATAGTATGTACTTTTTCAGATTGGCTTCTTTCTCTTAGTAATATATGCATTTAAGTTTCCTCCTTGTCTTTTTATGGCTCAATAGTTCATTTCTTCTTAGTACATAATAATATTCATTATCTGGATGTACCACTGTTTATTTATTCATTCAACTACTAAAGGACATCTGGGTGGCATCCAAATTTAGGTAGTTATGAATAAAGCTACCATAAACATCTGTGTACAGGTTTTGTATAGATGTAGGTTTTTAACTCTTTTTAGCAAATACCAAGGAGCTGGCTGGATCATACAGTAAAAGCATGTTTCATTTTGTTGTTTTTTAACTTTTAAAATTTATGTTTGTTTTTTAGTTTTATTTATTTATTTACTTATTTATTTTGAGAGAGAGAGAAAGAGAGAGAGAGAGGAGCAGAGGGAGAGGGAGAGAGAAAATCCTAAGCAGGCTCCATACCCAGCACAGAGCCTGACTCAGGGCTTGATCTCATAATCCTGAGATCATGACCTGAGCCAAAATCAAGAGTTGGATACTTAACTGACTGAGCCACCCAGGTGCTCCAAGTATGTTTCATTTTTTAAGAAACTGCTAAACTGTTTTCCAAGTGGCTTTACCATTTTGTATTCCTACCACCAATGAATGAAGATGTTGTTTCACATGCTCATCAACTTGGTGTTGTCAACGTTTTGGATTTTGGCTATTCTAATACATGCATAGTGGTATCTCGTTGATGTTGTTGTTTTTATTTTCATTGTTGTTTTCATTTGCATTTCCCCGATGACATAAGATGTGGAGCATCTCTTCATATGTTAATTTATCATCTGTATATTTTCTCTGGAAGTGTTTTTGTTAAGGTCTTCAGCTCATTTTTTTTAATTAAAAAAATTTTTTTTAAAGATTTTTATTTATCCATTCATGCAGTATTGAAGGAGAAGAACAAAGTTGGAGGAGTGACAATACCCAACTTCAAGAGTTGGTACAAAATAAAGAAGAAGAAGAAGAAGAAAGAAAAAAGACTTGGCACAAGGCTGGCTATAGCTCTTTGGAGATTTCTGGGAAGCTTGTATGTCTGGCCTCACAAAATGATTTAGAAAGTATACCATTTGCCTCTATCTTCTGAAAGAGATTGTAGAAAATTGGCATAATTTCTCCCTTAGAAGGTTAGTAGTACTCACCAGTGATCCTATCTAGGCCTGGTGCTTTCTGTGTCAGGAAAGTTATTCATTATTGCTTCAATTTATTTAATAGGTATAGGCCTACTTAGATAGTGTATTTCTTCTTCTGTGAGTTTTGAGAGCTTGTGTCTTTCAGTGAATTCGTCCATTTCATTGAGGTTATCAAAGTTGTAGGCATAGAGTTGTTCATAGTATTCCTTTATTATCCTTTTAATATTCATGGAATTTGTAGTGATGTCCCCTTTTTTATTTCTGATATTAGTAATTTGTGTCCTCTCTCGTTTTTTCTTAGTTAGCCTGGCTAGAGGTTTGTCAATTTTGTTAATCTTTTCGAATAACCAACTGTTTTATTCATCTTCTCTATTGAGTTCCTGTTTTCAATTCCATTGATTTCTGCTCTAATTTTTATTCTTTTTTTCTTTCTCCTTACTTCAGATTTAATTTACTCCTGTTTTCCTGGTTGCCTAAAGTGGAAGCTTAGATGAATGACTTTAGATTTTTCTTCTCTAATATATGCATTGGATGATATAAATTCAGTTAAATTCTGATAAAACTCCAGTAGGTTAGGACCTGGTTAAATAGTTTCTTCTGAGGGCAGATCTTGCTAAAAAGAACAGAATGCTCTGCATATTTCAGAATGGTTCCTTTTCTCCTCTCCCATTGGGAGCACCAGGAGATTTTTCTCTTATGTGGACTGTGAGAATCTGGCACAGCTTCAGGTAGTAAAATTCACAAAAGTGTAGGGGATCCCTGATGGCGGGGTGCCCATGGAATTTTTGTCTTGGACTTACCCACAATGAGCTCCAGTGATTTGTAAACTACAGTTCAGGTTTCCTACCTTGATGCTGGTTCCCATGGAGATTTCTTCTCTGATTGGTTGTGATTCTCTGTATTCATTTGTTGGTCTCTCTATTTTGGGGGGTAGTGATTTGCTCTGGGACCTTGCTTTTTTTATGGATCTAAGAAGAGGTGTTGATATTTTGTTTTGTTCAGCTTTTTACACAGGTGGAGTGGTTACTTTCAAGCTCTTTATATGTTAGATCAGACATTTTAAAACAAATTAAATAATTGATATTGTGCTAAAGGAATCTAATAGGAAAAATCATCATGAATTATACTCTGTAACTATAAATCTAAGGTATATGGACCAAAAATAAAAGGAAAAGAATAGGCACTTTATAATTTCTAAATGAGCTCTAACCTATATATTCTTGTCTAATTGCAAACCACATTGTCTTTTTCTAAAGCCCAAATTTGAAATAGTAAAATAATCAGTGCATGTAAAATCTAGTGCCTAGATTTTGGTCTGAAATGCTATTCGCCATTAAAATGAACTAAGGTTCGTTTCTTGGAGAATGACTGATTCCATTTCCTAAAGGAAAAAATTTCAAAGTGAGTCTAAATCATCGTGTTTTAAGAATAGAGGATCTTTAAAGAGCTTTTAAAATTCTAGAATGGCATTAAAAGTCCTAATCAACCCTTTCCAATTGCCAATATGACAATTTGAACATCAAAAATAAACAAAATTATAGTTACTTAATTTTAGGTTAAGAATAACAAATCAGATTTAATTGTTGCTTCATAATGTACATTTTCACTCCCTAAGAACTTCACAGTATGTAGGAAGAAAATAGAGACCTTCCTCTACCATAGAGCTAGTTTTTAAATTTTTACTTTAATACAAATAGTACATATCCATCACCCAAAATTACAGAGAGAGAAATATAACTTGGCAATTTCTTTGGTGCTCTGACGGCTTGCTTTGATGTAATTAATGGAATCAAATGAAAATGATTTTGGGTGTTTTCCCTGGGTTTTCTTAGGAAACCAGCCAAAAGGACCTGGACCTCTGGTCTTCCAGTGGGAGGGACTGCATCTGAACTCAACTGGCCATGGTACTATCTTACAACTAAACTTTCCATGTGACTCAAAGTGTGCAGATACTGAGTAGCTGACTTTCTTGGACAAGCCTTTTTTTTTTTTTTTTTAAGATTTATTTTATTTTAGAGAGAAAGAGAGCCCGCAGGGGGAGGGGCAAGGGAGAGAGGGAGAGAGAGAATCCTAATCTCCCCATTGACCATGGAGCCTGAGCTAGGGCTCAATCCCACAACTATGAGATGATAACCCAAGTGGAAATCAAGAGCTGGACGCCTAACTGACTGAGCCACCTATGTGTCCATCTTGGATAAATCTTATAAATAGTTGCACCTAAACCAAGACTGCCTGGTGTCCCAGTGATTACCTTACTGGCAAGATTCTTTTCATGTTTGCCCTATAAGAAGGGAGAGCAATGAAGGGATGGAATTTCTCTCCTATAATGTAAGCTCACACAAGATCCAACAAAGTGCTCTGGCCCCAATATACTTCTCCTTGAGATAATGGCAGATGACCGGAGCCTGTGTTTTTCCCTTAGCTTTGTAAGCAAGCTTTCTTTTTCACCAATAAATCCTAGCCCTTAACCTAGTGGTTCTAACTTTGGTAGTGGGTCAGAATTACCTGGTGGGCATGGAAAAACACAGATTGCTGCGTCCCACTTCCAGATTTCTGGTTCAGTAGACCTGGAATAGGGTCTGGGAATTTGCATTTCTAGCAAGTCCCCAGATAATGCTGATATTATGGTCAGGGGACCACACTCTGAGAACCTCTGTCTTAATTCATGTGTCTATGTGTACATCAGCCCACAAAGGGTCCCATTGGCACAGCCTTCACCTAGGAGTTAACCACTGTCCTTTCTTGTGCCCTACTTTTTTTTTTTATTGTTTTACCACATAGGTAAGAATTCTTTTTTTTATTTTTTTAATTTATGATAGTCACAGAGAGAGAGAGAGAGGCAGAGACATAGGCAGAGGGAGAAGCAGGCTCCATGCACCGGGAGCCCGATGTGGGATTCGATTCCGGGTCTCCAGGATCGCGCCCCGGGCCAAAGGCAGGCGCCAAACCGCTGCGCCACCCAGGGATCCCTTTTTTATTTTTATTTTTATTTTTTTTTAAGAATTTTTTTTTTTAAAGATTTTATTTATTTATTTATGAGAGACGAGAGAGAGAGAGAGAGAGGCAGAGACACAGGCAGAGGGAGAAGCAGGCTCCATGCAGGAAGCCTGATGCGGGACTTGATCCCGGGACTCCGGGATCAGGCCCTGAGCTGAAGGCAGATGCTCAACTGCTGAGCCACCCAGGTGTCCCATAAGTAAGAATTCTTAACAGATAGATTACTTACTCTTCTCACTCATCCATCCAGTGTATAACCATAATTAATTCATTTTCACTGTTCTATGATATTCTGTTGTGTAAATATAACTATTGATAGACATTTGGCTTGTTTTCAGGTTTTTGCTTGGAAACTGCTATGAAGAGCCACATCTTTAAGTAATCATAGAATTACCCTTTCTTTCTGAAAGAACCCAATCTAGAGGGAATCCTTCTTCCCTCCGACCTTTCCTTAAATTCTAACATCCTCTTACTGAGACACTCAGTGGTATGTATTCTACCTTGCTCAGTGAGTACTGAACTCAACTTGTTCAAGTACATATGTGCCTGTAGTATTTGGCTGAAGGGTTTATATGTAAAATATCTTCACATTCCTTGTTGCTGGGTATGTATTTCTAATAGCCAAACTTTTGTGTTTAGTTCATCTGAAATTCATTTTTGTGTATGACACCATATGCATGTAGAAATCTAATCCCACTTTTTCTTGGTAACTATTTCTCATAGCAACAGTGCATTCAATGTCATTCCTTTCTGTGCTTTTTCCCTATCACATGCAGAGCCACCTCTGCCATATACCAAACTTCCACCTAAACATGGGTTAAATTAGATCTTATTCATTTTAAAAATGTAATAAGAAATAGTTTAAGACTTTAAGATTGAAGGTTTCAAGGCTGTGAAACACTGTTTAAATATGTAAATCATAAACCAATGTATACAAATTAATGTTTTAAGTTGGTATTAGTTGATGTAATGATTCAGTAATAAAACTTATCAATATTTTAAAAAGATCATTCATTCAGAGGGTAGAAAATTTAGTAAGACTATGGTAGTCCAGAGAAAAACTTAAATGCAGAGGCGTGTATATGCTTAACAAAGTGATTGCTAACAATTTTTTTCAAGGCCCAAACCACACAAAGTATCCCTTTCATTATCTTCCATACGGTAAAGAAAATATAAAAGGGACGCCTTTTATACTTTTACCTGTGTCTTTATATAGTCAGAGAATCTAATATTTAAAATTTTATATGAAAGAAATGCATAAATCTTTTCAAGACACAGGAAAGTCTGAAACAAAATGGTAGAAGTAAGAATAGAACCAAAGGGGAGAAAATGCCAAAAGTGAGGACAAGTGAAAAGAAGCCTAAGAATGGCTCCCAGTATTCAAAGTTATAGAACCTTGAGATGATGAACCCTTGACAAAATTGGATAAGACACACAAGAGTGGCCTGTTTGGGGGAAAAGATGATATTTTTTTTTCTTCCCAAGTCTCCTGCTCCTAAACTGTCCTCTAAGATATTTTCAAGAAGCTTGAAATTTGGTTTAATGGCTGGCAAAAGTAAAAAGTTTAAAATCCATAGGAAGCAAGTGGTTCATTGGTGCTTAAATTTCATGTAAATTCAGTCTTTTTTGCTCGCCTTTTTTTTTTTTTAAAGAGATTTAATTTATTTTAGAGAGAGTAAGAGAGAGTAAGCAGGGAGAGAGGGGGAGGCAGAGAATCTGATAGACTCTTTCCAGAGCCTGCAGCCCATGCCTCTGCTCTCTGGCTCTGAGATCAGAGCCCCAATGGAAACCAAGAGTCAGACACCCAATGGAATGAGGCCAGCCAGGAATTTTGAACATGTAATTCCTGTAACTTATAGACTGAATCTAGAGGAAGCAACCTGGAGAACGATCATCGGAGTTAAGAGATCAGGATTTTAATCACAATTCTGCCACTAATCTAAGTGGCAATGGGGTTAAGTGTGTGTGTCTCCAGTTCCTCAAACATGCGGGATGAACTACATCACCTACAAGTTTACTTCCAGAGCTAAAGTTCTAAGTCTTAAGCAAATGTAAAATGTATCCCTGTAAATCCAAACTATCCTACAGCTGAGTTGCAGCCAAGCATTTGTCACGTGAGTCAGGGCCATTTCTTCCCAGGTCTTAAACCCTACCTCTTTTTTTTTTTTTCTTTTTTTTTTTTTTGGTAGCCTTACAGTTGACAAGATTTGGAGCACTACAATAGTTAAGGCCGAGCTCCCAGGACTTGACATCTGTATGGTCAGGAAATCTCCAAAACAGGAACACCAAATGATGTTCTGACAGCCTCCATCAGAACAAAAGTCAGGGCTGCTTTGACCTGGGGACTTTGCACTCTTTTCCTTCCTCCCTCCCTCCCTCCCTCCCTTTTTTTTTTTTTTTTAAAGATTTTATTTATTCATTCATTCATTCATTCATTCATTCATTCATTCATGAGAGGCAGAGACATAGGCAGAGGGAGAAGCAGGCTCCTCACACGGGGGCTGATGCAGGACTCGATTCCCTGACCCGGGATCATGCCCTGAGCCCAAGGCAGGTGCTCAACCTCCACCGCTGAGCCACCCAGGTGTCTCTTTTATACTTTCTTTACCATAACTAACTTCCTTCCTACCCTCCTTCCCTCCCTCCCTCCTTCCCTCCCTCCCTCCTTCCTTCTTTTTTCCTTCTTCCTTTCCTTTCCCTTCCCTCTCTTTTTCTTTTTCTTTTTTTTTTCGCATTCTCAGACGCAAGCCTCCTTTCTTAAAACGAAGCCCTATTTCTTGGGTGATTCACTCAGGCCAGGGGAAGCGACAAGGGCCGAAGAAGTCCTCTAGGCCGGCGCAGGTGGCCCGGGCCGGCACGAGGCGAGCTCGCGAGGGGGCTGCGGGGGCGCGCCCGGGGCACGCTGGGAAGGCCGGGCGCCGCGGCCTGACCCGGAAGAGCTGGCGCGTGGTAACCCCGGCTTCCCTGGCAACCGAGCAGGTGCCAGCCCTACCCATCCGCATCCTCTGGGACAGCCACCGCCCGGGATGCCGCTGCTCGTTAGCGATTACAACTGGCAGCAGACGAAGACTGCGGTGTTCATCTCCGTGCCTCTGCGAGGCGTCTGCGTCAGGGACGCGGACGTGTTCTGCACGGAAAACTATCTGAAGGTAGGAGCTGCAGTTGGCCCGCCGCGTCCCGGGCTCGTGGTCCGCAGCCTCTGAGCGCTGCTGTGTGCTTGCCTCGGCACAGGCGCGGCCTTGCAGATAGATAAGCGTCCTGAAATTTAGTTCTTTTTTTTTTTTTTTTTTTAACTGAATCCCATAAGGTGATACCTCATCCATAGACAGATATCATCAGACCAGAGATTATTTTATCCACAATTTCCTCATATGCCTTGTATCTTTCGCGACCTCGAGTAAATTTATAACAGGCATTAAAAAAAAATGATTTTGGCCTCTATCATTTTTTTTTTTTAAGCCCGTGTCTCTATTTTGTGTGACTAAATTAACCTCTGTTTACCCTTTTCTGAATAGGTCAACTTTTCTCCATTTTTATTTGAAGTGTTTCTCTACGCGCCCATAGACGATGAAAACAGCAAAGCCAAGATTGGGAATGACACTATTGTATTCACCTTATATAAAAAAGAAGCGGCCATGTGGGAGACCCTTTCTGTGTCAGGTGGTAAGTTTTTTTTTTTTTTTTATTAAAAGATGTTCATCTGGTTGTGCTTTTTATATTTTATACCTTAAAATTTTTTTCCAAAACAATTGTTTCTCTTCTAGAAGAAAAAATAGGAATGTGAGCATGATTTAAATGACATAGTGCTTCAGCTACCACTTAAATAACTTAAAGATTGAATAATTCAAAAGTTAGAGCACATTTATAATACTTCTCAAACATGTGGCCTTGTATCTTCAGAGGATAAAGCCTCTAGGTATGGTCTTTATTGAGCACTTATTTTGTATTAGGTAATCCTCAGAACAACCTATTACTTGGATTACCCCCCACTACCCCATTGTTTTTTTTTTTTTTTTAAGGCAAGGCTACTGAGGCACAGAAGGGTTGAATAATTGGCACAGGTCACACAACTACTAAGGGGCAGACTGGAACCGGAGCTTTAGCGGTTTGACTCTAGAGCAGTGGTTCTTAAACCTGGCTACATATATGAATCACCTACATAACTTTTATTTTTATTTTATTTTATTTTAAAATTTTATTTATTTATTCATGAGAGATAGAGAGAGATACAGGCAGAGGGAGAAGCAGGCTCCATGCAGGGAACCTGATGCAGGACTTGATACCGGGACCCCAGGATCATGCCCTGGGCCTGAAGGCAGGCGCCAAACCGCTGAGCCACCCAGGGATCCCCATAACTTTTAAATAAGACAGGTCTGAAACTTACCCTAGACCAATCGAGTCAGTTTCTGTGAGTGGGCAAAGCTTTCCAGGGATGTGCAAAGCTGAGATCCCTGTACTCTGTACTCTTAATAAGTACTCTATTGGCTCTGTGGGTCAGTAATTGCCCTCTATTGCTTTACCTCTATTTTCTTCTCCCTGTTCTAGTTGTCATATATTCTAGGGATTTATACCTATGGCCTAAAATTTCTCTTAGGCCTCTGGCATTGAGTCTTGAGTAGGAACTACTGAGAATGGGAAGATTGCAGTCATTCTTTTTGTTTTTAAGTAATCTCTACACCCAACATGGGTCTTGAACTCATGACACCGAGATCAAGAGTCACATACTCTTCTGATTGAGCTAGCTAGGCACCCTGCAGTCAGTCATTCTTTATATTAATTATTTCTTGATATCTTGCAGTGGAATTTAATTTTGGAATCCCCAAGACCAGGTAGAATTTTTCTCTAAAGTGAAAAAGTGATTTAGCGCCATTTTCAGCCCAGGACCTGATCCTGGAGACTTAGGATGGAGTCCCACATCAGGCATGGAGCCTGCTTCTCCCTCAGTCTGTGTCTCTGCCTCTCTCTATCTCTCTCTATCTCTCTGTTCTCATGAATAAATAAATTAAATATTTCAAGTCTAGTATTCAGCTCAGGAAGTACTGGTTAAGGTAGATTACCATAGCCAGACTACTTTAGCTCTTTAATCAGTTCCAGACAAACTTAAGAGTTTTTCAAAACCAAATTCTTGCTGTCCTACTCACTCCTTCCTTTGTGATTCAGTAAGTCTGAAATGGGGACTAGGACTATGTCATGAAACTTACCCAGGGTGTTCTGACTTTTTACCTAAGATTTAAATGTAAACACTTTAATTTATTTCAACTCTTATTGATAAACTTAAATTTTAAAGTAAGACGGGTCCAGAACCATCATCTACTATAATGGCTTATTTTAAGATAAACAGATTGGGAGTGGTGGGACCCCAGGTGATTCTGATGACTGACCAGGCTTGAGAACCACTGACTTAAATGTGTGTGTGTGTGTGTGTGTGTGTGTGTGTATATCTATGTGCGTATCTGTCTCCAGGAAACATTTAGTCTGCCAACATTTTAGGATATAAAAAAAAAAAATCATATCAGAGAACCTGTTACTTTTCCTTACATGACAGTTTCTTCTATGTCAAATTTCCTTCTTAACCTCTTTGGCCATCTTTTCCAGGAGTGGGAATGGTATTTTTGTTCTTAATCATGATCTCCCTCTCTGGTTTATACATCTGCTTTCGATGCATACCTGCTTGATTCTTCTCTCATGGTAATATGATCATCCATTCCAAATTTTGACCACTTAAACCAAGGTTTAACAATTTTTTTCTGTACCAGATAGTATTTTGAATATTATGAGGCACATGGTCATAATTACTTAGTTCTGCTATGGTAGCACAAAAGTAGCCAATAAACAATACATATTTATTGATACCAAAATTTGAATTTTATCTAATTTTTATATGTCACAAGATATTATTTTGATTTTTCAACTATTTAAAAATGTAAAAATTATTCTTAGCTTGTGTGCTTGAGGAAAACAGGCAGCAGGTTATATTTGGCTGTAGTTTGCCAACCTCTGATTTAGACTAAAACAGCCTTAAAACCAGCTTATGTAATAAGTATTGAACATTGATTTTACTTCAAAAACCAGGCTTGAGATTCCTTTAGAAATCAAACTCAGTTACACATGCAATTCAGTGAAATTATTTAACAATATTATTTTTCATGTACAGTATGTGGAACTCTAGTCTATATACCTAGCCGTCCTCATTTTTTTTTTTTATTATTTATTTATGATAGGCACACAGTGAGAGAGAGAGGCAGAGACACAGGCAGAGAGAGAAGCAGGCTCCATGCACCGGGAGCCCGACGTGGGATTCGATCCTGGGTCTCCAGAATTGCGCCCTGGGCCAAAGGCAGGCGCTAAACCGCTGCGCCACCCAGGGATCCCCGTCCTCATTTTTCAAAACATATTTGCTTATTTTTTTTCCTGAAAATTTTTCTTGATATACTTTTCATTTCTTTTAGATGTGAAAGTAGGTTCTTTTAGTTATCTTTGCCCCTGAAGCTGGTCCAATTGTCTGCTAGTTTATTATTAAACAGGATGAGGGCTGGGAAAGGCTTCAGACTTAATTCCAGTCTTAAGTCCTAGCCAAGATTTTTGAATGAGTAAAAATTCCATGCTTTTTTTTCTTTTTAAGACAATTTCTTTGAAAATTAAAAATCCATACTTTTTAACTGCTAACTGAAATTTAGCATTCTCAACAACAGTTACCAACAAATATCACAAGTACATTTATATCACAAGTACATTTATCTTTTGTACTCACTACTTTGATATTATAGTATTTATTACACTTGTTGCTATATATTATTTAATGCATTAATGAAGAAGTATATATATTTATGTGATATTGTAGATCACAAAAAAAACCTCATCTCTTCTAGGAGACTTCATAGTGATGACTTATTATGATTCAGTTTATAAGCAAATAGCTCTGGTTGCTTGACAGAGAAGGAGAAGGATAAATATAGACTCTTTCCCTCCATACTGTCCCCTCTCCCTCTCTTTACTGCTTCCCCCTCTCATTTCACTACTTGCTCTCTCCCTTCTATGGCCCTCACCCTGTCCTAATCATCCCTTATTCATCCTCTCTCTTGTTCCCACTTTTTCTCATTCATGTTTTCTCTCTTTCTCTCTCATTCTCTCCCTCTGTAGTAATTAATTGCTGTTATAATTGCTTGCTTACTTTTTAATGTTAGCTTCTTGGCCAGTTTAATATTGAGAAAGGTTTTCATTTCTCCATGTGAAGTTGGGTACCCCCCCCACACACACGCAGTCTCATCCTGCATCAGTATGTTAAGCAGTCTTCTTGTAAGTCAAACATTCATCAAAATCCTAACTTAGTGATATTTCTTATTTTAGTTGACAAAGAGATGATGCAAAGAATAAGGGAGAAATCTATTTTACAAGCACAAAAAAGAGCAAAAGAAGCTACAGAAGCAAAAGCTACAGCAAGACGAGAAGATCAAAAATATGCACTAAATGTTATGATGAAGGTAAATAGCAGATTGATAGGAAAGTTCTCTAATTAAAGAGATAATAGTAAACTGTGTAAGGATAATTTATTCCAACCACTGTACTTCTTCACCTCTTCATTCAGACTTTGGTTATAGGACTTACTGTGTTAGAGAGGCTATCTACTACTTACATGTGTGAAAATCTGATGAAAATGAAGAGTATAAAGGTTGAACAATAGATTGTTTTAGGGAGAATGTTCTGTTTCCAAGGGAGTAAAAATATTATAATTTTCTATGGTAAAAGTGTTTTACTTCTTTTTAAATTTTGTAATAATAGACATTATTTAAAACAAGATCCTAGCTAAACACTAAATATTGATATTAATGTCTTTCTAATTGTTGAGGCTTCCAAGTTAAAGCTTTTTAAAAGAAAGATTTATTTATTTATTTTAGAGAGAGAGAGAGCAGACAAGCAAGGGGAGGGGCAGAAGCAGGAGAGAATCACAAGCAGACTCTTACTCCCCGCTGAGCTTGGAGCCTAATGTGGGGCTTGATCTCACACCTTGAGCCAGAATCAGGAGTTGGCCACTTAACCAGCTGAGCCACCTCAAGTTAAAGCTTTAATCAGCAATATATTTTTTGAGGATAATTCACTTACCAAGAAATTCACCTTATGTAAAGTTTACAATTCATTAGTTTATAGTATTTAGAGATGTGCGTCCATTACAACATTGGGGGATATTTTCATCACGCCCAAAAGAAACCATGTGCCATTTAAGAGTCACTCCATTTCTCCCATTCACTCCAGCCCCAGGCAACCATTAATCCCACTTTTTTTCTTTATAGATTTACCTATTCTGATTAATTTTTACAAGTAATTTCTTATCTCATATTCTCATTTTGACATATTGAAATGATTAAAGAATCTATAACTGACATTTCCTCAAGAGCTCAGTGTTCATTTTGCAATTAACTTTATTCGATTAATTTGAATTTAAAAGATTAGGGTTTAAGTAATAAAGAGGACTTGACTCATCCAGCGGGAAAAGTTCAGAGATAAAGCAGTGATCAGATATAGTTAAAACAAGGCTCTGATTCCATGTCTCTACATCATCCTTTAGCACTGCCTTTTCTTTGTGTCTGCTCATCCTTAGGTTGATAGTGAGATGATCCACGTCTGCATATAACAAGGCCCAGTGGAAGACAGGCTCCCTTGTAAGCCCCACAAAACAATTGCTTTAGATGTTGTAAAATGATACTAAAATTTGGACACATTGCAACACATATTCAAGTGAATCTTGAAGTCTTTGTTGCTTACCACTTGGTTTATAGCATCAGCTTTTTGGTATCTTTGTGCTGATCTATCATTCGTTCATTTTAGAGTCATTTATTGAATACTGTGAAAGGTGTTGCTGTGAGTTGAACAAGTCTTCACTTTCAGTTTACTCGTGATATACAGAAGATGACGGACAAGAAAAAAGAGATTACATCATAGGATGCATGAGAAGTCATGGGAGGATAAAAAGAGAACACTGACAAAAGACTGGTATCTCAGTCTGAGAGTATAGGCAGGAAATACGAGGCAGTGTTGTTTATGCTGAGTATTGGAGAATGAGTCACAGGTATCTGAGGAATAAATGGAAAAATTACAGACAGCTTGGATAAATCCATGACAGAACATGGCCCAATGAGGCAAGATTTGTTGGTCAGAATAAAATCTTAATATTTTGAAAATTTTTCTGAAGGTAATAGGAACTCCCTAGGGATTTTTCAGCAAGACTATCAAATTAATTGGGTTTGTATGTTGCAAAAGCTCATTCTGGCTAATGAGCATGAAGTGGTTGCCAGGGTGGAGGCAGAGCTTTTGTATTGTAAGATGGAAAGAACCTGAGTGTATTTATATATTGAAGGAAGCTAGTAAAGAGGGAGAAGTTGATAGTACAACCAAGGGAGGGGATTGATGGTGATGGAACAGGGTGGGATGAAGGTTGGAACAGCTGAAAAAAATTAGTCTTAGCTAAGAGTGGGATATTTTATCTTTGGACACTAGAGGGCAGGAATAATGAATAACAGGATTTGGAAAATTCTTAAGGACACATAGTTAAAAGAAGCCTTTGTTTTCAGGATGAAGGAAGCAAGAGGGAAAGATTGAGATGAAGGTATGGGTTTTGAAGTGATTAATGAAAGTTTGAAATACTGATGCCAGGCTAATCATCTGAAGCAGGCTCTCTTTGTCTGACAATTTTGACTGCTATGGCCTGCTTTTTCTCTTCTTTCCTGTTTTAGAGATTGCCCTCTTCTGAGTTTTCTTTTTGTTTTCTTCTTCAGGGGAAGTACTACTTCACTTTTGCCCTCTAAGCTTTTAATCTAGGTAAATTGAATTTGAAGTGCTTTCTTCTACTGTCATTTTCCTGAAGTTGAAATCAGAAATCTCAAAGTATGAAACAACTTTGCCTACTCATGCAGATGAGGTATGAATTGCTTTCTGTAATTGTCTGGGTTTTACTATAGGGCCTTAAAATGTTATCAGTGACCCAGATGCCCTGTTTATTGGAAATGTGTACAATGTACAAAAACACCACAAGGAACTGCTTGGCTCTTTTTTATTCTATTTTTTAATAGTAACGGTCATATTGCTAGCATTTTTTGTGTCTCCCAGGCCCCCTTTTTTTTTCTGTGTCTTCTTCCCTTTCAGTGTACCTCAGCACCTTGTTGACCCTATTGATTCTCTCACAATCCTGATTCTTGGTTTTACACATTTAGCATTTTCCCTATAAACCATTCTTAGGACTCTGTGCTTTTGGTATCTCCTGTTCTTTTTTTAAAAAAATATTTTAGTTATTTATCCATGAGATACACAGAGAGAGGCAGAGACACAGGGAGAGGGAGAAACAGGCTCCATGCAGAGAGCCTGACATCGGACTCTATCCCAGGTCTCCAGGATCACGCCCTGGGCTGAAGGCAGATGCTGAACCGCTGAGCCACCCCGGGATCCCCGGCATCTCCTGTTCTAATTTTTTTGATCTACTCTTTATATGTGAAATCTTCATTCTCTTACCTTGTTTGTTATTAACAGTTATTAGCATCATAAGACACTTAATTATGCTGTTAGTATACCCAGTCTTTGTATCACTGTTCCTTTTGAATTTTACTTTTCTTCTTTATTAGCTTTGATATTTCTTATTGAGAAGTTTTACAGACCAAATACACTTTGTTGTTTGTTATTCCTTCAAAGTGCTGCCATGGTGGCTTTTATTTTAAGTATTTTGTTTTTTAGTTATATTGAGGTGTAATTGGCATAAATTGTAATATATTTAAAGTGTATAATGTGAACATTTGATATACATATATTTTGTTAAAGGAATCCCATAGTTAAGTTAATTAATACATATGTCACTTCATATAATTACCCTTACATTAGATCTCACCACTTTTAGCTAAAAATTTGTATCCTGTTATAACTTCTTCCCCTTTACCCCGCCTCCTAGCCCCTGGCTACCACCATTCTGTTCTTTGTTTCTATGAGTTCAACTTAAAAAAGAAATTCTAGGGGAGCTGGGTTGCTCAGTGGTTTGGCGCCGCTTTCAGCCCAGGGCATGATCCATGTCGGGCTCCCTGCATGGAGCCTGCTTCTCCCTCTGCCTGTGTCTCTGCCTCTCTCAGTCCCTCTCTGTGTCTCTCATGAATAAATGAATAAAATCTTTTTAAAAAAAAAAATTCTACATGTGATACCATGTAGTATTTCATATAAACCATGCATATATTATATAAAGTATATACATAGTATATATAGGTGTATGTATACATAATGAACATAATGACTGTATGTGTGTGTGTATACATATTTATCACACTTTCTTTAACCATTCACCCATCAATGAACACTTAAAATTGTTTCTGTAGAGATGCCTGGGTGGCTCAGTCAGTTAAGCATCTGACTTCTGCTCAGGCCGTGATCTTGGGGTCCTGGGATTGAGCCTTGAATTGGGCTCCCTCTCCCTCTGTCCCTCCCCCCTCAAATAAATAAAATCTTCTAAAAATATATTTTTTTAAAATTTTTTATTTAAATTCAATTAGCCTACATATAGTAGTTTCCAATGTAATGTTCAATAATTCATCAGTTTTGTCTAACACCCAGTGCTCATCTCATCATGTGCCCTCCTTAATGCCCATCACCCAATTACCCTATCCCCCAATCCACCTCCCCTCCATCAACCCTCAGTTTGTTTCCTATAGTTAAGAGTCTTTCATGGTTTTTCTCCCTCTCTGATGACATTCAGTTTTCCTTCCCTTACCCTATGATCCTCTATGCTGTTTCTTATATCTCACATATGAGTGAAACCATATGATAACTGTCTTTCTCTGACTGACTTATATTTCACTCAGCGTAATACCCTCCCTCTTCCTCTGCCCCTCTCCTCTCTCAAATAAATAAATAAAATCTTTTTTAAAAAGTTTGCTTCTCTATCTTGCTGTCATGAATAATACTACAGTGAACATGGTATGATAGTATAGACATTTCTTGGAGATAGTGGGTTTTTTTTTTCGAAAATATACACTTGTCATTTATATATCTTCTTTGGAATATGACTAGACAGATCCTTGATCCATTTAAATGTTTATATTTATTTTCTTGCTACTGAATTATATGAATTTTTCTATATTTTGCATATCAACCCCTTACTGGCTAGTGGCTTGCAGATATTTTTCCCATTCCGTACATTATCTTTTCATTTGTTGATGTTTTCTTTGCTGTGCAGAAGCTCTTAAGATGTTGTTTCACCTTTTTTCTTTTGTTGCCTTTCCTTTAGTGT
Organism: Canis lupus baileyi; assembly: GCF_048164855.1. Classification (NCBI taxonomy): domain Eukaryota; kingdom Metazoa; phylum Chordata; class Mammalia; order Carnivora; family Canidae; genus Canis; species Canis lupus. The sequence continues at coordinate 24,264,725 of NC_132869.1, read as the reverse complement.
CAAGACTAAAAAATCATTGCCAAACGAATATCAAGGAACTTACCATCTATGTTTTCTTATAGAAGTTTTAGGTTTCAGATCTTACATTCAAGTCTTTAATCCATTTTGAGTTTTTGTACATAGTGTAAGGCAGGGATCCAGTTTCATTCTTCTGTATGTGAATATCCATTTTTTTCTAGCACCATTTATTAGACAGACTATCCTTTCATCATTGTACATTTTTGGTGCTTTTGTCAAAAATTAATTGATCATACATGCACAGGTTTATTTCTGGGCTCACTGCACAGGTTTATTTCTGGGCTCACATGCACACGTTTATTTCTGGTCTCTCTAGTATGTTTCATTGATCTGTGTCTCTGTTTTCATGGCAATACCATACTGTTTTAATTACTATAGCTTTGTAATACAGTATGAAATCAGAAAATATGATACCTCCAGCTTTGTTCTTCTTGCTCAAGATTCCTTTAACTAGTTACAATCTGTTTTTGGTTCCATACAAATTTTAGGATTGTTTTTTTCTATTTCTGTGAAAAATGACATTGGAATTTTGATAGGGGTTGCATTGACTCTGTAGATCACTTTGGGTAGTATGGACATTTTAACAATATTACTTCTTCCAATCCATCAACATGGAATATTTTTACATTTATTTGTGTCTTCTTCAGTTTCTTTCAGCAATGTTTTATAGTTTTTAGAGTACAGGTCATTCATTTCTTTGGTTAAATTTGTTCCTAAGTATTTTATTTTTTGATGCTATTGTAAATCAGATTTTCTTCTTAATTTTTCTTTCTGACAGTTTGTTATTAAAAACTATCAGAATTAGATATTTGTTATTATTAGAAACTAGTAGAAATGCAACTGATTTTTTTTATATTGATTTTGTGTCCTGAAACTTTACTGGATTTGTTTTTTTTGTTTTGTTTTTTTTTTAATTTTTATTTATTTATGATAGTCACAGAGAGAGAGAGAGAGAGGCAGAGACACAGGCAGAGGGAGAAGCAGGCTCCATGCACTGGGAGCCCAATGTGGGATTCGATCCCGGGTCTCCAGGATCGTGCCCTGGGCCAAAGGCAGGCGCCAAACCGCTGCGCCACCCAGGGATCCCTGGATTTGTTTATTAGTCCTAACAGGATTTTTTTTTTTCCTTTTGAGTCTTTAGAGTTTTCTATGTATGTCACTTGCGAACACAGATGCTTTTATGTCTTCCTTTTCAATCTGCATGACTTTTATTTCCTTCTCATGCTGAATTGTTCTAGCTTAGACTTTAGTACTGTGTTGAGTGGAGATGGTGAGAGAGCGTATTCTTGTCTTGTTCCTGATCATAGAAGAAAAGCTTTTAGCTTCTCACCATTGATTATGATGTTAGCTATGGGTTTATCATATATGGCCATTATTATGTTGAGATATGTTCCATATAGACCTAATTTGTTGAGAGTCTTTTTTTTATCATGGAAGGATGTTGAATTTTGTTAAGTGCTTTTACTATATTGATTGAAGTGATCATATGATTTTAACTCTTCATTTTTTTAGATTGGTATATGACATTGATTGATTTGCATATATTCGAACCAGCCTACATCCAGGGGATGAATCGCATTTGATCATGGTGTATAATCCTTTCTTTTTTTTTTTAATTTTTATTTATTTATGATAGTCACACAGAGAGAGAGAGAGAGAGAGAGGCAGAGACATAGGCAGAGGGAGAAGCAGGCTCCATGCACCGGGAGCCCGACGTGGGATTTGATCCCGGGTCTCCAGGATTGTGCCCTGGGCCAAAGGCAGGCGCCAAACCGCTGCGCCACCCAGGGATCCCCAATCCTTTGAATCAATGTACTGTTGACAATTTGCAAATATTTTGTTGAGAATTTTTACATGTATATTCATCAGGGATATTGGCCTACTGTATTTTTTTCTTGTAGTGTCCTTATTTGACTTTGGCACCAAGGTAGTGCTGGCCTCATAAAATGAATCTGGGAGTGTTCCCCACTCTTTAGTGTTGGAAGATTTTTAAAAAATGATATGTATTAGTTCTTTCTTAAATATTTGGTGGAATTTACCAGTGAAGCCATCTCATTCTGGACTTCTCTTTGTTGGGAGGTTTTTTACGACTGATTCAGTCTCTACTTATAATTGGTCTGTTTAAATTTTCTCTTCATCATTCAGTTTTTGTAGGTTGTACATTTCTACAAATTTATCCATTTCTTTTGGGTTTTCTAATTTGTTATATCATATTCTTGGTGGTTTCTTCTGATCCTTAGTATTTCTCTGTTATCAGTTGTGATGTCTCCTCTTTTATTTCTGATTTTGCTTTTTGAGTCTCCTCTTTCCTTAGTCTAGCTTAAGAGTTGTCAATTTTATTTATCTTTTCAAAGAAGCAGCTCTTAGTTTCACTGATCTTTTCTGTTGTCATTCTTGTCCTACTTCACTTATTTCAGCTTTGATTTTTATTATTTTTTTCCTTCTTCTAATTTTGGGTTTAATCCACTTTTTCTAGTTCCTTAACATATAAAGTTAGGTTATTTATTTGAGATCCTTTTTTTTTTTTCTTAAGGTAGAGGTTTATCAGTATAAAGTTCCCTTTTATAAATTGTTTTTCCTTCATCACATAAGTTTTGGTATTTTGTGTTTTCATTTTCATTTGTTTCAATATACGTTTTGATTTCCCTTTTATTTTCTTCTCTGACCCATTTGTTGTTCAGGAGAATGTTGTTTAATCTCCATATATTTGTGAATTTTCATTTTCCTCATTGCTGATTTCTACTTTTATGGCATTGTGGTCAGAAAAGATGCTTGAGATGATGAATAGTCTTAACATTTTAAATACTTTTTGGTCTAACATATAATCTGTTTTGGATAGTAGCCATCTTAGTAGGTGTGAGATGTCATTTCATTGTGGCTTTGATTTGCTCCTCAATGCTATTTTAATTTGAAATGTATCTTTGAAACCCACCTGTTACCTTCATTATTATCTCTGAGATTAAAACCTAAGCTGAAACCAAGAGTCAGATGCTTCATTGACTGTGCCACCCAGGTGCCCCATTTTTCCTACATTTAATTTCTTTTTGCTCTAATAGGAATGTACTAATTTTATGTGTAAATCTAACAAATTTCTAAGCATGTGAGATATTAACTTTACTCATTAATGTGGTAACATTAGAAAAGGCAGTATTCTCTAAAACTGCCTTTCTTATATATGCATTTTGTCAATTATGCTGACCTATTTCCTTTTTGTCTAAGTATATTCCAGGTTCACAGCATTTGTATAGAAGTAGACTTTTAGCAATCCTACATATGTCTACTTTTACTTCAAGCTTTTTCATCTTTTCCAGAGGCATGGTTAAAATTAATTAATTAATTAATTAATTTTACCCATTAGGGTATTTGTTGGCTTTCAAAAGAACAGTGTGTAGAAGAAGAAATACTTTTATTTAGAGAAAAATTGAAAGAACTGAAGTTGTTGAATGGTTCCTGTCTTCTCAACAGCAAAATCGGTTGAGATGGAAGTAGCAGAATGCAGTTAGGCATCTCTAAAAAGGAAATTGCAAAAGTCAATCATCAGAGACAAATAAAATTATTACTGAGAACCAAGGATGAGATAAAGGGCAGGATACAAAAATATATTAACTCATTTTCAGTAGTCCAAACCTGGTTTGAGAAGCAGTTTTCCTTCTCCCTCAATTCTGTCATTGTTTCATTTCTTGAATTTTTTTAAAGTATTTATTCTTTTTTTTTTTTTAAAGATTTTATTTATTTATTCATGAGAGACACACAGAGAGAGAGAGAGAGGCAGAGACACAAAGAAGCAGGCTCCATGCAGGGAGCCTGACATGGGACTCAATCCGGGGTCTCCAGGATCATACCCTGGGCTGAAGGCGGCACTAAACCGCTGAGCCACCGGGGCTGCCCTAAAGTATTTATTCTTAAGTAATCTCCATACCCAGCATGGAGCTCAGACTCACAACCTGGAAATCATGAGTCCTGTGCTCTACTGACTGAGCCAGTGAGGCACCTTTGTTCCTTGAATATGAAGGCTAGTCAAAGGGGAACTTTGTAAAATACATAACATTAAATACATCAGTACTGTCTCTGTGTATAGTAAACTTGGGTACTGGCTTAAGGAAAATTTCTCCATCAGTAAGCTGAAACTGAATCTTTAAAAGGTACCAAACGATCATGACAGGGTTGTGAAATTATATAGTGTAAAAACAGATTTTTCTACCACATAATAACTTCCATTGAAGGAGAGAGAGAACCAACTAGCGTAATGAGAGTTTGCTTTTATCCTTGTGTACATGTGTAGTTTCCAAGTTACTTACAAATTCTTAGGCTTTTATAGTAAGTTCAGATGTCAATTTAATGAAGTAAATTTAAAAGGACAATAACTGGGCAGCCCGGGTGGCTCAGCGCTTTAGCACCACCTTCAGCCCAGGGTGTGATCCTGGAAACCCGGGATCGAGTCCCATGTCAGGCTCCCTGCATGGAGTCTGCTTCTCCCTTTGCCTGGGTCTGTGTCTCTCTCTCTGTCTCTCTCATGAATAAATAATAAAAAATAAAATAAATAAAGAGAGAATAACCTATGTCCAGATTTGTTGGAAAGCTGAACAAATTCCTCTCAGTAATTCATGAGTTTTATTTTTGGTTTGTGAATTAATTAGCCATTGGCTCTCCTTATAGCTCTTACTGTTTTCTTTGGGCCCCTTTCACCTATTTTGAAAATCTGCCAAAGGGAAAAGAGAAGTGTCTTAGTTGGCTCAGGCTATCATAACAAAAAATGACAGAGTGAGTGGCTTAAGTGACAGAAATTTATTTCCTCAGTTCTGGAGGCTGGGAAGGCCAAGATCTAGGTGTGGGCCAATTCACTTTCTCATGAGGACTCTTTTTCTGACTTACAAATGACTGCCTACACACTGCATTCTTACAAAGTGGAGAGAGCGAGAGAGAGCTCTGGTGTCTATTTCTTATAAGGACACTAATGCTGTTGTATTAGGACCCCACCCTTATGGTCTCATTTAACCTTAGGCCTTATCTCCAAATATTGTCACATCTGACAGGACTTCAACATGTAGATTTGGGGACCATGATTTAGTTCACAGTGGGAAGAGAATTAAAATAAAAATCAATTTTGTTACATTTTAGCTTTGGCTGTAACAGATGCTTATATCATTCTTAAACATCAGATTCTCATTTCCATAGAACACAAACAACTACATAATTTCAGAAGTTTACAACTTCCAAGAAAAATTTAAAAACCTTATTTATTAAACTTCAGACTGAATTAGTATTTTAATTTTCTTTCTTAAGGGAATTCATTGTTAGAAGTATATACAGCTACATGTGTATGATAATACTTTATGGTATTCTTACCTGGGCCACCTGGGCGCCTCAGTTGGTTAAGCATCCAACTCTTCATTTTGGCTCAGGTCGTGATCTCTCAGTCATGGGCTCAAGCCTGGAGTTGGGCATTTTTGCACATTGTCTATTTTTTCCATTAGAATTCTTAACATATTAAACAGTTATTTTAAATTTCATGTCTGATCATTCTGTGTTATATCTTGAATCTGGTTCTGTTGATTATTGTCTTTCTATGTTGTGTTTTTCTTGCCTCTTGACATGTCTTGAAATTTTTTTGTTGAAAGCTAGATATGTATTAGGTGGTAGAAACTGAGGTTATTAGGTTGTTGGGGTATAGATTTATTTTAATGTGGCTGCTATGTTTAATGTTAGCTGTGGCTGTAGATATGAGAGGCTTTAAAGGTCTCTAGTGCCTTTTTTTTTTTTTTTTTAAACTCCTCCTTTGACTCTTGGCTTCTTCAACTGTTCCTCCTCTGAGGGAGTCTTTATTGTAAGATTCTCTTATATAATATACTCTCATTATCCTAGAACACTTTCGGTGTGGTAGTACATTACAAGGGAGGGGAAGCGTCCATAATCTTTCAATTCAATATCACTTTTTTGGGGGGCCTATAACTTGGGGCTGTGATCTTTACAAGTCTTCCCCTGGTGAGGCAGCTTTTCCCCACTGTCTCCTATTCCCTTCCTTGGCTGTAGTGCCAAGGTTTATTTTCTTGAATCCCTGACTATTAACTATTTTCTTCTTTCCTTAGGTGGGGGACAGGAAGTCTGGAGAAGACTGGAGTGGGAGAGATTCTTTTCCCCCAGCAGGGATAAGGGACTTCTGCTCTGGTGGGGTCCTTTTTTTCTGGATAGTAGGTCTTTAAGGAGAATGCTCTGGATATTTCTGTAAATCACAATGATTATTCTTCCCCTCCCTTTGCCAGAGACTCAAAGTTATCCTATCCAGAGCTTCACCATTGTAGCCTAATGAGGTTTCTGGAGGTGAAGCCCACAAAAATATGGGGGCACTCCTTAAGACTGGGGCCTCAAAGAGTTTATCCTTCTCCTACTAGTCCACCCTTAGGCTCCAGTATTTTGTCAAAATTACCATTTAAGTGTTCCTACTAGTTTATAGCTCTAGTTACTTTTGCTACAGGCAAGCAGATCCTTGTCTTTTGGGATACATCTTTCTCTCCAGATTTCAAGGTAGCTGTTTGCCCTGCAACTTTCTTCTCTGATGAGTCCAAGAACTCTAGTTTTCAGTTTGTCTTTTTTTGTTGTTGCAAAGATTGGAGTGACAACGTCTAAGCTTTTTGCATGTCAAAGCTGAAACTAGAGCCCCTTTATAATATATATATTTAGGTTGCTATAATACTTAAATGGTTGCTAGATGTATCTTTAAGTTATAATAATCTACTTCAGGTAAACACTGACTCAATTCCAATAAGACATAGCAACTTTGCTGTAATACAACACTATTATCACTATTATCTTTGGGCTGCTTTGCCATTCATGTATATATATTTGTTATAACTCAACAACACCTGTTATAATTTTACTTTGAAAATTAGCACTTTTTAAAAAATCACAGGTTTTTAAAGAAATAAAGAGGAGTAAAGGCAAAAAAGTCTGTATTGTCTTTTCTTTTCTTGACTAAACAATGTAATATACTATCAGCAGTCCTCTTTTCCTCCCTCATGATTTGTTTGTTTTATAACTGGAAATGTATATCTTTTAGCCCCTTTTACTCATTTCACCCAACCCAGCATTCCATCCCTGGCAACCAGCAGTTTGTTCATGGTATCTAAGAGCTTAGGATTTTTTTGTTTTATTTTTTAAAATTTTTTTTATTTATTTATGATAGTCACACAGAGAGAGAGAGAGAGAGAGAGAGAGGCAGAGACACAGGCAGAGGAGAAGCAGGCTCCATGCACCAGGAGCCCAACATGGGATTCGATCCCAGGTCTCCAGGATGGCGCCCTGGGCCAAAGGCAGGCTCCAAACCGCTGCGCCACCCAGGGACCCCCGACTTTTTTGTTTTAGATTCGATATATAAATGAGATCGGATATTTGTCTTTCTCTGTTTTGTTTCACTTAGCATAATGCCCTCAAAATCCATCCATGTTGTTGTAAATGACAGGATTTCATTCTTTTTTTTGTGGCTAAACAATATCCTATTGTGTTTATATTCCAAATTTTCTTTATCTGTTCATCCTTTGGTAAATATTTAGGTTGTTCCCATGTCTTGGCTACTGTAAATGATGCTGCAGTAAAGCTGGGGCAGTGCATATATCTTTTGAATATGTGTTTTCCTTTTCTTTGGAAGTAAAGTTACTGGATCATATGGTAGTTCTACTGTTTATTTTTTGAAGAACCTCCATATGGTTTTCCATAGTGGTTGCACCAATTTACACTCCCCCCAACGGTGCACAAGATCTGTATCCTCACCAACACTCGTTATTTCTTTTCTTTTTGGTTTAGCCATTCTAACAGGTGTGAGGTGATATCTCACTGAGGTTTTGATTTGCATTTCCCTGGTAATTAGTGATGTGAGCATCTTTTCATGTACTTGTTGGCCACCTGTATGTCTTCTTTAGTAAGATGTCTATTTGGATCTTCTCTGTTCATTTTTTAATTGAATAGTTTGTATTTTTGGTGTTGAGTTGCATGAGTTCTTTATATATTTTGGATATTAGCCCCTTATCAGATATTTTAATTTGCAAATATTTTCTTTCATTCGGCAGGTTACCCTTTCATTTTGTTGATGGTTTCCTTTGCTATAAAAGCTTCTTAGTTTGATATCCCCATTGTTTATTTTTTTGCTTTTCTCATCTTTGCTTTTAATGTCAAATCCAAAAAACATCATCAAGACCAATTATCAAGAAATTTACTGCCTATGTTTTCTTCTAGGAGTTTTATGATTTTAGATCCTACATTCAAGTTTTTAATCCATATTGAGTTAAATTATGTGTTTGGTGTAAGATAGTGGTCCAATTTTATTCTTTTGCATGCAGATATCTAGTCTTCCCAATATCATTTGTGAAGAGATTGTCCTTTCTCCATTATATATTTTGGTTTCTTTGTCTTAAATTAATTGGCCATATATGTATCCGTTTATTTCTGGGCTCTCTATTCTATGCCATTGATCTATCTGTTTTTATGCTGATACCATACTTTTAAGTTTCAGTTACTATAGCTTTGTAAAATAGCTTGAAATCTGGGGGGTTGATGCCTCTAGCTTTGTTCTTTATCAAGATTGTTTGGTTATTCAGGGTCTTACATGGTTCTGTGCAAATTTACTGTTGTTTTTTTCAATTTCTGTGAAAAATGCCTTTGGAATTTCAGAGATTTCATTGAATTTGTAGATTGCTTTGTGTGGTATGGACACTTTAACAATATTCTTCTAATTCGTGAGCATGGAATATTCCATTTATTTGTGTCTTCTCTAATTTCTTTCATTAATGCATTAATGTCTTATGGTTCTCAACATACAAGTCTTTTACCTCCTTGGTTAAATTTATTTTTAGTCTTATGGTTTTCAACATACAAGTCTTTTACCTCCTTGGTTAAATTTATTTTTAGGTATTTTATTCTTTTGATGTAATTGTAAATGGGATTGCTTTCTTTTTCTTTCTGAAAGCTCATTATTAGTATACAGAAATGCAGCAGATTTTTTTTTTAACATTGATTTTATATCCTGCAACTTTACTGAATTTAACAGTTTTTTGGTGGAATCTTTAGGGTTTTCTTTTCTTTCTTTTTTTTTTTTAAGATTTTATTTATTCATCAGACACACACACACGTGCGCGCGCATACACACACACAGAGGCAGAGACACAGGAAAAGGGAGAAGCAGGCTCCATGCAGGGAGCCCGATGTGGGACTTGATCCTGGGACTCCAGGATCATGCCCTGGGCCAAAGGCAGGCGCTAAACCACTGAGCCACCCAGGGATCCCCTCTTTAGGGTTTTCTACATATAATATCATTTCTGCTGCAAATAGTGACAGTTTTACTTCTTCCTTTCTGATTTGGATGTCTTATATTTCTTGCTTTGACTAGGGACTTCTAATACTGTATTGAATTATAAGTGGTGAAAGTTTGTATTCTTGTTTTGTTCCTGATCTTAGAGGAAAAGCTTTTAGCTTTTCACCATTGAGTGTGATGTTAGCTGGGAGCTTGTCATATATGGGGTTTCTTACACTGAGGTATGTCACCTCTGTACCCACTTTGAGAGTTTTTATCATAAATGGATGTTGAATTGTATTGTTTTTTTAAACTTCTTAAATTGTGATATAATATACATTACATAAAATTTATTATTTTATTCCTTAATTGTTCAGTTCAGTGGCTTTAAATACATTAATGTTGTGCTACTTTCATCACCATCCATTACCAGAGCTTTGTTCATGTTACAAAAGTAAAACACTGTGCCCATTAAACAATAATAACTCCCCATTCCCACCTTCCCTCAGACCCCCACTTTACTTTCTGTTTCTATGATGACTACCTTAGGTACCTCATGTAACTGAAATCATACCATATTTGTTCTTTCATGACTGGCTTATTTCATTTAGCATAATGTCTTCAAGTTTATTACATAATAGCATGAGCTTGTGTCAGAATTCTCTTCCATTTTAAGGCTGAATAATGGTCTATTTATATACCACATTTTGTTTATCCATTTGTATTGTTTCTTATATTTATGGACACATTTACCATTTCCCATGCTCTTCATTCCTTCTTGTGGATCTAAGTTAGTGTCTGGTGCCCGTTTCCTTTCAGCCTAAAGAACTTCCTTTAGTATATCTTGCAAGGCAGGTTTGCTAACAATAGATTTATTTAACTTGGAATATGTTTATTTCATCTTCATTTATGAAGAATGGTTTTGCTGAACATAGAATTCATAGTTTATATATTTTTTCCATCAGTATATCGAACATGGCATTTAACTGTCTTCTGTCTTCCATTGTTTCTAATTTGGAATTAGGCTTGTTTGGATTGTCATTTCCCATATATGATGAACCTTCTTTCTCTTGCTACTTCCAAGATTTTCTTCTTTGTTTGGCTTTTGTATTAACTTAGCAGTTTTCACTAAGTTTTATCTAGGTATATCTCTTTGTGTTTATCTCTTTGTATATATCTCTGGGTTTCTTGAACTTCTTGTTTTCATCCAATTTGACAAGTTTCTGTTACCAATTACTTTCTGAACATTTGTTGGTTGAAAACTATACCATTTGTTTTATTTACTTTTTCAAAAACTATACATTTTAGTTAATAGATGATAGCAATTCTGGGTTTTGTTTTATTTTTGTTTATAGTTTACTTATTGAGGGCTGTTTATTTTTTAGTAACTTGCCTGTACTTTGTGAAGTGAGTCTAGTCTCCTTTGACACACAGCTGCTGATGTCTCTGTTAAGTTTTTTAATTCTTTTTTTTTAGGCTGGCTTCCTTAGGAATCTTTCCTGTGTCTGCATAACTTAATTGTTAACTAATGATATGGGCAGAGGTGGTAGAGGCTCCCACCCTTTGCTGATTGGTTTATGGATAGCTTTTAGAATACATTCGAAGTTGGAGCCAGTTTTCAGACTTTCCTTGGCTTCATTTTTATTTTTTTAAGATTTTATTTTTAAGTAATCTCTTACACCCAGCATGAGCTCAGACTCACAACCCTGAGATCAGGAGTCACACGTTCCACTGACTGAGCCAGCCAGGTGTCCTGCCTTCTTCACTTTATGCCAAGCTTCCTCCGGTCTCCCTAACAAGTATATAGCTTTCTGTTTAGCCAGAGTTGTATGGTAAGCTTGTCATAGACTTTCTGTGGTTTCTTCATTTACATGATCTTCTTGTTAATTTTCTGACTAGTCAGGCACTCACCTTAACCAGGACTTCAACTGCAGACCCCAATTTGAAATTTTCCTTATTCATTACCAACCAAGTCTATCACTTTTATCCACCAAAGCCATGGATTTTCACCTCCCCACCCTGAAATGAGTCTACCCTTTTTGCCAACAAAGTTGTTGGGTTTTTCTTGCTAGTTTCATGTTGGCAGAACTGCCAGTCTCATTCAAGCTGGCAGTGGGTGGTTGGCAGCAACCTCAGGCAGGGCACAGCATCTTACTGTTTTTACCTGTAACTTTAGCATTTATTCTAGAATGAACACTTCTCAATTTGCAGGCTGTCTTTGCTTAGTTTCCAGTGCTCTGAAATGGTTCTCTTTGATAGATTTGTCCAGCTTTTACTTGATATTTGTGCATGGGAATTGCCAACCCCTTAGTGCCTCTATAAAATCTGTACTTTTTTTTTTTTTTTTTTTTGCAGGTGAATTTCACATTTACCTATCAAGCTCCCTAAGAAGTACTCTTGGTATTTTGATTAGATCTACATTGACTTTATAAGTTAATTTTCACAATATGAATATATTTACATTATTGAGATTTCCGTCGGGGAACATGGCATTTATCTCCATTTATTTGGACTTACCCCTCAGTAAAATCATTGTTATTTATTTATTTATTTATTTATTTATTTATTTGAGAGTGTGTGTGCAAGCAAGGAGGTAGGGGCTGAGGGAGAGGAAGAGAGAGAATCTTAAGCAGGATCCATGCCCAATGTGGCTCAATCTCACAACCCTGAGATCATGACCTGAGCTGAAATCAAGAGTTGGACGCTTAACCAACTGAGCTACTCAGGAGCCCCCTCAGAAAAGCTATTTAACATACAGCTAGGACTTACTCATATTTTGTTAAGTTTATTCTTGACATTTTAAAAATTTGTTATCAGTTGCTAATGAAATTATTTTTCCATTTTATTTTTCTAATTGTTTATTGCCAGTTTGTAGGAAGGTAAGTTTTTATGAGTTCATATAAGTTGATCTTGTATATGACTACTTTGCTGAACTTAACTTTTCTAATAGTTCTAATAGTTTGTCAGTTTGTTATTTTGGTTCTTTTAGGTAATAAACTATGTTATTTACAAATAATGACAATTTTATTTCCTTCTAATCTATATTTATATTTTTATATTTATTTTAAAAATCTATTAAAACATAAAACTTTAATACATATAAAATTTTATATTTATTTTAAAAATTCTATTGTATAGGTTGTGATCTCTAGGAAAGTAACAAAACAGTAGGCATACTGGATTTAATGACTTTGCTAGAAATATTTTTAATTCTTCACCATGAAGTATGACATTATAGGAGTCATTTTATTAAGCTAAAATTTTTCTTTTGTTCCTAGTATCAACTGCTGTTTTGGCATGTACTAAGATCACATTGTTTTCCTCTTTTGATTTCCTAATATCACAAATAAGAAATGTGCTATTTTATCAAGATGCATTATAATTTTAATTCCCTCACTTCAATTTGCTAATATTTTATGATTTTTGCATGTAATTCATAATATGTATTGGCTTATAAAGAATAATGCCTTAATAAACTAGACATTCATTCCAAATTAAGTATAGATTTCCCCTTCTTCAGGAATTTGGTTTAGGACCTGTTCATTATCCCCCTATTATTTACATTTGCTGTCTATATTAAATTAATACTCCACACTAAATGGCATCTTTTTATTTTTAATAGTACAAAGCACTTAAAATTCAGTTTCTTCGTGTGATGATTGTTTTTTTTTACCTTTCTGAGTTTTCCTGTTACTATACAGTCCTTTAAGTGCTATGTTTCCCATATTATATTTTTTAATAAAAGAACTTCAAGAATTTTTAGTATTTGTCTGTCATTCATATATTCAGTCTCCCCTTTCCTTTTATTATAAGGAATTTTGTAGTATTCTTGTTTTTCTCTTCATTCTAGTCTCTCACCTATTCTATGAAGCCTTTTTTGATCCCTCCTCTTTCCCATTACCTCCTGAAGAGTTAGACTTTTTTTTGTTTCTTATAAAACTTATTATAAATTAAGTTATACATGTATGTATATATATAGTTCTCTCAATTACCTCACCTTTGGTGTAATACCATAATTTTCCTATTCCTTTTGGTTATAAGGACAGTCTCCTCTTTGGTAATTAAGACTTAGTCTTACACATTTTTAAAAACTTCTCAAAATTCACTCCACTTATAGGAGTTATGAGGGATTGAGGGTGTTCTGACTCCACACACTTTTCCTTTCTTCCATGTGTTGGGGCAGAGAGGAAGCAGGAGAAAAGGCAAACCCATCATTAAACTGGGTGAAGTTTTCATCTTCTCCTTTTAGGTTGTGGCTGCCTCTGGCTCACACTGACTGGTCATCATGCCCTGTTGTCAGGCATTTAAAGGCTGGCTCATTGCCACATGTAAGATTCTTCCTGGCCTAACCTACTGGCAGCTCACTGACGAGTCTTTGGACTTAGAACATGTAAAAATTATTATCTTTGGTGCTTCGTTTACGCCTTATATGCAATTCTGGGACTATAGGAATCTCCTGTTCAGTAATATGTGAAATTTATTTTAAAGCCAGTGTTCCACAGTCCAATAGGAAAATAACAAACAGTCTTCCAGAGGAGGGTATTAGGTCACTAAAGAACACTTCTTTAGTGCAGTTTCATACCTATGTTTATTCTGTATCCTGAAATAATTCAGCCTCTAGGAAACTTCATCCCAACATGTTATTCTAGAGCTGTGCCAAAGGTACTATTTAAATGTAAATTAATTTAAATTTACATTAATGAAACTTGATGAAATAAAAATGTAGTTTTTCAGTCACATCAACCATATTTTAAGTGCTTAATAGCCATGTGTGGCAAGTGGCTTCTGTATCAAATAGCACAACATTACCATCATTGAGAAAATATCTATTAGCCACTGCTTGTCTAGAGGACAGGGATGAGAATTTTTGTTTTCTAGAGGATAGAGGTGAGAATATTTTGTTACCACAGGAAAATCAGACACATAGAATCAATTATATACACCAACCAGTTACTCTTTCACAAGATTTTCTTTCCTTGCCCATATGAAGGAAGTCTGTGAAAGGGAGAAAAGTTAGCACACTCCTGTACAATGTACTGCTTTCAAATTCATCTGATAGTTAGCTTTTCTTGTGGAAACTTCAAGTAATTGTTACTGCAAATGTAGTTGGCAGCAGCATTCGAAGTTCAAACATTTCCACCCACCATAGACAAACCCCCTAGTTTATCCTTCCCATTTCCTTTCTTACTATTCCCTCATTCCTTTGGGGAAGGTTGGCACAACTTCAGTCCCAAGACAAGGGGAGACTGGCATAAGTAGAAAGGCAAATGTGTGTGTGTGCGTGCATGCATGCATGTGTGTGCGTGTGTGTGTGTGTGAATTTTGGGAGAAGTGAGTTGATTTTTAGAAAAATAATTTTTTTTTACCAAACCCTTAGATATCATTTAACTGAATGCCTGCCCCCATTTTACATGTGATAAACTGAGGCTAGAGAAGATTGCTCAAAATTTTATCAATAGTTAATGGTAAATCTGGAACTAAAAAACTAAAACCTTTATTCCATGACATTCCATGACATCATTTATCGTTCCCATTTTAATTTTTAATTCACTATTCTGCTTCATATACAATGACAAGAGTTTAGAGGTAAGACTAATTAATTATAATGAATTTATTATTTTTAAAGTGTTGCATTTTGTATATTTTAAGGTTTTGATAATTGTAATTTTTCAGATTGAAGAAGAAGAGAGGAAAAAAATAGAAGATATGAAAGAAAAGGAACGAATAAAAGCAACTAAAGAATTGGAAGCCTGGAAAGAATGTCAAAGAAAAGCTGAAGAACAAAAAAGAATTCAGAGAGATGAGAAATTTTGTGAACAAGGAAAGAAAATTGAAGAAGAGAGAAACAAATTAAAACATAAGAGCCTTACTAAAATTTCGGAATCTAGAAATCTTGCCACGAAAGGTATGATTACTTTAATATTTTCTGGGAAAGTGAGTCCATTTGAAGTAGACATATCCCTTTTCTTTGTAATCTATTTACAATATTAGGTCATTATTTTGGTATACTGAGAACAAGTACTACCATATAGAGGCTAAGGTGAAGGATTTATTTCTTCCTTTAGGAAATAGTGACATTTTCAAAATACAATGAGCAAGGATTCAGTGTTGTTTTTGCTTGCGTGCTTCATTTTGAAATGTATGCTGGTGTGGTTAAATAAGTGTTTAACTCAGATCCAAAAAGACTATTTGTAGACTAGTAATGCCAGGGGCATTCATTTATTTCTTTAGAGAAAAGAAACTAGGAATTTCATTAAAGACTTTTTCCTCACATGACTCAGGAACATGAGTGCTATTGCACAAACTTAGTTGTAAGCAAATAGGAGCTCATCTCACATTTGATCCTGATGTGTTCAGAAATAAAAGAACATATTTATTTATTGATAGCTAAGAGTTTGATTTTATATGATTTTAGAATATTAAACTTTGTTTCAGGTATATTTAGTAGTGGAACATTTTGTAATAAAATCACTTATATAATAATAATAATTAATTAACATTTATTGGGTGATCTCCCTATGCCAGGTGACTTTATTGGTATACCACCCAGTCCTTAAAACAACACTTTGGAATAAGTGCTGCTATTCTTATTTTAAAGGAAACAGATATTCAGAAAAAATAAACAACTATCCAATAAGTAAACCTGTGGGATTTGAACCCACATCTATCTGGATCTAAACCTATGCTCTAGGCTATATGTCTTTACTACTTTAAGTAAGATCTAGTGTGTTGAAAAGTCAATAAATGAAACTATGAGTTAGGAACCATGATAATTCCCATTTTCCAGGTGAGGAAAGGCACAGAGAGTCTTACCAGCCCAAGGTAATACTGCTAACAAATGGCAGTCAGAATTTGGACTCAAGTGATCAGGCTTTAGAATAGGTGACAACTGCTGTGTTATATTGCTACATGGCTAAGACAGGCAGATTAGCCATGTACATTATTTAATTCATAACATATTTTAGCAGGGTCTGTCTGTATTATATGGAGATATTTTCACTCACAAATGTGTTAGGGAAAAAGTACTCAACGTGTATAATCCTGGTTTGGAAAACTATTACCTTCTAAGGCATCCCAAAGCCTTACAGTAACTTTCAAGAGTGATTCAGTTTGTGCTTGATAAAAATATTACTAGTGATGAAAAAGGAAAACCTCAGAAGTTTTAATTACCAATCCCATAATATAAGGCACACCCCACTAATTTTATCTCTTAACGTGAAGCTAGAAGTCTTAGCTATGACACAATTACTTTGCAGGCATAGGACTTAAAATGTGGTATGAACTCCATACTCTTCTGGACTTAGAACTGAAATATTGAGTGGTGTCATTTTGAAAACTGCTTAGTCATTTATATTAAGATGATTTTATAAGCAAAACATTTCAATAAGATTTTATGTGGTTTAAAAAATTATCTTAGATGTTTGGAATTTGGGTTATTGTACTCCTGTTCTTTGACACATCAGCAAGTAAGACTCATAATTTGTAATATGAGTATATATAATATATATTAGATAAGCCACTTTTATATACACTATTATAATACAACAGACAAGCCACTATTTTTTTTAAGATTTTATTTATTTATTCATGAGAGACAGAGAGAGGCAGAGACATAGGCAGAGGGAGAAGCAGGCTCCCCATGAGGAGCCCAATGTGGGACTCAATCCTAGGACCCTGGGATCATGCCCTGAGCCCAAGGCAGATGCTCAACCACTGAGCCATGCAGGTGTTCCCAAAGCCACTTTTTATATACAGAATAAAATGGTATGGCAGGTGCTGCAGATTTCCTATTGAACAGATATTCTCCCTTTCTTTTTTACCAGCTGAATCATGGTTTGAGGGAGAGGGCAGAAGAAATGTGTTCAGCTAAAAACCTTGTCTCTTGGAAATTTAAATAGCAATTGGATATTTGTAGTAATGAAAGAATAATTACATTTTTCCCTTTAGATGTGATAATGTAATTGTAGTTAGATTTAGAAAGTTCTTATCTCATAGAGATACCAACTGAAATATTTATGGATGAAAAATATATGTCTGAGATTTGCTTCAGAATAATATAGTAGGTGAAAATAGATAGAAGTAAAGATGAAATAATATTGGCCAGAAGTTGATAACTGATAACAGTTGATAACTGAAGTCAGGTCACAAATGCATGACGGTTAATTATTCTATTCTATCTACTTTTGTATCTGTTTGAAATTTTTTGTTATAAAAAGGAAAAAATGGATCCCTGGGTGGCTCAGTGGTTTAGCGCCTGCCTTTGGCCCAGGGCGTGATCCTGGAGTCGTGGGATCGAGTCCCATGTCGGGATCCTTGTATGGAGCCTGCTTCTCCCTCTGCCTGTGTCTCTGCCTCTCTCTCTCTCTCTCTCTCTCTCTCTGTCTCTCATGAATAAATTAATTTAAAAAATCTTTAAAAAAAGAAAAAATAAGGAACAAAGCACATCAAATTATTTCTACAAAATAATTTTAAATTAGTAAAACAAAACATAGCAAAGCAAAACTCATTTACCCAGACTCTCTTGTAACTAGAGATAGTCCAGTGACAAATTCTGACTGATAAAATACAAGAAGAAATCTGCTAAAGATTTATAGAAAAGTATTAATACTTTCTGCTTGTTTCCCCTTTCCTTTTTGGACCTAAGATGAAGGTCTATGCCAGAAAATTCAATAGCTATTTTAAAACCACAAAGAGGTGGGGATCCCTGGGTGGCGCAGCAGTTTGGCGCCTGCCTTTGGCCCAGGGTGCGATCCTGGAGACCCGGGATCGAATCCCACGTCGGGCACCCAGTGCATAGAGCCTGCTTCTCCCTCTGCCTGTGTCTCTGCCTCTCTCTCTCTCTCTCTGACTATCATAAAAAATTAAAAAAAAAAAAAAAAGATTGTTAAAAAAAAAAACAAAAACACAAAGAGGCAAGCCAGACACTAAGAATGATGGAATAGGAAGAAGGAGCTTGGGACATTAATGACATTGCAAAGCTGGTACCTCTGCACTGGATTATCTTCTTTTAAGCTTCTTAAGTGAGAAGATAAACTCATCCTTGATTGAACAACTGTAGTCATGTTTTCTCTTCATGTAGCCTAGAGAACTTTTGACTGATAGAAATGGATAATGGAATGCAAGGTTGGTTTAGCATTTGAAAATCATTCAATGTAATTACCTATATTAATAGAGTAAAGGAAAAACATATGGTCATTTCACTATTGCAGAAAGGTATTTGATAAAACCAGACACCCATTTATGAAAAAAATTTCTCAACAAATTAGGAATAGAAAGGTATTCTTACTTTGATGAGGTCCTTCTACCAAAAAAATGTATGGTAAGTTTCATATTTATTGGTGAATTAATGAATGCTTTGCCTTGCCCTGTAGGTTCAGGACCTAGGCAAGCATGTCCACTTTTACTGTTTCTCTTCAACATTATACTGAAGGTCCTAACCTTTACATTAAGACAAGAAGAAGAGATGAGAGCATAAAAGTTAGACAGGAAGAAGTAAAACTGTATTTGTAGGTGACATGATTGTGTATGTGGAAATCCTTAAGAAATTGAAGAATAACTGCCAGAATTAATAACTGAATTTACCAAGATCTCAGGATATAAGATTATAAAAGTCACTTAAAATATTATCTATCAGCAGTAAACAACTGGAAAATTAAATTGTAATTTATTTATAATAGCACTAAAAGAGAAAATACATAGGAATAAATTTAAGAAAAGAAGTGTAAGATCACATCACTGAAAACTGTAGAAAAATTGCTGAGAGATATTTCAAAAGTCCTAAATAAATGTAGTGATAGAGCATGTTCCTGATTTGGAAACTCATTGTTTCTGTATTGGAATATTCCATATTCCAAACATACTGTTAGGATGTCGGTTCTTCTTAAATTTATCTATAGATGTAATGCAATTCCATTAGAAATCCTGGTAAGCTTTTTGTAGAAATTGACAAGTTGATTCTAAAATTTCTATGGAATGTGAATGACCTAGGATAGCCAAAGGGATTTTTAAAAATAAGAGCAAAGATGTAGAACTCACACTACCTGATTTGAAGACTTAGCATCAAGCTACAGTAATCAATACAAGGTGGAATTGGTGAAAGGACAAACATAAAGAACAGTACAGAGACCAGAAATGGATCTACACATGTATGGTTCAATGGTTCAATGATTTTAATAAAAGGCAATTCAATGGGGGGAAGGAAGGTCTGGTACATATGGGAATATCTTTATGGAAACAAATGAAGGTATGCTCTTGCCTCACTGTGTACATAATAGATACATAAGAAGACAAATAATCCAATAAACAAGTGGACCAAAGATTTGAATGGATTTGTCACAGAGGATGATATGACAGCCAATAGACACATGAGTATATATGTTCAACATCATTTGTTAGTAGGGAAATGCAAAGTGGAACTACAGTGAGATACAGTATGTAGTGTGTATGCACTAAAATGATTAAAATGGAAAACTAAAGACCATCAACACAAGTGTTGTTGAGGATATGCTGCAACTAGAGCTCTTATACACTGATGGTAGAAATGTAAAATGGTACAACTACTTTGGAAGAGTGGTTGGTTCTTTCTTTAAAAGTTAAGTATACACTTATCATGTAACTCAGTCATTTCCTGTCTTCAGTATTTACACAAGAGAGATGTATCAACCTGAAGACTTCTATTCAAATATTTGTGGCAACTTTATCCACAATGGTGAATAACTGGAAATGATGTTCATCACCAGTTGAGTGAATAAACAAATTCTCATATATTCATAAAGTAAAATATTACTCTGCAATAAAAGAGACCAAAACAGTCCAGACTGCATGAAATTCTAGAAAATACCAGCCACTTTATAATGACTGAGAGCACATCTGTGATTATCTGGGGCCAGAGATAAAAGGAAGGGATGAACTTCAAGTGACTATAGGGGACTCTTAGAAGTGATAGAAAATTTCTGTCTGGTTTTGATTTCATAGGTGCAAACATCTGTCAGAACTCATTGAATTAATGCACTTTAAAATGAGTACAGTTTATTTTTTTTAAAAAGATTTATTTGAGAACAAGAGGGAGCATGTTTGCACATGTGCATAGGAGAACTGGGGGAGGGGCAGAAGGACAGGGAGAGAATCTCAAGGAGACTCCCAGCTGAGCTTGGGCCCATGACCTGAGTGGAAACCAAGAGTTGGATGTCTAACCAACTAAGCCACCCAGGCACCCCGAGTACATTTTATTGTACATGAATTATTGCTTTGTAAAATTGAATAAATTTTATTGGGAATACTTTTAGGCAGAAAAGCATCAAATGTACATGATTTCCTCAAGTTCTTGTTATTCCACACTATGCTTAAGGTCAGCCATCATTAAGCCTCCTTTGACATTCCTGGCCCTTGTACTATTGTGTATATTTATAGGAGACTGGGAAAGAGGAATCACTGAGCTTCTAAGTAATTAACTACAGGGGCTGCCTTATCTTGTTAGAAAGAGTTCAGTTACTGGTATCAGACTGCTCTTCTGTTGAAGTAGTTTTGACTTGCTTGCTAAGCAATTAAAGCATTGTAAAGGGAGAGGTGAGACTTTAGGCCATGTGAATCTGTCATTTTTCAGTTTGGAAGAACCAGGAACCCCTAAAGGTAAGGGCAAATGTAATTTTTTGGGGAAAAAAAGGATTAGTTTAAAATGTGTAAATACTGGGGGTTTACTTTCTGCATAGTTGAAGACTGAATGAGATTCTGCTCTGAAAATACAGAAATCAAGTGCAAAGTCTGCATTGTAAAAATATAAATACCAGTTGAAGGGATCCCTTCCTGCACTCCTCTCCCCTTACATGCACATATGCTTGCACAAGCCCAGTGCACCTGGGATGCAGATTCTAGAATTCTTCTATAGGGAAGCTAATGAGTGTAGGATGAAAAAATTCTCACATTTGTAATGGACCAGCTGGTTCACCCTGCTGAAACTTACTAGTAAACAGATTTTAGAGTCATGTACACAGAACTTCCAGTCAGAATGTTTATACTTTATTTCTAATAGGAAGCAATAGACAAGATACAGAAAAATGCAACTTGGAACAACTGAGTAATGCAGGGAACAAAAGAAAACTTAATTATAACTAATGTTTCATAGAGAGGAAAACAAATTTTAATCATTAAACAAGAACAAGAGGCTATAGTAAAGAATATTAAGAGAATAAAACAGTTTGGAAATTTAAAATGTGATAAAAATGAAAAATTTAATAAAACAGTTAGTATATGGTTTGTAATTTTTTCAGAAAGTAGAGCAAAAGGACAAAGGAATTTAAAATAGAAAAGATAAAACAATCAAAATATCCATCCAGGATGTTCAACATCAAATAATAGGATATAAGAAAGAGAGAGGGAGAGACAGAAGAGAGGAGATGATATTACAAAAATTCTGCAAACTTAAATGAATTTCCCCATTGAAAGAGTCTATCATCCACTATGGCAGATTTTATAATATTCATGCCAAAGCACATGAAATTCAGCAACTTTATTTATTTTTTCTTTTTTAGAAAGAGAGAACAAAAGCACATGAGCCAGGAGGAGGGGCAGTGGGAGAGGGAAAGAGACACTTAAGCAGGCTTCACACTGAGAAATGTATAGAATTGTTGAATGATTGCATTATACACCTGAAACTAATATAACATTGTATGTTAATTATATTTTAATAAAAAATGTGTAACTTAAAAAATAATAAAATTTAATTGAATAAAAAATCCCAAAGATGTGTATTCTATTTTTGTTCCTTGATTAATATTAAATTTTTTGTATATGTTTTGGTACATAGATATAATTCTAATTATTAAATTGTAGCATGCATATTAAACAAATATTTAAGGTTAATCTCTACATAGTTGTAAATATTACAAAGAAATTTAGTACATAAATTCCAGTTATACCCATATTCTATGAAATTGTCTAAACATTTTAGTCATTTCTTAGGGGGAAGGAAGATGAATTGACTTCACTTTATTTTTAAATCCCTAAATATAGTCATTATTGTTAGTGTGGGTTTTTTTCCCACTGTATAGTCATACTAGTTTAGATGGATGCATATTTATTTATTTTTAATTTGTCTTTGCTTCTTGTGTTCCACTTCTATGTGGGTTAAATTACCTTCCCCTTACAAGTAAATCCTTTAGTAGTTCTTTAATGAAGATTTGTGGATGTTAAATTCAGTCAGTATATATACTTCTTGAAGGATGGTTTTGCTGGTTGCAGAATTCCACATTGATAGTTACTATCAGTAATTTGAAGATATTTTTCTATTGCCTTTTTGCCCCCTAATGTTGCTGAGAAGTCTGTTCTTGATCTATTGATCCTTTATAAGGTAAGCCATCCTTTGTCTCTAGTTGCTTTAAAATTCTTCACTTTGATGTACTTTTATTAGTCTTTGTGTAGTTTTATTTTTGTTTCATAATGTCAGAACTTGGAAAATACACTTTTATTCAAAGAATGTATGTCTTCAATAAAGTTCTGAGAAGTCCTAAGCTATTATCTTGAAATACCATCTTTCTCTGTTCTCTATATTTCTTGACGCATTCTTTATGTTATCCTCAGATCTCTTCTAGTTTGCATATTTTCTTCAATTATGCCTAATGGGCTGTTAAACTTATTCTAAAAGTTTTAAAATTCAGTGACAATATTTTTCATTTTGGAAGTTCCATCTTTTTTTGTTTGTTCTTTTGTCATTAACTTCTTCATTTTTTATTATGGATTTATCCCATCTTTGCTCTCTAAAATAAACATGTTTAAAATTATTTTAATCTCTTTCAGATTGTTCTATTCTTTCAAATTCTTAGGAAGCCATTCCTCCTGTTTTGTCATGTCTGTTCACTCTCCTTTTGTACTGGATTGTTTCCTCATGTGATTTGTAGTTTTTGATTGTGTTCATCTTCAGCAAGGATTTTTTTTTTATGCGTGCCTATAAAAAAATCTCAGTTGTTCTGGTTTGTGGAAGTGACTTGCTCACAAGGGACACCTGGAGTTTTGATTTCTCACAAGAGACTTTTTTTTTGTGTGTGTGTGTGTCTAAAGCTGTCTAAAGCTTCCTGTCTAAAGCCCCAGGAAGAATAGGCTTCACTTTTCCTGGACCAAGACAGTGATTTTATAAGTATCCCACTAAGATTGCAGCCGTTCTAAGCTTCCAGTTCCATTTCCAGTTTCCCACCTCTGTAATTATATCAGCATTAAATTTCCAGGATTTGGCCTCTATATATGATTTCAGATATAGATATCTTTCCAAACAGCTTTTTTTTTTGTCAGGTTTTGCATTACAGAGTAAATCATTGATAAGACTGTAAATCACTGATCACTGCTATAAATCACTGATAAGACTTTCTTTGCTTACTTTTTAAACTGAACTGTATATTTGAACCTTTGTCATATTTTTATGAAGCATTTTATGTGTTTATAGCATTTTATCCAGAAATTGTAAGTTTTTAAAAGTTTAACCTATGCTAAAAACAGCTAATTTCTTTTTATGTTTTATTGCTTGTCTTATTTTACAGTAAGAGTTTGAAAGTTCAGATAATTCTGTTTTTAATGTAACTGGTGGTCACTTTAATGTTTCTTCATGCACATTTAAAAATGTTTATTTTAGCAAAATTAATAAGAAAATAATTTTTAATTATGGAAATAGTGCTACTCCCTTCATGTTCTGTATCCTAGTAAACATTAATATAATAATCTAAAGTTATATACTTCATTTTTTTTCTTCTGTTTTCCTTCCGTTATACTAACATTTAAGGATCTTATTCACAACATTTTTAGTGTTCTCCACTGTGGAGAAAACCAGTCCTTTTAATTTTTACCCTTAAATTCCCTATTCTTGGGTTCTTAATTTCATTTCTTTATGTTCTGGAACATTCCTTTGATTAATTTACTTGAAAAGATGGTGAGGTAGTATATTTACTTAGTTCTTATGTATCTAGGAATGTCTTTTGCATTTATAAGTAAGCAATTTACTTCGATATAAAATTCTTGGGACATTGTATTAGGTAGGTTAAAGCTAATTGTTATAAGGAGATCCAAAATTACAGATCAAATAAAACAGAATTTAGTTCTCCATAATTTAATACTTATTATGTAACAGTGATCCATGTTGGCCTGATAGATGACTTTGTTCTATAAGGCCATCCAGGCTAGTGGCCATCTCTGTCATCGCATCATTTGGCTTTTATCTCTTGATCCTGCAGCTGGCATTGTGTTTTAGCCAGTGGGAGGAAGGGAAGAGGAGCCACAGCAAGCAGGCTTACCTGTAAGATGATCCATTATATATATCACTTTTATTTACATTTTGTTGTCTCAGATTTGGTATATAAGCACACCTAATCTTAAGGAAGGCTGAGTTATGTAGATTATAGCATGACACAGTCATTTGCTTAGCTTAGAACTCAAATTCTATCTCTAAAAGGAAGAGGGGAGAATGGATAGGATCCTGAAGGATAGATGTATCAACCACAGGCATCTGTAGAAAATTTGCACTCAAATTTTTTTTGATACTGCTTTCTTGTTTGAGTCGTTACCTTTTCCTCCTTGCCCTGCTCTTCCATCTCTTGGAAATGTCAATGTAGGCCATTTTCAAATTTTTTAATTTAGAAGTTTTTTCTTTTTTGTATGTATTCATTTTATATTAAGGATATTCCTCTTCATTCACATTTGTGGAAAATCTGTTTTTAAAGTTTTGACATTGCCTTTTAAATCAGTGTATCGTATTTTTTGTACTTTTGCATCGTTAAAGTTACCTTTTTTTTTAAAGTTACCTTTCCTTCCTTTTCCTCATATATGTTATATTCTAACGCATAATTTCTCCTCTTATATTGACTTAATCATTATTACATCAAACTGTATACAAAAAATGTACAGCTTTTGGGCAGCCCCGGGGCCGTGGCGGTTTAGCGCCGCCTGAAGCCCTGGGGTGTGATCCTGGAGACCCAGGATTGGGTCCCACATTGGGCTTCCTGCATGGAGCCTGCTTCTCCCTCTGCCTGTGTCTCTGCCTCTCGCTCTCTCTCTCTCTCTGAATAAATAAATAAATTTTAAAAAATAAAAATCTTTAAAAAATGTATAGCTTTTCATTATTGCTCTGTTTATTTTCATTAGCTATCTCTGATGGCTGAAAAATTTTTATACTGTGATAAGGAAGCTTATAGAAGATATTGCTGTAGGATTTTAAGGGAAATAGAGAGAGCATTGGTAATGATGGCTTTCTAAAGTGGATGTAGAGTTGCTCAGGGTGCCCTTCCCTGGAATGAATGTAAATTAAAATTCTCTTTCTGTTTTAACAAAGAGAATCCTAGAAAAGTAGCTGAAGTCATTGATTAAAGAACAGATAACTAGGTGCCACACTTTTGATAATGGATTTTACATTGCTTCTAGCAGAGATTATCTTTGGTTTATTTGTATAGAATTTTAGAAGTAGCTTTGATGTGTGATTACTTTAAAGGTCAGTTTGATTGTTATCTAGAAAATAAGAGAAAGATAACTCATTTGCTAATATTGCTTTTGAAGGAAGAAATTCAGAAAATATATTTTTGGAGAAGTTAAAGGAAGATAGTATTCCTGCTCCTCGCTCTATTGGCAGTATTAAAATCAACTTTACCCCTCGAGTATTTCCAACTGCTCTTCGAGAATCACAAGTAGCAGAAGAAGAGGAGGTAGATATACTTGTTCTTAGTTACAGTGATCACAAATGAAAATACTTGATTTTTTATTTCATCTATTAAAACTAATACTGGGTTTTGAATTTCTTAAATATTTATTAGACTTAAGATATTACTTCTTGAATACATTTCAGTATTTTGTTTTGAAAAAAAAACTATATTTTGCAGAATTTTTTTTGCCTCCTGAACACTGATGAGAGAACATTGATTTAGTATGCAGTATTATTGCTTATTCCAGAAGATAAACTGTTACACTTGCCATCTGTTTTGTCAAATGCATCACTTCCTATCTTAGATTTATAAACTTGTATTTTAGTAAGGGATCAATATGTGTTTGGTAAGAGATTTGGACATGTATTGTTTTAATGTTATTACAACTAATTATTATTAACATCAGTAATTTCTAATATGACATTCTAGAATATCTCTCATTCAGTTTATAAATTTATAAATTCCTGGGTCCTGGGATTTTGAATGTTGTATCTTTAGTTGTATGTAGGCACTAAGAACTGCATTTTTTACTACAAGGTATTAATTGTTGCCTCTCACAATTGAAAAGTTGTGGAAGTAATTAAAGATCCTTAAGACATGATGACAATTTATAAATATTACTATTTTCTTATTAAACAATGTATTCTAGGGATCCCTGGGTGGCGCAGCGGTTTGGCGCCTGCCTTTGGCCCAGGGCGCGATCCCGGAGACCCGGGATGGAATCCCACATCGGGCTCCCGGTGCATGGAGCCTGCTTCTCCCTCTGCCTGTGTCTCTGCCTCTCTCTCTCGCTCTCTCTGTGTGACTATCATAGATAAATTAAAATAAAATAAAAATATTAAAAAAAAAATAAACAATGTATTCTAAATTTTATTATTTGTAAAATTATTTCTAGAATTAGAAAATTATAATTATTTAAAAGTCATTTATATTTTTTCAATATGGAAAAACAAATATATTATGAACAAGAAAAATAAAATAATAATCACATGAACTCCCAGAAATTTGTAGGAAATTTGCACTAGAAATTTTCATACATTTGATCTTGACCAGCTAGTAATGTTAAGCCAAAAGGACAAAAACTGTAAGTTTAAAATCACATTATCAAATAGTATATTAGTCTACTCAGGCTACTCTAACAAAATATCCTAGACTGGGTGGCTTAAACAACAGAATTTTGTCAAAGTTCTGGAGTCTAGAAAGTCCAAGATCAAGAGTACAAGGAGTGGTAGGAGAGCTGTGCCTCTTCTAATGAGGACATTAATCTCATCATGGGGTCCCCACCCTCATGGCCTCATCTAAATCTAATTACCTCCCCAAAGTCCTATTTCCAAATACTATCATATTGGGGATTAGAACTTCAAAATATGAATTTTGGAAAACACAAATAATTAGTCCATAACAAATAGTATTTCCATCTTATGGTAGAAGCTGAGATATCTCAAAGTAGCTGTTAATAAAAATATGACTTTTGTGTCCTTCATTAGACTTTATTCTCTGATTTCAGTGGTTACACAAACAAGCAGAGGCACGAAGAGCACTGAATACTGATATTCCTGAACTTTTTGATTTAAAAGAAGAAGAAAAGAACCCAGAATGGCTAAAGGACAAAGGAAAGTACGTTGCTTGAACTCTGGCTATGAGATTTATAATAAATTAGGTACACTTTAGTCTTAAAATATTTTCAAGATATCTTGACATATGTGCTTATGTGTATGTGTTGTTGGGGAAAGATAATGCAAATAAGCAAATTAGGTAGGCGGGGCTTCCATATTTAAAAAGTCAGATCATATTAACAAGGCTCCTATTTTTGTTTTTGTATTTAAATGTCACAGAAGTGAAATATATGACATCTTTTGGTTACTTATTAAAATCCCTTTTAAAATAGCTTACATTTAGCATTAGTTCTTCCTCATACCTCTCTTAGCGATGTGTTTTTTAGGGTTACCTGGGTGGCTTAGTCAGTTGAGCTTCCAACTCTTGATTTCCACTCAGGTCATGATCTCAGAGCTGTGAGATTGAGCCCTGTATTGGGCTGGAGTCTGCTGGGCATGGAGTCTGTTTAAGATTCTCTCCCTCTGCCCCTCCCCACTTAAAAAACCTCCCTCTCTCTAAAAAAAAAGTGTTTTTTTTTTTTAGAAATTAGAGCTTCTTTGATTCTTCATATCCATCTTTAAAAGATTACCAAATTATCTTATAAATGATCATGTTATGTCCAGGAAGTCCTTTTATTTATTTATATGTTGATCTATGTATGAATATTTTATACAATTATCAAAAACAGTGAATTTTGATACATTATGAATGGCAATTTGAATTCATATTTTGAGTTGTAGATGTTACTTGTTATATTTCATTTCATATGCTTTTATAATATTTTTCTATTGTTGCCATAACAATCTACCTTAAGTTTTGTGGCTTCAAATATCACAAACTTATTATCTTACAGTTTTGGAAGTCAGAAGTTCAAAATGGGTTTCACTGGGCTAAAATCAAAGTAATGGTTGTGTTTCTTCTAGAGCCCGTAAGGAAGTATCTATTTCCTTTATTTTCCAATTTTCAGGCTGCCTATATTCCTTGATTTGTGGCCTCCAGCCAGCAATTACATCACTCTGACCTCTGCTCCCATAATCCCATCTCCTTCTCTAACTCTGATTCTCCTGCTTCCCTCTCTCTTTTATAAGGATCCTTGTGATTAGAGTAGTCTCATTTGCATAATCTTCCACCTGAAGACCTTAATTTAGGCCTATCTGTGGAATCATTCCTGCCATGTTAGGCAACATAGTCACAGGTCCTGAGGATTAGGATATAGACATCTTTTGGGGAGAAGATTTCCTTTTTTTCTTTAAATAAAGGTTTTATTTATTTATTTATTTATTTATTTATTTATTTATTTATTTGAGAGAGAGAGAGAGAGAAAGGGAGCATGAACAAGGGAAAGGGCAGAGGGAAAGGGAGAAGCAGACTCACCTCTGAGAGGAAGCCTGATGGAGGGCTCAAATCCAGGACCCTTGGAATCATGACCTGAGGCGAAGGCATATGCTTAACCAGCTGAGCTGCCCAGGTGCCCCTGAGAGAAGGTTTCCATTATCTGTCTACCACAATGTCTATATTTTTCTTTTCTTGTCTTTTCTCTGTTCTTTCTTGTTTTTTTCTCCTGTTACACCAGGGATTTATATGTGGAGTTGAGCTGAAATGACAGTTTTTCTGAAGGTCAGAGGCCTGGGTCTGACAGGTTGGTTTCTCTTACTTCCACCACTAAAGCCCTACATGATCATTCCTCCTCTTTCTCCCCTTTCCCTCACTCCCCTATTCCCTCCCTCCCTTCCTCTCTATTTATTCAACCATTAAATAAACATCTACTGATTGCTTGCTATTTACCAGACTGTAGGTTAGGCTCTGAGCTACAAAGATCAGTGGAGGAGACAGACATACACACAATAGTTATTATACTATATGGGAAATACAATATATAGAAAAGAACAAGGTAAAATGAGAATGGAGAAGAGGGGCACCTACTCTTAAAGGGAGGAAGGTAGGTTCAAAAAAACCTTCGTAGAGAATGTAGCACCTGAGGTCCTCTTAGTGACAAGTAGGACTCTTAAGAGAAAGGGAAAGAAAGGCATTCATTTTAAATAATGGAGACAATATGAACAAAAGCTGAAGAGACAAGAAATAATAGTGTGATATATAGGTTAGAAACTATGTCAGGAGAGGATGTAGGTTAAGTTCAGTTTATAATATGTTGAGTTTGAGATGTCTCTGGGCCAGTCTGGGTGACACTGTCCAGCAAGTTTGAACCCAGAGGAGAAGCCAGCACTGTAGAAATAGATTTGGAGGTTATCAGCATTTATACTGTAGTTAAATTTATAAAAGTAGCCGATATATCCACAGAGTGTATAAGCCAGGAAAGTAGTAGCCTAAGGATAACACTCCGTGACCTACCGACATTTGAAGGTCTTACAAAAGAAAGGAGTACACAAAAATACTCCCAGAAGCCAATGGAGTAGACAATTTATTTTATTTTAATTAATTAATTAATTAATTAACTTATTTTTGAGTAGAAAATTTAAAGTGTTTTTGTTTTGTGTTGTTTCCTTAAGAATATAAAAGATTTGAATAGCTTTGGAAGCAAGAGAAAGAAGAGGTGATTGAAATCTCTCTGAGCTGAGGGAAGAAAATTAGGTGAAAGCCAAGAATGAATGGATTGTCTTGATTTTGTTTTCCTTTTCCTCTTTTTAAAAGTTGCATTCACCTAAAAATTTTCAAATAACAAATATTTTGGGCAGGGGCAAAATTTACACAGCACATATTAAATGGAAGTCTCTCTTGTTTTTCACCCATTTTCCTTGGCTAACTGCTTGCACTGCCCCCCAGCTGTAACATTCTAAGTCATTGCTTTAATTACATTTGCTTATCTCTAAGCTGCTGTCATCAAGATCACAGATAATATGTTCATCTCTTATGATAGTATACAGGAGCTTTTGTGTATATATATCTCATTAAATCCTAACAACTGTAGTTAGGTAGAACCTACTATTTATGCACTATTCAACAAATGTTTATTGAGAAACTAACAGCTATACACAAAATAGCTCACATGTTATTCCTATAACAATGTGACTAGTTGTACATTAGTATTTTTATCCCCATCTTGCGAACATGGAAAACAGGGAGAGATAAGTTAAGAAAACATGGCTAAGGTGATGCTTAATGAGTAAAACCAGGATTCAATTCCAGGTCAATATGATTACAAAGCTTGTATTCTAACTACTTCACAGATTAATAAAATCCACTTCCTGTCCTTGGATCCCAGTTGTGAAGGCAGTCTTAAGTGGTTTGATTATAAATTGCTCCTCCTTGCAATCTGAGAATGCTGAAATGACCAAAGCTGAATGGGCTCTCCTGTTGGATTGATTACTTTGCTCTAGAAAATGTTGACAGATTGACTTGGAATGGACAGATACTTCATTTTCTGAGACGGGAGGAAAGAAAGTGAAGACAAGTATGGGCCTAGATAAGGGAAATTGATTAGTGCATACTGTTAGCCCTGCCAGGTTGGAGAACATGAATTCTTAGAGATGTCAGTATAGCTGTGTAATTTATCTCCTATTGTGTTTAGTCTTTTGGATTTAAGAATAGATCTTTGGGCCAGAGTGGGAGTTTTAACTGACAAGTACAGTAAAAGACTAGTAGTGCAAGGGACTAGATTGTTCATGGGAAAATAGCTCAGATATTTAGCCATGAAGTCCAGGATGGGTTAGAAAGGAAGAGGTGGGGATCCCTGGGTGGCGCAGTGGTTTGGCGCCTGCCTTTGGCCCAGGGCGCGATCCTGGAGACCCGGGATCGAATCCCACGTCGGGCTCCCGGTGCATGGAGCCTGCTTCTCCCTCTGCCTATGTCTCTGCCTCTCTCTCTCTCTCTCTGTGTGACTATCATAGATAAATAAAAATTAAAATAAAATAAAATATTAAAAAAAAAAGAAAGGAAGAGATGCCACGAGGGGCCCATTGGGCTAAGAAAATGGAGCCATTAAGAAATTAGAGGGCATTGTATGATTGAAGATGTAGTATAAAGGGAAAGGTCGTAGAATAGAAAGTTCTGATTAGCGGCTGGGATTCCAGAGTTTGCTATTTCTAAGGTAGTGCAGTTCAGGCGATGATGGAAGCCAATGTGTGGCCCTGGCAGTGGGTAGCAAAAGTAGAGTTGAAAGGAAGGTATATTGAGTAGGTGTTCTAGGTATTTTAAGACTAAATTGATAAATGGGTTATATACATAAACCTTAGAATCTTCTGGAATCATGGCAGAAGTTGGGATAGAAACAGATGATGGGAACCAGGTTTCAAAGCCCTTAATGAATATCAGAAGAGTGATTTTAAAAAGCCAGTACCAACAGTGACTAAAAGGGTATAGGGTAAAGATGTCAGGAGTCCCAAAGGATAGGGACTTCTATAAAAGAGTTATAGCTTGGCTCTAGCAGAAGAGAGCCAAGACAATGCCAGTTCCTGCAGTTCCACACCCTCATGTGGGGAGTTGGGGGGAGAGGGTGGTAGAGATTAAGATTAGCACTGCCTTCAGGGCAGAGCCAGGTTTATGTTAGAAAGGATTCTGTGGAAAAGTTGAGGGTATAAGACAGGACTGGGAGGTAGAGTCTATTATGGAAAGAACTAGGAATAAGAAAGTACAAATGAGGAGCCCCTGGCTGCCTTGATCAGCAAAGCACGAGACTCTGGATCTCAGGGTCTTGAGTTCAAGCCCCAGGGTGTGCACAGAGATTACTTAAAAAAAAAAAAAAAGTGCTAAGGAGTAGAGGGGAATGTGAGGATGGGAATAGGAAAGGCCAGCAACATAAAGACAAGGGAGAAGTGTGCTTTTAGATCAGTGCTCAAAGATAACAGGGTTGATTGACATGGTGAGACAGTCTTTTGGTAGAGATGTCATGATGCTGGGCCTGGCTAAAGGTGCTAGGCAGTGTTGGTTTGGTCTTCTGATATGCTAATGAAGTGATTTGGATTTAAAAGTAGAAAGGGCAGATAAGATTGTTGAGCCAGGGTTGGAATTTTGACTGACCAGTGCAGTAAAACCGTGTGTGTGTGTGTGTGTGTGTGTGTGTGTGTGTGTGTGTGTGTTAAAATTAAAAATCAAAACATAGAGATAAAATTGACTGCTGGCAAAAGCAAAGAATTGGCAGCAATCTAGTGCAAAAGTAAAATTTGCAGCAGACATGACTGGTAGATTGTTGTTACTTTTAGTCTCTTGGTTTTGTACCATTTTCCTTACTACCTCTAATTAGATAGAACAAGAAGGAAGCAAAATAAGAGGACCAACAGAAGAGAGTTGAAAATGAGGAGGGATGGAAGAAAACTTAGTAACTAATAACACCTAGAGAAACAGAGCAAAGTACAGTTAATCATAGTGCCAAGTACAAATAGATAAAAGGAAAGGTAAGACTTGTTAGAAATGTATCCTTGCTAGCAATGTAATGCAGTACAAAAGATAGAAGTAGACATAATAGAACTGATTCAGAAGTAGTGTGTTGAATTTAAGCCAAAGGATGAAATACTTTTATCTCCAGAGGCTTTGTTTTGTGATAGCCTTCTATATTTACACAGACAAAAACAGTCCAACTGTTTTTTCTATGCTAAAACCCATGGGACACTTGTTTCACAAAAGGGTAGAGGTGGGCAAGCCTTTCAAAAGAGCAATAGCTTTTTCATTTTTCTTTGCCTAACCTTCCACTGCTGTCTTAGTTTTAAATGCCAAATGTCTATCTTCCGGGAAAATATATAAGCTTAGGTAATTTTATTTGCTCATGAGAGCATTTTACCTTTTCCAATTAACATTATGTACCACACAGCTTTTTACTGAGAACGTCTCATAAAAAAGAGTCTAGATGCTCTAATTTAGATATGTCCATGGTATGATATTATTTAACAGCCTTACATGACTCAGAATCTGTAAATAACTTTAATAGCTACCCTTCTAGACACTTGTAATCATATAAAGTAAATGGACCATTTTTCTGTGTCACTGACATTACTCTGTACTTGATTTTTAGCATAAGTTTTTTTGGACCCTGTCTTAACTTCAGATTTAAATCCCTTCTTTTCCCACCTTAGGGCCACTTGAATCCCATCGTCATACCTCAGTCTCTACAGCAAATGTAAAGTTATATAGGAGGGAATTAAGGATATATATTATTCTACAATCTAGTTCCCAGCCTCATTTTGCTATTATCACATAAAGTCGTTGTCTACCCTATCTTAAGTCTGAATTTTCTTTTCTTTTCTTTGCACTTGGAGCTTAAACTCATGAACTCAGGATCAAGACCTGAGCTATGATCAAGACTCAGATGTTTAACCGACTGAGCCACCCAGGTGCCCCCTGAATTTTCTTTTTGTTCTTTTGGCTTAAGTGCCAGATTTTGTAGCTTGCCTAATATTCTAGTCCTTTTAAGATTAAGGAACTGCTTTGCTTTTGCTTTTCCTTTTGCAACCAGACTAATTCTACTTCTGAACCCCAGGTTTGTTTGTAGAAGTCTGGTATCTGCTAACAGACTAACCTAGTCTGCCAGTCTATATTTTTGCTTGTTTGTGTATGTTCTGTGGTTGGATTCTATCTGCCTGTCTGGATGTCCTTTAACTTCATGTTGGACTTTTTGATGCTGATTATTGACCACGTTCTCCCAACACAGTATACAATTCTATTTGCCAAATTGAATTTCATTCTAATCCTTAGGTTTGGGTCAATGCCCTGGCACGAACTGTGAAGGGTTAGCCTACCACAGTTTCATGGATATGGGGGAGAAGACTCATGAGTCAGAGACAAAGGACTATTATCAAGGCAGAGCAAGCGCTGTGAACTTCATGTTGGTTCTCTTTGCCTCTCAAGTCCTACAAGCCAATACAAAGGCAGGCCCAGGTTTGAGCCATAGCTGAGGATACCATACTTAAAGAATATAATTTTTTATAAATTTACTTTTACTTATTTTAGAGAGAAAGAGTGTGTGTGGTGTGTGTGTGTGTGTACAAGTTGGGGCGGGGGAGGGTGGGGGGAGTAGAGCAGAAGGGAGAGACAAGGAGACTCTGTGGCATAGGAGCCAGACACAGGGCTCCATCCCAGGACCCCAAGATCATGACCTGAGCTGAAATCAAGAGTCAGGCGCTTAACAGACTGAGCTATCCAGGTGCCCCAAGGAACACAATTTTTTATAAGAAGATTGTAACCAAACATGTCCAACTTTTGCCCCCCAAGGAGATACTATCCTTTTTTAATACCGAACAGCAAATAATCTGTTCTTTGTCTCAGAGGAAGACACTATCTCTATTTTCCAAGGCTGTGTGCTATATAAACATCTTTGAAAAGATTGTCCCAATTAAAAGCTGTTGATGCATCTGACATAAGACATTCATAAACAGAAGATTCCCATGGAGAATCGTCTCCCAACAGTCCTTTGCACCTGCCTGCTTTCAGGACAGAGCTGCCAAATTTGCCTTGCTCTGCTACATTTTAAAAACTGTTTCTGGAGATAAAGCAACTTTCTTATACTGCTACCTTTTGCCTGACTTAAGGAAGTTTAGAATCCATATTCTAAGGTAATTTCTTTGAGGTAATTATCATTTTGTTCAGTTGCTTGTTTGTATGCATTTTATATTATAGCCCATAATATTCTGTTGTGACACAGTACCTATTATGGCCTAACGTGTCATTTTGTTTAGTATGTAGTTTCCTCTTCCTGTTTCCTTCGTGATTGCTAAGTCGTACTGCTTGATGTACCCTCACTAAGGCATGCTGATACTCAGCTTTAGAAGCTCTCAAGAGACCCAAGAATGTTTTCTGTTTTGAACAATGAGATGCTGAAAGAGACAAGGACTTTTAAAGTCCTTTCAGGGGAAGGTGGCTGTTCCAGTTCTTACTGCCCACACAACAGAGCTCTTCTGTCTTCTGTTGGAATGTGTTGTTCCCACCCCTAGTGCTGTGTCTAAGCCCTACTACTTCTGATTTCTCCTAGCTTTCCTCTGCCCTTTTCTTTACTTCGTCCTACAGCTCTTCTTTCCTATTGGTCCTGCCCCTGGCTGCTTCTCCCACACTCAACTCTTGTATAAAATGGTTGGCCCTTTTGGCCATTGCAAATCAGAATGTTTCTTTCTTTATAAAGGCATACCAGTCAGTTATCATTAAAATGACAGAATGTCTGCAATTGTCCATTTCTCTTTGTTCTCACTGTATGTACCATATAATAAGCACTCAGTATGTGTTGAATTAATGAGTACCTTTGCATAATTCTTTTCCCTGACACTGCCTTTTTTTTTTTTTTTTTTTGGAACATTAAGGGAGACTTCATGGTTATTAGCTTCTCTATTTAAATTTGATGTTCAGCAGTTACTGCACTTTAGTTACAGGTTTAATTTTATTTCCCTTTCCTTTTGAAATTTGGCTATTTCCAAGTTTAACATCATTCTGAAAGCCATAAAGCAAAACTTTGGATGTTTGTAGTGGCATTGTAATGGCATTACATTAAAAGAATGTAATGTTCATTTGGATTTATGTTTTAATATGTATATGTAAACATTAAAATATTTTAATGCTTCACATTTCTTGCTATTATGCCTTCTACAATGGTTCTTTTAATAGTGCTCATTGTAAACTCTTTTTCCCTTAGAACCTGGGAGAATTTTTCTGACATAACTGTTCTATTATAAAACTATATACTTACATTAAGGATGAAAAATAGAACTGTTCTTCATTTAATTTTTAATTATTAGTTTAGTTTTATTTTTTTAGAGTTGGGAGGGGCAGAGAGGAGAGAGAATCTGAAGCAGGCTCCCAGTGCAGAGCCTGATGGGCTTGGTTCCACAACCCTGAGATCATGACCTGAGCCAAAATCAAGAGTCACATGCTTGGAGCACCTGGGTGGCTCAGTTGGTTAAGCATCTGCCTTCAACTCAGGTCATGAGCCCAGGGTGCTGGGATCAAATCATGCGTTTAGCTCCCTGCTCAGTGGGGATCCTGCTTCTCCTTCTCCCTCTACCTCTCCCCATTGCTTGTGCTGTCTCTCATTCTCTCTCTCTCTCTCAAATAAATAAACAAAATCTTGAAAGAGTCAGATGCCTAACTGAGCCACCCAGGTGCCTCCAATATGGAACTGTTCTTCAAATGTGTATGTTATATAAGATTTCTAAAGACATATAGACCCAATGGAATAGATGGTCCAGAAATAGGCTTCCCTTCTATGATCAAATGATTTTCAACAGTTTTTCAATGTAGAAAGGATAGCCTTTTTAACACATAGTGGTGAGAAACTGGACCCTTACTTATTAACACCTTACATAAAAATTAACTCAATTGTTCAAAGACCTAGACATAAGAGCTAAAACTATAAAATTCTTAGAATCAAGGACAGAGTACATTATAACATTGGATTTGGCAGTATTTCTTGGATGTGACATCAAAAGCACTGGAGTGCCTGGGTGGCTCAGTCGGTTAAGCATCTAACTTGATTTTGGCTCAGGTCATGGTCTCAGAGTCTTGAGACCAAGCCTTGAGTGTGGCTATGCACTCAGCAGGGAGTCTGCTTGAGATTTTCTCTCTCCTTTTGCCCTTCCCTTTTCTGCTCACTTGCACTCTCTCTCTTTCTCTCTTTAAAATGACATCGTTTTTTAGTTTTGTTGACTGTTTCTTTTGCTGCAGAAGCTTTGTATCTTGAGTAAGTCCCAGTAATTCATTTTTGCTTTTGTTTCCCTTGCCTTCATAGATGTATCTTGCAAGAATTTGCTGTGGCCAAGTTCAAAAAGGGTGTTGCCTGTGTACTCTAGGATTTTGATGGATTCTTGTCTCACATTTAGATCTTTCATCCATTTTGAGTTTATCTTTGTGTATGGTGTAAGAGAATGGTCTAGTTTCATTCTTCTGCATGTGGCTGTTCAATTTTCCCAGCACCATTTTGAAGAGGCTGTCTTTTTTCCAGTGGATAGTCTTTCCTGCTTTGTTGAATATTAGTTGACCATAGAGTTGAGGGGCCATTTCTGGGTTTTCTATTCTGTTCCATTGATCTATGTGTCTCTTTTTGTGCCAGTACCACGCTGTCTTGATAATCACAGCTTTGTAGTACAACCTGAAATCTGGCATTGTGATGCCCCCAACTCTGGTTTTCTTTTTTAATATTCCCTTGGCTATTCGGGGTCTTTTCTGATTCCATACAAATCTTAAGATTATTTGTTCCAACTCTCTGAAGAAAGTCCATGGTATTTTGATAGGGATTGCATTAAATGTGTAAATTGCCCTGGGTAGCATTGACATTTTCACAATATTAATTCTTCCAGTCCATGAGCATGGAATATTTTTCCATCTCTTTGTGTCTTCCTCAATTTCTTTCAGAAGTGTTCTGTAATTATTAGGGTATAGATCCTTGACCTCTTTGGTTAGGTTTATTCCTAGGTATCTTATGGTTTTGGGTGGAATTGTAAATGGGATTGACTCCTTAATTTCTCTTTCTTCAGTCTCATTGTTAGTGTATAGAAATGCCACTGATTTCTGGGCATTGATTTTGTATCCTACCACACTGCCGAATTACTGAATGACTTCTAGCAATCTTGGGGTGGAGTCTTTTGGGTTTTCTAAGTACAGTATCATGTCATCTGCAAAGAGGGAGAGTTTGACTTTTTCTTTGCCAGTTTGAATGCCTTTTATTTCTTTTTGTTGCCTGATTGCTGAGGCTAGGACTTTTAGTACTATGTTGAATAATAATGCTGAGAGTGGACATCCTTGTCGTGTTCCTGATCTTAGGTGAAGGGCTCACAGTGTTTCCCCATCGAGAATGATATTTGCTGTGGGCTTTTCGTAGATGGCTTTTAAGATGCTGAGGAATGTTCCCTCTATCCCTACACTCTGAAGAGTGGAAGGAGCCTCGGTGTCCATCAAAAGATGAATAGATACAGAAGATGTGGTATATGTATACAATGGAATATTACTCAGCCATTAGAAATGACAAATACCCACCATTTGCTTCAACATGGATAGAACTGGGGGATATTATGCTGAGTGAAATAAGTCAATTGGAGAAAGACAAACATTATTTGGTCTCATTCATTTGGGGAATATAAAAAATAGTGAAAGAGAATAAAGGGGAAAGGAGAGAAAATTAGTGAAAATATCTGTGAGGATGACAGAACATGAGAGACTCCTAACTCTGGGAAACGAACAAAGGGTAGTAGAAAGGGAGGTGGGTGGGGGTTTGGGGTGACTGGGTGATGGGCACTGAGGGGGGCACTTGACAGGATGAGCACTGGATGATATGCTATATATTGGCAAATTGAACTCCAATAACAAATAAATAAATAAATAAATAAATAAATAAATAAATAAATAAATAAGAACTCCCCCCAAAAAAAGAATCTGATGAGACTGTTGACCCCTCCACTTCATATTTTTAGCCATTTGTGAAACAATTTAATTATCTCCAGAAGATGTATTAAATTAAATACAAAGATAGATATACTAACAAAATAAATAAATAAAATCTTTTTTTTTAAAAAAACACAGGCAACAAAAGTAAAATAGGTTAATTGAAATGCACCAAAATTAAAAGCTTGAAAGACATGCATGAAGGACACTATTAACAGAGTGAAAAGACAACCCATAGAATGGAGAAAATATTTGCAAATCATGTACTGATAAAAGGTTAAAATCCAGACTACATATAAAGAACTGCAGGACCCCTGGATGGTGCAGTTGGTATAGTTTCCCACTGTTGGTGTTTTTGGTTCAGGTCTGAGCTCAGGGTCGTGAGATCAAGCCCTGTTGAGTGCAGAGTCCTCATGAGTTTCTGTCTCCCTCTCTTTCTGCCTCTCTCCCCCCAACCCTGCTAAAGCACATAAAAAGATGCTGAATATCACTAATTATTTAGAAAATGCAAATCAAAATCACAATGGGATACTACTTTACATACATTACAATGACTATGATGAAAAAAAAACAGAAATAACAAGTGTTGGTGAGGATGTGGAGAAATTAGAACCCTTGAACATTGTTGGTAGGAATGTAAGATGGTACACAGTATGGAGTCTCCTCAAAAAGATTAAAAATAGAATTACCATATGACCCAGCAATCCCATTTCAGAGCATATATACAAAAGAATTGAAAATAGGGACACAAACAGATATTTGTAACCCCATGTTCATGGTAGCATTATTCACAATAGCCAGGAGGTGGAAGTAACTCAAGTGCCTGTTGATGGATGTTTTGGTAAACAAAATGTGGTATAACCATACAATAGATTATTATTCAGTCTTTAAAAGAAACTCTTGTTATATGCTACAACATGGATGAACCTTGAAGACATTATGCTAAGTGAAATAAGCCAGTTACAAAAGGAAAAATAACTGTATGATTCCACTTATATGAGGTACCTAGAGCAGTGAGATTCATAGAACAGAAAATAGAATGGTGGTTGTCAAAGATAGGAGGAAAGGGACTTCATGTTTAAGGGTACAAAGTTTCAGTTTCAGAAGATGAAAAAGTTCTAGAGATGGACTTGGTGATTGATAGTTGCACAACAATTTACATATACTTAATGCCACTAAACTGTACATTTTAAAATGGTTAAAAATGGTAAATTTTATGTTACATATATTTTATCACAATTAAAACAAAAGGCTTGTAGTAGACACTATAGGTTATCTAGCCAAAATGTATGTCTCCCTTTATCCTTACTGGCTGAGACCCTTTTTCATTTAGGTATGTAGACCTTATCCGTGTGACTTAGGATGGGGACCCTATTCAAGTCCCAGGATAAATTCTGATTGACTTCAACGAATTAGGGTTGTTTTCATTACACTGCTGGTGGGTTTGCTTGTTTGTGTTGTTGTTTTGTTTTTAGCTAGATGTACAAAAATATGTATTAAAATGTTGTTTATAAAAGCAAAGAATTGGGAAACAAAAACTCTGTCCATCAGTAAGAGGAGACTGGTTTCAGAAATCTTGGCTCAGATCCGAGACTACTTTGTAAAAAAAACAAGAAACAAAACACTGTAAGACAAGTGTATCTCCATATATCTTAATATGAAAAGATGATCATATTGTTGAATTTTCTTAGATGCTCCAAAACAGCAATATATAGTACTAAGGAGTAAAAGTAAGGAGAGAAAGACAAGGGTGGGGGGAGAAAGATTGAGGAAAAGAAGGAGAGACTGGTGGTTTTAGTAAGGCAAAATATTTTTTTAAGGGTAGGTACTTTTGGTCAGTGAGATGGGAAAGGAGGTGAGCCAGGAGATTTCTGGGAAAGGTTTTCTTGCTCTTACAGAGCATATGCCAGAAGATACTGTCCCATTTTCTTCTAATGAATATTGTCCTTGAATGTTGCACCTGAAACTATGCAGCCACCTTACATGCATAAGGAAAACCAGCCTTACAATGAAGTAGCTGCTGAGTACAGTAGAATGGAGAAATGGAAGGAACCTTAGGCCTTAGGATAACATCCTCAAGCGGCTGATTTCAGTGGGCATGTAGCCTTTCCCTCTGGACTTTTTAAATGTGAGATAATTTATTTACTTACTTGTTTAAGCCAGTTTGTTGGGATTCTGTTAACTTTCATTCAGAAATATCCTGGCTGGTATGAGGCATTTCAGAAACGTAAACTGTTACCAGAGAATTAGCTTTTCCAGTGTGTGCAAGTTATTTTAAACTTGAGTCAGGCTTAGGTTAGATGTCACAGTGGTGTCATCTTCCCTTTTACTAATGATTTACTGGGTGCTTTTACTTTTGATGGTATCATGTTCTAGAACTGTACAGTATGCAGTACAAGCAACTGGAAATGAATGCAAAGTGTTATATGGTACTTTTATTTTTGGTATTTTCTATTTTCCTTATATTTATGCATTTTTCAGAATTCCAAGAATTTTCATAAAAAACACTTTACATTTTAACTAAATATTTTAATTAGATACATCTATTTGAAGAGAATTTTGGAAGATTTGATCTATTAGATGGTTTTGTTTGCAAGTAACCAAAAAAAAAAAAATACAAATTTAAACTGGCTCCACGTTAAAAGGAATTTATTGGTTTATATAACTAAAAAGTTAAAGGTTTGTTGAATTTTAAGTAAAGCTTGATCCAGCAGCTTAACTATAACACTAAGGACTCCGTTTCTGTCTGCCTTTTTTATTCTTTTCATAATTCCAGCTTAATTATGGTGTTTCCATGGTGTTAAACATGGTCACCAACAGTTTTGGGCTCTGTGCTTTCTTCATTTGTATCTAGCAAGAGGAATTTTCCTAATTTTTCATTCTCCAACTTTGGAAACAAAGTCATAGGTTTCATTCTGAATAGATCAAGTTAGGTCACAAAACTCTCCCAAGCCAATCATTACGGTCAAGAGGATGGAAATATGCCTATTGGTTTAAACTACAGATGATTACCCTTGGAGTTGGGGTCGAGGTCAGTCCCTTTCAGATTACATGCTGATGTACGTGGAGGAAAGGTGGAGTCAGTGCAGTCTATGAAGTCCATTACACAGAGGATAAAAAGGGAGGTATGCCATCTCCTCTGCCTAATATCATTAGATATTATTTCTGTGTTTGTATTTCAATGTTATGTTGTTTTCCTTTTCTCTTTTTGTCTCATTAGCAAATTGTTTGCAACAGAAAACTACTTGGCAGCTATTAATGCATACAACTTAGCCATAAGACTAAATAACAAGATTCCACTGTTATATTTGAATCGTGCTGCTTGCCACCTAAAACTAAAAAACCTACACAAGGCCATTGAAGATTCTTCTAAGGTATAGATATATATTTATTTATATATCGTGCTTTAAAATTGTTACTCTCTTATTTATTGGTTTAAATGATGCCCTTAATCTTTTTTCTTTTAAATTTATGTAATTGAGGGATCCCTGGGTGGCGCAGCGGTTTGGCGCCTGCCTTTGGCCCAGGGAACGATCCTGGAGACCCGGGATCGAATCCCACGTCGGGCTCCTGGTGCATGGAGCCTGCTTCTCCCTCTGCCTGTGTCTCTGCACCTCTCTCTCTCTCTCTGTGACTATCATAAATAAATAAAAATTAAAAAAAAATAAATTTATGTAATTGAATAAATTTATGTAATTGTTATGGGTTTTTTTTTGTTTTTTTGTTTTTTTTTTTTACTGGAAGAAAGATTTTTTTTTTGAATAGGCAAGGAGCTGGTGTTTTTTGTTTTTTGTTTTTTGGTGTTTTGTTTGTTTGTTTTTTTTTTTTTTTTGAGACTTCAAGGTACTATATTGCCTCAGTGTATCAGGTGAAGTTCACAAGGAAATTAGTAAATGCTTGTCAGTTTGTGCTTACCCTTTATTTTAGTAAAGCTTTGCAGACTTAATGCAAGGTTGAAGAAGGAAAACTTGGTGTTTTCATGCTATCACTACCACCTACACAATAGAAGAATAGCGCTATAATAATTTCCCAGTGTTCAGAATAACCTATTATATCCTAATTTCATTATTAATATCATGTCATTATCTTAAACATCTAGTTTTTTTCTTTTTTTTTTCCCATGTCAGAGTAACCTGTTTTAAGGGAAAATCACGTGCCAAATCTCTTATGTGGCTCCTTGAGTTTGAAAATATGAAGGATATAACCACATCCTCATACTTTGATCTCATTAAGCTATTGAAAGATCTGACAATATTTTTATGATCCAGTTTTCCCTTTACTATCACAATTTTGTGCACAAATATTTATCGAATAAATGAATAAACTGGATCACCCAATTTGAATATAAAGACCTCCAATATTCTTTAATCATTTCTGTTAATAAAGGTAAAGCTGTAGAGGTTTCACAGTTATACCAAATCATCACTTTGGGAGAAAGGGTATGAATATTGTATCAGAACAACTGAGGAATTCTTTAAATTGTTCAACATAAATAGAAGTATTTGATAAATTTCTATGCTAGTTAGTTTCAAACTTTCAGTGGGTGAGGCTAGAGGCTTGTTTTAAAGTTAAGATTTTATCATGTTTTTGCTCAAGTTTGAATTAGTAAATTGTCTTTATTTTATTTTGTAAGGCACTAGAATTATTGACACCACCTGTTCCAGACAATGCTAATGGAAGAATGAAGGCATATATACGACGTGGGACAGCATTCTGTCAACTAGAATTGTACATAGAAGGTAAGAAATTGATAGAAATGTTTTTAGTTCCAATTTATATTCCAAAAAGAAGTATTATTGGGATTATTTAAGATAATAACTTTTTAGAACTCTACTGTTTTATATTTTTAGCACTTAATATATTCTTTGCAATTTATCTGACAAAATTAAAAATGATTTTGAAATATTTAAAAAATTATTGTTGTAGAAGGGAGTTAAAACAAGATGTGAACAAGTTTAGATTTAGGAAAATGCTGTAGTATCCAGACAACTTTTCTATGGAAAGATGTGTGATAAAGGTTATAAATGAGTCACTTAGGAGATAGTAGAAATTTAAAATGAACTGCTTTAGTCATATAGACAGACACACATATGAGCTCAGAAACAACTGATCTACCACATTGTATGATAATTTGCTTATATTTGTGAGACTGTACCAAGTTTGGTTTCAGCCTCATTGTTTATAGAAGCCATTTATTTTTTAATTGTTTTTCATTTTTAATGTATTTAGGGACCATTTTCAGTTATTCATGTTGCTCCAAAGGCAAAATTTTGTGGTAGTCGGCATTTTATCTTTAATGTTCTTCCCATTCCTCCTTACCCAGAGGGCCAGTCAACTTTCTTTTATTCAAGGCCTAAAGGCATACTCCTTTATGATGCCTTTCCAAGGAATGGTCTAGTCTAAAAGGTTTTATTATTTCTGACTTTTTTTTAAAGATTTTATTTATTTATTTACCCATTAATTCATTCATTCATTCATGAAAGACACAGAGAGAGAGGCAGAGACAGGCAGAGAGAGAAGCAGGCTCCATGCAGGGAGCCCACTGTGGGACTCGATCCGATCCCAGGACTCTGGAATCACCCCCTGAGGCAAAGGCAGACGCTCAACCGCTGAGGCACCCAGGGTCCCTCTGACTTTGTTTTTAAACTTGTTTCTTTTTTTCTTTTTTCTTTTAATTTTTTAAAATATTTTATTTATTTATTAGAGAGAGAGAGAGAGAGAGAGGGAGGGAGAAGCAGGCTCCATGCAGGAAGCCTGACATGGGACTTGATCCCAGGTCTCCAGGATCACGCCTGGG
The DNA here is from genome assembly GCF_048164855.1 of Canis lupus baileyi. Taxonomy (NCBI): domain Eukaryota; kingdom Metazoa; phylum Chordata; class Mammalia; order Carnivora; family Canidae; genus Canis; species Canis lupus. Next base: position 24,220,057 of record NC_132869.1, on the reverse strand, counting down.
CTGAAGGCAGTGCTAAACCGCTAAGCCACCGGGGCTGCCCTTAAACTTGTTTCTGACATTTTTAGGAGGTTTTTCTAACCAAAGTATCCAAATTAGATTTATGTTCCCATCCATTTCTTTTAAGTCTCTTATCCAGTTTCATGAAGTTAAAAATTATCAAGACAGGAATAAAACATTTTAAAGCATTCTTTAGAAATTATAGCATCATAGACTTTTTGAGCTAAAAGTACTCTTCATTTTAAAGATGAGAAAATGGAGGCTTGGAGAAGTTAAGTGATTTTCTTCAAGTGTTTTGGCAAATCAGTAGCACTTGGTACTCAAGTTTCCTTATTCTCAAAGAAATTTTCTCACTGCTTATCTTGGTAAAGCTTTAGACTCATTTATGTGTATTTAACAAATAGTCCACAATGCTTTCCTTTTAAACCAATTTTCCTCAAAGGAATTCTGCAGATGTATCTATAAAAAAATCACAAACTGTAGTCTATGAATTATATAAAGTATGGATTGAGTCTACCAAAATGATTTTTTTAAGTCTGGAATTTCCAAATAAGATGCCATTTATTACTTTTTCAATGAGGTAATAAAAATGTCCTTTATATATGTGAGTTTTATTGAGTCTGTTTATGCTTTCATGAGTTTATACTCTTAGTTTATTTGTACTTGAATTTAAAATAAATGCTTTTGGGATGCTTTGAGGGCTCAGTCCAAAGAGTGTGCAACTCATGATCTTGGGATCATGAATTTGAGCCCCACATTGGGTGTAGAGATTACTTAAATACATTTAAAAATATTTTTTCAAAAACCCCAGAATTGGGATGCCTGGGGGCTCAGCAGTTGAGCATCTGCCTTCAGCCTAGAGTGTGATCTTGGAGCCCCATGATTGAGTCCCACATCGAGCTCCCTGCATGGAGCCTGCTTCTCCTGTGTCTCATGCCCCTCTCTCTCTTTGTCTCTCATGAAAAAATAAATAAAATCTTAAAAAAAAACAAAACAGAATTGCTTCTTACTAAATCCTGAGTGTAATGAGTGTAAGTATTCCTGAAATCACTGAAAAATTTATGCAATCTTTTGGAAATACTACATAGAGACACATATGCGAAAATGAGAATCTGATTTAAAACTTGATACTTGTCCTGAACCATGTTCTTAGTGGTTATTTTTATTAAAAAATATCCTCCATATAACACAAGTATTTATAAGATATTAATTTTATCGACCATCATTACTATTTAAATATAGGCCTACAGGATTATGAAGCTGCCCTTAAGATTGATCCATCCAACAAAATTGTACAAAATGATGCTGAGAAGATTCGGAAAATAATTCAAGGAACAGAAGTAAAATCTTAATGACTGCTGAAGCAACTAGGTACTGTACTAGATATTGTTTTAAGTTTTTCAAAAATAACTGGAGGCATTAGAAATCTTTGTAAATATTATGGCTGATTGTACAGAATCACTTTCTTTTTCATTCTCTAGTTCTGTAGAGGACAAAATATTATAAATCTACAAAAAATTAAATATTTGATTTGAATGGTTTCTGTATAAGTAAATCAAATTAAGAATGATTTAATTCTTTGTTCTTCAATACATAGATTAATTACATACACATTTTGTTGTTGTTACTGAATTCAGCTTGCCCTTATAACTAACAAAATATTTCTTGATGTGACAAGTATGGGGACATTACTGATTCATTTTTGACAAGGTAAAATTTGAAAATGAAGGACCATGTTTATAACTTTTTAAATTAAATATACTACTTAATTGAATGGTTTACCTTAGTATAATCAGTACTGATGTTCACTTAGAATTCAATGCACAAAACCTTTATTTCTCCATCTTCTGTTGTGGGAGGGTAGACCAGTTCAATCTAGCAACACAACTCTTTAGGAAACCTTATTTTTTAACTATATGTAGTGTTCCCCAAAACATTGATCATATTTCATACTATCTGGTGAAGGTAAGTTTTCTAATGAGATGTTTTCTAGTACCTTCAAGTACAACAGGAAAAAGAAAAAGACAGCAAAGGGTGAAATTAGCACAGAATATTATGATACTGGAATTGGATCGTACCACTGTGATGATGCAAACATTAAGCAAAAATAGTACAGCTTCCCTTTTGTATATAGCAGTTATCAAAATTGTATTTACAGGATTTTTAGAAAAACAAGACAACTTTTAGGAATAAGTTTTTATAATATTTGACAGATGAATGACATCTGATATCATTCAAATGGACCATAAAACAGCTTCATTCTTCCTTTTTTTTCCCCAACACAATACTTTTTTGAATATGTTTGGGTATCCTAGTTCAGCAACCTTGAGAGTTTTACTTTTATAAAGCAACTTTAGACAATTTACATAGCAGCCTTTTCCAGTTAATAGAACTTCTAATAAGGCAGGATTGCTTTCTCTTATAATCAACATTGGTTTGTTTTTTTTTATTTTTAAAAATAAACGTTACCAAAGTAAAGATGGGTCTCCATGTGTGTCAAATACCAGTTTGATATTCAAAATGTTAACCAACCTAGTGGTTCTTCAGGCTCTTCTTATTATCATCCTCCACCCATCTCCCCCTCCCCCCACCAAAAGACTGGGCCCAATAGCTGTCTTAGGGGCAAAAGATCTATCCTTGGAGGAATAGAAGGGCTAATCTTAACTAATTATTAATATTTTTGATCCTGTTCTCTAAGTAAAATCTTGGACTTTATTTATCGCAATAGATGAGTTTGTATTCACAAAATACTTGACCTCTTTTAAGCAATCTCCTTTAGTCTGCAAGGGACTTTTGTCTTAGATTGAAGTAGTGACAGAGTTAAAATTCAACACTCCCCATCTCCTTTAGTGCCAATTATTATTAAGGCCTATGAATAAAAGATAAGTAAAAATTCTTATGGTAGTCCTTTAGTTTTTTTTTCATAATGTCAATCATTTGATTGAAATTAATTTTAAGATACCAAGTGGATATTAAGCTAAATGTAGCTGTTACAGAAATTTAAACTAAAGGGATCTTTAACTGCCTAAAGGGATCTTTAATCCCCTACTACTATGTGATTACCATACATAAATACAAAGTATATCTGTTTATTAAAGATAAAATTTTGACAGATTTGGCTATGAATAAATATCAAAACTGTATCAAAATACTTATTACAAAGGAAAGATCATGACTAGCCCATTTTTGCAGTGGATGCTATATAGGAATAGGAAATTATTGTTAGACTTAATTTTAAAAAATAATATTTTCTAATGTATCACTTGTCCTTTGACTGATAGTCACTTGAGAGTCAGCTAGGGTAGATGGGTAACCAGTTTCATGAAACTTGTCTTTGTCTCATTAAAGTACTTAATGAGGAACACTCATTTTTCCCTTCCCAGAAAGAGGTTTGTGAATTACATCAAGCAAAAATGGTTTTTCCCAAACCAGGTTTGGTGTAATTTTTCTTTTATACATTTTAGCTCTTTACTGACAGAAATAATAATATCAGTCCTAATAAATAAATGCTATCAAATAGCTTAATGGAAAGTAAACACATACGTTTATATAAACATATCCTGTCCTGGTTTCCTAGAGTCAGGGAAGACAGGAGCTGGACAGTAGTTACAGCAGTAAAAACAGATTCCACTTGGGAACTACTGCCTACTACAGTATAGGATAGGAGACTCTAGTATAGAATTGGGGTCAGTTCCATGGACAATGGACAAGTAATGATTGATAGCTAAGGAGCAAGTTGGGGGTGGAGGTTGGGGTTGTAAGTGGATGGAAAATTACTAAGAGGAAACATCAGTGGTAGGGAGATTCTGGTTAAACTGACCTAACTGGATTCTTGCTGAAGGCAGGCGAGGATGACTGAGTATCATCTGGGGGATTGTGGGGGATGAAGAATTTGGTCAGATATTGAAAGTGATAGGGATCCTTGGGTGGCTCAATGGTTTAGCGCCTGCCTTCAGCCCAGGACATGATCCTGGAGTCCTGGGATTGAGTCCCGCATTGGGCTCCCTGATGGGAGTCTGCTTCTCCCTCTGCCTGTGTCTCTGCCTCTCTCTGTCTCTCTGTTTCTCTGTCTCTCTCTCTCTCTGTCTCTGTGTCTCTCATGAATAAATAAATAAAAAATCTTAAAAAAAAAAGAGAAAGTGATAAAAATCGATGGTGGGGATTCTGGCTAAACCAACTTAGCAATATTCTTGCTAACAACAGGCTCCATGCAGGGAGCTCGACGGGGGACTCGATCCCGGGACTCCAGGATCACGCCCTGGGTTGAAGGCGAACATTCAACCCGTGAGCCAGCTAAGTGTCCCCTTCTGCCCATTCATTGATGGGATTATTTGTTCTTTGGGTGTAGAGTTTGATAGATTATTTCTGGATTTTGGATATTTGCCCTTTACCTGATAAGACATTTGCAAATATCTTCTCTCATTCTGTCTGTTGTGTTTTGGTTCTATTGACTGTTTCCTGTGCTGTGCAAACACTTTTTGTCTTGATGAAGTCCCACTGGTCCATTTTTGCTTTTGTTTCCCTTGCCTTTGGAGATGTGTCTAGCAAGATTGCTGTGGCCGAGGTGACAGGTTGCTGCCTGTGTTCTCCTCCAAGATTTTGATGGATTCCTGTCTCAGAGTTAGGTCTTTCATCCATTTTGAGTGTATTTTTGTGTATGGTATAAGAAAATGGTCCCGTTTTATTCTTCTGCATGTGGCTGTCCAATTTTCCCAACACCATTTGTTGAAGAGACTTTTTTCCATTGGAAATTCTTTACTGCTTTGTTGAACATTACCTGACCGTAGAGTTGAGGGTCCATTTCTGGGTTCTCTATTGTGTTCCATTGATCTATGTATCTGTTTTTGTGCCAGTATCATGCTTACGATGACAGCTTTGTATTAGAGCTTGAAGTCCAGAATTGTGATGCCATCAGCTTTGGTTTTCTTTTTCAATATTCCTTTGGCTATTTGGAGTCTTTCCTGGTTCTGTACCAATTTTAGGAATATTTGTTCTAGCTCCGTGAAAAAGGTTGATGGCACTTTGGTAGGGATTGCACTCAATATGTAGATTGCTCTAGGTAGCATATTTTGATAATATTCATTCTTCCAATCCATGAGCATGGAATGTTTTTCCATTTCTTTGTGTCTTCCTCAATTTCTTTCATGAGCATTCTATAGTTTTCTGAGCACAGGATCCTTTGCCGCTTTGGTTAGGTTTATTCCTAGGTGTCTTACAGGTTTTGGTGTGGATGTAAATGGGATAGACTCCTTAATTTCTCTTTCTTCTGTCTCATTGTTAGTGTATAAGAATGCGACTGATTTCTGTGCATGATTTTATATCCTGCCACTTTGCTGAATTCCTGTATGAGTTCTAGCAATTTGGGGGTGGAATCTTTTGGGTTTTCTTTTTTTTTTTTTTTTTTTTTAATTTTTTTTAATTTTTTATTTATTTATGATAGTCACAGAGAGAGAGAGAGAGAGAGAGAGAGGCAGAGACATAGGCAGAGGGAGAAGCAGGCTCCATGCACTGGGAGCCTGATGTGGGATTCGATCCTGGGTCTCCAGGATCGCGCCCTGGGCCAAAGGCAGGCGCCAAACCGCTGCGCCACCCAGGGATCCCTCTTTTGGGTTTTCCACATAGAGTATCATGTCATCTGTGAAGAGTGAGAGTTTGACTTCTTTGCCAATTCCATTGCATTCCCATGACTTCTAAATGATGGAGTTCCCTAGAGTTTAGTCCTTAGGTCTCTTTTCCATGAATATTTTATAGTCCTATTGGGTCTCATCATTTCAGATAATTTCATTGTGTGGTTGTTGTTCAAATTGACCGTATTCAACTTGGGCTTCTCCCTTGAACACCAGACCACAAATTCAATTGTTTCACAACTGCTCTACATTCCCCAGATACTTCCTTCACTTGCTTCATGGGTGTGGTCAAGCATCAATTTATCAGAGACCTTCCCTGACCAATCTACCAAAAACAATGCTTTGCCCAAGCACTCCCTTTCCCCCAACCCTATTTCATTTTTCTCCATATTTATCACTTGGCATGTTTTATATGTATATGCAGGCATATATATTCATATGTAATTATGTATACATAATTTACATATGCATACTTATACATATGTATAAATGTAAATATATGCCTATATGTATATAAAACATGTATAACATGTGTAAACATATTTACAGTATGTAAACATGTATATATACTTAAACACATATATATCTATACATATGGTTTTGGGTCTTTTATTTTCCTACTAGAGTATACTAGAATCTAAGTTCCATCGGGGTAGGCCCTTAGTGCCTAGAATATCCCTGGACTTTAACAGGCCCTGAATGATTACATAATGGCCCAGATAATGAGCTTAATTCTGAGACATAGCCTATCTGAGAATTTTTGCAACAACAAAACAAAGGCCTCACCACCTGCCATAGTAAGAAACTTTAGATTATTATCTGGATTCTAAATATTGAAAAGTTGACCTCCCTTGCCACAAATTGAGAACCTTCAACAAAGGGGAAAAACAGGTTATATAACAGATTTTGTGGAGAAAAAGGTACTAAACTCAAATTTTTAAATTTGCATTATTCATCTGGATATCTTGTACAGTTCCAGGATTTTTGATGTTTTAGAGGAAGTGAACAAAACTAATTTTTGTTTTTGCTTGTGTTATCAAATAGAAAATCTTGAGGTATTTGGAAAAATTTAATGAGGCAGAGTTTGAGCTATTTCCTCACATCAAACCATTTTTTTGTTAACATAAGATCCAACTTTTCTGATGCCCTAGCAACTCACAAGATTATTTTTCTAATTCGATATTAGTATCTGGAACCTGAAACCAACAGTGATTTTTTTCAAGTAAAGATACTCAAACTAAAGTGTGGTTTCAACAGATGGCAGTTGAAATAAATAAATCTCTGTATACAGAGGAATTACAGAATTTGAAGAATAGTATAGTTCTTATCCACCACTGCTCACACTGTGTTAATGATATATCAAATTATTTGCATTTATAAGAAATGTACCACATCTCTTGCATCTTTGTTCTCTTATTATGTATTGCTTCTTCTTACTGAACTGAACTTTCCTTTGGTTTTACCTTCTCCAAGATGCTTCTCCTGATGTCCTTTGTCTCAGTTTGAGTAATCTGTCTTTGTGTCTGAAAGACCTCTTGCATATTTTACATAAATTATCACATTTACTAATTTGCTAATCTCAGTCCCCTAAAATACAGTTCATTGAAACTAATAAAAGATACTGTCTTTTATTTCTGTGTTCTATTTGTATTGTATGATGCCTGTCATAAACAGGCATTCTATAAATATTTGCCAAAATGAATGAATGAATAACAAGACTTCTCTTCTACTAGCCTAGCAGTGGAAACTAACATTTCCCCCAGGTTCTAAGCCTTTAGCTGAAATAATAGAAAAGTGGGAAATTACTAGATGTTCTTGCTTAATTCAATTTTTTTCGTAGTGCTCCTATATTCCTTTGTCTTAATGAATATACTCAGTGGACAATTGAGATCCTGAAAGCCTTTTTAAACTTTTGGAGAACACTAAATAAAACCAAAATGCACTAAAATGTGTCTACTTTTTTCTATTTTGAACACATTTTTATTTAAGAAGTCACTATCATTTACCAGTTCAAATGCTTTATTTCTTTTTTTTTTTAAATGCTTTATTTCTTAAAGGTATTCTTTACCAAATTAAAATACTTTTAAATTCCAAGTTAGGTATTCTAGCCTTGGATTTAAAGCTCATCTTTCCTGAATATATTTTCTCTTAAATATGCAAAGGAATATATATTCATAGAGTGTGTTGAAGATTAGGAAAATCAAGGGTTCTTGTTCTGTCAGGTGCAGCATTTAGAGAGTTATTTTGATAAAATCCGGTAGCTCTGATACGGCTTGAAAATACTTGCTCCCTTGGAGTATAATTGCAAGGAAAAAATTGTGGCATAGGTAAAAATTCACCATAATTACTTGAATTGGTTTTATACATAATCATCTTAGGTTTTGATAGTGAGGTGGCTGTCTGGAGTGTCTTTGGGTCCAACATACATGAAAACACAGGATTGCCAGGGTTCACACAAGGAGGAAGTTGTTCAGGTTTCATTTCTGTGCCTGAATCTGAAGCTGAAGCACATTTCTTGTCCTGAAATATAAACACATCAAATCATTCTCCATTACAAAATTTTGGGGAAAAAAAACAAAGTTAGCACCAACCCTGTCTTATACCACTCACAAACATTAGCTCAAAATTAGTTACTTAAATATAAAACTTGAAAGCACAAAGCTCCTAGAAAAGAACACAGGGGAGATCTCTGTGATGTTGTTCTTAGCATTGATTTTTTGGATATGACACCAAGAGCATAAGCAACAAAAGCAAAAATAACAAGTGAGACTGCATCAAACTGAAATGCTTCTGCACAGCAAAAGAAATAATCAACACAATGAAGAGACAACCTGTGGAATGAGAGAGAATATTTGCAAAACATATTGATCAGGGGCTAATATCTAAAATATTCAAGGAATTCATACAATGTGCTAACAAAACAATCTGATTTAAAATGAGCAGAGAACCTGAAAGACATTTTTCCAAATAAGATATACGGATGGTCAACAGATTCATGAAAAGGTGTTCAACATCATTAATCATCAGAGAAATGCAAATTAAAAAACCAATGAGATATCACCTCACACCCGTGAGCATGGCTAGTGTCAAATAACAAGGGTTGGTGAGGATGTGAAGAAAAGGGAACCCAAAGAATGGCGATTGCCAGGGTAGGGGGGTTGGCCAAAGAGTACAAGCTTCCAGTTATAAGAAGAATAAGTTCAGGGGATCTAATGTACAGCATGATGAGCGGAGTTACCAATACTGTATTATATACTTGAAAGTTGCTAAGACAGTAGATTTTAAATGTTTTCAACACAAAAATAACTTTAATTATGTGAGGTAATTATTGTGGTAATGATTTTACAATACATACCTACAAGAAATCAAGTAATACACCTTAAACTTATACACTGTTATATGTCAAGTATATCTCAGTAAAGCTAGAAGAAAACAAAACAAAAAAGCACGTCCACTTCACTTTTTTGGAAATTCTGTTCTCTTGAGGGCAGTGGCTAGTTGTCATTAAGTGACATAATCTCTGTACAAAGCAAACTTATCAAAAGTATGTATAAGATAGCTTTTAAAAATCCTGTATTAGAATCATGAGAATTTATCAAAACATCTGGAAATCTTGGAGAAAATCTGTAATAAGGCATAGTTAGAAGAGGACATACTGCTGAATTCTAGAATGAGATGAGAACAAAATAAACATTTAGGGATTTTAGCCTTGTGGGCATACCATTAAGCAAATAATTACACAACTAATAATTACAATTGTGGTAAGTGCTATGGAGGGAAAAAATACAAGATATTTATGAAAACTTCTAGGGGGTACTAACCTAGTATGGGGGCTAAGAAAGGCCATTCTAGTGAGTGTCACTGAATCTAAGACAGAAAAGACAGAAGTGGGAATAAAGAAAAACTCAGCGAGGCCAAAGTCAAATAAGTTAGAGTGAAAATGGCTTGAGATGAGAATACAAGGGCAGGGGCCAGATCTTAAGGGTCTTGTTGACTCTGTTAAAAATCTGGATTTTCATGTTAAAAGCAATAGAAGGCTATTGAAGGATTTTAAGGAGATGCATGTCATTAAGGAACAAGTTTAGTATGATTACTTTGGCTGCTGTTAGCGCTTTGAATGGATATAGAAAGGAGCTACAGAAGGACAAGTGATGATGACAATGATCTATAGTAGGGTGGTGGTATAGAGAGGGAGAGAAATAAATCTGAAATATATTTTGGAAGTAGAATTCACAGGACCTGGTGATTGATTGTGGGTCGTGGTGAAGAGGGACAGATCAAGGATGACTACTAGGTTTCTGGACAAACACTTGGGTGGTGTTTACTACAATTTACTACAAATTTTAATATATAAATATTTAAAATACAAATAATTTACCTATTCGGGGATGTGAAGGAGCGAGATATTAAAAAGAATGTATGCAAAAGTGCCTGTAGCTTCCTAACATGTGCACATAATATGCTTTATCCTTCATAATGTCAAGTCTATTAAAAACATCAAGCTTTGTTAATGAAGATAAAAGAATTCAAATGGAACAGACTATATAAACTTATTCATTCATTCATTAATTCAGCAAATACTTATTGAGTACTTACTGTGTGCTACACATTGTTAGATATTGGAAATGTAATGATGAATAATACAAAATTCCTAAGCCTTACAATTTATTTTATGGAAAACAAACATATAAGGAACCAACTCAGTAAATGATGTTGGGAAACTAGCTACCTATTTTTAAAAATATAGATCTTTGGCTTCAAATATTATCAAAATAAACTTCAAATGAATTACATACTGATTAAAAATCACATTATAGAAGAAACAAACTAGGAGAAAGGTATTTTTAACCCTCTGACAAAGGAGGACAATATAAAACCATATTCAATCAACTCTTCAGTCAACTATTAATGTTCTACTTGAAGAGTATCCTTAATAAACTTTATGAAAGTAGTTTTCTGTGGATAAGGGATTTAAAAATCTGAATTAAGGTTAGCGAAAAGAGCACTGGAGTTACGAGACCCAGGTTGTAGTCTTCTAAACTTGCCAGGAATGTGAAAATTTGGATAAGTCTGATGCTCTATGCTTCAGTTTCCTATTTGTAAAATAAGGGAGCCTGGATTATTTCTTCTTTTGGATATCATCTAGAGACTCCATTTATTCCATAGAATTTATAAAGTTTGTAAATTTATAGTTTATAAAATGAAGTGGTATCATAGACTGTTATACTATGTTCTCATGCTTTGCCTTAATGACATACACAAGGCAAAGTAACTTTTCAGAAGAATTTATTTAAACAATTTTGAGAAATCTTTTGGATCTTCTTGAAAATCCAGTCCAAGAGCACTTGTTTTACTGCTGCATTTGCATAAGGGGAAAAAGTCTTTTTCTTATTGTAAATTACCCTATTGCAAACAGGTGTTAGAGATGAAATTGCTGGTCTTTTTTCCTCAAGTTCTCCAGGTTAACCATCCATTTCTTTAAAGATTGACATTTTAATTGACAAAGGTTTGAGGTACTTATTGTACTATTGTCTTAATATCTTGAGCTCAGAGCCTTGATCTTTGGCCTCAGAAAAACTTCATTGGTTACTTCTTGGGAATTAGATCATTATTTTATGAATATTTCTCTTGATAGAACTACTGACCTAGCCACCTTTAAAGCCCACTTCATTCTTTTGACTTTACTAAGTGTTTTATCAATAACCCTGAGAAGTTATCTGGAACCAGAAGTCCATAGTAGTGTTCTCTTGTACAGTGCTTCTCTTACCTTTATGTACATATAAAATACACAGGAATCTGGTTAAAAAGTAGATTCTGCCCCTGGTCTGGTGTAGGGCCAATATTCTGCATTTCTAACAAATTCCCAGGTAATGCTCAAGCTGCTGATCCCTACATAAGGCTGTGAGTACTGGGCTACACACACTTGTTATGAAAGATGTGGCTAAGCCATGGTCAGGAGTTAAAGGCCTTTGGGAGATAGGCAAAGGAGTGTGGGGAAAGAGAGGGCCATAATCATACTTGCATGGTTTATACAAGAACATGTCAAGCAGACTAATTGGGAATCTTGTTGGTATTTGTGTATCTTCTGCTCTAAGAGTTGTAAAAAGAACCTATTAGGTGTCACCAGTTCTGTGTTCTGATACTGGCACTAATAGCTTTGTGAATTTGATGAAATTATTTCACAAGGATTCAAGTTCCTTGTCTATAAATATAAAATAAAGGAGATGGACTAGATTGTTTTGTTTCCTAATCTGAGGACTTGAATATCAGGACCTTCCAAATGTAACAATAGCAACTGTTAAAAAACAAAATTCAACCAAGTAAATTTGAAGATCTAATTGGCTTTTCATGACTCAGGCAGCATCCTATCCAGGAAGTGGAGGGTAGCTTGGAGGAGTGGTACAAAATGGAAGGTTTTCATAGGAAGGATAAATTCCTAGCAAAAGAAAAGATTGTTTCAGGAATTAGGGAAGCTGGCTGCAGTGAGCAAGCCTGTAGTAGGCATTCAGCTTGGGGTTGCCATAAACGGTGAACCAGAGAGTGGTAGTTGGGCAGCCAGTCTCTGTGCAGGACCCCAGGGGGTGGCAGAACCACCGCAAGACCCTTCCCCTCCCTCAGGAGGAGCAGCGCAGATGCGCACTGCAGAGTCTGCAGAGTTGGAGACTTGAAATGAGGTCGTGCGCCTGAGATAGAAACGTTGGGTTGCAGATTAGGTGAGCATGGAGTGCAGATGGAGGCCAGAGAGCCGGGAGGGATTGACAGCTTCTCCCTGAGGGCACACTGAGGAGTGGGGGTGTGAGCTTTCAACTCTGGGGCTGGAGGTTGGGAGGCCACCACTTTCATTTTTATCCTCTAAAGGGGCTCGAAAACCTTCAGGGAACAAAAGCCACATAGAGCAATCCAGAGCCACTTATTTAGCCTGGCTCCCTGGCAAGGGTGGTGGAATTCCACCAGGGGCAAAGTCACTTGAGAATAAGCGCAACAGGCTCCTCCTACAGAAGGTCAGCCAGAACCTTTGGCTAATTCCAAGCTCACTGCTCACAGAGAACTCTACCACTCCAATACAGAGGAAATAGTATATAGAATTTATGGCTTCTTCCTCATGATTCTTTAGTCTTTTCATTTTATTTTTTTCTCTTTCCTTTTCAACCTCTTTCTTATTTTATCAACTTTTTTTCAGTCACTTTTAATTTTCATTTTTACAGTTGCATTTGATCCTTTCATTGTATTTATTTTTGTATATATATGTTTTTCTTTCTTCACAATTTTGGGATATGGTTTCTTCCAACAGACCAAATACACCCAGAATCTATGTATTGCTCTGTTCTTTTCACTTGTCTGATCATATTCTCTTTTTTCCCTTTTTAAAAAAGTCTTTTTAAATTTTCATCTTTACAGTTACATTCTAATCTTTCAATGTATTTTATTTTTGTATATATATATATATTTTTTTCCTTTCTTTACAATTTTGAGATGTAGTTTCTTCTAACAAACAGATAAAATAAAATATACCTAGGATATAGGTCAACACCTTGACATATAATAGTGAAACTAGCAAATCTGAGAGACAAAGAGAAAATCCTGAGAGAAGCTCCAGACAAGAGGTCCATAACCTACAAAGGTAGAAACATTAGACTGGCAGCAGCCCTATCCACAAAGACCTGGCAGACCTGAAAGGACTGGCATGATATATTTAGATTGCTAAATGAAAAAAAGATGTAGCCAAGAATACTTATCCAGCAAGGCTGTCATTCAAAATAGAAGGAGAGATTAAAAAGCTTCCAGGACAAAGAGAAACTAAAAGAACTTGTGATCACTAAGCCAGCCTTGTAAGAAATATTAAAGGGGATCCTTTAAGTGAAGAGAGAGCTTAAGGTAACACAAACCAGAAGGAACAGAGACAATATACAGAAACAATGACTTTACACTAATACAATGACACTAAATTAATATTTTTCAATGGTTACTATGAATGTAAATGGGCTAAATGCCCCAATCAAAAGACACAGGGTATCATATTGCATAAAAAAGCAAGACCCATTGATATTCTGTATGTAAGAGACTCATTTTAGACCCTAAGACACCTCCAGATTGAAAATAAGGGGATGGAAAACCATTTATCATGCTAATGGACATCAAAAGAAAGCTGAGGTAGCAGTCCGTATATCAGACAAATTAGATTTTAAACCAAAGACTGTAATAAGAGATAAGGAAGGACACTATATCATCATAAAAGGGTCTATCCAGTAAAAATATCTAACATTTATAAATATCTATACCTCTAACATGGGAGCAGCCAATTATATAACAAAATTAAAGAAACACATTGATAATAATACAATAATAGTAGGGGATTTTAACATCTCACTCACTGCAATAGACATCATCTAATTGAAGATTAACAAGGAAACAAATGATTTGAATGACACACTGGACAAGATGGATTTCACAGACATATTCAAAGCATTCCATCCTAAAGCAATAGAATACACATTATACTCAAGTACATACAGAGTAGAATAGAATACATACTGGGTCATAAATCAGTTCTCAACTGGTACCAAAAGATTAGGATCATTCCCTGCATATTTTCAGACCACAGTGCTTTTTTTAATTTAAAGATTTTATTTATTTATTCATGAGAGACAAACACACACACACACAGAGAGAGAGAGAGAGAGAGAGGCAGAGACACAGACAGAGGGAGAAGCAGGCTCCACACGGGGAGCCCAATACAGGACTCGATCCTGGGGCTCCAGGATCAGGCTCTGGGCCAAAAGCAGGTGCTAAACTGCTGAGCCACCCAGGGATCCCTGACCACAGTGCTTTTAAACTTGAACTCAACCATGAGAGGAAATTTGAAAAGAACTCAAATACATGGATGTTAAAGAGCATCCTGCTAAAGAATGAATGGGTTAATGATAAAATTAAAGAATTTTAAAAATTCATGGAAACAAATGAAAATGAAAACACACCTGTTTGAAACATTCGGGATGCAGCAAAGGTGGTCCTAAGAGGGAAGTATATAGCAATACAAGCCTTTCTCAAGAAACAAAAAAGTCTTATTTTTTAAAAAGACTATTTATTTATTTATTTATTTATTTATTTATTTATTTATTTATTTATTTATTTGAGAGATGCAGAGAGAGAGAGAGGCAGAGACACAGGCAGAGGAAGAAGCAGGCTCTATGCAGGGAGCCGGAGGTGGGACTCGATCCTGGGACTCCAGGATCACACTCTGGGCTGAAGGTGGCGCTAAACCGCTGAGCCACCTGGGCTGCCCAGAAAAGTCTTAAATATACAACCTAACCTTACACCTAAAAGAGCTGGAGAAACAACAGAAGACAAAGCCTAAAGCCAGCAGGAGAAGAGAATTAATAAAGATTTGTGCAAAAATCAAAAATAAATAAATAAATAAATAAAAATTAAAAAAAAAAAAGATTTGTGTACAAATCAATGAAATAGAAACCAAAAGAACAGTAGAACAGATCGATGAAACTAGGAGCTGGTTGAAAGAATGAATAAGATTGATAAACCCCTGGCCAGACTTAGGAAAAAGAAAAGAGAAAGGGGCCAAAGAAATAAAATCTTGAAAGAAAGCGAGATTACAATCAATACCAAAGAGATACAAACAAAGAACCTATTATGAGCAACTATATGCCAACAATTAGGCAATCTGGAAGAAATGGATGCATTCCTAGAGACATATAAACTACCAACACTGAAATAGGAAGAGAAAACCTGAACAGACCCAAAATCAGCAAGGAAATTGAAGTAGTATTCAAAAATCTCCCAACAAACAAGAGTCCAGGGCCAGACAGCTTCCCAGGGGATTCTAACAAACATTTAAAGAATTAATATCTATTCTTCTGAAGTTGTCCCAAAAAATAGAAATGGAAGGAAAACTTCCAAACTTTTTCTATGAGTCGAACATTACCTTTATTCCAAAATCAGACAAAGACCTCACCAAAAAGGAGACAAGCCAATATCCTTGATGAATGTGGATGCCAAAATTCTCACCAAAATACTAGCCAATAGGATTCAACAGTACATGAAAAGGATAATTCACCACAACCAAGTGGGATTTATTCCTTGGCAGCAGAGTAGTTCAAAATCCACAAATCAATCAATGTGATATACTACATTAATAAAGGAAAGGACAAGAACTATATGGTCCTCTCAGTAGATACAGAAAAAGAATTTGACAAAGTACAGCATCCTCTCCTTATTTATTTATCTTTTAAAGATTTATTTATTTATTTGTTCAATGTAGACAGAGAGAGAGAGAGAGGCAGAGACACAGGCAGAGGGAGAAGCAGGCTCCATGCCGGGAGCCCAACGCGGAACTCGATCCCGGGACTCCAGGATCGCGCCCTGAGCCAAAGGCTGGTGCTAAACCGCTGAGCCACCCAGGGATCCCTCCATCCTCTCTTTATTAAAACTCTTAACGGTGTAGGGGTAGAGGGAGCATACCTCAGTATCATAAAAGTCATATAAAATCCCACATTGAGTTTCATTTTCAATGGGGATAAACTGAGAGCTTTTCTTCTAAGGCCAGAAATATGGCAGGACATCCAGTATCACCCCTATTCAACATGGTACTAGAAGTCCTACCCTCAGCAATCAGAGAACAAAAAGAACTAAAAGGCATCCAAATTGGCAAAGAAGTCAAACTCTTACTCTTCACATATGACATGATACTCTATGTGGAAAACCCAAAAGATTCCACCCCCAAATTGCTAGAACTCATACAGGAATTCAGCAAAGTGGCAGGATATAAAATCATGCACAGAAATCAGTCGCATTCTTATACACTAACAATGAGACAGAAGAAAGAGAAATTAAGGAGTCTATTCCATTTACATCTGCACCAAAACCTGTAAGACACCTAGGAATAAACCTAACCAAAGAGGCAAAGGATCCTGTGCTCAGAAAACTATAGAATGCTCATGAAAGAAATTGAGGAAGACACAAAGAAGTGGAAAAACATTCCATGCTTATGGATTGGAAGAATGAATATTATCAAAAATGCTACCTAGAGCAATCTACATATTCAGTGCAATCCCTACCAAAGTGCCATCAACCTTTTTCACAGAGCTAGAACAAATATTCCTAAAATTTGTACAGAACCAGGAAAGACCCCGAAAAGCCAAAGGAATACTGAAAAAGAAAACCAAAGCTGGTGGCATCACAATTCTGGACTTCAAGCTCTAATACAAAGCTGTCATTGTAAGCATGATACTGGCACAAAAACAGATACATAGTTTAGTGGAACACAGTAGAGAACCCAGAAATGGACCCTCAACTTTACGGTCAGCTAATGTTCAACAAAGCAGTAAGGAATATCCAATGGAAAAAAGTCTCTTCAACAAATGGTGTTGGGAAAATTGGACAGCCACATGCAGAAGAATAAAACGGGACCATTTTCTTATACCATACACAAAAATACACTCAAAATGGATGAAAGACCTAACTCTGAGACAGGAATCCATCAAAATCTTGGAGGAGAACACAGGCAGCAACCTGTCACCTCGGCCACAGCAATCTTGCTAAACACATCTCCAAAGGCAAGGGAAACAAAAGCAAAAATGGACCAGTGGGACTTCATCAAGACAAAAAGTGTTTGCACAGTACAGGAAACAGTCAACAGAACCAAAAGACAGAATTGGAGATATTTGCAAATGTCTTATCAGGTAAAGGGCTAGTATCCAAAATCCAGAAAGAATCTATCAAACTCTACACCCAAAGAACAAATAATCCCGTCAAGAAATGGGCAGAAGACATGAACAGACATTTCTCCCAAGAAGACATACAAATGGCCAACAACACATGAAAAAATGCTCAACATCACTCAACATTAGGGAAATACAAATCAAAACCACAATGAGATACCACCTCACACCAGTCAGAATGGCTAAAATGAACAAGTCAGGAAAGGACAGATGTTGGTGAGGATGCAGAGAAAGGGAATGCAAGCTGGTGCAGCCACTCTGGAAAACTCTATGGAGGCTCCTCAAGAAGGTGAAAATAGAGTGACTATGACTGACCCATCAAATGCACTACTAGCTATTTACCCCAAAGATACAAATGTAGTGATCTGAAGGGGCACTTGCACCCCAGTGTTCATAGCAGAATGTGCACAATAGCCTAACTGTGGAAAATGCTGAGATGTCCATGGACAGATGAATGGATAAAGATGTGGTGTGTGTGTATATATATGTGTATATATATATATATATATATATATATATATATATATATGATTCAGCCATCAAAAGAATGAAATCTTGCCATTTGCAATGATGTGGACAGAACTAAAGGATATTATGCTTAAGCGAAATAAGTCAGAGAAAGACAATTATCATTATGTTCTCACTTGTATGTGGAATTTATGAAACAAAAGGATATATAGGGGAATAGAGGTAAAAATAAGATGAAATCAGAGAGGGAGAAAAGCCTTGAAAGACTCTTTTTTTTTTATTTATTTTTATTTTTTTTTAAAGACTCTTAATCATAGGAAACAAAGAAGGTTGCTGGAGGCATGTGGCTATGGGTAGATGGGGTAATTGGATGATGGACATTAAGGTGGGCTTGTGATGTAATGGACACTGGATATTATATAAGACTGAGAAATCAGTGAACTCTACCTCTGAAGGTAATAGTACATTATATGTTAAATAACTGAATTTACTTAAAAAAGAAAAAATTGTTTTAGACAAGGTCACCTTCCCTTAGGGCAAAGGACAGAGGGTCTTGTTATGCAGATTACCCCCAATTTTTTTTTTTGGGGGGGGGAAGAGGGCAGGCCCAGGTGACAGATCATCTTATTGGTGCTTAATAGAAAATTTCTGATTGATTAGCTTAAAATTTCACTCCTGGAGAGGTTGATACTGCAATTAAGTGTTGGTTTGCTGTCCTGGGGGCAAGTGATTCCACCTTAGCCCCTGGTTTTCTTTTTATCAGAACTAAGTGATTTTGTTATTCATAAAGCATAAAGGAATATGTAGATTTATTCATGATAAGGTCTCTGATTTGTGATAAGAATCGCTTAAAAATACAACAAAAAATTTGGCAGCTTCTGGAATACTTAAGACCTAAATCCTTCCAGATCAAAGGTTACATTATTATATCTAAATCGCTTCTAGGTGGTTTGCAGGGTACTGTAACTGATCTTTTGAGGTGGTATTAAATAGATTGTTTATATGCATTAAAGTGCCTTTTATTTGAAAATTCTAGAATGGATACTTGTGATGCATGTGGCTGAGGCCCTTTATAAATTCTAAATCTTTAATACCAGTAACATATAATCTCAATGTCTCCCACTCTAGAATAAAGATTAGAATGTTTACAGAGCTGTTGTGTCAGATTTAAATAAGGATTTAAACCTTTTTTGGGTTTCACATTTGGGTCAGATTAGTCAGGTCCCTCTTTAGCATAACCTCGCTCATTCTGAATTCCTGGGTTATTTAATTTAATGTCTCAGCAAAGTTAAGTTTCTCAAGGTCAGGGACCTAATCTGTTTTGAAAGCTGATTTCTATTCCGTAAATATGAAGTAGTTAATCCACTTTCTTTTCCTTTGTTCAGATTTGAGTGTTGGAGGAGTAGCACTGGGCAGGAACTGTGACCTAGGTTCCAATACCTTACCATGATTTCACCTCTTTCATCTGTAAATTGGTTAAAACAAAACTTGATAAAGAAAAAAATCTACCGGGATCCCTGGGTGGTGCAGCAGTTTAGCGGGATCCCTGGGTGGTGCAGCGGTTTAGCACCTGCCTTTGGTCCAGGGCGTGATCCT
The DNA here is from genome assembly GCF_048164855.1 of Canis lupus baileyi. Classification (NCBI taxonomy): domain Eukaryota; kingdom Metazoa; phylum Chordata; class Mammalia; order Carnivora; family Canidae; genus Canis; species Canis lupus. Next base: position 24,200,637 of record NC_132869.1, on the reverse strand, counting down.
GGAGACCTGGGATCAAATCCCACGTTGGGTTCCTGGTGCATGGAGCCTGCTTCTCCCTCTGCCTGTGTCTCTGCCTCTCTCTCTCTCTCTCTCTGTGTGTGTGTGACTATCATAAATAAATAAAAATTTAAAAAAATAATAAAAAGAAAAAAAAGAAAAAAAAAACTACCATAGTTCTTATTGTTCTGGAGATAAAATGAAAGAAAATTGTAAGTGATAAATTGCTATATAAATAGAATTAGTTTTTACCATTTCCTTTCAGGTACCTCAATGCATATGGATGATGTTCCAGGATTCAGTTCTGAAGTTTGCAGGTTAATAACACTACATTGGTATAGTACAGTTTACTAATACTTCATATTCATAATCTTGAAGGGAGGTGGCAAAGCTGGAAGTAGAACTCATCAGATCTTGCTACTACTTTTTTCGTTGCCTATTAATTTGTTTTAAACATCAAGAGCAGACATTGGATAATAATAGGAAGTCACCAGAATCGAATGGTATCTCTCAACAGATCAGCTTTTCTCAAAGTCTAGGTTTCTGGAGCAGAGGGAAAGCTTCTTGAGTGGAAGGTGGCTGCCCTATGACTTGTAGGAAAAAGTACCAACCCTAACTTACTTTATGGACACCCAGTCAGGTTGCCAGGGCAACCTCAGTCACAGAGGACTCTCTTTCATCAATCACCTTCTACTACATTCTGGTTATCTTTGGCCCAAAATGGAATACAGTAAACCAAATCTAGCCAAAACAGAAGACGAATTAGCTGATAAACTCTGTTAGCATAATTTGTACCACACAATCTGGAAATGTGTCTACCAGAATCTTTCTGACTTCCAGGATAATTAAAAAATGTTTACAGACTTAGAAACAAAATACTCACTGCTTTTACTTTATGTCATAGGCCTCAGTGCAGTTTTCTTATTTGGGTTTTACTCTCTTCAAATCTGATATTCTTAAAATGTGGAGTTCAAATTAGATACAATTAAAAACCAAACAGCCTAATTCAAATAATTATAAAAGGATTATTTCAAATGCTTTGTCAGTTTACACACAGGATCAGCAAATATTATTTACTTAAGGATAAAAAAAGTTAATTTTAAATGATTCCTTTGAAATTGATGTCTTAAAAAATTAAGACTATGAAAGTGCCTTGAAAAGAATAAAAATCTACAAAGACATGGTATTAGCTTTCTCACAAATGTAGTTCTCAGGCTCCCCTGGAATTAGAGAAAGCCAAGCCACTGTCACTTTTCAGACTTCTCTGTTATAAACACACATTTTAAAAAAAGATAAACAAGAACAAGCCATTTAGATATAATAAAAATGCTCTTTATGGAAGGTGTAATTGTAAAATTAAAAATCGTGGTTTTGTTTTGTTTTTGGTGGTGTGTCACAGGCGATGTTAACCATAGCAACACCAAAAGCAAACAAAAACACCCTCCGAAAGTCTAATTTTGAGGAACCTTTTTGTATCTTCTCAGCCCCATCATCTGCCTCGTTAATCTTGTTAATGCTTTTCTTATTTAATTCTTTTTTTTTTTTTTTTGGCCACAACTGGGGAAAAGAACCTTAACTTTAACCTTAAACCTTAACTTTCTACGTTTCCACCAAGAGTGAATACAAGTGCACCATTTTTTTTTTTCTGCTCCTGTCCTTTTTGAACAAGGCACAGTGTAAGAAAATGTAAAGTTAACAAGGCACGTCCTCATTTAAAGCCATCACCATCACCGCTGTTTTCAACGAGGTACGAGTTGCACAGCATCCCCAATTGTATACTTTCAGGGGCAATTCTGGCTCAACGCGATGCACATTTACATCTGTGTAGCCCAGTGGTTGCCTAGGAATGTATTTTTGGGGGGGTGGGGCGAGTGGCGGTACAAGGTGCTCCAAATTTATAGTAAGGAATAAGAACTGTCAAAAACATTTAGCCCTCTACCCAAACCCACCCAGTCGTACTCGGTCATCCTCGGTATCTTCTTTATTTTTTCCGTAAACGCAGTCTTTCCCGGCAGCGGTTGGCAAGACCAGCGAACGCGCAGGGTTTTTACTACACCCAATTAAAGCAGCAAAGAGAATGTCAACGGTCCGCCGGATCAATAGGTATCGACTAATCCGCCTAATCCAGAGAGCAGCCTCCGAGGTGAAACCGCGAATCCTTTGGAGAGGTAGTAGCAGCCCGTCTCCATAGCAACCGGCCGCGGAGCAACTCAGGGGCCGGGGCCCGGATGTTGTGGGGATCGCTGTCGCCCCGCCCAGCTTCCGGCAGCCGAGCCGCGGCGGGCTGCGCTCGTCTTTGGGAGTAGTAGTTCTTGCCTCCTCCGGCGCGGGACCTGAGGAGCTGGCGGGACTACGAGTTCCGGCATGCGCTGCGGCGCCCCGCCGGCCGCCGCCTCCCGGCTGCGGACGCCTGCGAGCAGGTTGTTGTTTTTAAGAGAGGCGTCACTGTGCTCGGAGCTGTGACCGCCGCCGCCGCGACAGTCAACACAGTCGGTCGGGGGTGGCGCTGCCCGTTCAGGTACGGCCCTAGGCGGGTTGGAAGCCCGCGAGAGGAGTCGCGGCCGCCTGTCGGGGACCGTCCGGCATCCGCAGCTGAGTGGTCTGGCGGAGGCAGGGGCGGGGTCTTCTGTGAGGCTCCGCTTGCTGCTGCTGGGGCTGCTCCGGGGGCGGAGGAGGCGCCGACTCCTGGCGGGAGCGCGCGCGGGGGAGGTGTCTGAGCGCGAGTCCGCAGCCCCCCGGGCTTGCGCCGACCCCTGTGGTGTCGGGTCGGGAGGTCTTGCAGCCTCTGATCCCTGCTCGCTTACCCGAGCGATGTGCCAGGGGAGTGGGGGAGCTGATGGCCCGGGGGACCCTCCTTCCTTCCCTGGGCTGACCTGGGCTCTTCTTGGTCTTGGTGGGTTAGAATCCATATGGTAAGATGTTATGTGCGTCACCCGGCCGGGTTTCTCAGCCGGCCCATCTTTTTTGGTGACGTTTGAGCCCCGTGATGCCAGGAATAGAAAGATTAAATATTAAATAATGCAGCTGAGATTTCTACTTAGACGCCAGGCTGACGGGTCAGATCTTCCTTATCCTTTCCCCCTCAGCCGGCCCATCTTAGCGTGGTCTTCCTAATAGGTGACTCCTCTGGAGCAGCTTTCCACGCAGTTCCTTGTATGCGCTACCTACTTAACCTTTGTTTAACGAATCCAGCTCTGCCATCGGGAGCGGAAATTTTAACGAACTCCGTCAATTACGGTACTTTGTTGAGTGGGTGAAATTTGCCCTGCTTTACATTTGCTTTATTTAAAAACGAAGTGGAGCTTTCTTGTATCTGGAATAGGGAGTCTTGCGAATTTTAGATTTGCCTCCACGAGTAACGTTACATCCATTGGATGGTACTTGGAATGTCTTAGCGCTTCATATTTTTGGTTTAGGGCTTGAATCTTACTAGGTCCCACGTTTCTCAGAAGGATATAATTTATCACACCTTGGACGCTAGTATGAGTGGTTTAGTTTACTATTCTTTCCCGAGTTCCTATCATAAAGGTGAAGGGACAGAGAAAATGAGGGTACTTTTTTTAATGCATAATTTTTAACCCTTTATGCTAAAGACAGAATTCTAATTAAGCTATTAAATCATTCTCAAATGATTACCGTAATATTCAAGGGTGTGGGAAATACCAGTTTTTAAATGAAAAGATGTTAGAAAATAGTATAATTCTAATTTTGTAAACGCAACTGTAGAACCAGAAGTGATCATGTCTACTAGAAATAAGCTCAAAGTTATAAAAGTGATCAGATGGTGAAACTACAAATGACCTTTTTTTTTTTTTTTTAATACATTCTGGTGTCTTTCAAACTTTCTGAAGGAAAGAACTTAGTTTTTAAAAGGATAGAAGTGCAGCAAATTCCATGGACTCTAAACCTTGCTTTAAAAAAGCGAATAAGGAACAACAAGAAAACCTACATAGAGCCCCTGTTATTCCATCCACAGAATATATGAATAACAATTGAAATGTAAATTATTTGGAAGGGGCAAGAAATGCATTAATTGGAATTAAAAGGAAAAAACCCTCCAAATATGACAATAATTCTTAGCATTTGTACCTCTCATTTTAATCTGTTTTCATTTTGTACATAAGATCAATGACAAAATTGCTTCGTGTTTAGTTGAGGCAGTGTAATCTTGATTATTCCTGTAAATCTATCAACTGAGAAAAGATGGGCATATTAATCTGAAAAGATCTGGAAATAGGAGAATTTTAAATTTATTATTTGTAAGCATTTGCTCGTGGAAATAAAGAGGTTAAGCGATGATGAAATGAGGGCTTTTAAAACTTGTTTTCGTTGAATCACTTTGAGTACCTGATTTTATATGGTACTGATATTTTGGATTGTGCTTACTTTTATTTTCTATTATGGATATGTTGGATATGGGTGGGTAAGAAGCATATTATTTACCCCACATTTTGTTTTCTGTTGTAAAGAAAGGGTCCCATTGGTCTTCTGTAGGAATATTCTGTGTATTTTTGCAGTTATCAGTCCTCAAAAATTGAGGTTTAACTTCAACTCCAAGTATTCATGAGGTCTTAATAAAATATCCATTGTAAAGCTTTTTTTGTTTTTCAAGTTATATTTTATTTTCTTATTCTTTGAAGCTTTGCTTCCTCCCCAGATTTCAATTCCTTTTCACTGTTTTGTACTTTGAATTTGTATATTTGTGTATTGTGTTGGCTCAATATCCTTATTAGATATTTGGGTCCACTTTCAGAGCATAAGAAACATTGATGAACGTGTTTGATTTACTAATTGGTTCCACAGTATTATAGTTTAGATTGTGTAGTTATATTCTTATCTAAGTTAAATAAAGATTTAAACAAGCTAGGTGAGTATGAACTGCTAAGATCTCAGAGCAGTAGTTTCTTACATGTAAAGAACATAGACACAGCAGCAAGGCCTGTTAAGCCCAGGATATTTTAAAACAGAAAATGCAGACTCATCTAACAATGCAGAACTACTAGAGGCTGGATTGTTTGCATGCTTATGTGTGGTTAGGTGAGGAAGTTGCCATAATGTATGTGATAACTTATATTTTCAAGAATTTCCTTGCTGGCAGTTTTATAGTTTTGACTAGATTAAAACAAATTAGTGGTATGAGTGTGTTTCAGAGGTCATGTCCAATATATTGCACCAGATAAACTTGAAAAAAGTTCCTCAGTTTGAGTTCTAAGGTGTAATTTAGCCCTATAATGTGGGAAGGATTATAAGTAACTGATAAGTTTAGGGATTTTCTTTTTTTAAAGGACATATGATGTGTGGAAACTTGATTAAGGGCCAGTAGGGTTTTCTGAAGGAAGTATTAAAAAATTAGTAAAGTGAGTCAAAGATTTTCTTCCTTCATTACAGGAAGTAAGAAGTCTAATTTTTCTTTAGTATTTGTCCATAAATCATTATCCTAAAGCCTTCTGGTTCATGTTGCCATCATGATGAAATTACTGTAAAAAGAGCATTGGATTGGGAGTCAGGATGTTTAATGATGTTGAGCACATAATTTATGACTATCTTATTTCCATGTGTACGTTGTACATAATAGCCAGTTGCTTTATTTCATGGAGTATTTGTGAAGATCAAATCAGGTGTGAGAATGATATCACTTTATAAGTGGCAGAGTGATCTGCCCATGGAAAGTATTATTGGCCTACATAAGTAACATTTACATAAAGTACATTGTACATTTGAAGTGTGATTAGAATGTGATACATATTTCTTGATTGCGAAGTTTGATGGATAACAGTTAAATGGGAATCTTAATTTGACGTTTTTGGTAGAGCTTTTTTGGCTTTTTCTAGGTTGAAGGAAACCTGGCCCCTCTCCTGACTGTGACTTTGCACTCTGCTGCATTAAAGGTCCTGAAACTGCAGTGTGCTTTTATGGTTGGGCTTTTGATTTTGGTTTTGATTTTTTTTTTTTTTTTAATCGCACATCTAAAGTCTAAGAAGATCATCAGTTTAAGTTCTAACAGTAGGAAGTGGATGTTTTTTAATGTTCTAAATGTGTTTAATATTCTAAAATGTCACTTTAAGTTGATTTCATAACAGTGAGCCTACACTGAATATCAAATCCTAGGTCCTCTGAGAGATACTTTGCATGTGTAAGCATTGGTCTTTCAGAAATAGTTCAGAGCTTAGACACCTTCTGGGGGAGTCAACCCTGCCTATTATAGCATCTATTGTTGAGATTAACTTTAAGGTGGACATACAGAACATTCAAGTAGGAAAGTCTTTTAGAAACTTTTCTGAGGACTTTATGAGAGTAAATATAAGTGAAAGTGAAAGGCAAAGAAATATGTATCATGCATCAGTTGGTAACAGCTGTCATATGGTTAGTTGATAACTCACTATCTTTACTAACTTTCTAATATTAATACTAAAAAGTAACAATGGATGTATATTTCATTGTTCTGTATTTATAAATGGAAAACAATAGAAGTGCAAAATCCCTTTGGTTTTCATAAAATTAGGATGAATTAAAGGGTATAGATACATGATGGATATGTATTTTATAATAAGCAAAAATTAGTTACTTTTTAAAAATTTGAGAATAGAGGAAAACAAGCAAAAACCCAATAGTTTACTTATTTATTCATGAAAGGAAAAAAGGGGCCACCAGAGCCTCATGGTGCCCAAATGAGTATGGAACTTGGTCAAGTTTTATGTATATGTTGGCTCTTTCAGGTTCTTCCAGATTTAAGATAAAACAATCTCAGAAAACCAGGATTTTTTCTCAGAATGAAACACCTGGTGAAAACATTGTTTACATATTAACAGGCATCTTAATTTCCCTATGGTGTTTGAATTCATATTGTTGACTCGGGTCATTTCAGACTTTTTATTAAAGGTGTGGCTGGCTTCCTTTAGAGGGAAACAAAAAAAGAGTACTTTTATATTCAAATATGGCAGTGGTTGCTTTTGTTTCCCAATTTGAGGGATGTTACATCATAGAAGGAAACTTGTGAAGAAATTGTGTATTGACTCACTTCTTTATTTATTTTCTAGATCAAAAAGTTAATTTGCTGCATGTCACTGTGTTGATGCCTTTTTCTGGGCATGGGTAAAGTGAAATTACTACTCTGTTCTAGATTTTTTTTTCCAGATACCTATCTTTAGTGATAGATTTCAGTGTTTTTAAATGAAATTCCACTCCATTAGAACTAGGAGAGGGTAACTTACTATAGATAGGTTATGGTTATCTTTGTATCCACTCACATGATGAATATAGTAACAAGAGGCAGGGCAGCCATAGGACCCACATCTGATTGCCATAATTACTGCACTGTGGCCTCATCAAAGCTCTGTTTCATCAAAGTGTCAGTTTTCTACAGTTGACTTCTCATTCCTCAGATGGGAAACATTTTTCTATGACTCCTTTAAGCCCTTTAACTTGTCATCTTCAGAAGATGATTGGATTTGTACTTGTCATATACTGTACTTTAAATTGGGTTTGTCTTTTTATTTTAGAAAAAAAAAATTTTTCTGCTGACTATAAAGTTAGTAACTGGTCACTGAAAATTTAGCAGATACATATAGTTTTGGTTTTATATTTTTTAAATATAATTTTTTTAAATATTCAAATTCAATTTGCCAACATACTGTAATTTTAGTTTTTTATATTTGAAAGATACTCTAACATTTTAATATTGCATATAGATTAATGTAAATAGCATTTTAATATACATATTTGTCTTGCTTTTTAAAATGTATTGATATTTCTCCATGACAGGACATGTTGATCTACTCTATCTTTTTAATGGCTGCATTAATTATAGATATTACAAATTTTAATTTTAATAAATTCACTCTTGGTATACCTTTTGCTTTCTAATTTTATGTTGTAAAAACTGTTCCATCAACCATTCTTACATGTAGGTGTATATATTTTTATACTCGGGTGAGTATTTCTATCAGATAATTCCTAGAAATGAAATGAATAGGAAATGAAAGAGAATTAGTGGGTCACAGTGTATCTGCCTATAAAATTTTGTTGTTAAAAATCACTGAAGGAAGCGAAGCCTGGCTGGCTCAATCAGAAGAACATGTGGCTCTTGAGCTAGGGGTCGGGAGTTTGTGCCTCACATGGGATGTAGAGATTACTTAAAAGTTTAAAGAAATCACTTAAAGGATGATGGTATACATTTCCACTGTTTACAATGTCTGTTTTCCCCTAACTTATTAACCTGTTGAGTCTTTGTTAATTGGTTAGGTGTTAAAATAATTTTGCTTCTCCTTTGTTATCTTTGGTATTAAGTTTGAGTATTTTTTTCACTATTGTAAATTTATTTTTATGTTTTCCATAAATTGTTTCAGCATGTTCGTTGCTAAATTTTCCACTCAGTGTTATAGCCTTGTTCTTACTGGCTTATTGGTGCACTTGAAGTGTTTTGAAAACTCTGTCATACATATCACAGATATCTTTCCAGTATATCATTCATATTTATATATAGTGACTTTTGGCAAATAAGTTTATGCTTTTTAAGATCTTTTCCTTTCCAATTTCTGAGTTTGGTGTAAAGCTTAGAAAAATATTTTATTTACCTCAGGATTATAAAGCTATTTTCCATTTTCTTTGAGTCTTTGTGGTTTCATTTTGTATATTTAAATCTTTAGCCCTATTTTACCAAGTGATCTTAAAATTTTATGAAGTCTTATATTAATGCTGATCTTTCACAAGGCAAACAGAAAATGATGTATTGAAAGTCTTTTGTAACATCACATTTATGAAATTTAATGGAGACTGCGATTCCTGAATGATGCAACTTGGCAAAAAACTGATTTTTTTCCTTTGAGAGGCAAGATAGGAGAACAATGAAATTCGCTTTCTTTTTTAATTCAAAAGTATTTTATGTGAAAGTGGCTGTTTTATTTATGCATCTCTTTCATCCTCTACCTTTTACACCAATGGTGGGAAGCTTTTATGTTGTGTTTTAAGCATCCAAAATGGCAGCCAGAACTTAGTTCCATATTCAGAATTACCTGTCAGATCTTTTGTCCTTGATGTTTTTGGAAGGCCATTTAGCTTTGCTTTTGCTTGGTGAAAATATGTTGCAAGATTTATCTACTGTAAAGATTAAAAAGTCCTACAGAAACTTAGTCTTTTTCAAATAAAGGGTTTACTTGATCTTTCTAGCCAGTAAGCTTGAAATCAACCTCTCTAGGGTAGTATTTATGTTTCCCACAGCACAAAAAGGCCTACTGGGTACTAGGGACTCCTAAACTAGGTTTATTTATTGCTAGCATCTGGGGACAGAAATAGGGTCAGCATTGTAAGTGGTTAAAAAAAAAAAAAAAAGTATAAACTGAGCCATCACTTAAGATTAGACTACTTTGAAAAAAGAAAAATAAAATGGAAGGTTTTTCCCTCCCACAGTGAACAGCTTGAAGACTCCTTAATTCCTGAAAGAGATACATTTCTCACCATCTAACTACAGGAGTATTTATGCCAATATTGTTTTAGGTGGGGAGATGGAGAGGGAAAGAGAATTTTAAGCAGGTTCTGTGGCCGGCATGGAGCCCAAGGCGGGGTTCAATCTCACAACCCTGAACTGAAATCGAGTTGGGTACTTAACTGACCTGAGCCACCCAGGTGCCCCTAGTCAAAATAACTTTTGAAATGTGAATTTGCCAGATTACCATAAAGCATAATGTCAGAACCATCTAACTTAAAGTCTTTGATGACTTTTTTTCTTGCATCACTATTTTTTGTTTTCTACGATTTTATTTATTCATGAGAGACACAGAGAGAGAGGCAGAGACCTAGGCAAAGGGAGAAGCAGGCTCCATGCAGGGAGATGCAGGACTTGATCCCGGAACTCCAGGATCATGCCCTGAGCCAAAGGTAGACACTTAACCGCTGAGCCACTCAGGTGTCCTGTATCACTGTTTTTCATTGATGATAAAAACCCATTAGCAACTTAAACGTCCATTAATAGGATAATAAGTTATGATAGATACATAATACATTATGTAGTCATTAAAGTCATTTTAGGGGACACCTGGGTGGCTCAGTAGTTGAGTGTGTCTGCCTTTGGCTCAGGTCATGATTCTGGAGTCCTGGGATCAAGTCCTGCATTGGGCTCTCCATGGGGAGCCTGCTTTTCGCTCTGCCTATGCCTCTTCCTCTCTCTCTGTGTCTCTCATGAATAAATAAAATCTTATTTAAAAAGTCATTTTTAATTTTTAAAACATTAAATAATTTGTTATATGGCTAATTGGAAAAAGTAAGGTAGGGAACTTGTTGACCCCAATGCTTATATAAAATGTTTGGAAGGATATATCCCAGGTGCATTTAAATTAAATTTACAGCAAAAATAAACTGTATGTACTCCCACTGTTGAGGAAGACATTCTTGCCCATGCTTTTTGTTGCCATTATTTATGGTCTCAATTTTACCTGAAATACCCTCCACACTCTTATCTGCACATTTTGCTTCACTTTGCATTTTGCCTAATCAAAGTCTATTTTATGCCCTGAAGGATAGTAATTGTAATAAAAGGATTTAGAATAGTTTTATATAACTGGTGTTTAATACATATTTGCAGAATGAATGTGAATGAATGAATTTATCTTGTTGCCAGAAGGTTGAAGCAACTTAAAGAGGTAGATAAAATGCAGGAAGGTAACAAAAGAAGAGTGAGACAGAGGGAACATAGTGATAGGAATTATAAAATGGAACCAAGGATAAAGATACTCTTCTACCCACAATATACATTACGATGTCTATATTTTTACCAAGGCTAGGTATCATGAGGGAAAACTCTTCTATTACTGAAGCCAGCTGTTCAAGATAAGCCATTTAGTCTAACATTACAATCAGAAAGAAATTTCTACTGATGATTTTTCTAAAGATGCTTGAAAATGTAGTGAAGTATGTGCTTACTAACAGTTTCAAGGAACAAGATAATGAGTTCAGTAGGGCTCTTTTTTAAAGTGACTTGTTAATGTAGATCAGTGGCATCACAACAGTTTATGTTGGGTTGAGGTTAAAGTGTAGCACTTTAAGGAGGGCTGTCTGTGCTACAACAGTTAGAGAGTAAAATGCCTTGGCATAGATCTAGACTAGACTTCACTGTCTTTAATACCAAACTGAGAGCATCTTCAGTATTACATCAGAAAGGCTGGTCTGATAGATGCAAGAGTATCATCATCTATGATTGCTGAAAGTAAGATGAAATGATACAGAAGCCAGCTCCAGCTGGAGACTTCCATCTTTTTTAAAAAATAGATTCTGCTAGGCTTTTGTAAGAGGTCTTTTTAGAGCTGAGGAATACAGTAACCTTGTAAGACCGCTGGGTGATGTTGTATTAGACATCATCAAATTTTCTTTCCTTGCTGCTGGAGACTTTGCTGGGAAGCGCTGAAGAGTGGGTGAAATTGTTAGATAATAGTGGATTTCTTTCTTTTTTTTTTTTTGATAATAGTGGATTTCTTAAGCTTTTCTATTTCGACGTCTTCATTGTGGTTAGTGATTTTAGTGGCTCTCAATCCCTTTTGAGAATAGGCAACATTAAAAAATATTCATAACTGTGCTAAGTTTAACAGGCAAATTAGGGGTGGGGTTAAAATTGGAGGTTTTTATCAAAGCCTTGAATGTAGTACTAATAAGCAAAGTTATTCAAGGAAAAAAGTAATATAAACTACCATTAGGTACGTTATGCTAAGAAGTAAGAAGTAAATACCGTAGATTCAAGGGAAGGGGAGAGATAATTGTGTCAGATACTGTGATCTAGGAAAACTTTTTGGAGGGCTGAGCCTTAAATATAAAAATCAGAAGAAAGGAAGGAGGAAACCATTCCAGGAAATAGAACTTGAGTAAGTGAAGATGTGGAGGTAGGACTGTCCATTCTGTGTCCTGGAGGCAAACAGCAAGTTTGTCCAGATGAGAGTTCGAGGGAGACCTAAGTGATTGGTAGGTTAGAGCCGGTAGTGAAAGCTTCTGAATATCTCCACAGAGTTTGACTTTTTATAGAGAATACTTATTCTCAAGGTCAGGGGGAGACTTTTGAATGGGAAGAAAAAAAAATTGTACTTGGAGTAAGTATTGTTTGTAACCTGCAATCAGTTCATCGTTGTATGTAAGTGTTTAGAGTGGTTGTATATGTTTAGGAAAGAGTTGAAATATGGTACTAGTGATAAGTACCATAATATATAAAATAGCATTGTATTGGTACAAGGAATATAGATCAGTGGAATAGAATGGAGACTACAGAAACTGATTCATAAATCTGTAGAACTTTATATAATAAAAAGTGGCATTTCAAATCATAGAAAGTATGCAATTTCAATAATCAGGACAATTTCTAATACTAAAGGGAAAAAATCTGGATACATAGATTTAAATAGCTAAATGTAAAAGCCAAAATTGAAAAAGTGTTAGTAGACAATATAGGAGAATAATGTTGTAATCTTAGGAAAGACTTTCTAAAGCAAGATATAAAATACAGGTGTTCCTTTTTTTTTTAAGATTTTATTTATTTTTTCATGAGAGACAGAGAGGGGCAGAAACATAGGCAGAGGGAGAAGGAGGCTCCCTACAGGGAGCCCGATATGGGACTCGATTCCGGGACTCTGGGATCATGCCCTGAGCTGAATGAGCCACCCAGGTGTCCCTAAAATACAGATGTTCTAAAGAACACTTTGTTCTCCATCTTCTATCTTTGACAACATAAAATTTAAAAATATATCTATGATAGAAGAAATTTTTTAAAAATTGAAGCATTTTAGAAGAAAATATTTGTTGTGTTAACAGTGAATTATTTCATGACCCATTTTATAAAGAACTACACATCAATAAAGATAACCCAATAAGAGAGTGTAACATAGGAACATTAGATAATTTACAGAAAAGGAAATAAGGATCACCAATAAACATTGGAGATGTACAATCCCACTAAGTTATCTGGGACATGCAGATTAAAATGAGGAGATCATTCTTGCTCATGAGATGATTAGAAATTAAAGAGGGTTATTTATTACTCTGTTAAGGTTATGGAGAAATAGGTATCCTACTGTTTTGTAGGAGACCTTCCCTAACCTTGTTTAAAATTTGAATCCCTACCCACCCTCCATTCCCTGCATTCAGTTTTCCTCTTTCATACTTTGTTTTTTTCCCCGGTACTTTCTGTCAAATGGTTTACCGTATATTCTGCTTATTTGTGGTGCTAGAATATGAGCTCTCTTCAGGGAAGGTGTTGGTGATTTAGTACCTCACTGTGCTGTATCCTCAGCACTTGGAATAATTCATGCACGGCACATAGCACTGGCCCAATAAATATATGCTGACTGACTGAATGAATGTGATATTTATGTTCCAGATCAAGGTAGGCTCATTTAAAACATTTCTGTGGGGTTGTTACTGGACAAAAACTAGAGTATAAAAGACATCTTAAAAGTTTTTATTAGTTGAGATCTTGGATTCTTTTCCCTTTCTTAAGATGATCTGGTTTAAACCATGATATCCTTTTGGGGAGGTGAAAGTTCCAGAGTCTTTGAAAAGCATTTAGAAATAGGTTCTTGAAAGCTAGCTGGACTGACTCATCTTTAAAGTACAGCAGCATTTCTTGGGACCTTTGCTAACAGCCCATTGGTTGGCTTGCTTTGGAATTTTGGATGTGTGGGAGAATAATGCCTCCATTCTCCATCCTGTCTAATTCTAGAAGATATGGTGGCAGGAAACCGTACACTTTTCCATAGTAAAATGTAGCTACTCAGGAAGGATGAGGGGCACCATCATATCAGGTAATACTCACTCTAGTTGTACATTATGAGATAAAATTGTTGCTGTGTTATTTCTTTTGACAGCTGCCACCTAAATTATTTTACAGTTACATCTTTAGACTATAACTCCCCTAAATTCAGGCTCCAGCATCTTGCTTGATGTTTTTACTTGGATGTGATCATCACTGTCTCAGATTTAACATGCCCCCAGACAGTTCACTAGTTTTCTTTTCATAACCTACTGCTTTTGAAGCCTTCCTGTCTCAGTGGCAATTTCATTTTTGTATTTGTGTAGCCCAGGAGTCCTCTCTCACACCTTACGTTCAGTATTTCGGAAAGTGCTATTAGCTGTACCTTCAGAATACATGTGTTACCTGTCCACTTCTGACTGGTCCAAACCCCCATCATCTCTCAGCTAGATTATTGTAGCTTTGTAAGTGACGTACCTGCTTCTGCCTTTGCTCTACCTTCACAATGCTGTCTCAGTAAGGCTACCAGAGTGCTGTTTCTTTCCTCATAATTCTTGTGACTTTTAGTTTATCTCAGAATAAAAAGCTTAAAAAAGGCTTAGGATCCGTAAGGCCCTACATGGTCCATCCCTGCCTGTTAGTGCTCGGTTCTTGTCTCTTCCTGCTTTCTTGCTAGGCCACTCTTCTCTACCACACAGGCTTCCTTGCTGTTACTCAGAGATGCAGGCAGGCTTCATTCCAACTTTGTACCTGCTGTTTGGTCAGAAACGCTCTTCCACCAGTTAACTGCATAATGATTTCCTCACCTATTCAAAATAGATGGTAAGATATATTTTTTTAATGAAGCTTTTCCTATGTTTTTAAAAATGAAAAAAATAAAAAATAAAAATGAATCCTCTCCAACCCAGCATTTTCTGTGCTACTCTCCTTTGTTTTGTCCATACTAGGAAATAAACCATCAAATACACCTAGCTGTTTATATTGTTGATTGAATGTCTCCAGTGTGGAAAATGAAATGCACAGAACAACTGAGATGATTTTAATTCAGGTTATTACAATATGGAGAAAGTTCATTAATGAGAAACATCTCGGAGAAAACCAAGGGGTTTTATAGGGACAAGTAAACAAGGGAATCATGAGGAGGGATGGAAATGACTCTTAACTGCGTTTTGTGAGGGCAAGTTGGTCCTTTGCAGTTAGTCATTTGTCAGAAGACAAAGCAGGACTGGGAGATTTTTTCAGTGTTTCTTGCTTTTGTCTAGCACAGGGCCCAGGTAAAGTTCAACATAGTTCTACTACGAATAGAATTTAAGCCCCAGGAGGTAAGACTCCTATTTGTTTTGAATCTTGGTGTATAGCATTTTCAATACCTAGCAAGTGCTAAGACCTCAGTAAATGTTCAACAGATGGATAAAGGAATGAATTTAAAATGTTATTCACCGTAGGCCTCCTGTTTGCTGAAGAATTTGATTATACCAGTGTAGAATTGGACTTTTCTGCTGTAAGTAGCTTCATAAACGAGATGAGACTCCATGGAATCCTGTTATCACCAATATGTGTTATATTCTGTGTTGAAATCATGTTTGTAATGATTATTGTCATTCTCTTCCATAGGGTTCTACATATAAAATCTTATGTGTTGTGAAGAAATATTCTTTAAGATTTCTTAAGAAGTGAGAGTCAATATAAATAATGTCTCCTGTTCTGAAATCTCTTATTCTGGGACTTAGGGTTTTATCTTGAAGGCAGTGTGATTCAGAAGTTTAAATGAGCAGATTTAAGTTTTAGAATAAACTTAGTGTAGTCAGCCTTATGTAGGAGTGACTTGAAGGAAATTGATTGCCGGTAGAGATCCATTAGGGAACTGTTACTGTAATTGAAGTGGGAAATGATGAAGTTGGGTTATGCAGTGGAAGTGGGGAATGGATAAGGAAGGAGTTAGACTTGGTTGGAATTTTGGGTCAAGGTGGGGTTTGAATTATCCTAAATCTAGGATTTTTGATCTGATATTTTGTGGCTTTTCCTTATAGCCAGATTGTTTTTGGCTGATGCTTTTCTCAGAAACCAAAGACAGGAAGAACAGCAGGAAGTGATTTTAGTTTTGTAGAGATTATATTTGAATACCCAAGAAACCTAAGCAATTATGGATATGTATGACTGATTAAAGAAACTACTCAGGAATGAAAGGAAGCCTGAGTGTAGAAAAGTGCTTCAAGCTTAATTATCTTCATAAGGCACCCTTAGCTTTATAACTTTGTATTTTTTTATGCCTTGTAACTTTCCATAAACTCTGCATATTTCTGAACTATTAGTAAAGCTAATAATTAAGGGTTTGTGCATTTACATTTGGTCAAAATAACAAACCTCATGGGTTCCTCTAGAATCTTGAGTTCCTTGAGGAACACTTAGACTTGTGTTACTTACTGCATCATCATCCAGAAGTCTTTACCTTTCTTCTTTTTGAGTGCCTAATATGTGTCAAGCAATGTGCTGTGTGTTGGGAATATATAATAGGTAAATAAGTAATTACAGCACAGCGTTCTCTTTCAGGTAGTAGATTAGGGAAAATACTAGTCTTTGGGGATGGTGTCAGGGAATTGTTCACAAAGGAAGTAATGCATTAGCTGAGATACCAAAGGTGGGTACAGGAGTTTGGGTTGAGGTAATGGGATAGGGAACTGATTAGAATATTTGCAAAAGCCCTGGAGTTAAGGGAAAGCCAAACCTTTTAAGGGAATCAAAATCATGAGGGGAAAGGGAGTGGATGGAGAGAGGATGAGGTGTTAGAGATAAAGCATTAGCTATACAATGCCTTTGAGCATTATCCTAAAGACCATATGAAAATCTTAACATTTAAAAAAAAAAAAAGAAAAATTTAACATTTTAAAGAGGTAATATAATAAAATTATCATTTTAGGAAGATCACTGTCAAGTGGGGAAGTTCAGATACAATGGCAGCTTTTAGAGTCAGTGTGTCTAAAGTGGGGCTCAGAAATTTACTTTTTTAAAGTTTTAATTGCAGTGCACCCAACTTTTTGAGAACTGCTGACTTAAAATGATTCTTTAGTAGGGCTGTGAATTTTACTTATCCAAACTGTTTCTGGTGTTGTGGCCAATAGGGATTCTTTTTCTCCTTTGGCCTAGATGTCAAACTTGTTCTTCCTTCAAGATGAGTAAATAAAGAATTAAACTGGGCCCTGATTTAAGTGAGCTCTTTGATTTGAAAAACTCAGTTATGCAAAAGTCATCTCAATTCAGCATTGTATATAACCTTATTTTGAATTGTTGGCATTGTTAATTTCATCAACTGAGCTGTTAGATTACTTTGTTGGAAAACAAAAGCTAGGAATTTATCTGTTTAAAAGAACTGTTTAATGGAAATTACTTAGAGAAGGGTAGGAGATAAACACATTAAATATCTCTGATTGGGTTTGGTAACCCACAAATTTTGGAAGATTATTAACAAAATAAAGCTGGTAAATCTCAGGGATGAGATGGAGCATGAGAATGTGGGCTTCAGAGGAAGTTAATTACCATCTTCCACATGGTGAAGAATGCTTTTTAGGCTTCAGCCAGCTTTCCTTCTTGTTCCATATAGAATGGTTTTTCTGGTTAAACCAGAAACCTGGGAGTTCTCCTACCAATACTCTTTTCCTCTTCTATATTTAGTTATTCAGTCCTTTTAAAAAAAAAAAAAAAATCTTTCATGTTTTCTAAAATCATTCCCAATTTCTCCCCCTCGTCAGTCTTGGTTAAATGTAGGCGCTCATCTTCTCCAGGGATTATTGCACTGATGGCTTGTATCCTGCAGGTTGAGGGCTCTTGAATTGCTTCCTCATCTTAATATATGCACTTTTAAAGATTCCTATCTGATACTCTTTTAATATTCCACTCATGCTGGATTAGTGCCTTCCTTAGAATGTTCATACTTGATTTTTTCTGCCTTTGTTTTTGTTCTGTGATGCTTTTTCTGTTCTTTTGGGAAACCCTTCCAGTGTCTTTTTTTTTTTTTTTTTTTTTTTTTAACGAGGAAACAACTTTATTTTTTTGTA
Organism: Canis lupus baileyi; assembly: GCF_048164855.1. Taxonomy (NCBI): domain Eukaryota; kingdom Metazoa; phylum Chordata; class Mammalia; order Carnivora; family Canidae; genus Canis; species Canis lupus. The sequence continues at coordinate 24,182,868 of NC_132869.1, read as the reverse complement.
ATAACTCTTAATGCGAGAGAGCATGTCTAAAAAACATTGCAACCTTATTTATAAAGCCTTCTTTGACCATTCTCCTTTCCTCTTGCTAAGTTAATTACTGTCTTGTGTAGTCTCATACATCAACCAATAATTTTCAGATTATTATTAAAAAAATGAAGTACAAATCGTAACATATCATAAGTTTTTTTAAACTCATGAAAACTGGTTCATGAGGCATTGAGAGTTATATATTCAGTTTAATAAGGAATACTGAAATAAAATTGCTAAGATATACAATTGGTTAATACTCTGTAAGGTATACAGACTATAACCTTTGGGGTAGTCTTCTCTACTGGAAAGAAAACATTTATTGCACTGTAGTAGTTTACCTTTAGATTTGTAGTTATAAACTGCCTGGGCCCTAATCAGTTGTAAGTAGGAAATCAGGTTAATTGGTGATCTCAGGTAACTTATTAGAAAATGCTCTAACATGACTGTAAAAGTGATACAGTCATCTTTATATCTTATTTTAGATTTTGAATAATTTTTCTGAAAACATGCTAATTTTTATATCATTTGTGACTTAAGCACCTTCTCATTTTGTTATTATTCTTTGGAGGTAAGGGTAGGGGCAGAAGGAGAGAGAGAGAGAGGGAGAGAATCTTAAGCAGGCTCCATGCTCAGTGCAGAGATGATCTGCGCTGAAATCCAAGAGTCTGATGTTTAACAGATTGAGCCACCCAGGCATCCCAACACCTTCTCCTTTTAAAATAATAAAATTTTTAGACCACTCTTTTTTGCCTTGTTCTTACTGGAACACTGGTTCCATATTAAATTGTCTGAAATAGAATTCTGTTAGAACACCAACCATCAAGATGGATTCTGTGTGTTTTCCATGTATGTACAATAATAAAAGCATTTATAGGACTTAAATATATACAGCAAAGCCAGTAAGATTACCATTTAGTTAGCTTGGTTTTGAAGTTTAAATAGGAGTTTCAGATAGAAAGGGGAGAATAAACCAGTTAGAGTGACCAGTATATATATATATATATATGCTGGTTTAGGACTTAAGTTTACGTTATTGTCAGTGACCACAAGTTTCTAACCGATCTCTGGTCGTTTTCCTACCATTTTAATTTAGGTGAAGTATTGCTGACACCGTTATTTTCATAAAAACTGTTTGATCGTGTCGTCCCTGCTTGAAAAATCTCCATTGCTTCATGTAGCCAGTACTTTAGACTTCATTTTGCTTGGCCTGGGAGCTCTTCCCCTATTTGATCTTTTAATGAAACCTTGATTTACCCACACAAAGTGGCTTCTTTCCCTTCAGTTCTGCTTGGCCAAATCTTACATTTTCTTTCAGACCACAGCTTTTTTATTCCTACAGTATGACTGTCTACTATTCTAGTTCAGGAGGATCTCTTTGTCTTAAAAGTTTGGTTGTATTTGTTCATGCAAGTATGCAGTTATATGTCCTGTGTGATAAATCTGTGGGTGGGTTGTCTCAGTTTCACCTAGAAGGCAGGCAGTAAGCCACTTTTTGCATTTGGGCACATATAGTGCTTCCTATAGAATTTTTAAAAATGTATCCCATGTGACAATATGTTTTTTATTTGTAGACCTGAAAAATGTCTGAAAATTCCAGTGACAGTGATTCATCTTGTGGTTGGACTGTCATCAATCATGAGGTATGCTATTTAACATTTTTATAAGGCCATTTGTAATATTATAGTGTATCAGCTGTTTTTTTTTTTTTTTTTTTTTTGAAGGTCAGTATTTTTCTACATTGAAACCTGAGGTTCCATTGTCTATAGTTTGGACATTTTCCCACCCACATTAATCTTCACTTCTGAAAACTCCTCATGAGCTAATGTCTTCTGCATTATTGTACATTGCTTTCCTTGGCTTTGAGACATTAGGCAAATATTAATTGAGGGTTTATTATTATTTAGGCCCTGTACTTTACCTACATTCTCATAGAATTTTGAACAACTTCTGTGGTATAGAGTGTTTTCATTCTCATTTCTTAGATGAGAAAACTAGAGCTTAGAGAGGTTAAGTAATTTGGTGAAGGTTATGTAACTAGAAAATGTCAGAGTCTGCATTTAAACAGATCAGAAAGGAGCATGGGGAACATGTGTTCTACTTTGGATATGTTATGCTACATTATGTTACTAACAGAACTTGATAGAAAAAGGACTACGGTTAGAACACTTTAAAAAAAAAGAGTTTTATTATAGAAGTATAATATTACATAGCTGGCATATAATAAGCATTAATTTATTTTCCACACTGGAAACATATGTGTTTATTGTAGAAAAGTCATAAAAATTCTGATGAGTAGTGGCACCTGGATGGCTCAATTGGTTAAGTGTCTGCCTTCAGCTCAGGTCATGATCTCAGGGTCCTGGGATCGAACCCCATGTTGGACTCCCTGCTCACTGGGGAGCCTGCTTGCCTACTGCTCCCCTTGCTTGTGCTCTCTCTCTGTCAAATAAATAAAGTCTTTTAAAAAATTCTAATGAATAGAAGCACTAAGTTAAAAATCATTTATATCTAAAGTTTTAATGGATTTATCTATAGATTTTCTATTTGTTTTTCGGATCTCTTAAGCCTTGACTTGTTTTCTTTGATTAATAAAAATTTAAATGGTATTTTTATAATTACTTTGATAATTTAAGGTTTAGACAGTTGGTTACTCATGTCTTCTTAAAATCAACATTAACCAGAAGAGATGTTTTATTCTGCAGTAAAGTTTGAAAATTTGATAGCAGCTGTATCAATTGAGATTGAGGTGGTTTCTGTTTTCTTTTTTTAATAAGTGACTTTTCTATTTTTAACCTGTTTTCTGTAAAGCATAGATCATCTCCCATAGGAATAACTTCTCCTTCAGGATAATTAATAGTATAGGATCAAGGAAGCTGTGAGAGTCTTACTTGTGAGTCTGTAGTATGAAGCAAGATAGTAAACCTCTGGCACTCAGCCAAGTGTGTCATTGGAGTATTCTGTAATAGAGACATCCTGTCTTACAGTAGATCATATTTGTATTTTTATCCTCCTTCCCTTTGTATCTAGTTTTCAGGTTCTGCTGCTAATGTCTCTTATGCAGGTTTCCTTTTCCTTTCCCTTTGCCATCATTCCCTTTGCCATCATTCCCTTTGGCACCATTCCTAGGCCAGAACTGGTCTCCCCTGCAATCCCCAATTCAGCCCTAACCTTGCCTGTTTCTATCATTTTCCTGCCACCTTAAGCAAGTGTCTTAACACTCAGAGTTCTCATTCATGAATTCTTTTTACTGTTTTGAGTTATATATGTCAGGAGAACTTAGACCTTTCGATTTCATGGGTCAGTAAACCACAGGAAAAATTGGGAGAGAGGCATTGGGGATAGGCAGAAGGAGCTTAGTGGCTAATTTTATTTTGCTAATTAATAAAGGATTAAAAAAAACTAAGATCCACTGTTTTATTATAGAGAAGACAGTCTAACATTACAGTAGGGAGGACAACTTTGGAAAAATAAATAATACTCTAAAGTTTTATAGGGAAGGTTTACTCCATTCATTCTATAGATTCATTTTAATCCTTGCCCTTAGGCTTTTTAGTTTTCTACATTGTCACAGTAAATAGTTATTTGCATATGGAAATTTCTCTGAATAGGCTATAAACTTGTATTTTGGATTTGTATTTTTTATACCTCATAACACATAGTGAAGTGCCTTGCATAGTACTTTCATAAATGTTGAGTAGAAGTAAATTAATAGAAATAGCTAAAGTTTAGTTTAAAAACATCCTCTGGGATCAAATTTATTGCTTGGGCTTATTATCGAGTAGAGCATTTGATTTTTGGTTGACTTTTAGAATTTAAATTTATATATATATATATATATGAAGAATCTTAGCCTGTGATTCTATCCTGCCATTTTCCTGCCATAGGTCTTTATGGACTAAATTGAATAAAAGGTAGTTAGATTAGATACCACTCCCTTTGGAGTATGGCATCTAGGACTTTTAACACTGGAAATATCTACCTGTAGTCGTGTCCAACTTTGAGCAGCTGATAGACATATAACTGATTATCACTTTTTCCATAGGGGTCTGATATAGAGATGGTGAATTCTGAACATGGTACAGCCAGTGACAGCTGTGAGCTCGCTCCAGAATGTACATCTTTAGAGCAAGAGGAACTACAAGTATTGCAGTCAGAGCCGGGAGGTAAGATATTAAAAAAGGTCTTTTTTTTCTTAAATATGATGTGTAAACAACAGGATGAATCTTTAACCTTTTTTCTAGGTGGGCAGCATTTCTAGCTAACTTAAGTGATCAGGTCACTGAATGACTAGAATGTTAGTGTGGATTAGGTAGGTAGTGGTACCTAATGCCCAGAGGTTTGTTTATTTGCAGCTGTAGTATATATTTGGGCCTCTGTATAACTCTCTGATACTACAAGTGTAACAAGTAGCTAAATACTGCTAATCATTGATTAAGGCTAGTGATTTACAAAATAATTAATCATAAGGGATTTACTAAACTCGGATTCTCTAGTTATCATGCTTCAAATTACTGTTGGTTAGAGGTGGTAAAAGGTATTTAAATGCTGTACTCTTCATTTTTAAAGTACTTCTTAAACTTTTTTAAAAAACTGCATTAAAATGTAAACAGAACATTTACTCAGGAGATTAAAGTGAGTATGTCATGCCTAGAAGTATGATAGATTATACTTCTTAATCTTGTCTTCAGCCTATATTGATTATTCGTGTTGGAACACTGATTCTCATCATTGATAGGTCAGAGAGCTCTTTGAGAATCTGAAAGCTGTGGATTATTACTCCCAAGTAATGCATATACTCACATATGTAAAAGTACTTTGAAACTTCCTTGAGAGTCTTTGGATCCAAGTCCATCTTTGTTGAAGAGTCTTAATTTCAGATTAATATTTTGTTAGGGGCTATGGAACACATACAAATGGGATAGTTTTTCTTTTTTTCTCCTGTTTTTTAATTTTTGAAGGGGCTAATTTATATGAGAAATACATGTTCATGACAGAAAAAAATGATGAGCAAAAAAAATTTTAGGTCACCTTTAATTCTTTTTATCTGGTTGTAAGTACTGTTAACATTTGGTTGTGTTCTTTGCTATGCATAAAATGTATATGTTTATCATTTTGTAGTATTTTTAACTTGTATTAAACTTTTAATAGCTTTTTTCATTAAAAATATAATTTTATGAACTTCAGCTTTTTTGTACACCCTTTTATTTGAGGAGTTTCTTCTAAAATATATCTGTTATAGTGACATTATCTTATTTTTTGTGTTCTTTTGAATCTTTTTTATTGCAAAGAATTCATAATTTGAAGCTATAGTTTTGATTCTTGCGTTACCAGGCATTGACAATCATTAGAATAGTAATACTTTTAGGAATTTTGAATAAACGTCATGAACTCAGAAAATGTACCATCAGATGTCTAAAAATTGGTTTTCCAAATTAACAGATTTTTTTTTTAAAGATTTTATTTATTTATTCATGAGAGACACAGAAAGAGAGGCAGAGACACAGGCAGAGGGAGAAGAAGCAGGCTCCATTGCAAGGAGCCTGATGTGTGGGACTCAATCCTGGGAATCTGGGATCAGGCCCTGAGCCAAAGGCAGATGCTCAACTGCTGAGCCACCTAGGCATCCCTCCAAATTAACAGGTTTTTACAGATACCTTGGATTCATTACTTTGGTATTGTAAAGTAGAGATTATGTTTACAAAAAAAAAAAAAAAAAAAAGATTATGTTTACTTAGAGATTTATATTGTTTTTTAGTAGATCTTAAGTGAATTCAGTATCTGAAATAATTCCGACAGTTTCAAATAATTTGAATAGAGAAATCTTTTTAAACGCAAAGGTAGAGTGACTTTTATCATTGTATATGATATTTAATTAAATCCACTTTTAAAAATTAGGAATAGATTTTATGTACTCAAATTATAATCTTTGTGAACTACAAAAACTCAGTTAAGTGTAATTGATTGAATTGATCTTTGCTTTTTATCAGAGAGTAGCCAAAATGGCACACCATTAATGGGAGAAGCTGCTTATCCAGCTTTGGAGGAAACGAAGTCAGCACTTGAGGTAAACTTGTGTTGTACTCTATGGATATATGACATACAATATTTGTTAATTAATACTAAGGAATAATTAAAGCTTCCATTTCAGGTTGTGCATTCTATTGCTTTATGAATTATAAACAACTTCTATTAAAAATTTTGAGACTCCATAGATCAGTCACCTTTATGATTAGAGTTAGCTTCTGTCTTAAACTCTTAGGTGAGATGTCTTTTAACTTACCAAAGTAATTGCAAAAGTAATTTCTGTTCATTTCCCCTCTAATATGCTTTTCTTTGGAAATAGATTGCATTCTTGAATTATATTGAGAGATTACGTTATTAGGATTTACCTAAAAATGAAGGTTCGCTTTTAAATTTGAGAACAAACTGAATCTTGTTTTTTGATGTTTTACTTGACTTCTGGATAAAACTAGATGATTTGTATATGACATAGCTATTGAAGTTTGTGATATGTGTAACCAGAGAAATTTGTAATCACTCTTTTCTGGGCTTTCTGACTACAGAGTTATGCTCAGATAAACCCATGGAATTAGTGAGAAATGAATTCTCTCCCTTGTGTGGTCCTTGGCTTTAAAGGTGGGCCTATCAGCTTCTGCAGCCTATGATGATTAGCAACAGTTTGATCTAATTCTGAGAGAATTGCTAAGGGGTTTGATGGTGTTTTCAAACTAAAAGATGAACTTGGTATTGAGTAATCTTTGTCTTTTGGGCAGGACTCCTATCTTTTATTTTAAGCCCAAATTACCATACTACTTAAATCCTGGTATACACTTTGAACTACATAGAAAATAGAAAATATAAGGGTGTTAAATAACTTACTTTCTAAATTTATTAGACACTGACAGTAAATTTATTGTCTAAAATTATTCCTTAGAGAGAAGAAGAAAAGTCATCTGAAGACAATGTCTATTTTGGAACTGTCAGTGATGATTCTGATATTGTTACCCTTGAGCCACCTAAGTTAGAAGAAATTGGAAATCCAGAAACTCTAATTGTTGAAGAAGCACAGAGTCCAGAAGACTTAAACATGGGCTCTTCTTCCAGCAGCCAGTACACATTCTGTCAGCCAGAAACTGGTAAGAGCTGCGTAAAGAATACACTGCTAGAGATGTAAGGTCTCCTGGGACCACATTTTACATAATGGACAAGTTTTTATTACAGTTGAAATTTTTTTGGTAAAATCTACTGTTTAGTGTTTTCTTAGGTCACAGGGCCTACAGCAGAATTGTTATAACAATAAATGCCATCTTTTATTAAGTAAAAGATGAAAAATAATATCTTCAAGGAGATTTGTTATTGTCTTAAACACTCCAAAATGAATTTGACATATTTTAGATATTAAGGATGGAAGATTGAGCCATTATAACAAAAAAGCAGAAGAAAGTCGATTTCTACTTAGAATGATACAAATTTTGTATTTTAGAAATTGTGAAATAGCTTCTTATCGAAGTCTGTTAGATCCTTTCAGTTATTAATCATTTAGCAAACATTTATTGAATGCTACTTATGTGCTAAACAGTGTTCAAAGAGCTAGCAGAACAACAACATCCCAAAACCCCTGACCTTTGTATCTTTCATTTTAGATTGAGTCATGGAAGGGTGCCTATTTTAAGTCACGTTATTAATGCACTTAATGCCTACTATTCAGACAGTGATGTAGAGGTTAAAATTGAAGTACTTAGCTTATTCCTTTCTGTTTCTTTGGCTTAGCTTGAGGGATATATATTACATCTTTCAAGGTGGACATAAATATTTAGACACAAAGTTACTGGGAAATAAAAGAAGCAGACCTATGATGATGAACTCACAGTTACTAACCAAGATTTGTAACTCAAGGATGAATTGGGAGAAAGACAAGTTGGAACACTGTCAGTGACTCCTAAAATTTCCTAATTTGATGCAGAAATAAGGATGTGTTTATTTCAGGTCATTTTCTTAGAGTTTACCATTCTTTAATATTTATACTTGCCAGAACCAGGAATTGCTGTTATGCCATTTCAAGCTAATAAAATGTCAAATAGAGATTTTTAGCTATCTCATTTAATGACAGTTTGCTTATAAGCAAGAGTTTGAAAACACTTTTTTCAAATATTTAAATACTCCTCTGGCATTCTTAGTGGCCAGCCTTCGCCAGAATGGTATACATAGTGTATGTATTACGAGGACTAATGAATTGACTTCAGAATCTTTTTTGTTCAAACTTATTTTATTCATTTAGTTCCAGGGTCTGTGCTGTACTCAAGTAGTCTTCTTTCCCTCTTTCCTTTCTTTTTTGGGAAGACTATAGATGGTGGTTGAATATGAGAATATTCATGGGCCGGAAAAAGTCACATTGAAGCAGGAGGATTGCAGAAGGGTCTAGGCAGACATTTAAGAAATTGATCTTACAAACAATGTTTTCAGGAACTTGGATACTTCAAAGCTCATTACTCTGATTTTTATCTCCTTGCAGCTCTTGGGAGTTTTACAGTTTCAGTTAAAAGGCATATTTTATTAGGAATATTTTTATCCATTGCTATCTCTCCTGAAGGAATGAATTATTTCAATAAACAAAGTGCTATAAAGTTTCAAAAAATTATATTTTGGATTATGTTGAAAATATTATATATAAATCAGTTGCCAGGGGTCTTCGTTCTTTCACCTGTTTTTCTTGGTCTGTTAATCCCTACTACCTGTTGCCTGGTTATTTTGATTTTTCCTTTCTTCTCCATTTCTGTAGGATTTCAACTTCAGGTTTTTTCTTCTGAATTAGATTCTTATGGCAGTATACTTTTTGTTCATGTAAGAATACTATCCACTGCCCCCACAGGACTTCCCCCCAAGAAAGCAAAGTTGGGAGTTGTAGAAAAGTTTATATTGCACATACGTTTTTTTTTTTTTTTTTAAGGCGTGATCAATTTTGATGGAGCACAAATAACAATGTTGAGTGATAATTAAAATAAGTATTTTCAATTCTCTCTTTCCTTTTTAGTCTTTATATTAAAGCTTTATACATCTTTTTTTCCTGTTTATTCACAAAAGAAAGGTGGTGGGAGAAGCTGTGGAAGATTCCTGAATGCATAAGGGGATGGGATGATCAGCTGAAACACCATGTTCCTAGCCAACTTGCTTTCCAAGGTGGTGTGACTAAATCTGATCAGCTTTTCTAGAGCTGAGTGTGCCTAGTCACATTTACTATTTACTGAGTGCTTTAAAGATAACTGTTGTCATCTGTGATACTCTAAACAGGTGTTCAAATTGATCTTGTAATAAAGCTGGCTAAGCTTATTGCATGCCTTTGCATTGCCTGCATCTTGGACTCTGGGCCAAGTTAAGCTTTGAAAGAAATTTAAAAATCAAAATATTTCAGCTATGACATGTATGGGTTAAAAAAGATGGAAGCATTGGATAAGGATATCAATTTATTAATATGGATGAGGCTGGCTTGTTTACTTAGAATCTATATGAAGGCGATATGCTATTGTAGAATTAAATTTATTTAAGGAATTTCGACAAATGATTTGTTTTTACATTTACCCATTTTAGTATTGTTGAAATCTGACTTAAATATCCAGCCATGATCTTGAATGCGATGCCTTTGTATTATGTAATGCTTTGTTTAAGTCTTCCTTTCTTTCTTTTTGTCCAAGAAATGTAACCTCACAGCTGAGGCGACGGCATCTGGGAAAAACTAGTGATCAAGAATAACCAGATAAACATGATGGGCATAAGGGTCATGACCAAAAGATCTCTCAGTGGCATCTGTATCACTGAGTATTAGGAATATTCATTCATTCAGTAGTTCTTTTTGTCTTTGTGTTTGTTGTTGTTGGTGTGAAAGTTAACTGAATCCTTTGTGACCCATCTTTAAAAATTACTGCCTAACCCAAGTCACTAGCTTTCCTGTGGCATGGATATCCTGTCTTCTAAAGAACTGTTTTACTTTTTTGAAGCATGAATGTTTGTTGTTTTGGAGCTGTTTGTATCAAATTGAGGGTCACATTTTATCTCCTTACATTTGGTGTTTTTTTTTTTTCCCCTCTTTTAACTGGCCTTTGGAAATTACATCTAACCTTCTGTGTCAATATGTAGTTTATTTATTGATGGAACATTGTTAATAAGCTCTACATTTGAAAAAACTGAAGGTGTTTTGTTTTGTTCTTTTTGTTTTTTGTTTTTTGTTTTTTTTAGTGGATATATTACCACGACTTTAGATTTCTTATGGATTTTTTTATTGTTCTTTTTTACTATTCTTTTCATAAAGGAGCAGCACCAGACTAGTCCTTAATATCGGAATAGCTGTTGTGTCACTTCCTCATGCTGACATATTTACTAGAGGGTAAAATTAATAACCTTCTAGTAAGAGTGGCAGTCGAAGGGAAGGGCTCATCTGACTTCTGGAAACCTGTGTTAAACTGTATAGTTTTTGAACATTGATTGTGGACTCAAAGGATGGAAATGAAACTAGGGTCCAGATATACCCAATAGAGAACTTTTGGTAGTTCTGGTACTTTGTAAGTCACAGGAACTGTTCATATACTTCCCTGTGTTCCTTAAGTAGTTGAACTTAAATTCCCTCTATTTGAAATTGAATGAAGAAGAGAATTTTTTTCTTTCTAGAAACTGTATCTGTTTATGGTTCTAATAGCAAAGAAGTTTACTAGTTTATGAGAATGATGTTCTAACAGTGTTAACTATAAGAGAGGTTTTAAAAATAAAACCAGATAGATCCTCAAAGGCACAGAATATGATTAACAGATTCTTATGTGTCACAATTGAAATCTTTTGTTTTGGCTTTATGTGGATAAACCTGAAAACTTTGAGTTTTCATTTGTGTTGTTTTGGTTTTGTTTTTGGCTGTCTTATGTAAAAGGGCATGTAGGGATGGCATTGATTATACTAAAACATATTTACTGGAAAAGCTTTTCTAAAATTTTTAATATTTACATTTTTCTTTTTAAAATAGTATTTTCATCCCAGCCTAGTGACGATGAATCAAGTAGTGATGAAACCAGTCATCAGCCTAGTCCTGCTTTTAGACGACGCCGTGCTAGGAAGAAGACTGTTTCTAGTTCAGAATCTGAGGAAAGGCTACTCCCCGAACAAGAAAGTGAACCCTCTAAGGAGTTGTGTAAACGCCAGTTCAGCAGTGGTCTCAATAAGTGTGTTATACTTGCTTTGGTGATTGCAATCAGCATGGGATTTGGACATTTCTATGGTAAGTATTTGAAGATTTGATACACGTAATTTGATGGTGTAGTGTATGGGCATTTGCTAAGAGTGAGGAATTCTGGGATCTGTTTTCTGTGTCATCATTAATTTTATGACCTTGGAAGGCTTATAGTCTATTTAAACCTCAGGTTTTTCATTTGAAAAACAGGAATAGTGCTACCTAGTTCACAAAGCTATTTTTGCTTACTAATATTAGGTGGTGTTTATTTTAAAAATGTAGGAATTTTTAGCACGCATGTTTATTTTTAATTTTTGTCTTTTTTTTTTTTAAGATTTTATTTATTTATTTGAGAGAGCACAGAGCAACAGAGCACAAGCAGCAGGGAGGGGCACAGGGAGAGGGAGAAGCAGGCTCCCCACCGAGGGGCTCGATCCCAGGACTCCAGTGACCTGAACTGAAGGCAGACACCTAGCCAACTGAGCCACCCAGGCACCCCTAAGCTTTGCTTGTTATTGTCCTTATTAGTATTTATGTATATTAAGTATCTTTAATGCAAAGCTTTTAAAAGTGGATGAAAAGAGGAAGGAATTCCATGTAATTTTTCATTTGGCAGCCTAACCATTGAGTCTTTTTTTTTTTTTAATGTTTTATTTATTTATTTATTTGAGAAAGAACACAAGACAGAGCAGAGAGAACAAGTTGGGAGAGGGAGAGAAGAGCAGAGGAAAAGGGAGAAGCAGATACTCCATTGAGCAGGGAGCCTGATGTGGGGGCTCAGTCCCAGGACCCCAAGATCATGACCTGAGCTGAAGGCAGACACTTAACTGACTGAGCTATCCAAGTGCCCCCCATTCTTATTTAATGTGTCTGTAAAAAGATGAGACTGAGAACTGAACAGTTCACACTCGTTAACATACTCTATATCAGAATTTTGAAAAAAAACACTTTAAACAAATGTTTAGATCTTGTCAACTTTATAAATTTCAATTTGCCTTACATGAAATGAAGTACTTCTAGATTTTTTTGCTGATGTGATCTACAATTTAACTTTTGGAATATTCCTGTTTTGCTAATTCCTTTCAACAGTGTGTTCCTTATGCAAAAATTGAATAGTTAAAGGTACCTTATATTAATTTGTGGAAAAGATACATTATTCAACATAGTGTAATGTTAGAATAAACTTGAGACAACACTTGTTTAAAGTTAGACTCCGGGGATCCCTGGGTGGCGCAGTGGTTTAGCGCCTGCCTTTGGCCCAGGGCGCGATCCTGGAGACCTGGGATCGAATCCCACGTCGGGCTCCCAGTGCATGGAGCCTGCTTCTCCCTCTGCCTGTGTCTCTGCCTCTCTCTCTCTCTCTCTCTCTCTCTCTCTGTGACTATCATAAATAAATAAAAATAAAGTTAGACTCCGTAAAATGTGTTTCTTCTGGTTTAACTTTATATTGATAAAAATAAGTGGTTAGACTTCTGGTGGATGCCTGCTTGAATTTAATACTGAAATACTGTAATTTGTATCCTTCCTTGAAGCTTATTGTAATGAGATTTGACTTGAAGTACTACGCTTAATTGTGTTTATTATCTAGCTGGAACAAATGTATGAATGTATTTTTGAGCATGATTTTTTTCCCCACAGGTAAACATGGAGGTAACAGAGGAGAAGGTCTTATCTTAATCTTTTCTTTCTTACTAAAATAGTTGGGCAATGATTTAATGTTCATGTTGATTGCATTAAAACCCCATCAATTGCATGACCTTTCAGTGCTTTATAGAAAGAACAATTTAGAGAGGAGTGCTTTCAAAATGGAGATTGCTGCTCTGTTTAAGGTTTTGGTTACTTGTAAAACTTACTTAAATGATTATATCTAGTAAAAAATTTTCCCATACTTTTTAAAATTATCTTTTCAGAATATGAAAAGACTGGATAATATGAAATAGTTTTTCATGGTGATGAGATCAGCTCAGTAAACATATAAAAACTTACCTAAATGATTGTTAGCTTTTCAAGGTCAACATTTTTTTTTTTCTTAGTTCTGGCACTGATCTCAACATACCAAGAACTCCTTGAAGTTGATTTCAGAGCCAGTTTGAATTTCTCATGCACCATGAAGTTAGTGCATACTCCATAATCATTCTTTGCTTGCTAATTATTTAACACAGTATACTATTTAAGTGAATCACTCAGAATGTTCACCAGCCTTAGCTCTATAAATTTGGAGAATCCTGTCTGTCCTAGAAAGAAGGGAAAACTAGCAGGATCAAGGATAGTAAAACAGTGTACTACAGGTATTTGGTACTGCGTCAGATTCTGAAAGGGCTTATAAAAGTTTAAAAAATCTTCATGTATGAAGCACCAGTCTCCCTTACTCTTTCTTTACATTGTAGGCTGTCAGTATTCTAATCAGCAGAAGAGTTCAGTTGATTTGATTTTCTCATGGATTTACTTTAAGTATTGACAGGCTACCCAGCTCTTCAGACACTATGATAGAATATGACTAGGTGCTAAGTTATGTAGCACAGACAGGGATTATAGTCAAGGGCTATACTTACTGAGTTATGCTGGAGGTGGTAGGATTTGAGTGGGGTGTGGTCTTATGCTTGCTTATGCTAGGCAGTGGGAAAGTGGAACATTGCAGCAATGGAGAACCGATAACCTGAAAGTAAACTTTGCTGGTTTTCGTAGCAGTGAGAAGACTAGCTGGACTACAGCAGAGTAGATAAATTAGAAATAATGAAATAAAATGTTGGAACATGTAAGCTGGTGTCAGTGTTGTAAATTATAGAGGTCTGTAACTCAAGGTTATAGAGTGACCTCGCAGTAATTTTTCAGAAAAAGTGCAGGAAGGCATATGGTATGGGAAAAATTAAGACAGTCAGGTAAGAGGGTTTGTAATCCTGATAGTTGGTCATCAGGACTTTGAAAATTATAGTGAATGGGGATGAAAAAAGTGAAATAAGGGACACCAAAATAATAATGGAAAACAAAACTTTGAGTGAGGATACTTGTGATATTGGTAGTTTCAGAAGTGTGGTAGGTTCTTTATTTTTGGAATTGAGGGTGTTTCTAGGAAAGGCTTTCTAGATGATAAATAACGCAGTTTGATTTGTTTTTATCCAGCTTTATTCGGCAGGTATTAAGGTGGGGTTTTTTTTGTTTTTGTCTTGTTTTGTTTTGTTTTTGTTTTTTGGTGAGAACTCTCCCAAAATTGTGCCCAACAGGCAGCTAGGTGTATTGGCTGGAAGCTCTGATAAGATTGGAGTCAGAAGAGAACTCTTACATAGCAAAACTGCGTCATAGCAAAAACTGGTGTTTTAATAATTAAAATAGGCAAATCTGTAGACATGACAAGAAGGCCAAAGATTGTACTTTGGGTGGTAACACTTTATAGTTAGGTGGCTGAAGATGGAAAAAAAAAATCCCAGTAGTTACTAGATTAGGAAAGGCCACATTAAGATAATTGTCCAACATAAACTATATAATAGTACTGCAAATTCAGATCTCAACAACATAGGTTATTTTCCAGAGGGCGAAGGAATTCATCCTGTCAGCAGTTTGAAAAGAAAAACGATTTCTGTTACTCTGATAGTTACATTTAAAAAATGAATTTCAACATTTAAAAAATCCAAAAATCTTTTGAGTAATATTGAGACAAATTTGCCATGCTTATAAATTGGAAAATTGAAAGAGAGGAAGTGAACCTTAACAGAGGAATATCATAGCTGGTAAGAGTTGTTTGTAATTTGGCAAAAGTTTTCTCCTTAGTGTTTTTCAGGATCATTGAAGAAATTAAAAGGTTTTTTGTTTTTTTGGTTTTTTTTGTTTTTTTTTTTTAGCAGTAGGGGAAGAAATAATAAATATCATTACAAAATCATTTTCATTACAAATCCTATGATATCTTTATATAATAGTATGCCACTTGATAGATGTTAAGGTCCAGGTTGCCAAATGCCTTTTGCCTTATTTTTGCAGTGTTCTTTTTTCTCTCTCGTGCATGAGGCATGCAACAGCATGTGAACAGCATGTCTTGGCAAATTAACAATTTGGTTTCTAGGGTGAAAATACAGAGAATCCTAGTTGGTTTAAGACTGGTCACTGCAGGTATGGGGATGGTGGTCCTCTAATATAGACCTAACTAATGCAGAACTCTTAAATGATTTAGATATGAGAATGGTTGGATAATCGCAGCCAGTTATTTTCCTTGTTGTACTTTTTGGGCTGTTACATCATTTATTAGGCAAAATATAGTGAGAAAAAATAGACTTTTATTTTTCCTTATTGACTTCATCCTGTGAATAGATTCCATGGTTTGTTTCTTTCCCTGTTTTAGGCAACACTTTATGTACCTCAGCAAACTCTCAAAAACAACAAACTTGAGTGCCGTTGATATAGTAAGATTAAAAACATTATATAAGTTTTTTTTTTTTTTTTTTTTTTTTTAAGGGTAATGTAGCCTGGCTTGTTTTAGTCAAAAGGAATAGTGAACTGCTTAAATGTCCCTTGGTGTATGCTAAAAAAAAATATTAACCTGCTTGGACTTATTTGTATTAACATTCATCCACCACCATTTGATGATGGCCATCATGAGATTTTACTTATTCTTTATGTAATCAGAATTATAGAACTGTGAAATGCTGGCCTTGAAGAAAATAATCCTATCCAGATTAATTAGTATATATACAGATTAAATGTTTTATTTTATGTTTCAAAATATTGGTCATCATAACGTTTGTGGTGTGTGTGTGTGTGTGTGTGTGTGTGTGTATCCCTAATAAAAATGTCATTTTTCAGGCACAATTCAGATTCAGAAGCGTCAGCAGTTAGTCAGAAAGATACATGAAGATGAATTGAATGATATGAAGGATTATCTTTCCCAATGTCAACAGGAACAAGAATCTTTTATAGATTATAAGGTATGTACTGTTAACAAAGTTTATAAAAAAGCATTGTTAGCTAATAATTATTGCACTATTCAGATGTAAGTACAAAGCAGATTAGTGAGTCAATAATAATATTGTAATAATTGTTGATTATCCTAGTCACTGCTGTGATTAGCTCACATACAGAATTTCTCTTACTGCCCACCGTAGCCCTATGAATTAATCAGGTATTAGCTTCATTTCATACATGGGAAAGAGATTCAAAAAAGTTAACTTTTCCAAGGCTACCAATCGGTGGAGCTGAATTTATCTGACTTCAAAGATGTTCTTTCTAAATTACTATAATTAACATCATTAATAATATATATATAAAGAATTGTTATTAACATTTTCACAGAACTAGCCAAACATTTTCAGTCATGAGAAGAAGGAGAGTTTGTAGCTTCTCTCAAAGATCTTTTCTTGAACAAGGGAAATAATCAGCCAGTCTTTTTCTTTGGTTTCTTGTTATGTCTGATGGAAGAGAGTGTGTTATACTTGCCTACTGAAACTCACCTAACACAGGAGGACTGGGCTGTCCATTAATACCTTTGTGGGTTTATGAGGACCAGTGTAATAGCTGGTCTCCTGTCTGGTTCTTCATAAGAAGGGTGTGGTGCTTGTAGATAAAATTCAGGGTAGAAAAGTAAACTCTTCCTTTTTTATTCCATTCCTCTAGATTTCCTTCACAATTTATGTATTCCTTATAGTGTTAGGATTATCTTACTTTAGAAGGCAGAATCTCACTTGACATCTGGATTTTTGTCTTTTAAGCAGGGACTACTGAAGTTGTTTGTAAATAGTGTAGTTTTTCCTATCTTGATCAAAGGATGTTATAAAAAGAACAGGCATATTCTTCTTTACCACCAAGATTTCTGGTTCCATTGGATGTTGTTGGCTTTTAGGAGACTGACCCTGCATGGATCTTTACTGGGTCTTAGGGATCCCTGGGTGGCTCAGTGGTTTAGCGCCTGCCTGTGGCCCAGGGTGTGATCCTGGAGACCCAGGATCGAGTCCCACGTTGGGCTCCCTGCATGGAACCTGCTTCTCCCTCTGCCTGTGTCTCCGCCTCTCTCTCTCTCTGTGTCTCTCATGAATAAATAAATAAAATCTTAAAAAATAAATCTTTACTGAGTCAGTTCTTGCAGGCATTTTACCTCCATCTATTAAGTGTGGTTTGGATTTTAGAGATCTTGGTGGGAGACCTGCGCAGGATTTACTTATCAGGCACTTAATTCAAGATTATGGAGTTTACTGAATGCAGAATATACCTATCAGTCACTGTGGCCCCTTGTGCTTTTGCATTTAAAGGTAATGAATGTTACATTAGTCCGTACTACCCTATGGTCCACTTCTATGGGTACATGAAACTTGTTTTCTCTCACATGCAGCACAGATGAAATGATTATAATGACATTTTAAAAACAATTTCTTTAGAGAGAGAAATAGCATGAGCAGGAGGGGAGGGGCATAGGGCAAGGAAGAGAGAGATTGCCAAACAGGCTCCACACTCAGCCCTGACTCAAGGCTCAATCTCAGGATCCTGAGATCATGAGCCTAAATCAAGAGTTGGATGCTTAACTGACTGAGCCACCCACGTGCCTCTAAATATAATGAAATTTAAAATTTTAATTTGTTCTTTGGTGATTAATGAACCAGATAGTGAGCCATCCATTTCAGATAGTTATTTTTCTTTTTTTCTTATTTATGTATTTATTTATTTATTTTTATAAATTTTTTATTGGTGTTCAATTTGCCAACATATAGAATAACACCCAGTGCTCATCCCGTTAAGTGCCCACCTCAGTGCCTGTCATCCCGTCACCCCCACTCCCTGCCCACCTCCCCTTCCACCACCCCTAGTTCGTTTCCCAGAGTTAGGAGTCTTTCATGTTCTGTCTCCCTTTCTGATAGTTATTTTTCAAGTGGAAATACTGTCATTGTCCTAAAGGACATTTGTTTGTTTGTTGTAAGTATCATTTGCTGATTTATACATAAGATATTTTAACCGGGTAATGCTGTAACCATTAACCTGTTTAAGTATGTTGTTTAGTTTCTTGCTGTTTTAGTGAAAGTTGGTTACAGATATGTATGTTGAAAGAGATCATTTAAGGCTACTTTGAAATGCAGCAAAATTCTGTAAATCTAATTGAACATGGTTTCCTCTCTATCAAGGGTGCTGACTCGGCTTACATTGCTAATCTGGTGATAGTCTTTTCAGGAGATTATTTGAAATCAGAGAAATTAGTTATAAATGTTACCAAGATTCAGTGCTGTTTAAAGTGCTGGGAGAACTTGGAGGACTTACCTGAACTTGTTTAGGGATGTTAATTTGCACAAAGTGAAGATCTTTCAGATAGGAATAAGATTATTGAAATGTTTTCCTTTTAAAGAGTGTAGAGAATATAAATAGAATTATTTTGAATCCTCAAATCATCTCTAATTTTCCTTTTTTTTTTTTTTTTTTTTTTATGATAGTCACACACACACACACAGAGAGGCAGAGACACAGGCAGAGGGAGAAGCACCGGAGCTCCATGCACCGGGAGCCCGATGTGGGATTCGATCCCGGGTCTCCAGGATCGCGCCCTGGGCCAAAGGCAGGCGCCAAACCGCTGCGCCATCCAGGGATCCCTATAATTTTCCTTTTTATAGAAGATCATCTTCTTCACCCAAGGGTCAGAGAAGCCTTTAGTCCTGTCTAAGTTCTCTTTAGGAGACTTATTAGTAGGAGAGATTGGAGTTCTGTAGTCAAAAGATAGAAAACCGATCTCCTTTATTCTTGACTTGTAAGTGAGCCTAGAAACCATTCAGGCTTTCATAGGATTATGGGAAATAATCAGTAATCACTAATAAATACTAATCAGAATTACCCCTGGCTCTATTTTAGAAATCTTACTGGGATGGATCAGGCTCTCATTTTTTCCAGTCTTTAAATTCTTCCAGCATGCTGTTACTATTTTGATGTAGCTCTGTGCTATCCATTTTCCTGCATATAAACCTTGTGTTTTCTAATTTTTATGTATTAAAATCACTACAAATCTATATACTGCATAAAGGATACTCTATATAGGGTTATGTCTTAAAGATTTAAATTGAACTTTTAAATAAAGCATTTGACATTTTTCTTTTCTTTCAAAAAAAATTAGGCATTAAAGGAAAAACTTGCAAGATGCTGGGCCCTTACTGAAGAAGAGAAGATGTCCTTTGAAACTCAGAAAAAGAACCTTGCTACAGAAAATCAGTATTTAAGAATATCTCTGGAGAAGGAAGAAAAAGCCTTATCTTTATTACAGGAAGAGTTAAGGAAACTAAGAGAACAGATTAGGATATTGGAAGATAAAGGGACAGGGACTGAATTAATCTCAGAAAATCGGAAACTTAAGCAGCACCTGGAAGAAGAAAAGCTGAAGACCCACAGCTTCCTGAATCAGAAGGAGACTCTTTTGTCAGAAGCAAAGATGCTAAGGAGGGAACTGGAGAGAGAACGACTAATAACCATGGCTTTAAAGGTGGAACTCCAGCAGTTAAGCTCTAGTGAATCTTATGGCAACCCAGACTCTCCCAATGTAGCGACTGACAAAAAGGAAATGGAAATCTTACGGGAAAGACTCACGGACCTGGAGCAGAAGCTAAACTTCGAACAGCAGCGTTCTGATTTGTGGGAAAGACTGTATATTGAAGCAAAAGATCAAAATGCAAAACAAGAAATGGATGGAAAAAAGAAAGGGAGCAGAGGAAACCACAGGGCTAAAAATAAGCCAAAGGAAACATTTTTGGGTTCAGTTAAGGAAACATTTGATGCCATGAAGAATTCTACCAAGGAGTTTGTGAGGCATCATAAAGAAAAAATTAAACAAGCTAAAGAAGCTGTGAAAGAAAATCTGAAAAAATTTTCAGATTCAGTTAAATCCACTTTCAGGCATTTCAAAGATACCACCAAGAATATCTTTGATGAAAAGGGCAATAAAAGATTTGGTGCCACAAAAGAAGAAGCAACTAAAAAACCACCAGTCTTTAGTGAATATATACACCCACAGTATAAGGCACGTACACAAAACCAGAATAGAGGCCCTACTATGAAAAAAGAAGGAAGGAAAGAAAAGCCAATTCACTTTGAAGAATTTAGAAAAAATACAAATTCACAGAAATGCAGTGCTGAGCATGACTGTAGTGAAAATTATGATTCTTTCAGAAAGTCTTGTTCTGGTATATTTGAATGTGCTCAACAAGAATCCATTAACCTTTTTAATATGAAAGTGTTGAATCCTGTAAAGATAGATGAATTTAGACAGTTAATTGAAAGGTATTTATTAGAAAAACTGGATAGTTTTCATCATTGGAAAGAACTTGATCAGTTCATCAATAAGTTTTTCCTAAATGGTGTCTTTATACATGATCAGAAGCTCTTCACTGACTTTGTTAATGATGTTAAAGATTATCTTAAAGACATGAAGGAATATCAAGTAGATAATGATGGAGTGTTTGAGAAGTTGGATGGATTTATATATAGACACTTCTTTGGTCACACTCTTTCCCCTCCATATGGACCCAGGTCGGTTTACATAGCACCATGTTATTATAATAGTTTTTAACGTTTATAGATTGGGTGGCATTTTTATCATTTTAACATCTTGGAATGTTACTATCCATAAAGTGTTTTTTGTAAAAATAAAAGTGCTATTTGTAAAAGTCCTTTATTGCCAGAGAACTTAGAATAAATTAAGTCAAAAGATAAAATTTTAAGTTAATAGCTATGTCAAACTGATTATATAAATTTTCAGTTATAAGATCTGAAAATTTTATATAATCAGTTTGACTTGAGCAAATGGTTTAATTTCTGCCTTAAAAATACATTAAGATTATGCAATCCTATTTTAGCTTCTTTTGTTTCTTTTCATTCTAGTTTATGAAAAGATAATCTCCTTTTTTTTTTTTTTTTTAAGATAATCACCTTAAGTGAAATGATTTTCCTTTAGTCTTTTACTCATTTTGGGAAGCTAGGGTGAACTATACAGATTTCACTCTGAAATCAGAAGAGCTCATATGTAACAATTTGGATTGGCCCACTTATTTTGTCTATTCCATTTACCAATTAAATTATGATACCTAATACAGTTACTACACAATTATTGTTCATAAAGGTAGAGGCAAACTTAGGAAGCCACAAGTTAACAATGTGTGTGCTTTACATATATTTCTAAAAATGACTATCCATTGCTTATCAGCTTTATATTCTGTAAATGAAACTCACCTAATCTTCAAATGTTAGCTTTATTTTTATCTTTGAGTTAGTTATATATATATCTTTTTGAATAAATGTAATGTGTCTATAAAATAATGAGACTGATTTTGGTGTCTTAAGTCATTAAATATCTAGTGCTGAAATGAGCAAAACATTGTGAGGCTGCCCTTACAAAACATGAAAAGTTCTTGCCATCAAGGAGCTCACAAGCTTTTGGAGAGTTAGGTAAATATAAGAAATACATTGCATATGGTGGCCTTAGCCCAGAGATGTTTGAGAAGGCTTCAGGAGTGAGGTGGTCTTTGAACTGAACTTCTTTAAACTGGATTTTGAAGGAGAAATGAGAATTTGCTAAGCAGATAGAGTAGGACATTACATTGAAGGAGAACTTCATTTGCATAGATTTGGAGATGTGAAGATAATGGCTCTTTTAGGAGGTAGGGTAGTGCTAGGGTATGAAAAGATTTCAGAACTTTTGTGAAGATCTGAAGGACCTTGTTTTATGCTAAAGGACTTGCTTCATTGCATTCTGGATCACTGGCAACAGCCTGGAGGAATGGTTTCAAAGAGTGAAGCTAGAAGCTAGACGCTGGGCTTTGAAAAAAAAATAGATGTGAGCTGATGAGTATCTGAACTAGAGTAACAGGAGTGGAAGGAGACAGATTTGAATAACATAAGTAAAATTGGTGGTATTTCTTGTGAAAAGAAAAGTAGATAGTAACAATTCCAGATTTCTGGGTTGGGTCACTAGTTGTATAGTGGTATCACTAAGGTAAGGGATACCAGATGTTTTGGGTAAGGGGAATTGGAGATGAGAACTGTGCCTTGTACCTATTGTCAGCCAAGTAGAAAGAATTAGTTGGCCATTAGTTCTGTGACTCTGTCTTGCCCAGATTCTGTGTGTGTAGATAGTCTAGGCTGGGGTATTTATGAAACTCCTGGGGCACATTAACACCTACAGGGTTGTAGAGAAAGAAGGCTAAGAATACCGGAATGTGGTGGCATGAAAATCCAAAGATCATCTCAAGTGAAATGAATATATGTGTCAAGTGCTTTAAACATTAAACAAGAGCCTGGATTTCTTAGTTGGGGAATTGGGTGGCCGTGAATAGCATTCTGAACTGTTTCAGTGAGGTAGTGACAGAAGTAGCCTAATCATATGGAGTTTCAGGAGAGCAGTAAACATAGACCTTGCTTATGAACCTTAGCTGTGGCTATAAGAGAGGAAAAGGAAAAAGAGACTTCCTTTGTGAAAAGAGACTTCCTTTAGTTTGTGAGAGATGTATATATTCCAGCTGAGGAATGAAGCCAGTGGGGAGGGGTTGCTTCTGAATGAGAGGAGAAATAACGGAAACACATCTCATTATTTTATTGTCACATTTCTATTTATCTGTTGAGTATTTCTCCTTTTTGCCACTACAGTATGCTTGTCTATTTTTTCTGTAGGATAAAAGTAGAATACTGAATCTTTTTGGTATTGGTTGTGTTAGGATTATACTTCAGACTAACATCCTTTTTCAGAGTGTTCAGATAATTAATGGAGAAAAACATTAAAATTGTTTGTTTAAATTTAACTCTAACATAGATGAAAAATGTGTTTACTGCTTTCAGTCGACCAGATAAAAAGCAACGTATGGTAAATATTGAAAACTCCAGGCATCGAAAACAAGAGCAGAAGCACCCTCAGCCACAACCTTATAAAAGGGAAGGTAAATGGCATAAATATGGTCGCACTAATGGAAGACACATGGCAAATCTTGAAATAGAATTGGGGCAATTACCTTTTGACCCTAAATATTGATCATCATGATTAAGTTAAATTAGAAAACAGTAACAGAAACATGGATGCTTTCTACAATGTTTGGTGTTGAAACTAAAATGAAATTATCAAGATAATGTCTTTCTATTATTTCTAAGTATCAGTTTGATGACTTTATTACTCAGAAGCATCAAGCAAAAGCTTACTAACTTGCATTTTCCTGTAGTTTAGCTTTGCTGAATTTTTTTGGCTCTGGAAATGTTCAACTGTAGTTTTAAGGAAGCCGGGCATGCAACAGATTTTGTGCATGAAATGAGTCTTCCTTTCAGTGTATGAGCTTAAAGCAAGCTCAAATCATATGACAAAGTGTAATTAACACTGATATTTGTGTTAAGTTTGCAGTAGAGCTTGAAAAAAGTACATTGTGATGGAATTTCATCTTTAACATTTTATAATCTTACACTTGCTTCTTGTCTTTTTGTGGGTTCAAGAGCCCGTTGACTTGTGAAGAATTTGCTGCCTTCTTATGAGCTTGCTGACTTGTTCTCTTGTGAAATTTCTTGCACATCTGAATATTGTGGAAGAAACAATAAAACTACACCATGAGGAAAACTAAAGGTCTTTATTTAAAATCTGGCATTTGTATTAATATATTTTATACTTTGTGACATTTTTCATACATTTCCTCAGTAGTGATATTTGGTAAAGCAGTTCAGTAGTTTTTTTTCCTAGATCCATGAATCTTACTCAGTGTTTACAGGCATATTTATGCAGCATCTGAATATTTGTACCCAACAATGTCTATTTCTTCAGGAAAGATTTAAACACAATTCAGAATTTCATCTTCTGTTGAGTGTCCCTTTTTATTTCCGTTCGTAGACATATATGTGACTTCCAGTTCGACCTTCTGGCAAGTGAGTGTGGAAGAACACAGCAGTTCTCTCATAGTTGCTTGCAATTAGGAAAGCACTTATTTCCTATAAGTAAA
Organism: Canis lupus baileyi; assembly: GCF_048164855.1. Taxonomy (NCBI): domain Eukaryota; kingdom Metazoa; phylum Chordata; class Mammalia; order Carnivora; family Canidae; genus Canis; species Canis lupus. The sequence continues at coordinate 24,158,718 of NC_132869.1, read as the reverse complement.
TAAATGTTTACATAAAGGCTACATTTTGTTGAGTCTGGTTTCAAAACTTTTAGAATGACCTGATTGGCGCCTCTACCACTTGTTTAATAAAACTATATTTTCTTTTTTAAATTGATTTTAGAGAGTGAAAGGTAGCACAAGTGGGTAGGAAGGTGCAGAGCAGGGGTGGGGAGAGAATCTCAAGCAGCTCCATGCTGAACATAGAGCCTGACTCCGGGGCTCAATCTCATGACTCTGAGATCGCAATCTTGAGATCCCAACCTAAGCCAAAACCAAGAATCAAACACTTTTAACTGACTGTGCTACCCAGGTACCCCAAAACAATATAATTTATTAATAAAAGAATTTACTCCTGGTAAGTAACATATATTTTGATAGTTACAGAACTGAGATGGATTTTGACCAGGGAAAAGAGCCAATTACAAAATAATGGGAGTTGAAAGGGACCATAAAAAAGCTATGCTATTTACCTGAGAGCTAAACTAGAGGCGAAATAGTGAGTTTTCCCTTTTTTCATATTTCCTTACCTCCTCTAAAATGCTGAAGATGATCAAGTGAGTAGGCAATGTTGAATCATTGTGAAACTCTTTATATAGCCAGTTTAAGGGATTTAGGTAGAATATATCTGCTTCATCAAGGTACTGACTCTTTCCAGTCAGGTCTGGGGGACACTGGAGAAATCTCATGGGAAGTGGGTAGTGGACATGGCTGTAAAGAGAAAGTTACCATTTAGTTAAGTTAAAAAGGTCAAAGTTTTCCAATTAGTCTCCAGATCTGTCATGTTCACATGATAAAATGTGAAGTCTGAATCTAAACCAGGTCCCATTAAGGTTAAGAAGCAAGCCTTTAATGTACTTTCCCCTGTGCAGCAGCAACATAACTTTCACATCCAAGATTAAAGCATGAAACTCCATTTCAAGGTGAGATAGCAGTGTGGGAGACTCCATATTCTAACATTAGTATGCTTTTCCAAGAATGGAAGGGGCCTTTGGGATGAGCTGAATGACTTGTTAATAAGAGAGTAAAATTCCCTATAGGCTTAATTGGCAAGGTAGAAAACTTCATGAACCAGAAGGGATTCCCGTTCTCTTCCCTTTCTGCTCTGAAAAGGGATGGATCACATCCTTAAATAAGTTGTTCCTGTGTGTATGTGTGTGTGTGTTTCTTTTTTTTGTTGTTGTTGTTCCTCTAAGATTTAGTAAGAGGGAGCAACATATGTTCACTGATTAAAATCCAAATAAGTAATGGTTTTATTGTGGCATAGACTAGAATACATGCAAAAAAGACTGATTGATGAATTATGACAACTTAAGGCAGTCACTTGGGCCCTGCAAAAGCCATGTTTGTAACTGCCACAGGAAGAATAAATACATGATAGAGGTTTATGTTATTTATGAACTGCATTCAAAGTAAATTTACACAAGCCCTAATACTTTAACTTGTATGATTTAGAAGAGGAAGCTCTTGCTTCAGGAAAAAAAAAAAAAAAAACAAGCTGAGAAAAAGCTGCAAGTCTTTCTACTGCAAAGTAAGCATTAGAGAATTTTTTTTTCTCCATTGTGCAATTTGAAAAACCATAAGATGAGAACTTGGTGAAGTACTTACAGCCTAAACCTAAGACATCAACAACTACAACCATGTATGGAGACTATCTTGATGGCTCTAGAATTCCTATTCTCAGCAGTGTTACTGCTAATGTGAACATGGAGGGACAGTGAATGTACCACTCTCAGTTCTTTTTACATAGTAGATGAACCTCACAATTTGAAGGGATATTTGGGTATTACACATATCCTGTGGCTTTTGCCAGCAGTCCCAACTTTTCCAAATTGTGTATTAGTGATTGGCATGAATGACCAAGGTAGAGTATTGCAAAAGTGTTAAATTATCTTAAAATGACATTAGCTTTGATATTTAGTTGATTGAATGTGCACATGGAAAATCAACTTCAGATCGATTAAAGTCAGGTTAAGTAGGTATAGAACTTTTTAAAGGAAAATGGTTGGTTTACCCTCATACTGTTATTGGGCAATTTGGAAGCACTGGACCAAATGGATTTCTTTTTAAATGCCCTGCATAGTTAAGGTAGTTTTAGTGATGTATTTCTCAGAAATACTTAAATCAAGCATTAGAATAGTATCTAATTGAATTTCCTAATTTTTACAGGTGAAATAACTAATATAAAAAAAGAGATAAAAAAAAAAAAAAACTTGTTTAAGACCAGGGCAGCAGTCCAGTATTTAAATCTGGATTAGAATCGAGTGTTTTGAGATAAATTCAAAATCATAAAAATTTAAGATGTATTACAAAGATCTGTAGGAAGTTCAATGATAATTTCTTTTATTAAGGGTACCTTCAAATAACCTATAAAATATTTTATGACATTTAAAGTGGATCATTTAAATGTAAGTCATTCACATTTTTAAATTAACACAGTATTTAAAAGTGATATATATGATTTTCATTGACATAGTTCAAATGGCTTTTAAAATTCAATGAATATATATGAGTGGAAGTTTCAGATTTCTTCGTCATTTGAACAGTTAATTAAATTCAGGAATCTGAAAGGAATTTTAAAGTAGTTTCATTTTCTTAATAGCACATAGTGGAACAACTTTTATTACCTATAATAAGGAGTAGAGTGGCAAGGCATCATGATAAATACTGAAGCTGAAGATTTATTGCGATTATTGTAACAGAGTTCTTGAATGTGAGTCATGACATCAAGAGTACCTCGTTGATGAACTAAACCAGTATAGAGGGCGAGAAGCATATTCGATAAAAATAGGAAACTGAGAGCTGGTTTCTTCCATGTTTTCAGGTGGTTTAGTGAGTACCCTGTATGAAGATAGACATGTTGAACTGTAATACTGGCCATTCTTGTTTTAGAATAGCTAAGCCAATGTTAACTGCAAATACATTTGTAATTTTTAATGGAAGTAGCACAGACTGAAATGGTGTCATGGAAAAACAAGAAATAAGCAGTAGGTCATCTTTATAATTTCTCCCAACTATTCACTCTCATTGTCCTCAGGTCTTTAGCTTTTTCTAGAAAAAAGGAGGGATAGTGAAAACTATGGCTAGGGATTCCAGCAGACCCAGATTTGAATTCTCACTCTGGCACAAATTGCTTTACTTTGCTGAGCATTATTTCCCCCATCTGCAAATGGGGGTACAGTAACTTTTCCAACAGTATCTTGTCCAGTGCTTGTCCTGTTACACAGAAGTTCATTTACCTCTCTCTCCTCTTTAATCTCCCAAACACTAGCAATGGATTGTGTCTCCATAATTCTGGAGGATGTGTGGCAGTGTGTCCTCTTAAAAAATACACCACTGGGAGATTTTCAGTAGTTACTATGTGTATGGTGGCATGAATATCTTTTTCTGAAAAAGTATGTCTTATCTTTCACTACAGTGTTGGGCAACTCTGAGATGCTGAACAATTTTTCTTTTTTAATTTGTAAAAGTAATTCTTGCATGTAGCAGAAAACCGAGCAGAACAAATAGAGTAAATTAAAAGTCCCCTGTCCCTTCCTATAGTCCTATTCCCCAGCAATAGTCCCTCATATTAAGCACATAGGATCTGTTGAAAGTACCTATAAAAGAAAAGACCTTTGCAATGGAAAAGAATAGGCTTATTAATGAACTTGACATTTTGTTCATACTCCACATGTACTGTCTCCATGGAATTAGATAATTGTTCTTTTGGAATTTGGGTATCCAGGATCCAGTCTGTGGCTTGCCTGCAATTTTAGCACTAATTCCTGCTGGGGACAAGGCACTGTTTTCCATGATCATCACCTAATTGACTGCTATCAGCTGTCTTAGCTTGGCTCAAACACTGACAGTAATTGAACATGAATAAAATTAATTTCGAACAGTTGCCATTTAAAGACACTAACATAAACTTGGCCTCAGAAGGGCTGTTCAAAAACAGAAGTAAATGAAGACCTGTAATTTACTTGAATCACATCTGGTACTTCACATTAGCTGAAGGCACTCATTTTTGCAACTTAGCCATTTCTATAAATTAAAAAAGAAACAGTATTAACATTCAGTTTAAGAAAAACTGAAGGTACATTTTGTTGTACAGTTAAATGTATCTTAATTAGGTAAGGTGCCTTTACAGATTTTATCTGTTTTCATCGCTTTGAAGATTATAAATAATATATTGTACATAAATAACATCTAACAATTGAAAATAAAATAGGCATGCCTGGGTGGCTCAGTGATTGAGTGTCAGCCTTCCGCTCAGATCGTGATCCCAGGGTTCTGGGATCAAGTCCTGCATCGGGCTCCCCGCAGGGAGCCTGCTTCTCCCTCTGCCTATGTCTTTGCCTTTCTGTATGTCTCATGAATAAATAAAATCTTAAAAAAAAAAAAAAAAGGAAAAATAATAAAATAACTTCATCTATTCCAAGATGAAGTTATTCTAAGATCTCTGATACCTGCCACTTATTTGATAGCCAAACCAAATTTGGTCAAGGAATCTTAGATGCTCAATTTTGTTCCTCTATGCAGTTTTAGGTTACCTATAATTCATTCTATTAGTTGGAATGTCATGTATCCCTCACTCTTACTACTACTTGAACTAGCTGATTAGGCAAAGCATATTCTAAAACGTAGTGTGACTAAAAAATGAGAAGATCAAGAAAACTAAACCTACATTAAAACATATCTAGATTTATGTTTGCAGTGGTAAAATGTGGAACCTACTGATATTAAATTGAAGTAGGATTCCAGAAGTTCTCTTATCTGTAATAGTTATAGGTACAGAACTAATAGGCCAGCAAGCTTAGGAGCTATGCTTTGTTGGGTAGAGAAGTTAAAGCTAAATATACTTAGTGGCCTCAGATTATAAAAAGCTACATTAAAGCCTACCCTTAGCAAGGCATTTTAGAAGACAACTTACCCTCAGGAATATTCAAATGAAGCATAACGTGGGCATTATGAAATGTTCACTCATCAATAGTTTGTTCACTCACTAAATACTCCTTGAAAGCTTTTCAGAAGCTGGCATTAGGGACACAATAGAATGGGTGATAATAAAACTGGAGTACATGGCGGTGAATGCTGTAAAAAAGGCATTGTGGGTAGAATGCTGGAAGAAAATGTGCTTGTATTTCCAGCAGTTTCAGTAAAGAGAAGAGTCTTAAATTAGGTAATGCTTATATTTTCTCTGTGGTGATATTAGGATGGATCCTGTCAGAGAGAACTGAATCTCCCTCTTTGGGGAAAAAATATATAGAAAATGCTGGGAAGAGAAGGGAAGAAGGAACAGTTGAATAGACTTGAATTTGAATACTCCCAGGGTTTTCAAACTATCTGACACTGAACATTACCAAGGGGATTTCAAAAACTGGAGTTGTTAAATGGAGAGCTGGAAATACATTACAGCTGCAGCGCTTAGTCTGCACCACAAGAGAAGCTTAAGATTCATGGTTTTCTTACAGGGAAGCAGTATGGTTTCTTCAGTATTCACAAAAGGTAACACGATCCTAGTAGCTGCCATCCAGTAAGTCTGTGTAATTGTATGTACAAATCATATACACACACCCTTCTCACTGAAAAGATCCACCCTAAAATGAGCTAGCTTCAGAATGGGATGGATAGCACAATGTAACGTAAGCATTACCTAACCTGAAATGTGAAACTCCCTCTGCCAATTACTTGAAGATTCTGCAAATACAAGCTTTCTTCTGTAAACCACTTACAGAAATCCTTCAGCCTCTCATGTAATTTCCATGAGAATAAAAACTTACTGTCTGAACAGTAGTTCCCCCCTTCTCTGTGGGGGATCCATTCCAAGACCCCTCCATGGATGCCTAAAACTGCCGATAGTACAGAACCCTTACTCTTTTCCTATACTCCTGTGTTGAAGTTTAACTTACAAATTAGGCATGGTACAAGGTTAATAACATTAGTAAAATACAGTAATTGTAACAGTACACTGTAATGAAAGTTATATGGATGTGGTCACAAAATTTATTTTACTGTAGCCATCTTCCTTGTGATGATGTGAGATGGTAAAATGCCTATGTGATGAAATGAAGTATGGTGAATGATGCAGGCATCGTGACATAGCGTTAGGCTACTACTGACCTGAAGCTAGGTCAGAAAGGGGATCATCTTCTCGACCGCGGCTGACCGCAGGTTACTGAAAACTGGAAAGTGAGTAGTGAATAAGGGCCTGCTACCACAGTAACTCTAACTCAGGGCTAAATAACATCCCAGAATATTGAATTTGCTCCTGTTATTTATGCCAACAAAAAGATACATAAAAGAAGTTGTAAGAATTTATAAGACTGATAATTATCTCTGGGAAATGGAGTTAGATTAGAGGATGGCACTATAGGGTTTTTTTCTTTTTGTACCATGAGTTTATAATAAGCATATTGGACTCTTAATCACTATCATCAGACTAATATTAAAAGTTGTAAGTCCATTATGTCCCAGCTGACTACTCTTCAGGATAAAATCTAAAAACTTGAGTATGTAAGAAGGCCCTGTATGAGTTGGTTCATTCTTTACTCAGCCATATCTCCTAATCATCCTATGATTTATCTTGATATACAGTTATTTTTTAAGTTACGGATATTTAAGTGTTACAGATTGTACAGATTAAGCAATGATACCAGTTCCTTCTTACCAAGGTAAGGTTCATTGTAATGGAGAAGTTAAGGGCTGTACGTTGCTGATCTCATCAAACACGGGTAGGAAGGATGCACCCATGTTTTGGCAAGACTAAACAGAAAATCTGATCTAAACACCCAAGAAAAAGATCTCGACCAAGTTCTACTAACCAGAGATGTTTCCTTGGGAAAGCTGTTTGGTTAACTTAAATTCAGTGTTTGCATGAACGAAACAAAGAGTGGTTTAATTCTGTGATGGAAAATACAGGAGAATGGGCCTGGGAAAGAGACTTTATTTTTTAATTTTTATCTTTTTTTCAAGAGAGGCTTTATTAACAATAAGGAGAATATTAGGCACAGAGGTATCGGGAGAATTTTACATTGCTACTTTGCTAAGGAAATAAAACTATTTTCATAGAAGTCCTAAGTAGTGCCAAAACCAAAGATGGTGAAAGGCATTTGGTGAAAGGCATTATCAGCATTTTATGTCAAGAGATTAATTATCCAAATAACCACCTGAAAGAGTGAAAATGTCCCTGAGGAGGGGAATGGGGAAGGAGGGCAGAGAACCATTGTTTTTTAAAACAAGTTAACGGAATGGCTTTTGAAACATGTATGTGCAGTTTTGATAAGACAATTAGCTTATGGAGAAAGTGTTCTAATCAGAGACAAGCAAGTCTGTATTGGCTTCTTTGGTAAAACAGATGAAGCAGATACCCAACCTAGAATTAGTAGCAGGTGTTGGAAACCTCAAATGACAAGAGATTCAACTAAAAATTTCAATGTTATTAGACCAATGGCACCTTCCTTTACACATAGGGAAATGGAGGCACAAGATTATATAGTTCACTAAGGATCAGAGCCAGTTACAGAAGGTGTGTTTTCCAGAGTTAGTCCTATTCTGGATAGAGCTGAGGGAAATTCAGATTAGGCAAGAGAAGTTACTGTAGTTTGAAAACATGGCTGCAGTTATCCCTCTTTGTGTGTCTAATCCCTACCTGAGCCGGAAGTTTCTCTCTTGAATCTGGCCTGGCTTTGTGACTTGCTTTGTCCAAGAAACTGGTGGAAGTGACAGTGAGCCAAACCACAGACAATAATAAAGTTTTAAGCCATGGGGTCTTAAGGTGGTTGTCGCACAGCAATTGCTGATTTAGAGTTGTCATGTTTATATAAAAATCAGGTTACAATTGGTCACAAAATAATAAAAAGATTGGAGGTACAGTAAAACTCAAGATTTTATGTAGTTAGAAAAGACCAACGAGCCATTTAAAACTACTCCAAGAGGACACCTGACGCTGTTCCTGATCATCCAAAGACTGATGTCCAGGTGAGCTCACTGCTGACTCTTAGTGGGAGAACAAGTCTCCTAGGAATTAGAATCTTCAGGTTCAATTCAAGGACCTTAGGTATATGTGTCCAGAGGAGGCATCACATCCTCTGAGATGAGGGGTTTTGCTAGCTCTCAGTCCTTTAAAGATCCTTCTGAGTGGACAAAGGACGGAACAAAGGCTGATTCTTGTTCATTAGGGATCATCTTCAACCTCATCAACATTTTATCTCAATCTTTGGGATTGGAAACAGGTTACCAGGAACCTGCCACTTAAGATTCATTCTTTTGGACTGAGAATGAGGATTCAGAAAACCTAGTCTTTCTCTAAAACACTATAAAGACATGGCACAGAAGTAGATTGCTAGAAAACCTCATATTATAAAAATGGAATGAAACCAAGTTCCTAAACTATCAAAACAACACACAAATATTTGTCCTCCAGTATGGCAACACATCTGGGCAGAAACCAAACTTGATTTAATTATAACTCTAATTCCAATTCAGGTGGTTGTAAAGAAAAATTTTAAGTCTGAACAGTGATTCATGTACAGATTTGCAGGTTTGCTTTGGTGACTGGGCCCACTATTCTTATGACTTGCCAAATTGCTGTTAGATGCCTATATTTTGTGCCTACATCTGTATATGAAGTGAGACTATAAAGTAGTGGCAAAAATGAACTTTTAGTTTCAGTACTTCGGATGTATCAAATATTTAGATGTATATGGGTGTGTGTATATACATACATCAATTATATATGTGTTCTTATATAATGTTTGTATATCAATTGGAGAGAGTACATACATCTGAGATTTGTAGACGATGTATACTTGGTCAAAGGTGGCTGCTTAACTCTGGGTTTTTTTGTGTTTGTTTTTAAGTATAAAAAGTTTGATACCATTAACTCTAGTTTTTCCCAGCTTCCAGTCTCAGCTGTATACTTATTTCTTCCCTCCTCAGTCCCGTGATTTTTTTTTAAGTGATTAATATTTGAGGGAAGCCAACAGTCATTTATTATGACTGTTATTAGCCCGAAGTTAATAAAGTTTCAATTCATAGTTTTCCCAAACCAACCAATGTAAAAATTCACATTTTCCAGAGCTGAGTAATATAAGACTTTGTAGAAGTCACATGTAAAAAAATTACTGCAAAAGACCTAGAGGAAAAATGGAGAAAAGGCCAAAAATAAAATCAGGCATGGGGATCACTTTAAAAACTGCATATGCATTAGAATGAGTCTTAAAGGGGGCAGATGGGTATGAAGAAGCATTAAAAAGTCTCAACAGCTATAAATATATTTGTGGACTGAAGAATTTCATAGTTTAATCATAAACTTAAAATGCTATTCTAAAATAGACAAATTTCCTTACTTTAAAATGAAAGATTCCTACTAGCCAGAAACATCACCACCCAAAGGTCCTTTGGATATTAAATCCTTATGTTTTTATATCACATTATAGGACACAGAAAAAAGTATATTTGGGCTGCAAAAGGAATACTGCAGTAATATAGCTTATAATTAAGAAGCATTTCTCATTTAGTAATTGAAAAGTATTTTAGTGTCTAAGGAAAATTTATCGTCCTATTTCTATATTGTCTATTTCTCTATTGTCTATTTCTCAACTTTTTCTGTTAAACAAAAATACTTACCACAAAACACCATACAAAATGGTAAAACTGGATAGATAAACCTGAATTCTTTGTGGCTCAACATGCTATAATAAAAAAAGATATTAAGAGAAAATATTATTTTTCCATATTACATGATAGTTGGAGAAATAAATATATTGAAAATATAATCTAGTTTTCTAAATACTGAGACTGAATTTCATGATTCAGGATGTAGTCTCATTATTTTTTAGTTATAAGGTGGTGATATGTTAAAAGTAATCCTAATCCTAACATTTGATGTCAATGTGAAGTTGTAAAGTACAATTACATTCTAAAGAAGATTTCTATTACCAATCCAATTAAGTCATATTACTCAAAATTTGGAATAATGATATATATACATTTTCATTAAAAAATATAATTTCTCTGGTCCTTCAATACTCAAAATTGTGGTAGTTTCAGTTTTTAAAACCAAATACAGTTTTTTCAACTTCTTAAAAATTGTATTCCTTGTGAACTGTACATATCAGAAGTATTCATTCTGAGCATCAACCTAATTATTACCTTTTCTGTCTGCTAAATAATCCCCACTAACAAATCATAGGAGTTTATACATTTGCAGAAGATAAACAGTTTATTTTTTTGAAGAATTTAAATTCTTGGTAACATTAAAAAATTTAATGATTTGGACAAATAAAATCTTACCTATAAATTAGCAGTGTCCACAGCACAGTTACCAAAAGTATTCGGTACCTCTTTGGGGCCAGAAAGCAGCCATGAATAAAGAAGGGTAAGTGAGTACCCAAGACAGCTGGAAATCCTTGACTGAAGTACCAATGCCATGGATGAGAACCGTAAAATGTTCCCAAATTCTGCAGCACGTTAAATTTCAAAAAGTTATACTGAACCAAGGTCCACTGGCATAGTTGATAGAAAGAGAAATAGAAATGTATTAGTGCCAAGTATGAATCTTTGGGATTAGGGAATTTGGCAGAATCCTGAATGAACTCTAAAAACCAAATAATGCTTTAAATAATTTTGATTAATGACCACATGAAATCATTCATTTTAATGTTCTAAGTTTTAATGTGTTCTGCTAATATATAAAAAATCTAGGTTTCTGCAATTCAAGAAAGCATGAATAAACATGTATTTTAACAATGTAAATTACACATACAATAAGAGATAAGATCCTCAAAGATAGTTTTTTACATGAGTATGCGTGTTACCCATGTTAAAAACTTTAGTACCTTATGATATCACACATTAAGATAAAGTTTTGAAAACATCACCTTTGAATTGTAGCACAAGGTAACAGCAATAACAGCAGTTAACAGGAAATGCTCATGTCTGCCAGTCACTAGTGTAAGCATTTACATGCATTATCTCACCTAATCTTCAACTTTATAAAACAGGTACCAGTTATTTCTAGTTAAGGAAACTGGCAAGAAAGGTACATAACTTATCCAAGGTCACATAGCTAACAATGAGGGCACTAGGTTTCAAATTGTGGTAATCTGATTCCAAAGCCCCTAAGTGACTTAAAATCAGGGAACTTAAAAACAACTATACACCGTTACCAACAGTCGTGACATTAAAATGTGAAATAAAATGCAAATAAAATGCTTGAAGAAGAGTATTCTGATTGTTTGAAGTTCTGGATGATTAACTTGAGGCCAATTAAAATTATTTAAAAATTTAATCTTTATCGTTACAAACCTGACTAAATTATGCAAACTTGACAACAATGCCATAAAATAGAATCCTTTTAACTGCAACTAGGAATACGCAATTCTATTTTATGGAAAACAGCAAATTGAATGAAAGGCAAATGCCAATAGTTTTTTTTTTAACACATCCCATAAAATTTTTAAAAAGTTATTTGCCCGTGTTCCCAAATACTCATTAATAAGTCAGATTGAGTTTTTAGTGTAATAATGGTTAGATTAAGAATAGTTGTTAGCTTAATATATTTTTACTTACTTGACCAAAAAAAATACGATCAATTATCAGAGACAAAGTTAAAGTGACAAACCTGAAAAACAAAATAGAAGAGTGATTTACATTCTGAACTTACTTACTGAAAATTCAATATTGGCATAAAGCTTTGAAAATGCTTGGCATCAAGAGTCACTGTAAAAATCCTTTACAATTTTTCCAACTGAATATGGATTTACACATTGAAAGATCTTTCACTGATAGAAGCTGTATTTAAGGAAAGTTTCTAAAAGTAATAAATACTGTATTATCGTTGCACAAAAAAAAAAAAAACATTGGCAACTTAAAACTATGCACATTTAATACCTCATTGTTCATCAAGGGTCAAGAATCCAAGTGGAGGGATCCCTGGGTGGCGCAGCGGTTTGGCGCCTGCCTTTGGCCCAGGGCGCGATCCTGGGGACCTGGGATCGAGTCCCACGTCAGGCTCCCGGTGCATGGAGCCTGCTTCTCCCTCTGCCTGTGTCTCTGCCTCTCTCTCTCTCTGTGTGTGACTATCATAAATGAATAAAAAAAAAAAAAAAAAAAAAAATCCAAGTGGAACTGAGCTTGGTGTCTCTGGGTCAAAGCTTCTTCTGAATTGTTAAAATGTTGGCTGGTGCTAGAGTTTCATCTAAAGGCTTAACTGGTTCTGGTGGGGAAATCTCCTTCCAAGCTCACTCAACATGGCTGTTGGGAGGGCTCAGTCTTCCAAACGTGACCTTTTCTTTTTTTTAAGACTACCTCCTGACAAGGAGACTGGCATCCCCCAGGGTGAGCCAGCAAAGAGAGAGTAAGATGGGCATCTGACATAGATGCCACAGCCCTTTAATAACCCAATCATGGAAGTGACATCCCTTCTGCCACATTTCTGTTTGTTAGAATTCAGTCAAAATGTCCAGCACCAGCTCAGGGGAGGGGAGGCAGAGGATACAAGAAAAAGGTGTGAATATTAAGATGATGGGATTAGTGGGAGCCATCTCAGAGGCTGCCTACCATAAACATGTGCACAGAAAAGAACACTATAAGCCTTCCTGAATCATCACTATATGGACACAACTGTGTAACTGTCATATAGACCAGGATAGAGAGCATTAGCAGCACTTCAAAAGGCTCTTCTGTCTTTCCAGTCAATCTCCACTCCCTTCCCAAAGGTGACCACAATCCTGACTTAGGATACTGTGGATGTTTTACCTTTTACTGAGTTTTACAAAAATGAAATCACACTGTAGACTCCTTTCCAGTTCCTTTCAATCATGTTTTTGAGATTTCACTACACTTTTTATACATTGCAGTAGTTCTTTCATTTATACTACTATATAGTATTCCACTGAATTAATATACCACAATGTATTTATTCTGTTGATGGACACTGCTTAACTTTTTTAGCTCTTATGAACAGTGCAATGAACATTCTTCTATGCACCTTTTGTTTTATATACACACACACACACACACACACACACACACACACACACACACACATTTCTGCCTAGTATATACCAGGGTTGAATTACTGGGCCCCACAGTGTAAGTACAATCAGTTTTAGTTTTAGCAAATTCTTACTGTTTTCCAATGTGGTTGTATCAATTTATATTCCTACAGGAATATATAAGGCCTCTATATCCTTTTAGGACATTTGGGTAGATGTATACTAGCATGTCATGGTGGGTTTAATTTACATTTCCTTGGTGGCTAATGAGGTGAGTACCTTTATACCTCTTAGCCATTTAAATATCTTTTGAAGTACCTGTTCAGGTCTTTTAATCAATTTTCTATTATCTTTTTCTTACAGATTTGTATGAGTTCTGTATATAATTGATAGAAGTTTTTTCTTGGTGTTGTGCTTTATACTGCAAACGTCTTCTGGTGTGAATCTTATAGACAAAAAGTCTTGAATTTTAATGTATTCAAGTGTATCTATCTTTTCCTTTATAGTTAATACTATATTCTATTTAGGAAAATTTTGCCAGCCTCAAGGTCATGAAGACATTCTATCATATCTTAGAGAAGTGCAACTCTTTTACCTTTACAGTAAGGTCTATAATTCCCTGGATTATTATTTATTTTTTTGCTGATGGTGGCAAGTAGGGGTCAATATTAATTTTTTTCCCATATGGATATTTAGCTAATTATATATTTATTAAAAAGACTATCCTCTCTCTACTGTATTACCTTATTGCTGTTATCATAAATGAGTGACTTTTTGTCTGGGCCTATTGCTGGACTGTTGTGTCCCACCATTCTATTTGTTTTACCTTGCACTGATTCTAAGTAGTCATAATTACTGTAACTTTGTAAGAAATCTTAATATCTTGTAGTGTAAGTCATCCAATATTTCTATGATTCTTTTAGTTAATATTGGTATTTTGCATTCAGCCTAAAAATTTTATTTTATTTATTTTTTTATAGCCTAAAATTTTTAAATCAGCTTTATCAGTTCTGGTGGGGAAATCTCCTTCCAAGCTCACTCAACATGGCTGTTGGGAGGCTCAGTCTTCCAAACGTGATCTTTTCTGGGCTTTAATTGGAATTGCACTGAATATACATATCACAGTTTGGGGAGAGATGATAGCTTTAAAATATTGAGTCTTCCATCCATGAACATGGTATACTCTTCCACTTACTAGGTCTTAATGTTTTGGAGCTTTCTGTGTAGAGTTCTTGTGTATCTTTCATTATTTTATTCATAGACATCTGATTTTTTTGACACTACTGTAAATGATACTTGTTTTCCTTTTAATTTTTTATTTTGACATAATTTCTGGGAAAAGTTGCAAGAATACTATAAAGAATTCCCATATATCCTTCATCTAGATTCCCCGAATGTTAACATTTTACCATATTTGCTTTATCCTTTTCTCTTTTTCTTTATGCATTTTTTTTTCTGAACTGCTTAATAAGTTGCAGACATCATTCACCTTTATCCCTATACTTCAGTGGGTATTTCCTAAAAACAAGAAAATTCTCTTACATAAATCACAATTAGAACCAGGAAATATTAAATTTTCATGGCTATCTAATTTATACCTTGTTCAGATTCTGCCAATTGCCCCAATAATGTCCTTTATACAAAGAAAAAGAAAACCGTGATTATTTGTGTTCACTTGCATCTCCGTAGTCTCCTTTTAATCTAGAATATTTCCTTAATATTTCCTTGTCATTCATGACTGGCATCTTTGAAGAATACCGGTCAGGTATTTTCTAGAATGTACCTCAGTTTGAGTTTGGCTGATGCTTTCCCATGAACAGATTCAGATTATGTGTTATGGCAGTAATACCAAAGAAGTGAAAGGGTGTTTTCTTTGCTTCTGATCAGAAATCTCATTTTAGTGATCTGTCCAAATACTGGAAATGTTAACTTTGATCATTTTTTCTTTTTAAAATTATCTACTTTTAAAAGATTTTTATTTTTAAGTAATCTCTTTACTCACTGTGGAGCTTGAAGCCACAACCCTGAAATCAAGAGTTACATGCTCTGCTGACTGAGCCAGCCAGGCACCTCTTAACTTTGATCCCTTGGTTAAAGGAGGTGTCTGTCAAGTTTCTCCATGGTAAAATTATTATTTTATCCTTTGTAATTAATAAATATTTTATGGGGAGACACATTGAGACTGTATAAATATTCTGTTATTTATTTCTTAAACTTTTACCCACTAGAAACAAACAAGGGGTAGTGGAAGGGGGGGTGGGCAGGGGGATGGGGTGACTAGGTGACAGGCACTGAGGGGGGCACTTGATGGGATGAGCACAGGTGTTATACTATATGTTGGCAAACTGAACTCCAATAAAAACAATACAAAAAAAAAAAAAGAAAGAAAACCTTTTACCCACTAGTTTTAGCATCCAGATAAAAATCAATATTTGTATGTTGACTTTGTATCCAGTGAACATGGTGATCTTGCTTACTAATCATACTAGTTTACCTCTAGATTCTTTTGGATTTTCTACATACAATCATGCCACGTCATTTTATTTCTTCCTTTCCAACCATTTGTTGTTCTTGCCTTACTGCACCAGCTAGGACATCTACTAAATAGCAGTGGAAGTAATGGGCATACATGTATCATTCCAGACCTCAGGGAAAAGGGTTTCAGTGCTTTAACACTTAGTATGGATTTGCTATAACATTTTATAGAAATATCATATTAGTGAAGTCCCCTTATGTTACACATTTTCTAATGGTTGTTGTTCCTCTTGCATCATGAGTAGGCTTTTCATTTTATCATATGGCTTTTCTGTGTCTATTAAGATTGTTGTGGGCAGCCTGGGTGGCGCAGTGGTTTAGCACCACCTTCAGCCCAGGGCATGATCCTGGGGACCTGAGTCCCACATCGGGCTCCCTGTGAGGAGCCTGCTTCTCCCTATGCCTGTGTCTCTGCCGCTGTGTGTGTGTGTGTCTCTCGTGAATAAATAAATAAAATCTTTAAAAATAATAAAGATTGTCTTATGAATTTTCTCCTTTATTCTGTTATGCCATGAATCCTACTGACTGATTTAAAAATACTAAACCTACTTCACATTCCTGAACTAACATTAATCTTGGTTATGATGTATTATCCTTTTTTTTTTTTTTTTAAAGAGAGAGCGTGTGCACAAGTGGAAAAGGGAGGGGCAGAGGGAGAGGAAGAAAGAGAATCCTAAGCAGGCTCCACACCCAGCATGGGGCTGGATCTCACAACCCTGAGATCATGGGCCAAGCCAAAACCAAGAGTTGGATGCTTAAATGACTAAACCCCCGGGCACCCCACTCTCCTTTTTAATATATTGCTAAATTCAATTTAGTAAGATTTGTTTAAGAATTTTGCATTCATGGGATCCCTGGGTGGCGCAGCGGTTTGGCGCCTACCTTTGGCCCAGGGCGCGATCCTGGAGACCCAGGATCGAATCCCACGTCGGGCTCCCGGTGCATGGAGCCTGCTTCTCCCTCTGCCTGTGTCTCTGCCTCATTCTCTCTCTCTGTGACTATCACAAATAAATAAAAAAATTTAAAAAAATAAAAATAAAAAAAAAAAGAATTTTGCATTCATAGTCATGAGAGATACTGATTTATAATTGACTTTTCTTGTAAAGTCTTTGTCAGATTTTGGAAGGGTATCTTCATTAAAGGAGCTGGGAAATGTTATTCTTTTCTATTCTGTGGAATTTATTTTATGTGGATTGACATTTCTTCTTCCTTAAATATATGGTAGCATTTACCAGTGAAGCCATCTGAGCCTGATTTTTCTTTGTTTAAAGTCCTTAATTACAAATTCACTTTAATATATATAGTACTATTCATATTTACTATTTCCTCTTGTGTCAGTTTTGATAAGTTGTATTTGTCTAGGAATTTGCCCATTTCATCTGAGTTGTCAAATTTATTAGCAAAAAGTTGTCCATAATATCCTCTTATCTTCTTAATGCCTGTAAGATCTATGATGATATCCCATACCTTTGTTTTGTCTTGCTAATTGTTGGTGAGAATGTGGCAGCTGAAAGGCAACTGAATTATATTTGATTTTACAGAATGAATGACAAAATGATGTCGTAAATTTCCAAGGTCATGTAAAAGGCAAAAAGAAGTAGATCCATACATATTAGAAATTTTCTTAAGACTAATGCAAGACTTTTCTCTATATTTAGAGATTCTTGATATACAACTGTTTTTTTCTTTCTTTCTTTCTAATAGAAAATCAGGTCCGAGGTGCTAGAGATTTGGTGTTCTAGTCCCTGTTCTGACCCTGACCAGCCCAAAGACCTTGCAAGTCTCATTTCCTTCTCTGAACCTCCACTGCCTCATCTGTAAAGTGAGGTGTAGATGAATTTTGTGTTCTTTTGAAGTAAAATCTACTCCCAGTATGGGGCTTGAACTCATGACCCTGGGATCAAGTTGCATGCTCTATCAACTGAGCCAGCCAGATCCCCTGCAACTGGTTAGTTTTAATGGGTGCTTAATACATAAAAGGCTGTTGGTTGGGGCCAACTCAATGCACCAACACTTGACACTGTAAGACTAATTAGATCTGTGAATCATATTTGTTGCACTGTACAATTTCAATTTTCACATACATCATCTCATTTGTTCTTTCATATTTTTCCCTTCAAAATAAACAAGATAAGCATTTTGATTTATATGAATAGGCTCCTTCAGGCCTTTACAGCTTTAAGCATGCTGTTTCCCTAGGCCTGGCAAACTCATGTTTATTCTTCATATTATTTAAAACATCATCTACTTTATAAACCCTCTATTAATGTTTCCCCTGCAAGCAGAATTAGGCTTTTTTATTATCTGTTCTCCTACAACATTTTTTTTTTTATTATTATTTATGATAGTCACAGAGAGAGAGAGAGAGGCAGAGACATAGACAGAGGGAGAAGCAGGCTCCAAGAACCGGGAGCCTGATGTGGGATTCGATCCCGGGTCTCCAGGATCGTGCCCTGGGCCAAAGGCAGGCGCCAAACCGCTGCGCCACCCAGGGATCCCAACATTTTGTTATATAACACTTGGAACACTGTATATTGCTGGTCAAAAATTTGATGTATCTCTTTTCCCTCACCCCATTTTGACCTTGGGAGAGACACTGCAACTTACTTCTGACTCCTCAAATGCTTGATATAAAGCACGCTAAATTCTTGTTGAATGAATATATTATCAGAATACATTGTATTGCTGATGAGAAAAAAAGCTTTTTTATCTCTCCGTGTAAAAGCTTACATGATCTGAGCTCCTGCTATCTCTCTGACCTCATTATCGTATTCTCCCAAGTTCACTCTCCTTTAGCCACACCAGTCTCCTTGTTGTTCCTCAAATATGTCAAATACATCTTACATCAAGATCTTTGCACGTGCTGATCTCTTTGCCTGGAATATTCTTTGTCTCAATTCCTTTGGGTTTTGGCTCCAATGTCACCTTATCATGGCAGTCTTCCCCAATTACCCTATAAAAAATAACAATACTTCCTTCCTACACCAGCATTCTATCCTTATCTTTCATTATTTTTCCCTATAGCATTATCACTTGACAAATATATATTTCTCCTATGTTTTTAGTTTTTTGTCTTCTCCCACTAGAATATAAACTCCATGGAGGCAGGGACTTTGTTAAGTGCTATATCTCCAGCATCTGGAATAGTACCTGGTATGTACTAGGATTAAACAAGTATTTGCTGAATGAATGCAATACATTAAAAACAATATTAATAAATCTGAGAAATGACAACAGTGGCAACTTGGCTTCTAGATGATTTAGTCCTTTTTAACTCCTACCCAAAAATACTCATACAGAATGAATACTAGTATATTAAAAAGGTTACTGTTCTAGGAGTCAGAATGCATTCAGCCCTTCAGAAAATAACTTTTGGATACTCTACTAGATACTTGGGATAAGTATGACCCTAGGAGCTCAAAATTAGAAGACATGGGTTTTTGTTTTGCTTTTTGTTTTTTTGCATAGGGGCCATGTTAATCTTATTGTATTATTCCAATTTTAGTATATATGCTACTGAATTAGGCACAGAAGACGTGGGTTTCAATCCCCATTCCATCATAGCAATCAACCCACTGACTTGGGCTAATGCATTTTTAATTTCACCAAGTTCCCCCTCCCCCCACCCAAACCATTTCCTCTACTACAAACTAAAACACATTGTCTAGATCCAAGACCTGTGAAAGTCATGAGGTAATATGTAAATACACATTATAAATTACAAAGCCTTATACAAATATAAAAGAATCAAGTATCTCTAAAACGAAAAAAAAAAAGTATCTCTAAAACGTACTTAAGGAATATTTAGGAAATGAAGTGTAGAAAAGTTCTAAGTGAGAAAAATCAAAAGATCCCCATTTAAGCGAATTAAAATAATTCTATTTAATCGCAATTGTAAATATAAAAATATAAAATATAAATTTGGAAAGTTTCCTTAGTCTGATAATTCTCATTGACGTTAGAAGATACAATTGACAAGATGTAAAATCTTGTTCATAATCTGTAATTTATAGGTTATTGAAATTAATAGATGGATTGTAGCTATACTTACCCTATAGGTAAAAACTGGTGCAGAATAAGATTAAGCTTTTTTCGTTCTTGCCAGAAATGTCTGAAGACCAAAGGTATCCATGGAATGACTGCTGTGGGACGAATTATGAAGGCAAGTGCCACCAGGGAGGAGTACTTGACACTATAAACAAGGAAAATATGTCGTCAAGACAACTAGGAAATGAGTTTATAAACTTTCTATTATTTATGCTGTGATATAACTTTTTTTAAAAAAATAAGAGCATTTCCCTTTTGGTATAAATAGCTATGTGTACTAGGGTATGTTACTTATACTTTTTGGCTCTTAATTTTTCTCATCCATAAAAAGAGGTAATAACAAAGATCTTTTTCTATTCTAATATCCTAACTCTAGTATTTTAAATTTAGAAGTTATTCTATGTCTTAATGTTGGCCTTGTTTTTCCAGAAGGCATACTAACTTTTAGCCATACAACTGCCATTTGCTTTCCTGATGGAAAAAGATATCAAGTCTCTCCTAAGAAGATAAAAGAAAGTCACACAAAGCCATTTTCTAAGAAAAAATTAATGAATGCATTTAAGGAAATATTAGGATTATTTAAACAATACTGGGCTTCTGAATATATACAATTTTGTTTTGAAAGTAAGGTGCTAATTTTATCCAAATGAAATACCTATATGTATAATTGATAAAAAGCCTACCATACAAACCTCTAAGATCATGGATAGAAATGTGGATTTTTACTATTAGGACTTCTCTCAATAAATGGCTAAAGAACACTATAATAATTTACTTCTGAGGACTATGGACAGTAGATTATCACATGGGAATAGTGTTAGCTCTGCTAAAAATTGAAAGTACAAAAAATAAAACTTTGTGGTACCATTACATATCTACTAACTAATAAGGAGTTATAGAGAAATTTCTAATGTTGGTGAGGATGTTAAGAGCAGGGATTTCAAATTCAGATGCTTACAGAGACCACATAAGTAATAAAAATAAGTGATGTAGACCATAGAGGGAGGTTCAAATACTGTCGTGAAGGAATCCTGGTGCAAAATGTTGCGAAGCCTCTCATTTTTTCAAGAGACCCAGAAACCCAGATTTTATGTAAGATCTCCCAATTTTAAAACTTTGCCAAGTAATTTCCTCAAAAAAACAAAACAGGGACCCTCTTGTCCTAACTGAATCCAGGCAGCCAATCTAAGTCTGGCCAGTGTAAAACTATGTCCAAATAGTGATAATGACATTTAAAAGACCTAAGTCAGGGCAGCCCAGGTGGCTCAGTGGTTTAGCGCTCCCTTCAGCCCAGAGCGTGATCCTGGAGACCCGGGATCAAGTCCCGTGTCGGGCTTCCTCCATGGAGCCTGTTTCTCTCTCTGCCTATGTTTCTGCCTCTCTGTGTCTCTAAAGAATAAATAAGTAAATTCTTAAAAAAAAAACCTAGGTCAGATTTTCTGATTTTGAATGTGAGAAAGTTGGACAATTGGTAGTGAGGACAGAAATGAAGACTAGCTAAGCCTTAAAATTTGAAAACTAAAACAGATTAACAGACTGGGCTATTGACTTTTCCTCAAAACTACCTTGGATTCTACATAATTCATCCATTTCATTTATGTAGCTGAGATATTCGGTAATTTTCTTCCAAGAAAAAGGTGCCTTTTTCTTATTTTTACTTTTAGCCTTATAAAAAAAGCTCTCATCATATTAGTAAATTTAAGTGAATACCTTTTCTTGCAGTCAGGAGTCTACTACAGAAATAATCTTATTTGATTCGATTTTCCCAATAACTCTTCTATATAGGAAGAATGGATAGTAGCTTCTTAACTAGACCAAATTATGGCTTTCTCCCTTTCAGTATATCCTAAATAAATACTGGCACTGCAAGAGAATTCTTTCTAAATATTTTATTATGTCATACTTTCAAAAGCTTTCAAGAGGTCCTTACTACCTACAGAAAAAAGTCCAAATACTGGAGAAGGGCAAAGTCCCATTCCAGCCTCATCTCTTATTCTTCCCTTCTCCCATGCTTCCTACCATGTGTATGGTAGGATGGACAACCTGGCCACAATAAAATGAAGCCCTTTTATAGCTGTTTGTTTGCTCATGTTGGTTGTTCCATTTGCTTTGTATTTGCATCCCCAGTTTATATAAGCCCAAAGCTGGTCCATATATTTAATTTATTTAAAAATTGAAGTATAATCAATATACAGTATTGTTATTAGTTTCAAGTATACAATATAGTGATTTGACATTTATATACATTACAAAATTCTCACCACAAAAAGAGGTGTTATGTTACCATACAAAGTTATTACAACATTATGGACTATATTCCCAATGCTATACTTTATATCCTCATGACCATTTATTTTATGAATGGAACTTTGTACCTCATAATCCCATTCATCTATTTTGCCCATCCACCCATTCCTCTTCCAATCTGGCAACCATCAGTTTGTTCCCTGTATTTGTGAGTCTGTTTATGTTGTTTATTCATTTGTTTTGTTTTTTAGATTCCACTTTTAAGTGAAATTATGTGGTATTTATCATTCCCTGTCTGACTTCTTTCACTAATATCACTTATCTCAGTAATATCCTCTTGGTCCATCCATTGTTGTTGCAGATGGTAAGATTTCATTCCTTTTATGGCAAGTAGAGCACACGCACACACACACACCTTCTTTATCTGTTCATCTATTAATGGATACTTAGGTTCCTTCCATATCTTGCCTATTGTAAATTAATGCTGCAGTAAATATAGGAGTGCTTATTACTGTTTGCATTTTCTTTGGATAAATACCCAGACATGGAATTCATGGATCACATCTATAATATTTCTATTTTTAGTTTTTGGAGGAACTTTCATACTGTTTTCCACAGAGGCTGCACTAATTTACATTCCTACCAACAGTGCATGAGGGTTCCCTTTTCTCCACATCCAAGCCAACACTTGTTATTTTTTGTCTGTTTGGTAATAGCCATTCTGACAAGTGTGAGATGATATCTTATTTTTTTTTAAGATTTTATTTATTCATGATAGACACACACACACAGAGAGGGGCAGAGAGACAGGCAGAGGGAGAAGCAGGCTCCATCCCAGGAGCCTGACTGAGGACTCGATCCCGGGGCTCCAGGATCACGTCCTGGGCCAAAGGCAGGCGCTAAACCACTGAGCCACCCAGGGATCCCCCTCTTATTTTGGTTTTCATTTGCATTTCCCTGATGATTAGTTATGTTGAACATCTTTTCATATGTCTGTAGGCCATCTGTAAATTTTCTTTGGAAAAATGTCTACTTAGGTCTTCTGCCCACTTTTTAATTTACTTTTTAAAAATTGTATGAGTTCTTTATGTATTTTGCATATTAGCCCTTTACAGAATATATCATTTGCAAATAAATACCTTCTTCCATTCAGTAGGTTGCCTTTTCATTTTGTTGGTGGGTTTTCCTTTCTGTGCTATTCATAGACCCAATAGTTTGTTTTTGATTTTGTTGCCCGTGCCTGGGGAGATAGATCTAAAAAAATGTTTCTAAAACTGACATCCAAGAGTTTACCACTTGTTTTCTTTTAGGAGTTTTATGGTTTCAGGTCTTACATTTTAAGTTTATATTTTGTATATGGGTTGATAAAGTTGTCAAGTTTCAGTCTTTTCCATGTAACTATCCAGTTTTCCCAACACCATTTTTTGAAAAGACTGCCTTTTCCCTGTTATATATTCTTGCCTAGCTTTGTTGTGGATTAATTAACCATACAACTGTGGGTTTAGGGGCATGTGGGTGGCTCAGTCAGTTCAGTTAAGCATCTGCCTTCAGCTCAGGTCATGATCTCAGGGTCCTGGGATCAAGCCCCATGTTGGGCTTGCTGCTCAGCAGGGAGCCTGCTTCTCCCTTTCCCTCCACCCCTATCCTCTGCTCATGCATACTCCATCTCTCAAATAAAAAATATAAAATCTTAAAAAAAAAAAAAGTGTGGGTTATTTTTGGGCTATTTTGTTCCATTGATCTATAGGTTTATTTTAGTGTCAGAACCATACTTTTTTGATTACTATAGCTTTGTAGTATAATCTGAGATTTGGGAGTGTGATACTTCCTGCTTTGTTCTGTCTCAAGATGGTTTTGGCTATTCAGGGGTTTTTGTTTGTTTGTTTGTTTTTGTGGTTCCAAACAAAGTTTAGGATTATCTTTTACTTCTGAGAAAAATGCTATTAGTACATTGATAGAGACTGCACTGAATCTCTAGATTGCTTTGGGTAATATGGACATTTTAACAATATTAATTTTCCAATCCATGAATATGGTGTATCTTTCCATTTACTTGCATCATTTTCAATTTCTTTCATTAATGTCTTAGAGTTTTAAGAGCACAGGTCTTTGGTTAAATTTATCTTTAGGTATTTTTTAATGCAGTTATAAATGGGATAGTTCTTCTAGTTTCTCTTTCTGCTACTTTGCTAGTAGTGTATAGAAACAACGGATTTCTGTATATTCATTTTGTATCCTGTAACTTTATTAAATTTATTAGTTCTAATATTTTTTTTTTGGTGGAGACTTTACAGTTTTCAATATGTAGTATGTTAGCTGCAATAATGAGTTTTACCTCTTTCTAACCAATTTGGATGCCTTTTCTTTTTCTGGTCTGATTACTGTTGCTAAGACTTCCAATACTATGTGGAATAACAGTGGTGAGAGTAAGCATCCTTGTTCCTGACTTTAGATGAAAAGTTTCAAGCTTTTCACTATTGAGTATGGTTATTACCTGTGGGTTTCTCATATATGGCCTTTATTATGTTGAGGTATATTCATTTATTATGTTGAGGTATATTCATGTATTGTATATTATACAGAATGAATAAATGGATGTTGAATTTTGTCAAATGCTTCTTCTGCATCTATGGAGATAATCATATGATTTTTAACCTTCATTTTATTAATGCGGTACATCATGTTAATTTGCAAATAATGATCCCTGCATTTCTGTAATTCCACTTGATTGTGGTGAATGATACCTTTATTATATTATTGAATTCAGTTTGTGGTATTTTGTTGAAGAATTTGAATCTCTCTTCATTAGAAATACTGGCCCATAATTTTGCTTTTTGTTTTTGTTTTTTGGTATATCAGGGTAATGCTGGCCTCATAATGAATGAATTTAGAAGAGTTCCTTCCTCTTTAATTTTTTTGAAATTAATTAACTCTTCTTTAAAAGTTTTGTAGAATTCATCTGTGAAGCTATCTGATCTTGGGCTTTTGGGGGGAGTTTTTTGACTACTGATTCAATTTTATTACTAGTGATCAGTCTATTCAGATTTTGTTTCTTCCTGATTCAGTCTTGAAAGATTATGTTTCTAAATTTATCCATTTCTTCTAGGTTGTCCCACTTGTTAGAATATAATTTTTTGTAATAGTCTTTTATAATCCTTTTTTATTTCTATGGTGTTGGCTGTAACTTCTCCTCTTTCATTTCTGAGTTAAGTCCTTTTTTTTTCTTTGAGCCTGGCTAAAGTTTTTAAACATTGCTTATCTTTTTAAAGAATCAGTTGTTAGTTTCACTTATCATTTCTAATTTTTTGTCCCTATTCCATTGTGATCTTTATTATTTTCTTCTGCTAACTGGGTCTTTGTTCTTTTTCTACTAAATTTAGATTAGGTTAGATTGTTTGGAACTATTCTTATTTCTTGAGGTAGGCCTGTTTTGTTATAAACTTCTTAGAACTGCTTCTGTTGCATCCTAAGGATTCTGGAATATTGTATTTCTATTTTAATTTGTCTCAAGGTATTTTTGAATTCTCTTTGATTTTGTTGACCTATTGCTTGTTTAGTAGCATGTTTTGGGCCTTCATTTTTTTCACAGGTTTTTTTTTTTTTTTTTAATTGCAATTGATTTCTAGTGTCATACTGTTGTCAGAAAAGATGTTAAGCATCTGCTTTCAGCTCAGGTCATGATCCCAGAGTCCTGGGATCTAGTCCCTAGTTGGGCTTCCAGCTCAGCAAGAAGCTTCCTCCCCACTCATGCTCTTACAATCTTTATCACTATCTTTCTCTGTCAAATAAATAAATAAAATCCTTTAAAAAAAAAAAAGATGCTTGATAAGATTTCAATCTTCTTAAATTTATTGAGACTTATTTCTGGCCCAACGTGATCTCTTTTAGAGAATGTTCCATGTGTACTTCAAAAAAATGTGCATTCTGCTGTTTGGGGATGAAATATTCTATGTCTGTTAAGCCAATCTGGTTTAATGTGTCGTTAAAACTACTGTTTCCTTATTTCCTGTCTGGACTAATTATCCATTGTCGCTAGTGGGGCATTAAAGTCTCCTCCTACTACTGTATTTCTCCTTTTAGGCCTGTTAATAATTTGCTTTATATATTTAAATGCTGCTATGTTGGATACATAAATATTTACAATTATAGCCTCTTGTTGGCTAGATCCCTTTATCACTATTAATGCCCTTCTTTGTCTTTTATTATAGTCTTTGTATTAAGGTCTATTTTTGTCCAAGTATTACCACCCTCATTTTTTCTTCACTTCCATTTGCATGGAATATCTGTGTTCATTCCTTCACTTTCAGTATGATTTTTCGGTTTGAAGTGAGTCTCTTCTATGCAGCACACAGATGAGAGTTTTGTTTCCTTTTTTAAATCCATCCAGTCATTTCATGTCTTTTGGCTGGAGCATTTAGTTCATTTACATTTAATGTAATCATTGATAGGTGTGTACTTATTGTTATTTTGTTAACTGTTTTCTATTTGGATTTATTTATTTATTTAGATGAAATTTTAAACTGAGAATGTCTTCCCCCCCCGCCTTTATCTTTTTTAAATTCAATTAATTAACAATGTATTATTCGTTCCAGAGATAGAGATCAGTGATTCATCTGTTTGTTTTTGTAGTTCTGTTCTTTTCCTCTTTTCTTGCTCTCTTGTGATTTCATGACTTTCATAATGTTATGCTTGGGTTCCTTTCTGTTTTGTGTGTGTGTGTGTGTGTGTGTGTGTTATGGGTTTTTAGTGCCATGAGATTCATTCTAGAAGCACAGTACATTATCCTTTCATTATGTATTTGATATTATATTTTTTGTATTTTTATTTTCTCTTACTATGGATATAATTGATTTTACTAATTTTGTCTTTTAATTTTTATACTAGCCTGAAGTGATTTATCTATTTTTTACTGTATTTTGTTTTTGCCAGTAAAATTCTTCTTTCACAATTTTTAAAAATTTTCTGCTTAGAAGATTTCCTTTCACATTTTTTGTAAGACTGGTATAGTGGTAATGAACTCCTTTAAACTTTTGTTTGGAAAACTTTTTATCTCACCTTCAATTCTTGCTGGGTAGAGCATTCTTGGTTGTAGTTTTTTTCATTTCAGCACTTTGAACATACTTCACACTAGTTTCTTCTGGCCTGCAAAGCTTCTGCTGAAAAATCAGCTAATATGGGTGTATGGGTGTTTTTTTGCATATAACTGGTTGCTTTTCTCTTGCTATTTTTAAGATTCTCTCTTTACCTTTGGACATCTTAATTATTATATGTCTTATTTTAGAACTCTTGGTTCATCTTGTTTGGGGTTCTCTTGTGCTTCCTGGACCCGGATGTCAGTTTCCTTCCCCAGGTCAGGGAAGTTTTCAGCTATTTTCTCTTCAAATAAGTTTTCTATCCTTTTCTCTCTCTTCTTCTAGGACCCCTATAATGTGAATGTTAGTCTGCTTAATGTTCTAGAAGTCCTTACCCTATCCTCATTTTAAGAAATTCTTTTCCTTTTGCTTTTCTGTTTGGATGATTTCCACCACCCTGTCTTCCATATTGCTGTTCTGCATCTTCTAATCTGCTGTTGATTCCCTCAGTATATGTTTCATTTCAGTTATTATATTCTTCAGCTCTCGTTGGTTCTTTTTAATATTTTTCTATCTCCTTAAGTTTTCCCTGAGTTCATTCACTCTTCAAAGTTTAGTGAGCATTTTAGGACTATTACTTTGAATTCTTTTTCAGGTAGATTGCTTGTTTCCACTTTGTTTAGTTCTTTTTCTGAGGTTTTGTATTGTTCTCATTTAAAATATATTATTGTATCTCTTTGTGTTTGTTTCTTGGTATTAGGTAGGTCAGCTATATTTCCTGGGTTAAAGGTAATGTCCCATGGGCCTAGAAGTACAATTCTTCTTGGTCACCAGTACCAGGCATTCCAGGACTATCCTCTGTATGGGCTGTGTGACCTCCTTTTGTGACATGCCATAACTGCTGTGGGTGTGCTCATGGGCAGGCTAGCACAGGCCTGGCTGTGGCTCCTGTGGGCATGCTGATCGATGGCATCAGGCCTCAGTGTAGCTGGTTATGAGGCCCATCCACAACTGGTATGGGTGAGCTGATGGGCAGAGATGCCTCCCTCACCCAGGGCTGGAATTACTATGGAAGGGTAGCAGTGCCAACAGAGGCTGCCCCCTGGTTATGGCATGGTGGCAGCTGCTTTGGAGGGGCACCTGCCAAGTTGGGTAGGGCAGGTCTGCAGGGGAATGCCAGAGTGAGGCAAACTATGCTAGCAAGGTAGATGGAAAGTATCACACTGTCATTTGCCAGTGTTGGCAAATGTTGACTAGCTGGGTGAAGATGGGCCAAAAAATGGTGTATATGAGAACTCCTGTTCTTGGGAAAAGTGCCCAGCCTTTATGGTACATGCCTTAAAATCTGTCAATAAATCTTGATGTCTAGCTCAGATGATTTTTAAACTGCTGTTGCTTTGCTGGTTTTGAAGAAAGTGATACTGTTTGCAGGCCATTTAAGAGCAGAGTCTAGGTTTCCTATAGTTCTCGGGGTCTTCTGGAGCTAAACCCCACTGATGTCCCTGAGACATTACAGGGATTCATATTCCTGAGTCCCCAGGCAGGGGGTCCCTGATGTGAAGTTGAACTCTTTGCTCCACAGGGACCACCTTCACCTCTGATATCCCTCCTGCTATGGGTTATTGCTGGACACTTTTCAAATGTCTATTTTTCCACTGGGTCTCAAGGGTAACCAAGACTTCATGTGAGACTTTCAAGTGGGGAATCTCAGTTTCCTATAGAACATGGGGCCCCTGGATGTCAACTTGTTGACTTTCCATGCTAGATGTTCTGGGTGCTTGTTTCTCTAGTGCAGATCCCAGGGGTCAGAGTGCCTAATGTAAGGCACCAACCCCTTGCTCTTCTGGAAGAAATGCCTAGCTGGTGTGTGTTGCTATACTGTGGGTTGGATTTTTTTGTGACAGTGTCTCTGCCTCTTCTGTCTTTACCTTTTGTTGTGGACAGCAATTTATCTAGTTTTCAGATTTTCTGGAGGGAAATTGATCCATAAGTTCCTATAGATGTGGTATGTCTGAGTGAGGAAGTGAGTTCAGAATCTTCCTATGCTTCCATCTTGGACGCAATCTCTTGGGTTCATATATTTTCTATTTGCCCTTCCAGATCTGTTTTCCTCTATTCTTCACTTGCTCTATGTGCAGGAAAGCTGACCTGTCTGGACTATATTAATGAGCTCACTTGCATTCTGGCTTCTGACTGGCTTTGACTGATTGGAGCGTTTCAGAAGAGTTAAGTCAGGGTATTTTATTCCCCCAGCTCCCTCCTTGCTATGGCGAGCTGTGCCTGTCTCCTACTGGGGAGAGTTATAGTTTTATATGGATTGCCATAATAATTACCTCTCCTTAGGGCCAAAGGGTAGCAGAAACTTCCCCCTATGATTAACCCTGGGGTACTATGGTTATTTCCTTATTGGCTTTTCTAAACATTGCCTAAACATGTATACATAGTCCTTTTATTAAACTGCCCTTCATTACCTGGTTTGCATATATCTGTTTCCTATTATAATAAATGTATCAACTGATAATGTGGTTTTAATAAACCTCATGAACATCTGGGGGTCCACTGGACATTATAATATGTTGATACTTAAGATCTTTCATGTTTTGTACATAATTATTAACAGTAATATATCTCACCTGTTCATAGACTTTGAACCTTCCAAAGGATAGTAGAAAAGAGCAATTATAGTAAGAACAGTTTCCATGGTGTTTGTAAGAGTTCTGGTACAGCAATACCATGTGAACCAAGAGCTTAACTGGCAAAAAAACTAAGAACAATTATAAGCAAACATATAGGGAGGGAGAATTGGAAAAGCTCAGTATTATCTTCTTTTATGGAAAATATCAAGTCTACATATTGCAAAAAATCACATCAAAAGATAAACGATATTGAAAATAGTCATGCCCATTGTTTTTAAGGAGTTATATTACACATAGGTCTATAATAATACCAGATATATTATATGTGAAAGTTAGTAAGTTCATACTTTCAGGTAAATTGACTAAAATAAAAAAAACAGTTTTTGGAAGAACATGCAAACAGAAGCATCAAATCTACAAAGCAACTGTCTTAAAAGAAACTTGTTAGCTAGTGCAAGGATGTTAAACATGTGGTACTGGCTTCCTATCTCTTCAAATACAGCCTTTAAAAAATGTTCCAAAGTTTTGTAGATATAAAGGCTTTTCCTAAACTATAACAACTTAGTACTTTAGAGGAAGAATTTCAAAGGTATTACATTCTTGCCATTTTAGGTTGAGCCTTCAGCAGTGTATATAAGCACAAAATAAGGAGACTGATTTCATCCTTGAATCAATTAACAACCACTCAATCACTAAACCATGCTGTCTTCTTAATGCAAATAAAAACACTACCCACAGAAATATCTTAATAATTAGCAAATTATAATATTAATAAATTAATAAAAATTATATTCTAGAAATTTGTTGATAAATTGGTCACTTGGAATTCAGAACATATTTTCCAGTAGAAACTATTAAAAAGGTAGTAACATTTCTAAGCAGGCTTATATAAGTTTACTTAATTTAAGAAAGAGCCAAAGGAGGTTAATCACAGTACTAAAGAATCCAGTCACTCTTCAGAATATAGTTTCAATGAGAAAATCAAAATTTGAATGTGATATCAGGAATCTATCTCCCCACTGTGAAATAAGCCAGTTTGACAAAGGACAGTTTTCTACACATTTTCTCCCTTACAGAGTTTATTTCAAACACTAGCTAGAGGTGAAAGAATGCTTCAGTGAAAACATACTTCTTAGGCTCAGTCTCAGGTATGAGGTAGTGAACAATGGATGTAAACAGTGGAGGCGATTTGTGAGGTAGCCAATAATTAGAACTATTCCTACTGGGGGCACCTGGTGGCTCACTTGGTTAAGCATCTGCCTTTGGCTCAGGTCATGATCCTGGAGTCTTGGGGTAGAGTCTCGGGATTGAGTCCCAGGATCGATTGGATGAAGCCCTGCATCAGGCTTCCTGCTCAGTGGGGAGTCTGCTTCTCCCTCTCCTCCTGCTCATGCTCTCTCACTTTCTCTCTCAAATAAGTAAAATGAAAGAAAGAAAGAAAGAAAGAAAGAAAGAAAGAAAGAAAGAAAGAAAGAAAGAAAGAAAGAAAGAAAGAGAAAGAAAAGAAAGAGAAAAAAAGAACTATTCCTAACTGAATTTTATAGAAAGTGAGGCAAGGATTATGACAGGTTTGACCAATGAAGTGAAGATGTTTCCAAAGGCTGCTCCTAGGGTTCAGACTCTCAAAGATTTTGAGGGCATCGGTGGCTTCAATCACCCAGGGTGCAATCAGAAGGAGATATGGCATGCACCACTTGAATTTTGTTGTTCTTCATTATGGAAGTACCTCTATAACACTGTTCAAATTATCTTTTGAAGCTGTTTTAAGAATTGATATTTTTCCATGTGTTTTACGCTGTTAGGAATGAAATAAGTGACTAGTTTCTAAAGGGTTTAACACTTACCACCCATCTTGCCATTTGCTGATTTTCTAGTTGCTTCATTAAGGAGTAGAGTCTGATGTCTGCTATAGCAGATAGGAGTGCTTGGGCAAGTCTAGGAATCCAAATCTTCAATAGTTTTTTTTTTTTTTTAATTAAAAAAAGAAGATATTTAAAAACATGTACCAGTTCACACTGAATTAGCATAAAAATCAACAAACTGATCCAACTATCAACTGAAGGCCCTTCTTCTTAGTACAAAAATAGACAAATATATTAGTCTATTCTGCAAAAATACCTGTTTTCGACAAAAATTACATTAATTTTTCAGGAAAATGCCCAAAGTAGTTTTATCATTCTCATTCTTTCTCTCTGTAATTTATATATTACAACACTACTGCTTTTAATTTAGATAGCCAACAAAATAGTTCATTGCGTTAAGGTTCTATTTTGGAAGCACATTTAGTGATTTCCATTAGCATAACAGTAAGTTAAATTTTTATGAATCATTTATAATAGTGTGTGATGGGTATCATACCAAGTACTTTATATATATCACCTCACTCAGTCCTCCTAACAATCCCTGTGAGATAGGTACTGCTTTATAAGTGAGGAAACTGAGGTACAGAGACATTAAATAATTTTCTCAAGGCTACAAAGCTACTTAGTGTCAAAGCTAGGATTCAAACCCGGGTCTTTGTGATTCTGAAGCCTGTGCTCTTAACTACTAAGTTACATTGTTTTTCATCCTGCAATACAGATGATAAAATTATTTACTTTTTTTTTCCCATAAAAGGACAAGTATTCTACAATTACAAAAACACAGTAATCAGATGACATTAAAAAGTAAATTTAAGAGTAAAACTAGGGGCAGCCAGGGTGGCTCAGCGGTTTAGCGCCACCTTCAGCCCAGGGCCTGATCCTGGAGACCTGGGATCGAGTCCCATGTCGGGCTCCCTGCATGGAGCCTGCTTCTCCCTCTGCCTGTGTCTCTGCGCCTCTCTCTCTCTCTGTGTTTCTCATGGATAAATAAATAAATTCTTAAAAAAAAAAAAGTAAAACTAAAGAGTAAATGTATTATAACTTAATTACAGTTAGTAATTCTAATATTACACAATGACATCTTTGAGAGTTTTTAAAAAAATGTGTCCGAGCTATCATTAACAAAATAACACACTGATAGAGCACAATTTAATCTAGGTTTGTTCAAAAGATGTGTTTCTAAAAATATATTTAAATTTGTATTTTTGTTGGACCAATCTTTATTAACTTTAGAGTAGCTTTACTTTCAGGTGTCAGTGGCTTCTAACACTTTTGTTTTATGTTCCTCCTCTTTGTCAGTAATCTGTAAATATTTAAGTCTTAAAGGTATGCTGTACTTCATAATTTCACTTAAAAAAAATAATTGCCCTGTAAAATAGAGCAAAAGGCATCTATGTACATACCTTTTGTTTACTCTGCATAGAGATCTATATTCTTCTTACCTCTAGGCCTGAAAGTAGTTCATGTGAAAAGTTAACTTGGGGCAAAGAGAAGGAACATGCAAGGGGTAAACCTTGAGTATGATACTGTGTTGGCAGCTTACCATTCTCCTGTTCTTTAAGCTCCTGATTCCTCCATTAAGCTTCCAGAGGCCAAATGCCCTTGTATGTCTTCTGACTATTGAAAGCCCCCACTGTGGAACCCCATTCAGGTCTCCCTTCTATATCCCTTTCTTCTCACGTGTTCTAAGCCAGTGCTGTCCAGTAGAAATATAACACGAGCCACGTACATAGTTTAAAATTTTATAGTAGCCAAATTAAAAAATTAAAAAAAAATCCCAAACAGGTAAAATTAATTTTATTTATTTTGTTTAACCCGACATATCTAAAATATTACCAATTCGTCAAAATAAAAAATTATAGAAACATTTTACATTTTTATTTTGTACTAGGTTTTTGACATCTAGTATGAATTTTATAGTAATAGCACTTCTTAATTTAGACTAGCCACATCTCACATATTCAATAGACACATGTGGCAGTGGCTACCATGTCAGACAGTGCAATTCTAAGCCATTCCTAATTCTATACTCATAGAGAGTATGCAGTTTAGGGAGAAGCTGTCTTGTAAGAGCTCAACATGCTGTGACCTTGGTCTATTTATTTCACTTCTCTGAGCCCTTCTAGTTTCAAAATTATGTAATCTACATTCAAAAAAATCAGTATGACAGGTATGAATGACTGATAGCATCTTAATGTTTCTCTACCTGGTCAAGTTCCAGATAGGATGGAGGTTTTTTGAGGGGGACAATGGGGTGAGGATGGGGGGGAGGGCAAGAGGCGGCTTACTTTAAAGCACAAGATGGCCCCGTGGGTCAGCTACAGGTTGAGGAGAGTGGCTAGGTCCTGGAGGAATAGCAAGTTTTCTATCTTGAAGACTCCTTCATTCATAATATAACCTACTTCTTGGGATATAAGATATCCTTGATGACATCATGCATATTTGCCTGTGGTTCCAGACATTATGGTTACTCTACATAATTTAGAAGACCTGACAAGAGAAGCAAATTCACAGCTCCTAACTTCTACATGTGTCAATGGGAGAAACTCTGCTAATGCTCTACATTCTCTTTCCCCATGATCTTTCCATGTGTTTCCAGGCTCCAAGAAACCCTCAGGATTTGGACAGCCTTTGGAATTCTGGGCCACTTCCCTAACAGAAAATGGGGAAGGCCCAAACTTCTGAGTCTAATCTGAGGACAGCTTAAAGGATTTTGAGAGTGAGTTTAGAAAAACTTTGGAACCACTAGTTCTTCACTACCCTTTCTTGGCAACTGACACCAAAATTCATGATCTAGGAATTACAACATTACTATTGCTGCCTAATTACTACATATATAGCACAATGATTGTACATATCATTAAATTGTCAAATTAATTTTCTCTAAGATTTAATTTCAACACTAAATCCTGAGTAGGTTTATATACATTTAGTCTTCATAAGCTCATATAACATGGTGTTCTGCTCACAAGTTAAAAAAACAAGATACAACACTGCTCTCACGTGATGCTTTCATGAAGGAAGAATACTTCTAAGGTCCAAATAATTAATGTATAATGTAGTCATTCTGAAAGTCTGCAAATTTTAACAGGATTCCTTCAAGTAAGACACTTTTATGCTGTTTTTGTGTTTTAGCACATAATAAAGGGTTACACATCATAGTATGTCTTTGTAACTGTGGGCTTCCCAGATATGGTCAGAGTTTAGCAACAAGTATCTTTAAAAACAAACAAACAAACAAACAAACTTTGTGATACCAATAATGTCATTTAGTTAATATACATGAGCCTTTTAAAAAGGGTGGAATAAATCTACTTTTGATAACTATTTTCATTACTTTTATATAAACTTACCAGTAGCTGAACACTATCTTTTCCCAAAAGATGCAGAATCTTGTAAATGCTTGCAAAGATTAAGGGGTATGTGTAACCCCTCAATCTTTCTGTCCATTCCCAGGTCAAATAACCATAATTAGTGATATTAAGGACTAATGTTGAATAGCACTGAAACAATCTGTTTTAATGTCTGTGCATAAAAAATTTCTATTTTTTTGATAATGAAACTTAAAAACACAGCATTTCACACTGGTTATTTGAGTTAAAAATGCAATGGCCAATTAAACTCATAATTTCTTCATGAAGGGAATGTGTTTTTTACTTCATCTATATTTTCCACAGTACTGAGCACTATGGGAAGACCTGCTGGTTAAAGGTTGAGTCAAGTGTATTAACATCAAAGAAAGATATAGAAGAAATATTAGTATAAAATAATGGTGTACTTTGATAAGTTAAAACTACTTGGAGAATATATGGAAAATTGAAAAAATACAATAGAAGCTGGCACAATTTCTAAGATGAATACACATTTCTAATTTGGAAAAGAAACTACAAAGGATATTTGAAAACCATGTGATGTGCAACTTCAAGAGACTGCCAATATTCATCTGGAACAAAACTTGTCTGGACTAAAAAACAGTTACATATTCGTAATGCTATGGTAAATGAGACCAAATAAACGTTTTCACCAAGAAGATCTAAAAAAGAAAACAAAACAGGTAATTGTGGCACAAAAGTCAGGCAAGTTCTACTTGCAGAACTAAAATCTGCTGTTCCAGTTGGAGCCTTGCTCATTGCTCAGACTCAAGGCATAGTAGAGAACTCTGGCTGACAGACAAGGGCTGGAGCTTTCCCACTGGGTAATCATCACTCCTTCCATTTAACCAATCTTTCTTGCAATTAATTGTATAAAGAGAATAGTAAGATAACAATGAAAAAGAGATCAGGTTAACTAAGGCCTTAGGCTAATTAGGTAATAGCCTATATAGGTAGCTAATGACAGAAACCAGCTAACAAATTACTAATTTAGGAGTCAAACAGTGGCATATCAAATGGTCCTCTGCATGTTTTTAAATAGCCCTTATTGTTGTTTAGTCTGTGCGAGAGTTCATTCCTTCATGTTGCCTTATTTAATCCTCCAAATCGTGCGAAAGGGTAGGTATTGGCCCCATTTTACCTATAAGGAAAACAAGACTAAGAAGTTAAACTGCCTCGTCCAAAGTCAAAAAGGTTGTAAATGGCGAAACAGAATTCAAAACCAGGGCTATCTGCTGCCTCTTTGCCACAAGTGGACAGCCTGCAGGCTGAATACAGAGTATTTTTTTTTTGAATGTTAATTTATTTGTCAACATTTAAAAATCCGACTTTATATTAAAATCTGTATTGCTGCATTCCTAAAATAACATCTGACAACAGAGCTCAACTGGCAACAACTGGCTGGTTCTGAGAGGTGCTTTAATTTATTCAGACCTGCCTGTTTGTACTCTAATCCATTTTGAGTCTTTTGCTATAGTTCTAGGTTCCTGCCACTGTCCTCCATTATTCTCCAGGAACACATTTAAATATTTTTCAGATAACTGGTACATTCAACACAACACACACGCCCCATCTCAACGTTCATCCTTCAGAAGCACTTAAAGAAACATCCCGACTGAACTACAGCCGCTGAAAGAAAACCCTGTGAAAAAAAAACCCTTTTACTCTGTGGACTGGTGCAGAGTACACAATACTCAGAACTGGGCCCTGAACAAGTGATTGTGAATACCTAAAGGTTCAACTATGTCTGTGACAAGTGCGGTCATTCATTTATAATCTCGTTACTCTCCTTAACCCTGAGGGATCCAACTTCTCTACCGAAGGAAGGGTCAGGGGAAAAGAGCGAGTCGAGAACTCAGGCCCAGCGGCCCCTCACCCTCTCCCCGTCACAATCCTCCTTCATCTGGCAAAAATGATTCTCCCTTTTTCGTCTCAGGTCTCCACAGGGGAAACTCAGCATTCTTTTCATGCCGCTTACACAGTGCTTGGCACATTCAAGGCGCACAATAAATATTTATTAAATGCAGAAGTCCATCCTTATATTAAAGACCGCCTCTGACAGATCAACAGCCCAGCTGCTGGGGGGTGATTTGGTTCCTGTCAACATCCTCACAGCGTACCAAAGAGAAGGCTGGAGGCGGGAGAGGGGCTGTAATAAATGGAGTGGGAGTCAGACCTGGTCTCACCCCAGGAATCAATCCCTGTGCAGCTGCGTAAACCTCAGGTAAGTTGCCCCCGTTCTAAAATGCGGCCGGCTACGTCACGTCAACTCACCCCACCGGGCCGCGGCAGAATTAACCCACGCAGAATAAAACGCCGCACAAGCGGCCAGCGAAGGAGAAGCGCGGCTCCAGCGCACGGCGATTTCTCGGCAGCCCCGCCCAGCAGATGGAGCCCTCACTCGCGGTCCGCGGCTTCCCGCCACAGCCGGGGAGCTTGGCGCCCTCCCCCCGCCCCCGCCCCCGCCCCCGCCCGCCCCTCACCTCCGCGGCGCTCGCTGCTCTTCCGGGGGCTGAGGTACAAAGTTGACTTTCTCTTTCGCAGCTTCACCTTCTCGTGGGAGCGGCCCTGGAATCCGCGGAAAAAGAGCCGGCCATCGTCGCCCCCTTGCTTCATCCTGCTCCCACTTCGAGGTCGGCTGAAGATCCCCAGCCACCTCAGACCCCGCAAAGGAGGAGCCGGGAAGAGCGCGCGCGTTGCTCTTCCGCTCACTAAACTTGGCCTCTGCGGCCGCCGTCGCTCGCAGGCGCGGGGGTAGCTGGGAAACGGCAGCGCCCCGGCACAGGAACCTCCGAGGTTGGTTGGTGTCCGCCGCTCAGTGCGGCGGCTTTGTTTGCCTCGGGCTTATCGTCCTCGGGACACCGCTGCCCGCCTTTGGCTTCGTTGTCTCTGCGCCCGAGCTTCTCTTCCGGAAACCGCTGGAAGGAACCGGAGCGCCGCTAGGCTGGGGCCAACGGGAGGCTGGTCAGCGACGCGAAGCGGCCGCTCGATGGTCCGTGGTGCCTCAGTGGTAATAAGAATAGTGATGATCATTGTAAACGTGTTGGTGTAGCATCTCACTCTTTGGTGGTCTCACAATAACTGTCGGACGAGGTAGGCGGCCTAGGGATGATTCAGCCTTTTGCACAGATGTGGAAAATGAGGTTCGGCAAAGTTAAAGGACTCGGTCAGGGTCACTTAGCAAACTAGTGGCCAAGGGTTTCCTATTTCCTGTGGTTTATCTTCCAAGGAGCTGACTTGAAAATGGCTCCCCTACCTCCTTTTTTTTTTTTTTTTACACTCAGGCAATGAACCGTAGCATGCTTGGTAAACTGTCGTTTATCTAGTTAACCGCAAGAGCCCAGGAGCAAACGGGCATTTCTTTCCCAGATTAATTTATATTACATTTTACTGATGTTAAGGACAACCTAGTTTCTGGTACTAGTTCTGCCACTAGGGATTTTTGTAACCTCGGAGGTCTAGAAGACGGTGAAAGGTTAAGAAAACGTGTAAATCCGTCGCTTTGTTTTCCTCTTTCATAAGCCTCTGTTTTCTCCAGAGAGTATGGTGCTCACAACTATAATTTTCTGAGAAATAATGGAGTCTTTACTTCTCACGTTAAAAGTAAAATCTGTCAAATCTTTATTTTTTAAGATTTTATTTATTTATTCATGAGAGACACACAGAGAGAGACACAGGCAGAGGGAGAAGCAGGCTCCATGCAGGGAGCCCGACGCGGAACTTGATCCCGGGTCTCCAGGATCAGGCCCTGGGCTGAAGGTGGCGCTAAACCGCTGAGCCACCTGGGCTGCCCAAATCTTTATATTTTTATATATAAAAAAAATGGCTGGCCAGTTATTTACATGTGTGTGTTTGGTGACTACTTGTACCTTCTAAAGCATCAGAATGAACTCCAAATCTTTTAGCCTGTTGTGAAAATTTTTAATCATGCATATTGGCAAAAAAAAAACATGAAGTAGTAAACAAAACAAAACAACCCAAAAGGCTAATAGTGAAAAGTAACAATTCTCTTTCTTCTACTTCCAGATTGGATTGGCAGTCACTTTCAACTTTTGTGGGGAGCTGTTTCTTGTAGTGGTTAGTTTTATAATGGTATATAAAGGTGTAGATTATGACTCTTCCCAGCCTCATTGCCATTTTAAGAATTACCCACTTCAAACCATTGAGAACATACTGTAATGGGACTTAGCTTTGTCTTACACCATGCCCTAACCCTCATTTGTCATGCTTCCTATTTATTTATATTCCTGTCTTAGTTAAACCAAGTAATATTTACATATTATGAAAATTATGATGAAAATACTACTCACTCTGAAAGAAAGTAGTGACATGGAATCTTTTAAAGGATGTATGCTAAGGTATTGCTTTGTTTTTCATTTTCTTTGTACACAGATCTGAAGATATTTTCCTGGACGTGGACTTATTTTTCAAAACCACTGTGTGGGGAAAGCATTGTATGCCATTTGTTGAAAAATGTTTGGGAGATTGACTCTTCCACAACTGCTTTTTGCTAGCATCCTTGGAATTGCTGGAGGGATGTATATTTATCAACCAATATTTGAACAGTACCACCGAGATCAGATGGAATTAAAAGAAAAGTTGAAATTGGCACAAGAATCAGAAGAGAAGAAAAGTTAATACTACATGGAGTTGAACTGTAATTGTTTAATGTTCTATTGAAATTATACATTGACTATAAATAATCTAATGAAAACTTCTCAAATATGTTTTAAACACAAATAAATCATGTAATGATTTTAAAACAAGCGCTGTCAATTTTAATGTTTACTTTTATTTGCTTCTTTTTTTTAAACTAAAATGAATGTCTTACTTTTATTTGCTTCTTTTTTTTAAACTAAAATGAATAAATGAATGAATATTTTGTTTCCTAGTTGAGATTTTGTTTTTCTAGGAATGCAGGAGCAAGAGGTGACCAGACTGTTTATAAAATAGCTAGGAATGGTGTTTATAGTACTGGTTATAGATGAAGTAAATAAAGTTAACCATTTTGGGCAGAATGCTCCTCAAATAGCCTACAATTAGCCCAGTTTAATATACTTGAGCAGTTTTTCAGCCCCGGGCAGAATGGTGGAGTAAATTGAAAAATGATGTATTTCAGAGCAAGTTGAAGTTTTAGAGAAAATAGATGATATATAAGATGGCAAATATGACACAGATCTGTTTGGTAACCTAAACGAATTTGCATTAATAATGGTGGTAAGGGTGGAATTAATTTGTTATGAAGCTATTTTTCATATAGTGTTACTGAAATTGGTAGGAACTGTTCATTACCTTTTATTCTAATCTTAAACTTGTATTTTCAAAGACAGCTATCAGTGTAATCACATGTACAAGATGCTTTATTTAAATCAACTCATTTTTATTATTGATTTCTTGAAAAGTAAATTTATTATGACTTCATATAAGCTATCTATGTTGAATAGAGGCCAGCATAGGTAATTTTTAAAAGAGTGAAGAAAAAAAATTATTAAAGTAGTATATGTACATTAAAAAATTCAAACTACAGGAATGAACAAAGTGAGAGGTTGAAATTATTGTATACATTTATTTAATCAGCACATTCAACAGTTTAGTGTGAGCTTTTGAGACTTTTTTTAAAAGATTGTATTTATTCATGAGAGACACAGAGAGAGGCAGAGACATAGGCAGAGGGAGAAGCAGGCTCCATGCAGGGAACCTGATTTGGGACTTGATCCCAGGACCCTAGGATCACGACCTGAGCTGAAGGCAGATGCTCAACCACCGAGCCACCCAGGTGTCCTGACTTTTTCTTCTATGCACATAAAAGTATACATTAAAATTCTAATTCATGTACCAAGTATTTACCACGTGACAGGCTTAGCTTTGCTTGACTACAGCTAGACTGGGATTCTGTTGCAGGAGTCTGTTTGTTGTGGGACCCAGGTTCAAGGAACATCCCCTTTCTGGGATGTGGCAAATATAGAATTGAGACCAGGAAACAAGGAATGATAATCCTATCTAACATAAAGTTAAATTGAACTGATTTTGATCCTCCTTTTGAGAATGATGCATTGGTCAGTTTAGTGGCAGAGAAGGAGTTAATTTTTTTTGTTTGATAAAGATACTGCAGCCATTTATATCAAGGTCACAATGAGATACCACTTCATAAACTTAGATGACTACAAACAAGATGGAATAACAAGCATCAGCAAGAATATGGAAAAATTGAAACCCTGATACACACGTCACTGGTGGGATATAAAACAGTGCAGTTGCTGTGGAACAGTTTGGCAGTTACTCAAAAAGTTAAACAGCATTACCATATGGCTCAGTAATTTTGCTTCTAGGTATATGTCCAAAGGAAGTGAAAACATCCATACAAAAATTTGTGTATGATTGTTCATAGCATCCTTATTATAATAGCTTAAAAAAAGTGGAAATAACACAAACGTCTGTCAATGCATAACAAATTATAACACGTGATAGAATATTACTCAGCCATAATTAAATAGCGACATGCTACAACATGAATAACCTTTGAAAATATGAAAGAAGCTGGGCACAAGAGGCCATTTATATGACATGTCTGAAACAGGCAAATGCAGAAAATGTAGATTAGTGGCTGCTAGGATACGGGGTTTCTTTTTAAGGTGAAAATGTTTTGGAACTAGATAGTGGTGGTCAGTGACAACCTTGTCAATTTATTGTATTGAATTGTACACTTTCAGACTCCTTTTACAAGGCTAGCCTTACCCTAATGCCAAAACCAGATGAGGATACCACACACACAAAAAAATGTTATCAGCCAACATCCCTGATGATCCCTGAACTGTACACTTTAAAATAGTGGACTTTAGTCTTTGAGAATTATATTTCAAAAAAGCTGTCTTCAAGAAAGAAAAAGGATGCTGTATACAGAATAGCTACAATTGAGATAGTCCATTGTTTTCTGTCATAATCCATCTAGTTTGTTTTCTGTGTGTGGTAAAAACTACATAGCATGAAATTCATTATTTTACAGTTTTTAAGTGTAGAATTCAGTGGCATTAAACACATTCACAGGCAGCCCAGGTGGCTCAGCGGTTTGGCGCCACCTTCGGCCCAGGGCCTGATCCTGGAGACCCAGGATCGAGTCCCATGTGGGGCTCCCTGCATGGAGCCTGCTTCTCCCTCTGCCTGTGTCTCTGCCTCTCTCTCTCTCTCTCTCTCTATCATAAATAAATAAAAATAAATCTTTAAAGAAAAAAAAGTACATTCACATTGTGTAACTATTACCATCCATCCATCTCTAGAGGTTTTTCCATCTAATTTTTGTAAGGCCCAAAGAGATTAATTGAATGGGGTATATAGAGACCCTCTGGCACATCCTTCAAATCTTTGAAGGTAGCATTAATGTCTGCAATTCTTTGACTAAATTGCTTCTAATTTACTGCCTTAGGGAAAGCAGATAGATTAAGAGGCTTTGAGTTGGTTCTTTCTAAAATAAGGATTTGGTAGGGACTAAGTGTACCCCCCTCCCTAGAGTCCCTGGCAAAATTCGTTTATTGAATCCCTAACCTCCAATGTGATGGTATTTGGAGGTGGGACCTTTGGGAGGTAATTAAGGTAGGAGTGTGGAGCCCTCAGGAATGGAATTAGTGCCCTCATAAGAAGAGCTACAGGAGAGATGATCATCCTCTTTGCCATGTTAGTATATAATAAGAAGGTACAAACGAGAAAAGGGCCTTCTTGCCAGGCACCAAATCCACCAGCACCTTGATTTTGGACTTCACAGCCTTCAGAACTGTGGGAAATATTTGTGGTTTAAGCCACCCATTTTATGGTATTCTGTTACAGCAGCCTAAGGCAGGGTTCTTCCTATAAGGTCAATGGTCACAGTGTATGATAGTTTTAATGTATTGTTGAATTTGTTTTGCTAATATTTCACTGAGAATTTTTGTACCTATATTCATCAGGGATATTGACCTGTAATTTTCTTTTTTGTGGCATCCTTATCTGGTTTTGGAATTAGGGTGGTAATGTGGGCCTTGTAAAGTGATTTTGGAAGCATTCCCTCCCCTTCAGTTTTTTGTTTGTTTGTTGTTTGGTTTTCTTTTTGGAAAAGTTTGAGAAGGATAGATATTAAACCTTTATTTTGTAGAATTCACCAATGAAGTCATCTGGTCCTGGGGTTTTGTTTGTTGGAAGGTTTGTGATTACTGATTCAATTTCCTTACTGGCAATTTGTCTATTCCAATTTTCTATTTTTTCATGATTCAGTCTTGGAAGATTGTATGTTTCTAAGGGTTTATCCATTTCTTCTATGTTGTCCAGTTCATTGGCAAATAATTATTCATAGAGGTCTCTTATTATCCTTTGTATTTCTGTGGTATCAGTTATAGCTTTTATTTCATTTTTAGTTTTACTTATTTGAGCCTTCTCATTTTGGTGAGTCAAGCAAAAGTTTTGTCAATTTTTTTTATCCTTCCAAAGAGCCAGTTTCATTGACTTTTTAATTTTATTTTTATTTATATTTCATTTATTTCTGTGATCTTTCTTCCTTCCTTCCTTCCTTCTACTAACTTTGAGCTTTATTTATTCTTTTACTAGTTCCTTTAGATGTAAAGTTAGTTTGAGATTTTCCTTGTTTCTTGAGGTAGGCATGTATTGCTATGAACTTCCCTACTAGAACATCTTTTGCTGCATCCTGTGGATTTTGAATTGTTATATTTACATTTCATTTGTCTCAAGGTATTTTCTGATTTCCTCTTTGATTTCTTTGTTGACCCATTGATTGTTCAGTAGCATGTTGTTTAATCTACATTTTATGATTTTTTCAGTTTTCTTGTCATCACTTTTTAGTTTCATGCCATTGTGATCAAAAAGATGCTTGATATGATTTTGGTCTTTTTGTTTTGTGGCCTAACATGTGATCTGTCCTGGAGAATGTTTTATATGCACTTGAGAAGCATGTGTATTCTGCGGCTTTTGGATTGAATGTTATGTATTTTTCTATTAAGTCCATCTGATCTAATGTGTTGTTTAAAGCCAATGTTTCCGTTTTGATTTT
Source organism: Canis lupus baileyi (assembly GCF_048164855.1). Taxonomy (NCBI): domain Eukaryota; kingdom Metazoa; phylum Chordata; class Mammalia; order Carnivora; family Canidae; genus Canis; species Canis lupus. Next base: position 24,114,937 of record NC_132869.1, on the reverse strand, counting down.
CTGTCTGGATGATTGAGGAAACTGGTGTGTTAAAGTCCACCATTATTATTGTATTGCAGGCAATATCTCCATTTATGTCTGTTAATATTTGCTTTATATATAGGTGCTCCTATGTTGGATGCATAAATATTTATAATTTTTATATCCTCTTTTTTGATTGACTTGCCTTTTCATTATGTAATGCCCTTCTTTGTCTTTTATAGTCTTTGTTTTAAAGTCTGTATACCAGCTACACCAGCTTTTTTTCATTTTCATTTCATTTACATGGAATATTTGTTTCCATCTTTTCCCTTTCTGTCATTACTTCTGAAGAGATTCTCTTTTAGGCAGTATATAGATGAGTCTTGTTTTTTTTTTTTTTTTTTTAATCCATTTAGCTGCTCTATGTCTTTTTTTTTTTCACTCTATGTCTTTTGATAGGAGGATTTAGTCCATTTACATTTTAAGTAATTATTGGTAAGTAGGTACTTATTGCTATTTTAATTGTTTTCCAGCTGTTTTTGTATTTCCTGTCTGTTCCTTTCTATTTCTCTTGCTTTTTTCCCTGTGGTTTGATGAATTTCTTTAGTATTATGTTTAGTTTTTTTTTTCTCATTATCTTTTGTGTTATCAATAGTAGGTTTTTCCTTTGCAGTTACCATGAAGTTCATATATAACAGCCTGTGTATATAGCAGTATTTTTTAAGTTAACAGCAACTTAAGCTTTTGACACATTATAAATCTTCTATATTTTTATTCCCCCACCATGTTTTATGTTTTTGATGTCATATTTTACATCTTTTTATTTTGTGTATTTGTTAACCAATTATTGTAGTCGTGGTTATTTTTGCTACTTTTGTCTTTTAACCTTAATACTAGCTTTATAAGTGGTTATTCTCCTAACTTTACTATATATTTGTCTTCACCAGTAAGATCTTTAGTTTTATATTTTCTTGCTGATATTAGTGCATATTCTTTTCTGCTTAAATAAGTCTCTTTAACATTTCTTGTAAAGGTGATTTAGTGGTGATGAACTCCTTTAATGCTTGCTTGTATGGAAAACATCTTTATCTCTCCAGTTTTGAATGATAGCTTTGCTAGGTAGAGTATGACTGGTTGGAGGGTTTTTTTCTTCTGTACTTTGAATATATTATGCCCCTCTCTTCTGGCCTGCAAGTTTCTGTTGAAAAATCTGCCAGTAGTCTTAAGGGGCCCCCTGTATATAAGAAGTTCTTCTTCTCTTGGTGCTTTTAAGATGCTCTCTTTAACTTTTGACACTTTAATTATAATGTGTCTTGATGTGGATCACTTGGATTTATCTTGTTTGGAGTTCTCCATGCTTCCTGTACCTGGATGTCTGTTTCTTTCCCCAGGTTAGGGAATTTTTTATCCATTATTTCTTCAAATAAATTTTCTGCCTTTTTCCTCTCTTACCCTGCATTACTAATCTTACTCTGCCTAATGTTCTTTAAGTCTCTTAAACTATCTTCTCTTTTTAAATTTCTTTTTTCTTTTTGCTGCTCTGTTTGAGTGAGTTCTACTGCTCTGTCTTCCTGGTTACTGATTCTTTTCTCTGCTTCATCTAGTCTATTGTTGAACCCCTACTGTGTATTTTTCAGTTATGTCCTTCAGCTCTGTGATTTCTGTTTAGTTCTTTATTATATTTTCTTCCTCTTTGTTGAACTTCTCACATATTTATCCATTCTTCTGAGTTTGGAGAGCATCTTTATGCCCATTATTTTGAACTCTATCAGGTAGATTACTTTTTTGCATCTCATTAAAGTCTTTTTCTGAGGTTTTGTCTTGTTCTTTTTTTGGAACATATTTTTCTGTTTCCAATTGACTTGACTCTCCATATTTGTTTCTAAGTATAATGCAAAACAGCTACCTCTCCCAGTCTTGAAGGACTAGTCTTATGTAGGAGATGAACTTTATTGTTCAACCTCGCTCTACCTCTTTTTTGTCTTTGAAACCTTTGTGATTTTCTAAGTAGACTGATTTATTCTTAATGGGTCCCAACTGTTGATGATGTGCTAAGACCTGTGATCTCAGTCAATACCTGGGTTCAGGCTAATTGGAAGCCAGATCCTTAAGCAGAACTTTTAAATTATGTGAATACATATAATCCTTTGGACGCACAATTGTAGACCCTGCTGACCCCTAGACCAGGAGATACAGAGGTATCCCCTCAGTTAGAGTTGTAAGAATTGGGACTTCAGATGAGTGTATAAACTACTTTCTGGGAAGTACCAGTTAGCTGTGATGAAGCCTAGGGAGGGTGCAAAGATGGTGTTTCCCTGGCTATGTTCCTAGTAGTGCCTCTGTAGTCTGAGATATCTGAAAAACCTAGAGTTTGTCCATCAGTTTAAAGCTGTGAAACAAATAAATGGGCCTTATTTACAGGCAGACTGGGGGCATGTTTTGGTTGGTTGTGCAGTGCCCTCAGGATAGTAGCTTGCCCTGAAATGACTTTCCAGTTGTTACAATCCTGTAGTTCCCAGGAACACAAGCCCTTTTGGCCACGAGAGCCAAGTGATCCAGAGGCACCCCCTGTGTGGAGTGCACTTACCTGCAGGCTTTAGCAAGGCCTGGGACCAGTGCTGGGGACAGGGAATGCCTTTAGCTTAAGTGAGTGGGGATTCTTTTATTTCTAGTTTATGCTAGGGAGACCTGTTGCAGCAGCATCTTCAACTGTCAATCTCAGCCCATAAAGCGCAACCACCATTGAGCTTTTCATTTTTTTTTTTTTTTCCATTGAGCTTTTCAAACATGTCAGTGGCCTCCTCACCAATGTCATCCTGAAAGGAGTGTTATCAGTGCCTTCCATGGAAAAATCAGGTGGTAGTTTCTCCAATTTCATCACAAATTGAATTTCATCACAAAGAGAATTCTAAAAGTTCTTTAAAAAAAAAACTATTGTGAAATAATGCCACATTTAGAGAAACGGTGCAAAAATTGCACAAAAAATTTTTGTATACCTGTTACCCAGATTCCGCAAATGTTGGCATTTTACTACATTTGCTTTAATCTCTCTCCATATATGTGTATTCACACATGAACACACACATTATTTTTTTTTTAAACCCTTTGAAGGTAAGTTGCCCACGTGATACCCTTTTACTGCTAAATATAGCAACAGAGATACTGTGACCAGTTCTGTGACTAGAGTAAGAAGTGGTAGAGAGAGGGTTTTTGAATCGGTATAAGATATATTAAACATATTTAGTTTTTCTAATAACTTTTTCTCTTTGTTTTCTTCCTACTTCCCTGGGCACTCTTTTCTCAGACTTTGGGTTTTGTTTCAAGCCTCCTCTTTGCCCTCTTAGTACATTTTCTAGACTAGCTCGTTGACTTTCATGTCTTTGAGTATCCCTTGGGCAATAACTTCCATTCATGTCTTCTGTGCCTCGGATCAGTTTATTCAATTGCACACTGAACAGTCTCACTTGTACGTTCTCCCAATGCTGATATGTCAAGTTAAAATGTCCTACACTTGTTCATTATGGCTTATTTTACCCTGTTGCAACAGGACTCTCTTCCTTTTGCTCAATGGTTCCTAGTTGCCCAAACCAGAAACAGGCATTTTCATGGATTTCTCCCATTCCCTCACCACCTACAATCATGTCTTCTTGATTTACTCTCCTAAGTATCTCAAATCTGTTTATTCACCTTCATCCTGATGGTCATGTTCTTAAACCAGATTACTATTATACCTTACTTGGATTTCAGCATGCTAATTGGCCTCTGAAACCCATTCTTAACCTTGTAGCCATTTGAAAATGAGTTTTATGTTCTAGTCCTGACTGTGCCACTTTCAGCTGTATAATCTTGGTCAGGTTGCTTCATTGCTTTAAGGCTCACTTTATCTGTAATTTAGAGACAGAAATAGTCCTTATTTCAGAGGGCAATTTTGAGAAGTATATGAGGGGATATATGCAAACTTCTTAGCATATTGGCTGACTCATAGTAAATGGTAAATAAATTATAATAATTCCAGGTTCTTCAAAATCCAGCCTCTGCTCTTCCTCCAGTTTCTCCTCTGATTCCTTCTACTCGGTTTTTCAGCTTTTCTGAACTTCTTTCAGTTGTTTTAATACCTGATGCTCTCTTTTGCCTCCAGGTCTTTCTTCTGCTCTCTTTTCCTTCATCTTCCTACCTTGTTCACCCTTCTTAATTTAGATGTCACTTTCTCTGGGAAGTCTTGATTTGGTGTCACTTGTGTTCCAGTAACACTCTTACTTCCTTTATGGAAGATCTTATCTCACCACATTGGAATTAACTACTTACTTGTTGATCTATCAAGCTACTGACAACAGGGGCCAATTTACCTTGTTCACTATTACATCTCTAGCACCTAAATTGGACTCCGTGAATGAAAGGGAAATGAATGGGCCACATTACCATTGTCTATTTTTTTTTTATCTCCTTCTTGATAAATTCCTGTTACAGCCCTGCTTGGCTTCAGGAGTGGGGAAGATTGAAGGGGAAGTCTCTCCTTGTAGCATATCAGCCATTAGCAGTTGATGCATTGTTGGTACCTCAGTTGTTAGCTGATCAGTAACTCCCAGAACTGCTCCTTTACACATGAACATGGGTCTACTTTTCCTGTCTTAGCCGCTACCAACAACAGTCTTTTGGCCTTTCTTAGCTGGGGAACATCCCTTGACACTATCACCCTGATGAAACCAGTTATCTCTCACTCTGACATTACTCTGTTATATTTCCCTTTAAATATTACATTGAATGCATATTCAACATTTCACAATTTGATATAATTTATCCTATAAGTGATTTTGTAAATTGGACATATATTTGAAAAGCTAATTGTAGTATAAACTGTGAGTAGCTGCAGACTGGAGTATGATGGGGTTGGGTAGGTGGACCTGGGACAGCTGAGATTTGTGGTGGAAGTAGACACAGATCAGTGAGATGGAACAGGTGGTAAGAGAAGCTGGATTAGATTTTCAATCATTTTGCCCTGCTTCGATGTGGAATTATTTGGTTCAGAGGTGCTTTGCCTGGGAGTCCGCAGAATTAAGGCCACTGTCCACAGCCCGACGCCAATGGAGGAGAAATTTGGTTGCCTCTGAGTGGTAACCCGGGGTGGCCTGAACCACCTTCACAGCTGCAGATCCAAGCAAGCGCACGCACACACTCGTCAGCGCTAAGAGGAGGCCGCTGGGAGGCAGCAAAGGCTCGCAGTTTTCACCTTACAGCTGCTATTCTCCAGGGTGCTGTATTTTGCCTTTTTTTTTTTTTTTATATAACGATTTGCTCTCTTTTAGAAATTTAGAGTGATTTTATAATCCGAACTAGACTGTACAAGCAGAGACCTCGTTTGTCATTTCCTTCTCAGAAATGCATTATTTTTTTCCTGCCAGAATTTTACTTTTTCTCCTTCCTGTCATTTCCAAGAACCCCAGAGCTTTCCCTTGCCCCGGCAAGGCCAGGCCCCAGCCGGATCCGAAGGAGGAGCTGGCGAGGCGGGATGGAGGGTGGCAGAGCCGGACGTTCGGCACGGATGTGGCCCCCGGGGAGCTGGACCAGGGAGCACCTGGCGCAGGAGCCCCCTGGGCCTCAGGAACCCTGGGTGGGACCGGCTTTGCCGCTGCTGCCCAGGACCCCTACGCCAGTGGGGACGCCGATCGGATGCCCTGGAAAACACCTTTAGAACATGGCTTTTGGGGGGAGGACCTTTGGCGCGGGTCCCCAAGCCGCACCCCCGCAGCTCACGGATCCTGGAGGTTTGTGAGTGGCCCCCCTGCGTCTCAACACGAGGACAACTCTCTCTCTCTCTCTCTCTCTCAAGATTTCACGCTTTCCAGGAAAGGCCGGTGGAGACCCGGTGGCGGCCAACGAAGCGTGCGGGAGCCGTTCCGTGGCTCCCAGGAGGGCCCCGCGCCGGGTGCGGCGGAACCGGGAGCGGCGCGCGAGGGGGCGCCCGCCTAGCGCCCCGGCGGCGTGGGGCGGGGGTGCTCCCCGAGGTGGCAGGAGGTCCCGCCCCCACCTCGCTCTCCTTTACGGGAAGTGATGTGGGGCCAGACGGAAAATACCCGCCAAGGACCCAAAAAGGGCCGCCCGGGTGGACGCGGCGCGCGCGCAGGCCCGCGGCGGGGAGACCTCGAGGTGCGGCCAGGTGAGCCCCGCGGCTGCGCGAGGTGTGGGAGGCGCCGCGCGACCCCGGCGGCCGGCGGGTTCCGGCTCCCCCCGGGCGACGGCGGGGCGGCTTCTGGGGCCAGACCCCGAGGCTGCGAGCCCCGCGGGCGGCTGGCGTCCGAGCCCGCCCCACAAGCGGCTTTGCCTCCCGCCGGCCCTCGGCGCGGGGGTCGGGCAGCCTGGGCGAGGCGCTGCTTAGCTGCAGCTCCAGGTTGCGGCGGGCGCCTCCGGGACGGCCAGGTGCCAGGGTCCCCAAGGGGGGCGACGGGGAGGGAGGTCCCAGGAAGCTCCCAGACCCCCTGCTCTGCCCCATAGTTCTCTCCTCCCCCCTGTTGTTTTCAGCTTAATTATTTAACGCCTTTGCACCCCTGTCGATGAGGCTCCGGGTGCGAGAGGGCCCTCCCGGCTGTGGGCTGTCGGGCGGGCCGGAACCGCAGCCTGGCAGCCGGGCCGGGCCCTTGGTAGGGTCTTGTCCGCTGGCAGCGCTGATGTGGAGACACCTTAGATAACCGTTGCCAAATCCTTGTCTTTGTCCCAGTAGCTCACCAGTTAATTAAGCCAAGTCAGGCCTGAATGAAGCAAATCTTGCGAGCCCCCGACTTCTTCTTCCCAGCTTTTTGGCTCCTGCTGGCCACCTGGGCCACATGGCTTCACAATGCTCTGCCCCAGGGTCCTCTTCCTTACCTCTGTGGGCTAACAGCTGGTTTTTTTTTTTTTTTTTTTTTTCTTATTCCATGGATTATCCCGTTAAGGTGGGCTCTTTACTCGGGTGTTGGGAGGGGGGGAGTAGTGTTACCACCTAGAAGTTTTCTGTAATAATTGCTGAGTTAATTTGTTCGTGATCCATTGTTCCTAACCACCCCCCCCCCCCCGGCCCCCTTTTTGCCTTCCTAAAAACTTGCTTTACGGACAAAACAATCTGGAAAACAGGGTTCTACAGATGGTTAGAGATTAAGAAAGGTTAATAAAGTACTGAAAGATTCTGACTGAAGGTCATTTTTTCCCTGTATTTTATGTCGGTTTTCATTCCTACTTTCTTCTTTCTTTCTTTCTTTTCTTTCTTTCTTTCTTTCTTTCTTTCTTTCTTTCTTTCTTTCTTTCTTTCTTTCTTTCTTTCTTTTTTCAATCATGAATTTATTTTATTTTCATGCCTGAGGAAAACTCATTTAGCTATCTCAGGCTTTCTTCCTACCATCCCACCTTCTTTCCTTTCTCCTAACCTTTCTTTCTTAACTTGTAAGGATTCATTTCTATTCCCTTAATTCTACTCCATTCATCTATTTGTCTGTCCTTATGCTGGTATCATAGTGTCTTTATTATTGTAGTTATGTAGTAGGTTTTGAGAGTAGGACGTGTGAGTCCTCCCATTTTGCTCTTTTTTTTTTTTTTTTTTGAAATGGTTCTGGCTATCCTGGGTCTCTTGAATTTTCATATGAAATTTAAGATCAGTTTCTCAATTTCTGTTGCTCTGGTTTAGAACAGATGTAAGGGTTTGAGAGTGGGCAGCAATCTCTGGGAACCAGACTCTTGATTTCCCCCTTCCAAATTTGCTTTTCACTTAATCTTTCCCATCTCAGTTGATGGCAATTTTACTCTTCTAGATTCTCAGACTAAACACTCTGGAGTGACCCCTGATTCTTTTCTTTTTCTCATTCCCACATCTAATTCTTCAGCAAGTCTCAATGGTTCTACTTTGAAAAAATATAATCTATATAGGATTAAAAACCATCTCACCATTTCCACTGCTTCTACCAAGATCCTATCGTTTCTCTCACTGAAATTACTTCAAAAGCCCCCTGCAGAGCCACCCTGCTTCTGCCCTTACACTCTACAGTCTACTGTCAACGCAGCAGCCAGAGCTCATTATGCCACTCACTCCTCTGTTCACAACTCTCCAAGAGCTTTTTATCTCAGAAGAAAAAGTCCTCATCATGGCCTACAAACACCTTATGTGGTATGTGGCTTCGTCTTCCATCATTCTCCCCTTGTCTACTCCACTTCACCCACACCTTAAGACCTTTGCATTTACTGTTTCCTCTGCCTGGAATGTTCTTCCTTCAAATGTCTTCCTCAAATGTTCTTCTCACTTGTTTCATTCAAGTCAAAAGTCATTTCTTTAAAGGGGCTTTCTTGAACCATCCCATCTAAAATAACATCCCTCACCCCACCCACCATTTTTTGCCCTCTTACCTTGCCTTGTTTTTCTTTTCTTTGGAGTATCTATAGCAGTAACTGTCATCACACACACACACACACACACACACACACACACACATGCCGCTATTGTCTCCCACTGGTAGAATAAACATCATGAAGGTCAGAAATTTGTCTTGTTCCCTATGGGGTACATAGCACCTAGAATGGTTTCTAGCATGTAATAAGCTCTAAAAAATATGTGTAGAAAGAATGAAAAGGGAATGAGAGCTGAGAAATGAGGATCACTCTACTGTTGCTTTCTCTCTGATCCTTCACACTTCACCTAAGAGAAGCAATGTCCATAGTTACACTAACATCTCCTATGTCTCTTCTATTCTATCCTCTTATTCTCCCAAGACAATGGCTTTAGCCTCCTTGGAAAGGTAAAGGCTTTGGGTTCTTCCCACGGTGGCAGTGAGGAGCCTGGGCGGAATGTGTGGGGGCATTTGGGGCCTGCCTCCAGTGATACTGCTGCTTGTGCTGAATTCCAGTTCAAGAAAATGGAAATTCATTTATTGATGAATATTTTGCACTACAATTAATCTCTCTTTGGCTTCTAACTGAAATTGCAACTCCGGACACACATTTTGGCATTTAATTACATAATTGCTTCAGACTATCAACATCAACTGTTTATGCATATGTTGCCTTCTATGTCTTATGGCTAGGTTGTAATATCCTGGAGGCTATTATCCTGGAGGAAGAGCATGACTTCAGCTCACTTTTTGAGTTTTTGTTTTTTTTTTTAAAGATTTTATTCATTTATTCATGGGAGACACAGGGAGAGAGAGGCAGAGACGTAGGTGGAGGGAGAATCAGGGTCCCTTAGGGAACCTGATGCAGGGCTTGATCCCAGCACCCCAGGATCACAACCTAAGCTGAAGGCAGACACTCAACCACTGAGCCACCCAGGTGCCCTCATTTTTTGATTTTTTGAGTCTTATATGTTTGATAAGCTCTTGCTGAGTATGCCAATAAGTTAATGAATAAACCTGGATTTATTTTTATAATTGAAAACTTATAGTCTATACATTTAATTTTTCTTAGCCAACATCTATAAATATCTTATTTTAGTCCATCTTGTCCTGCAGCTTCTGATAGAGCAGTATTGGCTACAGTTGAGTAGGATTTCCTGCTGCCCTTTCTCAGTGAAAATGGAATTAATCAGCCTAGAGAGTATGGAAATTGACCTTATAAGTTATTTAAAACTTGAATCTGCCATCCATTATTATTTAAACTTATCTTGGAATGTGTCTGTCCTATCTGTATCTTCACTGCAAAATATGGAAAAGGATTATTTTTACATATACATGGGATATATATATATTTTTTTCCCTAGTAAATTATATATTTGAAACCTCCTGAAAATAAAAGAGCTTGCATATTTAAAGTCTGAGCTCCTAGCTAACTAGGTGGGTGGGTGGGAATCCTTTCACAATGTAAATGTCCATCAAATTATCATGAGTGCACTTTCAATATCTTGCAATTTTATATGTCAATTATCCTTAAATAAAGCTAAAATTAACAAAAAATAGTGTGAGCCCCTGAAAAGCAAGATTGTATGGTATTTTTTTTTTTAAGATTGTATGGTATTATCAAAACAAGATTATCTTCTGAAGAGAGTAATTTTTCCCTTTCACTGCTTTTGCTGTTCATGCCTTGTGCAGTTTTTGCTTAGACCACATTTATTCCTCTGCCTCTTGGTCAGGAAGTTTAAGTTTATGATCTGGTTTCCCTTAAGCTGATTACTTTGGAAGCAGACAGGAGCACTGAGTTGGAGGATGAGATAAAGGGTTTGTAATTAACTTTATGTCCGGAGGGTGAGATGTGGAGCAGTGAGTATCCAGCTTGGTTGGCCTCCTGTGTGGTCAAGCAGCACAGAAGGCTCACCACATTCTTTGTTTTGTATGAGTGAGGTCTACTCATATCTTACCTACTGTTAACTAAAATTTGATGCCTCACTTACTCAAGAGGAAAACTGAAAGTTATTTTTTCTTTTCACTTATTTGTTTGTTTATTGCCTCTGTATATGCTACCCTTGAGAAGGCCTCCCATTTAGGGCACCAGCCATCTTAGAACTACCCACATATATGGAATCAGACTTTTGTTTCTTAAAAATCAAACTTTTAATGTGGGGTCAGAGGTAGGATGCTACATTTAGCAGGTAAAAAAAAAAAAGAATTTGCATTTTGGTTAAACAATGAATAACTTCTTACTATAAGTATGTTCCATAAATACTTACATGAAGAAACTATTTGTTGTTTTTATGCAATGTAAATTTAACTGAGTATCTTGTACTTAATCTGGCAACTCTAGTTTGGTAAACCCCTGTTTATGAATAGGAAATGAATTGATCATGATAATGTCCAAAGAATGACTGAGCTATGTCTTATTTTGGTGACTGCACATGTGTCCATCTTAAGGATAGACAAGTGGTGCCTGGCTGGCTCAGTCAGTGGAGCGTGTGACTGTTGATCTCAGGGTTGAGGGTTCAAGCCCCACATTGCATGTAGAGATTACTTTAAAAAAACTTTAAGGACAGAGAGGATTGACTTGTAAACTCAAGGAGTATAAGAAATAGAAGGAAGTTGAAGAAGATTTAGTTTTATTTTAGTCTTTTATAGTTAAGGAAATTCATCTCCACAGACTCTGAGTCACTTTGTAGGATCACAGAGTCAGTGACAGAGCCAGGACTGGAATTCCAGGCACAGTGGATTGTCTATTGCATAATGCCTTCCCATAAGATATCTATATCTATATATCTATATTTATGTTTTATATATATATATATATATTTATGTTGACCGTTAGTCACTTCTTTTTTTTTTTTTTTAATTCTAGTAGGGTTAACATACAGTGTTATATGTTATATTAGTTTCAGGTGCACAATATAGTGATTCAATAATTTCCACTCTAAATCACTTCTGTTGTCACCATCCTATGATCACTCCCTTATCATACTGTCCTTCCAGTCCTCAGATCCAAATGTGGCAGGCAAAGCCACTCTCAAGAGACACGCTTGACTTTTCTCTGAGAGCCAAAGGACTGTCAAAAGCAACCATTTGGTTGTATTCCCTGTGATGATGCCAGAAAGCCTGTCATTCAATGTGTTTTTATTCCTTTTGAGGTAGTGTTAACATTTTTATCCCTTTTAAGTTTTTATTATAAGATGCCTTGATTACCGTGGATTTACTGACAATAATTCCACAACAACCCAGTATTGTCTTCTTGACAGCCTGCTTGCTTTGTGGCCTACTCCTATGAAATCCCCCATCCCCTCACATTATGATACAATAAATATGGAAGAGATATGGGAGGATGAATAAATTATATAGATACAGGTACCTTTCCCTATCGATAAGTGTTCTTATAAAACACTGGGTTATTTTATTATTATCTTAAAATTATACCTATTTAAGAAAGCAGCCTTGAAAATGAACATGCTTTCTCTTGTCACTAGAATACCATGTTTCAGAGCCACTAATCTTGTTTTTTCATAGGTTTGTTGATTCATATGCATATAAAGCCTTGCCAGCTGCCAGGTCAAAGCATAATAATAAAATTGGTTGCCAAGAGACTAAAAAATCTGTTCGTTCTTATTAACTGCAGTTTATCTATCCTGCCTTGATCCCACCACATGAGGGGCTGGTCAACTCTTATCTGGGTATGACTGGTTACTTATCTACTGTGTATTTGTATCATTAAAAACAAAGACAGGTTCTCAGCCAACTAACTAAACCTTATGATAAGGTGTTTTTATTCTGGTTATAGTAGCTGTAATATAGGGAGGAATAAGATGCATAGAAATAGGTTATGACTTAAATGTTCATTTGAGATACCCCCAAAATTTAAAATGTAACCTATGGTGGTAGTCAGGATTTCTTTGTTTCTTACAACACATGATTAATTTTCATAATAAATCTCACCACTACAAGGGAGTGACCCCAAGAATGAGTAAAAAGGTCTACAGCCTTTGAAAAGGTAAGGTGTTATTCTAGTTAAATACAGGAGACCAATGTGGCCAAACAAGCTGCTGGCTATTCCTGACTGGGCTTCCGTGTTCAGAGGCAAGGTTAAGTGTCCATTGCTCTGCTCTGCTTAGGCACAGAAAGCCATGAATTGAGTTGTGATGCTTCCTCAGGTAGTGACTCATCCCTTGTTCTGGAGCTCCTGCTTGAATGTGGGGGAGCCAACCTAGCTGGGAGTTTGTAGCCTGGGTTTTAGTCTCTAATATTGCTGATAATTATGTGATATCATGCCAGTGGTTCCTGGGTCTGATTTTGACCTCCTCCTTCCCTGGGGACATTTGGCAATGTGTGGAGACAGTTTTGGTTGTCACAATCAAGGAGTTACTACTGGTATTTAGTGGATAGAGAGGCACAGGACAGCCCCTCATGACAGAGGATTATCTTGCCCAAAGTTTAACAGTGCCGAGAGCGAAAAACTCTGCCTTAGACAAATCACTGAATCTCCCTTGTCTGCATTTTCCTGAGTTACACATTCTCTCCATCAGATAAAGTTAACTTAGCTTGACTCTACGACTGTTGTCTTTCACATCTCTCTCTTACTGTAATTCTAAGTCATAAAATGTAGAATAGGGCATAGATATTGATATTGTTTTTAAAGTCCCCACAAAGGATTCTCTTGGGTATTTGGGACTGAGAACCGTCACCCTCCGAGGTCACATGGAGTAGGTCCTTATGGGAATGCCAGGTGGACCATTTGATAGAAATGGACCCTGTGATGACAGCCTGTCTGAAGTCTGCCATGTGATTCAGCATAAGTGGAAGCCTGCCAGAAACCCACAGAGAGCATTGTGACTAAAGGCTTGGTCTCTAAATTCCTCAGAGACCTGTGCTCTCAGCACCTATGCACGATGAGCTTTCAGCTGGCCAGGAGTATCTACTCCCCAAATTTCCACCCAGCAACCATACACTTGTGCCAGGGGTACCTTGGACTTTAGAGTTTCTCAAGGATATATTGAGATGGACAATTTCTTCATTCATACTGGTTTTCTGCTTATCTAGAGCCTCCCTGAAAGATTTAAAGGTCAACAACAAAAACTGCCTACCCTAAGTCATCAGCCCGTTTTGCCACCCAGCTAAGGAAACCTTATTTACTATACTTACAGCATCATGTAATTTAAGGGCTGGTAGGCTGTAGAAACCGGGTAGCTCAGCCTGCCTTCTACCTCAGAGGTTTAGAACTGTGTTCAATGCCACATGGTTAATTGATGACATTGAAGGTTCTAGAAAACAAGTCTGTCTGCTGGTTCTCCATTGTGTTCTCTCCATGTCCCTATGCTAATATTTCTTGATTGTAACCAGGTGTAACATGGGCAAGACAAAGTTGTGTTGTTTTGTTTGAAGGAAATGACTTTCGGGTGGAACTTTAATAACCAGTGTCTCTTCCTTGACCTTTCTGAAATATTACAGGAAGTGAAACAAGTATATTAGGATTTTTTAAAAAAAGATTTTATTTATTTGTTCATAAGAAACACACACACAGAGAGAGAGAGGGGGAGGCAGAGACACAGGCTGAGGGAGAAGCAGGCTTCATGCAGGGAGCCTGATGTGGGACTCGATCCCGGGTTTCCAGGATTACACCCTGGGCCAAAGGTGGTGCTAAACCGCTGAGCCACCCAGGCTGCCCAGTATATTAGGATTTTAACCTAAGTTAAAGCCATCCAGAAAGATCTGAGTGCTCACTATGGCCGTGTGCCAGCTGCCAGTTAAAGGCCACCATGATTTCTTCCCTCTGTTGCTGCTTTTCTGGTCCTATTCTTGCCCCCTCCCACTGCCTCTGCCACACCTCATTCCTCACACAAAGCCAGTGATCTTTTAAAAATGTAAATCAGATCACATCCTTCTTCTGATTTAAATTCCTCTGCCGTTTCCCATTGCAGTTGGTACAAGATTCAAATGTTCTGACCGTAGTCTGTTGGGGTCCTCATGATCTGGGCCATCCTGACCTCCATGATCTCAGCTCATCCCTGTGCCTCCATCTTCCAGGCTCATCTCCTTCCTTTCTGTTCCTAGGAGATGCCAAGCTCATTCTTTCCTCAAAGCCTTTGCACTTGCCCTTAACTCATCCTCGATGTGTTTTTCTCTAGATCCTTACCTGGCTGGTCCCTTGGCATCATTCAGATTTCATTTTAAATATCATCCCCTCAAAGAAGTGGGTGATGGCTTTCACCCTGGTGACTGTTGAAAGTAGCTGCTGGTCACTCACTATCCTGTTATTGTGTTGTTGTCTTCACAGTGTTTATTACTATTCGAAATATTTTTATCCTTATGTTCACTTATTGTCTGTCTCTTGCTGCTAACATGTTCTCTCCACGAGGGCAGGAACTTTGTGTGTTTTGTGAAGTGCTATGTGCTTAACCCCTAGAATCATACATGCACATGACAGATGCTAAGTTAATAATGAGTGACAGTAAATGAGCAGTCGGTGATAGAGAAGATTACTTTGCAGATTTTGTCCTATGTGATTCCCATTTTCTCTTACATTGGACTTTGTTTTTTAAACTAAAACCAGAATGCTAGTTTATTGATATGTGAGAAGTGGAACTGTTAAGCAGCCTAGATTTTTTTCTTTGAGGACTAATGTACTGTAGTAAAACTCCATGGGGAGCAAATATAAAAGAAGACAGTTACTCGGTAAGCACAGACTCAGGGCATAGGGACTTAGAAATCAAAAAGATCCGAGAGCTGAACTGCTGGAAGAGGCCTGAAAGATCACCCTGGTAATGGTTCCTCACATCTGGCTGCCTGTGAAAATCACACAGGAAGACTTATTAAAACATACCCACACAAAGCCACACATTTTTCTGTCTCTCCTTTGGTGATCCTAATGTGTTCGTTTACAGTCAGGGCTGGGGAATCCATGTTTTCTTTGAAATGCTGCCAAAATGGTTAATGGTGCACGACCAGGTTTGGGAATCAGTGACTGAGCCCACCCCTGTTTCCAGATATGTAAACCGAGGCTCAGAGAGATCAAGTGTCTCACTCAGGGTCGCACATAGGGTGAGCAGGGAGATGGCCTTCAAATCTCCCAGCCTTCTCTCTGCACTGTTCACAGAACATGACCACAAAGATTCTCAAGGGCAGAGGCAGCAGCACCTCGGAAATTGCTGGTTTATTACTTTTTTCTTTATTTACATAGAACTAACCAGTCTGCTGTCAAACAGGAAATGCATATAGCATAGTTTTCCCTTTTTATTACAAAGTGTCAGATCAATTAGATTTTGGATTCTGGGGCTGCAGAGTGATGATCAGTGTGGTTCTGGGGCCGACCAGCAAGCACCATATGGAACTTGCTAGAAATGCAGATTCTCAGCCCAGAAGTAGTGAATCTGAAACTCTGGAGGTAGGGCCCACAGTATGTATTTTAAAACCATCCAGAAAATTCTGATGCATACTCAAGTTTGAGAAGCTCTGTCCATAGGGACATTTTGCAATTCAATCATTGGTTAAAGCTGTTGGCCTCCGCCTTTTAGTCCGTGACTTATTAACATTAAGGCTCAACTTAGGCTAGCCATCTGCTTTCTTTGGTGACATTTATTCAAAAAAGGGGCCTGTTGCTATAAAATTTCATTAGAATGCAATACATAAGGAAGGAGGGGGCAGGATTAATACTTATTGAGCACCTATGTGTGAGAAACCGTGTTCAAGGCTATTATTTACCTCATTTAATTCTTACCACCATCCTGCTAGGTGAGTATTAGTATCCTTATTTTACAGATTTGAAATAGGAGGCTGGTAGAGGTGAAATATGGTCTTCTTTACAGGTCATTTGACCAACTGTAATTGTATGTTTTGCTATCTGTTGTCTCCCTAGAACAGCTGCTCTCAAACCTTCTTATAGCTAACCAGGAATCCCCTGGGAAGCTTGTTATAAATGCAAATTCCCTAGCCTCTCTCTCAGAGATCCTAATTCAGAAGCCTGGATAGAACCCAGGACTTTGGATTTTCATCAAGTACTCCAGGTGATTCTGCTGCCAGTGGGCATCAGGCCAGTTTGGAGAAATCTAGTCCTGGCTCCAACCCCAATGGTTAGACTGGGTGCTCCTCAACGTTTTTGAGGTTCTGTGGTTTTCCAGTATTTCCTGTGCTCACAGGCTTTGGGCACCAGGTGGGGATGTTGGGAGAACAAAAAAGAATGTCAGGTATGATGCCTGATGTCCTTCTTTGTGAGGTGGCATGCTGATTGGTCCAAGGTTTGGAAGCAGCTACTCACATAAATACCCCAGGTCTCCCATTGTATAAAAAAAGATACATGTGTCAAAAGATGGTTAGATCCTCCCAGGCTTTTGCCCAGTGGAGATGTCAGCAATGTTGAAATATTAAATATCTTTAATATGTCTTAGTCCCTGAAATAAAACTGTGTAGGACAAGGGCAGAAGGAAATTCACAGAGGCACACATTTCAGTCTCCTAATATCTATTGTATATAAGGCACATTATTTTTGCCAGGAAGAAAATAACCAAGTTACATGGTAAGCATCTAAGAAAATTTATTTTGCCACTGATATTAGAGTTGGTAACTGTAACTAGTACAGTAGCTAGAGCTACCACTTGGTGCTTACTATTTTTCAGGTTGTATACAAATATTCTCTCATTTAATCCTCAACAGACTTTCAAAGTAGATATTACCCTTTATTTTACAGATGATGAAACAAGCTCAGGAAGGTTCTCAGGGCTGGGACTGAGGTTTTCAGGGATGCAAGACTGTCAGTGCTAAAACAAAAACAGTCCTGGATAAACTGGGATGGTTGGTCACCCTAAGTGTCACCCAGCTTACTGATCTACAGTTGATAGTTAGGAAGTAAGCCCAAAAGGGTTCTGAGTAGTCAGATAGATGGTTCATATATTGAAACTTGTTGCTCTGCCTCACAGAGAGACTTTCAGAACATTCCTTGGTGCCCACTTTCCTCCATTTTATGTGCAGTTTTTAAAAATTTTTTTAAAAGATTTATTTATTTATGATAGACATAGAGAGAGAGAGAGGCAGAGACACAGGAGGAGGGAGAAGCAGGCTCCATGCAGGGAGCCCAACATGGGACTCGATCCTGGGATTCCAGGATCGCGCCCTGGGCCGAAGGCAGGCGCTGAGCCGCTGAGCCACCCAGGGATCCCCAATGTGCAATTCTAAGAAGCTTGATTATTTGGTTCCCAGGTGCTTTGTCAATTAGAAACAGCATTGGAAGGGGAAGTGGTTATTCTAGGAACGCATTCTGATTACTATGATGAGAGACATCTGGCTGGAGGTGGGAGCAAGGAGAATTAGTATAAATGAATAAAAGGTGGAATCAGTATGGTGGTCAGGAGGCATTTATTACAGGGGGAAACAGACCTTAATAAAGATAGCTGTTACTGAACACTATGGGCTGACCACTATTTTAAGCACTTATATGTATCACATAATTAAATTCTTACAAAATAGTCCTATTATTATCCTCGTTCCACAGATGAAGAAACTGAAGCACAGAGAGGTTAATGAAGTTGCTGAAGATCACACAGCCAGTGAGTGATAAAGCTGAGATTCAGAGTCTCCAGAGCCTAGATCCCCAGCAGGGGATCTAAATACTGTAGGTCTTAGATGCTGAGGAGGTAGCACAACAAGTTAGTGATGTTTATTGTGATGCCCTGAATCTCCAAGAAAAAAAAAAAGTAAAGCATGGACATTACATTTAACAGTAGTTCCCCCTTATCCACAGGGAATATGTTCTAAGGTCCCCAGTGGATGCCTGAAACTGTGGATAGTACTAAACTCTACGTATACTATGTTTTTTCCTATACGTACATACCTACGCTAGAGTTTAACTTATAGATTAGGTACAGTAAGAGATTAACAATAATAGAATAACTATAACAATATACTGAGTAGAAGTTATGTGAATGTGGTCTCCATCTCTCTCCCTTTCAAAATATCTTTTTGTGCTGTACTCATCCTTCTTCATGTGATTATGTGAGATCATAAAATGCCTACATGATGGATGAAGTGAGGTGAGTGACGTAGGCTTTGTTATGTAGCGTTAGGCAGCTATTGGCCTTCTGACGAATCCTCAGGGATCATCCACTTCTGGACCACTACTGACCCCAGGTACCTGAAGCCCCAGAAAGCAAAACCATGGAAGGGGAGTGAGATGTACTACTGTATTTTGTATGAGTTAACTTTTAAAATTTTACTAAGGTTATAGATGGACAGGCCTGTTATAAAAAAAACCATTAGTTCCCTCCCCCAGGTCATTTCCTGCTCTGCAGAGACAACTGCTTTCAGTTCTTATAATTGGGTGACTTGCTCGTCAGACATTTAGAGACATCCCTTGTCTCTAAATGACATACTGGATATTTCTATGGTCGATTTTCAGTTTCAAGCCTTATTTAAATGCCTATGACTAGACGCTTTACCATGGAGAAAGACAATTTTAACTCGTTTCCCCACCTACCTCTATCACATGTGTATGCCATTTCCATCCCCACCCTCAACAGTTATTTCATAATTCTAGTCAGATCAGTATGTCCCAGGCTTGTTTTTTTCCTTTAGGTCTTCCCTCTGGGGCTAGGTGAATTCTCCAGAGAAGAACATTTGAACCACCTGCCTGTGGAGAATGCCTGCATTCTGGAAGTTCTAGCATGTAGGTGGGAGGTGGAGGTATCTCAGTATTTAGAGAATTGGGATCTAAGCAAACTTCCATTATTTTTAGTCTTGACTTTACCATCCCGTCACCTCCAGGAATGTTTGGGGGCTCTGAATGCCTGAGCTCTTTTGCAGATCCTGTGATGACTTGCTTTTTGGCTTTCCCTAGTGGCAGATAAAGAATTACCTTTCCCAGGTTTGGTAATCAGTTATCTCTTGTCCATTTACTTTCTAGCTTCCACGTTTTGTTGCTGTTGTTTCTAATCATTTTCTCTTTGTCCTTGTGAGTTAATGTCTAAAAGAAAACCCATCTATTTTTGCTGTGTTAGATATGGGGATGTAGCAGAACTAAGGTGTTTTAGAAAGCCATCTTTATCCTGAAGTTGGAAAGACATTTTAGAAAGCTTTCAATACAGAGGGGTCAAAAAAAGTTTGCTGTAATGGGAAGACCAATAGTTCTATGCAAAATAGAAGTTTTACCTTTACCTGCTACTCAAAGTGCTATTCTTGGATGAGGACCATCAGTAGTACCTGGGAATCACCCGGGTACTCGTTAGAAGTGGAGAACTGAGATGTATTGAATCAGAATTAACATTTTATCGAAATCCCTATGAGAGTCCTAAGCATGCTGAAGTGCTAATATGAAACTTTCCTCAACTACTGTAATTAAGAAAAGCTAATTTAATGAATTTTAATCTGGGATTTAAAAATCTTGGTACATTCCCTTATTATTCTTCAGATTCTAGAGGTTACTGTGAGATAATATAGAGGAGTACGTAAATCTTCATGAAAATGCACTCTCTCTCCCTTTATAAACCATGTCTGTCCATCTGAGTCAACATCAGATGTGAACCAAAAATTCCATGACATTCACCCTGAGAGATTTCAGATTGATTATGTTCGGGCTTTTTTAGTTGCCCACAGTTCTTGAGGTTAGTGATAGGAATTTATAGATTGGATAGGCTTTTCAGTCATACATCAAGCTGCCAAAGTTAGAGGGTGGCTTCCTCTAGAGGCAAAGAATAGATTAATTAGTTTAAGCCCAGCACCTCAGGGACACGTTATATGCTCAGCAAGTGATTGTGGGATGAGCGAACTAAAGATACAATTCCTGTCTCCAAGATAGTTACCAACCAAGAGGGAGGAATAAATTGGATATCACCATTAGGGTTGACCAGCTCTGGGAAAGAGTAAGCACAGAGAAAGGGCATCTAACTTAGTGTTATTGGCAGAAGGAGCCAAAGGGCTACTTGTTTTGGTGAACCTAGCTTGGTGGGCTTAGAGCAGCGGTTCTTGGTTTCTTGTGTAGTAGAATCACTTGGTGGGCTTGTTAAAACAGAGACCATGTGGCCATCCTGATGTCTTCTGATTCAGTACACCTGGAGTGAGCCCAAGAATGTGCATTTCTAACCATGTCTTGCTGATGCTGATGATACTGATTTCACATTTTGAAAACCACTGGTTTTAGAGAGTTATAAATAGTTCTTGTGGCTAGAGTCAGGGAGCAGGGGATGGTGGGTGATACCGAAGGCAGAAGTCTAAGGAGTAAGGATTTTATTATGGAGCTTGTGAGGAGTCAGTGACGGGTTTTGCAGAGGAGAGTGATGGACATCCATTTGCATTTTGGAAAGATCATTTTGGGTGTGGTGTGGGAGGTGGATTGGTAGCAGGACCAGGTTGGAGTCCAGAAAACCAAGTAAGTGGTTGATTGTAGCTGTCTAGACAAGAACTAATAAAAACTTGGAATAAAGGTGGGAGGAGAAAGGATCTCTAGAACTTGGTGGCCAGTTGGAAATGGGAGGGGAAGAGAGGGAGGAGTCACCGCGGACCATCAGATTTCTTGTTGGGTGGGTGTTGGGATTGTGTTACTCAAGACACAGGAAGAGAAGGGGGTCTAAAGCAGGGTTTGGAAAGAAGAGCAAAGGAGGTAAGTCAAGGGCAGGATATGTTGAATTTGAAATGCTGGCAAAAATTCTGGGTGCACCTCCCAGTAGACAGTTTTATTTATGGGTCTGGAGGCCAGGAGAGGTCTGGTAAGTTATCTAGCCCCATTCCTTCTGCACTTCCATTTGATCTCCTGTGTTGTTGGTTTGTATCAGGCATTGCATTTGTGAAGAAACAATGTTAATATAACCTTTAAGGGCCTGGAGAATGCAATACTTAGACTTTCTTAAGAAAACAAATATTCTACTTTTTTGATTGGGGAAAGAAAGTCTAGCCTTCTAACACCAGAAGAGGTTAATACAGCCACCTTCTGTCTGAGAGGCCAGTGGAATTGGGTTTTAGTAAGCTCAAAATGGGCAAAATCACTTGACTGGTCTGCAGGCCATATGACGAACAGCTGAGACTAATTAGCTGGATTGTGGGTTTTTACAGAGATGCCTGATTTTGAAAGTTGATGGAGCGGACTGCTTTTCAAAAGACTCTTTTGAAAACCTTTTATAAGTAAGCAATTCTGACTTTAACATTTCTCTTTGTATTATGTAGGCAAGAAGTAACCTTTTTGAAGAGGACATGTGATTGGAAGTTGTCTAATTGGTGAAGTGTTGGGAGCAACTTTTCTAAAATTTTAGAAAAACAACAACTTATACTCCTTCCCTCAAGGTATAGTTTTGTGTTTTTATATATATATGCATATATATATATTTTTTTTGTAGAGGTTTCAAATTCCACCATGCCAATTTTCATGTATTTAGAATATGTGTGATTTAACATAGAATACCACTGCACATGTTAACTTTTTTTTTAAACTAAAGACTTTAAGACACATGCTGAATTTCTGGGTTGGAGTTTGAAAAATACATTTTCAGTTACTGTATGGTGGATAGGAATACTGACTGCATTTTCCTTTCTTTTCTTAACTTTAATAAAGTAACAGATTTTTATTCTCTGATAATATGTTGAATAAGAGAGCTGATTAAGGAATTGCTCTAAGCTTAAGGGTTTTTGGGATTTTATTTTTAATATTGTTACAGCTTTAATGGGGGAAAGCTTTATGTAAGCATGTGTTTTAGTATTAGGTGTATTTCTTCTATGAATTAAATTTGCCCCCCAAGTAATTGTTAACTTTTGTTAGGTTTGGCCGTGGTATTGTGGTTATGTTAAGGAAAGGACCGTATATTTTATAGATGCTTAGTTTTTTTTTTTTAATTATTTATTCATGATAGTCCTAGAGAGAGGAGAGAGAGGCAGAGACACAGGCAGAGGGAGAAGCGGGCTCCATGCCGGGAGCCCGATGTGGGACTCGATCCTGGGACCCCGGGATCGTGCCCTGGGCCAAAGGCAGACGCCAAACCGCTGAGCCACCAGGGATCCCCCTTTATAGATGCTTAGTGATAGTATGCAGGAGTGAAAGATCTGGGGTTTGGTTCTGATGGGGTCTGATGTTCATTAAACAATTCTGTCTACTTCTGGACATGCACCAGTTTGCCGGGACTGCTGTGACAAAGCACTACACACTGGGTGGCCTCAGCAGCAGACACTTATTGTCTGAGATGCAGATGTCTGCAGGGTTGGTTTATTCTGAGGACTATGAGGAAGAATCTGTTCCAAGCTCCTCTCCTTGGCTTGTAGGTGGCCGAGTCTCACTGTGTCTCATCTTATAGTCTTCCCTCTATGCAAGTCCTTACACTAAGAGGGAATCTGGATGCAGACACACAGGTCATGGGGCTGGTTGGTGTCAGAGTCAAGGCGATGTCCTGACTTCCACTCCAGGCCGCTGACCAAATTCCTCATTTTGTTGTCTTTGCTGTGAGTTCAGGCTTTTTTCCTGTGACTCCTGAACACCGATTGTCAGGAATCACTGTGGGGGAAAAAGCCTTAATTAAAAGTTGACTTTGTCTAGATTCTTGGATTATTAACACACACACAGTTTTGAAAAAAAAATATTTTGGGGAGTAGTGTTTATTCATGAGGGCATCCTACCCATAGACATCAGGTTGGATTTAATATATTCCAAAGGAGTTTATCCCCATCTTGGTTGCAGCTATTAGAATACAAAAACCATTATTTTTTCTTTTTGTTTGCTGCTGCTACCCACACGACAGGAACTGTGGCAGAAAATGCTGATGAAACCTTGCGGCCAGCAGGATGGCACCATAGCAACCGAGACCTGCACCTCTGAACAGGTCCCGGAACTCAGGCTGCCTCCGCTGCTGATCCAGTTTCCGCCTTCTCGAGACCCTCAGTACTTGTGTGCTCAAAGAGGAAATGCTCACCACTTCCCTCTGTTTCTGTTTTCTCTTTTTAGGATGAAAGCTTCCTGAGATCTGTGTTCATCTTTTCGCTACCCTTCCTTTCTTCTGCCCTCTGCACTTGGTGGATTTATAGCTAGAGCTCCGGGCATTGCATACCTCATAGCTGATGAGTCATGTAAAGCCCATTAAAAAGAAAAGCTGATTTTCGCAGAAGCCCTAATTCATTTGTACTGTCTTTGCAAGGGAACGTTTTCTTACTTGCTTCGGTGCTCCTGGTGTTGCTGCAGTATGGCTGGGGCCCTACCCTCTCAATAGTAGTGGGTTCTGTGGGGGGTCGGAGGGTGGAGAGAGGATGAGTGAGATCAGAGGGCTGCTCAGGAGAGGAGTTTGCATCACTGCTGATACACTGGAGGCAGGAGCCACTTCCTGAGAATGCAGATACAGATCATTCTTCCAAGAAATGAGAGCATCAGTTTGTTTGTTTGTTTTCTCCATTTCATACTCCATTAGGTTTCTCTTCTCTCTGATGTTATCTGAGCAGGGAACCTTTAGCTGAGAATGCTAGATTTATCACACAGCAAATATTGAATGGCTCCCCTGTTTCACAAGAAGGAGAAAGTCCTGATGTCTTTAAGCTGGCTCCTCTGTGCTTTGGTGACTGTGGACTATTGTTTAAAAAATCTTACTAGTGTCCTTCTGGGTTTCCCTTCATTCTGAATGGTCATCTTCTCTCTCCCATGGCCTCAGGAATCAATTATGTTGATAACTCTAAAATCCATATTGTTAACCCTGATTTCTCTTTTGAAGCCTACTTCTGTTTTCCAAATGCCAGTTAAACACAACTAACTCCCTGGATGTCCAACATGTCTAAGGGACATTTAATTGATCATGTCTGTTATGCTGTAGCATTGTAGTAGTGTGTCTGGGTTCAAATCTTGGCTCTACGGTTTACTGGTTGAGTGAGTTGGAGAAGTTATTTAACCTTTCTGTATATTAATCTTCTCATCTGAAAATTAGAGCCCTCATAGGGTTGTTGTGAGGATTAAATGAGCTGGTGTTTATTTATTTATAAATATTTATTGATTTATTTATATAGATTTATTTATTTATTTTAGAGAGAGAGGGCACAAGCAGGAGGGGCAGACGGAGAGGGAGAGAATCCTAAGCAGACTTCATGCTGAGCATGGAGCCTGACTTGGGGCTCCATCTCACAACCCTGAGATCATGACCTGAGTTGAAATCAAGAGACATCTAACTGACCAGGTGCCACTTTGGTGCCCCTAAGTGAGTTGGTATTTTAAAGGTCTTAGATACTGGGTGTTGTATGCAACTGATGAATTATTAAACACTACATCTGAAACTAATGATATACTACTGTTGGCTAATTGAATTTAAATTTAAAAAGAAGGACTTAGAAAAGTAAGTGTTGGTTATAATAATCATCTCAAGTCATCTTTTCTGTTAATTCATTCTGTTACCAAACCTAAGTTTTGGTTATCTTTTACTCCTAAACCAGTGAGTTAAGAAGTTATATTATACTGATTTTTCTACTTCCTAAATATGTCTTGAATTAATCCTTTCTTCTTCATTCTCACTGTCACTGACACAAGTCAAATCACCATCTCTCCCATCCCCTCCTGACTATCTGTTGTGCCTTCCCAGTCTCCATGTGGCTGCTGGAAATATCCCTCTAAGTTATATGCTTTATGTTCCTCTCTTTCATAAAAGTCTGCAGTGGCTTTCCATTGCCCAGAGGATAACACCAACTTTTTATGTTATGGAATAGTCCTCTCAGGCCTTGGTTGCAGAGTCTCTCCCACCTTCATAGCCTCTGTCTGGACACCTCCTCTCCTATGCCCATGCACTCTCCTTTAGTCATCCATCTGCCCACCCCCTCAGTGTGCCATATCCTTCTCCCTCTTATGCCTCTGCAAGTGCAAATGTCTTCACTCCACTACCACCCTCCCAGGCTGTCAGCTGCCACTTGCTCCCTTATCATGGCTGTAAGCTTCGTCTGGCTTTTGTACTTTGAATACCAGACAGCCCTTACCTAATTCCATCAATAGTTATTTACACCTTTCAGATTAGCATCAAAGATCATTTTGTTAATAGTTTTTGTTTTCTTTAAAGGATGATGTTTATATGAAATGTGAAGTCCTTTATCACATCATTTTATGAACTGTGTGATTTTTGTCCATTCACATGCATCACTTGTCCGTTTGTGTACCAATTTTAGTCCTTGACTACTTCAAGATGCTACTCTGAAGTTTTCCTGATTGCCACACCAGGCATATTGGGCTTCTCCTCTTCCTTCTAACCCTCTCTGCCCAACATTCCCACCTGCCTAGCATCTTGTACATATTTTGCAGTTCTTTTCCATGGAGAGTGCTTCTATTAGACCCTTGTCATCTAGAACTACCTCATTGTTTCACATAGTTATGAGTGCAAGGCATGTTCTCAATGCTTGTTTGTTAAATGCACGATGTTTTAACTGATGTGCTTGTAGGCTGGTGCCTGAATTTAATCATCTCCCTCCTCAGTGACTTCAAGCTTTGCTGTTGTGTCTTTTGATAGTCCCCATAGGCCAGTCTACTTATCAAACTTTACTTGAGACTATTGACACCTTTCGGGTATTTGTATGTCATTTTGCATTTAATGTCAGTTATATTTAAGGGACATTTGGTGTAGGTTACTTGAGAGGTACTTCCATACCTGTTCCAGGTGGTACTACCCTTCCCTACATCCTCCTGTGCTTTAGAATTTTTGTCATTTCACATTTGTCAGTCAAGCCAAGTTTATTTCCCTCTAAAACAACTTAAATGTTTTGTTTAGGCTAGATCAAAATCTTTTTTTTTCAGTCTTTAATAGTTATTAAAAATGTTTAAAAGTGATTAAAGGCTGGTAGAAATCACAAACTGAAAAGGCACTGTTTTTAAATACTGTTATAAAACTTATTTACTGGAGGAAGTGGCTGTGGGCTCTTTGGAGTCAGATATAGACTCTAATACTATATTGTGATGTTTAATTGCTTTTCTAAGAACTAAAGATTTTAGTATTTTGTTATAGAGTTGCTTGCTGATTTCTGTTTCATTTGCATAAGTATCCCTTTTCATTTCTAGAACATACCTTGTCTAACATCCTTGGTCAAATAGATGCACATGATGGACTAAAACAGATTTTAGGATAATTACATAGACCAATAAAAAAACTTTGCAATGTTTTTTTTTTTTCTAAAGAACATCCTAAATAGTTAGAATTTAGTATTTGTAGAGCTTAGAAATGTAGTTTCAACTTCTTTAATTTTAAAATTAAGGTATTGTCACCTTTTAAAAAGTATTAAGTTCACACTTTTACTAGCAGGGGGAGATGGCAGATTGGGTAGAGCCCAGAGCATACCAAGAGGCATGTTAAGACGAGAAAGATGAGGAACCTGGGTGATAACTCATCTTCAGTCGTTTCTCCAAGTATCTCTCGAGGATCTTGACTTTTTTTTTTTTTTTTTTTTAAACCGTAGCTTCTTGGGTTGTATGTGTATATGGGCAGTGGGGTCATATGGGGCGAGTTTGTGGATAGGGTCCATGGATCTTACAGATTTTTTTCCTTCCCTCTCCTGTTCTACACCATGGAGCTATGGAGTGTTTCCCCCCAAAGAATACTACCTTTATATATACTGTTTAGGACTGCAGAGTACTTAAAGAACTTCTGTATCTGAAGTCATCAAACCCCCTCCTCCACTTCTCAGAAACCTCCCCTGGGACCCACCCAGCCCATGTCTAGGTTAGGTATTAGTTTCATGAGATCCTTCCATTATGCCTACTATAGATACTAACCATACTTGGCATCTTGCTTTGGTGGTCCATGCCCTCCATTAAATGCTAAACTCTGTGAGGATAGGTGCTGTGTCTTATTTGCATTTCTGTGACCTCGCACAGCATGCACTGGGTGCTTCACCTATTAAATGAATAAACAAACATATAATCTTTTATTAAGAGAGAACCTGCCCAGACTTCCCTAGAACTATAAACCCCCTTGATGCATCATGGCCAAAATCAGATTTGTTCACCTTGTTTTAAACAAAAAGAAATGCCTATGTTTTTCCCTCCATCTCTGGATTGTTTGTTACAAATTAGATCATCATTGTAGCTGGTCTGGTTTAGGTTCTGAACCAAGGTTTTGAGGTATGGGCTGACCCTTCTGAGTGATAATGTTGAATTACAGAGTGTGTATAAGCAGCACTTTGCATCTTTCCAAAATGCTTATTTTTGAAATCTATTACCTCTAATTGCTAGCTGCTGTAACGGGGGAGCTTGAGTTCTGGTACTTGAAGTCAAGAATAGTCTTGAAAAGAAAATTCAAAAGATAGCTTAATGACTTTCTGTTATTTCTCTAGGGGATGAAACACTATTTCAATTGAAAAACTTTCTATGATAATTATGTCTCTAAGGGACTGCATCTCAAGTAGCCTTGTTTTATTTAGCACCAAAAAAGAACAACCTTATATAAATGTAATTTGAAGATCAGTTTTGGGTAATCACCTCAAATACCTGGCATTTACTATATACTTCATTTTTTATTCATTCAAGTGTGTATGAACAACTCTGAGGTCTACAGTCTTCCCCATCCTAGGACTGACCAGGAAGAAAGAGAATGACTTTGAAAGAAAAATCTTGGGTGAAAGTGTAAATCAAGAATAGAAGTCAGTGGGTGGCGGGCACTGAGGGGGGCACTTTGACGGGATGAGCACTGGGTATTATGCTGTATGTTGGCAAATCGAACTCCAATAAAAAATATACAAAAAAAAATAGAAGTCAGGAAGGTCAGAGAAGAAGAAAGGAGACTGGAAAACTAAAGATCAAAGGCACAATAAATGTAAAAGCTTGTTAATTAACAGACTGAAGGAGAAAAATTACATAATTTTCTTGATAGATGCCAGAATAAAATTTGATAAGACTGATACCCATTTGTAATACTCATTCCTAGAAAACTAGGAATAGACGGAGAACTTCCTTAATCCCCAAAAGTATCTACCAAAAACTATAGCAAATGTTCTTTTTTTTTTTTATAGCAAATGTTCTTAATGATGAAATGTTAGAATCAAGACAAGACTGTCTATTAAATACTTTTGGAATTCCTAACTGCCACAGTAAGACAAATATAAATATAAAGTAGAAAGATTAGATAAGAAAGAAGCAAAATGTAATTATTTTATCTATGTTTATCATGTTTAGAATAAGTGTGGCTAAATAATAGAAGATATATGTATATTTTTAAAACATGTCACAATAGTGACAAAACTATAAATTATCAATAAGTCTGCAGATGTAAAAAGTCTTTATGAAGAGAATTTATTTAATGACATTTTAAAAGTCATTTAGAAAGACAATAAGTGGAGAGAGATAACATGTACATACACAGCTAGGTTCAATATCATGAATATGTCGATCTTCTCATTTTGATCTATATAGATTTTCATGCAATCCCAATCAAAATCCCATATGGTTTTTGAAGAACTTAGATGGAAATATGAAAGGTTAAGAATATCCACAGTAAGGTTGAGGAGACTGGTCTTCCCAGGCACAAAGTTGTACAGATAGTCCCTGACTTAACAATGATTTAACTAAAGAGTTTTTGACTTTATGGTGTGGAAGCAGTATGCATTCAGTTGAAACTGCACTTTGAATATTGAATTTTGATCTTTTCCTAGTCTAGCAATGTGGTAGGATACTTTCTTCTGATGCTGTGTAGCCAGAGTGAGCCTCAGCTCCCAGTTGGCCACCTGATCATGAGAGTAAACAACCGGTACACTTAAACCATTCTGTACCCAGACAACCACTCTGATTTTCACTTTCAGTACAGTATTCAATCAACTACACGAGAGAGTCAACACTTTATTATAAAATAGGCTTTGTGTTAGATGATTTTGACTAACTAGAGGCTAATGTAAGTATTCTGAACACTTCTAAGGCTAAGCCTTAAGGATTAGTAGATTGGGTGTATCAAATGCATTTTTGACTTAAGATATTTTAATTTATGATGGGTTTATCAGGACATAATCACATTGTAAGTTGAGGAAGACTTGTATAATGAAGTTATAGTAATTAAGGTCTTGTGACATTGGCCCAGGGATAGTAAAAATGACCAAGGAACAAAAGAGCCCTGAAACAGATCTGCCTTTATATAGTGAGTCACTAGAGAAAGGACGGTTTTTTCAATGAATGCTCATGGGGCAATTAGATATTCTCCAGGGAAAAATTATGAACTTGGATCCCTACATACACCTTAAAAAATTTCCAATGGATTAAAGACTTAAATGTAAAAGGCAACATGTTAGGAAAATAGTATAGAAGAATATCTTTACTTTGGGTAAATAAGGATTTCTTTTGACTACTCAAAGATTAAGAGCCATTTAAAAAGTAAAAAGATAAACTACAAACAGGGAACAGATATTTGTGACATCTGTAACTGACAAAGGACTAGTATCTGGAATATATGAAGAACTCCTGCATGTTCATATAGCAAGGAAAATATTGGGAAGCAATTTTCAAGAGAAAATCTTGCTAGTGTGCATCAGGAGATGTGCACATGCATATTTATAGCAGTATTGTTTTAAATGAGAACAAAAACATGGGGGAATGTGGTTTAGTTCTGCTAATTCTTCTCTGAAAACCCACAGGCATTAAGTAATTAGAGAAGGGTTTTGGCATGTCATTTCTTAATATCAGTGATAAAAGTGGTAATGCTTTCAAGTCAAGAAAGAGAGATACAGAAAGAGGCTGAATGAAAATGATATTACTCTTGGTCAGAATATGTTTTCATCAACATGCAGTCAGATGGGTGGTGTATGATGATGGGCAAGGGTCTGAGGTTTGAAACTGAGTGGATGCCTTAATGTTGGCTCCCTAAAGGAGAACATGCTGTGGAGGCAAAATGACATCCAGCTGTCTTCCTGACATTTCCTTTTTAATCACTGCCAGATAAAATACCTTACAACAGAGGAATGCAAACAAAATTTTGTCAGAACAGCAGGGATTGCCCACCATGTCCCATGTAATTTAGTTTGGCTGATAATGCCTGCTGTGATCCTTGGTCTTGTGTGTTCCCTCTTCTGTGGTAGGTACAGTCACGGCCTTCTTTTTTGACATTTCACCATTGGCCCCCCTGCCTCTGTCCCAAGGACAGAGATAAATATGGGACCATAGGGAATGGAAGGTGGTTTTCAGGCATTTCTGTGTGTCTTTGCTGACCCCTTAACATTCCACCTGTCCTAATCCAATCTTGTCATCTCTCCTGTCTAAAAACCTTATACCCACCATGACAACCTTATGTCCTCTCCAACTTTTTCCCTTTCCCCACTTCAGTGGCCTGTTTCTATCTGCAACACTACTTTGCTGTCTGATCACTCAGTTTCATTCTTTTTTCTTTTTCTTTTTTTTTTTTTTTTAGATTTTATTTACTTATGGGAGAGAGTGAGTGAGTGAGCAAGCTTGGGGAGGAGCAGAGGGAGAGGGACAAGCAGACCCCACACTGATGCAGAGCTCAAAATGGGGCCTGATCTCAGGACCCTGAGATCATGACCTGAGCCGAAACCAGAAGTCGAATGCTTAACCAAATGAGCTACCCAGGTGCCCCACCCAGTTTCATTTTTTGGAGCTCTTTGTCTTTGCTGCTTTCTCTTGTGCCCACTGAGCCACTACATTCTATTGTTTTTAAATTAACGTCTATTGAATTCCTTCCACATTCCCACTGCTGGTGACCTTGTCTAGGCTTTCATCTTTAAGAAGTAAGAAGTGATACCAGAGATACCTGCTGCCATGACACCATTGAACTTTCTTATGGTTAAACCCCGGACTCTGAACCTACAATCAGAGAATAGAATGTTTTCTAGGAAAGACACCATGGAGTCAAAACCTCTTATTTCATATTTAAGGAGACAAGCCTGGAGAGGGATAGTGACCCATGCTGAGGGGCACATAGATAGTAGCAGAGCCAGAACTAGAAACCCACACACTGATGGTTAGTTTTCTAGCCCTCTTCAACTTGCCACATTAACTTATAAGCATTCCTTTGAATTTATAGTGGTCTTATGTCTCTCTCTGACTAAATTTTTAGGGGAAGAATTATCTTAGTCATATTTGTAGCCTTTGAAGTAATTGACAGGGTTTCTCAATACTTGTTAAATTGAAGTTGAAACACAGCCATGCACCAAATGTGCTTTTTCTTTCCTATTCCTGACCACCTTGCCAAGTCCTTCTAGGCTTGGAAGGTATTCAGCTCAGGCTCTGATTCCTGCTTGAAGGCTTGGTCAGATAGTTGCCTCTTTCTGACCTCCTACAGTCTATTTGTCTTATAAAACCATCTTATAGTTACCCAGCAGTTTATAGTTTATAAAATGCATTCACATAATGTATTCTTTAGTCCTTCCAATAATCTTGCTGGATAAATATTTCCATATTGAAGAAATAGACTTGGAGAGGTTATGTGGCTTGCCATAGGTCGCACAGCTAGGAAGTAAGTAGCAGAGTTTAGGTCTTCTGACTTCAAGCCCTTTGTGCTTTTGATGTCCTGTGCTAGGTGGTCTACATGGCATACTAGACATTTTGTTTCCTGATTATCTTACTTGTCCTTTGTTGAAAATGAATTCGTTTCATCATCCCAATTACCAACTTATTGAGGAGAGTGGCTGGGTCACATATTTCTTTCATGCCATTCATAGTTGCTAGCACAGTATTGGGCAACATAGAAGTTGCTTCTCAAATACTGTTGAGTTGAACACTAATACAATTTAATTTATCAAAAAAGAGCAGCTATCAGTGGAGCCCCAAGACACTTTTTTTGGGTCACTCCTGAATGAAATCAGCAATGAACAGAGGGAACCAGAGGAAGGAAGAGGCTGTTGGAGAAAGCCAGATGGTAAGCACAATTAGCAGTTGAGTGACAGCTGGCCTGTTGTTAGTCTAGTGATGAGGGGTGGTGGATAAGTAATTCACAAGGAGACAGTCTTCAGGAAATGTGCAAGTTTACTGGAGAGTTGAGACACATTCAGGAGAAGGGAGAGGAGTACTTAGAAGAAGCATAATACTCCTATGAGTTAAGCAAAATAAAACACTCATACATATTTGAGTTGTGTTTAACCAAATGTTGGTTAAAGGAATATCCAGAGAAGGATGTGGCTTATGAAGACAGGTTTCCAAGGTGGGAGTGGAGTGGGTAGAGGAGCTTTTGGCTTACTTTGTGATTATTTTATTAATTACTGAGGCTGTGAGAAAAGGAACATGAATACGTAAGGATGTTTCCTTTGAAACAACTTCCCTTCCCTTTTCCCTACTGTGGCAATCAAAAGGGCCTCAGCTCTGAGAGCCCTAGGGTCAAAAGTACAGGGAATGCAAATAAATACACATGTCGTATGTGCATGGAGATGTGTTGTGATGACCAAATCTGTGAATTTTTCTGGGACTGCCTCATTTCACATATTCTTGTGCATTTGCCCCATAAATTAGTGAGATGCTTTAGAAATTTCAGTACCTTGACAACTAAACTATGTTTCCAAACTATATTTCCTTTTCCTGAAAGGGTCACAAAAACCCACTGACAGACCACATGCCCCACATTTTGGTTTGAAAAATCACACTGCATCTCCTGAGTTCTTAAACATTTTGCATCTGAGCAAAATGTAAAACCTCTTCTCCTAGAGTGGATATGAAAAATGTCCAGTTTCCTAATAGTAGAAGCCTATATATGTTTTTTATGAGCTCTTGTCTCCTACAGAGAATTTAAGATTAAGTCCTTTTAGATTAATGGTAATTGAACTTTAATATCTCTCCCTTCCTATCAAAATGTTCACAGTTTAGAGTTATTTTATAGAAGCTGAAGGAATGTGTATCTCAACTACTTAAAGGCACCAGCACTTAAGGGAAATTATTTCAAATTAAAAATTGTAATTTCTATACGGTGGACTCAAATGTGAATATATAAAACCTTTTCTGGGACATTCATATATGAATTTTTAAGGTGATTTCTCATTAAAAATTGATTAATATCATTGGGGTCTATTCGAAGTTTTAGTTTATTTTTAGTGCTTGATAGCTATATAGCAATGTATTTTTATGTGATATGCAGATATATGTGGGAAGGTTCTAATTTAAAAAGGATACCATTGATAGCATTGCTTTTTGTTTACTTATTTTTTTTTAGTGGAAAGATAATTCCTGACGTCAAAACATGCAACTTATAAACTTTTATAATCTAATTTGTTGGTATGTGGAAGGTCTTTATATTTTAAAAAGTGGACTATTAGAACATGTTTATAGAATTGTGAGATTGATTTTTTTCCATGTGTGGCTTATAAAACCTTTTCTTACTACTTTACAGTCACCTCTCTTATAAATAGAATCTCATTTCATCCTCATTAAAAAAATTAATGTAATTTGTTTCTTTAATGCCCTCTAACCACTCAAAATTTCTGAAGTTTCTCATCAATTTCTTATAAATTCATGGATTCTTATGACCTCATGGTGTTGTCATGTGCTTCATGCTCCTCTTGTCTATAATTTTCTTTATCCAGTTGACTTGTTCTCTTACTGATTCACAGTCAAAATTTTTATTTTATGTCAGTAAATTTAATTGAGGTTTATCTACTCTTTAAAAAAAAAAAAAAAACAAGGCTTTCTAGATTCTTTCTGAGTGACCATCTTGCCTATTCATGTTGGCCCCTACATACATTAGACCCTGACTTAAAATATCATTCAGGCACAGGAGCTTGGTTCTCATAGGTGCCTGCGTCTCAGGCTTAGCTGATAACAAAGACAGGTATGGCTTTGGGGGACCAAATGCTAACCTAGATGCATGGCTTTCCATCTTTCCAGGATAGAAAGAGGAAACTTTAGTGAAGGAACCTGGTTGGAATAATTAGGGAGCCTTTGAAATTGAATGGACTAACAGAGGAGAGCAAGTAGATGGAAAAAATTGCCCTGACCTAGAGGGTAAGAGAATCTCTCTGGTTTTTGATAAAGCAAGAGCTACCAGGGGCCTTTTTTTCTAGATAATTGCTCCTGCTGGCTGTAATGAGCTAGAAGGTCTCTCCAGTCTGTATGACTAGATGTTCTTCTGAATTCGTGGAACACTCTCTCACGATCCATAAGCCACTTCTCCCCTTTTTGATCTGTTCCTTACCTTATGGGTGTTTGACTTTGATGTGACTTTGACCACCTGCATTTGTATTTAACCCCTTGTGTCTGGAAGTGGTTCTGTGTCCCCTTCACATGAGCCTGCCTGCTCTGGTGGGGAACACTAGAGATTGCTCTTTTCCCATTTTCCTTATACCCCTTTCTGCTTTCTTGGAATTTTCTAATAGTTTTAAGTAGTAATACTTTCATATAAAAGCATTCTTCATGACATAGCCATTAGCTGTAACAAGAGGTTCTGTGGATAAAATATAATACTAGCAATTTCTCCTGAATTCATAGAAAAAAATCAAGTTAGTGAAGAGAATTTTCTGTTTTTCTCCCATCAGTATTTAAAAAAAAAGTTTGTGTCTCTATGCTATTCTGGTTATAATTTAGTATAAAGTGGCTTTGGACATAGCACAAAATAATATATTCTGAGTTATTTTAAGTTTGCTCTATCAATATTTCAAACTGTTCTTCAAAACATATCTTGACTTTTGAGAATTATACCCCGAGTATAGCTTCTTGAGTCTAGATGAATCTGGATATGTTTTCTGATGGCTCAATGTGTCCATTTAGACCCTTTAGGAAAGGATCACCAATGTAGCTGTTTACAAACATCTTCCTACCATTTTCCGTTTCAAGGATACTGGTTCCTGACCCAAGGTGGGGTGTCAGGAGTGCTGCCTCTTGGTTCACTTCTGGCCAGTTTGGTCTGGATTTTCCCAGGACTATTTAGACTTAGACCCAGGGCTTTTAGGTTTCTTGTGAATGATCCATTGAGCATTGTCTACAAGACTCTTTCCTATAGGCTTATCTTACTCTCTCAAGCTTTAGGTAACACTTCTTGGAATCCTCACCAGGAACATCAATACATTTTAGGTTTTCCCCCCTAGATGAGAAAACTACTAAGATTGTGGTAAGTGGAGGAGATCCAAGAGGTGGCATCTTTAGGAGCTGTTCAATAGAAAAGTCTGGCAGGCCTTACAAAATGAGTTGTCAGTCTCAGGTGTTTAGGCAGACAGGAAGTGTTAAGGAACAAAACCAAATGAGATGATTCAGAGTTGGGTTAAAGGTAGAGCTTTCCTCATTGGTTTCTAAATGTGTACAAGGAGCTCTTATTAGTCTTTATTGGACCACAGGCCTTGGAAGTCAGGTCTCATCTTCATTTTTTCATTGAAATGGTTCCATTCTCATTGGTTTTGTATGTTGGAGTGCCATGTAAGAATTCATTTGAAGAAACTTGCTAAAGAAACTTTGCTACTAGCTGAACCAAAGCAGTTTTCTGAGGCAGTGAAAGACACTGATCTGCTATAGACAAGAAATAACCCAAACTTAGGATAGGTCAATCATATTTATGTAAGTCAAACAAGAAGTTCCCCAAACATAAAACCATCTCTACAGTGATCTATAATAGAATGTTCATTTTATATAATTATATATAAGTGAATTTTATTGCATTTACATTTTGTTTTTTATTTTTATAATTGAATGTTTTGATGAAACATATTGTGTTCGTTTTTTTTATTGCTCAATTGACAGTCCTAACAGGATGAAAGCAAACGTGCTGAACAGATGTGCCTGAGCCTTGCTGTCATGTATTGAGTATGGCTGGCATATGCTTCTTTACATAATTTCACAAGAGTGGACACATGAATCCACTCTGAATTGTTTTAAAAAAGAGAAAAAGAAAAAAGTTGAGTGCAAATTATAGCCTTCTAAATTAATGATACATTTATAGAAATTTCAAATAACATATATGCTAGAAGAGCAGAAGCAAATAACTTAGCCAAGCAGCATAAGTGAACAATTTGGAGGTCTCTAAATCTGTATATAACTCATTTGACTATAAGAGTTTTTATTCCAATTCAAAAAAATAACAAGGGAAAATGGACATTTGAATAAAAGTTTACGGAACTCTTGAAGTACCTTCATGGATCTCAGAGTTCTACAAAACACAAATTGAGGACCAGAAACTTAATGCCTCTCTGAATAGGGACTGCAAAGCCTTGTTCTTTTATAGTGCTTTATATTTATCTCCTTTAGGACATTTTCCTTGTATTTATTTCATAAAAATAAATACAACCCAGTTTCTTAACACACCTTTCTCAGAAACGAACAGATAAAAGAGCAAAACATAAATAAATCTATATAAGAGTGAAAGACTAGCTAGAACTAGTATGTATGTAATTCTGGATACAACAAGGTTACAAATTTTTTAAAGAAATCTTGGAACATTCATAAAATTTACCTTAACAGACCTTATATTTGTTATTATGCAGATCACATTTACTGACCAAAATGCAATAAAATTAGAAGTCAATAGCAATAGCGAAATAGCCAACTGTGATCCGACAGGTTGATTTAGAAATTGGCTGGATGGTTGCAAGTACATTGTAGTTCCTCAGTCCTTTTGCATAAGTAAATCCAAGGCACACCCCATTCTATAAACAGCTGCTGACAGAAATGCAAACAGTCCATTCCAAGACTACATACTGAATAGGTGGAACAAGGAAAGACTTCCTGAGAATCAATAAGTACATCCTATTAGACCTTGTCCATTAGGTGAGTTTCTTTTCTTTCCTTTTGATTCAGCTATTAAAGAATATGATACTATTTAGGGAGTAGTTCAACACACATTACAAATACATTGCTGAGAGAGTAGACCTGAGGGGGACCAAAAAGATCTCTGTCCAGCTCTCTGTAACTTACTGACACCTAATGGACACTAAAGGCTAAGAATCCTAGTGTCATTGTTTTAGTGGTGCTAAAACATCAGGAAATAGTTTGATATTCTGAGCCTATATCAATTTTTTAAAAAAAATTATTATATTTTTAAAAAATTTAAGAACTGAGGTATATTTGATATACCTTGTATTCGTTTCAGGTGTACAATATGATTCAGTATTTGCGTATACTGCAAAAACGATCACAATAAGTCTTGTTAACATCTGTCACAGAATTTCTTGTGTGATAACTTTTAAGATTTATTCTCTTAGCAAGTTTCAAATATGCAGTATAGTGTTAGTAACTGCAGTCACCATGCTGTATATTATATTCCTATAATATATTTATTTCATCACTAGAAGTTTTTACCTTTTGATTCCCTTTACCCATTTGGCCCACCCCATAGTCCCTGCCTCTGGTAATCACCAATTTGTATCCAAGAGCTTGGGGTTTTGTTTTGTTTTGTTTTGTTTTGTTTTTTTGATTCCACATATAACTGAGATCATACAGATTTGTCTTTCCTTGTCTGACTTATTTCACTTAGTGTAATATCCTCAAGGTCCATTCATGTTGTACAAATGGCAGTATTTCCTTTCTTATGGCTGAGTAGTATTCCTCTGTGCATGTGTGTATGTATGTATCCATCCCATTTTATTTTATCATTCATTTGTTGATGGATATTTAGGTTGTTTCTAAATTATCTATTTGTTGTAGATAATGCTGCAATGAACATGGGGTACATATATTTTTTTGAGTTTTTGCATTTTCTTTTGACAAATACCAGAAATGGAATTACTGGGTTATATGGTTGTTCTATTTTAATTTTTTTGAGGAACCTCCATACTGTTTTACACTGTGGTTGCACCATTTCTACCAACAGCATAGAAGCCTTCCTTTTCTCCACATCCTCATCCCCTGTCTTTTTGATAATAGCCATTCTAGAAGATATGAGCTAATATCTCACCGTGTCTTTGATTAGCATTTCCTTGATGATTAGTGATTTGGGGCATCTTTTCATGTGTCTGTTGGCCACCTGTACGTCTTCTTTGGAAAAATATCTATTCAGGTCTTCTGCCCATTTTGAAATCAGATTATTTGTGGGTGGTTTGTTTGTTTTTGTTGTTGTTGTTGTTTTGTATTAAGATGTATGACTTTCTTTATATATTTTGGGTATTAACTCCTATCAGATATATGATTTGCAAATATTTTCTCCCATTTAGTAGGTTGCTTTATCATTTTGTTGATGGTCTCCCTCACTGAGCAGAAGTATTTCAGTGTTTTTAAAATAATTAAGTTGTGGGGCATGGGTGACTCAATCAGTTAAGCATCCAACTCTTGATTTTGCCTCAGTTCATGATCTCAGGGTCGTGGGATTGAGTTCAGCATGGATCCTGCCCATCCCTCTCCTTTTGCTCTTTCCCCTGCTCATGTGCACGCTCTCTCTCAAATAAGTGGTGACTAAAATAATTAAAATAAATAAAGGAACTAAGTTGTTACATGGTAGAAATATTTACAGATGTCTTTTGTTCATTCATTCGTTCGTTCCTTGAACTCATGAGCCTGAGATCAAGACCTAAGCTGAGTGAAATAAGTCAATCGGAGAAGGACAAACATTATATGGTCTCATTCATTTGGGGAATATAAATAATAGTGAAAGGGAATAGAGGGGAAGGGAGAAGAAATGGGTAGGAAATATCAGAAAGGGCGACAGAACATGGAAGACTCCTAACTCTGGGAAATGAACTAGGGGTGGTGGAAGGGGAGGAGGGAGGGGGGTGGGGGTGACTGGGTGGCGGGCACTGAGGGGGGCACTTGACGGGATGAGCACTAGGTGTTATTCTGTATGTTGGCAAATTGAACACCAATAAAAAATAAATTTACTATTAAAAAAAAAAAAAAGACCTAAGCTGAAATCAAGAGTCATACACTTAACTGACTGAGTCACCCAGGACTCCTATGAGTGTTTTAAACTCAGGACCAACTTGTATCAGTTTGCTGCCGGTTCATTAACATTATGGGAAAGCCAAAACTAGGATAGTATTGAGAAGTATTTGTGTTCCTGAAATGGCTCTATTCCCAGAAATAGATAGGGGAAAGCTCTTTTCCTTGTTGGAAAAGTAGAAGTCCTTAAAGACACAGTAGCTTTTGAGCTTATTGAGGAGGGTCCAATATCTTGAAGTTAACATGGCAGCTCACTGTGTTACAAAAAAAAAAGAAAAGTGCATTCATTGACTGGCATTGTTGATGTAAGGTCAGTTGTTGCACACACAAACTAGAGTTTGGAGAAAGTACTTGGAGATAAGAGACAAGAAAGCCAGTGGGCACCAGCATGGCTCGGTTGGTTAAATGTCTACCTTTGGTTCAGCCAGGTCATGATCCCAGGGTCCTGGGATGGAGTCCCGAACCAGACTCCTGCTCCGTGGGGGAGCCTGCTTCTCTTTCTTCTTCAGTGTGCCACTCCCCCTGCTTGTGCACACATGCTGTCTCTCTGTCAAATAAATAAAATCTTAAGACAAGAAAGCCGGAAAGGGGAAAAAAGCAGAGAGGTCATGGCACAAGGGCAATTATTAGAAAAGGCTTTTAGAACCCAACATGGGGAGGTCGTAGGGTGGATGTTAGACTGTGGAAAAGAATGCCAGCTGTGAAGTGATGGGTCCTATGCATCAATAAGCAACCATGTACCGTAAAAGCATATTCCTAAGAGCTGAGGACAGCTGTGCTGAATGTTAGCCAACAAGGGTGAGGGTATGGGGCAGGCAGGACAAGGGAAAAGTGGATCCATATCTGGCATATCTTCATAGCCATTGTAAATGTTTGTGTATGAAACCAATGGTTCAGTTTAGCCTTTGGAGTAGGACATGTGGGATGGGAGCTCTCAACATTCATAGTTCCTGCAAGTACACAAGTGTAGCATCTCTCATCACAGAAAAGTAACAGTATGATTTCTGTCCTTTGTTGAAGAAATCAGTGAAATGATTTCAGTATACTGTAGAAATCACACTTATAAAACAACAGTGAAAATAATAATCTTAGTGTGCAAATGGTTGGGTCTGGAAAGGCAGGGTGGCATTATATATTCTGGACACACCTTCTCTATGGGGTGAATAAATACAGAGTACTCACATTCTCATTTTTTAAAAAAAGGCAGTGATAAAGGAGCTCTTCTCTTCCCTAGTTATTGTTAACTCAGGGATATTTATGTAATTGTTCTTATTTGGACAATGGCAGCACACAAAAAACTTGAAGCAGGTGAGATGCAAGAGAGAGCCAGGCTGTGCTGGTCAAAGGCCTCACCACACATGTGCTGTGCTCTGGGAGGACAAAGCTTGGCAGAACTCTTGACTCCATTTCTAAGTGAATAATGGAAAGGTGCGGTGTGTTTTGCAACCTTGGAAAAGCACATTCCAATATCAAGTCCTTTGAGTGCTACTTGATTTGTCATCCTTATAGTCCTGGCTAGGGGAGCAGCATGTCACTTCTAATATTTCTCCCTTTGAGTCCCAGGCCCTAGACTTTGGTGGCACTCTGACATAGCAAGATGCCACCATTTGTCTTGTTAATAACAGAATTCCCTCTGTTAACCAGTTGGGCTTGAAGCTATCCTACCTTCCAGGTACTTTAAGTCACTCCTCCATTTACATTTTCAGAAAATCTATTTACTACGTTCTTTGAGAGTTTTATAAAGTGTCAGTGTCATTCTTATGGTATTGTGGAAAAGTGCCAGGCTTAAGGCCATAAGATCAGTGTTCTAGCTTTAATCTTTTGTAATCATAAGAAGAGCTGTGACATATTGATATCTATCAGGCATTTTGCTTCTCACTCTACACAGATAGGTGGTGGTATCCTGTTGTTTGAATATAGGAGACCTTGACTCCAATGTCTATTAAAACCATCTTCTATGTGCTTATAAAAAGCAACCATTGTGTGGGAGTAGACTTTATAGGTTTTGTGCTTCTGTCAAATTCTTGGAGACTCTCCAGCTTCGTGGTGTCATTAAGAACCATATTTAGCCATGGGTTGGACATTGAAGTCACATATGGTTGTGTCCATTATAGGACTGCTCTCATATTGTTTGAGATATTGCTCAGCAAACCAAACAACCACTCCTGTTGCCACAGTATGGCCTATATTTTATAAATGCCATATTCTATAGTGTGCCCTTCCCTGTTAACCTTATATCTATAAAACAAAAGGTACTTACCATAATCTATAAGTAATTTAACACCCAGTGCTTACCTTCCATAAATTCCTATAAACATTCATATTCTGACCCTAAAAGAAACTTAACAAATAAGGTCTTTTAAGTAAATGAATCAATCAATGGTCTCTATAAATTAAAAAACAACAAAACATCTAGTATATCATTTGAATCATCCCACAATCATCTCCTGGCCTTCCAGGAGAACACTTTGTATTTTCAAGAATAATTCCAGTGTCCCCCTCTTCCCTAATGTGTAGTTGCTTGTATTATTTGTTTACTGGGTTATGTTGCTCACCTACTGAGGTGATGGTAACATTTCAGAAATGGTAGATCAAGTCCTGGATTGAGACTGTTTATTTTTTCTTTACCCTAGTCTTTCTCTTTAATACTCATAAAGGATTTGCAAATGTCTAGAGGAAACTTTTTACAAATGAAGATATATTCAAATGTCCTGCCGGTATTTGAAAATGTATATTTAATGGTATTTGCAGGTAATTTTATTTTTCTCTGAATAACTTGCTTTGCTGGAATACCACTATCTACTACAAGTTAGTCTTTTCACTTTGTTTAAATGGGGAGAATGAAATATTCCTATGTAGCAGGCACATTTATAAATATAAAGCCAAATGATAGGTGAATTTAGATCCTGTCAGTTTTTAGCCAAGAATATCTCCCCTCACTGTTAAGGATGGATCCATAATATTACTACATTGTATTGATAGGAATGCATTTATGAATCATAGGTTATAGGAGAATATCTAATGCAGTTATATAGTATTCCCAATTTAGATAAAATCAAACTCATCTTTCAATTAGGAGACAAGGAAAAGCTAGATTTCTAGCTAGGGCAGAAACCTATCTTCTCTTGCCTTGACCAGAAATTGAAAAGAGGAAACTCACGGCCCAGAAGGCAGAGGCTATCTCCTCTTGCGAAAATAGGGAGCCCCACTATTGGGTAGGACACTTGTTTTTATAGTGAAAGTAGATGTATTTTACTTTAGGGTCTAGGAATTGAAATGATCTAAGACAGTTGTAACCAGGGCTTATTTGGTAACCACAAGTTGTCCCTACTCATATCTTGATTTGTTATAAAATGCCTTCTCTGTCCTGCCCCACTCTGTATGATTTCTCTTACCCCTTTCTGCTGTCTCTATTATGTGTATTCTTCAGAACCAAGAATAGATCAATGGTTCCATAAACAAAAGGAGAAAAATCTACTGCTTTTTAACATTAAATTTAAAAAACACCGATAGGCTTTATTGTTCTATGCCTGTCATTGTTGCGTGAACATTTTTCTCCAAATGAATCCTTGAATAAGGAGACATTAATATGTACAACAGAACATGAGACAATATAGGTCTCAAAAATCCTGATGTTTTGTGTTTTGTCTGAAAAGTAATAGTTATATTCATATTTTTCTATTTCTACG
The DNA here is from genome assembly GCF_048164855.1 of Canis lupus baileyi. Taxonomy (NCBI): domain Eukaryota; kingdom Metazoa; phylum Chordata; class Mammalia; order Carnivora; family Canidae; genus Canis; species Canis lupus. Next base: position 24,072,251 of record NC_132869.1, on the reverse strand, counting down.
TAGAAATCACTTTGGGCAAGGCAAGTGAGGTCCATAAACTCTATAGGAACACTGTAATATCTTATTAACCTTTCTAAGAAATTCAAAATGTTTTCTAGTTAAAATTTCTTACAGTATACCTCATGTTTCTCTTTTAAAAGTTTTCTCTTTTTTCTCTGTTAAGCTTTACATTTTTATTCCTTTTGCATCTTTATATGCATGCCAAACATGTGACGTGCACATATCGGCAGGGAAAAAACAATATGGGGATGTGAATTTTCATGTCCTATTGTACTATGTTTACAAGGGAATATTAAAATGTTTTTGAGGATTGGCTTTTTTGAAAATGCAAAGAAGTGGGTATAGTTATTAGAATATAGATTGGGAAGTGGCTAAAAGTGTAAGGTTTTAATGTTGAATATTGGCTCCCCATTGTGCTCTGGCACCAAGCACAAAATAGGCATTCAATAAATATTTGATGAATGAAAGAGTTAGTGAATGAGCCTGAAGAAGTATCCTTACAGAGAATTTCAGGCAGCACCACAGGAAATAATCTTGATTTGAAAGGAATGCATCAAGCTCAATAGCAAATAAATCTGTAAGGAAATGAAAAACACCATGATTTTTCTGCTCTCTTTACATTTTGAAACCACAGGAAAGAAAGACATAAAGAGGATTTACAGGAGATAGTACAAGTATCAAGATACATAATTTCTTAGATTTGCTGTGACCAACAAGAGGCAGACATGCCTTCAGTTTATGACCTGTCTCCTTGGGGGGAACTCATCAGAAGGAAGAGCTTTGTGACAGAGACAGAAGTACAGGTCCTTCATACCAACTTCTGTGTGTCTAAGCCTTACTTATAAAGTAATTCATCTCTATAATTGCTGGCGCTACAGAAAACTTTTGATTCCTGAATCAAATCAACTATAACTGAAGTTCCTGGCTTTGAAGGAAGGATTACCGAGAGAACAAAAGACATGCTATGTTAGAAAAGGGTATAGGACTAGAATTTAGAAGACTAGGAATCTAGCTCAGCTCCACATCTAATTGGCTGATTGATTTTATATGGTTCACTTGTCTTCTCTGGACTTCATTCAGTTTCCTCTTTTGGAAATTTAAGTATTGAACTGATGAACATTTCGGTTCTGAAATTGCCAAAAATCATACAGATAAAACTCAGTGTTATATTGGAATGCCAGCATAGCTTTCATAATGGATAGACATCTCATAAGTGATTGCATCTAAATTGAATTTTTCCTATGTTTTTTCTAAAGGTTCAGGTAGTGGATTAAGAATAGATCATAAAGTGACATGCCTTGCTGAGAGCTTGATGAGATTTTTAGTCATAGTATTGCTAAAAACAAGTTTCAATTATTGAACATTTAATATAAGCAATGCACTAAAAGCTTTCTGTGGATAATGTCACTTAACCATTGTTATCTCCATTTTATAGTTGAAAGAATGGAGGCTTAGTGTAAAGAACTCAGACCAGGACAAAGAAACAGTCAGAATTTGAACCTGAGCCTACCTCCCATTATATTTAAGAAAATATCACTCTTTGTGTAATATAAGTCTTGTACAGACCCTTGAGTTATCTTTAAGGGTGGTGTGCTGATAAAATCATGCATGTCTAGTACTGTTTGTGGCACATCTATTCAGTTAATATTATCCCTCCCTCTTTTTAAATTCTCTGTACTAAATATGGCTGATAGAGAATTTGGCTTTCAAGAAATGGCTGACCTATCTGAATTAGTTTCAGAATGAGTCTGCCTAATGATAGGGGATCCTAAGGTTGGAGTCTAGGACTGACTTTCATAGGAAGCTTTATGGAGTATTTGGGCTAGGGGTGTGTGTGGGGGGGGGGGCGGTGGAGATGGAGAAGGGAGGGAGAGAAATCTAATTCCTTTGCTCTGACTAAAACCACTCTCTTCTATCTTATTCCCCTAAGAACAATTAAGATATGTTTTATTTTTTAAATAAGGAAGAAGATCATTGACTTTCTCTCTGAAGGCAATTACCACTACTTAGTGTATGTTGAGGAAGTGGGTGTTCCTTGCTTTCTATTGTTAGTCTGGTGAGAGTGAGGGTGGAGAGCACTTTGAAAAAATATTTGTGTAGGGAGGATAGATGGAAGTGAACAGAGTAAGAAAGTCTTTTGCATGTTCCAAATTAGAGTCATTCTTGACTTTTTAGAAGACATTTCCTTGAGGTGTCTTCCTGAAGGAGATACAGAGTTTAAAGAAGTGAACTTTGGTTTAAGTGCTCTTCACAAGTTCCTAATTTTTTCTTTCATTAGTTTTTAGTTTAGGGGCATAGTTCTTTCTTATAGTTCTTGGAAAGAAAGGAATATTGTCTGCATATTTACCATTGGGAGCTAGATTGCAAGATGATGATGCTAATGGCAGTTAATAGTCATACAAGATTTACTGTGTGCCAGACACTGTTCTAAACTCTTCATGTATACATTAACTCTATCTTTACCACAGCCTCCTGAGATAGGTTTACAGCTCCTTCAAATCTAAAATGTGTTGATGGTGCATTTGTGATCTTGCTAGAAGATGCTAATGAAATATTTTCATACAACTATCTCCAGTGCTACCTCATTTAGTAACAGTTGCAAGATGTCATACATTATAAGACTGTGAAATGAAAGATGCATCCCAGTTATAAAGAACTTAAGATAAGAAAGCATATGCGTGATAGTTAATAGAATAAAAATTAATTAAAAAATCATTCCCATTTTTAAAATGGGGGAACCTGAAGCAAAGGGATTAAATATTCTTTAAAAGTTTTTTTTTCTTCTTTAAAAGATTATTTATTTATTCATGAGAAACACAGAGAGAGAGGCAGAGACACAGGCAGAGGGAGAAGGAGGCTCCATGCAGGGAGCTGGACGTAGGACTCGATCCTGGGACCGTGGGATCATGCCCTGAGCCAAAGGCAGATGCTCAACCATTGAGACACCCAGGCGTCCCAATTTTTTCTTTTATTTTTTAAATATTTTATTTTTATTTATTAGAGAGAGTGCATGTGAGGGGGATGGGGAGGAGCAGTTGGATGCTGAGTTGAGCACAAAGCCCTACCCAGGGCCCATCTTAGGACCCTGAGGATCAGGACCTGAGCTGCAATCAAAACTTGGTCGCTTAACTGGCTGAACCACCCAGGCACCCCAAGGGATCAAATTTTCCGATTTCAATATATGTGCTGCCAAAGTGAGCACAGGGATTAAATTATCTAAAGTGAAATGACTATATTCACATCTAGGTGATTTGGTTCTGGAGTCCATGTTCTTAACCTCCACTTTTTCTTCTTTCTCAACAACATGCTGGAATTGAGCCCATGTTAGCATGTGAATAGACTGCCCAAGACGCACTTACTTGTATTCTCATTGGAGCATCCATTATAGAATGGCACTGAGGAAGTGTGTGTGGTATGTAGCCCCTGACTTTAGGACTGTGATAAGGATTGTAAAGTACTTGGTGTGTGGGCATCTGACCTAGGCTTCTGAGCTGCTTTTAGCAAGAGTAATGTAATTGGGAAAAGCCTTCATGAACTAACTTCTCAAGCATCAATAGGTTGGAATGCAACCACTGCAAATATTATGTACAAAATGTTGTTTGGATGTCCCAAATGTCAAATCTTGCACCATGTGTTTTCAGTGTTTCCCTTCCTGCTCTAAAATGCCAACATAAAAATAATTTATGTTATTTCTATACTTGGGGAATGGAATTTTTTCTTTATGGGGAGTAGGCCCCTGACTACTCAAGACTGGAGTAATAAGAATAAGAAACAAAAATAATTTTTTTATATGAAGGTGGTTCTATATGAAGACCTACCAGCAGTTTATTTATTTTTTATTTTTTATTTTATTTTTTTTCTACCAGCAGTTTAAACTTAATATTAAGTTTTCTTCATCTGGTGGTGATAAGCAGTGGTGAAACACATATATTGGACTGCAGGATGGGTTTGGGGCTATAGTTTGCTATGCACTAGAATTATTTTCTGCTGAAGCAGGAAATGGTTCCACTAATTCTAGGCTTTGACTAATTGGCTGCAAACTCAGATAAGAAACTTGTTACCCTCAATACCCTGCCCAAAACCTGAAAAATCTCTGTTATCAGTGAAGGCCTGCCTCCTTCATAAGTCCTTTTATTTCCTTGCAGGTCCTTACTTTTTAGAATTCTGGTCTGTTAACCCAGACTAGCCTAGTCATTGTGACCAATTTAGGGCACACTTTACATAGCCTCCAAATTTGCTACAGATTTTTCTTAACTTGAAATCTCTGTTTTTTTAAAAAAAAAAAAAATCTCTGTTTTATTGTTGGATCATGGATTAATGTTTTGCTGTGATCCCTGAGATAAAATGGTGAGTTGTCAACCAAGGAAATCTCTGTCACCCATCACACCTTTTCCTATTGTTTCTCATATTCTCCTCTGCCAGTGTGCCTGTATTCCTTTTTCTCAACTTGTTTACTGTTCTCCAACACATACAAACTGTTCAGATATAGAAAGAAACTATATTGTAGTGGAGATCAATTTGGGGTATAGACTATCTGCAATTGAGGTAATTATCAGTAAAAATCTGAGTTTGTTAGTTTGACATAGATTTAAAACACCAAACCATTGCTTTTTTTGCTTCTGTTTATCATTTTACATTTTTAGTCTTGAACTGTTTGAACATCTTTCTGATCAGTCAACTTGGACTGGTTGGAACCAGTTTTTAATCATTCTGGGACAGTAAAAAACAATTTTATAGATGACATGATCCAGTTATAAGCAGTTTGATAAAATTAGAGCAAGTTTGACTCAGTTGGAGATATTTAACTGGTCAACACTAACTTGACTCAGTAAAATATACTCTGAACCAATCAAACCTCACATGAGCCAGTTCTGACTGCCTTCCAGGTCAGAACTTATTTGAGCTAGGTAAAACTAGTTTGAAGCAGTTTGAGCTATTGAAACCAGACCCAAGTAATTTTCATTAGATATATTTAGTTTTAGCCAAAGTGACTTTACATCAGTCAGAAATAGTTTTGTGGGTGTAACCTCTTTGAATTTGAGTCTTTCATTCTGAACTAGAATGAACCATTCAGATTTTTTTTTTTTTTTGAGCAAGTATGAGCTTGTTAGAATGGACTGCAGTGTTTTATACAGATTTGAACCTGTTTTTAACTTGGTCATAACTTCTTTTTCAATAGGCATATCAATTTGAAATGAATTGAAAATGTTTTAAACCAGCCAAAAAAGATCAGAATTAGTTTAAAAGTGATCTGTGTTGACTCAGCAAATTACTCTGAGCCAGTCAGAAATCCTTTGTATTAGAAATATGTTTTGAACTGCTCATAGGCAATTTCAGTGATTGATCTGGGTCTTTAGAACCAGTCTGATCTGTTCAGAATGGTGTGAAGAGAGTGAGCTAACATTTACTGAGTTGTAATATATGCTAAACACTGTGCTGGGTATTCCACAAAGAGTGTCTTGTTCAATCTTTAGAACAATGGTGTGAATGAGTATAAAGTATCTTCTTTTTCGTAGAACGGAAACCTGAAGCCAAGACTCCGAGACATCTGAGTAGCTGGCATGTGGGAGACATGGGATTCAGCCCAGTTCTTCTTGACTTCAAAAATCATGTGTTTCCTCTTAGGCTGCCTTGTACAATTAGTACCTGGTAATTTTAATCCCAACATGCATTTATGGAAACTTGAGTAACAGACAATAAGCTTGGAGGTATACTGGACATTGAACTTGGAGTTAGATTTATTTTCTAGACTATGCAAATGAGTTATTCTCTCTGGGTTGTATTTCATCTTTGGGAAAACTGAACCCAGAGAGTGAAAGGTCTGGAAATTTATTTTCAGATTAACAAGGCAGATAATTGCCTAGAGATGTGATTTGAAGAGTGCAAACTATGATTAATATTGATGGTGGTATTTATACCTTTAGCTGTGGTATTTGGTTTGTTAATACTTCCTTTACAATGGCTTGGTTTGGGAACAAATTGTTATGTATTGCTATCAACATGAATAGAAAAACCCACAAAGAACATTTTTAGACTTATATTTGTGATTCTTCTCCCCTAGTAACTAACACATTAAATTTTGGTGCAGCAGAGATAGTTTCATCTGTCTTTGAATTCCATTCAAGTGGATTTAGAGAATCCTAATGGCACTCTTCTGAGTGATGCCATTGGTGATAACATTTTCTCCTGTACCTTAAATGATATAAAAACATAGATACAGAAATGACCAACCTTTGTTCAACCTGAAAGTAGAGAGGAAGTAAGGTAACCACAGTGTTGTTGTATCATTCTCATTGCAGAATTTGAAGTTGCCTTCTGCTTCCTTATTCATTTTTAGGGGAACTTCCAAAATGATTAAACATTATTTGGGCCTGCTTTTAAATTCTTAGCTCTTATTAATGAATAACTTGGAGCCAAATGAGATCCTATAATACGATACTAGCATATTTATTTGTACCATATTAGTTATCTTCTGGAGAGGACTATGTTATATACCATTAATACAGGCAACCCAAACCTGTGAATACAGAAGCTATAATGTAGGAAAGCCATCATCTGTGAAGTGTCATTCTTTACAGTGTGCAAATAGAGTTATGAATGTTTGTGGAATCTCTGCCTTTATCAGCTGACCAGCCATATCTGAATGTGAGGTCCTAGCTCTTTACTAAGGCACCATGAAGAAGTAAATTGCAGTGGCTCTTGGGGGTTAGTATTCAGGATTTTTGAGCATAAGACGAGTCACCAAATTGAGGATGGGGTAGTGGAAAAAACATAGAAAATCAATAAATGTCCTTGCTTGAATTTTTATTAATTTTATGGACCTATAGAAATAATCCTATAGGAAGCATGAGAATGGTAGTAAAGTTTTTCAATGTGAGGCTGGGTGGAAATAGACAATGAAAGGAAAATTAGCATCTAATATAGGGCATCTGATGTGTGTATGGATGGGAGAATATGCATGTTTGAATGGGCATGTAGAGTTGCAGGTGGTAGTGGGGTAGCTCATTATTTTTCTGATTTTGAGGAGGGTTTATTGGTATTAGAAATGGGAGCATAAAAATAAGTAAGCCTTTCCTGGAGACAGACTACATTTTCAGTTGGACTGATATTTTCAGTAGTTTGAATCTATTTAGAGAATAAAAACAAATCCTGAGAAGTGCTCATTGCAAAGGATAAAAATAACCGTGGTTAGGCTTTGCTGGTAAAAACAAGAATTTTTCTTCTCTAAGTTGCACTTTTGTTTTAGTCAATATCAAAAACCTGAATTGGTAGCATTTCTTGTTTGAATACCAAGGCAAGTATAGGTAGATGAGCCAACTGTGACTTCTGAACAGTGGCTGCCCAAATCTGAACTCAGTTTCCAGGGGAGCAGTGGTATTCTAAGAAAGTCTGACTTAACATGAGGTATGTAATTGTAATAATAATAATAATAATGCCACAAGCCAAATTTTACTTGTGAATTTAGTATTGTCTTTGAAAGAACTATAGTGACATTTGAAATGAATAGGATAAATGAAATTGCCTAAATGTCCAAGTAAAAGAGAAAAGCCTGAGATCTAGGACCAGGAGACTTTGAAAAAAGTTGTGTGTGTGTGTGTGGGGGGGGGGGTTGGGAATTGGAACCACTTGCACTCTATTATTATTCCTGTAACATTCTCCTTCCTTATTTCTTTTTAAAATTTTTGCATCTGCATGTAAGACTTAGTGGTGGTTATCTTCTTAATTTTTATTCTCACTTTGAATTTTTGTCTTAATGGTACTGTAATATGCACATTAAGTTTAAGCTGTTATTTATTATTTCTGTTACATCTCCTCTAGCAAATTATTAGACCCTTGGGGGCAGTGAATAGTATCTAATCCTCTTCACAGAACCCTTAGGCATATAAGTGTCACATAGTACTTACTGAACTGGATATTAGAGTAACCGATAGTATTCATGGAATAGTCTAATATTTCCTAATGGCTTTTTAAAAATATGCATTTGTTTGTATTTTACAGGTGAAGCACTGAGTTCTTCATTATGTCTGATGGAGACTATGATTACCTCATCAAGTTTTTAGCTTTGGGAGATTCTGGAGTAGGGAAGACCAGTGTACTTTACCAGTACACAGATGGCAAATTTAACTCCAAATTTATCACGACAGTGGGCATTGATTTCAGGGAGAAAAGAGTGGTAAGTTCTATATGACAATGTGATCTGTGAATCAGTGCTTTCCTGTCTGTCTAGTTTATTTGTAGGAATTAGAAGGACAAAGTTAGGAATATATAATTGAAGGGTGCATGTGAAAGTGTAGTATGTTCAGTCTTTGCAATGTGATTTAAAAGATTGTGCTAAATGACATTTAATATAAAACCAAGGAGACAAAAGGGAAGATTTCTTTTAATTTTCCCTTGATACCCTTTTGGCTTGTATGGTCCCTCAGAACTCTACAAAGTTATTTGTCTGCCTTTGTTATGAAGCTTACAAACCACCCTCACCCTCCTACTCCTGTTTTTTTTTTTTTTTTAAGATTTTGTTTATTCATTCATGAGAGACACAGAGAGGCAGAGATACAGGCAGAGGGAGAAGCAGGCTCCATGCACGGAGCCTGATGTGGGACTCCATCCCTGGTTGCCAGGATCACGCCCTGGGCTGAAGGCAGGCACTCAACCGCTGAGCCACCCAGGGATCCCCCTACTCCTGTTTTGTGGACTATTTCATCCACCTTTGATGTCATTTTTAATTACCTTTATCTTAATTCAGTCCCACGTGGAACGCTAAGTGGCAGAACTCATCATGCTGCCAGGAGGGGGAGGTTGACCTAGGAGTGAGAATGCCAGTAGTGAATGTTGATCTGGGAAGAAACCAAGGAGGAGGTTCTACTGAATGGTGAAGGGGCACTTATTTTTTTTTTTTTTAATATAAGGGGCCATAGGACTGATAGTTATTCTGATGGTGGAGGGGATGGCAGGGGGTCACTGTGTTAGAGTTGCCTTCACATGAACTACATTTCTTGCTGAAGAATCAACTGTTACCATGACATGGATCAACAAGTGGTCAAGAGATTAATGACAAAGATCTTTCAATGGAGCATATTCTACCTGGAAAAGGTACAGGGTCTCTGGCTTCCAGGATAGAAGAATGCATTCCCTCTTACTCTAGGTCTTTTCTGACAGAGAGTCTTATAGAGACTCAGACCCACTGAGTGAGAATAGGATTTCATGAAATTTTTAGTATTGAAATATAATTGTAGAATCAGTATATATGTATATGATTATATTTATTAATTTCCATTTTATGATCTTGTTTTTTTAAAAATCACCTTATTGAGATATAATTCACATAACAAAATTCACCCACTGAAAGTGTACGGTTCAGTGGTTTTTAGCATATTCACAGTTGTGCATCTCATTCTAGAACATTTCACTCCCAAAAGAAACCTCATGCCCTTTAGCAGTCATTCCTCTTTTATCCCTTCTCTGGCCACTAATCTATTCTCCATGGATTTGACTATTCTGGACATATCATGTAAATGGAATCATACAATATGCCTCCTTTTGTGTGTGGCTTCTTTCAGTTAGCATAATGTTTTCAAGGTTCATCCATATTGTAGCATGTATCATGACTTCATTCTTTTTTATGGCCAAATAATATTCCATTGCATTGATATACCACATTTTGTTTATTCATCCATTGATAGACAATTTTATTGTTTCACTTTTTAGCTATTATGAATAATGCTTCCATTAACAGTCATATACATTTTTTTTGTGTGGACTTATGTTTCCAAATCTCTTGGGTATACACCTAGGAATAGAATTAATTTGCCATATGATAACTCTCTGTTTAACTTTGAGTAACCTCCAAATTTTCTAAAGTTGCTGCACTTTTTTATATTCTTACCAGCAATATGGAAGGAGTTCCATTTTCTCCATATCCTTACCAACTCTTGTTATTGTCTATTTGATTATAGCCATTCCAGTGCATGTGAAGTGATATCTCATTGTAGGTTTGACATAAATTTCCCTAATGACACGTTTTTGAGCAATAATTATTTTTCATGTACTTACTAGCCATTTGTGTAATCTTTGGAGAAATGTCTATTCAAATTGTTTGCCTATTTTGAAATTGGTTGTCTTTTTATTCTTCACTTTTCAGAGTTTTAAAAATACATTCTGGATAAATGTCCTTTTAAATATATACATATAAGTAGTTATAACCCTTATGGTTAGGTCTGTGATCCATTTTGAGTTAATTTTTGTATACAGTGTGGGTAGGGGTCCAACAATTGAAAAGCCCATTCTTTTCCCCATGAATGATCTTGGCACTCTTGTTGAAAAATCAATTGACCATGAATATGTGTTTATTTTTGGGCTCTCAATTCTATTCTAGTCATCTAGATGTCTATCCTTAAGCCAGTACTATCTTGATTACATCTGCTTTGTACTAAGTTTTGAAATTGAGAAACATGAGTCCTCCCACCTTGTTCTTCTTTCTCAAGATTGTTTTGGATTCCTTGCAATTCCACTTGAATTCAAGTGGAATTTCTACAAAGAAGCCAGCTGAAACTCTGATAGGAATTGCACTGAATCTGTAGATAAATTTCAGGAATATTGGTTGTTGATAATGTTACATCTTCTGATCCATGAACATGAGATATTTTTCCATTTTATTTAGATCTTCTTTCATTTCTTTCAACAATGTTTTGTAGCTTTTTCAAAGTTTAAGTTGTACACTTTTTTGCTCAATTTATTCTTCAGTATCTTTTTCATTCTTTTGTAAATTGTTTCTTAATTCAGTTTGAATTGTCCATTGCCACTATAGAAATATAATTTATTTTGTGAATTTATCTTGTATACTGAAACCTTGATGAACTTGTTTGTTAGTTCAAATTGTGTGTGTATATTTATATTTATTCCTTAGGATTTTCTATATACAAGATCACACCATCTTCTCTTTTACTTCTTCTTTTCCAATTTGGATATGCATTATTTCTTTTTCTTGCCTGATTACCCTGGCAAGAACCTCTAGTAAAATGTTGAATAGAACTGATAAGAGGGGACATCCTCATCTTGTTTTTGATTTTAGGGAGAAAGCATTCAGACCTCTACCATTAGGTATAATGTAAGCTCTGTGTTTTTTCATAGATGCTGTTTTTCAACCTGAGGACATTCTTTTCTGTTTTTGAGTAGTTTTTTTTTTATCATGAAAGATGTTGAATATTTTCAAAGGCTTTTCTTCTGCATCTATTGAGATAGTTATTGATTTTTGTCCTTTATTCTACTACAATGTATTGTATTATATTGATTGATTTTTGTAAGTTAAATCATCCTTGCTGTTCCTGTGATAAATTTCACTTTGTCATGGTATATAAACCTTTTTATATGTTGCTGGATTCTGTTTGCTAGTATTTTGTTGTCAATACTTAGAATGGATATTGGTTGGTAGATTTTTTTCCCCCTCATGATACCTTTAGTTTTGGTGTTAGGATAATATTGGCCTTATAAAATGAGTTGAAAAGTGTTTGGAAGAGTTGGGGAAAATTGGTGTTGATTCTTCTTTAAGCACTTGCTTAAATTCACCAGTGAAGACATTTGGGCCTGCCCTTTTCTTTGTGGGAAGTTTTCGATTACTAATTCAGTCTCCTTATTAGTTATATGTTTCTTTATATGTTCTATTTCTTCTTGAGTTAGTTTCAGTTGTTTGTGTCTAGGAATTTCTCAATTTATTATAGATTATTTAATTTTTTGGCATATGATTGTTCATAGTATTCATTTGTAATATTTTTATATATGTAAGGTTGGTAGTGTTGTCCTTCTTAAAAATTTCTTTAAAAATTATTTTAATTTGGGCACCTGGGTGACATAGTTCATTGACTTTCGGTTTCTACTCAGGTCATGATCTCAGGTTGTGACATCTAGCCTCACATTGGGCTCCCCATTCAGCATGGAGTTAGCTTGAGATCCCCTCTCCCCCCTCTCTCTGCCTCTTCTGCTTGTGCTCTCTCTCAAATAACTAAATCTTTAACAAATTATTTTAATTTTAATTTTTATTATTTATAGTATATCTGGTTATACAGGAGATCTTTTGAAAGCCTTCTGATTTTAGGAATTTGAGTCTTCTATTTTTATCCTTGATCAGTCTAGCTGAAGGTCAATCAATTTGTTTGATGTTTTCAAAGAAAAGATACCTTATTTCCACTCTTTATTATTTCTTTCCTTCTGTTTGATTTTGGTTTAATTTCTCTTATTTTCTAATTTCTTAAGTTTGAAAGTTAAGTTATTGATTTGAGATCTTCTTTTTTAATATAGGTGTTTATTGCTATAAATTTCCTTCTGGTAACTGCCTTAGCTTCATTTGATCATTTTTTTTTGTAGTTGTGCTTTTATTTTTATCCATCTAAAAGTATTTTCTAGTTTCCCTTGTGTTTCTTCTTTGGCCCATCAGTTATTTAAGACTCTGTTAATTTAAGACTGTGTAAAATGTATTTGTGAATTTTCCAAATTTTTTCTGCTAATAATTGCTAATTTTACCCCATTTTGAGTGAAGACATAATTTGTATTATTTCAGACTTAAGTTTATTGAGGCGTGTTTTATGATCTTACATATTGCCTGTCTTTGAGAATGTTTCATGTATACCTGAGAAGAATATGTTCTGAAGTGTTCCATAGATGTCTTTTATGTTCTTGGTTTATAGTGGTGGTAAGCCTTCTGTTTCCTTGTTCATCTGCCTATTTATTCATCTATCCATTATAGAAAGTGAGTCTTGAAGTCTTCCAATATAATGATTGGCATGTTTATTTCTCCCCCTTTCTCCCTATATGTTCTCAATAGAGTAACCCTTTTATCATTATAAAATATCTTTCTTTGTCCTCAATAACAATTTTTGTCTCAGTGTTTTTTCCCTGATATTAGTACAGCTCCAGATCTCTTTTAGTTACTATTTGCATGGTATTTTCCTCCTATCCTTTTATATACAACCTCTTTGTGTCTTTGAATCTAAAGTATGTCTCTTGTAGACAGTACATAGTTGGATCATGTTTTTAAATCCATTTTGTCAGTATCTGCCTTTTATTTGGAGTAATTTATTTAATATAATTCCTGATAAAAAGCATTTATGTTTGCCATTTTGCTACTTGTTTTCTGTCTTATTTTTTGTTCCTATATTTTCTCATGACTACTTAATTTTGTGTCATATACTTTTTATTTTTTTATTTTCTTAAAGATTTTATTTATTTATTCATAGAGACACACAGAGAGAGAGAGAGGCAGAGACACAGGCAGAGGGAGAAGCAGGCTCCATGCAGAGAGCCTGACGTGGGACTCGATCCAGGGTCTCCAGGATCATGCCCTGGGCTGCAGGCGGTGCTAAACTGCTGCACCACCAGGGCTGCCTGTGTCATATACTTTTTAGTATGACATTTTAATTCCCTTGTCGTTCATTATTTTTACTATATATTTGAGTCATTTTTTAAGTTGGTACCCTAGGAATTACAACTATCATCTTAATTTAACAGTCTAGTTTGGATTAATACCAACTTAATTTCAATACTATCATGAAACTCTGCTTACATATGGCTTCATTTTCTACTCCCTCCTTTGCACTGTTATTGTCATACAAATTACATCTTTATATGCTATGTGCCCATCAATAGATTTATAATTATTCATTCAATTGTATTTTAATCAGATGGAAGAATTATAAAAATGCATTTCTACTGTCTTTTATATTTATCTATGTAGTTGTCTTTTTGGTGCTCTTTATTTTTTATGGGTTTGACTTATTGCCCTGTGTCCTTTTATCTCAGCCTGAAGCACTGTCTTTATTATTCCTTTTACAGCAACTTACTTTTTACAATATCTATCTCTTTATTAACATTCCCTATTCAATGAGGCATTATTCTTTAGCTCTTTAAAAAAAAATGTTTTTCATTTATTTGAGAGAGTGAGAGAGAGAATGAATGAACACAAGCAGAGGGAGAGAGAGAGAAGCAGCCTCTGGGCCGAGCAGGAAGCCTGACTTGAAGCTTGATCTCGGGACCCTAGGATCATGACCTGAACCAATGGCAGACACTTAACCAAATGAACCACCCAGGCACCCCCATGCTTTAATTCTTTAAATATGATTTCTCTTAGTTCTTTGAACATGTTTACAATAGCTGATTTATTATGTTTACAATAGCTGATTTATTTAGTCTTTATTTAGTAAGTCCAACATCTGACCTTCCTTAGGGATGGTTTCTGCTGATTTTGTTTTCCCCCTGTGTATGAACCATACTTTATTTTTGTGTCTCATATACTTTATTGAAAGCTGGACATTTTGAATAATATAATCTAGCACCTCTGGAGTCCGATTCCTCCCCATTTCCTAAGAAGGGGGGCAGAGGGAGAAGGAGAGAGAGAATCTCAATCAGACTCTGTGTTGAGCACAGAGCCTGACTTGGGACTCTATCTCGTTATCCTGATATCATGACCTGAGCTGAAATCAAGAGTCAGATGTTTAACTGACTGACTTAACTACCCAGGTGTCCCTGAGTGTACAGATTTCTTGAACTAGTAAGTCTGTCATCTTTTTCTGACACATATTGTGTGTGTGTGTGTGTGTGTGTGTGTATGTGTGTGTGTTCATGTTCGTGTGTGCATGCCCATTTGGGAACATGTGCCTAATGCTCCTGCAGTCAATTTGTAGCTCTGCCTTAGCCTTCACTTCCTGCTTGAGAAGAGCATCAAAGTTAGCTAGAGATAAGACAATAAGGTCTTTTCAATTCTTTCCTAGGCATATGTTCAGCCCTTTACATGAGACCAGCCTGGAACTTTCCAAGGAACACTTTGGAGCTTTTCAAATATCCCTATGTACATCTCATTTCTTTTCTTTTTCAAGTTTTTTGGTTAGGCTTTTGTTAGCCCCAGATGGTTCATCTCTTGGTTTTCAAGGCTACTAGGAGTTGGGGAGAATGGTATGGGATAGGAAAAGTTAAAATGGCACAAAATTTATTGTTTTTACTGATATTCAGCCATTTTTCTTAAATAGATGCTTCTTAGAATGTTGTGAGCCTTTGTTAATTTTCAGAGTTTGGAAAAAGTGGATTTTGGCTTTTTTTTTTTTTTTTTTTTTTTTGCCAGTGTTTCATTGCTTTTATGGGGAAAGAGATCTTTAGAGGTCCTTCTTATTTTTTTTAAAGATTTATTTATTTTTATTTATTTATGATGGACATAGAGAGAGAGAGAGAGAGGCAGAGACACAGGCAGAGGGAGAAGCAGGCTCCATGCCAGGAGCCCGACACGGGACTCGATCCTGGGACTCCAGGATTGCGCCCTGGGCCAAAGGCAGGTGCGAAACCACTGAGCCACCCAAGGATCCCCTAGAGGTCCTTCTTATAAAATTGCTTCAGAATACTTTTTAAAGATGGAATAGGGAGGGATGCTTGGGTGGCTCAGTGGTTGAGCGTCTGCCTTTGGCTCAGGGTATGATCCTAGAGTCCTGGGATAGAGTCCTGCACAGGCTTCCTGAGTGAAGCCTGCTTCTCCCTCTGCCTGTGTCTCTGCCTCTCTCTCGCTCTGTGTCTCTCATGAATAAATAAATAAAATCTTTAAAAATAAATAAAGATGGTATAGGGAAAAATACTAGTGATTTGAGGGAACTTTGAGGAAAGGTGAATGGATTATTATTTTTATACAAATTATGTGTTATTTATATATTTCATAATATATTTATAAAAATATATGTGTATATTTATGTTTTAATACAAATTATTATATTATCCAAAGACAATTATTTGAATAGCATACAAACAAGGTTGTATTCCATATGGGATGTTTTAGAAGTCTAGATGCTTATGGGCACTTTACTGAACAGAAAAGTGAGAAGATTTCACTGGTCTCAAAAGTTTTCTTTTTCATTTTGCTGTTTTAGGTATACAGAGCCAATGGGCCAGATGGAGCCATTGGCAGAGGCCAGAGAATCCACCTACAATTATGGGACACAGCAGGGCAAGAGAGGTATGAGATCTTCAGTTATCTGTTCCTTATTGGAGGAAAGCGAAAACCAGCTATGCCCTTCACACAGTACCTGAGCCAGGAAAAGGCCAGCTGATTAGTTGACTGAACTTAGATAAGACTTGCTGCTAAATCTGCAGGAAATTTCAGTCTGAAATGATAATGATGTCTATTTCATACAAGGTCAAAGGAAAAATGAGCCCTTTTCAAATAGACTATTTTACTTAGGGACTTTCTACTTTTTCTACTTTTTTCTCTTCCTCCTTCCTCTTCCTCCCCCCATTCTCTTTCCTCCTCTTTCTTCGTTTCTCTTGTTCTTTTCTTAAAGACACTTTGCTCCATTTACTTTTGTTATTTACTCAGCCACAAAGACAACTACAGACATACATGCATTATTCTCAGCTGATTATTGAAACCTCACAGAAAATCTGATTGGAATTAACTCATATGGTCAGAAGTTGCTTGATTAAAATAAGCCACATGAAATCTTGATATAAAATTTCTTTCAGTTAGTTATAGCTTTTTTTCTCACAGTTTCCTCGAAGTATTTTTTTTAAGATTGATTGATTGATTGATTGATTGATTGATTGATGTAGAGTTAGAGAGTGAGTGAGCGAGGGTAGGGGAGGGCCAGAGGGAGAGGCAGAGGGAAACTTCAGCAGACTCCACACTGAGTGCAGTACTCAACAAGGGGCTTAATCTCATGATCCTTAGATCACATCCTGAGTTAAAACCAAGAGTCAGATGGTGAACCAACTGTGCCACATAGGTGCACCTGAAGAGTTCTCTTTTTAACTTTTTATTATGGAAATCTTTAAATATATACTACAGTGGATAGTATAATAAAATCATGTACATATTTCCAATAGTCATCAATTTGTGGCCTTATTTCATATATACCTCTACCCTTTCTTAGCCCCTCCTCCAAACTATATTGAAGCCAAATCTAAATATCAGATATTTTCATTTATAACTACTCTGGTATGTATTCGTAAAATATAGAACTCTTTTTGTAAAAACATGGATTAGAAATATTTGAGAAAACTTAAAATAACAGATTAGGTGACAAATTCATACCAGTATTTCCTTTCCTGGAGTCTATGCCTGTTAGTTGCAGACTTTCCATTGAAATAAAATGGAAACCAACCTTTAGAGGGAGAGAGAGGGGAGAGAGCAGAATAAAGCTTTGGGAGAGAGAGTACCAAGAAAGCATAGGGACTAAGTCAATACCACTCCCACCTTAAAGCCAAAGAAATGGTTATCAGAGTTATGAGACGTCTTTAGAGATGGAAATTAGAAGGTCATGGAACCCATTGTAACATCAAGTCAAGCCAAACTTTTTCAGGATGAGGAAAATATACACAGCAAGCACCATTGCTTTTAGTCTAATTAACTCTTAATTGTACAGTAAATTCTTTTCTTTTTGTACAGTAAATTCTTGACTGAAACTAAGATCTCCTGAGCTAGTTCTTTTTTTCTTTTTCTTTCTTTTTTTTTTTTTTTTAAAGATTTTATTCATTTATTCATGAGAGACACAGAGGCAGAGACATAGGCAGAGGGAGAAGCAGGCTCCATGCAGGTAACCTGATGGTGGGACTTGATCCCAGGACTCCAGGATCACACCCTGAGCAGAAGGCAGACACTTTAACTGCTGAACCACTCAGGCATCCCTCATGAGCTAGTTCTTGTGATCCCTGTCCAACAGTCTAGTTTTTCAAATCACATGGTCCATTAACACAAAAACTTATGTAAGTGATAAATAACTGTCTTGTACACTTTTGGAATATCATTATTCAATTTGTTTTTTAATTTTTAAAAATTTACACAGCTTGTTTTTATTTATTTTTATTTAATTCCAGTACAGTTAATGTCCAGTGTTATATTAGTCTCAGGTGTACAATATAGTAACTCTGCAATTCCATACATTACTTGGTGCTTGGCATAAGTGTTCTCTTAATCCCCTTTATCTATTTCACCCACCCAGCCAGCCACCCCCACCTCCCCTCTGGTACCCATCACTTTGTTCTCTAAGAGATTGGATTCCAAATAGAACTTTTGATAATTGTTGGCATTTTATAAAGCCTCAATATATTTTCAAATATGCTTTCTAGCTCTAGGTATCTATTTGATAGCATACTTTGCTAGATTTTGTGTAATTAAAAAATACTATATGCATATATAATGTGAAGTTATTAAAAACAATGGCACATTATTAAAAACCCAATTTGTCATGGATGAATTATTGGAAGAGGCCAATGGCACTATTGTTAGTTTTATATTCAGGAGTGGGGGCGTGATTTAGGTGACCAATCTGCTTTTATGTTCCTAGGTTTCGTAGCTTGACAACAGCGTTCTTCAGAGATGCTATGGGATTTCTTCTGCTTTTTGATCTGACAAATGAGCAAAGTTTCCTCAATGTCAGAAACTGGATAAGTAAGTGATATTGTTTCTCTGTCTCCTGCTCCCCACTTCTCACAATACAATGCTCTCTGAAATTCTGCTTCTGTTGTAAGTTGTTTTGGAGGAGCTCCTAGTACTATTAAAAATGCTGTTAAAGGAGCAAGGTTTTACTTTGGGGACAAACATTACTGAAATACTGTTTTCCCTAGTAATACTAACTTTGATTTTTTTGAGTACTTATCCTGTAGGAACATGGAAGCACTTTCCATGTAATCTTTTTGGCTTTTCCACAGAGGATGCTCTTATCCCCATTTTATAGATAAGGAAACAAGCCCAGAGAAGTTAAATCTCTAAGTATCTGCTTGCCTATTGTATGCTATCAGGCTTATATCAACCAGGGCTTAATACATCTACTACATAGAGCTAAATATGTCTTGAAGGCTTAATAGATCACACCCCTGGCTCTGTCTCTTCTGTACTCAGAGCTACACACACACACACACACACACACACACAGAAAGAGAGAGAGAGAAACACACACCTACCTTCATCTTGGCTCTTTGCAGAGATCCCAATCTCTTAAATGATTGGTTAGTAGCCTCTTAAAATCCTGCCACTAACAGTTGGCAAACATTACATTTTTCTCTATTGTTTGTAATAGCACAAACCTAGAGAATCTATTGGGGAAGGCTGTGATGTTAAATTCTTAACATCCAAATCCTTAAAATGAAACACTTTTTTAAAAATATCTGCTTTTTAAAAATAAAAAAATATGAAGGGGTCATTGGCTGTAGTTTTAATAGTAGAAAATCTTATTTTTAAGAATGAGTTTTTAAATAAGTAATTTATGTGGTAGATCATGATTTTCAAAGTATTTCCACATACTTTGTATCTGACCCTTGCAAGCACCCTGGAGGAAGATTCAGGCAGGTGGTGTGTCTTTATTTTAGAATGAAGACTCTGGGACTTAACCAGTAGTCAACTTCTCTGAGGACATGGAATTTGGCTTTCAGTTCAGTAGCCTTTTATGCTCCTTCTCAACTAAGTTAATCATTATGATTTGAAGAGCTATTTAATACTTTAAGTACAAATTCCTCAAATTTAGTTATGCTTATGGGCTTCACTTTGTTAGGTGCTTGTGTTGCACACCTCATTATTTCGATTAAAGCTGAATGATGATGGCTATTTTCTAGTCCTTTATCCTCAGCCCTTGCTCATCATCCTCTTCTTTGTATCATTCTAACAAGTTCTGGGCTTTAAGTCAAACACTTTATAAGATTCTTATTAGAGATGCGCTCATACAATCTTAACATTGGGAGATCAACAACCCACCTGTTTTCACAGGTAGAAATGGAAATTCTGAGACAGATGGCTCTTGCCTATCTGGACTTTTTAGATGATTTAGATAAATAACAAAATTATGGGAAATTATGTGTAATCTATACATTTTTTGTTTTCCTTATAGTGTAAAAGAAGTCTTAATGCACAGGTAGAGAAAACTTACACATTTTGAGGATTTCATATCTTCAATGGAAAATATTCTCTCCCCCAACCCCCCTTTAAAAAAAGTTCAGTGTCAAAGGTCATAATATCAAATCTTAATTAGGAATAAAAATTTATTATCTATACATTTTATTTGTCCTCTGCCTATTAGCATTTTGAATATTACAGGGATCATTCATTTCTTCTTTTTGAGGGGTATATACTAGAACAAAGGTACTGTTGCATTGAACAGGTAGTTGACTCCTGGGGCCTGACTTGCCCAGGGAGAGGAGAGCAGGTCTCCACCCTCCCTTTGCTTCTCCAGAGCTGCCATTGCAGTCCTTTCTCTCTTGACTCCAAAGCTGTCCATGTACTGCGGAAAATGGAATACATACAAGTCCAAAGGTGAGCCCTGCTGAATTCAGGAGACTGAACAGAGAGCTGAGTCCTCTGAACTTAAATCTGATAGCTGAAAGGAATCAGGTGGTGTTGTATTCACTCATCTGTCCTCCTGGAGCTCAGATGGGAAAGTCATGCCCATAGTCATTCCTCATTTAGTGGCAGCCTATTTCATAAAGAAACTCTAAAGTAGCCTGAATTTGTAAACATGGCTTCTATAGCCTCACATGAATGGTATCAGAGCCCAACAGGTATATGTTTTACATGTTTTTGCCTCTATATTTTTATTATTAGTATTCTATCTGAAAAGCCATCCCTACACCCCTCTTTTTAAATTAGGAAGGAAAAAATATAAAGAAAAATTACCAATAATCATACTTCCAGGAGTCTCCAAAATAAACACTATTAAACATCATTACTGGTGATACTTACATAGCACTTCTAAATGCTATGTTAGTATCATATTAATTTAATTGTTCTCAAGTGTGTGTGTGCATCTGGATCACCTAGAGTGTTTGTTAAAACACAGATTCTGGGGATCCCTGGGTGGCGCAGCGGTTTAGCGACTGCCTTTGGTCCAGGGCGCGATCCTGGAGACCCGGGATCGAATCCCACGTCGGGCTCCCAGTGCATGGAGCCTGCTTCTCCCTCTGCCTGTGTCTCTGCGCCTCTCTCTCTCTCTCTCTGTGTGTGACTATCATAAAAAAAAAAAAACCAAAAAAAAAACACAGATTCTGGGCTCCATATGCCAGCATTCCTGATTAAGTAGATCTGGGGTGGGATCTGAGAATTTGCATTTCTAACGAGTTTCCTGGTAAGGGTAAGGCAAGTGGAATTGAAAAGGAAGGGGAAGTAGAGAGAGAGGTAGTGTGGAATGGTATTTAGGGGATGTTACCCAGTTACTGGCCCTGGTTACAGAATCCAAGGAGGCCAGAGGAGGGCCTTTCTCTCTTTATTGTGTGATGACTATTTTTTCTTCTTTGGGCTGATGGAGGACCAGAGAACACTTGAGGATAGTGTTCACATTGGGAAAGAAGTAGAAAGATAGGTTGGCCAGGTGGGAAGAAGTCAGAGTCTGGAGAGTTTAGAATACCAGGTAAGGAGAGTAGACTTGATCTCAGGTGAGATGGTGTTTAACCATGTTAGAAGCACCTGAAGAAGGCCCATGGACCTTACCTGGAGAATCACTGAATTAACTCATTTAATCCATACCTTAACTCTGTGAAGTAAGTACCATTATTATTACCATTTACAGATGGAGAAATGGCCTTCCTCAGGGTCACACAGCTAATAAATGGCAGAGCCAGGATTCAACCTTAGACATAGTCAGTTCTGAGTTCATGTTCATAATCATGACACTGGACACATATGGGGGTTAATAGAGCACAGAGCCACTCTGGAGACTAGAAAGCTTTCACAGTAGAGGTAACTGAGAGGCAAGTCATAAAAGAAGAGTGGGGATTCCTGGAAGGAAGGTTGTGGTTGGGTATTCAAGCATGTGGGGACAGCATGTGTTACCAGCTTCCTGGAGGAAAAAAAGCACATGGCAGTTATTGGAAACATGAATAGACTGGTTTTGCCTCTCTATAGGCCTTGTTGCCCAGTTGTCTCTTGAAGGCAATGGTCGGGGCCCTGAAAATCTGCACCAAGTGTCTTGCCTATGTTAATGGTCAGTGAATACTTGCTGACTAGATTTTCTCTCGATAAGATATAATGAACATAACTTTGTAATGAGGAACTAAAATGTCGACACTTTTTGGTTAACCATGATAAAAAATAAATTAGGTCATTCCAACTTTGAGCTAGGTCTTCTTGTGATAGTTTGGGCTGCTTTAATTTCATTATGGGGTATGGTGAATAAGAAATAAGTCTTTATTTTACTTGGGAAATTAGATTAGTGAAAGCTCTTTTTAGTGGGAAAATTAGATTAGTGGAGCTCTTTTTGTTTAATTGCTTTTTATAAAGTATGCCTATTTATAGGTTTTCAGGTAAAAAGTGATAAAAGCTGTGGAATAAGAATTATAGTCTTTTGCTTCCCCTTGGTTCTGGTGACAGACTCACTTCCTATTTATTCTAGGTTTTCTCTCATTAGTCTTACATTTTGCTTATTTTAATTGAATTGAATCTGCCTTAGGATTGTAGAAAAATGTGAAAACATTTCAGATAGAAACAAGCTAGTTCATAGGAAGACAGTTCTTTTTAAAATGTTGCTGTGGAGAGACACTATACAAAAAGCAGAGCTTTAAGATTAGCAATAAGCACTAAAAATTCTTCAATTTTTTCTTCAAATGGTTTTTCTTCAGTAGAAACCACATGTGTGTGCAACCATGGTTGCTCACGTTTACACCTACACATTTGGAGGGGTAGCGAATTCTACTCCTCTCTGACACAAATAAGGTGGGGTGGGATATATGCTTAAGGATAAGGTTTAGATCTCTATCCCATCATTCAGTTTTGCAGATTAGGTTATTGATGCTTTGAAAGCATATCATTTCCTTATGACCGTATATCCATATTACAGTTTTTCATATATTCTCCATTGATCACACACTTATATTATTTACCTATAATAATTTTTCTTACAGGCCAACTACAAATGCATGCATATTGTGAAAACCCAGATATAGTGTTATGTGGAAATAAGAGTGATCTGGAAGACCAGAGAGTAGTAAAAGAGGAGGATGCAAGAGGACTTGCAGAGAAATATGGGTGAGTCTTTTTGTAGAAAAATCTAGTGAAAACATTCCCAATTCAAAAATTAGCACATGAATGGGTAATGGAAAATGCAAAAGCAAAAAATTGAAACAACACACTCAGATGTAGGCCTTGGGAGGTATAAACACCTACTTTACATATTAATGTTATGTGATAGTGGGAACCCTAGGAAAAATATTGGGTGAGGGCCATGCTTCAATACCCAAAGATACAAATGCAATGAAACGCTGGGACACCTGCACCCCGATGTTTATAGCAGCAATGGCCACGATAGCCAAACTGTGGAAGGAGCCTCGGTGTCCAACGAAAGATGAATGGATAAAGAAGATGTGGTTTATGTATACAATGGAATATTACTCAGCTATTAGAAATGACAAATACCCACCATTTGCTTCAACGTGGATGGAACTGGAGGGTATTATGCTGAGTGAAGTAAGTCAGTCGGAGAAGGACAAACATTATATGTTCTCATTCATTTGGGGAATATAAATAATAGTGAAAGGGAATATAAAGGAAGGGAGAAGAAATGTGTGGGAAATATCAGAAAGCGAGACAGGACATAAAGACTGCTAACTCTAGGAAACGAACTAGGGGGTGGTAGAAGGGGAGGAGGGCGGGGGGTGGGAGTGAATGGGTGACGGCACTGGGGGTTATTCTGTATGTTAGT
Organism: Canis lupus baileyi; assembly: GCF_048164855.1. Classification (NCBI taxonomy): domain Eukaryota; kingdom Metazoa; phylum Chordata; class Mammalia; order Carnivora; family Canidae; genus Canis; species Canis lupus. The sequence continues at coordinate 24,048,612 of NC_132869.1, read as the reverse complement.
AAATTGAACACCAATAAAAAATAAATTAAAAAAATACCATTTTATTAATCTCTTGATGTTTAAAGGAAGACACTTTTGAGGGCAGATGCCCAAACTATAAGTCAGTGTCCCCAAAATGAACGTAGGAGATGCATGGGATAAGAAAATTCTCTTTATTCAGCAAGAAACTTTCAATGTGCTGCTGTAGAGAGCCCCAGCATATAAGGAGGCCTATGGGCTTTGAAATTTCTCGACTGGGAGAGGATTGTGAAGATTCCCTTGGTTTAGGTTATATTTTTGTGGTGAAGAATCATCTAAAAACTGGTCTTCCTTGAGCTCTGGGAATAGCATCACAGTAGCATTAAATGGACCTGAAAGAAGGGGTTAGGTGCTGCTTATTAAAAATGTCAAGGTCCCCTCTACAAAGGAATTTGTGCTTTACTTTCTACCTCTGATACAATGAGAACTCAAATGTGTATGCTAATTACCCTTAATATAGGTGGGAGGCAGCAAGTAGAATTGAGAACGGGAAGTAGAGAGAGAGAGAGGTAGTATGGAATGGTATGTAGGGGATGTTACCCAGCTACTGGCCCTGGTTACAGAATCCAAGGAGGCCAGAGGAGGGCCTTTCTCTCTTTATTGTGTGATGACTATTTTTTCTTCTTTGGGCTGATGGAGGACCAGAGAACACTTGAGGATAGTGTTCACATTGGGAAAGAAGTAGAAAGATAGGTTGGCCAGGTGGGAAGAAGTCGGAGTCTGGAGAGTTTAGAATACCAGGTAAGGAGGGTAGATTTGATCTTGGGTGAGTGTGGGAGGTGGGTGGCAAGGAGTTGCTGAAAGCCTTTTGAGCATGGAGGGATGTGATAAGTACTTCTTTACATCAGTCTAGGGGTGGTGGGTGGGGTGAAATGGAGGGAGGAAAGACTAGAGACAGGGAGATTGTGGTGATCTGTTAGGTGGGTAGGGGCTATATTTGTGGAAAAGAAAAAGGAATAAATCAGAAAAAATAGGGTAGGGCAGAACAGGATTTTAAATCTTTTTCAATTCTAGGGGTGGAACAAGGCAAGGTGGGCTGGGGAGTGTAGTCCCCTCAACTCTAATGGCTTACATAATCTGGCACAGATTTGCAATAGGATGTGGAGATTTTCACTCTTGGGTAGATGGTGTTTAACCATGTTAGAAGCATCTGAAGAGCTTTTAAGAAATGCTTGTGTCTGGGCCTCACTTCTGAGCTTCTGAGGTAATTGGTCTGGAGTGGTTTATCAGTGGTTCAATATTCAATTGAAGAAACATACTTACATATAAAGGGATTTGTTACAGGTATCTGACCTTATGCACTTGGAGAGCTGGTTAAGCTGTAAGAAAAATTATTATAGGTAAATAATATAAGGTGGTGTTTCTGATGCGGAAACTTGAAGTCCACAGGTCAGGTAGTCAGGAAGAAGGTGGGTTTAAGGTGTGGAGAGCAAACACCAGCAGACACCAGCTGGGACCCATAATGACAGACTGAAACCCGGTCAGTGCTGGGTTACCTCTGACCTGGATGGTGTGGGTATCCTAGAGAAGCCAGGGACCTTTGTCACAGAGCTAAGCACACACACCTGGCCCAGGAGTTGGAGAAACTAAGGGAGGAAGGTGGAGCAGGTATAGGTCTGGTTGTTGGTTTATGCCAAAACCAGATGAGCCAGTAGGTAAGCAATGATGTATGAGAGCTACAGAATGGCTGCTGCTTCGCTTCCACCCCCAAAACTCCCCTGAATCTCTCCTGTGATCTTCCCTAACTGGAAAAGAAATTCTGAGAAATGTTCAACCTAACCAAGTTGACATGGTACAAAACCACCACAGGTGAGGGCCTGGGCACTGGTGTCTTTAAAAACCTCTCCACGTGATTGTCACGTTAGAAGCACCTGTGGAGCTTTTAAAAAAATACTCAGATCTGGGCCTCACTTCTGAGCTTTGACACAATTGATCTGGTGTAGTGATTCTGAGGTGGAGACTGGCAAAGCCCCACAGGCAATTCTGATATGCTTATCTACTCTTGAGAGGCATTCATATTGTGTAGTGGGAAGGAAAGAGGGAGGGCCAGATACCGAGAATAGTGAAGTGTCGAAACTGGGAGCTGGGAGCTATGTTGCAAGGGGTTAAGGAGGAAGTAAGTGATGAAGCAATGGAAACCGTGCACCTAGGCTATGCTTGTAAGAAGTAGGTTAGTGAGGCCAAAAGAAATAGGGCATTTAGGAAAATTGGCTAGATCCAACAAGTATGTTCTCAAGGGCTGGAAGAGAGCCAGGATTGACTTTATCCCCCTCTCGACTTCTTCAGACTTTGTTGGTTTCTTCTGTTCTGGTTCTTAGGATTCCACATCCTGCCTGGTATAAAAAGCCCAACATTGCCTTCTGTCTGTAGGGGAAGTTGGAGGGAGTCTTTTGTCTGTGCCCAGCTCACAAGGTCTGGGGAGTACTTCATAAGAGGGGCTCTATCTAAAGTTTCTGAATTAAGTTAAAATGAGAGAAAGGATTAGCAGGTAAGATAATGGAATCTACTGGAGAAGAATGGAAAGAGATGGAAACAGAATTTCCTTAGGAATTTGGAAGAATAAAATAAAGTTCTGGGGGCACCCGGGTCATTCAGTTGGTTAAGTGTCTGACTCTTGGTTTCAGCTTAGGTCATGATCTCAGGGTTGTGAGATCAAGCCCGGTGTTGGGCTCCACGCTGGGCATGAAGCCTGCTTAAGATTCTCTCTCCCTCTGCCCCTTCCCTCCACACACACACACACACACACGCACACACGCACACACACGTGCACACTCTCTCACTCTCAAATCTTAAAAAAATATATAGTTCTGTAGGCTGTTTGGCAGTTTCAGAAGATTTAATGAAATGATTTAGTACACATGCATTTCACAAATTTGGTATATAAGTTTAATGATCATTTTCACAGAATTTTTTTCATTTGTAATCCTGATATTTTTATTGATTGCACATGTACTAAAAGGTTGTGTTGGTCAGTTTATCTCCATGCTAATAGTGGTAGAGTATGGTTTATGGCACATCTTTGTATCATTTGTATGTTGTCTGATAAATTCACATTTTTTTGTTACTATTGTGCTATCTCTTCTCCCCAGTACCTAAAAATAAATCATTGATTCATAAGTGCTTCTCTTAAATATATATGTGCTTGAAGAATGAAAGACTGTCTCAGAAAAACTTCACAAACCTAATAAAGAGCATGTTGTAGTACAAATATGGAAAATATATTTGTCTGCAAGAATTCTATTCTGCAAGGACAAGTAAATCTGAGAATAAGACATTCGTGTAGCAGTCAAAAATGGAAAGGGTGAATTGAATGTATAATGAAGAATATCAGACATTTTATGTTTAGTAGGCAAATAATCCATTTACCTCTAATTTCCTGTAATTTTTAGTTTTTTTTTAGAACAAGGGCAAAATAATGCTTTCTGGTATGTTATATTCAATAATAATATAAATGAAGTCAGACAAAGGAGCAAAACAGAAGTTTGTCTGAATTTGTTCTCCTGCCAGTCAAAATGAGGACAGTCTACACTGTTGCTGAAACATTTTTAAAAATAGCTACAAAGTCAAATATGTTAGAAGAGCAGACAGAACCAGCATTGGCTGGGATGCCTGGGTGGCTCAGCAGTTGAGCATCTGCCGTGGGCTCAAGTCATGATCTCTCAGTCCTGGGATTGAGTCCTACATCGGGCTCCCTGCATGGGGCCTGCTTCTCCCTCTGCCTGTGTCTCTGCTTCTCTGCGTCTTTCATGAATAAATAAATAAATAAAATCTTTAGGGAAAAAAAAAAAAAAAACAGCATTGGTAACATTCCTCTTTCAGGTGATACTATTGGGTCTCAAAACTTAGTGTGTGTCAAAAATCACCTGAACTCTGGCTCCCAAGTAATTTCTGATTCAGTAGATCTGGCTTGGAGCCCAGAAATTTGTTTCTAAATGATTCCTAGATATTGCTCCTGCAGGTGGCTGAGGACAGCGCTTTGAGAACCACTGGCATGCATGTCAAGTTACTATCAGGTGTGTGTGCTGGCAGATACTTCCCTTGACAGTATAGTTGGCAAATCATTATGCACAGAATATGAAGCAATTGTTTACTGTGCCATGCATAGGTGAGGGAAGTGTGCTTAATGACCCATCACTGGAAAATCCATGTTTGAGGAAAGGTTTTTTTCTTTTTCATAGTTGATTAAATCAGCTGTGATCTAGACTGGGAAGGGACACAGGGATTGGTACTGAGGGAATGCCAGCCATAAGTTGCCAGGCAAGGACTTGGTGAGTAAAAATGGCTGCATCTAAATGCCTTCCCACTCTTCTTTTTTCACACAGGATAGTTGAAAGTCATTACAAGCCTTTTGTTTTTGATTCTGAGTTGAAGGAAATACAGAAAATTATGAATATGATGAAAGCATGGTAATTGAATGTATACATATTTCATGTGCTATACAAAGGAATGGGCAGCACATGCTTTTAAATTGATAAATAATTGATTATAACATTGTATTAGTTTTAGGTGTACAATGTAATGATTGGATATGTGTATATATTGCAAAAACGATCACAATAGGTATGGTTAACATCCATCACTACATGCAATTATATTTTTTTCTTCTGATGAGAACCTTTAAGATTTATTTTCTTAAGGGTAGCAAATTTAAGATAATTCTTTCCCCACTGTAGGAGGATGGCTCTTAATAAGGAAAGTGCTCGAGTTTCTGGATTGAAGAATGTGTTAAGAACATTTATTTACAACAGTAATAATATGAGTACAGACCATTTCTGGGTTCCAAATGGCTTAGCTCAGCAGAATGCTCAGTGTCCTATCTAGTCTGAACTAGATGAAATGTATGAATAGCTTTATCTTGAGTAATTTGATTTATTGCATACTTCATGACATCCTTCCTTTATTTAAGAAATAATGCTGTATCATCGGGCATGTTTTAAAACCACACACATAAGCTGAAACTAAACATCAGGATTTGACTGATCCATATTCCTTGTAGGACATACATTGTATCATCAGTAACATATGCCAGTATTAAGAGTCGCTGATTTATAGGCTTCGTGACTTGTGCAATTTCCACCCATGGGAACATTTTTCTAAATTGGCATAAATAATAATTCCTCCAAGTACTGTGCCTGAACAAACAACAGTGGTCCTATTTGGGAACTCACATATAAGTTGGAAATTCCAGCCTTGTTGATTCATTTCATTGGATGAAAATCACATTTCCCAGAGGGATTTACCACGAGGTTCAGTGATGGATGGCATATCCAGAGAGTCATGGCACCTGGTAGGAAATTTTAAGGGATAGTTGCCTTAACCTGGTGGTGAAAAACTTGGGGGAAAAAAAAAACCTAAACATACAAAACTGATTTTCAGAACCCCACATAACTTAGTAGAGGATCTAGATTTCATTTGGCACAATCTCCTAGGTTGAACCAGTCCATACATCAGCCCTTTATTGTAAGACAACAGACTGTGAAAAGTAGTGAGACTCATTTCTTAATTAAGTGAAAACATTTTCTATAATATCTAGCTCCATATGTGAGCCAAATATTTAGAACTATTTGACAGACTCATCAAATATAATTGCTTTCATTCCTGACAACCTCTAACTGTAATCTAGGATTTTCTAGTTTTGTGGAAATAAATAATACAAAAGAAACCAGATTGATGTGGATCCTGACCTATTGCATGAGCAGGATATAGATATCCTGGCAAAAACCTGCAAATGATAATAATACCATCCCTTGTCATTGATTTGAAGTAGTTTGCCCTTTTGCTCATTTTATTTAACATTTGTGATTAACCTCTTTTTAAAAAAATGTACCAAAATTGGTGTTCTGCATGCATTCCAAATGGCTGTTGAGTGGTCATTTTTGGATTGATAGCACAATTAGCTGCATGGGGTTTTTTCAAAGGTTTGGCGACACTGCCCCTAGTAAATTAATGCTACATTAGCACCACCATGTGGAGAGAAGGAACATTATCATTCTTTCTATGGCTAAAAAGGGGGACAGTTGACCCTCCTGAATGTAAGCTAATTTTACTAAATTTTTGCCTAGTAAGCTTTAGGAAAAGCAGAGTATGATTTTTAGAGAAGAAAAATCCATTAGGTTAAGATTTCTTGAGCACTTGCTGGATGCTAGGCTTGTGCTAAGTCCTTAACTTGTATTATCTCATGGAATTCCTCCTTGCCATGACCCCATGAACCACTATTATCTTCTTTGCAGATAAGAAGTGTTCAGATAATGTAGCCTAAATGCCTTATAAAAGTGGACGTCAAGAAGATACAGACATAAAAATAGTACTAACTCCATCGTCTAGCCTTTCCCTTGCCCTTAGGACAAGCTGGGCAGTCCATTTTTCTGTCTCTGGAGCATAATTTTGTTGTGGAAAGAAGGTCTTATTTCAGAGTATTCTCTGTGGATCTCACTTCTCCTCTGGCAGCTTTTAAAGAGTGGAGAACAGAGTCAGGTGAACTTGAACATTCATTAATTCTTGTAGAAACAAAAACTGCATTGCCCCAGTTGCTCAGAAGAGTCTGAATGATTAGTCTAAAGATTAAGATTGTTAACTAGACTCTTGGTCACATGACCTGGAGGTTCACAAATGGCAGGAAAATATACTTGAAGGAGAGAAGGTTGTTACTTGAATTTAGAGTTCTAAATCTAAGCTACATCTTATTAAAAGATGTACAATATTAACATGAATGACTTAAACATTTATAACAACTATAACCCTGAAGTTCTACCAATTAAATATTTGCTTGAGTAAATATATTAGACAATAGCTTATAGGTCTGCTAGAAGCACCAGTCATTTATACCTCAGTATTAATCAGTAAAGTAAAATCTGTTTCTCTCTGTATTTAGTGAAGATCACTTGGGGGAATGAGGAATTTGATGTGGATTCATGGTAGGCAGATGCTTTGGAGCATGAAGCACTTTGGGAAGGACAGGTCTGAGTGAATCATCCCTGACATAGGGAAGGAAGCATGGTCCCAGGTACTAGAATTTAGGGCAGTACTGTAGATCAGCTACCTTATAAATTAAATCAAATAGTTTGTAAGCTACTTTGGAAATTGAATGTTTATAATATTGCTCACATCTCTTGGAGCTATGATTGTCCATGACTCAGGGACATTTTTTCTATGAGATGATGTGTTCTGAGTGTTAACAAAATTACCAGCAAACTTTTGTAACTTAACCTATTCTGTGTTGGAAATAAGTAACACTTGTCAATGACACACATGTCAGAAATGATATGTCAGATTCTGATATAAACACTTCAAATGTTAACTTATTTAATCCTTATAAGAGTATTGATATTCCATGATTAATGATATTATTTAGGTTTACGGATGAAGCAACTGACACACACAGTTTGATAACTTGCCAGAGTTATATAGTTGGTAAGAAGTCATACTAGGATTTAAATCCAGGTAGCCTGGCTTCCGAGGTTATGGCTCTTAACCATTGTCCAAGATGTTTGTAACTTCTATATTTTATAGTTTTTAAAGGTATTTTAAACTATGGTTTCTAATTTATACCTCAAAAATAACTGTGAGGCAATTTTTAGGAGCTGAGAGGGAAAAACTATGGAAAGTAGAAATAGGTTAATGGAGAGTCAGTTGAGGAACTCGACACTTAGGACTTGAATGTGCTATTTATAATGGACTTTGAGAGGATTTCAAAAAATTAGATGTGCAATACTATGATAAGCAAGTTCTTCCATCCAACAACTTTATTTCCTTCTTTCTTTCCTTCCCTTTCCTCTCTCCTTCCTTTCATTCTTCCCTCCTCTTCCTCCTCTCTCTCTCACTCTCTTTTTGTATTTCAGTTTCAGCTCATTATTCTTGGGGAGAGGGATGGGTTTTTCAGCTGCTTTTCCATGAAACAATATATTTCTGAAGGGTGGTAGAATGGTTAAGCCTTCTTTTTAAGTATGAGAAATGTTCTGTAGACATTAAATGAGTCTTCATAGCATAGTTGAGAAAAAGCATGGTGAAAAAAATATAAGTGCTGAAATTCTGAGACTTCTCAATCTAAGAGTATTCTTGTAACAATGGCAGCATCACACACTGCTCCAGTGATTTAACTCAATAACATCATAACTACTCAATAAATAAATATTTATTGAATCCACACAAAGGATGCCCTCTTCATACTTGGTAATCAAATACTGCATGTGACCAGAGGAGTGGGAAAAATGCATTATCATCATTTTGTTGGCAAGGCAGCAGATGAAGATGGAATTAAGAAGACTCACAATAACCAAAGATGTAGCCAGGTAGGAGGTATGCCAAGACCATGTAATTTGCTCAGCATACCATTCTCTGGTTAAGATATTTGAGAGTCAGTATATGAAGGGGATTGAACATGGGCATGGTAAAATTAGTGGAGTAACAATGTCTTGCAGTACTCACAGGTGGGTGGATAAATGTTTAAATGAATTGAGAGTTCCTCAACCAGTTTTTAAGAGCTATTCTAAAGGAGGAGAGAATTGCCGAGGTCCAGCTGAAAGGCCTGTCAGCTCCTACAGGAAGTGTGAGTCCCTCTCTCCCCCAAGTGCAGCAAGTGAAAGGGATTTGTTTTGGAAATCCTCATACAAGTAGATTAATTTGAACCAGTAGAATTTATGGTTACACTGGAATCAAGCAGCTGTGGATTCAAATCCTAGCCCTGCTACTTTCTATCTTTATGAAATTGGGCAGATTACTTCATCTTTCTGAGCCTCAGTCTAATCATCTGTGAAATGGGAATGAAAATTTCCAGGAGTTTTTGTCTGTTAGGAATTTAGTGTCAATTATTTTATTGTCTTAAAAAAAAAACTTTTTAGTGTACACTGTTATGGTAGTTTTTTTTTTTTTTTTTTTTTTTTTTTTTAAGATTTATGAGAGACACGGAGAGAGAGAGACAAAGATAGATTGAGCACACACAAGGAAGGGGATGGGTAGAGACGGGGCGGAGGGAGAAGAAAGCTTCCTAGCAAGCAAGAAGCCCAGTGTGGGGCTTGATCCCAGGACCCCGGGACTACAAACTGAGCCATAGGCAGACACTTAACTGAGCCACCCAGGTGCCTCTGTGGTAAAGTGTTTTTATCATCTTATATATTCACGCTCATTTTTGAAGTTATCAAGGGCAAAGGTCACTGTCTTTTCCCTCCATATGTTGTTACCTGAGTTGTCTCTGTCTTGCAGAATCCCCTACTTTGAAACTAGTGCTGCCAATGGGACAAACATAAGCCAAGCAATCGAGATGCTCCTGGACCTGATAATGAAGCGAATGGAACGATGTGTAGATAAATCCTGGATTCCTGAAGGAGTGGTCCGATCCAATGGTCATACCTCCACAGATCACTTGAATGAAGCAAAGGAGAAGGGGATCTGTGGCTGTTGAAGAGTCCAGTGAGCTACACAGTAACTCAAGTGGCCCATGTCTGTGATCTTCTCTATGGGTGATACATAGCAGAGAGAGTGATGAACAGGCATTGTGTACAAATGGCTTCTACTGTCCCACTTAGGATCAATAAAGCATTTGGTTTTATGATTAATTTGCTGCAGCTTTGTAAATATTTAAGATTCAGCCCGAGAATTATGAGAAGTATTTCACACAGCCGAAAGTGCCTTATAAAACCTTAGCCCATTGCAGTAGATGATTCAGGATTAAGGATTCTGTAGCCACAGAAGAGTGAGTTTATTATGCAGAATGACTAAAGATACCATTTCCTGCCTTAAAATACATCAGTCCAGAGTCTAACACTCAAAATCTTAGATACAATTCTAAAACTATCAGTTCTTAATCCAAATTAAAAAAAAAAATTCTACTTGTAGTGTAGGTGACCTTGTAAAATGCCATTTAAACCACTTCAAAAAAATAAACGCTTCAATGTTAAATATGAATATATACAAACATCAGTTCAATGTCCTTGAGTACTAACTTATATAAACAATCTCTTTAAAATGAATATAGAATAAATTATGGTTATATCTATAGACTCTGGATAAGGCAGATTGACTAATAATATACTCACTGTGACTCTTATTAGTAGGAAAGGGCTTGGGGATGAGGCTAGGGGTATCTTAATGTAGTATGAGCAACTGAAGTGGGGTTTCTAGCTCCTTACCATATTCCCACTGCTCTGAAGGGTTGATTAAAGGATCAGGGAATTATATTTTAATGGCTTTATTTCACTGTGATCTGTGCATTTATACTTGGCCTATGTGCTGGCCACATTTGAACATAGCTGGTGCTTCTGCTGAAGTTATTTTTTATAAGTAAGCATTCAGCTTCTTTTTCTTCATATTTATAATGTTGGTCGGGCATCTTCAGACTTCAGTTTTAATTAGCTTGTGGACTAATCTTTTGTTTTCACCATCACACTTTGTTATTGATATTTGCAACTTGTTTTATTTTTACATTGGTGGAATTCAAGGAATTAGATTCTAATTACATAAAATGTTTGCTATTGGGAGAAGAAAAGTTGTATTTAAGCAGTTGCATTGATACTATAGCTCAATATAAGAAAAATGAAGCCTTTATAGCCTATATTTTTTATTGAGATCACAGGCATTTATTGCACTTGCTGGGTCTTGCCAACGTCATGGATTCCTCTGCATTGCCTAAGTGTCTTTATATTAAAGGTGGTTTTAAAATATGCTTCATGGTAGGTGTTTATAAAGGTAAAGGGGAAAATTCTTGATTAAAGTGGTTTAAGTAAATTAGAGTAAAATTTCCAAAGAGATTAATGGCTATTTAAGAAGAAATACCATTCATCATAATTTAAACAAAGAATAAAAATCAACATATTTTGTGGTGGCAAATGTTTGGAAGAACTGTAATTAGAAAAATACAGCTATGATGGAAGTAATTACTTTTACATGGTAATTTTCAAATAGCTTTTGATTGAGTATGTATCCCGTTTCTTTGCCACTTACTACCAGTCTTTTAAAGAAGTTAGCTGTGGTAGTGAGATCTTACATATTTCTATTCTTGAAATGAATACGTCTTTTAAATACTAAGAAAGTCATTGAGTCCTGTTTGAATTCTGTATTCCAGTGAGGAAAAGATCCAGACATTACCAGGGCAGAGTCCTTATCACAAGCAGTGCCTTCTAAATTTGCTGTAGACTTCAGTGGAGCAAATTATAATTTTACAGCTACATATCACACAGCATTTTATATGGTCTATTATGTAGTTAAATAGAAGACAATATTTGTATGTTTCAATATTTCTAGGTTGCTAATGAGCAATCAGCTACATATCCCATTGGACTTAAGCATGACACACAAACATACATATGATATAGTGCACATGCAAGAACCATCTTCAGTTATTGAAATAAACCTGTATTCTCTTTGGAAATCATTTGTTTGAATTTGGTATCATAGTATCATTTTTGTGCATCTGTGTATTTTTCTATTTATAAGACTGTAAAAGTGAAGTGTATTTTCAGTGAACTTTGTGCCAATTAAGCTTATAATTAAAAAGTGGTCTACTCAAGTTGATGTGTGAACCTACTTCATTATATTTCTCCTTCTGCCCCTCCCACTCATGCTGTCAATAATCACTACTTGATACAGTTTTATGTTTGTCTCTACCTATTAAGATATAAGCTCCAACAGGGACTCCTGGGTGGCACATTTGGTTGAGCATCTGATTCTTGGTTTTGGCTCATGGTGTGATCTCAAAGTTGTGAGACTGAGCCCTGTACAGGGCTCTGTGCTCCGTTTGGAGTCTGCTTTAGATTCTACCTCTCTCTCTACCCTTCACACACTTTTTTTTTTTTCTCTCTCAAACAAATAAATCTTTAAAAAAAGATATAAACTCCATGACAAATGGGACTTAGGCAGCCTTCTTCAAAATTGTGTTGCCACTACACAAAAAAGGGCCATGACACAGTAGGTTATGGGTGGACTGCACGAAAGACTTCCGTGGCAACAGGGTTAACTGAGACAGTTTTCAGAATAGGAGTCACTGTTAATGTTCAAAGAGGAATAGAATTTGAAAATAAAAACAGCTTCAAAAATGTTTACACACTCTTTGAGGAACCTCCACACAGTTTTCCAGAGTGCACCAGTTCACATTCCCACCAACAATGTAAGAGGGTTCCCTTTTCTCCGCATCCTCTCCAACATTTGTGGTTTCCTACCTTGTTAATTTTCCCCATTCTCACTGCTGTGAGGTGGTATCTCATTGTGGTTTTGATTTGTATTTCCCTGATGGCAAGGATGCAGAGCATTTTCTCATGTACATGTTGGCCATGCCTATGTCTTCCTCTGTGAGATTTCTTTTCATGTCTTGTTCCCATTTCATGATTGGATTGTTTGTTTCTTTGGTGTTGAGTTTAATAAGTTCTTTATAGATCTTGGCAACTAGCCCTTTATCTGATACGTCATTTGCAAATATCTTCTCCCATTCTGTAGGTTGTCTTTTAGTTTTGTTGACTGTATCCTTTGCTGTCAATCGGAGAAGGACAAACATTATATGTTCTCATTCATTTGGGGAATATAAATAATAGTGAAAGGGAATATAAGAGAAGGGAGAAGAAATGTGTGGGAAATATCAGAAAGGGAGACAGAACATAAAGACTCCTAACTCTGGGAAACAAACTAGGGATGGTGGAAGGGGAGGAGGGTGGGGGGTGGGGGTGAATGGGTGACGGGCATGAGGAGGGCACTTGACGGGATGAGCACTGGGTGTTATTCTGTATGTTGGTAAATTGAACACCCATAAAAAATAAATTTATTAAAAAAACAAATGTTTATACAGACTAACATGTTTATGGTTTATTATGAAAAATTAGAAAATTGAGAAGTATGTTCTGTATATTAAAGTTGATGTCAAGATTGCTAACAATCTAAGATGTTCAAAGGGAATGTTTTGATATTTTTATAAACTGGAAATTTCTGAAAGGCATTTCATGGTCTTCTGTTTTGGACAATATTGGTGACTATATAACTGGAAAGTTCTTCCATTATAAAACATTTACATAATGCTGGATAAAATACAATGAATGTATTTTTTAAATGTACTGTTGATCTCTGAATAAAGTAGGGGAAATATCCTGTGACCACCTCTTCCCCCACAAAACAGACAATAATAAGGGCAACAGCAATGGCAGCAAAAGAGAGAAATTACAGCCTGATTCTGAGAGTGGTTTGCTTTTGGTTTCATTTGCCAACCAGTGTTGGTTTTAAGGACTACAGGCCAAGAGCAGGGAGAGAAAATCTTGGATATAGCGGAGATAGGGCACGGGAATGGGGAAGTCCCTACTCCCAAACAGAAAGCCAGGGCTCACTCTATGTCTTAGTCTTTTCTGTAAAATGTATAGTCTTTTACACAGGTTTGATGATCACATTTATAATACCTATTTTTTTTTTTGTCTCTGAATGGCTAAGCCAAGAAATTAACATAAAACTGTGATTTGTGGTAATAATTCTGAACTACTTGGTAGAATCAAAGCAAAATCTTTTCAGAGGGAGGACCTCCATCTGCACTTTACAAGACTCTTCCAAAACATTCTACTAAAGATGAACTCTCAAAAATGACAACGCATTCCTCCTCACTCAGTGTCAATCATGAACAAGGATCAGTAAATCAAAAACAGCAGTATTTTACACTTAAGGACTTCAAATAACATATCCATCAGATGGGGACCATAAAGTAAAAATGTTTAAGATAATTACACAAAAGGAAAGGAAATATCTGGGAAAAGAAGGCATTATTAAAGATACAAGATTTATTTTAAAAAAAGACTTCATGTATGAAAAATCTAGTCACTGATATTCAAGACTTAATGGTCAAAAGTTAAACGGCAAGTTTGACACAGTTGGAGAGGGAATTAGTGAACTAGAAACTTGGAGGAAATTACACAGACTTCAGCAGTGATAAAGAGCAAGTAAGAGAGAAGAGAGATGAGAGAAGAGATATAGAGGGGAAAAAAAAGCTTCAATTTATGTCCAATAGGAATTCTAGAAGAAGAAATTAGAGAAAATGAGAAGCAATATATGCAAAGACAGGAGCTGAGGATTTTTTGGTAATGATAAAAGACATTTTCAGATTGAGGAGTTATGCCTCTCAAGCAGGATAAATGAAACAGTATTTCCAAGACTTTAGCTTAATTTATTGGATGTGGAATACATGTCTTTTTTTCCTTTCTCATGTATTCTGTTGTAATAATTGGAAAGAAAAAAGCTTCAAAGACAGGCTACTCATCCATTCAACCTAATGTGAAGCACTGACTATGCTCATAGATTGAAAGGAACAAAGCCTCTAATGAAACTTTAGGGAATGGAATTAAGAGCACAGATAAGGGATGTAGTCTCTGACATGAAGGTAAGAGGAGGATGCTGGGTGATCATGTAAGTGAGAAGGGCAGGAAATTTCTTGTTCAAGTAGCAGGAGAAAACTGAGTTGGGAAGGAATTGTATAAATAGCTTGGGAGGACTGGTGAGGCTCTTCTGCAATTGTTGATGGGAATAGGGAGAGGATTAGACCAGGATAAAATAAGTTTTAGTCTCTTGGTTGACAATGAAGTATTGGGCAAATGTTTATTACTAATATTTCTGGTATGTGCCTTTGTTAACATTGTTCTGGAATTACTAGTCAAATGATTAGTGAAGAAAAGTAAATATAATTACCAGACAAAAGGAAAAAGTTTTAAAATATCAATATATTGGGAAATAATACCTAAATATCAGCAAAGCATTAAGTTTCTTAATATGTAAAGTACTCTTAAGAATCAACATAGTCGACTACTGTGTAAAGGACATAAACAGACAATTCACAGAACAAAATGGATTTCAAACTTTTGGAAAGATTCATGACCTCATTCATAGAGAAATGCAAATTAAAATAATAAACCAATCTTAACCTTTGACTGGTAAAGATTTTTGACAAGAATGTAAAATTAGTATCTTATTGGTTGAATGTTAACTGATCAAACCTTTTAGACAGCATTCAGTACTATCTTCCAAATTTTAAAAGCTTACATATCATATCCTGACTTAGTTCTATGAAGATAAGTTCTCTTTAAAAAAAAAAAAGTGTATCAGTAAGTGATACAGTGGGCATTTAGTTAGACATGAGCTAGAGGCAAGGATGGTCATAAATAGGTTACACATTAGAAGCTTGGGAGCCCAATATCCTAATTCTGTGGATTCCAAGACCTGGGGCTAACAGACTAAGAGCCACAGGTGCAGAACATGGCTCTTCTCTTCCACCTCTGCCACAGGGTAACCCCTAGACTCATTAAAATACATTTACATTGTGGTTTTAGGCTTCCCAGCGCATCATGGGCAAAGACTATGGTGGTCTTGGTACAAACCTTGTAGGGTCAAAAATACTCCCCCACCCAACCAGTAGGAGGAGTCTCCCGAGTGATTGGAAGCAGCCTCCATTAGAAACCACCCCCTCTATATGGAAGACCTCGTGGCTATAAAAAGAAAGGACCCTTCTGCCCTGAGAGGGGTTCCCACCTCTGGGCCTTCTTGCTCTCCCACCTTGAGAGAATACTGTCCTTAATAAATTGCTTTTTGCTTGCTACTTTCCTTCTATCTTGATTGATTGATTTCCAACAACCAATACCTTCATTCACACAACGTGGACTCTCCCATCAGGAATATAAGGATGCTTGTTATGTTAAAAAGTAGGAAACAAATATCCATCCAGAGGCGGCCAATAAAAATGGTATTCTCATGTAGTAATACAAAACTATTAAAAAGAATGTTAGGGGAACCTGGGTGGCTCAGTTGGCTAAGCCACAGACCTTAGATTTTGGCTCAGCTCCTGATCTTAGGGTTCTGGGATGGAGACTGGTGAAAGGCTCCTGGCTCAGCAGGGTGTGTGCTTGAGGATTCTCTCTCTCTCTGCCCCTCACCCCACTCGTGTGCCCCCTCTCTCAAATAGATCTTTTAAAAAAAGAATGTTAAAATATTCATCAATAATAAAATATATATTTATGTGCCAGAAACTGTTCTGTGCCTGTACACAAAAACGACAAAAAAAAAAACAAAAAACAAACAAACAAAAAAAAAACCCTATCCTCACAGAGCACTTATTCCAGTAATGGGAGACAGGTAACAGAGAAACATAGAAAAGGGTGCATAGGATGCTCATTAGTGTCAAAAAGGAGGGGGAGGCACAGGCCCCAAAATAAACATGTTTTGGGGCAGCCGGGGTGGCTCAGTGGTTTAGCGCCGCCTTTGGCCCAGGGTGTGATCCTGGAGACCCGGGATCGAGTCCCGCGTCGGGCTCCTTGCGTGGAGCCTGCTTCTCCCTCTGCCTGTGTCTCCGCCTCTCTCTCTGTGTGTGTCTCTCGTGCATAAATAAAATCTAAAACAAAATAAACCACGTTTTTTCTAGGCAGAGAAAACTCTTGACAGGTAATAAAAGGAACCGACTGCCACCGCGGAGAAAGTCCTGGGGTCTGAGGAAGGAACCTTAGTTTCCTACGAAAATGTCTTTTGTTTTTACCACATGTATACCAATTGAAAGGAGAAAAGGTAAAAATAATTACAAGTCTTTCAAAAATTGTTGGTAACGTTCCCCAAGCCTCAGAGAATCGTGTTTCTGTCGCAGCGTCCGAAGCCGCCGGTGGCCGCAGCTCCTCAAGGCTGCAGCCCCGCTGGCCCGGGGACGCCCGGAAGGGGCGGGTCTGAGGCCGGGCTGAGGAGAAAGGCGTTCCCGGAGACTTCCCAGGGTGCGGAGAGTCGGCCGGGGTCAGAGCACAAACCACATGAGCTATGAGTAAACGCTGACCTTATAGGCCATGGTAGAGAGGAAAACCAGGCGCTGTGAGGGCGAGCTTCGCAGGGAGACAAGCACCACGCAAGGCCGAGTTTGCAGCTCCGCGCCTGCGCCTCACGGCCGCTCGGAGGCGCGGTCACGTAGGACTCCGAGCTCTCTGGGGCGAAAGACGCTCTCTCTTTTCCGGGTCGGGTGTTGAAGAGAATCACTTCCTGTGACGCGGCTACGTCACTTCCTTTCAAGAAGGGCTTTTGGTCGGTGGGAACCCACGCGTTTTCAGCATGCGTATTGAGAAGTGTTATTTCTGTTCGGGGCCTATTTACCCCGGCCACGGCATGATGTTTGTCCGCAACGATTGCAAGGTGAGGCGGCCGAGCCCAGCGCGCGCTCTGCGACGCTCCCCCAGGCGTGAGGCCTCGCCAGCGCGGCGCCGGGCCCTCCTGCGCCGGGGCGGGGGGGGGGCGGGGGTGGCTCGGGTTTTCCGCGCCGCCTTCACGAGAGGGTGATTTTGTGAGGAGCTCTGGCCTTGCCCTCGACCTGGGGAACTTCTCCTTGTGGGTGACCCCTGCCGAGCTGGGTCACCGGCTCATCCTTGGACGATACTGGCGGCAATGAGGTTCCCGAGTTACTTGAGCCTGCGCCGGAAGGAGTCTGGGAGTTGGGGGGGGGGCGGGGGGGGGTTGGGGCCGTTTGGCCACTCTGGTACGTGAGGGAAATTCTTGAATTCGGAAAACTTTGTTGAGTGCGTGCCCAGTCAAGCGTCATTGTTAAGGTCTGTGTCCAAAGAGATCAGTAAGACTTGGGAATGTCCGTGACGTGTAGAAGTTGATAGAAATGTTGCCTAATGGCCTCGTAGTAATATATCACAAAGGTGCTGGAGGAGAGTTGAGCAGGGTCATATATGAAACGGCCCAGAAAGGAGAGGTCATTTATCTTGGATTTTGAATGTTGCCTAAAGTGAGGAGAGGACATTTTAGGTGGAAGTAAAGTGAACCGTGGAGCGGAGGCGCAGCGAAGCAATCTCTTTAAGGAGGTAGGTGGGTTGTGGCTGGTGATAGAGGCTTGGGGTAAAGCTACAAATACATGTGTAAGTGTTTATATTTAAAAAAAAAAAATACGTAGGGGATCCCTGGGTGGCCCAGCGGTTTAGCGCCTGCCTTCGGCCCAGGGCGTGATCCTGGAGACCCGGGATTGAGTCCCACGTCGGGCTCCCTGCATGGAGCCTGCTTCTCCCTCTGCCTGTGTCTCTGCCTCTTTCTCTCTCTCTGCTTTTTATATCCTCAGGCAACTCTTGCTTTGAATAAATAAATAAAATAAAAAGTAAATGAATAAAATAAAAGTAAAATAAATAAATAAATAAATAAATAAATAAATAAATAAATAAAAGTAAAAAAAAAAGATACGTATATAAACATAAAATATGGGGCCTGGTTGTGAAAGACTGTGAGTGATACATGAATTTGTCTTCTAGCAGAATGAATCTCATTCTGTTGAACACATTGTTTCTTAGAATTTGACCTCCTATTTGCTTCAGAATCACTAGACACTTGTTAAAAAAAAAAAAAGATTCCTGGTTTCCACTAGATCTATTAAATTGGTATCTTTGTGTAGAGGAGAAAAGGATCTAGGACTCTATATTTAACAGGTGATTTTAATGTACTAAGGAATTACATCCTGCTTCATCACCTTCTGTCTCTTACAGGAGCAAGGGGTTCTTGTTGAAAGTGTGGGACCAAACCTAGGTTTGGGAACTTGAAAGAACATGCAAAGATTTTGAATATTTGCTCTCAGGAACATGATAAAAAGTCTGTAGAAACGAACTAAATGATTGTTAGGTTGGCATTTAATTCACAGTGGCACTATGGCTTTGTAGATGTAGGTCATCATAATTTTATGATTTTTGTTGAGCACTGTTTATCCTGTGGATATAGGAACTAGAACAACAGATCATGGGAGCTATCTAGAGTTAGGTGTCCATCTGGCAGTCACAGTGGAAGTTCATGTTGATTAGGAAGTCTCTTGCTAGCAAGGACAGTTTTGAATTGGTGAGGAGCCAGTCTACTCTAGGAAAGATCTGTGGGTTCAAAGCAAGAGTTGCCTGAGGATATAAAAAGCAGAGGCCCTGAAGCACTAAGGAAGATAGGTATCTCGTTTTTTTCTGTGTTAATGATTCCTAAATATGTATTTTCTTAGCTCTAGTCTGAATTTTCCACCGGATGGGGAAATCCCTTTTGTGTCTAATGGTGAGCCTACTGAAAGAGTTCCTAATTACCTCAAATCTTTTTTGCTTTTTGAATTAATACCGCTGTCATATGCTTAGACAGTTTTGCTAGAAATATGATAGTCATCTTTGAATCTTTCACTTTTTTTTTTTTTTTAAGATTTTATTTATTCAGGAGAGACGCACATAGAGAGGCAGAGACATAGGCAGAGGGAGATGCAGGCTCCCTATGGGGAGCCCTATGTGGGACTCCATCCCAGGACCCCAGGATCACGACCTGAGCCTAAGGCAGACACTCAACCACTGAGCCACCCAGGTGCCTCAACATTTTACCTTTTTAATCTAGTTACGAAGTCTTATCAGTCTGCCTATGCAAAGTATAGTGGTCTTTGCCTTCTTTCTACCCTCCCACTCTGGTTCCAGATTAAGCACTTGTCATTTTTATAGCCTCTTAACCAGTCTTTCTTTTTTCTCTTAGCTTTTCAGAGTGTTCTTCATAGAAAGCTCGGTCTCATGCTTCCTGGGTAGCTTTTTAAGGGTAGAATAGGTGTTAATGTTCCATATTTTCATATATTTTACAAACATAAAAAACTTGTGCACCCTTAATGGGTACTTGGTAAGTATTCTTACAGTAGAAGAAAGAAGCTGAAGAAGAACTTCAAAGCTGAAGTATTACATCATTTGTTTGCATGTTGAAAACTGAGAATGATGATGGATGACTAGCTTAAAAGGGAAACTTGAGCCTATGAAGTTTTGCCTCACAATCCATCCACCACCTACCCCACCGTAGATTTAACCACTTATTTTGTATTTCTATATTACTTAAATATGATCATTGTATATATTGTTTATGTCCAATCCTGATCTCAGTCCCTCCTTTGTAAATTGAGACTTTATTACAATGCTAGCCTAGGCTTTGGAGGTAGAGTATCATGTTTTAATTATACTTGTGTTCCTAGCACCTGGTAATACCAGATACATAGTAGATCCTTCTCCTTGTTAATTGTTGATTGTTGATTGAATCTCCAATGATTCCAGTCTCTTCAGGTACTTCATTGTCCTTTTTAGTTAACATCTAGGTACAGAAGTCAAGGAGACTTCTCTGTAACTTTCCATTGGTCTGTTTAGAATTGAGACCCAAGACAAGTTCAGACCTCTCATTTGGTAGACCTCAGACCTCAGAAACTTGTCTAGGAGTTACCTAGTAGGTAATAAATGTAGGAGGCTTTTACTTCAAAGGTAATAGTCCTTTGGGCTGAAAATAGTTACAAAAAAAAAAAGAAGAAAGGAAGGAAGGAAGGAAAGAAGGAAGGAAAGAAGGAATGAAGGAAAGAAATTACTGATATGGATTCATAGTGAGATATTCCAGGAGACCCACTTGTATTCCTATATTTCTGTGTGCTTTGAAAGTAATTCAACAATAAAGACATGTTTTGACTCCTGTCTCTTAGGAGAGGGTCCGCTAGGAAGGACTGACCTAGGTCAGATTAAATTGATATTACATACTATTTCTAAGAAAATGATGTTCTAGTGTGTATAGGGACCTGCTTGAATTTCCCCCGTTGAACAAAGTGTACATTAAATGAAAAGTATTTTGACTTGTGATAATATATACAGATTCGTGATCTACACACAATTTGAAATGTTTATACTTCATTTTGACTTTCACCCCCATTGAGGTATATAGAGAATTTGTAAGTGCGAAAGGATTTAAATAAATGACTTTCCTTGAAACTTGTTTTTATTCAAGGTGATTTTAAGGTTTTACTGCTAATCTATGAAAAGGAGTTTTGAATTATATATTTGGGGCCCTGCATCTTTAGTTTTGATGACATTTGATAGTCAAAAATAGTCAAAAGATAGTTCAGTTTACATTTAATCTTACATGCCTCATATATTTCTAGATGGTGTTGTAAGTAGAAAGAATTGTTAGTGAGAGCCATTGCCTTTTTCTCAGACTTTGCAGTATATTTTATCTGGCAGGGTAACATCCTAGAATAGAAACATTCCTAATGTTGACTCCACTATTTTAACTTTCCTTTTAGGTATTCAGATTCTGTAAATCCAAATGTCATAAAAACTTTAAAAAGAAGCGCAATCCTCGCAAGGTCAGGTGGACTAAAGCATTCCGTAAAGCAGCTGGTAAAGAGCTTACAGTGGTGAGTATAGTTAGCTATCAATATAATTTTTACGAGTTTTCAAAATTTTAACTTTTGTGTGGGAGGGTATGTAATTTAATTAACTATAACAAGACTTTCTATGACAAGATTGGTGAGCGATTTATTTGTATTTGGCTATCATAATAATATTCTCACATGATCCTAAAAACCATAGATCTGTAGAATTCTGAAAAGAAAAAACATTCCCAATTCAATTTATGGAAGTGATTTTCCTTATTTTAGCTCCTGCAAACAAAAAGGAAAATCATTTAAATGGGTTGGGGTGAAGTTGGAAATTACTACTCAAGGATTTTGAGAGGAACCTAAGAGGTTAAAGGATTCTTGAACAGCATTGAAGGCTTTGATGAGATTTGTAATAGACTCATTTGTCAGTTTCTGGATTTCCTTACAGGACTTTGAGAGCAGAGAAATTAGTTAATAGTGTTGTTTGAAGGAGGAATAGTGGGAAGTCAGAGGTGAGGGAATTTCATGCATGAGCTTCCATCGCCAGATTGTTACTGAGTTGCTCTAAGGGCCTGGTGGAACTTATCCGTATTTGACCCCTATAAAAGGAGGTGAAAGCTGCTGCATGAGGTACCTTTGAAGGAAGAAGATCTGTAATCTGTTCCTTCTCTCCATGACTTCCTCCTTCCAACCACTTTAAGGGCAGTATCTAAGCAGTTACAATGATGCCCCTTCCTGGCTTCATTTTCAATGAATGGGGAGAATATTTTTTGACAAGATGCAAAGCTAAATCACAATTATTTTCACAAAAATAATTTTCAGTATGGATGAGAATAAACAGCACTTCAAATGCAAGTGACAACTGCATTAGTGAAAAAAGGATGCCAATCACAGTCATTTGCTGGTGACCAGTTACCTTGTCATTGCTGAGGTTATTGTGACTGAATAGGTCATGTGTATATAAATGAAATAGGTAAATACAGAGTTAGTGCTGTTCCATTTGCCTATTTCAAGATTTGAAAACTAAGAAGTACACCTATAGTTATTCTAAGAAATCTGTAGTGTTTCTAAAATTGTTTCACATGTTTTAAGGTAAATAGGATTATTAACTGTCAAAATACCAACTGTATTTAGAGGAGACCTGAAGAGTTTCTGAGAGAAAAGTATGTCATGCAGAGCAGCACCACATTTTTTTGAAGATATGTAGTTTTCTACCTTTATACTATAATAAAGGTATATAAATATTGAAATACATAAACATGTTAGGCAGGTAGGTTGAACCATATGAAGGTCTCAATATCTGACTCTTTTTGATCTATGAAAAGTGGTAATCATATGGTTTAGCCTAAAAGAAAGTTTTCTGCCTGTGAGTCTCAGCTAAGAATGGGAAACTAGGGAAGCCTCTTCAGTTTGTTTGAAATCTCCATGATTGGTGTGTGACCCTTTAGAGGATGAGGCTGATATCCTCCTCTTGTCTTCTAAAAATCACTTGTATATAGATTGATATTTTCCATTGGGCTGTCTTGTACATCTGGTATGTAGAGGAGAAGTAAGGAAACTTGCATCTGTTAGGGTCACCCTGGGGAAATCTTAGTATGTGTCCATGGTTGAACACTTGGAACTGTTGTGAAAAAGAGAAAAGTTTGAAGAAATGCTTCTTTTGTATCTCTCCTAAAATCCTATCTTTCCCTTTTTACAGGATAATTCATTTGAATTTGAAAAACGTAGAAATGAACCTGTCAAATACCAGCGAGAGTTATGGAATAAAACTAGTAAGTTACAAAGGAATACCAGGAATTTTCTAATTCCTTTGCTCCCACTTATTTATACATATGTAAAATCTGTAAGAAGCAGTGCCCTGTTGATTTTCCTGCATAGATTCTATTATCCTTTCCTTTTGAAATCCTAAAAATAGATTTTTCAAAGAAAATCTGCTTGGTGTAGACAGTAGGAGTCTTTTGGAACTTAAAACTATTTCCTGCTGGTTAACACAAGTAATAAAAATTGTTAGTAGTGTGTTAGTAGTGTTCCAGAAAAATATGTTTTTACTCTTCTAAAAGATTTGTTATTTCCTCACAACCCCTATTTCAACATATCAGGTCTGTAAGCTAATCTGTTGACAGTTTTATATTCATTGCTTACATTTTTGAATAGTGTGAAGATGTGGACTCAGCATTCTTTGTTAAGATGCTGATGTTCACAGAAACAGGAGAACTTCAAAAACAAGAATACTAGGAAGAATAGTTTGTATTTTATTCCTCATGTCTCTGTATTGCAGATCAATTTGTAATATCATGTACTTCTTACATTTAAAGTTTTTCAGTCTTCTGGAATATTTGAAATGTATTAGTTTAGAAAAGGATAGTTAGAAAGGATTTACCTGCTACTTCTTTTTTTTTTTTTTTTTTTTTTTTGCCTCCTGAGGAACTTTAAGATATAAATATACTTTTGAGTACTAGAACTTGGCCTTATCAATTTTTGTTGAAAGTCAAAGTTGTATATCTAGCATATTTAGCATGTGCAAATTTAATTAGAGTTGACTTTGTCTTATTTATACAAACATCCTCTTAATACCAGTGGTCCCATAGGGCCTTCTGAGGAGTCTTGTTAAAATGCAGATTATGATATGGTATTTCTGGGTAGAGCCTAAGATTATGCTTTTTTTTTTTTTTTAAAGATTTTATGTATTTGAGATAGAGAACATGTATGCACAAGCAGGGGGGGAGGGGCAGAGGGAGGTAGAAACAGACTCCTTACTGGGCAGGGAGCCCTATGTGGGGCTCGATCCCAGGACCCCGGGATTCATGACTTGAGCCAAGGCAGATGTTTAAGTGACTAAGCCACCCAGGGGCCCCAGATAATGCATTTCTAACAAGCTCTCAGATGATGCCAATGTGGCTGGTCCCCAGGTTACACTTAAATGTTTTTGACTTAATTTTATATTGAACAGAAAAGTCACAGAATTCTGATATCCTTCACCAGATTCCTGAAATGTTAACATTTTATTAAATTTACCTATTCTCTTTCTATCCTTCTGTAATTTTCTGAACTTTAAGTTGCATACATGCTTTTATTCCCTAAATAATTTAATAGAACTAAAGAATAAGAATATTTCCTCAAAAAATAGAACTTTCTCATTTATAACTGAGGTAGTTATTAAAATCAAGAAATTAACATTGATGCAGTATTATTATCTAATCAGACCTGTGTAAGAATAGTACATGTCACGTCTCTTTGGTTTCTTTGAATTTGGAATGGTTTGCAAGTTTTTATATTCCATGACATTGACAGTTTTTTTTTTTTTTTTTTAATTTTATTTATTTATTCATAGAGACAGAGAGAGAGGCAGAGGCTCAGGCAGAGGGAAAAGCAGGCATCATACAGAGAGCCTGACATGGGACTCGATCCAGGGTCTCCAGCATCACACCCTGGGCTGCAGGCGGCGCTAAACCGCTGCGCCACTGGGGCTGCCCCCGACATTGATAGTTTTGAAGAGTATGGGTCAAGTGTTTGGTATAAAACCCCTAAAACCCCTAATTGACTTTTGTCTGATGCTACCTCAAGATTAGATTTGAGTAATGGATATTTGACAGGAATACCGTAGATACGATGCTGAGTTCTTGTTATTGTGTCCTGTCAGAAGGCACCTGCTATTGTCCTGTAACTGGCCATGTTAGCTTTGATCATTGGTTAAGGTGGCCTCTGGCCAGTTTCTTCACTGTAAAGTTAGTATTTTATCCTTTGTAATTAATAAGTAAATCGTGGGGAGATATTTTAAGATTGTGTGAATATCCTGCTCTTCTTCACATCCATAGAATGTGAGCAGTTAGATTGAGAATGTGCTGCCCAATATGGCAACCACTAGCCAGAGGGGCTGCTGAGCACTTAAAATGTGGCTAATCTGAATAAAGGTTTGCTGTGAACATAAAATACATGATTTTTGAAGACTTCTGTGAAAACAAGCATAAAATAACCTTGGTAATTTTATATATTATGTTGAAGTAACAGTGTTTTGGATATGTTGGGTGGTTAAACAAAATCTGTCATGTTCCTTTTTTTTTTTTATTTTTTTATTTTTTTTTAATGTGGTTGCCAGAAAATGTAGAATTACATGTATGGTTTGTCTTATACAATGCCGATATAGATTCTAGAGCATGTTTGGATTCAGTTCGTCTACACGTTTTCCAAAACAGTTGGATATTAGTGGTTGGGAACATGGCAAATTGGTTTCATTCATTCTACCAATGTTCATCATGTGCAGATCATATCCCAGGCATTTGGAGAAATAGTGGTATTTATGCCTGGAATGGTGCTTTTATAAATGGAGAGGACAAGCTAAGAATGGGATTAGTTGCCATTAATCTAGGTTTTCTGTAAAGTTTGAGAAGCATTGAGCTGGTTTAAAGTAGAGGGAAAATGTAGCCATAAAGACTTTTTGTAAAATAGAGACATATTTGTGAAAGGTAAAAAGTTAACAGTGATGTCAGTCAAGAGTATCTATCTTCTTTAGCTATTTTAGCAGGGATTGTTTTTGCTATGAGTTTTGCATTTAACCCATTCCTAAATGAGAATAAAGGAATGATCATTAAAGCTCTTGCTTGGATGTGCAAAAATTTGCTAACTTGTATGAATTTTTTTCGTAGTTGATGCAATGAAGAGAGTTGAAGAGATCAAACAGAAGCGTCAAGCTAAATTTATAATGAATAGGTATGAATAAATGTATCAAGTAACTTTTGGAAAAATATTTACTAGTAGAAATCCAGAGATATTTTTTCCTACTTT
The DNA here is from genome assembly GCF_048164855.1 of Canis lupus baileyi. Taxonomy (NCBI): domain Eukaryota; kingdom Metazoa; phylum Chordata; class Mammalia; order Carnivora; family Canidae; genus Canis; species Canis lupus. The sequence goes on along the minus strand of NC_132869.1, from coordinate 24,022,721 downwards.
TTGTTTTCACATAACTTCAAAATTTGCAAGAAAGTATAAAGGACTCTTGTATATTCTGTTGGCATTTTGCCACATTTACTGTATCCTTGTCTATAGTAAGTTGAAGACATGATGCCCTTTTCCTGAGTATGTTTCAGTGTATATATTCTAAAAATAAGAACATGCTCTTATGTAACTACAGTATAGTTAACATTGAACAGTACTATTATAGAACCTTACTTAGATTTCACCAGTTCTTTAGCAATAGAACTAGAATATAGCAATAGAAAATCCTGCATCTTACATTTAAATGACATGGACATTTTTGAAGAGTATAGGTCATTTATTTTGTAGAATGTGCCTCACTTTGTATTATGTCTAATGCTTTCCTCATGATTATATTAGATTAGGTACACCTTTGGGCAGAATATCATAGAAATGATGATGCATGAGAAGGACACACATTTTAGGAAGCAGATGTCGCAAGTGACTGATCCCTTAGTTAAGAGGTGTCTGCCAATTTTCTCCATTGGACAGGTTTTTTTCCTCCTTTTTAATCAGTACATATCTTAGTGGAAATACTTTGATACTCTGCATAGGATGCCTTATTTCTGAAACTGGCACCTACTGGTATTGGCATCCGTTAGAGTCTTGTCTGAATCTGTTACTACAGTGATTGTTGCCAAATGGTGATTTTTCTAACTCAGTAATTTCTTCTTTGGCTTTCCCATATAAAAGAACTTTTCCAATTTCAAAATATATTCATTATTTATTCATATGTCTGTGTGTATTCATTCTTATGATATTTAATGGGTTATTACTTACTTGTCGTTATTTATTTAGATGTTCTAAGTGCTCCAGATTGGCCAATTGGAGTTCCTTCCAGCAGGCTCCCATGTCATTTTGACAATTTCTCATTTTTCTTTAGGTGCTTTCTTGATTTATGGCTAACAGGATGTGGCCTCATCTTATACTTCCCTGGTTCCAGCCTGGAATCTGTTTCTCTAGAGGAGGGTCATTTGTTTTTGATTTCGTCACTGAAAAGCATCTGCCAACAGCTTTCTGGCTTTAAAAAAATGTTGAAGCATTGAAAGGGAGCCCAAATGTTTATCTAAAATGACAGTCTTGTATATGTTTTGTATTCTTGTACTGATTTATTTGTTTGTTTATTTTTTCTTGTACTGATTTTAAAAACACTAGGTAACAGAGACTGTATTCTCAGTTGGAGGAGAAAAGATCTAGGTATTTTAACAAATAGAGATTTGTACTATATTTGTATAATAGACATTGATGTCTAAGATTTCGTTCTCTGCTTCAATCACATTTCTTCATTCACTTAGCAAATATATAAATCCCACTTTATTCCCAAGTAAGTACTAGGGATACAATCCAATGAACAAGTTTGTAGTGTAGGAATCCTATTAAGCTAATTAGGAACTAGAAAATAATTTTGAGTTCTCATTGCTCATATACGTGGCTAATAAGATTTTTATGAATTAATGTCTTTTAGGGTATGTTGACTGAAATTTTGACTTTGGTATGTTTTATCCTAGATTAAAGAAAAATAAAGAATTACAGAAAGTTCAGGACATCAAAGAAGTCAAGCAAAACATTCATCTTATCCGGGCCCCTCTTGCAGGTAAGTACTGCATTACACAGGAGTTCTCTTTCAGTAAAGAGTTGAAAAATCTGTATCCTTGAGGTCTGTCTAATGGGTATCAGCCAACTTTCTATGGGTATTTTTTCAGATAAATATATCATTTATGATATGACTTGATTTATAAAAATATAATTTGTACTGTGTATTTCCCAGTTCCAACTTATTGCATATGGTGTTTCTTTTCCCCCCTTTATAAAATCATATTCCATAAGCTAATCAAAAAAGATTTGAGTACTAATTTCATAGATTTTGCTTCAGACTTGTTTTTATAAAAGAACAACATTTTATACTAGTGGTTTTCTAACTTTGGTTAGTATGGGAATTGCTTGGGGAACTTAGTGTTAATTTTGAGTCTGAGCTTCTGTTCCTTAATAGCTCTCTGGATTCTGATACTGATTTTGATATATAGGTTTGAGAACTACTGTTTTATATTAAAACCTTTCTTTTGTGATTATGTAACTTGCTTGTAGTCTTGCATTTTGGGTAGTCATCTGTGCACATAGTTTCTTTTGTGAGGTGCTAGAAAACCAGTCTTTTACTCAGCTGGCAACAGATACCATCTTTTATATAATTTACATATACAGATTACCTGAAGGGAGAGAAATTTTGGTGAGAGAGTGATTTCATGCCTAAACTTTATTTAGTAAAGGTCAAATTCCGGGGGTGGGGGGGGTGAGTGGGGGAAGGTCAAATTCTGTAACCACATGTTGAATAGATTTATATAAAAGTCTTAACAAGGTTAATTTTTGTACTCATTTTATTAAGACAAAATAGACAAAATTCTAGAGCATTATTTCATGTATAGACAATATGAACTTACCCCAAAACAAAGGAATTGAGCCACTATTTAACTTTTTAGGTAACCCTCTGTGGGTAGGTAAGTACAGTTTAAAAGTAGGTTTCTTGGATCCAGAGGGCCAAGGTTCGAATCCTTGCTCTTTGACTTACTGGGCTTATTGAGTGGTTTGGGAAAATTATATCTGCCTATGGGTCTCCATGCTCTCATATTTAAAATGCAAGTTGTTAGGATGGTGAAGTCAGCAAATGTATATGGAATGCTTATTACTTCATGCATGGCATATCATAAGACCTGTGTAAATTTCTTAGAAATGGCTGTTATTTAAAAACATTTAAGATCCTTTATAAAATGTTAATAAGAGTTTGGCAAAGTCACATTGAATTGATAGTTTTTTAAATTTATTTTTAAAGGCAAAGGAAAGCAGCTGGAAGAAAAAATGGTGCAGAAATTACAAGAGGATGTGGACATGGAAGATATTTCTTAAAAAAAAATCTCACTCCATTTCTATAAGTGCGTTTGAAAATCTTAGGAGCCTAAGAACTTATAAATTATCAATTTATATTTTAAATAAGGTCACTCAAATGAAAGGTAATTAAAAGTACATCTCTTGTACATTGCTGTCTGTAGAACATCAGATATTGTGGATGTTAGATTGCATCTTCATTGTTAAACCTTCACTGATAGTTACATTTATGTAAGTCATGCAAATTTTTTTTATAAATACAGAGTGAAATGTGGACATAAAATGGTTCTGCCATTTGGATGGTGGCAGTAGGTGGTACTTATGTAAGAACTAATGACAAAATTCATGGCTAGCAATATGTAAAATAAATTTTCTTTGCAGTAAAATATTCCTTTTATTAATATTATAGAAAGGGGGCTTAGAAAAAGGAACTAAAAACTTTGATAGTCTCATCAAAATAAGATTTTCAGTATTTGTTTTGGTTTCTTAGCATCTTAGGTTTCAATATGTGAGGCCATTATGCCAATTATGTTGGACTGTTTTGACCTGGTTTAATTGTTTTGATAGGTAGCTCTTAATGTTGGGGGTGAGAGCTGAACAGTGTGTCCTGAAATGGCACTGTATACTTTCCACTTTGGACATTATTCAATCTGAGATTCCTGATAGAACCAGATTTTTTCCAGCATGGTAATGATGTAGAAGCAAAGGAATCGCAATGCCTTTTAAGATATGTTGTATGATTTTTTTTTTTTTTAAAGAGCTCTAATTGTTTTTAGGAAACAACTTACAGTTTTTGGTCACAAATTATTTGCACATAAGACCATTTCTAAAGTACAAATTTTTTGTTTAAAAGGTACTTAAAAAAGTATTAGTGGGAAGAAAATAATTCCTTCCCTCCCAAATACTATTGAAGCAAGAGATATATTTAATTAAAAATATATACTGCATATTTAATGTTTTTATATTTCTACATTATTTGCAACTTTAAGGATATTAAGTTAGTTTTTATATTGCTTTTTGAGGACAGAACTTTTTAATTTTGGTATTAGTGAAAAAGTGACTGATCACTGGACCAAGTGTTAGAAGATCCGAATTCCAGTGTGGTTTTTGCCTTTGTGTTCTTATTTGTAAACAACATTATTGATAAAACAATTAGGGGAAATGATATGAAATCAAAGACATATGTTAAATTACTTGAAGTTTTCACTCTAAAGTAGGTTTCTGTTTGCTTTAATATAAACATTTTAAGATTACTTACCATTAGTAAATTTCCTATCCTGTTAGCAAGCTATTGCCTGAGACTATCAATTTGGGAAATTGAGCTGAAAGGAAGAACTGACATTGCATCTCAGTTTTAACATCCAGACAGTTCTCTTAATTGTCAGGAATTCATAGTATTTTGAGACCCCAGATATCATTATAAACTATATGGATGCAGATGCCATTTTTACCCCCCTGCAACCTCATAAGCTTGGTTGGATCACTGACTTGTCCCTTTAAAATGGTGCCTGAGAAGTGGCATGGTACAGTGCTATTATTTCTATTTGTCTGATTGAGACCTCTGCTGGGCAGTTAGTATAACACAAAAGCATAAAATATTCTAGACACTTGCTACAGAGAACTTTTATATTCTCTAAATGCTTAAGGGTAATGTAGCATTGGAAGTCATAGAAAAGAATTTCCTTTAACATCTGTCTTACAAAACCCTGTAGGGTAGCAGAAAAAAAAACTAATTGAGGAGCATATGGCTGGTTCAGTCAGGAGAGCATGCAACTTATGATGTCAGGATATAGAGTTTACTTAAAGAAAACTCAGATCATTTCTTATAATTAGAAAACCTTGAAAGATGTTTATCTTATAGATAGCAGTTAGATAAGGATTCTCCTTTTATAGATTGAAAAATTTTTAGGTGACTTGCCTTTTTATCACACAGAAGATGGAGGATGTAGTGGTTTATATTCATGCAAGTGCCTGTGTGTAGAAGGAATTTATCCAGAGCCTCAGATCTGGTCCTCACAAGTTCCTGTGATTGCTGTGAGAGAGGATTGTAAAAGTTACTTGAGTGATGGTCAACTTGACTATGCCTTGGTTTCTTCATTGGGAAAATGGAAATGATACATGACTAAGCTCAGGATTTTTTATGAGGAACCAATCAGGTAATATATCTAAAGTAATCATTCAAGGCCACTATCGTTGGAGCTAGTGTTAAAATGTTAACTAATAGGATTGGCTGTGTGACCACATAAACCTCATAGTAATGCACTTTGTCTTGGGAGAAAGGTTGAGGGTATTAGGATTTGGGAATAGCTATGGCTAAATTGAGTGCAGTGCACTTAGTCCACAAAGACAGGGTTACATAGGGTTTAAAATGTTAGTTTTTAGCATTTAATGTCACCTAGAAAATTTACTTATTATGAGCATACTATTTCCCATTCTCTGTTAGGAAGATGGAGAGGGGCAATATATTTCCTACTGGTCAGCTAGTAGTTTAAAACAGTGAATTGTCACCCATGATTTTAAGGGCTAATTTATATATGGGTTTTTTTCCCTTGTCCTTTAGATTACATTTTAAGTGAAGTTTGAAAAGAACACATCAGACTTTAATCACACAGATTTATAGTGTAAATTCTAATATTGAATGAAGACTGCCTTGTAAAAATTAACATAGTAGCCTGCTGAATTAAAATTGTTGATAAGGGGAAAGTTGATATTAAAAAAGATAGAACCCAGTTTCAAAGTCTGTAGGAAGAATTTTCTAAAATCACTATTTTTATTCTATGTGATAGAATTGAAAAGGTGACTTAAAATTTTGCCCTGCGTGTCTTTATATTGAGTATTAATTAGCCTCAGGCTGATTTGAATCATTTCTGTGTCTGTTGATGAATTTGTTTTGAAAGAAGTGACCTTTTTCTTAAAAATGTATTATGTTCTGAATGTAAAAATCTCTACTTTCTGGTGCCACTAGGTGAGTCCTGCTCCAAAATTTTCCCTGGCTTATATATCTTAATTGAAGCTATCATACAGGGATTGAAAGTGATATTTCTGCTGCATAACCTTCCCTTTGGGACCAGTTACTGGATCTCATTCTCTAACCTCTCATTGATTCTGTGGCTTCCCTATGATCTTGCCAGTAGGTTTCTTTTTTTAATGTTAGTAATAAAAAAAATCTTAACAGACCTCTCCATATCATTCAGCAAACCCAGGCAGCCCACTACTATCATAATCTCCAAAGGTGCAGGGATGGTTTCTATCTTATCCCAGGCACATATTGGGTACCTGGTGAATAGAAGATATTTGGTAAGTGTGACTGAATGGAAAACGTGAGGTTTACTGGAGTTTATTTTTTAAATAACCAATAACTTGAAAGATACAAAGAATAAGTTACGAATAGTGAACTACAATACGAAAAGAAGCATTCTATGACTTCAGCATTAATCAAATCTGCACCGTAGGGAACATTTGCTGAACAGCAGGGTTTTCTTAGGTTGCATACCAAATTTTGCTTATGCCTACTTGTTTAGTGGTGATAGATCAACCTGCATTTCTGGGTTTGGCTGATGCATTCACTTGTCAAGAAATCCCAGGAGGGACTGAGCATAGACTGTATGGCAGAGTTCTTAAAGAGGTTTTGCCTGTAACTTGCTTTGCTGGTGAAGAAATAGTTTACTTCAGGAGCCACAGAGCATACAAATAAAAATAAGGACAATGAATTGGTAAGAATCAGTTAATACTTAAAGAGTATTGCTCCAAAGAATATTAGCCAACCAAAAAATACAAGAGATAGGCTCTTTAGTTTTCTGAGGAACTCAGTTTTCAATTCTTTTAAATACTTGCTTTAGTATATTACAATAAAGTGATATATGTTTAGTTTGGTGCCAAGCATTCAACGCTTAGAACACCAAGAAAAGTATGCCTATCTAGTGTGTGGTACTTAACACAACTTTCTAACGTACATCTAATGAGACTGTTACATATTTCCTCCTTCTCTCTCTCTCTCTTTTAAGATGTTTTCTGTAGAGAGTGTGCACAAGTTGGGGGTGGTGAAAAGGGATAGAGAATCCCCAAGCTGACTCCCTGTTGAGTACCAGAGATCATGACCTGAGCCAAAATCAAGAGTTGGACATTTAACTGATTGAGCCACCCAGGTGCCCTCATGATACAAGGAATGCAATGTAGGGAGTATTAAAGATAGCCCACCTAATTAAAAGGATTTGCCAAGCAAAATAATAATACAACATATTCAACGTTTTGTTAAACTATAGGTGTCTACATTGCATTGTTCAGAGTTTCTCTTCAGTGCCCTCAGATTCTTCATACTAGCAAAACAACAGAGCTAAAAGCTTTTGACTTAGTAGTAATATATTTCCCCTATTTCTTAGAAGATACACTAGAAAAACTACCAGAAAATACATTAGAAGACTATACAGTGGAAATGAAAATTATGTAGGGGAAAACATCGCAAAGGAGAAAATATCAGGACACCTGGGTGGCTCAGGGGTTGAGCGTCTGTCTGCCTGTGGCTCAGGGCATGATCCTGGAGACCCAGGATCGAGTCCCACATTGGGCTCCCTGCGAGGAGCCTGCTTCTCCCTCTGCCTGCATTTCTGCCTCTTCTCTCTCTGTGTCTCTCATGAATAAATAAATAAAATGTTAAAAAAAATATGTAGGTCAAAACCTCTCAGTACCATTGCTGACACATTTGCATACGTGTAGTACCATCTAGTTCAAGAGTTGTAAGACTAAGGCCAGTTACTACAGCCAGGTACATTGCATAGAATATCTTAGAATATTCACAACCCTTTAATCTTTCTTCATTCTGCAGATGAGGAACAGGAGCTTAAGAGAAATTGAGTAGCTTGATCCATGTCACTAACAATGAGCAGAGTTTAGAATTAAGCTTTGTCTGACTCCATCCTAGCTGATTTTTTTTTTAAAGGTTTTTATTTATTCATGAGAGAGAGAGAGAGAGAGGCAGAGACACAGGCAGAGAGAGAAGCAGACTCCATGCAGGGAACCCAATGTGGGACTCGATCCCAGGACTCCAGGATCACACCCTGGGCCAAAGGTAGGCACCAAACCACTGAGCCACCCAGGGATTTCCCTCTAGCTGATATTCTAAACAGCATCTAGTATTATACCCGGCACACAGGTGGTTGCTCAATATATGTTTATTCATTCAAGGAAAAAAAAATCTAGCACCAAAAGGTGTTCTGGAAAATTGGATAGATTTTTATGGAGTAATTTGATTATTTTTTATTTTTTTATTTTTTTATTTTGTGACTGGACTGGATCTTTTTTCTTACCAGTTCTTCCAGGACTGACAGGTGATCATCTCTCCCAGTTTGAGTGTAATTAAGACAGCAAGTCTAATGAAATGTTTTTGAAATTCACAGTCTTTTAAAAAATTAGCATAGCAATGCCAATAATTACGGTTTATAATTTTGGAAGAAATATTCATTGGGCCTGAAATATATGTTAGTCCTGTTATCCAGAGAAAAATTTAAAATTTTATCAATGCTTGCTTTTATTTATTGGGGCAATAAATTTCAATTATTTATTCAATTTCAATGTTTATTCATTAGGTTTTAAAATGTGTCTGCTAGTTGTGAGGCATTGTTCGCCTCATTTAGCAACAAAATAATTAATTCACGTTATACTTGAGAAGTTTGAATCATTGGAAATTGTATTTGTCTTGTTATAGTTTATAGGACTTTTAAAATCTGGTATTTATCGTTCTTTTGTCAATTCTTAAAATTCTCCAGGACTGTTGAGATTATTGCCAACAACAGTTCTTTTTCCCCAGGGCTGAAAGATTATGACAACCTTCAGTGTTCATCTGAGGTCAGAAGTGGCTTTGAAGATGCTCAATATGCTGAGTTGTCTCACAACTGATAGCGAAAAGAATCTTCATGTTCTCAAAATGCATAACATATATGGTAACATTTCATTCCTACTGGTAAATGGAATCTCAGAAATAATGTGGATCCTACTAAGTGATTTTACTTCCTTTGGCTTAATGAGAAGTAGAGATTAGGCATTCAGGAATGTTTGGGTCAAAATAGTTGAGGATGAGCTACAGTAGCATCCAGAGAGCAAGCCTGATGCATAGCCAGAGCAAGCAAGTCTTCTGACATATTAGAATCATATGGGGCAGCCATACAATTAACATTGCCAGAGCCGTATCCCAGGCAAATTAAATGAGAATCTCTGGGATGAGACCCAGCCATGGGTATTTTTAAACAAGCTACCAGATGAGAGGGTTGACTGACATAGGAGGCCTCTTGAACTTCCACCCATGAACATACAATGTAAAATTACATACGGAGCAATTACTGCTGAAAAAAATCCAGAAACTAAGTGACTACACATTGGCCAAGTGAAAAAATAGCTACATTGAAATGGATGTGAAAGGCACACTCTTAAACCCCACCTAGCATAAGACCAGTGATCAGGAAAAAACCCAACTAGTAGTTTCTCCCTATGGAGTGAAGGGTTTTGGACTGCACATCTCATTCCCCAACTTTTAAGACTTCCACCTGAGGGATAGACTCCCAGAACACCTAGCTCTGAACACCAGTGAGACTTGGGTTCCATAAGAATGTGGCAAACAAAGGAGTGGTTACTGGCATGTGAACACTTGGTGTGGCTACCCTCTCTAGGCCCAGTGCAAAGAGAGCAGGCAAAATCATGTATTTCCTAGTTTTTTAACTAAAAGGGGACCATCTGCATACTTTGAAAGCTGCTGACTGCAGATCAGGCTTTAGCACACCTCTAGGGGCAACCTGCATTCCCTGGAGACTGAGGAAACTAGTGGACATCTCTTCCTTTTGTCTCCCTACAGCCACTTGAAGTTACCAGCGTCATTGTGGTAGAAACTTGTACACACATTTGTGCCCCAGCTTTTGCACTGCTGCCCAAGGGACATACCTGTTAATCACTTGGCTCTCATAGAATTGGGGCTTGCATTCATGAGTCCCGCAGGACAGTAGCAAATAAAGAAGTAGTTCTTAAGGGGCACAGGAGTAGCTACTTGCAGCTATACATACATGTGGGCACAGAGCAGAGGGAGCAGGCAAAAAGGTCCAACTCCCAGTGTTTTCCTGGAAGGGGCTTAACTACATACTTTTTCACCTATTGCCTGAGGGTCTGCCACATTTTTTTAAATTTTTTTTTTTTTTTTTTTTTTTTTTTTTTTTTTTAGATTCATGAGAGACAGAGAAACAGGCAGAGGGAGAAGTAAGTTCCATGCAGGGAACCCAACGTGGGACTCGATCTCGGGTCTCCAGGATCAGGCTCTGGGCTGAAGGTGGCATTAAACCGCTAGCCACCCTGGCTGACCGAGGGTCTGCCTGCCCGAGGGTCTGCCTTCTAATCAGCCTGCATCTAGGTAATTACTGAGAGCTTCCACTTTGGGATGGACACATTGGGATAGGTTCTGGCTCACCTTCAACTAGAAGCTGCTAACAACAAAGAAGGCAGCTTGGACAACTATGAAGGGAGCGGAGACCAACCTGATAAGACTTCTCATATATAGGACCACTTGTCAAGACAGAGAAGTGGCTATTTTACCTAGTAATGCAGAAGTCAACATGGTCAAGGAAAATGAAAACAGGATTATATTGCAAACATAAGAATACCTCTAAAATAGCTCCTGCTCTGTCTGTCTTACCTTGCAAGCAATCCTAGCAGGGACAGGCACCACTCCAACTACTGCACTGGGGAGGAGAATCAGCCACACACACCAATGTGCCTGCTGTTCTGGCAGCTGAGCCTCTTAGGTGGCTGTGCAGGGGATAAGTCCTGCCATTCAGTGCCCCAGTGGCAGACAGGCTATTTGCAAGACACCTTGTCTGACAGGCAGCCCTACCTAGCTACCTATAAGCCCATAGCCATCTCACACACTCCTCTTAACAGAAAAGGAGCAGACTCTGCTCAGTGACCAAACCCTGCTTCAAGCACCCACAGCAGGCAAAACAGGTCATTGCAGCAGGCTGAATTCAAATGCAGCTCACCCACACTAGGGCACATGCAGCCCACCTAGGAGACCTCCCTGGAATCCTGGTTCTGTTAACCAGGGAGGATTTGTGCTATGGGGAACCAGAGGACTTCTACACAAGGTAACAACTTTCAAGACCAGGAGATGTAGTGGGTCTTCCTAATACACAGAGAAATAGACAAAATGAGACAGAGAAGTTCCAAATGAACAAGAAAGTCAAAATGAAAGAGCTAAATGAATTCTTTATCAAGCATACTGCTCATCTCTGTTTCAGAGTAATACAATAATAGGGAGCTTTAACACCACTTAATCTAAAGATCATACAGTCAGAAAAGCAGCAAGGAAAAATGGCTTTGAATGACTTTGGACCCGATGGACCTAACATATATACAGTAAAATTAATCCAAAAGCAATACACATTCTTTTCAAATGCACATGAAACATCTCCGGGATAGACCACATGTTAGACCACGAAATATAGCTCAATAAATTTCAGAAGATGGAAATTATCAAGCATTTTTTCCAATCACAAAGTATGAAACAAGTTGATTACAAGAAAATATCTGGAAAGAACACATACATGGAGGCAAACAACATGCTACTAAGCAATGGATGAGTGAATCAAGAAAAAAAAATGCATGGAGACAAAAATGAAAACAAATGGTCCAAAATTTTTAGGACAGTAAAAGTTCTAAGGGGGATGTTTATAGTGATACAACTCTACCTCTAGAAGCGAGAAAAAGCTAACCTAATCTTATGCCTAAGGGTACTAAAAAAGAACAAACAGATTATAAAGTTAGTAGAAGGAAGGAACCAAGATTAGAACAAAAATAAATGAAATAAAAGCAAATAGAAAAGATCAATGAAACCAGGAGTTGTTTCTTTGAAAACATAAGCAAAATTGATAAATCTTTAGCCAGACTTATCAAGAAGAGGCCTCAAGTAAAATCAGCTGTGAGGGAGGAGAAATAGCCAGCACCAGAAACACAAAGGATTATCATAATTTTTTTGCCAACGAATTGGATAACCTGGAAGTAATGAATAAATTCTTAGGAATATACAATCTTCCAAAACTGAATCAGGAAGAAATAGAAAACTTGAACAGACCAATTACCAGCAATGAAATTAGATCAGTAATCTAATTTCCCAGATCCTGGGTCCAGTGGCTTCACAGGTGAATTCTACCAAACATTTAAAGGAGAGTTAATACTTACTCTTTTACAACTATTCCAAAAAGTGAAAGAGGAAGGAAAACTTCCAAATTTGTACTGCGAGGCCAATGTTATCCTGATACCAAAACCAGACAAAGACACTACAAATAAAGGACACAGTTGGCCCATATCTCTGATGAACATAGATGGAAAGATCCTCAACATCTTAGCAAACAATTCAACAATATGTTAAAAAAAAAAAAGATCAAGTGGGAGTTATTACAGGGATGCAAGAGTAGTTTAATGTTCACAAAACCATCAATGTGATATAATACATTAACAAAAAGGATAAAACCATATGATTATCTTAATAGAAGCAGAAAAAGACTTGACAAAATTCAACATTCACAATAAAAACTCTCAACAAAGTGTGTAGAGAGGGATCATATGTCAATGTAAGAAAGGCCGTATATAGCAAACTGAAAGCTAACATCTTATTGGTGGGAAACTGAAAACTTCAAGAACACAATGATGGCCACTCTCACCACTTTTATTCAATGTAGTACTGGAAGCAATCAGACAAGAAATAATACAGCATCCAAATTGGTAAGGAAGAAATAAAATTTTCACTTCTTGTAGATGATATAATACTATGTATAGAAAACCCTAACAACACCACTAAAAAACTATTAGGACTAATAAAATATTTAAGTAAAATTGCAGGATACAAAATATACAGAAATCTGTTGAATTTCTTTCTTTTTTTTTCTGTTGAATTTCTATACACTGAACATGCATAATAGAAAGGGAAGTTAACAATTACATTTGCAATTGTGCCAAAAAGAATAAAATACTTAGGAAAAATTTAACCAAGGAGGTGAAAGACCTAAAATGTAAGATATTGTTAAAAGAAACTGAAGATGACACAAATAAGTGAAAAGTTTATACCATGCTCATGGGTTGAAAATATTGTTACATGTTCAAAATATCCAAAGCACTCAATGGATTCAGTGCAATCCCTATAAAATACCAACTTTTTTCACATAACTAGAATAATCCTAAAATGTGTAGGAACCACAAAAGATCTTGAATACCCAAAGCAATCTTGAGAAAGAACAAAGCTGGATATATTCTAACCCTAGATTTAATAATATAGTAATCAAAACAGTATGGCACTGGCAAAAAAAGTAGATTAGTGAAACTGCATAAAAACCCAGAAATAAACCTACATGTATATGGTCAATTAGTCTATGACAAAGGAGGCAATAATATACAATGAGGACAAGACAGTCTTTTCACTAAGTGGTATTAGGAAAAATGGATAGCTACGTGTAAAAGGATGAACCACTTTCTTATACCATACACCAACCCCTCCCTGCAACAAACAAGCAAAAACCTCTCAAGGCAGATTGAAGACCTAAATATGAGTACTGAAGCCATAAAGTGCTTAAGAGAAAATATAGGGAATAATCTCTTGGATATTGTCCTTAGCAACATATTTATGGATATGTCCCCTCAGGCAAGGGAAACAAAAGTAGAAGTTCCAGTAAAAGTCCCAGTAAAAGTACTGGGACTACATCAAAATAAAAAGTTTTTGCATTGCAAAGGAAACTATCAACAAAACAAAAGAACCCAGTAAATAGGAGATATTAGCAAATAATATCTGATAGGAAGTTAATCCAGAATATATGAAAAATTTATGCAACTCAACACCAAAAAAGAAAATCAAATAATCTGATTTAAAAATGGACAGAGGATCTGAATAGACATTTTCCCAAAGAATACATAAAAATGGCCAACAGACACATGAAAAGATTCTCGATATCACTAACCATCAAGAAAATGCAAATCAAAACCACAATGAATTATCACTTCTTACCCATCAGAATGGCTAGTATCAAAAAGACAAGAAAAAAACAAGTGTTGGATGTGGAAAAAAAGAAACCCTCATGCACCATTAGTGAGAATGTAAATTGGTGCAACCACTGTGGAAAACAGTATGAAAGTTTTTTGAAAAATTAAAAATAGAAATACCTTATGATTTAGTGATTCCACTACTAAGCTCATATCAAAGAAAATGAAAACACTAATTCAAAAAGATATATGCATTCTATGTGTATTGCAGCATTATTTTTACTAGCCAAGATTTGGAAGCAACCCAAGTGTCCATCCGTAAGTGAATCAATAAAAATATAATGTGTGTGTGTGGGCCACTGCTTAGCCATTAAAAAAGGATGGGATCTTGCCATTATTGACAATATGAATGAATCTAGAGGATATTATACTAAGGGAAATAAGTCAGAGAAAGACAAATACCATATGATTTAATTTATATGCAGAATCTAAAGAATGAAATAACTGAACAAACAGAAACAGACTCTTAAGTAGAATAACCTGGTGGTTGCCAGAGGGGAGGCAGGTAGGGGGATGGGTGAAATGGATAAAGATGACTAAGAAGTACAAAACTTCCAGTTATGAAACAAATCACAGAGATGAAAACTATGAAGTATAGGGAATATAATCAATAATATTGTAATAATGTATGGTAACAGATGGTGACTACATTTATCACTGGTGAGCATTGAATAATGTATAAAAGTGTTGAATCATTATGTTGTGCATCTGAAACTAACGTATGTTGATTATATTACAGTAAAGAAAAACATTGAAGAGTGAAGATCGCTTAACAGACTTATGGGAAAGCATCACATGGATTAAAACTCACATTATAATTGTCCCTGAAGGAGAAGAGAAAGGTGTGGAAAAGATATTTGAAGAATAATGGCTAATAACCTTAATCTACAGAAGGCAATAGAGCTCCATGGTAGGGAAGTCCAGAGGATCCAAATAAGATCAACTCAAGGAGAACAACACAAAGACACAGTATAATTAAATTACCTAAAGCTAAAAGCAAGGAGAGAATCTTAAAAGCAACAACAAAAGATCAACTGGTATACAAGACTACGAGCAGATTTTCCAGCAGAAGTTGTGTAGGCCAGAAGGAAGTGGCATGATATATATTCAAGTGCTAAAAGAAAAAAAAAAAAAAAAACCTGCCAACCAAGAATAGTTTACCTGACAAAACTGTCCTTCAAAATTGAAGGAAAGATGAAGATTTTTCCAGGCAAAGAAAAGCTGAAGGAGTTCATCACCATTAAACCAGGCTTACAAGAAATATTAAAGGGACATATTAAGGTGAAATGAAAGGGTGATAATTACTAACAAGGAAACAAAGTGTAAATCTTATTGGTAAAGGTAAATATGTAGTAAAATTCAGAATAATTTCATGGTGTAGTAGTGGAGGATAATCACCTATAAAGCTAAAATGATGTTTAAAAGATAAAAATAATAAAAAATAACCATAAGCACAATAACTTGGTAATGCATACTCAAGATAAAAAGATAAAAGTTTGTGATATTAAAAACAGGTTGAAAGGGTAAGGGAAGTAAAAGCTTTAGAATGTGTTTGAACTTATGTTACCAATCTAAAATAGACTTACAAGTTGTTTTTTGTAAGCCTACTGATCATAGCTACACAAATCCATCTCCATTAGATACACAAAAGACAAAGGGAAAGGAATTAAGCAAACCAATAAAAAAAGTCACTAAATCACAAAGAGCAAGAAAAGGAAGGAATATATGAACGACGAAGCAGAAACAATGAACAAAATGGCATTAAATATAAATAATTTGAATGTAAATGGATAAAATTCTCCAAAAGACCTAGATGGGCTGAATGGATAAAAAACAAAAACACAAGAACCATCTATATCCTGCTTACAATAGACTAATTTCATATGTAAAGACATGCATATTCTGTAAGTGAAGAGATGGTAAAAGGTATCCTGTACAAATGGAAACCAAGAGAAAGCTGGGACAGCCATACTTAGACAAAATAGACTTTCAGATAAACACTGTATTAAGAGACAAAGAACATTATTATATGATGATTATGTGGTCGAATCTATGAGGGGATATAACTCTTGTAAATATTTAATCATCCAACATAGGAGCACCTAAATATATAAAGCAAATGTAAAGAGACCTAAAGGGAGAAATAGTAATACAAAGATACTAGGGGACTTTAATAACCCACTTTCACAAATGCATAAATCAGAACATTTGTAAGGAAGCAGTGGCCTTAACATGTTAGATCAGATAGACATATACAGAGCAGTCCATTCAAAAGCAATGGAATACACGTTTTTCTCAAGTACACAAGCAACATTCTCCAGAATATATGTTATGCCACAAGTCTTAGTACATTTTAAAAGACTAAAATCTGGGCAGCCCCAGTGGCCCAGCGGTTTAGCGCCACCTTCCGCCCAGGGTGTGATCCTGGGGACCCAGGATCGAGTCCCATGTTGGGCTCCCTGCATGGAGCCTGCTTCTCCCTCTGCCTGTGTTTCTGCACCCCCCCCTCTCTGTATGTGTGTGTCTCTGTCATGAATAAATAAATCTTTAAAAAAAAAAAAGACTGAAATCAAACATATTTCTGACCACAATGGTTTGAAACTAGAAATCAATTACAGGAAGTAAACTGGAAAAATTCAAACGCAGAGATTAAACTGTATACTACTGAACAATCAATGTGTCAAAGAATAAAAAAGGAAGTAAAAATTACCTTGAGACAAATGAAAATGTAAATACCAAAACTAATGGGATACAACATAAAGCTATTCTAAGAGGGAGGTTCAGCATGGTAAATGCCTGCATCATGAAACAAGAGAGATTTCAGAAAACCAAACTTTATACTCTGAGGAACCAGAAAAAGAACAAACAAAACCCAAAATTAGCAGAAGGAAGGAAGCAAAGACCAAAGAAGAAATAAATGAAATAGAGATCAGAAAAACAGCAGAAGAGATGAAACAAAGATACTGAATTGACAAACCTTTAGTTAGACTAAGAAAAAAAGGGTGAAGACCCAAATAAACAACATCGGAAATGAAAGATGTGGCAGCACACAGAAACTACAGAATATGAAACATCTTAGAAGATACTATAAACAAATATCTGAAAAAAAATTAAAAAAATAAACATATCTGCTAACAAACTGGATAACCTAAAGAAAATAGATAAATTTCTAGAAATATATGACCCATAAAAACTGATCGTAAAGAAACAGAAAATCTGAACTAATAATGAACAAGGAGACTAATTTAGTAGTTAAAAACTTTTGGACACAAGGAAGTCCAGAAACAGATATTTTCACTGCTAAATTCTACCAAACATTTAAAGAATTAGTACTCATTTTTGTCAAGCTCTAAGAAAAAAAGAATAGGGAATGCTCTCAAACTTTATGAGGACAGCATTACCTGATACCAAAATAGATAAGAACACTAGAAAGAAAAGAAAATCATAAGCCAATAATCCTGATGATCATAGATGCAAAATCCTCAACAAAATATTAGCAAACTGAGGGGTGTGTGGCTGGCTTAGAGAAGCAGGTGACTCTTGCTCTTGAGGTTAGAGTTCAAGCCCCACCTAGGTTGTAGAGATTACATAAATGAACTTTTAAAAAATATTAGCAAACTGGATTCAATAGTATATTAAATGGTTTTTACATGGTGATCAAGTGGAATTTATCCTAAGCATGCACAGATAGATGGCTCAATATCCATCAATCAATAATAGCCTATACCACATTAACAAAGTGAAAGATTAAAATTGTATGATCATCTCAATAGAGGCAGAAAAAGCATTTGAGAAAATTTTACAACTTTATGGCAAAAACAAAGCAGGTATAGAGGAAGTGCACCTCAATATAATAAAGGCAGTATATAACAAGTCTCCAACTAACATCATACTCAACATTGAAAAGCTAAAAGCGTTTTCTCTTAAGATTAGGAACAAAACAGATGTCTGCTCTCACCACATTTACTCAACATGTTTCTATAAGTCCTAGCCAGAGTGATTAGGCAAGAAAAAGAAATAAAAGGCATCCAAATCAGAAAGGAAGAATTAAGACTGTCACTATTTGTCAATGACATGGTATATATAGAAAATTCTAAAGACTCCAAAAACCAGTTATAATTAAACTAATTCAATAAAGTTTCAGAATAGAAAATCAACATCCAAAATTGGTTGTTTCTATACACTAATAAGTATCAGAGAAAGAAAACAATTGCATCAAAAAGTTTAAAGTACCTAAAAATAAACTTAACAAAGTAGATTAAAGACCTGTACATTGATGTCTATAAGACATGGAATGAAGAAATTGAAAAGATATAGATAAACAAGAAAATATTCCATAGTAGTGGATTGGCAGAATTAATATTGTTAAAATGTTCATTTACCAAAGCAATCTACAAGTTCAATGCAATCCTTGCCAATATTGCAATGGCTTTTTTCATGGAAATAGAATAAACAGTCATAAAATATTTATGGAGTCACAAAAGACCTTGAATAGTCAAAATGATCTTGAGAAAGAAAAATAAATCTAGAGGCATTATGTTCCTTGATATCAAGTTAAGTTCCAAGGTTACAATAATCAAAACAGTGTGATATTGCATAAAAGCAGAATAGAGAGCCCAGAAATAAATACATGTATATGTGGTCAATTTTTCAAAAGGAGCCAAGGATATACAATAGGGAATGGATAGTCTCTTCAGTAAATGATATTGGGAAAACTTGACAGCCACATGCCAGAAAATGAAACTAGACAACGATCTTACACAATACACAAAATGGATTAAATATTTGAACAAGAGATATGGAAACCTACAACTCCTAGAAGAAAACATAAGTGGTAAGCTCCTGGACATAGTGATGATTCTTTGGATTTGACAGCCAAAGTAAGGGCAACAATACCAATAATAAGCAAACAGGATTATATCAAGCTATATAGTTTCTTCATAGCAAAGGAAACCATAAAATGAAAAGGCAACCTGCCAAATGGAAGAAAATATTTGCATATCATATATAAGAAGTTAATATCCAAAATATATAAGGAAATAATATAACTTGATAGAAAAAAATCTGATTAAAGAATAGGTAGAGGACCTGAATAGACATTTCTCTATAGAACATATACAGGTGGCCAATAGGTACATGAAGAGATTCTCAAATCATTACTCATCATAGAAATGCAAATCACAAATACAATGAGATTTCACTTCATACCTGTTGGGATGGCTCTTATAAAAAAGACAAGAGATAACAAATGCTGGCAAAAATGTGGAGAAAAGGTAACTCTTACACGTTGTTGGTAGCAGTGTAAAATTGGTACAGCCTCTATGGAAAACAATATGGAGATTTCTAGAAAAAATAAAAATAGAACTATCATATGATCCAGTAATTCTACTTCTGGGTATATATCCAAAGGAAATGAAATAATTACACTGAAGAGGTATCTGTACTCCCATGTTCATTGCAGCAGTATTTAGAACAACCAAGACATAGAAGCAATCTAAGTGTCCATTGCTGGATGAGGAATGGATAAAGAAAATGTAGTGTGTGTCATCCAACCACGAAAAGGAAGAAACATGGACATTGGTAACAACAGTGGACCTGAAGGACATTATGCTAAGTCAAATAAGCAGATAGAGAAAGACAAATACTGCATGATATCACTTATATGTGGAATCTAATACTACTAATATTAAAATGCAAAAATGTTGAGCTCATAGAAAAAGTAGAAAATTGTTTGCTGGAGGTGGGAGGAGGTGGAAATAGGAAGAAGTCTGTCAAAGGGTACAGGTTCAGTTGTAAGTTGAATAAATTCTGAGAGTCTAATATAAAACGTGACTATAGTTGATAACGCTATTGTTTAATTGAAATTTGCTATGAAGATAGAACTTAAATGTTTTCCATACACAAAACAGGATAAACATATGAGGTGATAGATGTGTTAATTAACTGAATGGAGGGAATTTTCAGAATGTATATCAAATCTCCTAGTTGTACATTTTAAATATCTTGCAATTTTGTCAATTATAATTCAGAGATGTAAAGGAAAAAGGCTACCAGGTGATTCTAATGTTCCCAAGGTTGATGACTACCATCTAATACATCTAGGAATTCTTAATTTAGGCAGTTAATGCAAAGAGGTTTTCAAATAATCCCTTTTCAAAGAGAATTTTACTAAACACTCAAATTCTTTGTTATTAAATTGTTCTCCAAAATAAGGAATATTTTTGGCATGATGTTTGTGTAATTTCAGCGGTAGTTACATAATTTTCCAATTACTTAGTGATTCCACTATGATAGTTAACTGGAGGTTTCTTAAGTTTTAAAAGAAAATGGAGTACAAAGACAATAATTTTAATATTTTTTATTGGAGTTTGATTAATATCCTGTTCAACTGATGTGGCCTTGGAATAAAGCAGGGAGGATGGTATGGTCCATTTTCCAAGATCTACATAGTTTATCTTCTTTAATTCTTCCACTTATGAACATCCTGGCTAGGACTCCTCCTTGAATCTAAAATGAGGCACATACCATATTCTTGCCCTTCCATTTATGCTCCTGTCAAGGTGTAGCCTATCACAAAACATAGAACTCACCTACTTCAACAATAGTTGGAGAGGATCTAAGAGTGAAGAGAGTTGGGGTTTTTACTCTGAGAAGTGTATTATACCATCTATGGGTGGACATAACTGCAAAATGGACTATTACTTGAAGCATTTTTTGTGCTTGTTATAACTAGATTTATATTTTCCCCAATGACTTTGGGATTCAAGATCCACTAATTAGATTTGGACAAGTACATAGTACAATGTCATTTTGGAATGTTTCCATTACAAGACAAATACTTGGCCAAAGCAGCAGCATCTTCTAAATTTCTTAGTCTTGACTTATGAAAATATTCAAAGAAACCACGTTGTCTTTTTTTTCTTCTTCCCAGGAATGAAGCTATACAGTCGTAAGGACAGTTGAACAGGTATTGTCTTCTAAAGAACATCCAGAAATAGGGGTATTCGATAAATAATTCATTACTTTCTTACCTCCACCAAAATTTCTTCACTCCAGCTGCAAACTTGAAACTCGAAAGTATTCAAGTCTTAGACTTTTAATCTGCCTCTTCTTAATACTCTTCCTTTTTCTGGGAAATCAAAATACATCTATAGCTTATTTTAGGATCAATCTCAAATGTGCTTTTTTTTGACAAAGTAAGTTTCAAAACTAGTAATTTGCATCGTGTTTGAAATTTTAACTGCTATTCTTTGATTTATCCATATTTCTATTCAATAAATATTGAGCTCGTAGTATGTTGGGTACTGTTCAAGGCACTGTGTGGATATTGTAGTGAACATATGGAAGTCAATACCTACACTCATGGATTAGGGTGGGAGAAAATGTCCCAAGTAAAGGCTGACACCAGTCTCAAACAGAAAATGATGCAACGAACAGTATGTCAAAGTTTTAAAATGAGGTTATAAAAACAAAGTAAAAAACCTTGACCCCAAAATCTTAATATATTCTAAGGAAATAATTATGTGCCAAAATATGTATGTGCAGAGATCTTCATCATATTATAGAACGTTGGAACATTAAATTAAGGACCAGTTGAATACATTATAATGTAATAGACTGATCTGAAGCCATTAAAAAAGATGCTGCAGATATGTTTCTAATTACATAGAAAGAAGAAAATATATTAAGTGAAAGTTGCTGGGTTCAGAGTTTTATGTGATTCCTCTAAAAGAGTGGTCTCAACTGGGGGCTACTTTGCCTCTCAGGGAACATTTATCAATGTCCAGAGACACTTTTGACTGCCACACTGGGTTATGCTACTAGCTTCTGGTCAGTAGAGGACAGGGATCCTGTTGAACATCTTACAATGCATAGGACAGTCCCCCACAACAAAGAATTATGTGGTCCAAAATATCAATAGTGCTGAAGCTGGGAGACCTTCCTCTTAATTATGTATAACACTGAAAGAACAAATGGGGTCATGGATGTTTTTAAATGTTATTTTGTTTGGATTTTACTTTAGATCAGAACATATTAACTTCATAATTAGAAACAAAAAATATTTTAAAATGTGCTAAAGTTTGGACTCATCTCTGCCTGGGAATGTTTTTTCTTAAGAAGTTCAGGCATTTTTGTCTTTTCTGACTGCTCTCCTGGCTTATGCACACCTGATTGCCTATATTTGTGATGCCTCTATTTCTGATGGATCGAGGTTATGTCTGGTCCTAGTTTACTCCTATTACATGGGTTGAGATACTTGCCTGAGTTAGTAATGAGCTTTATCCATCAAGAGAGTTTATCGTTCTAGGTTTTGAAAAGCATGTTCTTAGATATCCATGGGTTATATTTTAGGGAAGTTAAAGGACCTGTCATCCCTCAGCACAGGACCCAGAAAGATGAGACTGCACAGTAAAGTATTCTTCAGCTGCAAAGAACTCTATTCAGCCAGATCCAATCCAGACTCCTCTCCAGAAAAGCTGTGGTATGGTTAATTGTCTCTTTTTGGTTTAATATTGTGATTTTTAAAAAAGGGTCTACGTGGGCTAATTCACCCACTTCTTTTTTAAAATCCACCATGGAAATAAAGATTAACCATAAAATATCTTTAATAAGCAGTTGAGTTTATCTGCAGGGAACCCAGGACCAGTGGCATGCTGGTTTGTGGAAGGCTATTATGGTCTTTGTAGAAACTTTCTCAGGATTTCTATTACTTTGAATGTGTATGTTTTATTCTTCAGGGAATTAATTGTTTCTATTCTCTTTCATTAAAAGACATATTAACTTGGCAGGATAAGCATTGTCCAAGTGGGTAAGGTAAATTATATATTTTCTCTTTCCCTGGACTCATTTTCTAACTAGAGCCTATATGCTATAAAAACTTGAAGTTAGTTTCCTGTTGTTCTTATAACATAGCCATTTATTGAGACCCATGAATGTGTATGCACTTCATCTGATTACATGAAATGTTCTCAACCCCAAAATAAAGAGTACAATTACTTCATTAGTGGACAGTTTGTTTCCATGGGTAAGTGCCAGTTTATGATGATTCTATCAATACTATCACCACAGTAATTTACTTCTCATTTAATCAGTGTTTAAATTAAACTGGGATGGGCAGAAAAAAAGTTTTGCATAATTATTATGGAGCAAATGGAGATAGTCATAGCACTTTAGCATAGAAGCCTCATTGCAGAAGCACAGATGGGTTAGGAGACGTTGATAAAAAATATGTTCAGGAATAAATCTCTTATAAGCATTGTATTAAATTTCCAATGCTTGCAAGGCAATTAACTTTGCATTAATTACTTTAAGTTTTCTTATGCTTTATATAGCTCCAAGTAGAAATCCTACAGACTGAGTAGCCTGTGAAGGCACTTCTTTGTCATGCTCCATTTCACATAAGTCATTAGATTGTTCAGAAAGGTGTTTCTTCCCAGATTTGTCTAGGTAGTAAGTTCAATATTTAGTAAGTCATCCCCCTGTGCTTCTCTAACCTTCTCCAAGCCAGTGTTTTTGAAGTATGGGTTTGCCTTGTGGGAAGATGGGCTACCTTGGAAAACTGATTTCCAAATAGAGGCTTGTCTACAAATTTTCTAGATTAAGAATTGTACTTACTGGTTTTGCTTCCTCAAAACTGCTAAGAGAGGGTATACATGTAGTGTTCTTCAGGCAAGCTTCTTGATATTATTTGTTAATTGATTAAGTTTTTGTCTTAGAATTTTTCCCCTCCTCCTCAGTAAGTCATAGCAAATACTATTGAAGTCTTCCCTTCCACATTGTTATCCCATTTCCTGCCTTCCATTCCCAGAGAACCACTATTCCCAAGTGGATATATAGCTTTCTAGGCATGTCTTTCTAATTTCACTTCATTAGTGTATATCTACAAACATTATATTATTTTACATGTATTTAAACTTTTAAAAAATGGTTTCATACTTAAGGTATCCTATCATTTAATACATTTTTGCACTTGTCATTTTTTAAGTTATATCCATGTTGTGCACACATGTAGATTTAGTTTGTTCATTTAAATGGTGTACAATATGTCATCATGGAAAGATACCACAATTTTTATCCATTACACTAGTGAAGGCAATTTTTAAGAAATGTTAATTTTTCACTGTTATAAACAACCAGTTAGTGAAGATTTTTTGTATCATTTTGCTGGGATTTGAATTCAAGACCATCTGATTATAAAGCCTATACTTTCCTTGCTATATCAGTTTGGCTCTCAAGTGATAAACTCCTGTTATAATCCAGTTTAATTTGGTAGAACACATTAGCTAATGGATTTAATGTCTAAAGCTAAAATGGAGAAATTCAGTAACCACTAACCACATGTGGTTACTGAGCACTTGAAATGTGGCTAGTGCCAATTATGATGTACTGTAAATAGAAAATACATGCTAATTTTGATGGAAAACAATGTAGAATACCTCATTAACAAATTTTTGGTATTGCAAAGTTAATATTTTAGATATATTGGGTTAAATATATCAAAATTAATTTCCTTTATTTTTATTTTATTAATGTGGCCTCTGGGAAATTTAGTCACATACGTGGCTATTGATTGCACAGCGCTGGTAAAGAATGACTTGGGCTGAAGTGGCCTCTGTACTTTCTAGGTGCCAGGTGGCAGCAGCAGAGAGTTGCTAGAATCAGGATTCAGATAGGGTAGCATCAGGTAGAAGTGCTCTACTACAGGCCTAGAAGCTGAGGCAGAATGTCAGCAAAGGGGTTAAACGGAACTATAGCCAATGAGGATCCAGATCTGGTTGAGAGAGATTGCAGCCAAGGCAATTTAGAGGACATAGCTCTGCTTTAACAACGAAAGCTCTAATACAGCACAGCTTTGAAGTCATAATTCTGTTTGACTCCCAAATTCAGTCAAGTTATTTGACCTCTGAAAGTCTCAGTTCTCACATATGTAAATCAGGGATAATAGCACATATATATATATTTTTTAGTTGGTGCATGTAAAGAGCTTATCACATATACTGAATGTTTGCTATTATTATCATTTATTTTAATGAGTCATTGAGAAAGCATAAGAGATGGTCTCTTCTTTTGAAGCGGTAGACTCAGGCTGCAGGTCTTATCCACAAAGTTTTAAAGTTACCCATATAAAGCTCAACATGAAGTTCCCTCAGCTGAGAAGTAATACATTGGAATTCTTACTATCTTATCTCTTGCCAAGCAAGAGCCTTAAATTGATTTCTTTTTCTGGCTCTAGACTGATGTAATGCATGCATTTGTTCATCACAGAAGTTTCCCAGTGCCATGTTAAGTAAACGTTAGGGATGCAGACATTAGTGAAGTGGGATTAAAATGTTTACAGTTAAGTGAAAGAGATAGATAGGCTATTACCTATCTATGACACAAGGTGATGGGAGCCAAAGTTGAGTTATGAGAGAGTAATTAATTCCACAGGGAGAATACATAGGGCTTCCATGATGGTGTTGAAAAGTAGAGAACATTACTGAGCTACTCATCATTCTGTCCCATAAATTCCCCACTCTCTCAAGGCTCAATATCTGTGATTTTTACTAGTGATATATATCACCCACCATCAAAGTGTTACCACAGAGTCCATCACCATGAGGAACTGCTCCATTTTTAATATCTGAGCTCTGATTTTCTTCTCAGCACTGTCAAGCCTTGCCCAGTCTCCACTTATTCAGTGATCTCTAACAAGGGAGGTAACTATTCAGGGGCTTTACTTTGCAAGACAATTCAAAGGGATTCAGAAAGAAAACATTAAGACTTTTATTTATATTTAACTTTTAATCACTTTATTATAATGTATATTTTTATGTATTCTTTATAACTACACTATATATTAAAACAGCAATACAAGTATATAATAAACACATGCATATATATTGAGGGTGAACAAAATTTAGTGATAGGGTACATATAATCAAAGAAGCCTGTAGACAACTGCTTTAATGTATTATTCATAATTTGTGCTTGCTAGTGAAAGAAACCCACTCATACTAAGCTTATGGAGAGGGTACTTATTGGAGCTCTGTACTGAAAAGACCAAGTGTGTGGTTAGCTTCAGATATGTGGGGCCTAGGCTGCAATAATATTGTTAGAGTGCCCTCACTCTGTCTCTCAGGCCTTTGTGTTAGACAAGATGGTAAATGGTATACTCTTCCAACTTAATACCTGGTAGGAAAAGACTCTTCTGAGGTAGCAAAAATTCCCAGGGGATACTGATTCATTCACATATGGGCATGGAACCCAACCAGATCAATCACTGGTTGGTTAGTGGGAATGGAATATTCTGGCCATGTGGATCAGATCATGTTCTTGAAGAATGATGATGTGAATGAACCCTATGGGAACCACCTAGTAAGTTTCCCCATGGAAGAGAAAGGAGACAGAAGTGGGCAAATAGGACAGACAGTGTCCTAGAACAGAGTGGGACTGATTACTTCAGGACAGGTTTCATCCAAAGATGCTAAGATCCAGGGACTCCTGGGTAGCTCAATGGTTGAGTGTCTGCCTTTGGCTCAGATCAGGATCCCAGGGTCCTGAGATTGAGTCTACTTCTCTCTCTGCCTATGTCTCTGCCTCTCTCTGAATCTGTCTCTCTCTCTGTGCATGTCATGAATAAAATCTAAAAAAACAAAACAAAACAAAACAACAACAAAAAACCCCAAAACCCCCACAACAAAACCCACAAAGATGCTAAAATCCATAATCTAATGGGTAACTTTTCCTAAAGTTGTAATCAGCCCTGAGAAACTGAAGAAAGATGTTGGAATTGTTCCTAGGCTGAGGAAAATTTTATGTTAAATGTGCATAAATATGACACCAAGTCTAGGCAAATATGGTTTCCAATACCCCCAAATTACAAAAAAGGCCGAGATGTAATTTCTCTCTCTTTAGAACTGCCAGTGTCCTTTCTCTGAGTTTATATTATAGTGTTAAGTTACAGACTTTGCAATCAGAGTGGCTTGGATTTTCACCTTGACTCTCCTACACACCTAGCTGTGTATGTGCTGGCCAGTACACTAGAATATCACTTACAATACATCATCTGTACTTTCTTGGTAGGTTGCTTGGGTAGGTTCTTATGAAAAATAAGAATATGTAGCTTAGTTCCTAGTACTTACTAGGAATTATCATGTTGATGCTGCTAATGCTATGGTTTTCCTTTTCAACCAGTTTGGCCAGATTCCTATAGTTAAGGATACAGGGCTGATTCATCTTTGGAAACCATGAGTCCCCATATAGCCTGGCATGTAGTAGATGTTCAATCAATATTTGTTGAGTGATGAATGAGGTTATGAATGTAGTTTATTTTGTTTCAAATTATTCCCAAGGACTCTATTTTGAAATGCTGTGCAGACTTTCAGTTCTACCAAGGGACAAATTATTCTTTCAACAAGAAAATTATTTGTTCATGTTTTTCCTCTAGCCTTCTGAAACCAACATTATTGCAGGGAAACTTTTCAGTGTGCTGGGATTTCAGCACTGGCTTTGTGCTGAAGTATATAGAAGTTTTCAGGACTTATTCTACTGCTTTGTAAAATATTTGGTCTTTTTTTCCCCAAAAATGACCACACACACACAAAAAAAAACCTGAATGAGCTGTTCTCATTGACCTCTCCAAAGGCTCTTTTCCACTCCGGAAGGGATGAAAAGGCTGACTTGGCCTGGGATTGTGTGGGCTGCTTGAAAGAATAATTTGGGAACAAAAGTTGTGGGTTTTCATGGGCCACCTTTGTATTATTGTGACTCTCAATGTGAAGAAGTTGCCATGGAAAACAGTGATTTAAAAAGATAGGCTGTTCTTTTGGAAAGTAATGATGGATAAAGTGGTATACATTTGCCCACATAACTGCTAAGAGACTCATTTTTGATCACCTTTATTTGCTGAAGAATCTGGTATATGAGAGCTTTTACACATAGGAAAACAAAGTGGTAACCTTCCCAAAATGCTATCAGAACTCCCAGCCTTGGAAAGTTATTATGGAGTCACCAGGGCTTTCATCTCAAACTCCAAACTGCGTGCTTACTGGTGACAGAACAATGATACTAGAAGGGCTGGCTAACTGCCAAGAGAACACACCTGTCACTTTGGTTTTGAAAGTAAAAAAGACAAATGAAGTTGATGATTTCAGGGCTAATTACCAACTACAACCAAAGTCACTTTGGACTTTTTGTTTAAAGATCAGAAAGATTCTACAGGGGGCAAGGAAGCTCCTTGATCCAGTCATTAGAAAGGCAGTTCCTTAGTGTAGGCACTGATCAAGATGGAAAAGATTGGGGATGCCTGGGTGGCTCAGCGATTGAGCACCTCCCTTTGGCCCAGGGAGTGATCTAGAGTCCTGGGATTGAGTCCCACATCGGGCTTCCTGCATGCAGCCTGCTTCTTCCTCTGCCTGTGTCTCTGCCTCTCTCTGTGTCTCTCATGAATAAATAAATAATAAAATCTTAAAAAAAAAGATGAAAAAGATTGAATTGAAATAATGAAGCTGATGTGACAATATTTAATAGAATTCAAGAGTGATGTCACTAAAATGGTGGTGTAGGAGACCCTAATCTCTGTCCCCCAACAAAGATCAAAATTAGACCATTATCCATGAACAAAAACAGCTCTGAGAGAGCTCTGGAAACGAACTTAAGAAACTTTAGCAACACAGAGAAATTAAAAAAACACCTGAGAATACCTGCAAAAAAATAAAAAATAAAAATAAAAAAAGTATGTGTGTGGGGAAGACAGCTTCATTTTGCCTGCATCATCCTATTCCGTAAGCTGGCATTGCTTAGCACCAAGAGTCAACTTCTCAGCTAGAAAGAGTTCCCCTCTCTTGGTGAGTGAGGATCCAGCTTCCCTAGACTTTCAAAGCGCTGCATGAAGGACCTGGAGTGGCAAAACTTAGTACATAGTGATGGCTAGAAACAAGGAAGAAAAGCAAAGGCTGTATGTATAAGCCACACAGTGGGAGTGATGGTGGCTCCCAATGAGTTGCTCTGCAGACAAACCTGATAGCTTTCACCACCAAAGAAACTAATAGCCAGCACAGCTGCTATGAACTCCTTGAAGATTTCACCTGCTTTTACCTCAGATATTCACACTCACTGGTGGCAGCTGAGTGCCTCTTCACTCTTAACTTCTCCCACAGCCCCTCTGGAGCCCAGGAATTATACTGGCAACCAATCCAGACCTCTGTGGCTGTGTAAATGCAAGAAACCAGGCCTAGTTTCCTTTGGCTGACCTCCACTGCTGTGTGCATACTCAGGGCTCACCCTTCTAATAATGCACATGTCTGAACACGCATCACTGTCCTTCAGTGCAGTGCACATGTCTGAGTGGAGACTGTGCAGCCAGGGGAGAACACACAAACAGTTAGGGCCTCCCCGATGTTTGTGGTCTCAGGTAAAGTTGCCATTACAGCAGCTAAGGTGGTATACAATGATATTCAGGGCACCTGCAGCTTCCAGTGTGCCCACAGTTGACCCTAGCCTTTGCTGCAAACCCTGGCTCCCACAACTATAACTTGTGTGTCTGCAATTGGCCTTTTACACTAAAAAGGCACTGGCCTCCACACTTGAGTGTGTGCACATCACCAGCTCCAGCCACCACTGCTGTCTACTTTGATCCCCAGATGCTAGATCAGGAGGCACCACTGAGGAATCCAATAGCCCTTGAAGCCACTGCAGACACCCACAATGCTTACATCCATGCAGTTTTTTATCTGGATCCTAGCAGCTTGAGTAGAGAGACATCACATTCCCCTAGACCCAGTGCTGCCACGTGCCCCTGCACTTGATACCCTGCACCACTAGACCCAGGGTCACAGTATGCTCCAGCATGCCCTTACCTACAGGTGAAAGGCCTCCTTTACTAAATTTAGTCCATAAAATCTGGAATAGGTAACTGCTTCAAATATTCAGACACCTATGCAAAGCTACAGGAATCAAAGAGTTAAGGAAACACAACTCTACCAAAAGATTACAGTAAATCTCCACTAACTGGTCCCAAAGAAATGGAGATCCAGGGATTTTCTAATATAAAGTTCACAATAATTGTTCTTGATGCTCAAAGAGCTACAAGAGAACACAGAAACAATTCAACAATATCAGGAATACAAGAACAAAATGAGAAGTCTACAAAGAGAAAACAAAAAAGAACCAAACAAATTTTGGAGCTGAAGAATATCATGAGTGAACTGAAAATTTGTTAGAAAGCTTCAACATCAGACTTGACCAAGCAGAAAAGAATCAGTGAGCTTGAAAATAGATCAATTGAAAATATCCATTGAAAATATCCAACCGGGCAGCCCCGGTGGTGCAGTGGTTTAGCGCTGCCTGCAGCCTGGGGTGTGATCCTGGAGACCCTGGATTGAGTCCCGTGTCAGGCTCTCTGCATGGTGCCTGCTTCTCCCTCTGCCTGTGTCTCTGTCTCTCTGTCTCTCTATGAATAAATACCTAAAAAAATCTTTTAAATTTTTTTGAAAATAACCAATCATAGGAGCAAAAGGAAAAAAAGTAAAAAGGAATGAAGGAGTTGTGGACCAAGATGTCACTGAAGGAGGCTCCTGAACTCACCTCTTACCTTGGACACACCAAGTCTACAGCAACATACGTAGCAGTTTCCTATAAAAGATATATAGAAAAAAACCCTGTGCAACTCTTACATATCAAGTGAATAATAAAAAAACCCAAAGTCAAAATGGGTAGGAGAGGCTGACAGACTTGCCATAACCCCACCCCTGGTACGGTAACCTACCTGAGGAATGAAGTGTTTGAACACTTGCAAATTTTAACATCTACAATTGAAAGATGAACCCCCCAAACACTTAGCTTTGAAAGCCAATGGGACTTACATTCACAAGACCCATTGGCTATACTAAACTGAGAATCAGTTCTTAAAAGGCTTGGGCAGGGCATCCCCAAAACCCTGACTGCTAAATACACACCCCTTACTCTGCTGCATCCTTGTATGTGTTCCTGAGTGCACCTGTGAGAGTGAGTTCCAGCAGATAGGGGATGTACTCAAGAAATTGAACCTAGTCAAGGGCAAAGGGGGAGAAACCACAAACTTGAGCTATAACAACAAAGACAGGTTTCTGGAATACAAAAGACAGGTTTCTAAAAGCCAGCATGATGAATAGTAAGAACCAAAGTATAAGGGCTTAGTTAAGGAAGTGTCTGCTACTTCCAATGTAAAAGCAGAAGCATGTAACTATGAACAATATGAGAAATCAAGGAAATATGTTATCACAGAAACAATTCTTCAGCAACCAAACTCAAAGGCATGGAATATTGTGTTCTAATTTATGAATTCAAAAATAGTTATTAGGAAGAAATTCAATGATTTATAAGAAAAATCAAAGGAAATTCAATGAAATCAGAATAAAATTAATGAACAGAAGTTCTTTACCAGAAAGAATGAAATTATATATATAGTTTATATAAATATATGTAAAGTTATATATGAAAATATAAAATTATATATATAAATATAAAATTTAGGTACACAAACTGAATAGAAATCATAGAGCTGAAAAATTCAATGAATGAGATGAAGAGCAATATGTCTGCACAGGGCACACCAGATAAAACAAAGAAGTAACTTGGTGGGTAGGAATATAGAAATAATACAGTTAGGAGGGAGCTAAGATTTTTAAAAGAGTGAAACAAGCCTACAAGAGCCATCAGTTTCCGTGAGAAAGGCAAATATCTGAATAATTGGGGTTCCAGAACAGAAGAGAAGTAGGAGGGGACAGAATTTACTTAAAGAAATCACAGCTGAGAACTTGCCAAACCTGGGGAAGGAAGAGGACATAGAAGTTCACGAAGCTAATAGAACATCCTATTCAATGCAAAAAGTTATTCAATGCAAAAAATCTTCTCTAAGACATTACAATGGAACTATCAAAAATCAATGATAAAGAATGAATCTTAAAGGCAGCCAGAGTAAAAAATGAAAGTAACCTATAAAGAAATCCCTATTAGGATACCAGCAGAAACTCTACAGTAGTCAGGGAAGGATGGAATGACATATTCAAAGTGTGGAAAAATAAAAATTGCCAGCCAAGAATACTTAATCCAGAAAAGTTATCCTTCTGTTATGAAGGAAAAATAAAGGCCTTTCCAGACAAACTAAAGCTAAGGGAGTTCACCACCAGACTTGCCATACAAGAAATGCTGAAAAGAGCTCTTCAGACTGAAATGAAGACACTCATCAGTCACATGAAAATACACAAAGCACTGGTAAAAGTGAAGAATAGACTAGAAAAATGTAACTTTATATTAGGATGGTGTATTAATCACTCAACAGTAGTATAAAAGTTAAAGGCGAGCAAAAATAACTGTAAATTGTTAACACATTAAATAACACATTAAAAGAGGTAAATTGTAACATCAGTAATATTAAAAGAAGGAACAAAAAGGTGGAGCCTTTCTAGGTCAAAGATAAATGGCTATCAGTCTAAAATATACTGTTTTATCTATGTTTTATGTAATTTACAATGTAATGACAAAACAGAATCTTATAGTAGATCTACAAAAGACAAAAGAGGAAACCAAGCATACCACCATGGAAATTAACATACAAAAGTAGTTAGAGATTGAGGGAAAAGCAATAGACATACAAAAAAACAAAAATTAATAAAGTGGCTTACTTGGTAAGTCCTACATATCAATACTTTAAATGTAGCTATTTATATTTCATTACATTTACACTTCATACATTTTATTCAAATTCTCTAATTGTTTTTATCCATCTAGCCAATTTGTGACTTACAAACACAAACAAAAACCCCACAAGACCCAAATACCTGCTGCTTATAGGAGACTCACATCAGCTCTAAAGTCCCAAATAGAATCAAAGTGAAGGAATGGAAAAGATATTCTATGCAAGTGGAAACCAAAAGAAAGCAGATGTGTGTGTGTGTGTGTGTGTGTATTATATATATATATATATATATATATATATATATCCAGCATTGAAGCACCTAAGCATATTAAGCACATACTAATAGATATGAAGGAAGAAATAGATAACAACAACAGTAAGGGACTTCCACACCCCACTTTCAACAATGAATAGATAATACAGACAGAAAATCAACAAAGAAACATTGGACTTGAACTATGTATTAGACTAAGTGGACCTAAGACATCTTTAGAACAGTCTATGCAATAGCAGCAGCAGAATACAAATTCTGTTCAAGCGCACATGAAGCATTCTCTATTATGATAGACCACAAAATAGTCTTGGCAAATTTAAGGAGATAGAAATCACACTAAGATCTTTTCCAACCACAATATAAAACTAGAAATCAGTAACATGAGGAAAGCTGGAAAATCTACAGATCTGTGGAAACCACACACATTCCTGAACAACCAATGGGTCAAAGAGGAAATAAAATGAGAAATCAAAGTATATCTCAAAAGAAATCAAAATAGAAACACAACTTACCAAATCCATGAGATGCTCCAAAGCAGCTCGGAAAGGGAACTTCATAGTGATAAATACATATGTTAAGAAATAGAAAAATCACAAGTTAAAAAAGACTAACTTAACACCTCAAAGAAGTAGAAAAAACACTAATTAGGCCCAAAGTAGGAAGGAAGGAAATAAAGATCAGAGTGGACCTAAGTGAAATAGAGCCCAAAAAACAATAAAGATCAATGAAAATAAGAGCTGGTTTATCAAAAAGATAAACAAAATTAATAAACTTTTAGTGTAACTAAGAAGAAAGGTGAAGACTCAAAGTCAGAAATGAAAGAGGAGAAATAACAACTGACACTACAGAAGCACATAGGGTCACAAGAGACTATTAAGAACAATTATATGCCAGGGTGCCTGGAGGGCTTAGTGAGTTAAGCATCTGCTTTCAGCTCAGGTCATGATCTTGGGGTCCTGGGTTGAAGCCCCATGTTGGGCTATCTGCTCAGTGGGTAGTCTGCTACTCTCCCTCTGTATTTTCTCCCTCTCCCTCTGTGCTCTCTGTCTCTCTCTCTCTCTCTCAAGTAAATAAATCTTTAAAAAAAACCCATAATTATATTTCAATAAATTAGATACCCTGGAAGAATCAGGAAGAAATAGCAAGCATGAACAGATCAATGAGTAAGGAAATTAAATTACTAATCAAAACCTCCCAGCACAGAGAACCCCAGGACCAGATGGCTTCACAGGTGAATTCTGCTAAACATTTAAAGAATTAATGCCAATCCTTCTCAAAATCTTCCAAGAAATTGAAGAGGAGAGAACACTTCCAAACTCCTTTTATGAGACTAGCATTATATGGATACCAAAGCCAGATAAGAACACTACAAGAAAACTATAGATCAATAAATATCCCTGACAGACAGATACAAAAATTCTCAACAAAATATTAGCAAACTGAATTTAAGAACTCATTAAATGGATCATAGAGGAGAGGCAAGATTAAGATGGTAGCATAGAAAGATTCTAAGCTCATATCTACCCCCACCCCAACATACCAAAATCTACAACTATACACAGAACTGTGTTTGAGAACAAATTGAAGATTAGCTCAACATATCATACACAGCTCAGATATAAAGAAAAAAACATCAAGTCAGGTAGGAGAGATGAAGAAGTGGTTTAGTTAGGACCCACACCCCGTGGCATGGTGATCCACAAGTAGGAGGGGTATCACAACCATAGAAACCCTCCCTAAGGAACAAACATTCCAAGCTCCACATTGAGTTCCACACAGGAGTCTTGCGCAAGGAAGATGAACCCTAATAATGACTGGTTTTGAAATCCACTAGGGCTTATGTTTGGGAGAACCAAAGGGCAGTAGGAAATGAAGACTGCTTTTAAAGGATGTACACACATTCTTGCTCTCTCCAAGTCCCAGAGCAGAGAGAGCAGTTTGAAAAGCACCTGGGTTACATGTGAAGAAGACCCACTGACTAATTCAAGGATGTGTGCTAGAGGGTCAGGCATCTGTTGGAACATACTCTGAGGATGGAAGCACTCTGTGGGCACCTTTGTCACTTTCCTTTTAACTAGCTGCCTGGTGCTAGTAGTAACATTTCTGACACTATCTGTTGTGCTAGCACTGCCTGTTCTCTAGTTTTCCCAGGTCACACCATGCACACACTGCCCACCTGTCTCAGGACCCCTCCCGCCAGACAGCTTACTGCACTGTTATCCCTGGTGGATGGCCTCTGCCAGCATCAGAGACACTCTCAAGTTCCCTGCTCTAGGAAGGCCAGCTTCACACATTAGAACTATAATACATATAGCCAGACCTTGCAGCAAAGCATGCCAGAGGCCTGCCCTATCCATCTTGTGCCTACAACTGTTGCAACCAGTCATTACAGCAAATCAAACCAAGGGCCAACCCTGCACACCAGTATAGCTACAAAAGTCAATGTTGGGCCTCTCAGACAGGGAGGGTTCATGCCTGCTCCTCAATATAAACCTGTTATCAGTCACAACTGGACCATGTAACCATGTCCCCCTGCTGGTGTACAATCCTGCACACCATTGGTTCTGCAAAATAACAGCCCAGCCACAACAGAAGGGTGCATGCAGCCTACACAAGTGTCACTCCTGAGGTATTTAATGTGGAGCACCAGAGCAAGGGGTGTCTTGTGCTATTAGACCTCACAGGATACCTTATGCATAAAGCCACTTCAAGATCAGGAGTTATAACTGATCTACCTTAATATGGAATATGCTCCAAATGAAAGTATAAGGCAAACCTCAGAAAAAGAACTAAATGAAATGGAGATAAGCAAACAAAGAATTCAAGATAATTGTCATAAAGATACTTAGTGAATTCAAGAGCACAGTGAGAACTTCAGCAAGGAGATATAAAATATTTTTTAAAAGCCAATCAAAGGATGAAGAACACAATAATTGAAAACAAAACTATACTAGAGAGAATAATGGCAGATTAGATGATGCAGAAGAATAGTTCAGTGGTCTGGGAAATAGGGTAGTGGAAATCAGTACCCTGAACATCAAAAAGAAAATAGAATAAGAAAGATGAAGATCACTTAAGAGACCTTTGGACAATATAAAACATATTAACATTTACATTTTAAGGGTCCCATAAAGAGAAGAGAAGAGAAAGAGAAAGGACCAGAAAACCTATTTTGATAAAATAATGGCTGAAAACTTCCCTAACCTGGTGAAAGAAACAGATATCCATGTCTAGGAAGCACAGATATCCCAAGTAAATGAACCCAATTAGACCATACTAAGAAAAATTATAATCAAAGCACCAACAGTTAAATAAAAAGAGAGAATCTTAAAAACAGCAAGAGAAATACAACTAGTTATATACAAAGGAACTCCCATAAGACTAACAGTGAGGGCGAACCCTAGGTGGCTCAGCGGTTTAGCGCCTGCCTTTGGCCCAGGGAGTGATCCTGGAGTCCAGGATGGAGTTCTGCATTGGGCTCCTGGCATGGAGCCTGCTTCTCCCTCTGCCTGTGTCTCTGCCTCTCTCTCTCTCTATCATGAATATATAAATAACAAAATCTTAAAAAAAAAAAAAAGACTACTAGCTGATTTTTCAGAAGAAACTTTCAGGCCAAGAAGGAGTAGTATGATATATTCAAAGTGATAAAAGAAAAAAAACTTAAACCAAGAATACTCTGGGTTATCACTCAGAACTGAAGGAGAGATAAGGAATTTCCTAGACAAAAGCTAAAGGAGTCGACAATAAACCAGCCCTACAAGAAACATTAAAGGATTTCTTTAAAAGGAACAGTAAGCCATAGCTAGAAATAAAAATATTATAGGAGGAAAAAAAAAATCTCACTGGTAAACATAGTAAAGGCAGTATTCCACTCACCTACCTAGCTAGTATATAGGTTAAAAGGAAAAAGCAATAAAATCATCTAGACTTATAAGTCAAGGGATTCACAAAATAGTAAGATGTAAAATAGGACATCAAAACCAAAATGGTGTGTGTGTGTATAGTAAAAATGTGCTTTTATAATGTGCTTGAACTTAAGTGATCTTCAACTTAAAATAGACTTATAGACACAGGATGTTATATATGAACATTATGGTAACCAGAACCCACAAAGGTACATACACAAAAAAATAAAAGGGAATACAAATATAATACTAAATCACCAAATCACAAGGGAAGACAGCAAGAAAAGAAACAATGAAGTACAAGAACATACAGGAAATAATCAACAAAATGACAATGAATACATATCAATAATTACTTTAAATGTAAATGAACTAGATGATCCAATTAAAATGCATCAGTGGTGAATGGATTAAAAAAACAAGGTACATCTACCTGGTCCTTATAAGACTCACATCAGATGTAAACACACATAGGGTGAAAGTGAACAGATACAAAACGATATTGCATGCAAATAAAAAGAAATCTAGGGTAACAATATTTATATCAGACAGAATAAACTTTAACACAAAGACTGTAACAATAAACAAAGAAGGGCATTACCTAACAATAAAGGGATCAATCCAAAAGAGCATATGACAATTATAAATATCCAACATAGGGGTATCTAAATACACAAAACAAATATTAATAGACATAATGGGAGAAGTTGACAGTAATACAATAGTGGGGGGGATTTAATACTCCACTTACATCAATGAAATAATCATCAGAGAGAAGTTCATTGGCTTTAAATGAACACGTTAGGCCAGATGGACTTCACAGGGAGGGTAAACAACATGCTATTGAATAACCTATGGGTTAATAAGGAAATAAAAGAGGAAATAAATACCTTGAGGGAGTTCTGGTTCAAGATGGTGATCTAGGAAGACTCCGAACTCACATCTTCCACAGAACATACCAAATTATACCTATTAATAGAATCATTTCCTCCTGAAGAAGAACTGAGGGTTGACTGAACAGCTACTGAACAACCAAGATACTGAAAATAGCAACAGAAAAACAAAGGGAACTCCACCCCTAATGCTGTGAACTGCAATGGGGAGGGATGCTACTGAGGGACAGATTCCTCCATCCTTGGGCAAAGAATAAAAGCTGTTGTTTTAAAAATAAAAGAGACAGCACTAGAATTCTGCCAAGTGTCAGGGGAGCTGCAGGAAAACTTCAGGTCAGAGAGATGGGAGAATGACATGGTTTATACTTCCCCTTCTCCTTAAGAGCTCACACCAGAGAGGGTATTTATAATATTTATAATAGCCAAGACTTGGAAGCAACCTAAGTTTTCACTAATAGAAGAATGGATATGGATAAGGAAAATGTGGTATACATATATATGCACACACACGCAATGGAATATTACATAGCCACAAAAAGGATTTCATGCCCTTTATGACATTAATAGACCTAGAGAGTATTATGCTAAGTAAAACAGGTCAAAGAAAGACAAATATCATATGATTCCACTCATAAATGAGCCTAAAAAATGTATTATGAAAAAGTAGAATCAGAACTATAAATACAGAGAACAAACCAATGATTGCTGGGGGATGGTTGGGCAAAATGGGTGAAGGGGAGTGGTAGATACAGTTCTCTAGTTATGGAATGAGTAAGTCACAGGAATAAAAAGCAGAGCATAAGGAATACAGTCAAGGATATTGTAATACTGATATAATAGGACAGATGGTAGCTATACTTGTGGTGAACATAGCATAATGTATAAACTTGTCAAATCATTAGGGTATACACTTGTAAGTAAAGAATGGAACATTGCATGTCAAGTATACTAAAAAAATGTAGCCATCTCATAAAATCTAAACATGTTGTTCTTTAAGAAAAAGAAACAGAATTCTTAAAGATGTTATTGTCCCTTAGTTGTGCAAATAATCATCAAATGTCTTGCCTTTTATATAAGTCTCCTTCAGTCTATAATAATTTATAAAAAAATACTTTGAGACTGGTGAAAATGGAAATAGTCCAAAATCTATAGGATATAGCAAAAGTAGTTCTAAGGAGGCAGTTTAGAGTGATACAAGCCCACCTCAAGACACAAGAAGAATCTTAAACAGTCTAACTTGCACCTAAATTAACTAAAAAAAGAACAAACAAAGCCTGAAGTTCTTGGAAAGACTAAAGATCATAGCAGATATAAATGAAATAGAAACTAAAAAAAAAATAGAAAAAAAATCAGTAAAACTAAGAACTGGTTCTTTGAAAAGATAAAATTGAAAACAGTTTGTATATTGATGAAAACAGTTTAACTAGAGTCATTAAGAATAAAAGAGGGTACAAATAAAATTATAGAGGAGAAATAACTGATACCACAGAAATACAAAGAATCTCAAGACTACTATAAGCAATTATATGCTAACAAATTAGATAGCTTAGAAGAAATGGATAAATTCCTAGAAACATGCAATCTTCCAAGAGTGAATCAGAAAGAAATAGAATATCTTAAAAGACTGATATCTACCAACTAAATTGAATCAGTAATAATAAAAAATTCCAATAAACAGGAGCCCAGAACCAGATGGCTTTGTAGATCAATCTTACCAAATAGTTAAAGAAGAGTTATATCTATCCTTCTCAAGCTAATCCAAAAAAAAATGAAGGTGAAGGAATGCCTCCAACTCATTTTATGAGTTCAACATTCCCCTGATACCAAAACCAGAGAAAGACCCTCATCCCCCAACTTACAGGCCAATATCCCTGACGAACTTTGATGCAAAAATCTTTAACAAAGACTAGCATACTGAAGTCAGCAATACATTAAAAACACTAGGATTTATTCCAGGGCTGCAAGGATGGTTCAACATCTACAAATTAGTTCATGGGTAACATTACATTAACACAAAGGATAAAAACAATATGATCATCTAAAAAATGCTGAAGAAGCATTTGAGAAAATTTAAAATCTATTTATGATAAAAACTTAAAATGGGTAGAGAACATACCTCAGCATAATGAAGGCCATATATGACAAACTTAACAAACAAGAGAAAACAGAAACAGACTCACAGGTACAGGGAACAATCTGGTGGTAGTTAATCATATAATCATCTCAGTAGATACGGAAAACCGTTTGACAAAATAGAACATCCCTTCATGACAAAACCCTCAACAGGTTAGGTATAGAATAAACATACCTTAACATAATTAAGGCCATAAATGACAAACCCACAGCTAACATTATACTCAGTGGGGAAAATTAAAAGCTTTTCATCTAAGATTAGGAACAAATCCTAGCTAGAGTAATCAGGCAAGACAAAAACAATAAGGTATCAAAACCAGAAAAGAAGTAAACTTTTCACTATTTGCTGATATGAGGTTATAAATTGAAAATTCCAAAGACTCAACTAAAATAATGTTGGCTCTAATCAATAAATTCAGTAACATTGCAGGATATAATAGCTGAATACACAAAAATCAGTTACTTTTCTATATACTAAGAAACATTCTGAAAAATAAAAATATCCCATTTACAATAGCATCAAAAACAATTAAATATCTAAAAACATATTTATCCAAAGTGAGAAACCATAGGACTTTGTGGAAAGAAATGAAGAAGACAAACAAATGGACAGACATCATGTGTTTGGGAACTGTAGGACCCAATATTGCTAAAATGTCCATTCTACCTAAAGCCATCTTTAGATTCAACACAATTCCTATAAAAATTCCAATGGAATTTCTTTCAAAGAAATAGAAAAGAATCTCAAAATTTGTTCAGAACTAAAAAGACCCCAAATAGACCAATCCTGAGAAAGAAGAATAAAAGTGGAGGCATCACACTTTCTAATTTCAGAATATACTACAAAGCTGTAATAGTTTTAAAAGTATGATACTGGCATAAAAATAGACACAGAAATGAATGGAACAGATAGAGAACTTGGAATTAATTCTCGACATACATAGTTAATATTTGAAAAGGGAGCCAGGAATATACACTGTGGAAGGGATAGTCTCTTCAACAAGTGGTGCTGGGAGCACTGGAAAGCCACATGCAGAAAAATAAAACTGGACCCCTGTCTTACACCACTCAAAATATTATTTCAAAAGAAATAGGTGAAGGGGGATCAAAAGGTAAAAAGAGAAACTCCATACATGAGTAGTCGGTGAGCTGCTTATTTTGTTTCCCTGAGTTTAATCCCAAGGCTGCATTCCTCCTCATGCCACACCCCCCTGCCCCATCCTCCTTTCCTTGCTTATCAACAGAAAACTGCTTGGGCACATAGTGGATAAGGAAGGAAAGGAGGGAGTGAGAAACATTCTATTATCAAGGAAGCTTCAAGAGAGAGATACTGTGGGCGAAAGAAGATGACAAGAAAAGGAAAGATAGATGCACATTCTGTCCTATTTGTATTTCTTTTCCTTGCTTCTAAGATTATCCTAATCCTAAATAGAAAACAGAAAACTGGGCTCTTGTCAACTCTTAACCTAGCAAAGATTGCAACATTAGTTTGCTGGTACAGCTCCTAAAGTTAAAGATGTCATGGAAAACAGTAAGACTCTGGCATTCCACTTTTAACCCTAATCCTGATACAGAACTGTTTCATGTGCATGCTATTTGGCCATTATAAGGTCTGTTAGGATATGAAAAAAGAAAAATATAAAGCTCAAAATAGATCAAAGAATTAAGTGTAAGTCTTGAAACTATAAAGCTCCTAGAAGAAACAAGGAAGGAGCTCCCTAATGTTGGTCTTGGCAAGGACTTTCTGGATATGGCACCAAAGGCACAAACAGCTAAAGAAGAAGAAGAAAAAAAAAAAAAAACAAGTAGGAATCAAATTCAAAAGCATCTGCACTGTAAAAGAAACAATTAACAAAATGAAAAAAGCAAAACTATGGAAAATTTTTGCAAACCATGTATTGAATAAGGGGTTAAGAGCTAAGATCTATAAAGACATCCTATAACTTACTGACAAACTGATATGATTAAAAATGGGTAGAGGAATTGAATATGCATTTTTCCAAAGAAGACATACTGATGGTCAATAGACATATGAAAAGATGTTCAACATCACTAATCATCAGGGAAATGCAAATCAAAAGCACAATGGGATGTCATCTCACATCTGGTAGAAATGACTATCATTAAAGATAAGAGATAATAAATGTTGGATAAGGAGAAAAGGGAATCATTATGTACTATTGGTAGCAATGTCAACTGGCACACTCATTATGGAAAACATTATGGAGGTTCTTCAAGAAATTAAATTTATAACTAGCACATGATCCAGCAAT
This sequence comes from Canis lupus baileyi, assembly GCF_048164855.1. Classification (NCBI taxonomy): domain Eukaryota; kingdom Metazoa; phylum Chordata; class Mammalia; order Carnivora; family Canidae; genus Canis; species Canis lupus. The sequence goes on along the minus strand of NC_132869.1, from coordinate 23,980,623 downwards.
CCCACCTCTGAGTATATATTCAAAGGAAATGACAACAGGTAATCAAAGAGATATCTGTACCCTTATGTCCATTGCAGCATTATTGACAATAGCCAAGATATGGAAACAACCCAAATGTACCTCAATAGATGAATGAATAAAGAAGATGGATATGAACACACACACACACGAGGAATATATTTCAGCCATTAGAAAGGAAACCCTGCCATTTGCAATAACATGGATGAAATTGAGGCTATAATTCGAAGTGAAATAAATAGATAAAGACTGTATGACATCACTTACATGTGGAATCTTAAAAACTGGAAATCATAGAAATAGAGTAGAATGGTAGTTACTCTAGAATGGTAGAATGGAGGTGGGGGAAATGGTCAAAGGGTGCCAATTTCCAGTTATAAGATGAGTAGGTTCTGGGGATCTAGTGCACAGCATAATGATCTATAGGTAATAGTTCTGTATTGTTACTTGAAAGTTGCTAAGAGAGAAGTCTTAAGTGTTTTCACCACTAAAAAGCAATGAAGATTACATGAAGTTAATGATGGTAATCATTTTGCTACACATAAATGTATCAAATCAACATGTTGTACCTTTTAAACTTCAGAATATTCCAATTATATCTCAATAGGAAATTCTCCTCCTTCAAACCTTCCCAAGACTCCCAATGTACAATTCAAATCATGTTTCATCTAATGGGGTCAGGGGGAAGAACTATTTGGAAAGATTAGACATTCCTTAGGTCTGAACTATAGGATAGGAATTGTGTTTGAATATGGCATTTATATTTGTTCCACTGCTGGGAGTAGAATAACTAAAGTTTGTGTGTTCTGGGCAGAGAAAATGGGCCCACAGCTTCAGACCCAGACTGAATAATGGTGATCAGAATAGGGTATGGAGTAGGGGTATAGTTATAAGTGCAGCTGAAAAGCTGTACCTCTCTTTGGCTGACCTTACTGTGGTAATGTGGATGGAAGTGAAAGACAATACAAGCAGTCATATGAATCTGTTGATGCTATTAATAATCCTATGATCAATCTGCTGGTGATCTAGCTCTAAGGCAGTGATTAAAGCTGGAACAGGAAATATAGTCACCAAAAAGAAGATTAGGCTAGATTGTGGTCAAGGTCTCTAATGGAAATACAAAAAGAATGGTTATCATTCTTCTGCTTTTCATCTCCCCTATATCTTTACCTCTATCAGAGAAAGGCAGTGGGCTTACATGCAGGTGTTGAATTACATAGCTGTTGATTTGAATGGAAAAACTGTGTGAAAGAAAATAGTGAAATGAACTGATTTATAAGGATGATTGCAGTTATTTCCAGTCAATGAAGCATCAAGAAATGATTTTATTATTATTATTATTATTATTATTATTATTATTATTATTTTTAGTAGGCTCCACACCCAACATGGGGCTTGAACTCACAACTCTGAGATCAAGAGTCATATGCTTTTCCAACTGAGTCAGCCAGGCTCTGCAAGAAATGATTTTAGATTATATACCTAGAAATGGGGCAAGTATAGGTTATGGAAATCATTGGAATTCAGTAACTGTCTTCCTATTACCAGGAAATTACCAGGAAATTTCACTCAGTGATGATGGTAATCTGGTATTTGTACAGGGATCTAAACTTTTCCAACACTGTTATACACTTCTCTCATATGAGGTACATAGCCACTCTGTAAGCACATATTATTCCCCTATGACAAGTAACTGAAGCTCACACAGATCCAATGGACTTGCTCAAGGTCACAAATTCAGGTAAAAGAACTAGGCCTGAAGCCCAAATCTCAATACTGTTAGCAATTTTTTCTACAATGGTTTTAGCATGACTAGCAGATGACATTCTGCTTTGACCTGAACCAGGTTTAAAGGACGACTCAGATTTCAGAAAAGAGGCTGAACTTCCTTCTCTGGTGGGCAATTCCAGCACATTAATATTTTCAGAGGGGCAGCTAGGGGTGGTACCTGCTGCTTCTTTTCAAGAAGAATAACAAGTCTATTTAATTACTTGGAGGTGAACATTTCCCCTTACAAATCTGTTTTGAAAAAAGAAAGACCATTTAGTAGCAGACTAGTGCAGAGATAATTATGATGGCTTGAATCAATTGAGTTCTTGGTTCATAGTTTTATTTCCCCAAAATTATGCTTGGAGAGTTTTAAATAACACAATTTCACCAAATACCAGTAAGTAGAAAATGAACAAATCAAATTCCAATTAATTTTACGGATCTAATATTGCAATGATGTATTTTAGTCAAATAAAAATGCATTTATTTAGAACATAAGCATATAGAAGAATGGGCAAAGATAGCTATATCATCAGAATTAATGTTTTATGTTTCCTTCATTGATATTTATTTTCTACACCAAACAATATTAACTAGGTATATTTCTTGTGAATAAGATCCATAAATAGAGCAAGCATTACTAATTTTTGGAGAGCTCTTATTTTGTCTGCAATTTATAAGGCTACAGTAGAGTTGAGAGTTTCTTTTGTTAGTCAGAGGCCGTTTCTCTAAGGGCAATCAACATTTCACACCTGATAGGGAGCATTTGTTTGTAAAAACTGTCCTTAGCCTTGGGGAGCTGTTTAAGGTGAAAAAATATTCACGACTCTCTCCCTTTCCTCAGGACCAAGGGTTGATTCTCATTAGTTATCCCAATCAACAACATAGGCAGGGGACTAAAACACCATCTCAGTCATTTGATCTGAACCAGGCTTCAGATTTTGTGCCTCATCTGGTTTATGACTTTATGGAGAAGCTTGAAGGATTTCCCTTACTTGGATGGATTCTCAGAGTCGTGTGGGTTCTGCCTGTGGGCTGACCTGATGGGGACATGAGTCACAAGGACTGAAGTGCTGACTTATACAGAGCATTTACTACTGATGGCAGAAAGAAGCTGAAGTAGGAATTGACTGCCAAATTGTGATCCAGGGTAAAGTTAGGTCTTGGAGCTGGAGTACTGTCTAAGGTTCAAGGGGATCAAATGATAATATAACTAAGAAACAGAGTCAAAAGTGGAGGGGTGGGCATAAACTGGATAGTTGAGTAGGAGGTAGGTGGGGCTTGTGGTTCAGGATAAAGGCCATGAATAAAGAGAAGCTCTGGAAGCCTGTGGAGACATCCAAAGGATACAGATGATCTGTTCAAAGAAAAGGTTAACTGCCACAAAAACAAAAAAAACATTTTCTAAGGAGAACGTTAGGGAATACCTTCTGCATGGGTTCAACAGTGGACAATCTACCAAGTATATGATGGGATATACTGCTCCTGAGTGTTGTAACTGGACATCCAGAGAGGATTAAATACAAGAGAGCCAATATGATGGCAAAACCAAACTTTGGGTAGACACTGAAAGAAATGAGCTTAAGTGTTTCTGTTTTTCAGGTTCTGTGAGAGGTGAATAACTACAAATAGGAATTTCATTTTTTAAAATTAGGCTTGCTGCTTTTCTAAATAAAAAATTTACAAGATTAGAATTGCTGTTCAATAGACAGTTAGTTGTCTTTTCTGGGTCTCTGGAATGCTCCACTGACTAGCCCTTGCAGCAGAACTTCCTTTGGAGATGGTGTATCCTCTCCACTATTAAAATTTAATGTATACCTATAAAAAGTTTTATATGAATGTATACCTGTGATCCTATCACACACACTTTGAGCCCTTATGGGACTTAAAAAGAAGGTCTTTATTCTACCTTTACACTTGATTGCTAGTTTGGCCACATTAAGAACTTTTAGATGATGGAGATTCGGGAGGACTAAATTGTTTATACAGAATTTTAAGCCACCATCCTATTTTCAGCCCCCTCTATAGCACTGGGCAACTCCAGTTCCTGATTCTTTCAGAAAGGCACATCATTTGGCTGCTCACCAGTGTGCATCCTCTCATATTCTTCCTTGTTCTGAGCCATTTACCAATTCTCTGTCAGATTTCCATCTTCATGTGCGTGGTGCCTTGGAGATTCATTACAACAGAATGTGTCAATCTGTTTATCATTCTAAGTATTTTGGACCCTAGATTAAATCTATGGCTTATGAAGCCATATTGGGTTTTATACTTTAGGCCACTTCAAGGTAGAAGCCATTATACTGGAAAGGACATTAGCAAGTGCCTGGGTCAGTATTTACCAAAGAAGGTTAGAATAGCCTTGATGGCACAGAATAATATACAGGTGATACAGGTGGTGCATAGCCAAGTAGGTTTAAGTATGTATTTATTTTAATGTGTTTTTGAAAAATTACAACCATTGTGTCAATTAGTTTTGCATTTAGGTACATGTAAATTGAAGCTGTGTAAAAAAATTTGACTAGATTTAAAGAAAAATATTAAGCAAACAATATAAGGAGTCTAATAGAAAAAGTCAAGAAGGTGATACAAAATTAATAAGATTTTTGAAAACATTAATTTATTTTACAATGGTGAGAGAAACTTAGAGAAATTATGTATGCATGCTTATTAAGAACATGGGCTCTGGAATCAACTCTTGCCTGAATTTGAATCCTAACTTTACTTTATAATAATTGGCTACTTATCAAGTTATATAACCTAAGTTTTATCTGTAAAAGGGGATGAAAATATCTAAGGATTGTTTGGAGGATTAAATTAAAGGGGTGATATCTGGCACACAGCAAGTGCTCAATAAACATTATTGAATCCTCTGGTCAGTTTGTTAAAAAAAAAAACACAGCAGAAGAAAACAAAGGTTGAGTGAATGGTCAAGTTGAAGGAGTTGTCCATGTTGAGACTGATTCCTCCAGGTCGGGGGTTCTCATCCTGGCCACTATTGACATTTTGAGCAGGATAATGGATTGTTGTCCACTATCTTTTGCACTGTAGCATGCTTAGCAGCATCCCTAGCCTCTGCCCACTAGATGTCAGTAGCATCCCTCCCCTAGTTGTGATAACCAAAAATGTCTCAAGACATGACTTCTCCTGGAGGGCAAAACTGCTTTCTTTGAGAATCAGGGTTATAGGCTAATAAAGCTGTTGTTGATGACTAATAAATTGTGATATAATCAGTCTTCTTTGGTGTTCTCTTTAGGCTTCTGGTAGCATAGTTCGTTGAAGGAACCAGGGTTTAAGGAGTGCTCAAACCTGAGTTTAGATCCCAGTTTTGTCACTTATTTATTGTGGGACCATGTGTAAATTATTTAATCTTGGGCTCTTCATTTGTAAGAGGAATAACAATGCCTCCCTACTTCTCTGGGCTATGTTAGAACTCATGCAGCTTTGTACCAGACATAATCCAGGCTCATTAGAGGTTAGTTCCCAGGCTTCCTCCGGTTCTTCTTTTCCCTTACCCCCAGTGGGGGCTGTGAAAGCAGGAGGACCAAAGGATGAAAATAGAGGACATTCCTGGTCCAGATTCTAATCCCTGACCCATATCAGAGTTTCTGTGAGTCCAATAAACATAGAAAAGCATAACATTTCAGGTTGGGCCATAAAGAATGCACAAGAAGTTTATAGTAGGAGACTTCTAAGAATATGTAAATTTGCACATGATTTACAACACACTGCTGAAGTCCTTATACACAAAACATGGAGACTGCTTCCAGAGTGCCAAGGGCAGAAGGTGGCCATCAAACATTGTACTACATGCTTTTGGACCTTATTTCCACTGGTATCCTGAAAAGTGATCCCTTTGGGGAAACTAAAGGAATAATAAATACACCTACTTTCAGGCCATTCTATAGATCTGTGGAGTGATTTGGGTGACGGTCACATTTCTTTACAGACTTAAACTTTTATCAGCTTGGATCCTTATTGCCAACCTATGGCAAGCACATGACTCTAAATCTGGACCCTGCTAGCCAGACTGGACATAGTGCTCTTGCTGCACAACATAGGTGGGAGGATTTGTGCAGTGGATGGCTGAGGGAAAGACAGCTCAATACATACTGCACAGGGAAGGATGCACGAGGCTGTCAGTGTGAAAAGTGCAGGAAAGGGAACATCACAATGCTGTCTCAAACAAAACAGTGTGAAGGGGCTTGCTGGGGAGCTACTCCAATAACCAGAGACAGGATCAATATACAGCAGGTGAGGGAGTCAAAGGATTGAGTACTGAATTGTTTGCCTTCTTGATTTGGCTTTGCTGCTTAATAGCAGTCTGCAAATCACTTTATATTTTGGCACCTTGGTTTTTACCTCTACAAAACAAGAGTTTACTTTGTCTTCCTCTCAGGGTATTGTCAAAACCAACTGAAGCAACATATGTGAATGAAAAATTTGAAGCCTTGAGTGTGGCAGGTGTTATCTAAGTGAGGCCTAATGGAGCATTAGAGGACAAGAAACAAAAGTCAAAAAGCAGCACAATTTACAAGTAGTAACAGCAATAATGATGAATGTGTTAAGTGTGTGTATGTCTGAAGATTAACATGCATTATTAATAATCTTTACAGCTCTGTGAACTAGGTATTTTTATTCCTATTTAAAGTTAAGCAATTTGTTCAGGGAAGAAACTAAACTCAGTCCTGTATCTAGAGACTGTGCTCTTTTTACTATCATACATGCTTCTTCCAAATTCTTTGTATATTCATAAGTTGTTAGTATGGGGATTATGAAATAGGACTTTTTTTTCTAAGCTTTCCATCCTCCATAACTTAGTATGTAGCCCTGTAATTCCCCATCTTGGAAATGTATGCAGGCTTTGATCTAGCAAATCTGTTATAAGAAATTTGTCTGGAGACTGGCTTTCTCATTTTCTTGAGTACGTTAATTCTAATCCTGCAGAATTCAAGCAATCTGGTTATGGTCCTGGACCTTCCTTCACACCTGAAAAACATAGCAGCTGGAACAAGGCCAAGTGGGGACAGTTTATGTGGGGAGATTGGGATATTGAATTCCTGTATTTTTGTTCTATAGTTGCTATAACAAGTCATCCAAAATTTAGAGATTTAAATCAATACACATGCATTATCTCATAATTCTATAGGTCCAAAATCTGACATGGGTTTCACGGGATTAGGTTTCACTTTCACAAGGTGCGGCAGGACTACATTCCTTTCTGGAAACTCTAGAGGAAAGTATGTTTCCTTACCTTTTCCAGCTTCTAGAAGACCATGTCTTCATTCCTCAGCCATGACCACTTTCCTACATTTTCAAAGCCAGCAAGCATCCAAGTACTCTTCCATCACTACCTTTCTCTCTGACTGAGCACACCAAGGAAAGAATCTCCCCTTATAAGGTTTCATGTGATTAGATTGGGCCTACCTGGATAATCCAATCTATTCCAACCCCCCCTCCCCCCCGCTTCAAAGTCCTTAACCCTGATTGCACTTGCAGAGTTCCCGTTGCTATATACGGTAACATATTCACAAATTCTGGGGATGAGGATGGGGCGATCTTCAAGGGGCATTTTTCTGCTTACCACAATCCCCATTCAGATTATAAGTACAAGACATAAACAGGTTTGGGGACAAACACAATTGACTGCTGGCAAACATATGATTAATGTAAGGGAAGTAGAAGTTGTGGATGTGCTAGGGAATAGCTGACTAGCTGACATACTGCGTCTATTCAGTATGCATTGTGCATCTGTCTGTTTTATAGAGGGAATGGACAGAGTTGATTAATCTGGAAATGGTTAAATGGCAGTCAATTAATAGAATTTATACTGCCAGGGAACCTGGGTAACTCAGTTAAGTAACCACCTCTTGGTTTTGGTTCATGATCTCAGGGTCATGGGATCAAGCCCATTCTCAGCAAGGAGTCTGCTTGAGATTCTCTCTCTCTCTCTTTTCCTGTCTGCCCCTCGCCCTACTCATGCTCACATGTGCGTGCACATGCTCTCTCTCTCCAAATGAATGAATGAATGAATAAATAAACAAACTTTAAAAAATAAAGTAATTTCTACTGCAGTTTCGTGAGGTAGATTTGGGAAGCTGAGTTTAATAGTGTTAGGAACTTGAATTCTGGTGGTTTAACCACCAAGAACAAAACAGTTAAAAACTATCTCTTGACCCTATATAGAAGTGGATATATATCTGCGAGCTTTCTGGGCTGAGCATCCCTTGATTTTGAGGAGAAGCTGGATGGTTATTGAAAGCAACTAATATACAGCTAGGGAGGAATAGGAATAAATCTTTAAAAAATTAAACTTGCCTCAATAATTCTTTGTGAAGATAGATGCCTTTTACCCTCCCCTCAGCTAGAGATTTTAGTATCTTCTAAGTTCTAAATGCATACATAAATATATGTATCACTTATAGCTCTCATAACATGGGGTTGCAATTATTTGGTTTCATACTCAGACTGGATGCTTCTTGAGGACAGGCCCTGTATCCGATTTATTCTTGCATCCCATGACCTGATTCACTGTCTGTTTACAGAGTGAGGGCATGCAAATATTTGAAGGAATGAATGAAGAATACCCCTCTTCTATATCCCTTTCTTTCAGGAATAGATTCAGGAGGATTTAGACCTATGTTTGTCACCTGAGGTCATACATATTCCTTCTGAAAAAAAATAGGGGGTCTCACTTCTTGTCTCAAGAGAGGCTGGAAATGGTGCTTGGCAATGAAGGTTTAAGTTAGGACCAAATTTTTTGTTGATGGGGAAAGGGCTGTCTTCCAGATCAGTTTGTAGGATTCTGTTGTGCTGGCTGGTTCTCATCTTCTCTGACTGGCTTAAAAGCAGATTCAAGTTGAGTAGTACAGCAGAAACCCATAGAACTAACTGCCTTAGATGCAGCCAGCAAGATTTCTGTGTGATGATGCAATTGTGTAATCCTTTTAAACATAGGATTGTCATTTGTAGTGATTTGTCATGATAAGCCAGTAAAACCCCTAATGTCCACTTTCTCTTCAAATGTTTAATGAAGTAGGCATGGCATCATATAAATAGAATTAAACAGAGTTGTTTACAATGTGTGTTTACTGTCTTTTGTGTTATTTCAGGGTCATTGTTTTTGCCAGATTATTTTGCCAGTGGTGTGAACCTGCTCAGACGATTGTTCACAGTACTGGCATGGACTATGGATATGGTACATGGATAATAACATTGTAACAGTTGTAGGTTTGTCACTAGATTTCAATAACTTCTACCTTAACTAAATTTGGAGGTGGTCTAAATTAATTTTGGAAGTCCTTTAGAAATAGTTGATGCTTTGTGTGGTCAGAGGGTTGCTCTCTGCTGAATGATAGAGAAATCAGTGTAAAATATGTGACTCTATCACTATTTTTGGTCTGATTGCTCTTGTTCTCAATTCATGTGAGTTTCCATCAGATTGGTTAATGTTATTTTACTTTAGCCTCATAGTGTTTGACTTTATGCATTCTGAGAACATTATGGCCTTATGGTAGTTCTGAGTAAAATGCAGCAGGAAAGGATAAAAAATAGCTTTATTTGTGCAATTTACTTTCTTAATCAACATTTATGATAAAAAAAAAAGGTAGAAGAAACCATGAGTGATTCCCTGGAGTTTTTCCTGAGGCTAAATTTCTTAATCATTTGGAGAAAGCCAAATATGAGAATTATCTGCAGCAGCAAAATCCTGCAAAGGGTGAAGTGGTTGGTATATGTTATTATAGGATAGATATATTTATGTTTATAAATTTATCTACCTATATATTTTTTTTACCTATATCTGTATGTGTATCTATACAGAGATTTATTGTAGGGAATTGTCTCATGTATTTATAGAGTCTGAGAAGTCCCAAGATCTTCAGCTGGCAAGTTGGAGACCCAGGAGAGTGGATATGTATTTCCACTCCCAAAACCAGCAAGCTTGACACTCAAGCAGAGCCACTGTTTCAGTCTGAGTCTGAAGGTTGGAAAAGACCAATGTTCTAGCTCAAGAAGTCAGGAAGGAGGAGTCTCCACTTAGTTTTTGTTCTATTCAGGTCTTCAGTTGATTGGATGAAGTCCCTCCACACTAGGGAGGGCAATCTTTTTTACTTAGTCTACTTTACCTAGGTGACACATAAAATTAGTCATCACAGAATGCAAGAAGGCATTCCTTCAAGAATCATTGGTTCAACAATGACCAAGAGCCTTAGCTGACACAGATACTTTCTATGGAGTAGAAAATAAACATAGATCTGTATTTATCCACTTGTCAATTTTAACTGGGTAACAGAAGATACCTGATGATCAGCCATTTAGTTAAGCAAGATGTGACAACTTTAAGATGCAACTAAAGCAAATTTAAGTTTGCTTATTAAGAAAAGAAGGCAGTTGTTAGGCAGCCCTTTTGGGATGGCATTTGAGGAGTTCTGTGGATCCACTCCTCAGTGAAACAAGGATAACTACTGGAAACTATAAAATAAAGCCCAAACATTTAAATTCTACATATTTTTCTAAGGGCATACAACTGATGAAAGAACATTTATTCAAGAAAATCTCTAAATTGAGTAAGAACAGTGAGAGTCTGTGGCACTTGAGCTGTAACTAGTTCTTTCCCCATCAGTTTGACAGAAGCTCTAATTCTAGTGGGTGTGGGATCTCTCTCCCCTGGATTCCTGATCAAGGAATGTATTTCATCAGGAGGGGTAGGAATCCAGCACTTTTCATCCCCTCAAACTCCGAATTAAAGAAGCTAATTTACTGTTGTATGTGACTGAGAAATCAGAGTTCCCTTAATCTACCCAACCACCACTCATAGGGCAGAAGATCTAACCCAGATATGGCAGGCCAAGAATATGGAGATCCCAAATGCCCTTGTCCCATTTCACTTGTAGAGCAGAAATTCCAAGAGAGAGGTGAACCAAGAAAATCAGAGGCTATCATAGTTGGCCAGTGCTTGGAATGGGAGCTGAAAATTTTGCTCAAGGAGAGAGGCAATCTACACAGAAAGATGAATCGAAGTTCTCCCCAAAGGGATTGATTTTATTTGGAAAAAAAAAAGTGGGGAAGTTTAAACCTAAGGGTACTCTCAAAAACAATGGAAATTTTTTAAAAATGGAAACTTTGGTGGAAGCAATTAAGATGCTGCAGGTTGTTGCTCTAAATTAAGAGCAATAAATCACAGACCAGTTAGTGGGAACTGGAGAGGGACAGCTAAGGAAGAGCCTTCTTCAGGTTAGAACAAAACCTCAAAGATTGGTCCTAAAAACTACTACTGCCCGAATTTAATTGAATGAGATTATGGAGCAATTTATGTCCAAGGGCATTGTTGAAAACTGTAGAGCCCTGAGATGGTGGTTAGCGAAGTGGAACAGTTGGGTGTGATACCAAATGAGGCAGACACTTTAACAGAGAGATCAGGAAAGGAGACAAAGAGAGCCCGGCTATAACCACTGTCATCCAAGAGGCTTTGTCTCTGGTGGGGAAATAGACTTCACTAAAATAGTCTATCCAAGTGTCTAAACATGTAAAATAGCAAACAACAATAAGAACACCACAGAGAAGGGGAATAGGAATCAGTACCCAGGGTTTCTACAATATGTTACCCAAAATGTCCAGTTTTTAACAAAAAATTATGAGACATACAAATAAATAGGTGTGACTCATGTATAGGGAAAAAAGTAGGCAACAGAAGCTGCCCAGATGAGGGCCCAGATGTCAGATTTAATAGATAGACTTCAAGGCAGCCATTATATATGTTCAAAGGACTAAAGGAAGGTAGGATGACATTGTTTCATCAAATAGAGAATATCAATAAAATATATAAATTATAAAAATGATTTAAATTGAAATTCTGGAGCTGAAAGTACAGTAATTGAAATGAAAAATTCATGTAGGCTCAACAGTCATTTTGAACTGGCAGAAGAAAGAATCATCAAACCTAAAGATAGATCAATAGAGATTATATAATATGAAAAACAGAGACAAAAAATGAAAAGAATGAACAGGGCCTCAGAAAAGTATGGGAAACCACCAAGGATACCTGCATATGTGTAATGAGAGTACCAGAAGGAGAGGTGAGAGAAATTAGAAAAAAAATTCCAAAGAAATAATGACTGAAAATTCCCCCAATTTGAGGAAAACCATTAATCTACATACCTATGAAGCTCAACAAATTCCAAGTAAGATATACTCAAGGATTCACAATAACACGTCATTGTAAATATAATAAAATCCAGATAGAGAAAATCTGAAATCATCAAAAGAAGAATGATTTATTATGTACAAGGGAACACCAATAAGATTAATTACTGACAGAAATAATGGAGGCTATAAGAATGCAACTGTCCTGATTCAGTAATGTTGAAGTACATAAATCATAAGTTTATAAAGCTGCAGCCCCAGAAAGGGACTTCCACATATGATGAATTACATGTCAATACTTTCTAATCCTGTGTGCATTGCAAGCATCACTAGTCAATTGCAATCTTCTTTCCCTTTGAATTTAGTTTCAGCCTCCAAAGCCTCACAAACAACCATCCAGGTGTCCACTGCCAGTCAACCAAGGCATGCATGACTTGAAATACAGTTTTTATCATGCTAGCTTCATTTCACAGGTGAGGAAATCAAGGGCTAGAAAACATAGAGTTGGAGGCTGATTCAGAAGTAGTTCCCAAGTCTCCTGACAACTGGTCTACAATACCACTCTGCTGGGAGCACCTGAGTGGCTCAGTGGTTGAGCATCTGCCTTCAGCTCAGCTCGTGATCCTGGGGTCCTGGGATGGGAACCTGCTTCTCCCTCTGCCTGTGGCTCTGCCTCTGTCTCTGTGTCTCTCATGAATAAATAAATAAAATCTTAAAGCAAAAACAAAAACAATACCACTCTGCATTTGTTCAGATCCAGCCAGCATCATAGGTCCTTTTAACTTTCTATCTCAGGAGCCTTATGAATTTCAAACAACAACCAACCTTGTTTGTTCTATTCCATATGAATGGAGAGCTTAAGAACTGGAACATGTATGCTTGCAAAGGAATGATTAATCAGTACTGAGAGAGATTATAGATATATATCTTAGACAGGTATATATATCTTAAATTCCCTCTCATAATTCAGTCTTCCCTGGGATTTCCCTGGGGTTCAAAGCTTTGTTCCTGAAGTATGCTTTTCAGTCTTCCTGAAGGTAGTAGAAATGGCTGAGATAAGAAAGTTGCTTCCTGCCGTTCTCCCCCCTCACACAGGGGGCATCCTGCTGGTGAGCCTAAGCCTTACTAGTACTTCAGAGCTCCAAATTTCCGTGGGTAAAGCCACTCATTTGTCTCAAGTTTTGAAGATGGAACTAGCCAGACCAACTGCTACCTGAGGTTAGCAAACTACAGCAAGTGTATATTTAGTTCATACTTATTAATATACTTGCCAACTGAATGCACCTTATGTCTTTGGGTTTTTATTTAGCTAGTTAGGTTTCCCCTTCTTTTTCCTCTCTCAGTTTGAAGAATCAGCTCTGAGAGCTCAGTTGGCTTGGTAAACTAGTTATGTAACAAAGAGCCCCCTGCCCCTCCCCAAATTGATTGGAATGTATCTGTGTTTGAGTTAGCATGAATCACAGCTTCCAAGGAGAATTCAACAAAACTTCTTTCCGCCATCCCCACCTATCCTCTTCTCATGCAGTTCTCTGTCTTTCCCAAGCCAATCCCTACATCCTGGATGCTTTACTCCTTTCACAGGCCTACCATCTGGATGAAGTTGATGTTGGCATTCCAGAAAACTAGGATTGCAGCTGTTTTCTCTTGACACTAATGCCAGGTACTGCTACTACTGCATTCTCCTCTCCAATCTCCTACCCATCTTACTGATTTTGGTAATACTAGTTTACAGTGAGAACTTCTAGATAATATCTATCTCTAAGGATTGCCTACAAGTACTTTGTAAACGGTTAAGTGCTATATTTTATTTATTATTTTAGCTAAATCCACTCATATTTTTCCTACAAACATATCTGTGTGAAATTTGGCAGATGGAAGTGTAAAAATCTGTCTTATCTTTTGGTTTCTTTTTGATGCCATTTCTGTTTCTTTTTAGACAACAGCCCTGTAGGCTGGGAACAACCTGTACTGTTGGTAGCAGGAAGATGGACAGCTACCAGTGGTTTCAGATGGAGCTCAAGTCTTCTTATATTGAGATTGGGTTGCCTCTTCTCAAAGCCCTGCTGCATTAGAGGTTGGAGGTGTTTGTGTTTTGCCAGCCTTCTTGGAGTGATGTAACCATCTGGCATTTACCTTTTATGCAACTTTGCTATGGTGTATGTACAACATCATTCTTTCATTATTTCATTGCATCACCCTGGATGCCTTTGCCTTCTATTTTACATATAAAAAAAGAAAACATACATTATTTTAAAAATTAAACTTGCCTCAATAATTCTTGGTGAAGATAGATGCCTACACACACTATTACTTTGTTTATTATAATTTAGGGAATGGTTCTTTTCTGGCTTTGTGTTTGGGACAGTTTGAAAGTATTTGATATTTAACACAGGAGCAAATATTTCTTTTGTAATAAATCTCAGAGTGTTTTCAGAGTTGATAAATCCTGAGCCAATCCAGTCTCTTCTGAACTGAGTGGAGAGTTTCAAGATTTAGCAGGGACTTTGTGAATGTTGAAGAATATGAACTTCACCCAGATGTTCACTGTGGTCCAGTTTGAGCATTTCCATGATTCATCTCTGGACCATTCTCAATGCCAAACTCATAATCTCTTTAGGGTCAATAGGAACAAACCAAAAAAACCATTCAGATCATTTGAAATAACCAACAGTTGAGATAGAAAACTTTGTAGGAAAGGTAGAGGAGAGAGTTTGTGTCATATATTCCATCACAAACACATATTTGCTCTTCTCTGAAGCCCCTTTTTAGGTGCTTTGTCTTCGTGGGTTTCTTTCTTCTTCCTCTTTTCTGAGCGATATTTGGTCTCCTCTTCTGAGCTCATTTGTTGCTGCCACCCTGTCTCTTTATTGTTAGCTTGGCCACTGCAGTTAGGCCACTGATATTAGCATTATCCCTACTACCATAGCTGTCTTTTCAAAGCCTTGAGACAGGGAAGGGAGTCTTCCTTACTTCAACTCTTTAACATGGCTAAATGGAAAGCTTGCTTTGCTTCTTAGTGTGTTAGATTAGTTCCTAGACCTAATATTCTTCTTGATTTATTCTTACAGTTTCTTAAAGTGCTTTCTCTTATAGAATCTGCCACAAGTCCTGAAGACCTGGATGAGAGAGTTTGAGTGATGCCACACAGAGAAATCATTTAAAAATGTCCCTCCCCACTGACAGTCAACCAGAAACTATGAACTGAGTTTGAACTATTTAGATTTGGGATGGGAGCTCATAGGACATATGATGGAAACCAAGCTCCTTTGCAAAATCAGAACCTCTCGTTGTTTAAACACCTTATATTATCCACACTCAGCCAGAAGTGCTTTTCATCACTTTTCTCTTTTTATGAGATGGAGATATTTCAGCAACAACTGTTGCCATTGTTATTGCCAAACACCATCAAAATGGATCAGACAACCTGCTGATATGGCTGTGCAGGTGAAAACAGATGCTGTCACCAGCTTTTTAGAATATCAGCAGGGAGAAGCTTCTCCATTAAGGACTTTAACATTCAAGTCAAATTTAGAAGCTAAAAACTCTGTGATATAGGGGTTAAAGTTAAGTAACTGGTGGTCCACAGCCAAATGGCAGAGACCCAAGGAAGCTGTTCAATGAATGCTGGAGAAGCAGAGAAGCTCACACTTGAGTTTGATATACATATATATCACATCTTCTTTATCCATTCATCCACTAATGGGCATTTGGGCTGCTTTCATAATCTGGCTATTATAAATAATGCTGCAATAAACATAGGGGTGCACGTATTCTTTTGAATCAGTGTTTTTGTATTTTGGGGTTAAATACCCAGTAGAGCCATTGCTGGATCATAGAGTAGTTCTATTTTTAATTTTTTTGAGGATCCTGCATACTACTTCCCGTAGTGGCTGCACCAGTTTGCATTTTCACCAATAGTGTACAAGAGTTCCTTTCCCTCCACATCCTTGCCAACACTTGTTTTTTCTCGTGTTTTTGATACTAGCCATTCTAACAGGTGATATCTCACTGTGGGTTTTTTTTTTTAAGATTTTATTTATTTATTCATGACAGACAGAGAGAGAGAGGCAGAGACACAGGCAGAAGGAGAAGCAGGCTCCATGCAAAAAGTCGGATGTGGGACTCCAGGATCACGCCCTGAGGCAAAGGCTGACACTCAACCGCTGAGCTACCCAGGCATCCCTCTCACTGTGGTTTTGATTTGCATTTCCCTAATGATGAGTGATGTCAAGCATCTTCTCATGTGTGTGTTGGCCATCTGGATGTCTTCTTTGGAAAAATGTCTTTTTAGGTCCTCTGCCCATTTTTAATCAGATTATTATTATTATTATTACTATTATTTGGTATTGAGTTGTATAAATTCCTTATTTTGGATGTTAACCCTTTATCTGATATGTTACTTGGAAGTATTTTTTCCTTTACTGTGCAAAACCTTTTTATTTTGGTATAGTCCCAGTAGTTAATTTTTGCTTTTGTTTCTGTTGCTTGAGGGGACATATCTAGGAAAAAGTTGCTATAGCCAATGTCAAAGAAATTACTGCCTGTTTTCTTGTAGGATTTTTCATGGTTTCAGGTCTCATATTAAGGTTTTACCCATTTTGAGTTTATTTTTGTGTATGGTGTGAGAAAGTGGTCCCATTTCAAATAATATTGTGAATTGTTGTTTATTTTCATGTTTGTATGAAAACCTTTACAAATCAAATGAAAATTAGAATCTTGAGGAAAAAAAGTGTTTTAGTAAAACAATCTTGTATTACATAATGATTCCCATTAATAATAATTGAGTTTATAACACTTTGCTTCTTTGCCATTTATTGAATTTTTACCAGAACACTATTATACAAAATAAAATGTTGGAAACACTGTTTCTCATATCATAATCCAACTCAAGTACAATATGAAAAACAAAGCCCCAAACATTAGAACTTAAATGACAGCAGAAAACACAGTGGAAATAATGCTATATAGAATCAGAAGGAAAAGAGAATTGGATCCAGATTGAAACATGAGGCATGAATTCCATCATTTTCTTGTCCCCATATCTATGTATGTACTAGTATCTGAACTCATCTTGTCATGCTTCCATCCATTGCCAATGGAAGTTTTCTCTCTTCCCAGATCTTTTCCTTCTTCTCCTGAACTCCCTTAAGATCTTTTAAAAACTGTCCTTCAGCCATGTAACCCTTTCAACCTACCTTCCTAAAGCCCTTCTCTATCACTGCCAACTTACTCAAGATAATTAAATTATCTCTAATTTTCTTATGCCAGTTCACTCACTGCTGCAAGGCTTCCCTCAATCCCCAACACTTCCCTAGCACTCTCCTATGAGCCCCATTATCAAATTCAATGTACATTCTCCTGATCTTGCTAGAATTGTGAACTTCTCTGCTACATTTGACAGTTAGCTACTTCATTCTCCTTGAAACTCATTTCTTAACTCCTCTATTAGTTTTCTCCTTTGTCTCCCTGGCTGCTACTTGTCAGTTTCATTTGCTGACACAACTCCTCTGCCTCTGACAGCCCTTATATGTTGATACTTCCTGGGGTTCTATCATTCTATTCAACAATGTCAATGATCCACCAGATTCTCTTTGCAGTTTTTTTTTTTTTAAGATTTTTACCTATTTATTTGAGAGAGAGAAAGAGAGAGAGAGAGAGAGAGCATGCACAAGCGGGGGAGGGGCGAGGGAGAGGGAGAAGCAGACTCCCCGCTAACCAGGGAGCCTGACCCAGGGCTGGATCCCAGGACCCTGGGATCATGGCCTGAGCCAAAGGCAGAGGCTCAACTGACCAAGCCATCCAGGCGCCCCTCTCTTTGCAGTTTAAATACGGGTTCCCAACAGCCTGCTCCTGCTTCTTTTTGACAGCAGGCTGCCCCAGGGTACTGGAGTCCACTTTGCCTGGCTGCACTAAGACATTGAACCTCACAATGCTCACTCTTTCTGGGTGATTATATTTGTTCACAATTTCATCTCTCCTTATACGCTGATGACTTCTAAATAATCCTATTAAGCCCTATCCTCTTCCTTGAGCTTAGACCTGTGTACTCAGTTGTTTAATGGGAAACTTAATGCATCCCCAGATAATTCAAATCTATCACATGTACAAAACTGAATACATAACCTAGTGCCAGTTTCCATTTTTTTGTATCTTCCCCTTATTATGGAATAGCACATTCTTCTTCCAGCCCTGACCAGGAACCTGGGATGCATCATCTTTGTGTCTTTTCCCTTACTTTCCACACCTAAATGAAATAAAATCCTATAAATTCTAATTTGTTAATACTTGTCATATCAGTCCCCTTATATCTGTCTCATCTGCTGTTGTCTTGGTTGAGTCTCCATTAGCTGTATCCAGACTTTTGCAATGGAGAGAGAGCATAGCATACTGTGAGATGGCTCAGGCTCTGAAGCCAGCAATTTTTATAGCATTAGAACAAAAAAATCCTAAAATTTGTATGGAATCAC
The DNA here is from genome assembly GCF_048164855.1 of Canis lupus baileyi. Taxonomy (NCBI): domain Eukaryota; kingdom Metazoa; phylum Chordata; class Mammalia; order Carnivora; family Canidae; genus Canis; species Canis lupus. The sequence continues at coordinate 23,962,225 of NC_132869.1, read as the reverse complement.
AGAAGACCCCAAATAGCTAAAACAATCTTGAAAAAGAAAAGCAAAACTGGAAGTATCACAATTCCAGATTTCAAATTATGTTATAAAGTAGTAATCAAAACAGTATGGTACTGGCATAAAAATAGACATATAGATCAATGAGACAGGATAGAAAGCGTGGAAACAAACCCATGATATATGGCCAATTAATCTGACAAAAGAGGCAAGAATATGCAGTGAGAAAAAGTCTCTTCAACAAATGGTGTTGGGAAAACTGGACAACTACCTGAAAAAGAATAAAACTGGGCCACATTCTTACACCATACGCAAAAATAAACTTAAAATGGATTAAAGACCTAAATGTGAGACCTGAAACCATAAAAATCCCAGAACAGAGCACAGGCAGTAATTTCTTTTAAAAAATAAAAAATAGATACACATTTTAAGTTTGGATCTTTGGTTTTAGAAAATGTTATAAGCCAATGGACACTACTACTAGCCTTTGATCATATAGCATCTGCTGGCTAAGTGTGGTGTTAGGTACTTTAAATACATTGTCTAATTTTCTTATAAATTTCTTTTCTTTTCTTGTAAACTGTATGTATGTTTTGTTTTCACCATTGGGGAGAAAATCGTTGAAGATTGCATGCCAGAAAAGCTTAGGAGTAAATTTGGTTAAAAAAAAGCATTTCAGGGTGTCTGGCTGGCTTAGTCAGTAGAGCGTGCAGCTCTTGATCTTGGGTTGTGAATTTGAGCCCTAAATTGGGTGTATAGATTGCTTAGAAATAAAATCTTAAAAAAGGTATTTTTGTTGTCTTAAAAAAATATATAGTTTATTTAAAAGAAAACAAAATCAAGCATACAGGAGTATACACACTAGGAATTATCTTTATTTAGAGTTTAATAAATATTCTTCCAGGATATTAGAGTTTAATAAATATTCTTCCAGGATATTATCAGTTCTCTCTGTCTCTCTCTCTCTATCTTATATATGTAGAGAGAGAGAGGGAGAGAGAGAGAAAACTAATATATATATATATATATATATATATTTTTTTTTTTAGAATTTATTAAAAAGAGTAATCACAATATATATTAAATTTTGCAATTTGCTTTTCTCCTTTGATAGCTTGAAATATAAAATAATTTTACCTATTACTACTCCCTCCAATCATCTACTTCTGATCTCTTCATGCATACGCCAATAGTAATAGGATTTCAGAAAAACATCTGGACCAATGACCAATTCCTTAAAAAATCCTAACAATAAAGCAATCTTTTGATAATAATATTTTTTTATTGGGAGCAATTGAAGTTTTTGCCACTTTTTTTTTTTTGAGTGCTGTTTTAAACATGAACTTTAGTTATAAGTGACCAGATATGTCAAACTTGTCTTTCCCTAAATTCAAACCATGATGGAGAAGTGGCTGGAAGATGATCTAAAAATAAAACAGTATATATAGAAGTCATCTCTTGCTTTTGTTTGGAAGGTCATAAATTTTCATAACTTTTTGCCTTTTACTGCTCATAGCTCCCAGGCCTGTAATTTATGCTTTACCTAGCAGACAAGGTTAGGGTAGCCAAATGTCCCAGATTTCAAAGTAGATAAATGGTGAGGTTTTACCCAGGACCATAACAAAGAACCACTCTTTGATTTGTGAAGTAATTACTGGGGTCACAATATTAGCAATTTTCCTTAGTGGAATTGAAGGCATTCTCCCCTTCTCCCAAGGTGATTAGCTTCTGACGTATTATTTGTTTGGACACTGTTAACAGTCTTGAGCTAACATTTCCTCATGCATTATTTTAAATGGATAAAGGACATCTGATAAACTGTGACCTATGACCTATTAGTTAACTAGGATTCTAAAAGGAAATGAGGAGAAACATTCAGAATCTTCACAGATTATCTTAATGGTTTACTTATATTCTAGAATTATAGTCTATTTCTTATTAATAAATCTTTGCCTCTATTTCTATGATATTTGCTCTCCTTCCTGAAAGTAATTTGCTACTTTTTACTTCTGTTCTTTTGACTCTTGTATTTTTCCTCTTTCTGTTCTTACCAGCTCACTCATCCCACATGCTTACTTTTCTCCCTGGTTTTGTGGTCCTGAGTGGAAATTTCTTTTTTCTTTTCTTTTCTTTTCTTTTCTTTTCTTTTCTTTTCTTTTCTTTTCTTTTCTTTTCTTTTCTTTTCTTTCTTTTCTTTTCTTTTCTTTTCTTTTCTTTTCTTTCTCTTCTCTTCTCTTCTCTCTTCTCTTCTCTCTTCTCTTCTCTTCTCTTTTCTTTTCTTTTCTTTTCTTTTCTTTTCTTTTCTTTTCTTTTCTTTTCAGGCTGAAATCCCAATCATGGTACAATGCCCTAACAATTGGCCATTTATCATAAGGGAACATTTAAAAATTTTCATAGTCTGATGCCTGAGGAGAAAGAAAGGAGCATAGTCTCTCTTGGAGCTACTGTGGTGCCTCAGATGCCTTGCCCCTTCCTCTTGTGTCATTCACTGTATCTTAAAGTAAGTGGTGAGAGCACTATCCATTTAGATGAGTGGCCCCTCAAATCTCTTTTCAAGGTAAGAACAGTGAGGTTTGGAAATAAAACCCAGGTATGCAATGTAGTTATTATAGTATGAATAATTTCTATAGTTTTTAAAGTTGGGAAGACTGTTAATGTGAATTCTATAGGATAGTCAGTTACCTTTATGGGTAGTGCCCTTTTGCTTCCCAGACTCACCAACAATGTTTTCTTTTCAAAAAATCTACTTCTTGATCCTAGAGAGAGAGAATAGTGTAGTCTGGTTAAGAATGTGCAATTTTGTGTTAGATTTGGGATTAAGCTTGTAACCTGGGGAAGTTTCCCTCTAAACTTCAGTTCCTGATATGTTAAGTAAAACACGCCTCACAGGGACCCCTGGGTGGCTCAGCGGTTGAATGCCTGCCTTCAGCCCAGGGGATGATCCTGGAGTCCTGGGATGGAATACCACATCGGGCTCCTTGAATAGAGCCTGCTTCTCCCTCTACGTAGGTCTCTGTCTCTGTCTCTCTATCTCTGTGTGTGTCTCTCATGAATGAATAAATAAAATCTTGAATTGTTGTGAAAATTAGCTGAGTTCATGACTGAGAATAGCCAAATACAATGTCTGGTAGATATTAGTCAATAAATGTTTGACATATGGTCACTTTTTAGGTTCCAATCCAAGTACTTTCTTGATTGTGGTAGGTATTTCTAGTACTCTTCCATATCTGTTTTTTCTTTCTGTAGCATCATTACTCTGGGATGATGATTCCATTCAGGCCCAAACTGGAGCAGGTGGCTAGAAGTGGACCCTGTCAGAGCCCACCCGTATCCCACAGGCACCTCTCATTTCTGTGCACTCCAGCCCAGCTCCTAACCAAGCCCCACGATTCTGCCTGAGGGCTACTTCTGGCAGCTGCAGCCAGCTCTGATGTACATGGGGCAGGATAGTTGTAGAAGAATTATGTTCTCAACCAATGAATACCTCAACGAATTATTCCTCAGGTGGGATAATTGTGAGGCACATGTTCCATATTGTTTCTCAAAGTTTTCTAGTGTGTTTGAGCTCTAGTTACCCACAGTGGTAAGTTGATAACATACCTTACATTGGCTTCCTTCCCTTTTCTATAGTTGTGGGCTAGGTTCATTAGCATGCAGGATATTTATTAAGAGTTCCTTTGGGATCAATACCAGTGGAGGGAGGGGAAAGAAATAGAGTTGGAAATCATGTCTCTAGAACATAGACGGTGAAGTCAATTAGGAATGAAAGTGGATGGAAAGTATTCAGAGAAAAATCCTGAAAGCACGAGAAAAACAGACCATTGCATCTGTGCTGCAAGATTCATAAGGACAACATCCAGAATAAAATCAAGAAACAGAAGATGAGGTAGCCAGGTGGAGTGACAAGAAAAGATTTGTAGAAAACCTTGAAGGACTAAAATCATCACAAAGGGGGAAACAGGCAGAGTGATTTTTCTCTTTTCTACCAAAAAGTCTTGTTATCCAAATACATGGGCTGTGCTACATATCAACTGGCAACACAGCAGGCCATTTGAGGCACTTAACACTAGTGCCCACAGAAAGACTATGATGAAGCTTGATTTTTCACTTACTATCAATTTTCAGTGAATAAACAACAAACAAAGGACACCTAAGTTAGAAGGTTATTATTTGTCTAATTCTTCCAGAAAAGAAAAAAAAATGATTTGAAAATATAATACAGTCCTACCCAATACAAGAAAGATTATAGTTGGAGCAAGAGAGAGTTCAAAAAAGGAGAAAAGACAGAAGTAACCATGTGGGAATCCAAATATGACAAATATTTATATTAATTCAGAGAAATGGAACATATTTACTCAAAAACAAAGTGACCCAGTAATTCTCAGAATATGGAAGTAAGCACAGGCAGGGAAAAAAGTAGATTAGAAAAATACTAATTTTCTAAACATGCAATGGCAGTGATTTTTTTTTTTTTCCCAAAAGTTGAGAAATTTTGCAGAGAGGTATAGTATACACACTAAATATATTTCCGTGCCTGGACAAAAATTTAAACCATGAAGAATAGAAAACTAAGAAAAGCTAAATTAAAGTAGAAAATTCAGAGGCTTTATGGAACCAAATAGATATTACACATTACACCCATTTAACAAATCACACACACAGAATTTAAGAAGTGGGAAATTAGAGAAGATAAATTAGAACATTCTTAATGAACAGAGTCATGGCAAGAAAAAGAATGCAGTTGGACAAAACACATGCTGTACTTAGCAAAACTTCAAAATGACAAAAGAGAGTGGTAAGTGCTATGAAGGGATAGAAAATAGCTGATTGAGCTTTAGGGAAAAAAACCCCATAGAACACAAAGGAGGGAAATGTAAAGAACATATTTAAAAGTTGTCAATCTAATAGATGATTTCCTATTGAGGATTTTGCAAAATAACCTTCACCTAAAAGGCTGTGGATGTTTTGATATGATAGCATCACTATGTATCCCTAAGTTGGATATTGGAAAAAAAAATCCACAAAAACCTAAAGTAAGAGTAAACAGGTTGCTCCAGTAGTTCCTTGAGGTCCATTGAAATTCATGGAATTTCAGGGTCATTTCATGGGAAACACCTAACAAAATTAAGAACAGTACATATATGCATAATAAATGGGGATATCCAGGTACAGCCAATCCAGTCTTGGCTTGTGCAGTGGATGTTTCTCTGGAAATAAGATATAAAGGGTCTGTCAGAGAGATTGGCCAAGAAATGTAAGGATAAAACTCAAAACTACAAACATGAGTGAAAAGTAAATACAAGTGAATTGAAGAAACAAGATCAGTGGAGGAGTCAAAAACCATTATTTATTATCCTTTGTGGCAGGAAAGAAATGGAATTAAGGGTAGTATATTCACTGGTACTTTACTAGCTGATAGAAAATGACAATATCATCCTGGCAAACTTTTATTCTTCTATATCGGTTTTCAACAGTGCCTGCCAATAGAGTCCCTAATAACCCTATAGAAAAACAAGGTCCACCTGACCAGAGGTTCTCGTGTATCTGTAAGTAGAGACGAAGGCAAGCTGAGCAAAATCAGTGCAGAGGAGTTCAATGTTTTTGCATGAAAAAAAAAAAAAAAGCAGAGGATGATATCAGTTGTAGATCTTGCTCCAGATTCTACATACTGGTTTTGAAAGGCTAGTAGAATGATTTTTCACACAAGAGGAAACATCTAAAATAAAAAGATTGCAACACACAAAAGCAAAAAAGACATGGTTGAGGACACAACCTGAGGATTTAGAGAGACAGCAAAGGTAATATAAAAAAATCTTGGAGGAGTGCCCTTACCGAGATGGTAACAGCAGTCATTCTTGATTTCAATTCTCCTCAAAGGAGGAACAACTAACTACTGCTCATGAATAAGATCCCGCTGACAGAACCAGAGAATATGGGTGCGATGCTGAAGTGCCCCTGCACCTCAAAGACCAAGATAGACTGCAGTAGGAGGGTAATTGTAGCAGCCACATACTAACTGCTTCATCCCTCACCCATGCCAGTGCCGAGAGACCTGGGCCTCTGGTTCCTCCACTGACAAGAGAGAACCTAGGAGAAACAAGTAGCTCCTGTATGTCACTTTGAAGTAACCTCCGGTTGGATTGCACCCCACAGGGACTTCACAGGAATCTGTAGGGCCCAGCCACTGGGAATCTGTGATGGAGAAGGGAGGAGGGGCTTGCACAGCACACCTGGGTGTTGGCAGACTGAATTCACACCTGCAGTGCCCAGGTAGAAATCCCAACCGGCAGTTTGGCTCATGGGCAGAACCAAGTTGGGGATGTATTCTGACCAGGGAACTTGGCAGGTTGTAGATCTGTTTGATTTGGATCCCCAAATGAAGAATTGTGCTGATCTTGGAGCCTGGCTAGCCCACACCCAGCTGCCACAGACCCACCTGCTGTGGAGATTGTCTCCTGGCCATATCTGACTAGGGAGCTGGCAAGAACACCTGGAAGCTGTACAGCCCAGTAGCACTCAGAGAAACAGGTGAGTGGAGCTTATCACTCCCAGAGCAAAGCCAGTGCAAGCCATTGAAGGCCCTTTTGCTAAGCACACAGAGGGGGATTAATTCGTAGCCAAGGATAAGGGTAGCTCCCAAGCCCTCCCAATTGGAAAGCCTGTTTGGGAAGTTGAGAGTTACCTGTAATAGCCCCTCCCCTACTATCTAGGCAAGGGACTAAGACACAGCCTTACACACTGTGGTTCCTGTTCCCATCTGACCAGAAGGCTGGCAAGGAAACCTGGAAGTTATGCAGCCCATTGGCATGAGGGCCAAGAGAAGGGCAGGCAGAGATAATAGTTTGTAGAACAAAACTAGAGACCTGTTTGGTCAGAGAACTTGGAGTGTGGGTCAGCCAACAAAGTTTTCCTGGCTTTATAGCTGTTTCTCCCACAGTGCCCAGGCAGAGAAACTAATTCATATCCCCAGTTATTGCTGAATAAAGCCTCTAGTTTGCCAAACCAGAGGACTCAACTAGATCACATGGAAACAGTAGAAGAGGGAGAAGTTGGACTATAGTGCAGTCCAAGCAGAGGCCTCAGTTGACCCCTTGGGGAGCTCTGGAGCTGGAATACTCTTCAGAGTCATCCCAAGCTGGGGGGGATGATTGGACATTTTTAACCCCACAGTGATTAGTAATTGGGTGTGAGGTGTGCTTGAAAGAAAACTGACTTGGGAGAGGCAATTTTCTTTAGCCAAGGTAATCTCCAAAGAGGGTTGATAGCTGAGGCTCTTTTGGTAACACCTGCAGCCTTCCTTCTTGAGGGAATCTGGTTGCATCACAGTGCCAACCATACCTAGGCTTCCTATTCCTCCACCAGCATTTTCTGAGCTAATCTCCCAAGTAAACCACTTGATCTTGAATCCTTGTCTCAGTGATTGCTTCTAGGGGAACTGAAGCCAAGACAGAGGTTTGGCTACAGTACTACTTGGAGAGCTTACAATGTGTCCACCGATGTTGCCAGGTAAAGGAAAAAGAGATGTGACTCTTGCCCAGGGAATCTGAAAGAATAGACTACTTTGCTGATGGCAGCAATAGAAAGGTTACTGCCTAGAGATTAACTTGCACCCCATAATTACTGGGGCAAATAAAAGTGATGTGAGTGTTTTCCATGGAGCGGAGATAGAACTTGGTGAGAAAGAGCCTCTGTGGGCTTGGCTAGGTCCTAACCAGCTGGCAAAAGAACTCCTGTAGCAAGAAGCTGGAGATGGATACCAGATTCCTGGGGGCTATTGAGAGAGCACATGTGCCTACTCAATGTAATAAAACCAAGGAGATTAAAAAAAAGTCTCAAATCCAATTCCTCCTGCCTACATTAATTATAGAAAACCTAATTTATTTGCACTATAAAGAAACAGTGTCCAGGGGCTTATCTGGACTGCTGATCTTTTCACATTTATCACTCCAGCTATTTGTATTCTGGCAGCCAATCCAGACTGTATGTGGAGGATTAACTATTGCATTTCAGGGCTATGCTTTCTAATTTTACATTCCCTTTTGATTGATCCCACTATAGAGGATACTAGAATAATCAAAGTTACACTACCTCTGGTCATGGTTGTACTATTATCCTTACTCAGGGCATCACAAGAGACCATATTAATGAGTTATATTTTCTACACTAGATATCACCAAACAACAAATTTCATAACAATCCAGTATTTCTATTGTATGATGTTCAGTCAAACATTTGGCAGCCTATTGTTCATCTGGGTTGGTCAGGCTGGGTTAAGTGGAGTCCTTAAGTGTTCAATCCTTGTGTATAATAGGTTTCACTCTGGGTGGTACTCCTCTTGGCCAACAGTACAAATGGGTCATTCTGGAACAACATATAAAAACCAAGTTCAGTAATGCTACAGAAGAAAAAAATTTTTCAAGTAAAACTTTATTCTCCATCTCCCCAACTTTGATATTAATATCATGTGATTTCCAGAGATTTTGATTTCCATATACAGTTATATTAATCCCCAGATATATCATAAATGTTGAAAGATTTTGAAGAATCAGCTTCATGCCCATTTGCCATTATATTTTTAACGAAAGAATAAAATTTTGGTGAGTAGTTAAGGAAATGAATCCAAATTCCAATTATACCAGTATCTTCAACTTAAAAAAAATCCCAACAAAAAAGCTGGAACAGTGCTTTTCAAACTTGACTTTACACACAAATTGCCTAGGGGCTTTGTTAAGACGAAGATTTTGATTTGATAGATCTGGGGATGGCCTGAGATTCTGCATTTCTAACAAGATCCCAGGTGATGCTGCTGTTACTATTTGTAACTGTATAATGAGGAGCAAGGACTCATAAGACCTTTTTAAGCCCTTGTGAATTTAAGCAAAACATTCATTTTAACATTTCTTTTTAAGCCAATTTGCAGACAGCCAGGCTAGTTACCTAACTGCTCTAGGGTTAGGGACTAACTCATTAAACACTAAGGTGTCATTGATTGTTAGCTGAGTCATTACTTTATATGTTGCTAAGAAGGGAAATGCTGATGATTAACTATAATGCATCCTGATTTCAGAAACATTAAAATAGAAGTTTTAGAATTGAAGAAATATAGTGGTTTCTCTGATTTCTTTCCAGCTTCCACAATGACTGTTTATTCTCTGCTAGGTACTTTTTCTTTGAAGTAAGTATTATGATTATCTAATTTTATAGAGGCTTGGAGTGAAATTGTTTTAAATGGCATAGCTAGAATTTGAACCCAGATCTCTATGACTGAGAACTCATGCTCTCAACCTCTACTGCATAGGAGGGGCTGTTGTCGCTGAGGAAAATGCTTCCCTGTGCTGTCTCCCATGTCATTCACTTAAGGTAACTGCACCTACAATACTATCTGTGACTGCTGTATTTCCTATTTAAACACATCTTTTTCAACCTGGCTTCTTGTATTCATCACTCTACTGAAGTGGTTTGTCTTGAACTCAGCAGTGACCTCCTTACTGCCAAATCCAGCTATCCTTTCTGTCAATTTGAATTTTCCTCAACCTAATCTCCATCTAACATAACCTATCTTTTTCTCCTTGAAACTCTCTCTTCTATGTTTTTGAGTAGCTTGCTATTTATGTTGGATACTTCTCTGGTTAAGAGTAAATCATATTTTGGCTAATGTACTTATCATTAGCTCTTTCCTTTGCAACCTGTATCAAAAATGTATGAGAGGAACCCAGGTGGTCTCCAAATTCTCACTGAATGAAAGTGATGAATTTGGAGGTTCAAAACAAACTATGTCTTTGAAATTATGGATCTTGCTAGAAACGTCTCTTCTTTGCTCCTACTTTGTGCATATTTTTATTACTGAGTTTACAGTGTTATATTCATTACATCATTTGTCTTTGTATTCTACTTGACTGAAATCCTTGTAGATGGAGACTGTGTTTTATTTCTGTTCCTCCAACCCTTGTTCAATGCCTTGCGCATAACTGATTCAATACTGCTGAGGCAGGACCACAATTCACTATTTTAGTGGCAAAAGAAATCATTTCTTGATAACCTTGTGTTGCAAGGAAATGTCACTTATGAGGCCTCTAGCCCCAGGAATAGACCTGTCAGAATGTAGCAGGGGGCTGTGGTGATGTCTTTTCTCTTTTTCACATGGAGACCTCATAGGTCCCAGATTGAAATTCCTCTTGGATTATTTGCTAGTTTTTGGTAGCAAATTTGGAGGTTCTAATTTTTTTTTTCACATATGAGAGTAAAATGAACCTTTGTATTGAGGATGAAGTCACCTATTGGGAAAAAACCCACCAACAAAGGTCACCCTATAATGTCATTTATAAAACCATTGGATCAAGGACTGTATGGCTAAAGGTTCAGTCAAGAAATGGTTCTCAAGAAGTTTGAAAGGGTTTCCTCTCTGGAAGTGCTCAACTTGTCCTCCTCAGGGAGCTTCCTTTCCTCATAGCATCTTACTTCCTTAGCCCATTCCCAGCTAGGACTAACAGGCTGTAAATCTGGAGAAAATTAGGTTCCCGCCATTTTGGCCTAGCATGGTGGTCTCTTGTCATTCCCCTGCTTGCTGGGTCACTTGAGTTAGGTTTTATTCAGTTCATTGTCTGATTCTGAAGCCAGTCACATAAATCCACAATTAATGGTAATTAAGCCATGTGACAAAGCTGTTTTTTTTTTTTTAAAGAAATCAAATTGAATTTTTTTTGAAAGAGGGCAATGACATAATCATTGACCCTGCCATAAATAATTGTACTGCTTGATTTTAGAGTCCATTGTACCTATTTCTCCTTCTGTCTGTCAAATGATTTTTGTTCAATTCAAACAGCACTTTTTTAAGCCACTAATTTGTCTGAAGAGCTGTCGATGCAGAATGTTTAAAAACAACCCAGGTAGCTGCGGAGGCTAGAGAAGCAGTGTGATGGAAATGCCAATAGAGGGCACTGGGCTATTTGCGATAACTTTGGAAGGACTAGGGAAGTCCGTTAACCAGCCTTTCAGTGAGGAGGGAAAAAAAAGGTACACATTTTTTATCCCACTAATTCTGTTAGGAGAACAATGGAATTTTAAAAAGTGATAATGGAAAAATTCATCTTTGAAAGTTTTCAATGCTGGCTGTTGATCAGTTACAAAGAGGTTTAAAAAAATTTTTTTTAAAGATTTTATTCATTTACTCATGAGAGACAGATAGAGAGTGAGGCAGAGACACAGGCAGAGGGAGAAGCAGGCTCCATGCCAGGAGCCAGATGTGGGACTCAATCCCAGGTCTCCAGGATCACACCCTGGGCTGAAGGCAGGCACTAAACTGCTGAGCCACCCAGGGATCCCAAGTTACAAAGAGCTTATTCAACCTAACAAGCACACATACTCTCTTGATATACTTTTCCTGATATATTTCAGTTTGCCTGTGGGCAATGGTAAAGTAGTTAAATTATTCAAAGATCAGGTTTTCGAAGTAATTTGACTCTTTTAACTTTGTGAGAGATAGTTGGAATAAAAGAGATGCTGATTATGCAATACCTGGTTTCTTTTTTTTTTTTTTTTAAAGATTTTATTTATTTATTCATGATAGTCACAGAGAGAGAGAGAGAGAGAGAGAGAGAGAGGCAGAGCGAGAAGCAGGCTCCATGCACCGGGAGCCCGACGTGGGATTCGATCCCGGGTCTCCAGGATCACGCCCTGGGCCAAAGGCAGGCGCCAAACCGCTTCGCCACCCAGGGATCCCTTTTTTTTTTTTTTTTTTTTTGCAATACCTGGTTTCTAAGGAATATTGTTTTTCTCTCTAGAATTCTGATTCCCTTCCTCCATTCTTTCCTTCCTATCTTCCTTCAGAAGTCCAAGTGGGTGCTTTGTTACCATAATCTTCCTTAGGGGAACTGATTGGTAAGCTTATTATTCCTGTTCCTTCCCTTGATGTCTTTGGATATCAAGATTGACTCTTGTCCCTTGCCTTATCTTCTCTCCTTTGTCAGAGATCTCAGTTGGAAAAAATTAGGAAGGAGGTGGAAAATGGAGGAATCTGGGGCAGTGGAGGTTGAATGAGTTTGGAAAACATATTCAGTAGCTTTCTGGTTGGGTTCCTTCCCTCTCCCTCCAGCCGCCCCACCCCAACCCCAGGCACCTGCTTTAGTCATGTGGCCAAACCTCTTAATTTTATTCCTAGGAGCTCTTCCCTTTTCACTCTGTATACATCTGTCCAATACATTTTTAGACCTCTGATATTTGTTGTCTACTAAAACTGTTTCAACTTTCTCTCTTCAGATAATGCATCATGGTTACAGCTCGCTGAGTAAGTAGGTGATTTTCACTGCTAAAGGTTTAAAGCATCTAATAAAAACAATTTACATATATATTATCAGGACTTACAAATTGGTTATAGCAATATAAATGTGCTTAGACATGGAATGTTTCATCTTCCCTTTGAATTCATCTGTACTTTTAGTTAAACCAATCTCACCTGTTCTGAAACAGTTAAAAATTTATAAAGCCTCACTCATATAACTTCAGTGGATTCTTAGACTCAAGTTCTTTAGGGGTAATAATTTATCTTGAAAAGAGTCATATGACTTAGGATGGTTGTGAGGTAATTAATTCATGTAAAATTAGTGGCAGATAATGTGGGTTAGGGCAAGCCAGCTGAAACAGAGATTGAAGATATCCATAAAGGAAAAGTTTGAGAAAAGAAAAATTTGACCCTCAGAGTAAGCAGCAGGCAGAAGGATGGAGAATGGGGAAAAGCAAATAAGAGATATACGGTAAGATTTGTTTTTGAGAATTTAAGAGTGTACTTGTGAAATAAATATAAGAAAGATAATTTATGGAACATGTAAATGAATATAAAAAGGCAAGGAAATATGAATTATTCCCATCTCCTGAGACAGTAAGAAGTGGGAAAAGGATTAAAGTAATGTTAAACTTAGGACTTTTCATAAATTTCCTCCATTCCTAAAGCACATCTATACTTTGCTCTGAAAACCTAACACATTTCGACTCTCTAGCTAAAATGCCTTAATGCAGGTTGGTTTATAATGAATTTCCAAATATATCCTTCACTATACCCCAGATTACTGCTTTTTTATAGGCAATCAAATCATATTGGTCAGATTGATATGCAAAGAGGATCTCTCTCTTTGGATCACATATGATTGAGACTTGGTGTAAGCTCTTTAAATCTGAATTCTTATCCTCAATAGGATTCCATTTTAGATGCATCTTTTTATTAATAACCACTGGATACCACTTGTGTCAGTTTTGTGTTCAGTCTGGGACTGCATGGAAGCATAGCCATTGAAAGCCTGTTGTGATTTAAACCTTTGTGAAACAGGGAAGCTTAAATCATCACCCTGCCACATTATTAGTAGGGCTCCTAAACCTGTTTCAGGCATGGTTTTTGCAGATGTTAGATGCTCTGGAAGATGTGTTGCCTTGCACACCAGTAGGTCTACCACAAGACCTATGTCCTAGGATGTACATGGTTCAATGATAAACAGGATCATAGAGTGTGGTGGACCACTTAGCAGGGTTTTGGTTTTAGAGATCTAGGAGACTTGCCCAGCCAAACCTTAAGGGGGCTTATCACAGGCTGTTTTTACAATGATTGTACAGAAAAAGGAGGCAAAATAAATTCACTCGTATACACCATTGCCCAGACCCTCTGCCTGTATTGTGAATGGGGGGACATGGAATTGAAGGAAAAAAATAAATTAAAAAAATAAAGGAGAAAAAAGAAAAACCCTGAGGCTATCAGGCTCAGTGGTCTCAGGTAATTGGCACATTATCTTTCGGAGGCTGGGACACTGAGGGGAGTGGTTGTAGATTAGAGGTAGAGGGATGCTGATTGCAGAAACCAGAGAGGTTTCCCTCTTGGTGGAAGCTTAGAAGATTTTGGGGGGATATGACAGATGCTTTGATTTTGGAAGTAAGACCTACAGTAGATAGAATGGAGTACAGTCCTTCAACTAAGCAGCTGAATGCTTGGGAGAAGGGAAGGTTGGAGTCATTAGTTGGCATTTTTGTAGGAGTATATACTGTGTAGGCAGTAATACTAATAACTACATTCTTGCCCCTTCCTTCTCCTGAAGGCTTGGGAGGCTGTCTTGACAGTGCAATAAGGGGGTACCTGGATGGCTCAGTTGGTTAAGCATCTGCCTTTGGCTCAGGTCATGATCTCAGAGTCCTAAGATCGAGCCTTGCCTCAGGTTCCTGCTCAGATGGGAGCCTGCTTCTTCCTCTCCCTCTCACTCCTCCTGCTTGTGTTCCCCCATTCTCTCCCTCTCAAATAAATAAAATCTTTTTTTTATTTTTAAAAGAAAGTGCAATAAGAAATGAGTAAAGCCAAGTATTCTACCTTTTAGGTAGGAAAGAAGTCTTGATGAGGAATTATCACCATTTCCAAGAAAGTCATGATAAGGAAATATGCAAAACTAGTAGTGTGAGAGCGTATCTGAAGGGAGAATGTTTTTGGGCAGTACCGGTGCCTACAGCTCCTTCTCTCCACCAGCTCTTGGCAGAATGTTTCTGACTTTGGCTGGTTGCAGCTGTGGCTAGTTGGCAGTAAAGAAGCAATAGGAGACCACTAGGTTGCTGCAGCAGCAATAAACAACCTCTACTTTTTGTACCAGAAACCTTGACCTTCAATTACTTGTGGGTTCTTAGCTTCAGCCCAGATGGCTGAAGCTACTTTACATATGACCTTTGCATAAATGTGATACTATTGTGCATATTTTAAGGATTTGGTAACCAAAATACATAAATCTATTCCTAGACAAACTTATTAGTTTGGTATATGAAATGAAAGATAAATGAAGAAATGCATATTTGATTTCAGATTAATTGAATGGAATGTAGAAAAATGAAAATGTATTAACTCTAACAGCAGCTTTAAACGGAATAAACTATGGACTTTTCAAAGGATTATGATTACCCTTAATCATGCCAAAATGAAGCTTGAAGCAATTATGGGTAATACAGATGTATTATTAATACCAGCTGAAACCCAGGTTTTGATTATATAAGAAAACAGACTTAGACTTTTAGCAGATGGTGAACTTAAAAGTTCAAGTTAATCGAAGTTTTTAAATACAGAAGATGTAGGGAGCATTTCTGCTTGATGAACCCAGATTTTTTTCTCCACAGGGAACACATCGAAATTGGAATTATCTCAGTGATCTCTAAATGTGATTCTATTCTTTAGAACTGTGCCTTTATTTTTCTGATCCTCAAGTTTATAATTTTTCCAATGCATTGTGCTTGCTAAGCTATGGCAGACATTGGAACATTTTTTTTTTTACATGTGCAGACATCTGCTCATTTTTCTCTTCCTTTCTTAACCTTTCTTTTTTATCTTTAAAGATTTATTTATTTTAGCGGGGGGGGGGGGGCGGAGACAAAGGAAGGGGAGAGAGAGAATGCCAAGCAGACTCCCTGCTGAGTACGGAGTCTGACGGCTCAATTTCACAACCTTGAGATCATGACCTGAGCTGAAATCAAGAGTCAGACGCTTAACCAACTGAACCACCCAGGTGCCATTCTTTCTTAACCTTTCTTAATTCTCCTATGGCAAGTGCCTGGATTGTGGTGGTACCGATGGGCACCATGGTGGATGGGAGACTCTTGCTACAGCACTGGGACCCCCATATGAATCTGGGGGAAAGAAGTAGGACAAATGGATGCACTGAAGTTGGTGGAGGTAATAGAATAGTTTCTTATAGTTCAACAAGGGCAAGAGGGAATCTTTGATTTGTTAAGTTCAGTTAGAACTGCAGACCAAGGTTAAGGATGTCAGCACTGTTATCTCACCTTTTGGCTTCAGTATTCTAGAACAGGGTGTCTGCCATGCTTTTTTCTCATTCCTGCTAATAAGAGGAGCAGCATTTCCATTTTAAGAAGTGGAAGGGGTGAGAGACCAGAGCCCTACCTTGGGAAATCATACTATCTTTCATCAATTAGGTAATTGTGTTTTATAAGAGTATATGATTTGAGTTTCAAATAAGTATAAAACAAACCAGTGGGAAGAGTTTAGCTGCAAATATACAATGCAACTTTTTGAAATAGGGGAATGATACAGAAAACAACAGTAAGATTGAGAGAGAAATAGAGAAAGAAATGGTAAGGATTAGACTATTACCTGAAAATAACACACAGGTGCATACTAACCACCCACAAATTCATGAGGCCTTTCTAACAACTTCACACTTGATGCTATCTTTAGGAAAATATATGTGGAGATTACTGATTGGGAATGAAGGGAATTCTCTAAAATGAGTACACACATTTTATTTTAGAACACTTTATTAGTTAAAATTAATCATTATCAAGGAGAAAGAAGACATGGTTTCTTCTTTTAAGAAATATATCTTGTCAGAGGAGAAAACAAGGACAAAATACAAGACAGAAAATAACTAATATTCATTAAACACTTATTTGCTTGGGAACTAGTCTAAATATACCATCACAACATACAGGTTTGCTTATACAGTATGCCATGTTATTTGCATATACCATAATTGTTACAACACTATGAACTAGGTACTATCATATATTTTACTGATAAAAACTGGAGTTAAGAGGTTAAATAGCTTGCCCAAAGTCCTATCAATTAAAAGACCCAGGATCTGCATCTAGGAATCTGATTTCAGGTACTGAACTCTTAGTCATTGTGCTTTACTATTTCATTGGCAACTCAGTGCCCTTTTGTTGCTCATTAGGGAATAACTCATGCCTACTGGTTGAACAGCTGCAACATGAAGGCTTGTCAGCTTGGCTTGGCTGATAAGAGTCAGATTGGGCTGAAGAAGAGTGGCTTTATGACCAAAAGTTGTTTAAAGAGGCAGGAAGAAAATATGAGTTGGTCCTATACAGAGGCAGTTGAATAATGTCCTGGGCTGATTCCATGTCTTAATTTCCTCTTTTTATAGAAAGTAATTTTCTTAATTTGCTAGACCATCCTCTAATTAAGGGGCTCACAGATGTTTATTCATTATATTAGAAATGCAAGTTTTAATGGTGCAGTCTTAAGAGACTCAAACAAGTAACAATTAGCTCTGTGGCTCTAGGCCAAGCAGTGCTAATGCCCAAATTCATCTAATATTTCATTTGGCCAGACTGTAGGATGGCATTCTCCTACAGTAATTTTCCTTGCATCTTGACTTTCTGCAGTAAATGGCTCTACCAAGGAAATGGGCCACTATCTGAGCCTTCTTCCTTCTACCAGTTGACTTTAATGACACTTGCGTCTTTCCCATAATTTCTTAGAGTTGCTTAAATAGAAATTATTCATTTATTCATTCATTTAGCCATTTAGTCCTTCCTTCTCCCTTTTTTTCTCCTTCCTCTTCCTTGCACTCATCCTTCTTTTCTCCTCTTTCACGCCCTACCACAATTTTTTCCTTTTCTCTCTTTAACAAAAACTGTTAGGTTCTCAAGAAATGCTAGGCCTTGCTCTCAGTACTATGAGGGATGGATAGATAGATAAATGATACTATGATTGACATTTTTAATCCATTTCATGAATATTTATTCAGTGCCTACTGTATGCCAGGCTCTATTTTATAAGTTAGGAACAGAGTTTGGTTCACAATAAAGTTTGTTTTTCTCAGTAAGTTGTATTCTGGGCTATGTACTGGGGAGATAGATAAAAAAATATATATATCATATGTCAAGTAGTGATAAGAGCTCTGAATAAAAATGGAGAATGGAGAGAGATGTGATGGGGAATGTATCATTTTTACATAGGCTGGTCTGGGAAGTGCTCTCTGACATGATGATATTTGATCAGGAAAACATTTATCTGAGGGAAAACCAAGTACCAAAGCCCTCAGGAAATTAATTTCTGAAAGAAAAAGGTATGAAGGTAAATAATTTTAACAGAAAGTAGAAAGAGTAAGTGCTGTAAGGGTGTATTAACGAAGAGCCACTGAACTTGGTAAGTTGGAAGGAAGGGGACATGACTGTCTGCTGGGGAGGTGGTGCTGTGGAGAGCAAGCCCCGCTTCCTAAGGGGTAACTCAAACACTCTAATGCCTCATGGCAGAGCCTTTTTCCCAGGACTTTTCTTGAAGAAGGACCATTCTCTTCAGTTATGAGGCAGTTAGGCTACATACCTAACCAAGGTGCCTTTGGTTAGGATGCCGAGATTCTAAGGATGAAACAAGTTACATCATGTGTTCACTTTTTCTTTTTCTTTTTTAAAATTTAAATTCAATTAGCCAACATATAGTAAATAGTTTCAGAAGTAGTATTCATTAATTTATCACTTGCATGTAACACTCAGTGCTTATCACATCATGTACCCTCCTTAATGCCTATCACCCAATTACTGCATCCCCCTATCCACCTCCCCTGCAGCAATGATCAGTTTGTTTCCTATAGTTAGGAGTCTCTCATGGTTTTTCTCCCTCTCTGATTACTTCCCATTCAGTTTCCCCTCCCCTTTTCTATGATCCTCTGTACTGTTTCTTATATTCCACATATTAGGGAAACCATAGGATAATTGTCTTTCTCTGATTAATTATTTCACTCAGGATAGCACCCTCTAGTTCTATCCCTGTCAATGTAAATGGTAAGTATTCATCCTTTCTGGAATAATATTCCATTGTATATTTATACCACATCTTCTTTATCCTTCCAGTTGGACTATTATGGACATTGCTGCTATGAACATTGGGGTGCAGGTGCCTCTTTGGGTCACTGCATTTGTATCTTTGGGGTAAATACCTAGTAGAGCAATTGCTGGGTCATAAGGTAGCTCTATTTTTAACTTCTTGAGGAACCTCCACACTGTTTTCCAGAGTTGCTGTACCGGCTTGCACTCCCACCAACAGTGTAAGAGTGTTCCCCTTTCTCCACATCCTTGCTAACATTTGTTGTTTCCTGTGTTGTTAATTTTAGCCATTCTGACTGGTGTGAGGTGGTATTTCATTGTGGTTTTGATTTGTATTTTCCTGATGACAAGTGATGTTGAGCATTTTTTCATATGTCTGTTTGCCATTTGTATGTTGTCTTTGGAGAAATGTCTGTTCATGTCCTCTGCCTATTTATTGACTGGATTGCTTGTTTTATGGGTCTGGAATTTGTTAAGTTCTTTATAGATCTTGGATACTAGCCCTTTATCTGATGTGCAGTTTGCAAATATCTTCTCCCATTCTGTAGGTTGCCTTTTGGTTTTGTCAACTGTTTCCTTTGCTGTGCAGAAGCTTTGTATCTTGATGAAGTCCCAATAGTTCATTTTTGCTTTTGTTTCCCTTGCCTTTGGAGATGTGTCTAGCAAGAAGTTGCTGGGGCCAAGGTCAAAGAGGTTGCTGCTTGTATTCTCCTCTAGGATTTTGATGGATTCCTGTCTCACACTAAGGTCTTTCATCCATTTTGAGTTTTTCTTTGTGTATAGTGTAAGAGGATTGTCTAATTTAATTCTTCTGCATATGGCTGTCCAATTTTCCCAGTACCATTTATTGAAGAGGCTGTCCTTTTTCTATTGGATATTCTTTCTGTTTTGTCAAATATTAGTAGGCCATAGAGTTGAAGGTCCACTTCTGGGTTTTCTATTGTGTTCCACTGATCTATGTGTCTACTTTTGTGCCAGTACAATGCTGTCTTGATAACACATTTGTAATATAGCTTGAAGTCTGGCATTGTGATTCCCCCAGCTTTGGTTATCTTTTTCAACATTCTTCTGGCTATTTGGGGTCTTTTTCTGGTTCCATACAAACTTTAGGATTATTTTTTCCAGCTCTGTGAAAAATGTCGATGGTATTTTGATAGGGATTTCATTGAATGTGCAGATTTCTCTTAGTAGCACAGACATTTTCACAATATTTATTCTTTCAATCCACGAGCATGGAATATTTTCCCCTATCTTTGTGTCTTCCTTAATTTCTTTCATGAGTGTTCTATAGTTTTCTGAGTACAGATCTTTTGCCTCTTTGGTTAGGTTTATTCCTTTGTATCTTAGGTTTCTGGTGCAATTTAAAGTGGGATAAGTTCCTTAATTTCTCTTTCTTTAGTCTCATTGTTAGTATACAGAAATGCAACTGATTTTTGTGCATTGATTTTATATCCTACCATCTTGCTGAACTCCTGTATAAGTTCTAGCAATTTTGGGGTGGAGACTTTTGAGTTTTCCACCTAAAGTATCATGTCATCTGTAAAGAGTGAGAGTTTGATTTCTTTGCCAATTTGGATGGCTTTTCTTTTTGTAGTCTGATTACTGAGGCCAGAACTTCTAGTACTATGTTGAACAACAGTGGTGAGAGTGGACATACCTGTTATATTCCTGATTTTAGGGGAAAAGTTCTCAATTTTTTCCCCATTGAGAATGATATTTGATGTGAGCTTTTTGTAGATGGCTTTTTAAAATATTGGTGAGTATTTTGACATCCATGTTCATCAGGGATATTGGTCTTTAATTCTCCTTTTTGATGGAGTCTTTGTCTGGTTTTGGGATTAAGGTACTGCAGGCCCCATAGAATGAGTTTGGAAGTTTTCCTTCCACTTCTCTTTTTTGAAACACCTCCAGTACAATAGGTATTATTTCTTCATTAAGTGTTTGGTAGAATTCCCCTGGGAAGTTATCTGGCCCTGGACTCTTGTTTCTTGGGAGGTTTTTGATGACTACTTCCATTTCCTTGCTGGTTACGGGTCTGTTCAGGTTTTATATTTCTTCTTACTTCAGCTTTTGCTAATTTGTAGGTTTCTAGGAATGTATTCATTTCTTTCAGATTGCCTAATTTTTGTCATATGATTGCTCATAATATACTCTTAAAGTTGTTTATATTTCCTTGGTGTTGGTTGTGATCTTTTCTCTTTCATTCATGATTTTATTAATTTGGGTTTCTCTCTTTTTTTTTTTTAAATAAGTCTGGTTAGGTGTTTATCTATCTTATTAGTTCTTTTGAAGAATGAGCTCCTAGTTTCATTGATCTGTTCTACTGTTCTTCTGGTCTCTATTTCATTGAGTTTTGCTCTCATCTTTATTATTTCTCTTCTCTTGCCTGGTTTAGGCTTTATTTGCTGTTCTTTCTCCAGTTCTTCTAGGTGTAAGGTTAGCTTTTGTATTGGAGATTTTTCTAAATTTTTGAAAGAGGCTTGTATTGAAATATACTTCCCTCTTAAGATTACTTTGCTGTATCCCAAAGATTTTGAATAGTTGTCCATTCATTTTTGTTAGTTTGCATGAATCTTTTTAATTCTCTAATGTCCTGGTTGACCTATTCATTATTTTAGTAGGATGCTCTTTAACTTCCAAGTGTTTGATTTCCTTTGTGATTGAGTTCTAGTTTCAAGACATTGTGGTTTGAAATTATTCAGGGAATAATCTCAATCCTTTGGTATTAGTTTAGACCTGATTTGTGACCCAGTGTGTGGTCTATTCTGGAGAAAGTTCCATGTGTGGTTAAGAAGAATGTGTATTCTATTGCATTAGGATGGAATGTTAAGTAAATATCTGAAGTCCATCTGGTCTAGTGTGTCATTCAAAGTCCTCGTTTCTTTGTTGTTCTTCCACTTAGAAGATCCGCTGAGAGTGGAGTGTTGAAGTCTCCTACTATTACTGTATGATTATCTATGCATTTCTTTACTTTGGTTATTAGCTGGTTGATATAATTGGCCGCTCCCACATTAGGGGCATAAATATTCATAATTTTTAGGTCTTCTTATTGTATAGACCCTTTACATATGACATGGCATCCCTCTTCATCTCTTACTACAGTCTACAGTTTAAAATCTAATTTATCTGATTTGAGGATTGCTATTCCAGAATTCTTTTGAGATCCACTTGCATGGTAAATGTTTCTCCATCCCCTTATTTTCCATCTGAAGGTGTCTTTAAGTATACAATGAATCTCTTGTAGATAGCATATAGATGGATCTTGATTTTCTATCTAGTCTGATACCCTGTGTCTTTTGACTAGAACATTTAGCCCATTGATGTTCAGAGTAACTGTTGAAAAATATGAATTTAGTGCCATTGAATTACCTGTACAGTCCCTGTTTCTGTGGGTTGTCTCTTTCATTTGACTCCCTTGTTCCTTACAGGATCCCCCTTAATATTTCTGGCAGGATTGGTTTGATGGCCACAAAATCTTTCAGTTTCATTGTCCCGGAAGCTCTTTATCTCTCCTTCCATTCTGAATGACAGCATTGATGGATAAAGTATTCTTAGTTGTATGTTTTTATCATTTAGTACCCTGAATATATTGTGTGAGCCCTTTCTGGCCTGCTAGGTCTCTGTGGATAGATTTGATGTTAATGTAACATTTCTCCCCTTTATATGTCAGGAATCTCTTGTCTCAAACTGCTTTCAGAAGTTTCTTTTTTATCTCTGAAATTTGCAAGCTTCACTATTAGATGTTGGGGTGTTGATCAGTTTTCGTTAATTTCGGGAGGGGTCCTTTCTCTCTCTTGGATATGAATGCATTTTTCCTACCCCAGATCAGGGAAGTTCTAAGCTATGATTTGTTCAAAAAATATACCTTCTGGTCCGCTCTCTCCATGCTCTCTGGAATCCCAAAAATATGGATATTATAATTTTTTTCAAATTATCACCTGATTCTCAGAGCTTTTCCTCATGGGCTCTTAGTTGTTTTTCTCTCTTTTCCTCAGCTTCTTTCCTTCCAATCAACTTGTCTTCTATGTCACTTATCTCTCCTCTGCTTCATTTACCCTAGCTGTTAGAGCATCCAGTTTAGACTGCATCTAAGTTAGAGTATTTTTAATTTTGGCCTGATTAGATCTCAGTTCTGCACTAAGAGATTCTCTAGAGTTTTTTATGCTTTTTTCAAGTCCAACTAGTGACTTTATAATTGTAATCCTGAATTATATCTCTGACATTTTGCTTAAATCCATATCCATTAGAACTGTGGCAGAGAACATTACCTCTGGTTCTCTCTTTTGTGGTGAATTCTTCCTTCTAGTCATTTTTTCCAGTGTAGAATTGTTGTACAAATTAGCAGAGTCAAAAATATCAACCACAACCAAAGCTAAATACACACTAGAAAATTCTGAAGAGGTCTTGGACCAGAAAATAAAAGAAAAGAGACAAAGAAAAAGAAAAACAAACAAGAAAAAGAGAGAAACAACAACAACAATAACAACAACAACAACAACAGGGTGGGGATGGGGGTGGAGAGAGAATATAATCTCACAGAGTAGACCAAAACAGTGATCCCATTGGTTCTGAGTGTATTTTGCTCTATATGTTAGAAGATACTAAATTCCAAAATTATATATATAAAAGAGCAAAGCTTATATAGAGAAACAACAACAAAAAAAGGGAGGGGAATGGAGGGAGAGAGAATATAATCTCACAGAGTGGACCAAAACAATGATCCCCTTGGTTGTGAGTGTATTCTTGTCCATATGTTAGAAGATGCTAAATTCCAAAATTATTAAAAAAGAAAAAAAAGCAAAACTTATACATACAAAAATAAAATTGAATATCATGAAAGGAAGACAAAAATGAAGAACACATCTATAACATGTAATTGTAAAATATGAAAGTTAAAAAAGAAAAAACTTAAAAATGATGTTTATAAAATATTAAAGTGAGACGAGAGAAAAGAAAGAATATTAGAAAATCTTAACCTGAAAGATAGATGAATCATAAGAGAGAAACCTCAAGTTCTGTATGGTATTTTCTCTCAGTCCTGGAGTTTTCCAGTGCTGCTTGGTTAGTAAACTTGCTATTAATCTGTTCTTCCAGCTGGTCTTCTGGAAGAGGGGTCTGCTGCATTGATTCTCAGGTGTCTGTGTCTGGATAGAGTTGCACTGCCCCTTGCCAGGTGGCTGGGTTCAGTATAAACTGGTTTCTGTGTGAGCTCTTTGTTTCCTTGAGGCTTTATGTGCCTCCTTTGAGAGCTAATGGAAAAAAAAAAAATGGCTGCACCCAGATCTCCAGCCCTGGAGCGGAGAGATCCTGGCATGTGCCAAACTTCAGGCCCCTGTAGTGTGCACCCACTCAGATCCTCCCCAGGAAAATGCTGAGGTACACTGATTTGTGCAATTTTAAGGGTCCTGGTGGGGAAAGCTCTCCCTCACTTGTGCATGCAACTGGTCTGCCCCTCTCCGAGGGAGCAGTTGCTGCTTCTGTCTGCTGCAGGGCTCTGGCACCAAGAGCATTCGCCAGATCCAGTGTGCACCAGCTCTGCTTCTCCCAGATGAAAGCAGAGGGTTGCTGACTTCCAGTCCTTTGTAGGGACCCAGCATGGATAGTGGTCACCTGATCCATCCTTGGTTGGCAGTTTATGGCACAAGCCAAGCTTTTTTCCCTGGTCCCCTGACCTAAACTCATTTCCCCACTCCAATGCTTAGAACTCTGCCAGCTCAGGCACCCCTGTTTTTTCCTGTGTCTCTGGAAATACTGAGATCCCACTGTCTTTCCCGCAATTCTGTCCCACTTCACCACTGAGCACTTTCAAGCAGAGAAGTCTCTCAAAGGAGCAGATTTCTAAAAGTCCTGATTTTGTGCTCCAAGGCTATATCACTTTCCAGCAGCTGGCTTACAAAGGCTCCTTCCTCTCCCCCATGGTTTTTCTTCTCTGCACTCCTCCCTTGTGAAAATGGTCACTTTTCTATTAGTAGAGTTCCAACTGTTCTTTATTTACATCTCAGGTTGAATTCATAGGTGTTCCAAATGGTTTGATAATTATCTATCTAAATTTGGGGGACCAGATGAAATGAGGACCCAAGGACTCCTACTCTTCCTTTGTTTTGCCTCCGTTTTGTTGGAGTCTAGTTTTGGGATCAAGATAATGTTGGCCTCATAGAATGAGTTTGGAAATTTTCCTTCCATTTCTCTTTTTAGAAACAGCCTCAGAAGAGTATTAGTTCTTCTTTAAATGTTTGGTGGTATTCCCCTGGGAGGTTATCTGGCCCTGGACTCTTGTTTCTTGGAAGATTTTTGATGACTGCATCCATTTCCTTGCTGGTTATGGGTCTATCCAGGTTTTATATTTCTTTCTGTTTTAGTTTTGGTAGTTTATAAATTTCCAAGAATGCATCCATTTCTTCCAGACTGCCTAATTTGTTGGCATATAGTTGCTCATAATATGTTCTTAAAATTGTTTGTATTTCCTTGGTGTTGGTTGTGATCTCTCATCTTTCATTCATGATTTTATTAATTTGAGTCCTTTCTCTTTTCTTTTTGGTAAATCTGACTAGGGGTTTGTTGATCCTATTAATTCTTTCAAAGAATCAGCTCCCAGTTTCATCGATCTGTTCTTTTTTTTTTTTTAAAGTTTTATTTTATTTTATTTTTTAAAAATTTTTATTTATGATAGTCACAGAGAGAGAGAGAGAGGCAGAGACACAGGCAGAGGGAGAAGCAGGCTCCATGCACTGGGAGCCCGATGTGGGATTCGATCCTGGGTCTCCAGGATCGCGCCCTGGGCCAAAGGCAGGCGCCAAACCACTGCACCACCCAGGGATCCCTCATCGATCTGTTCTACTGTTCTTTTGGTTTTTACTTCATTGATTTCTGCTCTAATCTTCATTTATTTTTAAAAAGATTTTATTTGTTTATTTATCAGAGACACAGAGAGAAGCAGAGACATAGTCAGAAGGAGAATCAGGCTCCCCATGGGGAGCCCAAAACAGGACTCAATCCTGGACCCCAGGATCATGCTCTGAGCCAAAGGCTCAATCACTGAGCCACCCAGGAGTCCCTGCTCTAATCTTTATTGTTTCTTTTTTCTGCCGGGTTTACACTTTATTTACTGTTTTTCTCCACCTCCTTTGGGTGTAAGGTTAGTTTGTATATTTTAGATTTTTCTAATTTTTTGAGAGAGGCTTGTATTGCTGTATACTTCCTTCTCAAGATCACTTTTGCTGTATCCCAAAGGTTTTGAACAAGTATGTTTTCATTTTCATCTGTTTCCATGAATTTTTAAAATTTGTCTTTAATTTCATTCTTTAGTAGGATGCTCTTTAACTTCCAAGTGTTTGAGTTCCTTCAAAATTTCCTCTTATGATTGAGTTCAAGTTTCAAAGCACTGTGATCTGAAAATATGCAAGGAATAATCCCAGTTTTTTGGTACCTATTGAGACCTAATTTATGACCCAGTATACGATCTATTTTGGAGAATGTTCCATGTATACTGGAGAAGAATGTGTATTCTGTTGCATTAAGATGGGATACTCTGTGTATATCTGTGAAGTCCATCTGGTCTAGTGTGTCATTCAGAGCCCTTGTTTCCTTGTAGATCTTCTGCTTAGATGATCTGTCCATTGCTGTGTGCAGGGTGTTAAAGTCCACTACTATTATTGTATTATTATCAATGTGTTTATTTAATTTTGTTATTACTTGGTTTATATAATTGGCTGCTCCCAAGTTAGGAGCATAAATATTTAGAATTGTTAGATATTGTTGGATTGACATGTTCATTATGATATAGTGTCCTTCTTCATCTCTTATTACACTCTTTGGTTTAAAATCTAACTTTTCTGATATAAGGATTACTACCCCAGGTTTCTTTTGATGTCCATTAGCATGATCAATTGTTCTCTACCCCTCGCTTTCAATCTGGAAGTGTCTTTAGGACTAAAATGAGTCTCTTGTAGACAACATATGCATGGGGCTTGCTTTTTTTTTTTTCCAATCTGATACTCTTTGTCTTTTGATCAGAGTGTTTAGCCCATTTACATTCAGAGTAACTATTGAACGATATGAATTTAGTGTCACTGTATTACCTGTAAAGTCCCTGTTTCTGTAGATTGTCTCTGTTTCTTTCTGGTCTAAGTTACTTTTGGGCTCTGTCCTTGCTTACAGGATCCCCTTTAGTATTTCTTGCAGGGCTGGTTTAGTGATCACAAATTCTATTAGTTTCTGTTTGTCCTGGAAGCTCTGTATAGAATGAGAGCCTTCTATTCTGAATGGCAGTCTTGCCGGATAAAATACTCTTGGCTGCATGTTTTTCTCATTTAGTACACTGACTATATCATGCCAGCCCCTTCTGGCCTGCCAGGTCTCTGTGGATTTGTCTGCTGCCAGCCTAATGTTTCTACCCCTGTAGGTTCAGGAACTCTTGTCTCAAGCTGCTTTCAGGATTTTCTCTTTATCTCTGAAATTTGCAAGCTTTGCTATTATATGTTGGGGTGTTGATCTGTTTTTATTGATTTTGAGGAGGTTCTCTCTACCTCTTGGACTTGAATGCCTGTTTCCGTCCTCAGATTATAGAAGTTCTCAGCTGTGATTTGCCCAAATATGCCTTCTGCTCCCCCCTTTCTTCTTTCCCTGGGACTTCTTTCCCCTAATATTGTTTTGCTTTTTGATGTTGCTGATTTCTTGAAGCCTTCCCTCATGGTCCATTAGTTGTTGTTTTTCTCTCTTTTCCTCAGCTTCCTTTCTTTCTATAAACTCACCTTCTATGTCACTCTCTCTTCTGCCTCATTTACCCTAGCTATTAGAGCATCCAATTTAGACTGCATCTCAGTTTTTAAAAAAGATTTTATTTATTTATTCATGAGAGACACACAGAGAGAGGCAGAGATATAGACAGAGGTGGAAGCAGGCTTCTTGAGGGGAGCCTGCTGTGGGACTTGATCCTGGGACTCTGGAACCACACCCTGAGCTGAAGGCAGATGCTCCACCACTGAGCAACCCAGGTATCCCTAGATTGCATTTCAGTTAGAGCATTTTTAATTTCAGTCTGATTAGATTTTATTTCTTTAGTGCCTTTTTTGCTTTTTTTTTCAAGCCCAGCTAGTAACTTTATAATTGTTACCCTGAATTTCAGGTATGACATTTTACTTGTATCTATATCCATTACATCTGTGGCAGAGAGTATTACCTCTGGTACTTTCTTTTATTGTGGATTCCCCTTTCTAGTTATTTTGCCCAGAGAAGGATGGATGAACAAGAGAACAAGATAAAAAATATCAACCACAACCCAAGCAAAATACACACTAGACAAATCTGAAGCATTCAGAAACCAAAAAAGAAAAGAAAAAGCAAAAAAGAAAAAAAGGAGAGGGGAAAGAGTTAATATAATCTCCCAGGTTGACAAAACAAGGTGATCCATTTGGTTCTGGGTGTATTTTGGTCTGTTTGTTAGAAGACATTAATCCCAAAATTGTAAAGAAAGCGATATATATATATATATAATTGAATATAGTGAAAGGAAGTCAAGATGAAGAATATATCTATAAAATGTAAATGTAAAAATGAGAGTTAAAAAAGACTTAAAAACATAGTGTTGATAAAGAAAAAGAAAGGAAAATTATAAACTAAAAGATAAACAAATCATAAGAAAAAACCTTGAATTCTATATACTCTTTTCCCTAGCATTGTAGTTTTGTGGTGCTGTGTGCTCTGTAAACTTGGTATTCTCCTATTGTTCCCACTGGTCTTCTAGGGGAGGGGCCTGCTGCACCTGATTCTCAGGTGTCTTTGCCTGGGTGGAGTTGCATTGGCCCTTGCCAAGGGCCAGATTCAGTGTAAGCTGCTTCTGGTTTCTCTATGTGGCTTTTGTTCCCTGAAGGTTTTCTGTGCCTCTTTAGAGGATGAAAATAAAAATGGCCATGCCCTGATTCTCCAGCCCTGGAGCTGAAAGATTGTGGTCTCCTCTTTTCCATAAACCCTCAGGGATAAGCAGTCTTCACTTTTGTGTGTGTCAAACTCTGCGACTCCTGCGGTGTACACCCACAGCATCCCTCCTAGGGAAGGTGGAGGGTCACTGCATTTCTGCCCTTTGCAGGGCCCCTGCATGGAGATTGGTCACCTGATCATGCTGATTTACAATTTGGCCAACTGAGCTGAGAGCCTCCTCCTGGGCTCACTGACTGTAACTAGTTTCTTCACTCCAGTGTTTGGGAACACTACTGGCTTTGGCACCCTCATTCCTTCTGTGATGTTGGGGGTCCTGAGACTACATTGTCACACCTAGGATTCTGTCCCACTTTACCACTTGAGCAGCTTTCAGGCAGGGACATCTCTCACTGGAGCAGACTTCTAAAGGTTCTAATTTTGCACTTGGGCTATATCACTTTCCAATAACTGATTTAAAGAGGCTCCCTCCCCCACCATTTATCTTCTGACATATGCCCTCAGAATCACTTCTCCATACCTCTTACCCTGCAAAAAGTGGTTGCTTTTCTATTTGTAAAATTCCAGCAATTCTTTTCTTATCTCTTAGGTTGAATTCATGAGTGTTCAGAATGATTTGATAGTTATCTAGCTAAATTCAAAGGACCAGATGAAATGAGGTCCCCTACTCTTCTGCCATCTTGCTTACCCTCCTCCCTTTTTAATTTTAATTAATTATTTAAATTAAATAATTCTTTTAATTCTTTTAATTTATATACTTTTCTTTTAATTATATACTCCTTGAAGTCATATTTCCTGTTTATAAGAAGACTAACCTTTTATGCCCAATGTTGGCCACCAAAGTCAATAAGACAAAGGGAGTACTCTTGTATTTGGATAACTACTGTGTGCTCAAGATTAGGATGCCCTCATTTTTACCTGTTTTGGTCAGTGTGACAAGGTCCTAGCTCTTCTACTAGAATGTAAATACCTCAGTGAAATAGAAAACACTTAACACAACATCAGCTAACATTTAGCTATTAGCTAGATAGAGTGCAAACAAGGAAGTATGGAAATGAAACACAGAAGTTTATATACTAGTTTAATTTTTAAAATGGGAGGTTTGCAAGGATGGGATATATAACGCTAAATGGGGGTAGTAATGGATGGATAGAGTACAGGTTAGATGGAAATATGAAAGAAAGATAAAAGGTATTACTTAATTTCACAGAACAGATATATCCAAATGAAAATGAATCCATTGAAACTGATCCCATTGAGACCTCTTGAGATATAGTTATAGATATGTTTAAAAGAGCAAGATACTTTTATGCCTTGACAAGCTACTTGAAGTAAAGTTGAGTCCATAAAGTAGGACATGGGGGTCTGCAGGAGTCAAGACTAACTTGTGATAACTGAAGTGTATGCCTTAGAAACAAACAGGGATTTAGAAGGGGCTGAGGGTATTGGGAGAGATGAAAGAGGAGGGGAAAAGAGGAGAGAGGAGGAACAACATGGAAGGTGACTGGTGCCCAAGTCAAGGAAATAGCCAGAGGAGCTTTAGCAGCATAAAAATCTTTTTGTTTTTAAAATTTCTTTACCATGATCTAATCAAATATATATATATATATATATAGTTTCAGGGTATAATTCAGTGATTCATCAGTTGCATATAATTCCCAGTGCTCATTACATCAAATGCCCTCCATCACCCAGTTATCCTTCCCCCCAACTACCTCCCCTCCAGCAATATTCAGTTTGTTTCCTAGAGTTCAGCATCTCTCATGGTTTGCCTCCCTCTCAATTTTCATCTTATTTTGTTTTTCCTTCCCTTCCCCTATTTTCATTTGTTTTATTTCTTAAATTCCACATATGAGTGAAATCATATGGTATTTGTCTTTCTCTAACTGACTTATTTAGCTTAATATAATACCCTCTAATTCCATCCACATAGTTAGCAACACAAATAAATACCTTTTATTGAATTATAAATTTCTGTTGCTGCTATGTAGATTCCCCCCCCAAAAATCTTCAGTAATATTTTCTATTCACTCAAAATATCTTGATTAGAGGATGAACTTACTGGGTGGAAATTAAGGACAAGAACAACCTAAGGCAGCCCAGGGTTGAGCTGGCTGGGAGTGAATAATGAGAGGACCCCCTGATCTCAGTATTCACTTAGCAGAGGCAGGGAAGCAGAGACAGCTATTAGAGAATGTCACCTCACCAACCCCCTAAATTGGGCAGAAATCCTGAAGATGCCACTGCATTTTCTACAATCCATAACATGGAGATTTAAATCCATCTTCATCTAGATATTAAGAAATAGGTCAATGCCAGCTGATATCTGGATTACATATACTTTAAAAACTATTATAAATTTCCATTAGGAAGTTAGTGAATCCAAACTTCAGAAGTGAAGATGAAAGCTGAAACTCCAGTGTTCAACATAAAGGGGCAGGAAATGTTTGAAGTTTAGCACTAAGTGACTCTTCTTTTTAATAGATGTCTTTGGTCAAGAATTATCTTATTTGTCTGTATCTCAGGAGGGTCTTTTATAGAAGTGGGTCTTTGCAACCCACTCAGAGTACAGGGGTTCTATGGTATTATTACTTTTCATATATCTGAGTACACATTTGGAGACTTTGAATGTTCCACTCAATTTTTCTGTTTTTGAAGCTGTGGAAAACCCCAGCTATTAATAAAAGGAAAACCTGCATAGGACTGAGCAGGGAGATGACTGAATCATTACAGTGCTCTTTAATTTAAATACTGACTAGCCAAGAACAGTGAGTGTTCAAAAGTGAATCTTGTTGGGAAACTTCTGATTCCTGACAAAATAATTCACTCAGCCAGGGTTGCTCTGTCCTCCATATCAATGTGAAATCACTGCAAATATCAAAGGGAAGTCAGTGGGACTAGGAGACTAATGAAAATCAAATAAGCAAACAAACACAGAAATGGTGAGCAAAAAGCATGTCTGGATTTCAAGGTGTGGTAAATGGCAGCCCTACTCCCCAAAAGTCCTAGACAAAGATGGCTTAATGGGAGAATGCTACCAAACTTTCAGTGAAAGAAAATTACTGTTTTATATAAGTATTATACATAAAGAAAGAAGAAAACTTCCAAACTCATTTTTTAGGTTGATATGACCTTAAGCAAGATAAAGACAGCATGAGGAAAGATAATTAAAGGTCCACTTTACTTACAACCTACATGTGAGAATCCCAAATAACATATAGAACTAATTTCATCAGTGTATTACAAATATCAGATCAAGTAAGAATGATTAACTTCAAATATTCTATCAGTGTATTTCACCATGTTAATTGACTAAACAAGACTTCTTTCATGGTTATCTTGATAAAAGCAAAAGCAAGCTTTTGATAAATTTCAACATCTATTAATGATTATATAAAACTTCTGCATGCTCTGTTCCTGCCAGTTGAGTCATATGCTTCCCATGAGTCTGTTGTGTTTGTTCCCAAATCTCTTAATACTAGTTGTACTTGCTATTGTAATTATGTAATTTAGTTAAATATTATATAAACCAAAGAATTATAAGTGTGAAAAGAGAATTGTTTCTCTCAAAATTCAATTGAAAGTTTTGGAAAGACTTGCTAAAGGCAAGTTGTGAATAAATATTGCTATTCAGACTGTTTTAATTCCTATCATATTAAAAGTGAAGGCCTTGGTCCTACATCAAAAGACTGGTGAATGAATATGGATTTGTATGTTTCAATTTAAAACAAAAATTTTAATGAGCACATCACATAGTAAGATTCTGTTTTACTGACTTTTATTTTATTCATTTACCAATTCGTCCCAGTTACATCGGATAAGAGGGCTTCCATTGCATTATTTTGAAAAACAATGCTGATACTGAATTCCCAGTATCGCCCCTTCCATTCTTTTCAGCCTCTCATTTGATTATGAAGAAGACTTGTAAGTGAATTAATATGCTTTCATCCTACCTAGCCAGCTGTGTCATAGCATGAGTAGAAAAGATGTGTTGGATTGCTTATGTTAGATTTTCTCTCTCCATAACAAGTAAATCTATGAGAGGCCAGAGATTTAGGGTTTCTAAACTCTCTTGTTTCTTTTTTGTCATTTCTGAAACTCTTTTCTCATCCTCCTATCAACCATGTATTTCCAAGTATGAATAAATATGATATATGGAAGCTCTCTCTGTTCCCCTCTGCCCTAGATCTCAGCCACTGAAACTATTTTTTGTTGTAGGAATGCACTGGCATACAATTCTAGTATGTCTTACTTAGAATTGTGCAAATTGAAATAGCATTCTAGAACCCAGATTTCTGGAGAAATAACAACACAATAATGTTACAACTTCTAAAAATTTGTTATAGTATAAGGGAATTTTGGGGGAAAAGATCACAGAAAGATGCTAAATATGATCCATTTATGGGCACATACATACATATATTGAACTAATGCCCATCACTTTCTTATGAGAAAACTGCATATTTTCTCTTTTAACAGTATAAAGAAAATTAGAAATGGAGTATAAAATAGAGAATGGTTAAGGGTCAGAGTTTCTTGTAGGGATTTTCCTGTTTCCTCTTATGACAAAATATGCTAAGAAATTACCAAGAACATATATTTTATATACTTTATTTTCATTCAGGGTTATTGAGGTATAATATACATACAATAAATGTCACTATATTTAAATGTACAGTTTAATGAGTCTTACTAAATTTATGTTGTTGTATAACAACTACCACTACTCAGTTATAGTATAATTCCACTCTACCAAAAACTTTCTATTGCCCCTTTTCAGTCTTTCCTGCTTCCCAGTCCCTATAACCACGGATGTGATTTCTATCCCCATAGTTTTGCCTTTTTAGAATGTCATGTAAATGAAATAGTAAAACATATACCTTTATTTTTGGTTAGTCTTTATTCTTTAGCCTAATGCTTTGAGTATTTATCTAAGTTGTTGCATATATTAGTACATACATTCTTTTTATTGCTGAGTGGAATACTAATGTATTATGTACCTTAACTTATTTATCCATTTACTTGTTTTTTTCATAAGTTCTTATTTTAATTCCAATTAGTTAACATACAGTGTTATATTAGTTTCTGTTGTACAGTATAGTAATTCAACAGTTCCATACATCACCCTGTGCTCATACCGAGGTGCACTCCTTAATTTCCATCCTTTACCCATCCCCATGTCCCTCCTTCCTGGTAACCATCAGATTGTTCTCAATATTTAAAAGTACATTTCTGGTTTGAATATCTCTCTCTCATTTTTCCCCCATTCGCTTGTTTGTTTTATTTTTTAAATTCCACATGAGTGAACTCATGTCTGACTTATTTCACATAAGATTATACTCTGTAGCTCTCACCATGTCATTGTAAATGGCAAGATTTCATGGGCTGCTTCATTGGCTGTTGTAAATAATGCTGCAGTAACATACAGGTGCACGTATCCTTTTGAGTTAGTGTTTTTGTAATCTTTAGGTAAATACCTAGTAGCGTGATTGCTGGATCATAGGGTAGTTCTATTTTTACCTTTTTGAGGAACCTCCATACTGTTTTCCACGGCAGCTATACTAGTTTGCAATCCCACCAACAGTGTAAGAGGGTTCCCCTCTCTCACTCCACATCCTCATCAACATCTGTTGTTTCTTATGTTTTTGATTTTAACCATTCTGATAGGTGCAAGGTGTTATCTCATTGTACAATTGGTCTGCATTTCCCTGATGATGAGTACTGTTGAGCATCTTTTCATGTGTCTGTTGGCCATTTGTGTGTCTTCTCTGGAGAAAGGTCTATTCATGTCTTCTGCCCATTTTTAAATTGGATTATTTGTTTTTGAGTGTTGAATTTTGTAAATTCTTTGTATATTTTGGATACAAACCCTTTATTGGATATGCCATTTGCAAATATCTTCTCACATACCATAGGTTGCCTTTTAGTTTTGTTGATTGTTTCCTTTGCTGTGCAGATTTCATTTTGATGTAGTCCCAATAGTTTATTTTTGCTTTTGTTTCCCCAGCCTCAGGAGACATATCTAGAAAAAAGTTGCTACAACCAATGTCAAAGAAGTTACTGCTTGTATTCTCTTCCAGGATTTTTATGGTTTCAAGTCTTACATTTAAGTTTTTAATGCATTTTGAATTTATTTTTGTGTGTGGTGTAAGAAAGTTTGATTTTTCTGGATGTTAGTGTCTAGTTTTCCCAAAGCCATTTGTTGAAAAGACTCCTTTTTTCTACTGGATATTCTTTCCTGCTTCATCAAAGATTAATCAACCATATAACTGTGGGTTTATTTATACATTTTCTGTTCTGTTCTATTGATCTAGTGTCTATTTTTTTAAAAGATTTTATTTATTTGAAAGAGAGATAGAAAGACAGCATGAGAATGTGGAGGGGCAGAGGAAGAGAGTGAAACAGACTCCCCACTGACCTAGGAGCCAAATGCAGGACTTGATCCCAGGACCCCAGGAAATGGGATCAAGGCAGATGCTTAACTGACTGAATTACCTAGGTGCCCCTTTATCTGTCTATTTTTGTGGTAGTAACATACTGTTTTGATGACTATAGTTTTGTAACATGACTTGAAGCCCAGAATTGTGATGCCTCCAGCTTTGCTTTGCTTTGCTTTTTCAAGGTTACTCGGGCTATTTGGGGTCTTTTGTGGTTCCATACAAATTTTGGAATTGTTTGTTCTAGTTCTGTGAAAAGTGCTGTTGGTATTTTGGTAAAGATGTCACAAATCACTCCTATATACATAAGCATGCATCATTTTAAGAATGAGAACATTCTCCTACATATATATAATACTGTTATCTAAATTAACAATAGTTCTATAATATTTGATACTGAACCTATATCCATATTGTGTAATATTAAATAGTAAATATTTGATATTCAGTCCAATATTTAATATGCAGTCCAATTTTTCCAACTGCATCAAAAATGTCATTTGTATTTGTATTTTTTTGAATCATGATGTAATTGAGATTCATGAATTATATTTGGTAGTTATGGATATTTAGTATTTCTTAATCTAAAACATTTACTTTGTTGTTATTTATTTATTTTTTACATTTGTTTTTATTTAAGTTCGATTTGCCAACATATGGTATAACACCCAGTGCTCATCCAATCAAGTGCCCTCCTCAGTGCCCATCACCCAGTTACCCCATCCCCACACCCACCTCCCCTTCCACAACCTTTTGCTTGTTTCCCAGAGTTAGGAGTCTCTTCCTCTCTAATTCTTCCCACTCAGTTCCCCTCCTTTCCCTTATAATCCCTTTCACTATTTCTTGTATTTCACTTATGAGTGAAATAATATGATGATTGTCCTTCTCTAACTGACTTATTTCACTCAGCAGAATACCTTCCAGTTCCATACACATCGAAGCAAATGGTGGGTATTCGTCTTTTCTGATGGCTGAGTAATATTCCATTGTATATATAGACCACATCTTCTTTAGCCATTCATCTGTCGAAGGACATCATGGCTCCTTCCACAGTCTGGCTGTTGTGAACATTG
Source organism: Canis lupus baileyi (assembly GCF_048164855.1). NCBI lineage: Eukaryota > Metazoa > Chordata > Mammalia > Carnivora > Canidae > Canis > Canis lupus. Next base: position 23,926,194 of record NC_132869.1, on the reverse strand, counting down.
CTGCTATGAACATGGGGGTCCAGGTGTCTCAGTGTTTCACTACATCTGTATCTTTGGGGTAAATACCCAGTTGTGCAATTGCTGGGTCATAGGGATAGCTCTATTTTTAACTTCTTGAGGAAGCTTCACACTGTTTTCTAGAGTGGCTGTACCAGTTGTTGCTGTTGTTGTTGTTATTGGCATTGACTTTTATTTTTTATTTTTTTAAAAATTTTTATTTATTCACGATAGAGAGAGAGAGAGAGAGGCAGAGACACAGGCAGAGGGAGAAGCAGGCTCCACGCAGGGAGCCTGATGTGGGACTCGATCCCAGGACTCCAGGATCACGCCCTGTGCTGAAGGCAGGCACTAAACTGCTGAGCCACCCATGAATCCCTGGCATTGGCTTTTAAATAGTTCAGGCCACTTGTCATGTAAAAACTCCCAATTCTGGATTTTTCTGATTGCTCTCTTATGGTATTATTGAACTTGTACTGCTATTAATTATATTGTCTATAAATTGTAAGTTAGGTCTATAGATTCAGGTAAAACATGATTAGATTCAGGTAAAACATTTTGGCAAGAATATTTTCACATATTATATATTTTATATTATATCATATGATGAGACAATGAAGATCAGTTTGTCTTGCCGTTAGAAACTCAAGGTTGGTCACTTAGTTAAAGTGATGATTACTAGGTTGCTAATTATAAAGGTATATATTTGGCTTTGGAATTTGTAATTAATCTGTGGGGAAAGACTTGGTATCAGAAGACAGTTTTTCACTCAGTGGTGTTCGTGTTCATTGAGGATCCCAAATCAATTTTTACAGTAGGGGTAGAAGTGTAGTAAGATTCTGATTTCCATGATTACTTTCACATTTATTAGGAAATAAGAGCTTTCTTTTTTCTCTCCTTTGTCTTTCTTCCTTGAGTTTAATTTGGATTCATGGACACTTATTTATACAGTGTATAAATGTAAGAATAATTACAAACATTACAGCCATTATTCTTTTGAAGGTGCGCATTCGTTTTAAAGGCCAGTGGAAACCCTTTCAAGCTGGCTTCTGGGTCTTTTGTTATGACTCTAGTCTGAGTGCTTTCTTACTTTTTGACATAACAAAGAGTCCCTTGTCTTATCTTGTGTATTTTCTGTCCAAAACCTAAAATCAGCCATTCTTTTGCAAGGAATGCCAGTGTATATATTATTAGGAAATTAGAAATCAAGAGCTAGGGGATCCCTCCCTGGGTGGCTTAGCGGTTGGGCGCCTGCCTTTGGCCCAGGGCATGGTCCTGGAGTCGCGGGATCGAGTCCCGCCTTGGGCTCCCTGTGTGGAGCCTGCTTCTCCCTCTGCCCGTGTCTCTGCCTCTCTCTCTCTCTCTCTCTCTCTGTGTCTATCATAAATAAATAAATAAATAAATAAATAAATAAATAAATAAATCTAAAAAAAAAAAAAAAGAAATCAAGAGCTAGGATATGGATATCTTCATTCATACCGGCCTGTTCTTGCTTTCTGACTTTTTTCAGCAGACAGAGATAGGAATATATTTTTATAAGTCATGAGTTTATATCAGTGTTTATAATTAAAATGTATCATTATGGCATTTTTCTCTATTTTGTATCTATCTATCTATCTATCTATCTATCTATCTATCTATCATCTAATCTAATCTATCTTTTCTTCCAAGTTTTTATTTTAAGTTAGTTAACATATACTGTAGTGTTGGTTTTAGGAGTAGAAGTTAGTGATTTGTCACTTACATATAGTGCCCTGTACTCATCACAAGTCTTGTCCTTAATGCCCATCACCCTTTTAGCCCATTCTCCCACCTACTTCCCCTCTAGAAACCCATAGTTTTTTCTCTATAGCTAAGAGTCTCTTATGGTTTGCCCCCTTCTCTGTCTTCATATTATTTTTCCTTTTCTTCCCCTATGTTCATCTATTTTTTTCTTAAATTCCACAGATGAATGAAATCATATGGTGTTTGTCTGTCTTAGACTTATTTTGTTGAGCATAATACACTCTAGTTCTATCCACATTGTTGCAAATGGCAAGATTTCATTCTTTTTGATGGCTGAATAATATTCCATTGTATATATGTACCACATCTTCTTTATTCATTCATCAGTTAAAGGACATTTGGGCTCTTTCCATACTTGGCTATTGTTGACAGTGTTGCTATAAACATTGGGGTACATGTATCTCTTTGAATTAGTGTTTTTATATTCTTTGGGTAAATACCTAGTAGTGCAATTGCTAGGTCATAGGGTAGCTCTATTTTTAACTTTTTGAAGAATCTCCATACTGTTTTCCAAATTGGTTGTACCAGTTTGCATTCACACCAACAGTGTAAGAGATTTTACCTTTCTTCTGCATCCTTGCCAACATCTGTTGTTTCTCGAATTGTTAATTTTAGCCATTCTGACAGGTGTGAAGTGATATCTCATTTGTATTAGTATTTCGCTGACAATGAATGGTGTTGAGCATTTTTTCCTGTGGCTGTTAGCCATTTGTATGTTGTCTTTGGAGAAATGTCTGTTCATGTGTTCTGTCCATTTCCTAACTGGATTATTTATTTTTTGGGTATTGAGTTTGGTAAATTCTTTAAGATTTTGGATACTAGCCCTTTATCCATGTCATTTGCAAATAAATATCTTCTCCCATTCTATAGGTTGTCTTTTTGCTTTGTTGATTGCTTTGTTTATTGTGCAGAAGCTTTTTATCTTGATAAAGTCCCAATAGTTTATTTTTGCCTTTGTTTCCCTCGCTTCCAGAGACATGTCTAATAAGAAATTGCTATAGCTGATGTCAAAGAGGTTACTGTCCATGATCTCCTCTAGTATTTTGATGGTTTCCTGTCTCACATTTAGGTTTTCCATCCATTTTTAATTTATTTTTGTGTATGGTGTAACAAAGTGGTCCATTTTGATTCTTCTGCATGTTGCTGTCCAGTTTTCCCAACACCATTTGTTAAAGAGACTGTCTTTTTTTTCATTCAATATTCTTTCTGCTTTGTTGAAGATTAGTTGACCATATAGTTTTGAGTACATTTCTGGGTCTCCATTCTGTTCCATTGATTTATGCATCTGTTTTTGTGCCAATATCATATTGTCTTGATTATAGCCTTGCAATACAGCTTCACGTCCAGAATTGTGATGCTGTCATCTTTGGTGTCCTTTTTTCAACATTCTTTGGCTATTTGGGGTCTTTTCTGGTTCCATACAAATTTTAGAATAGATTGTTCTAACTCTATGAAAAATGCTGTTGATATTTTGGTAAGGATTACATTGAATGTGTAGATAGCTTTGGGTAGAATAGGCTAATGTTATTTAGAATATTTAACAATATTTTGCAAGTTTCACTATGATATGTTTTGGTGTTGACCTGTTTTTTCTTGATTTTGCGGGGAATTCTCTGTGCCTCTTGGATTTAAATGACTGTTTTCTTTCCCAGATTAGGGTAGTTCTCAGCTATAATTGGTTCAAATAAACCTTATTCCCTTCTTCCCCCTACTCTTCTTCTTTTGGAACTCCTATTAAATGGATACTGTTGTCCTTTATGGAGTTTCTGAGTTCCCTGAGTCTACATTCATGATCTAGTAGTTTTCTTTCCCTCTTCTTTTCAGCTTCATTATTTTCTATTATTTTATCTTCTGTATCACCTATTCATTTCTCTGCTTCTTCCATCTCATTGTGATTACATCAAGTCAGTTTTGCATTTCAGTTATAGCATTTTTTTTTTTCACTTCAGCCTGACTAGTGCTAGGTCTCTTATCTCGGCAGAAAGTATTTCTCTGTCTTGTATCCTCCTTTCAAGCCCAATTAGTGTTCTTATGATTGTTGTTCTAAATTCTTGTTCAGACATATTGCTTATATTTGTTTTGAGTAAATAGCTGTCTTCTTTCTTTCTCTTTCTTTCTTTCTTTCTTTCTTTCTTTCTTTCTTTCTTTCTTTCTTTCTTTCTTCTTTCTTTCTTTCTGTTTATTTATTTTTAGAGAGACAGAGTGAGCATGAACAGGGGGAAGGACAGAGGGAAAGGGAGAGAGAATCTCCAGCAGCTCATGACCCCAACCAAGATCATGACCTGAGCTGAAACCAAGAGTCGAATGCTAACCCAACTGAGCCACCCAGGTGGCCCCCTGGATGTGATTTCTTCTTGATCTTTCTTTTGGGGAGAATTTCTCCATCTTGTCATTTTTTCTAGATTTCTGTCTTTTGCATGTTATGAAAACCTGTTATGTTTCCTGTAACTGAGAGTAGTGCTATATTAAGAAGGGGTCATATATTGTCCAGCCTGGCACTTCAGGGAGTGCTTCTGGTGTATGCTGTGTACACTCTGCTGTTGTGTTTTGGCTCTCTTTTCCACAGGTCAGTCATCTGCAAGTTTCTCCTTGCTTAACAGTGGGAGCATTTGGGACTTTAATGAGGTATGCTTTGGTTTGTTAAAATGAGCCTGGGGGAAAAAAAGCCAGATCCAAAAAGAGAAAAGGAAAAAGGAACAAAACAAACAAATAGACAAACAAAAAACTACAAGCTTGATTCTAAAGAAAAAAAATGAAACTTGATCCAAAAAAGGAGAAAAGGAAATGAAAAAACAAACAAACCAAAAACCATAAGCCTGATTCCAAAGGGCATGTGTGTGTGTGTGTGTGTGTGTGTGTGTGTGTAGGTAGGGTGGGGGGGTCCAGCGGGAGTATGGGGTGTAGGGAGTGGCAGGGGGAGGAGGAAGAAGAAGCCTGGTCCTATTTCCACTAGAACAGAATCTGATGCTTTGGAGGGCTCTGTGATCAGTATGTAGACTTGGCACATGCGGGGATCTGTGATGGTCTGGGAGAGGCCTGCTGTGCTGGCTCACAGTCCACCTGCCCTAGTAAAGAAGCACCTGCATGGCACAGGGGTGCAGGTTTGGTATAAGCAGCTCCAGCCTCCACTGGGGATGCTGTGTTGCCTTCTGAAATCTGACCATGCTGGCGATGGGTGGGATGGGAGCAGGGAATAGCATCATCCTGCTTTCTCATTCCCAGAGAGGGGAGCTCTAGCCTGCCTCTGTTCAGGAAGCCCTTATAGATAAGGAAACAATTGTGTCCCAATCTTCCAGCACATCCCTGTGTGCTGGGATCCTCTTGTGTCCCAATCTTCCAGCACATCCCTGCACTCATCCTGTCTGTGCCTGGGATGTTGGCATGACTGGGGCCACAGTTCTCCTGTGTTTCATTTCTGGTATGTGGCTGGGATTCAAAAGTCCATTCTTAAAGTACCCTGCATGGTTTGGATCCACTCCTCTCCTCTGAAGAGGAGCCTCGCTGTGCTGTGTGGGGGCTCTTTCATTCTTAAAAGCAGCTGCATGGTCCTCAGGTGCTTGGAGTTTATGGTGAAACGCCACAAAAAGCAGTAACCTGCCTTCTATGTGTACCTGCCTTTTAAAAGCTGCTGAGGGGATCCCCTGGGTGGTGCAGCGGTTTGGCGCCTGCCTTTGGCCCAGGGCGCGATCCTGGAGACCCGGGATCGAATCCCACGTCGGGCTCCCGGTGCATGGAGCCTGCTTCTCCCTCTGCCTGTGTCTCTGCCTCTCTCTCTCTCTCTGTGACTATCATAAATAAATAAAAATTAAAAACAAAAAAATAAAGGCTGCTGAGTGGTGGCCTCCGGGTCTTTTGTTCTTGGAGAGGCAATATACCCTCTTCCAAATGTACTCTAAGAAGGGGAACATTCTCTCCCAGTGCAACACAGGGGATCCCTATACCTCATAGCCTGTTCCAGGCCTACATCCTCCTCCCCAGGAACATCACCATGCCAACTCCAGCAAATGGTGGGGATTTTCTTAACCTCTTAATTTAAGCTCCGTTGCTTGCAAAAACTTGCCATAGTCAGTTCCTCTCAACTCCCCAGTCAGTTTTGGGGAAATATTTTTCTTGCATGAATCCGATACACTGCTCTCTCTCCCTCGCTCGCTTTCTCGCTCTTTTTCTCCTTTCTCTGAGAACATAGCTTCCTCTACTCTGCAGCATTGCAGCTTTTGTCTCCTCCAGTTTACATCTCTGCACCTCGTACCTGCCACATTCTTTCCAATTGTGCAGATTCTCTTAATCCTCAGATTGATTTCCTAGGTGTTCAAAATGATTTGATGTTAATCTAGCTGTGTTTGGGAGGTGGGTGGGGAATGGGGCAACTGGGTGATGGGCATTAAGAAGGGTAGGATGTGATGAACACTGTGTTATAAGCAACTGATGAATTACTGAACTCTATATCTGAAACTAATAATGTACTATATGTTGGCTAATTGAATGTAAATAAAAAAAATCTAGCTGTGTTTGATAAGGCAAGCACAGGGTCTCCCTACTACTCTACCATCATAACTCCCTCCCTAATGTATTATCTCTTTTATTTTCTATTTTCTTTCTTCTTTTTTTTTTTTTTTTAAAGATTTTATTTATTTATTTTACAGAGAAAGATAAAGAGCACAAGCTTGAGGAGTGGCAGGCAGAGGGAAGGGAAGAAGAAGCAGGATCCCCGAGGAGCAGAGAGCCTGGCATGGGGCTTGATCCAGGACCCTGGGATCATGACCTGAGCTGAAGGCAGATACTTAACTGACTGAGCCACCCAGGTGCCCCTCTTTTCTGTTTTCTCCTACATATGGAGTGAGGGAAGAAGATTAGGGAAAAAGTGAGAGCCAATTAAGAGTGTGATTTCAGGCAAAGTCCCTTAGGGAGAAGATTCACTCAGAGCCATGGAGGTTAAGTTAACCCTCGGAGTAGGAGGGTCTTACTCCCACCATCAGGCAGGGAGCTGGACTTACTTATTATACATTTGTCCATAGTTGGCCAAAGACTGCTCTAGAGCAAAGTAAATGCTAGGCACTCTGGTTCTTTAAATCTGCAGGTAAGGGTCTGACATTGTCTGCTATAAATTACCACTCTGGTTTAAGATGGAGTCATTTTCCTAACCAACGTTTTATAAAAACAGCCATAAACACTGATAATAATCAATTATAAATGATAGTTCCATATTTAGTAAAGCCTTCTAAAGTGTGTGTTTAAACTGAATAACCAAATAAATGTGTATTTCAGATGGTGCCTATCATTGTGTGAAATACAAAGTTCTTTTTAATTCCTGCTTTATTTCTACTGCAACAAATCAGAATCTATCTTCAATAAGGTCATGATATTCATAACGGGTTCTCTCTGAGAAAATTTTTTGTGTGGGGACCTTACAGCAACTCAGTGGGTTCTGAGAAACAGATTCAGAAATTTGTTTGGCTGTCCTATTCTCATTGTTGATTTCCCTGTAGAAAAGAGGCAGGAAAGATCACTCATGAGCTCTTCTGTATTGCCTTGGAAACAGTCTTTATATTTCCTTGAGCTGCCCTCTCATCAGCAATGGCAGCTTCACCTTATTCCTTGACATGAAACAAGCAGATCCATCTTCAACTTGTACCCGTTGACTGATTTCCGTTGACTTTTTTCATTCTTTGCTTCTATCATGTAACATTGCTTTCAGCATCAAAAAGACAAACTCAGGACAAATTTAGCATAAGTCTGAATCAAAACCTTTCCTTCTCAGCCACAGATTCTGTACTTTGCCCATAACAGAGGACTACAATCAAATTTCTTAGAAGACTAAAATGTATAATATATTGAAGCAGTTTTTTTTTCAACCAACATAATAGCTTACCTCTTCCACTGACCATTTTTCTCCAAATAATCCTCTTGGGAGGCCATTTGTTTATTCCAAATAATTTAGGAACTCATCCTTTACAGTCATCACATAAAATGTCATAGGCTGGGTTCTCTGAGTCGGATGCTTCCAGCAGAGTTTGGGGAAATATGTTTATCAGGGCTTAACATCTGTGAAAGGCAGGGGCAAAGCAGGATTGGGCACAGAGAGAAATCGAACTGTGATGAAGGCCTGACAAAGCCTTAACCAACCTGGGGCAGGCATCTGTGCTATGAGGCAAGTGTGCTTCTAGAGAGTCTTGCTTCAGACCAAAATGACTGTGGCTTTGTATCCTTCCTGGTTCAGTTACTAAAAGTGGGCTGTCCCTGGAATAGCATGACCACAAGTGAGGCAAAGTCAAACCACTTGTTTGACCACAAGTGGGGCAGCTCTCTGTGGCTGAAGCAAAACCTGGTACCTGTCCTGATGATCACAGTCCCCAACCTGGGTATCAAGTTCTTCCTTTAAGGGAGATTTGGGATAGATGTGCATATGTTTATATTTAGCATATAGAACCAGTTACAAGTCTAAGGAAAAAATTGATCTTACTACAATATTGTTATAACCCATGTTCAACTTCACAACAATCCATGCTAGGATTGAAAGGTTTAGAGGGATTTTCTGGTTTAAACCACTTCCCTCTCCCACCTTTTACAGATGTTTGACATTTAACTCCTGAGACATTGCACTGGCAGATAGAAGGTGGCATTCTTCTTGTACTCCATTCTACCCACCCAACAGTTATGCCTTCTACCCACCCCCAAGGAACACAAGTGGCTTCACCACCTCATGTTTTTGTCCCTCACTTAGATTGGCATAAGAAGGGACACAAACTTAAGGGAAAGAGAAGAGAAGGAAGGTAAAAATTAGGAGGAAAAGACTTCTTTGGGATTATAACTGTGATTTGTGAGAATTATCCAGATAAATCTAGATCCCTCCTCAAATGCTGATGAATAATTGGAGAACTAAACAAGCTTCATCAGAAGGTGCTCTGTCTTTTCACCTATTGAAGCTCTTGCACAAATTGTATAGAGATTTAACTAGGGAAAAGAAGATAAAAAGGGGGCCTCCTTAGCTGGTATTAATGGCTAGATCTGTGACTAGGGACTTGCCTAAAGTCACACAGATAATTGTCAGAGTCAGGATTGAATTCAGATTCTTTAGTCCACACTCTTAGCCACTATACCAAAGTGTCCCTTGAAACTGAGGGCAGTTGTCTGGTGAGGCACCTCTGACTCAGTGGTTCTCAACTGGAGGCAATTTTGCCTCTAGGGGACAATTAGCAATGTCTGCAGACATTTTTGGTGGTCATAACTAGGGGCAGATACTACTGGCATCTAGAAGGTAGAGTCCAGGGATGCTGCTTAAACATACTACAATTCTCAAGACAGCTCCAACAATAAAGAAATATGTCAACAGTGCCAAGATTGAGAACCCTGCTCTTCCTGGATGTGTACTCCATAGGTAGCTTGCACAGAAAACAACAGTGTGATTCTTTCTTCTCTTTGACACACACACATAAAAATGATGGTTATTAATGCAGCCAAATACTGCCCTGGCTTTTAGCATTTATTCATGTCACACTGTTGGCAATGTGGAGCTCGTGTCACCTAAACTCCTGGGGGTGGTTTCCTCCTCATTAATTACTTTCAATCCACATGTTCTTTATATTTTCATTGCATTAATATTTTTTTTAGAATGAAGATATAGAAACTTAAATGTAGCTGTTTAAATTTCATCTTGTTATTTCTTATTTTCCAGTCTACAAACCTCTTTTTGAACCCTGATTTTACTTTTCAGTATATAGAATAGCACTTTCAACTTAGTGCTGTTGGTGCTATTGGCAGATATAAAAATTATGATCTCTGAGTCTTCATCCATGCTGCCAATAAACTTAAAGGGGACTACTAACTGAGCCCTGGGGCATATTACTAAATGCTTTCCTCCAGATCACTGTTCCCTGAATGCAAATATTTGTACCAGTTACAGCAATGATACTTGAGAAACTTAAAAAAAAGTAATTCCTGCTTCCCAACCTTGGACATTTTGTTTTTGTATATGTGTGTAGAAATCACAAATCAGGATTTTTAAAGCACTCCCTATGATCATGATTTTGTGAGCAAGCATACTGGGAGCCATTGTTCTGTTCTGACACTTCTCCATAAACTTCAGCCAGCTGTGAATCTCCCTTATTCATATTTTTCTTTCTTAACAAGGATATATATGAGAGAATGTCAAATGTCTTGTTGAAATCAAGATTAACTAGATGTAAATGATTCTGTTTACTTACAAGTATATTATTTTATTTGTTCCTGAGGATGTCCCAAAAGGATTTAAGGCAGTTGACCAACTAGGGCCTAATAATAAAGAAAATGTTGATTTGCAATAAAATGATATCTAGAATAATGCATCATGTTTTATAGACATTAAAAAGGTGTTTGATAAATAAGTGAGTAAGTGACCAGGTCATGGTGTCTAATGTAGTCATTGCTTTACTTTCTAACTCAATATTTGCTGAACATTGACCCAAATTCGCTGGTTTGTAATTCCTGGAAATCTAAACCTTTCCCTTTCTTTGTCCCAATCTTTCATGGAAAACTGGGAATAACATTTCCTCTCTCTCATCTTCTAGAAACTCTTTCATTCTTTATGACTTCTCAAATCAGTGACGGTATATAAGTACTTTAAATGCCCTAAAGTTCTCATCTAGGTTGGAGCAATAGACTCTCTTCAATAGCTGGACAGAATATTACATCTTTAATGATGGACTTCAGTTTCCTCCAATCAGTATTTGTTTTTTCCTTTCTGGTTGGAGATTCTTCTCTTTAGTGAGATGGTTTATATAATAATAACTACATTGCATGTCTTTCTCTTTTTTGTATTATCTTCCCTAAGAAGTGGCTCTATTCCATCTTCAGTTTCTCATTACCAACTAAAGAAAATAAATCCCAAATAACACCCAAAAAACCTTTTTTTTAAAAAAATGCTGTTTATAAACCTCATCACATTCTTGGCCAGTTTTGTGGATACTGTTTTTTCAGGTTTTGGATCTCATTCCCTAATTATGTATCTCTTTCTCCTTTCATAGAGGAAGGAGAGTTTCTCTACATGATTGACCTTGATCTCCACATGATTGGTCAGATAATTCATGGTTGTGAGGGCTGTCCTATGCATTATAGGATATTTTGGAGCATCTAGGGCCTTTACTCATTAGATACCAGTAGCAATGTCTCCTCCAAGCTGTGACAACCAAAAAGTCCCACAACATTGTCAAACATCTCCTGGTCCCAACCAGGGAGATGTGATTGCTTCCTGTTGAAAACCACTGCTAGAGATGTGAAAAAAAAGTAAGCAAGATCTGAACCTGAGTATAGATATATTCAATTTTTTGGTTTTTCTTCCCAGCTGCATAGTTAGATTTTTACTTTCTAGAGCATTGCTTCATTAAAAAAAAATGGCAGTAACTGTGTTTAGTTCATTCAGGATGGAAGGGATACAGTACACATTCCACCACTCTTCCATCTGGTAGTCACTGAAGTTATCTCTAGCTATTCATTTTTTGTCTTTTAAGTCATTGAGCCACATGCTCCTTCATAATTCATCTCATTCCAGGGTGTCAGGCTACTATTACCAATCAACTGGAATTGGAGTATGAAATGGAACTCATTTGCCATCCCTTCATTTTTGAGTTTTTTGTAGGACATCCATGACTTTCTCTGAACCTTTCAGGAATATGTTTTCTAAACTGAGGGGTGGCACATGTTTGACAGTGCCTAATATTTCATTTCTTTATCATCATAAATTCCAAGATTAAAAGGTTATTTTCCACAATATTTTTTTTTACTATTAAGTTTTCCCCTATTGATGAGAATCAAGTTTTTTTTTTTTTTTAAAGATTTTATTTATTTATTTATTCATGGCAGGCAGAGAGAGGGAGAGAGAGAGAAAGAGGCAGGCAGAGACACAGGCAGAGGGAGAAGCCTGAGAAGGCTCCATGCAGGGGGCCTGACATGGGTCTCAATCCCAGGTCTCCAGGATCAGGCCCTGGGCTGAAGGTGGTGCTAAACCGCTGAGCCACCCGGGCTGCCCCAGAATCAAGTTCTTAGTAATAATGATAACACCACCAAGAATGAACCTATTGTAAACTATGAACTTTGGGTAATAATGATATGTCAGTGTAGGTTCATCAGTTAGAACAAATGTACTATTCAGGTAGGGAATGTTGTTAATGGGGAAAGCTATATAAGTGTGTGTTGTGCCCAAGATTGCGAATCCGAGAAACCACCAAGGAGCCAACACCGATGTAAACACACGAGGGTTTATTTGCAAGCTCGAGCTTGGGTCCAAGTATACCTGACACAGTGGAGCAGGGACTTGGACCCCAAAGTGGGTTACAGCTGGTTTTTTTATAGGCTGGTTTAGGGGATTTTCAGAAGGGATGGAGGAATTTCTCAAGTTCTGTTTACATTTTGGTATGGGGCTTTCAAGGGCATTGAGCTCAGTTCTCATTCTAATATGGGACTTTCTACCACAGGTGTGGGCTCTGTTGTCTTTCTGATATGGGATTACCTGCCAAGGACATTGAGGACATTCTGCAGTTTTTCCTATAAAGTTCAGCTCTTATTCACAGGGGCCTAAGATCCCTGTACTTGTGCTAATGCTAAACTTGAGGTGGAATGGCCTTGATTTTTCTCGGCCTCCACAGTGTGAGGGCAGGAAGTATATGGGAAATCTCTTTATCTTCTGCTCAATTTTGCTGTGAACATAAAACTGCTCTAAAAATTAAAGTCTATTAAAAAAAAACAAAATTCCAGATTTAGGTAGGCAGAATCATTGTTTCAAAGTATTATTGCAAGAAGATTGGGGAGAGTGCAGAGACTATAGAAATAGAGGTACTTAGACTAAAATATATTTAAGTATCTCAAAAGTTAGATATAAAGGGATTTTCTTTTATCAGGAGAAGTAAACAAGGCTAGAAAGACAGGGTGTGGGGAAGTGGAATGAGCAAAGGTGGTGTAATGAGAGATGGGAGATCAGATAATGTTTTACCTAGAGGTCAGCTTGTGGTGAAGGGTAGCAATGGTGCAATTTCATGATGCTGGGTTAGGCTGAGGCCTATAGGAAGGAGAGAAACTTAATCAAATGACAGGTATTTCATTCTGACTGCTCAGTGGGGATGAAACAGTTCAGCAAGTCATTTGTAAGGCATAGGATGGAAATTTGGAGAGTCAGTGTTGACCTTGCCATAGTAAACAATGGAGCATTTTTGAATCTTACTTAGGTCATTTTGGGGAGGGTATTTCTTTGCAGTAAACTGTTTTCCAGAACACAAAAGAATAGGGAGATTTCTTTAATCTCCCTAATCTCCAGGATAGGAATGAGAACCCCCTTATGCAGAAAAAGTAACACCATTTACTGTAACTAGCAAATCCCCAACTAGTTCAAACATGTTTATTTCTCTCTTGTATAAAATCCAAAATGGATATTCCTGATCAACTGGTTGTTCTCCTCCAAATGTTGATTCAGAAATTCAGGATCCTCTTTTTCTTGTGCTTCCATTATCTTCAGCATGGGCTTCCTCAGGTCATCTTGTTCACCTGTATCAAATTAGCTAAAGAGGAAATAGCATGAAGGATCAAGTGCTTATGGCTCAGGCCTGGTAATGGCATCTATCACTTCTATTCACATTTTATTGACGAGAATACAGTCACATGGTCACACCTAAGTGTGAGGGAAATTAGGAAATGAGGCATAGCCATATATACTCAGGAAGAAGGAATGGGTTTGGTGAGCAGGCAGCCAATTACTCATACAATCTCAATGTCCATTATTTAAAATATATAATTAATAGTCAAATAAATAGGGGAATAGCATGTAGCTTAAAAAAATTTTAATTGAAGTATAAATGACATGTTACATTAGTTTTAGATGTACAACATAGTGATTCAAAAACTCTGTTATTAAAAAAAGATCTGTATGTACTGATATAGAATGATCTCTAAAATATTTTAAGTATGAAAAAATTAACACAGAACAGTTTTATATAAAAAAATGGCATTCACAAGCATTCTGGTACATGCAAAGATACCTTTGGAAGCATTCACAAAAACTTGCATCAATGATTGCTTCTTTGTTTGCTGTGTATTGAGTGTATGTTTTTTCAAAATAGTTCCTGTTTTCTCTTGATAATTACTAGGCATATTCTCCATTATTGTTTTTATCCCATTATTGTTTTAATCTCCATTATTGTTTTGTTGCCTTCACATTACTTTGCATTATTATCTGGATATTTTTCTGGCTTTATCTTCATTTTTAGCACAAAAGCTTTTAATAAGGTTATCAAGTCTTTTGTCAAATGTTTTCAGTCTTTGTAAGATGCCCTCTAGTAAGCAGTATCAAAATAATGGACTTGCTGAAGGACAAAATATAAGTGTTCAAATTCCATTCTTGCACGAAATAGACTCTTATTGACCACATACCTAAAATAGCCCCAATTTACTCCTTACCACATTACCTTATTTTGTTTTCATGATAATACATATTACTATCTGATATACAAGGAATTACAGTGGTAATTATCTGTCTCCTCCAGTAGAGCCCAGATACATGGGTAAATGGACTTTCTCTATCAATTCTAGTTTCTTGTGCCTAGGATAATGTTTTGCATTTGGTGGGACCTCAGTAAAAGTTTTCTGCATGTGTGCATAAGTCTCCAGAGCTTCTTGCTTACTTTATATTTATCTTTCTTCTTTTCTAAGCTCATACCCTTACTGTATTCCAAATTCTTCTTTTTCTACTCAGGATTTCAGGGCACTTTGCCCACAGCTCTCCTATGGCAATGAGTACCATGTACAGAGCACATTGGTGATTTATACATCTATCCCTCATATGTGAGCTTCTTGAGGGCATACATCTATCTGATTAATCATTGTTTCTTCAGTTCTTTGAATCCAATAGATTAAGGCACTGAAGAAACAACCAGATTTCCATATAAAATTATGAGAAATCATGACCCTAAAGAATCTCCATGCTTTTAATTGTTTGAAAGACAATTTTTAACAATTTTTATTGCTTGTTAGTTTGTTATTTGGCATTAAAGGAGTAAAAAAGGTACTCTTCAAGACCACAGAGAAAAAATTCAGATTTTGACAAGTAAGCAAACCAGAGGGGAAAAAAACTTTGTGAAATCAAGAAAGTGGAATTAAAGTATAGAAGTTTGTAGTTTAAGAAGAAGGAGTGTAGTGCACAATCTGAATCTAGGAAGGACACAGACACTAGCTATTTAATGGAAAAACTTTTGAATAGGCAGCAAAAAATCCCAGGGATGAAAATCCACTGTCTGGTCGAATCCTTTCTGCCCTCGTTATAGCCATATGTGAAGACAAAGTAAATTCATTTCTTCAGCTGAAACACGAAATTCCCATTCAAGATGTAACTCAAGAAGAATTTATAAAGCATTGGTGAAAAATCAGAGGGATATTATTCACAGAGATGTTTTTAGTCTTGCCTGATCTCAGCTCTTTAGCCTAGCTGGGGAGATTAATTAAAAAAAAATTACAGCATTTCTTTGGAGGAAATAGACTCAGTTTTTTTAAAGTGTGGCTCAGTTACCTTTGACAGTGAAGGGTTTGAAGTTGTTCCCAAAGAATTTCATTGATTCAGCAGGATACATAGGTTGGACAATTATTTTCTGATTTTCAGCATTCTTGAGAATCATAGAGTATCAGTTAATTTTATTTTATTGCAATTACATTTTAATTTTACTCAGCTAGATAAGACAACAAAGGAAGAAGTTGATTTTTTTTAATTTGTTTTTTATTGGTGTTCAATTTACCAACATACAGAATAACCCCCAGTGCCCTTCACCCATTCACTCCCACCACCCGCCCTCCTCCCCTTCTACCACCCCTAGTTCATTTCCCAGAGTTAGCAGTCTTTACGTTCTGTCTCCCTTTCTGATATTTCCCACACATTTCTTCTCCCTTCCCTTATATTCCCTTTCACTATTATTTATATTCCCCAAATGAACGAGAACATATAATGTTTGTCCTACTCCGACTGACTTACTTCACTCAGCATAATACCCTCCAGTTCCATCCACGTTGAAGCAAATGGTGTGTATTTGTCATTTCTAATAGCTGAGTAATATTCCATTGTATACATAAACCACATCTTTATCCACTCATCTTTCGATGGACACCGAGGCTCCTTCCACAGTTTGGCTATTGTGGCCATTGCTGCTATAAACATCGGGGTGCAGGTATCCCGGCGTTTCATTGCATCTGTATCTTTGGGGTAAATCCCCAACAGTGCAATTGCTGGGTCGTAGGGCAGGTCTATTTTTAACTCTTTGAGGAACCTCCACACAGTTCCAGAGTGGCTGCACCAGTTCACATTCCCACCAACAGTGTAAGAGGGTTCCCTTTTCTCCGCATCCTCTCCAACATTTGTTGTTTCCTGCCTTGTTAATTTTCCCCATTCTCACTGGTGTGAGGTGGTATCTCACTGTGGTTTTGATTTGTATTTCCCTGATGGCAAGTAATGCAGAGCATTTTCTCATATGCTTGTTGGCCACGTCTATGTCTTCCTCTGTGAGATTTCTCTTCATGTCTTTTGCCCATTTCATGATTGGATTGTTTCTTTGGTGTTGAGTTTAATAAGTTCTTTATAGATCTTGGAAACTAGCCCTTTATCTGATAGGTCATTTGCAAATATCTTCTCCCATTCTGTAGGTTGTCTTTTAGTTTTGTTGACTGTATCCTTTGCTGTGCAAAAGCTTCTTATCTTGATGAAGTCCCAATAGTTCATTTTTGCTTTTGTTTCTTTTGCCTTCGTGGACGTATCTTGTAAGAAGTTACTGTGGCCGAGTTCAAAAAGGGTGTTGCCTGTGTTCTTCTCTAGGATTTTGATGGAATCTTGTCTCACATTTAGATCTTTCATCCATTTTGAGTTTATCTTTGTGTATGGTGAAAGAGAGTGGTCTAGTTTCATTCTTCTGCATGTGGATGTCCAATTTTCCCAGCACCGTTTATTGAAGAGACTGTCTTTCTTCCAATGGATAGTCTTTCCTCCTTTATCGAATATTAGTTGACCATAGAGTTCAGGGTCCACTTCTGGGTTCTCTATTCTGTTCCATTGATCTATGTGTCTGTTTTTGTGCCAGTACCACACTGTCTTGATGACCACAGCTTTGTAGTACAACCTGAAATCTGGCATTGTGATGCCCCCAGATATGTTTTTTTTTTTTTAAAGAAGTTGATTTTGAAACTCTTTGTAAATTATAGAAAACTATGCTAATGCTAGTGATTATTATAATTATGGCTATTATTGTTCTGCAGGTAAATTTGGCAAAGGGAGGAGTGAGTCTGGAGAAACAAACCATCTCTTTAAATTGGGTAGCCTAGCTTATCTCAGCCTCATGCCTAAATAAAAAAACAGTTGGTTCCTGGATCAGTGGAGACTGACCCTAGGATCAACCTTGAAGTGATTTCTACAGAGCCTGGGGCTGGAAGCTGTCGCACCATGGATGACAGCCAAGCTGCTAAATCTATTTCAAAGTGACTCAGTGGGGCAGAGAACTATTAATATATTTATCACCACAAGTATTAGTTATAATGTCATTATTGAGAAACTATTGCAGAATGTTATTTTTATTCTTTTGTTTAACCATATGTCTATTTAAAAATTTTAATTTGTGCATATGTGTTTGTTTTGTTCTTATGTAGACATTTTTGTTTCTGACAGTCCTCCAAATTTTACAGTTTGTAAGTAGGTAGTGCAAAAAATCTAGTTAGAAAATGAGTGAGAGACATTTCCCTGAAGAGGCACACATATAGGTGAGATGTTTATAGGGAGATGTAAATTAAAACCATAATGAAGGTATCACTACACAACTATCAAAAATGGCTAAAATGAAAAATAGTGACCACCAAAATGCTGGAGCAGACGCTGAGAAACTTGATCTTTTTTCCCCTGGAAATGTAAATGGTACAACTACTCTAGATAACAGTTTGGCAGTTTATTTAATAATTAAACATGCATCTACCATTATGACCCAGCAATTGTACTCTTGGATGTTTATCCCAATGAAATTCAACTTATATCCATACAAACACCTATATATGAATGTTTAGAGCACTAACTGACTAAAACATTAAAAATTTTTAAATTGTGGTAAAATACATATAATGTAAAATGTGTAAAATCCTGACCATTTTTAAGTGAGCAATTCAGTAGTATTTAAGTATACTCAACCATTGTTTTACAACCGACCTCCAGAACTCTTTTCACCTGAAAACTGAAACTCTGTACCCATTAAATAATAATATCCTACTACCTTCCTCTTTTAGTGTTTGACAACCTCCATTCTACTTTCTGTTTCTATGAATTTGACTACTCAAGATACCTCATCTAAATGGAATCATAAAATATTTTTCTTTTGTAACAGGCTTATTTTACTTAGCTTAATATCCTCAATGTTGATCCAAGTTTCAGCATGTATCTGAATTTTTTTTCTTTTAAAGGTTGAATAATATCTAATTGTATGGATATACTACATTTTGTTTATTCATTCACTTGTTGATACATACTTGGGTTACTTCTACATTTTGGCTATAGTGAATAATGCTGCTTTGAACATGAATATACAAGCATCTTTTCAAGACTCAGAGGTGGAATTTCTAGATCATATAATAATTCTATTTTTAAGTTTTTGAGGAACTGCCACACTGTTTTCCAAAGCCATTTAACCACTTTGCATTCCCACCAAGAGTGTATAGTGTTCTATACACATCCTCATTAACACTTTTTTTCCCCACATCCTCATTAACACTTTTTTTTCCTCACCAACATTTATTATTATTATTATTTTCTGTTGCTATGCTAATGGATGTGAGATGAAATTGCACTGTGGTTTTCATTTTTTATTTCTCTAATGATTAGTTATGTTGAGCATCTTTTTATGTGATTGTTGGCCTTTGTATATTATCTTTGGAGAAATGTCTATTCAAACAAATCCTTTGGCCATTTTTAAATTGAGTTTTTTGTTGTTGCATCATAGAAGTTTTTTATATATTCTGAATATTAACCGCTTATCAGATATATGCTTTGCAAATATTTCCCCCATTTTGTAGGTCTCCCTTTTACTCTGTCAGTTGTGTCCTTTTAAATTTTGATGTAGTGCAGTTTATATATTTTTATTTTTGTTGCCTGTGCTTTTATTTAATTTAAATATTTTAAATACTTATTTATTTATTTTAGAGAGAGAAAGAGAGCACAAATAGGGAGGGGGAGAGGGAGAGACTTTCAAGCAGACTCCCTGCTGAGTGTAAAGACCACTGAGGGGCTCCATCTTGTGACCTTGAAATCATGTCCTAAGCTGAATTCTAAGAGTTGGATGCTTAACTGACTGAGATACCCAGGCACACATTTAAAATTTAAAAAAAATTTTTTTTCTTGGTATAGATTTTATTTTATTTTTTTAATAATAAATTCATTTTTTATTGGTGTTCAATTTGCCAACATACAGAATAACACCCAGTGCTCATCCCGTCAAGTGCCCACCTCAGTGCCCGCCACCCAGTCACCCCCACCCCCCATCCACTTTCCCTTCCACCACCCCTAGTTTGTTTCCCATTATATGGTCTCATTCATTTGGGGAATATAAATAATAGTGAAAGGGAATAAAGGGGAAAGGAGGAAAAATAAGTGGGAAATATCAGAAAGGGAGACAAAACATGGAAAAATTTTAAAAATTTTATTAAGTTTTCAATTTTAATTCTAGTATAGTTAACATATAGAATTCTATCAGTTTTAGGTATACAGTATAGTGATTCGACAATTCTATACACTGCTCAGTGCTCAGCATGATAAGTATATTCTTAAGTTCATTATATATTTTGGATATCAGACATTGTGTTTTTTATCTCTAGAAGTTCAGTTTGTGTCTTTTTTGTACCTTTAACATTTCTACTTAACATGGTTGATCTTTCCTTTAGCTTCTTAAGTGTATGAAATATACTTATAACAACTGTTTTTTTTTAAGATTTTATTTATTTATTTATGAGAGACCCAGAGAGAGAGAGAGAGAGAGAGAGAGAGAGAGAGGCAGAGACATAGGCAGAGGGAGAAGCAGGCTCCATGCAGGGGGCCTGATGTGGGACTTGATCCCGGCTCTCATGGATCAGGCCCTGGACTGAAGGTGGCGCTAAGCCATGGAGCCACCTGGGCTGCCCTATAACAACTGTTTTAATATTTTTTTCTACTAATTCTATTACTTGTGTCATTTGGGAGTCAGTTCTGATAGATTATTCTCATGGGATGTTAAATAGGATGGTAAATCCTACTTCTTTTTATGACTGATAATTTTTGATTGGATACCAGACATGAATTTTACATTGTAATGTGCTGAATATTTTTTGTATTACGACAAATAATCTTGAACTTTGTTTTGGGATGGAATTCAGTTATTTGCAAAGAAATTGGATCTTCTTGAGACTTTATACAAATTTTGTTAGGTGAGACCAGAAGTACATTTATTCTAGGGTTAATTTTCTACCCACTGAGGTGAGACCCTTCTCTGACTGATGCCTTGGGGATTATGAAATATTCCCACTCTGGCTTTTGGGAACAGACAGGACTTTCATTTCTTTGTGAACTCCTAGCACTGCTACCTTTATAATTTTAGGCTGTTATTTGCTCAGCCCCAGGTAGTTTTCTTATTAGTATGTGCTGATCGGTGTGCAAGTGAAGTCTTGAGGCAGACCCTTTTCAGATTCCTGGTGTTCTTTCTCTGCAAATTTTTCTTCTCTGATTGTCCTAACTTCCCCAGACTTCCAGTTTTACCTCCTCAATTCGGAGAGACCTCTAGACTCTCCCCACTTTTATGCCATGGCCTAGAAACTTTGTTTATACAGTAGCACAAGGCAATATGAGGTCTCACCAGATTTATTTTCTGTCTCTTTGAGATCATTTGTTTGTTTCTGATACTGAATGTCTTATTTTGCTTAGCAACTTAACTCTATGCAGCTCGCTGATAAGCATTTAATACTTGTTTTATGCAAATGGCTCCATTCCCATTTAACATCTATAGATTTTCCTGGCAGCTCTATGAGATGGGTTGGAGCAAGTAGTAGTGATCCCTTGATGAAAGAGGAAACTGAGGTATGAGAGGCTAGGTGATTTGCTTCAAAATTTACAATTACTTTAAGAACTGAGAATAGGATGTAGGATTCCAGAGTCAGATTCTTGTGCCCTTTGCACTATATCAGGCTGTGGCACTGCTGGCTTTAATAGAATCATGCTCTCAGTTATTGAGTGAATTTTGAAATTTTATTCTTTACTTCTTTAGAATATAAAAATTTTGTGGGTGAGATTGCATCGACAAATTGAATCAATTGATCCCATGGTATGGGAAGGGGAAACTCATTGCATTCATTTATCTGCTCATTTATCCAGTAAATATATATGAAGCACCTATCATGTGCAAAGGTTTGAGAAACGAACAGGCCTGACATAGTCTGTTATATTTGTTTATATTTCCTGTTTTTCTTTCCCTATTTCTACTTTATTAAGTTCTAGAAATAGCTCAAATTTGGATCTTAGCTAAGGCCTCTTTGAAATAATTTTATGCTATCTTCTTTAAATATAAAGAAATGAACTTCTGACTGGTGTAAGAAAAGATACGATATCTTAAAAATTATTTTGTAAGTATCTATAAAAAGACTTCTTTGAAGATGATTTAGGTCCTATCTTTCCTTGAAGGGATGTAAAACAGAAGGACTAGCGTGTCCTTTTCATACCTTAGAGCCTATTTGTGTCTACTTTGTAATCTATTTCTATGGCTGCAATCCAATTTTATCTCTCTAGTTTAGATTGTATTTAATAGTATTTTGGCTTTGAGTCAGGTAGGATAGAAGAGGCTTGCTGTGGGGTGAGTTAACCTGGCCAAACACAGACCTGTGCCACTTAAGAGATTTTTAAAAAGGGATGTATCACTTTGATGTTTGATATGTTGGACACATACAATTCATACACATACACAGAGTAAATGCTAATTCACCAGTTGAGGCCCTGGGACATGTAAACAACCATAATGAAATCTCCTAGGCTTACGGAGTAGGGGGAACTACCCCTCTCCCATGTATTAGCAGAAGTAACAGATGGCAGCTTTTTCGCCTAATAATCACCAGATGGCATGTAGCTATGCCCTGTGGTGCAGAAAGGAGGAAACTGGGTTGATCATGTATTTTCTACACTTAAGCTCTTCTTACTTGACCGAAATTTGTCTCTGCTATTGGTCATATGTCTATGTTAGAAGAAATTAAAGAATGTGACTAGAACTTTGTTGTGGCTGCAGAAAGCATTCACTTTGACTTCATAAAATTTTAGCATATTTTGCTAGCTAGTAACTTTCTAGTCTAAGCATACTCATAAATTGTGCTCACTTATATTCTGAGCCATGATATTTATTAGCACCAAGCTCTGATTCATTCTAAAACCTCTTTTATTCAGCATCTTTTAAGAATAATAAAATGTCTAGAAAACTGAGGTTTAATCTTCCGAAAATCAGATTTTTTATTGTAAAGTTTTAAAATAAACTTTTCAGTAGGGGTTGTTTACCCCGAGAGGCCCCAGGAGCAACAGCCCTAGTGGCGGGGCCAGCTCTGGAAACCTGGATTCAGCCCCCGCAGGAACTCCGGAGCTCTCCGTCTGCAGGGCCTGGAGGCTCCGGGGCGGGGCCGCTGATCTGCTCAGTTCATCAAGATAAGAAGCTTTTGCACAGCAAAGGATACAGTCAACAAAGCTCAAAGACAACCTACAGAATGGGAGAAGATATTTGCAAATGACATATCAGATAAAGGGCTAGTTTCCAAGATCTATAAAGAACTTATTAAACTCAACACCAAAGAAACAAACAATCCAATCATGAAATGGGCAAAAGACATGAACAGAAATTTCACAGAGGAAGACATAGACATGGCCAACAAGCATATGAGAAAATGCTCTGCATCACTTGCCATCAGGGAAATACAAATCAAAACCACAATGAGATACCACCTCACACCAGTGAGAATGGGGAAAATTAACAAGGCAGGAAACAACAAATGTTGGAGAGGATGCGGAGAAAAGGGAACCCTCTTACACTGTTGGTGGGAATGTGAACTGGTGCAGCCACTCTGGAACTGTGTGGAGGTTCCTCAAAGAGTTAAAAATAGACCTGCCCTACGACCCAGCAATTGCACTGTTGGGGATTTACCCCAAAGATACAGATGCAATGAAACGCCGGGATACCTGCACCCCGATGTTTATAGCAGCAATGGCCACAATAGCCAAACTGTGGAAGGAGCCTCGGTGTCCAACAAAAGATGAATGGATAAAGAAGATGTGGTTTATGTATACAATGGAATATTACTCAGCTATTAGAAATGACAAATACACACCATTTGCTTCAACGTGGATGGAACTGGAGGGTATTATGCTGAGTGAAGTAAGTCAGTCGGTGAAGGACAAACATTATATGTTCTCATTCATTTGGGGAATATAAATAATAGTGAAAGGGAATATAAGGGAAGGGAGAAGAAATGTGTGGGAAATATCAGAAAGGGAGACAGAACGTAAAGACTGCTAACTCTGGGAAACGAACTAGGGGTGGTGGAAGGGGAGAAGGGCGGGGGGTGGGAGTGAATGGGTGATGGGCACTGGGGGTTATTCTGTATGTTAGTAAATTGAACACCAATAAAAAATAAATTAAAAAAAAATAAACCAAAATATATAAAATACATGAAAAAAAACTTTTCATGTATATATATGTGTATATATTATATATATAATATATATACTTGATTTTGAATAGTATTCTAAATATAATTTAACTTTTCTGTTAGTGACATCAGTTATAGTACAGGTACAGTTGATGTTGTGGAAACAAATGGGACTAAAGGCAGAATGCATCTTAATCCTAGAGATAAACCTAGAACAAAAAAGTTCACTGTGATTTTAAAAAGAAGCTGTAAGTAACTATCCTTTTAATTACCAGATTATAATGACTCACTAGGAATGAATCACCTAGTATTATCACCAAAGCCAAATTATAATAGCATTAATCTGACATGTTTCAGTGGATTCAAAAATCATTAGGATCCTGAATGGTAATTAGATATTAAAATGTATCTTTTCTTGACTGTATTTGGCTGGCAGGTTGAGATTTCTTAGATTAAATATATAGTACCTTTAACATATAGAGATAATATATGATATAATTAGAGGCTGCTTTGTCACTGGTAATACTTTCTAAGGTGCTTTTATGTAAAAACTGGTGATTTATTTTGTGGTTCTATTTCATGCTTAGTACTTCTGCTTCACAGCCTGGCCACAGCCTTTCTCCTCAAAAGGAACTCATTTGTCTTATAGGTGACATCATTATTATCCTTACTGGTTCATATATTTTAATGCATATAAATGTCACACAGATTAAATAGGTAACATACCATTTAAGAGATAATGTAAAATTCAATACACGATGTTGGGAACACTGGATAGTCACATACTAAAAAATGAAGTTGGATCTTACCTTACATAATATTTCAAAAGTAACTCAAAATGGGTCAAATGCCTAAACATAAGAGCCAAAACTATAAAATTTCAAGAAGAAATCATAAAGGAAAATCTTCATGACATTGGATTTGGCGATGATTTCTTGGATATGATACTAAAAGTGCAGGCAACAGAATTTAGGACTTCTGGGGAAGATGGCAGAGTAGGAGGACTCTAGGCTTACCCCATCCCACATGTACAACTAGATAACATTCACATTAGTATAAATATCTAGGAAATGACCTAAAAAATGGCAGAATAAACTCCACAAATAAATGTAGAGAAGAGGCCTCATCAAAGAATTTAGGAAAAGTGGAATTTGGTTTCAAACTAAATGAACTTTGGGGGATTGTCCTTAGGAAGGAGAGATGTGGGAACAGAGAGGGAAGAGAAACAGACTCCACACCAGGAAGCCTCCTACCAGGAAGATGAATCTCCATTCAGATTTGCTGTGACAAACAGAGGGGCAAAACTTTGTGAGTTCTTACAACTAGCAGTAGTTAATACCTGAAATTAAAAAAAAAAAAAATCAGCAGGCTCAGTTCTGAGAGAGGTGGTGAGGTAGAGGAAACTGAGTCCTTGCCCTTAAAGAGACAACACAACAAACAGCCCATAGAGATACAGCATAGAGGCAGCACTTTGAAAGTTATCTGGGTCCTACTAGAGGGAGAGTTATTTACTTATCTCAGAACTGTCCCAGAGGGACAGAAATTGCTAAGGAATTACTCCAGGAACAAAGGAACTGACAGGGGCCATTTTCTTCCTCCTCCACCCAGTGTAAACACATGGCCACCTGCAGGACTTGCTACCTAAGTTGCTAGACTGTTGTCCCACCCCCCTACCCTGTGCTTCTACCAATTCACCCCTCCCCACAGTCCACCTCAGTCCCAGAGCTTCATGGCCAGTCCTGCAGAGGATAAAGGCACTAAAAGCTTGCTAACACCACATCACTTCACTATGCCTACCCTCTGCTTCCAGGGATCCACCCCTCCTGATGGGCCACCTTAGTCCTGGAGCTGCAGGGCCTCCATCCACAGACGAGGATTTCAAGTTATACTACAAAGCTATAGTAATCAAAACAGTATAATACTGGCACAAAAATAGAAACACAGATCAAGAGAACAGGATAGAAAGCCCAGGAACAAACCCACAATTATATAGGCAATTAATCTTTGACAAAAGAGGCAAGAATATGCAATGGGAAAAAGTCTCTTCAACAAATGATGTTGGGAAA
Source organism: Canis lupus baileyi (assembly GCF_048164855.1). Classification (NCBI taxonomy): domain Eukaryota; kingdom Metazoa; phylum Chordata; class Mammalia; order Carnivora; family Canidae; genus Canis; species Canis lupus. The sequence goes on along the minus strand of NC_132869.1, from coordinate 23,900,674 downwards.
ACTGCAACATGCAAAAGAATGAAATTGAACTACTCTCTTACATCATACACAAAACTGAGCTTAAAATGGGTTAAAGACCTAAATGTGGGTATCCTTAGGTGGCTCAGGGGTTTAGTGCCTGCCTTCGGCCCAGGGCATGATCCTGGAGTCCTGGGATCAGATCCCACATCGGGCTCCATGCATGGAGCCTGCTTCTCCCTCTGCTTCTCTATCACTCTCTCTGTGTCTCTCATGAATAAATAAATAAAATCTTAAAAAAAAAAAAGACCTAAATGTGAGACCTGAAACCATTAAAATCATAGAAGATAGCACAGGCAATAATGTCTCTGACATCAGCCATAGAAATATTTTTCTAGATATGTCTCCTGAAGCTAGGAAAACAAAAGCAAAAATAAACCCTTAAGACTATATCAAAATAAAAAGCTTCTGCACAGCAAAGGAAATAATCAACAAAACTAAAAGACAATCTATGGAATTGGAGAAGATATTTGCAAATGACATATCCAATAAAGGGTTAGTATCTAAAATACATAAAGAAATTACAAAACTCAACTCCAAAAAAATCAAATAATCCAATTGAAAAATGGACAGCAAATATCTGCAGACATTTCTCTGAAGAAGACATATATAGATAGCCAACGGACATGAAAAAATGCTCAATAGCACTCATCATCAGGGAAATGCAAATCAAAACTACAATGATATATATCACTTCAAACCTGCCAGAATGGCTAAGTTTGTGGGAATGCAAACTTTTGTAGCCACTGTGGAAAGCAGTTTGGAGGTTCCTCAAAAATTAAAATTAGAACTACTCTAAGATCCAGTAATCACAGTATTAGGTATTTATTACCAGGAGTGGGGAAGGCAAGTAAAATGTATGTTCCAAGGACAGAGGAAGAGATGAGAAGCTTCCAACTGCCAGGGTCCAGGTGAACTAGAGATCATATCCTCTCAATCACCTTCCACAACAATATCTGGATAATCCAGAATACTCTCCCTCTCCTAAGGCTCTTAATTTAAGCACATTTGCAAAGCTCCTTTGCCATGTAGGTAATATATTTGTAGCTTTGGGGGATTAGGACATAAACATCTTTGGGTCTCTTCTATTCTGTTCCCTACAGAATCTATAGGAGCTAATTATCTTAGATCCCAGAAGACAGAGGTCAGATGAATTTGTACGTCTACAGAATGTGCAACACAAATGTTATCTTTCTGGCATTCAAAACAGTTGACTTTCTGCAATTCATTATCATCACCCTTTCATCTGTCAGTGTCATGAGCTGTGACCCTTAAAATAATTCCAAATTCTTCATGGTTTCTCCACTGGTGAGACTTTTATGCCATGTTTCATCAGGAATATTTAAAGAGTTCCTATTGCTCTCTTTCCTTTCACCACCAAAATTTTGAAAAGAGGAATCAACACTTACCATATCCATTTACTTAAGTCCCATTCATACTTCTACTATGAAAAGCTGACACCTCTCTGGGCTTCAGTTTCCTCACCTGGTCCAGGTTCCTTAGTATTGAGACGTTCCTCTCCAGCTTTAAACTATAACTCCAGGCTACTTCTTCTTTTCAATGTATAGTCAGGTATAGGCTGGTTCCCCTCCAGTCTCTTAGCCCCTACTCAAGTATATTTCTCCCAGTATCTCAAGGTAAGCTGTCAGTCTAATCAGTGTGTTGTGACAAGCTTTAGTTTAGAATTCAGCAGAAAGTTCTTTTTTTTTTTGGCATTGTAGAATTCCATTAAGAAACAATTCAAGCTGCGAATGAAGGCTGTGCCTGTATCCTTGGGTGGCTTCTTTCCCAATAGTTGGATTGCATACTGATGCCTTTTGGGCTACAGACTGCTTTATCCTAAGAAAGCAAAAATACCACCATCTCAGGATGGAAGAAGACAAAAACCCTAGCACAGATGTGCCCAAGGCAACCTGGCTTCTGAGGAATCTGAATTACTAACAACCTTCACTTTTAGTTATGTATTTATTTTTCATATAATCAGTTACCTTGTTTGGGCTAAAGAAAAACAACATATCATCTAATCAGGGAAAGAGTACTCTCCCTTTGAAAAGAGTTCAGTACCCTATTAAATATTTTAAATTACTTTATAAAATATATCAAGTCAGGGTTTTCTATAATTTCATTTATAGCAATCACTGAGGGAGATTTGACAATAGCTGATTAGGCTCCAAAAGCATTTCCTAATTATCCTCAGAAAAATCTGATTATCTTCCTGCTTTTCAGCAAAGTAGTCTGAGGGAAATGCTCCTGAAATGAAGTGTGAGTGGGAAAGCGTTACTTCAGATTTTATGTTAACTTGTAGTAAGTGACTAATACAAATTCATTTCTTTGTTCATTCAGTATATTTATTGAGGCCTTACTATCTGTTAAGGTCTGTGCTTGGGCAGTAAGTATAGATAATAATTAGATAAAGCTTGTTTTTTTTTTAAGATTTTATTTATTTATTCATGAAACACACACACACACACACACACAGAGGCAGAGACACAGGCAGAGGGAGAAGCAGGCTCCATGCAGGGAGCCTGATGTGGGACTCGATCCCAGGACTCCAGGATCATGCCCTGGGCCAAAGGCAGGTGCTAAACTGCTGAGCCACCCAGGGATTCCTCTCAGCTTGGGTTTTCAAGGGGTTTCCAGTCCAGTAGGATATAGAGATATGTCAATATCATGTAAACAAAAAGCAACAAAATGTCATGGATGCTACTGAAGCATCCATATATCATACAATGAGGATTAAATAGGGATGGATTCATGATTTTATTATCAGGAAATGGAGAACCATTGCTTGCTTTCCTTGGAAGGTCTTTTGCTGAGTAGCAGACATATGAATGAAAATGCATTCTTAAGGAGGGCTTGCATTATCCATTCTTTGGTTGAACAACACCCTAAATATTTGTGGAGTATTCACCTTAGGCCAAGAAATCCTTGATGGTCAAGAATGTATTTGACTGAATGATCAGATAAAAAAAGGAGATCAATTACAGAAGACTCAAAAGAGGAGGAGATTCTTGCCAAAATAATAGAAAATGGAAACTAAAATTGTATTGAAAATTTAAGGGATCTACTTCAATAGTAAACATTTACTTGGTAGAGAGTGAAAGTTTTTCTATACTTTGGTCTATACTCTGGTCTTTCTGGCAGTGGTAATAACAGAATATGTGACTTAAAAAATCTAGGTTTGATAAATTTACAGGGAAAAACTTAAACTCTCAAGTGATTCCTATATTTCTTGAGGAAGAAAAGATATTCTTTCTGAGTTATTTCAAACCAACGCAGCATTCAAGATTTAATAATGGAAAAAACTAATAACTCAGTGGAAATACGGATAAAGGATAGGAATTGGCAGTTCATATAGGGAGAAATATGAATGGATTATACAAATGTAAAAATATATTCAGCATTACTTATGAAGACATGGAAATCAAAACAAGGAGATACCTACTTGATTGCCAACATTTACACATTTGATAATATCTAATGTTAAAGAACAAAGAAACTATCAATTTCAAATATTGTGGATGAGAGAAAAATGGGTGCAACTATTTTAGGGAGCAATTGGATACTATTTAATAAAACTGAAAACACACTAATACCCCTTGATCTGGTAGTTCCACATTGAGAAATTTATCCGAAAATAATTGGTCAAAGACATTAAGTACCAAGATATTTCTATAGCTTTGCTTCTGATAGAAATACCAAAATATATCTATCAACTGGACCATAATTAAGTAAATTATGGTTGATTTATACTATAGAATATTATATCACTATTAAGTAGAAAGATGTAAATACATTTATACCAACATAGAAATATCTCTATTACTAAAAAACAGATTTAGAGCAATATGTATGATGCCTGTAAATAGACTTTTTGAAAGTGTGGAGGCAGAGAAAATTAAGGCCATTCCACCTCAAGTTTAGCATTAGCACAAGTACAGCCATTTTAGGCCCCTGTGAATAAGAGCTGAACTTTGCAGGAAAAACTGCAGAATGTCCTTGACAGGGAATCCCATATCAGAAAGACAGCAGAGCTCAGAATGCCCTCGGCAGAGAATCCTATATCAGATCTTAAGAAACTCCCTCACCCTGTCCCCCATATTGGAATGGAAAAAATTCCTCCACCCCTTCTGAAAATCCCCTAGACCAGCTCATAAAAAACCCAGCTGTAACCCACTTCAGGGTCCAAGCCCCTGCTCTGCTGTGTGGAGTATACTTGGACCCAAGCTCGAGCTTGTAAATAAACCCTCGTATACTTGCATCAGTGTCAGCTCCTTGGTGGTTTCTCGGATACGTAATCTTGGGCACAAGAAAAAGGATACGCAAGAAACTGCTAACAGTGGTTTTCTAAGGAATGGAATTAGGAGGATTTAGACCAGAAAAGAGATTCTTACTGTGTACATTGGAACTTATTTCACTTGTTTCCCTATGTATATGGTGTCACTTTTTAAAATTAAAAGCAAAACTTGTTTAAATAGTAGACAGAAGAGCTCAGTGATGGGATACTACTGTCAGAAGACTGTTTTTAGTCCTGAAATAGAAATTCCTCAACTTAGTCTTTCTGAGCTCCAAAAGTACTTCTAGTTCTTTTTGGAGCTTCCAGTGCACCAGGGAGAGTTCACTCTATTTCTATGACTTTCTGTGTTGGTTTCTGCACATGAGATAAACCAGCCAACTTTTCAAGTCTTGTCAGACTCGTCCTTTTTTTTTTTTTTTTTTTTAGATTTTTTTTTTTTTATTTATTCATTCATGAAAGAGAGAGAGAGAGGCAGAGACACAGGCAGAGGGAGAAGCAGGCTCCATGCAGGGAACCTGATGTGGGATTTGATCCCGGGACTCCAGGATCACGCCCTGGACTGAAGGCAGGCTCCAAACCGCTGAGCCACCCAGGGATCCCCTTGTCAGACTTGTCTTACGTAGGAGATGAATTCTGTTCATCAGCCTGGCCCAAGTTCCTTGTCAATGGCGACTGTCTTTGTTTTAAATGGTTCCCAGTAGTTGAGTGTGTGCCAAGACCCATTAATGTCTGAAAGTGGGGAGGATTGTAGTCAGCATCTAAATGCAGGCTGAGTAGGAGCTGGACTCTGAGGCAACATCTGGGAAAGTATTCAATCCCAGGGAGAACTTGGGAGATGGGTGTTCTTACCTGCTTCCTCTGCATTGAGGCTATATATATATATATATATATATATATATATATAGCTGTAGAGAGAGCTTTTGTGCCTATTACAAACTGCTTCTCTGTTTGCTATAGTCTTGGGAGACTCATGAATGCAAGCCTCATTAGATATCAGAGTTATGTGAGTTGGGGGCCTGCCTATCCCTTGAATGGCAGTTGTAAAAGTTGGAATACTAAATGTGTAGACAGGTTCTTCCCAAGGAGATGCTGGTGATTTGATTTTATTGTTGGAGTGAATTGGAGAAAGAAAACAGGGGAAGTGCTTACCAGCATCTCTGAGCCTTGGGGAGGATCACAGCCAGCACCTAGATGTGTGCTAATTAGAAGATGGACCCTCCTAACATCAGCTTGTAAAGTATGCAGGAGCTTGTCAAGTTTATACTCCTACTCCTTCTAGGGAAAGACTAGGAGATGGGATTTTTGCCTGCTTCTTCTTGCTAAGCCCTGAGGTGATAGGCAAGGTAAGTGCTTATGCACCTGTTAACAGCTGCTTCTTTGTTTGCTATAGTCCTGTGGGGCTCATGAATGCAAACCCCTTGGGCTTTCAGAACCAGGTGATTTGAGAGCCCCATCGCTTGGGTGGAAGCCTTAAAAATTGAGGAACCAGTTTTGTGGTCCAAATCCTCTGCTCCTCAGGGACAAACTGGGAGTTGGGCATTCCCTCCTGTCCATATGGCACTGTACTGGGGGTGGGATTTATGAGAGAGAGAGAGAGAGAGAGAGAGAAGTAGAGGGGAAGGAAAGGGAGAAGGAGAGAATCTCCAGCAGACTCTGCTGAGCACAGAGCTCAACATGGTGCTCAATCTCATGATCCTGAGATCATGACCTGAGGGAAAACCAAGAGTTGGAGGCTTAATTGACTGAGCCACCCAGGCATCCCTTGGAAGGGAATTTTTAAATAGGGGTGTTAGGAACATAACAAAATAATTTTTAAAAAATTAGTATTATTAAATGAAAATGTAAAAGTTACAACATGTACAGATATTCAAAATAGATACATAGTGAGTTCTGATATTAATTTTCAATCTCTCTTTCTTAGAGAACTAGAAACAACTGGAAAAAGTAAAGCTAAAGTAGTAGTCTGTTTCATACTGGATTATCCTCCTGTGTTGTCAGAATCCCTCCAGGCGATATGGTAGTGCTTTTCTTTCCTAATTATTTTATTCAAATTGCTAATAGCCTGTTTTACTACTGAATAGAAATGACCATTAAGAATCATAGATGTGACCTAGCAATGTTATAGCCGAAACATGTTCTATTGATTTCAAAATAAGAAAATAAAATCACAAAATTGAAATCAATATATATTTAATTAAATGTTTGCAAAATATAAAATTTTGTCAGTTAGTCAATAGCAACACAGCACAAGAATCTAAAGTTACATATATACTCTTTTCCATGAGGGGTATGGATACACTTTAATATAATCTATTTACTATGAGTTGGGGCTATAGCGCATGAAATTGAGGAGGATGTATGAATGGCTACTAAGCACATGAAAAGATAGGTGGTCAGCATTATAACCATCATTGAAGTGCAATATAAAACCAAAAGTAGATATGTCATATCCACTCCAAGGGCTAGAATAAAAAAGACAGGTTATAACAAGTGTTACTGAGTTTGGAGAAATCAAAAGCCTCCTCATATACTGCTGGTACAATTTTAAGATGGAGCATTCACTTTGGAAAACAGTGTGGTAGTTCCTGAAAAGGCTAAACATTAAGTTATCATGTGATCCAGCAATTTCACTTTTAGGTATATACTCAAGAGAAACGAAAAATTGTGTCTACATAAAAAGTTGTGTATAGATGTTCATAAATATATCTTTCATAATAGTCCCAAAGTGGAAATAACCCAAATGTCCATCAATGATGAATGGATAAATAAAATGTAGTGTATCCACATAATGGAAAATTATTTGGTAGGTAGAAAGAAATGAAATGCAAATGCATGCTACAACATGGGTAAACTCGGAAAATAATGTTAAGTGAACAGGGGACCACATATTATATGATTTTATTTGTATGAATATCAAAAAATAGGCAAATCTGTAGAGATAGAAAGTTGATTAGTGGTTGCCTAGAGATAGGAGGAGGGGTTTTAGAATTAACTGTGAAGGAGTATGGGGTTGGAGGAGGAGTTAAGATAGCAGAGTAGTATGCTTGCCTAGAAGTACTATGCTTGCCTAGTCCCTCAAACATAGTTAGATAAATATCAAATCATTCTGAACATTCAGGAAATCAATCTGAAGACTGAAAGAACAAACTGCACAACCAGAGAGAGTAAAGAGGCCACATCATGGAAGGTAGGAGGTGCATAGATGTGATCTGGGGGAGAAGAGAATCACTTGTGCTGTGGAGGGGAGTGAGCCTTGATCAGGGAGAGAGTGACAGAGTGCACACAGTGTGTGGGATTGCACAAGAAAAACACTTCCCCAAAACAATTGACAGGGAAAACAAGAGAGACTGATTATCACAAGTTTTTATAAATAGCAGCACTCAAAATCTGAAGTTATAGAAACTTGTGTCATTGCCAGGGTAGAGCTTGGTAGGCATAGAAGTGCTCCTGTAGAGAAAGAGGGCAGAGGCCTGGAGCAGACCGTGAAGTCTAAGGATCCCTTAGGTCATATTGAGGGAGACAGTTCCCCTTCTTGGAGTGCATTTAGGAAAGGTTGCACTGTCTCTCGAGAGGACAAAAGAGCCAGTGGGCACCATTGGGCTGCCTCATTCATTAGCATAGGAGCAGAGGCACCTGCTGAGGGGAGCTAACCTTGGACAACAGCTTTTTACTGCATTTTACCATAAACTCCAAGCCCCTGCATGTTTGTGCTATGGCTCTTCTGGGACAAACTGGCACCAGCCACGGTGTGATAAGACCCTCCCCCAGAAGATCAGCATGGGTCCTTGCCACGTAGGATCCCTAAAATTTGGAGTTTTGAAACCCAGCCAGCGTGTCTGAGGTTAAACACAGGAGCACTGCCCTGCAGAGTAGGTGGATGGCTTGGACAACAAAGGTGAAGGCAGGGATCTGAGGGATTCTGGGGGCACATGAGGGGAGATTGTTTGCTCTTCTGTGAGGGCTCCCTGAACAGTGGCAGGTTCAAACTCCCAGAGAGTGGGTGGTTGACTCCCCCCACCCCACTCATCAGCACAAATGGACCTCAGTGAGCAGCACAGTATCTACAGTAGAGGCTTGAATTGTTTACACCAAGCCCCACCCCCTGTGTTTACAAGTGTATTTTTACTAGGCAAGTGTGCCTGAGAGAGCAGCAGTGGGCCCCTCCCCCAGAAGACCAGCACAAACCCCCCACATGGACCAAGTCTACTGACCATACAGTGCTGCAAAGCTTCAGCTCTATGGGAAATAGGATCTAGCCTCTTTTAACAAAGAAACCAAAACACATCCAGCTAAAACTGGCCACACACTGGACAAGGTCCAAAGACTCCCCACTGCAGGCAAGGAGAAACCATGCAGAGGACTGACCTGAAGGAAAGAGCAGAGTTTACACAGCACACACTAGAAATACTTCCTGAAGCATCATGCCCTGGAAAGTATATGACCTCCTCTTAATGTATCATTACTCTCAGGAGCAGAAAACATAACAGCCTTTCCTAACATATAGAAGACAGAGACCTAGACAGAATGCCAAAGTGCAGAAATTCACCCCAAAAGAAAGAATGAAAGTAGGTCATTATCAGGGATCTAGTCAAAACAGATATAAGTAATATACCTGAACTAGAATTTAAAACAACAATCATAAGGATACTAACTGGGCTTGAGAAAAGCATTGAAGGCACCAAGGAGTCCCTTACTACAGAGATAAAAGACCTAAAAACTAGTCAGGCCAAAATAAAAAATGCTATAACTATGATGCAGAACTGACTGGATGTAATGACCATAAGGATGAAAAGAGCAGAGGAATGAATAAGTGATATAAAAATAAAATTATGGAAAATAATGAAGTAGAAAAGAAAAATATTGGATCAAGGATGTAGATTCAGGAAACTCAGTGACTCCATAAAGCACAATAACATTTGTACCATAGAAGTCCCAGGAGAGGGATGCCTGAGTGGTTCAGTCATTGAGTGTCTGCCTTTAGCTCAGGTCCTGGGATCAAGTCCCACATCAGGCTCCCTGCAGGGAGCCTGCTTCTACTTCTGCCTATGTCTCTGCCTTTCTCATGAGAGACACACATGATTTAAGATTTTTAAAATCTTAAAAAAAAAAAATAGAAGTCCAAGGAGAAAAAGAGACAGAAAAAGGAGCAGAAGTTTTATTTCAGCAAATTATAGCTGAAAACTTCCCTACCCTAATATGGGGAAGGAAACAGACATCCAAATCTAAGAGGTGCAGAGAACTCCCATCAAAATCAACAAAAGTAGGCCAATGCCAAGATATATTGTAGTAAAATGTGCAAAATACAGAGATAAGGAAAGACTCCTGAAAGCAGCAGGGGAAAAAAGGGAAGACAAAGCAGCAGATCTATCCACAGAAATTTGGCAGGCCAGAAAAAAGTGGCATGATATATTCAGCATGCTGAATGGGAGAAATATGCAGCCAAGAATACTTTATCCAGCAAGGCTGTCATTCAGAATCAAAGGAGAGATAAATAATTTCCAAGACAAACAAAAATAAAAGAGTTTGTAACTACTAAACAAGCCCTGTGTGAAATATTAAAGGGGGTTCTTTGAGTCGGGAGGAAAGAACAAAAGGAACAAAGACTAGCAAGGAACAGAGAAAATCTCCAGAAATGATCTCATATGTTACTTTACAGGTAATACAATGGCACTAAATTTATATCTGTCAATAATCACTCTGAATGTAAATGTACTAAATGTGCCAATCTAAAGACATAAGATATCAGAGTGGATGAAAAACCAAGACCCATATATGCTACCTACAAGAAACTCATTTTAGACCTAAAGACACCTGCAGACTGAAAGTAAAGGGATGAAGAACCATTTATTATGCTAATGAATGCCAAAAGAAAGCCAGAGTAGCCACACTTATATCAAACAAACTAGATTTTAAACCAAAGACTGTAAAAATAGATGAATAAGGGCCCTCTGTCATAATAAAGGGGTCTACCCAACAAGAAGATCTAACAAACGTAAATATTATGCCCCCAGCTTGGGAGCATCCAAGTATACAAATCAATCAGTAACAAATAAAAGGAAATAAATAATAAATTGGTAATAAATAAAATAATAGCAGGGGACTTTAAACCCCACTTACAGCAATGGGTAGATCATCTAAGCAGAAAATCAACAGGGAAACAATGGCTTTGAATGAGACACTGGACCAGATGGACTTAACAGATACATTCAGAACATTTCATCCTAAAGCAGTAGAATATACATTCTTTTCTAGTGCATTGGAACATTCTTAGAATAGATCACATACGTAGTCACAAATCAGGCCTCAACAAGCACAAAAAGATTGAGATCATACCATGTGTATTTTCCAACTACAATGCTATGAAAGTAGAAGTCAATCACAAGAAAAAATTTGGAAAGACCAGAAATACATGGAAGCTAAAAAATGTCTTATTAAAGAATGTAGGGTTAACTAGTAAATTAAAGAAATAAAAAATTACATGAAAACAAATGAAAATGAAAATATGATAGTCTGAAGCCTTTGGGATGCAGCAAAAATGGTCATATGAGGGTAGTATATCGCAATACATACCTACATTAAGAAGCAAGAAAAGTCTCAAGTACACAACCTAACCTTATACCTAAAGGAGCTAGAAAAGGAACAGCAAATAAAGCCTAAAGCTAGCAGAAGGTGTGTGGGAAATATCAGAAAGGGAGACAGAACATAAAGACTCCTAACTCTGGGAAACGAACTAGGGGAGGTGGAAGGGGAGGGGGGGGTGAGTGGGTGATGGGCACTGAGGGGGACACTTGACGGGATGAGCACTGGGTGTTATTCTGTATGTTGGTAAATTGAACACCAATAAAAATTAATTTATTTAAAAAAAGAATAGAACAGGGACATTATGAATTCAGAAAAAATAAAGCTAGCAGAAGGAAAATAATAAAGGCTAGAGAAGAAATAAATTAGAAATGAAGAAACAAAAACTAGTAGAACAGGTCAATGAAACTAATAGCTCATTCTTTGAAAGAATTAAAAAAAATGACAAACTTCTAGCTAGACTTATCAAAAAGAAAAGAGAAAGGAACCAAATAAATAAAATCATAAATGATAGAGAGATCATAATCAACAATACAGAAATACAATTACAAGACATTATGAAAAATTATATGCTAACAATTTGGGCAATGTGGAATAAATGTATAAATTCCTAGAAACATATAAACTATCAAAACTGAACAGACCCATAACCAGCAAAGAAATTGAATCAGTAATAAAAAATCTCCCAACAAACAAGAGTCCAGGCCCAGATGGCTTCCCAGGGGAATTCTACCAAACATTTAAAGAAGAGTTAATACCTACTCTTCTCAAACTGTTCTAAGAACTAGAAATAGAAGGAAAACTTTTGGGGATCCCTGGGTGGCGCAGCGGTTTGGTGCCTGCATTTGGCCCAGGGCGCGATCCCGGAGACCCGGGATCGAATCCCACATCGGGCTCCCGGTGCATGGAGCCCGCTTCTGCCTCCGCCTGTGTCTCTGCCTCTCTCTCTCTCTGTGTGACTATCATAAATAAATAAAAAAAACTTAAAAAAATATATAAAAAAAAAAAAAGAAGGAAAACTTTCAAACACATCCTATGAGGCCATCATTGCCTTGATTCTAAAACCACAGACAAAGACCCCACTAAAAAGGAAGATTACAGGCCAATATCCCTGATGAACATGGATGCAAAAATTCTCAACAAAATACTAGCAAATTGAATCCAACAGTACATTAAAAGAATTATTCACCATGATCAAGTGGGATTTATCCTGGGCTGCAATGGTCATTCAATATTTGCAAATCAATTAATGTGCTACACCACATTAATAAAAGAAGGGATAAGAATCATATAATCCTCTTAGATGCAGAAAAAGCATTTGACAAAACACAACATCTATTTTTGATAAAAAAATCTACAACAAAGTAGAGATAGAGGAAATATACCTCAAATATCATAAAGGCCATATACAAAAGATCTACAGCTAATATCATCTTCATTGATGATGATGAGAGCTTTTCCTGTATGGTTAGGAACAAGACAGGATTGTCCACTCTTACCACTGTTATTTAACATAGTACTGGAAGTCCTAGCCTCATCAATCAGACAACATAAAGAAGTAAAAGTCAATGGAGTCATCAAGGAAGAAGTTAAACTTTCACTATTTGCCGACAACATGATATTGTAGTAGAAAACCTGAAAGACTCCACCAAAAATTGCTAGACCTGACATAGGAATTCAGCAGAGTCACAGTAAGTAAATCAATATACAGATATCTGTTTCATTTCTATACAGCAATAATAAAGATGCAGAAAGAGGAATCAGGAGATCAATTCCATTTACAATTGTACTTAAACTCATAAGATACCTAGGAATAAACCTAACCAAAGAGGTAAAAAAACAAAACAAAACCCTGTATTCTGAAAGGCCCTTTATGATAAAGATACTGCCCACCTTTCACCTCATGTTTCACTGATTTCAGTTTCCTAAATATTTTATATTCTCTTCTATTTCAGGCCCTTGTGTATGCTGTTCCCTCTGTCTGGAATTTCCTTTTTCATCTGGTTTCTTTCTTTCTTTCTTTCTTTCTTTCTTTCTTTCTTTCTTTCTTTCTTTCTTTCTTTTCTTTCCTTTCTTTCCTTTCTTTCTTTTTAGAGAATTCTTATTTTATCCCTCAGGATCCACCTCATGTCTCATACTCATTTGGAAGCTTGTCTGCTTTCCAAGCATAGTTACATGCTCCTGTGTGAGTTTCCACATACCCTGAATTCATCTCTATCACAGCACTTATCAAATTCTATTGCATTGTTTGTGTTCATCTGTTTCTTTGGTAGACTGTGAGTTCTTTAATGACATGACCTCTGCTTTGCTCAACTCTCTGCCCCCAGCACTTTATTTCATACAAGGCCTCCAGGAGGGACTCACTGAGTGTGTACTCAGTGAATGAAGTATGGAAATCTTATCTCTTGAATAGGAAACATGCATAGGACATTTCCAAATTTAGCCAAGATGAGGATTAATTCTGTGTCTTGAGCATCTCCTTAAACTATCATTTGGGTACAAGGCCCTTAGAATATGATCCCATCATTTGGGTACAAGCCTTATGATAAAAGTGATATTCATATTTCAGAAGAAGAAGAGGATAGCAAAGAGCAAGGAATTTTCATGTGAAAAACCCAAGAGCTGCATATGGATTGATCTGGTTAAATGATTTCAAAGGGAACAACATGCAGAGTAATTGGCATGTGGAAAGACACCAGAAAAGAACATTCATCTTCAGAATTTCATGTACTCTTAAGGTTGTGTGTAACTTTGAAGGACAAAATGGTATCATTTTGAACTATTCTCTGCTTCACAGAAATAGCTTTGTTGCATAGAAATCCTATAATGCGATTTTATTAGTGTCTCTAAAAAATAAAAAAGTATTAAAAAATCATTTGTGGTTCTAAGGAAATTGGTAATACCTAACTGTAGGAGGCAGCATGAATAGTGGAGAGGTTTCCCAGATCAGCCTCTAACTAGATTTGTAAACTTAGGCAGACTTTAAGCCTCAGTTTTACCATCTATGTGTAATAAAGGAGTTGGAGTAGGTATAGAAACTATAGTGACTGTATCCCTTGGCTATTTGATGTGTGTGTGTGTGTGTGTGTGTGTGTGTGTTTCTGTAATGGAAAAAATTGGTCTCTGGAAGACTAATTATAGATTATTTATAATTACAGTATTGTTAGTATTTAAGGTTTATTTCCCCAGTGGGACAAGGGAATGATTAATTTAAACAAAACACAGAGAATATATTCTGATGTCTTAAGGGATGCTTATTTGGTATAAAATTCCCCAACTCAGAGAATAAGTGTTATTTATGTTTGACAATTGTCAGTGAGTGACTGGCCAAAGGAAGTGATGTAGCATAAGGGAAAGAACATTAAGCTTAGAGTCAGGAGGCCAAGAGCCCTGGGATCTGATTCCAACATTATTACTTAATGAGCTTTGTGACCTTTGCAAGTTATTTTTCCTCATGTAAATTGAGGGGAGACTTGAATTGTTTTATTGCTAAGATCCAGTGCATCTCAAAATTTCATGGTTTTTTAAATAATACATTTGGTTGTTACAGTTGAAAGCTAAGGTCTCAATTTTGTGTTTCAGAATCAAGCTCCTGAATAATTGAGAGCAAAAGCAGATGATCAGATTGATCCAGGGTATAATAAGGCAGCAAGTTAAGACTATAAGCATGCCAATTGTGTGACTCTCAGGATTGACTGTGCTTACAGGGATCCAGGATAATAAACCTTAAAATGGCACAATAAGTAACAGATTGGCTATGAATCTATGAGTTGGTAATTTTGGGGGCAAAATCAGGATATTAGAGATAGAGGTAAAGTTGAAAAATAGATGTGATGGGAAATATGGTGGTAAGAGATGTGTAGTAGAGTACAGGTTTTGGTCAGAAAATGGAATAATAGAGCCTGATATCAGAGGTAGAACAATTCTACATGTTGACCAGGAAGATCTAATGTTGGCAATGGATTTGGGTTCTGTGGTGAAAGTAAAGCAAAGGTCACTGGTACTAAGGAATTCAAGGAACTGTGTGACCACAGCCTGTGTATGTTGTCCATACCCATATCGGAATTTACCAAATGGTGGTGATGTTAAGAGTGGAGAGGAAAACTAATCAGATGTCAAAATTCTCAGTGAAGGTGAGGCTGGAATCAGAAGAGTGGTGGATAGCTAGCACAGCAGTGTTCATGAGGGGAAAAATGGATGACTTGAGGGACTTTTGCATAAAGATGGAAGAGGAAATTTCTGGAAGTAACAGTGGAGATAAGAGCGATGCTTATTTTATATTCTCACTTGGTAGCAGTGTGGGAGAACAAGCAGTTCCTATTTGAGAGACCATACAATGCTGTGATGCTGTTCTATCTAGAGATCACTGCTTTCACTTAAGGAGTGTGCCATGGTAGAAAAAATAGGCACTTGAAACTTTCAAATAATTTGGTGGCCTTACTTTTAAGACTTTTTTTTACCATCTAGTTTCCACAACATTGACTTTTTGGGGGGCTTAAATATTTTCCTCAGTCCTCAAACTTCTTTTGAAGAGTGGTAGATATGTGGTTCCTCAGCCTTAAAAGAAACTGATTTCCTGGGCATCCTGGGTGGCTCAGTGGTTTAGCGCCGCCTTCAGCCCAGGGCTGATCCTGGAGACCCGGGATTGAGTCCCATGTCAGGCTCCCTGCATGGAGCCTGCTTCTCCCTCTGCCTGTGTCTCTGCCTCTCTCTCTCTCTCTCTTTCATGAATAAATAAATAAAAAATCTTAAAAAAAAGGAAACTGATTTCTTTGAATGGAAAATTCAGGAAATCATTGTAGTAATGCATATTGATTCCTTCTGCTCCAGCAGCTGGATCAATGTGAGGAGTGAATGTCATTATTTTCTGTGCTGTCTATAATCCCATATGTGTTCACAGAGAAGTTTCACTTGGAATAATTGTGAAATAGTTTGTTTTGCCTCTGGAAAACTTAGGGCAGATATCTAGTTATGCCTGTTTGTGACCAAGGCATTGGCAAAGATCAGGAAGTCTGGAATCCAAAAATGGTGGCCTTCAGTTCTTGCTTCTTCACGCTATAGGATTATGGGATGAAATCCTAGAAATCAAGATTACCTTAAACTGCTTACCTGTGAATATGTAGAATTGATACCTATACTTTTTCTGAAATGAATATCATCATTTATCTTGGATTGAGATTGAGGTAAATATGAACAAACTGCATCATCTTATAGTAAATTATATACTATAGAAACAAAACTTTAGACCATAGTTTAATGTCATTATTTTGCAACTGAGTAAACAGAGTCCAGAGAAGTAAAGAGACTTCCCCTAAGTTACCATCCAGTTAGAGGAGTATTGAACCTAGGACCAGGTGTCCCCATTCTTCTTTGGTTGCCTAATGATCCTTAGTGGGGTATATGTATATAAGTGGGAATAGTATGTAGTTTGAAGATAAAACAGTACTTTGTTCCATGTTGGTACTTGATCTGTTTTGAATTTTAGATGATGTCTAAAGAAAAATAAAAAATGTTTGAAAGACACTGAGGTTTTCTGGGAAGTCTTAAGACCTCTTATGGTAAGAGAAAAAGGTCATTCTCAGAGTGGCCTTGTGTGCAGAGAATGGCATTGGTGTGGGGTCCAAGACAAGTTGGGTGTTGGTAAATCTGGAGGCCCTGGCCTGGGAGGCAAAGAAATATAGCCATTTAAGGTCCAGGAAATGTTGGAAGATGACACCAAGATAATGCTAAACTGAGGGAATGGATCCACTATGGTGAAGAGAATAGCTAGGGTTGGGGCATCCAGACAAAGTGTCCTGGTCATCCTTCCCATGATGATGTTATGTTACAAAATTTCTGAACAGTCTTAAAAACTATCATGTGGTTTTTTTTTCCTTAGGAGAAAAGTTCTGGGGAGTTTAAGGAGATAGTAATAATACATATTTTTTAAAAAAGGAGATAGTAATAGAGTGCCTAGAGTGAAATTTCTCAGTATTTTCAAATAGTATCATTTAGATGCTGTTTATTTTTCCTAGAGATCCAGAAGGAAAGTATGTGTTCAATTTCCTTTTCTCAAGAAAAAGGTTATTGTCCAAAAAAAAAAAAAAAAAAAAAAAAAAGGTTATTGTCCATAACTCTATCTATTTTAACATATTGGGAAATAATTTTTAAGTTATGTTGTTTTGGGCACATGGATTGCTCAGTTGGTTAAGCATCTGCCTTCAGCTTAGGTCATGATCCTGAGGCTCTGGGATTGAGCCCCAAATTGGGCTCTCTGTTTAGTGGAGAGTCTGCTTGTCTCTCTCTCTCTCTCTTCCTCTGCTTCTCCCTCCCACTCATGCTCACTGTCTTCCTCTTAAATAAATAAATAAATAAATAAATAAATAAATATTTTAAAGAAGGCTATAATATTACTGCTACAGTTAGTTGAAAAAAGAAAAAAATCAATCAGGAAAAAAATATTGTGGAACAAATGAATCTACTTTGACTGATTTTTTTTCTTGGTGATTTGGCTGCTTTTTGGGCAAAACTGGTTAGCTACTTTGGCACAATTCATTCACAACCTAGGATAGCCTTTACAACACAAAGTGATTATAATAAATTCTTATTTTATTTGGAATTGTAGGGGAATAGTATATTCTGGTGAACTGAGAGTTATCACTGAGGTTACATCCTATGTTGAAAATAACATAACTTTTATAGGTCCAAATATGGACTCAATCAGGTTTTTTAGAAGCATGCACCAGAAGCTGGCTATGGCTGACTAAGCAGAAAAAGAGATTGTTGTCCCAGTGGAATAAGTCAGACAGAGAAAGACAAATACTATAAGATTTTACCTACAGGCAGAATCTATAAGACAAAGTAAACAAACAAACAAAAAGCAAAATCAAACCCATAAATACAGAGAACAAACTGATGGTTACTAGAGGGGAGGAAAGTGGGGAATGAGCAAAATGGGTGAAGGAAAGTGGGATATGTAGGCCTCCAGTTATGAAATGAAAAAGTCATGGGAATAAAAGATTCAGAAGGAATATAGTAGAATTATGGCATTATGGTAGAATTGCATGGTAATAGATAGTAGCTACATTGTGGTGAGCATAGTATAATGTGTAGTTGTTGCATACGTGAAACTAATATAACATTGTGTATCAACTATATTTAAATTTTAAAAAATGAAAAAAATGTGTTAAAAGGTTATTGGGAAGCTTATAGAATCATTGGCCTGACAGGAGAAACAGGACTGAAGGTAAATTCTCAGGAATCATGTCCAAAACCATACCTCAGTAGCACCACTGGCAGTATCCTCAGCTCCCATGACAGGCACAAGTAACTTGGCTTTGTTATTATTCCCAATGCTAAATCTGGACATCTTTTCTGTCACCTGCAGAAAAACAATATGGATTTCTCCCACATTAAACATTATTAAGTTTCTCATTTCTGAATCTTAGTCTCACATGGGATCCAGAACACATGTCCATGTGTTATCTTCTAAGAAGTTTGGGGTAGTGATTTTTTTAAGATTTTACCTTGATATGAGATTTGTCTTAGAAGATTTTCCAAAGATAGCAAGGTGTTCAAAATGTTCTGGGTCTCTAGAAAGCATTATAAATACCCACTATCCTGTGTGTCTTTGGGAAGATAATGTATTTCATTGAAGCCTCAGGTTTTTCATTTGTAAAGGTTATTTTTCCTCATATCCTTTGGAAAAATTGATATATAAGCAAATGGTATCCAAATAAACATCCAGGGACCCAGAGGTACTTATTTTTTTCTCCTGGGAATTTATGATTAGCCATGGCAGATTTGATTTTCATACTGGCTCCCAAGCTTTCTGGAGGGTAGTAATGACATCATTATGAAAATTTATAAGTTTATTTAGTGCTCTATTTATCACTACATTTCCTATTATAAAGGATTGGCCTGCCAGAACAAAAGATAGGTATACCATGGCAAAATATGTTGTCTTCCCCAACTGAGGATTCAGTATTATATGTGTCCTACTTCATGAGTATTGGAAATGAAAGTTATGGCTCAGCACATTACAGAGCTTTATTTACAATAGCTTCTTCCAAACTGACTTAAGAGGATTTTGGTCCTCAGTGTGGAGAAATATAATAAGAAAGGCTTAGGCTGTTTTATAGCTTGATGGAGCATTCACTAATTTCCTAGAAACTGCTAAGTGCTTCCTATATATTATCTTATTAAATTCTTATTATACTTCTATGATGCATACATATAATCATCCTCATCCTATAGATCAGGAAACTGAGTCTCAGAGGAAATATGTTATTATTCCAAAGCCACAGGGATGTAAGTGACAGGTCCAGGGCTTGAGCTGAATAGTTAAGTGCTCTTAACTACTGTTTATGGTGTACTGTGAAGCCCTCAGAACTGTGTTCACACAAAGGACTGGTAGTCCTGAAACATGGAGCATCACTGAAGCCCTCCAAATAATGTTTGGTTCCAGTGAAATCATAACCTCAATCTGCCCAGCATTTCTAATTTTGTTCTAAGCATGTTTTTTACTTCTCATTTGACCCTACCCTGTGACTTGATTTAGACTCAGATGTGCTCTCCTTTCCCAAGGAGAACATTCCCTTTTCCTATTTTTAACATTGTTTTTTCTGATCCAGTTTGGTTCTTGTCTTGGATAAAGATATTTTTTCTCATACTTTATTAATTTCTGACCTTGGATATCCTGGGACTCCATTCCTGAATCTTCCGGAGGGATGGTGCCAATATATGATGATTCCTTGGCCCTTAAAACTTTGCAAGTGGATGTAGACCCTTCTCAAGTCATGAGAAACACTGTCTACTTCATCAGTTTCAACGACATCACCCTACCCCTTTCCTTCGCCTCTATTTCTGCATTCCTCAAAGCACAATTGATACCCTTTGATTCTTTTTTTTTTTTTTTTTTTCTATTCTCTCACCTTTGGAAAGGAAATCTTATCCATTCCGAGGGCTTCAATGAGCCCTTATGCTAAGGATTTCCAAATCAAGACTTTTGGTTCCAACTTCTTTCTCAATTTCTATTTGTATATCTCTAGTTTCTAGAGATATTATCTCCATTTGTAAAGGTTATTTTACACTCTAACTTCCAGCATGACTAAATAAAACCCCTTATCTCATCTCATCTCATCTCATCTCATCTCATCTCATCTCATCTCATCTCATCTCATCATCTTATCTATCTTTCTCTTCTGCCCCATTCTTTCTTTTCACTTTATTTCCAACTACTTTTATCCTATATTAGAACCACTAGTGTACCTATTGGTATCTTAGGAACAGATACTCTGCACATGGATAGCTCAGCATTTTTTATAGAAGGATTATAAATTCTTATTTAATAAAATCTATTTCTCAGAGTGTCAGTAGTAAGCAAGGAAGTTCACAATCAGAAGTGTTTATCTGACAACAAATGAATATGGGGGAAAAAGAGAAGAAAACCAAGAAACAGTCTCTCTCTCTTTTTTTTAAAGAGATTTATTTATTTATTTATTTATGAGAGAGAGAGAGAGACAGGGGCCTTGATCTTACAACCCTGAGATTACCACCTGAGTTAAAGTCAAGAGTTGGCTACCTAACTGACTGAACCACCCTGGTGGCTGGAGAAACACACTCTTATCTACAGACAACAGACTGATGGTTAACAGAGGGGTGGGGTGATGGATTAAACACGTGATAGGGATTAAGGATGAGATGCACTTGTGTTGAGAACCAGGTGTTGAATGGAAGTGTTATGTTACTAAATTATTATAATATGTTAACTAACTGGAATTTAAATAAAAACTTGGAAGGAAAAAAATTGGAGTTTATCTTAGATACTGAGAGCTAAGTGAAATCAGAAGGATCAAACCATAGAAACACACTAGAGTGGAACAACCAGATAACTGGAAATTTAAAACATTATTATTCTTTTTTAAACGTGCTGCTGATATGAGCTCACTGAACTGACCTCTGGCCAGTGGATTTAGTTCACCCTTAATATCCCATGTCATTAAATAAGCAACCTCTTCTGTCTCTCTGAGTCTAATTCTCTCATTCTAACACATCTTTCAACCCAACAGTAAATAGGATATTTTTTTGGCAGGGTGGTGGTGTCAGGGTGGTGGTGGGTGGTGGTGGTGGTGGATGGCTGTGGGACTTATATCAACTTGTTAGCTCTAAAAGCTACTGGATTGATTGCTAAGTTTTAAATGGATTTGTCATCCACCTTGGCAGATTCGAAAGCAGATTTTATAGCTTGCTTTAAAATAAAGTTCAATTTAATTCTTCCATTATATCCCAAGAGATTTGCCTTTTTGAATTATTTAGGTCTTGCTAACAATCCCATGACATATTATCCCTCAGCTGTGATGGATTAAGATAGGATAGATCTGCTTTTAGTGCCAAAGAATTCCGAAGACACTACTTCAAGTCTAGTTCATGAATTATCTCCTTTTTGAGTCTATCACATTATTAATTACAATCAGGAATAATTTACGTGTCTATTCTGAAATCATGAGTTGTTTCCTTAGTGTTGAGAAGTTATGACAATTTATCAAATAATGACATCATGTGATATAGGGCTCTAATACCCAAGGTAATAGCAATATTTGGGGACACATTTGCAATGTTTAGAGCTGGCCAAATCTATTAAGATACCTGTACAATGTGGAAAAGGATGTCTTCTGTCATTATTATGAATAAAAACTACCACAGGATGCCAAAATTTATGTGTAGCATAAATGTCTCCTGATCTTATCATGTGATGACAAAATGGGCTCAGATTTATATTTATATCATATATACATAATATATATTACACAATTTATAATATATTTTATAATTACAATAATTTATAATTAATGTAAACCTGTATTTATATCCATTCCTAAATCAAAATGACTGTTGAAAGCTTTCTTGGCATTAACTTAGTCCATAAAGTATTTCCCCAGACATATTTATGAACCCCCAAGATATGTGCCATATACAGATAAAACTGCTTCATCAAATGTAGGGACTCTTAGTGTTTTTTTTTCTTTTTATTGTGGTAAAAACCACATTACATAAAGCTTAACTTTACATTTTTAAGGATAAAGTTCAGTAATGTTAAGTATAATCATAAACATTCCAAATTCCCCACATTTTCACCAGCACTTATTTTTCCTTTCCTTTCCTCCTCCTTTCCTTTCCTCTCCTTTCCCTTTCCCTTTCCCTTTCCCTTTCCCTTTCCCTTTCCCTAACCCTTTCCCTTTCCCTTTCCCTTTCCCTTTCCCTTTCCCTTTCTCCTTTCCTTTCCTCTCCTCTCCTCTCCTCTCCTCTCCTCTCCTCTCCTCTCCTCTCCTCTCCTCTCCTTTCCTTTCCTCTCCTTTCCTTTCCTTTCCTCTCCTCTCCCTTTCCTCTCCTACCTCCCCTGCCCTGCTTCTCTTTCTTTCGATAATAGCCATCTTGACATGACAGATGTAAGGTGATTTCTCATCAGCTTTTAAATTTGCATTTCTCTAATGATTTGTGATGTTAAACATCTTTTTATATTCTTTTTTTTCTTTTTATATTCTTGTTGGCTATTTGTATACTATCTTTGAAGAATTATGTAAGTCCTTTGACCATTTTGATTATTTGATTTTTTTGTTGAGTTTTTTTGTTGTTGAGTTTTAAGTGTTCTTTATTTATTCTAAATATTAGCCATTTATCAGATATATGATTTTTAAATATTTTCTCTCATTTCCTACCTTTCCTTTTCACTCTATTTATCATGTCCTTTGGAACACAAAGTTTTAAAGTTTGATATAGTTACATTTATCTATTATTGCTTTTGTTGCCTGTGCTTCTGGTATCATATGCAAAAATTGTTACAAAGTCCATTGTCATGAAATGTTTTCCTATGGCTTTTTTTCTAGAAGCTTTACAGTTTTAGTCTTCATTTTATGTCTTTAAACTATTTGAATCAACTGTGATATTCGTTTAAAATGTGCTTCCAATTTCATATTTTTCATATTTGGATATCCAGTTTTCCTAGCACCATTTGGTGAAAGACTATCCTTTCTCTATTTAATGGTCTTGCTATCCTCATCACACATCATTTGACCATGTATTCAAGGGTTTATTTTGGGGCTCTCTATTCTATTCCATCAGCTTGTTAGTCTTTATGGCACTACTATGTTCTGATTACTAGAGCTTTGTAATATATTTTGAAATTAGGAAATGTGAGCCAATGACTTCGTTCTTTTCAAAACTGTTTTGGCTATATGGAATCTCTTGAGATTCCATATGAATTTAATTTTTTAAATTTCTGCAACAAAAAAAATGCCATTGTGACTTTGACACGGATTGCACTGAATCTGTAGATTGCTTTGAGTAGTATGGACATCTTAACAATATCATGTCATCCAATTCCTTAACTTAGGATGTCTTTCTATTTATTTGTGACTTCTTTAGTTTTTTTCAGCAATGTTTTAAAGGATTCTGTCTTCAAGTCTTTTGTTTCCTAGGTTAGATTATTCCTAAGTATTTTATTTTATCTTACTTTATTTGTATTTTTTTAAATATTTAAAAAGATTTTATTTATTTCTTTGATAGAGAAAGAGAGCAAGAGAGCACAAGCAGAGAGAGCAGCAGAGGGAGAGGGAGAAGGAGAAGGAGAAGCAGGTGCCCCACTGAGCAGGGAGTCTGATGCAGGAATCAATCCCAGGACTCTGGGATCATGACTTGAGCTGAAGGCAGATGCTTAACCAACTGAGCCACCCAGGCACCCCAAAACAAAGTTTATTGAGGATAGTAAAGTTACAGTAAAAAGCCCCTGAAGAGTGAGGGGACCAGAGAGTGTTACTCATTTTATTTTACTTTTGATGCAATTGTAAATGGAATTGTTCTGATCACTAGTATTTACTTCCATACCCTCGACTGACTGTATATGCAAAGCTGTTTGAGGAGAATTTGCCACTCTGTGTTGCAAATGCCCATTCTGGACATGCCATTGTCCATTCCAAGGGCATTGTCTACTTATGTCAGTGATAAGGAAACTAGAATGCTGTCAGATTCTTTGCAGAAGTAAAGTGAATGGTTACCTCCCTACATGGTTCCCTAAACCTCCAGTCTGTTCTGCTCATGCCTCATCTCTCATAGTCCATTTCTTTTTGTTCATCTGCCCATGACCACAGTATGTAGAATCTTACATCAATTTTAGGACTTCATTCCATAATCATAACTTCAAATCTAATATAATGGCTTCAATCCAGTTATTCAGAAATAGCATCTGTTACTATCTATACTTATATGTATATCAGTTCTCTTCCTCTCCCTCTCTCACTTCCTCTTATCTGTGCAGCTTCAGTTTAACTTGAATGGACAAGGTGATATTATGCAGTGAAGATGGAACCCAAGAAATTTGGTAAAACCTATCTGCTCCAGAGAAATCCTAGAATCAATTCAACATATCTTTTAGCTTTTTAGCTTTTTTGCCCCCAACTAATTTCTAATGCCCATGTGTTAGGGATATTTCTTTGCAGATTTTAATAATTTCTTGGGCAATAAGAGAGGCTGGTATAGATTGAAATGATGATGAAATTTCCTGAGTAGCTTCCTTTTCTAGAAAGATGAAATCCTAGAAGGGTCATGGGCCAAGGAAGTTCTCATTGAGAACAGTATGGCCACTGCATTAGAAGATCTAGGACTGAAAGGATCAAGGCTCTCTCTTCCCTTGTGTCCTAGGCATCCCTAGTATTCACCACGTGAATAGGTGGCTTGCTGGGAAATGTGTAGCCTGGAACCAAGGGATGCCAGTCTCTAGACATGCAATAGAAAGACAAGCAGTATGGGAAAGTGTGTTTCTGAGGTTAATTCAGGTAAAGATGACTTGATTTTGCTGACTTGTACCCTCCATAGCTCCTCTCCCTGCATGACACACACACTTAGGGAGTAATTCAGATTTGTGTGTGTGTGTGTGTGTGGGTGTATATGAATATGTGTAACTTCATTGACAAGTGTCAAGATATGCATGCTTTGCCATTTGTGTGGGTGTTAAGACTATATTTTTTGGTTGGGAAGGTGGATCTTGTTTATAATGTATCTATGATTTGGTTGTCTAGATGAGAAATGTCTAACACATATTTTTTTTTTCTCCCAGAATAACTTATCAAGACTAGCTCCACAGAATTGAATTGAGAAAGAAGGGCAATACATTCATTTCAGCAGAAAATTGACTCAGTTGAAAAAGCATGATATATTGACATCTTAGGTCATAAACATGATGAGTACTGGGGAGAGATTAAATTCTTCCCAAATTAAAAAAAAAGTAATTGTGGATATTAGTTTGGTACATGTGATTCATTTCTCCTATCATGCCTCAAACACAATTGATTTGGGAGAAAAGATGAAGTAATCATGAATATACAACTATTTACTTACTGGAAATAA
The DNA here is from genome assembly GCF_048164855.1 of Canis lupus baileyi. NCBI lineage: Eukaryota > Metazoa > Chordata > Mammalia > Carnivora > Canidae > Canis > Canis lupus. Next base: position 23,875,401 of record NC_132869.1, on the reverse strand, counting down.
AGTCACCAAACTTTATTGCAATTCAGTGGCAAAGATTGTTCAGACATCCTAGCAATGAACCAATAGAAAATAAATGATTTCTTTTCTCATTGAATAGGAGTTCTGATAGGGTGTTTGGCATGTCTTCCTTGTACCATAGATTGGGTGTACCTCAATTATTTTGGATGATTTCACTAGTAGTGGTTATAGCACCTAAATGATTACAGCAGTTGAGGAGCAGAACAGCCAAATATTTAGTTTAAGATTAATAGACTTGGAAAGTTCAAAGTCAGAATCATGCTTCAGTTTTAGACATGGCAGTCCCCACTGTCCTGAAGGAACTTAATTCAATAAAAATTTGAGTTTCTACTGTATGCTATATACTATACCAGGCACTGGGGAAGTAAAAATAAAACAGGCATTATTCTTGCCCTTGAGAAATGCCAAGTGCTGATAGACGAGACATATACACAAAGAGTAATGATGATATTAATAATGCTATTATGATAGGCAATGCTTATATGATGCATACCACATACCCAGCGCCATTTTAAGAACTTTATATATATTAACAAGTTAAAATAATAAACTAAAATTCAGTGAGATAAGTGAGACATATATAATAATTAGGGAAACATAAAAAAGATTGTGGGAGCTGAAATGAAGGATCAATTTATTCTGTCTATAAGGATGAAAAGATAAAAGAAAGCTATAGAGAGGAGATAATATTTTATTTCAGCCTTGATGAATGGAGTTCACCTAATTGATAGAAGGTGGAGTAGAGGGTTTTCCAAATGGAATAAAGATCTTTAGCAAAGTAATGAAAATATGGTAGGTGCAGGACACAGTTGATATGTCCTCCAGTGCTATAAATGACTGTCAGAAAACCTTAGAGGGGGGCAGCCCTGGTGGCTCAGTGGTTTAGTGCAGCCTACAGCCTAGGGTGTGATCCTGGAGACCTGGGATCGAGTCCCACGTCAGGCTCCCTGCATGGAGCCTGCTTCTCCCTCTGCCTGGGTCTTTGCCTCTCTCTCTCTCTCTCTCTCTCTCTCTGTATCTCTCATGAATAAATAAATAAAATCTTTAAAAAAATTATTTCTAAAAAAAAAAAAAGAAAACCTTAGAGGGAAGTACTAGCATGGCTTATGATACTGGGACGAGGAATGGGTTGAGAGAATAAGGGAGGGAAGAATGTATTTCTTCCCACAACCCAATATAACAAATTGGATAAATTCTGGGATTCTGAACATTTCAGAAAGTTAGTTCTTTTTTCCCAAAATTAGCCAAAGAACAAACAGGTTTTCATCAGAGAGGGGTTCCCATTTTTAATGTTCCTTTTCTCCTTCTCTCAATCAGTTAATGACATTTATTCTTTCTTTGTAGGAATCAGGTTCTCTTGCAAATTTATTTCCAGAGTTATGTATACCTGCTTTCTGCAGGTGAACCACATATATAGTTAGAAAAAACAAGTTTTTAGAACAGTCTCCAGTTTCCCACTTGCATGATATTCACCTGAGTCAGACCAGATTCCTGATATATGAAGCCCATGATTCTGTCTGACAATAATAGAAAAAAAGGGCATAATATCAGATGATAAGATTTTCCTCTGTGACATTAGCTTCAAAGAGCATGTATTCTCTCATAGCCTCAGTTTTGCTTAACTGACTAGGGGATGGTCATCCTAACTTATTAATAGTTCCAGACACCACTATCTCTTGGGGATAAAGAGTTCTTTAAATTTTCAGACATGTACAAAGCACTTTGGATAATATGTTAAGAATTTTTTTTTTTGGTAATTTAGGTGCTATTTTTCAAATCCTGTATTCCAATTCTGATAAAGAGAATCAAGATCAGAATAATTGGGAAAACATTATATTCATAGTTGAATATCATAACATTGTAAATTTGTCATTTTCCCACATATAAATATATAAAAAAAGTTTAAGTCTATATTAAAATTTTATCAGAACTCTGGAGAACACAGAACATTTATTCTAACATATACGTTAGTGATCTTGTATATACACAATCCTAGAGACTCCACCAAAAAACCTGTTAGACCTAATAAACAAATTCAGTAAAGTTTCAGGGTGAAAAATTCAACATACAAAACCAGTTATAGTTCTATTCACTAATAATAAACTATTTGAAAGAGAAATAAAGAAAACAATTCCATTTATAATAGCATCAAAAACAATAAAATACTTAGAAATAAATTCAACTAAGGAGGTGAAAGATTTATACACCAGAAACTGTAAGACATTGATGAAATAAATTGAAGAAGACACAAGTAAATAGATATCTCATATTCATGGCTTAGAAAAGTTAATATTGTTAAAATGTATATATTATCCACAGCCATCTATAGATTCAATGCAATCCCTATCACAATTTCCATGGCACTTATTACAGAAATAGAAAAAGCAATCCTAAGACTCATATGGAACCACAAAAGATTCTGAATAGCCAAAGCAATCTTAAGAACAAACAAAGTAGGAGGCATCATACTTACTAATTTCATACTGTATTACAAAGCTATAGTAATTTAAACAATATGGTACTGACATAATAGACACATGGATCAATGGAACAGAATTGAGAGCCCAGAAAGAAACCCAAACATATATGGTTAACTAATATTTGGCAAGGGAGCTGAGAATACTCATTGGGAAAAGGATCCTTATTTTAGTCACTAAAATAAGTGTTGCTGGGAAAACTAGATATCTACATGCAAAAGGATGAAATTGGATTCCTATTTTACACCACTTACAAAAATAAACACAAATGGATTAAGAACTTAAACATAAGACTCAACCACAAAACTAGAAGAAAACACACAAAAAATCCTTTGATGAAGATTTTGGTGGTGATTTTCTGGTATGACATTAGAATCACATGCAACATAAGTAAATCAACGAGTGGAAATACATCAAACTAAAAAGATTTGTTTGTCAAAAGAAACAACTGACAAAATGAAAATGTAACCTACAGAATGGCAGAAATTATTTGAAAACTGTTTCACTGATGAGTGGTTAATATCCAAAATATATAGGGATCTCATACAGCTCAATAGCAAATAAACAATTCAATTAAAAATAGAAGACTTGAATAGATATTTTTTCCAAAGAAAACACACAAATGGCCAAATATATGAAAAAGTGTTCTGCATCAGTAATTATCCAGGAAATGTAAATCAAAACCATAATGAAATATCACCTCACACCTGTTAGTATAGCTATCCAAAAAAGAACAAGAGAAAACAAATGCTGGCAAGGATGTGTAGGAAAGAGAACCTGGTGCACTGTTGCTGGGAATGTAAGTGGTATAGCCACTCTGGAAAAAATATGGAGGTTCCTAAAAAAATTAAGAGTAGAATTACCATTCCACCCACCAATCCTACTTCTGGGTATTTGTCTGAAGGAGATGAAATCACTGCACCAAAGAGATATCTGCATTCCCATGTTCATTGCAGCATTATTCACAATAACCAAGATGTGGAAACAACTTAAGTGTCCACTGGCAGATGAATGCATAAGGAAAATATGGTATATATACATACAATGGAATATTGTTCAGCCTTAAAAAAGAAGGTAATCTTGCCATTTGTGACATGGATGGACCTTGAGGGCATTATGTTAAGTGAAATAAATCATAAGAGAGAGGAAAATACTGTATGACCTCACTTGTATGTAGAATCTAAAAACATAAAATTCAAATTCATAGAAACACAAAGTAGGCAAAGAAGAGGAACACTCCCTATTAGATATGAAGATATGAAGATATACAGAAAACTAATAGCAATAATAACAGTGAAGAGTGGCACATAAATAGACAAGTAAACCAATAACAACAGAATTGAGAATGCAGATGGAGAGTTATATATATGTGACCTTAATATATGATAAAAGAAACATCACAAACCAAGGGTGGATTTTTTGGTCACTGCTGCTGAGAAAATCTACTCCTTATATGGAGAAAAATAAAGTTGAATTCTTAGCAATTACTATATATGAAGATGGACTACAAACGAATTAAAAAGCCAAGCATAAAAATTTAAGTCTATAGAATTAAATTTTGGCAAACATCTTTGGTATGGAAAGGATCTTTATTTATTACTTTCAATCCTAAACCTTAGGGTGAAAAATTTATACTGTTAACAGTTGGGGAGAAACCAGGAGAAGATATTTCCAATGTATAAAACTGCTAAGAAATGAATATTAAGAATATTTAAGGGGTGCCTAGGTGGCTCAGTTGTTTATATGTCTGACTCTTGAATTTGGCTCAGGTCATGATCCCAGGGTCATGAGATCGAGCCCTGCATCAGGCTCCAGGCTGAGCAAGAAGCCTGCCTAAGATTCCCTTTGTTTGTCTCTCCCTCTGCCCTTCCCACCCTGCTCATGTGTGTAAGAATATTCAAGAAACTCTTGAAAATAATCAGGAAAAAGGCAGTATATCTGATAGAAAAGTAAATAGAGTTATAAACTGGGAATTTATAGAATAGGAAGCCCAAAAGCTAATGAATATATGAATATGTGTACAAATTAAGATTTATAGATATGATTCTACACCAATCAAATGGGCAATCACTATTGAAGATATAAAAGAAATTCACTTATAGACTCCTTTACAAATCATATGCCAGAATATTCACTATAATTGGATTGTTTGGGTTTTTTTTTTTTTTTTTTTTGGTGTTGAGTTGTATAAATCCTTTGCATATTTTGGGTATTATTCCCTTATGAGATACATCATAGACATTTTTCTAAAGAAGATATATGGATGGTCAACAGACACATGAAAAGATGCCCAACATCACTAATCATCAGGGAAATGCATATCAGAACCATAATGAGATATCACCTTATATAAGTCAGAATATCTAGTATCAAAAAGACAAGAAATAACAAGTATTGGTGATGATATGGAGAAAAAGTAGCCCTCATGCACTGTTGGTGGTAATGTAGATTAGAATAGAGACAAGGGGAGCCTGGGAAGATGGTGAAGTAGGAGGATCCTAAGCTCATCTCTTCCCATGAACACACCTAAATAACAGCTACATCACTGCAACTAACCCTGGAAACTAACTGAAGCCTGACAGAACAGAATCTCCATAGTTAATCATAGGGTGGAGGCCATGTCAAAAATAGGGGGAAAGGTGGAGTCAAAGCTGGGAATCAAACTAGTTGGTGAGACTAACCATAAATGGGAAGGAGACAGCAAGCATGGAGAAGGGAGAGGAACAGACCTCACCACAGGCACTTCGGGTACCCCAAGCACCCCAGGCATAGGGGACCTGCAGTGGAAGACAAGTCCCCATAATACTTGGCTTTGAAAACCAGCGGGGCTTAACTTCTTGAATTTTTACAACTGTTAGAGTTCAACACTGGGAACTTTAGAAATCAGGAGTCTCAGCTCTGGGAGAGCTGGAGGGCATAGGAACTGAGTCCCTGACTTTAAAGAGCCAGCATAACAAAAAAACGAAACAAAACAAAACAATCCCAACCTAGATACCTATGGACACCTGTGGGAACCAAAAAAATATTCTCAACATAGCTTCATAACATTGTGCACTCTGACCCCACATTCTGCTGTGGACTTTCCCCATCCAACCTGCCCTGCTCACCAGAAGTCCCTCCAAAGGTACTTTATATGTCTAATTCTGCAAGCAACCCCAACAGTGACCAGCACCACTGCAAAGTGACTCTTGCCCTGAGGAGAGGGGAAGATAGCCACACACCAATTCAACTGCAGTCCCAATGGTGGGATAGAGGCAGATATCTGATCTGACTGCTAGCCCTATCCACAAATAAAAACCTCAAAGGGCAGCACAAGGAGAGAGCCCTGTAGTTCAAGGTCACTGCAACCCAAACAGACGGACTGAGAGCAGACATGTGGTCTGACTGCAGGCTCTGTCCACCAACAAAAGCCTCTCTGGTGACAGTGTAGGGAGAGTACTCTGAAGTTCAATCCTGGCAAATGGACTGAGAGAGGCAGCTAGCCTGACTCAACTACAAGACTATGGCAGTCCCAGACTGGCCCCTAATAGCACAGGGACCAAACTCTGCCCACAATAAAGAACGCCATTGCAGCTGACAGGACTGAAGAAAACATACCACAGTCACAATAGTACAGTGCATGCAACACACAAAGAGTCACCCCTGAAACACTTGGTTCTTGTGAACAGGGAACATTGTACCACAGGGCGCTAGAGGACCTCTTATTCATAAGGCCACTATATTGAAGATTTGAGAAGTAGTTGACTTTTCTAATATATATATAAACAAATACAGAAAGTTAGACAAAATGAGGAGACAGAGAAACACATCCCACATTAAAGAACAGGACAAATCACAGCAAAATGAAACAGAGATAAGCCATATGCCCTATAGAGAATTCATAGAAAGAGTCATAAAGATACTTACTGGACTTGAGAAGAGAGTAAAAGATCTCAGTGAGCCATTCAACAAAAAGAGAAAATGTAAAAAATAATCAGAGATGAATAATTCAATAACCTATTTTAAGAATACACTAGAGGGAATAAATAGTTGAGTAGAGGAAGCAGAAGAATGGATCAGTGACCTGGACAACTGGGTGATGGAAAGCGACCAACCGAACAGCATAAAGAGAAAAGAGTAACAAAAAATGAGAATAGATTAAGCGAACTCAGTGATGTCATCAGGTTAATAATATTAACTTAAAGGGATTCCAGTAAGAAAAGAGAGGAAAAGGGGGCAGAAAATTTATTTGAAGAAATAGGATGAAAATGTCCCTAATCTGGGGAAGAAAACAGGCATCCAGTCCAGGAGGCACAGAGAGCCCTCATCAAAATCAACCCAAGGCAGTCTACACCAAGACACATCATAATTAAAATGGCAAAAAGTGCTAGAGAATTTTAAAATCATCAAGAAAAAAGAAAACAGTTGTATACAAGAGAAACCCCATAAGGCTCTGAGCTGCTTTTTCAGCAGAAACTTTGCAGGCCAAAAGTAAGTAGCATGATATCCTCAAAGTTCTGAAACAGAAAAAAACCTACAACCATGAATAATCTATTTAGCAAGGATATCTTTCAGAATAGAAGGAGAGATAAAGAGTTTCCTAGACAAACAAAACTTAAAGGAGTTCAGCACCACTAAATGAGACTTACAAGAAATATTAAAAAGAATTCTTTGAATGGAAAGAAAAGGCCATAATCAGGAGTAAGAAAATTAGGAAAGGAAAAGTTTCACAGGATAATACAAATATAATAAAAGTAGATTAATCATTTATAAAACCAGTATGGAGGTTAAAGCACAAAAGCAGTAAAATCAGTTATATCTATAAAAATCAGTCAAGAGATTCACAAAATAAAAGGATGTAAAATATGATATAATATGTATAAAATATGGGGGAGAATAAAAATTGAGTGCTTTTAGAATGGGCTCAAACTTAAGTGACCATCAGCTTAATATAGACTTATTTATACACCTAAAGGCAATCACAAATCAAACAGTAGTAGATATGCAAAAATAAAAAGAAAGGAATCCAAGCATATTCCTAAAGGAAGCCATCAAACCACAACATAAGGGAGCAAGAGAAGAAAGGAACAAAGAACTACAAAAACATCTGTAAAACAAGTAACAAAATGGCAATAAGTACATACCTACTAATAATTACTAATAATGTAAATACACTAAATGCTCCAATCCAAAGACATACAGTGATGGAATGAATAATACGAAAAAAAAAAAAAAAAAGCAAGACCCAATTATATGCTGACTACAAGAGATGCATTCCGGACTTAAAGACACATACAGATTGAAGAGGAAGGGATAGAAAACCATTTGTTATGCAAATGGAAGTGAAAAGAAAGCTGGGGTAGCCACACTATATTGGACAAAATAGACTTTAAAACAAAGAATGTAACAAGAGACAAAGAGGGACACTATATAATTATAAAAAGAACAATCCAACAAGAATATACAATTGTAAGTATTTATGTACCAACGTGAGAGCATCCAAACAAACATAAAGCAACTATTAACAGATATAAAGGAAGAAATCAATAGTAATACAATAATAGTAGTAGACTTCCAACATCCCAACTACATCAATGGATAAGTCATCCAGACAGAGTATAAACAGGAAACAATGGCTTTGAGTGACACATTGGATCTGATGGATTTAACTGATACATTCAGAATACTCCATCCCAAAGCAGGGAAGTATACATTATTTTCAAGTACACATGAAATGTTCTCCAGAATAGGTCACATGTTAGACCACAAAACAAGTCTCATCAAATTCAAAAAGATTGAAATCGTATCATGCATCTTTTTTGGCCATATGGTATGAAAGTAGAAATCAATCATAAAAAAATATGGAAAGAACATAAATACACGGAATTTAAATAACATGCTACTAAACAATGAATGGGTCAGGGTCCTTGGGGTGGCTCAGTTGGTTAAGCTTCTGCTTTCAGCTTAGGTCATGATCCTCAGTCTAGCATCTGAGCTCCCTGCTCAGTGGGGAGCCTGCTTCTCCCTTTACTCCTTCCCTCTGCTTGTGATCTCTCTCTCTCATGCACTCTCTCTCTCTCTCAAATAAATAAATAAAATCTTTTAAAAAAAACCAAGACAATGTATGAGTCAACCAAGAAATCAAAAAGAAAATAAAAAAGTACGTGGAGACATATGAAATTGAAAACACAATGCCCCCAAACCTTTGGGATGCAACAAAAACTATTCAAAGAGGGAAGAGTATAGCAATGTAGGCCTACCTCAAGAAGCAAGAAAATATCAAGTAATCTAACCTTACACCTAAAGGAGCTACAAAAAAGAACAAAGTCCAAAGTAGTAGAAGGAAGGAAATAATAAAGATTAGAGCAGAAATAAATGAAATAGAGGCTAAAAACCAATAAAACAGATTACTAAAACCAGGAGCTGGTTCTTTGAAAAAATCAACAAAACTGATAAACCTTTCACCAGACTCATAAAGAAAGAGAAAGAAAGAAAAGAGGACACACACACACACACACACACACACACACAGAGAACTCAAATAAATAAAATTAGAAATGAAAGAGAAGAAATAAAAACCGACACCATAAAAATACAAAGGATTATAAGAGAATAAAATTATAAAAAAAAATTATATGCCAACAAATTGGGAAACTTAGAGGAAATGGATAAATTCCTAGAAGCATTACCTCCCAAAACTAACTCAGGAAGAAAGAAAATTTGAACAAAATACTAGTAATGAAATTTAATCAGTAATCAAAAACTCCCAACAAACAAAAATCAATGACTAGATGTCTTCACAGGTCAATTCTACCAAACATTTAAAGAAGAGTTAATACCCATTCTTCTCACACTATTCCAAAATATAGAAGAGGATGAGAAGCTTCCAGATTCATTCCATGAGGCCAGCATACCTTCATTCCTGAAAGAGAGGAAGACACTATGAAAAAAGAGAACTGCAGGCTAATATTCTGAGGAACATAGATAAAAAATCCCCAATGAAACATTAGCAAACTGAATCCAACACCAAATTAAAAAAATAATTAACCACAATCAAGTGGGATTTATTCCTGGGTTGCAAGGGTGGTTCAATATTTGAAAGTCAATGTAATAAATCACATTGAGTCTTCTTGGTTTATCTCTCTCTCTCTTTTCCTTTGCTTATTCACTTTTTCCCTTAAATTCTACATATGTGTGAAATCATAGCTATTTATCTTTCTCTGACTAACTTATTTCACTTAGCATTATACTCTCTAGCTCCATCCATGTTGTTGCAAACAGGAAGATTTAATTCTTTTTTAATGGTTGAATAATATTCCACTGTATATATACTCCAATTCATTGTCCATTCATCTATTTATTGATGGATACTTGGGTGGCTTCCATAATTTGGCTCTTATTAATAATGTTGCTATAAACTACAGGTGCATGACTCCTTTTGAATTAGTGTTTTTTGTATTTCTGTGATAAGTACCCAATAGTGCAATTACTGGATTTATTTATTTATTTATTTATTTATTTATTTATTTATTTATTATATTTTTATTGAAGTTTGATATGCCAACATATAGTATAACACCCAGTGCTCATCCCTTCAAGTACCCTCCTCAGTGCCCGTCACCCAGTCACCCCATCCCCCTGCCTGCCTCCCCTTCCACTTCCCCTTGTTCATTTCTCAGAGTTAGTCTCTCATGTTTTGTCTTTCTAAGAAACCTCCATACTGTTTCCACACTGGCTGCAACAGTTTGCTTTCCTACCAACAGCACAAGAGGATTCCCCTTTCTCCACATCTTCACTAACACTTATTGTTTCTTGTGTTTTTGATTTTAGCCATTCTGACAGATGCAAGGTCATATCTCACTGTAGTTTTGATTTGCATTTCCCTGATGATGAGTGATATTGAGCATCTTTTCCTGTGTCTGTTGGCCCTCTGTATGTCTTCTTTGGAGAAGTGTCTGTTCATATCTTCTGCCCATTTATAATTGGCTTATTTGTTGTTGTTTTTTTCTCATGTGAGTTGTATCAGTTCCTCATATATAGGGATACTAACCTTTTATTGGTATGTAATTTGCAAATATTTTCTCTCATTCCATAGGTTGCCTTTTAGTTTTGTTGATTATCTCCTTTGCTGTACAAAAGCTTTTTATTTTATTTTGATGTAGTCCCAATAGTTTATTTTTGTTTTATTTTCCTTGCCTCTGGACACATATTTAGAAAAATGTTGCTATGGCCAATGTCAGAGATATTACTGCCTGTGCTCTCTTCTAGGAGTTTTATGGTTTCAGGTCTCACATTTAAGTCTAATCCACTTTGAATTTATGGTTGAATTTATGGTTCTAGTGTAAGAAAGTGGTCTAGTTTAACTCTTTTGCATGTCCAGTTTTCCCAACACCATTTGTCAGAGACTACCTTTTTCCCGTTGCATATTCTTTCTTCCTTTGTCAAAGATTATTTGACCATATAATCGTGGGTTTATTTCTGGGTTTTCTATTCTGTTCCATTGACCTATGTGTCTATTTTCATGCCAGTGCCATACTGTTTTGATTACTACAGCTTTGTAGTATAGTTTGAAGTCTGGAATTGTGATACAGCCAGCTTTGTTTTTCTTTTTTCAAGATTGCTTTGGCTATTCAGGTTTTTTTGTGGTTCCATACAAATTTTAGGATTGTTTGTTCCAGTTCTATGAAAAATGCTGTTGGTATTTTGATAGTTATTATATTACATCTGTAGATTTCTTTGGGTAGTATGGACATTTTTACAGTATTTGCTCTTCCAATTCATTAACATGGAGTATCTTTCCTTTTTTTGTGTGTGTGTGTATGTGTGTCTTCTCCAGTTTCTTCCATCAATGTTTCATAGGTTTCAGAGTACAAGTCTTTCACCACCTTGGTTAAATTTATTGCTGGTGCTATATTATTTTTGGTGCAATTATATATATATATATGTATATATTTTAAATATTTTATTTATTCATGAGAGGCACACACACACACACACACAGAGAGAGAGAGAGAGAGAGAGAGAGAGGCAGAGACACAGACAGAGGGAGAAGCAGGCCCCATGCAGGGACCCCGACATGGGACTCGATCCCAGGACCCCAGGATCACGCCTCAGGCTGACAGCGGCACTAAACCGCTAGGCCACTGGGGCTGCCCATTGGTGCAATTATAAATGGGATTGTTTCTTAATTTCTTTTTCTGCCGCTTCATTATTAGTATATAGAAATACAACAGATTTCTGTATGTTGACTTCGTATTCTGCAACTTTACTGAATTCATTTATTAGTTCTTGTAGTTTCTTGGTGGTCTTTAGGGGTGTCTATGGTATCATGTCTTCTGAAAATAGTGACAGTTTTATATCTTACTTGTCAATTTGGATGCCTTTATTCCTTTTGTTTTCTGATTGCTGTGGCTAGGACTTTCACTACCATGTCAAATAAAAGTGATGAGGGTGGACATTCTTGTTTTGTTCCTCACCTTAGAGGGAAAGCTCTTAGTTTTTCCCCAGTGAGTATGATGTTTGCTGTGGGTTTTTCACATAAGACCTTTATTATGTTGTGGTATATTCCTTCTAAATCCACTTTGTTAGTAGTTTTTATTATGAATGGATATTAAATTTTGTCAAATGCCTTTTCTGTCTATTGATATGATCATATAATTTTTATCATTCATTTTGTTGATGTGGTATATCATGTTGATTGATTTGGGCATATTGAAATATTCTTGCATCATTGGAATAAAGATTTCCTTCCAATTTTAAGACTTAATAATATTATGTTGTGTTATGAAGCACATACCCACATTTAAAAAGAAACATTTCAACAGATATTTAGATTTTGTTTCCATGTCTTGGCCACCTTGAATAATGCTGCATTGACCATGGGAGTGCAAATATATCTTTAAAAATACTGATTTTATTTATTTTAGGTAATTACTCAGATATGGGATTGCTGGATCATATGGTGGTTCTATTTTTTTTAAAAATTTTTAAGGAACATCCATACAGTTTTCAATAGTTGCTATACCAATTTACATTCTCACCAACAGTGTATAGGAATTCATTTGTTCCACATTCTTGTTGTCTTCTGACTTTTTGATAATACCCATTTTAGGAAAGTGTGAAGTAAAATCTCATTGTGGTTTTATTTACATTTCCCTAATAATTAGTGATGTTGAACAGCTTTTTATGTAACTCAGTGCCTATTTATATTTCTTCTTTGGAAAAATGTCTATTCAAGCCCTTTATCGAATTTTAAGATTGGGTTATTTGTTTATTGCTATTGAGTTGAATGAATTCCTTGTATATTTCAGTTATACAGAATATACAGTTTTATCAGATATACAGTTTTCAAATAATTTCTCCTATTCCATTGATTGCTTTTTCATTTTCTTTACTGTTTTTTTTTTGTTATACAGAAATATTTAGTTCATGCAATTGTATCTGTTTATGTCTTATTTTGTTTTGTGTGGTTTTGTGTCACATCCAAAGCATTATTGTTAAGGCAAATGTCAGGACCTTTCTGCTTATATTTTCTTTCATGAGTTTCTTGGTATCAAGTCTTACATTTATTAATCAATTTTTGAGTCAATTTTTGTGTATGGTGTGATTTAAGGGTCCAATTTCATTCCTTTTTTTTTTTTTTTTTGCTTGTGGATATGCAGTTTTCCCAACAGTATTTATTGAAGATACAATCCTTTCCCCATCAGTACACAGTATTCTTGACTCAGATGGTAGATTTTTATATAAGAGTAGAACAAATTTTATCTTATTTTTAAGATTTTTTCCCAATATTATCCAGTATTTTCTTCTTCTCTTTGTCATGACAAATGTAATGAATTGCTCTCTTAGTAATATTTTTAGTCTGTAATTATTCTTGTATTTCTTTCCTATCTAACTACAACTTGGATTTCAAAATTTTATAGGCATATATGAATTCATTTTCTTTTAACAAGTATATTTAATCCTGATCTACATTGCATTTCATTTGACAATTTTCATTTCACTTACATGATTTATTCCTATTGGCTTGGCATTTCACTACCTGGAAGAACTAATATCTTCTGCAAATTTGGCTGTACTGTTGTGAATTGCCTTTTTAGATCTCTTATAATAATGTTAAATAAGAAAGGTTTGTGTAGGATGTCATTATTATTTTTTCCCCCAAGAGAAGTGCCTATTTACTTATTTTTAAGATATCTTGGTGTAATATGGTTTTTAGTCCACCAAGAAATGCTTTCTCTAACCTACCTAGACCCATAGTATATATTTTTTGTTGTTTTAAATTGTCTTTGCCATGGAACTTTTTCAGATATTTCTTTAAAACTAAATAAGTTATGACTATTGCTTCATTAGGTGTCTATGTATTTATTATTTATTTGAAGGACCCTGGTATATGAGTTTTGGAATGATCATGTTAGTTCTGGCACACTTTCACTGTTACCATATAGTTTGCATTTGTTCAATAAGCTAGAACTTCATTTTATTTACCATCTATCTAAATTTCTAATTTAATTTGCTTGTGAAAATGGTCTGTTTTAAGATCCATGATTATTTTCAGAAATTTCCATATTGCCAAAGTTGGTATTTAGCCAGTGTACATATATTTTATTGTGACCAGTGTATATTCTGACTGGCTAGTGCTAAGCTGTACTGGTTGTTAAGTATTTTGGATGTCATCTAGACATATACAGATATATGTTAGGTGTGTGAGTGAGAGAGAGAAACCAGCAGAAGAAGGTAAAATTAATACAAAATTAATAGCAAAAGACTCAATAATAATAGTATCTAATATTTAATGAGTGCCAAGGAGGTACTTTGTGCTGTATTATATATTCTTTCCTTGAGTCCTGGAAACTATACTTTATCATACACATTGTATAGAATAATAAAAGCAGGGAGGAGGTGAGACTTACACAATGTTACATAATAGTTAGTGGTGGAGATCAGATGTGAATCTAGTCTATTTGGCTCCCAAATCTATGCTCCTAAACTATATGCTATCCTGCCATGTATTAAGCTAAGTTCCTGATAAAGAAATAAAGACATAAAAAGCTGAGAAGTGAATGTTCCTTTTTTCTTAGAGAGATTAGAACAGGAAAATTAATTCATCTTTGTCTGAGTGATAAGTCATATTCTAATTTTTTTCAGAATATAAAACAGAGAAGAGCTATAACCTTACTCTCTTTTTCAATCTATTTCCCATTGCCAAGGATGCAGTGATGTTCCAATGAAACAGATTTTTTATTTTCCCCTTTCACATTCTGTAATTTTCCTCTTATGTGCTGTTGCTCATGCCTCTGTCTAGGATACTGTTCCAGCCCTTGAGTAGACCCTAATTCATTCTTTAATGTCCAGGTCAAGAGTTATTTCTTTCATGACAATTTTTACATTGCCCAGATAGAAGTAGTCTCTTCCTTTCTTTAATTGCAGCAAAATTTTACTAGTGCCTCTCTAAACACACATCATGTTTTCCTTGGATCATTGTTATGTATGCCTAGCTCACAGTCAATGGAGTTGACATAACACTATCTGTGTTCAAGTCCCAAGTGTGCTACATGTTACTGTGCAATTTCTGAAAGTTACTTAGCTTTTCTGTGCCTCAGCCTGCTTATCTTTAAAATTGGTACATATTTCACAGGCTTCCTGGGAGAATTAAGTAAGTTGGAGTTAATATTGATAAAGTTCTTAGAATATTCCCTGGCACATAATAAGTGCTATTTAAATGTTTTCTATAATTGTCATCACTTTTATTGTTATTATAATATTTTTTTCTGGTAAAATTTCAGCTTCTTCAAAGGGAAGATCCAAGATGGATTTATTTATCTTTATATCCTTTAATTTGCTTAAAACAATGGTTGGCATGTAGGGGCCATTCAATAAAGTTTTATTGACTAAATGAAGAGAAACATAGAGACAGTGGAATATTTTGCTTAAAAACATAGGCCTTTGTTTTTTATTTTTTTAAATTTATTTATTTTTTGAAAAGATTTTTATTTATTTATTCATGAGAGACACAGAGAGAGAGAGGCAGAGACATAGGCACAGGGAGAAGCAGGCTCCATGCAGGGAGCCCGACGTGGGATTCGATGCCGGGTCTCCAGGATCAGCCCTGGGCTGAAGGCAGCGCTAAACTGTGGAGCCACCCGGACTGCCCTATTTTTTTTTTTTAATTTAAATTCAATTAGCCAACATATAGTACATCATTAATTTTAGATTGTAGAGTTCAGAAATCCATCAGTTGCATGTAACACCCAGTACTCATCACATCATGTGCTCTCCTTAATGCCCATCACCCAGTTACTCCATCCGCCCCCCCAATTCCCCTTCAGTAATCTTCAGTTTGTTTCCTAGAGTTAAGAGTCTCTAATGGTTTGTTTCCCTCTCTGATTTTTCCCCACTGTTTCCTCTCCTTTCCTTATGATCTGCTGCCCTATTTCTTATATTCTGCACATGAGTGAAACCACATGATAATTGCTTTTTTCTGATTGACTTATTTCACTTAGCATAATACCCTCCAGTTCCATTCATGTTAATGTGAATGATAGGTATCCATCCTTCTGATGGCTGAATAATATTCCATTGCATATATATTTTCACCACATCTTTATCCATTCATCTCTTGAAGGACATGTTGGCTCGTTCCACAGTTTGGCTATTGTGGACATTGGTGCTATGAACATTAGGGTGCAGGTGCCCTTTCTTTTCACTTCACCTATATCTTCAGGGTAAATACCCAGTGGTGCAATTGCTGAGTTATAGGGTAGATGTATTCCTCACATATTGAGGCATCTCCTCCGAAATGTTTTCCAGAGTGGCTGTACCAGCTTGCATTCTCACAATCAGTGTAAGAGAGTTTCTTTTTCCACATCCTCACAAATATTTGCTGTTTCTAGTGTTAAATGGTATCTCATTGTGGTTTTGGTTTGTATTTCCCTGATGGCAAGTGATGTGGAACATTTTTCATGTGCTTATTGGCCATTTGTATGCCTTCTTTGCAGAAATGTCTGTACATGTCTTCTGCCTGGATTGTTTGGTTTTGGGTGTTGAGTTTGATAAGTTCTTTATAGATCTTGAATACTAGCCCTGTATCTGATATGTCATTTGCAAATATCTTCTCCCATTCTGTAGATTGTTTTTTAGTTTTGTTGACTGTTTCTTTTGCTGTGTAGAAGCTTTTTATCTTGAAGAAGTCCCAGTAGTTCATTTTTTTGCTATTTTCCCCTTGCCTTTAGAGACGTGTCTGCAAAAGTTACTGTGGCTGAGGTAAAAAAGGTTGCTGCCAAAACAGGGGCCTTTGAACTAATTTGGAGTTCTGGTGTTATCTTTGCCTTGCTGTGTTGCTTTGAGGTACTTAATGCCTCTGACATCAGCTTCTTTATTTATAAAATGGAGATAATAATGGTATATAACTTATGGTGTGGCAATGAAGATTGCATGCGATAACTTATGTAAAGTACTTGCACAGTACATTGATATAGTGGGCATTTAATGCTATTAGCTATTGTTTTTACTAAATTTTTAGTTGAAAGTAGCACTCAGAGGGCAAGTGAATGCCTTTCCATTGGTCATCTTGGAAGCATGAAATTTGAGCTTGTAAAGAAACAAGGGCAAGCCTGTAGCCAATAATGCTAGAAGCTAATGAAAAGCAATTAGCAAAATCTTTGACCCAAGGTCAAGATTCAGAATGATTTGTGGAGTTTAACTTTCTTAATTTCTAAATATTACATTTAGAAAAGTGAAGAAATATGTGTGATGTGTTTCATATTTTCTCTTGCTGTGATCTTTTTTGATATCTTATGAAGTTTGGCTACTTTAAAAATATTTCCATTACAGTGTATGCTGAAACACATGGTTGCACTTCACTGAGGTCTTGAGGAAGGAACACCACCTTAGATCTGAGGGGAAGGGGAATCCCATCTTTCAGTTACCTCCTCTGTGCTTTTCGGACATTCTCTTATTTTATCCTTACAACTCTCTCTCTCTCTCTCTCTCTCTCTCTCTCTCTTTTTAAACACAGTTTTGCAGACAAGAAAAGTGAACCTGGCTAGGGCCAGTAAGTATAGGAGTGTTTTGAACACAAGTCATCTCATTCTCTCTGCTTTTAACACATGCTTACTGTGGAACTTACTGCATATGACCTGAGAATTCTTTTTTGTCTCTTTGCTGCCACCATTTCTGTTTTATTCTAAAGAATAACTTTAGGACCAGGATGAATAAAAACAATCTCCCAATCTTCCTTTGGCCTCCTTCTGTGGTAATGAGGTTAGATATTTCTTGCAAAGGCCTTCTTCAAGTTCTTTGTCTGCCTCTGACTCACCTTCCTTCTCTCTTTTGACTTGTGATAAATCTCTTGCACTGGAATAACATTCCTATTGTGTTGGAGGAGTGTCATCTCCCATAAAGATATGATTCAAAAAAATAAACTGGGTTTATCACTGGAAAGGTGACTGTTGTCTGGTGGTAATGTAAAGAGAGATTTACCCTTCCTAATTGTGAATCCAGAGGCTGAACACTCTGGTCTCTAGGTGAAAGATTGAGGTAGACTTGAGTTGGCCGGAAAAAGGGAAGGGATTTCTAACCATCAGATACTCATTTGGACATAATATAATAGAGGGGTTTTGAAAGTCAGATAGAACTTGTTAGGTTCCAACACTGTGTTGCTATGATTTTAAGAAGGAAATGATGAGAAAATCAGACAAGGGAGGGGAATGAAAGGGAGAAGGTGAGAAGGTGAGCGAGAGGCAGAGATGGAGGTACGGGAATATATGAGAAAGAATGTAAGAAGGAAGAGGATTTAAGAAGGGGAATATTCAAAGAGAGCAAAGGGAACAGCCTTAAGGTGTTTGGGCAGCCATGTAGTAGCCATTGGAATTTCTTTCTTTCATTCTTTCTTTTTGACAAATTTATAGCATGCTTTATTGAATTTAGTGATGAGAAATAAGCTATTTTTATGTCTCTAAGAGCAACCTAAAGCCCTAGGACTGCCCTGTCTAATCTTTTAGGGTAGGAGTCTGCATATGTTTTCCAAAAGGGCTGGTTAGTATTTTTGGCTTTGTGAGGCTATAAATTCTCTGTTTCTGCTCCTCACTTCTGCTATTGTAGCATGAAAGCAGCCATGCCATCAAAGAGAGCACTGCGTTCTTTTTTCTTTAATTTTTTAATTTAAATTCAATTTGCCAACATATACTATAACACCCAGTGCTTATCCCATCAAGTGCCCTCCTTATTGCCCATCACCCAGTGGAATTTCAAGTGGGGTTGGATCTTGTGTATCCAAAAGTGGGCTCATAGATCAGAGATGTGGGAGTGCTGCTCCTTTCACAGAATTTCCTTGAGTGTTAGATTGTATGTTTCTTATAATGACTGCTGCTCTTTGTGTCAGGAAGGGACACAAATGCTGAATTTAAATGGGCTTTTATAAAAAAAAAAAAAAAACGCAGAAAGCACTTATCTAGTAGAAGAGAGAATAGGAAAAAAGATTTACAATGAACTTGCTTTCTCCCTGTCAATGAGTAGCATTCTTAAGCAAAACCTGAGGGCAGATGAATGTGAAATGTTATTTCAAATGACTAGACATTTATTTTAAACATGATTTTTCTCTTTTAGCACAAAGAGTGGAAAGGGTAAAAATACATCTTTAAACTGTTGCTAAGTATTCGATTGTTAAAGAGCAGTGTGTAAGGTGATGGGAATTAAGTTCTCAGGGAATGGCTTTCGAGACTTCTTTAATTATAGATTAAGGCAGACCTTGACAGTGTCCTTTTGGATCAATATGAAATACAGAGCATAAATCAATACTATTACACAGTATAGTGTAGAAATTCTTAAAAATAATGAAAAATACAAATTGTCTTAAAGAAAAAATGATTTTACTTGACAATAAATCCATTTTGACCAAATTAAAAATTACACCGTGCAGATGCAGCTCTACTTAGATTTCCTATTTGTTCATCAGGATGTGCTCATTTTTCCCTTTGTGAAAATGGCCCAGGATTAGACATCTGTCCAAAACCAGCTCTGCTATTAATTAGTGAAAAAGTTTCTTAATTTCCTAGGTCCTACTTCCTTACCTTCCTTACCAAGAGAATTGGACTAGATGACCTCGAAGTGCCCCCATTTCTCAACTATGTTAAGATCTTTTTATCAGAAGGATCTTTGAAATTTACTTATTCCAAAGGGTTTGAGGAAATGCTAGATATATAAAAGTATTGAGATTACAGGAAGAAACTGGGTAAAGAAGAGTAAAAGTGTCTATTTGTCTATAGCAGAGAGGAAAAGCTGGCTTAAAAAAACTGGTGGAGATGTTGAAACTTTTACTTATATTCAATTTCATACTTGGAGAAAAGTTTCTGGTGCATTGTTGTGTATGAGACCTTTGATAAGGAGTTTCCAATTTGATAGATGCTTGGAAGTATTGCAGGTTTTTGAGGAGGATGGTGTGTTTGAAATGATTCTTTAGTAATTTGGTGATTTAATATTTATAAATGAGTTAGAACAGTGCCTGGCATATTGCAAGTGTTTGTGAAATAAAATGTAACTGAGTCATCTAATTATTCTTTCTTTTTCTGAATTTATTTTTTAAAAAATATTAGAACTATAGATAATGGAAAACTGTATCAGACTCCAGGAACTGGGTAGTCTTTTTCAAATAAAGAAACTTACTTTGAATAGTTTCAGGGAAAAATATGTCTAGTTTGCAGAAAGTTTGGATAATAAAGACCTTTAGCTATTAGTTAAGAGTCCTTGGTTAGTCCTTGCTTTGCCATCAAATAACTTGGTGTGATATTGGGCAATCATGTGACTTTTTTCTGAGCCTTGGTTAATTCATTTGTGAAATAGGAATGAAAATACCTGATATCCTAGCTGATGAAACTGTTATCAATGTCTAGAACAGTGCTTAGCATATGCAATATACTTGGTATATATTTCTTGAATGAATAAGTGCATTTAAATTAGATAGCATATATGAATGGATATATACATACAAGCTATTATTACTTTAATTGATTCCCTATAATGGAGATTCCTGAATTGTCTGTAGAAAAAGAGTGTTCTAGGTTTCTATCATTTCATTCTACTCCCTGCCAGAAGCTCAATTTCAGGATGGTATGAAATGTGTTTCTATGCAAAGTTGCCAGCTGGCCTTAAGGAAGGTGATAGTCACCACGTACTTTTCTGGGAATGAGACAGAGAAATGGCAGGACAAAGTTAGTAAGTGGACTGTGAGGGTGAAGTAGAGTTGCTTGGATTTGAATCTTGGCTCAACAACACTTGCTGTGGGACTTTGGAAGATTCTTTAAATTTGCATGCTTGAGGTTTTTTATCTGTTACTATTATATAGATAGTATAAGTGGAACTGTGAGAGTGAAATAGAGTTGCTTGGATTTGAATCTTGGCTCAACAACACTTGCTGTGGAATTTTAGAAAATTCTTTAAACTTGCATGCTTGAGGTTCTTTATCTATTTCTATCATTATCCTCAGATAATGTGTTTTTGTGACATAAAGTACTTAGCAAAATATATGACAGCTAGTAAAGATTCAATAAATGTTAGATATTTTTTTGTTATCCAAAGGAAGGATGAATAGTATTACAGACTAAAAATAACAGAATAAAGGTATCTTTAGTGCCTAGGATTTGAAAGAAGTAGACAAAGAAGGATTGGCCATGAATATCCAAGATAGGGACATTCTAAGTTTGGAGCACATAGAGTTCTCAGAAGATACCCAGGTAGCCAGGGAAGAGTTTGGACTATATAATCAATGTTCTGCTTCTATATCTTGGGCCTTATTAAATTTAACATAGCTTTGATCATATTATTCAGAAAATTGCTATGGGAATAACATAGAGAATGATTTGGCCATGAGACTTTTGATCCTTTGGCGCATTAGAATGGTTCAACAGTGAGATGATTATTTGAAGAAAGCCTGCTAGGAGTTATAATTATTTTTATTATTAATTTTGTTCAATTTGGGGCATGAATGAGACCCAAAGAATAGCCATGTGATATAATCTTAAAGCTCTCTTTGTGGGCCATGATTTCTAATCTCACCTCACCTTACCCCCCAGGAATGAATAAATCTCTCTATCTCATATATGATAAATACATTTACTCATTCAATTATTGTTAATTGACCAGGTACTATTTATATAGGTATTTGGGATACAACAGTGAACAAAACCGTCAAAGATCTTACCCTTCTTAAAATTAACATTTTACATCGAGTTTAAGTTAAAATTAACAGTTTTAAGTTCCATGGAGAGGAGGTGAGGAGACAGTCAATAAAAAGGAAACTATATAATATGTTATATAATATAATAAAAAGAAAATTATATAATATGTTATAAGATGGTAAGTGCTATTGAACAGAGAAATACCAGAACAGAGAAAGGGGGATTAAAATGTAGGGTGCAAATTACAGTTTTAAATAGGATAGTCAGAGTAAATTTCATTGAGACAGTGACATCATAGACTTGAAGGTATCAAGTTAGTTATTTGTATATATGACAAAAAAAAATTTTAGGTGACAGGAAGAGTCAATGCAAAGACCATGGTGGTGAGCCTTGTCTGGTCTGTTTGAGGTAGAATAAAGAGAACAGAGCAGCTAGAACAGAATCAATGAAAAGGAGAATAAGGGGTTAGGTCAAAGAGGCAAAAAGAGATGGTATAGATCATGGAGAGTCTTATAAAGATTATAAGGATTTTGGCTTTTAATCTAACTAATATGAGGAGGAACATGATTTGATTTAGTTTTCAAAAATTTTCCCTCCAGCTGCTGTGTTGTACATAGGTGGGGAAGAGGTGGGGATTCTAGTGAGGTTTTGTTGAATAATTCAGGAAAGAGAAGATGGTTTGAAGGGCATTGGCAGTGAAAGGAGTGAGAAGTGGTCATATTTTGTGTATATTTTAAAGGTAGAGTCAATAGGACTTGCTGATAGATTAGATATGTCATGTGAGAGAAAGTGAGGAGCCAAGAATGACTTCGTGGTATTTAAACTGAGCAACTGAGATGGAGAAAGTTAAAGATGAAGCAGATTTTAATGGTCAAATAGCAGAGGCTCAGTTTTGGACATTCTGAGTTTGAGATGTCCATTAGATATTGTAGTTGGCAGAATTCTAATAATGTTCCTCTTACCCAGACTTCCTATCCTAATTCCTGGGACAATAAATACGAGGTGATATCTTGCCTGTGAATGCTATGTTACACGGCAAGGGGACTTTGCAAATGTGATTAAAGTTGCTTATCAGTTAATCTTAAGGTAAGGCGACTACAACATCAGCTGTTTAAAATCATAGTTTTTCTCTGGCTAGTGGTAGAATAAGATAGCAGAAGGGAAAGCCATTTTTGAAGCATAAGAAGATTTCTATCCACTGGTGGTGGCTTTAAGATGGAAGGAGCCATGTGATGAGGAATGTGGGTGCCCTCTAGAAGCTAAGAGTGAGTAGTCCCTAGCTAACAGACAGCAAGAAAACAGGGACATCTGTCCTATAGCTGTAAGGAACTGAATTCTGTCAACAACTTGGAAGGAAGATGGAAGCCAATTTTTCCAGGACCTCCGAATGAGAACTCATTCTAGCCAACACTTTGATTTTGGCCTTATCAGATCTCAATCAGAGAACCAATTCAGTTCACCCAGACTTCTAGCCTACGGAAACTGGAATAATAAATGACTATTGTCTTAAGGAACTGTTCTTTGTAATTTATTCTACAGTCATAGAAAAGTATGGGAGACATATAAGTGGAAATGTCAAATAAGCAGTTGAAGACTGGAGTTCAGGGAAAAAAATTTGGATTACAGATATCTGTTTGAATGTCATTAGCATAAAGATAGTATCTAAAAACCATAGAACACTTATTATCACCAAAGGAGTGAGTAAAGATGGAGTAGAGACTTCAACCAAGAGTTAATTAGCTATATTTTAAAATTATTTTTATTTTTATTATATTGAAGTAAGAACACTTAATACAAGATCTATTCTTCTATGAGGTTTTTAAGTGTACAATAAAATGTCAAGTATAGCCACAATGTTATATGGCAGATCACTAGAGCTTATTCATCTTGCATTACTAAAGCTCTAAACCCATTGATTAGGAACTCCCCATCTTCCCCTCCTCCCTCCAACCTTTTAGCAACCAGTATTTTTCTTTCTGCTTCTATGATTTTGACCATTCAAAATACCTTATATAATTGGAATCATATAGTATCTGTCTTGATTTCACTTAACTTAATGTCTTCCATGTTCATCCGTATTGCTGTATATTGCAGGATTTCCTTCTTTTCAAAAGCTTAATAGTATTCTATTGTATATATTTTTTGTTTATATATTTTTTCTATTCATTCATCTATCGATGAACATTTAGATTGTTTCCACATTTTGACTATTATGAATAGTGCTGCAACAAACAAGAGAGTGCTAATATCTCTTTCAGATTATGATTTAAGTTCTTCCAGATAAATATCTAGAGTGGAATTACTGGATCATATGGTAGTTCCATTTTTAATTTGGGGGGAGTTCCATATTGTTTTCCACAGGGAATACACCATTTTGCATTCCCACCAACAATGTGGAAGATTTCCAAGATTTCAGTTTCATCACATCCTTACCAACACTTGTCCTCTGTTTTTTTTTTTTTAATAATATCTATCATATTATGGGTGAAATGATATCTCATTGTGGTTTAGATTTGCATTTCCCTGGTAATTAGTGAGGTGAACATTTTTTCAAATACCTTTTGGCCATTTATCCATGTCTTCTTTGGAAAAATGTCTCTTCAAATCTTTAACCCAATTAAAAATCAGATTATTAGGTTTTTGTTGCTGTCATTGTTTTGCTAATAAGTTGAATTCCTTATATGTTTGGAGAATAACAAAGCTACAATAATCAAAACAGCATGGTACTGGCATAAATATAGACATATAGATCAATGAAATAGAACAGAAAGCCCATAAACAAATTCATGCATATGCAGTCAATTGACATTTGGCAAAGGTACCAAGAATACACAATGGGGAATGAATAGTCCCTTCTACAAATGATGTTGGGAAAACTGGATATTCACATGCAAAAGAATTAAATTAGATGCTCATCTTGTACCATGTACAGAATTCAACTCAAAATGGATCAAAGACTTAAATGTGAGATGTGACACTGTAAATTTTCTAGAAGAAAATAAAGGAAAAAGTTTCTTGACACTAGTCTTGGCAATAGTTTCACGGATACGAAATCAAAAGCAAAAATAAACTAGTGGGACTTTGTCAAACTAAAAAGCTTCTGCACAGCAAAAGAAACAATCAGTAGAGTTTAAAAAACAACCATGGAATGGGAGAAAACAATTTCAAACCATGTATCTGAGGTCCTTCAATATTAAGAGTCAGAAGGAAAAGAAGTAACAAGGAAAGGAGACTGAGAAAGAGGGAGCAGTGAGGTAGGAGGAAAATCAAGAGATTATGATAGCTTGGAAATCATGTGAAGAAAGTATCAAGGAAGAGTTATGGATTGTGTCAAATGCTGATAAGTCAAGTAAGATGAGGTCTAAAAATTGACTATTAGATTTAGCAACATGGAAGTTTTAGTGACCCACTCAAGAGCAAGCAGTTCTGGTGGAGTAATATAGACAAAGAAGAGCTAATTGAAGTGAATTTAAAAAAGAATGGAAAAAGAAGAATTAGAAACCCAAATTATAGAATACCTTTCTGAGGAGTTTTGCTGCAAATGATATAAAGGAACTGGGCAATAACTTCTGGGGCAAGTGAGTCAGTATAGAAGGTTTTGTTTATTTATTTTTACATGGAAAAAATAATGGCATTTTTGTGTTCCTTTGGAAAGGTTCAGCAGAGATGAAAAAAAATGACAAGGGGAAATTTTCTGAAGATGTCTTTGAATGGTGAAAGGGGTGGGATTTAGTGTGAAATTGGAGGGAAAAGCTTTAGATAGGAATATTTTAGTACATCTTATTAGGTGGGAAGGCAGAGCACAGAGGGATAATGATATCAGGAGGATTGAAAGGAAAGTTGGAGTCTGTGTATTCTAGTAATCAGAAATGAGAAAGTCTAGTATATGACCATGGGAATCAATAGTTGAGATAGGGAAAGGTTAAGATGATGTAAAAGAGGAGGTAAGGAATGTAGAGGCCAGGGTATTGGAAGGATCATTTATATTTGTGTTGAAATTGTCAAAAATTAAAATAGGAGTAGTATTAGGATAATAGTGAACCAAGAGCTAAAATTAGTGAGGAATGAGGTGAGGTTGGTCTAGGGGTTGCTGGATGACAGTAATAATGAGGGGTAGGAGTGGATATAATATGATAACCTGAGATTCAGAGCTAGAGGATTTTAGGGAAAGGGGAGGGAGAATTAAAATGGTAATGAAGACACAGGCTGATACATACCACACCACTAAGTCCAGTGGTTTAATGGCTGTAGAGGAAAAATAAGCTCCATTGTAGGAGACTCAGGGAAGTAGTAACCTTATGGGAGATTTAGTTAGAACAATATATTAAGGGAACTCTCAGAGAGGTAAAGATAGAAGTAGAAGATAGAAGGATTTTTCTGATGACTGACTGAATTCCAGAGAGCATACCAGACTGGTTTCAGGAGTTGGGGAGGGGTGGTAAGGAGGAAGAGATCGGAGGTATGTACAACCTTTTGAGGATTAGAATGTAGAAATGAGGAGTTATCTTAGAGTCTTGGGATTCTTATAGTGACTGTTATAATCAGGGAAACAGGCTTAATTAGATTAGTGCTATGGGATTCAAGCAAATAGCAGCAAGGCTGTGAGTGTTGGGAAGCAAGGAGCGCAATTATTAACATATTTTGTCCATATTGGCATGCCCTGCAGCCAAGTTAAACATGATCTAATTTATTATAAACAAACAATCCTCACTTGCATAATAGGAGCCTGTTGGAAATGCCAACTCCCTACTGGAAAGTCACCAGTGGCTTAGCTCCCAAGAAAAATGTCAAACACTTGGCTTGATTCTAACCGGGAAAAAACCAGGAAAATAATTTCCCCTCAAGTGATTCATCCCTTAGCCAGGTTATTATTACTTTTGATATTTTTGATAGGCAAGAGTTAATAGGAGAGAAACAGGTCTTGTGGGTATGAGGGCACTCTATTTTCCAGGAGGAAGGGGATTATCTCTAAACAGTGACATCCAGCCAGGTATGAGCTACTGCAATGAGCCCAGATGGATACATTCCTAATTTTCTGGGAAACCTTCCAAATTTAAGTTTCTGGTACCTCCACGAAAAGCTTGTAATGATTTCATAGCAGAAGCTGAATATGGAAAACTTTTATGGGTGTGAACTCACAGAAGTATTGATAGAAGCATAAAATATTAGAAATAAGACGGGTCTTAAAATGAACAGGGATCATTTAGTTTTATGGTTTCAAAAAGTTTTGCATTTTGCAGGGAAAGCCGTATTGTATCTTATTTTTTAGAGACCTTATGAGGAACTACAATATAGATAAAACAGATAAAAATAAAACCACATTGGATGGATTTTGAGATGCTTTTGCATTTCTACTGTTTGTTCTCTATCACTTTATGAGAGTGAGAACCTCTGGGGAAACAAGGGATTGTGTAACATGAAATTTGACAAACATTGATCCAAATGCCTTGTCTTGGCTTGGGTTAAAAAAGCATACTCTGTTACAAGGGTTTGAATGCCAAGTTGTTTCTTCAGGGGGTGATCCCAGGGAGTACCAGTAGGGGAGTGGGGGAATGATACAGGAAGAGGAAGACAGCCAATACAGAGTACATTAATGTATAGATCACCATGGTGGGCAACTGGGAAAGCAGTGTAGAACAAACCTCAAAACTGCCCTACCTGAGGAGAAAAGAAACTGGTTTGTTTATCTATCAACCACCATGTGATATTGGTCAAAGTCACTTCAGGTGATAACTCCTTGGCACTTCCTCCCTACTCTGCGTGTGGCAGAGTACACCTCTGTGGTCAGGGAAAGCCTTCAGGTAGAGAGTTGGAGGTGCTTGCAGCAGGAAACTCTAAGTGTGCACTGAATGGCAAGTATGAAGGGCAAATAGCTGGGGCACCAATACTGTCTGCACATCCTTCTTTTGAAAGGTAGAGAAGTGGGTGTCCTGAAGAGGGAGAGACATGATGGTAGAGTATGACATTGGATATTTATTCTCTTAATGCTCATGCTTCATGACATTTCCCTGTCTCTTAAAAAAGTACATGTGTTAAAACATATATGAAGTTGTTCAACAAATATTTGTTAAACATCTAATATGTACCAGCTAGTATTTTAGGCACTTGAAATATATTAGTGAACAAAACATTCCTGGTCTTATTATGCATGTATTCTAGTACAAGAATTAAGGTTATAAATAATAAATGTAAGCAATAAATAAAGTACATAATAAGTTAGAAGATGATAAGTAGGGCAGCCTGAATGGCTCAGTGGTTTGGCACTGCCTTCAGCCCAGGGTGTGATCCTGGAGACCCAGGATCGAGTCCCATGTCGGGTTCCCTGCATGGAGCCTGCTTCTCCCTCTGCCTGTGTCTCTGCCTCTCTCTCTGTGTGTCTCTCATGAATAAATAAATAAATAAAATCTATTTTAAAAAAGAAGATGATAAGTATTATGAGGAAAGGGTAAGGGAAAAAAGGCGTGAAATAGGAGATTGAAAAGGGGGAAATTAACCAGATTCTGGATGTAGATTGAAAGCAGAGCCAACAGGGGTTAGGGTAGCAAGGGGAGGGAGGATTGTAATTTTAAATATGGTTGGTTAAGGGAGACCTCATTGAAGGGCACCATTCATGAGAGGTCAGGGAAGTAGCCATATGGGTATTTTCAGGAAAGTCCTTCAAGCAGAGGGAATAGTCAGCACAAAGGCTTCAAGGAAGGAGCCCATTTTAGCAATAGTAAGGAACCACACTAGCTAGAACAGAGTGAGTGAAGAGACAAGCAGTAGGATATAAGGTTAGAGATGAACAAGGAAGCCAAGAAAATGTGAAGTTTTATAAAACTTTGGGTTTAGTCTGAGTGGGATGGAGAATTTTGAGCAGAGGACTGAGATTATCTGATTTAGGTTTAAAAGGGATCAGTTTGGTTGTTGCTTTAAGAGTAGATGTTAGGGAGCCAAGGGTGGAAGCAGGGAGACCAATTAGGTTTCATAGCAATCCAGGTAAAAGATGAGGATGACTTGGACTAGGAGGTAGCAATGGAGATAATAAGAAGTGGATGGATTATGGACATATTTTGAGGTGTTTACAACTGTTGAAGATAGTTTTGGATGTAGGGTATGAGAGAAAGAAAGAAAGAAATCAAGTATAATGCCAACATTTTTGGCCTGAGCAGCTAGATTAGCGCTGTCATTGTTTAAAACGGTGAAGACTACCAGTGAAGTTGGTTTCTGGAGGGACAATAGGAATTGAATTTTGAACTTTTTGAGTTTAAGATATCAAGTAGACATCAAATGGACACGTTGAGTAGGCATTTAGGTGTGTGAGTCTGGTATTCTGAAGAGATGTGTAGGATAGCATGTTAAGTTGAAAGAAGTTAGGAGACAGATGGTATTTAAACCCATCAGACTGAATAAAGAAGTCCCCAAAGAGCATGGATAGCTAAGGAAGAGTTCTGTGTCACTACAAAAGTGACAGGACTGAGATAAGAGGAGGAACCTACAAGGAAACAGAGGAGGCACTTATGAGGCAGGAAGAAGTCTAGAAAGTGTGGTGTTTTGAAAGTGTCATAGTGAAGAAGACTGAGATTGCATTGGAATGAGGATCATGGAGGTCATTTGTAATCTTAACCAGACAAGTTTCATTGGGGTTACATAAGAAAACATCCTATTTGAGTAGGTTTAACTGAAAATAGGAAGAGGAATCTGTGAAAGCAAACCTAGACAACGCTTTTAGGAAGTTTTGCTACAAAGGAGGGAAGATAATCAAATAGATGTCAAGGGAAATAGGTTTAAAAGATGGTTTTATTTTTAAATATGGGAGAAATGAAACACATCTCTGATAGAAAAGATCTACCGAAGTGGGAAAATCAATGTGAGAGAATGTTGAGAATTGCTAGAATGATATCCATGACTGGGCTTGAGGGGATAGCATCTAGTGGATAAATGGGAACATAGGCTTTTAAGATAGGATTATAAATAGTTGAACTTTGGAACTTCAGGAAGGCACTATGCCTTACATACACTATGTATGAGTACAGATACTGTAGATGGGTAGATAAAATACTGAGGATTTTCTTAATCCTCAAGAAGGAATCAAGGTCATTGGTTGAGAATGATGATTAGGGGTATAGAGTTTAGAGGCTGAGAAGAGAGGAGGATATATGAAATAATAACCTAGGTTTATGGAAGAGTGACCAAGAAAATAAAGTATGACTGTTGGACAACATTAAGAGCCTACTTGAGGTTCATTCTTATGGATTTGAAGTGAAACCAGTTATAGATTGTAAGTTTTTCTTCAGTCATATTCAGCTGCACAGGGCAAAGGCATAGCATAGGCAGCAAGTTGGATTTAATGAGTGTTGTGATTTTGGCACACCCAATGTAATGAAGTAAGAGAGAGGTCAGGCAGATGAGGGCATACAAGGGAGTGAATTTATTATAATTATTTACCATGAAATATGCTAGGTAAAGAGGAAGAGAAGCTATCAGTGGGTCAGGGAGAATAAGTTGGCAGGACCAATTAATTGGGGGATCTTATCAGAGGTCCTAGGTTGATAAAGTCTGGGTACCAGAGTGTGTGAGCCAAAAAGGTATATGGTGGTCAGGGAGTAAGATGCATGAAAGTTGATTAATAGAGGTGCAATTATTGGTAAAGACAAGGCCATTATAGACATAGTCAAAGGAGTGAGTGGCTGAGGTAAAGTGAAGGACAAGGTCATTTGTGGAGAGGAGTTCTAGGAATGAAAGGCTGGGATGTTGGAATCATATGTATATTGAAATCTGCATTAATTAGGACCAAAACAGTGTTGTACAGGAAAAAGAATAGAATAAAAATGTATTAATACGTCTGTGGGGTGTTATCTGAGTGGAGAATCATTGTTGCTTTAAATTTATTTCTTACAATTCATGTATTACTTTATAATCAGAATTAAATGATTAAAAAAGATAAATTTTTGTTTCAGTTGGAGTTCATCTAGGAAAACAGGAATTTATATAATTTTATGCAAGTATTCATATGGGAAGCCTGGAGGAGTGAAATTCAGAGGATCAGCCATAAGTGTTAATTTTGCCATACTCCTATGGTCCAGAATCAGAGTGCTGTCACCTTAGAGGCAGAAAGCTGCAGGAAATTGCTGCTGGCTTTACTGCTTCTTAACATCCTGAGATGAATGGATAGCAGGGGAAGGCAGAGGCTGTTGAAAAACTTGCTTGTGCAAAGCCTATGTATTTGATGTTAGTGCTGGAGGAAGAAGGAAATGGCTACTGCCTCCTTTACTCCTTTCAATTCTTATGTGAAAGCATCTCCCTGGCACAATGTAAATCATATCCATCCCTCTGCAGGCAAGGAAATCTGCACATAGTAGTTCTAGGTACCAGCCCCTGTGATATCAGGGGAGATCATAGGAATGGAATGGGAAGGAATGCTGATTATAGAACAAAACAAAGCAAAGCACAGTAAGTAATATCCAGTCTACCAAAACATTGCTTCATGGAATCAAAATGTGTTTCATGGCTCTATTTGTACTGTCCCCTCTTAAGGTTGGGATTATGTCTTCATAACTTAAATTCTCCCTGATTTGTATTCTAGTGAGTCTAGAGAGAAGGACCTTTCTCTTTCTAGCATCATTTTTGGAGACTGTAGGATCCAGCATCAATGGAGAGATTTCTTAAAAATTACATGTATATGTGCGTTCAGGGCACAAATATGTTTACCCCATAAATATTCCCTAATCTTAAATGAGGGAAGATATTGGGTTTTGGTGGAAGACAGTCACCAATGTATCCAGATAGAGTTTAAAGAATCATAATAGCAGAGTAAAGGGAGAGAGCAAAGTGGGCCAGCATAGTAGGAGATATCTTTGTGTAAAAGGTAGAACTTTATCTAGGCCTTGAAGGATAGGGAAGTGGAAAAACTCATAAACAGTGCTGTAGTTTTGACTCAGTACTTAACTAGCCATGGTGACTCTGGTTGTCCTTTTTTTTTTTTTTTTTTTTTTAAATTTTTATTTATTTATGAGAGTCACACAGAGAGAGAGAGAGAGAGAGGCAGAGACATAGGCAGAGGGAGAAGCAGGCTCCATGCACCGGGAGCCCGACGTGGGATTCGATCCCGGGTCTCCAGGATCGCGCCCTGGGCCAAAGGCAGGCGCTAAACCACTGCGCCACCCAGGGATCCCGACTCTGGTTGTCCTTAATGCTGTTCACAAACATTGCTGCTCTCTTCCTTTTGGCTGGGATCCAGGAAAGCATTTCTCTATCCTCTTAGAGAGGGATTGAGCCCCACATCAGGCTCCACACTCAGTGCAGAGTCTGCCTGAGATTTCCTCTCCCTCCATCCTTCTCCCTCTTAAAATCAGATGTGGCCTGTGACTTCCTTGGGCAATGAAATGTGAGTAGAAGAGACATACATCATTTGTGTGTAGAAGCATCAACTTGCTAGTGGCTGATGACATCTTTCCTTATCTTGTTTTGTTAATCATATAAGCATACACTGGGGGATCCCTGGGTGGCTCAGCAGTTTAGCGCCTGCCTTTGGCCCGGGGCACGATCCTGGGGTCCAGGGATCGAGTCCCACGTTCGGGCTCCCGGTATGGAGCCTGCTTCTCCCTCTGCCTGTGTCTCTGCCTCTCTCTCTCTCTCTGTCTATCATAAATAAATAAATAAATCTTTTTTAAAAAATCATATAAGCATATACTAAGATGGAGCCTCTGTCAGTCTGAGTCTCTGAAGGATTATAAAGAGATGTGTCAGAAAGACATATGTGTAGTGTGAGAAAGAAATACACCTTTGCTGAGCTAAGTAAGCCACTGGGATTTTTGGAGCTCTTGTTAAAGTGGTGTAACCCTGCCCATCCTGGTCCTTAGGGTGACCTTGAGCAAATCTTTCCTGTGTGGAAGCACCAGTGTCCATGGTTAAGATGAAAGACTTAGAATAAATAGATTGCTTTAAACAATTTTTCTTTTCCAGCAGTAGATTTTTTTAAAAAAATTACCAAGAAACCTAAAGTGTAAATGGATGCAAATAATGCTTGGTGTCCTCTAGGTGAAAAATCCTGGTTAGAGACCAATTACATTTTGTCCAGCCCCAGCTCATTATAAGTCTCTTGGATGACCCAGAGTTTGGCAATTCTGGCAGTTTGGCCAACTTCTCTTTCACTGGAGCAAATCTGACTAGTATAAATTTCAGTAGCACACAGAAGTTTTCCTGGGATTTCCACTCCTAGGTAAAGTGAACATTGTGATTCTGGCTTACAGAACAATCTGCAGAGTCTGACTTAAATGCCTTCCATGTTTCTTCCTGACATGCCGTGATGAAGGCAGGTAAGATGACCTACTCCTTGATGGGAAATGAGGCATGTGATTGGGAGATAACACTGAGGATTTGCCACTGAATTCCATTACTAATGCTAGAGTGGACTCAAGTGACCTCAGCTGGGGAGATACTGGACCACTTTATCAGGGAGTGTGATGGTGTTTCAGAAGCTGGAGGGTGGCAATGCTGAGTGGCTCAGTTGGGTAAGCATAAGGCTCCTAATTTCAGCTTGGGTCATGATCTCAGGGTCCTGGGATTGAGTCCCACATCAGGCTGCACACTCAGTGCAGAGTCTGCCTGAAATTTCCTCTCCCTCCATCCTTCCCCCTGTTCATGCATGCCTGCTCTCTCTCTCTTTCTCTCAAATAAATAAATAAAATCTTTAAAGAAGCTAGGAGAAGAACTGTTAAATAGACTAGTGTGGGTTTCAGAGCTATCACTGGTTTGAGCTTTTTCTAATAAAGGGGGGCCTGTATGTCTCCTGACATCTCTTTCTTCCTCTCCTAGTCCTCAGTGGAAGAATGATAATTGGATTCAGACAGATCTGGGGTTGAATCCCAACTCATTTAATGGTTGTCCCTAGGCAAGTACTCTAATGACTCTGTGCCTCAATTTC
The DNA here is from genome assembly GCF_048164855.1 of Canis lupus baileyi. Classification (NCBI taxonomy): domain Eukaryota; kingdom Metazoa; phylum Chordata; class Mammalia; order Carnivora; family Canidae; genus Canis; species Canis lupus. The sequence continues at coordinate 23,841,850 of NC_132869.1, read as the reverse complement.
TTCAATTGTAAATTGGAATAATAATAACTACTTGGTTAGGAAATTATGAGGATTAATGAGATAAAACATGCACAACACTAGACACATACTTCCTTCTCACTTCCACCCTCCTGATCTCCTTCCCTTTCATTTCAATGTATTTAGCAATTCCTATGGCTCATCTTTCCTATTTAACATAGTGCTTATATCTTCAGAAGTGCTATGTTTTTATTTATTGGAAATTTGTGGACATCACTTTGCACTTAGGTAGAGAGGACTTTGGAAAGTTCTATCCTTTGATATTTTATAAGGATGTGTGTTCAAGATCCATCTTAGCTGTTGCCAAATACTTTCTTGCATAGTGGATATACCTAGCTGCATTTTTTTGAAACTAGAGGGAAGTCTTAGAACGCAGTCAAATCTGTTTACATTACAACTGGTTCTTAAAGCTCTTTCTGTGCTGAGTTGGACATATGCAGAAAATGAATGATAAGACATCCTCAGCAAAGGGAAGAAAAGTTTCTTGATTCAGTGGCATTCACCCTTCATTTGCTAGGGGGTAAAAATGGCAGTCAGGAATGTGGTACAGAAATCATGAGAGGCCCTAAGTTTGTAAACCGGGGAGGTCACTTCAGTTTAAAATGAGAACCACATCTAATGGGAGGGCCTGTGGCTTAAGGGGTGATATGGATGAGAATGAAATGAAATCAGAGCAAGATTCAGAGCCAGAAAACCTGTGTTCGATCCTTGACTTCAATACCAACCTTGAAGAAATTTTATTTTGCCGATTCTCACTTTACTCATGTGTAAAAGGGAGACAGCATTACTTAAGATCAATGTTATCTGCTTTAAAGATAAGGTACATGAAAAATACTTTGTGGACTCTAAAGCACTATACAATGTTTAGAGTTATGATGGTCATCTCCACACTTATGTCTTACTGGGTAAATATATGGGTAATGTCTTACAGGGGCCCCAGGGACCATATTAAGCAAGAGACCTCAGAGGCAATGCCTGTGAGGTAGGGCTGTTGACTTTGGCTCTACCACTCTCTGGTATGTTTGGCATAACTCCTGTTTGGTGATTGTGGGACTCAGTGTAGGTTGTGATAAGTAACTTGATGATAATCTTATAGAAATTGTTAGCAGAGTTGAGACTAGAATTTATATTGAGTGTATTCTTGTATCCTGGTTAATCAACTACTGCTCAGAGAATGAGATTAGACTTGGCATAAACGTGTAAGAGCTCTGTTGTAACTTCCTAGTGGACTTTTGTGTGTTTATAAAATGGCTTTCCAGAAAACAGATAATAGGCAAATTCATTCATAATGAATATTGACAACATTTGGAAAAATTTGGGGTCATTTTCCTCAAGTATTGTATTATACATCCATTGCATCTGAGGAAAAGACCATTTTTCTCAGGTATTGTATTTTATTTAAATTCTATTGAGGGCAGCCCGGGTGGCTCAGCAGTTTAGCGTTGCCTTCAGCCCAGGGCGTGATCCTGGAGACCCAGGATCGAGTCCCACATCAGGCTCCCTGCATCGAGCCTGATTCTCCCTCTGCCTGTGTCTCTGCCATTCTCTCTCTCTCTCTCTCTCTCTCCCTCTCTCTCTGTCTCTCATGAATAAATGAAATCTTTAAAAAAATTTTTTTGAAAAAAAAAATCCTGTTGAGATTTGTGCTATTTCCATTCCTGGAAATTATCATTTGTCACTTATGGCTTTATACAGCAAACATGTATTGAGTATCTTCTGTGCTTAAACTGCTATGTTAAAATACCATGGATAATTATTTCCTTCAACATTTTATTATAAAAATTTCAACCATAGAGAAAATTGAAACAATTTTATAACCAGCAACTGGGTTATATAATTACATATCTAAACACATTTATTTTTTCTGTTTATCCATAAATCTACTGTTCCCCTACACACTTGAGCATGCATATCAGAAACCACAAAATGTTTTTGATCAGGGACATAATAAAATTTAAGTTGCCTATTACATAAATGTTTTCTATTAAAATATGGATGTGATGGTGCTGGTCCTGGTGGTTGTGCCCTTCTCACTGTCTTTTACCTTCCTTCTCTTATTTTTAGGAGAATCAGTCATTGACTGATTAATGGGAAGGGCAGAGAGTTCCTATAAAGTGGATGGAAGAGATTAGGATGATGCTGAACAACACAGATATGCTTTCATACATATACTGGAAAGATGATACTGGGATGTGATCATGTGGCATAGAGCTATTTAATGTTTCTAGGCCTAGTTTATCTAGAGCATCATTTTCCAAAGTGTGCAGCTTCTGTGCTAGGAGTTTTATCCATATTTTTTCTTCTCATCTTTGAGATAGCCCTTTGAATTGTTATTATTCTTCCCATTTTACTGATGTGTATACTGAGTCTCAGAAAGCTTAAGTCACTTGCTTGAATTATTTGTCTGGGAGGTGGTACAACTGGACTCAGACTCTAAAGACAATGTTCTTTCTCCTTCATTCACTGTTGCCCAGAGCTGACGTTTGTTCTATTACTTGTAAACCACAGTACTTCAGAAGGAAGTGTTAAAAGAACAAAGGTTAAAACAAAGTGTTAAAAGAAAAAATGATGTCTCTTCTAATAGACAAATTATAGGATCCCACAGTCATATGGCAGCAATTATCCAATGTTCCTTTTAATCTGTGGACATTGATGAGGAAAGATTTTCCTCTTGAGCATTCTTCTAATTTGCTATTGCTGGCACACTATGCACCTCTCTCCTGGCCTGGACTCAGCTGATCTGATTGGCTTCTGTTCACCAGTAGTATTAATTTCCCCCCACATAAGGCACTCATTGCCTTTCCTGGCCCACATATGAGAAACCTTCCTGATTTCCTAACCTCGTGAGGGACTAGGTCCTTTCCTAATGCTCATTTCCTAGCAATATGAGGTCAGATTAGCAACTTCCTTCTTGAGAGCAGCCTGCTTTGTTTTGTAATAAAAGATGGATAAAGGGATCCCTGGGTGGCGCAGTGCTTTAACGCCTGTCTTTGGCCCAGGGCGCGATCCTGGAGACCTGGGATCGAATCCCATGTCGGGCTCCCGGTGCATGGAGCCTGCTTCTCTCTCTGCCTGTGTCTCTGCCTCTCTCTCTCTGTGACTGTCATAAATAAATAAAAATTAAAAAAAAATAAAAGATGGATAAAATATGGAGAGACTGTTACTTTTGAGAGATTTACATATGCCTTTTTTTAAAAGAATAGTGATAAAAATATATATAAAATATGCCATCTTAACCATTTTTAAGTGTATAGTTCAATGGTGTTTTATTTATTCACATTGTTGTGCAACTGATCTCCAGAATGTTCCTATCTTGAAAAACTAAAACTATGCCCATTAAACAACTCCCCAATTTTCCCTCTCCTCAGCCTTGGACCTTCTGTTTGTATGAATATGGCTACCTTAGATACTACATATAAGTGGACTCATACAGTATTTGTCTTTTTGTGACTGACTTCACTTAACATTCGTCTTCAAGGTTCAGCCATGTTGTAGCATGTGACAAGATTTGCTTCCTTTTTAAGGCTGAATGATATTTCATTGTATGTATATGCAACATTTTATTTATTGATTTATTTGTCAATGGACCCTTGGGTTGCTTCCATCTCTTGGTTATTGTGAATAATGGGACTATGAATATGGGTGTACAAATATTTTTTTGAGATTCTGCTTTCAACTCTTCTGGGTAAATACCCAGAAGTGGAATTGTTGGATCATATAGTAACTCTATTTTTAATTTTCTGGGGAGATTCCACACTGCTGTCCACAGTAGCTGCATCATTTTATACTCCCACAAACTGTACAAGGGCTCCAATTTCTCCACATCCTCACCAACATTTATTATTTTTTTTCAGTAGTAGCCTCCTAATGGATGTGAGGTGATATATGATTGTGGTTTTGATTTGTATTGCTCTAATGATTAGTGATATTGGGCATCTTTTCATATGTTTGTTGGCCATTTGTATATCATCTTTGGAAAAATGTCTGTGTAAGTCCTTAACATTTTTAATAGGTTTATTTGTTATTGCTAAGTTGTAGGTTTTTGAGAGATTTATTTATTTATTAGAGAGAAAAAGATTGGGAGGGGAAGGGTAGAAAGAGAGAAAGAGAGAGAAAATCTCAAGAAGACTCCCCTCTGAGAGCAGAACCTGATGCAGGGCTGATCTCACAGCCTGGATATCATGACCTAAGCCAAAATCAAGAGTCAGATGCTTAACTGATTGAGTCACCAGGGTATCCCTGTAAGAGTTCTTTAGATGTTGTGAATATTAATCTTTTCTCAGGTATATAATTCAAATATTTTCTCCCATTCTGTAGGTTGCCTTTCACTCTGTTAATTGTGTCCTTTGATTACATTTACCTCTTATTTGAAGATCAGCTTCTATGTAAGAAGAGCTTCTCAGATTAGGACTTATTACCTATCCTGGTGTAGCATCTACTACATGCAACTATCTATTAAGATGTTTAAAAAAAGGTACTGTGTACCATTCAACTCTGTATTCATAGTGCCTAGATCAATAAATGTTTAAAATAAAAATGAAATTAAATTAATTTTCCCCTTAGCTCTCATTTATATACTTAAGTTTTCTTCACCCAGAGTCAATTTCCTCTTTTTGCTAGAGCTTTCAGGGCAGGCCAATTCATCAGTTAGGCCTTGAGTGGGAGGGTTCAAGCAAGGAGGACTGATAGGAACATGGAGTGGTCATCATCCATTTCTACTGGCAAAGCATTTTCTAAAGTCTGAAGATTCTGTAGGGTCAGGCATAAAGAGTACCAAGATAGTCTAAGAGATATAAAGAACTTTGGGCAGAATTCAGAAGATTTGAATTAATTCTAGAGAGGCTTCTTACATAGGATGTGATCTTGAGTTTTGGGCAAGTCATTTAGTCTTCCAGGCAATTTGTTTCCTTGCTTTTAAAATCAAAGTTTTATTTCTGCTGGGTGGTACAGTTGGCTAAGCATCTGACTCTTGGTTTCCACACAGGTTGTGATTGCAGGGGCCTGAGATTGAGCCCCATATCGGGCTCCGTGCTCAGTATGGAGTCTGCTTAAAACTCTCTCTCTAATTGACAAATAAATCTTAAAAAAAAAAAAAAAAAAAAAAAAAAAGAAAGCTTTGAGCTCTAGGTCTCTTTTAGTTTTCATGATTAATCTGTAATTCTCTTAGGTATTTTCTAATTGTTCATGGAGTTGAAGTGCCGGCTTGCTTTTTCACCTGATGTGGTATTCTAGGAATTCCTGAACTTACCTGTAATCCTTTCACATTTCTGAAGAGGAAATAGACAAAGTAGCTAGGGCAACTGTTATCTATTAGTAATTTTGACATGAATTCCTATAATATTTTCAATATTGTGTTCCTTTATAAAAGGATATACTGGGATCCCTGGGTGGCTCAGCGGTTTAGCGCCTGCCTTCAACGTACGGTTGTGATCCTGAAGACCCGGGATCGAGTCCCACTCGGGCTCCCCACATGGAGTCTGCTTCTCCCTCTGCTTGTGTCTCTGCCTCTCTCTCTGTGTCTGTCATAAATAAATAAATAAAATCTTAAAAAAAAAGGGGATATACTAATATTATTTATTTGTTTTATCTAATAGCTACTTGTCTAGTAGCTTTACAATGGGCCCAGAGGCTAATAAATTAATACTAATTATGGCACCATTTTCATTTCCTTATTGACTCTGACAAAGACTAATCATGATTTTACACTGGGTTAGCATTTGTTTACTTATTCTGCAGATTTTAAAGTGATTGGAGGAACTGGTTAAAAGTTCCCATACTGAGTTAGTGTTGATATACTGAATCACTTATCCTTTCAAACACACAATTTCGGAAAATATGCATGTTTGAAATGTCTTGGAAGTCTAAAAATGTTTCATGGTTCATTTAAAAGGACTATTAGATGGAAAGCAAAGAGTCTTTAGCTGTAGTTGTTGTTCCCAATGGGATCCTGCCGCCATCAATTATATCAGGGAAGAGTGCAAAGTCATGGCGCGTCATTGCTAAAAATAGTCCAGACTGTGGATCAAGTCCAAGTCATTGCTTATGCGGCAGCTACATACCAGGCTTGTTTTGCTGCACCTGAGCCTAGGGAAGCCTGGAGCCAGGCATTCAGTCACATTTCCCCCTTCTCCTTGCCCAAGCAGACCCCACCACAACATACATCTACAACACCCTCCCCCACATGCATACACCGCACACAATACCACCTACCCAAATAGGTACCATACATCACCACCACATACCCCACAAACACGTAGAACACGCATACATAGAAGCTGAGAGATCCGATGCCTCACTGAGCATGTGTGTGGAACAAAAGATCCATGAGCAAGAGCAGCTAATTAAAGCAACCAAGTTGCTGTCAGGAATGGGTAGGACTCCCTCATTCGCCTCCCTCCCTGGCCACTCTCCCTCCACCTTTCTGTATTTGCTCCTGCTTATGCTCTGTTCTCCAAGTCTTTGTCATCATACTGCTGAATCTGACTGAATTCCCTTTCAGAATTAAAGGGTCTTTGTGCTTTAAAACACTCCAGCACAGCTTGGTGTGAATTACCATGTATTAAGGGGGCAGCCAGGGGCCAATTGGGTCTGCTCTCCTGTGATTCTCTAAACGCTGCATCTGGGATCCCTGGGTGGCGCAGCGGTTTGGCGCCTGCCTTTGGCCCAGGGCGTGATCCTGGAGACCTGGGATCGAATCCCACATCAGGCTCCCGGTGCATGGAGCCTGCTTCTCCCTCTGCCTGTGTCTCTGCCTCTCTCTCTCTCTCTGTGACTATCATAAATAAATATAAAAAAAAAATTAAGCGCTGCATCTGGTTACAGCAGTGTTGCCTGACGCACAATTTTGTTTTCCATGAGTGACTGACACTTCTCCTAGGAGTTTCATCAGCCAAGTCCTTCTGTGCTTGAAGGCAATGTTTTTAGGAACCTAGAATAAAGTGAAAGTCTTCCTAGAAATTTTAGTTCCTTGTCATTTTGATCCAATGCCCTAGTAGTCTAGCATTGTGGGTTTTGGGCTGGTTGTGCAGGTCACATGAGAGAGATTATAGATCATCTAGGACATGAAAGCAGTCTCACTGCATTAATTATTTATCAGAAATCAAGTGAAGGAAGGTAGGGGTGAGATTCAGAACGCAATAGTAAAATTCTGCACTTTTCAATTTCATCATTTTTATGCCCTCAAGGCAGCAGGAGTGAGTTGGGCTGAGTTTTAGCTGATTCTATACAGGTTCTGCATAGATGGTATATAAGTTTCCTAGGGATGCCATGAAAAATTACTATAATCTGGGTGGCTTAAACCACCAGAAACTTATTCTCTCACAGTTTTGGAAGTCAGAATTCCAAAATCAAGGTGTTAGCAGGTCTATACCCTCTTTGAAGGCTGTAGGGGAGAGTCTGTCCCTTGACTTTCTCTGTTCCTGGTGTTGCCAGCAAAGCTTGGAGTTTCTTGGCTTTTAGATGCATCATTCCAATCTCTGCCTCTGTCATCATTTGGCATTCTTTCTGTGGGTCTCTATGTTTCTATTTTTATAAGGACATCAGTTATATTGAATTAGAGCCTGTCCTGAGTATGACTTCATCATGACCTAAATATATCTGAAAGACTTTATTTCCAAATAAGTTTATATTCATAGGTACTGAGTGTTAGGACTTCAGTATATTTTGGGGGGGGGCATAATTCAACTCATGACATATAGGTTGGTAAGTGAAGCTGGCATCCACAGTCTTAGAGCTTCTATTAAAATTTAGACAACAATGATTGCATTTCTTCATGTCGAGATTTATTAAATATCTTGGATCTATTGGTTTATAGCTTTTTTTTTATTTTTTTATTTTTTTATTTTTTATTTTTTATTTATTTATTTATTTTTTTTTATTTATGATAGTCATACAGAGAGAAAGAGAGAGAGAGCCAGAGACACAGGCAGAGGGAGAAGCAGGCTCCATGCACCGGGAGCCCGATGCGGGACTCGATCCCAGGTCCCCAGGATCGCGCCCTGGGCCAAAGGCAGGCGCCAAACCGCTGCGCCACCCAGGGATCCCTGGTTTATAGCTTTTCATCAAACATGGAAAGTTTTTGACCTTTATTTCTTCAAATATTTTTCCCGTCTATTTCCTTTCTTCTATCCTTCAGGGACTCCCAATTACATTTATATTAGGCCGCTTGAGTTCCACAGCTCACTGATGCTCTGTTGTTGTTTATTCTTTCTAATTTTTATTTAAATTCAATTTACTTAACATATACTGTATTAGTTTCAGAAATAGAACTTAGTAATTCATCAGTTGCATATTAACCCAGTGCTCACTACATCAAGTGCCCTCCTTAAAGTCCATCAAACAATTCCCCCATCCCCCACCCACCTCCGCTCCAGCAACCCTCGGTTTATTTTCTATAGTTAAGAGTCTCTTTTGGTTTGCCTCCTCTGTTTTCCTCTTATTTTATTTTTTCTTCCCTCCCCCTACGTTTATCTGTTTTGTTTCTTAAATTTCACATATGAGTGAAATATTTGTCTTTTTCTGATTGAGTTATTTCGCTTAGTATAATACACTCTAGTTCCATCCATGTCATTGCAAATTGCAAGATTTCATTCTTTTTGATGGCTGAGTATATATATATATATATATATATATAGTATATATACAATATCTTTATCCATTCATCTGTTGATGGACAACTCGGCTTTTTCTGTATCTTGACTATTGTGGACATTGCTGCTATAAACATTGGGGTGCATGTGTCCCTTCAAATCTTTGGATAAATACCTAGTAGTGCAATTGCTAGGTCATAGTTTTACTTTTTGAGGAAACTCTGTACTGTTTCCCAGAGTGGCTGCACCACTTTGTATTCCTACCAGAAGTGTAGGAAGGTTCCCCTTTCTTCACACCCTCATCAACATCTGTTGTTTCCTGAATTATTCATTATAGCCATTCTGACTGGTGTGAGGTGATATCTCATTGTGGTTTTGATTTGTATATCCCTGATGCTAATTGATGCTAAGTATTTTTTCAAGTATCTGTTGGCCATTTGTATGTCTTCTTTGAGAAATGTCTGTTCATGTCTTCTGCCCATTTCTTGATTGGATTATTTGTTTTTTGAGTGTTGAATTTGATAAATTCTTTATAGGTTTGGATCAGCCTTTTATCTGATGAGTCATTTGCCAATATCTTCTTGACCATTCTCTAGATTTTCCTTTAGTTTTTTTTGACCGTTTCCTTTGCTGTGCAAAAGCTTTTCATACAGATAAAGTCCAAATAGTTTATTTTTGCTTTAGTTTCTCTTGCCTTTGAAGATGTGTCTAGCAAGAAGTTGCTGTGGCTGAGGTCATAGAGGTTGCTGCCTGTGTTCTCCGCTAGGATTTTGATGGATTCTTTACTAGGTCTTCCATCCATTTTTAATCTACTATTGTGTATGGTGTAACAAAGTCATCCAGTTTAATTCTTCTGCATGAGGCTGTCCAGTTTCCCCAACACCATTTGTTGAAGAAACTGTCTTTTTCCATTGGATATTCTTTCCTGTTTTGTCAAATATTAATTGGCCATAGAGTTGAGGGTCCATTTCTAGGTTCTCTATTCTGTTCCATTGATCTGTGTGTTTTTGTGCCAGTACCATACTGTCTTGATTATTACAGCTTTGTAATACAGCTTGAGGTCTGGAATTGTGGTGCTTCCAGCTTTGGTTTTCTTTTTCATCATTACTTTGGCTATTTGGGGTCTTTTCTGGTTCCATACAAATTTTAGGACTGTTTGTTCTAGCATGGTGAAAAAAGTTGATGGTATTTTGATAGAGATTTCATTGAATGTGTAGATTGCTCTGGGTAGCATAGACATTTTTCACAATATTTGTTCTTCTAATCCATGAGTATGGAATGTTTTTCTATTTTTTTGTGTCTTTCTCAATTTCTTACGTAAGTATTCTTTAGTTTTCAAAGTACAGATTTTTGGTTTTTTGGTATCATATGGTTTTTGGTACAATTGTAAATGGGGTTGATTCCTTAATTTCTCTTGCTTCTGCCTCATTGTTAGTGTATAGAAATGCAACTGACTTCTGTGCATTAATTTTATACCCTGTGACTTTGCTGAATTTCTGTAACAGTTCTAGCAATTTTGAGGCCGAACCTTTCGGTTTTCTACATAGATTATTATGTCATCTGCAAAGAGTGTAAGTTTGACTTCTTTGCCATTTTGGCTACCTCTTATTTCTTTTTGTTGCTTGATTGCTGAGGCTAGAACTTCCAGTACTATGTTGAACAACAGTGGTCAGAGTGGATATCCCTGTTGTGTTCCTGACCTTAGGGGAAAAGCTCTCAGGTTTCCCCATTGAGGTCGGTATTTACTGTGGGTCTTTCATATATAGCTTTTATGATATTGAAGTATGTTCCTTCTATACCTATATGGCACAGGGTTTTTATCAAGAAAGGATGAGTATTTTTTCAAATGCTTTTCTACATCTATTGAGAGGATGATATGGTTCTTGTCTTTTCTTTTATTAATGTGGTGTATCACATCCATTGATTTGCAGATGTTGAACCAACCACCCCTGCAGCCCAGGAATAAATCTCACTTGGTCATGGTGAATAATCCTTTTAATGTACAGTTGGATCCTGTTAGCTAGTATTTTGCTGAGAATTTTTGCATCCCTGTTCATTAGGGATATTGGTCTGTAATTCTCCTTTTTGGTGCCCTTTGTCTGGTTTTGGGATCAAGGTCATGCTGGCCTCATAGAATGAGTTTGGAACTTTTCCTTCCATTTCTATTTTTTTTTTTTGAACAGTTTCAAAAGAAAAGGTATTAATTCTTCTTTAAATGTTTGGTAGAATTGCCGTGGGAAGCCATCTGGCCCTGGACTCTTACTTGTTAAGAGATTTTTTATTACTGATTCAATTTTTTTTTTTGCTGGTTATGGTCTGTTCAGGTTTTCTATTTCTTCCTCTTTCTGTTTTGTTTGTTTATATGTTTCTAGGAATTTATCCATTTCTTTCAGGTTGCCTAATTTGCTGGCATATTGTTGTTTATCATATAGCCTTATAATTATTTGTATTTCTTGGTGTTTTTTGTGATCACTCCTCTTTCATTCATGATTTTATTTATTTGGGTCCTTTCTCTCTTCTTTTTGACAAGACCTGTTAGGGGTTTATCAATCTTATTAATTCTTTTAAAGAACTATCTCCTATTTTTATTGATCTGTGTACCATATTTTTTATTTCTATGTCATTGATTTCTGCTCTAATCTTTATTATTTCTCTTCACCTGCTGGTTTTAGGCTTTTTTTCAGTTCCATTAGGTATAAGGTTAGGTTGTGTATTTGAACTTTTCTTGTTTCTTGAGAAAGGCCTGTATTGCTATACTTTCCTCTTAGGGCCATCTTTGCTGCAGCCCAAAGGTTTTGAACTGTTGTGTTTTCATTTTCATTTGCTTCCATGAATTTTAAAAATTCTTTTTAATTTCCTAGTTGACCTATTCATTCTTTAGTAGGATGTTCTTTAACCTCCATTTATTTGTGGGCCTTCCAAGTTTTTTTTCTTGTGGTTGAATTCAAGTTTCATAGCATTGTGGTCTGAAAATATATATGGTATGATCTCAATCTTTTTGTGCTGGTTGAGACTTGAATGTGATCCAATACATGATCTATTCTGGAGAAAGTTCCATGTGCACTCGAAAAGAATGTGTGTTCTGCTGCTTTAGGATGAAGTGTTCTGTATATATCTGTTAAGTCCATCTGGCCTGGTGTGCCATTCAACACCCTTGTTTCCTTGTTGATCTTCTGCTTAAATGATCTGTCCCTTGCTGTGTGTGGGGTATTAAGATCTCCTACTATTATTATATTATCAATGAGTTTCTTTAATTTTGTTAATAGTTGGTTTATATATTTGGCTGATCCCATGTTAGGGGCATAGATATTTATAATTGTTAGATTTTCTTGTTGGTTAAACCCTTTTATTATGATATCCTCCTTCATCTCTTTTTACAGTCTTTGGTTTAAAATCTAGTTTGTCTGATGTAAGGATTGCTACTTCAGCTTTCTTTCGATGTCCATTGGCATTGTAAGTGGTTTTTCTACCCCCTCATTTTCAATCTGGAGGTGTCTTTGGGTTTAAATGGAGTCTCTTATAAGCAGCATAATGATGGGTTTTGGTTTTTATCCATTATGATATCCTATGTTTTTTGATTAGAGCATTTAGTCCATTTACATTCATACTAATTATTGAAAGATATGGATTTGGTGCCATTATATTACCTGTAAATTTGTTTTTGCTGTAGATTGTCTCTATTCCTTTCTGGTTTTTGTTACTTTTGGGCTCTCTCTCCATTCAAAGGATCCTCTTTAATACTTCTTGCAGGGCTGGTTTAGTGTTAACAGATTCCTTTAGCTTTTGTTTGTCCTAGAAACTCTTGATCTCTCCTTCTGTTATGAATGACAGTCTTGCTGGATAAAGTATTCTTGGCTATATATTTTTCCCATTTAGCACACTGAATATATCATGCCAGTCCTTTCTAGCCTTCCAGATATCTGTAGACAGGTCTGCTGCCAGCCTTATGTTTCTACTCTTATAGGTAGGACCTCTGGTCCCAAGTTGCTTTCAGGACTTTCTCTTTCTGTTTGAAATTTGGAAGCTTCATTATCATATGTAGAGGTGTAGACCTATTTTTATTGATTTTGAGGAGGATTCTCTGTGCCTTCTGGACTTGAATACCTATTTCCTTCCCCAGATTAGGGAGATTTTCAGCTTTAATTTGTTCAAATAAACTTTCTGCCCTTCACTATTGCTCTTCATCTTCTGGGATCCTTACTATCTGGGCATTAATTTGCTTTATGGAATTGCTGAGTTCTCTAAGTCTCCCCTTGTCATCTAGTAGTTTTCTTTTTCTCTTCTTTTCAGCCTTCTATTTTCTACCATTTTATCTTTCTGTATTACTGGCTCCCTCTTCTGCCTCATTTGTTCTAATTTTTAAAGACTCCATTTGGGACTACATCTCAGTAATAGCATTTTTAATTTTAGCCTGACTAGATTTTAGTCATTTTATCTCTTCAGTAAGTGATTCTCTGGTATTTTCTATGCTTTTTTCAAGCCCAGCTAGTATCTTTATAATCATTATTTTAAATTCTAGTTCACACATCTTACTTATATACATATTGATTATATACATATTGATTAAACTCACTGGCTGTGAGTACTACATCCTGTTATTTCTTTTGGGGTGAGTTTCTCCATCTTGTCATTTTGTCCAGAAAAGAAGAAGGAAAGAGAAAAAACAATAATAACAATATCAACAACAGAAAAAAATAGAAAACAAAAAAAAACCCCAAGCCAAACCAAACCAAAACTAGATCTTGGGCATGTTTTGGTTTGCCTGTTAAAGGAAACTATATCCCAAAATAAGAAAGAAAGAAAAACTAATATATGTGTGTGTGTGTATATATATATATATATATATATATATATATATATGCTATATATATAGTATAAAATACAATGAAAGGAAATAAAAAGTAAAAAGTATAAGAACATATATATATAAATAAAAATTTAAAAGAATAAAAAAAGAATTGAAAAGAGATGATAACTGAAAAATAATACTAAAAGACAAAAGAATAAAAATACAAAGAAACCTATATATTGTTATCCCTAAGATCTGAAGCTTTGCAGCCCTCTATGATCAGTACACCTGATGTGAGTGGGTTGTTTGTTCTGGTCTTCTGGGGGCGGGGGTGCTGGTGCACTGATTTTCAGGTGGACTTACCCTAGTGCAAATGCATCTCCAGTGTGCACAGCAGTGCTCAGTATAAGCAGCTCTGGATTCCACTATGTGGAGCTGTTTTACTTCCTGAAGGCCTTCAGCACAGATGAGTAGGAAGAATGTAGCTGCACCTTGCTCTCTAGCCTTGGAGCTGAAAATTCTCCCCTTCCCCACTCTTCAGTGAGTCCACACAGAAAAGCAATCACTCTTGTTTCCTCATTCTTCTTGTGATCCTGGGGATCCTGAGGCTATACTGTCACTTCTGGGATTCCACCCTGCTTCACCACCTGAACGTTTTTAAATCTGGGACATCCCCCATTAGAGCAGACTTCTAAAGGTTCCTATTTTGTACTCCTCTGCCTATAATACTTTGCAGTAGCCTCCTTAAGCAGGTTTCCTCCCCTCTGCCATATGCTCAGCTATATCACATCAGATTCAAGTCTGCATCTTCTACCTTCCAAATGGTGGTTTCTTTTCTACTTGTAGACTTTCAACATTTGTTTTCTCAGACTCTGATTGATTTCTTAGATGTTCAGAATTATTTGAAAACTATCTAGTTATATTCAAGGGAGGAGACAAACTTAGGGTCCTCTACTCCTCTGTCTAACTCCACCCCCTGCTTTGTTGACTTTTTCTCCTTTGTTGTCTTTTTTGTATTTCATTTTGGATTTTTTACTGCTATATCTTCAAGTTTACTATTTTCTTTTGCAATAGCTCATCTGGTGTTAATCCTATGTAGTGTATTTTTTATCTTGGACATTATAGTTCTTATCTCTAGAAATTCTATTTGAGTCATTTTTATATATTCCATGTCTTCACTTACCACATTTAATCTTTCTTCTAGCTTCTTGAACACATGGAACTCAGTTATAATAACTTTTAATATCCTTATCTAATTTATTACCTATGTCATTTCTCCATTGGTTTCAGTTGATTTGTTTTGTTATGGATTCCACTTTCCTGTTTGCTTGCATTCCTGATAATCTTTGATTGGGTATCAGACATTGTGAATTTTAAATTGTGACACTAGATATTTGTGTATTCCTATAAATATTCTTGAGCTTTGTTGTAAAATGCAGTTAAATTATTTAGAAACAGTTGATCCTTTAAGGTCTTGCTTTTAAGTTTTGTTATGTAAAGATGAGAGCAGCATTTAGTCTAGTGCAGAGTTTCTTAATCTTGTCACTATTGACATTTTGGGTGGATAATTCTTTGATTTGGAGGGCTGTTCTGTGCATTGTAATATGTGTAGCAGTATCATTGGTCTTTCTATACAGGTAACATCTCTCCAATGTGATGATCAAACAATGTCCTCAGATATTGCCACATGTCCCTGGGAGGCAGGATTTCCCATGATTAAGAGGTATTAGTCTCGGGCTACTTTTTTTCCCCAACTACTGAGGCCAGACTTTCTCAAACACTCTATCTGGTGCCTTGGGTATCCAGAATGAGGTTTCCCATTCTAGCTAGTGGGAACAGGAACTATTTCTGGCTCTGAGACCAAAGGATTGTTCTCTCTGGCCCTCTTTGAGTTTTTTTATCCTGGCCTTAGCTATAGTTTCTTCATATGCATGTGCTGATTACTTAAAACTCAAAAGGGACACTGCAGATCTCCAGAGTAGCCTTACTCTCTGTCTCTGCCTTTGTTTCTGTTTCTCTGAACAGTTCTATCATCTCTGGTGTCCTGGTTTGTGAATTTTAGGTGCCTTGGCTTCCCAACTCTGTCTCATTAAGAAAGTCAGCCAGAACCTGCCTATGTTCCCTCTTTTTTTTTTTATCACAGCCTGGAGACTTTATTCAAGCATTAAGTCAGGGCAAGCATAAAGCTCACCTTGCCTGTTTCATTTTTCAGGGATTATTGTCCTTTCGTTGTCTGATGTCTAAAGTTTTGAAAACTATTGTTTTATGGATTTGCCTTTTTTAGTTGTTTCAATTGGAAAGATATATATGGCTTCTGTTACTACATCTTGGCTAGAAGCAAAAGTTAAGACTATTCCATTTTAACACACAGACATATATAGAGTGCATATATGTATACTGATATGGAATATACTTTTTAATGTTTTTTGAGACTCTGATCTTGCATTATTACTCTTTTTATTTGATAGGTTTGTTGTCCAAAGGGGACACAGCTACCTATGGTCATTTAAATTTAAATAAATCAAAACTAACAAAATTAAAAATTCAGTTCCTCAGCTGCAGCAGCCACATTTCAAGCCACATATGTCTGATGGCTACTGTATTGGGCTGTGAAGAGAGAGAACATTTCTATCATCACAGAAATTTATATTGGACAGTGCTGTTCTAAAGTCTATTTGGAAGAACTATTTCAAGCCTATGACTTTAATTATTATTTGTTTTCTAAGAACTACAAATCTATATTTTCACTAGATGTTTTTCCATCATCCCATATCTGTGTAACCAATACCTATACATCTTTATATGGCTCCTTAAATACATTTTGTCTCAAATTAAACTCACCAGGGTCTTCTTTCTGCTCAACTATGCCCTAATATTTCCTCTCAGTGAATGGTATCATCCACTTCCACCCAATTACACAGTCCAGAAACTGGACTTTTGCTCTCACTCAATGTCTCATCCTATCAGAACTGAGTTATATTATTTTAAGATTTCTAGTGGCCACATGCCCAACTATAGCACTCCTTTTTCTGCCTTAATAAAAGCCCTTCTGGGGATCCCTGGGTGGCGCAGCGGTTTGGCGCCTGCCTTTGGCCCAGGGCGCGATCCTGGAGACCCGGGATCGAGTCCCACGTCAGGCTCCCAGTGCATGGAGCCTGCTTCTCCCTCTGTCTGTGTCTCTGCCTCTCTCTCTCTCTCTCTGTGACTATCATAAATAAATAAAAAAAATTTAAAAAAAAAAAAAAAAAAAAAAAAAAAAAAAAAAAAAAGCCCTTCTGCCTTGATTCCAGTGTAGGTCTGCTAACTGAATTTTTCTCTTTCCAACTTCCTATTTCCAATGAAAATGCCTCAATGCTACCTAACTTCAAGAATGTGGAAGATTATGATCCTACTAAGCTGGAAGGAAGAGAACCAGACCCATTGCTAAAAATCACTAGTGACTATCAAAGAATATAAGAAAATAACTCCCAATTCTTTAATTTTATATTCTGACTTTTCAATTAATTTTCCTACTAGATTTGGAGAATGGGTTGCCTCCAACTATTTATCAGGCTTCTTTGTATCTAATGTCACCCATCCTTGGCTTAGCTAGTTTGTACATGCAATCAAATTGTCATAACTTTATTAAGCATGATGGGGCTTTTAAACTACTCTATGAAAAGAAACAGTTGATATTGCTTGATATTCAGGCACCTGCCCTAGAGAGTTTTAAGTTGATTTTTCAGCACTTAGCACAGTGCTTGAAACATAAAAGTATTCAAAAATATTTCTTGAGTAAAGTGAGTTTGCTCTGCATATTAAATATTAAGTATTTTATCCTCCCAACCTTATTGTATAATAGGTTTTATTTTAAAGAGAAAAGTATGGAAGGACTGAAATATTAACACTGATTATTTCAAGAGCTAGAATGGTGGGAAGGGGTAAGTTTTTAACTCCTTATATAAAAAGAGTTTTCTCTGTATTTTTTAACTTATTATCCAGAGCAATGTATTTAATTTAATAAATACAGTGAGGTGAAAACAACAATAATAAAAATTCTCCACACTCTGAAGGAAAACTAGAATGAACCACTAATGGCAGCTGGGTTGTGGACTGATTAGATGGAGAGCCAGACACATTCTGGAGTTAAGACTATGGCTGGATAGTAGTTCTAAAATGAGAAGAAGGGAAGACAAGGAAGAGAAGAGATTCAAATAATGGAGAAGGTGTACTGATAGTTGCAGCTACTTAATTTTGCCATTGTAGTGAAAGAACAGGCACAGATAATATGTTAACAAATGGATGTGGCTGTGTTATTATAAAATTTTGATTGCAAAAATCAGTCAGCTGGCTGGATTTAGCTCACATGCCACCATAATTTGCTGACTTTTATATCAGAGGGAGGGAAAGATTGAGGTAAGGTTGGAAATAATCTGGGATTCCATTTATCTGGGATAACAAAGAAGTTCTTTGCATTCAGGGACTTCCAGTGATAGGCATTCTGGTTGCCTGTGATGCCTCTAGCTATACTAGTGTGAGCTGCTGAGACCACAGCTCTGGGTTTCCATTAGCCACATAAACAATCATACCTCTCTGGGGAGGTATGTGACTAATAAATTTAAATAGTTAAGTGTTTCAACGAATATAATGTACTTTGGATATGATATACAAAGTGAATTTAACTGTTACCAACATAACCTTCTCAAACAGAGAGCTGATGAGGAGCATGGGTCAGTCCAGGCTAGGCCAGACTTGGTCAGTGTGCATCTACTTTATTTTCTTGTGAGTCTTATAAGGTGCTCCTAGCATCCCTTCACTATGTCTTTGTATCTGTGGTTTGCTGACCTCTTTTCACAACTCATTGTTTGAACTCATTCTTGATAATGCTTTTTTCTTTTGGACAATTTCTTACCTGCTTGATCTCCATGTGAGGAGGTAGGGGCTCTCTCCTGCTTCCTTTGCTCTTCCTCTTGTTATTGGGACTTTTAAGTTGTCAGCCTCTCAGTGATAATGAGATCTTATCATTAACACCTTTGGTGTTATTTCTGTTGTGTGGATGCTTTCTCATTTTGCTCACTTTAGGTAGTCTTTATTTTCTGCTTCTCAGGACTATGCCAGCATTTAGAGGATTGTCTTGGACCTTTCTTAGCAAAATCCACAAATAGTATATGGAGTAATTTTGGAGTAATAAATAGGACTCTGAGCTCTTTTTAATGGGCTGTCAGGGCAAAAGAAAGACTTTTATATTGTCCTAATCTCTGAAATATTTCCTGGGCACTTTATTTCAAAGCAACCTTGAAAGATGAGAATATCAAAGAGTTTTTCAGCCCCCTGACTTTTAGCATCCGTGGAAGAGCTGTTTGGTTGTAATTCTTTACTGAAGTCCTTACAGCTGCTTCTCTTCCCTAATGCTCCATTGCAGGGGTGAACTTAAAAAGACAAGATGTTCTGACACAGTCATGCTGAAGCCTGGTAGAAGGCCCTCAGGGTCTTGACGTATTTTATGCTAGAATCTATCCTGATGTTGATTATGGTTCTGTTAGGACTGTGAAAGAACCTCAATCACCCTGAGAAGGTCCTAACAGAGGTGGAGAAAATTTTGTTGTCTGGAATGATGCATCAAGAGATCTTACAAATGTTTACCTTCCAGGACAGTTCTCACTGGCTGATATTATGGATCGTAATCTTGTTTTCAGGACAGAAAACTCAACGTAAGGTCAAGTCTGACCTGTATTTACTTAGAATCAGAGGGGGAAAAAAAGCTAGTCTAAAAAACTTTAGTTCAACAATAGTAAATACAGCATTGAAGATGTCAGCTGCTAATATTGGATAAAGAGGGGGGCACTTGATGGGATGAGCACTGGGTGTTATGCTATATGTTGGCAAATTGAGCTCCAATAAAAAAAAAAACGATTAAGTAAACTGAAAAAAAATAATATCGGATAAAATACCCTCAAACTAACTATATTGTAAGTTTACCTCTTTTTCTATAGGCATACATCTTTTCAGGATGTCTTTTGCATTCTGCCACAAAGTATGTTTGTATATTAATTTTTTAAAAAATATTTTATTTATTATTTATTTGAGAGAGAGAGGGAGAGCACACAAGTTGAGGGCGGTTGCTGAGGGCATAGGGAGAGGGACAAGAAGACAATCCACTGAGCAAGGAGCCCAATATGGGGCTCTATCCCAAGACCCATGGAATCATAACTTGAACTAAAGGCAGATGCTTAACTGACTGAGCCACCCAGGCACCCCTGTATATTAATTTTCTTATTTCTGTCTTAAAAAGATTTATTTACTTATGAGAGAGAGAGAGAGAGAGAGAATCTTCAAGCAAACTCTCCATCGAATACAGAGTCTATGTGGGGCTCAATCCCAGGACCCTGAGATCATGACCTGAGCTAAGATCAGGAGTCAGGTACTCAACCAACAGAGCTACCCAGGTATCCCTGTAGATTAATTTCCAATTAGCCATCAGGAAAAGAATAGTTGCTATCTGTTGAACAAATATAATTAAAAACAAAATCTCTCTTAACCCAGAAATCCTCTTCACAAGGGTAGTAGAGAAAGAAAACAAATTTACTAATGAATAAGCATTAAACCAGAATGTCCTGCACATGACAGGCAATCTGCTAAGAAATTGTAGGCAGAAAAGAATCACACCCCCTTATAGAATCAATCACCTACAACCAATTACATATATGTTTTCAAGATAAATAATAACTGATTCTTAAATAAGAGGACTTGACAACTCCATTTGTTACACATAATTCATCCTAACTTTACCTGGTAATTGGGGTGACCATCTGTGTTAGCTAAATTGCTTTGATCCAAAGGAAAAAGAAACTTCTCTTCTTTTTATAACAGGAGGCAATTTTACAAATTTGAGTAAAATGCCCACTGAAATTTGGCCCCTATTCTCCATTAGAAAGAAACATTATGCTCTCTGTTGTTGGGATTTCAAAAAGATAGTTCCCAGGTACTTGAGAAAGCCATTCTGGGTCATAAGATAGACAAAAGACCAGCTGACAAAGGTTTATTTGGGCTTCAAAAGGATTTGTATACACTTCAAAGAGCTGAGGAAATACAATTCTGTTTTTTAAGGTAAATGCTCAAGGAAAAAGGAGGAGAGGAAAATCTCTTCCCCCTATTTTCAATTGGGAGAATCGACTTATTTTTAATTTGTATTTGTCTTTACTCACCTAAACACTCTAGAGTAAGAGGACTCCAAGAAGGCTGAACAGAGCTATAAGAGTTAAAGTGATAAAAGAATAAAATCTACCTAGAATATTTATTCTTCCAATCCACCTACTCAACTCTATAGTCAACTAATATTTGACAAAGCAGGAAATAATATCCACTGGAAAAGGGACAGTCTCTTCAATAAATGATGTTGGGAAAATTGGACAGCCACATGCAGAAGAATGGAACTGGACAATTCTCTTATACCATACACCAAGATAAAATCAAAATGGTTGAAAGATCTAAATGTGAGACAAGAATCCATCAAAATCCTAGAGGAGAACACAGGCCACAGTAACTTCTTGCAAGATACATCTATGAAGGCAAGGGAAACAAAAGCAACAATGAACTATTGGAACTTCATCCAGATAAAAAGCTTCTGCACAGCAAAAAAACAGTCAACAAAAGTAAAAGACAACCTACAGAATGGGAGAAGATATTTGCAAATGACATATCAGATAAAGGGCTAGTTTCCAAGATCTATAAAGAACTTATCAAACTCAACATCCAAGAAACAAACATACAATCGTGAAATGGGCAGAAGGCATGAACAGAAATTTCTCCAAAGAAGACATACACTTGGCCAATGAGCACATGAGAAAATGCTCTGCATTACTTGCCATCAGGGAAATACAAATCAAAACCACAATGAGATACCACCTCACACCAGTGAGAATGGGGAAAATTAACAAGACAGGAAACAAATGTTGGAGAGGATGTGGAGAAAGGGGGACCCTCTTGCACTGTTGGTGG
This sequence comes from Canis lupus baileyi, assembly GCF_048164855.1. Lineage (NCBI taxonomy): Eukaryota > Metazoa > Chordata > Mammalia > Carnivora > Canidae > Canis > Canis lupus. The sequence goes on along the minus strand of NC_132869.1, from coordinate 23,820,478 downwards.
GAATGTGAACTGGTGCAGCCACTGTGGAAAACAGTGTGGAGGTTCCTCAAAGAGTTAAAAATAGAGCTACCCTATGACCCAGCAATTGCACTGCTGAGTATTTACCCCAAAGATATTGATATGTGAAATGCCAGGACACCTGCACCCCAATGTTCATAGCAGCCATGTCCACAATAGTCAAACTGTGGAAGGAGCCAAGATGTCTTTCGACAGATGAATGGATAAAGATGTGGTATATATATACAATGGAATATTACTCAGTCATCAGAAGAGATGAATACCCACAATTTGCTTCAATGTGGATGGAACTGGAGGGTATTATGCTGAATGAAATAAGTCAATTGGAGAAGGACAATCATCACATGGTTTCACTCATACGTGGGATGTAAGAAATAGCAAAAGGGATTTTAAGGGAAAGGAGGGAAACCGAGTGGGAAAAATTAGAGAGGGAGATAAACCATGAGACACTCCTAGCACTGGGAAACAAACAAAGGGTTGCAGAAGGAGAGGTGGGTGGAGGGATGGGGTAACTTGGTGATAGGCACTGAGGAGGGGTTGAGCACCGGGTGTTATACTATATGTTGGCAAATTTAATTTAAATAAAAAGTGTAAAAAAATAAAAAAGTAGACTTACAAGAAAAAAAAATCTACCTAGAAAATGGGTAGGGGGGTTCTTGGGAGGAAGGAGGTAGACTAAGCATGTGGCTCACTCTTATATAGATCCAAATAGGATTCCCTTGCAGTAAAGAAATATATTTGCCTAGGAAGGAAATGGAAACTCTAGGAATTAAGGGTGGTATAGAAGCAGTAAGGAACTGATTTCACTGAAGTCCAGTTGACTATTCTTTCCATTCCTGATCCCAAGCCTGTGAGTTACAGGTATTATTTAGTGATTTCTTCTCTTTGATATTAAAGACATTTCATTATGTAGCTTCTTTCCATCCTTTCCATGTTTATTCTTCTTCTCTATGTCTCAGTCTTTCTTCAAGCCTCAGCTTACTACAGATTTTAGCCAACATCACAGCATTTTTAAAGTAATTCTAACATTTATATCCATACCCAATGATGCATCTTATTTCCAATTTTTCTACAATTTTAGAGATTTGGGGCTCACCAGAGAACCTCCAGGGCATCTACACTAGTCCCTCCTTACTTAATCTTCTTTCTCCTATTCTCATTTTGAAAAAAATCTCATATATCACATATTTGAAAAATTTTATATTCTTTAGATCAGGATTTGATGCTAAATAATAAAAATTATTTAAAAAATCTTCCAACTTTGTGAGTTTCTTTCTTTTCTGAAGATCAGAGTATAGAATAAATTTTACTTTTATTTTGAATGTCTTGGAATCTGGCTTCCCAAGTAGTATATATTCTTGACTGGGCCAACTTCCCCTTTTGCCAGCTGTTGCAAAATCCAAGGTTATGTGGTTACTTTCTCTCAAGGGTTTAACATTTCTTTTTAACCAAGTCTTTATTTCCTGTTAGAGAAGCAGTTTTACAAGTTACTTTCTACACTTTCAGAGAGAAACACATTTCAGAAGCAAAGTCCAGAATTTCTAAGATAGGATTTGAGCAAGTGAGGTGTCTTGATTATTGATCTCCTATATCACTTGTATAACTTGTGCTTATAAAGTTTATAATCTATATCAAAGTTCATTCACATATTTTATCAATCCAGGATGTGGTGTGTTGTATACTTATAGAATTATTTCCTTCTTCCTCCAGCCTCATTTTTCCTAAAATCAAATACTCTGCAGCTTCCTTCTGCTCCCAAATTTATATATTTTCTTATACGTATATACTTTCTTAATAATTAAATTTATTACGTATTTCTCCTAATCGGCTGTTTTTTTCTTAAATGTGGTTTCTATTTCCTCTGCTGTATTCCAGCTGTATCTTGGTGAAATTTGTGGGGTAGACTTACCACTTTCTACCTCATTGACTACTTGTTTTAATAACTTTTTGCTGTGCTGCAACTTTTATAATGGGCAGAAACTGTCTTTATTTTTATTTTTCTCTATGGTATATATCATAAGGTTTGATGCATAGGTGGTTGGTAACTATAAATAAAATAGTGAAGGCAGGGTCTGTTAGTCCTAATTATAAATTTTTTTTAATATATTTTTTAAATTTTTTATTTATTTATGATAGTCAGAGAGAGAGAGAGAGAGAGAGAGAGAGGCAGAGACATAGGCAGAGGGAGAAGCAGGCTCCATGCACCGGGAGCCCGAGGTGGGATTCAATTCGGAGTCTCCAGGATCGCGCCCTGGGCCAAAGGCAGGCGCCAAACCGCTGCGCCACCCAGGGATCCCTTAATTATAAATTAATATAAGACTAATATTTGAAAATATTTTTTTATCTTCTTAAGCCAAAATAGAGTAATCAGGCAGATAAGGAAACAGGATACTTAAATCTAGAAGTGTGAAAACAGGACAAGCAGACCGAAATTGACAAATCAGAGACAAAGATCAAACGAGAGTAAAGTAGGTATGTTTATAGGAACAAGAAGCAAATAAAAATGGAAGTATATTCAGGGCAGAGTGATTCATAAACCAAAACTAGTTTAAAGGTTTTATTTATTAGAGAGAGAGAGAGAGAGAACACATGATGAGACCAGGGGGAGAGAAAGAAAGGGAAGGAGAGGGAAAGAATCTCAAGCAGATTCCACATTGAGCATGGGACTCAATCTCATGGCCCTGACATCATGATCTGAGCTGAAACCAAGAGTAGGATGCTTAACCAACTGAGCTACTCAGGTGCCTCAAACTGAAGCTAGTTTAGAAGGCCTTTTATAATTGGTTATTTTGTTTATCAATACCTATATAAGTAATACATGCAGCAATAGTATTGAGTGGAGTTCTTATCTACCACATTCATAATTCTGAACAGAATAATGTCTGATAATCCCATGCTTTGAAGTCTCTAGATTCTCAGCCTTTGAATATATATTGTGGTTTATTTTGATGGTAAGTGTGAAAGAGTAATGGGAAAATATCCCCTGAGTTTAAAAAGTAATTTGTAGAAAAAAACAAAAGCAAAGTCTTCCTTTGGGTACTCAATGAGGTTAAGGCCTTAGTAAATTTGTTAGGTTTAAACTCGTCATATGCATATGGTAGATTGCCTGAGTAGGTATGTATCTTCCAGTGATGGATATGCTCTGCCAGGAACTTAGCCTGCTTCTTTATTAAAACAATTGCTAAAATAGTTCAAATTCAACAACACACTTTGCCATGGAGTGAGGATAGTAGAGGGTGATGATATGAAGAAACACATGGAATCTTACTGAATTTTAATATGGGAGGTAGGAGGAGTGAGACTCGGATTTGGCGTGGACTCAGACATGGACCCTGAGGCTTTGTCTCTTTCAGCTTTTATTAAGAAAGATAGCAGGGATGCCTGGGTGGCTGGTTGAGTGCCTGCCTTTGGCTCAGGGCCTGATCCCAGGGTCCTGGGATAGAGTCCCATATGAGGCTCCCCACGGGGACTCTGATTCTTCCTCTGCCTATGTCTCTGCCTCTTTCTCTGTGTCCCTCATGAATAAATAACTAAAATCTTTTTTTTTTTTTTTTTTTTTTTTTTAAAGAGAGAGCTAGCAGATTAGCTATAGGAATGATTAACTTTGGGAAGCAGAATAAACATGTTTACTTCAACGGGTTAAAAAAAAAAATAGGCTATTAACTCAAGGTGGGGGCAGAGGATCTGAATTTGGAGAACAATGTGGAGAAGAATCAGTGGCCTGACTCAGGACCTCACATATCCCCAGTGCGCCTAGGACTATGACACTCATTTCTCAGATAAGCTCTGGAGCTGGTTCCCCACAACACCTAAACAAAGTTATAGGATATAAATACCATGAAACCATATAAAATAAAGATTCTTCACTTTTGAAGAATTTTGTCCCTTTTTAGGTGAAGTTCAATTATGGGTAGTATCTAGGGAAATATTTTGGGAGTTAAAGGTATTTAACTCTCAACTACAAATCCTACCCCATAAGCTGCTTCTGCCTGTCCATCAGGCAAGCATGGCTTTAGTAAAGAGAGTTTTCCAATTGCAAAAGCAAGATAAAAACAGAATATGGGGAAAATAAATTTGTCTGACCTGTATGCTGATGTCCCAGAAGAAGGCAGAGAGGGTGCTTTCTGTTAGTGGGTACAGAGTAGGCAATCAATCCAGACAACAGAAAACTTTTACTTGTTGGAATAATAAATTATCCTACCACTGTGCTTCAGATGCTCCTGAGGGTACCCTTTGGAGTTTTTCTTTCTGAAAAACAAGTGAGAAACACACTTTTCAACTCTTCTGGCCAGCCCATGTTCCTTTTCAGCATATCTTTGATCCCCTCTCCTAGGAAACGGACTTAACCTTGCTGGGCCAGGTTATGTGAGTAGGTGGAGGATGGGTTAGATGGGTATGGATATTAAGGAGGATGCTTGTTATAATGAGCATTGGGTGTTGTATGTAAGTAATGATTCACTGAATTCTACTTCAGAAACCAATATTTCACTGTATGTTAACTACTTGAAATTTAAAATAAAAACCCCAACAAAACAAAACAAGACAAAAAGATAAGACAGATTAATAAAATGCTCTGCTTTTTGAAATTTAATAGGAGAATACCAAGAAAAAAAGTTGTAAGCTGGTTCCCTTTTAAAACTTCCAATGGTAAAACAAAACAAAACAAAACAAAACAAAACAAAACAAAACAAAACAAAACTTCCAATGGTTTGTCTTGCCTCATATACATCCAATCAGAATGTCTGAGCAGGGGGAGAGCCAGACATTAGTATTTTTAAAAGATAGCTGGTAATTAAGAAACACTGCTCTTGAAAAAAACAAACATAAGAAATATTTTTTTACCTTGTTAATTACAGGAGCTTTCTGGACCAGAGGCAGGGTATTTTTTTCTGCCTTTGGTGGTTCTTTACTTTGGAAAGTTGACACCGTTCCTTTTGCTGACATTATTGTAGTTTGGTGTATAGATCTATTGGCAATTGTCTTTATACACCAGAAGTTTTGGTGACAGCTGTGTTTGATCTCTTATTGATAATTTGGGTGCACTATGTGTAGATCCAATACCTGGTTCTCTACATGGAGTGATTTCTTTTTGAAGGGAATCTTTAAGATCTACCTTTAAATATCTTCTTTCAACAATCTTTCTAAAACTTTCACATTTGGGGGCACCTGGGTGTCTCAGTCAGTTAAATGTCTGCCTTCAGCTCAGGTCATGATCCCTAGGGTCCTGGGATGGAGTCCTGCATCAGACTCCCTGCTCAGCAGGGAGTCTGCTTCCTCCTCTGCCCATCCACCCTGCTCGTGATCTTTTTCTCTTTTGCACTCTCTCTCTTTCTTAAATAAATGCATAAAATCTTTAAAAAATTAAAAAAATAAAATTCTCACATTTGGAAAAAGTCCAATTTTAAAAAAAATCAACATGTTACCCTTCTTTAGTTAATATGTTCATCAAACAAATATTTGTTAATCACTCATTCCATTCCTAGGACCTCTTCCAGTTACTGGAAATATGGAAATAAGCAAGACAGAGATGGTCACAAATCTCATGGATATTACATTGTAGAAAGAGAAGGGAGTGATGAGACTGAAAATGAACAAAGAAGTAAATGTACAAATTCTATGATATAATTTAGGATACTCTAAATGCTTTGAGAAAACCAAAATGAGGTAATAGGATAAAAAGTATTGGAGGTAGGGTGAAAGTCACCACTTCAATTGTGTGATCTAGAAAGATATCTATGAAAAAGTGACATTTGAGCTAAATTCCAGTGACAAGAAGGATCCACTATGGGAAGGTCTGGGGGCAGATCATCCAGGTATAAAGGGACTCAATGACAGATCCTCATATAGAATGAGCTTCGTAGGTTCAAGAAATTGAAGGCCACTGCAGCTAGAACTAATAAATGAGGGGAAGAGTGGGAGGTGGAAGGGATGGGATCTGAGAGGTAGTGACCCAGGATGATCTTAAGTGTGAGAAACTGAGAACTATGACTCAAGTCGTTGCAGTTGGTTTAGATACTATATTCAAGCACAATACATGCAGGCGAATATGTGTGGACTCTACCAAAAAAAACCAAAAACCAAAAAACAACGACAAATGAATAAACAAACAAAAAGAAGAAACACTGTTACAAATGTATAGAACAAATTGATGGTTGCCAGAGGGAGCATTATGGGCAAAATGGGTGAAGGAGAGTGGGAGATACAGGTTTCCAGTTATGAAATGAATAAGTCATAGGGATAAAAGGCACAGCATGAGGAAGACAGTCAAAGGTATCATAATAGCATTTGTATGGTGACAGATGGTAGTTATACTTGTGGTGAGCATAGCATAACATACGGACTTATCAAATCACTACATTGTACACCTGAAATTGAAGTAATGTTGTGTGTCAACTATAATTTTAAAAAAAGAAGAAGAAATACAAGACTTAAGGAATCAGAAATTCTGGACATGTCATCCAGTCATCAATGTTTTCACAAGCTTTCCAAGTGATTCTTAGGTACACTCAATTGTTATTTTTAGCCTTTAGCCATATTACAGTTAGTTGATATAGGTTCCTCTTGGATATGATAGTTTCTCAGATTTTCTTGTTTTTGCTGACAGTTTTGAAGAGTACTGGTCAGGCATACGTAGCATGCTTTTTGACTGGAATTTGTATTATGTTTTTCTTGTGATTAGACTAGGCTTTTGGGTTTCTGGGAAGAAGGCTACAGAAGTAAAATGTCATTTTCCCCAAGAGTACATACTATCCATATGATTTATGACTATTGATGCTGATCTTGATCATCTGGGCTGAAGTAGTGGTTCTCAGATTTCTCTTTTGGGTGGAATATCTACATAATTTATTTGGAATTCTTCTGCATGAGAGATTTGTCTCCTCTCTCCATTTGTTACCTACCCATTCACTTATAGATTTTATACTTTGAGTTATAATCCAATACTACTTTATTTCATTGCTCAAATTATTACAACTTTGGCCACCAGAAGCTCTTTCAGGTAGCTCCTGTGCTCCTTTGATGTATTTACATCAGTAAGTATGTGTTAGCACTTCCTTACTTTATGATGTTACAAGATGCTCCAGGCTCATCTTGCATATTTCCTGTCTCAGTCCTAGAATCATTCAAGTTTGAGAACAACTGTTTTAGACTAATCATTTGAGGAAAGAATATATGCTTAGGAGGAAAACATAGGTTCAGACCATCAGAAATGTAGACCAAAGTAAAGAGTTAGATATTATTCTAGCCATCTTAAACACCACTGGAAATTTTAGTCAGGGGAGACATATTCTTTGATATATTTCTAAATGGAGAATAGATTGTAAAGGAAAGCAAGAATGAACATAGAGAGACAATTTAGGAATTTAGAGAAAACTAACAAAACTTGAACTAAAGTGGTAGGAATGGATATAGTGAGAAGTGGCTGGATATAGTGAGAAGTGGCTTGAACTAAAGTGTAGGAGTGGATATAGTGAGAAGTAGCTGGATTCAGAATGTGTTTTGGAGGCAGAACCCAAAGTATTCATTGATGGACTGATAAATGGCACATGGAGATAGAGTAGAGAGCTGAAGGGAATGAAGGAAACAAATCATAGATAAAAAATAAAGGACCCAACTGCATGAAAGACCTAAATATGAGACAAGAATCTTTAACCTCAGCCACATCAACTTCTTGCTAGACATGTCTTCAAAGGCCAGGGAAATAAAAGCAAAAACAAACAATTGGGACTTTATCAAGATAAAAAGCTTTTGTACAGCAAAGGAAACAGTTGGCAAAACTAAAAGCCAACAGAATGGGAGAAAATATTTGCAAGTGTCATATTAGATAAGGGCTAGTATCCAAAAGTCTATAAAGAACTTATTAAACTCAATACCCAAAAGCCAAATAATCCATTCAAGACATGGGCAGAAGACATGAACAGACATTTTTCAAACAGGACATACAAATGACCAACAGACACATGAAAAAATGCTCAAAAAAATAAAAGAAAAAAGAAAAAAATGCTCAACATCACTCACGTCATCACTCACATCAGGAATTACAAATCAAAACCATAATGAAATATCAACTCACATCTCTCAGAATAGCTAACATTAACTATTAGGGAAGCAACAATGTTGGTGAGGATGCAGAGAAAGGGGAACCCCCTTACACTGCTGGTGGGAATGCAAGCTAGTACAGTCACTCTAGAAAACAGTATGGAGGTTCCTCAAAAAGTTAAAAATAGAACTACCCTATAACCTAGCAATGACACTAACTAGGTATTTATCCAAAGAATACAAACATAGTGATTCAAATGGCACCTGCACCCTAATGTTTAGAGCAGTAATGTCCACAATAGCCAAAACTATGGAAAGAGCCTAAGTGTCTATCAACAGATGAATGAATAAAGAAGATGTGGCATATGTTTATAATGGAATATTACTCAGCCATCAACAAGAATGAAATCCTGCCATTTGCAATGATGGAACTAGAAGGTATTATATACTAAGTGATAAATATCTGACTGATTCTTATCAGTCAGAGATAGACAAACATCATATGATTTCATTCATGTGGAATTTAAGAAACAAAACAGATAAACATGGGGGAGGGAAGGAAAAATAAAATAAGATGAAATCAGAGAGGGAGACAAACCATAAGAGATTCTTAACTATAGGAAACAGGCTTGCTGGAGAGGAGGTCGGTAGGGGGATGGGGTAACTGGGTGACAGGCATTAGGAGAGCACTTGAGGTAATGAGCCCTGGGAGTTATATGCAACTGATAAATCACTAAACTCTACACCTGAAACTGATAACATACTATATGTTAATTAACTGATTTTAAGTTAAAAAAAAAAGACCAAGAGTTAAGGAGTCAAGAACAGGTGAGGTAGGGAAGTTTGCAGAGGAGTAGGTTTGGGGATTGAAAATCAATTTCTGTGTTGGACATGTTAAATTTGAGATGTCTATTAAACATACAGGACACATTAAGTGAACGAACAGCTTGCGTATTTGCAAGTAGATAAGCAGGTATGAACTTGCAGAAAGTTCAGCATTGGAGATGTAAATTTGGGAATGCTTAGCACTGAGATGGTATTCAGAGTCATGATAATAGTATTCCAAGTTGTGTAACTGCATAATAATGTCTTTCAGCAGAGGAACAAGACTCAAGAAAGGAGACTATGAAAGAAAAACCGATAGAAGAAAACATGGAATCTGGTGTCACAGAAGCCAAGGTAAGAATGAGTTTCAGGAAAGAGATAATAACATTGCAGAATGCTGCTGAGAGACTGAGGAAGATGAAAGCAGAGAATTGCCCATGGAATTTGGCAAAAGCAGTATAGGCGATAATTTTGACAAGAGTTCTTTCAGTGGAATGATGGGGATGCAAATTTGTTAGGAGTGGTTTCAGAGAGAGTAGATAGTGAGAAAGTACGAATAACTATGGACAACTCTAGATTAATTTTATTGTAAAGGGGGTCAAAAATGAGATAGTAGCTGTAAGTTAATATGGGTATTGGTTTGCACACTGTCCCTCTTACATGGAATGGCAGAACACTCCAGATCAGTAGGTGGCAGGTTTTAATAAGCAAGGGAATTTGTTTATAAGCCTTGTTTTGGGGAGCTGCAAGATGAATAGATCCCTGCACCCTCCTGCCAGAATCTTAAAGTTTATGTGGAAGCCTTAACCGGGTTCAGTCACATAATATATCCAGATGATCTCAATAACACTTTATTCTCTAAAGGCTGTGTCCATAGTCAGCCTCTAGTGCAGGGAAAGCAAGTGAAATGCATATTCCAAGGACAAGGAAGTGAGCAAGGAGTCTCTGATTGCCTCAGTCCTGCTTGGGGTCAATCAGCTGTCATATCCTTTCAATGACCTCTTCAAACTATGGGCTCAAGGAATATTTTTTTAAAAGATTCATTTGTTTAGGAGAGATGGAGAGAGAGAGAGAATCTCAGCAGAGTCCATGCTGAGCTCAGAGCCCCATGTGGGGCTCGATCTTGTGACTCTGAGATCATGACCTGAGCTGAAACCAAGAGTCTGATGCTTAACTGACTGTGCCACTCAGGGACTTCTCAAGGAAGATTTTTTTAAAAGATGTGAAATATTTGAATATGCTTGTATGCCAGTGGTAATGGTCCAGTTGAGAGTAATAAAATGATAACTAGAGAAGAGAGGAGATTATTGTTATTTAGTAGAAAACCAAGAGACTTTATTATGGGATGGTTACATTTGTTAGAGAAAGAGAATGTAAAAAGGCCTGAGTAGTGAGAGGTCCTAGAAACTAAAAAGAGTAAGTGAAGTATGCAGAAGACAAACTTTAACTTAAATTTAGGATTTGGGTTTGCTCCAGTTCTGATGTTTAAATCTGTACCTAAGTTTGGATAGATATCTTTTCTGCACATGTCTTAAACTGAAAGGTTATATAGGGATGAGCATGTTGAAAGGATGCAAAGAAGTACAAATGAAATTTAGTTAAACTGAAAAGCATGTTGGCTAATGAATGAATGAACTATAGTAAGATAGCAGTATAAACAAGAAAAGGCATACACTCAAAAAATCAGGTGACTATTGTAATTGCCTTTTGAAGGATAGATAACTTGGATCAAATTGAAAGACAGGGAGAGTAGAGGGTTAATTGGACATGGTGATTTATAAGTTTGTATATCTTACATTTCTTAGTCTATGAAAGTACAGACTCTGTTATGGTTATGTAGGCAAGAATTGTGTATGAAAAAAAATAAGCACATTCTGGTGATTTTTCAGAAGTATACTGACAGTATCACCTTTGAAGAATTGCATTGTGACCCTTCTAGGACAGGACTGAGAGCTCTGCAGTTGACAACTTGGCCTGAGGGGAGAAAATGAGAAGGACAATTATCAGGATACTGGTAGCACATGTACCACACCACATCATTACAGACACTATATTCTTCCTTCTCAATACTTCATTTCCACCCTGTATGCACACCAATATTTCTATCAAAGATGATAAGGAAGAAGGTAGCTATTTTAGAGAGCTGGTAGTGGGCTGTTTAAGAATTTGGGCTTTGGAATAGATAACCTGTGTTTTTTCTATCTCAGTTTTATTACTCATTACTTAACATTTTTTAGCTTAAATTTTCTCACTTGTCAAACTGTAATAACAATAGTACTCTCCTACTCAATGGGATAGGTGTGAGGTTTACATCCAATCCTTCCCAGAATCATACCTTTTAAAAGAAAATATACCTTAATTCATGGAAGAGGAAGCATATAAAGTTGATGACCTACAATGTCTATGGTGTTTTATGTATATTATGATATTTACTATTCTTAAAACACTTTGAGTTAGTTGGTTTGGTTTTATCTCCATTTTAGAAATGAGGAGACTGAAGTTGATCAAACTAAAGACTTGCCCAAACACACTGAACCAGAGAGTTAGTCAACTATGTTCTTTCCCTTACATGATGTTACCATTCACTCCACTGATTTTAGGTTTAGACCATAAATAAATTAAATAGCTATGATTTTAAAGCCAGCATAATTGTGATTTGTATTTATTCTGGCATACTGTTTATACAGACATGCCCACTGCTATTCCCACTGTTTATTTCAGAAGTATTTTTCAGTGTTGGTTGCAAATTGGAATCATCTAGGCAGATTAACATCATCGTTTCCTGGTTCTCACCCAGAGATTCTGAATGAATTGTTTTGTAGACACAGAGTTTCCAGCTCTTTAGGTTATTCTAATGTGCAGCCAAGATTAAGAAGCACTGCACTAAAGGAAACTGCGTTCCCTACAGTCTTTGTGAGCAGCAGTGGTTATTTTAGGATCATATGATCCTGCAATATTCACTCTTTCCCCCACAATTGGTTGGGTTAAAATTAGTCAATTTATAGGATGGTTAAACTCCCATCATATAGTTGTATAAAACTGGACAGCAACACAGAAGAATGAAAGTGGACCACATTCTTACACCATACACAAAATAAGTTCAAAATGGATGAAAGACCTTAATGTGAGATAGAAAACTATCAAGATCCTAGAGGAGAACACAAGCAGAACCTCTTTGACCTCAGCCACAGCAACTTCTTACTAGACACATCACCACAGACAAGGAAAACAAAAGCAAAAATGACTTACTGGAACTTCATCAAGATAAAAGCCTTCTGTACAGCAAAGGAAACAATCAACAAAACTAAAAGGCAGTCTATCAACTGGGAGAAGGTATTTGCAAATGACATCTGATAAAAGGTTAGTATCCAAAATCTACAAAGAACTTATCAAACTCAACATCCAAAAACCATATAACCCAGTTAAGAAACAGGCAGAAGACATGAAGAGAAACTTTTTCAAAAAAGACATACAGATGGGCTAAAAGTCACATGAAATGATGCTCAACATTATTCATCATCAGGGAAACATAAAACCACAATGAGATACCATCTCATACCTGTAAGGATGGCTAAAATCACCAACAAAAGAACAAAAGAAATAGGTAGTAGGAAAGATGCAGAGGAAGGAAAACCCTTTTGCACTGTTGGGGGTAATGCAAACTAGTACAGCTATTCTGGAAAATGGTATGGAGGTTCCTCAAGGAGTGAAAATAGAACTACCCTATAATCCAGCAATTGCACTACCAGGTATTTACCCAAAGGATACAAACATAGTTATTTGAAGGGACACCTTCACCTCAGTGTTTACAGCAGCATTATCAACAATAGCGAAACTATGGAGAGAGCCTAAATGTCCATCAATTGATGAATGGATAAAGAAGAAATCATACACACACACACACACACACACACACACACACTATATCTAAAATGGAATATTACTCAGCCATCAGAAAGAATGAAATCTTGCCATTTGCAATGACATAGATGGAGCTAGAGTGTATTATGCTAGGTGAAATAAGAGAAAGACAAATGCCATATGACCTCACTCATCTGTGGAATTTAAGAAAGAAAACAGATGAACATATGGGAAGGGGGGGAAGAAAAAATGGAGAGAGGGAAATAAGCTATAAGAGACAACAGAGAACAAACTGAGGGTTGATGGAGGGAGATGAGTGGAGGATGGGCTAGATGAGTATTGGGTATTAAGGAGTGTGCTGGTTATGAGGAGCACTGGGTGTTGTATGTAAGTAATGAATCACTGAATTCTACTTCAGAAACCAATATTGCACTGTATGTTAACTACCTAAAATTTAAATTTAAAAAAAATCAACAAAACAAAAATATGGGTTAATCAAGTGCTCTCATTTTTGAATTTTTAAAAAGATTTTATTTATTTATTCATGAGAGACACACAGAGAGGCAGATACATAGGCAGAGGGAGAAGCAGGCTTCCTGTGGGGAGCCAGATGCGGGACTTCATCCCAGGACCCTGGGATCACACACTGAGCTGAAGGCAGAAGCTCAACCCTTGAGCCACTCAGTCACTCAAACACTGAGTACCCAGGTACTACATCGCTTTAAAATTTAATTGGAAAATACCAACAAAAGAAAGTTTTAAGCTAGTAGTTCCCAGATTTTATCAGGCATTAGAATTACCTGGAGGCTTTAAAAACTCCAGTGACCTGCCTTGCCTTATATACATCCAATCAGAATGCCTAGGGTGGCAGCCAGGCATTAGTATTTTTAAAAGATATCAGGTTATTACAAGGTGCATCAAAATTTGGGAACCACTGCAGTGAGAGGTAGGAGTTTAAGTCTAATGGTCATGCTATCAGCATTATTTCTCAAACTTAAATGCTGATTCTGATGTAGTAGGCCTGAGATGGGGCCGAAAGTTTCTAAGAAACTTCCAGGTGAAAACTAATAATGCTGTTCCAGAGACAACACTCTAAGTAGCAATAAGAGTCTAAGAAACTGTGAGGGAGGCACAAATTAGAATGAGGAAAGTGGAGATTATGAGATTAACAACAACAAAGATGTAAAATAGAACTTCACTATAATAAAGATCTCTAAGCTCCAGATGTGAGATTTGTAGAGTTTCCTTGGATATAGAAAGACCTTTAAGTTCTTGTTGTGCCTTAAAATTAAGTTTAGATTTCCTGAGCTTATTGGTATGTTTGTTTTTACACTAAACCTTCATTAACTGAAGCGAGTTAAACAAGACAGTTCGGTTGCTCAAGATGTTTTTTCTTTTTCCTCTTTCCAATTTGCCTACTTATTGTATTATCTATTTTTGCATAACAAAATATCCTCAAAATTTAGTGGATTACAACAACATTTATAATCTTATAGTTTCTGTGGGTCAGGAATTTAGGAGCAGCTGATATGGGAGGTTCTGGCTTAGGATCTCTCATGAGTTTGCAGTCAGGATAATAGCAAGGGTTGTGGTCATTTGATGACTTGTTTGGAGCTGGAAGATCCATGGGCAAAAGGGCTCACTCACATGACTGTTGGCTGGAGACCTCAGATCTTTACCATGTGGGATTCTTTAGAGTGTCCTAATGACATGGCCATTTGTTTCCTTCAGAGTGAATGATTCCAGAGCAAGATAGACCAAGATGGAAGCTGAAAATTGTCTTATGACCTACTATTTACGTCATAGACCATCACTTTCACTTTATGCTACTTTTTAGAAGTAAGCCATTAAGTCTAGGTCATAGAAAAGGGGAGTTAGAGTCCACGTATTGAAGGGAGCTTTATAATTTGTGGACATATTTAAATAATCATAGATGTTTACTAATACAAAACCATATATTTTAGAGAAAGCTGCTCTAGGCAGTGGTTCTCAAAGTGCATCAAAATCATCATAACTTGGCAAATGAGTATGAAAACACTTGGGCTCTAGCCTAAAAGTACTTAATAAGAAACTGGGGGTGGGACTCAGTGATCTGTAGTTTAATTAGCTATACAGGTGATTTTAATGCAACCTCCAAATTTAAGAACCATCAGCTTCATCTAGTCTTGTTAATTAAGTTACTATTGTTAGGTTGGAACTAAATTCTGGCCAATTACCTTTGGGTATATATTGGGGCTTCTGGGAAAGGCTCATTGCTCTTAAGGAGCAGCTATTGGATGTGTTGGGATGTATAGTATTGAAATGGATGCAAACTGCCTTGTTACCAGACTAAGGTGGAAGACATCAGTGAGAGCAGTTTGGCAGAATTTTGGAGATGTATGGCTGCACCATGGGTGTACCTTTATAGAAGTCTGCCTGTGTTATGGATTTCTGACTGTGTAAGTTAATAAATTCCTTTATTATTTATGCCAACTTGAGGCAATGTTTTCTCTTGCTGTTGAAATCATGATTGATAATCTAAAGTGAGTATTTATAACTTAAAGTGGTCAGCTCAGTGATTTTACTCAATCCTAACTGCATATTTGGGTTATGTGGGAAATTTTTAAACATGCAATTTTGGGTCAGTTCTAGGGAATCTAAATAGCCTGGCTTAGAGCTCTAATGTTGAATTTTTTTCAGTATGTGATTCTGAGGTATAGGCAGTGCTGAGAACCATGGAAAACTACAACTACTGAAATCTGCTTGTCCAGCTATTGACCACTTTTCTAAATTTGCAAACTAATTTTCTCTGATATTTTGAGTTTCTTTTCAGTCTATGGGTAGTTCAGTCTGGATGGTTAAAGGAAGACATTGGTGTGGAAGCAATTCTTGTTAGTGTCTTGAGTCATTTTTGTTGTTTGCTTACATAAAAAGTCAACTCTGGCAACACATCTCTAACATCATTGAAAAATTAAGTCTTGTGTTACTTCTCCACTAACTTCCAACCATTACTTCTCATTTTGTAGTTATTATTCCATCCTGAAATAGCCTGGTAGAAGGTGGGTATCAGGATTTACATTATAACATTGCTGGAGGTAATTGGGCATTGGTGGTAACCTAAGTATCTATCACTTGGGGAGTTGGAAAATGAAATAGGGTAGATGGAATACTGTACTGCAGTTAGGAGTAAAATACTGTACTCCATGGAATACTGTACAGCAGTTAGAAGTAAAAAGTGAGCTATACATCCATCTGCTTGGTTAGGACTTAAAAACCTCTTGTTGAATGAGAAACATAAACAGCAAAGTCTACACCATAATATAATTTTTGGCAGTTGAGAAACAGATCAACTTCAAAATACATTATATCTAAAGGATTATATGTAGCTTTGTATATTTCTACATACATGCATACATTTGAATATATATAATCAGTGTTAAACATACTATGCTTTCTGTAGGGGAGGGGAAAGGAGAAAAACTAGTGATGAAGAGAAGAAATGTAAAACAAGAGTCTTGTTGGTTTGAGCCCACCCAGGAATGCCAAAGGGAGGAAAAAGCCCCCAAGAGTCTGGCAAGGAACAACAATAAATGTATCCCATGAACAAGGGAGTAGTGTTATCCATTCTTTGTACCTGATATTACTATCCACACCCCAACCTTACAAAGGCCTCTAAAACCTTGAAATATGCTATGGAATTTGAAAACCTGTAATTGAGCTTGAGAATTTCATATTAAATAGGTATAAAATTTAAGCCTAAGAGCTTTGTTTAAACAGGAATATCAGGGTGACTGTCTGCCTGTCTTTGTTCAAACAGGAATATCAGGTGAAGGAATTATTAAAATGTAGCTAGTGCTACACTTGCTGCATAGGAAACTTTTTTTTTTTTTTTTTTAATTTATGGGAAGACACCATATGGACTAGTGGAGCCCCTGTTGTAACTTTGATTTTAGTAGTTTAGTGCAAGCTCCAGGAAGGTGGAGATTGTTTCCTTCATATGCTGTGCCAGTAATTCACACAGTGCCGAGTCATATGGTTAGTCCCTAATAAACATTTTGAAACAGTAAATTAAAAGTGTTTGGCACAATATTTGGACAGTTTGAAGCTTCTGGAAGTCTAATTTAAGTGGAATATTGGTGAATCCTCTTCAAGACTCTACTACATATACATATAAATTAAACATTTACATGGTGGTGTAGAAAAATGCCTTAAGCAAAACTTCATCTTAGTAGACTAGGCAGTATGGTCTATTGGTCAAGAGTTTGGGCCCTGGACATGGGCAGGGTAAAGTAAGAATCTTAGCCTTGGATCACCATCACCAACACCTGGTAAAACCAACACTTGTTAGCACTGTGTTTTTGGGGTTCTTACCTAGGCAGGAATTCTGGAGGTGGGGCCCCAGCAATCTGATTGAGCACCCTCTCCAGGTGATTTTGATGCCTGGCTAACATTTGAGAATGCCTAGCTTGAACCATTTATTATACTACATTCTCTCTACCTTTCCTCTTTTGCAACCCATGCTTTTACTTTAACATTTGCTTAAAGATCAATTGCTGTGTTTAGACTGTATCTATTTTTTTCCATTTGCAGATAGTGGGAACCAGTCTTGTGATATATCATATTCAGATGGGTTTTGCATTCAATGGAGCCTGATAATATGTATTGTTCAGTTTATTTCTCTGAGTGATGCATATACAATCTGGAGACTAAAAGACCTATTAGAAAAAGGGGTAATAAAAATAGTCAACATTTCATTGTAACAAATCATTCTTTCTACTCCTTTGTTTTAGTATGGTTCAAGGAGGCTATGGTGGTTTTAAAATATGCAAATGATGAGGTACATAGGAAGAGAGGGCAAATATTTAATAGGTTAAAAATTATGGTGGGAGAAAAGAATAAATCAATTGCTTATAAATAAACATTAAGCAGTAATAGTAAATCAGTAGTGAAATATGTGCTAAAGAAGGCACTTGGGAAATAGCCTCGTTATAGGGAAAGTCATGGTACTGAATTAATTTTTGAGTTGAGGAAAATTAAGTTTCATCTTAGCTTGCTTTGTAAAATGAAAGCAATGACTACCAATTAATGGAACATAAAACAACTGCCTTTTAATACCATAGACCTAGAAACTTTTCTAAAGTGAAAAATGGTAATACACTAGTCAACAAGAAGTATACTGTATTATCATTGGCCTACATAAGCCTCTTATTTTTCTTTTCACATCTCTTTCCTGCTCTTCCACTTCCTCAGGTAACCATTCAGATGCGTTTTATATATATTTTATTTCTTGTCTTTTTTGCTTTTTCTTTTCTTTTTTTTTTTTTTTGTAAAATTTGTGTTTTGTATACAAGCATTCTTAAAGATTTTATGAGGGAGGGGGAGAGACCAGCAGAGACATAGCAGAGGGAGAAGCAGGCTCACTGCCTGGGAACCAATGTGGGACTGGATCCCCGGACCCCAGGATCATGACCTGAGCCGAAGGCAGATGCTCAACCACTGAGCCACCCAGGCGTCCCTGTATACAAGCACTTCAAAAAATAACAAAATTAATTACAATTAACTCTCCATACTCCTTTCCAGCTTGAGTAATAAATTTATGGGCAGATAACTCTTCCTACTCTTCATTCATTCCCACCCTAGCCAGATTATTTTGAAGCAAATTCCAGACTTTATATATTTTAAACTTCTATAAATGAGCTTGTAGTATTTTGTAAGTTTATAGTATTACTCGACATTGATTTTTAGGGATCCATCTCTGTATTTGTGGGTACATCTAGTCTAACTAGTTCATAGCACTGTGGTGTATCACATATTATGTATCCATTTTTCAGGAGTGGAAGTAGGGAGGTAACTGGATGGCTTTCAGCTCCATCTTACCACAAATAGAACTGTGATAAACTTTTCTTTTTCCTTTTTTTTTTTTTTTTTTTTTTTTTTTTAAGATTTGATTTTATTTATTCATGAGAGACAGAGAGAGAGAGAGGCAGAGACACAGGCAGAGGAGAAGCTGGCTCCATGCGGGGAACCTGATGTGGGACTCAATCCCGGACTACAGGATCACACCCTGGGTGGAAGGCAGGCACTAAACCTCTGAGCCACCCAGGGATCCCCTGTGATAAACTTCTTAATACATGTCCCCTAATGGGCCTGTGAAGAATTCCTTTGTGATGTATGCTCAGGTATAGAATTTTGAGTTGAAAGTAAATAATTCATCTAATGCTGCCACACTGGTACAGAAATACTGGAGAGCAAGCTGTACATGCACCAGGAACATTTGGCATTATCTACCATTTCCCCCTGGTTTATTAGGCATAAAATGATACTGCACTATTTTCATTTCTATTTTTCTGATTAGTATTAGGTGTGACCATACATTGATATATTTGTTAGCTTTTTCAGGTTCCCTTTTCTGTAAATTGCTCTTATCCTTTGCCCTCACTGGAGTTTTTAATCTTAGCGATTCATAGGAATGCCTTAATTTTAAAACATATCAGACTCTTGTTAAGTTTGCACTTAAGTAGTTTTTAAATTTATGATCTGTTTAACTCTTTCCATCTTGACCTTATATAGAAATTCTTTTTTTTTGTATATTTTTTTAATTGGAGTTCAGTTTGCCAACATATAGCATAACACCCAGTGCTTATCCCATCAAGTGCCTCCCCCCCCCACCCCCTCAGTACCCATCACACAATCACCCCATATAGAAATTCTTAATCTGGGTAAAAATTCAGTCTTTATCCATGTGATATGTTTCTGTTATTCTAAGAAATTCCTCTCTGCCTTGAGGATGTGATTCCATATTTTCTTTTATTGACTTTGGTTTACTTTTCCTGTTGAGGTCTTCATTCCATTTGGATCCCACTTGTTTACAGTTAAATAAGAATTTATCTTAGTTTTTCTCTATATGAACCAGTTTTTCAGGATCCGTCTAAATCATTCTTTCACCATTGATTTGTGGGGTGATTTCTTATTACATACTAAGTTCCTTCAAGTAAATGAATCTGGCAGCTCTCTATCTCATTAGATCATTAGTTTGTTCTAATACAAGTACCATACTAGTTTTTCAGTGTTTATAGTATATCTTCATGTCTGTAGTGTAACATAACATTTTCTTTTCAAAGCTGTTATTCATGCACCTTTAGTTTCAGAGACCACTTAGAATAAATGAATTCCTTGAGTCCAACTGGAGTTTGGATTGGAGTTACATTCAATTTGATTACCTGTGGGATGAAATAGTATTTCATAATGATTACTATCACCTGTGATTATGGAAATATTCATGTATAGTCCTCTTCTTTATTAGATTAAAAAGTTTGCTCTACATGATACTCTTTAAGCTAAACCTTAGATACTTGATTGTTTTTGTTATTAAAAATAGTAACATTTTCATGTTTTCTAGATTTCAGGTTTAGAGAACTGCTATTAGGGTGTGTGCTCATGTGCATATGGGGTATGTGTGCATGCCCAGCCAGAGTTTTGAATTCAATCTTAATGGATATTCCCAATCTAAGAGTTATATCTCAAGATTTTCTGACTTTTTGGATGGAAAAATCATAGGCTTGGGAGATTCTTCTCTATTTCTGGGTTGCTAGTATTTTTTAAATTCATATATGAATGAATTTTAGCAAAATAGTTTTACCTCTATTAAGATTTTTCTATTAGAATAAGTGCCAACAACTGGCTATCTTCCATATACTTGATCTTTTGAAAGCTTTCTCATTTTTTCTTGTGTCCTGAGTTCAGTCTGAACTTCCAAATCCCTAAGTCTTCAGTTTTGCCATACTTATTGCAAATGTTTAAAAATTCATTTTAATGATTTGATGAAGTTATTTGTTCTTTGTCTTGCTAAGGAGTTGTAAGAGTTGCTTATTATTTTGAATATTAGCCCTTTAGCAGATACATGACTTATAATTTTCTTTCATAGGTTGCCTTTTAATCTGTTGATGGTTTGTTTTGCTGTGCAGAAGATTTTAGGTTTATAACCCCACATCTGCCTTTTTTTATTTGTGTTTCTGGTGTCCTATCAAACAATTGCTATTTGGTGAATGTCATGAAGCTTTCCCCCTATGTTTTCTTCTAGGGGCTTTGCAGATTTAAATATAATATCTAAATCTGGAATGCCTGGGTGGCTCAGCGGTTGAGCGTCTGCCTTTGGCTCAGGGCATGATCCCAGATTCCCAGGATGGAGTCCCACATTGGGCTCCTTGCATGGAGCCTGCTTCTCCTCCCTCTGCCTGTGTCTCTGCCTTTCTTTCCGTGTCTCTCATGAATAAATAAAATCTTAAAAAAAATACCTGAATCTTTAATCCATTTTGAACTGGATTTTGTACATGGTATAAGATAGAGGTTCAACCTCCTACTGCATGTGAAATCGAGTTTTCCTAGCATCCCAAGCATCAAAAACCACTGTTAACACCCCTCTGGGCAAAAGTCTGGTTAGGTTTTTACCTTCTAACTCCTAGAGATGTTAAACTCAGGATATAAGGGGATGGGGATATAAAATAGGAATCTTGAGGTTTCAGAGAAGTAGTGAGTGATAAATGATTGCTTAAGCTTGGCTGGACTATCTCTTCTTCTCCTTTATTTCTTACTTCAGGACAGCGTTATGCTACTCTGGTTTTCTGCTACTCTGTCCATCTTGGCCGCAAACCTAATGCTTTGTGATGAAGAGGCTGGCAATCTTTTTTTCAATGCAATCTGGGAAGAGAAATGAGAACTTAATTTCACCATATTCTTTTACTGCTTTTACTATCACCCAAGACCTTAATATTGCAGGAAATTTGATCCTCCAAGTGCAAAGCCACATAAGGAAGGAAATAGTAAGTTTATGATAGTCCAAAGTTAACAATCTTGTACATGAGGCCAGTAGTGAAAAATATTCAATGTGGCTAAGAAATTTAAAGAGGAAGGTATACTTTTTTTTCCCCTCAGGAAATTGTATTTCTTCCAGTAATAGGACTTAATAGGACTTAAATATAATTTATGGCTCTTGGCTGAAAATTCAGGAATAACATATTGTGCAAACTTGCAGAATCTGACCATGATGTTCCGACTCTGAACAGACTTTTGGGTGATAAAAATTTTGGTAGCATTGAGTGAGAGTCATTTATGGATAAGGAAGAGAATTGGCAGTAAGGCTAAATCAGGCAGGTAGGAGTTAGCCCAAGGCACCTCCAAGTTAGAGTTGGGCATGGGAGCATAAGGGCAGCATATAGCGAATCTATGAGGGAGGCCACATATAGTATGAAGGGGATGTGATTAGATGAGAAATTATATTGGGGAATGAACTGGGGGCAAATCAGGCTGTATACAGCATGGTAGGGATTGGAGCTTTATCTTAGAGGCAATGAAGTTTGATAGTGTTAGTTAAAAGTGAAATATATTGTAACAGAAAAGGAGAGTTCATGTGGTTAAGTAATACATAAGGGTAATTTTGTTTGATTTTTTTTTTTTTAACTCCACAATCACTTACATCTCCCCCCCCCCCCCCATAGGTGAGTTTTTTTCAGTAGATAGGTATGTTGCCAATTTCAAATAGTACATACTCATACTTACCTGAAATGCATATTTATTTAACTGGGCATTGTATTTCTTTGAATCAGGTGAACATGGCCCAAGTAATAAGAAAATATCTTGATTACAGAGATATGAGAGACACTAGTTTGATAAGGTTTGTGATATTTTAGATAATAGAGAGAAGCTGGCTTGAATTTGGGAACAAATTTGTGCAGGTGACAATGATCAAGTTCCTATGGCAAGGGGCTTGAATTGTGGCTGAGCTTCCAGCTGTTAACTTCCCTGGAAGTTAACCAAAAGATAACTGTTCCAGGGGATAACTGTATCCTGTGAGGATCTTACAGGATAGAATCAGTCCCTTAGTGGAAGCTAATCCTTTTTTTGGGCTCTCCATCCTTGCCTGTTTTTGCTTTTACTGTTAATTCTATGGGATTATAGATCATATAGCTGAAAACACCTTTACAGAAGGAGAAAAGGAACTAGAAAAAATCTCCACTAAAATAGTAAACAAAGCAAAATGGCATGAATAAAACCAAATACTTAAGCACTTTCAATAAACACAGTAAAATCACTGGAGACTATTAGAATAGATGAAAATCAATCACTGTCCTATCCAGAAAGGCTATAATATGCCAGATACATACTAAACAAAAATAAAGCTGTGGTAGCTACACATCAGACAAAAAGCAGTTGTAAGGGTATATAAGATGTTTACAAATTTTAAACTTAAGGGAACTCAATAACCCTAAATATTTAAAACAGAAGTCCTTAAAACCAAAGAGATAAACACCATTGCAGTTGAGTTGGGATTGGAGCAAAATATACAACCTCCATTGATCTAAGTAAATCCCACTTCTCAAGGAAGGAAGCAAGCAAGCAAGGAAGGGTGAGACCACCTAGAGTTGAAGGTTGAGAGGGTAGTTACCCAGCCAAACCTTGATAAGGCATCAAATAGAATGAACACTGGAAAAGAGTTAAAAATAAATTGCCGGGGATTTCTGGGTGGCTCAGCGGTTTGGCACCTGCCTTTGGCCCAGGGTGTGATCCTGGACTCCTGGGATAGAGTCCCACATCAGGCTCCCAGCATGGAGCCTGCTTCTCTCTCTGACTCTCATGAATATATAAATAAAATCTTAAAAAAAAATTGCCGTAACCTCTGTAGAACTGGTTTTAGAGAGGAGCAGAAGTCACATTGTAGAAGGTCTAAAACTAAATATGGGTGACAATGTAGCCATTGGGAGCCCTTGCATTTCTTTGATACCACTGGCAGCCACAGAAATCTTGGAGGGATAACGAGCCTCCTTTGGCTCGGATGTAACCTGTTGCTAATTCTATTGCCTTCAACACATCCACATTTTATTTTTCTCTCTGAGGCAGTAGCTCTCAAATTCCCAGCCATAAGTGAGGCACAACTATACTCCATTCTGATTTTCAAATTTGGAGAGTCTCAAAAAAATTTACTCTCCTTCGATCACTCACTTGACTAAATGACTCTGATGGACCCTGACTGAGACAGTCTGATTCTATCAAGGAAAAATAATCCACATAACCTAACTCAATGGAAGCAATTTAATACAGGGAATTGTTCACATAGCTGATGAAAGAACTAAAGGAGCAACTAGGGGATCACATAGGAACTTAAGGCCAACTTGGGCTAAAGGGAAGCAGGAAAGAAAGTATAGTGCTACCAGAACGAGGAGGCTGGTAATGCCTTGAACCATGGAGAAAGCAGCCTTCCTGGAATTGCAGACAGAAGGCCTATCAGGTAGCTGCTAAACCCAAGGAGCCAGAATCATTGCTGAAGGTATTGCCTGAATTGGAAGAAGCAGAAATACTCTAGCTTTAGCTCTTTACTTCCTCTAGTCTTTCATCAGTGCCTCCCCATTAACTGCTGATACCTGGAAAGCAAATGGAAAGGGAACTGAGGCAGGAGAAAGGAGTGACATAGATGTGAGAACAAAAAAGCCATGACAAACCCACGTAGGCAGGCTTACGGCATAAGCATCCTGCCCTTCTTTCTTGTTTCTGCTCTGGGATAGTTCTTTCTCCTTATCTAATTAGGGAAGGAAGAAATACCTGATATCCTTATTTGTAAGCAGTACTTATTACTGCTATCTCCTACAGCCTTTCCAACTTGGGTATCTTTTTCTCTGCAGTCAAATCCACAGCACTAAGTAGTACATTACCTATCTAGGGAGAGTAAAAGGGAAACTACCTAGTAGAGACTATTGATTTGAGAGTCTTGTCAGGGCTTGAGTTTCCAGGTAGCATTTAGATGATATAAACCACAGATCTAGCACATAAAACCATACACAGTGCTCCAGCTGTGGCTTATCTGCTTATAAATATATTAACTTTTGATTAAAGGCATTCACCAAGACCATATAGCTTCATCAGAAAATTATGACTTTGTTAATTTTAGTCTGGGTTTGTTACCTATTTAGTCTTTCAACACAGTTATTAGAAGTTTGTCTTTTTTTTTTTTTTTTTCATCAACTACTAGCATGCATGGTTTCATGAAAGACTCTTGGATGTTTTATTCTCTTGGTTGTAAAGGAAAGCTCTTCATCTCCATTAACTATCTTTGTGAGATTATTAGATTTTGATTTTGATTTTTTTCACATAATTATTCCTCCTAGCTTATTTACAAAATTGATAAACCTTTTATGTATTTTTTCCAGGATGTTGATAAAATACCGATACTATTGTGTTTTCTTAATATCTTTCATTAACTGGTCTTCTTTGGGCATAGTACAATTAGAAACATTTCTAGCTACATTTTCTACAAATCTATATTTCTCCATCTTATTCAGGAATGTTTGTAATCTATATATAATCCATCAATGTCACAAACCTATGTTTTTTTTTTTTTTTAACTAAAGCCATTTATTTGGCAGGACTTCTTAATGAATTTACACTGCTTTATAGTAATGACTGTTTCCTGTAGTGCTCAAAAATCCCTTGTTTGATAGCTTACTAATAGAATTGCATATGGGAATGAAGTAAACCTACTGGTCTACTGCACTAAGAAAAAATATGAAACATATTTTCTTTAATATCATTAAAAATTGCCATTGTCTATGACTTTACAAAGGAAAAATTACTTTTAGAAACCCATAGGCAAGGTCTTGTAGTATTATGAATTGGTAATACAAATTGAGGGGTGGAAACAAGTTATGGGCTTTTCACACAGGGATTCTTTATAAATTTGGAAAAATGTAAAGCATAAAGAACAAATAAAATCACACTAATACCACTGTATCACAAAGTGCTTACATTCAGCGGGGAGTATCAGAAACCTGAGAAACTGTGGCTTAAATTTGGAGTTTTATATACTTGGTAAAACTTTCACAGATGGGCAGTCCCAAGCTGGCATGGCATTCCATGATGCTATTAGACCCAAGATCCTTCTATCATTTTCCTTCATTAGGGCAAGATAACTGCCCCACCTTCAACCTTGTCTACATATCCCAGGCAGGAAGAAAAGATATGTGCTCACTTTCTGAAATATGGTGGGAATAAATATAAATTATTGTGTATATGTTGCAAGCTAACCTATCATTCCTGGTTTACAAATGAGAAAATGGAGGCCCAGTTTCTCCAGGTACACAGGTAGTAAAGGAGGAAATCTGAGGTTTTATTACCCATTTCTCTAATTCCTAGATACATGCTCAAATTGACTTTACTACCATTTTAGTAGCAATGGTTTAAGTTGCTTTGACTTTTAAAAGCCCTCAAAGTTCTTGGTTTTGACTTGTTTTATGGAAGAACCAAACTTCAGTGTCTCATGTGACCCTTCTTTCCCTCATAATTAGAATGGTCTTTTTCTGAGAGCAATACTTGACAGAATGTGGTCTGGGAGCCACTTCTATTAGCTTGACTGCTGGTGGTGGTGGTGGTTATGGTAAGGCTTGTTAACAGCATGGATTATTGGACCCAATCCCAGATCTAGTGAATGAGACCCTAGGGGCTTGGTTCCATAAAAATGCATTTTTAATAAGCTGGACAAGTGAATAATATGACCATTAAACTTTCAGAACCACTGTACTAGAAGATAATTTTCTGCCAAGCACAAACTTACTCTGAGTTGCAGCTGTTTCCAGGTCATATAGTACTCATATAGTGAAATGAAGCAAGAATATTATCTACTCTTGGAGCAGAGGGTCTTTACTCTGAAAAGTGGTCCCACACTTCCTGAAAGCTATGGAAAGTATTTCTGCAAGCAAATACAGTTGGTGAGACTGGTATGTGTATGTTTTCTGTAATATAGGTCTTGGCTAAAATTGCAGGATCTAGAGTCCAAATGACTAGGTTCAAATCCTGACTCTGCCACTAAACTGGCTGTAAATCTTGGGCAAATTACTTAAATCCCTGTATCTTAATTTTCTAATATGTAAGGTGGGGATAATACCTATCTCAAGATTGTAGGATTTAGAAGAGTCAATACAGGTAAAGCATTTACAGAAGTGTCCAGTATTAGTTTTCAACAAACATTAGTTATTGATGTTTTTGTGATATCATTGTCAAAACTTCAATACCTATGTGGATGGTCTCTTACCACCCTTGTACCTGATAATCTTTTTTATTTTTAAGGGTATATGATATAGGATCAATCTGCATGATTAAACTTAATACTGGTAAACAGCTTATGGCATAGAGCCTGTTAATGGCAAAGAACAGAGCTTATGGAAGTTTTCCTGCAGACTGTCCTTGTAGCAGAGTTAGGTGAGATTAGCTGGCTGATTCTTCAGTTGCTGCCTTAAAGCAACCATGCAGTTGGGAGGAGATGGGTCACGACTTCTCTGAACCTCAGCTCTTAATTGAGGAATACTTGATAGTATCCCTCCTACCTTGGAGGAAAGCTGAGAGACTAATTAAGCTATTTCTGTGGCTCAGGATCTTAAGCTTTTAAGAGCATGAACTATGTTAAAACTTTACTAATTGCAGCCTGTGGTTTCTATTACTGCGATCCCTGAAGCTTCTCCTGCTTCCATTTTGGAATATGTACAGTAACCTAAAATGCAAGAAGGTGGCAGGTACTCAGATGGTAAGTCTGTTATGTATGTGCAGAAACAATGCACTTTATAATTAAGATCAAGTGATTGGATTGAGCAGAAGACAGAATCAGAGGCTTTAGTTGAAATATCTAATGAGGTAAATGAGAAACTTTGTTCTTGCTGTGAAGCTGAGCGTAAGTGAATATAAACTGGACTATCCTAGTCATGAAGAAGAAATGACAGATGAATAAGCTTATTTGTGAGGTAAACCCCTTTTCAGATACTGTGTCCTTCCCTTCCCCCCATTGATTCTGTGCTTTTAATTCTATGACACTTTAACTTATAATATGTTCATCTAATACCTTCCTCTATCAACTAAACACCGTGCTTGGAATCCCTGTCGAATGGTTAAATAAACTTATGCTACTCTGAGGTTGATATAAGCATTGTATGGTAATCACTTCTACATTGTTGTCAGTAAGGTTCCTTTAATTTCCCATCATCCCCATGTATTCCTAGTCTTGGATGTGGAATGGGTATTTTACCTGTTCATTAATACTGCTTTCTGATGATGGTTCATTTCTCCCCTGCCTCTTCTCAGGCCTTTTGAAGTATCTTAGTGACTATTCCAACTTCATGTAATAACCTAGGACTGTAATTTTCTTTTATATTTTGATGAGATTATCACCTGATCTACTGTCTTTTCTTTACTACTGCTACTACTACTACTACTACTACTACTACTAGGGTTTCTGAAAATTTCAGTATCCATAAGGATGATCCATCCAACATCCTGGCTTTTCAGTTCTCTGAACTCCTCTTTATTACTTCTGTTTTCCATCCTACCTCAACCACTCCTTTCATTGTCCTACCAGTTTAGAGCCTTCTACACTGACCATTACCTCCTATTTATCTAACTTACTCTCTACAATGAACTCTCCAATAACTTCACTACTCAGAACATTCTTCAGTTGACCTTTTAACTGTTCATAAAGTCCTCAAAGGGACTGGTTTCCCTTTTTCCAAGTTAAGATTTCATCATTATTACCTCCATTATTACCTTCATTGTTTGGTATCTGTACTCCTGAGACCCTCTTTACCTCAAATTTCACATTTTAACACGAGTACATGAAGAAAGTTGGGATAACCTATAAACATGTTGACTAATTTCATATTAAATTCCTCTGTTTGTTAAATATGTG
This sequence comes from Canis lupus baileyi, assembly GCF_048164855.1. Lineage (NCBI taxonomy): Eukaryota > Metazoa > Chordata > Mammalia > Carnivora > Canidae > Canis > Canis lupus. The sequence goes on along the minus strand of NC_132869.1, from coordinate 23,792,043 downwards.
AATAGGCTTTTAGTGCTGCCAAACAATCCTATTTCATTTTCTTTGTGACTTCACCCTTTTTCTATCTTCAGAAACTATCTCCTACCTTTTTCAGTCTGCAATACCCCTTCCTTCTCTCCACTCTCAGCTAATGACCTAGTTGCACTGTGAAAATAGAACTATCAGAATAAAATATCATATCTTCCCAAACACAAAATCAACATATATGCATTTATACCCTTATACTCTGCTTCTATCCAGTGTAGACATCTAAGGCCAACACTCCAACTTGTGCAATGGATCCCATTCCTTCTCACCTGCTTCAGGTCTTCACTCATCTATGTATTTATCTTTTTCATCCCTTCTCTCTACCACTTTCATTGTGGGGCACCTGAATGGCTCAGTGGTTGAGCATTTGCCCTTGGCTCAAGTCATGACCCCGGGGTCCTGGGATCACGTCCCACATCAGGTTCCCTGCAGGGAGCTTGCTGCTTCCTCTGCCTGTGTCTCTGCCTCTCTGTGTGTCTCTCATGAATAAATAAATAAAATCTTTAAAAAAATTGGACATTGTTCCAACATGTTTACAGTTTGGGGTCACTTTATCACATGTGTAAATTACATAAAACTATTCCATCAGATCTAGGGAACGTCCAAATTTTTACCAAAGTAGATAGTCCTTTTATATTCTTAACATCCATTTATGACTAATCCAGTTTTTTAACCTCCTCCCTGGCATTTGATATTGTCATTTTTTTAAAATTAGCTCTTCTAATCAGTAATGTCTCACAACAGTCTTAATTTCCATTTCCCTAGGACTAGTGATGCTGAGCTTAATTGACATCCATATATCCTCTTCAGCAAAATGTTTGTCATATGTCCATTTCCCCCCCTAGTTCTATAAAAATAAAGTTGCCCTTTAACACTATATAAGTTTAAGGTGTACTACATGTTTACTTGATATATGTTGCAAAATGATTAACACCACAGTTCAAGCCAACTCAGTCCTGTCATGTAATCACCATCTTTTTTTTTTTTTTTTTTTTTTTGTGGTAATAACACTCAAGATCCACTCTCTAAGCAATATTTAAATATATAATACAGTATTGAGTATAGCCTCCATACTAGACATTAGATTCCTCAAACTTTGTTAATTTTACAACTGGAAGTTTCTGTCCTTTGACGGATAGTTGCCCATTTCTCCCACCCCTAAACTTCTGGTATCTACCATTCTGTTTCTCTGAGATCAGCTTTTTTCAATTTCATATAACTAAATTTATAAAGTATTCATCTTTTGTCTTTTATATCACTTATCCTAATGCTCTTAAGAGGTTCATTTGTTGTCAGAAAGGCTGGGATTTCCTTCTTTGTCATGGCTGAATAATACCCCAGCGTGTGTGTGTGTGTGTGTGTGTGTGTGTGTGTGTGTGTGTTGGGGGAGTATGCATTGCATCTTCATCCATTCATCTGTTGATGGACCTTTTTTTTTTTTTTTTCTGTTTTGGATAATAAATCTGGAGTTTTATTTTATTTTTATTTTTATTTTTATTTTTTTAAATTTTTGCTTAGAAGACCTATCGAGTATAGAAAGAGCTAGATTGAAGTCACCAAGTATAAGTGTATTATTATCTAAGTATGTCTTAACTTTGGTTAATAATCGATTTATATATTTGGCAGCTCCCACATTTGGAGCATATATATTGAGGATTGTTAAGTCCTCTTGTTGAATAGATCCTTTAAGTATGATATAGTGTCCCTCTTCATCTCTCACTACAGTCTTTGGGGTAAATTTTAGTTTATCTGATATAAGGATGGCTACCCCTGCTTTCTTTTGAGGACCATTTGAATGGTAAATGGTTCTCCAACCTTTTATTTTCAGGCTGTAGGTGTCCTTCTGTCTAAAATGAGTCTCTTGTAGACAGCAAATAGATGGGTCCTGCTTTTTTATCCAGTCTGAAACCCTGCGCCTTTTGATGGGGTCATTAAGCCCGTTCACATTCAGAGTTACTATTGAGAGATATGAGTTTAGTGTCATCATGATATCTATTCAGTCTTTGTTTTTGTGGACTGTTCCACTGAACTTCTTCTTAAAGGGGAATTTTAAGAGGCCCCCTTAAAATTTCTTGCAGAGCTGGTTTGGAGGTCACATATTCTTTTAGTTGCTGCCTGTCTTGGAAGCTCTTTATCTCTCCTTCCATTTTGAATGAGAGCCTTGCTGGATAAAGTATTCTTGGTTGCATGTTCTTCTCATTTAGGACCCTGAATATATCCTGCCAGCCCTTTCTGGCCTGCCAGGTCTCTGTGGAGAGGTCTGCTGTTACCCTAATACTCCTCCCCATAAAAGTCAGGGATTTCTTGTCTCTTGCTGCTTTAAGGATCTTCTCCTTATCTTTGGAATTTGCAAGCTTCACAATTAAATGTCGAGGTGTTGAACGGTTTTTATTGATTTTAGGGGGGGATCTCTCTATTTCCTGGATCTGAATGCCTGTTTCCCTTCCCAGATTAGGAAAGTTTTCAGCTAGAATTTGTTCAAATACATATTCTGGCCCTCTGTCCCTTTCCGCGCCCTCGGGAACCCCAATTAAACGTAGGTTTTTCTTTCTCAGGCTGTCGTTTATTTCCCTTAATCTATCTTCATGGTCTTTTAATTGTTTGTCTCTTTTTTCCTCAGTTTCCCTCTTTGCTATCAACTTGTCTTCTAGGTCACTCACTCGTTCTTCCACCTCGTTAACCCTCGTCGTTAGGACTTCTAGTTTGGATTGCATCTCATTCAATTGATTTTTAATTTCTGCCTGATTAGCTCTAAATTCTGCAGTCATGAAGTCTCTTGAGTCCTTTATACTTTTTTCTAGAGCCACCAGTAGCTGTATAATAGTGCTTCTGAATTGGCTTTCTGACATTGAATTGTAATCCAGATTTTGTAACTCTGTGGGAGAGAGGACTGTTTCTGATTCTTTCTTTTGAGGTGAGGTTTTCCTTCTAGTCATTTTGCTCAGTGCAGAGTGGCCAAAAGCAAGTTGTATTGGGAAAAAGAGAAAAAGAGAGGAGAGAAAGAAGGAAAGAAAAGAGAAAGAGAAAAAAAAGGGAAGAGAAAAAAAAAAACGAAAGAAAAAAAAAGAAGAAAAAGAGAAAGAAAAAGAAAGGAGGAAAAAAAAAGGGAGGTGGGGGAAGGAAACAAATCAAAAAGCAAAACAAAACAAAACAAAAAAACAAAAACAAAACAAAAACAAAAAAACCAAAAAAAAAAAAAAAAGAACCACAGGGGAGTATCTTCTGATTCTGTGTTTTTTAAGTCCCTTGGCTTCCCCTGGAACTTGTCCGTCTAGCTGGTCTTCTGGGGGAGGGGCCTGTTGTGCTGATTTTCAGGTGTTAGCAGTTGGGGGAGCTGCTGTGCCCCTGCCTGGTGCAGGGCTCAGTGGGGGTTGTTTACCCCGTGAGGCCGCAGGAGGAACAGCCCCAGTGGCGGGGCAGCTCTGGAAACCTGGATTCAGCCCCCGCAGTAACTCCAGAGCTCTCCGTCTGCAGGGCCTGGAGGCTCCGGGGCGGGGCCGCTGATGTGCTCAGCTGGGGCAGGAGCGTCCTCGCTGTCCTGGGCCCTCCCGGCCTCTGCCTGTCCCGGGGGAGGCTGGATCCTGGGCTGTGTCCCGGCGCCCTGTGCTCCGGGGCCTGCGCTGTTGGATTCGCGCTCCCGGGCCGCGCAGCCCCCTCCGCGGAGCTGCCGCCCAAGCCCCTCCGAGCTGCTCCTGGAACCGCGCAGCCCCCTCCGCACGGAGCCTCTTCCTCTGCTCGAGCCCGGCCGAGCTGCTCCCGGGGCCGCGCAGCCCCCTCCGCGGAGCTGCCGCCCAAGCCCCTCTGAGCTGCTCCTGGAACCGCGCAGCCCCCTCCGCACGGAGCCTCTTCTTCTGCCCGAGCCCCTCCGAGCTGCTCCCGGGGCCGCGCAGCCCCCTCCGCGGAGCCGCTGCCCGAGCCCCTTCAGCTGCTCCGGGTCCCGCCGGGTCCCGCCGTGCGCGCTGCAGCCCTTAGGGAGCTCGGCGCACTCTCCCGGGGCGCAGGTGTCTGTTAGTGTCCCCGGGAGCCCGAGGGCATCCCCGCCCTCCTGGGTCCTGCTCCAACTCCCTGCGAGCCCCTTTCCCCCGGGAAGGTCGGTGCAGCTCCTGCTCCTCCGGGACGGGGCTCTCCTGTCCTGGGGACACTCGCCCCGGCCTCAGCCCGGCTCCTCGCGGGGCCCCTCCCCCTTGGAGGCCTTTTGTTTCTTTATTTCTTTTTCCCCGTCTTCCTACCTTGATAGAAGCGCGAACTCTTCTCACTGTTGCATTCCAGCTGGTCTCTCTTTAAATCTCAGGCCGAATTCATAGATTTTCAGGATAATTTGAAGGTTTTCTAGGTAGTTTGGTGGAGACAGGTGATTTGGAGACCCTACTCTTCCGCCATCTTGCTCCTCCCCTCCCTATTTTTTTAAATTTTTTATTGGTGTTCAATTTACTAACATACAGAATAACCCCCAGTGCCCGTCTTTTAGTTAATACCACATCTTGGCTATTGTGAGTAGCACTGCAATAAACGTGGGAGTGTAGATACCTCTAAAAGAACCTGATTTAATTTCCTTTGGATATACACAGCAGTGGGGATTGCTGGGTCATACAGTAGTTCTATTTTGAATTTATCGAGGATTCTCTATACCATTTTCCATTGTGGCTGCACCAGTTTACACTCCCACCAACAATGCACAAGGGTTTCCTTTTTTCTACATCCTTGCTAGCATTTGGTATCTCTTTGATGATAGCCATTCTAATGGATATGAGGTATCACAATGAGGTATCATTGTGTTTTTTGATTTGCATTTCTTTGACTAGTATGTTGATGGCCAACAGTGACATTAAAAGGTCATCTGTTGTCCATCATCCTTGGAAAAGTCTATTCAGTTCTGCCCATCTTTACAATGGATTTTTGTTGTTAGAGTTGTAGGAGTTCTTGTATATCTTGAATATAAATCTCTTATCAGTACATGATTAGCCAATATTTTCTCATTCTGTATGTTGCTTTTCATTTTGATTGTCTCTTTTCCTGTGCAGAAGCCTTTTTTTTTTTTTTTTTTTAGTTTGATGTAGTCCCACTTTTGCTTTTTGATGCTTGTGCTTTTGCTATCATATCTAGGACATCACTGCTGCAACCAGTGTCAAGGAGCTTTATCCCTATATTTTCGTATAGAAGTATTATAGTTTCAGATCTTAAGTTGAAATCCTCAATTCATTCTGAGTTGTTTCTTTTGTGCATGGTGTAAGATAATGGTCCAATTTCATTCTTTGGTATGACAGTCCATTTCCCCCAACACCATTTATTGAAGAGACTGTTCTCTTTCCATTGTATATCATTGGCTCATTTGCTGTAAATTAATTGACCATACATTGACCCATAAACCACTGTGGGTTTATTTTTGGAGTTTTTAATCTGTTTATCTTTGTCTATTTTTATGCCACTACCATACAGTTTTGATTACTCTGGGTTTGCAGCATAGTTAGAAATCAGTAGGTGTGATGGTTTTGGCTTTGCTCTTCTTGAACAGAATTGCTTTGGTTATCTGGAGACTTCTATGGCTCTAGACAAACTTAAAGATTTGTTCTTTTTTTGGGGGGAAAATGCATTGGCCTTTTGATGTATATTGCATTGAATCTGTAGGCAACTTTGAGTAATATGGACATTTTGATGTCATTCATCCTTCCAAACCTATAAACAAGGGATATCTTTCCATTTATTTGCATCTTAAATTTCTTCCAGTGAAGTATAGTTTTTAACATGGAGATATTTCACCGCCTTTGTTGAACTTATTTCTAAGCATTTTACTGTTTAGTGCTATTGTGATAGGTTGTTTTCAGATTTTTCATTATTGTACAAAAATGCAACTATTTTTTGCATGTTGATTTTTTTAACATTGCAGAATTTATTAATTCTAGCAATTTTTTGGTGGAATCTTGAGGATTTTCTAAAATATGTAAGACCATTTCCTCTGCAAATAGACCATTGAATTTCTTCCTTTTTGATTTGGCTGACTTTAATCTCTTTTTCCTGCCTGACTGCTCTGACTGGAAATTGCTACTCTTTTATAGAGTGATCTCTTAGAAATAACAGTAAGATAACATTATCCCTCAGGCTCAGGGCCACTCCTATTCCTTCTTCCTTAAGCACTCTTCCTTCATAAATACTTACTTCCCCACTTTACTTATGTCTGCATTCAAATGCTGCTTGCAGAAAGGTTTCTAGGACAACTGTACCTAAGTAGTCTACCACTTTTCTACTGTCCTGTTACTATACCTTAAATTTCCAGCACTTATACTACCTAACATTGCTCATATCAATTTGTTTGATTCTGTAATGAAGATAAGGAACATTAAGATACATGCTTTAGTGATAGATCCTTAACATTTATAACAGTAACTAGTACATATTAAGATATTACCAACTACTTAGACTGAATGAATGGATGGCTATGAAATACTATCACTGTCTCTAATACTGACTAGTTTTTTTTTCCAATAAAATTTTATATCACTTGTGATAAAATCATTTCAAAAACCCGGAAGAACAGGTTTTGTTTCCTGAAACTACCAGTCAAGTTTTCAGCAATAGTAGGTGATTTGAGGAGAATTTAAAACATAGATTATTTAAAAAGTTGTGGGCAGACTGTTGAGATACCACAAAGAATGGTGCCAAACATGAGGTGAGTGGCAACTGGAAGTTACTGGCTCTGAGCTTGAAGGTGGAGGTGAGGAAACCTTGCCAAGAGCCTGGAAAGAGAATCCTGTCAAGAGCTCCCTTGACAGGAACTGTGATGTTGGTTGGAGGGGTGTCCTTGGCCTGAAATGACACTGCATAGGAGGGACCTAGGGAAATAAATATGCTGACCTCACTCTGTTTTATTTCTCTGGTTTCTTGTTGGGCTCTTTAGGACCAAACCCGACCAGAACCCTGAAGGAAAAGGAGATGATTAAATCCACATAAGCTGGCTTCGTTAGCATAGAGCAAAATAAAAAGAAATAGAGTAGATTTAGAAGGGCAAATGGAAGATAGAAAGCATAACTAGAAGATAAGTTACTTATCTTGCATCTCATTAATTGACAGGATGAATACATTTATAGTAATATGACCAGTTTTAGTGTTCTGAACAATCTCCCACTTGACAAGTCCATTCTAATCTTCCAGATGTGCACAGAATGACTTCTCTATAATGATCAGAAGTGTTGCCTTCTGGCTTATGTTTCCTTTGCTCTGGTGCCTGTTGCTTTTTGCTTTTTATGTTTTGGCCCTTGACTGACCAGGCTCTTGGCCTCTCTGGCTTGTATAAACATCTTGATATTAATCCCCTAGTCTGTCCAGCAGGAAGTCTCTGCTCCACTCCAGCACCAGCTCATTCTGAAATGTTACAGATAGTAGAGCAGCTGGACCCTGGTGACATGATTGTGTCTTATCCCTCATTCTCTTGTAGTTAAGAGTTAGTGAGGTTTAGTTGAAGGTTGGTTAGAGGAGAAAGCGATTGAGGGGTGGATAGATATAGCCTCACACTGGACCTGGAACTATTTCCTTGGATGCAGGTCTTGTCCCTGTCTGATCCACTCTGCTAGACCTCTATTTACATTCATAGGTCCAGTTATCTGTTTTGTTTTTTTCTTTTTTCCTGTCCAGGGGCTTCTGTCAGGACCAATGGATGGATGGACTTTTCTACCTGAAGGATCTCACTGTAGACTGAGATAGAGATGATTATTTCTCAATGGGCTAAGGTCAAATTTCACACAGGATGAAAAAAATAGGCTAAGTTGGGAGCACACTGTTTGTATTTTGACTTTTTAAACTTGGATAGTTTTCCGTAAGAGTACACAAAAGTGTCTTTATTTTTTTAACTCTGAAGATATTCCATTTGGTACATATTAACAATGATGTATCCATATAATTGAATGCAGTATATCAAACTAGTTTTTTTTAGACTAATTCTAGTCTTTTAAAATTATAATCCTACCATAATACTTTAGATTTGTTTGTACATATGAGTATACACATAGAAAAAAACTGTGGTATTGTGAAGTCAGTTAAAGGCATTATAGTTTTGACATAATCAAATTAGATAATTCTTTCAACTGTGTAAGCTTGTTCCAGTCTTTATATCACTTTTTTAAAAACTTTTGACAGAGAGTGAGTGAGAGAAACAAGCCAGGGGGAGCAACAGAAGGAGAGGGAGACGCAAGACCACTGCTGAGCAGGGAGCCCAATGCAAGACTTGATCCCAGGGCCCTGAGATCATGCTCTGAGCCAAAACCAAGAGTTGATGATTATTAACTGACTGAGCCACTGGTGCTCATGGTCCTTACATCTTTAAGAGGGATTTGGTGTATATAGGTCCAGAAGCCATCTAGAGTTCTGGAATGTAAAAGTGGCTTGCTTATGGTTGGCTTCACAAAGTCATTCTCCTTGTTTGTTTGGCTAATTACTATTGAACTATCTACTTTATGGTTTTTGAAAGTTTTGACAATTGGGGCAGTTGTCTATTTTTATTTTTTTTAGAAGCAATAAATTTATTTCTTATTGGTGTTCAATTTATCAACATACAGAATAACACCCAGTGCTCATCCCGTCAAGTGCCCCCCTCAGTGCCCGTCACCCATTCACCCCCACCCCCCGCCCTCCTCCCCTTCCACCACCCCTAGTTCATTTCCCAGAGTTAGGAGTCTTTGTTTTGTCTCCCTTTCTGATATTTCCCACACATTTCTTCTCCCTTCCCTTATATTCCCTTTCACTATTATTTATATTCCCCAAATGAATGAGACCATATAATGTTTGTCCTTCTCCAATTGACTTATTTCACTCAGCATAATACCCTCCAGTTCCATCCACGTTAAAGCAAATGGTGGGTATTTGTCATTTCTAATGGCTGAGTAATATTCCATTGTATACATAAACCACATCTTCTTTATCCATTCATCTTTCGATAGACACCGAGGCTCCTTCCACAGTTTGGCTATTGTGGCCATTGCTGCTATAAACATAGGGGTGCAGGTGTCCCGGCGTTTCACAGCATCTGTATCTTTGGGGTAAATCCCCAGCAGTGCAATTGCTGGGTCGTAGGGCAGGTCTATTTTTAACTCTTTGAGGAACCTCCACACAGTTTTCCAGTGTGGCTGCACCAGTTCACATTCCCACCAGCAGTGTAAGAGGGTTCCCTTTTCTCCGCATCCTCTCCAACATTTGTGGTTTCCTGCCTTGTTAATTTTCCCCATTCTCACTGGTGTGAGGTGGTATCTCATTGTGGGTTTGATTTGTATTTCCCTGATGGCAAGTGATGCAGAGCATTTTCTCATGTGCATGTTGGCCATGTCTATGTCTTCCTCTGTGAGATTTCTCTTCATGTCTTTTGCCCATTTCATGATTGGGTTGTTTGTTTCTCTGGTGTTGAGCTTAATAAGTTCTTTATAGATCTTGGAAACTAGCCCTTTGTCTGATACGTCATTTGCAAATATCTTCTCCTATTCTATAGGTTGTCTTTTAGTTTTGTTGACTATATCCTTTGCTGTGCAGAAGCTTCTTATCTTGATGAAGTCCCAATAGTTCATTTTTACTTTTGTTTCTTTTGCCTTCATGGATGTATCTTGTAAGAAGTTACTGTGGCCGAGTTCAAAAAGGGTGTTGCCTGTGTTCTTCTCCAGGATTTTGATGGAATCTTGTCTCACATTAAGATCTTTCATCCATTTTGAGTTTATCTTTGTGTATGGTGAAAGAGAGTGGTCTAGTTTCATTCTTCTGCATGTGGATATCCAATTTTCCCAGCTAGGTTGTCTAATTTGTTGGCATATAGTTTTTCTTAATACTCTTAAAATTATTTGTATTGCTAGGGCGTTGGTTGTTATTTCTCCTCTTTGGTTTATGATTGATTGAAGCGCCCCCCCCCTTCCTTCTTTTTGAGTCTGGCTAAAGGTTTATCAATTTTGTTTATCTTTCCAAAGACCCAGCTCCTGATTTCAATGGTCTATTAATTAGTTTCTGTATCATTTTTTTTCTTCTCTAATCATTATTATTTCCTTCCTTCTGCTGATTTTGGTTTTGTTCTTTTTCTAGCTCCTTTAGGTGTAAGGTTAGGTTATTTATTTAAAATTTTTCTTCTTGCTACTTCAAGAAGCAAGTATTGCTATAAACTTAAAACAGCTTTTGCTGTATCCCAAAGATACTGGACCATTTTTTTCATTTTCATTTCTTTTCATGTGATTCTTTTTTTTTTTTTTTTCTTTTTGGTTTTGGTTTTGACCCAGTCCTAATTGAATAGCCTGTTATTTAACTGCCATGTATTTGTGGTCTTCCTAGATTTTTGTCTTGTGGTTGATTGCTAGTTTTATTGTGTTGTGGTCAGAAAAGCTGTATGTAATGACTTCAATCTTTTTGAATTTGTTGAGACTTGTGGCTTAATATGTGACCTAATCTATAGAATGTTCCATGTGTACTTGAAAAGCATGTGTATTCTGTTTTAGGATGAATGTTCTGAATATATCTGTGAAATCAATCTGTTCTAGTGCATCCAAAGCCAGTTTCCTTGTTGATTTTTCTGTTTGTATGAGCTGTCCATTGATGTAAATGGGGTGTTAAGGTCTGCTACTATTAGTGTATCACTACTGATTACTTCCTTTGTTAGTTATTGCTTTATGTATTTAGGTACTTCTATATAGTGTGCATAAATATTCACAATTGTTATATCTTCTTGTTGTATTGTCCCTTTTATTATACAGTGTCCTCCTTTGTCTCTTGTTATAATCCTTGCCTTAAAATATATTTTATCCAATAAAGGTACTGCTGTCCTGGCTTTCTTTTGACACCCATTTGCATGATAAATGTTTGTTCATTCCATCACTTTCAACCTGCAGGTTTTTTTAGGTCTGAAATGAGTCTCTTGTATATGAGGCAGCATATAGATGGGTCTTTTTTTTTTTTTTTAATTCATTATCCTATGTCTTTGATTAGAGTACTTAGTGCATTTATGTTCAAAGTAATTATTGATAGGTATGTTTATGGCCATTTTGTTACTTGTCTCATTGCTTTCTCTGCTTCCTTTAGCCTATTTGATCTAGTGTCTTTTAAATTTCACTTACTGTGTTCATCTCTCATTGGTTTTTATCTCTTTGTTTAGGATCTCACTGATGTCCCTCACTCCTCAGTCTAGTATGTTTCAGACCATTATTTTAAATTCTCTCTCAGGCATATTTCTTGTCTCGTTTTGCTTAGGTCTTTTGCTATGGTTTTGTCCTGTTCTTTCATTTGGGACATACTGTGTCCTCATTTGTCTGTGCCTGTTTCTATGTGTTAGGAAACTCTGCTATACCTTCTGGTCCTGAAAGCAATGATCCTATGAAGAAGAGGTCCTGCAGAGCAGTGTCCACTGTTCACCAGAACTGGCCTTTCAAGCATATCTCCTGTAACCTGCTGTTGTGTCTTGGCTTATTTCTCCTTCAATTCAATCATATGCTATGGCTCCTGGTGTATTTTGGGCAATGTTTGATTCCTGTGTTAGTGGACCAGACTGGGGCCACTTTGGCCTTGAGTTTAGTCAGACCATGCACTTGCCAGAGATGCAGTAGCACCAAACTGTAGGGTGCTTTCCCTGTGTCATCCCTTGAGAAGCTTTTGTTGGTGAGTGAGGCCTGCAGTTGGACCTCTTCTCTGCCTGCAGCACACTGTTGGGACCTCTGTTTGGTGTGTGTAATTAGATTCCCCTCACCCCAGACCAGAAGGGACTTTGGAGTGGTGCTTGCCCCTGTCACTGTTAGGGCTGCTTGCATACTGCCAGGCTTGTGGCCCCAGTTTGAATGGGCTCCAGCTAAGAGCAGATTGGAGGGGGCTGGCTGTGCAGTGTCCACAAAGTTTGTGTGCCTGTGAGAGGAAATATGCTGCTACCAGGACTGGGCCAATTGGGGTGAAGCATGCAGTTTTAACAAGGTGTGTGCAGGTCCCCCCTTAGAGAGGGCGTGCCACTACTGCCATGACCAAGGCCTCATAAAGCACATGATTGGGAGATGTGGTATTGGTAAAGTTTATGCAGATCTTCTGGGGGAGGAAACCTGTAGTGTAGGGACTGAGGCAAGCATGACTGGAAAAGGCAGCTCTGTCAAGACCCCAGGGTGGGTGCGTGGGTGAAGGGTGAAAGGAAGTACAGGGCTTGGTGTAAAGAAGTTAGTGAATGTCCAGTGTGGCTCCGGTTCCTGCAGGTGGCTATATGTTTATGCTGGGGAGTGGGGGAGGGAAAGAGCATCTACTTGCTCCTTTGTTCCTGGAGAAGTCCCTCAGGGAATCTGCTCTTCCAGATTGTGTTGAATTAAGTTCACCCTCTAAGTTGAAATTCTAACCTCTGGTAGCTATGAAAATGACCTTATTTGGAGATGAGGTCTTTGCAGATAAAAATAAGTTAAGGTCTTTACAGGGAGCTCTAATCCAACATAACTGTTATTCTTATAAGAAGAAAATGCTCTGTGAAGACAGACACATGGGGAGAACAGAGTACTATGACGACTGAGGCAAAGGTTGGAAAGCTACAGCCATAAGCCAAATGACATCTGGCTACCAGAAGCTAGATGAGACAAGGAAAGAGCCTCTCCTAGAGGCTTTAGAGAGAGCATGGCCCTGCCAACACTTTGATCTCATATTTATAGCCTCCAGATATGTGAGAGTAAATTTGTTTTTAAGCCTCTCAGTCTGTGGTAATTTGTTGTAGCAGCCTTTGCTAACAAATACTGTACTCATTCCTACCTCAAAAAGTTTTTGTGAGGGCCAGATGATGTAGTGTATTTGCATATATGTGAAAGCAATCACATACTATAAGGTGAACAAATGGAATGAACATTCCCATTCAGCATGAGGGAGGAATGCATTTTTTCAGCTCGACTCAGTAGGACTAGCACCACGTTTTCTTCCAGCCTGTGACTATTTAATTGGCTACTGCTGGCCATTCTGATGAACCCACCTCACCCCCTTACTCTTAGCACAGATGTAGACTCTCCTGTGGAAGTCCTGTGTTATTTCATTTCCAGAACGTTCTTGTCCTGTGACACTTGATGTTTTCCCACCCTCCAGCTTAGAGTAACTGTGCTAACAATTATTTAGGGGAAATAAGCTGTCTACCAATTCATTCATGAGGAAGGAAAGAAAGTTCTTAAAATCAAGAACTGTAGGTGATTCCTACTTGGAATATTCCTATGAAGAACTTGTACGTAATGTCCCACAGAAGTTAAATTTAACTGGATGGACTTCTGAGAAATGAACTTCATCCTGGAGCCTTCCTCATTGACCTGCCAAATTTGGCACTTTTTTCCAAGTCACCTTAGCTGACTTTCTCTGTTAGTGAGATTATCAAAAAGGCATTCTGCAGGTCTCTGTACCAGAGATGGCTGTGAGATAACCATTTAGAACTTGCTCTATGAATCAGAAGTTACCATACCATGGTATCTTCTTTCTGGGTTAATATGTGGTGAATAGCTTGATGGACAATTCTTGCTCCTAACTTCCATTATCATGTGGTTTTTCCCACTGGCTTGAAGTATTATAGGGTACTAGCAAAGACAACAGATGAAATGAGGAAACAAAAATCCATTTTCTGCCAGAGAGAGAGAGAGAGAGAGAGAGAGAGAGAGAAGATCTAGATAGTGTTTACATTTCACCATTTTCTTCTTGAGCATCTCCTAGTGCTCCTCCCTATGACAAGCATTATATAATGCTTACTGTGTATAATTACAGTGTATCTGTTCTATTTGAAGGGGAGATTTTCCTTGAGGAATGATTAAAATGACCTATCCTTAAGTCCAGCTATGTTTATTCTTTTTAGTAGAGGGTACCCTTCACTAAGGTTATTCAAGGCAGGGTTTCTTTTAGGATTTAGGGGGAAATAATACATAGGAATTCTTGAAGATTTCAGCTTAGAGTTTGGGAAACCATATAGCAATATAGAGCAAAAGCCCAAACAAAGAATAAAAAACTGATTGGTAATGTTCCAATTGGCTATTTATAATAATGTCTAATAACCCTCCAAACACAGTGGCTTACCCAAATGAAGATTTCTCACTTAAAAGTTTGTAGGTCTATTATATCTTTCTTGGGCTTGGCTTGAATTGACTGCCCTTGATAGGGACAATATGGATTCAGATATTTCATGCTTATCTTTCTGTTTTTGGATCAGTATATGAGACCTTTTTCTCATAGTACATCATACACACTTCAAGAAGCTTGCAGGAGACTTGCCAATCCTCCTTAAGGCCTCGGCTTGAAACTGTCACACTGTCCCTTCTATCCTTACTTGGCTAGTCTAAAAAGTGTCTTATTTTTTTTAATTCAATTTCAGAGTGTACAAGCAGGAGGGGGAGCAGGAGAGAGACTCTTAAGTGGACTCTATGCTAAGCCCAACTTGGAGCTCAATCCCATGACCATGAGATCAGAATTTGAGCCAAAAACCAAGAGTCAGATGCTCGGTCTATGTTGCCAACCAGGTACCCCAGAATATCAAGCAGGACCCTGTGCTGAGCATGGAGCTTGACATGGGGCTTGATCTCAGGACTCAGATCATGACATGAGCCAGTACCAAGAGTCAGTCACTCAACTGACTGAGCCACCCAGACGCCCTTTATTCTGAATGAATTTATAGCCAAGCCCATCAATGGGGGTGAGGAAGCATTTTCTTGTACTCAAATGGAAAGCACCTGCAGAGTTATAGGGCAAGGGGCATGGGTTTCTCATGACTGGGAAGAATTGAAGAGTTGAGAATGCTATGTTTGTCAGGTGGTTTCTTAAGAACTTTAGGGGTGGAGATAGAAGAGGATGGTGCAAGGGGCTCGGTGAACATAGATATTATAACTGGTGGCCTAATTATCACCTGTACAAGCTTCTTAGGGTTGCCTACCAAGATGCCACAAACTGTAACCTAACACAACAAAGTCACTGTCATACAGTTGTGGAGTCCACAAGTCCAGAATTTACATACAGGGCCATGTGTCTATGAAACCTTGACTTTTCCTGGCTTCTGGTAGTTTGTGGACAACTGTTGGCATTCCTTGGTTTGTTAGGTGTATAACTCCAATATCTGCCTTTATTATCACATGGAATTTGCCCTGTGTGTCTGTCTTTACATGACCATAATCTTATGAGGATACCAGTCATACTAGATGACAGACCCATACTGCTTCAGTACAACCTCATCTTAAAATAATTATATCTACAATGACCCTATCCAAATAAGGTCATATTCAAAGGCACCAGGAGTTAGAACTTCAACATCCCTTTATAATTTTTTGTGAGTGGGAACATAATGCCATCTACAACTTAATCAGTATAAGCTTTTTATGACCACTATGCCAAATGTTAAGAACTGGAATTGCATCCTTATGCTGTTTTTCTGCTTATCACAAATAGACCTGATGTAGTGAATGTTTTCTTTATAAATAAATGCGAATAATCATTTATAGATATACATATTCCCATTAAGGTAATAGCATTTATTTATTGCATTTATTATTTATTGATCTACTGTTTTAAAGATTTATCTATTTTAGAGCACATTAGCGAGTGAGGAAGAGCAGTGGGAGAGAGAATCCTGAAGCAGATCACCACTGAGCATGGAGCCTGATGTGGATCTAGATCCTAGGACCCTGAGATCATGACCTGACTCAAAAACAAGAGTTGGCTACTTAACCAACTAAGCTACTCATTCACTCCAAGAGTATAGCTTTTAAAAACAGTTGTCTATCTGAATTTTTATGCCAGTAGAAGGAGCTGAGAGGGAGGATACTTTATTTCATAAGATATTTTTTGGAAAAAAATAAGGAACACAAGGTACTGCTCTATTAAAATTCCACAATCATATTGATCACATTTTCTTCAGTAACAATGTTCAATACTGAAAGACAGCATTTTTAAAGTAATTGCTTAAAAAAAATCACTTGTTTTGCAAAATCATTTCAGGCTGCTTCAAGGACATAGAATAAGTCCTAAAGCTGTTTATTAATCTTGCTTTGTCTAATACATGAATATTCCTAGGATATACTTGCTAAGAATCTAATTTTAATTTTCTTTATTAAAATATAGTATTCTGTTGTGATTTCCTCCCCCTCTAAATCCTACCAATCTTTGGACAGGAAATGTCACCTTTGCCTAAACTAGTGGTTCAGCTACCTACTATATATTTTAGCACCTTAGCTCTTAAAAACTCCAGTATTTCTGGTAGTCCTCAAGGACATAGCATATGCTCACAAACAGTGCTCTCAATTTTTACTCAGTTCAAGCTCTGAGTTCATCTTCCCCTTACTAATTTCTCCTACCCTCACAGCTATGCAGAGGGCTTGCAGTGAGGTGCTTTCTAGTCCTCATAGGACATTGCTGATGTTCTTGATCCTAGGGACCTCTTCTGATGTGCCCCAAACTTCCCAACCTTAGGAGTTCCAACATGGTCTGGCTTACCCTGGGGCCTCACTGTATATTGTACATGAGAAGGGAGTGTTTTCCTCTTCCCCAATCTATAAAGTGCTTTGAACTTTGAGCTGCTAAAGTCTACCATGGGGCCAGCTTCAATGTCCTCTTGGAACCCAGCTTAGAGGGCTGTTTTCCTTTATGAAAAAATTTTCTTACTGTGATAAGAATTCATAATGTGAAATCTACCCTCTACTAATTAAGTGCATGGGATAATGCTGACTATGGGCATGCTCTTGAACAGAGGATCTTTAGAAATTAACATAACTGAAATTGTATACCTATTAAACAGTAATTACCCATTCTGCTTTTCCTTTAGCCCTTGGAAACCACCATTCTACTATTCGAGTTGGACAAATTTACTCATGTAAATCATGTAATATTTGTGCTTAGTAACTAGCTTGTTTCATTTAGCACAATGTCCTCCGGGTTCATCCATGTGGTCACATAGGGCAGTATTTCTTCCTTCTTTTTTGAAGTTTATTTTTAAGACTGAGTGATCTATTATGTGTACATACCACATTTTATCTACCTGTTGATGGACATTTGGGTTATTTCCATGTGTTTACTATTGTGAATAATCTATAACGAATGTATGGTGCAGTTATCTCTTCAAGATCCTGCTTTAAGTTCTGGTTATATACATCCCATCAGCAATGGGATTACTGGGTTATATAGTAACTCAATTTTCATTCTTAGGAGCTTTCATACTGTTTTCCGTAGGGACTATGTCATTTTACACTCTTATTAACAGTATACAAGGGTTCCAATTTCTTTGTATTCTTACCAAAACTTGTCTTAAAAATAGCAATCATTGTAAAAGGTATAAGGCATTCTCTCATTGTGATTTTGATTTGCAGTTCCCCGATTACAAACTAAAATGAAAAGTTTTAACATACTAATTTTAAAATTATAAATGTTGGCCACTGGCAATTTCTCTTTGGAGAAATTAAGACCTGAGTTGCTAAGATTACCCTGGGATGCTTGTCCTCATAGAATCCAGTTTGAGTGCTGTCCTACCCACTTTCCCCTCATCTCAAATGTATGTACAAAGTTCTTATTCTCCTGCAACAAAATTTCAAAAACAATTTGAAGAAAAATAATGTAAAGTTTAAAAATAAGGATACCCTTAACAAAACTTCTGAAGGTCACATGCTAATCAATTTATTGGTCATATCTGAATATCTTTGTATGCTTGTATTTTTAAAAATTCACTACTTTAATATATAAAACATCAAAATAATAGAATAATAGAAACTTGGGAATAGTTCTGAGAGGAAACTATTGCTGGTGACAACAGCAGAGGTTGGGTAAAAAAATGTCCAACTCTGAGAAGAACAGACACCTAGTTGGAGCCTGATTAACTTGACTGATAGGCCTAAATGAAATTCAAATCTTAACTCTCTGACCTACTAATGTGTGGGTAGGATGCTGTTTTTTTGTTTTGTTTTGTTTTTTTTGTTTTTTTGTTTTTTAACCAAATATGAAGATAAAGTAGAGTGATACAAAAATGTTATGAACTTAATTTCTGGGAGTAATCTAAGTCTGGAAGTCAGGGACCTCAGCTACGATCTTGGATTTGATAACAACCCTCCGTGATATTCAGATAAGCCACATGCCTTCCTTGTGCTTCACTTTCCTCATATGTAAAATAAGACTATTTGCCCTGCCTCTTCCTCATGGTGGATGTGAGAATAGCATGTGGCTAGTTAATGTAAAAAGGTTCTGAAATAAGCAGAATGAGGATAACTGACCAAGTGACCAGTGCTGTGGTTGTTGTTTTCTGTTAGTCTTGGTTTATTTAGAAGATGGGTATGGCTTCTGTTGACTCTAGATGTCTCTCTCAATCAGTCTATGAATGATCAAGGGCATTTCACCTTGGAGGCATAAGTCCTCTTATTCTTCACCTTTCTACTTTATGGGGTGAAGCTAGACTGGTTGGTCTTCCAGATAGCTCCAACAGACCTCTCAGTTGTGGGAAGAGTAAAAGAGAAGATTGTGGTATTATTGGGGGAAAAAAAAAAACAAAACTTGTTGTGGCTCTTATTTCTATTGGAGAAAAACAGTGTTGACAATAGAAACTGTTGGTCTCATTAGGCTAATACTAACAAAATTAAAATGTAAGAACAATGGCTATGTCATTGGAGGCATTTCTCATTTTGGCAGAAAATGAAAGATCTGAAAATCTGTGACCTGAGCAGATGTTAAAATATCACTAGGTCAAGGGAGAATATACATGGAAATTTCTTTAATGAAGGGCAGGAAGGTTGACTTTTTGGATAAATATTTGTTATGGAGTTAAGAAATTTGGGTTTGCCTTGTAGGGATATAAGTGTTCCTTTCTAGTTCTCTATCTTCCTATCATCGAGTACTTACCTAGTCCATGGACTTGATCTTCACACTGACTCTATGAGGTAGATGTTTTCTTCCAGATAGAGAATCTGGGTCCCAGAGTTGTTTGTACATGTCAAACACTCCATAAATATTGGAGCCCCTAGTCCATCCCATGGCTAACTCTGAATCAGACTACAATTTTCTTTTCTCCGATGACTTAAGTGAGAACTATTGATGAGCTTTTATAATCAGACCTTTCTTTTACTGCCATGCTTAGTGGAAGAAATGATGAGCTATTCTGTTTTAAACTGTGACCTAAAGGTTCTCTCTAGGAGGTTCTGGGCAAGTGAAAAACCCATGAAATTACTTCATGACTAACTCATTTAGCATAGCCTAATTTTTGTATTTATGGGTTGCATTTATATTTCAGAATCAAATCAATTTATGCAGACTTTATGGGGTAAAGATCGGAGGAATGGCAGATCTATGGACACATAAACATAGGGATTATATTTGGGTTGAGCCTTAGAAAACAAAGCTTTTAGAAGAAAACAATGGGAATGGGGGTGCTGAAAGAAGAGCATTCATGCTAGGACTAGAATAATTCATAGAGTCATGGTGATACAGTGTACTGGGTGGGCATGCATTTGGGTATAGCACAGGGTATATTTGTAAGATAGCAGAAGATGCTAAAAGTATAACTTGGAGGCCAAGTTTGAAGAGTTTTGAATGCCATTCATAAAGGTCTAGACTTAGATCATGTATTCACTCAGGTACCCATTCATACACTTAAACATTAAACTCCTAATGTATGCTAGGTCTTGTGTTAGAACTTGGTCATATAGATACCATTTTGGTTCTGAAGATCTGGTGTTAGGAACCCATTAATGTTGTTGAAAGGAGTATGAATAGAGTTGTGTGGGAAGATGTAGAGAAGGAAGTTAGAACTAATGGAAGCTGGAAGGGTTTTCCAGAGGAGGCACTAAGAATTTCAAAGGATGAATAAGTATTAGACAGAGTATGAGTTGCTAAGTGGAGAAGGCAGAACAGGAAGAGAGCCCAGCATGTAGAGAAGCATGAAGATAGGAAAAATGTGATCCTTAGAGGGAACACCTAGTAGGATAGACTGTGTAGAATAGAGCTGGAGTTGGAATCCAAGGCCAATCTTAGAGGCTGGAGATTAAGTTCAATTATCTAGACAATCACACTTACGTAATAAAGCCCTAATACAAACTCTCAACACTGAAGTTGAAGTGAGCTTCCTGGGTTGACCATACTTGATGTGTATTACCACACACTGATGCTGTGAGGATGTTGCATTCCAAGGACAATTAAAGCTCCATGCTTGGAATCCTCCTAGACTCTGCCCTATGCCTCTCTTCCTTTGGCTGGTTCCTGTTTTCCTTTGCCTGTAGAAATGTAATGATGAGTAAAATAGGTTTCAGTGAATTCTGGGAATTTTCTGACAAATTATCGAACTGAGGAAGGCTATAGGAAACTCCCAAACCTGTAGTTGGTGTCAGAAGTGAGGATCTTTTCGTGGGGACTCATCCATCTACCCTTATAGTTATTCCTGAATTTGTGGCAGTTGGAAGTCAGGAGTCATGGGCTAAGTGGTCAGTCTGGAGTACTGTAGTCTCAACCTTGCATTTAGTTAACCCTGGGTAAATTTTATAATAAAAGCTCTGTTGAGAGACATGAAAACTTTAATTCAAAGACAGCAGGAATGGAAATGAGAGATTGGATTCAAGAAACATTTTAGGGATGGAACCAATAGAATTTGATTAGATGTGTGATTATGTGGGAATTTGGTTTGGGCTGGAAAGGGGAAGGAGGAAAATGGGTTTGTTCAGAATACTTAGCATTTGAATATGCTTATGCATCTGCCATTAAAAAACAGTTCAATAAAAACCATTCCTTGAAGCCATATCAACTCCCACCAAGCAAACTGGCTTATGGTTCTATGCTTTATAACTTAGCCTCTCTAATAGAGTTGTCAATATTGCCATTCTTATTTTTAAATTTTCAGTCATTTTTCAAGTCCGTCTCGTCTGGATTTTACTAACACTACCTAACTACTCTTGGTAATGTCAGAAACTTTGTTTGTTTTTTTTGTAAGAAACTTACTTATTTGTAATATTTCATGAAGAATTTTGAGTCCTTAGATAACCTTGAAACTTCTCATCTTTTTCTTAAACGTTGGTCTCTTGAAGTTTAATACTTTTTCCTGATTTTCTATGTACCTAACTTACCTTTTTTTTTTTATTTTTATTTATTTATGATAGTCACACAGAGAGAGAGAGAGAGAGAGAGAGAGAGAGAGAGAGGCAGAGACACAAGCAGGCTCCATGCACCAGGAGCCCGACGTGGGATTCGATCCCAGGTCTCCAGGATCGCGCCCTGGGCCAAAGGCAGGCGCCAAACCGCTGCGCCACCCAGGGATCCCTAACTTACCTTTTTATGCCAGCTCCTTTCCACTAAAAACCTCTAGATGTTGGTATTCATCAGCATTGTTGGTTTTTTTTTTTTTTTTTTTTTTCTCCTTTCACTTTGTCTTTTAAAAACCGTTGATTTTTCTTGGCTTAAAATACCAGTAACTTCTAAATTTATTTTTATACCATGTAATCTTGCTTAGCTTTAGACTCCTATATCTAACATTCTGTTACAACGTCATCTTGGGTATCCCATAGTTCTCCTAAATCAAACATGTTCCAGAGAGAGCACTCTTTACCCCAGCACTTTTACCTGGTTGATCATCTTTCCTACCAACCTATCATCTTTTCCTCCTACAGAAGCCTGTCATATGGCAGTCATTATTTACTGACCCTCCATCACTATTCATCTTTGCCTTCTAACCATTATCACATTTGCTAATTCAACTTCAAAATCTACCCTGTTATTTATTTCCACTGTGATTACCTCCTGCAGGTCAGGACTTGTCCTGCTGACTACAAAGGTGGTTCGAGAGGGTCTTGTTGCTTTGACTTTTTGTTCACCAATCCCAATCCATTCTCCCCACAATGTCCAGAGGAATACAATTAAAATGTAAATATGTCTACACTAAATAAAAATCTCAAGTACCCTCTACTGTATTTAGAAAAGACAGTCTCTTAAGATCTTGAATAATCTGGCCCCAAAAGAGTTCTCCACCCTCATCCCTCAGAACTTCCCTTCTTACATTGCTCACTATGTCATACCTCCCTGGTGTTCTTCCCATTTCTCAAATGAATCAATATCTTTACTACTTAAAAGCTTTTGGACTTGGTATTCCTTTTCCTAGAATACTCCCCCACACCTCCACTCCTGCTGTGTCCTATTTATCTTTTGGGTCTTGGTTTAAGTCTTTCTATACTCCCTGTAAGAGATTAGACTATGTTCTTTTTAACAACCATAAGATGGGCAGCCCTGATGGCTCAGTGGTTTAGCACTGCCTTCAGCCCAGGGTGGGATCCTGGAGTCCTGGGATTGAGTCCCATGTCAGGCTCCCTGCATGGAGCCTTCTCCCTTTGTCTGTGTCTCTGCCTCTCTTCATAATAAATAAATAAAATCTTAAAAAAAAAATAACGACCCTAAGATATGAGAAACTTTTTTTTTAACAACTTCATTTCTAATGTGAGTTGCCAAGGAAACTCTTAGTCAACTCTTAGTCACTCTTTCAGTTTGAAAGAGACTGGATTATTGAGTAGTATACTAATTTGAACCTGAGATCTGTAACTGAGGTAGAGGAGAAGCATGGGGAGGATTGTGATCCTGTTCTTAAATGCATCTGCCTGGAAATGATACATCATTTCTGCCTACATTTCATTGGTGAAGGCTCTGGCATAGGCAACTTTAAGGGACCAGGGAAGTATCATTTTCTCATAGGCCTGGAAGGAGAAGAGATCTGGCAATGTTGGTGATCTGAACCCTGGGATTGTCAGTGGACACTCACTACCTTAGTTCTTCATTAGATCTCCCAGCACTCTGTTCGATTTTTTTAATTGTATATCTCAGAATTGGAACACATCCACAAGTACATATAATTTTCATGTTTGAACTCCATGTTTGAAGTCCATGACTATTCATCACTTTTTTATACATTGTGCTTATCACAATGTCTAGAATATGGTAGATATTCAGTAAATATTTGGTGAAGAATAATCTGCATGTGTAGAAAAGCCTTTGATACACAGTAGGAAATTGGAAACTCAGGTCTAGAACAGGTTAGAGATCATTCTTCTGTCTCCTGGGCAGTTTTGAGTTTTTGCTGTTTGTTTTAGTGTTCTATATTTTTTTTCCTCAAGGCTATGTCTCTGAGGATGACTCTAAAGAATACAATGTAATTTGTTAACATATAGTCTACCTTAAAATAGATTACAATGTGAGAACTTTGTAAAAGTTTAATTCTACTTATCCCAGCTTCCCATTCTTAGTACTATTGTCAAATATTCTACTCTACATGTGTTATAATCACAATATGCTGTTTATTTTGGCAGATATAAAGATAATGTGATATTGACAGAAAGATAGCGGCCTAATACACAGCTGCCGAAAACTAAAAGCAACTCACATTCTTTTTAGTTAGTAAATGAATAAACAATTGTGGTTCATCCATATGATGAAATACTATTTAACAATAAAGAGATTAAATTAGTGTTACATGTAGAAGAAGCATGGATATTGCATGAAATATGCTAAAAGAAACCTAAACACAAAAGATGACATATTATAAGATTCCATTTATGTGACATTCTGGAAAAGCCAAACTATGGGGACAGAAATGAGATCAGTGCTGGACTTGGGTTGGAGAAGCAAACGACTACAGAAAAGAATGAGGGAATTGGTTATAAAAGTCTATATGCTTCTTAGTCATCAAACTCTATACATAAAAAGTATGTGTGAGTGAATTTTACTGTATCAACCCAGCATATACACATATTCACATGTATATATACACATATTTTTAATTCCTTAAATGTTTTCCTGTTTGCTCTTTTCATTCCTTTCTTGCCTTCGTTGTATCTGATGAAAAATTAAATTTTGTTCTCAGTATAGTATCTCTCTTTGTAATGTGTCTCCCACCTGCCTCTGCCCCCATGGTTACTCGAGTTATTTTGTGTTTTGTGGTAGGTTTGTTTGTTTTAACAATTTGACTATAATGTTCCCAAATGTGGTTTTCTTGGAATTCTTTACCAATTTATCACTTGGACTTATTCTCTACCAGTTTTTATCACTGCTTTATTTTTGGTAACTTGTAATGACCTGTAGTCAATTGACTGATTCTTTCTTCTGCAGTCTATAAATTATCTATAGTTATAAACCACTACAAAAAATAGTTGCTTAAAACAGTAACAAGTTATATGTAACAAATATGAGTTGACTATGCAATCTTCTGCAAGATGCATCTAAGTTCACATATGTAGCTAAATTTAACAGGTAGGTTGGCTAGAAACTAAACAGCTGGGAGATCCCAAATGGTTGTACCTCTCTGTCCACATGGTAAATCATCCCAGGCTTCTTCATGGCATGACACTCTCGAGACAGTATGTGAAGTGTTTCTCTTTAGGTCTAGTCTCAGATTATGGCCTAGTTTAGAAGAAAGACTAATAAAACCACTGCTGCATTTTCTTAGTCAAAACAAGTTGTTAAGCAAACTTATATTCAAGGGATATAGCAATTTTCTCTATCTCTGTATGAGAGGAGAGGCAAAGCCCTTTCACAAAAGGGTGTATGCCTACTGGATTAGGAGTAATTTCTGGCCTTTAAGCGATTTTTTACATGCAGTGTTCAATTTGCTAAGCCATCCAATGATTGTTTTATTTCAGCTATTTTTTCAGCTCTAGAATTTCTATCTTTAGTTTACCTTTCCCTTCTGAAATATCCTTTCACATAATCTTTTCCTATAAATTTTTTAATAATACATATATTTATATATCAGTTGATTTTAGAGTCCTTTGCTGCTAATTTCAATGACTTAGATCACTATATTTTCTTTGATTATGGGTCACATTTGTCTTTTTCTATGTCTGAACTTCTTATATCCTAGATATTATGTGTAATACAAGGAGACTGAATTATTGGGTTTCGTCTCTAGAGTGATGGCTTTTGTTCCATGAAATAGTTAGAATAAAGGGCTAACCATTTTGATTCTTCCTATGATCTAGTTGAACTGGGAGAGTAGCAGCTTGAACTAAATTGATTCATCTCTGTTCAGTCAAAACCCCAATCTCCTGCAACACTGCTGCCTCTTTGATCTGGCCAGTGGTTCATCTGGGAAGGGATTGGGGTGTAACACCAGCTATTTTTGGTCTACCTTATATTCAAATCTGGCAGGATCCTAGGATAAAAGCTCTATGAGAATGTGTAAGATTAAGGTTTCTCTCTGCTTCATAGCTCTTCATCTACTGCTGCTTCTGGGGTGGAGAATCATTGGGTCAATTTTTTTTTTCCTTATATTTTGGGCTCTTTGAGATTCAGATTCATACTGCCATTGAATGTTGTGTTCATCTCTACAGTCTGTTAGGCTGCAGCAGCCTGGTTTCTCATTGTTCCTATCTAGACCAAATGCTTTCTTATACAAGCTGCTACAGCTCTCAGCTCACAACAGTATATTTTCACTCTGGAATTCAGTTCATCAGTTTTTTTTTTTTTTTTTCCTTCTGCTCATTGTAGCCCTAAAGAAAAAATAAAATTTAATTGAATCTGGGTTTATCTTGTTATCCCACGAATGAGGTTCTTTCTTATCCTTCTCTGTCGTAACTGGAAATGAAAACCAATCCTGGATGATTTTGACATTATGGTTAGAAATAGCTACTGAACTATGCAGGTATTTATCTATGTCTTGGAGATTCTCTAGTTTCAATGTTAGTGCTTATTGAATTTTTCTTAATTAATGTACTTCTTTGCTGTAGCACATTTGGTTTAAGTTAGCAAGGAGTTTTGTTTTTTTTTCCCCTGTAATAAAGATGTGTGTGTGTGTGTGTGTGTGTGTGTGTGTGTGTGGCCCATAGGCACCAAAAAGATAATGTGAGAAACTAAAAGAAACATGGAGAAAAAAGTAAAAATTATGAATACTTATGGCTAAATGGCATAACAACTAACTACATTTTGAGGGTAAAATTTTCAGGCATGTACATCTAGATTAATTGAGCTGTAGGTATGTATTATAATAATGTAAAATGGTCTAATATACTCAGAGACAAAAGTTCTTGCCCTTATCAGTAGGAAGTAACTTTGGAAGACGTTCTTGTCTAAGAAATAAAGGCAAGATCTGTATTTCCACACCTGACACAAGAATTGGGCTGAGGGATCTCATCCATGATGACAGTGGGGGTAAAGAACACATGAAAAACTATAGAATGCATTTGGAAGAGGAAGATGCCAGACAAAATTTATATCACAAGATGACAGCATTGCTGTCAAAATTATCGTTGGAAATACAATCTGGAATAAGTGTTGCCAGAATATGCAGACACAATCTTCTATTACATAACAGCCCAGTGTTGACCTTTTGGTTGACAAAATAAAGTAGGGAATTTTGGGCTGTACAATACCAGCAAAAATGGGTTCAAGTATGGCTATACATGCTCTTCACAAAAGAGCATGCCTGCTTTTACCTTCTGTTTGCCATTACTTTACATTTGCTCATGAAATGGAGGCCATAGTAATATTGACACTTTTTTGTCTTGTGAGTAGAATGTCTTCAATGGTTCTGATACTGAAAAATCTTGTCCTAAGTCCCTCCTCATCAGTGGCAATATTAATATTACCTTTATTTGTTTTGTTTTGGGTTTTTTTTGTATATTTTTTAATTGGAGTTCAGTTTGCCAACATATAGCATAATACCCAGTGCTCATCCTTCAGTGCCTGTCACACAGTCACCCCATCCCCCTACCCACCTCCCTTTCCACTACCCCTTGTTCATTTTCCAGAGTTAGGAGTCTCTTGTGTTCTGTCACCCTCACTGATATTTCCCACTCATTTCCTCTTTCCCCTGTAATCTCTTTCACTATTTTTTATATTCCCCAAATGAATGAGACCATGTAATATTATCTGTAGAGCAAGGATAGATATTCTTTTCCTTCCTTGCCACCCATTAAATTTTTTTCTTTTTAAGATTTTATTTGACAGAGACAGAGAAAACAAGCAGGGGGAGAGGGAGAAGCAGGCTCCCCGCTGATCAGGGAGTCTGATGTGAGGCTTGATCCCAGGGCCCCAGGACCATGACCTGAGTCAAAGGCAGATGCTTACCAGACTGAGCCACCCAGATGCCCCTAAAATCTGTTTTTGAGGTTTAATTGAATTCAAGTGTACAACATAGTGATTCAACATTCGTGTATCCTGTGAAGTGGTTATAACAATCTGTTCTCTATATAAAGTCTGGATTTTGTTTTGTTTCTGTATAGTATTTTAGATTCCACATATAAAAAAAAAAATCATGCAGTACTGGTCTTTAACTTATTTCACTCACCATAATACTATCAAGGTCCATCCATATTGTTCCAGATGGCAAGATTTCCCTTCTTTATGGTTGATTAGTATTCCATTGTGTATATATACCAAATCTTGATCCATTCATTCATCAACAGACACTCTGGATGTTTCCATATCTTGCCTATTTTATTTTATTTTTTAAATTTATTATTTTTATTGGAGTTCGATTTGCCAACATATAACACCCAGTGCTCATCCCATCAAGTGCCCTCCTCAGTGCCCATCACCCAGTCACCCCATCCCCCTTCCCACCTCCCCTTCCACTACCCATTGTTCATTTCCCAGAGTTTGGTGTCTCTCATTTTTTGTCACCCTCTAATTTTTCCCCATTTTCCCTCCTTTCCCTTATTATCTCTTTCACTATTTCTTATATTCCACGTATGAGTGAAGCCATATGATGATTGTCTTTCTCCAATTGACTTACTTCACTTAGCATAATACCCTCCAGTTCCATCCACATCAAAGCAAATGGTGGGTATTCATCCTTTCTGAAGGCTGAGTAATATTCCATTGTATACATAAACCACATCTTCTTTATCCATTCATCTTTTGATGGACACCAAGGCTCCTTCCACAGTTTGGCTATTGTGGACGTTGCTTCTATAAACATTGAGGTGCAGGTGTCCCGGTGTTACACTACATCTGTATTTTTGGGGTAAATCCCCAGCAGTGCAATTGCTGGGTCATAGGGTAGTTCTACTTTTAACTCTTTGAGCAACCTCCATACTGTTTTCCAGAGTGGCTGTACCAGTTCACATTCCCACCAACAGTGCAAGAGGGTGCCCCTTTCTCTACATCCTCTCCAACATTTGTTGTTTTCTGTCTTGTTAATTTTCCCCATTCTCACTGGTGTGAGGTGGTATCTCATTGTGGTTTTGATTTGTATTTCCCTGATGGCAAGTGATGCAGAGCATTTTCTCATGTGCTTATTGGCCATGTGTATGTCTTCTTTGGTGAAATTTCTGTTCATGTCTTCTCAAAAACCTGTTCTGAGATTCATTGATATTTTCTATTGTGTTTTATTCTGTCATTGACTTCTTTGACCCTTATTTCCTTCTATTAACTTAGGCTTTATTCTTCTTATAGTTGTTTTAGGTGTAAAGTTACGTTGTTTGAGATTCCTCTTGTTTTCTGGGGTAGGCCTGTATTGCTAGGAGCTTCCTCTTAGAATAGCCTTTGCTGCATCCCATAGATCTTTCATATGTTGTATTTGAGTAAAGTGTTAAAGTGGATTGTGTTAAATTCCCCCACTATTATACTGCTAATTTCTCCCTTTAGATCCATTAATGCTTGCTTTATATATCTTCGTGCTCTTATGTTGGATGCCTATGTATTTATATATGTACATTTTATTAATACCTTTTATCATTTTATAGTGTCCCTTTTGTCTTTTATTAGTTTTCATTTTTGTCTGCTTCGTGTGATCGTGTAGCTACCCCAAATTTCTCTTGATTTCAAATTGTTTGCAATATAATATTCCATCCCTTCATTTTGCCATCTGTGTGTCTGTGTGTGCTTCTGAAGTGAAGCTCTGTAGGCTGCATATAAATGTGCTCTTTTTAAAATCCATTCAGTTGTCTGTTGATTAGTAGATACAGTCCATTTATATTTAAAGTCATTATTGATATGTACTAATTACCATTGACCAAAATTTTGTGTGTGTGTGGCTATTTTTTAGTTTCTCTACTTTTTTTTCCCTCTCTTCACTGGTGGTTTGATTTTTCTTTAGAGTTATAGTAAATGCACAGGGAAATAAGACATCTAGTCATAAGTTTTTGCTTTAATGCTACTGTGACATTCACATTTATCGTCCTGCGTATATAAGTTTCTTTTAGGTTGATAGCAACTTTATTTGAATACATAAGAAAATTCCACACTTTAATTCCCCTTATGATGTATTTTTTTGTTTTATCTTTGTTTTTTTGAAGTATAGATGACATACAGTGTTACATTTAGTTTCAGGTGTACAACAGTGATTAAACAAGTCTACATATTATGTTATGCTAATCACAAGTAAAATTACCATTTGTTACCATATAGTGCTATTGTAATTCATTTTGTCTTTGTCACATTTTACATCTATTTTATGTATTTTTTAAATTTTTTTTTCCATTTATTTATGATAGTCACACAGAGAGAGAGAGAGAGAGAGGCAGAGACATAGGCAGAGGGAGAAGCAGGCTCCATGCACCAGGAGCCCGACGTGGGATTCGATCCCGGGTCTCCAGGATCGCGCCCTGGGCCAAAGGCAGGCGCTAAACCGCTGCGCCACCCAGGGATCCCCTATTTTATGTATTTTTAATAATGTAGTTTTAGTTTTACTATTTTTGTCTTTTAATTTTCATAGTAGCTTTAAGTGATTATTCCACTATTTTTACTATAGACTTAACTTTTTCAGTGAGAGATTTATACTATGTAATTTGTCATTAATTAGTACTTCTCTTCAAATGGGAAGAGAAGAATTCTCATTTGAAGAAGTACCTTTAGCTTTTCTGGTAAGACTTGTTTAGTGGTGATGAACTCCTATAGCTTTTGCATGTTTGGAAAACTTTTTTTCAATTCTGAATAACAACCTTGATGGGTAAAGTATTCTTGATTGGAAGTTTTTTCCCTTCAGCACTTTGAGTATATAATACCACTCTCTTCTGGACTGCAAAGTTACTGCTGAAAAATCTGATAGTTTTATAATTTTAACAAATTATTTTGCTTTTGGTACTTTTAAGATTCTCATCTTTAACTTTTGACATTTTAACTTTGGACATTTGAATTCCAATGTGTTTTGGTGTGGTTCTCTTTTGGTTCATCTTTTGGGAATTGTCTGGGCTTTTTGGACCTGGATGTCTGTTTCCTTCCCTATGTTAGGGAATTTTTTAGCCAGTATTTATTCAAATGAATTTTCTGTCCCTTTCCTTCTCTCCTTCTTTGGAATCCCTATGAGTGTTAGTCTGGTTGATGTTGTCTCATAGGTCCCTCAAGTTACCTTCTTCATAAAAATTGTTTTTGCTGCTCTGGGTTTCATTGCTTTGTCTTCCAGCTTACTGATCAGTACTTTTTTTTTTTTTTTTTTTTTTTTTTATGCAATCTGCTGTTAAGCCCCTTTGATTTTTTTTTTCCACCTTTTCTTCCCCCTTAGTTATTCAACTCTGACTCCTATTTGCTACTTAAATTTTCTGCCCTTTTTCAAGCTTTCAATGTGTTCTTCCATTCTTCTGATTTCTTTGTTCATCTTTGTGGACATTAGTTTAATTCTTTTATTCCTTATTAGTTTAGTTCTTTTATTTATCTCTGTACCATTAAGATCTTTTTCTGGGCTTTTGTCATGTTCTGTCATTTGGAGAATATTTGTTGCTTCAGTTTTGCTTGACTTTGTATGTATTAGGTGAAGCAGTTATGTCTCTGCTTTGAACAAGCAATCTTCTGTAGGTGATATAACTTCTTGTTCATTCTTGTCCTGGGTCTTGGTTATCTCTAAAACCATTGTGATTGTCTAAATGCAGTATTGATTTATTCTTTATATGTCCCTATTGTTGAGGGAGTGCCAAGACCTATCAGCATTCTGCTTCCAATGGGAGGAATCTCATTGCTCACTAGTTTTAGGCTAATTGGAGGCCAGATCCTCAAGCACCATTCTTTAAAGTAGGCAAATACATACATACATTTCTGTGTGGTCACAACTATAATCCCTGCTGGCCTCTGGACTAGGAGATCTAGAGGTATCACCTAGGCAACAGTTGCAAAAAATCAGGGCTCCAGATCAATGCTTAAGACTTCATTTCTGGGAGGTATTGTCAAGCTATATTGAGGCCATGGAGGTATGCAAGGATGGCATCTCCTTATGTTCCCTGGGTTTGTTTGCTTAACCTTTAGATATGTAAGAAACCTGAAGCCTGTCCTCAGGCTGATGCTCCAGGCCAAGTAAATAGGCCTTTTTCATAGGAAGGCTGGGGTTGTGTCTAAGATTGTTATCTGTGCAATATGGTGGAATGGTGGCCTGCCAAGAATCTGACTGTTGCCTTTCCATGGAATTTTTAGGAATTCCAGGCCCCTACCTCCTACCAGGGCCAGATGATCAAGGGGCATTCCTTGTGTGGATTATGTGTGCCTGATGCCTTAGCTAGGCAGTTTGTGAGTGTAGAGGGTGGGACATGCTCAGTGGTTTCAGAAAGGCAGTGAAAATATGTCTGAACAGTACATACTTGTGGGCTTTGGTAATGCAATGGGAGCATGCCTCTTTGTGTGTGTATGCACTGACTTTAGATTGGGAGTTGGGAGTATGTTGGGACCATTTGTGCTAGCTTATCCTAGCCTGGTAGCAGGAAAGTGCTACAATTATTCTCTGACTTGAATAAGGCAATGAGATAGTGTTATAACTGCTCACCTCTGCTTGCCTTGGCAAGACAGTGGGGAGGATATAGCATCTCAACTTACCCACCTGGGCTAGCAGTGTAGGTGGAGAATGTAAAATAAATTGGTATGTGCCAACACTTCCCTCTTTGAAGAGTGTCAAACTTGTGTGTTTTTTTTTTTTCTTTTTCAGGGTCTCAGGATGACTGAGACTACAAGCCTTCTAAAAGGGGAATCTCAGGGACACCTGGGTTCCTCAGTCTATTGGGTGGCTGGTTCTTGGGTCATGATCTCATGGATGATAAGACTGAGCCCTGTATCAGGCTGCACAT
Source organism: Canis lupus baileyi (assembly GCF_048164855.1). Lineage (NCBI taxonomy): Eukaryota > Metazoa > Chordata > Mammalia > Carnivora > Canidae > Canis > Canis lupus. Next base: position 23,760,112 of record NC_132869.1, on the reverse strand, counting down.
TTGGGGAGGGTGGTATTTGGGATTTTCTCCTCAGCCATTCCTCCTCTCTCCTGCTCCTACATACTCTCTCTCTCAAATAAAAAAACCTTTAAAAAAATTAAAGGGGAATCTCAATTTCCTTTAATATTCAGGGTCCCTTGGACATAGCCCTATTGGTTTTTCTAAGCCAGATGTTTTTGGGGTTGACGTAGATCCCAGGTGGTGGGTGCTTGATGGGTGCACCACCCCCTTTCTCCTCTGGGAGGAGCACCAGACTAGTGAAATCCCTTCCTATTGTGTATTGTCACTCCAAGAGCAGGGTTTTGGTAAAGACTGTATCTCTGCCTCTCCTGCCTATCTTGATGGGGTATTTTTATCATTGGTTGTGGAGAAGCAGTCTAACTTTCATAGGGTAAATGATCCATAGGTAGATGCAGATTTGGTGTGCCTGGGAGCAGATGGGATTAGGATCTTCCTATGCTGCCATTTGCAGAAGTTATCTTCGCCATCCCTTTACAGCAAGTTTGACTAACTGCCAAGCCACAGGCCTTTCATGCTAATGAATGGAAAGAGCTAGAAACCCTCAGTAAATTAAGAGTTTCAGAGAGTAGAAGGGGCAAGAAAATCCATATTTCAGGATTGCTTTTTGAGGGGTATTGAGTTAGATAATTTTGGGGGAGGTAAGAAATGGCCAACATGGACTACCTTTTAAAGGCTTTTGCTATATATTAAGAAGGTAATTAACCCTTCTACCACAAATGAAGACTTCATTTTTTGAAAATGAGAGAATCAGGTGTTTTGTTTTGTTTTGTTTTGTTTTTGAATTGACAATATGCCATTAGTCAGGGGTCCCAGCTACATTTGGGATAACCCTTAATTAGTACTCTGCCTTTATGCAATTATCAGTAAGAGATGAATTACAATTTCTTCTCCATATCTTTCACTGAAAAACAAAAACAAAATTTTCTGTACCCCTTCACCCATGGACAATTGGATTTCCACTTTAAGAGCTTAATGCCTTTATTTTAAAGTTTTGTTCTACTTGAAAATATAGTCCTTGTGGGCCTTTAGTATTTCGCTAGTCAGAGGTACTTCTGTTTCAGGGTATAGGACATATTTTATAGTGGTGTTGAATGAAGTTTAAGAAAAACATAGATGAGGGCTACACAACACTGGGAGAGAAAGAGGAAAGAAAAGGGAAGACAGGAAAAAGGATGAGAAATGTGGCTAACTTCACAGTTTTGCTAAGACCTAGTTATACTGCCAACAATGTAGATTCTGACTTGAAGGCTCTGAAGGTTCATTACATTCTCACTTCTGTCATAAAATTAGAGAATTTTTCAACAAAAAGGAAATGGGAAGGGAAGGAATGGATAGATAGGGAAGAGTTTTCATTGGGACAGGTTTGGCCTCCTCAGTTAAGGAAGAAAACTAACATTGGGCTAGTAAGTAACATCAATAACATAAATAGTAACTATAACTTAGTGTAGTGCCTAGCTAAGTACTGTATTTCCTGTCACAATAATGAAGTTCACTTGTTTAGAGTGTATTAATCCATGTTTCTATGCAGTGCTAGAGACTTAAAGTTAAAACAGTGCCTCCTTTCTTTACATTTCCTTTGCCTTGATTTTCTTATTTAACTTTTTTTTAAAACAATATTTTATTTATTTATTCATGAGACACACACACACACACACACACACACACACACACACACACACACAGGGGCAGAGACACAGGCAGAGGGGGAAGCAGGCTCCCTGCAAAGAGCCTGATGTGGGACTTGATCCTGGATCCTGAGATCATACCCTGAGCCAAAGGCAGATGCTCAACCACTGAGCCACCCAGGTGTCCCTTCATTTTCTTTTTAAAATTTAAGCTTACTCTATTGTAGGATTCATGGTAAACTGTTTGAATTTTTTTTTTTTTTTGAACAAGACAAGTTAAAAAACAAACCTATATATGAACTAGGAAAGCTTATAGTTGCCTGGATATCTCAGCCTCATGCTATTATTTCTAGTTCCTTTTACTGGCTCTCATCAGAACCTTCCTTCATAGTTTCTCTGGCCTCTTTGGAAGTAGTTTGCTGGTGTGGCCTCTAGGCCATACTCCTCACCCTTGGCCATCTCCTGAAACACCAACTTCTGTCTCATTAAATTATTTCTTTGGTTATTACTCATGACTTCTTGGTCTATAAGGTCTTTTTGACTTTAAAATCCTATAATGTTCTGAGCCCCTGATATTGTACCTATTGCTTCTTGGTATGCAGCATCTTCTAAATGCCTAGGTATATTTATGGATCCTAAGATACCAAGGAAGATGTAGATGAAGGGCAAAATAAACACCTTGAATCAAGAATACCTTTTAACTCTCTACTCCTTTTGCAATGATTCTTTTTTTTTTTTTTAAGATTTTATTTATTCATGAGAGACACACAGAGAGAGAGAGAGAGACAGAGACAGAGAGACAGAGGAGAAGCAGGCTCCATGCAGGAAGTCCGACGTGGGACTCGATCCTGGGACTCCAGGATCACGCCCCGGGTAGAAGGCAGGCGCCAAACCACTGAGCCACCCAGGGATCCTCCTGTAATGATTCTTCTAAATACTGTCAACTCCCTGGCTTTATTGTTATGTTTTTCAGTTTTGATAAAACATAGGTCAAAATTCTATTTGTTTCCATTTTCAAAATTAGAAGAAAACTGAGTCACAAGGGGGCAAGAAAATTTCTGTGGGATATGAGAAATTAGACACCATGTAAATTGTAGATTCATAAATAATCAAGCCAAATCTCTACATTTTACAGACAAGTAAACTGAGGCCCATCACATATCAAATGAGTCAATGTTGTATGAGGGCCAGAAAACATAGAATATATCTTTGAGTCCTTTCTTCCTACGATGTGTGGTTGTAGGTAAGCCAATTCCTTTCATAGGGAGATGACCAGAGGAAGTCTCTTGGAGTTCAGGAATAAAAAATTTGGTGAGAAAGTTCATAATGTTTGCCAGTTAATATAATTTCTGTACAAGTACAAAGCATCATTATTGTGACTTGAGGTACTTGATAGTACATATGACTGTTCACAAATTAAACCTAAAAATATTCCAGCATGTGGGCTGTAACTTTGTAGGTGTCTGTGACAATAAATGCAAAACCAGAAATAAAACTGGGGGTATAGGGTGTTGCTTAGCAATACAAATGAAAAATGGGATGAAAATAGTTCTTTAGCAGAGGAAAATGTTGTTTACTAGAAGTAAAGACACAGTGGGGGCTGAGTTTTTCAGCTTTATGGTGATGCATATGAACTTTTTTCTCTAAAGTTACAGGTTTATCAGTAGCAACACCAGAAGAAACCTTTCATCCTTTCTAACTTTTTATGAGGGAGATAGGTGTGTGTGTGGATGGAGCTGGCCATATGCACTTCAGAGATTGACTTCATTTGCCTTTCTTAAAGGATATAGCACCTAGTGGAGAAGAACAGAACCAAAACACGTAATGCACATATTACTAAGGTGCAGATTCTCTAGTGATGTGAGTAAACACATCATGGAGTAAAGACCTCACAGAGGAAGAGAAAGTGAATAATTATAAAAATCATTGTGCTGGTTCCATTAAAATGTTGGTTTACTTGTCTCATCATAATTTCACACAATAAACATTATCTTCCCAATTTCACAGATTAGGAAGCTGAGGCTGAGAAATGACTTGTCAAAGTGGCAGACTGTGCAGGCAGAACCAGGATTCTAATTCGGATTCCTTGTACCAAGCTTTAGCCTTCTGCACTCAATTAAATTACCTCCGGAGGAGTCTCCTAGGTGCTATCGTCTGTGCTATGTGTGACAGATGAGCCTGCACACCGGGAATGCTTCCTATAGGAAGTTCTTAATTGGTTTAAAGGACTGCAAGGAAGAAGGGAGGAGGAAGGCAGCTTCTGTGAGACAAAGATCCTGTTCCAGAGTGAGATGATGTTAGTGTTTGATCACAATCTTACTGTCTCTTAGGTTTTCAACATTAACTGAATTGCAAGCACCTGAGTGCAGTGATCTCCTCTTATTTTTTTTTTCTTTTTCTTTTTTTTTTTTTTTAGTGATCTCCTCTTAAAGGGTTGGCAGTGCTTACAAAGTATCCTCCTATCAGATGTTTAATACTTGTTGGTGTAACTTATACTGTCACCCAGGGCACCTGGGTGGCTCAGTGGTTGAGCGTCTGCCTTCAGCTCAGGTCCTGATCCTGGGGTTCTGGGATCGAGTCCTACCTTGGGCTCCCTGCATGGAGCCTGCTTCTCCCTCGGCCTGTGTCTCTGCCTCCCTCTCCGTGTCTCTCATGAATATATAAATAAAATCTTAAAAAGAAATTATACTGCCACCCAAGATTTTAGGAAAAGGATGAATATAAAACTTTGTAGTGAACAATATTAGAAGCAGGAAATGTTCGCTCAGAAGAAAAGAGACAGGATTGGCCTTCCAGGATCCAGTTTAACTTGATGTGCCAGTAGTAAAAAGGCATAGGCCAAAAGTGAGAAGAAAAAGTCCAAGAAAAAAAAAAAAAAAAGACTTAGGGAAAAAAGGTGGGGGGCAACTGAGAAATGGACTCCTAACTATAGAGAATAAACTGATAGTTTCCAGACGGGAGGTGAATGGAGGATGGGTTAAATAGGTGATGGGGATTAAGGAGTGCACTTGTTGAGGTGAGCATTGGGTGTTGTATGGAAGTGTTGAATCACTTAGTTGTATACCTGAAATTAATTTTTAAAAATTCAGTAGGAAGAAAACAAGACTTCAGCATTCCTCTGATGTCAAAGAAAATACCACCCATAAGCCATGAGTAAAGGTCCTTATCCACTGGAAACCTGCTTAGAACTCTTTATGGTTTACAGGTGGGTTTATTAGAAAATTTGTTCAGTCACTCCATTAACAGATGATCCTTGTGTGTCAGGTACTGGAGCTATTGAAAAGAATAAAACCTTCCTCTCAATATAAATGTGTCACAAGCAAATTGGTATGAACAGTGCTAGGTGTTCAGTGCGATATTTAAAGTATATAGGACATGAAATTGGTTCAGATGCTCCAGGAGCCCCTACACGTTCTTAGTGGTGGGCTGAGTCTTTGAGAATTAACCACTGATAATTCTTCCTTCTCTTTGAAAAACTGGAACTATTGTTACTGAAGCATGGATGACAATGCTTTAAACAAACAAAATATATATTTGTTCCTATAAATGAACAAAAGATGTGTTCTACCAAATGTTTAAATGACTTTCTGTTTAGAAATGATGCACACTTGCTATTGTAGTGATTCCTAGTAGAAAATGGGGGGAAATGCTAAACTTTTTTTTTTTTTTAGTTTTTTTTTTTTTTATTGGTGTTCAATTTACTAACATACAGAATAACACCCAGTGCCCGTCACCCATTCACTCCCACCCCCGCCCTCCTCCCCTTCTACCACCCCTAGTTCGTTTCCCAGAGTTAGCAGTCTTTACGTTCTGTCTCCCTTTCTGATATTTCCCACACATTTCTTCTCCCTTCCCTTATTTTCCCTTTCACTATTATTTATATTCCCCAAATGAATGAGAACATATAATGTTTGTCCTTCTCCGACTGACTTACTTCACTCAGCATAATACCCTCCAGTTCCATCCACGTTGAAGCAAATGGTGGGTATTTGTCATTTCTAATAGCTGAGTAATATTCCATTGTATACATAAACCACATCTTCTTTATCCATTCATCTTTCGTTGGACACCGAGGCTCCTTCCACAGTTTGGCTATAGTGGCCATTGCTGCTAGAAACATCGGGGTGCAGGTGTCCCGGCGTTTCATTGCATTTGTATCTTTGGGGTAAATCCCCAACAGTGCAATTGCTGGGTCGTAGGGCAGGTCTATTTTTAACTCTTTGAGGAACCTCCACACAGTTTTCCAGAGTGGCTGCACCAGTTCACATTCCCACCAACAGTGTAGGAGGGTTCCCTTTTCTCCGCATCCTCTCCAACATTTGTTGTTTCCTGCCTTGTTAATTTTCCCCATTCTCACGGGTGTGAGGTGGTATCTCATTGTAGTTTTGATTTGTATTTCCCTGATGGCAAGTGATGCAGAGCATTTTCTCATATGCATGTTGGCCATGTCTATGTCTTCCTCTGTGAGATTTCTGTTCATGTCTTTTGCCCATTTCATGATTGGATTGTTTGTTTCTTTGGTGTTGAGTTTAATAAGTTCTTTATAGATCTTGGAAACTAGCCCTTTATCTGATATGTCATTTGCAAATATCTTCTCCCATTCTGTAGGTTGTCTTTGAGTTTTGTTGACTGTATCCTTTGCTGTGCAAAAGCTTCTTATCTTGATGAAGTCCCAATAGTTCATTTTTGCTTTTGTTTCTTTTGCCTTCGTGGATGTATCTTGCAAGAAGTTACTGTGGCTGAGTTCAAAAAGGGTGTTGCCTGTGTTCTTCTCTAGGATTTTGATGGAATCTTGTCTCACATTTAGATCTTTCATCCATTTTGAGTTTATCTTTGTGTATGGTGAAAGAGAGTGGTCTAGTTTCATTCTTCTGCATGTGGATGTCCAATTTTCCCAGCACCATTTATTGAAGAGACTGTCTTTCTTCCAATGGATAGTCTTTCCTCCTTTATCGAATATTAGTTGCCCATAAAGTTCAGGGTCCACTTCTGGATTCTCTATTCTGTTCCACTGATCTATGCGTCTGTTTTTGTGCCAGTACCACACTGTCTTGATGACCACAGCTTTGTAGTACAACCTGAAATCTGGCATTGTGATGCCCCCAGATATGGTTTTCTTTTTTAAAATTCCCCTGGCTATTCGGGGTCTTTTCTGATTCCACACAAATCTTAAAATAATTTGTTCTAACTCTCTGAAGAAAGTCCATGGTATTTTGATAGGGATTGCATTAAACGTGTATATTGCCCTGGGTAACATTGACATTTTCACAATATTAATTCTGCCAATCCATGAGCATGGAATATTTTTCCATCTCTTTGTGTCTTCCTCAATTTCTTTCAGAAGCGTTCTATAGTTTTGAGGGTATAGATCCTTTACATCTTTGGTGAGGTTTATTCCTAGGTATCTTATGCTTTTGGGTGCAATTGTAAATGGGATTGACTCCTTAATTTCTCTTTCTTCAGTCTCATTGTTAGTGTATAGAAATGCCACTGACTTCTGGGCATTGATTTTGTATCCTGCCACGCTACCGAATTGCTGTATGAGTTCTAGCAATCTTGGGGTGGAGACTTTTGGGTTTTCTATGTAGAGTATCATGTCATCGGCGAAGAGAGAGAGTTTGACTTCTTCTTTGCCAATGTGAATGCCTTTAATGTCTTTTTGTTGTCTGATTGCTGAGGCTAGGACTTCCAGTACTATGTTGAATAGCAGTGGTGAGAGTGGACATCCCTGTCTTGTTCCTGATCTTAGAGGAAAGGCTCCCAGTGCTTCCCCATTGAGAATGATATTTGCTGTGGGCTTTTCATAGATGGCTTTTAAGATGTCGAGGAATGTTCCCTCTATCCCTACACTCTGAAGAGTTTTAATCAGGAATGGATGCTGTATTTTGTCAAATGCTTTCTCTGCATCCAATGAGAGGATCATATGGTTCTTGGTTTTTCTCTTGCTGATATGATGAATCACATTGATTGTTTTACGGGTGTTGAACCAGCCTTGTGTCCCAGGGATAAATCCTACTTGGTCATGGTGAATAATTTTCTTAATGTACTGTTGGATCCTATTGGCCAGTATCTTGTTGAGAATTTTTGCATCCATGTTCATCAGGGATATTGGTCTGTAATTCTCCTTTTTGGCGGGGTCTTTGTCTGGCTTTGGAATTAAGGTGATGCTGGCTTCATAGAACGAATTTGGAAGTACTCCATCTCTTTCTATCTTTCCAAACAGCTTTAGGAGAATAGGTATGATTTCTTCTTTAAACGTTTGATAAAATTCTCCTGGGAAGCCATCTGGCCCTGGACTCTTGTGTCTTGGGAGGTTTTTGATGACTGCTTCAATTTCCTCCCTGGTTATTGGCCTGTTCAGGTTTTCTATTTCTTCCTGTTCCAGTTTTGGTAGTTTGTGGCTTTCCAGGAATGCGTCCATTTCTTCTAGATTGCCTAATTTATTGGCGTATAGCTGTTCATAATATGTTTTTAAAATCGTTTGTATTTCCTTGGTGTTGGTAGTGATCTCTCCTTTCTCACTCATGATTTTATTAATTTGAGTCTTCTCTCTCTTCTTTTTAATAAGGCTGGCTAATGGTTTATCTATCTTATTAATTCTTTCAAAGAACCAACTCCTGGTTCTGTTGATCTGTTCCACAGTTCTTCTGGTCTCGATTTCGTTGAGTTCTGCTCGAATCTTTATTAACTCCCTTCTTCTCTTGGGTGTAGGATCTATTTGCTGTTTTTTCTCTAGCTCCTTTATGTGTAAGGTTAGCTTTTGTATTTGAGTTCTTTCCAGTTTTTGAATGGATGCTTGTATTGTGATGTATTTCCCCCTTAGGACTGCTTTTGCTGCATCCCAAAGATTTTGAACGGTTGTATCTTCATTCTCATTAGTTTCCATGAATCTTTTTAATTCTTCCTTAATTTCCTGGTTGACCCTTTTATCTTTTAGCAGGATGGTCCTTAACCTCCATGTGTTTGAGGTCCTTCCAAACTTCTTGTTGTGATTTAGTTCTAATTTCAAGGCATTATGGTCCGAGAATATGCAGGGGACAATCCCAATCTTTTGGTATCGGTTCAGACCCGATTTGTGACCCAATATGTGGTCTATTCTGGAGAAAGTTCCATGTGCGCTTGAGAAGAATGTGTATTCAGTTGAGTTTGGATGTAAAGTTCTGTAGATATCTGTGAAATCCATCTGTTCCAGTGTATCATTTAAAGCTCTCGTTTCTTTGGAGATGTTTTGCTTAGAAGACCTATCGAGTATAGAAAGAGCTAGATTGAAGTCACCAAGTATAAGTGTATTATTATCTAAGTATTTCTTCACTTTGGTTAATAATTGATTTATATATTTGGCAGCTCCCACATTCGGAGCATATATATTGAGGATTGTTAAGTCCTCTTGTTGAATAGATCCTTTCAGTATGATATAGTGTCCCTCTTCATCTCTCACTACAGTCTTTGGGGTAAATTTTAGTTTATCTGATATAAGGATGGCTACCCCTGCTTTCTTTTGAGGACCATTCGAATGGTAAATGGTTCTCCAACCTTTTATTTTCAGGCTGTAGGTGTCCTTCTGTCTAAAATGAGTCTCTTGTAGACAGCAAATAGATGGGTCCTGCTTTTTTATCCAGTCTGAAACCCTGCGCCTTTTGATGGGGTCATTAAGCCCGTTCACATTCAGAGTTACTATTGAGAGATATGAGTTTAGTGTCATCATGATATCTATTCAGTCTTTGTTTTTGTGGACTGTTCCACTGAACTTCTTCTTAAAGGGGAATTTTAAGAGGCCCCCTTAAAATTTCTTGCAGAGCTGGTTTGGAGGTCACATATTCTTTTAGTTGCTGCCTGTCTTGGAAGCTCTTTATCTCTCCTTCCATTTTGAATGAGAGCCTTGCTGGATAAAGTATTCTTGGTTGCATGTTCTTCTCATTTAGGACCCTGAATATATCCTGCCAGCCCTTTCTGGCCTGCCAGGTCTCTGTGGAGAGGTCTGCTGTTACCCTAATACTCCTCCCCATAAAAGTCAGGGATTTCTTGTCTCTTGCTGCTTTAAGGATCTTCTCCTTATCTTTGGAATTTGCAAGCTTCACAATTAAATGTCGAGGTGTTGAACGGTTTTTATTGATTTTAGGGGGGGATCTCTCTATTTCCTGGATCTGAATGCCTGTTTCCCTTCCCAGATTAGGAAAGTTTTCAGCTAGAATTTGTTCAAATACATATTCTGGCCCTCTGTCCCTTTCCGCGCCCTCGGGAACCCCAATTAAACGTAGGTTTTTCTTCCTCAGGCTGTCGTTTATTTCCCTTAATCTATCTTCATGGTCTTTTAATTGTTTGTCTCTTTTTTCCTCAGTTTCCCTCTTTGCTATCAACTTGTCTTCTAGGTCACTCACTCGTTCTTCCACCTCGTTAACCCTCGTCGTTAGGACTTCTAGTTTGGATTGCATCTCATTCAATTGATTTTTAATTTCTGCCTGACTAGCTCTAAATTCTGCAGTCATGAAGTCTCTTGAGTCCTTTATACTTTTTTCTAGAGCCACCAGTAGCTGTATAATAGTGCTTCTGAATTGGCTTTCTGACATTGAATTGTAATCCAGATTTTGTAACTCTGTGGGAGAGTGGACTGTTTCTGATTCTTTCTTTTGAGGTGAGGTTTTCCTTCTAGTCATTTTGCTCAGTGCAGAGTGGCCAAAAGCAAGTTGTATTGGGAAAAAGAGAAAAAGAGAGGAGAGAAAGAAGGAAAGAAAAGAGAAAGAGAAAAAAAAAGGGAAGAAAAAGAAGAAAAAAAAACGAAAAAAAAAAAAAAGAAGAAAAAGAGAAAGAAAAAGAAAGGAGAAAAAAAGGGGGTGGGGGAAGGAAACAAATCAAAAAGCAAAACAAAATAAAAACAAAAACAAAAACAAAAACAAACAAAAAAAGAACCACGGGGGAGTATCTTCTGATTCTGTGTACTTTAAGTCCCTTGGCTTCTCCTGGAAGTTGTCCGTCTAGCTGGTTTTCTGGGGGAGGGGCCTGTTGTGCTGATTTTCAGGTGTTAGCAGTTGGGGGAGCTGCTGTGCCCCTGCCTGGTGCAGGGCTCGGTGGGGGTTGTTTACCCCGTGAGGCCGCAGGAGGAACAGCCCCAGTGGCGGGGCAGCTCTGGAAACCTGGATTCAGCTCCGGCAGGAACTCCGTCTGCAGGGCCTGGAGGCTCCGGGGCGGGGCCGCTGATCTGCTCAGCTGGGGCAGGAGCGTCCTCGCTGTCCTGGGCCCTCCCGGCCTCTGCCTGTCCCAGAGGAGGCGGGATCCTGGGCTGTGTCCCGCCGCCCTGTGCTCCGGTGCCTGCGCTGTTGGATTCGCGCTCCCGGGCCGCGCAGCCCCCTCCGCGGAGCCGCCGCCCGAGCCCCTCCGAGCTGCTCCTGGAACCGCGCAGCCCCCTCCGCACGGAGCCTCTTCCTCTGCCCGAGCCCCTCCGAGCTGCTCCCGGGGCCGCGCAGCCCCCTCCGCGGAGCCGCCGCCCGAGCCCCTTCAGCTGCTCCGGGTCCCGCCGGGTCCCGCCGTGCGCGCTGCAGCCCTTAGGGAGCTCGGCGCACTCTCCTGGGCGCGCAGTTGCTGTTACTGTCCCCGGGAGCCCGAGGGCATCCCCGCCCTCCTGGGTCCTGCTCCACCTCCCTGCGAGCCCCTTTCCGCCCGGGAAGGTCGGTGCAGCTCCTGCTCCTCCGGGACGGGGCTCTCCTGTCCTGGGGACACTCGCCCCGGCCTCAGCCCGGCTCCTCGCGGGGCCCCTCCCCCTTGGAGGCCTTTGTTCCTTTATTTCTTTTTCCCCATCTTCCTACCTTGATAGAAGCGCGAACTCTTCTCACTGTAGCATTCCAGCTGGTCTCTCTTTAAATCTCAGGCCGAATTCATAGATTTTCAGGATAATTTGAAGGTTTTCTAGGTAGTTTGGTGGAGACAGGTGATTTGGAGACCCTACTCTTCCGCCATCTTGCTCCTCCCCCGGAAATGCTAAACTTTTAGTGCATCACATGAGAAAACAAATCTTAAAACTAGATGTCTCCACTATAAATGATGACTTATTCCAGAGTAGAAATTAAGAGACCAAAATAATTATCTCCTTTGAAGTAGTCCCTGAGTTGAACCCTCTAATGTTGGCTTTGGGAAAAATCCTTCTTGGTTCTGAACTTTCTTATTAGATATCCAAAGCTGCTTGGACTTTAAAAAAGGAATTAAATATCACTAGTAGAGGGCTGAGGAAATATTTTGGTAGTAGAAAGTAAAAGGGGCTTGAGAAAAACCCTTTCACCTAATCTGCCTCGTGGTTAAATATACATCTCATTTTGATTTTGTTCCAAACAATAAGTACGTCTAAGAAAAATCACCTGTGCTTGTGCAAAGATGCTCCAAAAACATTAGAAGGAATACTTGAAAGGATGAGAATGAGGGATATGGCTATCAAAAAATCTGTTTGGAGGGAGGTATAATAAAGATCAGACAACTATGCTTTCCTACCTGTCATTAGAACAAATTTATAAGTGTATAATCAATAAGTCATAAAACGATCATATTCTATGATGAAAGTATAGTAAAACAGGTTGTGAAGTGGTAATTGCAGATGTATCTGATTCCTAGGGCTACCTTAAAGTGCCAAATACTGGGTGGCTTGGAAAAAAGTTTACTTTTTTTATGAATCTAAAAGCTGGAAGTTTGAAATCAAGTTGTCAGCAAGACCATGTTCCCTCAGAAGGCTCCAGTGGTGAATTGTTCCTTGTTTTGTCCAACTTCCCGTGTATGTCAGTACTATTAACAGTCAAGATGTGGACACAACCTACATGTCCACTAAGGGATGAATGGATAAAGAAAAGGTGATATATGCATACAACGGAATACTATTCAGCCTTCTAAAGAGGGAAATTACTGTCCCTCGGCTTGCAGATGCATCACTCCTGTCCTGAGTTCATCTTGTCCTGGTGCCTTTGTAACTCTTTTCCACTGTGTATCTGATCTGTGCTCAAATTTGCACTCCTTAAAAAGGACACAGTTATACTGGATTAGGTTCCAACCTAATCACATCATTTTAACTTGGTTTCTGTAAAGACCCTATTGCTATATAAGGTTACATTCTGAGGTGCTGGGGACTAGGACTTTGCCCTATCTTCTTAGAGAACACAATCTAACCCATAACAGCAGGGGAAATGTACTTGTCCGTGTCTCCTCCACAGTACTTAGAGAGTCCTTCACTAGAATATGAAAATATTTTGCTAGTTTAGCAAGTATATCTCTACAGAGAGGAAAAGCGTGATTCACTAGGCTAACCCTGCTTGATGGAAGGAAGCACATTTTAGTCATACCTAGTGAATTTTGCTCTGTTGGGGTCTTTCCCAAGCAAATACTAAATTACCTGTCTGTTTGTTGATGAACATACCCAGAAAGGAATATGTTCTGCCCAGTGATCAGAACTTGTTAGTTGTTGTTGCAGCCCACATAAGGCCCCTAAGAAATAAGAAGACATAATAGGAGATCTATCTTCCTGACAATTCCTAAGTGCACAATACAGTATTAACTATAGGCACAGTGTTGTACATTAGATCTCTAGAACCTAATCATCTTGTTGTTGTTTTTTTTTATTATTTATTTATGATAGTCACAGAGAGAGAGAGAGAGAGAGAGAGAGAGAGAGAGAGAGAGAGGCAGAGACATAGGCAGAGGGAGAAGCAGGCTCCATGCACCGGGAGCCCGACGTGGGATTCGATCCCGGGTCTCCAGGATCGCGCCCCGGGCCAAAGGCAGGCGCTAAACCGCTGCGCCACCCAGGGATCCCTAGAACTTAATCATCTTGTATAACAAACTTGATACCCCTTGAGTAGCAACTCCTTACTTATCCAAGCTCACAATCCCTGGCAATCACTGTTCTACTATTTCTGTAAGTTTAGCTATTCTAGATGGTAAAAGTGAAATTGTAACGTGTATTTATCCTTTTGTGACTATTTTGACTTAACATAATGCCTTTTAGGTTCATCCTTTTCACATGACACAATTTCCCTCTTTAGAAGGCTGAATAGTATTCCGTTGTATGCATATATCACCTTTTCTTTATCCATTCATCCCTTAGTGGACATGTAGGTTGTGTCCACATCTTAACTGTTAATAGTGCTGTAATGACCATGAGAGTGCTAACATTACTTTGAGATCCTGATTTCAATTCTTTTGGATATATATGCAGAAGTGGAATTGCTGGGATCACATGGTAATTCTTTCTTTTTAAAGATTTTACTTATTTACTCATGAGAGACAGAGAGGCAGAGACATAGACAGAGGGAGAAGCAGGCTTCCAGTAGGGAGCCTGATGAGAGACTCCATCCCAGGACTTCGGGATCACAACCTGAGCCCAAGGCAGACACTCAACCACTGAGCCACCCAGGTGCCCCAGTAATTGTATTTTTTAGTTTCTGAGGAAACATTCTGCTTTCTATAGCAGCCACACAATTTTTTTACTTATTCATACCAACCGTGCATAAAGATTCCAATTTCTTAATATCCTTGCCAACGCTTATCTTGTGTTTTTTGATAATATCCTAGCATGTGTAAAGTGATGTCTCATTCTGATTTTAATTTGCGTTTGCTTGTTGAATGATTCATATACCTGGCATATGCCACACAAAGTTTAAATATAGCTAGTGTCTATAAGGATTGTAATAATTGATTGGTAAATGTGTCTTGAAAAATTGAAAGTTGAGAATTTATTTTTTTATAAACTTGAATTTTAAGAGTCAAATTTTAGGGTCTAAATAATACCTGGAGAAATTGATCAAGATTAGATGCACAGAACCGTGAGAAGACTCTAGACTTGAGGAATCCTTTCCAGTTGTATTGTTTAATTGTATATGGAAGAAGTATATTATGTTGGTAACCTACTGTGTGTCAAGGAATGTATGAGGCATTGAGAAGATGGGAATAAGAAGACCCCTTCAACTCCTGTCCTGGCCTCATTGAACTTACAGGTGCAGGGAATGAATAGAACTAGGCTTCTGGATGCTAACATCATTAAAACATGGATTGCCAGAGTTTGTTACCATCTGCCTTATTTGCATCTGGATAGTTTAAACTGAGGTTATAAGGGCATTGGTAATTTGGCAAGATGGAAATTATTTCAGAATGTATCAGGCATTAGTAAACCATGACTTCCTAGGTAAGTATGATGAAAAAATAATTCAGTTAACAAAGAGAATCAAGCCCAAGTTCTTAGCTTTATGCATCTTCTATTACAATAAGGAAGGTGGGACCAAGAACAATTTTGATGGGCGGTAGGGGTGTTTGTTCACATAATCACCTAGAATTATGTAATTATAATTAATAAACATGATAAATTGCTACATGATTGGGTTTCAGAGCTGGATGGTTTTATTTTGGTTAGTTTCTATCACTGTTTTCTTAACTATAAGCTCTATAGGAGAAAGGTTCCAAAACTTAGCATAGAATAACTACTAAGGTTTTTGCTGTATAATCTACACAGTAAATCATGGGAAGACCATAAATGTTATAAAAAGTACAAGGAAGATGAATCCCTTATCTTGAGATAAATATTAAAAACATTCAATTAAACTAAAATTGATCTTCAGGTGTCACTTCTGAAGAAATTAGAATTCAAATATATTTTGGCTGATGGAGGAAAAATTTTAACAATCGGTGTGGGATTGTATCTTAATTTTAAAAAGTCAAACACTGTTTAAATTGACTTGTGTACTTTATTTAGGGATGGGGGAGGGGCAGAGGGAGAGGGAGAGGCAAAAGGAGAGCGAATCCTAAGCAGACACCACACCTGGTACAGATATGTGGGGCTTGATCTCACAACACTGAGTTGAAATCGAGAGTTGAATACTTAACCGACTGAGCAACCCAGGTACTCCAATTTTGTGTACATTAAACAAAGGTTAATTTTGTAGCTTTCCTTGATATATTAGACAGTTGTAACCATTCAAATGGGTTAAAATCTTGTAGAATCACATGTTTAACTATTTTATAAGTGGTTCCTACCTTTTAGGGTTCCTAACATTTAACAGCTATTAACACTGTATAACAGCTATTTTTTTTTAAAGATTTTATTTATTCATGAGAGAGAGAGAGAGACAGACAGACAGACAGACACAGGCAGAGGGAGAAGCAGGCTCCATGCAGGGAGCCTGATGTGGGACTCGATCCCAAGTCTCCAGGATCAAGGCCTGGGTTGAAGGTGGTGCTAAGCCACTGAGCCACCTGGGCTGCCCAACACTGTATAACAGCCATTTTATCACTAGTTTAATTATATGATTATTTTAGCTCTTAGTTTCATACCTAGAGTCAAATTCAAAATTCACAATTGGACATCATTGTATATGGTCAAACTGGTTTTTATTGGCTATTTTATGTGATTTAAGACCAATTAACCATCTAAATATTTTCACATGAAATATTTTATATTTTTCTTAGTATCGACATAATCTGCTGGCCTGTCCAATCCTCTTTTTTCATTTTTAAAATGGGCATCATAGAATGTCTTCTCTAAAACCGATCCATACCATTTTAGTTCAGTATTTAGTCCTGTATGTCATCTGACAAATTCTATACATCAGACACAAGAGACTTTTACACTGAAAACTAGAAGGCACCGATGAGGGAAATTTAAGAAAATATAAATAATGCTCATGAACTGGAAGAATTAATATTTTTAAGGCACTTTGGGTCATACGGACATTTTACAAATTCAATGCAATCCCTATTAAAACTTAATTTTATTTTTTAAAGGTAATAAAATGTAAAATTTGCATGAAACCACACACACACACACACACACACACACACACAGCCAAGGCAATCTTTAAAAGGACAAATCTAGATGTATCCTACTTCCTGATAGCAAGCTACATTACAAAACTAACGAAAACAGTATGGTATTGGTGTAAAAGCACTTAGATCAATGGAATAGTACCAAAAGCCCAATAATAAACCTCTGCATATATGATTAATTTATGACAAACCAGATAAGAGAGCTAAGAATACTCAGTGGGGAAAAGATGGTCTCTCTAATAAGTCATGTTGGGAAAACTGGACAGCCAGATGAAAAAAAGGGGTGGGGGGGAATGGAGGGAATTTTTTTAAAAAATTAAAATTACACTATGCATAAAAATCAACTAAAAATGGATTAACAATTTGAACATAAGACCTACAACCAGAAAACTCCTAGAAGAGACCATAGGGAAGCAAGCACTTTGATAATGGTTTTGGTAATGACTTCTTGGTTTTGACACCAAAAGCAAAAGGAAAATATAACAAGTGGTACTACATTAATTTAAAAAGCTTTTGCATAGCAAAGGAAATCACTGACAAAATGCAAAGGCAACCTACAGAAAGGGAGAAAATACTTGCAAATGATATATCTGATAAGGGGTTAGTATATAAACTATATAAAGAACTCCTACAACTCAATAGAAAAACCCAACTGATTTAAAAATGGGCAGAGGACCCAAATGAACGTGTTTTCCAATAAGACATTCAAACAGCTAACAAGTATGTGAAAAAGTATTCATCACTAATCAGGGAAATGAAATGAAAACCAAAGATAGTACTTTATATCTGTTAGGATGGTTATCAACAAGAGGAGAGAACTGTTGGCAAGGATGAAGAGAAAAGGGAACCCTTGTGCACTGGTGGTTGGGAATGTGAATTGATGCAGCTGCTATAGAAAACAGAATGGAGGTTTCTTAGAGATTAAAAATAGCACTACCCTATGACCCAGAAATCCTACTCATAGGTATGTATTTGAACAAAATGAGATCATTATCTCAAATATGTGCACCTTGGATTCTTTGAAGCATTATTTACAAAAGCCAAAATATGGAGATAATGTAAATGTCCACTGATGGATGAATGGGAAAGATGAATGTAGTGTATATACAAAGGAATAATATTTAGCCATAGAAAAGGAAATCTGGGGATCCCTGGGTGGATCAGTGGTTCAACGCCTGCATTTGGCCTGAGGTGTGATCCTGGAGTCCTGGGATCAAGTCCTGCATCAGGCTCCCAGCATGGGGCCTGCTTCTCCCTCTGTCTGTGTCTCTGCTTCTCTCTATATATATCATGAATAAATAAATAAAATCTTAAAAAAACAATAAAATAAAAATAAAAAACATGAAAAACATATCATATGTGTTTAAAAAAAAAAAAGGAAATCTTGCCATTTCTGATAGCATATATCCTCAAGGTCCATCCATGTTAAGAGAAATAAGTTAGGCAAAGAAAGACAAATACTGTATTATCTTACCTATGGAATCTGGTGAAAACAGGGGTGGGTGGGGGTGGGGCGGTGGGGGCGGGGGAGGAACTCCTAGATATGCAGAACAGATTGGTGGCTGCCAGAGGCAGGGGTTGGTGGGGTGAGTAAAATGAGTGAAGGTGGTCAAAAAGTATGAATACAAAAGTATGAATTTCCAGATACTAAAAAGTCCTTGGGATGTAATATACAGCATGGTAGCTGTAGCTAACAATATTGTGTTGTGTATTTAAGAGTAGATACTGAAAGTTCTCATTACAAAAATGAACTGAGGTTATGAATGTTAATCCATTTTGATCTCATAATCAGTCAAAACCATTACATTGTGTAATAGTTACTTAAATAGAATGTTACATGTCACTTAAATCTCAAGCAGCAGGGGCCTGGCAGATACTAGAGACTAGAAGTGGGATGAAACTGAACGGCCACCAGACAGCCACCATCATTGCATGGTTTAATTTGAGAAACAGACCATAGAAAATGGGTCTTCATTACTGGTAGCAGTTCAGAACAAATGCACCCCCACCCCCATTCCTCAAAACCTTTCAGTTGGTGAGCTTTGACTTTGTAAAATAAGCATTTTTACTCCTGATCTCCAAAAGGACCTTTCATCATCTGTCCATGATGCACCCTCTCTAAATGTTTATTTTCATGACTTTTAATTAGTTTAAAACTTATCTCTGGGTCTTTTGGGATTTTGGCAAAGCAGCTGGACCAAGCTCTGGAACTAGACTCTTTGACCTCTTCTGTAGCTTTCATAAAGGTCTGTGATTCCTGAGCGTTTTAATAATGAATAAACTCTGGCAACTCCAAGTCGGTGTGAGAAAAGCGTCAGTTTTCTTTCAAGTCCATTATTAGTGTTTGATTTGTTCTAATTGTTAATTTCCTTTGGATAATATTGTACTTTCTGAGAATCACTATACACCTTACTAATAGAACTTCAAAAATAACTTTTTTCCTAAAATGAACTGAAATCTGAGGAAGTAACAAAGTGCCAGGCTAAGATAAACATGATCCCTCCTTCTCACTAGAAGACCTGAAAACAGCAAGAAATATCTTTTCTGAGAGTGCTTTAATCTTTTCTCCATTGCAACTATTAGGCAACTATCTGATGTCTTAAGTTTCTGTAACAACTTGGAGCAATCAAAATCTGTTTTCCAGTGTCACTAGGCATTAGCCTGATGGTCACCACACCTACAGTGAGAGAAGGCAAAGGTCAAGGTTTTTTATCTAGTCTCTCTACTTTGTTCAGGCTTTTTACCTTGTGTTGCTATGACAGAGCTCTGAAGCTATATATATATATATATATATATAGATATAGATATAGATATAGATATAAATTTTTTAAAAAAAATATTCACTAGTGATGGATCCAGAGCACACTCTTAAGTGGCTCTAGGAGTTTCTTTGTAGAATCAAAGTTCTTCTAGTCATTTGGCTCTTAATCTTGTTGAGTTGATAAACTATGCTATTTTCCCACCCTGACATCAACAGAAATCTTGTTGAAATTCAGATTTTAGAGGTAGCATTGGACTTTGAAATATACCACAGGCTTTCCTTTACATGGAAACATTGTGCTTATTCTAGCTCAAGAGAAATATATAAATGGTTCCAATCAACATCTTGATAGAAGTGGTCTCTTGCTCAATCTCCCTTTCATCAAATAGGGTGATGTTTGCCCTGCTGGTTGTACTTAGAGCACTGCTGTTCATGCCTGCCTTGTTCAAGCAGCTTTTCAGAGTGACAGGTTTCTTAAGTTTCTCTAATGGGCCAATAGCCAGGGGTTTATCCTGGGATAGTTAATGATTAATCTTCACCCAATTTGTGTCTTGTAGCCCTCTGACACAAGTCCTAATGTTTAAGGTAATTTTCTCATTTTTCGAGCCAATCTTTAGTAAAGCTTTTGAAACCACAATTTTGTTTGGAGACAGTGCTTCAAATATGCCTTTTGGGTGCTACAAAGGCAAAATTTTCCATAAGGACAAAGCTTTTACCCTATATGTACGTCTTAGGTTACTTCCTACAGAAGACTTTTCTTTGGCTTTGAGTTCAGCACTGCTCTTGTGAGTTTTGGTGTTAATCTTTACCTATCTATGGTAATCTTCCTTCAGGAATTTAAACATTTGCCTTCTCTGATAAAGCCCATATTTCAGGGTGACCATTTCATAACCAGGGTTCACATATCAGATTTCAGATTTGTTTGGGGAAGCTTCATAAATGTTTTTGTTTTAAGATATTATCCAATTTGAAAGTTGGTATGGCACTGTAGTAGCCTCCTATGGCCCTGCAGTAGCCTCCCTATGCTATTAAAGGTCTTCTAGGTCAGCCTGACCATAGGTTAAAGACCTTAGAGCTGCAGGACTTCTGAAGGATTCAACATAAATTGGGGTTTGGCAGCAGCTCCTGTAAAGCTTCAGGTTGCCAGGGAGCAACTGGCTTGGAGATGAGTAGGCCTTCTTAAGTAGTAACTTTTTATAAGAATATAAAATCTTTCCTTTTGCACAATAATAAAGAATGTCAAGCAGGATAGTAGTTGGGATGCTATGGTTCTAACTGAAAGTTTTGTGTTCTGAGAGCTTGCGTGAGCTGTGTAATGTTTCTGGGCCTCAATGTCTGTCGTCATGTTCTTTTAAATGAAGGAGTAGAACTCTTACTGTATCCAACTATGACTGGGTCCAACATGCCTTTGGGAAAGCACATGGAGCCATCAGAATCAGAAGCTTCTGTTCTCGAATTTTGGGAAAAAACTATCCTTTAGCAAGTTACAGAAGGTACATCATAAATTTTCATATGGACTGTTTCAAACTGACCCATGAAAACTTGCTTTTACAAAAGCATTTAAGGAAGGTCTGATGAGGAATGTACACATGATATTAGGGAACTTTTGAAGTAAGGTGAGTGATAATTGAGAGAGAAAATACACAAAGAGTAAGGAACAAAGGATTAGGTACTGACTCGCCTGAAATGATCATTTCAGAAATCTAAGAAAAAAATTTTTTTAAAGATTTTATTTATTCATGAGAGACACACAGAGAGAGGTGCAGAGACACAGGCTCCATGCAGGGAGCCTGACGTGAGACTTGATCCTGGGTCTCCAGGATCAGGCTCTGGGCTGAAGGCAGTGCTAAACAGCTGAGCCACCTGGGCTGCCCAGAAATGGTTTTAAAAGGAAATGAATCTTGGCATTTAGGGACTAAAGGAACATCTCTGGCATAAGTTGTTAAGACCTAAAACATCTTATGAAGCAATGATATTAAGGCTGCCTGTTTCTAATGAAGTCAGAATCTTTACAGACCCTGATGTATATCCCAAAGATATCAAAACAATGCTGATTAAGGTCTGTCTGAGTGGTGGATTTAGGTGGATCTCACAGGTCTGTGAGAACACATTGACATAGCAACATAGGTTTATGTGTATATGGAAACGGACTAGTATAAGTAAGAAGAAAATCTGTTTAGTTATTCTATCATTCTACAACTAATTACTTGATATAGAACACTGAGCATGGAGGCAGAAAGTCTGGTTTATGAGTGCTGAGTAGTGCTGCTCAGATGGAAGAATGTATTGTAGGATAGAAATAAAGATTTGGGTTTATAAAGTGATCAAAGTGAAGACTCCGTCATTAGTAGGATGTGCAACTGAAAACAATGAAGTGCCACTTTTTACCCACTATAGAGGCAAATATTAAAGTGTGTGATGCCAAGTGTAGTGGTGATGTGGTAGTAATGCCTGGAGAAACTATTCTGGAACATAATCTGGGAGAAGCCCAAATACAGCTAGCCCAACCCAGTAGTGATTGAATGAAGTGGAGGCTTTAGTATTGTCCTCAGGAATCAAAAGATTGAGGGAAGGAAATAAAATGTACTGAATCAATGGATTCAGGAAGTCTTTTCTACCAGAAAAACATTTCAAGACTTAGGTAAGACAAGGAGTAGTCCATAGATGTAAACTTTGATAACAGTTGGATCTGGTCAAGTGGAGCCGAGGCTTCCCCTGGCTGAACTGGGTGGGCAATACTTCCAATGGCCTCAGTTATGATGCCCTCTCTTTTTGTTAGTGATTTTATGATATGACAAATCATAAGACTATGAAATAAACATTATTACAAAAAAAAAAAAAACTAGTTCCTTTTGGGAGGAAGTTATGCAATGGACAAGAATGGGATCAGAGCCAGCAAACTCAAACATTTCTTGGGTTTTGCAAACTTGATTCCTCCCAGCTGTGGTGGCTGCAGGCAGTGTAAACAGTGCAGTTGTTAGATTCCACATCACCTCACCTGGCATTTTGTTCACACCATTTCATGGAAGGAAGGGCTGGGAAAGGGAAGGACTTGAGTCCTGTGTAATTGTCTTGGGAAATTAGCAGAAGAAGCCAATGCTTCCTCCCCAGCCCCCACTTTATTATTTCCTTCCACCACTTTAAAGCTCTCATCATAGATTTCAAGAGCAGCTATACAAAAAGACCATGGATTTAAGTGTGTATACCCAAGGTGTACAACTTGATGATTTATGTATATTATTGTGAAATAATCACTCAACAACCTAATTAATGTATCAAAATCCTGCCATTTGTAGCAACAGGGAGGAACCTGGAGTATTAGTCTTCTGCTAAATGAAGTTAGCCAAACATAGAAAAATATTGTAGGCTATCACTTACATATGGAACCAATTAGTCAAATTCATAGAAGTGAGTAGAGTGGTGATTAGGGGCTGGTGGGGGGGGGGGGCGCAGAAGGGGAAATGGAGATGTTGGTCAAGCAATACGAAGTTTGAGTTAAGCAAAGTAAGTAAATTTTAGGGACTTACTGTATAGCATGGTGACTCTAGGTAACAATATTACAGTGTATACTTGAAATTTGGCAAGAGGTTTTATACACACACAACATGAAACTAAATGCTTTCTTTACCCTACTCTCTGCTATCACCCAGCATGGTTGAATCCACTCAAAGTTTAGGATAGTTCAAGGAGTCTGGCGTTCTGTCTTCTTAGGTATTGCCCTCTTTATAAGAATCGTACACTCACAAAACAAAAACTTGAATAATGGAACAGAAAACAATCACTTCATCTCTCCACTCTATATCTAGTTTTTAGGTATTAATATAAGGAAGTCTGTATTTCAGAGAGACTTGGTTTTGAGACCTAGATCTACTGCTTTACAATGGTGTGATGTTGGGCAAGTCATTTGTGTTCCTAAGACCTGTATTTTCATGTTTGCAAAATGAGAGAACGGGACTAAATGGAAAAACTCCATCCTAACCAAACTCTGTCATAACAGTGATAGAGCTGGACTAAAACTCAGATTTTCCCAGATTTTTCTCTTTCCTTTTCATTGTTGAAAGAGGATTGCTGCTGAATGAGTTTTATGGCCATAGTGTGAAACCAGTGGCACAAACATGAGAAACACCTGGTTTTTCATTCTTTCATAGATCTGTTAATTGTTTTCTAGTTAATCAACTATCTGGTGCTTCCAATGTGAAAATACCATGGAGTCCTTTGGAAAACATCAATTGTAGATGTCCAGTGTGTGCATGTGATGTTGAAAGTTGGGTGATTTCTGCATTTTTGCTTCAAGAACTAACACAACAACTTACACCTTTTCTTCAGAGTACTGTTTTCACGTAAGAGGAATATGTTTCCTTGGCAATATGTAGTCTTACCTAAGAAGTGATACACTGTGTATGTGTAGATACTTTAACAGTGACCTCCTTTGGCCTTCCCCTGCCATCACTTAGTAGGTACATGTGCTGGAGTCTGTACTAGTAAAATGGTCACAGGGCATTGGTTTAGTTCACATTGTTGATAAAGTTCCATTGGCCACAAATGCAGGGAGAGATAGCATAGGCCAAGGGAAGGAGTGGGAGAGTTTATGCATTTCTTAAAACAGGAATTTCAGCATGTTACTTAACTTTTGATAATCGCAACTTCATATTTATCTATTTTAAAAATGACCTATTTTACAAGACCGTTTGGGAAAGTTAGAAATAGGCAAGAGCCAAAATAGAAGTTCCAGCTCAGACATAAGCAAAATAAATGTTTGGTGTAGCTTTTATAACATTGTATATTCACTGTACATTTGTTAATTAATATGCATCACCATTTAAAATGATCATAAAAGTAACACAAATGTATGTTGAATGATATTGAATGGTATGAAACAAAGCTTTCTGTCCAATGCTATCCTTTCATTCTTTCTATATACATTTTTTGATCATTTTTATTTGATAGCTATTTTTATAACATGAAATAATGTAACACAATCATTGACTTATCTGTGAATTCCTATAGTATGAAAGATACTCAGCTTAAATATACTAATACCCACCTATCCTTTAATTTATAAGTTGTAGTAAAGGATGTGTATACTTATATATAAAATATATGAGCTGCTTCTATTTGGTTAATAATTTTAATAACTCTATCTTTATTTCTAATTTAAATAACTCTAATTTTAAACAGTAAGCTTAAATATATCTTATGGGTCCATTAACCTTACATATCTTGACTCTTTGCTAGAGATGCATATATTTCCTAATAATCTTACTTTTCACTTTTCTCTAAAGATGTTACTTTATCAGGATCCCTGGGTGGCGCAGCGGTTTGGCGCTTGCCTTTGGCCCAGGGCGCGATCCTGGAGACCCGGGATCGAATCCCACGTCGGGCTCCCGGTGCATGGAGCCTGCTTCTCCCTCTGCCTGTGTCTCTGCCTCTCTCTCTCTCTCTCTCTCTCTCTGTGACTATCATAAATAAATTAAAAAAAATTAAAAAAAAAAAAAGATGTTACTTTATCTAAGGCCATAGTTGATGGTTTTTCAGACAACTCCAGGGGCATCAATCATTCATAGTCATCATACATTTATATTGTTATTGTAGTAAGAGGTTTTGCTAAGGGGTATGATTTTGTAATTCAAACTATAATGAAATTTTTATCCATAGGTCTATTCTAAAACATGAAAGTCAATAAATATGATAATTTTGTATATTCTCTCTAGAACTAAAGTGTGATGTGATCCTTCTGGAAATGTAGGCTCCCGTGTGGCTAACATTCTGTGAAAGAATGCCCTAACCATAAAGGCTGAAAATTTGTCTTGTCTGACAGGCTTTCACTTGGTTCAAAAATCATGTTTACATTTCAGTTTGCTTCATATTTTGACCATAATCTTCTTATTCTACGTTTTTTCCCCTGGAGTTTGTAATGTTAGTTTTTGTGGTTGTTGAAAGCTCATCACTAAATTTTTGAGTGTTTTTTTTTTTTTTTTTAAGATTTTATTTATTTACTCACAAAAGACACATAGGCAGAGAGAGAGAGAGAAGCAGGCTTCATGCAGGGAGCCTGAATGTGAGACTCGATCTTGGGACTCCAGGATCACGCCCTGGGCCAAAGGCAGGCGCTCAACCACTGAGCCACCCAGGCATCCCGAATTTTTGAGGTCTTAAAGCTATTTTTCCCGAAGACTTCTTTCTAGGACAGTGTTGACTTCTTGCTCTAATTTAGATCAGTTGGGTCTAAATGCCTTGGTTGGCAATTGAATTTTTCATGGGGCTGTGGCATTCCCAATTTTCCTCTCCTTTTGATTAAGCCCACGGCTTTTTGAATCACATTTTTTTTTTCTTTTAAAAGATTTTTATCTATTCATGAGAGACACAGGCAGGGACATAGGCAGAGGGAGAAGCAGGCTCCCTGCAGTGACCATAATGTGGGACTCAATCCCAGGACACAGGATCACAACCTGAGCCAAAGGCAGATGCTTAACCACTGAGCTACCCAGGTGCCCCACATTTTTTTTTCTTTCTAAAATTTTTACTGTTTGCTGGAATACATCCTCAATAATTTTGTTAGGAAATGTGTGTGGAAGAGGACTTTGTCTCTAAACGTCTGAATTTCTAACACTTGTACTCCAATGCCAAAATCAGGAAAATTATACTCTGGAGTGTGACCACCCATGCTGAAAGTCTTATTTTGCCTTGCTGGTCAGTATACTTTCTTTGAAAGAGCCTATTTTCCTTTTTAGCCTAGGCATGCTTCCAGCCTTCCTTAAAACTCTGCACCGTCACTTTTAATAGCTTCTTAGCAGTCCTCTAAGTGATAAGCAATAGACATCTAAATTGTTTCTTTAAAGACTTTTTCTATCAGAAACAATGCTATGAAGAGCAGGTTTATCCTTATTTAACAGCAAATCCAACATAATGATCACTGTATGCCAGTATCTAAGTGTTTTACATACACTAATTTATTAATTCCTACAACAATTCGAGGGACTTGTTATTGTTATCCTCATTTACAGACGAGGAAATGGACAATGGCTTATGTGACTTAACACAAAGTCAAACAGCTTGAAAATGGCAGAATTAAGATGTGAACTGAAGTATTTGGCTTAAATCCCTGCTTTTAATCCCTCTGATGTTATTTCTTTATCCTATATCCCTAGAATTGGAATTGAGGGGTATAGGACACAAAGAAGGTGTCCTATTCTTATTAAAGAGGAAAACTGGTAATTAATTGCGAGGCAAACAAATAGTAGAACATTAGAGGTGATATAATCAGAGGTTTTGAGCTTTTAAAAAAAAAAGATTTCATTTATTTATTCATAACAGACACACAGAGAGAGGCAGAGACATAGGCAGAGGGAAAAGCAGGCTCCCTGTGGGGAGCCTGATGCAGGACTCCATCCCAGGATCCTGGGATCATGATCTGAGCCAATGGCAGACGCTCAACCACGGAGCCACCCAGTGGCCCTGAGGTTTTGAGTTTTGTAATGAAAACTGGGGTGTTATTCTGTATATTAGTAAATTGAACACCAATAAAAAAATAAATTAAAAAAAAATAAAATAAAAATAAAAATAAAAAAAAAATAAAAAAAAAAAGAAAAAAGAAAACTCCAAAGACTGGACCAAAAGTGGCGCAGAGAGATTCTCAGCACTAAAGGACCCACCTCTGAGGATTGAAGGAATCCTCTCCATTTACAATACTATAGTGGAAAATTACATTTTGTGCTAGCAAAAGTTGATTTTATTATCTTTTTCTTAGAGGGAGCTTTATGTTGTCCTGTCTGTTCCCCAGAGAGGAAGGGGAAAAAGCGGAATAGAAAAAGAGGTTAGTTATGGCCTTGAAATTACACCATGCTAAAAGTGGTATTTGGACAACTTCATTGGAACTCATACATGCTGCTTTAGAAGTGTAATGCACAGTTTATATGGTTTTATTTAAAAAAATACATAATGTGTTTAGGGAAGTAGAATCAAAGGCAGGGGAAGGGATATTAATGTATAAAATTTAAAGGTCTGTCAAAACAACCTTACAGTGATCTGATATTTATACTGAGATTATATAGTCATTCAAAGAAAGTTTATAACTGAACAGCAGCTGAATTTGCCTTTTTTAAGAAAAGGAATGAAGATTTTAAAATAGTTATTATTTATTCATTAGTTTCTGCTGTCAGACTGCTGCATGCCAAAAGATTAAACTTTCAGAAGCTGATGGTACAAAGAATGTGGCAATTACTAAAAAAACCTGCTGTATCTTTTTTATATCAGCCAATTGGTAGCAATAGAAGATTAGTAAGGCTGAAAGATATTGTAGTAGTTATTATATATTGGGCAACAAAATAGCCATTTGAAAGGATTGGTGTTCAAAAAATGTGAAAATTAAGATGCTCAGGAAGGTATATTTCTAAGGAAGCAGTCATGTCCTAAAATACCATCTAGAGCCCTAATGTTTTTCATAGTTGCTGAGTTGCATTTATATGTATTGAGCAAAGTTTTTATTTTCTGAGAGAATCTTTCCAGATATGTGCATAAGTTTAGAAAAGAATTATTCTTCTAATGTTCCTAGGAAATTGAAAGATGGGGATATACTATATTCTGCAGAGCCAGACTAGCAAAGTAATTATGCATGGGAAATAGACCATGGGTATTCTGAGTATTTTTTTTTCCTTTTAGTGAACTCCTCCACCTCCATTTGCGTCTTTACACTTTAGTACATTATTGTCTACTATAATAATTTCTCATAGAATAACATTCCCCTATGTGGTGAAAAAATCTTAATATATTTTTTCCTTGGGATATTTCAAACACAGGGAACAAAGTTTTTAAAGCAATTGAAGGCAAAAACACTTTGAAGAAAAATAGGTGGGAGACTTGGCCTGCTAGATACCAAGATTTATCTACTGCAACTTCATAAGACCATGTGATATTTGTATAGGCAGAGAAAAATAGATCAATGGGATTGAGTAAATCAGTGAACTGACTGGCATACATATGAAAGTTTGATATATAACAAATGATATTCCAAAGGCTACATACCAGACATAAGAATCAACAAATGATCATATCAATCTAAAATTGTCAAGAGGGAATAATTAAGTGAAAGAATTTATTTGGGATCAAAGAATTGCAGTTTGGGATATACTGATTTGAGTAGCACCCAAATAGTATTCTGCTAGGGAATAAGAGTCAGGGTTTTTTTGGACACCAAAGGAGTCACTTGTTTACAAGGAATTTTTTTATTGGTGTTGGTGGAAGAAAACTAATTTTGGCTAAACTTAATTGATTGCTAAGGGTTTGTGCCCAGTTCTTGGATGATTTTGTAGTTTGGCTCATTTCAAAAGCTGATGGATGGTTCTATCCTATGAGGATGTGGATAAGGCCTATTTTCCTTAATGGCCTTCTGACTCTTTTAAAACCCTTTGACATTAGTGACTCCATTTTATTTCGCCTTTCCAAACCAAATTTGGAAAGCAGAATTTAGATGAAAACAAACCACTTGATGACTTTAGAGGAAGGATTTCTTAAGTTTAAAAAATGCAATTCAGAGGGGAAAATATTAGATAACTTTACATTAAAACTGAAAACTGCTGTTTACCAAAAGATACTATGAAGGAAATCAAAAGATAAACCACGAACTATGAGATAGGTGATGCATATAATTTATAAAAGAGGAGTATCCAGAGTATATAAAAATCTCCTAGAAATCATTAAGTCTAACAGCTAAATAGAAAAGTGAACAAAAGATCAGAATAGGCAATCCTCGAGCAGAAAAGTGAATGGCTGATAACCTCTGACCAAGGTGGCTCTGATATTGTCCACAGCTTGAATAAACTTTAGACCATCTTCTTCCTGACTCTAGGCCCTGATATCCCTTTTCTTAGAGCATTTACTTAGGAAGAATTTACAATTAAGTTTTCTTATGTACCTTTCAGATGTAAGTTGTTTTAAAAACCTTATGTGTCTGTTTAATAAACTAAAAACTCAAGGCCCTGGGAACTATCCCTTGGAAATTGAATCATCAAGGGAGACAGCACCTGCCCCCACTCCCCTCTCTATAGGAGGGGAAGCACAGGTGGCCTAGTCACAGAGAGAAACATTTGCAAACTGAGGAATAACAGGATGTGCTGGACACATCCCATTGATCGACCTCCTAAGGTCCTCAGTACTCTTCCACTAGTACTCATGCCAGCATTGAAAAATCCTCCTGTGTTTTATTTCAGCAGATTGAAGTTCAGATGGCATTTTGGTCTCTATCCTTGCATGAAGTCTCCTTAGCTTTCTAAGTTTGTCTGTGCAACTTTTGCTTTGATACTTCTAATCAGGAAAATACAAAATTAAAAACTACACATATGCAAGTCATTTCACAGCCACCAGAATGTCCATAAGTGAGAATGGAGAGCAATAGGAGCTCTTGTGCAATCCTGGTATAAATGTAAATTTGCATAGTCTTCTTGGGGTTCAGTTTGGCATTCTTAAGAAAAGTGACACTGTGTCTTTCCTCTCATTTAGCAACCCCATTTCTACATGTATAACTGAGAAAACTCTGCTTTATGTGACAAGGAGATACATAGAATTATAGATACATAGAGCAGCTACATTTATATTAATAAAAAAAACCCTGGAGATAACCTAATTGTCGGTGGGAGAATGGATACAAAGTTATGTATGACTATAAAATAGAATACTATAGAATAGCATAAAAGTCACAAACACATATTTGAACAGAGAAATGAAATTGGAGAAGCATACATACAGAATCATATGAATACAAAATTTTAAAACATAACAGCTTAAGTTGCCTAGGGATGAAGATACTGTCATGCATTTCTTTATTTTTTTTGCTACATGATAAACTTGAAATTCTGAGAAGAGTGGTTACCTCTAAAGCTACAGATTGGAAAGGGAGAGGGTGATTGATCTGGAAGGAATACGATTAATTCTACACGAGTTGACAGTGTTTTCTTTCTAAGATGAAAGAAACACAGGAGACAAAATATTTTTTTTAATATATTTAATGTCTAAAGCTACAGAATAAACAGCAAGAAGTTGTCATTTTGGGAATGACTTTGATGCTTACACTTTGTGTCAAGATTTAGGTGTCACGTGAACTTTTTACTGTGTCCTTGAGGTAGAGAGCTCTTTGATCTGTCAATGCAATTCAGCCAAGTTTGAGCTGGTGATCGGATGTAACTCCAATCCCACCCCTGCCTCTGGAACATGGTGTGATCTCTGAGTCATCAAAGTACTTTCCAGATACACAAGCTTCTTTTAGGGAGGGGGGTAAATGCCAATACTTGGCACACAAGTTTTGGGAAGAACATTTGGTGCTGTGAGCCCGTTAGGCCTCTTAGCTCAAAGGCAGGATGGTCTGAGACCATCACACTGAAGGTCCTAAGGGTTGAGATAAGAAGACATATAGGAGCCTAGGGTTGGAGAGAGTGTTCTTGTAAATTTCTACCCTGCCTTATTTCTCTTCACACTCACCAGTTTTCATGTTGAGGAACTACTATTCCTACAAAATTAGGAAGTTTTGCAACACAGGTGGACTTTGACAATGCTTCTAATGAAGTCTGTGATTCCCCTTCTGTAACTGGACAGGTGGTCCCATGGCAGCTAATGGGCTTTGTTGCATGGCACCTGAAATAATTCTCACAGGAGTAGTTATAAAACTAGGTTTCTTTTCAAAGATCATCTAAACAAGTTAAGGTGTGTCCTCCAGGAAATCCATCCTCTGGTTCACTTAGAAGAACTAAAAAAGTGACAGTTCTTAGTGTTGGCTACTAGGATACAGAACAACTGAAATTCTCAGATTGCTAGTGGGAAAGCGAGATAGTACAGCTACTCTAGAAAAATGTGGTAGCTGTTTGCAAAGTGAAACGTACTTTAATCTAGTGGCCCCCCTGTGATTTCACTCCCAAAAGGTTTGAAAATAAATGCGCACACAAAGAATTGCATAAGAATATTCTCAGTAACTTCAGTCAAAATTACTATTCTACTCTTAGGTATTTACCCAAGAGATTTGCAAATGTATACCCATGCTAATACATGTTAGGAACTACTAATGGCAGCTTTCCTGGGGCTATTACCCCAAACTGGGAATGACAAAAATGACCAATTAGTGAGTGATCACATTACTGTAATTCACACAATGAAATACACTATTCAATAAGAGTATAAGTTCATGCAACAAGATAGATGAACATTAGAGACATTATGCTAAAGAAAAAAAGCCATACTAGAGGCAGTGACTTATACTATGGTATTAAATTTCTTAAAATTATGGTAATATGGGACGCCTGGGTGGCTCAGAGGTTGAGCATCTGCCTTCAGCCCAGGGCATGATTCTGGAGTCCCAGGATGGAGTCCCACATCAGGCTCCCTGCATGGAGCCTGCTTCTCCCTCTGCTTGTGTCTGTCTGTCTGTCTGTCTCTCTGTCGCTCATGAATAAATAAATAAAATAAATAAAATAAATCTTTAAAAAAATTATGGTAATATGAAATTGTGACTTACAATAAATATATACCATTGAACTTGAATAAATGCAGGGGTTAGTGGTACTACCATCATTTGCCATGCAGTTGCAAATCTGAGTACAGCTTTGGACTCCCCAAAAACGTATAGCCTACTATTGTCCAGAAGGCTTACTGATAATGTAAACAGTTGATTAACACATATTTTGTATGTTATGTGTAATATATACTATATTTTTACGGTAAAGTGAGCTGGAGAAAAGATGTTAAGGAGAGCACAAGGAAAAGAAAACGTATTTTATCAAAAATTTGCATATAACTGGGCCTGCACAGTTCAAACCTGTGTTGTTCAAGTGTCAACTATATTTGGTCTTGGCCTAAATTAATGAGACCAGCAACTCTGTTTTTGGCACAGAGCTTCTAAAAGACTTGGAACTTTCTAAGAGTGATAAAGGTGTTTTCTGCTATGTCAGTGGAGTGTCTTTTGATCAAAACCTAAGGATTGGGGCAGGTTGCCAGGGGAACCAATCTTGTGACTGGGGAGTTGGAACTGTCATTCTCACCCTTTGACTTCTAGGAAGAGGGGACGAGAGAGGGGCTGAAGGTTGCATTAATCTCCAATGGCCAATGATTTAATCAAGCATGGCAATGTAATGAAGCCTCCATAAAATCCCCAAAGGACAGAATTTGGAGAGCTTCCGGGTTGGTTTAAGGGTGGTGTACTTCTAGAGGGCTTGGAAGTTCAGCACCCCTTCCTACATATCTTGACCTATGTATCTCTTCCATCTAGCTGTTGGTAAGTTAGATCCTTTTATAATAAAGTAGTGATCTGGTAAGTAAAATGTTGGGTTCTGTGTGCTGCTCTAGAAAATGAACTGAAAGGGGGGAGGGGATAGTAATCTCTGATTTATAGAAGTCAGTCAGGGAACAACCTGGACTTGTGACTGGTGTCTGTAGTATAAGGAACGGGTCATGAGAACATTCCAATCTGTAGCTTATAGAACTTGCTCATCTTATAAAACTGAAACTTTATACCCATTGTTTAGTAGCTCCCCATTTCTCCCTCCCTCCACTCCCTGGTAACTACCATTCTACTTTTTTGATAAGTTTGACTAGTTTAGGTAATGGAGGTCAGTGACATCATGTAATATTTGTTCTTCTGTAACTGGCTTATCTCGCTTAGCAGTTAATATTTTAAAGCATATTATGCTAAATTCCTGAAAAAATTTTTTTATTGTATGGGTGTAATCATAAGTAAGTTAGAAAAATGAGTCTGGTGTGACTAGAAATACTCAGGAGAAACTACTAACAGGAAAATACAAGGTATTGAATAATATGGGGAATGTAATTCTGTTTTTTTTTGTTTTTGTTTTTGTTTTTTTTAAGCTAAGACATCTAATCTTAACAGCATGTAAATACTTAGAGCTAGGAGAAAGTGTGGAAGGACACACTTTAGATTGTTACTGTTGGTTACCTCAGAATGTGGATTAGAGTCAGGGGAGGATAGGATTTTTGTCCTCTTGATGTTTCACTTGATTATAATACTGATTTGCTGAGAGTTACAAAATAAAAAGCCTTACAAATGTTAAATGATAGTTATAAAGCTGTTGGCACTCTACTTTATAGAATGTTTGCCTTCACTCTCTGTTCTTTGTTCTTTGATATTTCTGGCTTCTTCCTTGAATCTTTTCATTCTCTACAAGGGCTCAACAAACTTTGGTAGCTCTTGGTTACATAGGGATTAGGGGTTCTTAAGCAGCCCCAGTCTTAAATTTGAAGTTTGACTCTTCCTTATGGTATGTACATATATTGTCAATTCAGGAATCCACTATACAAATAGTTGTATGATTACTATATCCAAGATACTATGCTAAGCCAGGGAGTCCAATAGAGGAATAAGGTGGGC
This sequence comes from Canis lupus baileyi, assembly GCF_048164855.1. Classification (NCBI taxonomy): domain Eukaryota; kingdom Metazoa; phylum Chordata; class Mammalia; order Carnivora; family Canidae; genus Canis; species Canis lupus. Next base: position 23,726,556 of record NC_132869.1, on the reverse strand, counting down.
CCACTTCCTGCCTTTATAGGGGTTACATTCTGGTGGGTGTACCTAGAAGGGACAGTATAATTTCAAGCAGAGACATTGGTGTTACTGTCTAAAAGGGAACATGGCCTAACAACTTTGAAGTTCTGAGAATGAACAAAATCAGTTGTTTGGCAGGCCTTTATGTTAAGAAAGAACAATATATCTCAACTTAAGAATTTTTCTCATATTAACTGGTAATGAAGCAGAAGCTGCAGCCAGTCCTATAAAGGAGTTTAGTGGTTGGGGTTCGTTTGGTGAGTACGAGGCATTATTATCATTGGCAACAAAAGGAAACCATCATTAGTCAACTTCAGCACTTAATAACAGCTTGAAACATCATGAACTATGCATATGGCGTTTCTGCTTCAGCTGAGCAGTAGGCAATACAGCATATGTGGTTTCTTTGGGACTCTCAGATCTTGCAAAGGAAGTCACAGTTACTTTACAAAATCCCCCCTTGTTTTCAAATGTATTGCATAGCAAGAACTTCTTCCAGCACCATGTTAGAACTTCTTCTGCTTCAGCAGATGTCCATAATCCTAAAATAAATTTTCCCCCCATTCAATGCTTCTATTAAAAGTCCCTGTGGCCACATGTAATAGTAATCTCCAAATTACCAGAAACACTTGAGGGAAATCTGATACAATATTGCAAATTTGGAACACAGGAAGATGTTAATCTCAAATATCTGAAGTTACCCTACTTTCTCAGAGGACTTGAGAAAATAGTCATTTAGGGGAAATAAGCAAAACTATAGCCCAGACAAAAGATTGGAGTGCAAGTTGATGCTATGTGGTATATTTAAGAAGGCAGGATGGCAATCCCATCTGCTTTGTGTAAGTAAGCCATTCAGAAAGTATAGAAGCTAGCTGCTCAGATAGTAAGATTTGAAAATCATCAGAGTCCTGATTTAATTCTTTCCCATGGCCTTTATGTTTCCTTTTTGGTCTCTAGAAGTTCTGGATTGAAAAGGAAAAAACCTGTCAGGAAAAACCGTGAAAGATGTTGAAATGTGCGAAGAAAGATTAGTGGGTGTCTTGCCTAGCTCATTCATCTGGGTTATTGTTGTGTTTTGTTGTTTTGACTTATTTTACAACTCAAATTGTAGCAAACTGTAATAATCAAATAATTTTTGCCCATAGAATTGCAGATTGCATCCGGTGAAATGCAGTTATTTATTGCCTTATGGATAGCCCACTTTATATTTGCCAGTTTATTTCAGAGTTCCTTATTTTCTATATGTGTTTCCTTTTTGGAATTTCCTTTGAATTTGTTACATCTTACCAGCTCCCTCATTATTTTTTTTTTAACCAGCTCCCTCATTAAATAAAAATCTATGTTACACTTTTTAATTTTAGTTTTAATTTCAGTGTAGTTAACATAGGGTTACAATAGTTTTGGGTGTACAGTGTAGTGATTCAACATTTCCATACATTACTCAGTGCTTATCAAGAGAAGTGTACTCTTAATCCCCCTCACTTATCCCATACCCCCCCCCCAACATACACTTCCCCTCTGGTAATCATCAGTTTATTCTTTATAGTTAATAGTCTGTTTTTGGTTTGTCTTTTTCCTTTATTTCTTAAATTCCACATATAAGTGAAATCATATGGTATTTGTCTTTCTTGGACTAGCTTATTTTACTTAGCATTATACTCTCTAGATTTATCCATGTTGTTGCTAATGGCAAGGTTTCATTATTTTTATGGCTGAATAATATTCCATTATGTATGTGTGTGTGTATGTATACATATATACATACACACACACATACATAAAAATCACATCTGTTTTATGCCTTCATCTACCAATGGGCACTTGGGCTACTTCCACATTTAGGCTAATGTAAATGTTACAATAAACACAGGGGTCATGTATCTCTTCAATTTAGTGGGTTTTTTTGTATTCTTTGAGTAAAAATCCTGTAGCGTGATTACTGGATCATAGGGTAGTTCTATTTTTAATTTTTTGAAGAACCCATATACTGCCTTCCACAGTGGTGATACCAATTTGCATTCTCACCAATAAGGGTTCTTTTTTCTCCATATCCTTGTTGACACTAGTTGTTTCTGGAGTCTCAGATTTTAGACATTCTGATAGGTGTAAGTGATATCTCATTGTGGTTCTGCCTTGCATTTCCCTGATGTGAGTGATGTTGAGTATTTTTTTTTTCATATGTTGGTTGGCCATATTTGTGTTCTTTGGAAAAATGTCTACTTATGTCCTGCTCATTTTTAATTGGATTTTTTTATGTTGAGTTGTATAAGTTCTTTATATATCTTGGATATTAGCCCCTTATGGGATAAATCACTTGCATATATCTTCTTGTATTTAGGAGGTTGTCTTTTCATTTTATTGATGATTTCCTTTGCTGAACAAAAAGCCTTTCATTTTGATGTAGTCCCAATATTAATTTTTTGCTTTGGTTTCCCATGTTTGAGGAACATATCCATAAATATATTGTTATGGCCAGTATCCAAATGATGTGGTTTTTTTGTTGTTGTTGTTGTTGTTGTTGTTGTTGTTTTGCCAAATCACTTGGCCAAGAAATTCCCTGGCAAAGGGGACTTTTGAGAAATCCTGCTTCAGGGAGAATTTCTGTGGGAATGTTGAACCAAGCTTGGCTCTGGAGGGGAAAGGCAGAGAAAGTATAAAATAGAAAGGAAAGGAAAGGAAAAGTGAAAAGGAGCTAATGTAAATATTTACATTTGTGGAATTTTGTGTAGGATTGGCCTTGATCAGTGACTAGCTCCAAATGATGTGTCCAGCTCTCTGACACTTTTGTGGTCAGAGAAATGTGTGCCCTTTAGCACATATTTTAGTACAGGGACTATAACTACATTTAGTCTCATGATGACGTTTCCTAGAGCTTTTAGTGTTAAGAACCCTGAAGCCATGCCCAAAGATTAGATTGATTTAAGACAGACCTCTCTAAAGCTTATAACCAACAGGTTAGGGCAGGTATGGGTATCTGGAAGTGTGAGAAAGTCTGGTGTGTGTTGGTTTGCAAGCTGGCCCCCTTACACAGAGAGCAGTGGAAGGCCAAGGAAAGAGGCAGACCACTCTAGATTGGTAAGTGGCAGGTTTAATCAGTAAGGGAACCTCCTGAAGTGGTTTGTCTTGGGGACGCCTGGGTGGCTCAGTGGTTTGGCGCCTGCCTTTGGTCCAGGGTGATCCTGGAGACCTGGGATTGAATCCCACGTCAGGCTCCCTGCATAGAGCCTGCTTCTCTCTGTGTCTCTGCCTCTCTCTCTGTATCTCTCATGAATAAATAAATAAAATCTTAAAAACAAAACAAAAACAAAAACGTTTGTCTTGGATAGCTGCAAGATGAATAGATCTTTCCACCTGCCAGAATCTTAAAAGTTTATATAGAGCCCTTAATTAGGTTCAGTTACATATAGTCCAGATGGTCTGAACAATACCTGACTCTGTCAAGACTACATCTTGAAATAGCTCCTACAGTGAGAAGAGTAGGCAGGACATACACTTTAAGGGCAGGGGAGAGGGTGAGAAGACCATGATTGTCTGGAATCCAGCTCTTGGATAAACCAGCATTCCTGTTTTCTCAATTACCACATTGTGCCATTGCCACCCTCTAATGGGTGGTGCTATCTTTGATTTATTTATGGAAGTGATGATTCAAAGGAGAATATTCTCTGCACAGCAAATAAGCCAATTATAATTACTTGTGTTTTGAACTCTAGTGCTTCATGCCACACATACATACAGGCTCTCACACAGAGAAATTCGTTATTAGAAAAAGAAGCGGGGTAATAATGTGTGTGGTAATGTGTCATGGTCCAGCAGTCCAGGAGACCAGCTGCTGTCATTTACCTGGATCGATCAGAGGTCAGATGTTAAGTAATAGTAGAACGGTTTAGCTCTAGACCTGAAAAGATCCTCCAGGAGTAGATGCCAGTCAGATTGAAACCTTCCAACAAGGTGGGAAATACCATAAGATAATTCACAGAAATCCATCTCAATATGTTTTATTGTCCATTAGGAGGTTGGAGGTCAGCCCTTATCTGACTCTGTAGACTTGTGTCTAAACTTAAATAGCATCAGGTGGAACATTTGTTATTTTTAGTAATATCCAGTACATTGGGTATGGCATGTAAAACATCTCTTCCTTGACAGGTATTCTTAGGACACAACTGTTCAAACATCTGTTACAGAGGCTGATGTGTCTCTTAGCCTAAGTGACTCTATTTTGTGGAGCAATCATTTTAAGGTCAGTCCTAGGAACCAATAAAAGTTACAACACAACACTTTCACAGTGTGGCTGGTGAAAAAGAAGAGGTGTATCTTCAATTTTTTGAGTATCTGGAAGATTTCCAGATTTATCAGGTCCATCATCTTTAACTGCATTTTGTACCTAGAATTGCTAGGGTCATGCTGAACGCTAGGAATCAACGGACATCAGCTCAGGAAGTGCTATTTTCAGGAGCACCTAAGAGGCAGGCTTTTCTAGGATTTGATTTCATGGTCATGTTATGGTCTTTAGGATCAATCTAGGCTTCCTGCAGACTTCCTGGCTCAAAACAAATTGTATCTCAAAAGATTTCTTAGCTTTCTATTTTCTATGGCCCTGGATTGGGCAAAGAACACAGAAATCTAACTACATAACTACAAAGTAATTTTAATTTACCAATAATTGTTTAGAACCAGAAATGTATCTTGTGATAGACAAATACTGTTCTCTATACTTTATTGTTTATGTGAATGGAGGTTTGTGCTTCATCACCATTGAACCCTTCTGCTATGTACAATTGTGAATTATTCTAACAAAAGATAATTGCATAGCAGTGACTAATGTTGGAACTTTAGCAGAAGTCTCCTGGAGAATTAGTGGATTTCATTAATCCTTTGTGCTGACAGCAGAGAGCTGATGCATTGACCCCCTGTGAGGAGCCCCTGCACACAGACCTAGCAGCTGCACAGAGTTGTTGAAGCCTTGATTTGGATAGTGATTGAAGAATTACCTTTCCTTTGCCCCCATAGCTCCTTCAAGTTGAGGAGGACACTCCATCTAGGATCTTAGTATAAAATCTTATAGAGAAAGCATAAAATTTTGGGCTTTGATTTTTCTGAGAATTCTCTTTTTTTCTTTGAAAAATTTTCAGGGCAGCCCCAGTGGCTTAGCAGTTTAGCGCTGCCTTCAGCTCAGGGCGTGATCCTGGAGTCCCGGGATCGAGTCCCATGCCAGGCTCCCTGCGTGGAGCCTGTTTCTCCCTCTGCCTGTGTCTTTGCCTCTCTCTCTCTCTTTCTCTCTGTGTCTCTATGAATAAATAAATAAAATCTTTAAAAAAGGAGAAAAATTTTCAAATAATAAGTATAAAATGTGCTAGCCATTACTCATGTTCATTTAAAGTACTCTGGAAAATACTGAAAAAAATTAAAATCACTGAAATCTCATTACACAGAAGTAGACAATAAAAATATTGTATGTTATTCTAATCTTTTCCTTATACACACATTTTATATATGTACTTCTTAATTATGATTGTAGAGTATGTTGAAATTTTACATGCTGGCTTTTTTCCACTTGAATTATCATGAAAATTTCACTAGGATATTAACTATTGTTCAGAAGTATATATACTTTTTTGTGGTGAGTAATATTTAATTTTGTTGGTATAGTACAACTTAATAAATTCACTATTGTTTATAAATCTTTGCTTTCATAAATGATAATCCAATTAATACTATTACACAGGGCTTTGATCAAATCTCTGATTGCCTTAGGATGAATGCCTTCATGTGAAAGGACTGTCAAAGCGCATGTATCTCTTTCATCCTCTTGAAAGGTTGGGCCAAATTATTCTCTCAACAGCAATGTATGAAAACGCCTATTTCACTGATACTAACATTTTTATAACCTGACTATATGAATATGAGATCAGTGTTGAAAGAACTTTGAGCAAGAAGGCAGAGAGGGCCTTGATGAGTTGGTTGTCTCTTTTCTCCCTGATGTGGTTTCAGTCCCTGGGAAGAAACATAAATGTCTGGCTCTTTGTAGAATGTCCCCTTGCTGAGACCCAACTGATTCTGGAGGGCATCTGGCAAATGGGAGGCTGTGGGCTCAGGAACACACTGTCTGTGGATGTCTAAAGCTGCTCACTCTCTGGCCAGAGTCTGGGGTTTGGATAAGCACCAGTCTGTTCCTGCACTTCTGCTTAAGTTATGTAGCTGAGGGCAGGTTCCCATTGGCAGCTGCTCTGTATTTGATGGGCTTCAGATCAACACCTTCATATTCCTTAGGTGTGCTGAGCCTTCAGGAAGTCAGGAAAGGTAAAGAACTCAAAACTCAAAACAATTAGCCAGTGGACTTAAGAGAACTCAGGGCTGATGGGACACATCGTTTTCTGTGTCTCCTTGATACTAGTTTTTGGATATGAAACTTGGGCTATGCATTTGTCACATCTACTTCTATTCTGATGCTTTTGAGAGTGAAATTTCAAAACTTGCTCCTTTGTGTATTCAAGTATTGGTAATTGGTGTCACTTCTACGTTCTATTTATTTGGTGCAAATGCTTAAGTAAGCATAAAGACTGATACAATACTAAACAGTTAGTCAGCAGAAATCCATGATAATCTTGTTTGGCACTTTGATGTAATGTGTTTTTCTGCATTATTTTATTAGGAATTTTTTTATAGTTCGCTGTTTTGACAAGCTACTGTGCATAGTAATTTGCCAGCGAAGTTCACCTTATAATTGAAATGTTCCATACAGAGAATTTTTTTAAAGTGTGTATGTGTGTCTTTTTTAATATAAACTTTTAAGCTCAATTTCTTATATTTCTGAGTCACAAGATTGATTTCGTTAACGTAGGAAGCTTACCTGATTGTGTGTAAATATAGGCACAATTTATTAACTCAGTTATTTAGCAAATGATCCACGAATCAACTGCTGTAAGTTTTGTAAATTTATTAAAATCAAAACTATTCCCAAACCCAGCAGGAATTTGTTTTTCTTCCCTTTCTCACCATCTTTCAACCCTTCCTCCACTTTGCAACTCCAACAAAATCATAAATTTAGGTCTATTTAATATAAACCAAAGAGGACAAAATAGGTATTACTGTTATTTTTTTCTCATATATAATTCAAAGACCTTTTCTAATGAAATTAGAAGGAAAAATTGAAAACTGATCTTTATTTTTTGTCTAACATAATTGGATTTATTTCTAGTTTTCAACAACTTAAAAAATCAGGGATAAAGAATAGTGCTAAACAGAGAACCAAAGAATATTTGAGAGGCCATATGAATTACCCAAACATTCTTGTTTTAGAGGTATGATAACTAAATCCTATTCCTTATAGAATTTTCACATATAAGATCAAAGTGTTTTCTTTTCTTCTTTTTTTTTTTTTTTGACCAAAGGTTTTTCTACTGCACAAGACAAATATCATGGATTTGTTTGACTCTCATGAATTCTCTGTGAAGCACTTAAAGTATTTGCATGATGAAGTTGAAATGCTGTTTTTCCATTAAGTGTCTTTGGAGTGTCATTAGCAAGCTTAGTTTTGTGGATTTAAAACTTTGAGCATTTGTTCTGCAATTGTTCTGGGACTGAAATACACTATACACAAAGTGACATTTATTTGAAAAAATCTACAGTTTAAAATATGTATATGTCTGGTTAGAGAAAGGTTTAAAAAGCTACTCCTCCCTTAATTCACAAATCATATCAGTTCCTCAAATACTTGCAGCAGATTTTAGAAATTAGGCACTAATATCCCAAAAGCCTCCTCTGAAACACAAGTTTTATAAATGGGCTTTCTGTGACAGAGGCTAGAAATTGATTTCCTACTCCTTGTAATCTAGGCCTAGCAGAGAGAAAATCATGGATGAATTTAGGAGAAGCACTTTTACAGAAAAGTTGGACCTTTTAATCAAATAATTAAAGGTACATAAATTGACTCTAGTATATGTTTTCCTGATCCAAACATGATTTTTGTGGAGAAGGGAGTTGAATTCTTCAGACACATGAGTATATTTTATTCCCTATAGTAGTGGTTAAGTGATTATCACTGTTGATTATGCAGCTCTTTAAAAAAAAAGTTATGCATTGTGAAAAGGGATTAGAAAACCTTTCAATGCATTATGTGTAAAGTTGTTGATGAGTTAAAAGTGGTGGTTAATGAAAATCTATGATAGCTGATAATTTAGTAAGTTACTATGGAGAGAGTAGGCAGTTGAAAGAAACAATTTGAAAGTGTGAAGTACTGGGAGCCTACTGGGGGCCACACTGGAGTACTGAGGAGGGTGGATGTTGGTTTTACAAGTTCTTTGAGTCTAATAAGCAATATTTTAAAACCTCTTGGACTTGAGAGCTTGTTTGGAGGTTCTAGCAGGGGAGCGCAGCTACTCGTATACCCTTGACCGAAGAACGGTCCTCCTCTATCGGGGATGGTCGTCCTCTTCGACCGAGCGCGCAGCTTTGGGAGGGACGCTAACTCTGGGAAACGAACTAGGGGTGGTAGAAGGGGAGGAGGGCGGGGGGTGGGAGTGAATGGGTGACGGGCACTGGGGGGTTATTCTGTATGTTAGTAAATTGAACACCAATAAAAAATAAATTAAAAAAAATAAATGAGTTGATGAAAGTAAAAACAAAAACAAAAACAAAAAACCTCTTGGACTTGAATATGTAAAGTTTGAATCTTTCTGTCCTCTGCTAAGAGAATTCAGATTACTACTCAGTGATCACTTATTCAATTTGTGTAACTAGCAATTGAGAAGAAATACCAACCTTAAATTAGAACAAGCTGATGGAAAAATTTGAGGAAACAGTAATACATTCTGCATGGAAACTTTCAGTGTTGGAAGAGGGAACAGGTACTTATTTAATGCCAATTCAGTTCTTTCTATGAACTTTTTGTTGTATGTAGATGGGTTTTGGGAAATGTGATTTGACAAATGGACATTTGAATCCATGCAACAAATGGGGTCTATTTTAAGTGAGTTGCTGGACTAGCCAGAGGAACAGAAGGGCAATGACTGACATGCACTTTCAAGCATATAAGAACTATTTATTTAAGGAATAGACCAGTTATATTCAACCTCTTGGTCTTGATTTGTTATATTAGTCAATGGCTTAAACAACAGGTTGGGCCACCTTGACTTCACCTCATTCTTTTTTTTCTTTTTTTTAAAGGCTTACTTATTTGAGTCTGAGTGAGAAAGAGCACAGGATAGGGAAGGAGCAGAGGGAGAGAATCTTCAAGCAGACTCTCCTTGCTGAGGACAGAATCCAACTTGGGCTTGATCTCACAACCCCTTGAGATCATGACCTGAATGGAAACCAAGAGTCGGAGGCTTAACTGACTGAACCACCCAGGTACCCCTAACCTCAATGTCTTTTTGTTTAAAAAAAAAAAAAAAAAAAAAAAAAGTTTTTTGTGTGGCTGATGTTCAGATAACATTTTAACTAAAGGAAAGGGGCAGGTTAGAGCAGTGGTAGAAAATATGGAGTTTCCAACAATAGTAATTAATAACTGAGAGCTATTTTCAATTTTTCAAAGATCCCAAGGCTAATATGTAATAAAGTCAGTATGTTTGATTTTAAAAAATCCTCTGGAACATGAGAGGAAGATAATAAAAGGAATTTGGAGAGAAGTTCACTAATTATAACCAGATGACCTTTTGTGACACATTGTTCTCTATTAGGCTGACTTGATTAGTGCCAGGAAATTTTCAGGCAATCTGAATTTCTTTACATACATAGAGTCAAAAAATATATCTATTTTTTTGGCCCAAAGCATTCTTTGTCAATGCTGATTTTCATAGGGTTAATGAAGCAGATTAATAAAACATTTTATCAAATGAATTTATCTTTGCATTTAAAACCATTCACCCAGGCTTGCCCACTGATGGACTTCTTTTTACACCTATGAGTTAATGATGAGCAGGCTTGTATTTGCCAACCCAGAGTAGCCAATTGTCCTGAATTCCTTCTCTTAACATCAACTTGAACTCCTTAACTGTATCTCTGTACTCAAATCTATTTAACAACCTTGTTCTTCCTGCCCCCATTAGAAGGCTAACTTGATGGGTTCTCTCCTCGGGGTCACTATTTTAATAGGCCTAAGGATGTTGTTGGCCTAAGGATGCCGGACTATGTGGGTAGTAATAGCAGAAATTGGTTGAAAGGAATTGAGTTAATCACATTGGCAGAGAAATAGAGCAGGATTTAGAAATGCTCAGAGTTGGTAACATAGGGTGTTGGGTGGGCAGTAGCCTTGAGCATCAGGGAAATTGTGTAGGGTAGAGAGTAAAGACTAGACTAAGGGTGTAGGAGTGTTGACTAACAGAAAAATTGATTCGGTCCATGAATTTTGGTTAGTGTGTAACAGTTGGAGAGCCATTGAGCAGATGCTGCAGAGCATGAAGGAAGTCAGCTAGTAGAAACAGGGAAATTAGGAAGAGGTAGGCTGTTTGGGTAGTGAGGATCATTTAACCTATCCACTAACCTCTTGAATATTTAAAAGCAGTAACTTGAAGTAATGAAGAGTGAAGACTTTCACACTGTCAGCAGTACATCAATGAAGTTGAAGGCCATTGCCAGCCTTCCTTTAACTGTTCCTATTTGATATGTTTCAATCACATATTCAGTAGGATAGATAATATTAAGCAAACCTCTTAAATCTTTTAGTTCTCAAATTGTTTTTAGTCCTTGTGGTCAAATACCATTCACTTCTCTGGTATAACTTGTGACATTTTCTGGCCAAAATGTATTAGCAAGAAACTGCTTTCTGGGAACTGTGAAAACTTTAATGGTGCTATGTAGAAGATACTGGTAGATCTGATCCAGTTAGAGATGACTGATATGACACAAGGAATACATAGAACAGTGTTTCTCAAAGTGTGGCCTTCAACTGCCTATATTAGAATCACCTGTATGTTTCTAAAAAAACATGTTTCTAAGCTTCAAAGTAGATAATACTGTATTTGGAGATAGTTCTATCTGTGGATATTGTTAAGAAAAATTCCTAACATAGTTTGATCTAACATTCAACCTGGAAAATAAATGTATTCTTAAAGAAAGCCCTTTATTAAAATAATACATGTTACCATTCATGTTGATTCTTCCTACTGTAAAAACCTAGAATAAGGATGGTATAATTGTCTAACTTTGTAGTGTGTAAACTTGGAATGACTTAAGTCGTGCTTCCCAATGCATCACCTATTTCGAGATTTCTAGGCATAGAATTTAATTAGAATTCTAATGAGGTCGATTATGTAATTCAGAGGCTGATATGTAAAGCTAGCTGAACCTCTTACCTCTATTGGTTAATTCTTGAGCTTTTGAATATTCTTCATCTTAGAGTTTGTGATATCATGACTAATGCATTTGGGCTATGTCTTTTCCAAAAATATTGTCTTCACACAAACTCAAATGGTGAAGAAATGTAAGAACATGAGAAGATGGTCAGTTTCTGTGGGTGGGTGTATATTTTCTCTTTTGAAATTAATTCATTTACACAGATGGGCTAACCCTAGCTCCAGACCAATTTTATTGTGTAAAGTCCACGAAATACAGAAAGGACATGAATTGACTTTGCTTTATAATCTCTCCTCTCCTTTTGTTTAAGGACATTCTTCTTCTTCCTTGAGGTATCTTAGGAAAATAGCTTCAGCTTCTTTTATGGGCCTTCACTTCATAATCCACAGAACAGTTGACTTGTAAAACCTCTTGGTCACTCTTTATTTAATGTCCTGAATCATGTTTGGTTATAGTAATTTTCCTTAAATTATAAATTATGTACAATTTTCAGTGTTTATATATTGAACCTAAAGAAAAATCTCTGGACAGAATGGCAGGAGCCACCTGTGCGGGACATGACCTGGATTTGTCTCAGGCCACCTGTTAGAGCAGCTGAGGCTTTCTTGGCATGATTACAGAGCATCCCCTTTTTAGATATGTATAAACAACTGCTCTGGGGTAGAAATTTTTGGCTCCAGTAAAGAAAAAAAAAAAAAAAAAAAAAAAAAAAGAAACCAGAGGATTCATTTTCCCTAAGAGCCTAATGTCCATGCCCAATTTATGATTTGGGTACTTAGATGTCCTCCTCTAAGAAGAGCTAGCCTAGCAACTCTTGACTTATTGGTACATCAATCAGCAGGCTTCATCTGCTTTGGTTTAAATAATGGACTTTGCTTAACTTTAGTAAAGATAAGGGATTTTTTTTTTTTTTTAAAGAAAGAGAGCTATGTTATGTTAGGAATAAGCTTCTGCCTAATGAAGGAAGTAATAGATATTTTGTTCTATTTCTCATGTAAAATAATCCTGCATGATTTCTCATCTTAAAAAGCATACTTTGTAGAGAGGGAGGATGCCCCATATCTATCTTTATAGTTCCAGGGAACTTAACAACAGTGCATGCTAAATATCTCTCACATAGAAGGTTGTAAGAACATACTTAAATACAGTTCATAGAGTGATTACATGGAATTCTTTAATTAAAAAAAATAACAAAATAACTCAGCTTCCCTAAAATAGACTTCTACAACTTCTAAAACATGATTATGTGCTCACATGACTTTCTGGTGTTGAATATATCATGAATTGCCTAAGAAAAAGGTAAGGGAGGGGTTCATATAAAAGGACCTCACTAAAGTTCTTTTACAAGCACAATTTATTTTTCACAAGTGCAATTTTAGTAAAGAATTTAGTTATGCTAAATCTTGCCATGAGAATTTTGGGAAAGAGATGTAGTAGAGAATCCTTAATTAGGAAAAGTTGTACACTGGTCTGCCTCTAAGCCTGAACCTCTTGATTTACTTCATAATGCAGGACTTGAAATGGATTATCTTTAGTTTTCTTAACTTATTCCTCTTATGAAGTAAAAGGAGATACTGACAGGGTCATGTTCTCTGCTTAGTCTCTCCAGCTCACACAAAATGTTCAGAGTAGAGACAGATGTAGGTCTACTGGGTTATGCCACATTCTAAACAAAAAATTCCTTATGTTATCTGATATATCAAATTATCAACCTCTTATAATAGAGATCTTGAAGCATGTTTTGATCTGTCTAGTTCCAGTCTTCCATGAATGAGTTAGATTAAATTTTAGTCACTCAGGATTAAAAGAGATCTATTGAGTCAGTTCTCTGTCTTTAAGTGAACACTCATTCTCTTTGGAATACTTCCATTGTGTCACTCATCTGAGGGTTGTTTTTTTTTTTTTTTTTTTTTTTCATGTTACTGAAAAGTCTAGCTCATAGTTGGGGATCATTTAGAAAAGTTGTGTTACAGTAAGGCCAATAGATGCAGAGCATGGCTCTTCAACAGATGAATAGTGATGTATGTTTATTCAGCTGTGACACCTCATATGTATCATTTTTTTCTTTCCCTTTGCTCCTTGTGTCCCATATTTTTAACCTAATGAAAATTCCTAATCCAAAGCTTATCATGTTGATTTTCACTTGTTAGATACAGAATCTGAAGCTTTTTGAGTAACTGAATAATTTGCTCAGGGTCCTGCAGATAGGCAGTAGTAAGGCAAAGACTTAAAGATATTCTTAGAAGAGCCAATAATGCTGCTGTAAGGAAATAAGCCTGTTTTTCAGGTTACTTTTTATGGTGGTGTTAACCTTGGATAGTCAACTGGACCATAGAGGTCCCTAGGATAGGAAGCAACTGAGAAGATCAGTCAAAATAATAGAATAGACACAGATTGAACAATGGTGAGAGAAGTGTTGCTCTTTCTCATCATGTTAAAGGGAGCCAAAGTAGTAACAATGATTAACATGTATATAGAGTTTACCATGAGCCAGGTAGAGTTCTAAGTGCTTTACTCACATTATCTAACTTAAACTTCTTAACAACTCTGAGGTAGATACAGATACCATTATTATCCTAATTTTACAGGAAAAATAAAAATGCTTCATCAAGGAGACTTTGTTTTGTTTTGCTTTTGTTTTTTTATGAAACCATGATTGGTACAGAGAAAGACGCCAGTGTAGTTCACTAATGAAGATACTTGACTGCTGGTGAAATAAAGTTAAAATTATTCTGAAGATAATTGGAACAGAAACATCATCAGAATGTCACCTAAGAATGAGACACCAAGAAATTGGTTAGTGAATGTTTTAGATATGAAGGAGAAAAACATGGACCCATGAGATAGAGGAAGGCTGTCAGGGTATGGAAGCCACAGAGGCCTCAGGACAGAGCAATGTGACAGTTTTAAGTCATTGAAGAGTGACCTAAAGCCCAGGGAAAGAATATTTGAGGGTCAGTCAGGGGAGGATCTTTTCCGAGTAGTGATTAAGGCAGAACCCATTGACCTTAAGAGGATTTTACAGCATCTATTTCATTCATCCCCAGAGTAAGGCACATCTTAGAGACCTGTTCTGGAAAGTACTGGAACAGAATGAACATCCTATATAATCCTTCAGGGATGCTAATCTGAATTTTCCTTGATTGAAATTATAAGCAATTACATTATTACTTAATGATCAGGTTAAAATAGAAGAGGAGAAATGGGCAGAAACTTCACATGGTCAAGATGGTTTTGGTTAGGTCTATAAAATATTAATTCCTAAAACTATTGTTTCCTCAAGAATATTGCCTTTTCCCTTTCTTGATGCTTCCAGGTCATCTGTTGTTTTTGGTGAAGTGCAAACCAATTGTGGTAAAATAAGCATAACATAAAATTGACCATTTTAACCACTTGGAGGTACATAGCTCAGTGACACTAGGTGTAATCATATTTTTGTACAACTATTGCCATCATCCATCTCCATATACTTCTCCCCTAGCATGGGAAATCATTTGGCTCCTATCGTATCTATTTCCTTTGCTTTCATCCTATTATCATTTGGAAATTATCTTGATTATTCAAGTGTGAGGCTATATTAAGAATAAAGCTGGGGCAGCCTGGGTGGCTCAGCGGTTTAGCGCCACCTTTAGTCCAGGGCATGAGCCTGGAGACCCGGAATCGAGTCCCACATTGGGATCCCAGCATGGAGCCTGCTTCTCCCTCTGCCTATGTCTCTGCCTCTCTCTCTCCCTGTGTGTGTGTGTGTCATGAATAAATAAAATATTAAAAAGAATAAAGCTGCCATGGACATACATATACAAGTCTTTGGACAAAGGTTTCACTTCTCTTGGATAAGTACCCAGCAGTGAAATTCCTGGGTTATATGTTAAGGGTATGTTTCACTTTCTAAGAAATTGTTGGGTATTTTACAACCTGGTTGTACAATTGTACATTTTTGCCAACAATGTATTAGAATTCCTACAACTTGTAGTCAATTGTATAGTAGCCATTCCAGAAGATAAGTAGTAGTACCTCATCATGATTTCAACTTACATTTCCCTGTGACCAATGATACTGAAGCATCTTTCATCTGCTTAATAATAATAATACAATAATAATAATAATAATTACAACTCATTTGATGGCATGTAAAGGGTCTTTATTCTGGATATGAGCTCTAGATCAGCTAACTATTGCAAATGTTTTCTCAAAGTTCCTGGCATGTCTTTCCATTTTCCTAATTATGTCTTTCAAAGGACAAAAAATTTTAATTATCAAATTAATTTTTTACTTATTTTTATTTTTTATTTTTTATTTTATTTTTTTTTTATTTATGATAGTCACAGAGAGAGAGAGAGAGGCAGAGACATAGGCAGAGGGAGAAGCAGGCTCCATGCACTGGGAGCCCGATGTGGGATTCGATCCCCGGTCTCCAGGATCGCGCCCTAGGCCGAAGGCAGGCGCCAAACCGCTGCGCCACCTAGGGATCCCCAATTTTTTACTTATTTTTCATGACTTTATGTCTTGTGTGATATTTTTGCCTTCTCTCCATAAGAACATCTTTCTATGTTTTCTTCTAGAAGTTTTATAGTTTCATGTCTGTTTAGGTTGTGATCCATTTTGAGATAGTTGATTCCATTTTAAAAATAGTATAAGGTAGGAGTTGAGAGTTGTTTTGTTTGATTTTCTCTCCCCTCCCTGTTGCCTCCCACTTTTTTAGTTGTCATGGCATCATTCATTAAAAAAAAACTACCTTCTCCAAAGTGCTACAGATTCCTTTGTCAAAAACTGATTGACTATATATATGTGTGATTCTCTTTCTGGACTCTTTTTTTAAAATTTTGTTTACTTATTTGTGAGACAGAGAGAGAGAGAGAGGCAGAGACACAGGCACAGGGAGAAGCAGGCTCCTCTCAGCAAGCCTGATGTGGGACTGATCCCTGGACCTGGAATCACACCCTGAGCCAAAGGCAGATGCTCAACTGCTGAGCCACCCAGGTGTCCCTCTCTTTCTGGACTCTTTATTTTGTTTCATTGATCTAAGTGTTTATTGGAACAATCCAATATTGACTTGATTGCTATAGCTGTGTAGTAAGTTTTGAAGTCAGTATAGAACTCCAGCTTCCTTTTTTTCTTAAAGGTTTTTATAATCAGTATCTTGATAACATTGAGTCATCTAATTAAAAACCATGGTATATCTCCTGACTTATGTAGGTATTCATTAACTTTCAACAATATTTTGTAGTTTTGATTGGAGAAGTCTTGCATATATTTTGTTATGTATCCCTAATTGTTTCATGCTTTGTTGATAGTATTATAGAAGGTATTTAAAAAATTATTCCTGACTATTCATTGCTACCATATGGAAACAGACAAGATTTTTGATTATTGACTTTGAATTCATTTTTACTAAACTCTTAAATTCTAGAGATATTTTTGCACAGTTTTTTTTTTTTTTAGGGTTTTCTATGTATATGACCATGTCACCTGACAAAACACATTTTTTTCCTTTCCAATCTGACTTATTGATTGACTTTATTTACCTACTTACTTCATGCTTTATTACACTGGGTAGATCTCCAATACAATGTTAAATAGAAATAGTGAAAGTAGACATTCTTGATTCAATTGTAAAAGGGAGTATTTTTGTGGGGGGGAGTGTGCTTTACATATTTTGGATATTAACCCTTTATCTGATGTATCATTTACAAATAGCTTCTCTCAGTCAGTAGATTGCCTTTTTGTTTTGTTGATGGTTTCCTTTGTTGTGCAAAAGCTCTGTATTTTGATGTATTTCCAATAGTTTATTTTTGCTTCTGTTTCCCTCACTTTTGGAGACAAATCTAGAAAAATATTGCCATGGCTGATGTCTGAAAAATTATTGCCTATGTTCTCTTCTGGGATTTATATGGTTTCAGGTCTCACATTTAGGTCCTTACACCATTTTGAATTCATTTTTTTGTGTATGGTGTCAGAAACTGGCCCAGTTTCATTCTTTCACATGTAGCTGTCTAGTTTTTCCAGGACCATTTATTGAAGGGACTGTCTTTTTCCCGTTGCATATTCTTGCCTCTTTTGTTGAAGATTAATTTCCTATATAAGTATGGGTGTTTTTTTCTAGGCTCTCTATTCCATTCTATTGATCTGTGTGTCTATTTTTGTGCCAGTACCACATTGTTGTGATTACTACACACAACAGTGTGTGTAGTAGTGATACTACGCTTTGTAATATATCTTGAAATCTGGGATTGTGATTCCTCAAGCTTTGTTTTTCTTTCTCAAGATAGTTTTGGCTATCTGGTTTTGTGGAAAATGATGCTAGTATTTTGATAGGGAATGCAATGAATCTGTAGATGCTTTGGGTAGTATGGACATTTTAACAGTCTTTGGATATTATCTATTCCTAGTTTGTTGAAAATATTTTTTCTATCATGAATGAGTATTAAATTTTATAAAACTTTTTTTTACAGTGATGGAGATTTTTTTTTTCTCTCCACTGAAATAACTAAGATGGTAAATTACATTAATAGATTTTTAAATGTTAAACCAATCTGCCATATCTAATAATCCCTACTAGGTCATGATTTACTATCTTTTAACATATTAATTCTATTTGCTAATTTGTTAAGGGATTTTTCATCTCTATCATGAGAGATGTCAATATTTTTTTCTTTGTAATGTCTTTGGCTAATATTAGAGTGATGCTGGTCACATAAAATGAATTGTGAGTGGGTGGGGGAGCAGTATTCCTTCATTCCCTTTATTTTTTAAGACTCTTTCCAGTAGAATTTACCAGTGAAGCTACCGGATCTGGTGTTAAACTTTTGTTTTTGTTTTAGTTTTTGTCTATTTTTTTTGAGGGGTAAGAGGAAGGTTTTTAATTAGAAATTAAAGTTTTCTATGTCTGGGTCAGTTTTACTAATTTATGTCTTTCAAAAAATTTTCATTTTCTCTAAATTGCTGAATTTATTTGCATGATATTTTAAAATGTTATTCTCCTAATATCTTTTTAATATCTGGATGATCTGTAACGATCTCTCTTTAATTAGTGATATTTGTAATTTGTTCTCTCATTCTCTCATATTGGCTAAAGATTTATCACTTTGTTTAATCTTTCCTGAAGCCCAGAATTTGAGTTAATTTATATATTTTTTCTGTTTTCTAGTTTATTGATTTCTGCACTCTATTTCACTTATTCTACTTATTTGGAATACAATTTCTTGTTTCTCTATGTTATTAAGATGAGAGCTTGTGGTTTAGATTTTACACTTTTCCTAAGTATTTAAAGCCATAATTTCCTCGTAAACACCGATGTAGCTGCTCCCCATAAATTTGATATGTTGTATTTTCATTTTGACTCAGTTCAAACTTTTTCTATTTCTCTTTTAAATTATACCCTAACTCACAAGTTATTTAAAACTTAATTTATAAGTATTTCTTAATTTCCCAGATACTTATAATGATTTCTAATTCAGTGTTATAAACTCCATACAATTCTATTCTTTTTAAATTTCTTGAAACTTGTTTCATGTTCCAGAATATTTTATATTCTTGTGTATGTTTTGTGTATATTCCTTTTTTTTTTTTTTTTTTGGAAGAGTGTCCTATAGTCATCATTTAGGTCATGGTTCATTATACTGTTCATATTTTATTCTTCTATGCTGACTTTCTGTCCAAT
The DNA here is from genome assembly GCF_048164855.1 of Canis lupus baileyi. Classification (NCBI taxonomy): domain Eukaryota; kingdom Metazoa; phylum Chordata; class Mammalia; order Carnivora; family Canidae; genus Canis; species Canis lupus. Next base: position 23,707,592 of record NC_132869.1, on the reverse strand, counting down.
TGTCCTACTGATTACTAAGAGGATTGTTGAATCTACAACTCTAATTATAGATGGCCTCTTTCTCCTTGAAGTTCTGTCAGTTTTGATTCATTTATTTTGAAATTCTTTTAGTGAGTGCATGTTTTAGGATTATTAAGCTTTTTGATGAAATGTCCTACTTTATCCATCACCATGTTTCTTAAAGTCTACTTTTTCTGACAGCCACTCCAGCTTTTCAATGACTAATTTTTGCATAAAACCTATTTTTTTTTATCCTTTTACTTTTAAACTTTCTATGTCCTATTTAAGGTGAGTTTCTTGTTTACCATTTATAATTGGGCCTTGCTTTTTAAAAAATCAACTCTGATGTTCTCTGCCTTTTATTTATTTATTTATTTATTTATTTTTTTTTTTTAAAGATTTTATTTATTTATTCATGATAGTCACAGAGAGAGAGAGAGGCAGAGACACAGGCAGAGGGAGAAGCAGGCTCCATGCACTGGGAGCCCGACGTGGAATTCGATCCCGGGTCTCCAGGATCGCGCCCTGGGCCAAAGGCAGGCGCCAAACCGCTGCGCCACCCAGGGATCCCTTCTCTGCCTTTTAAATGGAGTGTTCAGATTATTTATGGTTAATAAATGCTTAACTATGTGGTTAGGCTTAAGTCTACTGTACATGCTATTTATTTATTTTTGCTTGTCTCATTTGTCTTCCTTTCCCTCTTGTCTTCTTTTATGCTAGGCATTTTTCAGATTTTTTTTTTTTTTACCTCCACTATTGGATTAACAGTGTCTCTTTGTCTTATATTTGTTTTTAGTTGTTGGTTTATCATAGCCCATTGTAGCCTTTTCATAGTGCATCCTCAAAAATATTAAAATAATATTCTATCACTTCATGTGTCACAACCTGGCAAAAATACATTTTTGTTTCCTCCATCTTACCTTTTATACTATTGTCATAAATCTTACTTCTACATGTTTCATAAACTCTACAATATACTATAATTTTTACTTTATTTATTTTTAAAAATTATTTATTCATGAGAGACACAGAGTGAGAGAGGCAGAGACACAGGCAGAGGGAGAAGCAGGTTCCATGCAGAGAGCCCGATGTGGGACTCCAGGATCACACCCTGGGCTGAAAGCCCGCACTAAACCACTGAGCCACCCGGGCTGCCCATTTAGGATTTTGAAGTAAGCACTAACTATTCTCACATTTTTAATCCCAAAAGAGCAAGATAAAATATCAAATTGAAGAACAGTCCTTAGAAGGACTTTTTTCAGTGTCCTTAATTTTTCACCTTCTATCCAATAAAGATTTCATCATCAATTAGCACATATCTGTGGACTGCATTTTGGATTTTCTGAATTAGTTCAGACTTTACTTCAGTGAGGTAACTCAGAGCCAGAAAGTTTATGATTTATCCAAATTAATATAAGAGCTGTGACCAGTATAGCTTTTTCTACTATACGTATATTTATATATTGTAGTAATAACAGTAAAGACCTTTCATAAGTCTGCATTTTTGGTTTATTCTTTTATGTGTTTCTGCTTTTTTTTTCATTCCTCATCTAAATAGTACAGCAACATTGCCAAATTATTGTTTGCTTGCTGATGCACATTATGGTTTTATTGACAGTTTTACTGTAAAATTCTATCAGTATTTTTTTTCTCACTTAATTTTGATTAATGAGCTGGAACCATAAACCTTCAAATTCTCAAAGGGAAAAAAAGACAACCTGCCATTTTTCCTTTTATAGCACATTATAAAGTTGTATTTGGTATAAAATATTTGAAGTATTCTTATACCAGAGAGAACTCAAGATATGTATTTTCATTACTGTTGACATAACATTATTTTGTTTGTTGATGAGGAGTAAAAAGTTCCTTTCACCTCACATTTATTATATGAAATATTTCTATTATCTTTATTTACACAGAGGGATAGAATTAATCATACACTGAAAGCTATTTAATCTTTCACAATCACTCAAACTGTTCCCATACGAGCCAGAAATTTATGCTCTATAGACTAGGCCTCCAATATATTAATTTAAATCTCTTGATGCCTTATATACTTCAAATCTTTCTAGTGAAGAATTGCATGCACACCTTTAAGCAATACGTAATAGTTTTCCTAGAACATGATCTAAGGATGTAAGTCTCAGTCTCTGACAAAACTACTTTCTTAGATAATTTGTATAGAATGGTTTGTATTTATTTGACTTTGCATGAGTAAATCAATTCTTTTGAGTCATAATTATTGTCAAGTAGAGTCCCTTGGATGTTTGCTGATTATATACATACTCTCAAAATGATAGAGGCCTCCAAAAATTTTAAGATTTTTTTTTTTTCATGAGACACACACACACACACACACACACACACACACACACACAGATAGAGAGAGAGACATGTGCAGGAAGCCCTATGTGGGACTCGATCCCAGGACCCCAAGATCATACCCTGAGCCAAAGGCAGACACTCAATCACTGAGCCACCCACGCATCCCAGGTCTCCAAAATACTGAAAATAATATCTTTGTTCTTATAATTAAAACTTCATGTTTTTAATATACTCTTGATAATGATAGTTTACAAACTGGGATGACTGCCCATGCCTAAACACTGAGGTATCTTCAAGCAAGGAAAACATTTAGGGAACAAAATAAATCTATTGTGGTTGTACAAATTTTAGAGAAAGTTAAGAATCTTAGACAAAGTCACTCAGTTAAAGCAGTGGCACTTAATAATAAAAGCAGATATGGTTAAGAGGTATGTCACCTCAGCACATTCACACTAAGGTGAATATTTCGTAGGGAGCATGTTAATTGAAAAACATTCATTCCTCATGTGAACTGGACTTTGGAAAAACATTAATGCTCATTGTGGAAAGTGTAGCAAGGTGTATCAACCTTAGATAGCTTATGGGGAAATAAATAAGAATAAAAAAGAGGAAATCCTTAGATAAAACCAAAGGTACTAGAAGTGATAGAAAACCGGACTCCATCTTCAAATGTAGAGAAGAAAGGTTGACAAAATGAAAGAAAAATGGAAATTAAGTCAGAAAGTTGAAAATATGAATATGTTGTGGAAAGATGAAAACAATGAGAAAGAAAAAATTGAGATGTATAAAGAATTAGAGGTATTATTGGAAGTTAAACATCCACATGAGATGCCTAAAAGCCTCAGCAATGTGTGAGCCAAGAAGCAAAGAGAACTGTAGTTCAGGAACAACTCTCTAACCTGAGAAATTATGGGATTTTCCTGATCTCTCACTCCACAAGACATCAAGCTATGAGACCAGGTGGATGGGATGGGATTTTACACAATTTCATCATAATCCATGAGATATCTCCATAGACATGATATATCATGAAAGTAGGAATAGTGCCTACTCCTTCCCCTTTGAAACTCTAACATTCCAAACCACTGTTGGGGGGGGAAGGGGTGATTTTACATATACATGTCAGTTTCATGATCAAACTAGCAATGTTCTGATCCATAATTATCTACCAGATAAATCACTGGAAAGACTTAATATCTGAATTTCAAAGAAATTTTTAAAAAGTAAAATAAATCTGTGTTGGCAAGGTTGAAAGGTTAATAGGTAAAGCTTCAGCCATGTTTTTCTTCGATAGCGATACATAGAAGCAGTACTGCGCATTGGCATGGCAGACTGCTTGGATGGGCTCTATTAGGCTAGGAGCTATATTCTACTGTCCTCATGTTTCCATGTAGGTCTTCCTCTCTGTATCCCACCCCCTAGCAGAAGGCAGGGTTGGAAAGAACAATGCAGGCTGAGGGGATGGTAACAAATTAGATGCCTTACCATCAAGGTAGCAAGTACCTTGTATTGAGGAAATGGACTTTACTTTCTCTTTGTCATCAATTTTCACTGAAAATTTTGTTTCAAAACTTTTCAATAATCAAAAATTTAACCTAAGACTTTCAGATACTTGAAGATAATGACAACCACCTAGCTACCTATTTTCTCAGTATTTCTTTTTAAAAATACAAAAAATTAAAGGCCACACACAGCTTAAAGACAGATGACACTGATACTTCAAAGGGACACCCCCCCCCCCAAAAAAAAGAAAAGAAAAATCGCCAAAGCCAGTATGCAATTTCTACTGTTCCTGCCCTACTATTGCCTCACACTGAGACTTTATGGCAAGCACGAGCAGGTTACAAGTACTGCTGGAAATGCAGAAAAAGCAGGCTAGGAAAGGGACCTCTGGGCAATCTAAAATCACCTCCAGAAGAAAAAGCACATCTTAGCCTCATATAAATGGATAGTAAAGTTAGAAGATATAATGGTAGAGAAAACTTTACAATAAGGACATAAATTATGTGCTTAGTAAATATATAAAATCTACATAAGGATAATTATTAAACACCTACTAAATACACACCCAGAAAGTTGAACAAATTGAAAGAAACTAACCTATTAGAATTGATTACAACATTGAGGATATTGGTTCTCTCCAATTTAAAAATTTAATACCATTCCAATAAAAAGCATCAGCAAGCTTCTTATGGATATAGAAATAAATATCAATATGTGTGTGCATGTCTTTGTTCACAGATATTTCTTGTATGCTGCTAAAACAGACTAAAAACGGTGACACTCCAAGAACAATAAGTAAATCTATAGCCATGATCTTGGGTTCTAAATACCATTTTCCTGTAAAAACAAGATCCTTATAAAAACTGAGATCCTTGGGAAAATGATTGATTCCAGATCTGAGGCTGAGAAAATATAAAATTAGCCTGAACTGTCATATGGTGCCAGAAAATAAGGAAGTGCGCAAAAACTGTTGCACCACATTGATAGGAAAGAGAGGCCAACATGGAGAGATTTCTAGTGGCAATATCTGGCAATTACAGTCAAATAATGACAATATTGGATTATAACCCATAGAATATAATAAATGTGCATGTATCCATATTGATTTATGTTATTGAAAAAGATAAAGGGATAAAATACAGTGGTTTCTTACAAAAGGGTTCTGATCAATAACTATAGAAGGAATGAGAAATAGAAAAATCACCACTAGGCAAACACTATAGTAATAATTAGTGTGCAAAAGTATGAGAAAGAATAAATTTGCATACTCTGAAAGAACCCAAACTTATATGATACTTATTAAATACTTATCATAGATCATATTTACACAGGAAAAGAAACAATAAGTTTACAGTGAAGAAAACTAGCAGACCCCTCCTTAGCCAAGCGATCAAACTCAACATTATGTAGCCCCTAAAATGAAGAGAAAACCATATCACTTCCATGGTATTTTTACAAAGATATTTAACCTAAGATGTTAGACAATCCAACTGAGGAGTTTTCTTTAAAATAACTTACCAGAACTCCTCAAATATTTCAAGGTTATGAAAGACAGAGTCCTGAGGAACTGTCCCAGGATGTAAACTATGGAGATCTGATAAGTAAAAGTAATGTGAAATTCAAGATTGATTCCTGGACAAAACAGGACATAAAACTTATGAGATTGAAATGAAATAGGGAGGGTAGGGATCCCTGGGTGGCGCAGCGGTTTGGCGCCTGCCTTTGGCCCAGGGCGCGATCCTGGAGACCCGGGATCGAATCCCACATCAGGCTCCCGGTGCATGGAGCCTGCTTCTCCCTCTGCCTGTGTCTCTGCCTCTCTCTCTCTGTCTCTCTGTGACTATCACAAATAAATAAAAATTAAAAAAAAAATTAAAAAAAAAAAAAAAAAAAAAAAGAAATAGGGAGGGTAGTTAGTTTTGCCTACTACTACTGCTATCAGTATTCCATCAGGGTTGCTGGTTTCAATAACTGCATGATATTGTGTAAGATGTTAAAATAGGAGAATATGAGCTAGAGTTGGATAGAACACTATAGAATTTTTCAACTTTACTGAAATCAGTTCAAAATAAAGTTCTTTTACAGAAAGAAAACCAAGTTAACATGAAATTTTATTTATTAAGTTTTTAAATTAAAATATTTCCAAAAGGTATCAGAAGCTTTGATTTCTCTAACAAATATTTTTGAGTACCTACTATTTGCCAGGGGTCATCAAATGACGGGAATACAGTGGTAAGCAAAACAATGAAGGTCCAGGTCCACTTTTATGACACTTGTGTTCTTAATGGGGATCAGTAGAGTGAAAACAAAGCAGCATACAAATAAGAAAATATGAGATAGGAACAACAGATTGCAATGTAAGCAAGGGTCAAAGTTAATGCACTGTCTTCTAGGGTATTTGAAGATAGGCCAAATATGTCTCTGCCTACTTCACTATTTTCCCAAGGGAAAATAAGTGTACACCAGCCCCAAATAACTTTTCAAATAACTTTTCTTCTTACCAGGTAAGTATTCTAGAATTCAGTAGTTTCATAAATACTTGTCAAGCAGTCCCCGTCAGCAGTTACTATGTCAACCCTAACTACAAAATCCTGGATTAACTCCACAGAAACTTGTGATATCAGGTTTGTGCCAACACAGCACTATCAAATGTATACTGTCCAAAGACAATTTCCCTAGAGATTCTGGAAAATACACAGAAATCTTACCTAAGAATGCAGCACCTTAATGTATCTGTGCAATTCAGATAGTCTGATTTTCTAAATGATGGGTCAAGGCAACCTCTCACAACTGTATAGAATAGTTTCTGCTTTTTGAACCTAGAATGAGAAAAGTATACTATCTGGAAATTATGTAGTTTTTTATAATAAATAGAAAAACTTTGTGTACTGATACAGCAATGCTGTGAACAAAAGGAAAATATACTCTAGAAATGCCTCAACATAATAAAGCCCATCTATGAATATCCCACAGCTAACATCATACTGAAATATGAAAGCTAAGTCAGGACAAAAAACAAAGATACCCATTTCACCACATTTATTCAAGATAGTATTCAAAACCCTAACCACTGCAATTAGATTTAAAAAAATATTATGCTGAGTGAAATAAGTCAATCAGAGAAGGACAATCATCATATGGTTTCACTGATATGTGGAATATAAGAAATAGTGAAAAGGGACCATAAGGGTAAGGAGGGGAACTGAGTGGGGAAAAATTAGAGAGGGTGACAAAACATGAGAGACTCCTAACTCTGGGAAACAAAGGGTTACAGAAGGGGAGGTGTGTTGGGGGATAGGGTAACTGGGTGATAGGCAATGAGGAGGGCTCTTGATGGGATGAGCACTGGGTGTTATGCTATATGTTGGCAAATTGAATTTAAATTTAAAAAATGGGGATCCCTGGGTGGCGCAGCGGTTTAGCGCCTGCCTTTGGACCAGGGCGTGATCCTGGAGACCCAGGATCGAATCCCACGTCAGGCTCCCGGCATGGAGCCTGCTTCTCCCTCTGCCTATGTCTCTGCCTCTCTCTCTCTGTGTGTGTGACTATCATAAATAAATAAAAAATTAAAAAAAATAAATTTAAAAAATGTATAAATAAATAAATTTTTTTGTATACTTTTTTTATTGGAGTTTGATTTGCCAACATATAGTAACCACTGTTGAGTGGTTAAAGAAATTGAAGAAGCCACAAATAAATGGAAAGATTTTCAATGTTCATGGATTGGAAGAATTGTAATTATTTACATTTCTCTAATACCCAAAGAAATCTATGGATTCAATCCAATCCCTATCAAAATTCCCATGGCATTTTTCATAAAAATAGAAAAATTCTTAAAATTTGTATGGAACAAAATATCCTAAGTAACACCCCTATGTTCATTACATCATTATTTAAAATAGCCAAGGTATGGAAATATCTTAAGTGTCCATCAATGGATAAATGAATAAAGAAAATATGGTGTGTGTGTATATGTGTAATATATATATACAATATATATATGTATATATATGTAATATGTGTATATATATACACAGTGGAATATAAATCAAAAAAGAAGGGAATCTTGCCTTTTGTGACAACATGGATCAGCCTTGGGGTATTAAGCTAAGTAAAGTCAGAGACAAAGACTAATACTGTATGATTTCACTTATGTGTGGAGTATTAACAAAACACACACACACCAAAACCCAAACTTATAAATTCAGAGAACAGATTGTTTACCAAAGGGGTGGTGGGTTGGGGGTTGGGCAAAATGGGTGAAGGAAGTCAAGAGGTATGGACTTTCAATTATAAAATAAGTCATGATTATGCTTTGTGCAACATATGTTGACTATAGTCAATAATATATTGCATATTTGAAAGTTGCTCTGAGTAAATATTAAAGTGTTCATCCTGAGTAAAAAAATAACCTCATATGGTGACCCACGGTAACCAGACTTACTGTGGTAGTCATTTTGCGGTGTATGCAAATATTGTATCACTGTGTTACATACCTAAAACTACTTTGTTATTACCCAATAAAAATTTTTAAAAAGAAAACAACCCTACAAGCCCAATTTCCTACTCTTGTCCTCATTTCTTTATGGAGAATGTTTGTGATCTAAAAATTTCTCCCTTGATGGCTCCTAGTATTTCTGGAAGTGTTTGGGGGTGTTTGATATGTACAAGCTGGTCTAACAACTGGTTACCCAAAGGCAGCTATCACCATTTTTCTTTCCTGGTCTTCCACAGGTGTCTTAGTTCAGTAAGCTTTGTGACAATACCTCAGGCTTCCGACAATCCCTAACCTCAGAGAATGCCAACATTTGCAAGGTTGCTATCTACTCCATGTCCCCAGCATCATAATTCCTTAAGTTGCAAATTCTTAGAATAAACTAGGAAAATGTTCCCTGCTTTATTCTGTGTCATGCTGTTTCTTGGTTGGCCATTTCCCCAGCCCCCACAAGCTAACGTCAATTCAAGAAAAGGACTTGAAAATCTAATGTACAGTATAGGGATTACACAAAATATTGTATTGTAATCAAACTTGCTAAGAGACTGGTTCTTAATTATTCCAGCCACGAAAAAGAAATTTATGTGACAAGAGAGAAGTGCTAATTATTATAACAATGTCAATGATGTTATAATATATAAATGTATCAAATTAACATATTTTACACCTCGAATTTATATAGTGTTCTAGGTCAAGTATCTTTCAATTAAAGAAGAAAATAGCCTGATTCTATCTGGATTTTCTTAGAATAGTACCACTGTGGACCAAAGCAATAAGGAATAAAAAGCCTAAGGGGTAGAGCACTGTACTCTATTCCCATTCTCCCCACAAAAGTTGAGAAGCACAATTTCCCCTCTCTCAGCCAAAAAAGGGAGAAAAATTATCTATTTTATATCTCTTGAGGCAATATCAGACACAATTATTCCTATGTAACTCAGGACCATCTCAGTTTATAACTGGTACTCCAGAGTTGTTTTCCTACATTATTTTCCATTAGATAAAACCTTGTCCCCCCTCCCCAAGCAGAAAGAAAGTTATTTTTCTTTTACAAATAATTATGTCTGATGAAACTTAGGAATGTCTCTAAAGTAGACTTGTAATTTTTATCACTGGCATAGATATTAGCAAAGGTACACTAAAAAACTGGTCAGAAAGGTGGCATGTGGCTGGGTCAGTGGTTGAGCATGCAACACTTGATCTCAGGGTCTTGAATTCAACCTTCCTGTTGGGTATGGAGCTTACTTAAAATGGTAACAATAAAAACAAAAACAAACTGGTAAGAAAATAAAGAATATCCACTATAATGGATTATATCCATAAGTCTTCTCTCATTTTCCCTTGGACATACCTGTATTACAGTACTATATGATTACCCTCACTTGTATGACTTTGAATCCCCAGAGCTAGGAAAGTTTCTAAACGCTTAAGTACTTAATATATATTTGATGGGTAACAGAATGAAAAAGGTTTTTTAGTGCTAGGATTTGGTCTAGATCAGAGACCTCAAATCAGTAACCCATACACTTAAGACTCTCATCCAAAGCACAGTCTACAACTTTTAAAAAAGTTGACCCTAAAAAAAAAAAATCTCTATTTTCAGCTTTTATTCAATTATCATTAACACTGGTCCCACATTCCCAACAAGGTGTCAATCATTGGAGATGAATTGCAGCTGTCCCCATTAGTGCACCACACAGTCACTCACTGTCACTTCATTCACTGACCTAACACTCAACACTAAAAACATTAGATTTTATGATTCTTTGATCAGATGATCTGTATGGTTCCTTCCACTATAGATTTTATTAACCTTTGTCTTCTTACACATACTCTGGGCATCTCCCTACACAATTGTTTGTTCATTTTGGAAGCTCAGGATATATTTGGTTTAAAGAGACTACAGTTGTACCAGCTGAGTCCTGCCTCACAGAATGTACTGACTTGACCCCATGGGTATGGAATTTATTTCTGTACATTCAGTACTGTGAATCATTTTGTAAATAAAAATACATAGTTTTATAGACTTTATGTAGAATACAGTCCCTTCTAATCCTTATCCTTCCAAAACAGAAAAAAAAAATCACATCTCACATAAATTCTTAGAAGAAATCTGTTACTTAAGTAGCTAGCTACTACTTACGGGGGGGAAAAAAATGAATAGCCTGGTACTTAAAAAATAATAATGCCTATCATTCGTTTTATGATTTTTAGTTTTCAAAGACCTTTCACATCACTTATGTCATTTATTATTTTTACTGAAGTGTAATTGTTATATTAGTTCCAGGTGTACAATGTAATGATTCAATAATTCTATACGTTATTCAATGCTCACCATGATAAGTATAGTAATCACTTGTCACCAAACAGCATTTTTACAATCTTATTCACTATATTCCCTATGCTATACATTTTATCTCCATGAATTATTTTCTACCTGGAAGATTGGATCTCTTAATCCCCTTTATTTTGTTTTATTTTTTTTATTTTTATTTTTTATTAATCCCCTTTATTTTACCTAAACCCTCTCCCCGCCCTGTCCCCTCTGGCAACCACCTGTTAGTTTCTGTACTTAGGAGTCTAGGGGATTGTCTGTTTTTATCTCCTTTCTTAAATTCCACATATGACTGAAAGCATATGGAATTTGTCTTTCTCTTACTTATTTCACTTAGTATACACCCTCTAGTTCCAACCATGTTGTCGTAAAGTCCAAGATCTCATTTTTTTATGGCTGATATGTTTATGTACGTGTCTGAGTATATACACACACCGCACATCTTTATCCACTCACGTTAATGGACACTTGGGTTGCTTTTGTATCTTTGCTTTTTAAAATAATGCTGCAATAAATATAGGGGTGCATGAATCTTTTCAAATTAGTGTTTTCTGATACAATAAAGACCCTATAGTGTAATTATTGGATCATCTGGTAGTTGTTTTTTGTTTTAGTTTTGAGGATCCTCCATATATTTTCTATAGTGGTTGGACCAATTTATATTTCCACCAACAGTGCCCAATGTTCTTGCTTCTCTACATCCTTGCCAACACATTGTCTTTTTTAGTCTAGCCATTCTGATAGGTATAAAGTGCTATTCTCATTGTGTTTTTGATCTGCATTTTTCTTATGATTATGACACACATCTTTGCATTTGTTGGCCATCTGTCTTCTTTGGATAAGAGTCTATTTAGGTCTTCTGTCCAGTTTTTAAAATCAGACTGTTATTGTGTTGTGTAAGTTCTTTATATATTTTGGATATTAATCCCTTATCAGATATATTGTTTACAAATATATTTACCCATTCAGTAAGTTGCCTTTTCATTGTGTTGGTTTCCTTCACTGTGCAAAACTTTTTATTTTTGTGTAGTCCTAGAAGTTGATTTTTGTTTTTTGTTTCCATTGCCTTATCTTTCTTTATAGCAACTATGCAGTCCCTAACTAGACAAGACAGGCCTTCTTTTCTCAGTTTATGGTCAGATGATATCACAGAAAGGCAAGAGACTTAATGTCCTACAGCTGCAAGGGACCTCAGAGATTACCTAGTTTTTAAAAATGACAATTAGAAGCCTTGAGAGCCTCAAGTCTGACCAAGGTACATACCTAGGTAGTGGCTTAGGGAAGGGGTCACTTGGATTATAACACAGTGCTTGCATAAAGTCAAAGATTCTCCTTCCCATTAGAAGGTATTAAATTTGCAGGATATGTTTACTGGTTGGATTTTGTAACTACATGGGTGGGGGGTGCTGATGGATATATTCACACATTCCCATATCATGAGGAACAGATCTAATTTTCTTCAAAAATGAAAAACTATAAAAATTCATATTTATAAGTAGGTATGTCAATCAGCCTGTCATAGAAGACAAACCCAGACCTACTCAGAAAATTCCTCAGCTTTGGTAAAATGGAGATGATAAACTTTAGATATTCACATTGTCTCTAGCCTCAAAGCTTTTCAACACAGATAGGGGAGCTCTCAGAAATAAAATATCTTCCTGCCAAGGTGATGGATTTTCATTAAGGTTTCTCCAGTGGCATTTTTTTTTTTTGAGGCTTGGGGATAAATTAATTTTTCTTTCAACAAATTCATAGAAATAGCTCCAGATTTCAGGAAAGAGCCCTCCTCCCAAAAAGGTGGTTACATATCATGTATCTGTCTCAACATATTTGGGTAGCACGGGCCTTAGGGTATTAAAGTCAGAGTTCCCAAATTTTCATTAAGTCAGAGGGAACTGCTGTGAATAAGATTCAACTTGGCTCCATTGCTAACTCGCTATATGAACTTGGAAAAGTCTGTTCCTGTTTTCTCATTTATGTAATGAATTTATAAGTATCTTAGAGTGTGACCATATGGATCCAAATTTATTCACCTCACCTGATTTTCATGTATTGTAAATACACTCGTATGGAGTTCAGGAGTCCTGGTTCTGGGCCCCAAGGAACCTTCTGGGACCAGTCATGTATCAACTGAGGAAGGATAAAGAAGAAGGGTGAATAGGGTGCTTCTCTTAGAGTTCCTTACACTATGAACTATATGAACTGTGGACTACAAATGAGTTGGGCATTCTGAACATAATAAAGCAACATATGCAGGATAAAGAAACAGGGGCATACTAGAGAACCAGCTACAGCTTCTTAGCAGCTTTTACCAAGGGACAAAAGATACCAAGAAGATCGTAAAGATCTTTACAGAGTAATCCAAGAGGTTTTGGATGAGACTACTACTAACAACACTCCTCCTCTCCCTGGGAATCTATACTGGAGAAGGCATGTACTCCCCTTAAGGGGAAATAGGTTTCAGTATCAAAGTATATTCTACAGGATAAAACAGAAGTGGAAGAGTATGGATAGGTGGAAACATGTAGGCATAGTGGTTGGAGATGAAAAAGAAAAATAAAATGTACTGGGGGTTTCACTGAGCCAAACTCAGTGGGGCCAGGGTGTCTCAGTGGAGCTGATTTTCTGTAAAATTAACGGAGACTTGGAGACTCCTCTGGGATCTCTTTTCATATAATGTTATGCTTAGAGGCTCTTTGTTTTGGGGTTGTTAATTCAGAAAATTAGAGTAGGCCAGAAAAGGGAGATGCACTCCATGGAGCCCTTGAAAATAGTTTGCAATATCAAGGAGAAGAGGGCTTAGGGCTAGAGACTGAGAAACTATCTAAATCCCTGGCATTAGCTACGTTATTGCTCTGGGACCAGATGACGAAATAAGATCAAAGAACATAGCTATTTCGTGGAGACCCCATCTCCCTCTATCTACAGAATACAGTGGCTCTGAGGATATCATGAGAAGGCACCCTGACACAGATAGTGGCACTCTTATGTTCCAAATCAGACAATACTGAAATCCTCTCAAGTGGATTTGAAAGTAGGAGATGCAAAGGTGCTGAAGAACACAAGGTTGCTGAGGTATTATAGTCAATAGGCTAATTTGAAAACAGTACCTATAAGTATCAAGATGACCTTACAAGACCGAAGGTCCTGAAGGATCAGATAGGTTAATAACAATAATAGGTCTTTATCTGGAATATCATTCTTTACAAAAGTTGTTCCTTTCCTCCATTTCTAGTTATACCAGTTTAATGTCTTTCAGGGTGAACCACAGTGTGAGGATTCCTTTAAGGTATCAAGTGCGGTACAATTAAGAGAATGTATAAATAATTATCAATTCCCAAATTCTTCCCACACTGTCTCCTCCTGCACTGTTGCCTTCCAGTTACACAGAACCACTATGGTTCTGAGAATACATCCTTCTCTCTTTCCAGTACATACTTGTATACTTGCAGCTCCTTCTACAAAATCCCTTTACTCCCATACTTCTTTTATGTAGTTAGTGTATACTCTTCATTCAAACCTCACTCACATGTTACCCTGCCCAGGGAAACTTCTTTAACTCCATAGCCTAGGTGAGGGGGACCTTCATTATGTTTCCATAAATCCAGTTATGGCTTCTTCTGTACTGTATGACCTTTTTTCTTTTTAACCACATTGTCTATATTACCAACAAAGAGTGCACTTTAAAAAAAAAAGATTTTATTTATTTATTCATGAGAGACACACACAAAGGGGCAGAGACACAGGCAGAGGGAGAAGCAGGCTTCATGTAGGGAGGCCAATGTGGGACTTGATCCTGGGTCTCCAGGATCACACCCGGGGCTAAAGGCGGGCTAAACCACTAAGCCACAGGGGCTGCCCAAAGAGTGAACACATTTATGGCAGGTTCTAAAACCTGCATTTCTTTCTTTTTTTTAAAGATTATTTATTTGAGATAGAGAGTATGTGAATGGGGGAGGGGCAAAGAGACCACCTCAAGCCGATTCCCCGCTGAGCAGGTCTCAGTGTTAGGATCAAGAGATCACCACCCAAGCTGAAATCAAGTCAAGTGTTTGACTGAGCCACTTAGGACCCCCCATACCCTGCATTTCTGAATTTTTGGTACCTAAAACCATATCTGGCATACACCTAACATTTTTTGAGGAGTTTAGAAAATAAGTAAGGTAAATGAGTGAATTTGATCTCCAAGTCCTCATCAATAAATTAGGATTAATAACCTGCCTCGCAGTATCATTCTAACTATCAAACGATATTCTACTTTTCAAAACTTATTTGAAAGTTAAATTCTGAAGATATCAGTTACTTAAAGATAATACTCTATTTTTGGAACTTTCAGTTCTCTTGGTCCTAGTCCTTGAACTACATCTGCTCTTTCAAACTCCAGTTTGTAGTATCCCCACTGTACTTTTACTCTCCTTCTATTTCATGTCTATAGAGCTGTGCTGGACGGAGCTTCATAAATAAACTGATTATCTCCATTATAAATTTATAATTTCCAACCTCAGCTGGGTCCTCATTGCTTCTCAGTACTGATCATTGATTTCTTTCCTTTCCTAAATAGCAGCTGTTAAAACATTTACCATCCTTCTAGAGTCCTCTGAACCCCATCCCTCATTTTCAGTGAATAATAAAATCTCAAAATTTACCAAGTAAATAATTTGATCATCATCCCCTCAGTATCCAGTCTTAATTCCAAGCATAAATTTTGTTTTATACTTCCATCTTATCTCTTTAATCTGTTCGAAGCTCAACTCCTCTAATTCAGTAAAATATTTTAGTTTTTCTACTCCTATGTCTATGTGTTGGCACAGGCTAATATCTAAAAGGCAAAAACAAAATTGGAAAATATTTGTCAGATTTTTTTTATCCAAATCAGGATGCCTTTGGCTGAAATAAAAACTCAACATTAGCTTCTACAATAAAAAAAAAAAATCACCACAGAAGTAGAACAAGTTCAAGGCAGGTTGATCTACCATTTTATCCACATTATCCAAGACCTATGTGCTTTCTATTTCTCCACTGCTATGCACAGCTTCATCTTAATTTGGTTCTTCTTGTAGTTGTAAATTAGTAGCAGGTTGAGGCTATAGCTTCCTTATTTATTTATGAGGGAAAGAAAGACCAATTTCTCATGAGGCCCTCTGAAGAAGAAAACTTTCCCTGAAGCCCTAGCATAGGTTTCTTGCATCTCATTAAGTTATATGTCATTTTCTGAACCAGTCATTGACAAAAGGAATGAAAATTCTTTTATGTCAATCAAGCCTTCCATTAGAGCTGAGAACCATTTTCCGAATCTCATTAGCAAGGAGTAGAAATGCTATCAGGGCATCAACCACAATGGCCTCTACACCAGCCAAGCTACCATCTCACACACTTAGTCATTTTATCTGGAGCTGGCTCCTCATAGCTTGGCAAACAAGAGTTCTTCCAATCTCACTAGGTTCCTACACCTCTCCCCTTGAAGCTCACTGACCACAAACTCATGATGTATAATATAGTACCAATGTTGGCAACATCCTCCAGAAGAATGATATTCTGTTCAAGTAGCTATAAAGTATGTACTCTCTTTTCATCTACATTTCCCCATACTCCACACATATGTATAAAAGTAAGTCCACCTCCATAATCCTGAGTTGTGCTTTGTCAGCTGGGAACTCAAGTGCCTTCATTTTCACAGGTGATCTCTCCCTGGCGATCCAACCTGGGCTAGACTTGAAAACAAACAACATTTTCCTTTCTAAAATGTCTCCAAAGGAGTTCTGTTTGAACCCTTCTTCCTTCAGAACCAAAGACTTTGTAGAGAATGTCTCATGCAAATATAGCACCTTTCTAGCCACCCACTGATCTTGGAAAGATGTCAGACTTATCTCCTAGCTTAAGGAAACAAACAGATAATAGTGGGATAAGAAAAGCTTTGGAATTCAAGAACACCTGGCACAAATGTATATTCAAGATATCTTTGTTGAATGAGTATAGAAATATATGAATGCGTTTCACTTCTCTCAGCCTTAGTTTTCTCTTCTGAAGTTGAGTTAATATCTAATCTCACAGGGATGTCAGTTTGGGTAAATTACCTCATTAGCCTCAAATCTCTCTACTACAAAATGTGATTTACAGGGAATATAGCACAGGCTTTCTCCTAGTATTAAATAAAGGACACAGGATCTAAAAGGATACCTGATTCACTGTAGGTTCTGAATGAGTGTTGTTCTCAACACTTCTTTAATCCATCTATCAAGTAAGAATGCAGCAGGAAAGATGTAACTACAAATGTAAATTCAGAGCTGACTAATGCCAAGCTCTTTATACTCAGTATCTTATTTAAACTTGGCAAGAACAGCTAACGTTAGTATTAATGTCCTCCATTTTGTGGATGAGTAAACAGGCTCAGAATTTGAATGCCTGGGACAAAGTTGCACATTCCTAAGTTACAGAGCCAAAATTCACATCTAGGGTTCTCTGGTTGTAGTGCCTGTACTCTCAGCCAGCATACCATCATCAGCCTCACCAAGATGGTTGCCTCTGGGGCAAAGCAGGTGCAAATGAAATAATGGCAACTTGAGAATTTTCTGTGCAAGTATTGTGGTAGAAAAACTAGCTTGTCAGATTGTCCCCTTCAGTGGACCTTGCCTGAGAAAGAGCTATAGTTTGGCATTTTGCTGTTTTTCTACTAATTCAACTGTCCTTTGTCCAGCTGCCATAATACTTTCTACTAGCATCTTTTATCAAGTTGTGTGACCTTAAGTGATAATTAAAAAAGTTCGATGTTAGTAATGAGGACAAGCACTTGGGGAGTTTTTTTAATTTAAATTCAATTTGCCAACATATAGTATAACACCCAGTGCTCATCTCCTCCTTGGTGCCCCATCCCCCCCACTACCTCCCCTTCCACAAACTGTTGTTTATTTCCCAGAGTTAGGAGTCCCTCATGGTTTATCTCCCTCTCCAATTTTTCCCACTTGGTTTCCCTCCTTTCCCTTATAATCCCTTTCACTATTTCTTATATTCCACATATGACTGAAACCATATGATGTTTGTCTTTTTCTGACTGATTTCTTTCACTCAGCATAAGGCCCTCTGGTTCCTTTCACATTGAAGCAAATGGTGGGTATCCATCTTTTCTGATGGCTGAGTAATATTCCATTGTGTGTGTGTGTGTATATATATATATATATATATATATATATATATATATATATATATACCACATCTTGTTTATCCATTTGTTGAAGGATATCATGGCTCCTTCCACAGTTTGACTATTGTGGACATGGCTGCTATGAACATTGGGGTGCAGGTGTCCTGGCATTTCACTATGTCTGTATCTTTGGGGTAAATACCCAGCAGTCTAATTGCTGGGTAATAGGGTAGCTCTATTTTTAACTTCTTGAGGAACCTACATACTATTTTCCAGAGTGATTACATCAGCTTGTATTCCCACCAAGAGTGTAAAGAGGGCTCCCCTTTCTCCACATCCTCTCCAACATTTGTTGTTTCCTCTCTTGTTAATTTTAGCCATTCTCACTGGAGTAAAGTGGTATCTCTTTGTGGTTTTGATTTATATTTCCCTAATAACAAGTGATGTGGAGATTTTTCATGTGCTTATTGGCCATGTGGAGGTCTTCATTGGAGAAATGTCTGTTCATGTCTTCTGCCCATTTCTTGACTAGATTGTTTGTTTTTTGGGTATTGAGTTTGATAAGCTCTTTATATATTTTGGATACTAGACTTTTATCTGATATGTCATTTGCAAATATCTTCTCCCCATACTGTGGATTACCTTTTAGTTTTAGTTTGGTTGATTTTTTTTCCCTTTGTTGTGCAGAAGCTCTTTATCTTGAAGTCCCAATAGTTCATTATTACTCTTGTTTCCCTTGCCTTTATAGGTGTATCTTGTAAAAAGTTGCTGTGGCTGAGGTCAAAAAGGTTGCTGCCCTAATATTTTGATGTTTTCTTGTTTCACATTTAGATCTTTCAACCAGTTTTGGGTTTATCTTTGTTTATGGTGTAAGACAATGATCCAGTTTTATTCTTCTGTATGGGGCTGTCCAATTTTCCAATACCATTTTATTGAAGTGGCTGTCTTTTTTTCCATTGGATATTCTTTCCCACTTTGTTGAAGATGAGTTGACTATAGAGCTGAGGGTCCATTTCTGGGTTCTTTATTCTGTTCCATTGATCTATCTGTGTGTTTTTTGCCAGTACCATGCTGTCTTGATGATCACAGCTTTGTAATGCAGCTTGAAGTCAGGCATTGTGATGCCCCCATATTTGGTTTTCTTTTTCAACATTCCTCTGCCTATTCAGGGTCTTTTTTGGTTCCATACAAATCTTAGGATTATTTGTGCTGGCTCTGTGAAGAAAGTCCATGGTATTTTGATACGGATTGTTTGAATATGTAAATTGCTCTGTGTAGCATAGACATTTTCACAATATTTGTTCTTCCAATCCATGAGCATCAAATATCTTCCCATGAATCATTTATTTATCCTTGGACTTTATTTCTTGGGTC
The DNA here is from genome assembly GCF_048164855.1 of Canis lupus baileyi. Taxonomy (NCBI): domain Eukaryota; kingdom Metazoa; phylum Chordata; class Mammalia; order Carnivora; family Canidae; genus Canis; species Canis lupus. The sequence continues at coordinate 23,688,425 of NC_132869.1, read as the reverse complement.
TTCTGGCAGCTTTATGACATAAAGTTTCCATGTGATGTTGGGCATAGGACTTGAGGAATAGAAAATAAGATGTCTTTAAAATCATTCATTCACTGATTCTTTCATTCAATGAATATTTACTGAATTTAAACTCTTCTTGAGGCTGCTAAATTCTAAGAGTATCTGAATGAACAAGACCAAGTATTGGTCACAGTCCCCATGACCCTAACAATCTATCAATAAAGATTTTTAAGTACAGTAATTTAAATAGTGCTGGATATTATACAAAGTATAAAGTACCATGAGAATATGTGACTAAATGATGAGAATGGATTTAGTAGAAAACAAATATGATAAGAAATGGAAGATATGCAACCCCCCCCAAAATGAACTAGAAATGAAAATTACAATACATGAAAAATTTTATTAGATTTAGATAAAATATTGAAGATTACAGAAGAAAATATCCATAAACTTGAAAATATAGTAATAGAAATTACCCAAAAGGAGTCACAGAGAAAAATAAGACTGAAAAAATAATGGAGACTCAATGACCTGTGAGAACATATTAAGCAAAGTAATATGTATGTAACTGGAGCCCCAGAAGGAAAGGAGGGGAAACAATTTAATAATGGTCAAATTTTTCTAAATTTAATGAGAACTATAAACTCACAGATTCGGGAAGCTCAATAAAACTCAGGATTCACAAGAACCACCACTAAAGCATATAATAATCAAATTGATGAAAATCAATGATAAAGAGAAAACTATAAAAGCAACATAGGGTGGAATACCTAATGAATAATAAACAATATCACATTTCAAAAAAAAAGCCCTTCCAGCAAGAAAATAATGAAATATTTTTAAGGTGCTAAGGGAGAAACAGCAACCATATACTTAAATTTCCATATTCAATAAAAAACTGTTATTTTTAAATGAAGGTGAAAAAAAATTAAGACTTTCAGATAAGACCCGAGAAAAGCTTTCACCAGCATGCATTCTCTCTCTCTGTCTCTCTCTCATGAATAAATAAATAAAATCTTTAAAAAATATGTAAAATCCTAACATGAAAAATGTTGACCTCTGTATGCTAATACCAGAGGTAGTTTTTTTTTTCTTTTATACCTACTTTGTTTAAATAAGTGAAAACAACAGAAAATTCTAGATGATGGGATTTCTATAGGCTTTCCTTCAACCTCTAAGTTTATATGTATTGTAAAATCTTATAAAAGCAGATACTGTAAGTAGTATATTTATTATAAAAATTTCTGGTCACACTTTTCAAAAGTCATTGCAGGGGTAGCCAAGGTAATGGCAGCTGTTGAAATCTGAATTTCACCACATATACCTCTCCCCAACTTTCCATAGTTATATGGATCAATACAAAGATAAAGTAAAAATCACAGAAATCTCATTCCTTCAGAATACCTGGAATACAGAGGGCATTAAAACTTCAGAGGGCATGAAACAGTCCTGAGAGTTTAGGGCACTAACATAAATAAGGGACTTAAAACTTTGTTAGTTTCAGGTGCACAATGTAGTGATTTATCAATTCAATATATTACTCAGTGCTCATGATAAATGTACTCTAAAACTTAAAACTATATGCAGGGCTTTAGGAAGAAGTCTTAGAAAGGGAAATTCTTTAGGAAAGAGGAAAATTAAAAATGGATAAGTCACCCTTTGGAAACTGAGTGTTAAAAGCAAAAACAAAAAAGCAATAGAGGGAAATTTTAGAATACTTACAAAACTAAAAAATGAAAGGACAAAAAATCTTTGTCCCTGATCTCTCAAAATAGCCACATGTTGAAAAAGTGGAGGAAGGCATTCTTGAACTAAGGCACTTTGTAAATCACCTCCAATGCTAGATTTGTTCATGTAATGCAGAGACACAAGCAGAGAATCAAAACTTGTGGGCTGATGATAAATTTCTCACAAAACCAATCATGAAACTCAAGTATAATATACCAAAGTGAATTAAATATCCCAAATGGACATGTGAAATAATACATCTTCAGAAATTCAAAGATTAAGAACAGAAATAGGTAGTAATTAAGGTATAAGAATTATACTCAATAAATAAAATAATGAAAACATTGTAAATGGCTAAATTATAAGTGCCTAAGAACTGATATAAATGAAAATTTAATAAGGGAAATTTAATAAAGCCAGCCAAAAAAGCCAACAGAATATAAGTGAAGTAAAGAAATGAAATATATCAGAAAGTGCTGGAAATGGTAGCAAGGCAAAAGAGTTCTAACATATGTATAATTGGAATCCAAGAAACAGTAAAATAAAACAATGAAATAAAAGTATAAATCAAAGAACCTTCTCTACCTATAGAAAGGCTCTACAATGTAACCTTGGAAAATTCATCATGAATAATCAATTCTAAGGCCTATGCTAGTAAACTCGTTAGACTTTAACGACTGAGATATATGCTTAAGGTCTCCTGGGAAAATGATAAACTTACATTAAACTTCTCAGAAGCAATAAATGAAGCAAGGGGATAATGGAGCAGCATTTTCAAGAGACAAGAAAAAGAAGTGTTAAATCGATTTTACAAGTATCAAGACTAGAAAGCAACTAGAAAAACAAGCCCACTGATACATTGCTGATGGAAATAAAAATTTATACTCTTATGAGGCACAATTTGACAATATTTAAGAAAGCTATGTATGTGTCATTTGATTAAGCAATCCTGCTTGCATTAAACTATCCAAAGATAGTCCCACAGTAGTAAATGCATGACACATCTGCACAAGTGTTAATTGCAACATTATGTGTAATTGAAAAATATTAGGAACAATGTAAATATCTACAAAGAGGAGAATGGTTTAATAATCTATAGTACATTAACAAACCACAGTATCACAGGAGTGTGAAAAGAATGAGAAAAATTCCCATAAACTTAGAATGATTTCCAAGATGTGTTGTTAGGTGAAACAGAATGAAAAAAGTACATCTAAAATGCTGACTTTTGTCTAAGACAGAAGAGAAAATGGAGAGTATGTATGCATAGACTTTTTAAATTTTAATTCCAGTATGGTTAACAGATAATGTTTTATTAGTTTCAGGTGCACAATGTAGTGATTCATCAATTCAATATATTACTCAGTGCTCATGATAAATGTACTCTAATTCTCATCACCTTTTTTACTCATCCCCTACCCATCTCTCCTCTGGAAACCATTAGTTTGTTCTCTATAGTTAAGAGTCTGTTTCCTGGTTTCTCTCTATCTCTCTCTCTCTCCTTTACCCTCTTTGTTCATTTGTTTTGTTTCTTAAATTCTACATATGAGTGAAATCATATGGTATTTGTCTTTCTCTGACTTACTTTGCTTAGCATTTTACTCTCTAGGTTGTTGTAAATGGCAAGATTTCATTCTTCTTTATAACCAAATTATATTCCATCATATATGTGGCATATGCCACTTTATCAATCTATCAACAGCACGTGGGCTTCTTCCATAACTTGACTGTTGTAAAAAGTGCTGCAATAAATAAGGTGTGTGTATCCTTCTAAATTAGTGTTTTTGTACTCTATGTGTAGTGTGATTACTGAATTGTAAGGTAGTTCACTGTTTTCCATAGTGGCTGCACCAGTTTGCATTTACACTAAATAGTGCGTGAGGGTTTCTTTTTCTCTACATCTTTGCTAATACTTTTTTTCTTGTGTTTTTTATTCTAGCCATTTTAATAGCTGTTCATTTCTCCGATTTTGAGTGATGAACATCTTTTTGCATGTCTGTATGTCTTTGGAGAAATGTCTATATCTTCTGCCTATTTTTATTTTTATTTTCTAATATTTTATTTATTTATTAATGAGAGAGACACACACACACAGAGAGAGGCAGAGACACAGGCAGAGGAAGAAGCAGGTTCAATGCAGGGAGCCTGATGTGGGACTAGATCCCAGGACTCCAGGATCACACCCTGGGCTGAAGGCGGCGCTAAATCACTGAGCCATCCGGGCCACCCCCTTCTGTCTATTTTTAATTTGATAATTTGTTTTCTTGGTGTTGAGTTGTATAAGCTCTTTATATATTTTGGATACTAACTCTTTTAGGCCATTCACAAATACCTTCTCTCATTCAGCAGGTCAGTTTTCAGTTTTGTTGATTATTTATGGTGCTGTGCAGAAACTTTTTATATTGATGTAGTCTGAATAGTTTATTTTTGCTTGTATTTCCCTTGCCTCAAGAGAAATATCTAGAAAAATGTTGCTATAGCTGATGTCAGAGACATTACTGCCTGTGCTCTCTTCTGGAGTTTTCATGGTTTCAGGTCTCACTTTTAGTTCTTTAATCTATTTTGAGTTTATTTTTGTGTAAGGTTTAAGAAAGTGATCTAAGTTCATCTTTTTCACATAGATGTCCAGTTTTCCCAGCACCATTTGTTGAAAAGTTTGTCTTTTTTCCCCTTGTTTATGTTTGCCTCTTTTTTGGAAGATTAATTGACCACATAATCCTGGGTTTGTTTCTAGGCTTTTATTTTGTTCCATTAATCTACGTGTCAATTTGGTGCTAGTATTAAACTGTTGTGATTACTAAAACTTTGTGTTATAACTTGAAATCAGGAATTGTTATACTTCTAGTTTTGTTTTTACTTTTCAAGATTGTTTTGGCTATTTAAGATCTTTTGTAGTTTCATTCAAATTTTCAGATTGTTCTAGTTCTGTCAAAAATGCTGTTGGCATTTTGATAGGGATTGCATTACATCTGTAGATTGCTTTGGGTAGTATGGACAATTTAACAATAACTATTCTAATCCATGAGCGTAGAATGTATTTCCATTTGTGTCATCTTTGTTTTCTTTCATCAGTTTTTATAGTTACTACATTATAGGTCTTTCATCTCCTTGGGTAAGCTTATTCTTACATATTTTATTATTTGTGCAATTATAAGTGGGTTTGCTTAACTTCTTTTTGTGGATTCATTATCAGTATATAGGAATGCAATGGATTTCTGTACATTAATTTTGTATCCTGCAACCTTACTGAATTCATTGGTCAATTCTAGTAGTTTTTTTTGGTGATCTTTGGTTTTTCTACCTAGGGTATCACGTCATCTTCAAATAGTGAAAGTTTGACACTGCTTCATTAGCAATCTGGATGCCTTCAATCTCGATGCCTTTTATTCCTTTTTGTTGTCTGATTACTGTAACTAGAATTACCAGTACTACATTGAATAAAAGTGATGAGAATGGACCTCCTTCTCTTGCTCCTGACCTTAGGGGGAAAGCTATCAGTTTTTCACCATTGAGTATGATGTCTGCTGTGGGTTTTTCATATATGTGAATATATGAAATGTGTTTTGTATTTTGTCAAATGCTTTTTCTGCATCTATTGAAATGATCATATGGTTTTTATCCTTTCTCTTACTGCAATGATGTATTACTGTTTGATTTATTGATTTGTGAATATTGAGCCAGTCTTGTATCCCAGGAATAAATGCCACTTGATCATTGTGATATTTTACATGTATTGTTGGTTTTGGTTTGCTAACATTTTGAAGACTTTTGCATCTGTTTTGATCAGAGATATTGACCTTTAGATTTCTTTTCTTTTCTTTTCTTTTCTTTCTTTTCTTTTTTCTTTTCTTTTCTTTTCTTTTCTTTTCTTTTCTTTCTTTCTTTCTTTCTTTCTTTCTTTCTTTCTTTCTTTCTTTCTTTCTTTTTTTTATTTTTGTAGTATCTTTATCTGGTTTTGGTATCAAGGTAATGCATACCTCGTACAATGAATTGGAAGTTTTCCTTCCATTTCTATTTTTTTGACTAGTTTGAGAAGAATTCTACCAAATATTTAAAGAAGAGTTACTACTGATTCACCTGTAAATCATCTGGTCCTGGACTTTTATTTCTTGGAAGTTTTTTTTTTTTTTAATTACTGATTTAATTATTTAATTTCATTGTTAGAAATCAGTCTGTTCAAATTTTTTATTCCTGATTCAATTTTGGGAGGTTATATGTTTCTAGGAATTTTCCATTTCTTCTTGGTTGTTCAATATATTCGCATATAATTTTTAATAATCTACTCATAATCCTTTGTATTTCCGTGCTGTTAGAGGTTATTTATCTTCTTTCATTTTTTATTGTATTTTAATTCTCTTTCTTGATGTGTCTGGATATATGTTTATTAACTTCGTTGATCTTTTCAAAGAACCAGATCCTGGTTTCTTTGATCTGGTCATTTTTCCTTTTTCTTTTTTAAATTTTCTAAGTTTCTGTTCTAATCTTATTTTCTTCTACAGGTTTTGGGTTTTGTTCTTTTCCTAGATGCTTTAGATGTAAATTTAGGTCATTTGAGATTTTTCGTGCTTTTTTGTGTATTGTTATAAATGCTCCTCTTCAAACTGCTCTTGCTGCATCCCAGAGTTTCTAGACCATTGTATTTTCTTTTACATTTGTCATTCATTTCCTCTTTGATTTTTTGGTTTAACAATTCATAGTCGAATAGTATGTTATTTAACCTCCATGGGTTTGTACTCTGCAGATTTTTTCTTGTGGTTAATTTCCAATTTCATACGAGTGTTGTCCAAAAAGATGCGTGGTGTGACTTCAATCTTTTTGAAGTTGTTGAGACTTGTTTGGTGACTTCATATGTGATCTATTCTGGAGAAGGTTCCATATATGCTTGAAAAGAATGTGTATTCTGCTGTTTTAGGATAGAATGTTCTGAATATATATGTTAAATCCATGTGGTCCAATGTTTCCCTCAAAGCCACTGTTTTCTTGTTGATTTTCTATTTTGATGATCTGTATATTGATGTCAGTGAGGTGTTACAGTCCCCTATTTTTGTGTTACTGTCAATTATTTCTTTTAAGTTTATTATTAACTGCTTGCAATATTTAGGTGTTTCCATTTTGGTGCATAAATATTTACTATTGTTATATCTTCTTATTGGATTCATCCCTTGAATGATTATATAGTGTCCTCCTTTGTCTTTTGTTAAGATTTTTGTTTTAATGTTTGTCTGATACAAGCATTGCTACCTCTGTTTACTTTTCACATGCATTCACATGATAGACTCTTCTCTATCCCTTCACTTTAATATGTAGGTGTCTTTATGTCTGAAATGAATCCTTTGTAGACAGCATATATACAAGGGTCTTGTTTTTATCCATTTTGTGACACAGTGACTTTTGATTGAAGCACGTAGTCCATTTACATTGAAAGTAATTATTGATATGTATTTATTGCCATTTTGTTACTTTATGGTATTTTTTGTAGTTTCCATTTCTTTCTTGCTCTCTTCTCTCATGATTAGTTGGCTTTCTTTAATGATATACTTGGACTCCTTGCTCTCTCTCTTTATTTTATTTATTTATTTTTTGCATATCTGTTACTGGTTTTTGATTTGTGGTTACTATTCAGCTTGTATATAAGATCATCTATATATAGCAGTTTATATTAAGTTGGTGGCCACCTGAGTGAACCCATTCTTTACTCCTCGCCTGGTTTTATTTGTATATATGATCCCACACTTTCATCTTTTTCTTTACCAATCTCTTGACTGATTTTTACAAATATACTTATTTTTACTGCTTTCATGCTTCCTACTTTCCTTATTCTTGCTTATTCATGGTCTTTCCTTTCCATTTAGAGTCCTCTTGAACATTTCTTGGAGGACTGGTTTAGTGATCATGAATACCTTTAGCTTTTGTTTTTCTTGGAAACTCTTTATCCCCTATTCTGAATGATAGTCTTGCTGGATAGAATATTTTGGGCTGCAGATTTGAATATATCATAACACTCTCTTCTGGCCTTTGAAATTTCTGCTAGAAAATCCACTGTTAGCCTTATGGGGTTTCCATTGTATGAACTTTTCTTTTCTCTTGTTACTTTTAAAATTCTCTTTATTAGTACTTTTTGCCATCTAAATTACTATGTGTCTTGGCGTGGTCCTCCTTGTGTGATTTTGTTGTGAGATCTCTGTGACTCCTGGATCTGGATTTCTGTATCCTTCCCCATAATGGGGAAGTTTTCAGCTATTATTTCTTCAAATAAATTTTCTGCCCCCTTTTCACTCTCTTCTTCCAGGATCCCTGTGCTGTGAATGTTAATATGCTTGGTGGTGTCCCTGAGTTCCCTAAGTCTATTCTCATTTTGCGTGATTATTTTTCTCACCTGCTCAGCTTGATTACTTTCCATTATTCTGTACTCCAGGTCACTTATTCATTATTTTACTTCATCTAGTCTTCTATTTATTCCATCTAGTGTACTTTCAAATTTAATTTATTGTGTTGTTTATCTGATTTTTTTTTTAAATCTCATTAAGGGTCTCACTGATGTCTTCCACTTTCTCTAGTCCAGTGAGTATCTTTATGATCATTAAATTCTCTATCTGGCATATTACCTCCATTTCTCTTAGGTCTCTTGTGATTTTTGTCCTGCCCTTTCATTTGGGGTGTATTCCTCTGTCTTCTCATTTTTGTCTGACTTGCTGTGTCTGTTTCTACATGTTAGGAAAGATAGCTACAGATCCTACACTCAAAAGTAGAGGCCTTGTGAAGAAGAGGTTTTGAAGTGCCCTGCAGTGCAGCATCCCCTGTTTACCATAATCCAGTGCTTCTGGAGTTTCTCCTACATGTGATTCAAGTGCCCTGATGTTGTGATTGAGCTGCTTTTTTCCTTAAGTCATCTACAATGACTTTTGTGTGTTGTGGCAGTGTTTGATCCCTGTGCTTCTAGTTGGCTAGTCTAGGGATGCCTTGGGCTTGAGTCGAGTCCTACCATGTACTTGTCAGAGATGCCATAGTATCAAACTGAAGGGCACTTTCCCTGAGTTGACCCTGAGAAGATTTGATTGGTAGGCAGAGCAGTGATTTGCCTACAGCCCACTGCTAGGTCTCCTTCTGACTGGTATATATGGTTTATCTGTCCCTCTCTCCAGGGCAGGAGTCACTTTGGAGTGGTGCAGGCCACCGTAGGGATTCTTTGTATGCTGCTAGGCCTGAAGTACCACTCTTTATGGATGCTGGCCAAGTGCGTATTGGAGAGGGGAGATTCAATGAAACAGAGTGGCAGGGGTGGTACAGTATAGGAGCAGTGCTAGCATACTTTGCCAGCAGCTAGTCCTCTTCAGGAGGGGCTCTGCAGCACTAGGACTGAGGTAGCCCTCAGCACAGAAGCACAGCAATGGGTGGGGGAAGTAGGGAAGTGTTAGCAAGCTTTTTGCACTCCTGGTCCTTTGTGGGAGGAACCCTGCAGCCCCAGGGCTGAGGTGGGCCTCGCTGGGGAGCTGTGGATCCCTGCAAGCACATCACAGCAGGGCAGTGGTGCTAGCAAGATTTGTGTAACCCCACCCGCCTTCTCTGTAGAGGAGGCCTGCAGTACCTGAACTGAGGTAATATCCAGAGGTATAGGTCTGTATAAGTGCATGCAGGGCATGGTGCTGCTGGGTAGTGGTGTTAGAAAGTGAGTCCTGCAGGTGGCCATGTGTTTATGCTGGGGCTGGGGTAGGGAGATGTCATCTGCCAGCTTTTTTGTTCCTGGTGGAATTTCCAGTGATTGCTGTACCTTCTGGAGCAAACTATGGTATTAGTAAATAACCTCCCTTCCTGCGTGCCCCAGGAACCTCTTAAAGTCCCACTTCTACACTGTATTTCCAGGGGATGTTGTGCTCTCTTTAAGGGTAGGAACTCCATTTCTTCTTCCCTCTAGGTGCTCCTAGAGCAGAGTCCACTGATTTTTTTTTTTAATTATAGATTTTGAGTACTGCTGGTTTAAGAACTCACAGAATTTGGCTCCTCTGGTTCTCAAAGCAAAATATTATGGGGATTTGTCTTCCCTGTGTAGGGTCTCTGGGGGTTCTGTTGCTCTCCCTTCTGCATGCGTGAGGTGTCCCTCCCTCCCAGGGACAGTCTCATGAGTCCCTTTAGTTTTCATCTACACATAGATGTGAATTCTTCTTCACATTTAGTTGTGGAGTTTATTCTGCCAGTATTTGGGTTATTTTCTGGGTCATTTATACTGTGAGTGTTATCTAGTTATATCTGTGGGATGAGGTGAATCTTGAGTCCTCCTATTCCAGCATCTTCCCTGAAAGTCTTATCTACTTATTTTTTTGCAACAAAGAGTCTAAGGAAGTTAAAAATAAAAATTAATAAAGTTGGTTGCCTGCAGTGGATGAATGGGATGGCATGGAAAAGAGGGAAAGGGGGCATTACTTCTTTTAGAATATCTTTTTGTATAATTTTTAACTTTGAAATCATGTTAATCAAGTAACTTACAAGGCCAAGAGAATTATACTTGAGTTAGACTTCTCAGAAGAAACAAAGTTAGGCAATAATGGAGGAGGATTTTAAAGAAAGAAGAACATGTGATTAGATTAGAACATGTTAATGTCTTACAGACAAAAAAAAAAAAGCAACAAAATAAGACTTCTATAAGGATATGGGAAGGATTTTTCTTAATGGTTATAAATAAAAATGGTCACCCCTAATTATACTCCAAATGAGTAACTGAAAGACTAAGTTTGAACAGTCTTTTGACTGCATATTCTCAGGCTAATGACAAAAGAAATGATACTCACAGACTGAACTCTGTGTAGTAATTTTATTTTTTCAGTCATACAGATTAGATTCTAAAACTACTTCCTCTGCATTTTAAGAATGAGCAAATGAGTTAAGTATATTTGTTACTATGCACCAGATTTCTCATTTTGGAGGAAGGAAGTTATAAATTCAGAAAGGAGGATTTGGATAAATAGTTGATGTATTAGAAGTAGAGCTTTCAGTATGAATTTGTAGCATGAGCTTTTGTATTTGTTCATGTATGTGTATGTATGTGTATATTTATTGCCTAACTCTTCTTGTTGAGATGTCCTAGAAGCAAGGACACATCAGTGGCAGTGAACACATTATCAACAGGTCTTGGTTTCTAAATATCATTCTCCAGTAAAAAGAATCATTTCTCCTTGCAGACATAGCTGATTTCAGGACTGAGGCAAAACAAGCCTAAAACATCTCCAGCAAAAGCAAGGAGTTGCTAAATGAATTAAGGAGAATTAACTCAGGCGTCAAAATAATTCATAATTTGTAATGGACCATATCCTATTAGGTAAAATAAAAATATGTGAGGCAACATTGATGAAATGAAAACAACAACAACAACAAAAAAAAAAAGGAAATGAGGGAGAAATTTTTCCTTTCAGCAAAATCTTAATACAGGTTATTATTACCAGGGATTAATTGAATCAAGAAAAATCAAGTGATGTTAAAAGTGATTTTCACAAATTACACCTCTATAATATTACAAAGGGAAAAATGGTAACTTTGCAAAGGTGAAACCTGGCAGATAAAACTGTAATCAAATGACCAAAATTATTATGAGCAGGAATGGGACAAATTGATATTATGTAGCTCCTGATAGGCATTGAGAGAGACACAGTGTAACCTCAGTTGTAACAAAACATGCATAACCTGAATATAATCACCAGCAAACATCAAACAAATCTAAACTGAAGGACATTCTCTAAACTAATTGGCCTACAAACATCAGTGTCCTTTATTTTCAAAAGTTATTTTTAGGGATATCAAGATCATGAATGCAAAAGACAAACTATTCAAGATTAAAGACACCAAAGAGACATATCAACTAAATGCTATGTGTGATCTTGCACCAGGTTTTTTCTTTTCCATTAAGTGACTTAAAAGAATGTTACTGTGACTATCATCAAAATTTGAATAAAGATGGCAAGATTATATAAAGTTATAATGTAGATCCTTTTTTTATATAATGTAGATTCTTCATTTTAGTAATCACACAGGAATTAGGTAAGATAATATCTTCATACTTAAGAAATGCACACTGTAATTGTATGAACAAAGGGCTTCATATCTGTCATTTACTCTTAGTTCAGAAAAAAGTGTTCAGAGGGAAAGATATAAAAGTAGTAAAGTGTTAACAATGGAGAATGTTGGTGAAAGGTAAATGGAAATGCTTTGCATTTTGAAACTTTCCAAGTTTGAAATAATTTCAAAATAAAAAGCTAAAAAAAAAAAAAATTTAACAACCTAAAGCAAGAAAGCCAATGCATATACCTCTAGTACTTATGCTTACAAATTACAGTATGTGTTTACTGTTGTTCATTTGCAATTGCCTTAAATAACTGAAATTGATGTCATTTTCTAGAACATATCCATGAATAGTATAGATTATTATTGGAATGACCTGTGTTGCTCTCTACCCTCTGCATTACTTATTGATTAGTTTCCAATGGTTGTTAGAAATAATCTAAATAAAACATTTCATCTGTTTGCACATGTACAAAATAGAACTGCAAACTTTAAACTGTCAAAGAGAAAAGATTGGCATGATTTTGGCTAATATTTAAATTGTAGCTTGTTTTCCTTTTATTTCCCATTTTTACTATTTTTGCATACAGTTGATGTTTACATTTACTGACAAATTTAGAACATTTTTGTTCACTATTCTTTTTCATTTCAGTTCTTTGGTGTTGAATAATTTGTGTTTTTAAAAACACATATTTAGTAATGCCTTTAGTAATAATATGTTAAACTCTTAGCTTTTGTCTGAAAAATCTTAATTTTGATAATGTTACTACTTAAGGTAGTTATAGAATTTGCAGTTAATTGTATTTTTCTTTCAATGCCTTTGAAGATACCACTTTCTTTTTTAAAGGCACTCTACAGTATTTTATATTTTTATCAGTATAATTATGGATCTTTCATAGGTCAGTTATCCTTATATCTGCTTGCTTTTATGATATTCTCTTTTGTCTTTGGTGCTCTGATTTTTCACTCTGATATACCTAAGTATACATTTCTTGTTTTTCATTTGGCTTTAGATTTGTAATTATTTATTTATTTATTTATTTATTTATTTATTTTTATTTATTTATGATAGTCACAGATAGAGAGAGAGAGAGAGAGGCAGAGACACAGGCAGAAGGAGAAGCAGGCTCCATGCACCGGGAGCCTGACGTGGGACTCGATCCCGGGTCTCCAGGATCGCGCCCCGGGCCAAAGGCAGGCGCCACAACGCTGCGCCACCCAGGGATCCCAGATTTGTGATTTTTATCAGAAGATTCATATGTGTCCCCAAATGCTGAAATTTTTTTCAGGGACTATTTCTTCACATAATCCCCATATATATATACTGGATTCTCTTTCACAAACATAGTAGTAGTCTGTCTGTATTCTGTCCACCATTATTTCTTAAGGTTGTTTTTGTTTTTTTGTTCTTTGTTTTGTTATTCTTCATGTTTTCAGTCTTTGTGCTGCATTCTGGGCATTTCGTCAGCTATATGTAAATCAGATCATCAAAGAGTGGTTTGTAGACTCGTGCTGTTTCATGAATTGTTTGTCCATGAGATACAGAGGACAAGAGTAAGCAATTAGGTATTTTTACAGCCTTTTGTCATGGTAATGACATTGTTGTTATTTTAAATAAAAGTACCAACCAAAATAGTTTGCGATTTTAAAAAGTGCTGCTTCATCACAATCTGAAATACACAGTTGCTTATATATCTACACCTATTTGTGTGTGCATTTTTCCTGAACTGTCATTACAATTATCTTAGGGAAAAAATTTAGGTATTGAAACTACTTTGTATTTACATTTCTTATTTTCTTTATTTTGAATTGCCATTCCATTTTACCTATTTTTCTCATTTCTCTTATCCTGTCTTTAATATTTTTCTGCCATATGTTTTTTCTAATGTGATGTTCATCTCTCCATAATGGTTTTAGTTTTCTCTCCCACCTTATTTTGGCCTTGGCATGTGATATTTTTTTTTCTTGCTCTTCCCTTTATCGTTTGTTCCACAGCTGTTATGAATATGTTGAACTATTTTAAGGAGGTAATTATTTCAATACTTTTAATTCAGTTGCTATCTTTGTTGACTTTTTTTCTCTATGAAAATATCTTCCAATTAATTTTTATTTTATTTTTTTAAAGATTTTATTTATTTGAGAGAGAGCACATGAGTAGGGAAGGAGGGGCAGAGGGAGCAACAGACTCCTTCTGGAGCAGGGATCCTGATGCAGGGCTCCATGTCAGGACCCTGAGATCTTGACCCTAACCAAAGGCAGACACTTAACTGACTGAGCCACCCAGGCACCCCTCCAATTAATTTTTAAATTCAAGTAAATTAATACATGGTGTTAGATTAGTTTCAGTGCAAAATATAATAATTCAACAATTCTACACATTTAGTTAATGTTCAATATGATAAGTGTACTCTGAATATCCTTGAACTATTTCACCCAAACCCCTACCCCCATCTTCCTTTCAGCAATGACGAGTTTGTTCCATGTAAGTTGTTGTTTTTGGATTGTCTCTTTTTTCTTTGTCTGGTTTCTTAAATTCCACATATGAGTATTGTGGATGGGCATCATGGATGACATTTCTCAATTTTGTATTTAACTAGACATACAGTTTTGTTCTTTGTTTTCTTACTTAAACAGAAAGCCCTTAACCTGGGATTTTAAAGACCACTAAATTGCTTTTTAGATATTTTTTCTTTGGGACCAAGATAATTTGTATATTCTTTAAATTAAAATTTGAGTTATTTACTTTTCCACAACATCAAATATGGATTATTATGAGTGAACTGTCAAGATAGAGTGGAAATTTCATTGGGAATTTCTAAATATTTCCTTGGGAATACATAGAACTATTGAGTAACTATAGTACACTATGGAGATCTTTAATTTTGAGTCATTGTGTTAAGAGCTCCTAATTTCAGAATCCCACAGTCTTTTTTTGAAATGACCTTCATTTATATGCTTAATTGAAGCCTGTGTAAGGCTTTTGGTAAAAACTTTATATTCTCATGCCAAATACTAATAAGGCAGGGGTGACAGAGTGCCCATTTCCTGGTACCTTCAAGTCCTCAGACTGCTACGATTACTGTTTCTTAAAATATTTGACTAGAGTAACCCCAGCCCCCATCCCACATTTTGTGGGAAATCCAGATTTCGGCCCAAGAGACTCAAGGAGCTTCAGGGTGTTCCCCCCCCCCTCGCCAACCCCCGCCCCTGTCATCTTTTTCTCTGATCTGCTCCATCCAGGGAATTCTTGATCTCTGTTTCTTCTATAACTACTATCCTTTTTCTGTTTTTTTTTTTTTTTTGTCATGTTAAGCATTGTGTTTATTCCTTCATTTCCTTATGGTACCAATTATCATAAGCTATCATATCTGGCTAAATTTTAATGAAATGTTGGTTGGTGGGATCACTGGCTAATGCACAACATTGGTTAATACATAATCAGATAACAAGCTTGTCTGGTTAACAGACAACAAATTAAAATTGAATATTAGACACTGTCTGAAACCTTAATTCATCTTTCCACTAGTAGGAAGGGATCTTTTGCCCATCCCAGGTCCTGGGGATATCAATCCTCTTGTAGACGTTTTATTTTTTCCTTGAAACCTTCTGACTTCCTAAGCTGCCAGCTCACCCTTCTGAATTGTGCTCTTGTTGAGAGAAATTTAGTCCTTTACCTCTTTTTCCCAGGCTTGCCTTTTTTTATATTAAAATATTACTTAAGCTGCTCTGTTTACCAATTGAAGTTTTCTACACTTATTAATATAAAACTTGGATGTTAACATTTAAACATAATCAAGAAAAATTCTTAAAGCTCAACCACTCTAACCCAGGCAGAGTATATTTGGGAGATTTGTGGGTGTAGCATTTACTGAATGTTTTGGCATTGTACATACTATTCCATTCAGTCCTTTAAACTCTCATTGTAAAATAAAACATATACTGAAAAGTGCACAAAACTTAAATGTCCAGTCTAATGTATTAATAAAAATACTGATATTATCACTGCTTGGGTCTAGAGTATCAGCTCCCTCTGCCCCAAACCTTCAATGTAATTGTTTCTGATCACTTTCTAATTCCATTACTCATTAGCATGACAGATAGGTACCACCTTAAATATTACACATTGATTTTTGACTCTTTCTGAAGTTCCTATAAATGGAATCATAGAATACATATTCTTTTGCATATAGTCTTTTTATTGTCTTCTCAATATTTCTGTGAGGTAGGTGGGAAATAAAGGTGATGTCTCCTATTAGAATGCAGTTTTACTGTTAATTTACTGTTTATATTTCTGATTCAGTAGGTCTGGGATGGACATGAGATCGTATGTTTATATATAATTCACAAGTGCGGCACCTGGGTGGCACAATGGCTGAGTGTCTGCCTTTGGCTCAGGTCATGATCCCAGGGTCCTGGGATGGAGTCCCACATCAGGCTCTCCACAGGAAGCCTACTTCTCCCCATGTCTATGTCTCTGTCTCTCATGAATAAATAAATAAAATATTTATAAAAAAATTAAATAAATCATAGGTGATGCTGATGTGCCTGCTGATGGACTACACTCTGAATATGAAGGGTTAACAAAATATTCACATAAATTAAAAAAAATATATGACAACAGTGACAGTCTTTTTGTGGAACCTATATGTCATGGTTAACTTTGTGCTAACTTGGCTATGGTATCCAGTTGTTAGGTCAAAACACTAGTCTGGATGTTTTTGTGGAGGTATTTGTGGAAGTGACTACTACTTAAAATCTGTTAATGGGGAGGCAAAGCAGGTTATCCTGCATGATGTTGGGTGGCCTCATCCAATTAGTTGGACTTAAGAGCAAAGATAGATTTCCTGAAGAAAAAAGCCAATTCTTCCTCAGAACTGAAACATGAAAGCCTAAGTTTCGTCTATAGATTTTATACTCGAAACTACATCAGCTCTTACCTGAATTACCAGGCTGCCGGCCTGCTTACTGATCTCAGCCTTGTGAGCCTCCACAATTGCATGACCCAGACCTCTAAAATCTCTCTCCTGTTTTCCAGAAGAACTTTGACTAACAGAACATATGAAGAGTAATGTTAAAATAAAATGCAATCGTTGCTCATGGGGCGAAGGATGGAAAATGGTAATGTGATGAGAGGAGACAAATAAATGGAGATTATGCATAGGTCAGTGATGAAAATGTGCCATCAATTGGGAATCATGAATACTACCTCTAAACCTGGAGGTTTAACAAAAGAAAATCAATAGTGAACATACCCTCAGAAACAAAGGAAAATTGAACCTAAAGCATAGGCTGAAGATTGGCTTAAGGTAGAAGAGGCTACAAATGGCCTTGCTTTACTTATAGAATGCTTAGTACACATAAATTGCTTAATGTACATGATTTCTTAATATTAGCTCTTAGAAACAGTGATTGGAATATTGAAAAACATCAGATTGTTTTTAAGTGTGACTCTTGGAGATCTTGCCTAGTCTGTTAGTGACCAATGGCAAGTGAATGATAGATGAGTGACCCACAATAACAGTTCAATTAAGAACAAACTCTTTTCCTCAATAGACTAAACTTTAGAATCCTTATTAAGTACTTCTTAAAAAATAAGGAAGGTAAGAATCTATTCCATATTTTCTTTCCCTAAAGGTTTCAATTAGAAGCACTTCCTTCAAGCAAAGCATTATTACATTATGAATATTGCACTATGCCTTTTCAGAGACACGAAAGATGCAAAGGACCAAAACATAATTTTTCCTCCTCAAGGTAGTTACTAGTTCTGTTGAAGGAATATCTATTTTTGAGCTCAATCTGTGTTTTTCTGTATTATGCTCATGAATGTTTTTGTCTGAACCAGCCCTTTCACATTAATTCTGTGTCTTAAATAGAAAGATGTCATTCCCATCCTTTCTTAAGTGTAGGTTTTAAACCCCTGGGTTGCTGGTCTCCCTTTAAGGTGGTTTTCACCTGTATTATGGGTTGAATTGTGTCTCCTTGCCCCCAACCAATTCATATTTTGGGGTCCTAACACCCAGTACACAAGAATGTGACCTTATTTGGAGATAGTCTTTGCTTTTTTTTTTTTTTTTTTTGAGGTGATGGAAATATTCATTAGATTATAGTGATAGTGTCATAAGTATAAACATATGTTAAACTCATCAAATTATTTGCATTAAATAAGTAGTTTTTTATTGTATATCAATTATATCTTAAAGCTATGAAAAAGGTATGTAAATGGAAAATCAAAACAGAGGTGGAACTTAAATTTAAATATCCTATAGGAATTACAATAAAACTTCAGCTTAGTTTAATATGAAGGATTGTGGGGTTAAAATATCATTACAGTAGACTCTCATCCAATAATACTAATGTCTTCATGTGTAGAAGTCTCTTCCTAAGAGGAATTATTATAATAGTCACTCAAATACATATTTAAAAAACCTATCACATATATTTTCCTGCTTTTTAAAATACTGTAAACAGAATCCTGGTTATTTTATCCTGGACATTAAAGTGATCAGTAGTATTTGACCTAGTTGTAATTCTCTCAACACTTCAAGGGGGTATTGATTTACATCATCGATCTACACAAAAGGCCCATAGATAAACAGATGTTATCAATTCTGGAAACTTTATCCTTAGTCTTTGATTTCTTACATATTTATCCTCCTTTTCTTCTAATGTTCTGCTGTGAGGCAGAAAATCCAGAAAGAATGAGAACAATAGTGTCTCAAACAGGTGTCAGGTTCTATGGTAGTCATTTTGGCTGTACTATTGCACAATTCTGGAGATAAATGCTCTTAATTCTCATTTTTTCCCAAATGATAAAAAGAAGGCATAGTGAGCAGATAGTTCCCTTCAAAGAAGCTGACACAATTAGTAAGTGGAGAAGCCAAGATTCAGTCAAATGTCTGACTCTGAGACTCACTTTTTTTTTTTTTTTTGAGACTCACTTTTTATTACTATGTGGTACTGCTTATATTGTACATAAAGTGAAAGTAAGTTTTTCAGTGAGAGTCTGGGTGGTTTCTCTATAATGTACATTTATTTTAGTCCATGTAAGTTGTGACATATTAAACAGGAAGAGGAACTGTCAGCTCATTACAGAAAGCAAAGTTTTAGACTGTTGGTGTGAGCTTAGGGTCAGGGAGGACTTTTTTGGGAATGTGGTAACTGTAGTGACTTTAGGTCTGTAATTACTTTAGGTTCACTATTGTCATTTATCATTCATTCTTTCACTAAGCACTTACCATGTGATAGACACTATAACAGATTTGGGAGATTCAAATATTCATAGGACTTATTTGTTGTCTTTACCTCCTCACTCTCTTTCTACCTTATCGAATAATACTCTGTTTGGCTCCAGCAAGATAAAGAAGATACGATGCAATGAAGTAGAAAGCAAAGAATAGGAAATAAGACCTACTTAGGTCTGGGGGTATTAAAGCTTAAAAGGTGAGTGAATTTGAGAAATAGGAAGAGAAGATTTGAGTCAAAAGTCTTGTTAGGAGTATGAAAGGATGATGATGAGGGTGGCTTCTACTTAAATTTCAGTGAAATAAAGATCTAAATACTGACTTCATTTATTTTATTTATGGATCAGACCTCATATTAGAGATGATGGTTTAAGATATCTTGCCTTTGGAGGGGCCTGGATGGCTGAGTCAGTTAAGCATCTGACTCTTAATTTTGGCTCAGGTCATAGGTCAAACCCTGCATTGGGTTCCTTGCTCAGCTTGGTATTCCCCCTCTCCTTCTGCCAATCCTCTAGCTTGCAGGTGTGTACATTCTCTCGGAATAAATAAATATATCTTAAAATTAAAAAAAAAATTCTTGCCCTTGGAAGGCTCATTGTTTTGGGAAAGATGAAGAAATAAGTCAATTTTTATATAATTCAATGGGTAAATAATACATTAGAGGAATGAAAATGGATTTGAGAACCAAATATCTCTGATTAGGGGTCAGCCAGAAAAGGCTTTGTGAATGAAGTTACCCATAAGCTGGACTGTTAATTGGGAGATGACTGGGCACTGAGAGAATGAAATATGAGAATCAAACACATTTTTCTAACTGGTTAGTGTGAGAATAGTTTATGTCTGTGATTTTTTATATTATTTTTTAATGACTTGTAGAAAGTTTTTAATTAGAAAAGTGATGCATGATTTTTATGTCACTATGCACATTTCACTTAGAATAGATAAAATGAGCATTCCTTTTGACCACTCCATCCCCTCAATCTCTGTGTCTTTTCTATATTTAAAACATAGAAAAACAAATACTGTCTTGTGTATTTAAGTACAAATGGAATCACAACATATCAATTTTTCTGCAATTTGATTTTGTTTTTTTTTAATTAAAAGATTCTAGATCTTTTTATTGGAGAATACTGAGTGTATAGGGTGTGTGAATGATAGTTTATTTAACCATTCCCTTTTGATAGATATTTTTTTCCTTAGTCATTACAAATAATACTGTAATGAGGTTTCTTGGCAAACATGTCCAAATGTATAGATAAAAAATTAGAATTTCTGGGTCAAAACAAAGGTACATTTAGAATACTAATAGATACTGACAAATTGTCTTCATTTATACTCCTTTAACAAAAAAAGATAATCTGTATTTCTTTGAATTTTTGCCACAACTCAGTATTACCAGTCTTTGTAATTTTTGCCAAACTGATGTTTAATAGTCATTTGGGTTCTTCTATGGGTTTCCTGTTTTTATCTTTGCCCATTTTAAATATTTGGTTATTATCTTTGTCTTTTAAGTTGAAGGCTTTTAAAAACTCATTGAAATAGTTTGTACGTTATCTATATTGCAAATGTCTTCTTCCAGCTTCTCATTTTTAAAAACTTTGTAGTAGATTTTGAAGTTTTCTATTTTGATAAAATAAAATTCACTGATATATTTCATTATGGTTCTTTTGCTCTGGGATATGTTTAAGACACTGTCTTCCCTTATACGTATTTGTCAATATGACTATATTCACCATTATAACAGTGAATTAGAAACAAATACGCATAGTTCAACCCGGTTTCAGATATGTAAAATTCCTGTGAATTTCTATTAGCACATATAAAAATAGAATATGAGGGAAGAGGACATAAAGAGAGTTATCAACTATATCATCCACCTGTCTCTAAGAAATAATTAAATGTCTTTGTATTTAATAAGTTGAATCAGTGAATCTCGATTTGACCTATTTTTAAACAATTGTTGAATAAAAGAATTCTAGAGAGATGCATAAGAATTTGATATTACTTTAAATACTCGTGCTGTGAGGTCCTTTCTTTTAGGTATTAATTTTCAACTGGTTGTTTTTGTTTGTATATTAATCAGTAAAGAGGATAAATCATTTCTAGGTTTTCTAGGAGAAGTTTGACTTAAAATGTCAGGTGTCAATGTTGAATTGGCTCTCAGACTCTACTAAAAGCTACATAACCACAGGATATAAAGCAAATAGTATTTTCCGTGCTCTGTCAGTATGTGTGGGAACAAAACTAGTCTGTATCTAGTTTTTTATTTTATTTTATTTTATTTTATTTTATTTTATTTTATTTTATTTTATTTATTTATTTATTTTATTTATTTATGATAGGCACACAGTGAGAGAGAGAGAGGCAGAGACACAGGCAGAGGGAGAAGCAGGCTCCATGCAGAGGGAGCCCGACGTGGGATTCGATCCCGAGTCTCCAGGATCGTGCCCTGGGCCAAAGGCAGGTGCTAAACCGCTGCGCCACCCAGGGATCCCTGTATCTAGTTTTTTTTTTTTTTAAATAAATTTTTATTTATTCATGAAAGTCACACAGAGAGAGAGAGAGAGAGGCAGAGACACAGGCAGAGGGAGAAGCAGGCTCCATGCAGGGAGCCCGATGTGGGATTCGATCCCGAGTCTCCAGGATCGTGCCCTGGGCCAAAGGCAGGCGCTAAACCGCAGCGCCACCCAGGGATCCCTGTATCTAGTTTTTTAAAAGTGAATTAAACTGTATCATATAGGTAAAAGTCCCTATTCCTAGATATATTCGGCCATCATAAAATCCTAAAAATATCAGACATTTCATAATGTACTAAAACTAAAGCATGTTGACTTCTCAGACATCCGTGAGAAAGAAGTAATAACTAGCATAGCATAGGGAAGATAAAAGTATCTGTCTCTATTAGAGCATCTTTGTAGCCCACGACAATCCATTGATCAGAAAATTTAGTCGTTGCTTGGGCAAACATTGTCATGAGGAAGGTCCAATAGGTAAATGAACTCAGAAGTGGTGGAAGTATGTGGTGACATTTTTGTGGAAAAATCTATCCACTGGTGAAAGGATCCAAAACTGTATTTGGGATAGGATATGTCCCTTGGATAGGGCATTGACAAGTGGCAGAGGTGAGAGAGCCCAACCACATAGGTTAGAGTTTGGGGCTGGACTTAAGTCTTACCATAGGAATTATAGAGCTAATTGGAAAATGAGGACAAAAGATCATTTCTATTACCTGGAGTAATAAATATATAGTGGTAAGCTCATTCACTATTTATTTAGTATATTTGCTGAGCATCTACTATGTTCAGGTATTGGGGATAGCAGTGAAAATAAGACAAAATTCTATCTCTGTGGAGCTTTGATTCTACTAGAGGAAGATAAAAAGTAAAAAAAAAAAAAGAGACTATGTCACATGATTCTATGGAGAAAAATTAAGCTGGGAATGGGGATAGGGAGTATCAAGGTGCAGGTGTTACAGTTTTAGTGGCCTGAGAGAGTCTCTCTGAGAAAATACTACTTGAGGAAAGATTGGAAGAAAGTAAGAGAGTAAGCAGTCCTGGGTCCATCTAGGGGAAGAGGGTTTCAGACAGAGGGAAGTATTAATGGCTTTTGAGGTGAGAAAGTGGTTGGTATCTGTATCAGTGAGGGTTCAACTAGAGAAGCAGAACCGGTAAGAGGCATGCAAACACACATACATGCCCACATATTTATTATAAGGAATTGGGTGATGTGATCATGGGGGTTGGCTTAAGCGAGTACAAAACTGTAGAGCAGATATTCAAACTATGGTCATTGGGCCAAAGCTATTGTGCACAAGTGGAAATTTTCATTCAGGAAAGCCATAGCCCTGCTTTTAAATCCTTCTGATGAAATCATGCTAACCAGATTATCAAGGATAATCTTTTTAAGATCAAACAACTGGAAATTTTAACTGTGTCTATGAAATCCCTTTACAACAGTGCCTAGATGAGTGTTTGTTTGAATAACTGGGGGCTATAGTCTCATCAAGTTGATAGATCCAAAAAGCCATCATGTTACAAAGACCAGCAGGAGGGGTCCCTGGGTGGCTCAGTCTGCTGGGTGTCTGCTTTCAGTTCACGTCATGATCCTGGGGTCCTGGGATTGAGCCCAGTGTCAGGGAGTCTGCTTCTCCCTCTCTTCCTGCACTTTCCTGCTACCCATGTGCACACTTTAATGCGTGTGGGCTTTCTCTCTCACTCACTCAAACAAACAAACAAACAAACAAACAAACAAACAAACACATCTTTAAAAAAAGAACAGCAAGCAGCCAATATGGTTAGAGGGTTGTGAGCATCTGGGAAAAATAGATGTGTCAGAGGTAACAGGGGAACTATTGTAAAGACTTAGAACTTTGCTGAGAGAGATGGGGAGTCACTTGAGAGCTGTTAGCAGAGAGAGAGAGATGATCTAATATTGCAAAAAGATCACTCTGGCACTGAATAGTGGAATAGACAGATGAGCAAGGTAATGTAACTTAAAGGCTATGTGGTGATAGGCTGCTTCATTAAATGCTAGGCACTATATTCAGTGCTAAGTGTTACTTCAAAAGCTCCAGTGGACCATAGTCCTGAGGCTTAATCAGGAAACATTGTACAATTACTAGGTTACAAGAACTATGATAGGCGTTAGGGATTCAAAGCTAATTAAGACAAAGTGGAGTATACCCCTTTGTTTCCTCAAGAGCGATGACATTTACAATGAGCTTTCTTATTAGCCACACAGGAATGGGACTAAACTGCTACGTGATGTTAAATTCTTAACAATGGTGTGTAGCACGGTTTAGGTCTTCCTGTATTTTCTCTGCTATGTGCAGGTTCCTGAGATACATGATATGGAGAGACACTCTAGCCAAGCTGTAGATGTTTTTGCATTGATTTTCTGACTTCATTATCTTTTTAGGTAAGCTGAAAAGAAAAAAAGAAAAACAAATAACCAGAAAGATAGTGAAATGTGGCTTAATGTGGGATTATGTCAGCTATTGTTTCTTGGCCCTTAATATCATGCTCTTCCTTTCATAGTCTCTCTTCTATCACAGTGTGGCAAGCCTGAGAACTATATTTGCCAGGCTGGTAAAAAGAGAGACTGGTGTGAGGTTTGGAAGACAGGAAGTAGACATTACTTCTCTGGCTGTGGTGGATGCAGACCAAGAGGGTACCTGTAGTGGTGGTAGAAATGGCTTCCTTCGGCTCCATGACTTGCAATATACCTCTAGTTTGGGGGTTGTGGATAGTTGTGCTTTAGCTGAAGCTTCTCACAGTTTCCCAATTTCTGGGAAGAGTGAACTTACTTCCCTAACTTATGTTTCTCCAGCATTTATAAAATTTATCAGTGATTGAATTTCACTGTGTTAAATTCTGTTCTGTTTGAAGTACAATTGAGCCCTCACGGATTCCGAAATCTACCTCTCCCTGCAGCCTGGAGAAGGCTCCAATAAGCAAGCTCCTTCTTTTCCTTCTTCTGATCCCAACCCTGAATCTTCTTAACTCTCCAGAGATAAATGGTTTGAAACAGAAGACCATCTCTGTCCAAAGAGAAAGGGAGGGAAGGAAAAGAAGGGATGTAGAGGAAGCCTAGGTGTAGGGGGCAGAAAGTGGAGGGAGATAGGTAGTGAGAGGCTCAAGAGTGGGAAGGGAAGTGAATAAAAGCCATCTCTTCTAAGCTCTTCACATTTCCTAACCTCTTAAACACTTTCTGTCTTCAAGCTTGTGATTTAAATATGAGAGGAAGGAAGGAAAAGAAAGTAGCCTCCTTTATCTATGATTACACTTTATTTCATCTCGAATTTTCCTAGACTCGTTTTTTTTCATTATCTCTTCAGTCTGTTCAGATATTGGGGGGTGGGGAGAATGGGAGAGCACACATCTCACTTATTTAACATCTCTAGCCATATTTTTATATGTTAATTATATAATTGTCACGTTTTAATGTTTTATATTTGATACAAAGAAAACTCTACTAAAGGAAAAAAAAAGTTGGAGAAAGCTTGGAGAATGTGCCCTGGATACATACAGCTAAAAAAGTAGACTTAAGTTTTGAGCTTAGATCATAAGACTACATGTATAGGTTTCCTTTTATCAAGCCAGAGCCACTTTGTTGGTAAAAACAAAAACAAAAACAACAACAACACAAAAACAAAAACAAACAAACAAAAAACCCCTGGATTTGAAATTGTGGACAACCATAAATAGAAAGGAATTCTAGTATAGTTTTTTTAAACTTTATTCTTCAAGAAGAGTGGCATGTAAAATGTTATTGGGTGACCCTGGTGAATATCTTTTCTTTATAGAATTAAAAAGAATTTAAATTTTTTCCCTTAAGATTAAAAACTGCATCACATTAGTTACAAGTCAGAAACTTTGGCCTCAGCATCTTTTTAAGTCCAACATGGTCCTGCCCCTGTGGGTTGTATTGAAAACTCTTCAGGTAGGAGCAAAGCTGGTTAAAAAGACTACAGGGATTAGGGGGAAAAAAAGGTCAGATCCAAATGAACAAACTTACAAAAATCCTTATCATTCTGGTTTTATGAGTTTACTAAATTAAAACAATTAAAATAGCAAACTAAAAGAAATGTTGCTTTACATGTCTTAATTTAGTGATAATGGCTAAAATGAAATTAAATTCCTTTTGCTCTTTCTTGTTAGAATTTTTTTGATTCATTAATATACTTATAAACTCATATAGTATTGCTGCACATAATATGCAACTTAGGTGCCTTTAAAATATAGTCTCTTTTAATTGTTCAAGGAATTTATTTTGTGGCAGTTGTTGATACAGGTCCCACCCTGGCCACAGACACCAAAGTATTTTTGATGTTTGAGATAACAAAATATGTAGAAACTCCTTTTAAAAATTATGTTTCAGGTGCACCCATTTGTAATTTAACAACTGTATACACTAGAAAGCTATCCCTGTCACTACTCTAGCTATCATCCATCACCATAAAGTTAACCCCATTTTACTCGTCTTCTAACCCCTTTTCCTTCTGGTAACCAGTAGTATGTTCTCTGTATTTATAGTTTTATTTTTGGTTTGTTTTATGTTCTTAGATTCCATACAATTGATATACAGTATTTGTCTCTCTTCATTTGATGTATTTCACTTAGCATAATACCTTCAAGCTCTATCTATGCTATCTCAATGGCAAGACTTCTTTTTTTATTGACTGACAAGGATTCCATTAGATAAATTATACCACATTTTATCTATTGATGGGTGATTAGGTTATTTCCATATCTTGGCTGTTGTAAATAATGCTACAATGAACATAGGGCTGCATATATATTTTCAAATTATACTTTTTTTTTTTTTACTTAATTTTTGTACTCTTCAGATAAATACCCAGAAATAGAATAGCGGGGTCATAAGGTAGTTCTATTTTTAATTTTTTGAGAAGCCTCCATATTGTTTTCCATAGTGGCTGCACCCACTGATGATCTTGCAGTGTGCGAGGGTTCCCTTTCTCCATCCTCTACAGTGCTTCTTATTTCTTGTTTTTTTTTTTTCTTGTCTTTTTGATAATAGCCATTCTAATAAGTTTTATATGATATCTCATTGTGGTTCTGATTTGCATTTCCCTAAGAATTAGTGATGATGACCATCTTTTCATGTGCCTATTTCCGTCTGTATGTCTTCTTTGGAGAAATGTCTGTTCAGATTCTCTGCCCATTTTTAATTAGATTATTTGTAATTTTGTTGTTGAATTGTATGGGTTATTTATATTTTTTTCTTTCTATATTTTGGATACTAACCCTTATAGATCTATGATTTGCAAATATCTTGTTTAGTAGAATCCTTTTTCATTTTGATTACAGTTTTCTTTGCAGAAGCTTTTTAGTTTGCTGTAATCATATTTGTGTATTTTTGCTTTTGCTTCCCATGCTTTTAGAGTCAGATCCACAAGATGTCACTAAGATCAATGACAGGGAGACTACTGCCTATGACTTGTTTCAGGAGTTTGGTGTAAGAAACTGGTTTAGTTTCATTTTTTTTGTGGGTAGCAAAAAACCAAATAGCCAAATTATTTTGGTTATTCAAGGTCTTCTGTGGTTCTATATAAATTTTAGGCTGATTTATACTTGTTCTGTGAAAAATACTGTTGGTATTTTGGTAGGGATTACATTGAATCTGTACATTGCTTTTGGTAGTATGGCCATTTTAATAATATTCCAATCCATGAGGATGGCATATCTTTTTTTTTTTGTATTTTTGCTTTTTTTATTTTTTAAAAATCTTTAAAAATTTTTAATTACAATGTAGTTAACATACAATGTTATATTAGATTCAGGTGTCCAATGTGGTGATTAAACAATTCTATACATTTCTCAGTACTCATCAAGATAAGTATATTCTTAATCCCCTTCATCTATTTTACCCATCCCCCTACCTGCCTCCCTGCTGGCAACCACCAGTTTATTCTTTGTACTTAGTCTATTTTTTGTCTCTTTTATCTTGTTCATTTGTTTTGCTAAATTCCACATATGAATGAAATCATATAGTATTTGTCTTTCTCTTAGTATTTGAAATCCATATAGTATTTGTATTTCACTTAGCATTATATCTTCTAGATCCAGCCATATGGCTGCAAATGGCAAGGTTTCATTCTTTCTCATGGCTGACTGATATTCTAGTGTCTTTGTGTGTGTATCATTTCTTTATTCATTCATCCATCAATGGACACTTGGGTTGCTTCCATAATTTGACTATTTTAAGTAATGCTGCAGTAAACAGAGGGGTGCATATATCTTTTTGAATTAGTAATTAGTGTTTTTGTATTCTTTGGGTAAATACCTAGTACTGGAATTACTGGATCATAGAGTAATTCTATCTTTAGTGGGGTTTTTTTTAAGATTTATTTATTTCAGAGAGAGAGTGTGTGTACACATGCATAAGAGTGGGAAGGGAAAAGGGAGAGCGAAAATCTCAAGCAGACTCCACAATAAGCTCAGAGCCTTAGAAGGCACTTGATCTCACAACCTGAGGCAAAACAGAGTTGGCTGCTTAACCAACTAAGCTACTAGGTGCCCTCTATTTTTAATTTTTTGAGAAACCCCATGCTGTTTTCCATAGTGGCTGCATCAGTTTGCATGCCCACTAGCAGTACACCAGGGTTCTTTTTTCCTTGGCATCCTTGCCAAAACATTTTGTTTCCTGTATTTTTTATTTTAGCCATTCTGACAGGTATTAGGTGATATCTCATTGTGGTTTTGTTTTTTGTTTTTTTTTTTTTTTTTAAATTTTTATTTATTTATGATAGTCACAGAGAGAGAAAGAGAGAGAGGCAGAGACACAGGCAGAGGGAGAAGCAGGCTCCATGCACCGGAAGCCCGATGTGGGATTCGATCCCGGGTCTCCAGGATCGCGCCCTGGGCCAAAGACAGGCGCCAAACCGCTGCGCCACCCAAGGATCCCTCATTGTGGTTTTGATTTATATTTCCCTGATGATAAGTGATATTGAACATCTTTTCATGTTTTTCTTGGTCATCTGTATTTCTTTGGAGAAATCTCTATTCAAATTCTTGGCCCATTTTTTTAATTGAGTTATTTGGTGTGACTTGTTTTTGTTTTTTGTTTTTTGTTTTTTTGGTGTTGGGTTTTGTAAGTTATTTATATATTTTAGCTACTAACCTTTTAGCAGATATGTCATTTGCAAGTATCTTCTCCTATTCACTAGGTTGTCTTTTTGATTGATGATTGTTTTCTTTGCTGTGCAGAAGCTTTTTATTTTGATGTAGTCCCAATAGTTTATTTTTACTTTTGCATCCTTTGCTTTAGGAGACAACAAGAAGAATGTTGCTATGGCTGATGCCAGATAAATTACTGCTTGTATTCTTTTATAGGATTTTTATGGTTTTAAGTCTCACATTTAGGTCTTTAATCCATTTAATTTATTTTTGTGTATGGTGTAAGAAAATGGTACAGGTTCATTCCTTCTCATATAGCTGTCCAGTTTTCCCAACACTATTTGTTGAAGAGACTGTCTTTTCCTCATTGCATATTCTTACCTCCATTGTTGAGCATTAATTGATCATATAATCATGAGTTTATTTCTGAGATTATCAATTCTGTTTCATTGATCTATGTGTATTTTTGTGTC
This sequence comes from Canis lupus baileyi, assembly GCF_048164855.1. Classification (NCBI taxonomy): domain Eukaryota; kingdom Metazoa; phylum Chordata; class Mammalia; order Carnivora; family Canidae; genus Canis; species Canis lupus. The sequence continues at coordinate 23,659,295 of NC_132869.1, read as the reverse complement.
ACTACCATACTATTTTGATTACTACAGCTTTGTAGTTTATCTTAAAATCAGAGATTATGATGCCTCTAGGTTTACTTTTCTTTTTCAAGATTGCTTTGGGTATTTAGAGTCTTTGATGATTCTATATAAATTCTGGGATTATTCTAGTTCTATGAAAAACATCGTGTTTTGATAGGGATCACTTTAAATGTGTAGATTGTTTTGGATAGAATGGACATTTTAACAATATTGGTTATCCCAATTCCTGAGCATGGAATATTTATATTTGTGTTAACTTCAGTTTCAATTTATTTAATCAGTGTTTTATAGTTTTCAGAGTATAAGTCTTTCACCTCTTTGGTTAACTTCATTGCTAGGTATTTCACTTTTGGTGCAAGAGTAAATGGGATGGTTTTCTTAATTCTTCTTTCTGCTACTTTATGATTTTGTGTAGAAATGCAACAGATTTCTGGGTATTTACATCCTAGAATCTTATTGGATTCATTCATCAGTTCTGGTGAAATCTTTAGGGATTCTTTTATAAAATATCATGTCATCTGCAAATAGTGAAAGTTTTAGGTCTTCTTGCTGATTTGAATGCCTTTCATTTTTGTTGTTGTTGTTGTCTGATTGCTCTGGCCAGGACTTCCAGCACTATGCTGAATAAAAGTGGTACAAGTGTACATCCTTGTCTTGTTCCTGATTTTAGGGGGAAAGTTCTCAAGTTTGTTATCATTGATTATGATGTTAGCTGTGGGTTTTTCATATACAGCCTTTATTCTGTTGAAGTATGTTTCCTCAAAACCTTTCTTTTGAGAGTTTTATTATGAATGGTTGTTTTACTCTGCCAAATGTCTTTTCTTCACATATTGAGATGATCATATGGTTTTTATCCTTTTTCTCACTAATGTGATATGTCATATTGATTTTCAAATACTGAATCACCCTACATACCTGGAATAAATTCCCCTTGATCATGGTGAATGATCATTTTAACATTGTGTTTAATTTGCTTATATTTTCTGGAGGATTTTTGTGTTTATGTCCATCAGACATACTGGCCTGTAATTTTCTTATAGTGTCTTTATCTGATTTTGGCATTAGGGTAATGCTGGCTTACTAGAATGAATTTGGATCCTTTCCTTTCCTTCCCTTCCCTTCCCTTCCTTTCCTCTTTTCTTCCCTTCCCTCCCCTTTTTCTTTCTCTTTCTTTCTCTCTTTCTAGAATAATAGGTTTTAATACCTTAAGCATTTGTTAGAATTTATCTATGAAGCCATCTGGTCCTGGACTTTTGTTTGTTGGGAGTTTTTTTGTTTTTAATTATGGATTCAATTTTGTTATTAGTGATCATTCTTTTCAGATTTTTATTTCTTCTTGATTTAATTTTAGAAGATTTTATGCTTCTAGGGTTTATCCATTTATCCAATATATTGGCATTATAATTTTCTACAGTATTCTCTTATAATCCTCCATATTTTTGTGGTGTTGCTTGTTATTTCTCCTCTTTCATTTATGATTTTATTTATTTGAATTCTTTTTTTTTTTTTTTTCCTTCATGAGTCTGGCTTAAAAGTTCATCAGTTTTCTTGATCTTTTCACATAATCAGCTCTTGGTCTCATTGATCTTTTCTACTTTTTATTTCTTCTCTAATTATTATTTTGGGTATTGTTTGTTCGTTTTTTACTGTTTTAGATATAAAATTAAATTGTTTATGATTTTTCTTGTTTCTTTAGGTAGGCCTGTATCCCTAAGAGGTCCAACTGCAGGAAATGTGGATGTGTGGTTTGTGAGGTAACTCCATCCACCTCCCCAGGACAGGAGTAACTTTGGAGTACTGTCAATATCAACCAGGGTTGCATAAGGGTTGTGGGCAGGTGGAAGCCACTCTGAAAGAATGCCTATTAAGGCAGTTGGGATGTGGTTGAGTTTGCAAGGGAATACTAGGGTTGAGTGTGTGGTGCTGCCAAGGTTGACAGAGGGTGTTATAAATGGCTCCTGCAAGTGTCCCTTTATCTGGGTTGGGGAAGGGCAGACAAAAATGACACCATTCAGCACTTTTGTTTCTGGAGACATCCTGTACATCCTTGGTCTGCCAGCACATGTTCTAAGATTAGTCAATACATTGCCTTAATTTATACCCCAGGTGCTTTTTAAACTGCTGCTTGTATGCTGTGCCTTGGACTGAGTAAATGAGCTTGATGGAACTTTAAACGTGGAGGCTTGGTTTCCTATTGCCCTGAAGCTCTCCTAGAGTTCAAACCTCCCAGAGTTAAGTCCCACTAATTTTTTTTTCTTTTTTTCTTTTTATTTTTTTTAATATTTTTTCTTTTTTATTTTTTTATTGAAGTTCAATTTGCCAACATATAGCATACCACTCAGTGCTAATCCCATCAAGTGCCTCCCTCAGTTCCTGTCACCGAGTCACCCCAACCCCTCGCCTACCTCCCTTTCCACTACCCCTTGTTCGTTTTTTTTAAAATAAATTTATTTTTATTGGTGTTCAATTTGCCAATATATAAAATAACACCCAGTGCTCATCCCATCAAGTGCCCCCCTCAGTGCCCATCACCCAGTCACCCCCACCCCCCGCCCACCTCCCCTTCCACCACCCCTTGTTCGTTTCCCAGAGTTAGGAGTCTCTCATGTTCTGTCATCCTCACTGATCTTTTCACTCATTTTCTCTCCTTTCCCCTTTATTCCCTTTCACTATTTTTTTTATATTCCCCAAATGAATGAGACCATATAATGTTTGTCCTTTCCCGACTGACTGACTTCACTCAGCATAACACCCTCCAGTTCCATCCACGTGGAAGCAAATGGTGGGTATTTGTCATTTCTAATGGCTGAGTAATATTCCATTGTATACATAGACCACATCTTCTTTATCCATTCATCTTTTGATGGACACTGAGGCTCTTTCCACAGTTTGGCTATTGTGGACATTGCTGCTATAAACATTGGGGTGCAGGTGTTCCAGCGTTTCACTGCATCAGTATCTTTGGGGTAAATACCCAGCAGTGCAATTGCTGTGTCGTAGGGCAATTCAAAGCCAAACATTATGGGAACTCTTCTTCCCTGTATGGATTCCCAGGGCTGGGGTCACCTAATGTGGGGTCTGGTTCCCTCATTCCTTTGTACTTGTGATGTCCTTCTTGTTTGTGGTGAGTCATGCTGGGGCATTATTTTGCAACAGGATCTCTACCTCTCCTACACTTTTTAATTTGGCCTTTTTTCTACAACTAACTATGGAAGATCTGTTCTGCCAGTCTTCAGGTTGTTTTCAGAGTTGGTTGAATAGATGTAGTAGTTGTTGTATCAGTGTGTCTGTGGGATGACGTGAACTCAGAATCCTTCTACTCCACTATTTTCTCCAGCTATTATTCTGAACAAAACTGAATTTTAGTTTCAGTCTGAAGTAGAGATATTTAAAGATGTCAAGCCATGATACATAAAGTCAGTGTGAAATGGACACTTTTTCATGAGTAGTAAAATTTTCGGATCCAATATTTCCATCACAAGACAAGAACAATGTGAATGTCTTTATTATCACTGTGTATTCTCTTGGGCATTTTATTGAGTCAGTTGATGTTTTAAAATTCTAGACACAAAGTAGAGTTGACCAGGAAAACTCAGCTCCCAGTAGATTGTGGTTTACTCTTTTTCCTAAAACAAGCCAGGCATGGTGCTGGAAATTTTTACACAATGTTATAATTATACAGAATCTGATGTAGTTGCCTTTTCTCATTCTTAGAGTTCAGAAAATTTAGCAACGAAGTACTTAGTTTCTCAACATTATAAGCAGATAGCACCAGTAAGAGGAAATATTAAAACCCAATCTCCCTGATTACAAAGCTCTATTCTTCCTACTATGTCACATGACTGCTCTCATCATGGGATGAATGATAGTAGAATATGCGTATGTGGAAGTACTTATATCACTTAAAGTGGAGTAAAAAAATCAGTATTTATAATCATTGCAAGTGTAAATCTCAAATTCTAAAACATTTTTAGATCCCTGTTTGTATCCCTCTCTCTATATATAGGTAAACCAAAACACTGGTGTCACACTTGGAAGATATTTTGAGCATATACTTTATCCTAAAATATAAATTTCATTGTCTTACAGGTAAGCAAAACAGAGGACCTCTATTTTTACATACTATAAATTTCTGTAAACTTACATAACTGCTAAAAATTAAACAATAGAATTACTAGTATAAGATGATTTCTCTTCACAGAATGTTGAAAATATGAAATCCTTCCATGTATTTGGACTTCTAGAGAGCATTTTAGAGACAATATTATAATTTATTTAATATCTTTAATTTTGTTATTTTTTATTAAGAGAGATATTTGACCTCTCTGGCCCCAATTTGCTTACCAGTGAGTGTACAATTAACTGCCTAAATCTGGTAAGTCTCTAGTTGAGGATACAGATAGTTGGCTTCCAGCATGTCTAGTGAAAAACCTCTTTACTTAATTAATATACAACCTATTACCTTCAGAACAATTCGTAACCTCTCTGGCCCCAATTAACTCATTAGTAAAATGGAATATAATAATCATATCTACTTGATAGAGTTGCTATGATTCAGTAGGATAATATTTGTAAAGCTTGTTGAATAGTGCTTGATGCATAGAAAGCATTACATAAATGCTTTGTTAAATCAGTCTTTCAGACTAGAGCTTCATCACACCACCACCAATGGTAACAAACCTTCATTTATTTATTTCTACATGCCATATTTTGCTTCAGTACAGTGAAGAAAGTTTTCTCGGTTGCACAAATAGCAAGTGGTAAAGCCAGGTTTTACACTGAGGTTCTGAATCTGAAGACTACTTCTTCCTCATTCTAAGACTTCCACTCTCCTGAGAAGATGAAGCAATTTAATATGATACTTCAATTTCCCTTCTCTCTACCTCAAAATGTTTCAGCATGCTGCTTTCCTTTCCACCTCTGAGTTCTTTCTCTCTTATTTCAGAGGTGAATTCCTCTTCTATTCTAGAGTGAACTTCTTCACTTAGCAGATAATTCTCTTCTCCAAGACTCTGCTTGGTTGAGCTTTATTTTTGATCTCTACTCTTTGTTTTTCATTGATATTTTACCTCCTTTTCCATGTTTAGTCTGATCCTCAGATTTCTGAATTCAGCATGGCATAGGAGTCATGTTCTAATCCTAGATCTGCCATTGCTATGTTCATTTAGACAAACAGATCTAAAGGTTCTTAAGTCCCTCATTTAGATAACAAAGCACAACTCCACATTTCAAATTAACATGTAGAGCAACTTAACTCACTGTCCAAACCTTTCACAGATGAACTATGCTTATAGGTGGTGGTCTCATCATTTATAACCAAACAGTTACCTAAATAAAGTAGAACCAATGTGTTAGGGGGTGGTAGTAGCGGATTCAGAGAAAGAGATTTTTAAGGAATTGGCTTGCACAGTTGTGGGGCTGCCAAGTTCAAAATATACAGGATAAGGGATCCCTGGGTGGCGCAGAAGTTTGGCGCCTGCCTTTGGCCCAGGGCGCGATCCTGGAGACTCGGGATCGAATCCCACGTCGGGCTCCCGGTGCATGGAGCCTGCTTCTCCCTCTGCCTATGTCTCTGCCTCTCTCTCTCTCTCTTTCTGTGTGACTATCATAAATAAATTTTAAAAAATTGCTGTTAAAGATCACTTTAAAAAAAAAAAACAAAAACAAAAAAAACCAAAATATACAGGATAAGCTGGCAGGCTGGGGACCTAGGCAGGAACTAATATTGCAGCTGAGGTTCAAAGGCAGTCTGCTGGCAGAATTTCTCTTACTCTGGGGAGGTCAGTCTTTATTCTCCTAAGGCCTTCAACTGATTGAATGAGACCATCCACATTATAAAAAATAATTACTTGGGGAGCCTGGATGGCTCATTCAGTTAAACATCTGATTCTTAGTTTCCACACAGGTCATGATCTCATGGTCGTGAGCTTCAGCCGTGCGTTGGGCTCTGTGCTGAGCATGGGGTCTGCTTGACATTTTCTTTCCCTCTCTCTGCCTCTCCTGCTTGTGCTCTCTTTCTCTCAAATAAATAAATCTCTTAAGAAAAATAAGAATATCTACTTGACTCAAAGTCTATTGACTTGAATGTTAATGTCATGTAAAAAATATCTTCACTGAAACATCTAGAATAATGTTTGACCAAATATGTGGACACAGTGACCCAGCCAAGGTGACAAAATTAGCTATCAGTTAATTAAGTCCACAAATAGTATTTTATGGACAGCGTAATTTTGAAATATAGGCCAATGGCACTCTAATGCTAGGCTATGGGAAATTGGACTTTATTTTGCAGTAAAAAAGATTTCTAAGCTTTGAGCAGAGCTGTGACATGTACTTGGAGAAGATTATTCCAAAAAAGTTGGATTGAAGAAAGAGAGATTAAGTAGGGAGAAAAAATAAGACTTTATTTCAATGATCTAGGCAAGATAAATTATGGGATACATAGAAGAGTGATAGCAGAAGTGGGGAGGGCAGAGTGAATATGAAAAACATTTTGGAATTGCAACTAAGATGCGGTCAATTGACTACATTTTGGGGGCTAGGAAAATGAAAATTCAGTAATAACGTAAAGGCTTTACACCTTAGTAACAGAGGATGGCAGTGGCTTGGGAAGAAGCAGGAATATGGAGGAAGAACAGACATTGTGGGTAGGTGCTGGTAGGATCTCATATATGATCAATGGAAAATGTTCTGACTTCTTAACATTTGTTTTATAGTTTCTAAAGATAATTGAGAGCTGGGATTAATAACTTCATGAAAAGTTTGTGAGGAGAGTACAGCTATCCATATGGGTGATTGTGTCAGGAAGCTTTTTCTTCTTCCTAAAGATGAGGAATGTAATAGAAATTAGTAAAAAAAATCACATGATCTGCTGTCACTAGCTCTTGGCTCAAAAGTGGTATATATTGTCTAATGGACATTCATGAAACCAACCAGGCTTTCACTGTTAGGTAGGCTGCTGAATTCATCACAGTAAATGTTTCTGATATTGGGAGAATCAATGTCAAGAGGCTTGTCATGATTTGATTAAAAAAAAAAAAAAAAAAGCCAGTGGCCCATAGGAATAACAGGTCTAATTTTCCTTTCAGTTTGTTTCACCTTCGTTTTTCCCATTTTTTGTTGCAATGAGCAATTCCCCAGGTTAACCTGCTGGCTCCAACAAAGATATTCTCTTTTTCAACACCGTCTTCTGTACTCGTGGAGATTGGGAAAATTAAAAAAAAAATTAAAAAATTAAAAACAGTCTGGGGAAGGCAGGGTTGGAGCAGATAGTCTATAGTTTGATTTCCAGTCCAAGAGTCTTTGACCATGCCATGATCTAAGCGTCTGGCATTGTGCTTGACCCTATGGAGAATGAGAGAAGTGAAGTCATGATCTTGGTCATTTTAGGATTATATATTTGAACAACAACAACAAAAAGTTCTCTAATAGAGCAAAAGGCACTGGCTCTTGTAATATTTTACAAGTTGGGAAAGCTTTAGGTTCATTTTTGCCAGATCATCTCAGTCTGAATTTTCCCACCAGATTTATAGAACATTGTGACCATTTAAATATCATTTTCTTATTAAATCCCTAGATGAGGGCCAGGGATAGTGACTACTATAACTTGACTAGCAAAAATTGAATTGCTACATTGCTGTGTGCTTCTTTCAATTTACCACATAAATTGTAGCAAATCTTTTGCCTTCTGTTCTGCCTGGGATGTATCTTGTCAAGAATTGTATTTGTTAGGCAAAGTGTGTTGATGTCCCCTTATGCAAGTTGTTCCTGAACTGTGCTTTATTTTTTAACTCTAGGGGGTGTTTATAGTTGTTGCCTTGTATTAACATCTGCTGTTGAGCTGGGGACTTGCCTATAGTACAGGTGGTTGTTGGCTGCAGCGTGTTACCGTGACCAGTATGTGTGTATGACCTAGAAAGAAAAGATAGAAATTTCAATGCATTTAGATGGGAAAAATATGAAAATCAATCTATCTATCTATCTATCTATCTATCTATCTATCTATCTATCTATCATCTAGATATGTATCTATATATATGAGTCCTGGTTGGGATTTAAAGTGTGAATTATTTCATAGAACATGATGAAATATTAAAAATGTATGATAGAACAGTTTTGTGTAAGAGCCAGCAATACACATATAAGCATGAAAAGAATATATAAAATGGTAAAAGAAGAAGGATGCTGAATTCTTGGCAAAGAGTAGCATTTGGGGCTTGGGGTTACCTGAGAAGCCAAGGCCATGAGTGAGGGGAGGAAAAGCCAGGTTTGACATTGCCTCATGAAAAACGAGTTCAGGAGCCAACGAGAACTTCTGAGATATTAAAACACAGATCTGAAGCACAGTGAAGGCTCTGCAACTGGGAGCAAGACCAAAGGAGCCAGTATAGGCTGATGCACAAGCAGAAAACATGGCTGGAGAGCAAGGCACCATTTAATAAGATATCCATGGTGAAAGAGGGTTCAAGGTGCAGTATAAAAGGTACGAAGCCCACTGGAAAACTTGGAGCCAGAATTTTGGGGTTTAAGTTTTTGCTCCATTTTGTATAATTCTTTGACTTAAATTTGTGATGAATACAATTCATAGTAAAATCTCAACTTCTTTGAAACTCACTATCCTCATTTGTTAATGATGCTATTAACAAATTATCTTCATAGTATAATGATGCTATTCTGAATTGTTAATAGAATTAAATGAGCTTATATACGTGAAAGCCCTTTGTGACTAGTAACAGTCTATATGAATGAAAGATATATTTTATCTATTATAAAGTAAAGGAGAATGATAGCTTTAGGCTATATGTGGCAATTCCATTACAATAAAAGTAGTGTAAAATAATGGTAAATTTCATGTATTTCCCTTACAAGATGAGAAAATGGCTATAAGAGCCTCATTACCTGTCCAAAGATTTCTTACCAGATCAGAGAAAAGTTTGTAAATTTCAAACAGCAGCACTTCTCTTATAATATATTCATTTTACTCTCTAAATCAAGAAGACATAGGTATATAATGACAATTTAAAAGTAAGAATTTATGTATTTCTTTAGTGCAGAAATCATCATTATACCCCTAGCACATTAGATCTATCATCTATGCATTTTTTATAGACTCATTTGGGAAATGTCATGGTTTATCAGAGCCACATAAATCACAGTTTGCTGGATTTAATTCAATCTTTAAATGTCACCTGGAGATGAGGGAATAATATTGAGTCAATTTTTTTGTGTTAGATTAAATAAAAGCAGGTAGAGAAATCAAAGAAAATTTGAGGAAAAAAAAATTACTTGAGCTAGGAATAAATATCGCCGGGTATAAGAACTTGCAAATTTTCTTCAAGTTTAGTTTCAAACACAGCAGGCTTCACTTTATATACCTTAAGTGATAAGTTTTGAACTATTGGTCTTTTTCATAAATGTTTGCAGAGTTTCAGAATTCTCCCCATTTATTTGTAATCTCTTTCCTGCTGCATATTCAAATCCTGCTGCATCAGCTAGAATAGAATAAATTATGCTGCAGTCATCAGTAGTCTCCAAATCTCAGTGGTTTATGACAAGAAAGGTTATTTCTCTGCTAATTCTACATCGTTCTTATTCAGTGAGCAGGGAGCCTCCTTGGCTGCAGGTTGGGAGTAGGGTCTGCATAGGACTGAACTTGGCAAGCCCAGTCCTGACAGGGAGAAAATGTTGGCAAAATGAGGGTAGTAAACATGGGCTGTTAGTAAGGAGAGTGAAAATGAGGGGAAAATTCACTTTGCTTGAGCTGTGGTCTTGGAAAATTCTCTCTTCTGGCTTGATGGCCTTGGCAGTAGCTTAGGGAATAGCCAGAAGGGAAAGAGAAGCCTCAGTGGACATCATCCTAAAATGTGATGGCTGATATAATAGCCTCTATTCGGACATCTGTAGGTGTCCCAAGCACCAAAGGGAAATATTGAAGGCAAGTAGCACTTCCAATTCAATCTGTGGCAAAGCAAGTCACACAGATCTTTCTGAATTCAAAAGAGCAGGGATATAGGATTCTTTCTCAGTGTGGGAAATTGAAGACAGACATAATTGTCAACAATACCCTGATATTTAAGTATTTTCTTAAGTTCATTGTATCCATGAAGTAGTTCTTGGTCTTTAGCAAAAATTTCCCCTCCTTCTCAAGACACCTATATTATGTTTTCCCCCTTTTCATCAGTACATGTCATTTTTCGTCTTGTACTATGGTTATTTGTGAATGTCTTCTGTTTCTCCTGGTAGGTGGTGGGTGAGCTTTTGGGGCATATAGACCATAACTTGTTCACTGACCTATGTCTAGTAACAGACATTATATTTACAGCACTGCTCAATCTTTATGGTTAATGGATCTGGATGGGGAAATACTCTGGTTTCTACAGTGTATAAAAGAAGGGATCTTAGGTCAGTCACTCCTAGATATTCTGAATTGGGTAAGAGTATTTATTTTAACAAAGATGGAATAGAATCTCCCCCAGTTTACCCCACATGATTTCGCTCCAGATTAATTGTGATAGAATTTACAAAATTATATTTAAAATGTATAACATGATTTGAGATATATATATATATATATATATATATATATATAGTGAAAGGATTTCCACCATCCAGTTAATTAGCACATACATCACTTCACATAGTTACTTTTGTGTGTGCGAAAAATAGAGTATTTCTTTTCCTTTTTTTTTTTTTTTTTTTGAGTATTTCTTTTCCTATCTGGCTTATTTCATTCAGCATATTGCCTACCAGTTTCATCCATGTTACTGCAAATGGAAGGATTTCCTTCTTTTTTGAGGCTAACATTTTATTGTGTATATACACATACGCAAGTATGTATAAACCACGTTTTCTTGGTCCATTCATCCATCTATGGATACTTTTTCTTGTATCTTGGCTATCATGGAAAATACTGAAATGAAGATGAGAATACAGAAATGTCAAGGTAGTGGTTTAGTTTCCTTTATATGTATTCCTAGAAGTGGATTGCTGAACCAGATGGTACTTCCATTTTGAATTTCTTGAGAATTCTTCATATTATATTTCATTGTGTCTATATCAGTTTCCATTCCCACCAACAGTTTGTACACTTGTACGGGTTCCATTTTCTCTTCATCCTCGCCTAGTATGTTATTTCTTGTCTTTTTTATACCAGACATCCTAACAAGTATGATTTTATTTTATTGTGGTTTTGATTGGCATTTGTCTGATGGTCAATGATTTTGAGTATCTTTTCATATATATATTTTGGTCAGTTGTAGGTCTTCTTTTGAGAAATTTGTAGGTCTTTTAAGGTGCTTTACCCAATTTAGAACTGGGCTTTTAGGTTTACTTTGCCATTGAGTTTTAGAAATTTCTGTGTGTGTGTGTGTGTGTGTGTGTGTGTGTGTGTGTAAATTCCAGTACAATGAACATATAGCATCACCATTTGCTTCAACCTGGATGGAACTGGAGGGTATTATGCTGAGTGAAGTAAGTCAATCGGAGAAGGACAAACATTATATGGTCTCATTCATTTGGGGAATATAAATAATAGTGAAAGGGAATATAAGGGAAGGGAGAAGAAATGTGTGGGAAATATCAGAAAGGGTAGACAGAACATAAAGACTCCTAACTCTGGGAAACGAACTAGGGGTGGTGAAGGGGAGAAGGGCAGGGGGTGGGGGTGAAGGGATGACAGGCACTGAGGGGGGCACTTGATGGGATGAGCACTGGGTGTTATTCTGTATGTTGGTAAATTGAACACCAATAAAAAATAAATTTATTATTAAAAAACCACAAAAACATTAGTTTCAGGTAGCGATTTAACAATTCTGTACATTTCTCAGTGCTCATCATGAGTGTATTCTTAATCTTCTTTACATATTTCCACCCATTCCACCCCATCCTGTAACAATTTGTTCTCTACAGAGGACTTATTTTTTGGTTTCTCTTTTTTCTTTGTTTTATTTTTAAAATTCTACATGTGAGTGAAATAATATGATATTTGTCTTCCCCTGACTTCTTTACTTAGCATTATACCCTCTAGATCCATCCAGGTTGTTGCAACTGGCAAGATTTCATTTTTCATTATGGCTAATATTCCATTGTGTGTATGTATTTATATAAATATGTATTTATATAAATATAAATATATAATTATATTAATATATTAAGTATAATAATTATGTATTAATATATTATTATATAATTATATGCTTATATAATAATTAATATATTGATATTTATAGTAATATATAAATATAAAAAGTGGTGTGTGTGTATACCACTGCTGCTTTATCCACTCATCCATTGATGGACACTTGAGTTGCTTCCATAATTTGACTATTGTAAGTAATGCTACAATAAACATAGTGATGAATGTATCTTTTTGAATTAGTGTTTTCATATTCTCTGGGTAAATGTCCAGTAGTGGAATTACTGGGTTTATGTGGTAATTTTATTTTTAATTTTTTTAGGCACCTCCACACTGTCTTCCACAGTGGCTGCATGAATTTGCATTCCCATTAGCAGTGCACTAGGGTTTTTTTTTTTTTTTATCACATGCTCACTAACACCTGTTGTTTCTTATATTTTGATCTTAGTTAATCTAACAGGTGTGAGGTGGTAACTCTTTGTAGTTTTGAATTGCATTTCCCTAATGATCAGTTATGTTGAGCATTTTTTCACGTGTCTCTTGGTGATCCATGTCTTTTTTGGAGAAATGTCTCTTCATGTCCTCTGCTTGTATGTTAATTGGATGATGATGGTGATGATTTTGGTGTGGGGTTGTGTAAATGTCCTTTACACATTTGTGTACTCACCCTTTATCAGATATGTAATTTGCAAATATCTTCTGCCAATCAGTAGGTGTTTTTTTTTTAGTGTTGTTGATGGTTTCCTCTCCTGTGTGGAAGCTTTTCAGTTTAATATAGTACCACCTATTTATTTTGGCTTTTACTGTTTTTGGTTTTAGTTTCAAACACAAAAAATCACTGAGACTGGTGTCAAGGAGCTTATCCCCAAAGTTTTCTTATAGGACTTTTTGGTTTCAGGTCTTAAAGATAAAGGTCTTCACGTTTATTTTTGTGTGGTGTAAGATAATGGTCCAGTTTTATTCCTCTGCATGTGTATATCCTTTTCTTCCTGTACCAGTTATTGAAGAGACTATCCTATCCCAACTGTATAGTTTGGGTGACTTAGTTGAAAAGTAATTGACTACATATGCTTGGGTTTATTTCTAGATTCTCTCGTCTCCATTGATTTATGTGTCTTTTTTTTTTTAATGCCAACACCCATGCTGTTTTAATAACTATAGCTTAGTAATATAGTTTGAAATGAGGGAGTGGTGCCTTTACCTTTTGATATTTTTTAAGATTGCTTTGACTTTTCGGGATCTCTTGTGGTTTCATACAAATGCTAGATTATTTCTTTTATATCTGTAAAAAATACCATTGGAGTTTTTATAGAAATTGCACTAAGTAGAATGCTTCGGAGAATATGGCCTTCTTAACAATCTTGATTCTTCCAACACATAAACACAGAATATTTTTCCATATATTTTTATCTTCAAATTCTCTCATTAATGTCATGTAGTTTTCAGCATACAGACCTTTTATCTCTTTGGTTAAATTTATTCCGAGGTATTTTATTCTTTTTGATGCTATTGTAAGTGGAATTTTTTTCTTATTTTTTTTCTAATAATTTGTTACTGGTATATAGAGATAATTTATTTTTGTAGTTTGACTTTTTATTCTGCACCTTTACTGATCTCATGTATTAATTATTTGATAGAGTCTTGAGAGTTTTTAAATTTTTTGAGTATAGTTGATTCACAATGTTACCTTATTTTCAGGTGTACAACATAGTGATTCCACTATGCTGTGCTCACCATAAATCTGGCTACCACCTGTCACTATACAGTGCTATTACAGTATCATCGACTATATTCCTTATGCTGTACCATTTATTATTATGACTTATTTATTCATAACTGGAAGTCTGTATCTCCCACTCCCTTTCACTCACTTCACCTATTTCCAATGCCCCTTCCCTCTGTCAACTATCAGTTTATTCTCCGTATTTATAGGTCTGATTCTGCTTGTTTATTCTTATTCATTTTATTTTATTTTATTTTATTTTATTTTATTTTATTTTATTTAGATTTCACATATTGAGTGAAATCATATGGTATTTATCTTTCTCAGTCTGACTTTATATCATTTAGCATAATACCCTCTAGGTCCATCTATGATGTCACAAAAGACAAGATCTCATCTTTTTTTTTTTTTTTTATGAATGTGTAGTCCATTGTGTGTGTGTGTGTGTGTGCTTATGTGTTGTATGCCATATCTTTATCCATTTATCTATTGATACACATTTATAAGTTCATGCTATCTGCAATTAGAGACAGTTTTACTTATTCCTTTCCAATTTGGGTGAACTTTATTTCTTTTTTTGCTTGATTCCTCTGGTTAGGATTTATAGCAGTATATTGAATAAAAATGGTGAGAGTGGGCATTCTGCCCCCCCTCGCTGCCGCCCCCCCCCCCCCCATTCTTAGGATAAAAGCCTTCAGCTTTTCCACTGTTGAGTATGCTGTTAAATGCAGACTTGTCATATATGGACTTTAGTATGTTGAAGTACGTTCCATCTATACCTAACTTGTTAGGAGTTTTTACCACAAAAGGATGTTGAGTTTTGTCAAGTGCTTTTTATGCATCTATTGAAATGATCATATGGCTTTTTTTTTTAAGATTTTATTTATTTATTTATTTGACAGAGCACAAGCAGGGGGAGCAGCAGGCAGAGGGAGGGGGAAAAGCAGGCTCCCCACTGAGCAAGACTGATGTGGGGTTCAGTCCCAGGACCCTAGAATCATGACCTGACTGAAGGTAGATACTTAACCAACTGAGCCACCCAGGTGCCCAATTATATGATTTTTATCTTTCATTTTGTAATGTGGTATATCATCACCCTGATTTTGTGTATGTTGAAACATCTGGTGTGTCACACTGATTTTGTGTATGTTGAGGATAGTATGATCCTTTTAATGTGTTGTTGAATACAGTTTGCTAATGTTTTATTGAGACTTCTGTATGGGTATTCATCAAGGATATTGGCCTATAATTTTCATTTTGTCTAGTGTTCTATTCTGGCTTTGGTATCAGTATAATGCTGACATTGTCAAATTGGAAAGCACTCCATGCATTTCAGTTTTGTTTTGTTTTTTTTTTTTTTTTTTCAAATGTTTGAGTAGGATTGGTGTTCATTGTTATTTAAATATTTGGTAAAATTCAGTAGTGAAGCCATCTGTCATGACTGTTTCTAGGAACTTAATCATTTCTTCCAGGTTGTCCAATTTTTTGGCATTAATAATTTGTATTAGTTTCTTATGATCCTTGGTATATCTTACTATTTGTAATGTCTTTTATATCTAATGTCGAACATTTTGTCAATTTTGTTTCACTAAAAACATCATTTTTGTGTAACTACTCAAAATACAGCTCTTAGTTTCATCGATCTGTTATATATTTCATCTCTATTTCATTTATTTCTGCTCTGATATTCATTTCCTTCTTTCTAACTTTGGGTTTAATTTTTTTGTCTTTTCTAGTTCCCTGAGGTGTAAAGTTAAGTTGTTTATTTGATATCTTGCTCTTTTCTTAATATAGATGTTATAAACCTAACTATAGAATTACTTTTGCTGTATCCCATAAAAATTTGAGTATGCTATGTTTCCATTTTTGTTTATATCAAGATATTTCCTGACTTCCTTTTTTAATTCATTTTTGATCCATTGGCTATTTAGAATCACCACATTTTCTTGCCTCCATATATTAAGTGGAAACTAAGGAGTAGGTGGAAATATTGCAAATGATGAGTCACTAGGGATAGGAGAAAATATATTGTATTTATTATGTCATATTTGGTTTTAGATTGTAGAAGATACATAGGACTCTTGTTGTTATAACCAGTTAGGCACTACTCATGACCACAGCTACCAAAAACTTATTTATTCACTCAGGTCTGAACAAGTGAGATTCTTCTTACTTGTTAGTACTTTCAGAGTTGCTGCTACTTTTGAGTCCTATTAATTTTTTTTAATGGACTTTAAGAGCAGTTTTGAAATCAGAGTAAAATTGACCAAAGAAGTATTGAGAGTTCCCATATATTCTCTTCCTCAGTATATTAATTATTCTCTCAAGATTCTTCATATTCAGCCAGCAGGTTGATCCTTTGGTAGCAAGTTTGGATCTGAGTATGGGTTAGACCTTTTACCCTACTGGCCAAATCTGACAGGAGAAACACAAGAACCATTTTGTTGGCAAACATTGCCTGCCTACTTGTGAAGGGAGAAAAGTAGTAGGCAAATAGGCTACAGAGAGGAAACTACTAAACAGAGCCTTAGAGAAATGCCCCCCCTCCACCACCTTGACAGTAAGTTTAAAGAGGTAAGGATATGGGAGCGGCCTGAGGACAAAGTAACTTAAAACAGGCTAGAGATTTTTAAGCACTCAACCCCATAACCTTCTGTTCTCCACTTATATTTGTCATAATTTTTGCTCTAATCCTCATTGTAACTAACATCCTTACCTTTTTTGTTTTTCTGCCTGGAAGCCAAAATCTCTCCTGACTAAATGGATATGAAAAGACTGATTTTGAGGCCTTCTGTACTTAGGTAGCCCACTCTGGCCTTATATTTCATTAATAATACTGTCTCAACTGCCAAGTCCTACTTGGGACTGGAAATTGTACTTAAACTGTGTATATTTCTTTTGACTCAGTAAAATTACATGTGTGAAGACTCAGTATAGTTCATTAAAAAAATGGATTTGAAACATGAATCTTAGAAAGATACCTTGAGGGGCATGTGGGTGGCTCAGTGGTTGACTGTCTGCCTGCAGCTCAGGGCATGATCCCAGGATCCTGGGATCCAGTCCATGTCAGGCTCCCGCAGGGAGTCTGCTTCTCCCTCTGCCTATGTATCTGTCTCTCTCTCTTTGTGTCTCTCATGAAAAAATATATAAAATCTTTAAGAAAAAGAAAGATACTTTGAAGACATATTCTTTCCATAAACTTTTTACCATTCTATCAATAATGTTCCAAGAATTATAAATCTATATTTTGAAGTAGTACTTCCAACTTTAAAAGTGCAAATAGGGCAGCCCAGGTGGCTCAGCCTTCAGCCCAGGGTGTGATCCTGGAGACCCAGGATCGAGTCCCATGTCAGGCTCCCTGCATGGAGCCTGGTTCTCCTTCTGCCTGTGTCTCTGCCTCTCTCTCTCTCTTTTTCTGTGTCTCTCATGAATAAATAAATAAAATCTTTAAAAAAAAGTGCAAATAAACTTTGGCTTTTAACTTATATCAGCTCTTTAGGAGTCTGTATCTAACCCACTTAACACAGAAGTATTTCATACAGACTGACAGCATTTAAAATAATTTAAAACATAAAATAATTACATATTTGAAAATGTATGTATAAAGTTTTGAATTTGAGAACAGTAAACAATAGGCACAGTGAAAATCAGTATCGTTGCATACAAATATTCAAGATACATATTAGTTTTAAGAGGTAAGAGACTTCAAAAGACCATCTGGGAGAGAGTGCAAGGAATTAGTGATCCTATGCCAAAGGTGGCTAGTTCAACAGATGACAAATGATGAGTTGTAACACCCTTAATAATGGTTTTATAAGATTTATTTCCATGGCTATTTTCCCTCTCCTTTTGGTTTTGCTGTGGGTTTCAGAATGAAGGTAAGAAATTTTCACTGAGCTGGAGAGCTTTGAGGTCTTTCAAAGGGCTCTTGACTTTTTACCTATTGTCCAGTTAGTTATGTTGAGACAAGCATAGATGCAGACCTATATTGGTTACATTCAAGGAAAGATTTCTTGTCATTTCCTTATTTTCATAACACTTAAAAATCTGGGATGATAAAATTTGATTTGATATTTTGTAAAGTTTTCAATTTGTAAGGGTTCATAGTCTATGAGATTCTAACTGCAAGTGGATAATGATAGGACAGGTAGCCCCAAAATGTTGAAACTGCTTTTGAATGTGTATAAACATGGGAACAGAAGGGCAAAGCAGGGAGTGAAGATAATGGGAAGTAGATTTCTATAGAAGGGACAAGTGAAAATATTGAATGACTCTTAGTGCAAGGCATTGTACAGTATGCTTTGCAGGAAATATCTTATTTGCTCCTCATACAACTTTTTTAGGCTAGTAATTATCATTCCCATCTTAGAGAAGAGAAAGCTAAGGTTACATAAGATTAGGGAACATAACCCACATCAGAGAGCTGAATAGAGCCAAAATGCAAACATTTTTCTGCCAGGGCTCCAGAACTCATTCTCCTTTACTATGCCTTGCTTTCTCCGATGAAGAGCTTCTGAGATGAAACAGAGGAAGTTGAGCCAGGATTTTACAGTTTTAAGGCTTGAGGCACAGTGACTGCTGGATAGGAATTAAATTTCTGGGGCTTTGGTTTTAGCCACTCCTGAGTTATTCTATCTAGGCCAGTTTATGTCTCAATCTGTGAATTACTGTCAGCTATTTCAGAACATACTTTAAGCCCAGCATTTTACCTAGGATTTGGAAAGACCTAACAATGGCATAGTACTTGGCACCAGATCTCTAGAAGTTTTTCTTTTTTTGTTGTTTTTTTTTAAAGATTTATTTATTTATTTATGAGAGAGACAGAGACAGAGACAGAGACAGAGAGAGACAGAGAGACATAGGAGGAGGGAGAAGCAGGCTCCATCCTGGAGCCCGACGTGGGACTCGATCCCGGGACTCCAGGATCATGCCCTGGGCCAAACCGCTGAGCCAGCCAGGGATCCCTGAAGTTTTTCTTTTGAATATGAGAATTAGAATGTAACAGTTGGAATGAAAATGGTCTGTCAGCTGACTAAACTGTGTGGCAAGAACTTGTGGTTCCTTTTGTGGGCTATAGATGCATGGTGGAAAAAAATGGTGTAATGTGCCCATAGGATTGTTTATTTTTTATGGAATGCTAGAAGCACAGTTCTATTGTGCAAGGTGAGATTATGATTATTTTTATCTTAAATGGGGCTGTAGGGGAACATTTGTATAGTCAGTAACACATTTTTACAGACAGAAAATGAATTAAGAGATCAGAAAGGAAGGAGGACAAAGCAAGCCTGAGTCATGGGGGATAGCTTTATAAAAGAAGTGGTATTTGTTGACTCCAGAAGATTGAGTAGAATTCAACAAAGACAGGGAAAAGGACATTTCAGTTGTGGGGAACTACGTAAACAAAGGCATAAACTGAATAGTATTCATGTCACTCATAATACTCTATTTTAATCCAATTCCAAAAGAAATTGAAGCAGATTTTTAAAAAGCCTATTAGTACAGCTTAAAATAATGTTAAATGGTTAAGTAACAATGAAAAATCAGTCTTGCATTTATCTCTGAATTTCTTGGCAATAAAATAAAGAGAGGTAAGCATGAGAGTTGGTCTGATTGATGGAAGTATACTAATTCTTTAGATGAGACATGATTTTGTCTGCTCCTAAATTCTAAATTGGCATGTAGTACACATTGAGCAGCATAGTAGGCAATGTATTTGGTAGTAATATTAGGAAGAAATGTGGCTCTGCTTTCTCCTGATCTTTGAACTTGTTTCCATTTACCCAGAGGGTGGAAAGAGAAGGAAAATTTGTAGCAAAGTTATGGGCCACATCAAGTTTTTATCACATTTGAATGCATTTCATTGGGTAGCACTTAGTCATCTGGCTACTGGTGACTTGAAGGGAGGTTCAGAAATATAGTTAGCTGTGACCCAGGAGGATAAGGGGAAGGATATTGGCATTTGACAGTAATTTAAAGATAATTAGTATAAGAGAAAAGCTTCTAATACATATAGACATTGTGTACTGGTAATTGAAGCAAAATCCAGATGATTCTGATGTCAAATATTTTTGTGAAAATTGAAGAATCTGATTGGCACTCCTTTAAAAAAAAGATTTTATTTATTTAATTCATGAGAGACACAGAAAGAGGCAGAGACATAGGCAGAGAAAGAATCAAGTTCCCTGCCGAGAGCCTGATGAGGGACTTGATCCCAGGACCCCGGGATCATGACCTGAGCCAAAGATAGACTCTCAACCCCTGAGCCTCCCAGGTCCCCCTGATGGGCACTCCTTGGTGAAGGAAATAATTATACTTATTTCTGATGGTGACCTGAGGGTGTGGGTATGGGACAGGAGATAGATGCCTTCATTAAGAATCAACTTTTATTGTAGTGTAGGACAGGGATTAGTTGTATTTCAAGGGTTCAGTTAGATAGACATTGCTAAAATAACAGTTTAGAGTAGAAAGATTCTGAATGTTATACACCAGGAGCAATAGAGGACTAAAATAAAACTTTAAAAGAAATATTTTATTTACTTATTTGAGAGAGAGCATAAGCTGAGAGAGGGACAGAGGGAGAAGCAGACTCCCTTCTGAGCAGGGAGCTCAATGTGGGCCTCGACCCCAGGACCCTGAGATCATAACCTCGGCTGAAGGCAGATGTTTAACTAAGCCACCCAGTACCCCTAAAATAAAACTTCTTAAATGAGTAAAGGAATCTTGGATAATTGGTTCCCATTTATCCAGTTATTTAATAGAAATCTCAGCATCATTATCAAATCTTCCCTCTCCCTCTCTTCACAAGAAGGTGCTTGACAAACAAGAGAGATTGAGAAGTAATAGATTCTCAAAAGTATTGTTATCCAAAACAATAAATATTTTGGTTTTCTAATATAATTGCTTTGTGAAAGCATTTTGTGTAATATTGACTTTGAAATTTCTTGCTTTATGGTCTACAACGTAATCTATATCTATAATTATCGTATGTGTCTTTATAAAGAATGTGCCTTCTCTAATTGATGTGCTTATTTCTAATAAATCAAAATCCTAACTCTCTTACTTAGATTACTTATTTTTAATATTTGCCTCTTTGCTCTATCAGTTATGGAGAGATGTTAAATCTCACACAATGAAGGTGGATTTATCAGTTTTACCTATAATCCTTGGCTTAGATGGCTTCAATTTTACTAAACTTCACTCAGTATTTTTCCCAACTCTAGGTTCTTACCAATTTTTCCTTATAGCATTTGTTTTAGAAGACTTATACAGTTGACCCGTGAACAACATGGGGGTTGGGGCACCAATTCCCATGCACTTGAAAATCTGCATTTAACTTTTGAGTCTCATCACAATAAACTTAATTGCTATTAACCTGTTGACTAGAAGCCTTACTGCTAACACAGTCAATTCACATGTATTTTGTATGTCATATGTAGTATATACTGTATTCTTATAATAAAGTAACAGAGAAAAGTTTATTAAATCATAAGAGAAATACATTTACAGTACTATAAAAAGTCTGCATATAAGTGGACCCAAGCAGTTCAAACCCTATTGTTCAATGGTACAATTAATTTTATGCAGTTTTAATTTAATACTGCATCTTTACATTTGTTTACATTTCTGTTGACTGCAAATAGTGGCATGTATGGTTTCAAAAAATAGTTTTGATAAATTTTAACTTTGTGTAATAGATTTATATATATTTATGATAGTTAATAATAAAATAGACTACATATATTTTATGCATTTGTGGCATATCTAACTTTTTAAAAATTTTTGGATATTTCAGGGTTACGCTGTTTATATGATGTTTTTTTCAAATTGTCTGAAATCTCCAAAAATTTTTCCAATATATTGATTGAAAAAAATCTGCATGTAAGAGGACCCATGCAGTTCAAACTCATATTGTTCAAGGGTCAACCGTAATTGTAAATTCTTTCTCTGTCTTTTTGAGATGTAAATCTTTTAAAAGACATATGCCAGTTTTAC
Organism: Canis lupus baileyi; assembly: GCF_048164855.1. NCBI lineage: Eukaryota > Metazoa > Chordata > Mammalia > Carnivora > Canidae > Canis > Canis lupus. The sequence goes on along the minus strand of NC_132869.1, from coordinate 23,637,429 downwards.
AGATTAGGGTATCTTTCTCAAGTACCTGGGAGCCATTCCTTTGAAATGTAATCACCAAGATATGGAAGCAATTTAACCATCAATAGATGAATGGCTAAGAAAGATGTAGTGGAATATTACACAGCCATAAAAAGGATGAGATCTTGCCATTTATAACAACATAACTGCACCTAGAGAGTAAGAGTATAATGCTAAGTGAAATAAGCTAGACTGAGTAAGATAAATAAATACCCTGATCTCAGTCATATGTGGAATCAAACAAACAAAAAGAAATGAGTGAATAAAGAAAAGCAAAATCAGACCTATAAATACAGAGAACAAACTAATGTTTCCCAGAAGGAAGGGATGTAGGGGAGTGGGAAATAAATACAGGCTTCCAGTTATGGGATGAATAAGTTATAAGTTATGAGAATAAAAGGGACAGCATAGGGAAGATAGTGAATGATATTACAATAGTATTGTATTGTGACAGATGGTAGCTACCCTTGTGAGCATAGCATAATGTATAGAGAAGTTGAATCCCTATGTTGTATACCTGAAACTAATGTACTATCATGTGTCAGCTACAAATAAACAAAAAAAAAAAAAAAAAAAAGAAAGAAAAGAAAAGAAAAAGAAAAAGAAAGCTGTCCTCTCGGAGGGTAGGAACCTGATTTCAAGAGTACCTTTCTCCAAGCTACAAAATTGCCTCCTATAATAAAGATAACATATAAAGTTTATTTTCCTTTGGGGTAAAGCCAGTTAGCAAACACAGATGGTCAATAATCCTACCATCCCAGTTCCAAAAACTCCCACATTTTATTTTAACAGAGTTGAGTGTGGAGTGCATTCTAATAATGATCTGTTATCTATTTCACTTGTTTTGGATAATGTCTTCCTTTATTTAATTTTGTGTAGTACAATTTTTGCTCAGTTTTGTGAAGTTTGCAGTCAATCTAATTTTAGTTCCTTGTAGGTTATGTGATTTTTTTCCTCTGACACCTTCTAAGACATTCTTTGGACCACTTTAATTTTTTGAGTAAAACTTCTCCCTACTGTGTAGATGTTGTATATTTGGATTGCATATCAATGTGAAGGGAGGTCTATGTTTACAAATTGTCAGAGGATACCACTTTAAAAAAAAAGATTTAGAGAGCAAGTAGGGGAAGGAGCAGGTGAGGCAGAGAGAGAGAGAGAGAGAGAGAGAGGAAGCAGACTCCCCACTTGGAGCCCTATGCAGGGCTTGATCTCAGGACATTGAGATCATGACTGGAGATGAAACCAAGTGTTGGCCACTGAGCTACCCAAGAGCTCCAGAAGATACCACATTTATTGCTGTTACTTTACACAAAAAAATGTTAGCAGAGAACAACATGTTTCCAATTACTGTAGGCAGGTGGATTTTGTTCTAGCCTTCCTTGATGATGTTGTCCCTTTAAGGGTCTTGACTCTAAGTGTGGGCCAGATTTAAGCACCTTTCCCCTACATGTACTACACTTTGACAAACCCATGCCTATGTTCCTGTTCTCTACCTTTTTTCCCCCTTTTTCAAGTTTTTATTTAAATTCCAGTTAGTTAACATACAGTGTAATTAGTTTCAAGTATAGAATTCAGTGACTGATCACTTACATCACCTGTACTGATTGCATCACTTACTGCTCATCACAAGGCTCCTTAATGTCCATTATCCATGTAAGCCATCCCCCTTCCCACTTCCCCTCCAACAACCTTCAGTTTGTTCTCTATGGTTAAGAGTCTGTTTTATGGTTTGCCTCTATGTTAATGTGTTTTGTTTCTTAAATTCCACATATAAGTGAAATCATATGGTATTTGTCTTTCTCTGACTTAGTTTGCTTAGCATTATACTCTGTAGCTCAATCCACATCATTGCAAGTAGTAGGATTTCATTCCTTGTTATGGCTGAGTAATATTCCATTTCATATATATATATATATATACACACACACACACACCGCATCTTATCCTTTCATCATTTTTTAAAGATTTTATTTATTTATTCGAGAGAGGGAGAGGGAGACGGGGGGTGGGGGCGGTGGAGCAGAGACACAGGCAGAGGGAGAAGCAGGCTCCATGCTGAAGCCTGAGGTGTGGGACTCAATCCCTGGCCTCTGGGATCACGCCCTGGGCGGAAGGCAGGTGTTAAACCGCTGAGCCAACCAGGGATTCCCTCCATTCATCATTTGATAGACACTTAGGCAATTTCCATAATTTGGCTATTGTTGATAATGCTGCTATAAATATCAGGGAGCATGTATACCTCCAAATCAGTATTTTTGTAATCTTAGGGTAAATACCTAGTAGTACAATTGCTGGGTTGTGGGGTAGTTCTATTTTTAACCTTTTGATGAACCTCCATACTTATTTCCAGAGTTGCTGCACCACTTTGCTTTCCAACAACAATGCAAGAGGGCTCCCCTTACTCTACATCCTTGCCAACACCTGTTTCCTGTATTGTTAATTTCAGCCATTATGACAGGTGTGAGTAAGGAGTACATCTCTGACAGGTATTTTTCTTTGTTTTTGTCTTTTGGAGATTTTTCTTTTTGAGGGGCTTAGCATGCATTTAAAGTATATTTAACACAATCTATTATGTAGGTGCTAAATACAAATCTCAAAGTACAAAAAATGGGCATAATGAATGAAAATTTTGGATATAATTAAACATTATAGGAATCTTGTGAATGATTTTCTATGAAGAATGCAGTATTTGGGACAAGATTGTAGTCTGAAAGGAGGTTTATGAGAATCTGGGGGTAATACAAGTTATAGTGATTAAACTTTCCTCACTAGAAAAGAAAGCATACTAGTTGAAGATGGAGTGAGCTATTTGTTCCCAGTATGGCAGCAAAATGCATTGGTATCATCCTCCAAGGGACAATAGGTACAGTTGGTTCCATTTGGCAATTCGTACACAAGTATAATCTATTTATTTTTCATTAGTATTAGACCCAAACTCAAAACTGTCCCAATTTTTTTTGCTGGTTTAGCTGCTGGCAAAATAAAACACCAGGTCCTTGGGCTATTTTAGCCCATTTCAGGCTGAAATCCTTTCTGAGAAGTGGAATAGGTCACTTTATGACCTCTCTTCTCCTTACAGACATATTAATAGTAATGGTTTTATAGATTCTAGGGACATGGCATGAGATTAAACTAGTAGATTTATAAGGGGTTGACTGTACTGGAGGAATGTCTTGTCTTCAATCTGAGTGCTGACACAGAAAAATTTTTATCAATGAATAACACTTAAATTTCTTATAACCAGTTAAAGCTGAATAATGGAAAAAGAAACAATTCTATATTATCAATAATTTATAAGGACAGCAGTGTGAGAGGCATAGTAGTTATGAAAGGAGCTCAAAACTTTCTGATGAGTGTTCATGTGACAAAACTTGAAATCTAATTGGATTGTTCTGAAATGGAGATAACATTTAAGTAGATAAAACGACAAAAATAATGGTCTCACATGGGTTCACTTTTTTTTTTAGCAGTAAATTGGCATTAAGAGATGAGCTACAAGCTCAGAGCATTCACTGGTATGTGCTTGTGATTTCACAGAGACACCTCAGATTGATATTTTGACCAGTGTTTAAATTTGGAGATATGAAGAGTCTTTTTAATGTTGGATTGGCAGCAGCAAGTGGCTGAAAGTTCATGACAGCTACAAAAATTCTTTGTTTTATAATGACTTGAGCTTTGGCAATACCAATGAGTTTCCTACTCCTCAAGTTTAAAACTATTCTGCTTGCAGAATTTCTATGGGGGTAGGGCTTTGGCCATCTAGAGTGGTAGCAGTGGCAGTGGTGGAGTCTCAGGAAGGTTGGGAACTTTTCCTAAACCTATGATTGTTTTGCAAGCAGACTGCTTTTAATGATACAGATAAATAAAAATAAATACCTATAATTATTTTTATTCATGCTCAGTACAGGATTGAGGAAACCTCAATGGTCCTTATCAATGATGCATTTAATTTGAGGGTCTTGGGGTGATGGGAGATAATGAGGGGGCTAATCCGCAAAATACCCATTGCTGACACAGGCTTAGGCATGTCTTTACTATTACAAAAATGTCTTTAAAGGTTTTTCTTTTTTTTTTTTAAATTGTATTTATTTATTTGAGAGAGAAAGAGAGAGCATAAGCTTGGAGGAAGGGGCAGAGGAGGAGGGAGAAGCAGATTCCCCACTGAGCAGGAGGCAAACATAGTGCTCAATCCCAGGACCCTGGGATCATGACCTGAGCTGAAAGCAGGTGCTTAACCAACCGAGACACCCAGAGGCCCCTAAGTGTTTTTCTTCAAATATATATTTTTTTCATCCAAGACAGGTTTATTCCCACTGTTGTTCATGTTTTCTTGTTCTTTTTGGCACTGGAACTGTTTTAGATACAGATTTGGGGGATTAAAATAATCACCAACCACAGACCAAAAGTATTACACTTGATGTCTACTATCTGTGGCTCTAATTTTTTTTTCACAGAAATAGACAAATAAGAAAGAATTACAAAGGATCTTAGAGATCTCCTGGTCCAACCTCTTCATGCTATAATAAACTAACATGCAGAGAAGTAGTTGAGTTGTTCTCTGATTACTTGTTGGGATAGAGACTGCTGAATGCTCCTAATATGCATTCACTGATATATATATATATATATATATATATATATATATATATATATATATATATATATATATATAGTGTGTATGTGTATGTATCAGAACCGAGACAGGAAATGCCTGATTACTATTGATCAACACTTCAGAATGTGTGGTCATGTGACTAAGTTCTAACTAATAAGCCAAAGTGCTATGTAGTATTTCTAAGATGTTGTCTTGAGAGTGGTATGCCCTTCATCTTTTTCTCTTCCTCTGCTGTAATATGATAGAATGACGAAGTGATGACTGGGACACTAGCTTCCATTCTAAATCAAGAATACAAGAGATGGTGTAGCTCAGCATTTTTGTTTTTTTTTTCCCTCAGAGTTTAAAGGAACCTAACTTTTGATGACAATGACTGCCACACTGGCACTAGAGTGCCTAAATGTGGACTTGGATCATAAGAGAAGCAACTCCAGATATTTTAAGCCACTTTTTTGGGGGGGTTTCTATTGCATAAATTGAACCTATTCTTAAGTGGTATATCTGTCTAGTGATATCACATTGTAAGATAGCTTCCCTAACACCATTTTCATCTATGAAATGGAGTCATTTTATAATATATTATATTTTGTTCAGTTATTCAGAATTTCCTCCTTTCTTGTTTGATGTCAGGCCATGTATCAGCAGTGTAGAGATAACTAAGACTTTGTACCTACCTTCAGCAAACTCATGGACCAGCCAGAGAGACTAATATGTGAACAAATAACTCTGAAATATACAGCAGTTAAAGGCATTTACAAGAGCTTTGGTGGAATCAGAGAGGGAGTGATATATTCTGCTTTTTAGGTGATAGAGAGGGTTAACCAAGGAGGAAGTATCTGAGATATCTCTTGAAAGATTTGTATTTCTACAGGTGAGAAGAAAGAGGGGAAGTAAATTTGTGTCAGAACATTTAAAAAGAGCTGAAAGCACAGCATATAATGACATATTTGGGGAAGACTGGTAGAATTTAGAGTTACTGGGAGAGTAATTGGAGATTATGCTACATATAGTTCAGACCACTTTATATCTGATAAAAATATTTGACACATTTTCAGCCTTTTAGATCAGTGATAAATAGAGGAAAAAAGGGATCTATGCCTTGAGCATCTAAAACTTGCATGAAGATCTGGATTTTGGAACATTTGATAGTTTTGATTAAGGAGTTAACATTTACTGAGCACTTACTATGTGCCAGAATTATGTACTTAATATGCATTATATCATTTAATACAGCATCTTTTGGTGGCAAATGTTATCATGCTCAATTTACAGATGGTAATATTAAAGCCTAGAACCAAAAATTGATTTTTCAAACATTACATACTTAGCAAGTAATAGTGCTGAGATTCAACTTCAAGTCTATCTGCTTCCAGAGGCTAAGATCTTACACAGTAAGATTTAATAAATTTGTCTATGTCCATCTGTCATTTCTCTATAAATTACCTACCACTCTTTTCAATAAAAGGAGATCATTTATTTAAATATCAGACACATTCAAAATTGATAGTTCATTCAAAATTGATAAACTGAAATTATTACAAGGAATAAAAGTAATTCAAAAGTAGTTGAATGGCCAATCATTCACATATACAATGCACACATGTAACACACAGTACACATGTCACATGTAGTTTGTACATGTAATGTACACACCACATATATGTAATGCATGTGTATGTGTCTATATGTCTGCCTAATCACAAGAAACTGAATCTGAAAGGAACCTTAAAACCAACATAGTAACTTTCTCAAAGCTTTAGGAAAACAATTAAATCTTCCATGAATTTCTGAATTTTTGGCTCTTTAGCAAATCACCTGCCATTAATAAATACCTGTGGAGAATTTTTGAGTTATAGACATGATTTATTGATGTATTAATGATGGTAATTCAGAACAATTTGGATTAGGAGGAAGCATTTATAAAGTCATAAATAATGCGATCTAATGAAGATGTCAAACAGATGATGATTATTCCAAGGAGTGAAGAGTGAAAATGTATTCTGGTTTCTTCAGAAAACTTAACTCCTAAACATCATTATTGAAAAATTCTAAGTGGACGGCCAGTTTTGGGAAATGTTTGAATTAGTTGGCAAAGGAGATGGGTCTATGATAAAGAGGCAGACAACTGAAATTATGAATCTGTTAGAAAATTCTAGGTTCTGACCACTGTATCTTTGCAGTTATATTATTGAAAAATATGGAAAAAAAAGAAAAATATGTAGTGTTTCACTAATACTGTTTTCTGGTCTTCTCTAGTTCTATAATTGTGAGCCTTAAAACTCCTTAAGGATCATTATTTCCTTGAGGGCACTGATGGTGCTTTTGCTCAGTCTTGTGTCTCTTTTCTTTTTGTATTCTCCTGCTAGAATCAAGCAAATGTTAGTCAAATACTTTTTAAATCCCAGAAAAATTGGAAACAGTTAAGCCTGTATACCTTACAGAAAATGAATTTAGAGAAAAAAAGTAAATTAGGGGGAAAAAACCTCTTTTGATTATCTAATGATATGCATGTAGTTCACAAACACTGAGGACCTGGTATATGTCACTGTGTTATGTGCCGAAGGAGATTCAGATAGCCTCTTCTTAGAAACATGAGGTCTAGTAAAAGAAACAACATATAGGCATAAACTCTAGTGTCAGGTAAAGAGAGGAAAGTTCTATGACAGGGTCTATTTAGGGTACTCAGACAGGGGTACTGGTTTCAAAAGAGTGAAGTAAAGTAGTTTCTGCCCCTCTATTTTCTTAAAAATCATTTCAAAGAATAAGCAGAATAAGAAACAGGAGCAAAAATACCTGACGAAAAGAAGCTGATACCTATAAGCTTGCATCATAGTAAGTGAAGACAGAGATGAGGAAAGTCAATTATAAATTCCTGTAGGGTTGACAGCCATGAACATGCTAACCAGAAGTAAGATCGTTTACATTCAGGAATGTGGAGACAAGTTATTGGGATCATAAGAAAATCTATATAAGGCAATAGGAGGTTAAAACCGTACCCTCCAACCCACATAGTTTTACCTATTCCCTCCTCCAACTCCCATGGGAGACTGGAGATTTATTTTCTGAGTAGCAAAGCCTTGAAATACTGGGGGCAGAGGAGAGGCAGCTAGATGACATGCTGAAAATAGGATTGGGTCTGCATACTGACTGGGAAACCCTGGGGCCATATCTTCTACCCATCTCCAGAATTCCAGCAGTCATGTTTGTTTACATGACTAACGGCTAAGAGACACTGGTATGATCTTCCCCCATCTTGCTGATGTGGCTCCTCTCCTGTTCTTGACAACTAAAGGGAGAACAGCTTGCACAGCAGCAGAAGCTGCTCCAGCCCTTCTAGCTGTGGCTCTTTTGATTGGTTCCTTGGATGTAGTGGCTTTTATATATTTTAATTGACTCTCTTCTCTCTTCATCCCCTCCTCTTACAGAGGACTGGATGGATTCTTTTCTGGAGATCCTTTTCTAAAGCAAATACACAAATTGATGTTTGTGTATATATTCCCAGTGAGAATTACCCTTATCGCATATTTAAGACTAGTCTAAAAGTTCTACCCACCCCATTGTAGATTTCCCAATCAGCTTTTTAGTCCATGGCATATTAGACAAGCCTTTAATCTGAAAGTAAGAAATCACATCAAGTAAACAGTAGTGGAGGGAAAAAAAATGTAGGAAAAAAGAAAAGCTCAGGCAAAAAACGTTGAATCATATAATTAAATCATATAATTAAATATGCACTGAAGGAGCATCTTATCTTCAATGAGATATAAGTACTATTCTATATAGAAGGAATAGTTAGAGGACCAGACAGGGCTCTTGAAAATTAAAAATATAAACTCTAAAATATAGAAATTCAGTGGGGACATGTGGGAAAATAGTGTATCTACTGACTAGTTGGATGTAAAGTGATGTGGTTAACAGGTAAAAAATAGGAAATATTTTAACGAATTTAGGCAGTCAGACATTCACCTGATAAGAGATTCAGAAAGGAAGGTCAGAGAAAATGTTGAGAATGAAAATATCAAAGAAATAATGGTAGATATTTTCCAGAACAAAAGGATGGAATTTTCACATTGCAAAGGTCCAGCAAATTCCTAGCCCATGATTGCTCTTATTTGTGAAATTTCAATAATCAAGGATAATGGGCAGCCTGGGTGGCTCAGCGGTTTAGCGCCGCCTTCAGCCGAGGGCCTAATCCTGGAGGAGTCCCACGTCGGGCTCCCTGCATGGAGCCTGCTTCTCCCTCTGCCTGTGTCTCTGCCTCTCTCTCTCTCTCTCTCTCTCTCTCTGTGTCTCTTATGAGTAAATAAATAAATCTTTTTTTAAAAAAAAAAAAGGATAAAAGGCATTCTTTTTACCCCCAGTTTTTTTTTTACCCCCAGTTTTATTGAAGTATAATTGACAAACAATACTGTGTTGTACAGTATAGTGATTTGTCTCACATACACTGAGAAATGATTATCATGATTAGTTAACATCCATCCTTGCATGTATATGAGAAAAATTATGGGTGTGTGTGTGTGTGTGTGTGTGTATATATATAAAATGAAATATATAGAATGTATGTATATATATACATATATGTATATATACATATATATGTATATATATGTACATATATGTATATATACAGAATGAAAAAATACATTGAAAATATACATATATATTTTCTTCTTTATGTATATTATTTCTTTATGATAAGAACTTTAGGTTCAGATATATACAGAAGTAGAATTACTGGCTCATATTGTAGTTCTATTTTTAATTTTTTGAGGATCCTCCATAATGTTTTCCCCAGTGGCTGTACTAACTTACATTCCCAACAACAGTGCACAAGGGTTCCCTTCTCTCCATGTCTTATCTATCATTTATTATCTCTTGTATTTTGATGGTTATAGGTGTGAGATAATGTTTTCTTGATATTCATTTACCTAATGATTGGTGATGTGAAAGGTCTTTTTAGGTACTTTTTGGCCATTCACGTATCTTCCTTGGAAAAATATTAATGTTATTATTGTTTTTGCTATTGAGTTGTGTGAATTCCTTATATATTTTTTATATTTTATATTTATCAGATATATAGCTTACAAATTTTTTTCTCATTTTCTAGGTTTTTATTTTTTATTTATTTTTATTTTTTTATTTTTATTTATTTATGATGGTCAGAGAGAGAGAGAGAGAGAGAGAGTGGCACAGAGACGCAGGCAGAGGGAGAAGCAGGCTCCATGCACCGGGAGCCCGATGTGGGATTCGATCCCAGGTCTCCAGGATCGTGCCCCTGGCCAAAGGCAGGCGCCAAACCGCCGAGCCACCAGGGATCCCTCATTTTCTAGGTTTTTAAAAAATATTTTGTTGACTATCTTTTTCTGGGCAGAAAGCTTTTAGTTTGTAGTCCCACTTATTTATTTTTGATTTGTTGTTTGTGCTTTAGGTGTCATACCCAAGAAATCATTGTTGAGATCCATATCAAGGAATTTTTTTTTCCCCTAGGAGTTTTATGGTGTTAGGTATTACATTTAAAATCTTAATCTCTTTTAAGTTGATTTTTGTAATTTTTACTTGTGAATATCTAATTTTTCCAACACCATTTATTGAAGAGACTATTTTTTCTCCATTGAGTATTATTGGTACACTCATCAAACATTAGCTTGACATATATACTTTGGTTTATTTCTGGGCTTTCAATCATATTCCATTGGTCTGTTTTATAACAATATCATACCATTTTGATTACTATAACTTATAATACAGATGGAGATCAGGAATTGTGATGCCTCCTGCTCTTCAAGATTGCTTTGGCTATTGGGGTTTTAGGTGGTTCCATATACATTTTAGGATTTTTTTTCTGTAGACAATGTTTTGGAATTTTGATAGGGATTTCATTGTCTTCTCATGCTATTGGCATTTTAACAATATTAATTTTTTGGTTCATGAACACTTTAGTTGTGTCTCTTCAATTTCTTTCATCAGTGTCTTGTAATTTTCAGTGTAGAGACCTTTGACCTTGTTGGTAAAATTTATTCTTAAGTATTATCTTTGATTCAGTTGTAGATGGGATTGTTTTTCTTATTTCTTTTTTCAGATAACTCATGGTTAGTGGATGGAAACATGACTGACTTTTGTATGTAAATTTTCAATCATAGAACTTTACTGAATTCTTTGTTTAGATTTAACACATTTTGGGGACATCTTTAGGATTGTCTATATATAAAATCATGTCATCCTCAACTAGAGATAATTTTACTTGTTCCTTTCCAATTCTGACACCTTTTATTTCTTTTTCTTGCCTGATGGCTATGTCAAGGACTTCCGTTACAGGCATACTTCAGAGATATTGTGTGTCTAATTCCAGACCACTACAATAAAGCAAGTGTTGCAATAAAGTGAATGCAGTGATTTTCTCTCTGTTTCACAGTGCACAGTACTGTAGCTTATTAGATGTCCAATAATAGCATTAAATCTAAAATTACAGTGTAGAGGGCAGCCTGGGTGGCTTAGCGGTTTAACACCACCTTCAGCCCAGGCCCTGATCCTGGGGACCTAGGATCAAGTCCTGCATCAGGATCCCTGAATGGAGCCTGCTTCTCTCTCTGCCTGTGTCTCTGCCTCTCTCTCTGTGTGTGTCTCTCACGAACAAATAAAAATAAAATCTTTAAAAAAATAAAATAAAATTACAGTGTACATATTTACTAAACTTAATTGCTAAAAAATGTTCACCATCATTTGATTTTTTTTTCAGCAGATTGTAGTCATTGATCACAGATCACCATAGCAAATATAATAATAATGAAAAAGTTTGAAACACTGCAAGAATTATCAAAATGTCACAGTGACAGAATGTGAGCAAATGCTGTTGGAAAAATGGCATTTATATAGTTGCTTGACATAGACTTACCACAAACTTTCAATTCATAAAAAGGCAACATTGGCAAAGTGCAATAAAGTAAGCCCAATAAAATGAGGTATAACTTTTTTCTTGAAAAGGTGTGGTGAGTGGCACCCTTGTCTTTTTCCTGATTTTAGAGAAAATATCTTCAAACTTTGACCACTGAGTTTGATGTTACCTGTGGGCTTTTAGTATATGGCTTTTATTATACTTAGGTACATTCCTTCTATATCTAATTTGTTAAGAGTTTTTAATAATAAAAAATGTTGAAATATGTCAAATGCCTTCCTGCATCTGTTGAGATCATGATTTTTTTTTCCCTTCTATTCTTTTAATGTGATGCATCACGCTGATTGGTTTGTGAATATTGAACCATCAATTATACTCCAGGGAGAAATCCTACTTGGTCAAGAAAAACAATCCCTTTGATGGGCTGTTGAATTTGATTTGCTGGTATTTTATTGAGAATTTTGGCATCTGTATTCATCAAGGATATTAACCTGTAGTTTTTCTTTTCTGGTAGTGTACTTCTCTGGCTTTGGTATCAAGATTACAGTTGCCTTGTAAAATGAGTAAAACACTCATTTTGAGAGTGTTCCTTCCTCTTTGATCTTTTGGAAGACTTTGAAAAGGATTGGCATTAATTTTTTTGATAAAATGCACTCATGAAGCCATCTGTTCCTGGGCTGTCTTTGTTGAGAAATTTCTGATTACCAATTCAATCTAATTATTAATGATTGGTCTGTTCAGATTTTCCATTTCTTCCTGATTGTCTTGGTAGTTTGCATGTCTCTAAGAATTTTTCCATTTCTTCTAGTTATCTAGTTTGTTGGCATGTAGTTGTTCAGGTAGTCTCTTAATCTTTGTATTTCTGTGGTACCACTTGTAATGTTTCTTTTTTCATTTATAATTTTGTTGATTAGGGTCTACTCTTTTTTTCCTTGGTTAGTCTAGCTAAAGGTTTGTCACTTTTACTTTTTCAAAAGAGCAACTTTTAGTTGGGTTAATCTTTTTGATATCAAAACATTAGAGTTGCACTACAAATTGCCCTAATTTTCTTTAACAAATGCATAGTACTAATTTATGATAAAAAGTATTTATACTACTAATGAGGTCTCAAAAATTCAGCCAGTAACACCACTTGTAATGATGTCCATGATTACTGCTGGATGTGAGCAATGGTAGAGATGGATGGATGCTCTTGTTCATCCTATAATGTCTTTTATGCTTCATGGAATCTCTAAAGCATGTTAAGTTTTGTTTTTAGTACTATATTTACACACACATACATATAATGAGAAATACATAAAACTGTGTGTGTGTGTAGTTTTATTTTTGACACATTACAGATAAAGACCTGAGATTGGGGGGACAAGCACCCTCCCCCAGGTTATTTAATAGGAAAGAGTCAGTTTTATTTAAATAAACTCCTTTTCCCAGTAAACAACAGTAAACCTCCATTAAGGAACCTGTCATACTGCGTGATGATTTCATAGGGTTTCCCAAGACCAACCACCTCCTAAGATCAAGGCCTTACCATTATCTTCATGGTATCTTTAGTAAACCATGAATTGCTTGGCATCTGAGAAGCACTTGGTACATTTCTATTGAAAGAATGAAAGTATGAATCAATAAATACATTTATGCACTTTAATTCTTCCACAAAGCACTTACTTGACCAATGTTTGTGTTAAGTATATACTGTGTATACACAAGAACTGCAGATTCTGGGGATTCAGAAGTGACTGATTCTTGGTCCCTGACTTCTAGCTGCTTACTTGGCAGAGAAAAATAAACAGATAAATGTGGTAAGTACCTGGACATTTCCCCCGACAACACAGCATTCAAGTTGGATTAAGAACACCGAGTTCTGATTTGTCAAGTACAGAAAAGAATAGTCCAGTTAGGTAAAGGAAGCCAGGAACAAAAAAGGTTTGTGAAAAAGAGGAGGAATTGAGTGTTACTGAATGTCAAATAATTGGGATAAAGACTATTGGCAGAAAATATTTCAAGTAAAGCACATTTTTTTTGATAGTCAATGTTGATAACTCTTGTCTTCACTCTAAATAAGATGTGCAGATTTTTAGGGTGATTATATGTACACATATGGAAATAATTCATTTAAAATTTAATGGTAAAAATGCTCCTAAGTTCATAGGTAATACGTTAAAAATAACAAAATCAAAGGATAGCAGTATGAGAATATTAAAAGAGCTTGTATAATTTTATATCGCTTAAATGCATACCAATAAAAAATTATGTGTTCATTTTCTCTGCTACTTGCTATTTTAATATGCAAGTGCAAAGTAACAAAAACATTTTTGCTTGGAAGAATTCTTTGCTGTGTCAATTAACACCTTAAGTTGTGATTAAACATTTACAATTTTAACGTCTTTCCAGGGAGCCTTACATCTGGACAACATAGCTCTTCTAAAGACATCTGTTACCACTTAAACATATCTCACTTTATTATTCAAATATAAGTTGTGTTTTTAAAAAGTCACAATTCTCATAAAGGAAAAGAGACAAGATAAAATTGAAAAAGTCTGCTAACTTTGTATTAGGTATGTTACATTGCTGATCTGAAAAGCTTGATAACAATACAAATACTTGACTAATTCTGCCATAATGATATCAAAGGCTTAGCTTATTAACATGACTACAAATCTGCAAAAAGCAACTGCTCTTAAGCAAAAAAAAAAAAAAAAGAAAAGAAAAAAAATCACAGTGGAGAGTAAATTGCAGTAATTGCTGTCAAACTGGTATTGGGGCTAAATGAGTTACATATATAGGGTGTTTAGAATGATACCAGGCATATAGTAAGTGTTTAGTGAATTTTAGTTGTTGCTGTTACATAAGCTATTTTTAGCTTTGTAGTACATATTTCATTTTTTTTGAAGATTTTGTTTGAGAGAGAAGGGGAAGCAGACTCCTTGCTGAGCAGAGAACATGATGCAGGGCTTAGTCCCAGGGTCTTGGGATCATGTCCTGAGCTGAGCTGGGACAATGGACTGAGTAGCCCAGGTACCCATGTAGCACATATTTTATAAAATACATTTTCCTTCATTCTGCAGAGCTCAATGATTTTAGATTAACAAGGAGACAGACTGAGGAGATAATGTAAATACAAAGTGATTTACAAACTCAAAAACAGTATATGAATTGATATTTTTGGTGAGTAGATATGCAGTGTGGTAGAAGAAAATTTCAGCTTTGGAGACAGAAATTTCAGGACAAAAGCTGGGTGACTTTTGATAAAATACTTTTAGCCTTATTTATGTCTTCCCAAAAATAGAGAAGCTGGGGCACCTGGGTGGCTCATTCAGCTGGGCATCCAACTCTTGGTTTCACCTGAGGTCATGATCTTAGAGTGCTGGGATTAAGCCCCACATTGGGCTCCTCACTCAGTGGGGAATCTGCTGGAGATTACCTCTCCCTCTCCCTCTTTCCCCTCCTCGCACACATGCTCTCTCTTAAATAACTAAATCTCTTTTAAAAATGGGTACCTTAACATCAATTCACAAAGTATCTGTGAGAATTAAATGAAATAATACGTAAAATATTTTACATTTCCAGTATTTCAGCACAACTAGGGATTTTCAAAAATCTTAATATTATTACTATCTACTGTGTGCCTGTGTGTTAGTTTCCAAATGCTGTCATTACAAATTACTGCAAACTTAGTGGCTTCAAACAGAAGAAACATTATCTTATGGCTTAGTAGCTCAGAAGCCTAGAACAGTCTCATGGGCTAAAATCAAGATGTCGGTAAGTTTTGTTCCTCTCTGCAAGTTCTAGGAGAGACTCCATTCTCTGCTGATTTATTTAGGTTGTTTTCAGAATTCATTTATTTGCAGTTGTAGGACTCAGTTACCATTTCTTTGCTGGGTATCATCTGGAGGCTGTCCCCAGCTTCTAGAAGCACCTGTATTCCTAGGCGGATGGCCCCCTTCTTCCATCTTCAAAGGCAGGAATGGCAGGTTGAGTGTCTCTCACACAAGGAATCTCTCCTCCTTCCTCCATGACTTCACTGGTTTATTCCTGTTTTTGATGAGTCATGTGGTTAGATTGGGCCCACCTGGACAGTACAAAATAATCTTCCCATCTGCAAGTCTGGAACTTAATTGTCAGAAGCTCCTTCTGCCTTTTCTACCTTCTGTGAAGTAATATATTCACAGGTGCCTGAGATTCGGGGCCACTGTTCTGTCCACCACAACTAGGTGTGGTGCCAAGAGATGTGTGTAGTAATAATGCAAAAACAACAACAACAACAGCACACAAAAAACCAAAAAACAAAAAACACCCTATTCTAGCATTCTGACATTCTGAGTATAAATTTAATAATCAAACCAACCCAGTGAGGTAGGTACTAGTATGGACCTTATTTTACAGAGGAGTAAACAGAGGCATGAAAGGACAAATAACTTGCCTAAAGTCACAAAATCATTTAAGTTTGAACCCAGGCAGTCTGGTCTCAGAGAGCAAAAGTAATGTCTTGCCCCCGTTGTGTTCATTGTCAAGAGTGTTGGGGAGGGAGGAAAACAACAATGACATCAACACAGAAATGTGATGTTACAATCATGGTAAGTTCTAGGAAGTAGCTGTGGATGGGACTAAGAAAGCTTGAAGTTGAGAGATTGGCTTTGGTTTAGAGAAATGCTGGGACTTGACTGTTGCCAGGAGTCTGACAAATGCATAGGAATTAACTAGATACAGTCAGAGTAGAAGAGCATTCCAGGCAGAGGGCTCAGCCTCTGTAAATGGCCTGTGTCAAGAGGGGATTTAACCCAGGATGGAAAGACTTGAAAGGAAGCTATTTAAGGCCAGAGGTGAAGGAGGAGGGTAAGCCTAGGGCAAGGCTGGAAAAGAAAGCAGAAGTCAGACCATAAAGGGTTTGAGGCTGTGTCAAATGTTTGTATTTGTCCTAGAAGCTGTGGGAAATATTGTAAGACCCAAGTGATATGATCAGATTGATGTTCCAAACAATAACTTTGGTTCTAGTTTTAGAGTGAGTCAAGACTGGAAGATAAAACTCCCATGGGAGGCTGTCACAGTAGCATTGACCCTTGTGTGAAGAGCTTCGACTGAAGAGACAATGAGAAGTGATGGAAATAAGTAGAGGTATTTTGAAGACATTTAGCCAGTAAAATTACAAACTAAGTGATGCATTTGAGGTGGGGATGATGAGTTAGGAGATTCAAGTCCCCAATGCATGTTTATTTACTTTTTTTCTGAGACCTCTTATTATGTCCCCTGGAGTATTAGAGTAAAATCATGTTTCTCATTCTGGGTGTGGAGGCCGAGAAAAATTAAAGCCATCCCACCTAAAGTTTAGCATTAGCACAGGTACAGCCATCTTAGGCCCCTGTGAATAAGAGCTGAATTTTACAGGAAAAACTGCAGAATGTCCTCGGCAGGGAATCCCATATCAGAAAGACAACAGAGCCCACACCTGTGGTAGAAAGTCCCATATTAGAATGAGAGCAGACCTCAATGCCCTTGAAAGCCCCATATCAAAATGTAAACAGAACTTGAGAAATTCCTCCACCCCTTCTGAAAATCCCCTAGACCAGCCTACAAAAACACCCAGCTGTAACCCACCTCAGGGTCCAAGTCCCTGCTTTGCTGTGTCGGGTATACTTGGACCCAAGCTCGGGCTTGCTAATAAACCCTTGTGCGCTTGCATCGGTGTTGGCTCCTTGGTGGTTTCTCAGATTGCAATCTTGGGCACAACACTGGGCCTCTTGATCCTTCTTCTTTCCCTGGAGCTCTTAGTCCTGGAAGTCTGCCTTGAGACTTTGGAATTCAGGAATTAAGATTTTTTAAAAAATAAACTTTATTTTTTTAGAGCAGTTTTGGATTCATAGCAAACTGAGTGGAAGGCATAGGGATTTCCCATATGCCCCCTGCCCCAGCACACACACACAGCCTTCCTCATTATCAAGTCTCCACTGTAGTGAATTTGTTACAACTGAGGAACCTACATTAATATTTCATTGTCACACAAAGCCCACAGTTGACATTACAGTTCACTCCTGGAATACTGCATTCTATGGGTTTAGAAAAAAATGTATAGTGACACGTATCTATTGCTATAACATACAGACTAATTTCAGTGCCCTTTAAAAATCCTTTGTGCTCTTCCAGTTCATCTCTCCCTCTCCCATAACTCTTGGCAACCATGGCACTTTTTACTGTTTTCATAGTTCTTCCTTTTCTGGACTGTCCTATGAGTGGAATCACACAGTATGTAGCCTTTTCAGATTGACATCTTTCACTTAGTCATAGGCTTTCAAGGTTCTTCCATGTCTTTTTATGGCTTAATAATTCATTTATTTTCAGCACTGGTAAGATTCCATCATCTTGATATACCAGTTTATTCATTTATTTACTGAAGGACATCTTGATTGTTTCCAAGTTTCAACAATTATGAATAAAGCTTCTCTAAACAACTGTTTGCAGATTTTTGTGTGGATATAAGTTTTAAACTCCTTTGGGTAAATACAAAGGAATGTGACTATTGGATCCTATGCTAAGTGTATGTTGTTTTCTAAGAAATGACCAAAATGTTTTCCTACGTAGCTGTGCCAATTTTGCATTCGCACTAGCAATGAGAGTTCCGATTGCTTCATATCCCCAGACGTTTGGTGTTGATAATGTTCTAGATGTTGGCTATTCTAATTGGTGTGTAGTTGTATCTGCTTGTTTGCATCTATACTTCCCCAAAGATATTGATGTGGAACATCTTTTCATATACTTATTTACCATTTATGTACCTTTGGTGAGGCATCTGTTAAGGTCTTTGGCCTTTTTTTTTTAACTGGGTTGATTTTCTTATTGTTGAGTTTTAAGAGTTCTTTGTATATTTTGGATAACAATACTTTATCAGATGTGTTTTGCAAAAATTTTTCTTCCTGCTTGTGGCTAGTCTTGTTCTAGCACTGGCTAGAGAGTACTTCTGCAGTGTCTTTAAAGAAAAAAAAAATACCTCGTTGGAATGTTGTTATATTCAAACAAGTTTAAGAAACACTGGCATATAATAAGGGTGTTAAGTCAGTAGGTCTTGGCTGCACATGAGAATCACCTGCAGTCTTTTTAAAAATCTTTATACCAGGGTCTTGCCTGAAACAATTACATCAGAATCTCTGCAAATTAGGTCTGGGCATCAGTGTTTCAATAGCCTTTTGTAATATACAACTAGCACTAAACTCTAGGTTAAATTATGACTCTAGAGAGCATATAAAAAAGAATAGAAGCATACTAGGCATATGGTAAAGATGATGTACAATTCAAACAATGATAAATTATTCAAAATGAAATTGATAAAGTAGTAAAAGAGCTGAATTATGCTGCATCCACAGGGATGTTTTCAACCTTCTCCAAATGAATGTATAAAAATTACCTTTGCATCCTCCAGCAGAAATGATTAACTGATATATCAAATACTATACACCTGTGTTTACTTTAAATCAGACACAAAACAAATACATCAAATTTAGATTTCCCTCTTCATAAAAAGAATCAAAACATTTAAATGAGGGTAAATACTTTAGGACATAACTATTATCATGCTCTATAATTATCTAAATAATAGAGGCAAAACTCATTTCTGTACTTTCAAATTTTATATTTTGATGTTTCAAAGTTTAGTAATATCTCTAAAAATGATTTCTGTAATAATTAAATTTAAATATAACAATGCCAATGACCTCAAGATCATCATCTCATTCACAAATAATTTAAAGAGGACAATTTAAGTCTATGATGGTTAAAAAGAATTATCCAAATTTTAAAGATGCAAAGGTCTAGGAGGACCCTTGTCTTTTCACTCTTATTTATTTTAGCTATATTTTTTGAGTTATAGCTGATATAATACTGTGTGTACTTAAAATGTATGATAAATGTGTGTTTAAAATGCACAATTTAATGTTTTAGATACATACACATTTGTGATGTCTGTGTATCAAAGATCGTGAACATATCTATCACCTTCCAAAGTTTATTCATGGCCCTCTGTAATCCTTAGCTGGGATTCTCCATTGTTCCCTGCCCAGGTTTATTCTCAATGTACTCCTTTTTTGTGTAGACTTTTTCCCACCCAGCATAATTATTGATACTCATCTATGTTGCATGTACCAATAGTTCATTTCTTACTGTTACTGAGTCCATTGTATAGATATGCTACAGTTGCTCTGTTAACTTCTTGAGGGACATTCAGGTTGTTACCAGTTTTTGGCTACTACAGATAAAGTTGCTATGAACATTCACAAAAAGTCTTTTTATGAACATGTGCTGCTTTTCTTTTGGGACCCAGGAACAGAATGGCTGGATCCAATATATGTATATTTGATTTTTAAAGGAAATTGTCAAATGATTTCACAAAGTAGTTTGTAACATTTTATTTTCCCGCCAACATTTTCTTTAGAGACTAACCTTCCAAAGGCTTATCACTGAGTATTTCAGAATTTGGGAATGTGTGGAAGCTTTAGATCTAGTACTTTAACTAGATCTTCCTGTTTCTGGTATGGTACCTCATCCCGATATTTACTGTGCTTCACTGATCCCAGATTCTAAGATACTTGGAGTCTATTTCTCCAGAGAGCAAATAAGTCCTCTTCTGGGAGAGACTAAACAAATAATAAATCGTTTGGTTGCATAGGGTCAGGGAAGGTAACATGGAGTCCAATTGCTCTTGTACAGACTGCCAAATAATTACTCATTTTCACAGTGATTCCTCTCCCACCTCCCACCTTTAGAGACACTGGAAGTCTCCAAAGTCTGAAATTTTCCAGTCGTAAAATTGAGTCAGCATATTTCTCAATGACATCATCCTTAACGGCCACTTTCGCCACACCTTTTTCCTTTCTGCAAAGCTATCACTTTAATCATAACTTTGTTAAAATATTTATTGTTTATTTGTTGTTACAATATTTGAAATGAACCTAGAAGACCCTAGAAAACATCAGAAGGAAGTGAGATGATGGCAGTATTGATAATGAGCCACTGTGCGTTGTTGTGGTTATCCAAGTTGAAGAACTCAGATACTTTCATACACATTGGTTATTAGTTGCTACCTCAAGCCTTCTGCCCCTTCTGTGAATCTCCTGGATTTAACAATTGATGATATTATGCCTGGCAGAGGAGGGGGGCTTCCAGGACCCTGTTATAGCACTCACCTCTGTCCATTCTGATTGCTTGGCATGTGTTCTGATAGATCTGCATGTTTTCTGATTAATAGGCTTCTGGTTTTGATTGGCCGGTATCCGTGCCATACCATGTTAAATGATTTTAGTATCACTTCTGAATGAAGGAACTCTAACCCATATCATCTGAGGAGTATCTGAAAAAAAATGAAGTATTCGTTTGAAGTAGAGTGGTTCAGGAAGGATATTTTTGTTTTCAGATGCAGTAGGGCTTATTGACTAGTTTGGGAAAAACTACAGATTATAGATTTAGACCTAGGACAGGTTTATTCTCAATATAAACATGAATCTTCTAAATGTTAAACTTTACCAAAATTTAAGTGGGTTATTTTATTTATTCTCTGACCTTGGGGCTAATTATATATTTAAATTTAATATCTACAGTTATATGTTACAAAAGTATATGATTTTTAAAAAAATATTTTATTCATTTATTCATGAGAGACACAGAGAGAGGCAGAGACAGAGGGAGAAGCAGGCTCCATGCAGGGAGCCCAATGTGGGACTCTATCACACCCTGAGTCAAAGGCAGAGACTCAACCTCCGAGCCGCCCAGGTGTCCCAGATTTTTAAGTGTACCATTATACTTGTCAGGATTGTTATTATAAAAAAGATAAAAGTATTGCTCAGGATGTGGAGAAAGGGAACAACTTTATGCCCTGTTGGTAGGAATGTAAACTGGTGCAGACATTATGGAAAACAGTGTGTAGGTTTCTCAAAAAATTAAAAACAGAACTACCATATAATCCAGCAGTCTCTCTTCTGGGTATATACCAAAAGAAAATAAAATCAGTGCCCCAAATAGGTATTTGTACTTCTATATTTACTACAGTATTATTCACAATACCCAAGATGGGAAAACAATTTAGTCTATTGATGGTTGAGTGAATAAAGAAATATGTGTGCATACAGACACACAAATATACTACATACACACATAGTGGAAAATTTTTCACCCTTGAAAATGAAGATTTTGTCATTTGCAACAATATGAATGAAATTGGAGATCTTGTGTTAAGGGAAATAATCGAGGCATAGAAATAAAAATACTGCATAATTTTACTTGCAAAATCTCAAAAAGTTAAATACATAAAAGCAGAAAGTACAATGGTGGTTGCCAGGGAAGAGGAGGTAAGTGGAATGGGGAGATGTTTAAAGGGTATGAAGTTTGCAGTTAGGTAGAATTAATAAGTCTAGAAATTTAATGTATGACATGGTGACTATAGTTAATAAGAATGTATTGCTTATTGGAAGTTTGCTAAGAAAGTAGATTTCGGAGGCCCCTTATCACACTCAGCTCCCTAAGACTGGTAATTGTCCGAGATGAAAAGTTTAATTATCTTGATTATAGTAATCATTTTACTATGTATATGTACATCAAAATACCATGCTGTGTACTTTAAATATAGAAAATTTTTAAAAAATAACTTATAATTATGAGAGCAATTTATACTTTTATAAAAATTCATACTGAAAAACTTAGAAAGCATAAACTATGAATAAGAAAAGAGAAAATCTTTACAGTTCATATATAATTCTAATTAATATTTCTGTGTAGGAAATTTGTTTTTGTGTTATATAACTTTAATATTTGAACACTTCTTTTTAAATACCTATGTCATGGTGATTTCAGACCTTTTCCTTTGGGTCACAGGTGGAAGTCCATTCCTCTGTCCAAGAAATCTCTGGGAATTCCCAAAACATACGTACTGTGAATCTACTCTTTGGTTATATTTGGAAATTATTTTATAGTTTTGTGCCATTTTTTTGTTTCAAATCCCTGGGATTTTCTGGTCACCTTTTACCATCTCCAAGGGCTTTTCTGGGTTATATTATTCTTTATCAATTCACTCACAAGATGGACACGGGTCCTTTAATTTCTCCAAATCCTATGTCGGCTGAGGCTGTGGTATGTCATAAAATTTTAGTGAATGGTTGTTGATACCTAGAGCAAAGTAGGGGGACTGTATTTCACTGCTGTTAGCACTAGCTTCTCTTTGTGCTCAGATACAAACCCAACCCCAGAGTTCCTGCCTAGTGGTCAGGAACACCTCAGCTTCATCAATGAATAATATCTACTACCTAATACCATGGATACCCAGAAGCATATTTCCTAGATGCTAGAGAGTGAAGCAAGTCTCCTCTCCTTTTGTCTGAGGAAGATTTACTCATTTCATAATGTCGGATATTTGACAATGTAACATCCATTTCTTCTTGGAAACTCACACCCGACCTGTGGAATACCAACAGCTCAGACTAAATACATATTTGTTAGGGGAAAAGGGGATCTAGATTTCCCCAGGCAAGTGCTGCTAAAATAAATATATTCACACACAGAGTACATAATACATCAGCTTGTAGCCTCTGCATTGAGATTTGGGATTCCATAGTTTTTACAAATCAAGGGGTGCATACTTGTTTTGTGCCAATTAAGTTCCTAGTTTTTGTGATTTTTTTTTTCCCTGAAATACTCTTCTGAAAGTAGACAAAAGTTGTTATCAAAGGAAACAAAACTGTTAGTAGTGCAAGTGCTATTTTTTAAAAACTGTTTTGAGAGCTAATTCACATATCATATAATCCACCCATTTAAAATATACAATGCAATGAGTTTTAGTACATTCATGGATATAGGCATCTGTCACTACATCAATTTTAATTTTTGTCACCTCAAAAAGAACACATATCTATTGCTACCCTTCAGTCTCTATCACTCCCAGCCCTACGTAGCCGCTAATATAGTTTTTGTCTATATATGACTATATTCTTGATATTTAGTATAAATAGAATAATACATGGTGTTTCTGATTGGTGGCTCCTTTTGTTTGGCTAATGTTTTCAGGGTCTATCTATGCTGTGGTATGTGTCAGCACTCCATTCCTTTTTATGGCCAGAAAATATTCCATTATATAGATGCCACATTTTGTTTGTTAATTTGTCAGATGGACATGTGGCTTATTTCCCCCTTTTGGCCATTATGAACAATACTGCTGCAACTATTTGTGAATAAGTTTTTGTGTGGATCTATGTTTTTATTTCCCTTAGACACATATCTAGAAGTAGAATTGCTGGGTTATACATAAATAGTAACGTAAGTTCTATTTTCCTTGCTTTATTTTTTTTTAAGATTTTATTTAAAAAAAAAGATTTTATTTATTTATTCGTGAGAGACACACACACAGAGAGAGAGAGAGAGAGACAGGCAGAGACACAGGCAGAGGGAGAAGCAGCCTCCATGCAGGGAGCCCGACATGGGACTCGATCCTGGGTCTCCAGGATCACACCCTGGGCTGAAGGAGGCGCTAAACTGCTGAGCCCCCTGGGCTGCCCCTTTATCTTGCTTTAAAGTAAAATTTTGATGAGTACTCTGGTACAAATTATATATATATGTGTATGTGTGTATACACATATGCACTTGTATATGTATCTACATAAGTATATGTATAAATGTGTATAAACAACATGTATGTATATCTCACATAAAGAGTAAAGATAAAAAGCATGTATAAGCCCATCATTTAGTGATACACATTTTAGCTGTTTGTATATGTCCACATATAAACATATCAAGTTTACATCATAATGTACATAGCTTTTTGTCTTTGATCTTTGACATTGTAATGAACATTGCATGTATTACTATATCATACAGCTATATTATAACTTAGTTAACCAGTCAATTACTGGACATTGTGTTCCTTTTAAAAGTTGCTATTATTAATACTTAAGGCCTAAAAATGCCACATATCTTTTGGTTTTGGGGATAAATTTCCAAGAGTGGAATCAATCAGATTGTAAACATATTGTTGCATGTTTGAATTATGAGACTTTAAGTTCTTTTTAAAATAGTTTTTGTAAGAAATAAGAAACCATATGCAAAAAAGTCACTAAGTCAAAATAGCCCTTGCATAATGCTGTGATAAATTTTACTTGTGGAGAAAGAGTGATTCTAAGATGAAGACTTAAAGAAAAGCCTACCTGCCTTAGGCTCAGGTCATGATCCCAAGGTCCTGGGTCCTGGGAGGGAACCCCACGTTTGGCTCCTTGCTCAGCAGAGAGTCTGCTTCTCTCTCTCTTTGTCCCTCCCTACCTCGACTTGTTCTCTCTTTCCCTGTTGCTCTCTCTCAAATAAATAAAATCTTTCTTAAAAAGAAGAAGAAATTAGTTTATATGAAGAAATGGTAAACCATGAGACACTACATGTTCAACACTGATAGACTTGAACTAGAAGGAAGGTGGGGGTAAATGACAAGAGAGTTAGAGGTGGAGTTGGCTGTAATAACTCTTTTCTAATCTTTTTTAAAAATAAACATCTCTGTTTTACATAAGCTGTGTTTAACTGAGTGCATGTGAACACATATATAACAATCATTCTTTGGCCTTGGATGCTCACTGTGGGGTGGTCCACTGGGAAATGTCTACCCATTCCATATATAAATACAAATCAGCTAAACATAATCTAAGGCACAGAGTTAACTGATGAAGAAATCAAATAGTGACAACAATAACATTTCTTTCGGTGAAACAAAACAAGAGAAATGCTCATGCAAAAGACTACTTGTTTATTTTAAAAATAATGGAGATACAACATTAGTCACAAGTCTACCAAATAATGATTTGACATTTGTGTATATCATGAAATGATCATCATACTAAGTCTAGCCTTAAACATCCATCACACATAGTTACATATATTTTTGGGGAGGAGGACTTTGAGAATGTACTTCTAGAAGCTTTCAAAAATGCAATACAGTATTCACTAAAAACCAGTAAGTAACTGTTTCAAATGCTTTCAAAAGAACCAAAATTAGTCAGAAGAACATACTTTAGGAGATATTAACATTTTTTACAATATTTCTTAAAGGTCTTAAGGTGAAACATAAAATCCATCTATCTTGTTTTGAAATTAGATAGCCTTCAGAGTTCTTATTTATATATCTTTATTATCTGTTGGTCTTACATGTGTGATGCATGTATTCAATGCCATTTTTCTCATTTATCCTTTTCTGAACTACTGTGTAGGAAAACTTGAACTTGTCAATCATGGTTTTCCTATTTGGGGCCTTTTTTAGAAATAAAATTTCTGTGTTTGAAGGAGTCTGAAGGAGGATAAGTCTTCCTGGAAGATGGGAGGATTTAGCAGGGCCTTCAAGGATGAATTTGCCTTCCCAGCCTAAATACCAAACATGAAACCAAAATTCTATTCTCAGAGACTGTTTTTGGCAGCCTCTGTAAGTGTAAGTACCTATTGCAGTATCATGTCACTGGAAATTCCAGAAGTCAGTGGTCAGAAACTAGAAAGGGGATGGTGATAGGATGTAAGTGATGACTAAGAAAATACGGTGTCAGAGAAGAGCTGTGCAGGGAAGTAATTCCCTGTGTTAGGTGACTCAGGTCATGTTCCTGTCTGTATTCTCTGTGCTCCTTGTCCAGAAAGCTTTGTGATATTAGCCAGAAAGCCATAGAATGTCAGCAAGCAGAAGTGGAAAAGTGGCCTTCTGGGCTTCTTGGGGCACTGGACTGTCTCATGGGGTGTGGTGGGGGGGGATGGAGGGGAGCATGACTTTCATGTTCTCTCTGGCTGTTATCAGTTAAAATAATTGCTCCTCACTCAATGTAGATATTTATAAATTTCCTACCAAAAAAGTAGGGACTTATTTTAGAAGATCACAGATTCCCAGGGAACAAAATGTCTCAACAGTGATTAAAAGGATAATGTTCAAAATGTAGCTATTGCTTATTTCTTTGCTCAGCTACATAGAAGGTGTTCACTTATCTTTATTTTTAAATTAATTCTGGAACAGATAGCAGGGATCCTCAGCCCACCTCTCAGTGCCTAATCCCTAAATTAAAGATATTTAACCAAATGATCTCTAAGATTCATTTTAGGTCTAAATTTCTGTGAGTCCTAACAATGAGACTGAAGAAAGAGAAATTAAGGAGTCAATCCCATTTACAATTGCAACCAAAAGCATAAGATACCTAGGAATAAACCTAACTAAAGAGGTAAAGGATCTATACCCTAAAAACTACAGAACTGAAAAGAAATTGAGGAAGACACAAGAGATGGAAAAATATTCCATGCTCATGGATTGGAAGAATTAATATTGTGAAAATGTCAATGTTACCCAGGGCAATTTACACATTTAATCAAAATACCATGGACTTTCTTCAGAGAGTTGGAACAAATCATCTTAAGATTTGTGTGGAATCAGAAAAGACCCTGAATAGCCAGGGGAATATTAAAAAAGAAAACCATAGCTGGGGGCATCACAATGCCAGATTTCAGGTTGTACTACAAAACTGGTCATCAAGACGGTGTGGTACTGGCACAAAAACAGACATACAGATCAATGGAACAGAATAGAGAATCCAGAAATGGACCCTCAACAGAGAATCCAGAAATGGACCCTCAACATTATGGCCAGCTAATATTTGACAAAGCAGGAAAGACTATCCACTGGAAGAAAGACAGTCTCTTCAATAAATGGTGCTGGGAAAATTGGACATCCACATGCAGAAGAATGAAACTAGACTATTCTCTTACACCATACACAAAGATACACTCAAAATGGATGAAAGATCTAAATGTGAGACAAGATTCCATCAAAATCCTAGAGGAGAACACAGGCAACACCCTTTTTGAACTCGGCCACAGCAACTTCTTGCAAGATACATCCGTGAGTCTGCATGATTATTTTTCCAAAAATAAGCACAGGATTATCTAATGAAGCATGGACTCCTTGATCAAAAATGGTCAATGGATTCAAATTGTCCCAGGTTTAGCCTAGTATTCAAATACTTTTGACTAATTTGTCTCCAGTAAATGTTCAGTTTGCCTCCCTCCCAGCATTCCTTAATACTTAACGCTCCACTAACCTTATTGGTCTCCTAATTATACTACACATCTGACTTGTTTTCTCCTTAATATGTTCTTTTTTTCTTATTCTTATATCATTTTATCCCCTTATCCAAATGTTACTCATGTACTCATTTAAAAGCAATTCTCATTTCTACTCTGCTTATTTGGGGAGACCGGGGCTAAGGAATAAGAGGAATCTCTGATGTTACTAGCGTAGTAACCTTGGACCACTTATTTAAAACTTCTTCAGGTCCTGATTTTCTCATCTGTGAAATTAACTTCGTAAGAGTACCTGGCTCAGAGATCTTGTGAGGGTGAGTCCAAAGTACTTGAACCTGTTGTTTGTACATAGTGACAAGTTGAGTAGGTGATGATGAGGACATTGATAGGCATTTATTATCATTACTGCATATGTGGTCTTTGCCTTGATGGATCTTCTTACTTTTTAATTTCATACCAATTGGAAAACTTTTCTGGAGTGATAGCTCATTCCTTCTATACTAACCTGTGTGTGATTTACCCCCAAATGCCCTCCTCCACCTGTCAGGAAAACAGGCTGATACTGATGAGAAAGAAAAAGCTCCTAGCCTCTGACAGCAAGCAGGCAATTTTGTAGCTTCAACTCTTCTGGCCATCTGCCTTAGCTGTGCTTTGTTTTTCTGAGAGTTTTTAGCACATTACACCTCTCTACTTGTTCCTGGTTCACAGAAGTAACTAGAATGCATGTTATAGAAGTGAGCAGGAAAAATTACACATCCTTCTGATCTATGTGATCAGAAGTTGTGATGCATGTCACGAGGCAGGCAATTGGCAGTCAGCCCACTCTGTTTTAGATGGCATTTAAATATCGCTTAAATTCACTGTAACTGGAGAAAAGTATTTCTGCTGAATTATCGAGTATTTGCATCATAATACATTTTACTGAATATATGTGGAGAAAAAAATCAGAAGCATTTTAATGAGACCCATATTATTGAATGCACCTTATGCGAACCTAGAAATCCTCCTAATTCCTAAATATTTCTGCAGTTACTTATGAACAAAACAACACATCTGAATGGGTTAAGCTTCAATTCAGTTCCAGGTTTGGGTTGTTTAGTGGCTGATTTTTTAAAAATTTCACTCTTCAAAAATTGGTTTTGCATATAGCTGACACCCAGTGGCTTAGTTTTAGAAATGCTAGAGACTGAAGTGGTTGGTTCATAGGCAGATTATTTTTTGACTTGGTAATTATGTCCACCCAAATTATAGGGTATTTTTTCCTCTGAATTTTGCCTGGACTTCTAGGATACATTCCCTATAGGTTTCTCAGTAGAATTGGACAGACATTTTTTAAAAGGCTTACAACTGGGTCCCTTAGATGTTCATGTTTTAGGGCTCATTTAAAGTTGATCAGAGCTTGGGAGCTCAAGTGCCACTGAATTGAGCTGAAAACATCTACTCCCTGTCGAAGAGTAGCCATGTCATCCCATACCCATACAGCCCAGCAATTTGGCACTGGGCCATGTCACCCATCATTCATTTATCAAATGTACCTAAAATTGCTGGCTGTCTACTCTGTGCCCCAGGGATGCAAACATTAACAGAACATGCTCTCTTCATTCCAACTGTTGCAAAAGTGTGATGTTATAAAAACTGAAGATAACATTGGAGGCTTTCCAGCAACAGCAAGTCCAAGCCTCCCTAGCATTTATTTCCTCAACTATAAAATTGGGATAATGTCTATCTTGATTGACTTCAAGTGATCAGATAGACTATCACATGAGGGAGTACACCGCAATGGGCAATAACAGTGTAAGTTTAGTGGTTTGTTTTTGTTTTTATAACAGAGCAGCCTGGTGGTCTATAAAACTTAGAAGCATTCCTCCTCAAATATCCAATTTGTTAGAGAATCAGGATGACTTCAAATGCCAAAGGATTGAATCTGTCTTATGCCTTTTAAAGCTAGATTTATCATTATAACTGTTGCTTAAAAAAAAAAAAAGACAAAACTGAATTGAGGCCTACCATAAAACAAATGATAGAAAACAAAACAAAACAAAACAAAACAACAAACCTTCCTTTTAAATCTTGAATGCTATTAGGGCCTTTACTTTTAATTTTCCACAAATGTAACATGATTTTGCATCTTTAGAACTATATACCCCCTGAAATTATCCAACAGTGCTCCTGAATTGAACATACTTTGAATTAATAAACTACTCTCTACCTCACTATTTATTGCAACTTTGAAGCATATGTGAAATTCATAAATACCCAGTAATGTTTTCAGATACCCACTTGTTTACTGTGTAATTTGTTCTTTCATTTGGTAACATTGAGACATTATGATTTACAATTATACAGCTTGCTAAATTTGGAGGGCATAAATACAGCCCCCCCTCACCCCCCAGAGATATTTCTACTAATGTCCAACAGGATAGGGAAAAAATATTGCTTGAGAAGAAAGGATGGTGCTATTATGTATTTTATTACAGTTTATTAAAACCATCTTTCCCAGATTGATTAGTGAAAAAAATTTTATTTTATTTTATTTATTTTTTTTTTAAAGATTTTATTTATTCATGATAGTCACAGAGAGAGAGAGAGAGAGGCAGAGACACAGGCAGAGGGAGAAGCAGGCTCCATGCACCGGGAGCCCGACGTGGGATTCGATCCCGGGTCTCCAGGATCGCGCCCTGGGCCAAAGGCAGGCGCCAAACCGCTGCGCCACCCAGGGATCCCGTGAAAAAAATTTTAAATATCACATAAGTAATGTTAGAGGAATCCACCTAGTTAAAGTGTAGTTTGCCAATTCTTTTCCTCATGTTATAAATTATTGACATTGTGATTGCATTAATGCCACTGTGTTAATTTCTTTCATGTTTAGAGTCTGCCCCCAGGGACAGATTTGGTTTTAACTTTAATGAACCGACATAGATGGTGAGACTTCACTACTATGGTTGGTCTGATCTGTAAAAAGCTAACACATTTGTGAATTCAGTGTTCATTTTTCTCTTCCGTGTAATAATCCAGTAGTTAAATGGGTCTGAGGCTCCTTTGGAGATCCATGTTTATGTAGAATAGCAAAATGGAACACCAGCCATGGACCAAAGTTAGATTGAAATTGCATACATGTGTGGAAATTATTGGGTGGGTGTTGGTAAATTAAAATAATCTGGAAGAGTTGAAACAGTCATGTGAAACAAAGCCAGAGATGGAGTTTCAGCAACATAGTACATGGGTGAGGGCTGGATAGCTGCTAGGGTGAGTTGATTTCATGGTGATCCTGTCCTTGCCAAATCCATTGAGTCATATTGTATGCACACATTTAATTTACAACAATTAGAAGTATATATAGTGATAGAAACAAACAAACCAACAACAAAGAGCAAGGAAAAATAAGCATTTACATTTTGCAAGTCAATACACCAGTGATTTTTCTCCAAGAGCAGGAATGGCCTTTCCTTCAGTGGGTCTCAAGTGTCTATTCCTGTTATGATGTTAGCATTTTCTAAATTGATTGGAACTTTAGTCTTTAAATATGGTATTATTTTAAAGGGGCAATGTCTCCTTTTAAAAGAAAGCCAAACACTTCAGTGTGATTGGCTCAAATGCTAGAATTAAAAAACAGCAATGATGCATTTATTATGTATTTTTTTATTCTTATTGGATTTTATTTATTTTTTATTTATTTATTTATTTATTTATTTATTTATTTATTTATTTACTTATTTTTTAATGAAAGTCACAGAGAGAGAGAGAGAGAGGGGCAGAGACATAGGCAGAGGGAGAAGCAGGCTCCATACACTGGGAGCCCGATGTGGGATTCGATCCCGGGTCTCCAGGATCGCGCCCTGGGCCAAAGGCAGGCGCCAAACCGCTGCGCCACCCAGGAATCCCTCTTATTGGATTTTAAAGGGTAATATTGATGATATAGTTTTGCTTTATAGATTGATGTTAGGACCTAACCCAGGAGTAAGTTGTGATTCCTATGTGTTGTAATTAAGAAATATATTTGGCCAGGACAAGGTGTCTAAGGTAGACACTGGACACTGCTGAATAGTACAGGTCTAGGCAGGGGACGCTTCCTGTCAGTACATAACTAATAGAAGGAGTCTGGCAAGTCCCAGGTGATAAACAGGTTTCAGAGATAAACAATGACAAGTAGAAGAGCACAGTTACTGGGATTTCAGGCTTGAAACACATTTCAGAGATGGAGAAATGAGCAAAGACAGGGAGGGAAAAGCACAAGAGTAGGGCTAGCAAATAGTATTACAATCTGCTAATATGAAAGTCACTTGGTTTCTGATATATTTGATCAGTTTAAGGTTATGTGCCAATCATGCACAATAAATTTGCCAGGAATTTCTCTGCCACAAAGACCCAAATATTCTATGTCATAATCAGATTCTTTTGTCCTGTTCATCCCCTTTCTTTATATATCTTAAATATATTCCTCTGTTGGTGGAATCAAGGAATATTTAAAAAATAATCTTGGATAATGCAGCTTTTGTTAGAAAATTAATACATCTGAGAGGAAATTCTGCTTTGATTTTTGAAAGACCTTAATAAAAGAAAGAAAAAAATATTGCAAGGATACAGAAAAATACACATGGCCTAGTAAAATGGTGAGATTAACTGTCTTAATTTAGTCTGGTGGGGGTACACAAGTTTACCTAGTTTCCCTAGGGCAAAGTTATTTTTGCAGCCTGTTTACCCAAGGACAAAGATTCTCAGATGGAAATCAGTGTGCAGGAAGTTTGTTGGGAAGTAGTCTTGGGATCAATACCTGTAGCGAGAAGGAAAGGAAGCATGATTAGGGCATAGGAAGAAATTGGGCTGTTATGCTTTTAAGGCAAGGACTCAGCTGTGAAGCTGGTTTAGCCCTTTCAGAGTTATTCCATTTTGGGGAGTGAGGCTGGGCTTTGTGCCCCTGTTAAAATCAGTCCTTGGGTAGAGACTCACTAGGGAAGGTGGAGGTGGGAAGCTCTACTAAATTGTGGCCTTACTCAGCTAGGAAAATAGGTTCTTTAGTCCTAAAGGGACTTTTTTTTTCTTTTTTTCTTTTCTTTTTTTTTTTTTTTTGTAGTATTAAGACACTTGATTAACCTCTTAGTATTTGGTATAAATGATAAACTCAAGGCTATGGATGTCTCTCCAGCCTAGATCCCAAAGAGTACTTTTAAAAATGCAGATATGAAGACTACCTATAGATTTGTTAATATACTTTCTATGGCAGTTGATAACTCTCCTCCAATTCTAGTCCCCATTTAGCACCAGGCCAGTGAAGGATACTATCAGGGTTGGAGTAATTTGCCATGGCTCTTGTCTCTGCTATTAATTCAGAGAGTTCAGTCTTTAGATGTATAGTCTTTCTATATTCTCATGAGCTCCTGGTTCCTCATGACCTTCTTATAAGGACTGAAAGTTTGAGTTTTATTAAAAATATAATTCCAAGGGTTTTGCTTGGCTCCTCACTAATAACTGTTTCAATAAATCATGTGAATATAGGATGCCATAGGTTCCCTTTATGAACTAGGAATGATGATGGCAACAGATATCAGAATAATTGATAGGCAAAGAATTGTATGGTGATACATTAATTCCATGAGTTCCTTCAGGACTCTGTTGGGCCTTGTTCTGGGGGAAAACTTATAAGAGAAAGGTCAGTGGGGGAAATGGCATCCCCTGCTGCTATAGCTAGGCTTGAGGTTAGATTCCTTTATGATCCATTTACATCCATTACCCTGTGTTAGTTCTTCTGCTGCTTGAGGAGGCTTTCTTGTAGGTGATCCAGACCTTTGTTATTGAGGGCTCCAGTCCCTGTCTACCATACCTTGCTCAGACTGGCTGTGCCAATTATGGATTTCTTATCAAAATTGTGGGGTGAAAAAAAATTTCGGGGTGGAGAGAATATTAAGTTCAGGCAGTCACTTGAGTGCTAAACATGTTCCTCACTTCCAGCAGCTCAACCTCCTTCTGATGATGAGGTCAACTAACTTTATCAGGATGGTGATCCTTCTGTTCATTGTTTTTTCTTTTTTCTTTCTTTCTTTCTTTCTTTCTTTCTTTCTTTCTTTCTTTCTTTCTTTCTTTCTTTCTTTCTTTCAAGCCCTGGACACCAGGTAACAGCCATATTGAATGCCTAATGGGACTTTTGCTATATCTTCTGGTGGAAATGTTCTCTCTAAATCTGCAAAGCCCAGAATTTTGGGAATGAAAAGCACATGTTACCCAAGTGGGTCACCAATGGTGATGGTGAAGAGGATTGTTTCTGTGCCTTGTTCTGAAACACATATGTTCTTTCTTTGGAGGATAATACATCTTACAATCACTGATTTAGTGTTCTGTAGGATGGTGCCCCATGCTGGTAGGATACTGCCTCTCATCTGAGGCCTCAGCAGCACCTACAGCTTTGTCACAAAGCTTTGCCCTGCTATTAACCCAACAGCTTCTGGGTAGTGAAGTAAGGACCAGTGGCCATGTATGCCTTATTTCCTTCAGTGTAAAGTGAGTTTCTTGGTCTGAGCTTAGCGTGTGTGGGGTGCCTGCCAGTAGATCAAATGTCCTGTAAGCCCTTTGGTAGTAGTGGTGCTTATGAAGTTTTATCTAGAACATGTACTACTTCTTGTCAAAACTAATTACAGTGCCTTCTGGGGGCAGAAAGATTCCTTTTTAGCTAGGTGACCATCAAGTAACCATTGAGTCTCCATGGGATAGTGCTGCAGCAAGGCTCATTATTGGTCTTTGGCACGTCATTTGGCAGTGGCAGTAGCTAGGTATTTCTTGTTGAATGAGATTATATGCAATTTGGTTCATGCATGTCTCCATTCCTGCCATAGTACCAACAAGTCAGGCTTGAACATGTGGAATTGTTTTTTAAGAAAGCTAAAGGCTTAAACTTCTTTTGTTAATTGCATCAAGGAATAACCTTAAGAATTTTAAACCACTTTTCTGCTTTAAGAATGCTGGTCCCAAATCCCCATGGGCAGTATTTCTATAATGCATCTCAGAGACATGGGGTCTGCTTTTTGCAGTTACCCATTTTTATATGCTGTTTTTTAATTTTTTTTAACAAAGAATTGGTGTAAGTAGGCACCTTCTCTCTGTAAAAGACTCAAAGTTAGATACTAATTCAGAAACAATTTATCCTCATTCTGTTAATGTTTCTATGTTTAAAGTTTTTTTTTTTTCATTACTGGAATTGATGTCACTGTCTTTCAAACATGGTGGACGCTGCTCTGTGTACAAATAATCCAATGGACGAATGCTGGAAATAGCTCCTTAGAGCATAAATATCTTAATCAGAACCTGCCATTGTGTATCAAAACTCTGTTGATGAATAAAATTTCCCAGTGCAAATAATATACTTTATTAGTCCTAAACTTCAATCTAGATTTGCCCTGTAGGAGAATTAGAATTTAAAACACTATGTCTGCCAACTATGTCTAACTCAAGTTAGAACGTGAGTTGAATTTGTTTCCAAATTCTTGTACTTTAAAAAATAACCTGTCAGTTATAAGCTTCAGGAACTTCCTTGAAAGTGTATGGGCAAAGATACATTTCTCTAATCACTTGTTGAAAGACTGAAGTCTTACTACAAGGGATGTGGATCTTAATTTGATTCACTTTGATTTAAAGGAAAATCCAGTAAGAGTGTGATTAAATAAACACATGAACCTGAACTAATCAGAAACCCCAATTCCTCAATTAATTTTTTTTTTTTTGCCACACACAGACTTCATGAAGTGGAGG
Organism: Canis lupus baileyi; assembly: GCF_048164855.1. Classification (NCBI taxonomy): domain Eukaryota; kingdom Metazoa; phylum Chordata; class Mammalia; order Carnivora; family Canidae; genus Canis; species Canis lupus. Next base: position 23,602,117 of record NC_132869.1, on the reverse strand, counting down.
CAAAGAGTAAGAAATGGTTTATATTTATTTATTTTCCTCCAAAAAAGCATCTTCCACAGATGTATGAATCCTACATTGTTTCAGTCCAATGTGAGCACATCCCTCAATCCTAGGCTGGTAATGGTGTTTAAAATAATGACTTAGAGGTACCACAGGACCTACAATCATCCAAGCAAGATCCAGTAATGTTCAGAGACTGTTCTATTTAGGAAAGAAAATTTGCCAATGTAACTTAAAAAAACAAACAAACAAACTACTTTGAATAGTGCAGTGGTAAAAGACTGACAGTTTTCCAAATTAACTTGCAGTTAATCAGATAATCCATTTTTCAAGCATTCTACTTACTCTCGTGGTCTTACCGTATTAGAATTAATCAGTACCTCAGCTGGGAGCATCCATGTCCTGAGAAGTTTAGGAACAGTTTCCTTAAAACTCCAATTTCACAGTGTTTGGATATTTCTGACTTGAATTCTTTAGAGTTTACTCATCTTCCCTTTGTGAGGGATTTTATAATCTCTCTTTCTACCTGATTGTAAAATGTTTTTTCTAGATCTCATAATAAAAAATTTAACCGCATGAAATATATAATAATTGTTTTGGCCCTGGGTAGAAAGGTCATATCAGACAATAAGCAGTCAGTGGCTGCCTTGCTGTCCCAATCTAATTACCACCCTTCTTCTGGCCACCTCCCTTCTACAGGCTGGCCTTCTGGCTAAGTGAACTACTCCACAGAGTGAAGTCCCATTGTCTAGAAGGGAGTGACTGACTTTCTTCAGGCTCATCAGTTTCACATGTATCCTGGCCTCCTCCCCTCTCTGTTCCTTTGGGTTCTAATGAATAATATATATTTCAGATTGAGTTTTTATTTCCTATGATTATTTTAAATTGCCTCTTTTTCCCTCCAAGTCCTGAAAGAATAAATAGCTCTTGCTTGTATAGTTCCAATAATCTTAATTCCATTCAGGTGCCTCATTTTATGGTAAAACTAAAACTTGCAGAAGTGATTTGCTAAAAAATATAGAGCTATTTAAAAGCAGAGCTGACACTATAATGTGGGCCTTGTGCCAGTTAGGTGAGCGCATCTTTCTATATGTGTCATTTTTTTTTCTCCTTATCAGCTTAGGTTGATTGTAATGATGAAGGATCACAGGGTTGTTTATATACCTTCTATACTTGTCTATTAGAACTATAAACCTGAATGTATGTTTCCTGTGATATTTAATCATGTAATAGAAGGAGATAATGTGATTTCCTGTCTTGCAAATCATGAAAAAATACCTTCTATATCTTATTAATGTTTGATGTATTATTATTATTAGGAGTACAAAAACTTTCCGTAGTGTAATTGGCCATAAATTCTTTTTGTTTCCCTCCCTGTTAGTAGATGCTGACACAGGCAATAATTGGTTACATTACATTAGGAGAATAACAATTTAGAAGAAAATCACCGTAAGTTAAGTGATGGCAGGGTCTCTTCTGTTGAATGGAAAAATTGTATTTTGTGTTTACATAGATAGCTTATTGTGTATGTGTGTCTGGGTTTATTTTAGTCATAAGACAACCAGATGATATGAAAGACTTAAGGAACTGTATGAAGAAAATTGCAGCAGATAGATTTGAAGACATGTTTACTCTAAAAAAAAAAAAAAAACCAAATGTCTTTTAAAATTTCCCAACTTTTAATAAAACTTTGAATCCACAGAAAAGTTGAAAAGGTAGTATGATAAGGATACATAGCTCCTCATGCCTATGTTCACTATTATTAACATTTTCTGGTGTTTCTATCTCTTTCTCCTTCCCTATACACATACACGAACATACACACACACACACTTCAGTGGGTTGCTTTATTTGAAAGTAAGCTGCAAACATGAGAACACTATGCTCCAAAGATTTGAGGTGTTTTTCCTAAGAACAAGGACATTCTCCTATATGCTATAACAATAATCACAGAAAAGGCATTTGCCATTGATAATTAATATTTAATAACATATAGTCTAAATTTAAGTGACTCCAATTGTCCTCATATATATCAGAAATCCTACATTGGATTTTCTTACTACATTTATAATATCTTTAAAATATAGCTCATGCCATGCCTTCTCTCTCTCCCTCTCTCTCTCTATTTTTGTCTTCTAAAACAGTGACATTTTTGAAGAGTTCAAACCAATTGTCTTGTGGAGCGTTCCTCAAACTGGATTTGTCTGATTGTTTCCTTTGGATTTGATTATGGTTAAAATGCCTGAGCCAGATATTACATATTTCCCATTGCATTACATCAGGAAGTTCATGATGTTAGTTTGTCCCAATATTGGTGAAGCTACATGTGATGTTTTTATTTTAAACATAGCTTTCCACCTTTGTAATTAATAAAAATCTGGTGAATAATAACTGGAAAGTTTATGAATATCTTTTCTTTTTTCAGCAACCTTTTAGCTTATGGATTTTGGTTTAAGTTTTTGCAAGAATCTTGCATTACATTGGTGGTTGAAAATGGTAATTATTTAATCATTTTTCTAGATGTGCTAGCCACATTTTTTTTTGTATTTTTATGAGATTATATTTATTCATTTGTATGAAGTTCAACCTTATACAATTTCAAGGTGATATGTTTGGTAGTGTATCTATAATCTTTAAAAAGTTTAGAGTTTTTGGAATGTACAGTATATGAGGTAAAATCAAGATTACATTAAAAATTGTTTTCTCCTCTGCACTGATTTTGCAGGGAGGCTCAAATGGCAAGTACACTATTAAATGACATTTACTATCAAAAATAGGAGTTCATTTGAATTACTATGAAAACATAAGCCACTGTAACCACCACAGTGGCATATTTTACCATTTTAGACATTCAACTATATAGAAATCTCTGGGCTATTACACTCAAACTCATTTGTACTGCCAAATGTGGCACTTTTTACGAAGTTTCTAGAAAATAATCGCAATCACTGTTGTTTTGGGGGAAAGTTAGTCACAATTTTTTTTCTGTAAAGAGCCGGAGAGTAAATATAATAGGCTCTGAGGGTCACATATGGTCTCTGTTGCATAGTTTATTCTTTTCTCCAAAAATGTAAAAAATATCCTTAGCTCAAGGAGTGTGGAAAAAAAAGATGCAACAGGATTTGGACTATGGGCAATAATTTGATGAACTTTGTTTCAGATTTTAAAGAGCTTTCCATTCCCTCCGTGTGTGTGTATGTGTGTGTGCATGTTATTATAGACTCATGGATTCTTTCTTTAATGTAATATAATTCATTATGATGGCGATTCTTTTTGATGCTTACATTTTCCCAATTTGTCCAATAGAAGCAACAGCTCCTTTACTCTTGGACCACCTCCTTCTTTGTGGGGTGCTTCTTTGTCCTTTTGCTACTCAGACCTGGGAAGAACATTTCTCCAAGGAACCCACTCTCATTTTAGTGATATTGGTACTTAGAACTCTAGCTCTAGGAACTACATGTGCTTATTTCTCCAAATGTGCCCTTGCCTTTGTGTACTTCCAGGTAACAGAGCTAGGAAGTTTGTGTGTGTGTGTGTGTGTGTGTGTGTGTGTGTGTGTGTGTGTGAGATTTCTCATCTTCCCTCATTCCAAAGTTGTTGTTTTTCCATATTAAAAATTTTGATTCTCAACAACATCATTTGCTGTATCCTAAAGTATATACGAACTAGTTTCAGAATTACTATCTCCAGTAACAACAAAACTACAAAATAAATTTCAATATTTCTTTATAGCTATTACAAGATACCTTACTTAAGGTTTCCCATCAGAGTACTGTTATTTGAATTATTTTTGTGTGGTTGTCAAATTAATGGATAGCTAGGGTAAAGTTACTGTTGTTTCTGTTTTTTTTAATATAATAAATTTATTTTTATTGGTGTTCAATTTACCAACATACAGAATAACACCCAGTGCTCATTCCGTCAAGTGCCCCCTTCAGTGCCCATCACCCATCCACTCCCACCCCCCACCCTCCTCCCCTTCCACCACCCCTAGTTCGTTTCCCAGAGTTAGGAGTCTTTATGTTCTGTCTTCTTTTCTGATATTTCCCACACATTTCTTCTCCCTTCCCTTATATTCCCTTTCACTATTATTTATATTCCCCAAATGAATGAGAACATATAATGTTTGTCCTTGTTGTTTCTGTTTAATTTTAGTGTTTGTCTTCTTTTCAAACTTAATTTTACTTTTATTTATTTATTTTTAAAATATTTTATTTATTTATTCATGAAAGATATATATAGAGAGGCAGAGACACAGGCAGGGATAGAAGCAGTCTCCCTGGGATCCCTGGGTGGCGCAGCGGTTTGGTGCCTGCCTTTGGCCCAGGGCGCGATCCTGGAGACCCGGGATCGAATCCCACATCGGGCTTCCGGTGCATGGAGCCTGCTTCTTCCTCTGCCTGTATCTCTGCCTCTCTCTCTCTCTCTCTCTGTGACTATCATTAAAAAAAAAAAAAAAAATTTAATAAAAGAAGCAGTCTCCCTGCAGGCAGCCTATGTAGGATTCAATCCCAGGGTCCCTGGGATCACGCCCTGAGCCAGCCAGCAAAAGCTTAACCACTGAGTCACCCAGACATCCCTTAATTTTACTTTCATAAATGGAAACTATTTACATAGCTCAAAATCAAACAATGAGACACAGAGAAGTCTTATTCTTAGCACTATCCCTTTCACTTATTTCTCTTTCATTTTCTCATCTCACAAGTAATCATTTTCATTATGTTTGGTTTATCATTCCTGTTTCTTTTATTTGCAAAAATAGCTAAAGTGCATGCAAATGTGTATGAATGCATGCATACATGCACACATTTTAATTTTTATTTTCCTTTTCCATGCATAATAGCATTACACATATGTATCTCTACACATCCTCACTAACACCTCTTCTGTTTTTGATAATAGCCATTCTAACAAATATGAAGAAATGTATCATTGTGGCTTTGATTTGCATTTCCCTGATGATTAGTTTAGTGATGTTCAGCTACTTTTCATGTACCTGTTGGCCATCTGTTGGTCTTCTTTGGAAAAATGTTTGCTCAGATCCTCAAATTTTTTAGATTTTTTTGAGTTGTAGGAGTTTTAAAAATATTTATTTTGGGTATTAATCCCTTTTTATATATATAATTTCCAATATTTGACCCATTAAGTAGGTTATATTTATCAATATTTATTTCTTATTGCAGCTGGATTCTTTGTATCTAAAGATATAAAGAAACCAACTACATTTTCTTCTACTTTTAAGATTTCAAATTTTTTACCTTTAGGTCTATGACCTATTTGGAGTTGACTCTTGTTTATGGTATGGGGTATGGATCCAATTTTATCGTTTTGGAAATGGTTATCCAGTTAACCCCAAAACTAACTTTTCCTTGATGATTTGTGAAAGTACTTCTTGTAATCTACTAGATTTTCTTATATATTACTTCTTGTAATCTACTAGATTTTCTTATATATTAACCATATGTGAATAGAACTATTTTGTTTCTTTATTCTTTCCATATGTAAATCTCACATTTTTTTAGAGTATAGTTGACACACAAGCTATAATAGTTTCAGTGTACAACTTACTAATTTTGACAAGTTTATACATTATGCAGCATTCACCACAACTGTAGCTACCTTCTGTCCCATTATATCACATTATAATATCATTGACTATATTCCTTGTGTTGTGCCTTTTATTCCTACGACTTACTCATCCTGTACCTAGAAGCCTGTATCTGCCTCTCTCCTTCATCGATTTTGCCCACTAGTCACATCCCTTCCCTCTGGCAACCATCACTTTGTTCCCTGTATTTATAGGTCTGATTCTGCCTTGTTTTTTTTTGTTTTTGTTTTTGTTTTTTGTTTTTTTGGTAGATTCCACTTATGAGTGGAATCATATGGCATTTGTCTTTATCAGTCTGACTTATTTCACTTAGCATAATACCCTCTAGGTCCATCCATGTCTGAAATGGTACAATTGCATCTTTATGGATGTGTAATATTCTAATGTATGTATACACTCATTTTCCTTATCCATTCATCTGTGTTAATTATAGAGGGTTTCTGCTTGTTTAATATCTTGCATGACCAGTCTCCACAGTTGGTCCTTTTCCTTAAGTGTTTTCCTACCTATTATTACGTGTTTATCCTTATAACTTTGGAATTAACTTATCTGATTCTAAATAAAAACAGGTTTTTTTTTTGGGGGGGGGATTGCCTTACATTTATATACTAGCTTAAGCAGAAATGCCATAAAAATGCTTTGCTGTGGTATTCAGCAATCCTTTTAAAGAACAAGAAATTCATAAAGGTTTGGAAGTTTTCTTCACCATAGGTTTGCATATTTCTTCTTAGGTTTGTTCTTAAGTATTATAATCATTTTTGATGCATTGTAAGTGGATTTTTTTCTTTCATTTCTTCTAGCTGGTTATTGTAGGTATATATAGATTATTAACTTTTATATCTTAGTTTTATATCCTATTCTGAATTTTTAACTCTGTATTTTTTGGATATACATTTGCTCTGTTGAACTGAAATACTATTATATAACATGCAGATGGATATAGTTTATTTCTCCATTTCCTATTCTTACATTTCTACTTGTATTTTTTGTTTGGTTGCATTTTTGCCTTGTTTCTGACCATAACTAAAATGCCTCTGACATTTCCTTATGAAGTATGATTCTGGCTTGGAATTGAGATATGTTTATTTTATCATGTTAAGGAAGTATTTACCAAAAAAAAAAAAAAAAGGAAGTATTTACCAATTCTTACTTTAAGTTCACAAAGGTGTTGACTTTGCTAAAGGCTTTTCAGCATCTATGGACATAATAGGATTTTTCACCTTAGAATTCAATATGATGAATTATAGTAATGCATTATTTTTTTGTTAAAAAAACACTGACATTAATAGAATGTTCATTCTTTTAAAATTTGTTGCTGGATTCCATTTGTTAATGCTTCATATAGGAGTTTTGAAAGGATATTCTTGTGGTGAATCTGTATTTTTTTGGTACATTCTTTTAGGATAGGTATCAGGCTATACTTATTTAAATGAAGCTTTATGTAAACTTTAAATAAAAAATTTGGTTCTAGCCAAAGCATAGTAAACCAAATTCAACAGCATATTAAAAAAATCATACATCATGATCAAGTAGGATTTATCACTGGGATGCAGTTGTGTTTCAATACATAAAACTCAATGTGATATATCACATTAAAAGAACAAAAGCTAAAAATCATGTGATCATATTAAAAATTTACAAAAGCATTTGACAAAATATGACGTACTTTCACGATTAGAACTCTCAACAAACTTAGTATAGAGGGAATGGACCTCACCATAATACAGGTCGTATATGACTGTCAGCCTACAGCTGACATTATATTCAATGGTGAAAGGTTTAAAGCTTTTCCTCTATCACCAGGAACAAGACAGATTGCTCATTCTCACCACTATTTTTCAATATAATGAAATTCTAGCTAGAGCAATCACCCAAGAAATAAGCAATAAATGTATCCAAATCAGAAAGGAAAAGTAAAATTATCTGTATTTGCAAATTATGTGATGTGTAGAAAACTTTAAAGACAAGACAAAAAAATCTATTGAATCTAATCAATTAATTTAGTAAAGTTGAAGGATATAAATTAATAGAATTCAAAGTCAGTTTCATTTTTATATGGTAACAACAAAATATTTGTAAAATAAATAGACAAAACAACCCTATTTGTGACAGCATTAAAAATAATAAAATACTTAGAAATAAATTTAACCAATGAGGTAAAATCCTATACTACAACTACAAGACTCTGGTTTTTAAAAATGGAGGGGTGGGACTCCTGGGTGGCTCAGCTGTTGGGCACCTACCTTCAGCTGAGGTCATGATCCCGGGATCCAGGATTGAGTCCCACATCAGGCTCCCTGCATGGAGCCTGTGTCTCCTTCTGCTTATGTCTCTGCTTCTCTCTCTCTCTGTCTGTCTCTCATGAATAAATAAACAAATCTTAAAAAAAATGGAGGGAGACATAAGCAAATGAAGAAAAATCCCACGTTTATGGTTCAGGAGAACAAATATTAAGATGTTCATAATACCTAAAGCAATGTACAGATTGAATACAATCACCATCAAAATTCCAATGTCATTTTTCACAGAAATAGGGAAAAATAAGCCTAAAATTAGTATGGAATCATAAGACTCCAAATATCTAAAGCAGTCCTGAAAAAAACAGGGCAGAAAGCATCATACTTGAGTTCAAGCCTTATTACAAAGCTATAGTAATCAAAACAGCCATAAGAGACTCTTAACTATAGGAAACAAACTGAGGGTTGCTGGAGGGGAGGTGGGGAAGGATAACTGGATGATGAACATTTCAGAGGGCTTGTGATGTAATGAGCCCTGGTTGTTATACGCAACTGGTGAACCACTAAATTCTACCTCTGAAACTAATAATACATTATTTGTTAATTAAATTGAATTTAAATAAAAGCTTAAAAAAATGGTATGGCACTGGGATAAAAATACACACGTTGGCCAATGGAACAGAACTGAGAGCCCAGAAATAACCATCATATTTGACAAGGGTTCCAAGAATACTCAAAATGAGGTAAAGTTAGTCTCTTCAACCAATGATAATTGGAAAACTGTATATCCACATGCAGAATTAAATTCAGTCCCTTACCTTACACTGCTTACAAAAATTAATAGAAATGAATTAAAGGCTTAAATGTAAGACTTGAAACTGTAAAACTCTTAGAGGAAAGCATAGGGAAAAGTCTCCTTGATATAAGTCTTGGCAACAAATTTTTGGATGATCCCCAAAGCATAAGCAACAAAGACAGAAATAAGTGGGACAACATCAAACTAAAAAGCTTCTGCACAGCAAAAGAAACCAAAAAAGTAAAAAGCCTACCAAATGAGAAAGAATACTTGCAAACCATTTATTGGATAAGGGATTAATATACAAAATATATTAAGACCCCATACAAATCGTAACAAACAATTTGATTAAAAGAAGGGCAGAGGACCTGCATAGACATTTTTCCAAGGAAGATACCCAAATGGCCAACAAGTATGTTAAACAGTGTTTGAGATCATTAATCATCTGAGAAATGCAAATCAAAACCACGATGAGATAACACCTCACAACTGTTAGAATGGCTATCTTCAAAACGACAAGAGAGAACAAGTTTTTGGTGTGGATGTGGAGAAAAGGGAATCATTCTGCACTTTTGGTGGGAGTGTAAATTGATGAAACCAATATGGAAGACAGTATGGAGGTTCCTCAAAAGATTAAAAAGAAACATATGACTTAGCAATCCATCTCACTTTTGTGTATATATCCGATGAGATTAAAATAGAATCTTAAATAGATATCTGTACTCTATGCATTATTCACAATAGTTAAGGCATGGCAACAATCTAAGTGTCTTTCAATGGATGAATAAATGGATAAAGATGATGCATTCTATATACATACAATAGAATGTTTTTCAGCCAGTAGAAAGAAGGAAATCCTGCCATTTGCAATGACACGGATGGTACTAGAAAATAATAAGTGAAGCAGGTCAGACACAGAAAGACAAACATTGTATGATATCAATTATATGTGGAATCTAAAAAAGCTGAACTCAGAAACAAACTAGAAACTAAGTAGAATGGTGGTTACCTGACTGGTGGGTGAGGGAAATGAGGAGATGTAGATCAAAACATATATACTACCAGTTAGAAGATGAATATGTTCTGAGGATCTAAGCACATAATTGTGATTATAGATAACAATGCTATATTATATAGTTGAAGGCTGCTAAGATAGAGGATCTTAAATGTTTTTACCACAAAAAAGAAATGATAATTACGTGACATTGATAGGAGTGTTAGCTAACATTGTGGTGGCAATCATATTGCAATATAGAAGTGTATCAAATTAACACCTTGTACACCTTAAACTTACAGAATGTTATTTTTCAATTATATCTTAATAAAGTTGGGCAAAATTCAGTTTTAAAGATGCTTTTAATATGTAGATTTGGATTTTCTAATATATCTGCAAAGTTCTTGGATTATGTTTTTAAGTATTCTGTTTCTTTTTTCTTTCTTTCTTTTTTTTTTTTTTTGCCTTCAAGAACTCCAGTAATTTGTTGGAGCTTTGCTAATCTATAGCAACATTTCTATAGTCTTTTTTTTTACCACTTTATCTTATTTTAATTCTCTTGGATATTTTTATCTCTACAATTCTCCTTTATTGTATTTTAAGTTATACTTACTCTGTTGAGAAAATTATTTAAATTTAGTCATTTTTGGGATCCCTGGGTGGCTCAGCAGTTTAGCGCCTGTCTTTGGCCCAGGGCACGATCCTGGAGACCCGGCATCGAATCCCACATCGGGCTCCCGGTGCATGGAACCTGCTTCTCCCTCTGCCTGTGTCTCTGCCTCTCTCTCTCTCTCTCTCTCTCTGTGACTATCATAAATAAATAAATAATTTAAAAAATTCAAAAAAATAAATAAATTTAGTCATTTTTGATATGTTTTGTGCTTTCAATTTCTTTTCTGAGTTAATTCTCATTTTATAGCTTTTCTTGTCCTTTTACATTCAGAGATTTAAATATTTGATATTGACCTCTTTTTAATGTCCAGAAATTCTTGTCTAAAAATATTTAATTCAGCTTGAGAGATTGTATTTCAGCCTTTCTTTCTTTTGTATTTACTTATTTGAGGGGAGATTTTATCAGCTAAAATGTTCTTATTGTAATTTTTTTATAATAGCTTTGTAAGATGGCATCTACCATAATGTCATTTATTTTAAATGTCTGAATTTTCCTGGATTGGCAGTAACAGATGATTCTATTACTCTGAAATTTTGGAGGTTTCCTTCATGTCTTAGTTAAGAGCATCCTCTTCTGTTAAGGCTGAATGATTTTTAGTAGATTTTGTTTTGGTGGGGGGAGTAAAAAGGAGGTGATGTATCTTCTGATTTTGTGATTGTCTTTTATTCCTGTATGTCCCATATTTCCACTGCTTATTTCTTCTTTATAAGCCTTAAACATTTCTCACTAAGATTTCTACCTTCAGTCCCACAGTTTGAATCACTGTCCTTTTGATTTCCTAGGAACTAATGCTCTGATCCACAGACTCAGACTTGCTATCAATGATTTTCTCCATTCACTGTGACTCCCCAGGCATTATTTTTATCTGTATTCTCCCACTGTTTGGCCCTTACTATCTATCCTCCATTCTGTACAGTCTCTACCTGACTGTCTACTCCTGTGTGGGGAGTCAAAGTTGTCTCTTCTACTTTCATATATTTGCCTTACTTATGTGTATATTGGGTTGTATTGTATGCTTTGTCTCTCCAGCTTATACTTGACGTGGTTTGTGGGTAATTTGCTCTTTCTTTCTGTGGTAGTGGAATGATGGATAAAAAAATTAGATTTAATAAGTTGCTGTTAGTCTACAGGAACTCTGTATTCTTTCAGTCGAATGTTAGTTGCTTTTTTTTTTTTTTTTTTTTTTAACAGTAACAAGCACAGAGCTGACCACCTACTTCAAAAAGGTGTAGTGACTGTGTTGGTAGGGGGAGGATTATAGAGTTGAGCTGGGATGAGAGAAATGGGTTAATACCACAACTTTTAGATAATTTGAATAACTACCTTATAAAAGATATTTTCACACAATTTTAATGCCTGCATTTATTAGTATTTTAGTTTATAAATCTTCTGAAGTGAAGAGTAGACCAAGTGACTTCATAGCACAGTAGTTGGAATAACTGTGTAATTTGAACTGGATAGTTCATGAAGCTGTATCTAGGTACAGCTAATCAGAATCATGTCTAAAAACTATAAAAATATATCACCTTTATAAGTATCATCTTAGAATGTGCATTAGCTGTAAGTGTAGTAAATGCACAATGAAGATACTTTCCTTAATATTGTTCAGTATTGTATTTTAAGTGCCCTGTAAAAATAATGATTAGCAGTTAGAAATAAGTCCATTATTAGAAAAAATGATGGCAACTCAAATGATAGTTTATGTTAAAAATAAAGATTAACAAGTGAAACATATTACACAAAAATATTTTTCTTTTTAATCTATTATAAATGAATCCATTTTTAACAAATATCATTTTAAAATAATGTTGGCATTTGGAATTTTCTTGGTCTTATAGTTTTGTTGCAAATTTGTAAATTTTGTATGGTTTTTAGTTGTATAAGAGCCATAAATATAGAGTTTATTCTCATTTTTACATTTGTACATATTTAAATAAAATAAAAAATAATTGCAGTTAATGCTAGGAGTCCATGAGAATTGCTTCCTGTAAAGTGTGTCAGCATTACTCATATTTTAGAAACATGGATAACAGTACATTGGATTTAACTTAGATTGAATAAAATTAAATTTATTTCAGCACCTTGTCGCTTACTAGACTGATGAATTACAGCAGCTTTCTGAGCTTCAATTTCTTTAATATAAGTGGGGGAAATTATCTCAACATCATAAGGTTGTTGTAAGGTTTAAATTAAAAAGATGATGCATGTGAAATAAGTTTATAAAATTGTAGCCATTATTGTCATGTTTCTGATTTACATACAGTTAAGAACTGATTTAATTGAAAATCACAAACTATCAAATTTTACCATGATTTTCAAGTGGGCTCTCTCTCTTCTCCACATTAACTCCTTTTACTATTTCTCTCCTCAAACTCCTATTCTCAGTTGTACTTGCCTGTACTTCAATGGGAAAATAGAAGCATCAGAAAAGAACCTTTTCTTCTAATACCAAATCTTGAAAATATCAGGATTTATGCTCACTTTTTTATTTCTTACAATCACAAGGATGGTGAGTTCTTCTTTTCAAAGACCATTCTCTACAGTTGTGCTCTACTCTACCTTGCCTTTTAAGGACCTCTCTTTTCTATCCTTTCTTTCTCTGGAATTATCAACATTTTTTCTTATTGGGTTATTCCTACTGGAATTCAAATAAGCTCTTTTATTCCAGATTTCTTATTCACCAATGACTTCCATATTGCCAAATATAGCCAAGTAATATGCCAAATATGACTTTTTTTACAAAACTGATATACTTAAAATGAGCAAAGATGTTTTTAATGTACATATACATTATGAAATCATCGCCATAATCATGCTGATTAACATATACATCCCCTCACATAGTTACTTTTTAAGGTCTCATGAGAATATTTAACATCTATCCTCTTAGCAAATTCCAAATATATAGTATGGTATTGTTAATTATAGTCCCTTTACTGTACTTTAGACCGTCAGAATTGATTCTGTTTTTTTTTTAAGATTTTATTTATTCATTCATGAGAGACACAGAGAGAGAGAGAAAAGAGGCACAGGCACAGGCAGAGGGAGAAGCAGGCTCCATGCAGGGAGCTCGACGCGGGACTCGATCCCGAGTCTCCAGGATCACGCCCTGGGCTGAAGGCAGGTGCTAAACCGCTGAGCCACCCGGCTGCCCTGATTCTGTTTGGAAAGCCAAAACTTCGTGTGCTTTTCCCAACAGCTTCCAATTATCTCTACCTCAGCCCCTAGCAATCACTGTTCTACCCTCTGCTTCTATGATGATTTGACTATTTTAGATTCTATATGTGAGTAAAATCATACTGCATTATCTTTTTTGTGTCTAGCTTATTTCATTTGCATAATGTCCTCCAAGTTCATTTGTGTGGTAGGATTTATTTCTTTGTGAAGGCTGAATAATATTCCTGTGTGTGTGTATGTGTACACATGGGTCACATCTTCTTTATTCATTTATCCATTGATGGGCATTTAAATTGTTTCTATATCTTGGCTATTGTGAAAAATGCTGCAATGAACATGGAGGTGCAGATATTTCTTTGAGATGGTGATTTCATTTCATTTTGACATATACCCAGAAGTGGCATTTCTAGATTATATAGTAGTTCTGTTTTTAATTTGCAGAGGGACTTCCATATTGTTTTTCACAATGGCTATACAAATTTATAGCCCACCAACACTGCACAGAGGTTCCCTTTACATCCTTGCCAATACTTACTTTTTGCTTTTTGATAATAGCCATATTAATAGGCACTAGGTGATAACTTCTTTGATTTTCATTTTCATTTCCCTAATGATTAGTGATGTTGAGCACTTTTTCATGTGCTTGTTAGCCATTTATAGGTCTTTGTTTAAGAAACGTCTATTCAGGTTCTTCACCTATTTTTGAATGAAAAATTTTCTTTTTTGCTATTGAGATTTATGAATTCCTTATGTATTTTGGATATTAACCTCTTAACAGATAAAAGATTCTGCCCATTGGGTAGATTACCTTTTAAAAAAAGATTTATTTATTTGAGAAAGAGAGAGAGAGGAGAGGGAAAAGGAGAGAAGCAGCCTCCCTGCTCAGTGCAGAGCCCAATGCAAGGCTGCATCTCACAGCCCTGAGATCATGACCTGAGGTGAAATCAAAAGTTGGATGCTTAACTGACTGAGCCATCCAGGTGCCTCACATAGATGACCTTTTTGTTTTGTTGATTGTTTTGCTGTTGTTGTGCAGGAGATTCTTAGTTTGTTGAAATCTCACTGGCCTATTTTTGTTTTTTCTGTTTATGTTCTTGATATGTTCAAAAAATTATTGCTCATATATTGATGGACACCTTGGGTTGCTTCCATATCTTGGCTACTGTCACTAATGCTGCAATAAACATAGGGGTGCTTGTATTTTTTTGAATTAGTGTTTTTGTGGGTTTTGGGGGTGGTAAATCCTCAGTAGTGGAATTACTAGGCCATATGGTACTTTGATTTTTATTTTTTTGAGGAACCTCCGTACTATTTGTCAAAGTGGTTATACTAACGTACATTCCCACCAGCAGTGCATGAGGGTTGTTTTCCCTCCATATCCTCACCAACACTGGTTATTTCTTGTCTTTTTGATATTAGCCATTCTGACCAGTATGAGGTAATAACTCCAGATAAAGAAGATGTGTACACATACATACACACATGCTCACACAATGTGGAAATATACTCAGCCATGAAAAAGAATGATATCTTGACATTTGTGACAATAGGTGGACAAAGGGTATTATGTTAAGTGAAATAAGTTGGAGAAAGATAAATACCATATGATTTTACTTATGTGAGGAATCTAAAAAACAAAGCAAATAAATAAAATCTGGCTCTTAAATACAGAGAAGAAATTGGTTGTTGCCAGAGAGAGGGGGTGGTTTGAGAGATAAGTAAGATAGGTGAAGGGGATTAAAAAGTACAATTTCAGTTGTAAAATAAATAAGTCATGGGGTTGAAAAGTACAGCACAGGGAATATAGTCAATATATTGTAATAACATGGTGACAGGTGGTGACTCTACTTAATGTATGTAGTAAGTACTAGGTAATGTATAAGAATCATTGGATCAGTATGTTACACACTTGAAAGTAATATAATATTATGTTAGCTATACTTTAATAAAAAAAACAATGCACATTAACAGTGCTTTGCCAAAAACAAATGTTGCCTAGACTTATGTCAAGGTGCTTCTTCCCTATGTTTTATCTTTTGTAGTTTTCCAATTTAGGTCTTATATTTAAATTTTTGATCCATTTTCCATTAATTTTTGCATAAGGAGCCAATTTTTGATTTTGATAAGAATCCAATTTCATTTGTCATGTAAATATCCAGTTTTCCAGCACCGTATATTGAAGATACTATCCTTTCCTCATTTTGTATTGCACCTTGTCAAAGATCAGTTGCCTCTTTATACCTGAGTTTATTTCTGGGCTCTTTATTTCTGTTCTTTCGTCTATATATCTGTATTTATGCTACTATCATACCGTTTTGATTGCAGTACCTTTGTAATCAGGAAGTATGATGCCCCTAGTTTTGTTCTTTCTTAAGATGACCTTGGCTTTTTGGGGTCCATGTAGTTGCATATGAATTTTAGCATTACTTTTACCATTTCTGTAAATAATGCCATTGGAGTTTTGATATGAATTGCATTGAGTCCGTAGATAACTTTGCATAGAATGGACATTTTAATATTCTTCCTGTTTATGAATATATTCCATATATCTGTGCCTCCTTTAATTCCCTTCATCAAATGTTTATAACTGTTGAAGTACAAGTCTTTTATCTCTTTGGTTAAGTTTATACCTAGATATTTTATTGTTTTTTGCTATCATTAATGAAATTATTTTCTTAGTTTTCTTTTTGGATAGTTTGTTGGTTGTATATAGAAATGTGATTAGCTTTTGGATGTTCCTTTTGCATCCTTCAATTTTACTGAATTAGGCTATTCTAAAAGGTTTTTTTGTTTTGTTTTGTTTTTGTTTTGTTTTGTTTTGTTTTTTAGTTGAGTCGTTAGGGTTTTCTACATATATGGTCAGGTTGTATGCAAAAACATAATTTTACTTCTTTCTTATCTGGATGTCCTTTCTTTTTTTCTAATTGCTCTGGTACTAATAGTATACATAGTACTACATAATGCTACTTACAGTGGCAAGAGTTGTACTAAAGGGAAAGCTTGCAGTTGTTTCCTATTGATTATGATGTTGGCTGTGGGCTTTCCATAAGTGCCTTCATTTTGTTAAATTTCTTCTGCACCTATTTTGTTTATAGGTTTTATAATGAATGATGGTGAAATTTGTCAAATGCTCTTTTAGCATCTATTGAGATAATTAGGTGATTTCTTTCATTTTGTTCATTTGATGTATCACATTGATTTTTGTATGTTGAATCATTCTTCCACCCATAGAATAAATCTCACTTCCATCCCTAGAATAAATCCCTGGGATAAATTTTTTTTTGTAAGTGCTTAAAAGAATAACTATTCTTCTTTGAATGTTTGGTAGAATTTACCCATGGAGCCACCAGGCCCTGAGTTTGTTTTCCTTGAAAGGTTTTTGATTACTGAGTCAATATATCCCTGTTTGTTATTAGTTTGTTCAGGCTTTCTATTTCCTCTTGATTCAGTTTTGGTAGGTTGTATCTTTTTAGGAATTTGCCCATTTTTTTCTAGTTACTTAATTTATTGGCACATAGTTTTTCATAATATATTTATGAGACAGCTGTTATAGTGTCTTCTATTTCATTTATGATATTGTTTGAGACTTTTTTTCCTTAGACTAGCTAAAGATTTGTTAGTCTTGTTTATCTTTTCACAAAACCAACTCTCAGTGTTATTGATGTTTCTCTATAGTTTTTCTTGTCTCTATTTGATTTACTTCTGCTCTAAACTTTATTATTTCTTTCCTTCTGCTAACTCTGAGTTTAGTGTGTTCTTTTCCTCATTCTTTGATACAGTTTAGTGACATTGTTATTTGGGTTCTTTCTTCATTTTTAATATAGGCATTTATCACTATAAAATTCTCTCAGTACTCTTTACTACATTTCAAGTTTTATGTCGTGATTTCATTTTTGCTTGTCTCAAGATACTTTTAAAAGTTCATTTTGATTTCTTTTATCCAATGGTTCTAGTGTTGTTTAGTTCCCACATATATGTGAATTTTCCCA
This sequence comes from Canis lupus baileyi, assembly GCF_048164855.1. Classification (NCBI taxonomy): domain Eukaryota; kingdom Metazoa; phylum Chordata; class Mammalia; order Carnivora; family Canidae; genus Canis; species Canis lupus. The sequence goes on along the minus strand of NC_132869.1, from coordinate 23,584,643 downwards.
TTTTCTTAGTGTTACTGATACTTTGATTCATTCCATTATGGCTGGAAAAGATGCTTACAATAATTTTGATATTCTTAAATTTGTTATGACTTGTAATGAATTATCATGTCATCTGTTTTGGAGGTGTTTCTTGAGCTCTTGAGAAGAATGTATATTCCATTGGATGGAAAGTTCTGCCTATGTCTGTTGAGATCCATTTGATCTACAGTGTTGTTCAAGTCAGCTCTTTCTTTATGATTTTCTGTCTAAATTTGTATCCATTATTGAGAGTTGGTATTGAAGTCCTTTCCTATTGTTGTATTGTCAGTTTCTCCTTTCAGATTATTTTGAATTATTATTTTATACGTTCAGGTGCTGTGATATTAGATGCATATATAGTTATTAATTATATCTCCCTGTTGAATTGGGCCTTTTATCATTATATATTGACCTATTTTGGTCCCTAGAGATAGTTTTTGACATTAAGTATATTTTGTCTTGTAGAATTATAGCCATGCCAGGCTTCTTTTTGTTACTATTTACATGGAATATCTTTTTCATTCCTTTGCTTTCTGTCTATGTGTTCTTAAAAATAAAATGAGTTTCTAAACTCATTTAATTTAAAACTAAAATTCAGTCACTCTATGCATTTTGATTGGGACACTTAATCCATTTATACTTAAAATAGTTATTGATAGGTGAGGACTTACTATTGCCATTTTATTAATCATTTGGTCTGTTGTGCTGTACTTTTCTCTCTTCCTCTATTGCTGTCTTCATTATTTTAGAATTTCTTAGTGACTTGCTTTGATTCTTTTCTGTATTTATTACAGGTTGTTTTTTTCTGCAGTTAGCTTGAGGTTTGCATAAAATAACTTGCAGTTACAACCATCTATTTTAAGTAGATATCAACTTAACTTTAATCACACACAGAATCCCTACACTTTTTTTTTTCCACTCAGTGCACTAACACTTGGTGTTCTTGTGAAGTTTGCTTCTTTTTATATTGTATATCCATTAATGTATTTTTATCTTCTAAAATTTATGCTAGGCTTAAAAGTGATTTTTTGTTCTCTTCTAGAAATATTCTTTCCTTGGCTTTCAGGACTCTGCGTTTTACTGGTTTCCATCTTATCTCTCAACCTACTTCTCTGCTTTTCTTGCTGGATCATCACTGTACTTATTGCTATGCACTCTGTCATCTTTAAACTTTCTGCCTGCATGACTTTATCTATCTCAGTAGCTTTAAACACTGGACGGAAGAGGTTGGCAACTGTTAATTAGTCAAGTATATTTATACTTTGATGAATAAAGGCACTGGAGATCATGCAAGGCCACATGGGTGTTGCAGAAGAGAATGGAGTAAACTAGCAGGGGCTGTGAGAGGGTACCGCAGGCTTCCCATAGGTTGATGTGATTGATTTATTTGAATAATTCTGCAGGCTGTCAGAGAAGTAAAACCTCTTAGGTTGAATACCAAGTGAGGTGCAGCTTGTGTAAATGATGGGGAAACTAGCTAGTTGAGAAGCCATTACTGCTGGATAGGGGCCATATCTGGCAAGAGCAGGAAAATTCATGGTTAGGTCTTTGGAGGCTATAAAACTCCAAGATATTACAATTGTAAGTATTGTAGGGGTGCTTGAGTGTCTCAGTCAGTTAAACATCTGACTCACGGTCTCAGAGTCATGAGTTCAAGCCCCAAGTTGGGCTCCATGCGAGGCATGGAAACTACTTAGAAAAAAAAAAAAAGATAAGTGTTACAATATATCATGTATTTCACTCTAAACCTTGCCTATATGATCCATACATTTTTACCCAACTGCCTGAATGACATTTGCCCCTGAGATGTCTTATAAGCAAGTTAAACCTGAGATATCCCAAAGTCTTAATTTTCTTCTCTACTATTCAGCATGTTTTCCTTGTTTTTCTCATCTCAGTGAATGAAATCAACATTTTCTCAGCTGCACAAACCAGAATTCCAGGAGTAATTTTTTTTATTTCTACCCTTATTCACCCTTCACAATGGGTTACACCCAAAAAAATCCATTAATTTTTTTATCTACTTCTTTTTTTATTTTTTTAATCTACTTCTTATTTCAGTTACACATTCCTCCCATTTTCACCATCGCCATTTTATCCAGCTTACCACCATCTTTCTCTTTGAAAATTATAATATCCTCTCAATGAATCTGTCCATCTTTGGTCCCTGAGCCCCATTCTCTTCTCACATGGAAGTTGAAGTGAACTTTTAAATATATAAATATAAATGTATAAGCAGGTACAATTTTCCTGGATGAAAGGCAGAGAGAGTAGCCTAAGTGATAAGTGTTAAATTTGTTCTCATACAAGGCCAATTTATAGAGGCCACAAATAATTTGTTTCTCTGTACGGTTTTGGTATTGCATAATAGTATCCCCTTACCTTTTTTGGTTTTGATTTCTGTAGTTTCAGTTATGCATGGTCAACTACAGTCTAGAAGCAGATGATTGTCCTTTTGATGCATCCTCAGAAGGTTGACAACCCAATGCTATGTCACAATGTTTGTGTCATTCACCTCATTTCATCTGATCATTTGGGCATTTTATCATTTCACATCATCACAAGAAGAATGGTAATTACATACAGTATAAAAGGATATTTTGAGGGAGGGAGAGAGAGAATTTTCATATAACTTTTATTACAGTATATATTAGAATAATTGATCTATGTTATTAATACTATTGTTATTATAGCAATTGGTCTATGTTATTATTATTGCCAATCTCATAATGTGCCTAACTTATAAATTAAATTTTATCATAGGTATGTATGTATAGAGCAACATGGGATATATACGGTTTTGTATGATCCATGATTTCAGGCAATCACTGGGGATCTTGGAATTATATCCCCTGTAGATAATAGTAGGACTACTGTTCAATTTTCCACTAGATTTCCTAATTTCTCCAATTCTATTTCTATTGGTTAACTTTGATAAATATCCTTCTTCCCATCCAATATGTTTACATTTTAATTAGTATTGCCATTTGAACACAGATTGTGCCACTTCATTGTTTGACATTTAAAGAATCTCCTATTACTTACAGAATAAAATAAAAAGTTTTTGTTATGACATACAATATCTGTAAGATATTCCCTCTGCCCCATTTTCCAATGGCTTCTTTTCTAGCCTCTCCTTGGCTTGTTATACTCCAGCCACCTGTTTACACTTAAGTTACTGAAGATCTTAAAAATGTGTTTCCTCTGTCAGGTCTCTTTTCTTTCATTTATTTTATGATGATTTCTCTTTATCCTTTCTAATCTGTACTTCCCTCACTCCTTTATTCTAGCTCATAGCACCCTGTTCTTTTTCTTTAAAAAATGTATCAAAGTTTGTAATAAACATGTATTATGTACTGATGTTTTATACACCCACTGGAAATAATGATTTATTCTGTTCATCACTGTGTATCTGGTATTGCACAACATAGGTCTCAAACAATTATTGAATATAGAATACAAGAACGAATGAAGAATGAAGACAGAATGAATATGAGTAAATAAAGAACATGATTAATACATGGAAGTTTATTTGCTTTAGCCTTGCAGTTCTCAAAATTTTGTTTCAGGCCTCCTTTGTACTCTTAAAATTAATCGAGGACCCCAAATAAATTTTTATTTTATGAATGTTTTATTGAAGTATAATTGACAAAAGTATCCTCTTAGTTTCAAGTGTACATCCTAATGATTTGATTAGAATGATTTTATATATTATGAAATAATCCTGATAATAAGTTTAGTTACAACCTGTCAAAGTTATTACAATATTATTGACTGTATTTCCCCTGCTGTACATTACATCCCCATGACTCGTTTATCTTATAACTGGATGTTTGTACCTCCTAACCCCCTTCACCTATTTCTGCCATCTCCCAATTCCTCCCCACTCTGGGAACCAACAATTTGTTTCCTGTACTTATGAGTCTGTGTCTGCTTTGTCTTGATTATTCATTTATTTTGGTTTTTTTTGTTTTTTGTTTTTTGTTTTAGATTCCACATACAAGTGAAATGATACAGTATTTGTCTTTCTCTGACTTATTTCAATTAGCATAATGCCCTTTAGGTCCATCCATGTTATAATTTTTAGCTGAGTAATTTTCCTTGTATATATATATACCACCTATTCTTTATTTGTTCACCTGTTGGACACTTGAGTTACTTGCATCTTGGCTATTGTAAATAACGCTGCAATGAACATAGGTATGTATATATTTTTTCAAACTGTTTTTTTTTTTTCATTTTCTGCAGATATATACCCAAAAGCAGCAGAACTGCTGGATGGTATAGTAGTTCTATTTTTTTTATTTTGGGAGGAAACTCCATTCTGTTTTTCACAGTGCCTACAGCCATTTTCATTCTCACAGTGTACAAGGGTTCTCTTTTCTTCACATCCTCACCAACACATCTTATTGATTGTCATTTTGGTGATAGCCAATCTGACAGGTGTGAGGTGATAACTCACTGTGATTTTGCATTTCTCTGATGACCAGTGATGCTCAGTATCTTTTTTTTTTAATTTTTATTTATTTATGATAGTCACACACAGAGAGAGAGAGAGGAGAGAGGCAGAGACACAGGCAGAGGGAGAAGCAGGCTCCATGCACCAGGAGCCCGATGTGGGACTCGATCCCGGGTCTCCAGGATTGCACCCTGGGCCAAAGGCAGGCGCTAAACCGCTGCGCCACCCAGGGATCCCCTCAGTATCTTTTAATGTACAGATGTATGTATTTGGAAAAATCTATTCATGTCTTCTACCCATTTTTTATTAATTTATTGAAATGTTTCATTGATATTAAGATGTGAAAGTTTTTCATGTTTTGTATATTAACCTCTCATTACGTGTATGATTTACAAGTATCTTCTATCTAGTTAGGCTGCCTTTTGTCTTGTTATAGCTTCTTTTGCAATGCAAAAGCTTTTTATGTGATCTCATTTGTTATTTTAGCCTTTTTTGTCCTTGCCTGAGAAGACTGGTCCAAAGACAGATTACTAAGATTGATGTCAAAGAATTTATGACCTTATGTTTTCTTTGAGAAGTTTTATGATTTGAGGGCTTACGTTTATTTTTGTGTGTGGTATAAGATAGTTGTCCTGTTTCATTCTTTTGCATGTCACTGTCCAGTTTTCCCTGTTCTTACTATTGAAGAAACTTTTTCCCATTTGTATAGTCTTACCTCCTTTGCCATAGGTGAATTGACTGTTTATGTGTGGGTTTATATTTGGGCTCCCTATTCTTTTTTTAAAAAATATTTTATTTATTTTTCATGAGAGACACAGAGAGAGAGAGGCAGAGACATAGGCAGAGGGAGAAGCAGGGAACCCAATGTGGTATTCGATCCAAGGACCCTGGGATCACAACCTGAGCTGAAGGCAGACACTCAACCACTGAGCTACCCAGGTACCCCTGGGCTCCCTATTCTATTCCAGTGATTTACATATATGTCTCTGTGCCAATACAATACAGTTTTAATTACTTTAGCTTTGTAGTATAGTTTGAAATCAGAGCATGGTACCTCTAGCTTTGTTCTTTCTTATAATTGCTTTGACTATTCAGTATCTTTTATAGTTCAATACAACTTTTAGGATTTTTTGTTCTATGAAAATGTATTGCTTTTTTGATGGGGATTTTGTTCAATCTATAGATTGCTTTAAGAAGTTTGGCTATTTTAAGAATATTCTTTTTTAAGATTTTATTTATTTATTCATGAGAGAGAGAGGCAGAGACACAGACAGAGGGAGAAGCAGGCTCCATGCAGGGAGCCTGATGTGGGACTCGATCCTGGGTCTCCAGGATCACGACCTGGACTGAAGTTGGCATTAAACCACTGAGCCACCCAGGCTGGCTCTTTCCAACATTTTAAATATATTTTCCACTCACTTCTGACCTGTAAAGTTTCTCCTGAAAAATATGCTGATGATTGTATGGAGTTTTTCTTTTGTGTGACTGTTTTTCTCTTGCTGCCTTCAATATTTGCTTTTTATCTTTAACTTTTGCCATTTTAATCATATGTCTTGGTGTGGATCATTTTGTGTATGTCTTGTTTGGGACATATATTATTAGAATGTTAGTATGCTTGATATTGTTCCAGAAGCCTCTTACATTGTCCTCATTTTTTTAAAAGATTTTATTTATTTATTCATAGAGAGAGAGAGAGAGAGAATGAGAGGGGGTGGTGGGCAGAGACACAGGCAGAGGGAGAAGCAGGCTCCACGCAGGGAGCCCGATGTGGGACTCAATCTGGGGTCTCCGGGATCACACCCTGGACTGAAGGCAGCGCCAAACCGCTGAGCCATCAGGGCTGCCCTGTCCTCATTTTTTTTTAAAGGTCTTTTTTCTTTTTGTTGTTTGGATTTGGTATTTTCCACTGTTTTACCTTCCAGGTTGCTGACTTGTTCTATATAATTTATTTTGCTGCTTATTCCCTCTAGTGTATTTTTTTCATTTTGGTTATTATCTTTTTTTTTTTTTTTTTTTTTTTGCTTATATTTTCTAAGTCTTTTTTGAAGTTTTCACTGTTATTCCATTCTTCTCCCAAGTTTAGTGAGTATTTTTAATGACTGTTACTTTGATCTTTTTATCTGGTATATTATTTATTTGTTACATTAGGGATTTTTTCCCCGTGGGGTTTTAGATTTTTTCCTTTGAATGTTATTCCTTTGTCTCTTCATTTTGTTTGACTCTCTGTATTTGTTTTTATGAAGGAGGCAGAACAGCTGTCTCACCCAGTCTTGAAAAAGGGGCCCTTTGTGGGAGAATCTACTGTGTAAAGTGAATCTACATGGCAAGTTTGGAAGGTTGGCTGCAGCAGGTAGTCCCTGGCTGTGCTGTGTTGGAACCGTTGGAACCACCATGGCTGAAACTAGAGTGTGCATAGGTAGGGGTATCCTGGATCATGGTGCACTGGGGCTACATTGATGGCATGGCTGGAATTGGTGTAGGCCTGGCCCAGAGAATCTTAGAGCACATTTTGCTAGGGGTGCCTTGCAGGAGCAGCTAGAGCTGGCATGGGATAGGGGCCCAGGGTGCACTGGACATTCCGAGGATGTTAGCTGGAGTACCTGGACCCTACTTCTGTCCACACATCAATGTGGAGATGCAACATAAAAAAAATTACAATCACTAGTGCCTCCAACCCTGAAAAGCATTCTAGCAGTTCCCTGAATGTTTGGGGGATTCGCTAGGTTTAGTAAGCAGATTTCCTTCAGATATAGTCTAATTGCCCTTAAAATTGCTGTTTTTCCCCCCTGTGGTCTGTGGTGAGTGAGCCTGTGCAAGGGCCCCATAGTAATAGCCCTCCCTACTTCAAATCACAAATTTAAGTTTGAGGTTCCTACTATCACCATGTCTCCATCTCTGCTTCCCTTCTCTCTGTGGTTGCTGTAGCATTTGTTGTACAGAAGCTGTTCAGTCAGACTTCAGCTCTTCTTCAGAAGGAATTGCTCTATTTGTGGGTATAAGTTTAGTGTGCCCATGGCAGGGGTTGAATTCAGGGTCTTTTTTAAAAAAATATTTATTCATGAGAGACACAGAGAAAGAGGCAGAGACATAGGCAGAGAGAGAGAAGCAGTCTCCCTGCAGGGAGCCTGATGCAGGATCCCCAGAACCTGGGATCACAACATGAGCCAAAGGCAGACGCTTAACCACTGAGCTACCCAGGCATCCTGAATTCAGGGTCTTTCTGCATCACCATCTTAGACCACTTTTCTTACAACTTTTTAAAATGTAGATTATATTTATTGTATTAGAAATTATACTAAGAGGTTTTAGAGATATTTATTCATTTTGAAACAATGATGACATTATATATCAACATAATTTCCTGAAAATTTCAGAAACAACTATTTTGGTGAAGAGATAGGCTATTTTATTTTATTTTTTAAAGTTTTACAGATCTCTTTAATGACAGCCTAATAGAAGAAAGCTGGATTTCCCTATCTGCTTCTGTATTCAGTCTGTTGCCACACCATATATCATGGAGCTCTGGAGAACCTCACTGTGCACAAATGAATGAATGCAAGTGAAAAACTAATAACATCTTAGAGTTGTCCCTGAACTATTTGAGAATTTTGGTCTAGATCATCACCTGTTTGTTGAGTAGAATGGCACTGTACTATATCTAGACACACTCAGAAGCTTGGGTGAGAATTGGAGCAATGTCAGAGAGGTAACAATCAATAGACTGAGTTATAATCGAAGTTTTAAACCCAACATATAGCATTATCCATGCCTATTTGTTAAACTTTTAGGGTCCTTAGTTTCTTCCTCTATAAAATGGAGATACTATACCTCTCTAAATTTTCCAAATCATGTGATGATAATACATATGATATGGCAGTTGTAAAGTGGCTGGAAAAAAAGTTAGCAGAAGCAGAGAAATATAAGAGGTTAATTGCTTTTCACTGCCATCAGCTTTCACCATCCCTGCCTCACAAAATGAGTAAAGGATGCAAAAACTTTTCCTCAAACAACAACTTTCCTAGTAAATTTAGTTTTTCATTATTCCCTTAGGGCTAGAGGAAAAGTATTGGACCAATGAGTGGTTTTATAATGGTCTCTATTTATATTGCAAAGTGTGGAGATAGGTGAAAGAAATTCAGCTTATAATTTTTGGAAAATCTGTTTTTCATGAAATTCAGTTACTCATATAATATTAAAAAATACTCACTGAAAAAGACGAGATTAACTGGCTGTGTCAGAGATTTAACTGCCCCTAGCAATAGCTCTGTGGCAATAAGAACGTCTTTTATAACAAGATGCTCCCTATATAGAGTCAGAGATTAATGTCATGTCAGTTTTCTTGTCTTACAGCCCCACGATGATACTGTCACATTCAGCAAAGTCTGGTTTCTAGTAAAATTGAGAGCCTCATAATGTGCAAGACACCTATAAGTTACATATTTTGTCATGCAAATGAAAACTTTAATGTTCCAGATAGTAAGAGTTGTTGTTTCTTTATGTATTTATTAGGCTAGAACATAAGGATGACAGTTGTGCAAATATCTAAATAAATTCTTACAATGGCCAGATTGTAAAATGAATGTTTCAAAATTGTTGGACTTTCACAGCAGTCTTCAGTAAATCCTGAAGTTAGTAATTCTGAAAGTACTTAGAATGAGGGAGCGAGCTGTAGCTAGTACTAAATCCCTACACCCGCATACTCGTACTCACCAGATTCTCAAATACCTAAACATACACACACACACACACACACACACACACACACACACATTGTCATATGAGTCAGAATTTAAAGAATCTGGAATGATAGGTAGTTATCCTGTTCCTTACATGCTCTCAGTAATCTGATACCCTATCCCTACTTATTTTAGATCAGGGGTTCTCAGATACGAGCCTACAACAGAATCACCTAGAAGGCTTGTTAAGACAGATTGCTGGATGCTAACCCCAGAGTTTCTGACTCCGTAGGTTTGGGATGGGGTCCTAAAATTAGTATTTCTCACAAACTCACAGGTCCAGGGACTACACTTGGAGAAATACTTACTACAGGATCCTGATGTGTTTTCAGATAGTGATTTCAACTCAGATATACAATACGTTTTGTCCTCATATCTTTGACTTTCACATATGTTCATAATCTATCATTATCATAACTCCTAGTACGAATCTTCATGGCCTCTTTCTTCCTAAATTATGTTTCCAGAATATTCTCAAGCCTGGCTAAGTTCAGTTCTCTTTCTATTCCACATAACTGAAACAATGTTGACTGCTTCTAGGTCCACATATATTGCTTTTGTTCTTGTTACTAGTGAAACGTCTGTGCCTCTTTTGAAGGCCAACCCCTTTGCTTTTACACTGGATTCCATCTCCTTCCGAGGACATGACTCCAGTCATTGACCTGCCTCTCTGTCATGCATCATCCATTTCCCCCTTCACTGATTTGTTCAGATAAGCAGTAATTCTCAATTAAACTTAAAATTTTCTCAACTTTACTTTCCTCCTCAGTTCTTCTCCTATTTCTCTGAGCTTCTTTTAGCAAAATTCAATAGTATTGCCTATACTTGATGTCTCAGTATGTGTAGTCTTTTTGTTTCCATTCTTGCTTGAATTCACTTTAATTGGGCCTTATCTCTACCACTCTATGAAAGTCTTAAGGTATTACTATGTTGTTAAACCCAATGGTCAATTTCTAGCCCTTGTCTTAACTAATTTATCAGCATGATTTAATCACTTAACTGCTTCATTTTATTTTAAAAATCTATCTCTTGTCTTTCTGGAGACCAACCTCTGGTTTTCCTATGTCACTGGCAGTTAATTTTCAGTTAGCTTTTCTCTCATTTATAAGCCCTTGGAATATTGAACTATTCCAGGGTGCAGTCTCTTGTGTTTTCATGCTCACTAACTAGGTGCACTGATCTAGTATAAAGATTTTAATTACTACCAGTCAGCTGATGAGTTATAGATTTATCTCTCTCCCTTTTCCCAGAATACAGATTCATCTACTTTATATCTTCAACATCTCTCAGCAGATGTGCTAATAGCTATTAAAATTTATCATATCATTTGTTAATACAAACTCAGCCACACCATACAAAATTTTATTCTGCCCTGTTTTTCACATTTTAGTTGATGATATTTTCATCTTTCCACTTGCCTAAGGCAAAAACTGCGAAGTCATCCATCATCCCATGTTCCATTTGTCAGCAAAAGCTCTTCGTGTATTTTCAAAAAAAAAAAAAAAAAAACATTTTGAACCTGACCAAATCTTACCATTATTAGACCAACACCCCAATTCAGGAACCATCCTATTTTTGTAGCTGGACTATTGCAGTAGCCTCATAACTGGTCTTTTGGTTTCCTTCTCCCTCTGCTCCCACCCTGCTATTTAGTTTTGACATGTAAATCTGAGTAGTCCTTTAACAGCGTAAGTCAGATCATATCACTTCTCTGCTTAAAATTCCTCTCTGGCTCCCATACTTCAAACTCCAGGTCTTTATAATAATCCCCAAGGTCCTAAACATTATGGCTGCATTCTTTTTCTATTCTAACCTTATTTCGATCATATATATCCTGGCTTCTATGCTGTTCCCTGATAATACAGGCATGCTTCTATCTCAGGAATCTTGGCACTTGCCTTTTCTCTGCTTTGAATGGTCTTCCTCCAGATATCTGCAGAGCTCTCTTAATCCTTTCAAGTTTTTTTTCAAATGTCACTTTTTCATTCTGATAACAAGACAAACTCCCTCCTTACTCATTCCTCTGAATCCCTTTTACCTTATTTTTCTCCAATGCCTTTGTCATTTTATTATCTGATAAAATATACTCTGTATTTACCTTTGTACTTATTCATTGTCTGGCTCTCTTACCAAGAATGTGGATTCCATAAAGGCTGCAACTTTGGGTTCCCCACTATACACTCAGTACACAGAATTGCCTGTGGCACATAGTAGGTACCTAATAACTATTCAGTGAATAAATTGAATGCCATGAATTAACTTCATATTAGCACTGAAGACAGTGAGGTGGGTGCTAAGTTAAATGAATCATGTAAGCTGCAATTAGTTTTTGTTTTGTGTGTAATTTTTCTAAAAATGGATTTTGCTTATATAATCTAATGGCCAGATTGTGTTGTGTATTTAAAATTCTCTGAATTGATGATGATGAAGAATGTAATTATGATGATGATTAAAGCAATAATAATAACATATCCTTCCCAATTTTAAGAATTTTTAGTTCAATTGAGTGTGGAAAAAATAACAGCAAGAGAAAATTAAGCAAAACTTTTCTGTGTCCCTGATGATTGTTTTTTCTGTTCAAGGGAAAATTAGAAAAAAAAAAACAAAAACAAAAACAAAAAAAACCTTTCATTTATGAAACTGCACTTTATCAGTTAAAATATTGAAAAGAAAAATTACATATCACTAACTGGTCCTTATTCTCACCTATTACATTGTAGTAATAAAGTTTCTAAATACTATCTCTTACATCTCTTATGTTACGAATAGTAGATTGATAATTTGCCTTTATTCTGCAACATGCAAAGTAAATAGAATAAGAAATATTTGATTATTCGATTTCCAGGGCACCTGGTTGGCACAGTCAATTAAGCATCTGACTCTTGGTTTGACTCAGGTCCTGAGTGCAGAGACTGCTTGAGTTTCTCTCTCTCCATCTGCTCCTCCCCTCGTGCTTGTGTGCTCTCTCTCTCAAACAAAAAATTAATTTTTTTTTTATAAAAAAAAGAATTACTCAATTACCATGCTTTAGGGAGTGGAGATAGGACATTGACAGACATAGAGGTTTTTTGATAAATGTGGTTCTAATAGGCAGCAGAAGTGATTTATTATTTTACTGAGAAAAAATCAGATGACAATAAAAAACATGGTAAAGATAGGCCCAAAGCAAAGCAGAAATTAGAGTTTAGGGTTTGAAAAAGATTGGTCTTTGGCAAATATCTCAGACTTCTGAAAATTTGAAATGCTATATAATAAATATAGTTAATGGTAAACTAGTAATAGTTCACCTTTCATGGGATTGTAGCCATTCAAATGTGGGATTGTAGCCCACATTCAAATATTTTCAATTCCCAATTGAAGTAACATTATTTGCAATTATGGGATCTCTAAAAAAAGTAAATTCTCTCTGGAAGAAAATAACATAACATAGAGTTTTAGGTATCTCTACCACTTCATTACAATGTACAGAACTCAATAAAGAATAATCAAATAATGGGTGCCTGGGTGGCTCAGTTGGTTAAATGTCTGTCTTTGGCTCTAGTCATGATCCCAGGGTTCTGCGTTGGAGCCCCAGGTCTAGCTCCATTATCAGCAGGGAGTCTCCTCTCCTGCCTCTCTCCCCCAGCTCTCTCGCTCTCTCTCACACTCATTCTCTCTCAAATAAATAAAACAAGTTAAAAAATATCACATAAGACAATGACAAGATATTGAAATCTGTAAGTCAAAATTGGTAATTCAAACAGACTCTAGATAATGAAGTTTTTGACAGAAGCTTGATTATTTTGATTAATATGTTCAAGAAACTAGAAGATTAAATGAAGAGTTTAGGTGGAAATTTTGTATAAATCAAAGATGATAAGGAACAAATAAAAATTCTAGAACTGAAAATATAACTGAAAGTAATAACTTAATTGTTTTAACTGTAGATTAGATGCAACTGAAGAGAGAATTAGTAAAATAGAAGTTAAATCAAAAGAAAAAGTATAAATGTTTTTATCTGGCCATGAAAAATAAAAAAAAAATGAGACATACATAATATAGTTAAAAGTGAATATGTGAAATTAAAATATCAGAAAGAGAAAAGAATAGGGAAATAGTAATATGTGGGGAAAAAATCTCTGAAAGCTTATTTCTACCATCATAGATTAGTTTTACCTCTTCATAACCTTCATACAAATAGTAGTGGCTGTGGAAATGTTTCAAACTAATAGAGACTGAAGCATGAAAATTGAATGCAATGCCTGACCCTAGACTGCATTCTTTACTGGAGGGGGATAACGTGTCAAAGGACAAAATTGGAATCTGAATGATAAATTATTCTAAGAACATTAAACTAACTGAACTGTGCTGTGGTCATTTAAAATCCCTATTCTTAAGAAACGCATGTTTATTTATTTAGAGGCAAAGCATCACAATATATGTAACTTAATTTCAAATGGCTTAGTAAAAAATAGATATACCCAGAGCACAAATGCACAAATAATAAAGTAAATGAAGCAAATGTTATCATTAGGTGAATCTGTGTAAATGGTATACAGGAATTATTGTCTTATTATTGTAACTTTTCTGTATTTTTAAATTTTTTCCAAATATAAAATTGTAAAGTTACAAAAAATAATTGAATGAATTGAATTCTGAGCCTGTTACACAAAAGAACAATTTTGCTAAAAATTTTCATTCATTTCCAAATATTTGTTGAATGCTCACTGGAGGTTGATACTAAACTCAAGGGAGATACCGTAATGAAAAGAAAGAATATGGTGATTGCCCTAAGGGAACTTGCATAGTGAGATGCAGACTTTAAAAAGTAATGATGGTAAGAACTATATACATACAAAGAATAAGTGCAGGATGTTATAAAGATACTCTTAAGTCACTCTTTAATGATTTAACCTATTGGTGATAACTGATTTAATGAGAAAGTAAGGAATCCAAGCCAGGTGGATCACTTGGAGTGTATACTAACTAGGCTTTTTTCTTCGCCTTTCCCCCAACTCCTATTCTCCATACCCCACAATTCTTTCCTTCTTCATCCTCCTCTGCCCTGCTCTAGCCCATGTGGCCAGCCCCTCCAGACTATATTACTGGCTCCTTGGTTTTTGGCTTCCAGTTGGGTTTGGAGTATGGAGGACAGTAGCCTGAATATTTCTCCCCCCCTATATTTTGAGACTGTACATGGTTAATGGATATGTAAATATATTAACTTGTATAAAGTTCCTTGTAGCCAAGTTCCTTACTCTCTTTCTTCCTCATCACTATGGTAATTACAGTGGTTGTGTCTATCTTTAACTATGGCTCTTTTTGGAAAATCCTACCCCCCAAAACTCCCTCTCTCTGGCCTCTCAACTCTAGGTGTGATAAATATCTCCCTCTGTTGCCAGATCTTGGGTGCCTTCTCCTTTATTGGTTCTTTATTTTTTTTCTCCACCACTATGAATATGCCCTTAATTAAATTCTGCTGAAAAATAACAGCTAGGTAAGCCTTCTGTTTTCTGTTGGGACACTGACTGATACAGAGTGCTTCTTTCTGCATTTAGAACCAGAACTAAGATTCAGGCCTTGGACCAAGATTTGATGTCTTAAATATATGTTATATGAAAATTTTGTTGTTGTTATGGAATCACCTTACACTATTTAATGAACCTATAAAGAGAAAAAGCTGATGTAAGAGTAATGAAACAGCTATGCAGAGACAAAAGATGGAAGTTGAAGATCACCTGAGATCCTAATAGTTTATAAGTGCTGATTTAGTCTTTTTGAGGGCCAGCTACATCCTTATACTTATGTCAAATGAGAGTATTAGTGTCACAGATAACCCCCCTTTATTTTTTTAGGACAGCTCAAAATAGTGTTATTTTTAGTGTTATAAAATTTTTGCTTTGTGCTTGAATCTTTGTTTTCTCTTCAAAACTTATAAAAATTGTTAATAAAGCTTTCAACATTCTTTTATTAATACTTTGAATTAGAATGAAAAATGAAATAATGTAAAGTATTACTTTTAAAAATTAGTTTCAGAGGTAGAATTTAGTGATTCATCAGATGCATATAATACCCAGTGCTCATTATATCAAGTGCCCTCTTTAATGCCCATAACCCAATTATCCCTTCCCCCCACCCTCCCTTCAGCAATGTTTGTTTCCTAGAGTTCAGTGTCTCTTATTGTTTGCCTCCTTTTCAGTTTTCATCTTATTTTTTCCTTCCCTTCCCCTATGTTACAACAAATTTTAATAGCTTTTATTTCTCTGTGTGTAGGACTATAACAGGATTTATTTTTCTCTGTATTTTCTTAATTATTGATAAGAATCACATAGTATCAGAAATAATACATTTTGATTTTTAAATTTATTAAGATTGACTACATAAAAATACTTTCAATTTTATTTATGGATGATTTGGGAAAAAATGATACTAGACATAATTTTATTTGATCCATTCAACTTACAGATGAGAAAAGAATGAGCAGATATGAGCAAATGGAGCCATATGTTTTACATTTCAAAGTGAATAAAACATATACATGAATTCATTATATTATGTAACAAATGGTACATAAATTATACATATTCCCTAGTCACTTGAAATTTTTCTATGGCTTCACTATTGATGGGAATTTCTTATTGCTAATGACGTGCCTTAAAACATTTTCTACCTAAATGGTCAGCCTACAACAGGCCTCATGAATCATAACTTAAATGAGCCAGGGGAAGAAGTTTCATCTACTGTAATTATGGGTAGAGAATTAAGCAAATGTATTTCTTGAATTATGCACACTTACAGAGTCTTAATAGGTTGTTATAAATCTGCAGAGAAGTAGCTGTAGAAACTTTGTGGAAGTTAGTGTGGTGGTGGTGGGGGGGGACACTTTGCACTAGGATCAGAAAACTGGCTTTTCTTTGTGGATCTGTCATCAGCTCACAGCTTCAGTTTATCCATCGATACACTTGGGAATAAAAACTCTCAAGGATTCTCCTACTTATCTCATCCAATATTTTGAGACTGTATATGGTTAATGGATATGTAAATATATTAACTTGTATAAAGTTCCTTGTAGCCAAGTTACTAAAATTATAATTGTTCCATTTAGCTTATAATGCAAAAAAAAAAAAAACAGTGATGTTTAGGTTTTTTTTAAAAGATTTTATTTATTTATTCATGAAAGACAGAGAGGGGGCAGGGGCAGAGACACAGGCAAAGGGAGAAGCAGGCTCCATGCAGGGTGTGGGACTCGATCCTGGGTCTCCAGGATCATGCCCTGGGCTGAAGGCAGAGCTAAACTGCTGAGCCACTGGGCTACCCATGTTTAGTTTTATGTAGTCTAAACATACTACAGTTCCTTGAGGAAATTTCATATGCACAATTTTATTTGATTCTTGGAAAAGTTCTGGGAACTGGATGTAGCAGGTATTATTCTCTTTCCTTTTTGTCAATGTGGTAAAACTGAAGTTGAGAGTTTTTTTTTAATCACTGTTGCAGTAATAACACTAACACATAGCATATTTTTAAAGTATTTGCCAAATACTGGGCATTGTAGTATTGTTAGATAATTTGCCAACAGTCATGCAGTCATCCAGTTGTGATGAGTGGATGTGAAAGGATATTATGACAAATCTTGTTTATTTTTCCCTATGCCATCATGGATTTGGGATTTATACTCATTATGTTTGATTATTTGTTAGATAAATTTATCCAAGCACATTCAGGTTTATATTTGAGTGCAAATTGAGTATTTGCCTTGTTAAATCCTATTGGAGAAGCAATATTACTTGCATTACTCTGGTGAGGATTTTGAAAGGAGATCAGGAGAAAGTAATGTCAGAATGGAAAATGTGTAGTGATGAGGGTGCTTCTTCCTTTCTTGTCATTAGTCAGCAGGATTCCTAATTTTCTGAGGATCTAAAAACTTCTAGCATCCATACCTACTTGTACTAACATTTGTGATCAAGGGAAATAAGTAAGAGTCTACTTCCTAGGAGTAAATACTTGTTTGCCAACTATTAAGAAAAAAAATAAGGATGTGAAATCTCAGGGAACCTCATGGTATTCGGAAACACAATCCAATTTAAGATAAATAGATAAGGGCAATCTATGAATATTTCATATTTGTATCACACTTTACCATGTACACAGGCATTTCATATCCATAATATTATTTTTTTTCATAATATTATTTGATTCTTGGAAGAATTATGAAATTTAGGTATGATGGAAATCATTCTTTTCCATCATATGGAAAATGAGGTACAGATGTTTGTTATATAATTAGTACTACTATCATTAGTATGGTGAAAATGAGGTCAGATGTTTGTTATATCTTTAATACTACTTAGATAAAATAAATACTAGTAGCATTTAATGAAATAGAGTAGGAAACCAAACTAAATGCAATGACAGGTGATCTCCTGAGAAAGAGATAATAAACCATTTGTTTCTACAGACCAATAGTCTTCGAAATTCTCATTGTACACTGGTAGGAGAGACCTTTTAACCACGAACCTCCATATTTCAACTTTGAATTATATATTATGCAAATATTTTCAACTTATGTATAAAGTTTCCATCTTCTCTGCCAATCAGTTACTATCACAAAATAATCAGAAGGTGCTTCCTTTTTATATTTTTTAACAAGCTAGCCTGGAATTCACTAAAGCTTTCTGAAAGATTTGAAATCAGGTTAGAGTATTCCATTTCTGAATTTTTAAAGTGATACAGCAAATTTCAAAATAGTTCATATACTTAGATTATGCTTGGTATCAAAATGACAGGATCCTAGGAAATTTTCCAAACATCATTTCCTAAAATATTCTTGCTGAAATATGACCTTCTTTAAAAAATAAAAATAAAAGGTACTACTTCTCTCATTAAATATATTTATCTTGAAGGAATAAATTAAATGTGTATGTACTTTAAAAAGTCGGCTTGGGAAAATTGATCATAAAGAGGGTTAAGGACTACTAGTTCTCTTTGAGAGATGAATGGATAACTCATTTCTAAGTTTTATAGATCTAAGTGCTTTTTCATGGGCAAAATTCCGTGTATATAAAACTTAAATGCATTCTCTTCATCTCATGAGATATTTTAAAGATTCAACTATATTTTAAAATTCTAATTCTTACACAGTAACATCATGACATCCTTTAGTGCTTTGTACATTTTTTGGCTCTTACCTTTTTGGTGTAATTGCTTGCATATGCAGTAAAAGAACATAATATTGCCTTGGAATAAATGAACAGATGAATAATGGGATGAATCTGAATTATCTATATATATTATTTAAAGATTCTGGTCAAAGTACAACTCCATCAGAAATTCTACTTCTGCAAACAAACAAACAAACAAACAAACAAGAAATTCTACTCTGTGTTTCTCCCTTAGAGATTTGTATTTATTTTAAAAGAATATAGATACTATTAGATAATGTGTGTATCCTTTCATTTAGTGTCTCATGAAATAAATAGTTCCTGATGCATTATTGAAATGAAACCCAGCAAATATCATATGCTGAGTGTTAGAATCATCTGAATCATCTGTTCTTTCATCCAACTGTGTAACAAACCTCCTATAATAGGTAATCTACTCTAATGGTTGTTTTTTCAAAATTTCAATGATGTATCGTTGCATTCTCTGAAAGCATTAGCTGGTAGAAATGCATTTTAGTTACTATATTGTATTCAGTATATCATTTTGGACACTTATATTGCTTCAGGTAGATCAAGTGCTGCTCCAAAGCCATGTCCCCTTCATTTTTTTTAAACTTATAATATGAAATAATAAATTTCAAAAGAGGCTTTTGAAATCTTATTGTTACATTTCATGGAATTTGTCATACCTTGGATTAAGAACCACATGACTTGCTGTAACATATATATATTTGTATCCAGAGTCAAATGTATTTTCCAGTGTAATGTTGACTTCATCCATCATTAGGTATGATCTCAATGTATACTTAAGATAAAGTTCTCTGGTAACAATGGTGGATGTAGACTTAGATATATATTTAGAATCTTGATGAGTCCAAGTTTCTGGAGCATACTTTTGGAAGGATGTGATTTAATATTTTTAATCTCAAAGCTGACAAAGATCTCATATTTAGAATGTGAAAAGTGTTGATTCTGCTTTTGTGTCTTGCTCAAATGATTATTTTTCCAAAAGTTTTTTAAAGTTACTTTTCTTTTTGTCAGAGTTAGTTTGAACAAATAAAAACAATATACACAGAAGGTCCATTTGACCAACTTTACATATAACAGAATATGTTACAACATATTGAAAGTAAGCACATGAGTAAGGTGCACTCTCGTCTATTCCGTGTGGAGGAAATTCCTCTTCCACTTCAGGGTGCCACAATGCTGGAAATATGCTGACATACAGATGTGAGTATTGGTTCATATATTAAATGAAATTTATGTTTATTTTTATACAAGTATAACTGTAACTGTAAAAAATAAAACTCTAATATTTTCTTATGCTCCAGCGTATCTTTTCCATCTGCTAGTGTATGAGATAACCCAATTTTGTACTTGCCAGGTCTTGACAACTTCTTGGTGGGAAAGACCAGCAGCAAATGCATTGAACTCCAGTGAGTCTGGTTCTGAATCTTGAGGTTCCTAAAGCTGTTGGTTTGGTCCTCATTTTATTTGTTTATTTTGGTAATTAACTTCTCTTTTCCCCCAGTTTTACTGAGGTAAAATTGACATAGCATTGTATAAGTTTAGGTTGTACACACATGTTATATTTGTACCTTGTGAAATTATTGCAATGTTAACTATCATCTCATAGGGTTAAAGTGTTTCTCTTGAGAACTTTCAGAATCTATTCTCTTAGCAACTTTCAAACATATGATATAGTATTGTTAACAAGTCACTATGCTGATGTTCCTCCCCCAAATTTATTTATCTTATAGCTAGAAGTTGATATCTTTGGACCACCTTCAATCACTTACCCATCCCCACCTCCTGCCTAGGTAACCATCTATCTAATTTCTGCTTTCTGTGAGTTCATTTTTTTTTTTCAAATATCCACATATAAGATCATACAGTTTTATAACGTACCTACATATTTCTCAAGCACAGAGCTCTCAGGAGACAAATAACTATATATTTCTTGCCAGTTAAGAGTATCCTTTAAGAGGAGGAGAGTGAGTAATTTGTAGGAAAGTCCTTGTTCCAAGATCTGTCATTTTGGCTGTGATGTTATTGTAGATCTTTACATTACGAGAAGGCATATTTGCTTCCGTGCATAGGAATTATTCCCTAAACAAAATCAACCTTATTTTACTAACTATGCTTTTATAATCCATGTGTGGATGTTTTCTATATTTTATGTTGCCTCTGTCAGACCAGACAGGATATAAAAATGAATCCGTATATAAAACTGTATACTTTCTGTTTGGGCCCACATACTTAGTATAAGATTGAGTCTTCTCTTAAAAAAAAAAAAAAAAAAAAAAAAAAGGTAGCCCCCTAGAAAGTAAAGCTTTATGTCTACTTCCTAACCATAGCCATTTTCCTTAATTCCTGGTTTCTTAGATTTCACAGTGACTATTCCTCCATGACACTGATGCCCTTCCAAAGTACTTTATCAAAGCCTAAAGTAGTTGATTCTGTTATCTGTCAGCCAAGGTTGTCTTGGCTCAGTGTCCAGAGAGCTGGTATCTAAATGAGGACACTGAAGCTGCATATTCTCACTGCAAATGGCACTGCTGTTGGAGCTGTTTCTACATACTGGTATCATCACTGAGACATCAAAAGATAAAGGAAGAGAAGGTGGTCATGTTTTCATGTGAAGCAATTTTGTATTTTTCTTTGCTTGAGGACTATAACAACACAGAAACTGAACTTAAATAGGTGCTCACACAATATTTATTGAGGAAATAAATTAATCTTATGAAAAGAAATAGCAGGTTTTAAGGATATCATGCTTCTAGTTGTAAAACCTGGCAAAATTATAATTGATTGGTGTATAATTGTTTGTTTACCCTTTAGTTCTAAGTAACCACCTACCACATAAGCTTCAGGAGTCTAGAAACCAAAACATGTTTAATTGCATCATTGTATTTGGTTTTTGGAAGATCATGTTCAAATAGTAGGGTAATCAGAATTTCCTCAATCTAGTTCATTGTACTTGATTAAATGTGTGTACATTAGCTTTCCTTTCTTAGGATTGATTTGTTTTTTTTTTCCCCATGAGGGTCCTTGGTCCTTTATGTATATGAACTCTAGAAGTATTTGTTTCCAACTATTCCATACTTGCTTAGGCACTTTATATCAATGGCCTGAATATGTGCTAGGACTATATAGGTGAAAGCACAAACCTCTGTGATGACTAATAAGACAGTGAAAGAAGGTAGACTATTCATCTTGTACCATGTAGAAATAGAAGAGCAAGATGAGCAAGACTCTATGCTAAGTGCTGGATGGCACATTAGAGTTGGGAGGTTTGAAAAATCATGGATTTAAACATTTCCATAAATTATTGATAGCAAAGATGATGTACTTTTTGTTACCGTTCACATTTTCACATTTATTGCTTTGAGTAGACATAGGCAGTTTTGTAAGAAGAACAGGATAAGATAAATGTGCTTTGTGAGCAACAAAGTGACAAAACATTACTGGTCAAAATGAGAATATATGAGAGAGCCAAGGGCAAAGTTAATAAGAGGGAAAAATACAGAGTACTCAGGATTCATGCTGATAATTTGTTTTCTGAAATTAGAATGCGTGGGAAAGCTTTCTAATTTATATAGATTACTGGCTTGTATTTACCTATTAGAACTATCTGCTGACATCACATAAATTGAATTTGAACAATGAAATCCTATTTCAAAACAAAACAAAACAAAACAAAAAACCAAAAAAACAACCCAAAAATTGTGATGTAATAAGTTCTACTTGGATTGGGTGAGCAAGTAACTTAGTCATTCATGAAGCAGCACAGAAAAACATAGTCAAAAGAAAATGAGAATTTGGACAAGATGACTGCCTAGCTTGCAAAAAATGTCTGTCACTTACTACCTAAAAATTAAGGTAACTTCACTTAATAAGACTAGGCAGTTTAAACAGTGAATTTCCAAAATGTCTCAGAATTACCCAAAATAAGACCACTGTCTTTCGATGTATTGGTTTTTACATGTGCATTGAATATTCACTCAACAGATTGTGAAACCTTCGAACTATTTTTTTTTGGGGGGGGGAACCAATCGCATAGCAAAGTATTAGGGTATCCTCTTCAAGCCCAGGAGAAGAGGTCTGACCCATTTTCTGAGCAGACCTAAGTTTCTTTGAGAATAATCTGAAGGAATTGAGCAATATACTCATTGGAACAGCTGGATTTTGCCACAGTATCATTAATCACTTCCTAGATTTACTCTGACTGGTAAATACTACGTAGTTTCTTTGGGGATGTCATAGCATCATGTCATGACTGGTATATTTTATTTAATGAGCGGTAAGTGAAGTGAAATGTGGATGCATAATAGGACCATGTGGTGATACCCATGACCTGAACTTAACCATGGACAGGACCAGAAGCTAATCATAAAAGAACATAGTAATTGAGGAACTCTGAGCTTTTTCTTGTTGTTATTCCTTTGTTTCCTATTAGCCTATTGGGTTAATCTAGTTGCTTTTAGATAAATGTAGGGCTGCATTCTTGCATAGTCTAAGTGAAAGACTTTCACTCAGGCTATTAGGCTGTGTAGAAATGGATCAAGCCAATAGAGATATGATTTTTTTTTTTGAAGAGTCACTTGTTTGTTTAGACTATAAAATCTCTGATAGAAAAGTGAACTTATAAGTGAAAGCATCATTCTTTGCTTTGAGTCTGCTATGTATTCCTGTGGGCTATTAGAAGCAGAGTAATTGGCTATTAGTTTGCTTGTAGTAAGAGATTCAAGGGTACAGTTTTCATGCAGGGTCTGTCAGTGATCCAAAATGGATGGTTGATTTTTAGCTAGTAGAGCTAGAGAGAAAGCAAAAAAATAAAGGAGAATAGGAGGAAGGAAAATAGAAAGGAGGGAAGTAAAAGGCTACAGAAAAAATGAAAAAGGAGAAGGATATGGAACGGAAAAAATCATGTATTTCCTTGACCTTAATTTCCCTGTCTAGATATTTTCTAGATGTCTCAGAATATTTGTTTTTAACTTTAGATGATAGATTTTAGTGTTTCTCATAATAGGAATCTATGCTAAGAAGTTTTTTCATCTACCAAGTACATATTATAATTTGACACTCTTTCTGTTAGGCTTTTTTTGAAATATTGAACTCACTTTCAAAAGATTATCAACTATCTCATTTCTATTCTCAGAAATTCTAGATCGTGGACCATTACTTATAACTTTTCTCTTAATTTAGGGAAGTTAATTCTGTTAACTGTAGAACCATAATGTAGAACATAGAACTATTCAAGAATCCCTGGATCAACTGTTTTCCTCTCATGGTTTACAAAACATAATTGCTTAAAATATAATAATATGCTAACCTATTATTAAATTGTTTGATTCCTACTCTCATAAGTAGAAAACATATAGTTAGGCTCTTAGGGAATCAAAAAGTGCAAACAAGAATTGGTGTCTCAGAACTCCCTGTTTAAGGGGACTAGATGGGTCCTGACACAAGACAAATCAGTAAATGCATAAATGAGCAAAACGTTGAGGTGGTCCTCTTA
The DNA here is from genome assembly GCF_048164855.1 of Canis lupus baileyi. Taxonomy (NCBI): domain Eukaryota; kingdom Metazoa; phylum Chordata; class Mammalia; order Carnivora; family Canidae; genus Canis; species Canis lupus. The sequence continues at coordinate 23,560,772 of NC_132869.1, read as the reverse complement.
CAACTACATTCTAAAATTTTGTAGTCTGTGAAAAACATGACCTCTTTTAATTTATGTGATTTCTAATTGCATCTATGAAATTATTCAGCATATTGATTATATTATCCTGGTATAAATTGGAAGCTACTGCATTGTCTATTAGGTCCCTTAAACTAAGAGGAAAATGGCCTAAAATACTTTATTTTGAAAAACAATGAATTCTCTTCTCACTTTCAAGTTATTTGACTTTCAAATAAATATTCCTTGACCTTCTTTTCTACATTACAAAACAGTTTGCTGTATTTTAAAAATTACTGAGGCTTAGAACTTTTTTTGAGTAGGAGGAAGTTTTACTGTTTTAATATCAAATTATTTTCCTTTATGAAACTGTTCTTATATGACATTTGAATATAAAAATTTTATCCTAAAATCCAATTATTTTCAAATATTTTGATGTTTATTATCTTAGAGAAAAGAAAGTCTTTATGGCAAAAATAATTTTCGACTTTTCCTGTGTTACCTTTTCTTCAATTATCATGAAATCCAAAGAGATATTAGTTGAGAGTTCTTGGATAGCTTCGGTAGCCATAATGATGCAACTATAAAAAACCTGAATGTTCTGACACCAACCCTCTGGAATATCTTGCTTAGAGTAATTTGCAAATTTATAATAATCAGCAAACCTTTTTGATGGCAACATCAAATGTTTCATGTTAATCCAATGTGTGATTTGCTTCAGTTTCATTAATCTTGCCACATGTAATTTAAGAATAAAGCCAGATGCTACAGGATTATTTGGTTTAATCTAGAAAATAGTTTTATGGCTGAAAAACATTAGTGGAGATTCAGAGGTCTGTTAGGTGATGATTGCTCAATGACTACAGTTATTTAAATACTTATTTAAAATGATTTTATTTATTCATTAGAGACACAGAGAGAGGCAGAGACAGAGGCAGAGGGAGAAGCAGGCTCCCTTTGGGGAGCCTGATACAGGACTTGATCCCAGGACCCTGGGATCAGACCCAAGCCAAGGGCTGATTCTCAACTGCAGGGTCACCCAGATGCCCCTTTATGTGCTTTTATAAAGAAAAAAATACAAATTCACATAACAAAAAAAAAATACACAGAAATAGAAATTTAAGCAAAAAAGACAGAAGAAAATATAGTTGCCTGCTATTAGATACAATGAGTACAACTGAATCCCATGTGTTTCCATAACTGTATCACTTACTCATTTACAGATTCACAGCAGATTTTAGCCTAACTCCTGATCATACTATATATTAAATCATAATAGAGATAATAATTTGTTTGATTGACAAAGCAAAATAACCTCCTTAGCCTTATCTAAAAATCACAATTTTAGGACTTGTCTAAGAATCATACAATTTTAGGATATCAAGAGACCTTGGAGGTTATCTGACTTGGTTATTTTATATTTGAGGAAACTTGGGTCCAGAAGCCTGATATGACTTTTCTGATTATGCTGACATGGATCAAGAAGCATTTGGTTCTGATTTTCATGACAAACCTGCCCTACAGACACCAGATCAAGTAATTTCCCACCTTCAGGTATATGAGAACTATGAACATAAGTGCTTAATTATAGTGATGATAGCCACCATTTGTTGGGTCTTCTATGTACATGTCATATAGTATTTATAACTTTAACGACTTGTGAACTGGTAATTACATTTTTCATTAAAAAAATTAAGTCCATAAAGGCACATTACCTCATTCAAATCCACATAAAGAGTAAGTAGCTGAGCCAAAACTTGATCTGTTTCGGTCTCAGGAAGGAGTATGGAGGGTATGCGAGTCTTTCCAAAATATGTAAAATATGGACAGGATTAGAATCCACATGATGGAGGAGTTGGAGGATCCTGGACTTCTGATGGTGGCTGAGATAAACAGCAATATCAGACGTGAATGCAATGGTTTTTAAAAGTTTGTTAAGTCTAAATTGAGGACATGACATTTATTGTGTATATTTAAAGATAGGTAAAAACTGAAGCATGCATACATAGCATTATCATTTTGTTTGTGAAGGAAAATTGAAAAGTAATACATACTATACTTGTAGAATCTATTGACATTTTATGAAAAGCATGAGAAACAGGTTAGTAAAATTAAAGTCAAGCAAACCCTCCTCTAGTTCGTATCATATTGGCAATTAAGTAGAATAATCTTAAAATACATAAATATGACAAAATTTAAACAGATTCCTGCTTCATAAAAAGAATGAGGAACAGGTTGGTAAAATTAAAGTCTATTCACATTTCAGCATTTTATTTTACTGTTTTTTTTTTCCATAGGCTTATTCTCTTTGATGAGATTTCCCATTTGCTCATGTATACTGCCCACCCTTTCTAATTAGTTTAACATATTCATCATAGATATTTTTAACTTTTTTATCTGAAATTTCCAACTTCTGAGTCCTCTCTGGATCTAGTTCCATTGAATACTTTTTCAGTGGTCATTGGGTTGTTCTTATTTTAGCCTTTTGTGGGTCTCATACTTTTCAAATGAATGCCAAGCATAGTGTAAAAGAATGGTAGACTGAGGTAAGTAGCGTTTATGACTGAAAATTGGCCCACTTCTTCCATTAGATTATTGGTGTAGGGAGTTAAGTATATCCAGTCTGTTGATGAGTTGGGTTTGAATTTTGTTGTTGTACTTGGATTTAATGAGCCACAGTCTTCTAACAGTGGGCTACTGCTACCTGCACTTGGCCTTGGGGGACCCTATAGTTTTTCTCAATGTTCCTGCTCTTTCCATATCTGGGCCCTAATGGATATCTTTCCCTATATTCTGCTTCTCCCTCAGTAGTGAACAACCTTTGCCATTATTCTCTCTCTCTCTCTCTCTCTCTCTCTCTCTCTCTCTCTGTTAAGGACAGTATGATTTCCTAATCATCTCCTGTGGCTTAAGGCTTTTGTTTCACAGGAGAATGTTTCAGAGAATGGGCACACTTATCCCTTTATGCTACTGAGGGGACCCATTTGGATCTCCTGCTCTGATCCCATTTTTTTTTTTTTTTTTTTTTTTTTTTTTTTTTTTGTGAGTACTTGATGGAGACTTAGAGAAAAGAGCTTGTGAGTGAATACAGGCTTCCGTTGTGTCTGCATTCCCAGGGATCACGAACTGTCACACTAATAAGTAGCCTTGAAGAATTAATTACAGTTGACTCGAACAATGTAGGGGTTAAGGGCACTGACATCCCCACAGTTAAAACTCCATGTATAACTTTAGACTACCCCAGGACTTAACTACTAGTGGCCTACTGTTGACTGGATGCCTTACCAAAACATAAAGCTGATTAACATCTATCTTTGTCATATGTATTATATACTGTATTCTTATAAGAATACTTTTAAAATTTTCTAGCGTTGAGAGGCTATGTGGTTTATCCACAGATTTTTTCAAATTGTTGAAAATTTCCCCCCAAAATTGCCAATATATTGTTTAAAAAATATCCATGTATGAGTGGACCTGTGCAGTTCAAACTCGTTTTGATAAAAAGTCACCTGAAGTTATCTTGCTGATCCTCTTTCTCGACTATGTTTTATGAAAAGTTAAATAGTTCAGGTGTATAATCTCTCTTTTTGGAACTCATTTCATTTTTTTAAAAAAAGATTTTATTTATTCATGAGAGACACACAAAGAGAAAGAGGCAGAGACACAGGCAGAGGGAGAAGCAGGCTCCATGCAGGGAGCACAAAGAGAAAGAGGCAGAGACACAGGCAGAAGGAGAAGCAGGCTCCATGCAGGGAGCCCGATCCAGGATCCCCAGGATCACGCCCTGGGCTGAAGGCGGTGCTAAACCGCTGAGCCACCCAGGCTGCCCTGAAATTCATTTCAATGGATAGTTCTGAAACCTCAGCTCTGTGACAAGCTCAAGAAAATTTATGATTTTGGAGATTTTTCAGATTTTTGTTATTAGGGAAAGAATCTTGTCTCTTGCAGTTTTCTATTAGAAACCTCTGGTCCATTCACGTTAAAAAGAAGAAAGTATAGCTATTCAATTTTCCTTATTCCTGGTTTTAGGTATTTATACAATAAAAGCTGAATGAGTAGTCTCAATTTGGGTACTTTGAGCCCTTATGCACATTCTCATGTTACTTAGAAAAGAATGAGCCAGAAGATATAATGTGACTGGGTATTATGGTGAATTTATTTTTATTTTTTTATGATAGTCACACAGAGAGAGAGAGAGAGAGGCAGGGACACAGGCAGAGGGAGAAGCAGGCTCCATGCACTGGGAGCCCGACGTGGGACTCAATCCCGGGTCTCCAGGATCACGCCCTGGGCCAAAGGCAGGCCCCAAACCGCTGTGCCACCCAGGGATCCCTATTATGGTGAATTTAAAAGCTTGCACTTGGGGGATGCCTGGATGGCTCACCGGTTTAGTGCCTGCCTTTGGCCCAGGGCGTGATCCTTGAGTCCCGGGACTGAGTCCCACATCAGTCCCACATACTTCTCTCTCTACCTGTCTCTGCCTCTCTCTCTCTGTGTCTCTCATGAATAAGTAAATAAAATCTTTTTAAAAAAAGCACTTGTAGCCAGACAATACTAGGTGGAAACCATAGTTTTGTCACTGTCAGGTGGCATTGGGAAACAACCACTTTGAGTGATAATTACTTTGTAAGAGAAATGGCATCATTTTGTAAGAAAAAAAATAAGTTCAGGTAGTAATAAGTGCCTTGAAGAAAAGTAAAGCAGGACAAGAATAGAGATTAATGGGTCAAATGAGAGCTTTTATTGCACTGAGCAGTCAGTATAAAAGAGTAGGTGACTTTTGACTTGAAACTGAATAGCATTAAAAAAAATAAGCCTTATGAAGGTCATAAGAGAAGAGCATTCTAGGCACAGGAAGCAGCAAGTATGAGGCTCTAAAGTGGAATGGGCTTAGTTTTTTGAGCAAAAGGAAAGCCACAGACAGAAACAAAGTGGGAGAGAAGGCAAGTGGAATGGGATAGTAGGATAGAGAGGTAGGATCCAGGTTATGTAGGGTTTGTCAGGCAGGGTTTAAAAAAAATTGTATTGGGGCACCTGGGTGGCTCAGTGGTTGAGCATCTGCCTTTGGCTCAGATCCTGATTCTGAGGTTCTGGGAACAAGTCCCACATCTGCTCCCCGCAGAGAGCCTGCTTCTCCCTCTGCCTGTCTCTGCCTCTCTCTCTGTATCTCCCATGAATAAATAAATAAAATCTTTAAAAAAATTCTATATATGCATGACTCTATCCCAAAGACTGACAAGTAATGGATATTTAAGAAATGTTAGTTCCTATCATTAGGTACTCTCTCCATAGTTGAATCTATCCTACCTACAATAAATGAAAGACAAAAAAGAGAAATAAAACAGAATGGGATAATGATACACTGTTCTGGAATTGTGAATGTGAATAACCTAAATTGCAAAGACTATGTGGAATTTAGGAATCTAGGAATATTGTCTTCCAAACTGGTCCTAATATCAATATTCATCTATGGGCTGGTTCCAACTAGAATTCTAGGAAAAATTTCAGTGGTAGAGTTTCTGTTTTGATGTCCTAACTCCCTTAATTACTACTTTTCTTCAAGTGTTCCTTTGCTCTGCTTTGCAGATAACAAATGTCTTTCATACTGCCCCCAAGAAAGCTAATGTTAATTAGGAATTGAAACAAAAATAAGGGATCAATAGCTAACAGGCTTTTTAACTGCTATGCCCTAGTCCATATAAACACATTCCTACAGGAATAGGAATTTGGGATAAAAACAGCTAACCAAAATATATGTGTAACTCATACTTACAACTGATACGTGAGTAAAGGCAACTTGAATATTCAAATTTACTGCCCTTTCTAAAAACAATGGATTCAACATTGTTTATTCATATGTAGTCACCCTATGTACTCTTCTTTCATCCTCTTTAAAAAGTCTTAGCATTAGGGATCCCTGGGTGGCTCAACAGGGGAGTGCCTGCCTTTGGCTCAGGGCGTGATCCTGGATTTCCAGGTTTGAATCTCACATCAGGCTCCTTGCATGGAGCCTGCTTCTCCCTCTGCCTGTGTCTCTGCCTCTCTCTCTGTGTCTCTCATGAATAAATAAATGATATCTTTAAAAAAAATAAAGATTAAAAAAAAGTCTTAGCATTAAAACAAGTAAACATCAACCTTCTTTTCAGTAGAAATCAACTCAGCGCAATGCAGAGAGGTCTCAAATTTATTCTTTCATATCTTTTTTTTTCTGTTTTAATAAAAAAAGAGTATACTTACATTTAAGAATAGAACCTTAGAATAAGGATTGGAAGGCAACATAGAGCTACCTAACAACCCATTATCTTTCAAAACTACTTCTTGTAGTCTTGCCACAACATCTCACCAGCTTATCATTTGCTGGACAAACTTCTCTGATCATTCCAGAGAATCCAGTGTTTCAAGAGGTGGTACACTGAATAATCAATAAAGTTATTTCATAGTACTACACATGCGTATGTTCCTTATAATTCTCTTGTCTCAAAGTTCTCATAAACATTGCCTTTTGGATTCTGATAAAGTCAGTGCTCTCAAAATGCTGATTTTTTTCCTTCAGTTATGTTAGTTTCTTTGGGGTAATGTTTCTTAGCTTCATGGTTTCTTCTCTAGTGATTTCTTTTATATTTCTATTATTTTGCATTCCTATTGCTAACTTGTCAACCTGGTGATTTTTTGTTGTTAAAGAACATGACATCTTTTATTACTAACACTGTCACTAGGAAAAGTAAGTTCATTTACTCCTTCATTAAATACTTATTCAGACTGAGGTATTTATCTAGACTCTAAAGGTACAGCAGTGAACCGAACAAAGTTTTGTAAGCTAGATATTCTGATACCTGACCCCACGTGTTTGCCTATTGACTTATGATCCTGAATGTTATACGAGGCCTCTACACATACACATTATATATATGTCTAATTCCTTTGAGTGTTAAGAGTGATACATTCTGACAATTCTCTCTCATGGGATTTTAATTATTGTGATATTTTAAATATCAACTAAACTTAAGTTAGAATCTCCCATATGCTTTTTATCATTATTTAGAGTTGGGTATTTTTTTTTCTCTCTTGTAGTGTCAGCAGATTTATCTTTAAGTCTGATGTCTTTAGAGCCTTAGTGCTTAGGTATTCCATCTCCTCCACTCTGTTCTCTTCTAGATGTTCTCTCTTCTCATCTTGAAACCTCAGAGCTTTGTTCTTGTTTTAGCTAGAATTTTCAAAGCAATATACTCCATGTGACCTATCTGCTCTGAACTATCTTTTAAATTTCCTTTAGCTCCTAAGAACACTGTAATAATTGTGTAAATTTCTCAGTGCTCATCAAGATAAGTACACTTTTAATCCCATGCATATATTTCACCCATCCCTCCACCTGCCACCCCTCCAGCAACCACCAGTTTATTCTCTGTATTTCAGTCTGTTTTATCATTTGTTGCCTTTTTTGTTTCATTTGTTTTGTTTCTTAAATTCCACCTACTAATGAAATCATAAGGCATTTGTCTTTCAATTATTTCACTGGCATTATAATATTCCATTGTGTGTGTGTGTGTGTGTGTGTATACATATATATATATGTATACACACACACACACACACCACGTCTTCCTTATCCATTCAGCTACAGATGGACACTTGGGTGCTTCCATACCTCAGCTATTGTAAATAATGCTGCAATAAACACAAGAGTACATATATCTTTTGGAATTAGAGTTTTCATATTCTTTGAGTAAATACCCAGTAGGAGGAATCACTAGACCATATGATAATTATACTCTAGTGTTTTGAGGAACTTCCATACTGTTTTCCACAGTGATTGGACAAGCTTGCATTCTTGCCAACAACACCCAAGGGTTCCTTTATCTCCACATCTTCACTGATGCTTGTTATCTCTTGTGTTTTAGATGTTAGCCTTTCTGACCAGTGTAGATGATAACTCATTGTGGTTTTGATTTGTATTTCCCTGATAACTGGTAATGTTGATCATCTTCTCATCTATTGGCCATCTGTATGTCTTTTGGAAAAAATCTCTATTCATTCAGGTCCTCTGCCCATTTTGTAGTTGAGTTATAAATTTATGTTTAATATATTTTGGATATTAACTCTTTATTGGGTATATCATTTACAAATACATTCTACTATCCAGTAGGTTGTCTTTTGTTGACAGTTTCTTTCACTGTGCAAAAGGTTTTTATTTTTATGTAGTCCCAATAGTTTAATTTCGTTTTTGTCTCCTTTGCCAGAGAAGACGTAATTAGAAACATATTTCTATGGCCAAGTCAAAGAAATCAATGTTTATTTTAGGAGTGGTGAAAACCTCTTGTGAGATTTTTTTCCCCAGTTTTATGAGAAACAATATATACAGTATAAACTTAAGACATACAGATAATGGTTTGATTTACATATCTTATCAAATGATTACCATAATATGTTCAGCTGACATCCGTTACCATATAAATGGTAATAAAAATAAAAGAATGGGGCAGCCCAGGTGGCTCAGCGGTTTAGCACCGCCTTCAGCCAAGGGCCTGATCCTGGAGACCGGGGAATCGAGTCCCACGTGAGGCTCCCTGCGTGGAGCCTGCTTCTCCCTCTGCCTGTGTCTCTGCCTCTCTCTCTGTCTCTCATGAATAAATAAAATATTTAAAAAAATAAAAGAAGAAATGTAAAAAAATTTTCTCCTTGTGATGAGAACTCAAGATATACTGTCAACTTTTCTATAGAACTTTAATTTGGAGTTTTTTTTTTTTTAAAGGGCATCATTTTAGAAATTAACTTCCGTATCTTAACAATAGTGAAGTAATAATAGACATAAAGAAAGCATCTGGGTTTCCCTGGGTGGTTCAGTGGTTTAGCGTCTGCCTTCCGCCCAAGGCTGATTCTGGACACTCGGGATTGACTCCCACATCAGGCTCCTGCATGAAGCCTGCTTCTCCCTCTGCCTGTTATCTGTGCCTCTCGTTTTCTCTGTGTCTCTCATGAATAAATAAAATCTTAAAAAAAAGAAGAAAGCATCTAATGTCACAGAAATGTACATTTAATTATTTGTAATTTTAGATATTACCTCTTCATAATATGTTGGATATCACATTTCCTCAAACAACAATGCATATTTCAGTCTGAGGATATTTTTTTAGGAAAGCAGATTATGTACATTTATTTTCACTATTAAATGTTCATTTATTTTCACTATTAAATCAGGTAATAGTGGGGGCACCTGGGTGGTTCAGTTAAGTGTCTTCTTTGACTCAGGTCATGATCCCAGGGGCCTAAGATGGAGCCTCACATTGAGCTCCCTGCTCAGCAGGAAGCCTGCCTCTTCCTCTGCCTCTGCCTCTGGGTGCACTCTGCCTGCTTGTGCGCTCTCTCTCTCTGTCAAATAAATAAATACAATTTAAAAAATAAATTTGGGTAGTAGAGGAAAGTGCATTTTAAAAAAGAACAGATTTACCTTTGTATAAACATCAGCTATCCTAAAAAAAAAAATCATCTATCCTAGGCATTATTCATATAAACTTAGAAGGACATCTTTTTTTACATTTTTTTTCTTATCAGAAGCATTAACTATAGTTATCTTGTTGTTGTGCACGGCATCCCTAGTATTTACTTATCTTAAAACAGGAAGTTTGTATCTTTTACCATCTTCTTCCATTTTCCTTCCTTCCACCAATAGCCTCTGGTAATCACAAGTCTGATCGTTTTCTATGAGTTGGTTTTTGTTTTTGTTTTTTAGATTCCACACATAAGTGGTATCATACAGCATTTGTCTTTCTCAGTCTGACTTTTTTCACTTACTATAATGCCTTCAGGGTCTGCCTGTATTTTTGCAAATGGCAGATTTCCTCATTTTTTATGTCTGAATTCTATTCCGATGTGTGTGTGTCAGAACTTCCACATCCATTAATGGACAAGGAAGTTGTTTCCATGCCTTGGCTATTGGAAACAATGTTTCTATGAATGTGATGCTGCAGATCTTTTTGTTAGAATTTTGTTGCTTTTAATATTTTTGTTTGCTTTGGATATATTCCCAGAAGTAGAATTCCTGATCATATGCTACTTTATTTTAAATAAATATCTTGAGGATACTTCATACTGTTTTTCATAGTGGCTGTACTAATTTACAATCCCACCAACAGTGCACAAAAGTTTCCTTTTCTCTACATCCATCCCATCATTTTTTATTTTTTGTCTTTTTAATTATTGGCATTCCAAAGGAATGAGGTAACACCTCATTGCAGTTTTATTTATTTTTATTTTATCTATATTTATTTTCATTTTATCTATTTGACACACATAGAGACAGAAAGAAAGTGCATTCACAAGAGCACACAGCAGGTAGAGGAAGAGGGAGAAGCAGGCTCCCAGCTGAGCAAGGAACCCTATGTGTGGCTTGATCCCAGGACCATGAATCATGAATTGAGCTGAAGGCAGACACCTAACCACCTGAGCCACCCAGGCACCCCTAGTTTTAATTTGCATTTTCCTAATGACTAGTGATGTTGAATACCTTTTCATGGATCTGTTGGCTTTTATGTATCTTCTTTGGAAAAATGTCTATTCATTTATCTGCCCAGTTTTTAGGTAGATTATTTGGAGGTTTTTAGTTATTAAGTTGTATGAGTTCTTTATGTATTTTAGATATTAACCCCTTATCAGATACATAATTTACAAACATTTTTTCCATTCCACAGGTTGGCATTTTACTTTGTTGATTGTTTCTTTTGCTGTACAGAAGCTTTTAGGTTGGATGTAGTCCTACTTTTTTTTTTTTTTTTTAACAATTTATGTATTTAAGAGAGGGAGAGAGTGAGAAAGAGAGAGAGAGAACACACAAAGAGGGGGAGGGAGAAGCAGACTCTTCATTGAGAAGGGAGCCTATGTAGGACTTGATCCCTGAGATTATGACTCAAGCTGAAGGCAGATGCTCAACCGACTGAGCCAGCCAGGTGCCAAAGTCCCACTTGTTTATTTCTTATTTTTTGCTTGTGCTTTAGGTGTCACATAGAAGAAAAATGACTAAGACCCATGTCAAGTATTTTATTCCTATGTTTTCTTCTAAGACTTCTGTGGTTTCAGGTCTTACATTTAAATTTTCAATTTATTTTAAGTTCTGTGAGCCTTATAAGACAAGAGTCCAAATTTGTTCTTCTGCATAAAATATCTAATGATACCAGCACCATCTACTGAAGACTGTATTTTCTCCATTGTGTATTTTTGACTCCCTTGTAAAATATTAGTTGACTATATATGCTCATGTTTATTTCTGGGCTCTTGATTCTGTTCCATTCATCCATCTGTTTGTTTGTTTTGCCAATACCATACTGTTTTGATTATTACAGCTTTATAGTAGCTCAAAATCAGGAAATATAATGCCTCCTACCTTTTTCCTTTTTTCTCAGGATTTCTTTGGCTACTTGGGGTCTTTTGTTGTTCCATATAAATTTTATGAGTGTGTTTTCTACTGCAAAAATGCCACTGAAACCTTTATAGGAATCACATTGAATCTATAGATGACTTTTGGTAGTATTGACATTTTAACAATATTCTTCCAAAGAAATGAACACAGATACCTTCCTATTTATGTATTTGTTTTTATTTCTTTCATCAATCTCTTGCAGTTTACCCAGTAGAGAACTTTCAACTCCTTGGTTAAGTGTATTCATAACAATATATATATATATTTTTTTTGGTTTTTGCCTAAATTCTGGTTGGATAACATACAGTGTAATATTAGTTTCTGGTGTATAATATAGTGATTCAACACTTCCATACAACACTTGGTGCTCATTCCAAGTGCCCTCCTTAATCCTTATCACCTATTTAACTTGTCCCCCCCACCCACCTCCATTCTGATAGCCATCAATTTGTTATCTATAGTTAAGAGTCTGTTTCTTGGTTTCCCCTTCCTCTTTTTTTTTGGGGGGGGGGTCCTTTTTCTCATTAGTTTCTTAAATTCTACAATGAGTGAAATCATCTGGTATTTATCTTTCTCCTACAGACTAATTTCCCTTAGCATAATACTCTCTAGCTCCATTCATGTGGTTGTAAATGGCAAGATTTCATTCTTTTTTTAATGACTGAATAATAATCCATTGTTCTTTATCCATTCATCAGTTGATGAACACTTGGGTTATTTCCATAATTTGGCTATTGAAGATAATGCTGCTATAAACATCAGGATGTAATTAGTATTTTTATATTCTTTGGGTAAATACCCTGTAGCATGATTGCTGGATTGTAAGGTGTTCTATTTTTAACTTTCTGAGAAAACTCCATGCTGTTTTCCACACTGGCTGCACTAGTTTGTATTCCCACCAATAGTACAAGAGGGTTTCCCTTTCTCCACATTCTTGCCAATGTCTGTTAGCCTTTGTGTTATTGATTTTAGCCATTTTGACAGATATGAGATGATATCTCATTATAATTTTAATTTGAATTTCCCTGATGATCAGTGATGTTGAGCATCCTTTCATGTGTCTGTTAGCCATCTGTATGTCTTCTTTGGGAAAAATGTCTATTCAGGTCCTCCAACTATTTTTTATTTGAATTATTTGTTTTGGGTGTGTTGAATTTTCTAAGTCCTTTTTTTTAAAAAGATTTTATTTATTTATTCATGAGAGAGAGAGGCAGAGACGTAGGCAGAGGGAGAAGTGGGTTCCATGCAGGGAGCCCGATGTGAGACTCGATCCCAGGACTCCAGGATCACACCCTGAGATGAAGGCAGCGCTAAACCGCTGAGCCACCCAGGTGTCCCTCTAAGTTCTTTTATATTTTTGATACTAACTCTTTATTAAACAGGTCATTTGCAAATATCTTCTCCCATTCCATAGGTTACCTTTTGGTTTTCACTGTGCAGAAGTTTTTTTGTTTTGATGTAGTCCCACTAGTTTATTTTTGCTTTTGTTTCCCTTACCTTAGGAGACCTATCTAGAAAAATGTTGCTATTTTTGATGTCAGAGAAATTACTGCCTGTGGTCTCTTCTAGGATTTTTATGGTTTCAGGTTTTGAGTTTATTTTTATGTATGGTGTAAGAAAGTCATCCAGTTTCATTCTTTTGCATGCTGCTGTCCAGTTTTCCCAAAATTATTTGTTAAAGAGACTTTTTCCCATTGGATATTCTTTCCTGCTTTGTCAATGATTGAGTATATAGTTGTGGGTTCGCTTAGGAGTTTTCTATTTTGTTCCGTTGATCTGTGTGTCTATTTTTGTGCCAGTACCATGCTGTTTTGATGACTACTGCTTTGTAATATAACTTGAAGTCTAGAATTGTGATGCCTCCTGCTTTGCTTTTTCTTTTTAAAGGTTTCCTATGCCTGTTTGGGGTCTTTTGTGGTTCCATAGAAATATTAGGATTGCTTGTTCTAGTTCTGTGAGAAATACTGTTAGTATTTGGATAGGGATTGCATTAAATATAAAAGTATAGACATTTTCACAAGATTTGTTCTTCAAATCCATGAGCATGAAGTGTCTTTCCATATCTTTGTGTCATCTTTAATTTCTTTTAGTAACATTTTACAGTTTTCAGAGTAGAGGCCTTTTACCTCTTTGGTTAGATTTATTTTTAGGTATCTTATTGTTTTTGGACTGTTTTCTTAATCTCTTCTGCTTCATTGTTAGTATACAGAAATGCAACAGTTTTCTATACATTGATTTTGCATCCTGCAACTTTACTGAACTTTTTTATGAGTTCTAGTAGTTTTTGATGGAGTCTTTAGGGTTTTCTACATATAATATCTTATCATTGGCAAATAGTGGAAACTTGACTTCTTCCTTGCTGATTTGGATGCCTTTTATTCTTTTTGTTGTCCCATTGCTGTGGCTAGGAACTCCAGTACTACATTAAGGGTAACAGTGTTAAAGTGAACATCCCTAACCATAGAAAAAAATCTCTCAACTTTTCCTTATTTAGGATATGGATTTTTTGTATATACCCTTAGTTGTGGGTTTTCACATATAGCCTTTATTATGTTGAGGCATGTTCCCTTTAAATCTACTTTGTTGAGGATTTCTTTTATGAATGGTTGTTGTACTTTGTCAAACGCTTTTTCTGCATCTATTAAAAAATATGATTTTTATTCTTGTTGAAGTGATTTTTCATATTGATTGATTTTCAAATATTGAGCCATTCTTGCATCTTAGGAACAAATCCCACTTGATCATAATGAATAATTTTTTTAATGTATTGTTGGATTTGGTTTGTTGTTTTGTTGAGGACTTTTGTATCTCTATTCATCAGATATTGGCCTTTGGTTTTCTTTCTTTCTTTCTTTCTTTCTTTCTTTCTTTCTTTCTTTCTTTCTTTCTTCCTTCCTTCCTTCCTTCCTTCCTTCCTTCCTTCCTTCCTTCCTTCCTTCCTTCCTTCCTTCCTTCCTTCCTTCCTTCCTTTCTTTCTTTCTTTCTTTCTTTCTTTCTTTCTTTCTTTCTTTCTTGTAGTGTCCTTATCTGATTTTCATATCAGGGTAATGCTGGCTTCATAGAATGAATTTGCTGAAGGTTTCCTTCCTCTTTTACTCTTTGGAGTAGTTTAGGGAGAATAGAAATTAACTTTTCTTTAAATGTTTGGCAGCATTCACCTGTGAAGCCATGTCGTCCTGGACTTTTGTTTGTAATAAAATTTTCAATCATTGGTTTCATTTCATTGCTAGTAATTGGTCTGTACAAATGTTCTATTTCTTTTTGATTCAGTCTTGGAAGGTTATATGTTTCTAGAAGTAATCCATTTTTTCTTGGTTGTCCAACTTATTGGCGTATAACTTTTCATAGTATTCTTTTACAATCCTTTGTGTTTCTGTGGTGTCAGTTGTTATTTATCCTCTTTCATTTCTGATTTTGAGTCCTCTCTCTCTCTCTCTCTCTCTCTCTCTCTCCCCCTCTCGTTTTGATTAATCCATCTTAAAGGTTTATCAATTTTGTCTTTTTTTTTTCAAATAAATAGCTATTCTTGGCTTCACTGATCAGTTCTATTTATTTAGTCTCCATTTCATTTATTTCTGCTTTCTATTGCCTTCCTTCTACTTACTTTGGGCTTTCTTTTTCTGTTCCTTTGGGTGTAAGGTTATTGTTTGAGACTTCTTGTCTACTTTTGAACTCTATTGAATTCTTCAGTTCAGTTATTATATTTTTCATCTCTAGGATTTGTTTCATTTATTCATTTGAGTATTTACCTATGCATATATTTTTTGCTGGTTGCTATCTCCTTGTTGGACTTTTCCTAATTTTGTTTAATTGTCTGTTCTTGGGGCATCTGGGTGGCTTAGTGGTTGAGCATCTGCCTTCAGCTCAGGTCATGATCCTGGGGTTCTGGGATTGAGGCTCCTTGCATGGAGCCTGCTTCTCCCTCTACCTGTGTCTCTACCTTTCTCTGTGTGTCTCTCATGAATGAATAAATAAAATCTTTAAAAAATAATTATCTGTTCTTTCTTGTATTTCACTAAACTTCTTTAAGTCAATTGTTCTGAATTTTTTGATAGCACATGCATGGACATATCTTTAGGGTCAGTTATTGGAGCTTTATTAGTTTCCTTTGGTAGTGTCATATTTTTTAATCTTTTATTCCTTATGTTAATATCTGCATATTTAGCTAATAGAACTTCTCCCCTAGACTAAACAGGTTTCCTTTGGCAGAGAAAAATCTTCACCAATCAGCTCAGTTTGAGTTTCTGGCTACGTCTTCTGGTAATGGTCTTGGGCAGATGTTGCCTACTACTGTGGTCTATTTTGGAGTGAGCTAACTGTTCAAGCTCTGAGGTTGGGGATAGGTGGTTGTTCCAATAGCTAAGATGTGAATATAACTGCTGGTTTGATCCCCTACCCAAGTGAGGCCATAGGATGACTTCACAAATACCTGGATTCTCTAGATGGTCAGGACTAGGTACCATATTCAGTAGCAGATGGGGCTATGAATTAGCTTACCTACCCTGGCAAGGCAGTAGGACAGAACCCTATACAGATTTTTGTTTGGGAACCCAAATCAGGCAAATATGTGCCCTGAATTCCTTGATCAGGCAAGGCCATCAGCTTTGCTGTGCAGATGGGGGAAATCACAGGTTGTGTTCTCTGTTTAATTGCCACTGTAAGTAAGTCTGTTAGATGGGCTGTGTAGCTTTCCATGTGATCTAGTTGAATCCTCTGGCCAACTAGAGGCTGTATTCACCAATAAGTGGGGCTATGAATTAGTTTCTCTGCCTGGGCACAGTGGGAGGAGCATACAAAGCCAGTAAGTTCTGTTGTTTTATTTCAAACTGACCAACACCCCAAGTTCTGTGGCCAAACAGGTCTCTGACTTTAGTCTGCAAACTCTCATCTCTGCCTGCCCTTCTCCTGGCCCTCATTCCAGTGGGCCGCACAGCTTCCAAGTGTTTTTGCCAGTCCACTAGTCAGATATGACCAGAAGATACTCTCCACGGTGGCTCAGCTCCTCAGCTGGGTGTGGGCTAGCCAGGCTCCAGGACCAGCACAATTCTTCATTTAGGAATCCAAATCAGACAGATCTACAACCTGCCAAGTTTCCTGGTCAGAGTACATCCCTAACTTGGTTCTGCAGATGAGCCAAACTGCCGGTTGGGATTTCTACCTGGGCACTGCAGGTGTGAATTCAGTCTGCCAACACCCAGGTATGCTGTGTAAGCCCCTCCTCCCTTCTCCATCACAGATTCCCAGTGGCTGGGCCCTACAGATTCCTGTGAAGTCCCTGTGGGGTGCAATCCAACCGGAGGTTACTTCAAAGTGACACACAGTGCTGGGAGGAGGAACTGCTTGTTTCTCCTAGGTTCTCTCTTGTCAGTGGAGGAACCAGAGGCCCAGGTCTCTCGGCACTGGCATGGGTGAGGGACGAAGCAGTCATTGTGTGTGGCTGCTACAATTACCCTCCTACTGCAGTCTGTCTTGGTCTTTGAGGTGCAGGGGCACTTCAGCATCACACTCATATTCTCTGGTTCTGTCAGTGGGATCTTACTCATGAGCAGTAGTTAGTTGTTCCTCCTTTGAAGAGAATTGAAATCAAGAATGACTGCTGTTACCATCTCGGTAAGGGCACTCCTCCAAGATTTCTTTATATAGTCTTTGCTATCTCTCTAAATCCTCAGGTTGTGTCCTCAACCATGTCTTTTTCACTTTTTGTGTGTTATATTCTTAGGTTGGGTGTTTCCCCTTGTGTGAAAAATAGTTCTTCTAGTCTTTCAAAACCGGCTAGTAGAATCTGGAGCGAGATCTACAACTGATATCATCCTCTGCTTTTTTTTTCATACAAAAACATTGAACTCCTCTGCACGGATTTTGCTCAGCTTGTCTTTTTCTCTACTTACAGATACATGAGAACCTCTGGTCAGGTGGACCTTGTTTTTCCATAGGGTTATTAGGGACTCTATTGGCAGGCACTGTCGAAAACTGGTATAGAGGAATAAAAGTTTGCCAGGATAATATGGTCATTTTCCATCAGCTAGTAAATTACCCATGAATATACTTCCCTTAATTCCATTTCTTTCCTGCCACAAAAGACAATAAATAATGTTTTGGGGCTTTACTTATTTTGCTTCTTCAATTCAATTGTATTTACCTTTCACCCATTTTTGTAGTTTTGAGTTTTATCCTTACATTTCTTTTTTTGTCAATTTCTCTGACAGATATTTTATATATTTTGGTTATTTCCAGAGAAACGTCCACTACAGGAGCTAGGACTGGATTGGCTGTACCTGGATATCCCCATTTATTATGCATATTTATACTGTTCTTAATTTTGCTAGATATTTCCCATGAAATGATCTTGAAATTCCATGAATTTCAATGGAATTCAATGGAATACTGGAACAACCTTTTTACTCTCACTTTAGGTTTTTTCCCCCCAATATTCAAGTTAGGGATACATAGTGATGCTATCATATCAAAACATCCACAGCCTTTTAGGTGAAGATTATTTTGCAAAATCCTCAATAGGAAATCATCTATTAGATTGACAACTTTTAAATATGTCCTTTCACTTCCCTCATTGGTATTCTATGATTTTTTCTCCCTAAAGATCAAACGATCAGCTATTTTCTGTCCCTTCATAGCAGCTACCACTTTTCTTTGTCATTGTAAAGTTTTGCTAAGTACAGCATGTATTTTTGTCCAACTGCATTCTTTTACATGCCATGACTCTGTTCATTAAGAATGTTCTAACCTATCTTCTCTAGTTTCCCATTTTTTAAATTCTGTATGTGTGTGATCTGTTAAATGGGTGGAGATGTGTAAATATTTACTTCCATAAAGCGTCTGAGTTTTCTCCTTTAATTTAGTTTTTCTTAGGTTTTAACTCTTCATGTTTTAAATTTTACTTCCGATGTGGAGTATATCTCTCTGCAAAATTTCTCTACTTTCAGTGAAAAGGAAAAAAAAAGGAATCATTGTCACTACATGTTTAGAAAAATTAGTATTTTTCTAATCCATTTTTCCCCTGCCCATGCTTATTTTCATATGCTCAGAATTACTGGATCACTTTGTTTTTGAGTAAATATGTTCCATTTCTTTGAATTTATATAAATATTTGTCATATTTGGATTCCCACATGGTTACTTTGGTCTTTTCTCCTTTTTTTGAACTCTCTCCTGGTCCAACTGCAAGATATCTTGTACTAGGTAGGAATATATTATATTTTCAATTCATTTTTTTTTTCTTTTCTGGAAGAATTAGACAAATAATAACCTTCTAACTTTGTGTCCTTTGTTTGTTGTTTATTCACTGACCATTGATAGTAAGTGAAAAATCAAGCTTCACCATAGTCTTTCTGTGGGCACTAGTGTGAAGTACCCCAAATGGCCTGCTGCGTTTGCTAGTTGATATGTGGCAGGGCCCATGTATTAGCATAATAAGACTTTTTGGTAGAAAAGAGAAAAATCACTCTGCCTGTTTTCCCCCTTTGTAAGGATTTTAGTCCTTCAAGGTTTTCTATCCTTGAAGAATCTCCCCTTCTCATTCCACCAGTGCTACCTCATCTGTTTCTTGGTTTTATCCTGGATGTTGTCCTTATGAATCTTGCAGCACAGATGCAATGGTCTGTTTTTCTCATGTTTTGAGGATTTTTCTCTGAATACTTTCCATCCACTTTCATTCCTTTTTTTAAAAAAAATATTTGATTTATTTATGAGAGACACACGGAGAGAGGCAGAGACATAGGCAGAGGGAGAAGCAAGCTCCCTATGGGGAACCTGATGCAGGACTTGAACCCTGGACCTCAGGATCATGCCCTGAGCCAAAGGCAGATGCTCAACCACTGAGCCACTCAGGCATCCTCATCCACTTTCATCCCTAATTGATTTCACAGTCTACTTTCTAGATGTATAATTTCCATATATTAAAATTCTCTAATTGTAAGTAGATAGGTTTTTTTTAAGATTTTATTTATTCGTGAGAGACACACAGAGGCAGAGACTTAGGCAGAGGGAGAAGCAGGCTCTCTGTGGAAGCCTGATGCAGGACTTGATCCGAGGACCCCAGAATCATGACCTGAGCCAACCACATATATGCTATATATAACTATATAACTATAACATTATAAATATAACTATATATAACTATATATATAGTTATAACCGCGTATATGTAGTTATATAGCCACCACAACATTCATGATAAAAGGAAAGCATTTCCATTGCTCTCAGCAAGTTCCTTTGTATTGTCAATTATTCAATTTTTTTCTAAAGGAATTATCGGTCCCTCTTTTCTTCTGAAACTAATTTTCTCCCTTTCTGCACCAGGTAATCTTCATTTTCCTACTGAAATTACCTGTCTTCCTTCTTCTCCCCAATCCAATGCCATAAACCAGTCACCATTTTTAATTTCTCTCATCTCTTTCTGAAGTGTCCTCTTGAGATTTTCCTTTCTCACAGAAGATTGTCCTGAACTTATTGGAGCAAATTTCACTTGCTCTGTTTGTTCTTTTCCATCCTGTGTTCATAGCTCTGAACATGTGTATCTTCCTCCCAACTTTTCCATTGCATGTTCTTCGGCAACTTGAACAGGCTAGTACTTTTCTAAAATACAAATTACACAATTTTATCCCTGCTTTTTTCTCTACAATGAGAATAGTAGTGAGCTTGTTTTAAAAAATCAGTGATGTTTTTATTTTACATAGTATCCTCAATTAATTTCTTGATTCACAAAATGTGGCTTCTCTTATCTTTTTCTGACCCTAAGTGAAAAAAAACTGACATGGGCTTATCACTTCTTTTACTGCCACAATATTATTCCATATTTGTTTTCCTAGATCCAAACCTGACAGCTTTTACTCGGATTTTTCTTACATAATTTTTTTTATTGCTTTTACAATAAAATTTTTATTTCAAAAAGAATAAAAATACCTCTTTGGGCTTTTTCTTCCTATTGCTACAGTTCCCAAAATGATAGGGTATTTACCACTGACCCAAAAATTTTGACAAAAGCTCCAATTCCTAAACATTCTTATGTGTTGTAAAGACATCAGATGTTTGAGGCAGACAGAATGCAATTCGACTCACTTCCATTTTGTGTTCTGATTATGAGGCCTTGATATATAGTTTCCTCAGCCTTCAATTTCTTATTTTGTATAATGCAAACAAAACTTTGCAGGATACTGAAATAATAAAACTCAAGATAGTATATGTAAAGGACATTGATAAACACATACACATAATGCAGATAATGTATGTAAAACATCTAATACAACATCTTGGTCCACAGAGAATGTTCATTAAATGGTCAGTATTATGATTTCAGCCAATGCATGCTTCAGATGCTTTCCAACTGAAAAATTGCTGTAAGTATGTATCTTTTGTACCTAGTATCGCAGCTAGTTTTTCTCCTCTTACAGAAATTTTAGATTTTCTTTCTGTTACTTGTATAATTATAATTATAATTTTTTTTTTTTTTGCCAGAAATTCTAGGTTTCTAGGAAACAAATCTGGCAAGCTACATCTTTGTTGTAGATTTTCTCTCCCATGCCTCTCTTGACTTTCATTTTCTCTCTCTCTTTTTTAAGGTCTCCAGCTTTGTACTGTCTTTTCTATTAGTTTCCATTTTTGACTGACCCTGATTCCTTGACTTTCACTAATGAATGTCTGAGGGAATGGGAAGAAGGAACAGATAAGAAGTCTCAGAACACCCAATTCTCAACAATTTTTTTTTTCTTTTTGCACTCAGTTTTTCTGTCTTCTTAAGAAAGAAAAAGAAAAGGTAAGGCTCTTTTCTCCTACTCTTGCCTCCAGATTTTGTTATCACTGACTGATTTTGGCTTTTTTCCAGGTAGAACTTGGTTTGGAAAAAACATCAAAACTTGCAAGTGTGACTGCTGTTGTCTTATGAATAAGAAAATTAGAGCCCCCACAAAGTTCTTGCATCTGACAAGCATATCTGGGTTTCAACTGAATCTTATCTTAATATAGGACCTTTTCTGACTGGCCAGTATGTCTGTCTAATTCAATGTTTCTCAAATTTGGCTAAATGCAAGAACTACTGGGGGGGGAGGTTTTAAACAATTTTAAATGCCTGAGACACACCATGAATGATTTAGAATCACTGATGTAAGGCCCAGGGCTCTGTGTTTTTTAAAACCTCTGCTGGCGATTTTGATATACAGACAGGATTAAGAAACATTGCTATAATAAGCTGTCTACTCTCCAAGCTCACTTGTATTTTTCAATTCAATGTCAGTGGCTCTAGAACCAAACAAGTAATTTTCCAAATAACTTATTTTTTCCCTGTGGAAAAAATTTCTTTAACAAAGCAGGAAAAAGGGGAGATGTTCTGGGGTTAGAATGTGGAGGACTGGGACGCCTGAGTGGCGTCTGTCTTTGGCTCAGGGTGTGATCCTGGGGTCTGGGATCAAGTCCTGCATTGGGCTCCCTGCATGGAGCCTGCTTCTCCCTCTGCTTGTTTCTCTGCCTGTCTCTCTGCCTCTCTCTTTGTGTCTCTCTCATGAATAAACAAAATCTTAAAAAGAAAAAAATAAAAAGAATGTGGAGGACTACGTAAATAGATCCCTCTGTCCTCATCTCAGAACCCATAAGGCTGTCTGCAGTACTGTTTGAAAACCCTAGGCACAAGGCAAAAGGTGTATAGTGAATCTATTAAGGGGCATCTAGATTTTTACTTCTGTAGTTCTTGGGTCAACTGGGCAGGATGCGGACAACACTGCTACCTGGTCAATTGCCTCCAGTAATGTAGTTCTGTATGAACATTCCCATTTCTTCTGTGTCTTGTGATGTGTCTTTCTCTATTATGGGGAAGCACTGGTCTGAGAAATTATTTTTAAATCAATTTTGCCCAAAGAAATCAATTTTGTCACCATAGATGTGGCCTCGAATTTTCTGGGCACAAACACTACAAAAGTTAATAATTTAATGAACCAATTTTGGCATCTTTAAAGGTTTTTCTGCAAGTTCATGCATTCACTGTTTTTGCTTTCTTTTATTTTGCTTTCTTTCCAGTGTTTATTGGTAGTACTTGCAGAAAAGTTATGTAATTAAAAATAAAAAAAATGAACCCACAACTGGTTATAATAGGTAACACTGAAACATTAAATCATTTCCTACCACCATTACACAATATTTCAAGTGGCTGCTACCCTAATCTGTGTGTGTGTGTGTGTGTGTGTGTGTGTGTGGTTTTCTTTTCTTTTCTTTTTTAAACAATAGAAATCTTTCTACCCAGGGTGGAATAGATTTTTGCATGCAGCTTGTCACCTGCTTGTGGAAGATTCCCAATAGGCATGCACACACTCTGGGTCATTGATTCTCATCTCATTTCATGCATATAATGAGTCGTTGTTGGGTGTAGTATTGGGGTATGAGTGAATTTCAGCTGTCATCTCTAGGGCAGCTTACCTGGAATTAGATTTTGCCATTTCAAATGCTATTTGTCTTCATTAGTTTTCACTCTTTGCCCCATTGTCCTATGTGGTTAACGTGACCTGAATAGCTTAATGGTGCCTGGTGTTGTCCAGCCAGCTAAAATGGAAATACAGGCATACCCACCTACCACTGTTACCCAGGAATCTGACTTATATTAAATCTATTACCTCTGTAGTTTTGTTGTCAATATAGTTCTTCTGTCATTATCTTTTTGGTAATTTAGTACTGAGATTTTTGCTGTCCTCCTATTTTATTTTTATAGTATAATAAGCATGGTAAAGAACCACCTGCAGGCTCCTGAAATCTAAACCAGGCAGAAAATGTCTGTTCGGTCTTGATTATATTCTTGGTAGTTGTTTCACTAGATTAAAAGTTATCTGAGGTCAGGGAGCATGTCTTGATCTTCATATTGCAACGCTAACACAGTCCTTGATTTATAGTAGGCCTTTGAGCCAATAAAGTTTAAACTAATGAACTAGCAAATACAAAAGAGGTTCATAAAAGGTTAATTGTTTTTAAGGAGTATAAAAATCTCTTCGCAGAGAAGATAATCCTCTGGACTAATGCTTTGCATATATTACGTGTTAATTAATGTTCTTAATAACTCTATGAGATGGCATCACTGTCCTTATTTATAGATGGAGAACAAGGAAGAGAGGAAGAAAGTTACACAGGTTAAACAGTGTAGTGATGTAAGAAGTATTTGTTTAACCTAAAATATAGTTCATACAGAAAGGCAGAATCAATGTTTAATTTTGTCCTTGAACTTTCCAGCTTTCAGAACTTGCTGACATCTTGGAAATCTCCAAGGGGAACTAATAGTTGTGTTTTATAAAGTATCATAATAAAATCATGGATTTTAGCAAATATATTTGATGTTTCAATCAATTATAGTCCTTATTCTTTCTGATGCTTAGTTTTTCTTTTAGTCACTGTGTTTTTTTCAAGATTTCTTTGGTGTCCTTTTGACACTAGCCCAATAAGTACTCTGTGATATTTTTCTTTCTTTCTTGCATAAAAATATGTACCACATTTACTTTGTATGTTCCATGCCCAAGATCTGGAATTAGTGGTTTTTCCAAGGATCTTTGGTTCTGGTGGATTGTTTTTTAGAGACTATAATCTGGGCAATCCTGATGTCCATTGCTCCTGGGTTGTCATTATATCTAGGCCAGTTCAGGGGGCAGTACTAGAAAATCTGTTTTTTTTTTAAATAAATTGTGAGTTAATGTTGATATAATAATTCAGGATTAAAAATACAGGTTTTTACTTAATTTAAAAAATATGTATCTTCACTAGCATAATTATTTCCCTTATTTCAAATTGTACATATAATAACTGCAAAAAAATAATATTAATATTTTTTCCTAAAAATAAGGCACACTATACCTACACATTTTCACTTAAATATATCATGAAGATCACTCCATTAATATATAGAGATAATCGTCATTACATATTTCACAATTTATCTTGAAATATCTTCAAACTTATAGTTGCAATAATGGTAAAAAAAAAAAAGAGAGACAGAGAGAGAGAGAGAGAGAGAGAAACTCTATACTCCCATATTCCCTTCACACAGATGGCCTCATTGTTAATATTTTACCACTTACGCTTCATCATTTATAATCCCTTTCTCTCTATTGCTCTCCATACAGTATATATCTGTACATGCATACAATATTTTATGCTCATAATCGGTTATTTTCTGACCCACTTAAAAGCAAATTGTAAACATATTGCCTCATCACCCTGGAATATTCCATTTTCTGTTTCCCCTATTCTTTCTCATAAGCACGATACAATTACTCAAATAGGAAATCATCATTAATGCATGGGCAGCATCTAACTCACAGACCCCATTTAAATCACACCAACTGTCCCAACAGTATTTGCTTTTTTGTGTGATCCTTGATTCAATCCAGTATCCTGCTCAGATTTTAGTTTACTTCAATTTCCTTTGAACAGTTCTTTGCTGTTTGTTTTTCATAACTTGAGAATTTTACAGAACACTGGTCTCTCAGTCTGTTAAGATGTCACTCAAAGAAGGAAGGTAGGTTTCTGCATGACCATTCTCAGGTCATGTGTTATTAGCAGAACTATGATAAAAATCATGCTGAGCTCTTTTCAAATATATCAGGTTCAGAGACTTTTGTCTCAACACTGTAGAGTTAACCTTGATCACCTGGCATATTGGTCTCTGCCAGGGAGCTTCACAATAATGTCACTGTCCTGCTTTTGTAATTGACCCATATTTGGTGGTAAATACTCTGGGACTGCATCAGTATCTGGTTCCGTATCAAACAGCCACACCCACTAGCCATAGCATTTATAGATGATTCCTGACTGAATTAGTGACCACTGTATTGGTTCTGAATAGTGACTTTCTATTTGTATTATTCCTTCTTCACTTTAGTTAATATTTTGCCTGAAAGAAGAGATCTCCTTCATTCTGCTTATTTATTCATTTATTTATACAGTATGAACTTAGATATTTCCATTTTAACAGTATGTTGTAATCCACTATTAATTATTATTAATCATTTTAGTGCTCAAATTTTTGCATATTTGGCCAATGGAAATCCATTCAAGCTGGCATCACTATCTTTTTAATTTTTTAAAATATAAACATATTATTGTAACAATAGTGTGCATTTTAAGTATACATTTTAAAAAGTTTTGACAAATGTATACATCTGTATAACCATCATCGGAACCAAGATACAGAACAAATTCCATCACACCCAAAATGTACCTCTGTGTCCCTTTCTTTCATCCTCAGCCTCAGGCAACAATTAGAACCTGGAGAGAAGTTTTAGAAAAAATTTCATTGGAACATTTACTTCATTTACACTTAATATAATAATGATTATATAACGTTCCTTCACTTTTTTGTCTTCTTTCATATTCTTTTACAAAAATGTATTTCCCTTTCTCTTATAGCTAAATAATTATCTGTTTTCTATTCTTTGAGTGATTACCTTATATCATTATTTCATTAAAATCTAACATAGATGAAAACTTTTTCTGTGGACAATGCAAACAATTTAGAGTACTTAGTTTATACCTCACGTTATATATCAATGTTCTTCATTTTAATTTTCATTAAATATGATTCATACTGGACATTAATATCAATTTTTGCAATCAGTACTTATTCTCTTCATTATTTTTCTATCCTGTATCTGTGGCCTTTGATTTAATGTGATTTTCTTTATACTGTCACTCCTTTTAATTCACATCTGCTGGTGACATACTCTTATTTTTGGGGAAATGTCTTTAATTCTCCCTTCATTGTTGAATGAAATTTTTAATCAGTATAGAAGTCTAGTTTGTCAGGCTTTTTTCAACATTATCTTTTTTTTAAGATTTATTTATTTATTTATTTGACAGAGATTGAGAGAGAGAGAGGGAGAGCACCCACACAAGCAGAGGGAGAGGGAGAAGCACACTCCCCATGGAGCAGGGAGCCTGACTCTGGGCTCAATCGCAGGACCCTGGGATCATGACCCTGAGCCAAAGTCAGACAAGTAACCAACTGAGCCACCCAGCTGCCCCTCAACATTTTCTTTTTAAATCAATAGAATGCTTTCTGGATTCCATTGTTTCTATCAAAAGTTAGTAAGTCACATCTACATTTTTTTTCATTCCTTCCTTCATTTCTTCCTTCCATTTTGAGGATTCTCTCTTTTATCTTACTGCCTTTAAGAAATCTTGGGGTGCCTGGAGTCTATTTAAAAAAAAAAAAACAACTTTGTCCTTGATTTTCTGGAGGTTTACCAAGAGATGAATTTCTTTGTCTTTATCCTTACTGAGATTCACAATACATCTTGAATCTGTGGCTTGGTGCCATTCATAAATTTGAAAAATTCATAGGCAATATTTCTCCAAATAATATTTTCTTCAGTTCCTTCTGTGATTCCAATTTAAAATGATAGAATTGGGTATTTTAAAAACATTTAATATATAGCATCTTATTTTCTATATTTCTCATTCTATCTCCTCTTGAATGATCTTCAGTTTTGTATTTCATTCAACATTTATCTCTCTATAAATATCGAATTCATTCAGTTCTTTTTCTTTTATTCATGTATCTTTCATTTCCAGATTTGTATTTAGTTTCTTTTTAAGAGTTTGCATTTCTGTTAAGAAGAATCTCAATTTGGTCATAGAATTCCTTGATAATAATATTGCTTGTTATTTTAAAATTTGAATTTTAATAATACCATTCCCTTAATTTCCCTTTTAGTCAATTTACTGTTTTTGTTTTGTTTTAGATTACCCCATGTATTGCATAGGCTTAGTTATTTCTTATTGTGTGCTAAACATTGTTTAGGAAAAATTATCAAAGTAATTTGAAGCCCTGGTTAATCTTTTTATAATCTGGAGTCACTCTTCTTCCTTGGAGCCAGCTAGAGATTATCATAATCCAATCAGGGAATAGAATGATTCTGGTATGGGGGTGGTTTACCCTCTTTACACTAAATGTAGCCTTGGGGAACTTGCTGGAGCTTACCCTTATCCAACCATGATTTTCAGTCTTTATCCACACAGTCCAGGAAATCTGTAAGCTCTGTACCTTAGCTGATGTTTCTCAAATCAATAATGGCCTTGAGAAGAAAAATTGCTGCAAATGCTGGCTCACTGCCCTGATCATGTACTCTTTCAGGTCTTGGCCTCATGATTCCTCCCTAATTTAGAAGCTTTTCTTTTCTTTTCTTTTCTTTTAATTTTTATTTATTTTTTTAAAGATTTATTTATTTATGAGAGAGAGAGAGAGAAGCAGAGACACAGGAGGGAGAAGCAGGCTCCACGCCGGGAGCCCGACGTGGTACTCAATCCCAGGACTCCAGGATCGTGCCCTGGGCCAAAGGCAGGCGCTAAACCGCTGAGCCACCAAGGGATCCCCCCTAACTTGGAAGCTTTCTACTGCTGTTAAACATCATTCTTGTAATACATATCCCCAGGTTTCTAATTGTTTCCAGCAAGGTTTTTGGTCTACTAACTGAGCCTGTTATTTCCAGAATTGAAACTCAGTATCTTCCCCTGCAAAATCATCTTTTTTTTTTTCCCTAATTGTTCTTTGTTGCTGTCTAGAAATACATTCCTGTATTGATCTTATGAAAAAGCTTATTGAATTTATTAATATATTTTAAATACTTTTCCTGTTCATGTTATTCCTCTTAGATGACTTATCATTATACTTAGAATAAAATCTAATTTCTATATTTAAATGAACTTTTAAAAAAAGATTTATTTATTTATTTGAGACTGAGGGGGGTAGAAGGGGAAGGAGAAAAGCAGACTCCCCACTGATCAGGGAACTTGATGTGGGGCTCAATCCTAGGACTCTGTGATCATGATCTGAGCTGAAGGCAGACACTTAACCAATTGACCCACCCAGGTGCCCGCAAATATAGCTTCTCTATTACATCCTACATAGCCCTATGTAATAAGGCTCCTATATTTTCCCACAAACTCTGGCAAAATGGACTTTCCCCTCACACTCTACTACTGACTTTTTGCACTAGAGAAAAATAGTTAGAGCAGATGTACTAAGAAGACTATATATTCCTTGCATTTCTATTTAAATGTCATAATTACAGAGATTTTTTTTCTCTGATCACTTTATCTAAATAATATCTAGAACTCTGCCTTGCTATTCATTTGCATTAAGTCCTATTGTTTTTCTTTGTAGTACTTCTTATATTTTAGGGTTATGTATATTTTTTGGAGATTTATTTTTTAATTAAATTATTTTAGGGGTGCCTGGGTGGCTCATTTGGTTAAGTGTGTGCCAACAGCTCAGGTAATGATCCTAGGGTCCTGGGATTGAGCCCTGAGTCAGGCTCCTGGCTCAAAGGGGAGCCTGCTTCTCCCTCTCTCCACCCCTGCTCCTGCTCTCTCTCACTGTCTTTGTCTCTCTCTCTCTCTCCCTCAAATAAATAAATAAATAAATAAATAAATAAATAAATAAAAACTTTAAAACATTATTTTAAATTGTCTTTTCGTTAGAGTCAGAGAGCCATGAGGGCAGGGATTGTGTATCTTATTAACACTAATTTTCCCAGTATTTAGGATCTTGCCTCACACATTCTAAATGCTTCATAAGTATTTCTTCAATTAATAATTTCAGCTACAGGGATGCCTGGGTGGCTCAGGTTGAGTGTCTGCCTTCAGCTCAGGGCATGATCCTGGGGGTTCCTAGATTGAGTAGTCAGGCATCAGGCTCTCAGCCTGTTTCCTGTTTCTCTGCCTCTCTCTGTATCTCTCATGAATAAATCAAGAAAATGTTTAAAAAATAATTTCAGCTAAAAAATTAATTTCTCTAAATATTAAAAGGCCTTCTTTTGGAAAGATACAATTTGTAAATTTGATTCAGAATTCAAAGGTAAAGATCTCAGTCCTGTTTCTGTCATCAGTGGTATAGCACTTCATCTCTGATTCCCAACTTCATCTGTAGATAACAGGCTTGGGTTCTCCATGTATTAGAATCATTCTTCCAATTAACCAGCTGCTCTTAGGATTTAGGGGTACAATAACACAAGAAAAATTAAAGTATATTGCTTATTTGTTTGTTTCTACATGACCCTCACTATGCAGTGAGAATCTATCTTAGAAAGGAGAAATTGCATGATGATCTTATAAGTAAAATAATGTAGTATTTCTTGTTTCTCAAGTGGATTTGTCTCCCATTTCCATTTTAACCCATATAGCAAAAAAGCAGGAGAAGAAGATCCTGATGCCTATTTTTCTTTAGAGCTTTATCTTCTTTGATAGTACATGATTTATAGCTTAACTAAATAGATCACAGAGTGACTACTATGCATTTATGTCAAGTGTCAAAAATCCGAACTTAGCGGGAGCCTGGGTGGCTCAGTTTGGTTAAGCATCTGCCTTCTCCCTAGGTCATGGTCTCGGGGTCCTGGGACGGAGCCCCATGTGTGTGGGGTCTCTATTCAGTGGGGAGTCTGCTTCTTTCTCCCTCTCTGCCTGCCCTCCCTCGAGCTTGTGCACTCTCTCTCTCTCTCTCTCCTCTCTCTCTCTCTCTCTCACTCACTCAAGTAAATAATAAAAATCTTAAAAAAAATCCCAACTTCGATTTTACATGTTGTATAGGACATTGTTCTTGCCACACTTCTGTGCACAAAAGGCTGTCATAGGCCTAGGAAAGGTTGGATTGAATGTTCTATATCAATTAACAGGTGCTATTGAAAAGCTGTCAGCAAATCTATGCCCTGTCAACTCTATAATGCTTTGAGAATATAAAATTACATACTGAGTATAGAATACGCTAAGGGTCATACTCAAAGTTTTTCTGTTTGATTGTACTCAATGTTATTATAACACTTGCATTCACAATTAAGATTTGGACATTGCAATAAGAGGCCCTTGAAATTTTAAATTGTTGATACTTCTCTATCTTCTGAGGATGTGACTTGTAGATCTAATATTCCTTTATTCTGCTATGTAATATACATATACATTTTAGATAAAATTGAGTTTTTATAATTCTTTAGAATATAAATTAGGCATTAACAATTTGTAATGATATACTGACATGTCAGTTAAGCTGTTATAGAAACAAGTTAAATTAATGGCTTATTCAGAATTTTAGAACAGACTTGAAAATAAGACAAACCTATATTTGAATTCCAATTCTGTAATTGAATATTTAAGTGACCTTGGGATAACTAAGTGACACACTGTTTCCCTCTACCAGACTCCTCGAGATTTTTCTATTTTATTTTGTACTGAAAGTAACTACTGCTTTTTGTCAACAATTAACAACCCTCACCGTTGTGTGACTAAGAGTTGATGAACAGGTTTGTATCATTCCTTATGTTTTTTAAATGACTCAAAATGCTTCTGTTTATTTGCAGGAATGGCTCCCAAATACATTGAAATATTAAATTCCCATTCATGTCCACAAATTGTCTTTTTTAGGGGAATTATGAATAAGAACAGGGATGAAAACTCAAATTTATACCAAACACATGTTTTTCCAATAAACTCAGTAGAAGCAGCAGAGCATGATACTTAATAACTTAGATTTTGGAGTCAGACTGGTATGTGAATTCTAGCTCTGCTATTTGCAGGTTTACTTATTTGTTTAGGATGAGGGACAAAATCTGAGTGAAATGGACTGAAAAAGGTTAAGTTCTCTTTGTTGTCACTGATAGTCTGGGAGAAGAGCTGAGCAGTCTGCCCTCCCAGTCCAGACTTTAAAAAGTAATATATTTACCCATATGTTACATTAAATGTTAATGTCGGAATATGGTGAAGATATTTTAAGCACTGTAATGGTCCAGTCCTGATGACCTGGCACTATTGATCTCTACCCTGGATCCTGGGCCTCTTTTCATTTCTGTTTCTTAGACAGCACTGTGGAATGTTCTGGCCCAGCCCATCTAAGTGTATTTCTGTAATGTTTGTCTTGAAAGAGATTTTTTGCTATTACTGGCAGTTTTAGTGGTGTCTACAAGCTAGCCATAGAACGTTGTTTGGGGGGATTCTAACTTATTCAAGTTTGTCAGTGGCCAGGAAACTAGCCCTGATATGGATGATGCTTTCCTAAAGGAGTTTCTGAAATAGTGGAAATTAGTCTATCTTTCTGTGTGTTTTTTGTGCATTTTAACTGAAATTATGGATTTGTCATTCTCTTCTCCCTGCTATCTCTTGATCCAGTAAATACTGGATCTGACATGAACTCCAGAGCATTCTAACTTAGAGATTTCTGGAAAGCTACTGGCTTCTAGGATGATTCTTTATCATTAAAGGATGATTGATTATCATTAAAATGATATACAAAGTATAGAGTGACTTTTTTATTAATTTTAAAATTATATTCAGGAATTGATTCAGTACTGCATTCTTTGAGGCATGGAGAATTATACCAGCACATAGTCTGTAAATTTACAAGACCATTGTTGTCAATGACTATTTTTTTAGTTTGCTCACACATTAAGTCCTGAGATCCTTGAGGATCTAGTTAACAGTGTCTGATACAAGTAGAGTTTCTTACTCTCGTTGTAAATAGTCCAGCTCTTAAATTAGCATTTCAATTTAACTTCATTCTGAACTTCATGCTTGTTCTACAAAGGTTTAGTCAGTCACCTAGAAACTGACTTTCCTTGTACTTTAGTATTTCTTACTGAAAGGAAATGCATTGAGAGAAAAATGATATAGTATCATCTCTCTGCACCTTGAGCAACCCTCGGTCCTGTTTCCTCCTAGCTAAGTGGCTGACAGCTGTTGGGGACATTCATGATGATGATGATCCCAAAATGACCAAAGAAAACACAAGGAATCCCTCAAAGACAGATTTAAAAAATTCAGTTCTTACTGTGAGTTCACCACTCTTAGTGAGTCCTGAGAATCAGGAAAATTAATTAAGGCTTTGCCGTAAGAAGAGAATAACCATACCTAATATATGGCTGGTGTGTTACAACCTACATAATCCATAATTAGCTGGATTATGCACAGCTAATCCAGTCTCGTGGGGCTAAGAGATTGGTACTTTCTCAGATGTTTTGCTAGGTAAACCAATATCAGGGCAGATAGGAATATGGGTGTCAGAATCAGGCTGACCTGCATCTTAATCCCATCTGATGAAAGATGATAATGCTGTTTATTTCATGCCTTTGTCATCAGCATTCATAATATAAAGTGCCTAAAAACTGAGCATAGTTTCTGGCATATGGTAGGTGGTCCTCAAACAGGAGCAATTATTGCTAGGGTGAGAAAATATCTCAGTCTTCTAAAAGATTTCCCAGCCTCTGTGTTTATAGTAGCCTGTAAAATAATCACACAGTCTTCCATCCCAGTAAATGATGTTGATAGCTAGAAAGAAAATACCTTGCAAATCCCCAATACTTATTTTTTTTTTTCAAAAATTGCTGAAGTCAATAGGAATAATGAAATATTTGAAAAGAGACTGCCTCAAGATATAGCTAGATTGACTCCTGGTAGTCAATTAATACCCATCTATCTTAAAGAAAAGTCATGGTTGATCAACACCAATTACTGGAAAAAACTTGATTTACGGTAGTTACAAGTATACCTCTTCTCATTGCACAATTGCTCAGTGGCTCCCAGACAGGAATTTAATTGTCAGTAGACAGATGGATTCGACATAATACTAGAGTAGTCAATGATAAGATGATCCTAAGGGGGTGCTATGACCACAGACCAGTATTTCCTGAGTATGTGCTAGCAGCTGCCTGAAAACTCTCCATTTGGAGCATACAGAAAGCTATCCTCAAGGCCAGATGTCCACTGACCTGTTCAATCATGGTTTCCTGATATCCTGAAAAACACTTGTATATAGTTATGAAACTGTTTTTTAGAAGTTTGGCTATCTTCTGGCATTTATTTGTTTCTTTAGTGAAACCGGAGTGAGTTAATAGCTCTACAGACCAGAGCTAGGCAGCTTTGAAAAGAAGAGTAAATGGCATTTAGGATTACATTTCAGATCTGTGTGTCAATCAGCCAGGTTCAACAGGGCTCTGAGAACAAAGCTGGGCAGGAGAAATAGATGTTTTTAGTGTTTGGGGAAACAGTATCTTTTGTTTGTGGGTTCTGTCATAGAGAAGACATATCTGTGGAAGTGATCTTATTTTGTCCTTTCAAAGCTGGTGACTTCACTGTTAAGAACTGGAACTTAAAAAAAAAAAAAAAGGAAAAAAAAAAAAAAGAACTGGAACTTGCTGTATGGGAATTCACAGTGTGCTGTCATTCCGGAATATTCTCACTCTGCCTCAGGTTTTACTCTCCAGCCCTATCTTGCTCTGTGTGCTAGAAGGTTGACCTCCAAGTATTATCTAAATCAGGCTCTTTTGCCTTTCAGCTTTTGGGTTGAATGGCCAATGGGAGGAATCAAAAGGAGATTGGAGGATGGGAAGAAAAAGAAGTTGGAGTGTTTATTTTTTGGAGCTCTTCCTGTATCTCTCTGCTTGACACTGAAGTTCCTGTCAGATGGCCCTTTCTTTTACTTTCCATTCCAAGTAACCATTCCCTTTGTTTCTTTCTGCTCTTGTTTGCCTCAAGATGTTTCCTCATCTTTTGTGGTTTCCCTATCCTGTGTCTACCTGTGTGAATAGTCTCTTTATTCAACTCTGCAATCCTCCCTTTTGAGCGAGCTGTTTCCTGCTGTGACATTTTTTCTAAAGCAGTTGAGGATGGAAGAAAGAGTGGCTTGGTGAAACCCTAGAATTCTAGCAGCTTTCAGTAAATGCTGTTAGAAATGGAATTTAGGGACCTCAGCCTCTATATATCCCTAAATATTGGCTTGCAGCCTGAGAGAATTGAGCCCTCAAGTACTGGGCAGTGTGCAAACATAGACTTGAGAAAGATAATACATATTTGAAAATTAATGTATTTCTGAATAACCCATCAGGGCAAGAAAGAAAACATGAGGTAAATTGAAAATATTTTGAACTGAATTAAAATGAAAACAAAAGATAAAATTCATGATGTAAGTTTAATGTAGGATGCAAGTTACTATATAAAAATTGTATTTCTATATTTTAGCAAAGAACAATTAGAAAATAAAATTTTAAAAAATTACCGTTTAAAGTGTCAACAAAAAACAAGAAATAATTAGGGATGCATTTAACAAAATATGTGTTTGACTTATATCCTGAAAGCTACAAACATTGTTGAAATTAACGACTTACATAAATGTTCATAAATCAGAAGATTCAGTGCTCTTGAGATGTTAGTTCTCCTCCTTTAATACTTTCCAGATTCACGATGCCAGTTAGAAAACTTGTAGTCTTTTTTTTTGTAGAAATTGAGCTGCTCCTGAAACTTACATGAAAATATAAAGAGAAAATACAAGGGAATTAGAATATTCTAAATCATCTCTAAAGAGAAAAACAAAGTTGGAAGACATATACTTGATTTTAAGGATTTATATAGTCATATTAATCAAGATAGTGTAAATTTAGCATAAGAATAAACAAAACAAAATAGAAACATCAGCATGTCCCATTCCTCTCCTTCCCCCTACCTCTACCTCTGGTTTTGAGTTAGGTAGAGAAAGATGTCAGAGACAACTTCTTAAGTAAACAAAAGTTTAACAGCAGTTAAAGTCAAAGTACAGTCTTAAGGTGGGAGAGCAAAGTCCAGAGGTGGCAAACAGCACGGGAGGTCAGGATCCTATTTCCCTTTACTGCTTGCAAGGGTTGTGGGTCAGAGCCATAGGGGTCTCTGAATGGGGGTGCCTCCCATTATCTAAGGATCTCCCCCTACAGGGTGGGAGGTGGTTTTTGGTCCTTATCAGAACTGGCCTGGCAGCTATCCCAGGCAAGGGGGTTCAAAACCACAATGTAATTATATTATAATGAAGCTATAGCTTACCTTAGGGCAGAAGTCTTAGGGGAGAACTTGTTCTCCAGGGTTCTCCAGGGTTTTTCCTGGCTATTTGAAACTTGGTTTCTACCCTTAACAGTTGGAAAACACCTGTTCCCTGCTTGTGTCTGGCTAACTGACTACTTTATCAGAAACATAATAGAAAGTCCAGAAACAGATACACGTTTCAAAAGTATCTCAATTCTTAATCTATACACAAAAAATAATTCAAAATGTATCAAAGGCTTAAATATAAAAGTTAAAATGATAAAACTTGTCAAAGAAAGCGTAGGATAAAAGTAATAGAATCTTTTTAACCTTGGCATAAAAGATCTTTCAGGATGCAAAACATGAATTATGAAAGAAAAAGGTGATAATTGGACTAGTCTGAATAAAACTTTTGCTCCTCAAAAAATAACTGAGAAAATGGATAGGCATAACAGAGAACACTAGGATGAAATTGAGTATGTGTGTGTGTGTATACCCCATTAATAAGACAACCAGTTAAAAAAGGGCAACATATTTGAAAAGATCTTTCACATGTTGGGATATACAAATGGCTAATACACACATGTAAGTATGCTCACTATCACTTACTATTAGGAAAAACAAATTAAGTCTTCAATATCCTATGACTACACACACTTTAGAAGGGGTAAAACTAGAAATACTGATACTAATAAGTTTTGGAAGGGATATGGAACAACTGGAATGCTCATATACTGTTTTTATTTTTTTAATTTTTATCTTTTAAGATTTTATTTATTCATGAGAGACACACAGAGAGAGGCAGAGACATAGGTAGAGGGAGAGACAAATTCCCTGCAGGGAGCCTGATGTGAGACTCAGTCCCAGGACCCCAGAATCATGGCTTGAGCCAAAGGCAGACACTCAACCACTGAGCCACCCAGGTGTCCTATTTTTGAAAGTGTCAAATAAACATGTGACAAATGACAAAGCAACAAGTTTGGAAAAGATTCTGGAAATTTTTAGTACAATTAAATAAATGTACATTCACCATAAACTCTAGTAATTCCATTTTTAGGGATTTATTCAAGAGAGAGGAAATATGCAACTATTCAAAATGTGGACCTTCTTATTCATGGCATCATGACTTACGGTAGTCAAAAACTGGAGGCAATTTAAGTGTTATCAGCAAGTAAAAGGACACATAAGTTCCATTTGGTGGAATAACTACTCAATGAAAATGAGCAAAGTATGGATATATTCAAAAATGTGGGTTAATGTCAAAAAATACTGAGTTGAATGAATACAGTCAATAAGTTACAGTCAAGTTGCATACTATATATTCCAGCTCTATAAAATTCTAACAAAGGCAAATCTAATTGATAGGTAAATAGAGGATATAGGGCAGGCTGGGTAGTTCAGCAGTTTAGCACACCTGCAGCTGGGGGGTGTGATCCTGGAGACCTAGGATGCAGTCCCACGTCAGGCTCCCTGCGTGGAGCCTGCTTCTCCCTCTGCCCGTGTCTCTGCCTCTCTCTCTCTCTCTCTCTGTCTCTCATGAATAAATAAATAAAAATCTTTTAAAAATATAGAGGATATAAATGGACTTGAGACCAGAGGCAGGAATGGCAGGATTGACAAGAGAGATGAGTAAAAGGTAACTTTTTGGGTTGATGGTAGGGTTTTATATCTTTTTTTTGTGGTCTTGTCACATTGACTGTATACATTTGTTGAAACTCATCATACTGTACCCTTAATATGTCTAGGGAACAAACCACACTATGGCAAAACATAGATTTTTCTTTTAAACTGAGAAACACTTTACCCTTCCAAGAAAATAAAGTTTTTGCAGTCATGATGGATTTTGCTGATTAACAAAGTTTACTTTACAATTTATAGGTTTTTTTTTTTTTTTAAGGGAGTTTGGAACAGTAAAAAAAAGCAGGGCATATTTTCATGATGCGAAGAGATACAAATAACTTTAAATAACTAGGTGGAGTTCCTTTATAAGATTTCTATGAGTCTTACAGACCAGTTATTTAGTCTTCTTTGCTCATATGTTCCTGATGCCTGAAATCTTTTGGATACATTTGTGCTTCTCACCTATGATTCAAGACTTTTTTTTGGTATCTATCTATGTCAATCAAAATTTGCCCTCCTACTAAAAGGAGGATTTTACTGCGACGTAATTGTTTTTGCATCCATATTTTAAATATTTTTCTTTGCAGAACTATTCTTTATCTGTTTTTACTATAAAAATGGTGTGTGTGGGATCCCTGGGTGGCTCAGTGGTTTAGCGCCTGCCTTCGGCCCAGGGCGTGATCCTGGAGACCCGGGATGGAGTCCTGCGTCAGGCTCCCGGCATGGAGCCTGCTTCTCCCTCTGCCTGTGTCTATTTCTCTCTCTCTCTCTATGCCTCTCATGAACAAATAAATAAAATCTTAAAAAATAAATTAAAATGGTGTGTGCTTATTACAATTAAGAAATAAAGTATGCAAATAAAAAATGATAATTTTGCCCTTTCTGTTTTCCTTGATGATGTAAACACCATTAATGGTTCACTATATATTCTTTCCTATGTCTATAGAAACATACACATATATATAATTTGTCTACATAGTAGGTTAATAGGTAATCATACTTTATGTAGTATTCAGCAACTTTTTAATTTAACAGTAAAAAGTGAACATCTTCCTAATGTGTGGTGTGTGTGTGTGTGTGAAATTGCTTCTCGTGGCTACAGAGTATTTTACAGTATGCATGAACCACAATTTATTCAACCATTTGCTCATTAATGAGCATTTGATTTGTTTTGGTCTTTTCTGTCACAAACTATGCTGCTCTAAACATCTTTCTACATGTATTTTATATACTTATGCTTTTTGTTGCTTTGAGATAGAAATCTAGATGGACATAAGCATGACTCTAAATGCCTTCCATTATTTGCTCATGGCTTTGAAACATCTCTGTGGATAAGGAAACAAAGGTTCTTTTTTAAAAATGCAAATTCCTGGGACCTACCCACCTCTCAAGATTTAGAAATGAATCCAGTATTTTCCACCTTTAAGCAATCATACTCTGGGACATTAAAACAGATATTAATGGACCCACACTTTTTTTTTTTTTTTTTTTTTTTTTTTGAGGTGGGGCAGAAAGAGAATCTTAAGCAGGCTCCATCCAGTATGGATCCCTCCACAGGGCTCAGTGTCATGACCTGAGATCATGACCTGAGCAGAAATCAAGTGTTGAAGGTTTAATTGACTGAGCTACCCAAGCACTTCATTGACCCATGGTTAAAAAACAAACAAACAAACAAACAAACAAACAAAAAAACACTGTTAAAATCTTAATTATCCTGGGTTGCATGGCACTTCTGAGTTTCAATATTTGCATTATGCCACACTAGAGTGTAAAATCCAGTGCACCTGACTGTCTCAGTTGGAAGAGCATGCCACTCTTGATCTCTGGGTCATGAGTTTGAGCCCCAAGTTGGGTGTAGAGACCACTAAAGTAAAATAAAATAAACCTAAAAATGTAACACTTGCCCAGGTGAGTGGTTCTTATCTGTCTAGTTCACTGATGTAGAGTCTAGAATGATGCCTCTCACATCAAAAACACACCAGTATCTGATAAGTGAAAGAATGAATTATCTATAAAACATAACTAATACTGATTATAGATTTGCTTTTCAATTTCAATACAATAATGCATCTAACACTTTGTATACTGTATGCACTCAGTAAAGATGATCTCTTATTTCCCTTGAATTTTTAGCACCATGACACAAAATGTCAGCTACAATTCAATGGTTGGTGGGTGTTATTTAAAACAACAATTATAATAAAAGAAGGAAAATGAACAGTTCAATGCCACAAACATGATATGCTTTATGTAGATCAATCTACATTGTGCCCTTTCTGTAGCAAATAATCCATCAAGATAGGAACATTAACTTATTTCAGTAGCTGTGTGAAAAGGTGAAAAATGTGTTATAGAGGACTATACTAAGGTTGCTTTCTATCATGAATTGGACTCTGAATATCTGTTTCTAGAGGCAGAGGGATATTTCTGAAGATGATGGGAAATGCATTTACTTTTTAGAATTCACTAGTCAAAATTTAGGACTGATTCTTGCAGATAAAATGGTTTCTAACTTACATTATGTTGGTCCAGGCTGTCAGGACTTCCCTTACCACTGTTTGTCATGGAAATGCATTGGTTTAAGATGTAGACAAAACCTTGCAAAATTTTGGCTTTCCTAGGTTATGATCCAGAACTTCCATTTCTCATTAGGATTAACTCTTATAATTGGGCATTTAACTTCATACTCTCAAAGTAGAATAGTCATTCAAGATGTTGCTGGAAGATTATTGGAGTTGTAAGTTTTCAAAATAGAAAAAATGTAGGCTTAAGAGCTTTGGAGACAAGAAAAACAGAATTTCAGTATACCAGCAAGTGCACTGGTAAGAGTAAAAAAATTCATCATGCAGTTTTTAAATTTGTTTTTTGTTTTGTTTTGTCTTTGTGGGGAGGTCAGGTGGTTAGCATGGTTTACCATAAAAATAAAAAATAATACTTTAAAACTGTTAGCTATGTCTCAAAAAATAAGACTAAAGTCACCTATTTTATACATGAATGTAATGTTAAGATCATGTCTTTAGGGATCCCTGGGTGGCGCAGCGGTTTGGCGCCTGCCTTTGGCCCAGGGCGCGATCCCGGAGACCAGGGATCGAATCCCACATCGGGTTCCCGGTGCATGGAGCCTGCTTCTCCCTCTGCCTGTGTCTCTGCCTCTCTCTCTCTCTCTGTGTGTGACTATCATAAATAAATAAAAATTAAGAAAAAAAAAAATTAAAAAAAAAAAAAAAAAAAAAAGATCATGTCTTTATAGTGAGTGAAAGTAGAATACTATGAAACATCTTTACTAGGCAGACTAGTTAACTTTGTCATTCATTCCAGGTGATGGAGGTAGTCTTTGGAAAGGTATGACGTGTAGAGAGCTTCCATCATGATTTGTGATCGGATATGATTTCGTAGAGTTGATACTGGTTGATGTAACAATCTAAGAGAAGGAATAACATTTTTGCCCCTGAGGGGACTGTGTCCCATTATCACATGTTTCAATTCAGAGGTGAAAGTAAAATTGATTCAGGGAGAAAGTAAATATCTCACCCAAGGTTTATAGCTTCTAAGAAGCATGGCCAGAACAAAAATGTCATGGACATAATAAAGAAATAAAATCCTCCAGATTTCTGACTCCTATTAGATTTATAAATGAAACTCACTGCCAAATAATGTATTATTTATTGGGTGGAGAACATTACATTAATCAGCTGAATGTGGTTTCCTGGACACACTTTCAAGGGAAAGGTGGGCTCCCCTGCGTTTATTCTGACTCCACAGTTGGCAGCTGCCAGTTCACAGAAGCAGGGCTGCCTCATACGTTTGTAGTATCCACCTGTCCTAACGACATTGGCTCCTCTCAAACCCATTCCTATCAGGTTATCTAGATTCATAATATTTGTTCTGCATTTGTTTTAGACATTGAGAATTTTGCCCTTTGGCAGGAATTGTGCCTGTTAGATGAGAATGCAGTATATAGATTGAAACTGTTGTGTGAGGGAGTAAGTTTGACTTCTCTCTTGGAATGC
Source organism: Canis lupus baileyi (assembly GCF_048164855.1). NCBI lineage: Eukaryota > Metazoa > Chordata > Mammalia > Carnivora > Canidae > Canis > Canis lupus. The sequence continues at coordinate 23,519,949 of NC_132869.1, read as the reverse complement.
CAAAATGAGTTTACAAACTCATGACAGGCAAACCTACCAATGTCCTTTGTGCATAGAGAACATTTTCTAAGCTCTGTTGCAGCTTCTCTGAATGTTCTAACTTCATCCTGGTTACTACCACTATGGAATCAGTACACTTAGACTGAACATGGCTGGATCAGGTTAAGCCAAGTGGGTGGAAACTTGATCCAAATAAATAAAGACAGATGATGCTACCAGCCGAGATAGCACTTTGAACAAAGGCTCAGAAGGAGGGCAATGCATCATGACTTACAGATAGTGGGAGAACAATGAGATCAGCCTGGTTAAAGCAAACAATAAATGTGTTTAAAAAAATGAACTTTTGACCAAGGTAGTGCCAGATTTTTACCATGACTGAATTGCGAACAAAGAATTTTGACATGGGGTTATAGGTGGTCTCTCAGGATGGAATGGAAATCATAATCTGTGGAGACCATTGTAGTACTATTATCATATTCTAAGCTAAAAGTAATGAGAATGTGACTTGAAAAGACAAGGCAAACTTCAAAGCTATTAATAAAAAGAGAAAACAATAGTTCATATATTACCAAAGTCATAATATGTACCATGTACCCCATTGTATTTATTAGATAGATTTGCTCATCAATAAGATAGTTATTGTGATTTGGAGATTAAACATCAATATGATAAATAAGGTGTTATTGGGGAAGTGGCTAGTCCATGGAGTATGCGTTATTATACCCAATACAGACCACATACTGGACAGCCTACTTGCAGCTAGCTAAGAAGGAAGGAAGGGAGCGAGAGAAGGAAGAAAGAAGAGAAGGAAGAATGGAAGTGGAGTGCAGAGGGAGGGAAGGGGGAAGGAGAAAGGAAGGGGGGCGAGGAGGGAAGGATGAGGTGAAGTGGGGGGAGAGGGAAGGAAGGAAGGAAGGTAGGTAGGCAGGTATGTTGGTTTTCTTTATCTCCCACTTACTCCCTCACTCCAACTGGACTTCAGATGCCAAAGGTCTCCTTAGCTCTCAGACTTCTCACTCTGGTGAGAGAAATCATCCTCAAGGACTATAGGTCACACACTTGGAATCAAAATGTTACTAAATTGGCAGCGAGGGATTAGAATGAACTAGACTTGGCTAAAGAATCGTGGATGTAATAAAGAGATAAAACTTGAAACATATGACTCATATTAGAGTTTTGTGTAACTGGCTGCCAAATAGTCTTAGGACATTTCTCAGGGAGAGGACATTTGTCAGGTCACTTCTGGATGCTATAGACAAGGGCAAGTGTGAATCTCTGGGACTGAGTTCTGTCCTCTATGTAGATATAGGTGAGCAGGTTTCTGGTTTGTTGCATAAATTGTTTGCTCATACATTTAAGAAGCTTCAGGCTCTCAAGCTTTCAGGATGCAGAAGTAAAGGTTTTATTGTGGAAAGAGATAAGTAAACAGGTGCATAGGATAGGAAGGGAGCATCTGTGTTTCAGGAAAGGGGGTGCAAAGAGAGATACATTCTCATTAAAATGTGACTTCTGGACTTAAGGGAAGGCTAGACAGAGGAGCTAGCTGGATGAGAAAGGATGAAGGCAAGGGTGTTCTAGGCAGAGGATAATGCTTGACGTCAATCCCTACTTGGACATTTTGTTTTATCAGTTCAGAGAGATGTTTACATTATCATCAGAGCATTTGAAAGGCATTTTGCTCCCTGAAAGCTTTCTTTTTCTTTTATTAAAAAATATGTGAGTTGTGGCTTCAGGTGACAGCTGACAGTGCCAGAAACTGCCTGAAGGAGAAGAGCTCCTTGAAACACTTAGTGTGACTATGCCCTCCAGGAAATTGGAGGAATTGGTGAATCTGAAGCGTCATTAGGTTCATTAATAGTGATGGAGGACTTTCTTGAAGTGGGAGGAAAGGTTTAAAGAGCGCTTGCTGTAAATCTCTTAAATCACCCAGGTTGTATATGTTTCAAAGGAGGCAGTGTGTTTACTTGGTGAGGATATGTGGAATTCCTCACCCATCAGAGAGGTATAAATGCTGATAGGAAGTTAGCTGTTTAGTGAGAAATATAAGTGATTCTGTCTTCTAAATAAAGTGTCTTCACTAAGCAATCAGAATCCAGAAAAAGTAATCTTTGATAAAAGACACCTATCTTACAACTTTATATTCTCTTCCTTGCATAGTGTCAAATTTCAGTGTAACTTCTCCTCTAAGTAATAATGATACGTGGAAAATACACCAGAGCCACACATTGATCAGCACTAGGAGCCATTAAAAAATCAACAAAAAAGACCTCATATTTCCAACATGAAAATAAAGGTATGTTTGTATTTATTCAATGAAAAATTTATTAGATGATGAGCCCAAACAGTTTTTCATAAAACAAAAACCAGAAACTTGTTGAAATCTCTGGTTAAACACCTCATAAAATTCTTTATTTAAATGCTATTCAGAGAGTGTAATGTAGTTTCTGAAAAATGGGGAAGGAAGCTATTATTTATTGAGTGCCTATTTTGTGCTGGGGCATGATGTGTATTTTTTTCTAATCAATTCTCAAAACAAACTCATGAGGCAATTATTCTCTGTTTACAAAAGTGGAAGTTGAAATTCAGAGGTAAAACAGTTATTCAAGGTTATACAGATAATGCTGAGGGAGGATCTGGGAGGAATCTGCATTTTGCCAAAGTTCTTCCCTGTTCCTCTTAGATTTTGTCAATAGGAGGGAATCCCAAACCATTAAGGAGTAATGGACCCTGCAAAAGCAAAGAGAAGTATTTATATAGATTTATGTTTCAGGACACAACTAATTTAGTATCTAGCACCTCAAAATCACTAAAATCAAACACAAAACAGTGACAACAAAAAGACCAGCCTAACATAAATCTTTATCCCTTCTGACAAAGTATGTAATTTGAGATGTTTTGTCTAGTTTTTAAAATACCAACAAGTGGTAGGACTTTATCTAATTTTAGAAACAAAAGATTGTGTGTTAAACACAACAATTAAACAATTAAAACAACAAACAATTAAAACAACACATACAAGATTCAAAAAGGTAGAGGGTTTTTGAATCAATTAGTTTTCTTCACCAGGATTTATGTAATTATTGGGCATTATAACATTTCCTGTAACTCTCATCATGTTTAATAAGAATCACAAATGGTGAAAATCCTCACAGCGATTATGGACACAGAGGAAAATTAAGCACTTTTCTAGGATTTTTTTTTATTCCTCTTAAGTGAATGATGGAATATTGTGCTAATAAGTGTTTAAAAAGCATTTCCTGAGTATCTAGGATAGGTGCTTTTTATGGCAAGACCACAGTGCAGAGAGTAAGACAAAGGATCAGAATAGAAAAGCAAAGGTCAAAATCAGCAACAAAATCTTAGCACAGGAGCCCCATACATTAAAAAAGACAAGGCTGTTTGACTTTAAAAGAAAGTTTCATGTAAAATAAGCATTGAGACAGGGTTAAGTAAGGGGGCATTGAACTGTATAATCAGACAAGGTCTTGAAATCTCACTATTACCGTATTAAAGCATTGTTATGGTCCTCTTATTTCTGAGTCCTTTTTCTTTTTTCTTTTTTTTTTTAATGGTGATGTTGGATGAAGATGAATTTATGGGACATGCGTAGATACTGATGACTTGCTTAAGGAAACTTAGGGTTCTCTATTTCCATCTCAAGACTAGGCTAACAGATGATTTTTAACCTGGGAAAATAAATTTTTGTGGACTATTCTGGTCATTTATTCCATGAAAACTTTAGTCTTCACGAAAACCACCACTACCAAGGAAAAAGAATGTTATTGGTTTAATTAAGAATTATTACCTACTTGGCAGAATAATTTATCTGTTTTTTAAGATTTTTTAAAAAGTACCTTTAAAAATTATTAATACTAGTTTTAGGAAATGAGAAACACAGAAGAGTAAAATATGGAAAGTATCATAACCCTATCACTCATAACTAATATTTTAGAGTATTTACTATCTATATCTTCCTCCACATATGCATCTTTATCAACACCTATTCAGTATCAAGTACTGCATAAGAATGCAATGGTGAGTATAACAAATATAATTCATGTTTTCATAGCATCTAATGTGTATTTTGAGGGCAGAAATATTAACCAAATAATCACACAAATAATAACTGCCATTTATTGCTGTGGAGAAAATTATATGACATAATGAGATACCATAAAATTATCAGATAACCAGAAATTTTTAAAAAATGATACAATGAGATATAAGGAAACTATTTTATCAGATGAGTTCTTTGGTAAAGAATATTAGAAAAGATCTCAAGGCTGAACAAAAAAATAGGGAAGAAATAGGGAAGAAATGTGGAGTAAAAAGAGTGGCAAGGAAAGAAATCCCAGACAAAGGGAAGAGCCGAGAGGGGGAACACAGAGGGTATATTCAGTGAATAAAGAAGGTCAGGTTTTAACCTCTTATTGGATATATCATTTGCAAATATTTTCTCTCATTTAGTAGGTTCCCCCCCCCTTTTTTTGTTGATAGTTTCTTTTGCTGTGTGAAAACTTTTTAGTTGATGTAGTCCCAATTGTTTGTTTTTATTTTTGTTGTCCTTACCTGGAGAGAAATATTCAGAAAAATGTTGCTAAGGTTGACGTCCAAGAGATTACTGCTTTTGTTTTCTTTTAAAAGTTGTGTAGTTTCAGGTATTACATTTAGGTCTTTAATCCATCTTGAGTTTGTTTTTGTGTATAGTCTAAGAAAGTGGCCCAGTTTTATTCTTTTGCATGTAGCTGTCCAGTTTACCTAACACCATTTATTGGAGAGACTGTTTTTTCCTCATTGTATATTTTTGCCTCTTTTGTCATAAACTAGTGGGCTATATAATCATGAGTTTATTTCTGGTCTCTCAATTCTATTTTAATGATCTATGTGTCTATTTTTGTGCCACTACCATACTGTTTTGAGTACTATAGTTTTTAGTGTATCTTGAAATCTGGGATTGTGATAGCTCCAGCTTTGTTCCTTTTTCTAAAGTTTGTGTTGGTTATTTGTGATCTTTTGTGATTCCATATAAATTTTAGAATGTTTTGTTTGAGTTGTGTGAAAAATACTATTGGTACTTTGATAGAGACTGCTTTGAATTTGTAGACTGCTTTGGGCAGTATGAGTATTTTACAATATTCTTCCAATCCATGAGTATCTTATGTCTTTCCATTTGTTTGTGTCATCTTCAATTTCTTACATCATTGTGTTATAGTTTTCAGAGTGTAGGTCTTTTATCTCATTGATAAATGAAAAACCTACTGAATGAATTCCCAAGTAATATATCTGATAATGATTAATATCCAAAATATATAAGGAACTCCTATAACTCAACACCAAAAAGCCCACATAATCTGATTTTAAAAAGGGCACAGAACCTGAATAGACATTTTTCCAAAAACATACAGATGGCCAACAGACACTTGAAAAGATGCTCAACATCACTAATCACCAGGGAAATGCAAATCAAAACCACAATGAGATATCACATGCCTAGTATTAAGAAACAAGAAATACCACGTGGTAGTGAGGATGTAGAGAAAATCATCCTTTGTGCACTGTTGGTGGGAATACAGATTGGTGCAGCCACTATGGAAAACAGTATGGAAGTTCTCCAAAAAATTTAAAAGAAAGTACCATATGGTCCAGTAATTCCATTTATGGGTATTTGCCCAAGGGAAATGAAAACACTAATTTGATATCCACCTCTATGTTTATTAGTATTATTTATAATAGCCAAGAAATGGGGGCAACCTAAGTATTATTGATAGATGAATGGATAAAGAAGTTATATATAAATACACACAATGGGATATTACTCAGCCATAAAAAAGATGAGATGTTGCCATTTGGGACAATAATGATGGACCTAGAGAATATCATGCTAAGTGACATAAGTTAGAGAAAGACAAATATAATTTAATGTCACCTATCTGTGGAATCTTAAAATCAAATGAGCAAACAAAAAACCAACAGACTCATAAATACAGAGGACAAACTGGTGATTGTCAGAGGGGAGCTGGGCAGGAGAATGGGGAAATAGGTAAAGGGGTTTAGGATGTACAACCTTACAGTTATAAAAGAAGATGTGGGGTTGAAAAATACAGCATAGGGAACTTAGTGAATAGTATTATAATACATACTGACAGATGGTGGCTACACTTATTATGGTGAGCACTGAGTAATGTATAGAACTGTCAAATCAGTAGGTTGCACATCTGAAACTAATATATTGTATGTCAACTATATTTAAATTATAAATAAAATGAAAGAAGTTCAGAGAACCTGGAGCATCGAATATATTGTTGAAGAAGTACTAGAGGAAAAATAGATTCTTTTAGATTGTAATTGATTTTGATCTTTATCATAAGACAATGGGAAACCATTATATTGTTTTAAGCAAAGGACTGGCATGATGAGGTCAACTTTTAAAAAGTTACTCTGGATCCAAAGAGATTAAAGGAGAGGCCAAAATGGATTCAGGTAGAACGATTTGGAGGCTGTGGTAATAGAATATAAGAGCTATGACAGATGTGTAGACCTCAGTGCAGTGAAGAAAAAGAAAAGGTACGCCAATTTGAGAGCTATTTAGGAACTTAAACAGAAAATACTCAGTCATGAATTTAGTGTGGGAAGTTAGATCCCTTTAAGTTGACCCCTAAATTATGGCTGGTGTAACTCCACAGAAGATGATCACTGTTATAGGAAAGAGTTAAGGCAGCCAGGTTTGAAAGGAAGCTTTTGAAATTAGCTTTGGCAATATTGAGTTTACTACTTCAGACATGTGTGTTGACATATCAGTAAGCATTTGGGTGAGATGATCATGGTCCACAGGCATGGTCTATGCTGATAAAATGTATTTGGTGACTTGGGGCTAAGCAGTAATTGAAGGTATGAGTATGATAAATGTGCACCACTGGAAATTTTCTTCTTTATTTTATATAGTTTCTCACTTAAAGTGATGGTGCCAAAAGAAGAATGTCTCATAAGCTTATGATCAGATACAGTTTAATTTTTTTCCCATAGGTATTTTTAAGAGATAAAACTCTTCTTCAAACACTGAAGGTTAGGTATAGGACTAAGGTGATTAAGGTTGCTTTAAATATTTTAAAATATTTTTGTCCTATACAGAAATTTTATTGTCTCCCCTGTGGTATAGAGGAAATAGCATGTATCAGTTAGAATTAGGTCCTACTCTATCTAAACAGTGACTTAAACATCTAATGGACTATTTTTCTTCATGTCAGTGGAGTCTAAGATTGCTCTCTGGGCATCAGTGTAGTGTCTCCACAGTCATCAGATTTCCAGGCTTAGAACATGAATTGGGACCTAAAGGTTGCCTTGTGCTCCAGGATGGCTGCTACATCTTTAACCATTAAATCAGTATTCTGAAGCAGATACAAAGCAGAATAGAAGGGCATCGTTTACCTACCTGCAGCTACAAGAGAAACTGAGAAATATCCTGTTTTGATAGGCCACTTTGAAATAATGTCTTTTCTTCCCCTATCTTAGTGAGGAAAAAGGGGAGAAGGAATATGGGCAGGCAACTAGATCTTTCTGTGACAAACATATGGAGATGGGGGTCTAATCCCGAGCATTGCTGCTAATGGGCTTTGTTACCTTTAAAAACCACTCTGTGAGGAATAAGTGATTAATCACTAAATTCTACAGCTAAAACTAATATATATAGTGTGTGTTAACTAACTAGAATTTAAATAACTTGGGGGAAAAAACCCCTCTGCGGAATAAGCAGTATACTGTAAGTGAAAAAGATGTTTTGTAAATGTGATACGATGTTAGCTATTGCTATTAATTCCAAAGTGATTAGCTCTGTGGGTATTTGAAAAGTAGTTCAGTTTTTGTTATAAATATTGAAAAACTACTTGGATTTCAAAATTATGGTTCTAGAAAGAAATTCTTTTAAATGTATGAGTATTCCTTTTCTATAGCTCTTTGAAATATAATTTTATATCTTGCTTTCCTATTAGATTCTTCAAATTGTCTCCTTTTTTAATAGGTTTTATTTATTTATTCATGAGAGACACACACAGACATAGAGAGGGAGAGAGAGAGGGAGAGAAAGAGAGAGAGAGAGAGCAAGAGGGAGAAGCAGGCTCCCTGCAAGGAGCCTGATGCGGGATCATGCCCCGAGCCTAAGGCAGGTGCTCAACCACTGAGCCACCCAGGAGACCGGAAATTGGCCCATGTTTTCATATAATACTTCTAGTCATCAATTTTGGTGGCATATAAAACAACAAAATCATTATTTGTAAATCTGCTCTTTCAATAATTTTTATGAGTGAAGTAGAGAGCTTGCTTTTCTTCTTTGATTCATGCATTATTAAATTCTTTTAAAATTAAAAAAAATGTTAAATAGTGCTGCAAAGAAATTTTGTCTTTTCTCTCATTTTAAAATGGTACTTTCGGGCAGCCCCAGTAGCCCAGCGATTTAGTGCTGCCTTCAGCCCAGAGTGTGATCCTGGAGACCTGGGATCGAGTCCCACATCAGGCTCCCTGCATGGAGCCTGCTTCTCCCTCTGCCTGTGTCTCTGCCTCTCTCTCTCTCTCTCTCTCTCTCTCTCTATGTCTGTCATGAATAAATAAATAAAATCTTAAAAAAAAGGGTATAGTTTCTTGTGATGGGAGCTCTTGATTTACTCCTTATTGTCTTTAAAGTTTTATCTAGCATATTTGTCAAATTTCAGTTTGTAGCATCTAATGAGATGATTTTAATTTTGTGTATCAGTGAAACATCTAATTTATGGATTTCCTAATGTTAGATATTTGCAGTCCTAGAATAAATTTATTCTGATAATTTTCTTAAAATGCTATATACTTCAGCTTGCAATAATTTTACTTACACTTGAAATTTTACCTAAGATGGAGATTGATGTATTATTTACTTATATCATAATAATAGGAACATATTTTTTTTTACTCTGTGCCATTTTACATAATTCATTTAGTCTTCTCAATAACTTTACCATTGGGAATATTATTATCCCTACTTTGCAGATGAGATAGATGAGACAATATGTTGATCACAGTGGAAATCAGTGAGCTTCATAAACTAAATTGAATAGTTTCCAAAAATTTTTTTCTCAGTAGTTTCCTTTATAAAAACTTTGTAATATTTTGTAGGGTACAGAGATGAACTGCTTCTTGAACATTTCAGTGAACTCATCAATAAAACCAAATTCCTTCAGAACTTTTGGGGACAAGATTCTTTTATAATAATATCAATGTCATTCATAGTTGCAGCTCAACCATCTTTCTCGATTCATTTTAAGTCAATATTGATTTGGCAGAAATTGGCTACATGCTCAGTAATGCTGGGTTTCTTTTAGGCAACACAGCATGCCTGAGCCTCCCTTGTTCATCCTCCCTTGCAGTGAGGCCAGTGGAATGTGTATGTGGAAACGATGTATGTAACGTCCATGACTGCTTTAAAATGGTCCATATGATTTTCATGGTTATCTTCTGATTTCATGGCTATCAACTGATTTTCATGGTTATCTTCTCTTTTGTCTAGATGACTGAAGTAGAGGAAGAATGTCAAAGTCACAGTCGAAGAAAACCTACACTGGAGTCAACCAACCTACCCACATTGGGTTTGCCGTAAGAAATCTTTATCTTTTTTTTTTTTTTTTAAGATTTTTAAAAATTTATTCGAGAGAGAGAGAGAGAGAGAGAGAAGCAGGCTCCACGCAGGGAGGCTGACGTGGGACTCGATCCAGGATCTACAGGATCATGCCCTGGGCTAATGGTGGCACTAAACCACTGAGCCCCCTGGGGCTGCCCAATCTTTATCCTTTTGAACCACTGAGATGATTTGCTACTGAAACAAATTATTTGCTACTGAAGCATTATTTACCGACTAATATATTTAGTAAATGAAAGTTTGCCACAGAAGTGGACATTTTATTCACACTAATTTTATTAGCATGGGGTTATACATTTCTTAAAATTTTGTCTTTGTAATGTTTTCCTTTTTTAAAAAAAGTACCTTTTTAATTCTCAATTTTGCCTAGATTTTCATCTTTAACTTTGCTGAAGATGAGTTAACTTTATTAAATATTTTACTACCTTTTAGTGTGAGCCTGTCTTTCTTTCTTTCTTTCTTTCTTTCTTTCTTTCTTTCTTTCTTTCTTTCTTTCTTTCTTTCTTTCTTTCTTTCTTTCTTTCTTTCTTTCTTTCTTTCTTTCTTTCTTTCTTTCTTTCTTTCTTTCTTTCTTTCTTTCTTTCTTTCTTTCTTTCTTTCTTTCTTTCTTTCTTTCTTTCTTTCTTTCTTTCTTTCTTCCTTCCTTCCTTCCTTCCTTCCTTCCTTCCTTCCTTCCTTCCTTCCTTCCTTCCTTCCTTCCTTCCTTTCTCCTCCCTTCCTACCTAGTTAATAATATTCTCCTCGTGGCAGATTATTTGATTAATATTTTTAAATGTTCTCTATAGGCTTGAGAAAATATGTGCACTATTTATAATATTTACAGATTTTTAAGAGTGACTTATCAATTATTTCTAGTTAAGGACATTATTAAGCTGGTTATTATTTTCCATTCTATTTGGTGTGTCAATATCTTTTTAAATTTCAACCGTGTTTGGTTTCAGTCTTTATTCTTGTGTCTTGGATTTACTCATATAATATTTTTAATTGAGATATATTTGACAGATAACATTGCGTAAGTTTAAGGTGTATAACATGTTGATTTGAGACATCCATATATTGCATTATGATTGTCATTATAGCATCAGTTAGTACTTCTATCACATAATTATCATTTCTTTTTTGTGGTGAGAATTAGATCTAGTCTCTCAATAAGTTTGGTGTTTATAATACAATATTGTTGTCTATAATCAATATACTGTGCATTAAATCTCCAGAATATACTTACCTACTAGTAAGTTTGTACCCTTAAACAATATTTCTCTTATTTCCCCATTCACCAGCTCCTATTAACCACCATTTTTCTCTATTTTTATGACTTTAGCATTTTTTAGATTCTACATCAAATATAAGTGATATCATATAGTATTTGTTTTTCTCTGACTTATCTCACCTAGCATAATTTCCACAAGGTCCATCCATGTTATTGCAAATGGCAGGGATTCCTTCTTGCTCATGGCTGAATAATACTCCATTGTGTGTGTGTGTGTGTGTGTGTATGTGTGTATGTATGTGTGTGTTTTATACACACACACACGCATACGCACACGTGCACACATATCTGCTGTATCTGTTCAACTGTCATTGGGAATTTAAGCTGTTTACTTATCTGGGTTATTGTGAATAATGCTATAGTAAACATGGGAGTGCGTATCTTTCTTCAACATCTTATTTTCACATCCCTTGAGTATATACCCAAAAGTGGAATTGCTGGGTCATATGGTAGTTCTCTTTTTAACTTTTGAAGTACTTGCACATTGTTTTCCATAGTGGATGTACTAATTACATTCACAACAATAATTCACAAAGATTCCCTTTTCTCCACATCCTTGCCAACACTTGTTATCTCTTGTCTTTTTGAGGATAGCTATTCTAAGTAGTGTGAGGTGGTTATGTCATTGTGGTTTTGATTTACATTTCACTGATGATGGTAATACTGAACACTTTTATGTATCTGTTGGCCATTTGGATATCTCATTTAGAAAAATATCTATTTAATTTCTCTGCATATTTTTAAATTGGAATTTTTTTATTGAGTTGTATGAGTACTTTATATATTTTGGTTGTTAACCCCTTATCTTATGTATTTTTTGCAAATACTTTCTCCCATTCAGTATGTTGGCTTTTCTTTTTTTTTTTTTTTTTTGAGTATTTCTTTTGCAGTGCAGAAGGTTTTACATTAGATACAGTCCTTTTTGTTGATTTTTAATTTTGTTGATTTGTGTTATGGTGTCCTATCCAAAAAAATCAATGTTAAGATCAATTTCAAGGAGCTTCTTCCTACATTTTCTTCTGGGAATTTTATGATCCCAGGTTTATGTCTGGTCTTTGATCCATTTTAAGTTAATTTTTGCAATCAGTGTAAGATAAAGGTCCAATGTCATTTTTCTGTATGTGTTTCTTCAGGTTTTTTTCAGCAACCATTTGTTGAAGAGACTCTTTTTTCTATATTGACTGTTCTTGACTTTTTTGTCATCAATTATTAATTGACCACATATGCAGGGCTTTAACTCTCTATTCTGTTCCATTGATTTATATGATGATTTTTATACACTATCATACTGTTTTAATTGCTATCCTCTGGTAGTGGGGTTTGAAATTATGAAATGTGGTGATTTTAGTTTTGTTCCTTTTCATAGCTGCTTTGGCTAAACCCAAAATTAGCACAAGGAAAGTACTAAAGAGTAGAGTGGAAATAAATGAAATAGAGATCAGAACAACAATAGTTTAGCCTCCCAAACTAAATGTATTACCATTTCATAAACAAACAACAATAAAAAATACCCAATTTCTTTAGTGACATTTAATTAAAAATAAATTTAAAAGTAATATATAAGTAATAATACTGATCTCTGACATGCTAGCTGTGGTGACAATAAGAACTGCAACAATAGCAATGATTTAATTGTGTGCCTAGACTTTTCCACATTGTAAGGAGGGGTCCATGAGAGAGAAACAGTGGGAATAGGTGAATAAGTTATGAACTCCGGTAATAGACTTTTGTGACATTTGAAAATTTTCCAAAATAATGACAATGTAGTAAAGGAAGTCATTAGCATTTATGTTGCTTAGAATTGATTAATATTTGAGAACAAAACTATTTTCAGATATAAGAGTAATAGCATTATACCAAAATTAAAATTTTTTTTCAGGAACAGTAATCCTAAAATTGAAACACTAGTATAATGCGATTTTCCTTTTAGTGGAAATCTGATATCTAGAGTATGTATGGTGATTCAAATAGAAATATATGGTTAGAAAGAAGAATCTTTAAAGTTTTTCCCAAATACTTTCTAAAAGATTTTTAAAGTTTACTTAATCTCTAGTCTCCATTGCCATAATGGACCCTAATCCTCTGAATTGCAACCATCTCAAGATATTTTTTTTGTTTTTTTCACATGTGCCATTTTAAAATATGTATTTTTAATTAACCGCATGAGGTTTCTTTATTAATATAAATAACAAGTTCTAGATTTTGTTTCATACTTAAAAAAAAAAACATAATGTGTTTTACACTCTATCCCTGTGTGGCATGTTCATATAATTAGTCTTATATATTTAGACCTGTGTGAGAGCTTCTTTGGGATATAAAGCCCATGGAGTGGACCACTTACTTTTTCAAGTGCCTATACCAGTTTACCACTCACTGGAATTTTTAGGAGGTAAATTTGATAAATTTTTCAAAATTTTTAAATGCTTAAGAGTTTGAGGTTTTATATATGTTTCAGCCAGTTTTAGCATTTTATATTTTTTCTAGGAATTTATCCATTTCATTTATCCATTAGATTATTTTTATTATTCCCTTTATTATTACCATATTTCTATTGTGTCCATAGTTCCTCTTTTCATTCTATATTTCACCCAGCAATATCTCCTCTCTTGTTTTTCTTGGTTAGTCTGGTCAAAGATTTATCTATCATATAAATCGTCTCCGGGAACTAGGTTTTGATTTTTTTAAGATTTTATTTATTTATTCATGAGAGACACACAGAGAGAGACAGAGACATAGGCAGAGGGAGAAGCAGGCTCCCACAAGGATCCAGATGAGGGACTCAATCCCAGGACTCCTGGATCATGCCCTGAGCTAAAGGCAGATGCTCAACCAGTGAGCCACTCAGGCATCCTAGGTTTTGATTTTGTTAAACTATAGGGATTTTCTTTTGCAGGAAACCTCTGAGGTCTCTAATTTTTTAAACCTTAATTTTAGTACTTTGTTCTTTGTTGCATCTTTGGACTACTCTCCTACTTATATTTCAACTTCTTGGGTTGGATACTTAAATCCAACAAGTAATATCATTTCTTGTTTTTAAAATAAATGCATTTAGGGCTATAGAATTACTCTTACATATTGCTTTCACACACACTCTGACATATGTTTTTATGATAATTCAGCTTCAAATATTCCTTGTTCTTCTTTCTTCCATAATCAGGTTATTTGATAATACACTAGTTTTCAAATATATAATTTGTAGCTCTCTTTTTGTTATTAATTTATAGCTTTATTTTATGGTTAATGAACACAGTCCATGTATTATTGATCCTTTAGAATGTATTGAGTTTGCCTTTGTAGCCTATTAGCTATTTTCCCAAATGTTCTGCTTCTGCTGAAGAGCAATTTATATTTCCCACTTGTATGATATAGAATTCTCTATATGTATTTAATAGCATGGACTCACTAATTACATTGTTGATATCATTGATATCTAAGACTATTTTGGAGGGTTTATGAATTTCTGGGATGGTACCATTAAATTTTCAAACTGTATTTTCTGGTTTTTTTCTTGGTTTGTAGGTTGTTGCTTAAATATATTTTGATATATATCTGTACTGTTAGGTGAATGTTCATGGTACTTATATCATTGTTCCTCTTTGTTCTTAGAGATTTTCTTTTGCCTTTAATTTAAATTGGGATTGGATTGAGTTTAAATCTTGATTTCCTGAAAACATTCTTTCATGACATAGGACAATTTACTTAGTCTTTCTAAGCCACAATTTTCTTAATTTTACAATGGTCATTATAATACCAATCTCATAATGATATTGTGAAGGTTAAATAAGTTGATGCATTTAAAGTGTTTAGAATAGTGGCTGGCATATTCTATCACTCAACTAATGGCAGTGATTAGTTATCAGGTATTGAGGCCAATAAACCACAAAGAAGAGTTGAATAACATAATGAACCACTTGTGGGAGAAATGTTGACATAGCAAATTCAAGTATTTGATTAAACAGGATTATAATGATAGCATAAAATTATTTTGACCTTGAAAATTTTCATATTTTAAATAACAGGGCTCATCGCTCCAGGAAAACAAACAAAACAAAACAAAAAATGGCAGTCTAAGAAAGATCAGTAGACTGAAAAATAAACCAAACCAATCAACAGACAAAACAAAATCCCCAAGAAATAAATGTGTCAAATTTCTTGACTATTTGGGGAAAAAAACTATAATCACTAGAACTTTAAATGGAATATTTTTTCCTGCAAATTATTGTAGAAGATAAACTCTAACAAAACATACTCAGTGCCTCCCTGTGTGTTAAAGAAGGGAGAGATGAGCCCCAGGACAATCTTTGGCACTAAAGAGTCACTGTTACCAAGTTCTACAGGGCAGTGCCCCAACAAGAAACTTTTGGTTGTGAGAGGTTTATCTCTGAACTCTCAGAAGTAACACTGGCGGGAACCAGTTTGTTTAGGTTGCAATTTTTAAGCCCTGGGAGTTTAGAAGGGTGGGGGACAGAAGAGAGATTTGTCATGAAGCTAACCTGTTTATACCTGGTTTAACAGTATTAAACTAGCCTTCAGAGTGCTGGGTGGTTCTTGCCAGTTTCTAAGGTGAAGATCATAATTATATTGACCTAGGGTAGAGGCTATGGATGCTGCTAAACATCCTACAATGCACAAGACAGCTCTCTACAAACAGAGGATTATCCTACTCCAAATGCAGTATTTTCTCTCATTATTTACCTCTCTTTGTTGCCATCATCATTACAATGTATGCTGTTTTTTGCATCTTATGCATATTTTATTTTCTTCCTACAATGCCAATTTTTTTTAGAGTATAGTTAATACACAGTGTTATATTAGTTTCAAGTATACAACATAATGATTCTATATGTTATGCTATACCCATCACAAGTGTAGCTGCCATCTGTCACCACACAAAGCGATTCTTTTTTTTTTTTCTTTACACAAAGCGATTCTAATACCACTGCCTATATTCTCTGTGCTGTACCTTTTATTCCCATGACTTATTCATTCCATAACTGGAAGTCTGTGTCTCCAACTCCCCTTCACTCATTTACCCCGTTTCCTCACCCCCACTTCCCTCTGACAACCATGTTTGTTCTCTGATTCTACTTTTTGTTTGTTTTGGGATTTTTTTTGGATTCCACACACTGAGAAGGAAAAGACATATGATTTCATCTATCTGATGTATTTTAATTAGCATACTACACTCTAGGTCTATACATGTTGTTGCAAATGGCAAGAAATATGTTTTTATGGATAAGTAATATTTGTGTGTGTGTGTGTCTGTATGTGTGCGCATGTATACCACATCTTTATCCACTCATCTATCGATGGATAGTTGGGCTGCTTCAATATCTTGGCTATTGTATATAATGCTGCAATAAACATAGGGGTGCATGTATCTTTTCAAATTAGTGTTTTCATTTTCTTTGGCTAAATACTCAATAGAAGAACAAAGACAGAGGTATCACAATTCCAGATTTCAAGATATACTACAAAGCTGTAGTAAACAATATGGTACTGGCACAAAAATAGACAAATAGATCATTGGAAAAAAATAGAGGGCGCAGAAATAAACCCATGCTTATATGGACAGTTAATCTGTGACAAAGCAGACAATAATATACAATAGGGAAAAGACAGTCTCTTCAAATGGTGCTGGGAAAACTGTATAGCTACATGGAAAAAGAATGAAACAGGACCACTTTCTTGTACCATACATAAAAATAAACCCAAAATGGATTAAAGAGCTAAATGTGAGACCTTAAACCATAAAACTATTAGAACATATGTAACAATTTCTCTGACATTGGCCGTAGCAACATTTTTTCTAGACATGGCTCAAGAGGCAAGGGAAACAAAAATAAAACTAAACTGTTGTGACTACACCAAAATAAATAGCTTTTATACAGTAAAGGAAATCATCAACAAAATGAAAAAACAATCTTCTGAATGGAAGAAGATATTTGCAAATGATATATATATAATAAGGAATTAATATACATAAAGATCTTATACAACTCATCAAAGAAACAATCCAATTAAAAATAGGGATGAGATCTTAAGAGATATTTTTCCAAAGAAGGCATATAGACGGCAAATAGACACATGAAAAAGTGCTCAACATCACTAATCATTAGGAAAATACAAATCAAAATAACAATAGGTATCACCTGACACCTGTCAGAATGGCTAACATAAAAAAACAAGAAAGGACAAGTGCTCATGATAATGTGAAGAAAAAGTAGCCCTGTGCACTGTTGAAGGGAATGTAAGTTGGTGCAGCCACTGTGAATAACAGGAGGCACCTGGGTGGCTCAGTTGTTTAAGGACCTAAATCTTAATTTTGGCTCAGGTCATGATCTTATGGTCATGAGATGAGCCCCATGTAGTGCTCCAAGCTCAGGGGGGAGTCTGCTTCTCTCTTCCCTTTCCTTCTGCCCCTCCTCCTGTGCATGCTCACACACTTGGCTCACTCTCTCTAATAAAATAAATAAATCTTCAAAAAAAAAATCCAGGAGGTTCCTCAAAAAATTAAATCTAGAAATACCGTATGATTCTATAATGCTCCATTTTAAAGATAGACTACTCAAAAATCTAATATCATAGGTAAAAGAATATGTAATTAATTTAGATACCACCTTGATCTATAAACATAATTTGGACCAAGTTAATTCTTTTGCTTTATGAAGGCCACCACTTGAGGACTAATCTCAGTCATAAGAAGTGCCTCAGACAGTGTACTGGAGTGGGATAGGGAAAATAGCTTTAGGAAAATTAGCTCTTCTGTGTTTCAGGTTTCTCTTAGACTAGGATATTAGGCTGATATTAGGCTAGTCATTACATCTCTCATATTCTCAGTTGCTTACTCTAAATGAAGAATTTTGATAAAATGATCTACACTATTCCTCTCAGTTCTTAAAGGTTATGATCTATCATATCTTTTTTCCAGATGTAACAGTAAGATGCGTTTACAGCTTGAATATATATAATCTTTCAAACTTGTAGCCTAACTGCCTTTCTGTAAAGGAAGCAAAAGACCAATGCATCATGAGTCTTTTCCTTTTAGCTTTCTCAGTTCAGGTTTTTGGCCATAAAAAAAAATCCAATTAATTACCTTTGTAAA
Source organism: Canis lupus baileyi (assembly GCF_048164855.1). Taxonomy (NCBI): domain Eukaryota; kingdom Metazoa; phylum Chordata; class Mammalia; order Carnivora; family Canidae; genus Canis; species Canis lupus. The sequence continues at coordinate 23,501,916 of NC_132869.1, read as the reverse complement.
ATGGTAAGTACAATAATTAAGTAGAGATTGTCAAACTGGATTAAAAAATGATGCAGATATGTGCTATCTACAAGTGTCATACTTTAAAGATTGTGAGATTGTTTAAAAGAAAAACAAAGGGAAAAAAGCATACCACTTAAACACTAATTAAAAGAAAGCTATGCTAATATAAGTTATTATAGATTTAGATTATGGGAAATAACCAGGAAAAAAGAGTGACACCATCATATAGTGGTAACAGTTAATTCACCAAGATAACCTCACATTCCTCAATGTGTATATACCTAACAACAGAATTTCAAAATATACAGAGCAAAACAGAAATGAAAAGATAAATAGACTCAATTATATTTGAAGATTTCATCTTTCTCACAGTAATTGATAGAACAAAGAGGCGAAGAATCAGTAAAATATTGAAGATTTGAAGAACACTACCAACAAATTTGACTTGTTTGTAGAACTTCTTACCAACAGCAGCAAAATACACTCTTTCCCTGTGCATATAGAACACTCACCATGCATATCTTGGGTCATAAAATAAATCATACTAAACTGTAAAAAGTTAAATCATAAAAGCATATATTTTTTACTATAATGGAATCAAACTAGAATGAGTAACAGAAGAATACTTGAAAAATTTCCCAAGTATTTGGACATATAATAAGACATTTAATATGTAACTCATGCATCAAAGAAGATGCTATGGGGAAATTAGAAAATATTTTTAACTTAATAAAAATAAAATACAACATACCAAATTTGGGAAATAAAGCTAAAGCCTTGCTTAAAAGAAAATTTGTGGCATTAATGCCTAAATTTTAAAAGACAAAGGGTATCAAATCAATCTAAGCTCCCAATTTAGTAAATTAGAAGTAGAAAAGACCTCATCAGCAGAGATAAGAAAATAATACAGAAGACATTGAAATTCAAAGCAGAAAAATTTTAAAAAAATCAATGAAATCAAAGCTAGTTGTTTTAAAAGATGAATGAACTAGGTTAAGTCCTTAGCTAGATTGACCAATAAATAGAAGCAAAATATAAAATATCAATATAAAATTAAGAGGGAAAATCAGCACAGATCCTACAGGTATTAAAGGATAATTAAGGAATACTACAGAAACTTAATGTTCATAAATTTGATCAAGGCAATGAAAGGGAGCCATTCCTTAAAAGACACAAATTTAAACTCACTGAAGGAGAAATAGATACCTTTAATAGTTTTATGTTTATTAAGGTAGTTGAATTTGGTGTTTCAAACCTCTCAACGAAGAAGAAATCTAGGTCCACATGTTTTCAGAGTTGAATTGTACCAAATTTTAAGGGGGCATTTAAATAACTTCTAAATAATCTCTCCCAGAAAGTAGAAATGTAGGGAACAAGTCCCAGTACATTTTAGGAGGCCATAAATATCCTGATACCAAAATAAGACATAAGAAATACAGGAAAAGAGAACCAGGTATCAATATAGCTCCTGAATATACATGTAAAAATATTCAACAAACACGATTCTATGAATCTGTCAAAACACAAATGTATACCCACAGAGTATATGTAATTTAAGATATATAATGTGTTAAATAGATAGCTAACCATTATGTTTTCTACATTTATAAGTCTTTGTAAATATACTAAGAAGTGATTCATTGCAATATGAACTATTTTTAATATACTATTAAGGAGAGAAACATCAAACTATAATGTGCCAAAGTTTATAAAATATATCCTGATTTCAAAGTTATAATGATGTGGGAAAAAAGGACAATTTAAAATATATCTAATGTGATATTCACAAATTGAAATTTATTCTCCTGTAGCCATATATCTTAGTTTTTGATAAAAAAAAATACAGAAGCCTCAACCAGAGAGATCACCAATCCTTGGAGGGATGGAAGTCAGGGAGCAAGGGCCAGCTGTTTCAAAGGGCTGGATTGAATGTAAGCACAGGTAATGCCAGGGAAGGCAGTCTCCTCCCTGTGTCCAAGAATTCTGCAGGGGTATGTGGGAATCGGCTATCCCTACACAGATAGTTTCTGACTCCTTATAAATGATTATTTTTTATTATTCAAATGTAAAGATTGAAGTTATTCTATTATTTCATGAAAAAGGTAGTGCAGTCATCTTTATATGTTAGAGAAATTAAAAGGAGAAAGTAAAGCTTACTTCAAGCATTTTTTTAAAAAAGCCAAATGAAAAACATTAAGCCAGAATTGTCATTTATAAATGTGCCTCATTTAAGGGAAATTCAATATATAAATTATCCTAGAAATAGATGAATTGGAACAGGTTGTGATGGGGACATCTGATTACATAAATGATCATTCATCAGAGTACCTTTAAATAGTAAGTGCTCTGCTATGGTTTTAAGTACTTCATTTTAACCAAATTTGATTTTCATGTGTGTGTGTGTTTTTTTTTTAAGAACTTCTTATGTGAGGTTTATCTGTAGATGAATAACAGAGCTTTGTCTTTGTGCATCTTATCTAGAATAAGCTAAGTTACCATACATTTTAATGGATCCTACAGTTGACAGTGGTAGCTGTGAACTGCGTGATTACTAATTTGGGTATATAAACATAATAGGCTCTGTTTTGGAGATAACAGAAAGACTTGTGTTTTGGGAGAAACAACAAAGCCTGCAGAATTTAGAACTATTTCTAAGTTATTACCTGTATTTTTCAATATTAATAGACTCGATTCACAATGCCACTATTAGCATTTGATATATGTTGTATACTATGGTATTAAAAAAAAAAAGGGAGAATAGATCTAAGTAAATGCTGGAAAAAAAACGCTTAGCTCATAATTTTTTGAAGTGATCAATGTGAACCCAAACTGCCAGTTCTTCAACTGTAGCATGCTTGATGACAATGTGCTCCTATAGAGCCTAAGTCAGTGTTCTGATTCAATTATAAGATGAATCTAGAATTAAAGACTATTGCCTGTTTATCTGTTAAATGTTGTATTTCCCTCTTGGGGCTGAACAGTATTCAGGGACATAGAGGTGGATATGGAAGTTCTTCCTTATGTTCAATGTCATTATCTTGTAATGGGTAGCTGTTTCCATGAACACAATGCCTGAAAAAATCTTCTCCAGTTTTAATGAGACATTAGAACCAAATAATGTAAAAAGTGTTCTGTCCAGTAAAAAAGAGTCTGGGGTTTTTATTCCTAAGTAATGAATTCGGCTGTATAAATTAAAAAGGCAGAAAATACAACAGTGTTGCATGGGTTCAATATACATCCATTTATTAATGCATATGCCAGAGGATAGCATTGTACTATGCGTTTGGAGAAGTCATTAACAAAGCAATTGCCTAACAATTTAACATGAATTTGTGGATCTCACTGGTCTGTTTTCACACCCAGTAGCAAAATGATTCTGAGAGTCATGATACTAGTCATATCTGTCCTTAACATAGCAGACCAGCTTGTTCACAAAACATAATCATTGCGACAGGTTCTTGTTTCTGTATGTGTACGTTGTCCACTAACAGTTATGACCATAAGTTACAATTACAAGGTACTGCTCTACAGCCAAGTATTTAGATTACAGACTCTAAAAAATCAAACCATAAAAATACAGAAAATGCAAATATTCATAAACTACTTCATATTCAAAATCCAATCTAGTTATATTTTAATGTACCAAGCTGTATTAACTTGTTTTTCTATTGTATCTGATGCATTTGGGGCTTATAAATAATATAAATTACAAAATAATAAGCAGTTTCTTCAGATCTTATTTTACATTTTTCACTAAATAGATGAAGACATGTCTTTTTGCTCCAGTGCAATATATAGTAATGCTGCATTCAGTGTAAATCATTGAATATTTTTAAAAAGAAAAAAAACATTTAACTGATTGAAGTGCTAAGTAAATAAGGAGATAGTCATAACTGTCAGAGGGAAAACCCTAACAGTAGAGTTACTTATTATAGGTAATTTGAAGAAACAAACCTTCCACTGCGTCTCTAAACCCTTAATCCTATGACTTTCTAAAGAATGAAATTTGGTAAAGGTAAGACATAATGCTAGATGGTAAATGTATCAACTTATCTTTTTTTTTTTTACAAATGTGATGTGACCTTGGCAGTTTTAAAGAACAAAGTTTTGTCAATATATCAAACATTGTTAACAAACTCTATTTAGCATTGCTTTGTATAAGTTTGCTTTAATAGCATTTCTTCACAGTGATATTTCAGAAAGGTTGGAAACTGGTCGGCATAAAATATTTCCCACCTTTTCTATTTTAATTTGTATGCAAAAATCATCACAATAGATCTGCAACTATAAAATTACAAACACTTTCTAGAAGTGACTGTATTTCTAGTTATGATAGAAAAGGTTATTTGTATGACATCTACAATGAGGTAAGTCTAAATAAAACAGAATTGGTAACAAATGCTTTCTGATCTATGAGCAATATAAGCTAATTTAACAAAGACAATGGATAAACCAAAAGAATTGTATATTTTAGTATGTTTAAAGGATGAGAAGTTGGTAATGAAATGAAACATTTTAAAAGATACTCTGGATATTTCACTTTACATCATAATTTTGGCACTTCATGGAACATTTATTTCCCAAAGACCAGAACTGGTATAAAAGTTCAGGAGGTTTTCCACATACTTTGTCGACATTGTACTGGATTACTGGCAAACACTGACACGTGGTGAACTAAACATTCCCATGTATTTGCACACGCATGCAGTAGTCGGAATTTATGAATTGTCAAAGATGATATCTTGCAGTATTTGTTTCAAGCGCTCTCTTCGGCAGATCTCGTCTCAGATTTCAGTCTTACGAATTCTTTAGCCACGTCATCGCCGGTCCTCTGAGAGAGTATTCTAAGGATCGTCAAGCCAGTTTCATCCATAGAGACATTTTTCAGAAGGGGATACCATGCTCCATAGCTTCCCTTGTCTGCTATGTTCTGTAGTTGAATTACTGTCATTCCGATAATTCTATCTTCTCTGGCAAAGCAGTAATCTTTAACTGAGAGATGAAGTTCATAGGCCCCTGGCCGGTTTTCATTACCCAGAATGCTGTGTGGATTAAAAATAAGAATTTTGAGCAAAACTTTTACTTCACCTAGGGATCAATATGGTTCTAAAATACTGTTAAAATGTTTCTACATTACTCAGAATGTTATTTGGCAAAATGGAGTATGATGTATTTTAGCTCTGATGCAAATATCATTCATATTTTATTTAAGTTGTTTTTATATAGATATTACTTAGCAATCTAATTTAAAAATGTCTTTGCCTAGAAAGAAATAGGAAATCAATCTGAATATGCTTTACTGTCTTGATATTAAGCATACTAATAGAAACTTTAATTAAAATATGTTACACTTCTTGGAGGTGTGGTCTTCCCACTGATATAGGGGTGAGATGGGTTTGGCAGGAATTGTGGGGGCTAGGCCAAGGCAAGGGGTAGTTCTTGCAAGAATTTCTATGCCATTTCAACATCAATTATTACATACTCTTTTCTTTATCTCAGACTCTTGGATATGCTATTAAATCTAGGAGCCTTTTTCTCGAGGGAATACACACTACAGACTATCAAGCTAACACAGACAACAAGACTATTCAAAAATGCCAAATTAGATACAAATCCCCAGAGTGAATCAGTTCCAGTAGAGTGTGGTGCTTCAATGCCGATTCTTTCTGATGGCAACAGTTAGACACCTGTCAAGTGTGGGGCTGAGGATGGCCTCTACTAACAACAACCTGGCAGTGCAGAACTGAGTATAATGAAGAAGGCTGAGAGGTCAACACTGAGAATAATCCTCTCCTGCCCCTTATTTTACTTCATCCTCAGATATCCTTGACTTTCTAATGAATGCACATCTGTTCCTCAGCAGTACAAGCTTCAAAATCCCTTCCTTTTCTAAGTGACTTTTTTAGATCAAACATTTTGCAGTCACATTTTGTTTCTGGGCAACACTGATAACTGAAGTGTGTACTTACTTATTTTAGAGACAACCTGAGATAATGTGAAAGAAGATGGAAGCATGATGGGTAAGAACAGAACAGCGAAATATAATAGGAGCCAGATCTTGTGAATTAAAATGCATCAAGGGGATCCCTGGGTGGCTCGGTGGTTTAGCGCCTGCCTTCAGCCCAGGGCATGATCCTGGAGTCCTGGGATAGAGTCCCACATCGGGCTCCCTGCATGGAGCCTGCTTCTTCCTCTGCCTGTGCCTGCCTCTCTCTCTCTCTCTCAGTCTGTCTCTCATGAATAAATAAATTAAAAAATCTTAAAAAAATAAAATGCATCAAAATGCTTCCTTTTCCCAGAATCATGCTTGGTCTTTGTACCTCACAGTGTTATATCTGAATTTTGCATGATTCAAGTAATTCCTAGAAACTTTTAGAAGACATTTTAACTGGATCAAATTTTTTTGTGTGTAATTTAGAGGACAGATACATGGAATCTTGTGAGCTGGTTTATTAGCATGGATTATGAATATGTTAATCTATTACAGCCATTTTAAGAGATTTGGTAGGATGGTTAAGTTTTAATGAGTGGTAACAGAGTTTAGTATTCAGAACTTAGTGCGCTGAAAAGTCTCTGGGAAAATAAGAATGCAAAACCAACAAGCAAAGAACCAAGCCAGTGAGAAAACTGTTTTGGTAAGCTAAGTGTGTGTGCATGTCTAAACCCCAAAGGCTTGATCCTGGGTCGTCTTTTCTTCTCTACCCCCAATTCAGCTCATCTAGATTTATGCAATTACATCTATATGCAGATAATTCTCAAGTTAGATCTAACTCTATATTTGATATCCCTTCTGGAATGTAACTTAGACATTTCCAAATCAATAGATTTAGAACAATCTTTGATCTCCTCTTTTGTCCCAATTCCCCCAACCTCAGGAAATCACTATATACCCAATTGCTTATGCCAGAAACCTAGAGGCCATCTTTGATTTCATTCAGTGCCAGACAACTTCCATTTGCCTCAAATGGATATACTTTTCATCATTCTCCTCATACTTTGCAATAGAATATGGACCTGGAAGGACTGTAATCAATTAAATTCTTCATACCGTGTCTTCCAGTTGGTTTTGGTCAACAGGGAGCACTTTCAGAAAGTCAGAAGTAATGATGAGAATGAGGTCAGAGTCTATTTCTCTGGCTTCTTGTGTGTGATGCTGCCCTTATAATAATGTTTCCCTCCATGGAAGGCCACTGCTCTTTTTGAGGTGACTGATGACACATGAAGTTTTTTCCCCTCAATTTTAGTAACTCATTTTCTTCTCCTACATGCACAGTAGGGGTAATAGCCTAACCACTACCAGCTCCAGTTTACATCACTATTGCATATAGTCCTTCAAGTCTCACATCCTAGTAAATTCCTTTGTAAGTAAATCTGTCCTGAAATATCCTAAATTAAGTGTTTTCTGATGCCTAACTTAAATATTCTTTCTTTCATGTGCTACAGTCATTGATTGCAAGTTCTATAGAATCTACTTCCAGTACATATCTAGAATCCTTTCCACTTCTTTCCATCTCTAGTATTTATTTCTATTTCCCTACAATCCTCTGTGAGTCAGTATTATCTCTTGCCTGGCCACTGCAATAGACTTCTAACTTATCTTTACATGTTGGCTCTTGTTTTCCTATAATTTTTTATACAGCAAATAGAATAATCATTTAAGGATATACATTAGATCATTCATGTTCTTATCTGAAAATTCTTCAAGGCCTTCTATTGAACTTCGAATGTAACCTTGTCTCCTTGACCCTGACTGCAAAATTCTGTGCACCTCTACTTTGTACCCATACTCTGGCTACTTCTTCAATTTCATTTCATCTCACTCTCTTGTCCACTACATAATATTTCTTAAATACGCCAAGTATGCTCCTGCCTTAGTCTCTGCATTAGCCATTTTTCTTGGTCTGAGATGCTCTCAACTGTTTTCCATGCATTACTGGTTCTTTTTTTCTTTCCTCTTTAGATTTCAATTTAAAAGTCACATGCTCAGAGAGGCTTTTCTGAGCACCCAGTCTAAGCAGCCAATCAAATAATCTATTCCATCAGCCTATTTTAATTCTCTGTATAGTACTATCCTATGATAAATTTTTGTTTGCGATTTTGATGTTCCTCATTTCTAGAAAGTAACTTCTGTGAGAGCAGAGACCTTCTGTTATATGTACCAAATAATGATGTCTGATGTATGGTAGGCACTGAACAGCTCTTGAACAATGGAAAGGAACTAAAAACATAGCTGTCTTAATTTGCCTGGGATCAGGGATGAACAGGAATACTTCAATCTATAGGTTTTGCTTTCCTTAGCAAAGCCCAGTGCCATTCCTACCGTGAACCCCTCAGTAAATTTAAGCTGTACAGTAGCTATGACCTGGTTGAGTAGGTGAATCGGGTCATGACTTACAACTGGAATGTTTCATTGTACTTTGGTGACCATGTGTTGCTTTTTGTCTTTGTGCCTTGTTTTCTCTTCTTGTCTCCAAGGTTGGGTCCCAGTATACAAACTTCCACAAACGGCCGGAACATTGCAGTGGTCTGCCAGTGTAGGTCATTGATAGCAATCACTAAAAACCAGAGACGGAAAGGAATACAGAGAGTTAGCAAACAAATATGTGAAATCATAGCCTTCCCTTTGGTCCTTAGAGTTAATTATTTTTTTAGAGTTAATTTTTTTAAAAATGATTTATGAAGCCATAATTTGCCCCAGATAGCATCCTAACTCCATTGATTAAAAAAAGAATATCCTTGAAGAAAAAAACAGTTTACGCCTTGGAATGCATACTTGAATAGGCTTTCAGTTCTAAGCTGTGTGACATTGATGTGGTGAGTTAGCTGTAACTGAAATGACATTTGTTACTGATAAAAAGTTATCCTTGTTTAAGTAAAAATGTGATATTTTCATATAAAAAATGAAGATATATTCATCATGAAATACCTAGAAAATATACAGAAAATAGATTAAGATAAAATCTATAATTTTATCAGGGGAAATGACAATATTCTGGTATGTATACTTTCAATATTTAATTACTTTATATATAGAATGCGATCAATATATCATAGTTATGATAAACAGTTATGTTTTTGAAGTCCATCATGGTTATCTTTCTACTTCATTATATATTTTCCAATTGCAAATATTCTACTTTACAGATAGTCTATCCTATATTTAACTAGTCACTTCATGTTAAATATTATGGCTGTTTCCTAATTTCAGGCATCATAAAGAATTTTTAAATGTACATTCTTTTTTTAAAAGATTTTATTTCATTCATTTTATTTCATTTCTCTCATTGATGAGAGAGAGAGAGAGTGAGAGAGAGAGAGAGAGAGAGAGGCAGAGGGAGAAGCAGACCCCATGCAGGGAGCCCAACACAGGACTTGATCCCTGGCCTCCCGGATCATGCCCTGGGCCGAAGGCAGGCACTAAACCACTGAGCCACCCAGGGATCCCCATAAATGCACATGCTCATATGTACACTTTTTCTCATCCTTTGATAATGTTAAAAATATAATTAAAATAGTTAATATAGAACTTAACCATTAAATTTCACCTTCAAAATGCCCGCAGCATTGAGAGGGTTTTTTTGTAATCTAAAACCAATAGATTGAACTAGTCATTAAAAACAAACAAACAAAAAAATCAAGCCAGTTGTTGAAAATCAAATAGAAAGGAAGTAAATATGTAGGTAGGTAGATAATGTGAATAGTAAGAACATACTGACTTAACATACAAAATTTGAGAAGTAATGGAGCCAACCATAGCACTAACGTTCAATGTATATCCTAGCATCAATGAGAGAAAATGTTCAAACTATATTGTTTTGAAATGTAATCACCAATGTATTTAAACCAATTGGATATTTCAGATAATATAGGTTAAATATCTGTGCCATTGATTTTTTTTTTCAGTTTTAGATAAAAAGTTCTGGTTTCATGAAAAAAATATGAGCATATTCTAAAATAATTAAACATTTAACAAAACAGATCTAAGAAACAATTACTTTTTTATATTATTGCTCAGGCTTAAAGTCTAGGAGGCCGTTTGATCTATCTGGACTTGATATATACCTTTTACAGTGACTTTATGCTCTCCAGTTCCTGGGATAGCAGTGATGTCCACATGAACGGAGATCTGACCCACTGAATCTTTGGAGGGGCGACCTGCAAATAAGCAGACATTTACTGGCTCAAACTTTCAGGCTGCTTTAATAATAGACATGTACATTTTCTGCATAAGGGACTTTAAGGTGAGTTCATGGAAGTGAATGGTTCTTTTCATCAATAGCATATAATAGGTATTGATAAATGTTCACTAACTTAAATTTGCTACGCAGGTTTTAGGCCTTGGTATAATCATTTAGTCCACTGAACGAAAATTTCGTATGGTCCCAGGGCTCATAAGACACCCTGTTAGTAGTAGTATGGTGAAAAGAACTTGCAGTTGCCTTACTAGGTGCTTAATTAAGTTCTATTAATTGCTTATGTGCAAAGGTGTGCTATTGCCTTTCATTCATAAAAGAGTTTTTCTAAATGCAGTATATCAAAGCACTGGGGCCACAGAGATGGTTCTGTAGAATATCTCCTTTCATGAAGCCCACAGTAGGCCAAGAGAGACCAGCCTATGAATTGCTGAAATACAGTGTGATAAGTTCTATAATGTATATTTACAAGGTCTACTGATGTCATAAAAAGGCATAGTCAATTCTCCCCTGGTAAAGTTTAGTCAAGGGTTAACATACTGTTTTGGAAAGTGCCTGTGGTTTGGGGTTAAATACATTTAAATTCAAATCATAGTTATACCATTCTCTGATTAGATCTTGTCATATTTTCAAGTTTATTTTCTTATTTGAAACATAGGAATAATAACACCAATCTCTTAATATATACACATGTATTAACATCTATCAACATTCATATTTTTTTCTACAAATAGGAGCATATGTTCTAACTATCCTTTACCTTTTATCTTTTCACCCAAAACTATATTATAATAATCATTCCATTTCACTCTGTATAAAGCTATCCCTTTTTCTTTAAGATAGCCTGGTCTATCACAGCACTAACTACAAACAAATGTTCAATAAATACTTGCATGAAATGAATCACTGAGGTTTTAAAAAAATATTTTATTTATTCATAGAGACAGAGAGAGAGAGAGAGGCAGAGACACAGGCAGAGGAGAAGCAGGCTCCATACAGGAAGCCCGACGTGGGACTCGATCCCAGGCCTCCAGGATCACACCCCAGGCTGCAGGCAGCACTAAACCGCTGCGCCACTGGGGCTGCCCGAGATGTTTATAAATAGTTAAAACATTAAAATATTTAAAACGAGTTAAAATAATGTTTGGCATTTATTCCATTATATGAATATACCATAATTTATTTAACCATATTTTGGTTTTCAAACTTTTGCTATTATGAACTATAATGAGTGCTTATTACTCATATTTACAAGTTTATAGTATAATTTCAGGAAGTAAAATTTACTTATGAAATGTAGGTGGAATTTTAATTTTGTCCCATAGAGATTTTTAAAAGATGATTCTTACTTCTTTTATTTAAAAGTTTTTAAAATTCCAGTTTAATTAACATATAGGATTATATTAGTTTCAAGTATACAATATAGTGCTTCATCAATACTACTACACTGCTCACTACACTACACTACATCATAAGTGTACTTTTAATCCCCTTCACCTATTTCACCCAACCCCCCTCATCCCCTCTGGTAGCCATCACTCTGTTCTCTGTAGTTAAAAGTTCATTTTTCAGTTTGTTTCTTTTTTTCTTCATTTGTTCTATTTCATAAATTCTACATATGAGTAAAACCATATAGTGTTTGTCTTTCTCTGATTGACTTATCCCATTTACCATTATACCCTCTAGATCCATCCAAGTTGTTGCAAATGGCAAGATCTCATTCTTTTTTGTGGCTAAGCAATATTCCTTGTATATACATACTATATCTTCTTTATCCATTCATCAGTTGATAGACACTTGGGCTTCTTCCATAACTTGGCTATTGTAAATAATGCTGCTATGAACATCAGGGTGAATGATCTCTTTGAATTACTGTGCTCGCATTTTTTTGGTAAATACCCAGTAATGCGATTACTGTAACATAGGGTAGTTCTATTTTTTTTTTTTTTAAGAGTAGTTCTATTTTTAACTTTTTTTAGAAACCTCAATATTGCTTTCCAGGTTGGCTGAATCAGTTTGAATCCCTACCAACAGTGCACAGGCTCCTTTTTCTTCACATATTTGCTAACACTTGTTGCTTCTTGTGTTTTTAATTTTAGCCACTCTGACAGGTGTGAAGTAATATCTCATTGTGGTTTTGATGTATATTTCCCTGATGATGAGTGATGTTGAGCATCTTTCCATGTGTCTATTGCCCATCTGTATGTATTTTTTTGAGAAATGTCTGCTCATATCTTCTGGCCATTTTTAAATTGGATTATTTGTTTTTATTTTTTTTGGTTTTGTTTTTAGTGTTGACTTGTGTAAATTCTTTACATATTTTGGATACTAACCCTTTATCAGATATGTCATTTATAAATATCTTCTCCCATTAAGTAGGGTGCCTTTGCATTTTGTTGATTGTTTCATTCACTGTGAAGAATTTTTTTATTATGATGTAGTCCCAATAGTTTATTTTTTCTTGTTTCCCTAGCATCAGGAGACATATTTGGAAAAAAATGCTATGGTCATGTCAGAAAAATTACTGCCTGTAATATTTTCTAGGATTTTTATGATTTCAGGCCTCATATTTAGGTCTTTAATACATTTTGAGTTCATTTCTGTGTATGGTGTAATAAAGTGGTCCAGTTTCATTCTTTTCTATGTAGCTGTCCAGTTTTCCCAACATTATTTGTTGAAGAGACTTTTCCCAATGGAATATTCTTCCCTATGTCTGGGTTTTCTATTCTGTTCCTTTGATCTGTTTGTCTATTATTATGCCAGTACCATCCTGTTTTGATTATGCTGGCTTTGTAGTCATATCTTGAAATCTGGGATTGTGATACTTCCAGTTTTGTTCTTCCTTTTCAAGATTGCTTTGGCTATTCAGGGTCTTTTGTGGTTCCATAGAAATTTTAGGTTTATTTGTTCTAGTTCTGTGATAAATGCTATTAGTATTTTGATAGACATTGCATTAAATCTATAGATTACTTTGTGTAGTATGCATATTTTAACACTATTTGTTCTTCCGTGAGCTTTCCCACAGAGATCTTAACAATTTATATGCAATATATGAGACTAACAAAAATCTTATTTTTTTGAATGACTAAATGACTAATGGCCAAAGCTGAAAATAAAAGGTTCCCAATTTCTACCTTCAGGAAATCACTGATCTGGGTCAGAACCTCTCAGCAAGACCTGCTAAGAGCCAGTTCACCACAAGGACCCCCCTGCCCAATCCCAGTCATTTGATGATAAAAGGTTTGAAAGATAGAAAGTGAAGGGAGGATAGGAAATGCTTTTTCTCTTTTCTTTTCTTTTTTCTTAAACCTGAGGTAAAGGGAAGAAAAATCCAAGAGATATACTCCTAATCCTTAGAAATACCAGCAAGATGGTAATTTCAGGTTTGAATTAGTTGTTTACTTAGCAGACAATAAGACCTGAGCCAATTAGGGGACAACCAGCCACAGAGTATGCCAGGACTACCTCCTTAAATCCATGGCTGCTTGAAGATGAGAAATGGTTTCTGAATGGTTTTGAAGTGCCAGAGTTGGGGACAAGAAAGGGAAGATGTGGTTGTGGGCTTTGGCCTTGTCAGGAATTGTCATAGATGGGGCAAAGGTGCAGGCACCTCAGAGGAATGTGGAGTGATGAAACAGGTGAGGTGCATCAGGAATAAGAGGGCAAGTCTGAAGCTTTGGAAGAATCCATTAATGCCTTGAGTGACTATTTGGAAATAAGTCTCACACCAGCCAGTCATGTCTAGCAAGCATCTGCTTCCCCAAAGAGAACGAACTGGAACAGCCTATAGCATTAACCATTAACAATGATCCCTTAAATAAACAATGACTACAAATGATCACCACTGAAGCTGAAATAGTCTTTTCCTTCTCTTTGCTTTCTCCTCCATAACATAAAAACTACCACCAGGAGAAGAAAGATAAGGCAAGAAAAGCCCACACCTTCCTTCTCCTATCCTTCCTACTGCTAGCATCACCATTTTCACCTTCTGGGGAAATAAGGAGAGCTTTGAATCTAATAAATGATTAATGTGAGCAACAACAGGTCTTAAAAATCTGAATAACTTTCTAATGGTGCAAGTAACTAATACAGTACAGATGTGGACTGTGAAATCAGTAACGGAGGCATCTGTGCAACACAAAGTGTGGTCACAAGCAAAGGCGAGAACTTTTTTTTTTGGAAAATAGGATAGTTTTATGTCATCACTAACTTGGTACAAAGTCTTCCTATTCAAGAATATAATATGTCTTCCTATTATACAAGTTGTCTTTTATATACTTCAATTATGTTTTATATTTTTCTTTATGTGAATGACATATTTTTAAAGACCTTTAAAATATTTATTTTAAATTTTATTTATTTTATTAAGATTTTATTTATTTATTCATGAGACACAGAGAGAGAGAGAGACAGAGAGAGAGAGAGAGAGAGAGAGAGAGAGAGAGAGAGAGAGAGGCAGAGACACAGGCAGAGGGGGAAGTAGGCTCCATGCAGGGAGCCCAATGTAGGACTGGATCCTGGGCCTCCAGGATCATGCCCTGAGCCAAAGGCAGACTCTCAACCGCTGAGCTACTCAAGCGTCCCTATTTATTTATTTTAGAGAGAAAGAGAACATGAGTGGGAGAAAGAGAGAGAGTGAAAGAGAGAGAGACAGAGAGAGAGAGAGAGAGTGTCTCAAGTGGAGTTCTTCCTGGGCACAGAGCCCAATGTGGGGCTTGATCTCATGATGATGAGTCAATTGCTTAATTGACTGCATCACGCAGGTGTTCCAGAATGTGGCATATTTTTAAAAGCTTATCCCAGGTATTTTATCGTATTTTAAATGGGACCACTTCTTCCATTATATTGATAATAGGAAGGGGAGTGATGATTGTGTATGAATATTTTTATCCATCCAGTTGGATTTTTTGAGAGAGAGCAAGAGAAAGAAAGGAGGGTGGAGGAGTAACTGGAGAAGGAGAGAGAGGATCTTAAGCAGGCTCCATGCCCAAGCCCCGCCAACATGAGGCTTTTCCCACGACCCTGAGATCATGACCTGAGCTGAAATCGAGAATCTGATGCTTAACTGTCTGAGCCACCCAGGAGCCCCCACCAACTGAATTTTTTAATGAAAGATTTGCACCTAATTCTTCTGAGTGTTGCACATACATAATCATCTTTAATTAATTAAACATTTCACTTTTCCTTTACAGTTTTTATACTTCTCGTTTGCCTTGGCTAATTTTATTGACTTGTACTTCTACATTACATGACAGTATTTAAAGTAGATGTGCTTGTTATCCTCCATTTGGCTAAGTTCATTTTCTTCTCCACTCTGCCTTCTGTCCCCAGAGGCTATCTATAATTTTAGTGTTGTCTTGTATACACTAGTGTCTATTTGGGTCTAGCCAAAGGGAAGCCCTGGCAAGAGATTAGAAGGAAGGAAGAGCATCAGGTCAGGTATTTCTTTCTTTAGTCTTCTTCCTATGGGCTTACCTTGTGCTGACCAAATCTTGCAACCAAACATCATAATTTCCTTCAAGCAGCTCTCACTAGTGACAGTATTTTTCCAGGTTCTAGTTGCTTCTTCCTCCCTTGTTATGGTCAACAGGTCAATAGTTCACTATTCCTTCTAGTTTCCTTATATTCCCTGTCCATACTTTCCACATAGTTTCTTTATTAAATCCTTTCCAAATAATCTTAATTTGAAGTGTGCCATCTGGGAAATGTACCTGCTAGGACTTCAGTTAACAGAATTCATGTTTCTGATTTGCTCAAAAGTTTAATGAAAATGCTTCTAGTATTTTCCCAATACACTGTTTTGTGGAACAATGAGACAGTCTCGGGGGAGGAGCAGGGCTTAAAATATAGATATGAATTCTTAGCAATTGTTATGGATTTCACAGAAAAGAAAATCCTTAAGGGGACTCTTCAAGGCTGAGTTGGAGTTCATCTTTGAGACAAAGGAGGTCAAGGAAATAGTGTGAGTGTACATTCATCAGACAGAATGGTACATCCTGGAAACTGGAAGTAGTTCCCTATGGATGGAGCACAGATGAGAGAGTAGCAAGAGGAAACCATTAAGAAAATCTTGGCATCTTAAATGCTATTTAGAAGTGTTTAGACATTATCCCAGAGTTTCTTAGTAGTTTCTTAAGTTTTTGGCTATGAATGGCAGAGTCAGATTTATTTCTAAATAATTCCTCTCATTTGTGTAAAAGATGGATCATTCTCATCACTCCATTCTCTTCTGGGAACACTTGCCTCTCACTGTACCATGAATGAAGTCCTAAAATCCAGCACTTTCCTAGAATGCTTCCGAAGACCTTTTACTTCATGTGTGTTGTTGGTCCATGATGTTTTCATTAGCCTAATTCTTAAAAACTTTCTTCATGTTTTCCAAGACAAACCACGTTTTGGGAACATCTTTTCTTGGTTAACCTATGAAGCCCTGTCCAGATACCTCTACTATAAAAATACTTACATTTTTTTATCCTATAAATAATCTGCAACTATATTCTTGATTTTGTCAAATACTGAAAATCCTGGACAATGGACTCATTCTGCTTTGATTATGAAGATGTTCTCAGTTACTCACTAACATAATTAAAACTCTATGAATATTCATATTCTTATTTTTATTTGTTTTATTTTCTTTAAAGATTTTATTTATTTATTCATGAGAGACACACACACACACACAGAGAGAGAGAGAGAGAGAGAGAGAGAGGCAGAGACACAGGCAGAGAGAGGAGAAGGCTCCATGCAGGGAGCCTGATGTGGGACTCGATCTCGGAACTCCAGGATCACACCCTGAGCCTAAATCAGATGCTTAACCGCTGAGCCATCCAGGCATCCTTTCTTATTTTTAAAGTAGGGATAAAACCACCTACTTGGCAGCACTGTGGTGAGGGTAAAAAGAGATAATTTAAAAATATGCAGAGTATTTTGAGTCTTGCATTTAATGACTGCTAGGAAATGGTTCCAAGTTTATTATGATAATAATTCAATTCTTAATAAGGGAATATTTAAAAGTTATTAAATTCCTTGAAGATTCATGCATAATGCCCACATATAAAAATTATGAAAAATACTATGGACATTATGGTTATCTAGATCAAAGACTGTAAGAAGATAACTTCAGAATGATGGATGTTCTGCTCAAAACCTTGGAATTCTACTTTCTTCACTAAGACTTTCTGGGTTGTGTAGAATAGAGATGGCAGATTTTTAGAGCCCTCAAATGTCTAATAGAGAAAACTCCTCCTTTATAATGTAAAATCTTTTATTAATCAAGTATCTGGTAAAATGAGTCTTCTTGATTAACAGTATTGTTTTGTTTTTGTTGAAATCACAGTTGATGGGAAAAGGCCTCTAAGTGAAGTGAAAATGCATCCAGGTTGCATATTTGTCATTGTTATTTTACTAAGGATCAGAGCTTGTTCAGTGCTTGGGTTTGTGGTTAAAACTTGTCTGGATTGTCCTATATGTATTCTAGGAGCAGTGATATAGCAGTGGCTGGGTTCTGCCCAGAGTAAACATCATGAAATGATGGCCAGGCAAGTAATTGATTTGATGTGTTTATAACTGAGAAGAGCCTTCCATCAGGACACTCACTTGGAGATGTCACTTCTTCATTTGCGTTTCTAATCACGAGGTTAAAGTTTTTAATTGTGTTGTTACAGAATTTGAGAGATTTTTATGGTAGAAAATATAAAACTCTAGTTAGGAAACTGTGGATTTGTTTGCTGCCCTTACATTGGAGGAAAAATTTTACACTCTTTTAAAACAAATAACAGCCTAAGAGACTTGCCTAAAACCATTTAAAAGCTATTGTTTAAATGCACAGATACATGTTTTCCCCTTTTACAAATTGCTTTTTTGCAGTCTTCTACATGTACCTGCTGTCTGTGTATGTAGGAGTATGTGTGTTTCCTAAAGAGATACAGACAGTTGCAATGGGAAAAGAAAAACATTAAAAATTATACTTATGTACTCAGCAGTGCTTGAACACTTTTGTGAAATTGCCTGAGTGGATACATTTACTAGACTCTAAAGATACACATTTCCCTAACACAAAATGTGAAATTTACTGCTCAATCAACTCAAGCATAGCCTTGAGAACTGACTTCTTAATGTGTTACAACCCTAAACAAGTAGAATTAGGGAGTAGTTTAAAAGCATTTATCATAGCCATTATTGCTTTAATAGTCATGCTATTTGCAATTGCCAACTCCAGGTCCTGCTAGCATGGTAAGTGTTTACACCACTCCGTGGTAGCCACGTTATGGCTGGTATCATAGTTAATTACGGAGATTTTTTTCTTCCTAACTACATTTTATAATGACGAGAAACATTAATAATTCATAATTTTATATCCAATTATATAATACACATATTCTTTGATAGATACTAAATGACCAATTCATTGGTTCAATGTGCAAGCAGTCCTTACTTTACATGGTGTGATATGCCCAGATTTCAGCTTCCACAGTTTAGTTAAGTAACGCCTGTGTCCCAACAGACAGGTTTAGATTTCAGTTACAATGGTGTACTATGTGTATGGTTCCACAAAGTACAAACTTTGCTACTAGATTTTTAGTCCACAAATCACTACTTGTAGTAACAGATATATCATTAGTGATCAACTACATTGCTTCTTTCAAAGTCTGTTGGTATCCATCTGTTCGGTTTACACACAGTGAAGTGTGTAGTTGTGTTGATGCCTTGTTTCCCATTGATAAACCGATGTAACATTTTCAAACATGGATGATCAAAAGAAGGAACTGACCAGCAAAAATGCAAGTGCAGCAAAGAAACAAGTGATAAGATTAGAGTGGAATTTGCATGGAATGTAAATGAGTTAATTGACATGATTACTGAGCTTGGGAATTTGACACTCCTACAAATGGAGAGACTAAAGAATAGCTGGGGACCTCCATAGAAGTGAACTGATTGGCAATAGATGAAGAAGAAGATGAAGATGTCCTAGCAGAGGTGACATTGGAGGAAAATCTTCACATTTAAGAAACCTTGAGATATGTTATAATATTGAAAGGAGAAAGGAGAAAATGCCAGTAATTGACCCAAACTTTGGAAGGAAGATGACATTCCATCAAGGCATACAAAAGATGTTTGCCCTTTATAGTTACATGATAAGAAAAAGGCAAGTACTATTCAAACTACTCTTGATACGATTTTAAAAAGAAATTAAACACTTTAATTTTCAATGTTTTTAGTATTTCCAATTACAATGTATTAAATGTTCTATTTATTTGCCTATAGATTTATAACTGACAATAAAAGGCCTTGTTTCTTTTGACAATGTTTCCAAGAGAAAAAAATCCTACTTTTTTTCCTATTACTTAGCAAAATTGCCTTTGTACAATTGTGGTTTGCTTGGTTATTTTTACTCTGCATTACTGTGCAAAGTGAGCACTGGGTACATATATCTGAGTTGATTCATTTACTACTTTTGCAGGTGCTGAAACTATGGAAGCTGCTTACTTAAGTCAGATGTGAGTTAGATACATGTGTGTTATACTGTGTTAGATATTTTTCCTCCCATCTAGCAGGTTTGGTTGGCTATAGCTTTGAATCGGATTACCAGCCTTTGTACATGGTGGAATCTGTTCATTGCCTATCCCAGGGTAAAAAAAAAAAAAAAAGGAATTGAACAAAAGCATTTAAAGAAAATATATATCGATCAGGCAGTTATTTCCCAAAAGAGAAAGGCAACATATAAGAGATTCCACTTCCCATGGAACAGAATATGAAAATCACCAATATGGTGCTTTTTAATGCATTTATCAATTTTTGTAAAACGGAATGAAAATTTAATCAGAGGCTATGCCTGTTATATAATCTTTTTTATTCAAAACCCATTGGAATTAGATAGTTGTGTCTCAAATCAACACCTGGGCCTCTGAAATGTGTCTTTTGTCACCAACGTTAGTAGCCGAGGCTTACCAAACTTTCTCCTTCAGGAATGAGAACTGCTTATGTGAATAAACATTGGCAAATGGTGCAGGATGAAAGAACTGATTGCTTTATTTTAAGTCCTTTTTAGAAGAGCAGCTTTTGAGGATAATAGATCCTGATTACTATCAGATTATGATATACCATTATATAAGCACACTAATAGAGTTAGTTTCTCATCCTCCATAATTTTAGCACACTCTGTGAGGGAATAATATTATAAACATTTAGTAATGATTATTCATGTAATGTTTCAAGTTGGTAATTACCCTTAAGACCTCAATAAGCATTCTGTAAAATATCAGATGAAAACTATTACAACTTCTCCAGTAACTCCTACATTTTAGCCAGACTGCTTAAGCCTCTGACAAGGGGATTTGAATCTGGTTCCATGGATCTTTGCTGGGACCCTCTAAAAGAAGGCATGGCTTCATGCGAGACAACCATTCTGGCAATGTCACAGTTGAAAATCATAGCTGGAAGATCTACAACTCCAAGTGGGAGTAACCTACCTCCATTAAGTTCTCTAAGTTGTTAGACATCATCAAAGATTGTAGGTAGAATAAACCAGGAAGTGTCTTATTGACTTGAACTCTTTTCCTCCTCTTATAGACCTTCTTGTGCTTTCCTCCTGATTCTCACCTGTTCTTTGCTCATTATCTCCAACTATTTAATACATATTTGAAGGAACTCACGGTAGTCATGAATGGTTACAATTTTTGACCACTTATGTGTGGCAGGCATTGTGCTAAGTGCTTTAATTATGAGATCTTGCTTTGATATTAGAAAAAGGAATGTGTACATTTTGCAGATGGTGAGACTGGGGCCTAAATGTTACCTGTCCAAGTCACTAAAGGGAAAAGCTGGGGCCTGATCTTGGATCTCTGGTATAGAGGATACAGTATATACCATGCAGTGATGCTAATTAAATAGCTTTTCTCCCAGCTCCCACTTTCACATCAAAGAGGAAAAAGCAAACTCCATCTTGGTGTTTTATTTTCTTTTTTGGCATTTAAAATCTTGCTGAACTAAAATGGAAAAAAGATCTGAAATCAAAGATAAACATCGTACTACATAGAGAGCATCTGGATACCTTAAGATTATGTTTTTATGTGATAACACTTAGCTTGCATTTGCAACTTTTTTAAAAAGACATATTTATTCATGATAGAAAGAGAGAGAGAGAAAGAGAGCGAGGCAGAGACACAGGCAGAGGGAGAAGCAGGCTCCACGCTGGGATCCCCACGCAGGACTTGATCCTGGGACTCCAGGACGGCGCCCTGGGCCAAAGGCAGGCGCCAAACCATTGAGCCACCCAGGGATCCCCGCATTTGCAACTTTTTATATTAAACATAAACACCACAGTTATCACTCAAATATATGTTTAAATTAATTTTGCCTCCTGGAAAAATATGGTTTCTTAGATCTCTGTGCTTTAGTCCTAAACTTACTACTGATTGAAATATCTTTTTTTTCTTGCAAATTTTTCATAATTCATGTTAGTTAACATATAGGATAGCATTAGTTTCAGGAGTAGAATACAGTGATTCATCACTTACATGTAATACTCAGTGCTCATCCCAACAAGTGCCTTCCTTAATGCCCATTACACATTTACTGGATTCCTCCCCTCCCCTCCCCTCCAGCAATCCTCAGTTTGTTCTCTATAGTTAAGAGTCTCTTATGGTTTGCCTCCCTCTCTGTTTTTATTTTATGTTTCCTTCTCTTCCCCTATGTTCATCATTTTTGTTTCTTTAATTCCACATATGAATGAAATCATATGATATTTGTCTTTTTCTGACTTATTTTGCTTAGCATTGGTTCTGTCCATGTTATTGCAAATGGCAAGATTTCATTCTTTTTGATGGCTGAGTAGTATCCTATTAAACACACACAAACACACACACCACTTTATGGACTGAAATAGATTGCTATTTTACATCACTGAGTTTTCATGGCTATAGCATGCCATGAAACATCCTTCATAGTGTTGCTGCGAAATTAGTGATTAATAAGATTTAAGATGTGTCAAATCTTTGAATTAAGTCACTGTGCTAATTGGATATCCTTTTAGAATTGTACTGGAAAGTTTAGTTATCTTAATTTGAAGTAGTTTAGGATTGAAAAATATAGTTTTCAGAATGAAAGTATTTTAGAACTAAACAGGGCCTTGGAAACTATTTGACCAATCTCTTATTGGAAGCTAAATGTCTTAAACAAATTGCCATGGCTGGGCAATATCATTGGTAGGTCTCCTTATTTTCAGTTATGGTCTCTTTCAACTGACAAACTATCTTGCCTCTGAAAAGGCTTTTAAAATCCACCTGATGGGACAGACCATCAAAAAAAAAAAACAAAAAAAAAACTGAGGTTGGTAGGATGTGAATATGGTCAGTTACTGCTGTTTTTCTTACCTGGAAATTCAGTACTTAAAAAAATCGGAAAATTTTCAACTTCAACGCTGACTTTAAACACTTACTAGTATCTGAGACCTATTTCTAATGAAGTCAGTCATTAGCTGTTTCACGTGACCTGTCAAAAATCTCTCTTCCAAAGTCTATTCATGCACTACAATTACTAACAAACAAGAGTGCCTATGAGGGAAAAGGAGGAGATGTATAATTTCCACATGGCAGCATGTATGCACACCAGTTAACTCATTATTGATAGGAAGAGACTAGGGAATGATGCATTTTGAGGGAGGAGAGTTTCAGAACACGTTTTTTCTACTTGTCACTGAAGTCAGTAAACATAGTAGTAGGAGCCTAGCTAGTTCAGATGAGCAAAGTCAGGCTTGGGGCTATGCACCCCTCACTTCAAATGATTGGATCTATCAGTCACCAAAGACTGTTGAGAAGTAACTGTTTATCTTACCAATTTACCTCAAAGTATTGTCTGAATAGATCATCTTCCTTGAGGATGAGTAAATACAGGGTTTCTGAAAAACAAAATCTACAGCACAAGAAAAGAATAACAATATCTCAAGGATTCAAGGGAGAAAGCCTATTCCTAGAAACCATGTTCCTGAAGAAATCAGAATAAAAAACGGAGCCATAATAAATGTACACTATAAGCAAATATTTTGAGCTATGAATTCTGAATTTTTAAATAATTTAGTTTGTTTTGGAAAAATTAATAAGGCACAAAATTATCCTTATATATATAATAACATATATAAATATTTTATATAAATAATAAAATATATACATATATTTAGGTGAAGAAGAGAAGAAAGGAAGAGGGGAGTAAAGAGGATAAAAAAAAGTAAGAAAGGAGGAAGTAAAGGAAGAAGGAATATATCCAAAAAGAAAAGCAAAATACAATTTCAGCTGGTCTATAATTTTCCTCACAAAATAAAATTCAGAAGGAAATGGAACAATGCCTACAAAGTTATGAGGGAGAGATTCTATGATCTTAGAATTTTAAATGCAGCCAAGTTATTTCTCATCCGTGAAAGAAACAAAGTAATTTCCAAAAATTCAAGAGCTAAAAAAATTTTTTAATGTTTATATTATATATATATATATATATATATATATATATATATTTATCCCCAGAGGAGACTAAAGAAGTTGTGTTGTATAAAGCATGGCAATGAGCACTGGTGCCATTTAAATATGACAATGTATTTTATTGTAACTACCAGGTGAGTATCAAATGGATATATATCCCTTATTAATTAGATTTGAGTTTATGAGGGCAGGCATAGTCTTCTTAGTTTTATATTCACAGTGCCTGCCTCTGTGCACAATGAAGAAGCTCCATAAAGAGGTAGAAGAGTAGGAATTTGGATGCTGTATGGATTGAACAGGAAGGCAGGTATTAAGAAGGGATGAACTATGTAATGGGAATGTAACTTTGAAAGCTTTGTTCTCTTGGTTCTAATGTTGGAATATTGGGTAAGTGAATCAGTGGTGAAATGAAATTATGGACACACTCACTGGAGATTTTCCTTTTCAAACTAAATGGGTATTGATCTATGCCTGGCTTCTAATATAGAGAAGTACTTTCTTGTAATATAATAGCTACAGAGACCAGTTGCCATCTTTGCAGGAAAATCATGATTTTGAATAGTTAAAAACAATTCTGTGAATAGATGGAGTGCAAAATATGCTTTGTAGTTTGGAGCTTAAAGATGCTCATGGAAGTTTCTTAATTATAAAGATTTTGCGAGTTTGGGTTTGTCGAATTGGCAAGTTCTATTTAATATTGTGTTAAAATGACAAGACACAAGCAATAATGAAAGAAGAATAAAAAGAAAAATCCTGGGGTGGGGGCACCTGGGTGGCTCAGTGGTTGAGAGTCTGCCTTTGGTTCAGGTTATGATCCCTGGGTCCTGGAATGGAGTCCTGCATCAGGCTCCCCGTGGAAAGACTGCTTCTCCCTCTGCATGTCTCTGCCTCTCTGTGTTTCTCATGAACAAATAAATAAAATCTTAAAAAATTTTTAAAAAGAGACAAGTCCTGGGAAGAAACACTTAAAATTATAGAGAAAGTCTACAAAACTAGGTCTGAAGTTCACCTGGGTGAGGATTCATAAAAGGAAAAACATGAAAATTATTAAATATAAGAAATAAACAGAGCAACATGCTAATTAGTTAACAACCACTCCCCATCAAGTCTCTCTGGGGAACTGCTTTCATTGGTAAAACAGCTAGAACACTAGGAAATTGTGACAGACTTTTTACCTCCCCTCACTTTGTTACAGCACTCCTTTAATGTTGCATTACATTATTTATGTGCTTCTAGTTTGTCTTGCCCACCAAAATATAAACTCTGTGAGGAAATGATTTTTGTCCTGGTCACAGATATTTAGTGCCTAACATAATGCCCAATACATGGGAGGTACTCAATAAATTTTTGCCAAATATACATATTTACAAAAATTTTAAAAAGGTTAAGAATAATGCTTAAAGTGCAAGTTTGAGGTTCTAAGGAATAATTATAAATGATTTTATATATATATATATATATATATATATATATATATATATATATAAAACCTTGGAGTTTTATCATGATTTACATCTCTCTTTTGACTTTGCAGCTTTTAAATAAGAGATAAAGTATTATAAAAACAGTTGAGATCCCAAGAATACTTCTCCCTGTCCTCATTCTCCATTATCATGGACTTAGAGCTTATTCCTTAAATGTTTTATACTTGTATTGATCAATCCATAAATATGCATTTATAAATCTTATATGTATTATTTAATACATTTAAAGATACTTATAAAGTACTCTGAGTATAATTTTATACCTTGCTTTACTTCACTCAATTTAGAGGTTTAATAAATGTTGCTATAGTTCATTCATTTATAATCTCTGTATCATTTTATGAATAGATCATTATTCATTCATGTACTCCCCATTAATGATTATTTAGGTTGTTGCCAATATTTTACTGTAGCAAATGAAGCAACAAAATATCAATAGCTTCAATAGCCATTTTTTTGTCTCCTGTTGAGATTTTGATCAGCATTGCATTGAACTTATAGATTTATTGGGACCTTGATGATGATGTTGAGCAGTCCATGAGCATGGTACTTCTCCGTTTATTCACTTATTCATTTATGTTTTACTTTGAACAAAATTTCAACTTTTCCTTCGAGGTTTAATACATATTTTGCTAAATTTACTTGTAGGTATTTTGTTTTTGTCATTTTAAATGATTTTTTCTTTTTCATTGTCTAATTGGCTATTCATTGTGCAAAGAAATACTATTGCAGTTGTATGTTTATTTTGTAAGGAGCTATCCTGTTAAAACTACTTATTCTAGTAGTTTACAGATTTGCTTATGCCTTCTATGTAAATAATGTCTGCTTGTAAGGTTTTTCTTTTCTTTTTCAATTCTGTTTTTGAGTAGAGAAGAACATAATCTCCCTAATTAATTTTATGTGTCTATAACCTTGAGACAAAAACTTAACATGGAAAGTATATAAAGAGGGACACCTGGGTAGCTCAGTGGTTGCACATCTGCCTTCATCTCAGGTGGTGATCCCACGGTCCCAGGATTGAGTCCCACATAGGGCTCTCTGTGAGGAGCCTGCTTCTCCCTCTGCCTATGTCTCTGCCTCTCTGTTCTCTAACAAATAAATAAATAAAATCTTAAAATATAGAGGAAGGTATGTAAAGAGAACCCCACCAAACTAGTTTGTACATATAATGATAAAAGCTAAATGCGATATTGATATTGATAAAATGCAACCCTTTCACCAAATACAGTTCATTTTAATCATAACTAAAAAATTAACTCATAAATTCTAAATAAAAACCTTTGATAAATTTTAGTGCCCATTCATGATAGAAACTTAAATAATTCAGGTTTTAGGCATTGGTTTCTGAATGTGTTAAAGTATATTTCTTTTAAAACAATAACCAATACTGTACCCACATGTTAATTATTAGAAGCCTTTTTTAAAAATTGGGTTGGGCAGCCCAAGTGGCTCAGTTGTTTAGCACCGCCTTTGGCCCGGGGTGTGGTCCTGGAGACCTGGAATCGAGTCCCACATTGGGCTCTCTGCATGGAGCCTGCTTCTCTCTCTGCCTCTCTCTGTCTCTCATGAATAAATAAATAAAATCTTTAAATAAATAAATAAATAGGGACAGTATAAAATCAGTGGTCTGAAAATTTATATGAAGGTGATGATTTAAAAATTTAAAGTAGAGTTTGGCTCTTAGAAATGGCAACAATTTTATTTTTTGCAGCACTATGCTTGTAAAAAAAACTAACATAATTAAAAAAGTATTTGCTTTAAGAGAGTTTCTTGAATTACCTTGATGAGAGATAAAAATCATAAAAAAAATAGTTACATGATTTTGGATGACAATATATCAAAGCAGCAAAATAGATGTATACGTTGTGTGTGTGTAACATATATTCCCTGAAATAAACCTAATTAAAATGCGATAAAACCATGAAATTTGATTCAAGCATAAAAGGATAATTATAAATAAAAGAAAAATATATCTCTAACGTTAAGATAAAATACATTCAGAACATCACTTATTTGAATATTTACTTATAGATTTACTTCAATTCTAATCAGAATCCCAAAGGCTTTTAAAATACATTTTTTACAGGACAAAGCCCATTAAAAAATGCGTTTCTAACAGAAACTAGGGACTTATTAAAAGCAGAACTTATTAAAGGGAATTAAGATCTTACCACAACTTATTAAGTGAAATAACATATTAAAAAAGAAAGATGAAAATTTTTTCTTATAAAATATTAAAACATCTTATTAAGCAACAGTAATTAAATTGGTCTAATTCTGGACTGTAAATGGTCAAACAGAATAGGATAAGAGGTCCAGAAACAAAATTCCAGTATAATTAAGATATTGATGGCAAAGGGACCATTAGTGGGAAAGGGGAAGAGACTCAATAATTGGTGAAAAATTGGCTACTACTGGGGGAAGAATTTTAATTTACATCATCACTGTATATCATACCTCAGTATGATATCATACTGATATGTCATACACCAAAGACAATTTATGATATATTAAACATACATCAGTATGATATCATACTGATATATCATACACCAAAGACAAGTTCTAATATATTAAAAAAGTCAAAATTGAAAAATCAAACTAAAAGAAGAATATAACATAGACAAGTTTTTAGTTGATATTTGCTTGGGGAAAGACTCCTTGGACTTAAAATCACAAGTGAAAACACATGAAAAATAATTTGTAGGTCAAAAGACATCATAGGCAAGTAATCAACTGAGAAAAGGTTGCAACAATGTTAGAGAGAGTTATTCTCCTTAATTTATAAAGCAATCATACAAATTCATAAACTATGAGATGCCAGTAAATAAATAAATAACTCTAAGATGCCAAGAAATAACTGAATATAGGTCATAACCAGACAATTCACAAAGAGAAATTCAACTAGTTAATAATGAAAATGTTTGACTTTTTAAAAAATATATATTTTATTTATTAGAGAAATAGCAGGAGTCGGGAGAGGGGCAGAGGGAGAAGGAGAAGCAGATTCCCTGCTGAGTGTGGAGCCCAGTAGGAGATGCAGTCCCAGGACCCTGAAATCATGACCTGAGCCAAAATCAGATATCAATGGATATGGTGCCACCCAAGCACCTTGAAAATATTTAACTTTTTAATAATCAAGTTAATGAGCACTGAAATATCTAGTATTAGCTATTGAATTAGCAAATATGTTAAATACAACAACCTAGTGCTAGAGATTTAGTGAAAAATCTAAAATTCTAATTGCTTTTGATGGAAATGGAAGTTAGAACAAACTATCATTGGAAAAATACTTGGGTATTACATGCTTTCTAGATATTCACAGCTTTGGGCTTAGTATTTTCATAATGGAATTCTATCCAAAATGTAAGTCTAAATATGCAAAAAACTTTACATGAGTATGTTAAATGTTTAAAATATTAATTGAAAATTGAGAAATAAATTTAAGTATTTTGTAATTGGGGAAAAAGCAAATTATGAAATCTCTATGTGATTGGCTAGGAGTATGACATTGATAAAAAGCCGATAATACAATGTAAAATATTTAGTTTGAAATATTATATGGAAAGGATACAGAAATGTATATAAAGCTTCTGAAGTATTTCTAAGAAATATAAGATGAATATCAAAAGTTTAATAGTTTCTAAGTAACCTTTCCTTTTTTTATGCTGATCTATATTTTCTATTGTTTTCTAATATGCATATGTTACCTTTATAATCCAAATAAAATAAAACTAGTTAAAACAAGGCTTTAAAACTCCTATCAAGGGATTTTGACTTAATATTGGTTAAAACACAAAGCTTGCCAATAAATAGGAATCTTAAATTCCCTATTATAGAGGTTTGAAATAATACATCCATATATTTACAGAAGAGTTTGACAGAGATTATAAATAACTGAATCTTTCAGGATTCCTATAAGTATATTTTAAAAACTCAACCAGCCTTTATACTGGCCTTCTGAGTTCTTTAGATGCTATCTTATTTCTCATATTTGATTCTCAAATTTCTTGGCTGTCTTATCTATATTTGCTCACTTATTTCTCTTAGTTTGCTATCATCTCAGCTTGCAGCATAATTCCACAGAAATTTTGAGAGTTTCAATGATGTCTTTATTAACCAGACATGTATTTTTCCCAGTCCTTTGCTCTTTGCTGTCTTTGGCCTTGATATGGTTGGCTGCCCTCTTACAGTCCTTTCCCCCTTGGCCTTCTTTGCTGTCTACTTTCTTGGTTCACTACTTACTTCTCTGGCTTACTCTGTCTCAGTCATCTTTGTAGCCTCCTTTTTCTTTCAGCTCTTTGTTGTGTGTCGCTCTCCATATCATCCCTTGGCTCTCTCCTCTCATCCTAATACTTGGCTATCTAGTTTCTACTCTAATTTTCATCACATTAATTTCCAAGTCTGATCTTTCAGCTGAACTCCTTTTCCCAATTGTCTAATGGATCTCCTGCTTGATATTTTCTCCTTCACTTAACCTCATCAAGTCCCAAAATTAACTTATGGTGTTCCCACACCTCCTCCAGTTGACAACTCTTCATTTCTAACTTTGTTTTTTTTTAAGATTTTATTTATTTATTTGAGAGAGAGATTGCAGAATGAGAGAGATTACAAGCAGGGATGAAGTGCAGAGGGAGAGGGAGAAGCAGACTTCCTGCTGAGCCGGGAGCCCAACATAGGTCTCGATCCCAGGACCCTGATGAAGGCTGATGCTTAACTGAGCCACCCAGGCATCCCTCCATTTCCAACCTTAATAACACCATTCTTCCTGCCATCTAAGCTCAAATCATTGAAAACTCCATAGGACTTACCCACACGCTTTATTTGCTGATCCTAATAACTAAATCATGTCTTTTTTTTATTTTTTTAAGATTTTATTTATTTATTTATGAGAGATACAGAGAGAGGCAGAGACACAGGCAGAGGGAAACACAGGCTCCCTGCAGGAAGCCTGATTCAGGACTCAATCCAAGGACCCCAGGATTACGACTTGAGCCAAAGGCACACTCTCAACTGCTAAGCCACCCAGGCATCCTTAAATCTTGTCTGTTATTCTTTACATAGTTTATTCGATTCAATCTCTGCTTCAACATGCTACTCTGTTAGTTTAGGACCTTCTCACCACATCTAGATAGCTATGTTACCTTCTAAGTCACCTTGCTTTCATGTAATTCTATTGCATTTTGTATAACTTAGCAGGACTAAGCTTCCCAGGATACAAATTCCATCCTGTTACACTTCTCCTCTGAAAACCAAGGCTCCTTTTGCTTTTACAGGAAATTCCAAATTCCTTAAGTAACCTTTGGCTTTAGAAGTCCTATCTCCATTAATTATAATCAAATTTATCTCTTAGTACAATTAGCAATATCCCTTTTCACAAGCCTTTATTCCATATATTCACATCCTGTCCCCTCTAAGCTCTGCCATCCCTCCATGGCTTGCCCAGTCACTCCAGTCTATGTTATTTATTGTCATTTGGGCCACTTCTGCACTCTTATTCATATCACCCATTTTGGCAACTGATAATGATGTATTCCTATATTTTCTCCTGCCAATCAAAATTTATTGTGTCTTGCACCAATATTAAAGTAGCTTCAATATTAAATTTAAAAAATAATTGTCTAAAATGTTTGATTAAATATCTGCTATTGACAAAGCAGGTAGGATTTTTGAAGCCAAAAAATGTTAATTGGTAAGTTTTGATGATGTGATTCTGTTACGAGGCAGTGTGCATAGAAGATAGGAGCTCAGTCTCTGGGCCATGCTGCATGGACTTGAAGGCAGACTCCACCACATATAAGCTGGGTGACCTTGGGCAAGTTACTTAGTCTCTCTGTGCTTCAATTACTTCATTCATAAAACAGAAATAATATCTGTACTTGCCTCATTCAAATGCTACAAAGATTAAATGCATTATCACCTGCATATAGAAAGTCTTTCCAATTACTGTGGTTGTTTCTTAAAATATTATGCCGGTCATCTCCTTTGACCTAGCAATTTCTTTTTTTTTCTATTGAAGAAATCTTCAATTTCTATTCATCTATGAATCTGTCAAACATAAATACTTGCATAAATATTCAAAGACATGTATGACTAAAGATGTTAATGGCAACATTTTTACAATGGTCAAAAAATTAGATGCATAAGTAGTAAAATGAGTATAATCATCATATATTTTATATTATGAAATAGGAATCCACACTAAAAGAGTGAAAGAAATCTGTATAAATTATGAAAATATATGTATGAAAAATCAAATAGCCTAAAAGTATGCATGCTATCCAATTACATGGGAGGAAGAAAGAAGAATATAAGTTTTATATGTGCATGATCAAATATCTGGGTGAATGAACATAAAAGTGTCCATAACAGGGATGGAATTAGTGAAGTGTATTAGCTCTTCAATCATGCACTTTCAAATTATCTGATTTTATTTTAGTAAGCATCTATCACTTGTTAATTAAAATGTTTCCATATATAAAAAGAACCAGAAATGTAGAGTAGGAAAATGTAGATGATGAGTTTGGTTCACTGACTTAGAGTCCTGTGCTGTCCTTAACAATGAGAGTACACGCTTTACTGATGTGGCTGTCATATTGACCAGGATGTTATCCACTCCTGCCAAGCAGATATCTTGAACAAATTGCTGAATGCAGCTGTGAGCAAGTAATTGAATGGCGTTGAGAGGAAAATTAGTAATATGCATTGATGAGTAGATGGACCCGTGTTTGCAGTGATCCAGTAATAGATACCTGGATGACAGCAGAACACAGAGCTCACTTCCTTTGGGTAATCAGTCAAGAATGCTCACCCAGCAGAATATTCTCAAGCAGCAGTAAAAGCCATTAAAAATCAGTTTTGTAAGGGATAATAGAAATATCCAACAAATGACCATAGGTTACCAATAATAGGTCACAGCTGAGGGTTCATTTAATAAAGAAGACTATACTGCAGGCCAAAAAACTGAAGAACTAGAGTTTAGTGTTGAAAGAGCAGAATTAGACTTCACTACCACACTGGAGCAGCTACTCTGCAGGAGGCGGGTGTACACAAATTAACTCCTTTGCAGAAAAGGCAACAGGACTTGGTAATGCATGACTCTGACCTTTCCATCAGGAACTGGTCTAATCTAATGTAATGCAGCAAGGATAACATAACAAACAAGATAGAAGGAACTTTAAAGGACAGAATAAATAGCATTTGTCAAAATAGAAGTAAGAGAATACTTAGGGTTCCACTTCTCAACAGATACAGTGAACATAAGGAATTTAATTGAAGAATCCCCCCACTCACTGTGATTCCTTTTCCTCTAGGCTTTTCTTTTTTTTTCTCTTTTTTTTTTTTTTTTTTTTTTTTTGCTTATTCATCATTACACAGTACTGAATATGACTTTGAACTTGGAAATCTGGAATGTGTAAAAGCTGAGTTACAATACAGATTTTAAAAATAATTTCTTCATTTGGTAATTAATTTATTAAAACCTCCTACCCTACTAGGTGTCATGGGGGGGAATAGTCCATGGAATGAATCCATTGCATTCTCCACCTTCAGATAACTGGAATAAAATATATACTTAAATAACTATATTTGAAGGGCACCTGGGTGGTTCAGGTGGTTAAGCATCTGCCTTTGGCTCAGGTTCTGATCCTAGGGTCCTGGGATGGAGTCCCATGTTGGGCTCCCTGCTCAGCAGGGAGCCTGCTTCTCCCTCTCCCTCTACCCTCCACCGCACCCCACCCCCGCCACCGCCCACTCATGTTCTCTAATACATAAAATCTTTTTAAAAAGCAAAGTCCTGGGAATCCCTGGGTGGCTTAATGGTTGAGCATCTGCCTTTGGCTCAGGTCATGATCCGATTTTTTTTTAAATCTAAGACTTAATAATTCTGCTTAAATCTAAAGCTAAAATCAAATCAATGTATTCCAGATATTTGCGACTCAATTTTTGCTCTAAATGAGTTTTTAAAACAAAAAGTAAACAGATCATTTAACCCAAATTAAAATGAAAGAACATAAAAAATTAACATTTATAAGCACCTAATATGTTAGACAGTGAGTTTAGTCAGTGTTACCTCATTTTGCACAAGCAGGGTAGCAGGAGGCAGAGGAGAGGGAGAAGCAGACTCTGCTGAGCAAGGAGCCCAATACGTATGGAGTTCAAACACAGGATCCTGGGATCATGACCTGAGCTGAAGGCAGGTACTTAACTGGCTGAGCCACCCAGGCACCCCAGAACTTTTTTTTTTTATAAAGAATCCGAGAGAGGCAGAGACATAGGCTGAGGAAGAGGCAGGCTTCCCGTGGTTAGCCCAATGTGGGACTCGATCCCAGGACCCCGGGGGATCATGACCTAAACCAAAGGCAGACTCTGAACCATTGAGCCACCCAGGCATCCCTATTAAGCCTTAGATTTAAGCAGAATTATTTGAACATCTACTCTTTGGTAATGTTATTTTCTTCCAAAACCTTGAATTTCATCTGACAAGTGAAGAGATTTTTTTTTCTCTAAAGAATGAAGAAAGAATGCATATTTTTAAGGGGATTTTAAGTTTTGAAGGAAACATACATAAAAATACAAAATCAACTTTTTGTCTGAAGGTATCAGGAACAAAGAGCTTTAGAGATACCCTAAACTGTATTCGTACAACTATATCACTCTGAAAACTGTAAGTTCCAACAATGCTGAGGAACTCCCAGGTTGGGTACAACATTAAAACTTATTTTTATTTCTAAATAAAATATTAAATCTGACTCTGATAAAGGGCAAGCATGTATGGAGAAACACAGAGAAGAAACTGTTCTGAAGGAGTTTAAGTACTGGCTTCTAGTCATTTCCATGGCCCAGTACCTCCCTGTGCCCTGTGGCTTGGTTCTAACTTGAGACTTGCTAGCATTCTTATAATTCATTTCCACTTTTGTTTAAAATATTTAGGATTAGGGATCCCTGGGTGGCGCAGCGGTTTAGCACCTGCCTTTGGCCCAGGGCGCGATCCTGGAGACCCGGGATCGAATCCCACATCGGGCTCTCGGTGCATGGAGCCTGCTTCTCCCTCTGCCTATGTCTCTGCCTCTCTCTCTCTCTCTCTCTCTCTCTCTCTCTCTCTGTGACTATCATAAATAAATAAAAATTAAAAAAAATATTTAGGATTAGACTTCTTTCAGAGCCAATTACTAGTTGCCTTCATAATGTAGAATTTGCCATAAAACTGGACACCACTGCCCTAAAAATCAATCCATCCATGCATCCATCCATCTAGGATCTGAAGCTGACGTCAAATGCCATCTTCCACATGAAGCCCTCCCTGATCCCTCTACCAAGAAAGTTTCTTTTCTGATACAACTTCATTTGCAATTCTTTTAAAGCTCTTAATATTTTTTTACTTTGTTTATAGCTACTTGAATACAAACTACAAACTGCTTGTATTTCCAATTCAGTAAACTATAAACTTCCTAAGGAAAAGATACTTAAATTCATTCCTCTGTATAACTCCTGTGCCTCTCCCAATGCCATGAACTTGGTAGGGGCTCAGTAATGGAACACAGAGAAAGTACAAGCTCTGGAATTAGATGCCAGAACAAGCCAGCTCCTAACTTAGGGTGTGATTTTGAGCAGATCTTTAACCTCTCTATTCTTGGTTCCTCATCTGAAAAAAAATGGGATAATATTAGCATTTATTTCATAGTGTTATTGTAAAGATTGAAAAATGTAAAACATTTTGTGGAGTGCCTAGCACATAATAAATTCTCAGTAAATGCTAGTGGCTAACATTTTCTCTAAAGTACAGTCTCTTCAAAAGTATACACATTCAGAACTCTAGGTCTAGAGGCATTTGAGTAGTTAAAGTTTGCCTTGTTAAAAAAAAAAAATTAAAGCTGACAAAATGACAAAGTTTGACTCCCTAGGTTCCCATGAGGAAACTACAAATGGTTCATAAGATTCCTACAGTATATCCCATGGTAATTCCTATTGTAATATTTGAGTGACATACAACCTTTGACATGCTCTATTGACAGAACATGGAATACATGCATTCTTAAATTTGTAAACAAACTCTTTCAAATTATAATATCTCGTGAACACTTGCAAAACTTTATAAGGTTTGTCATATCATATTCTCATTCTGAATAAAATTGTAAGCCTTAGGTCCTTGCTTGGATTTGTGCTGAAAGGAAGATTATTCAACCACATGGTGTGAAAGAGAGAGAATCAGAGAAATGAAATCTGTGGTCTGGGAAGACCACACTTTCTGTTATAATGCCAAATAACAATGGAATATATTTGCTTAATAAATGTGCTCATATTTTATAGTAAAATAAAATGTTTTCACAACAGGAGAAACAGGTAGCCCTGCAACAAACATGCAGTGGTCTTACAGGCAGATACACTTTGCTTCCCAAAGAAGAGAGTCCACTCTTAGCTTAAGGTATGGCAACCAGGTCTGGTTTATGCCCCTTATTGTCAAAAACTTGTTACTAGCAGTTTCAGGCAATAATGAGCCAGTGTCCATGAATAATGTTTACACACAGCAGAAATACTCTTGAATTTTGCCCCTTAATCAGGAGAAAGAGGAGCATGTAAAGTATTTTATTTGCACAGTATTTAAGTCTCGGAGTTACATGGGTCTGGCCAATTCCTACCCTGTTCTAGCTGCATTTTATTTGATTGAAACTAGCGTTGAGTCATTCATTTACTCATTCAGGCATTCATGAAACATATATGTCAGGCACTAAAAGTAGTTAGTTCATGATTCCCACCCATTGTGCTGTACGTTAGAAACATCTGAGAACTTTTAAAAATATATAGACTCTATTCCAAGACAATAGAATCTCTGGGGTGCAGCTCCAGCATTTATGTTTTTTGTAAAAGTTCTGTAGGTGGTTTTGGTTCTGCCAAGTTTGGGAACTATAGATATAGTTGCTCCCAAGTGAGAAACACAAACCTTTGTAGGAGCTCACAGGCTCAAGGAGAGGAAAAGTAGTTAATCACAAGCTAGTGAGATTTGTGCACATTAAGAAAGATAGGGAACTTGGGGAAGCACACAAGGGGACACTTAGAGTAGGGGTGAACTGTCTCAAAAGGGAAAGCTTCATGTAGTACCTGATTCAGAAGGTGAACATCAAAGTCCAATTTCAGTGATCTTATTCTGCACCATTTAGCTGCCCTTTTCCTAATAACAGCCCTATTAGATCTCAGCGATCTGATCCAGACTAAGCATGGAAGATGATGCCTTGCTGACAAGCACTGGATATGGATCGTTTGACCCTTCCTTGGGTCTCTGTGAGTTTCCCACTGATGGCCTCTCCTTCCAGCTTCACTACCCAGCAGGTGCTGTGGTCTGTGTCTCAGGCAGTGAGTCCTCACCCCGGCTGGGAAGAAAAACCCTGACAAGTTTCCCTACTGATGCAGCATCTTTTGGAGATGAAGACATTAGTCATCAACATAGAGAAGAAAGCTGTTTCAGATTTAAGTAGGTCTTAGGTTTGGATCATTTATTAGGCTTTAGCCTTTACTTTTTCTTAAGGCATGGTAAAGTCTCTATTTTGTTTGATATTTATTATTTTATTATAATGGCATTCTTTTTCAATGACCTCTCAAAAACAATAATGTCTGTATGCAGCAACTCAATGTCCTCCAAGACACTGCTGCCATGAGACTGCCTGTGCTGGCACTGTTAGGACATGTTGAATGTCCAGAAATAAGGAGGGATTTTTGAGATGAAAGATCAGAAAGAAGTCTGCTCTCACAGGAGTGGCTTTTTATTTTCTGGAATCAAGATTTAGAATTAGAGCTTCTTCCAGGGAATTGGAGAGTCAGGGGAATCCCTAAAGGATAGAGATAGTAGTGATTCCAAAGACTTCTACTAGCCCCTTCATTTTTTTTTTTCTACTAGCCCCTTCAAAATAAAGTGTCTGCCAGCAAATCTGCACCTAAAAAACTTGGAGGTGCTACCACCATGACTTTTTTTCTGGTTTAAGAATTAATGCAATTTCAAACTTTTAATTCAATTTATTGGAAAAAAATTGAAAATATCCTACTACAAGTTTTAGACACATGGTTAAATACAGTGTAGCCCATCTATATGATGGGAAACTATGCATTTCTTTAAGATTTATACCTTTAGAGATGTCTGGTGATGCATGAGGGTGTTATATAATGTTTTTAGAAAAAAATCAGACAACACTATAATATACAATATGGCATATACAATGCCAGGACATTAAAGACAATGGGGGCCAGCCAGTCCAGTACAGGATTAAGAAAAAGCCAACTTCATAAAGAGATGGGCAAGGCTCCAGGTCTCAGATCAATAAGCTGAGGATTAAGTCATCAGAAGTAGATCAAAGGTCTAGAAACCTGGGTATGAAGCTCTGTGGCAAGAGGAGATCAAAGTTTAGAATAAGTGGGGGATAAGCACTTAAATTTGGTAATAAAGACAATGGAAATGCTATGTTCAGGAAGTCAGGTAGAAAAAAGTCATATTCAGGAGTGAAGTTTCAACAAGGTCTGTTTAAACAGAAAATTTCTTTGTATCTTTACCATCCATGTATGAAGGAGTTTGGAGTGGCATTGACCATAGATCTGGACTGGAATATGTGACTTTCTGTATATAGCTAAGAAAGAGAACAATGCTATTGGCAACAATTTAACTGTGGAATGATAAACAACCAGAAAAGCATCTCTCAATATATAGAATAGGCATGTTCTTTCAAAGTTGCCAGCAAAGTGACTCTCTGAATATGAACTATTTTTCTCATTAAAAATTCAAGAATCTATTCCTTCAAAAATATAGTCACTATGATAAAACAAAAAGAGAATTCAGAGAAGGTGGTTGAGAAAGTGGCAGCCTAGTTTTGGGGACTTCCTAAATCCACAAAAGACCTAAGAGCTGAAACCAAAAACCTAAGAAAAACAGTTGCCATGAAACAGATGCCAAGGTAGCCCTATGAACCCTGAAATGTAAGGATGGATGCAGGAGGCATCACAAACAGCCATGAAGCCTCTGTGTAACTGAAGAAGTGTGGGAACATCTGACAGACTTAAGAACCAGAGAACCCCAACACAGCCAACAGGTCCTTATGGGAAGTCCTCAGGGCCAACTTGAGATAGCAGCTTGAATTTGAAGGGGATTTCTCAATCCAAGAACAGGTGAGTGCATGAGGAACAGAGTAAGGACCAAAGGTCAGGAGCAACCTACCCCTATGCACTCTCCACCCTAATTCACTGGTCCTTTGACCTAAGAAATGGAACTCAAGTCCAGACAAGCCTCTGGACCCAGTGGCCAATTTGCAGGAACATAGAAGGATATGCTGAATCACAGTCTGCATCCTCAATCAGGAAAATTCAGACTGGAAGATTCTACAATCAGGCAACCCATGTTCTTCAAATGATGAATTGTAAAGACACGAAAGAGATCGAAGAGGAACTTATAAATTAAAGGGACTTAAAAGCCATCATCTTAAAAAGAACGACAAGATGAAACTCTGTCTAAAGGTAGTCTTGGGTATAAAACTATAAAGACATGCAAAGGAGCGATTATAAAAATAAGGACAGTGGTTACCTTTGGAAGGAGGATGGGGGTATAGTTGGGATAGGGCACATGGAGAAGCCTCTGCAGTGGCTGGCAAATTCTCTTTGTTGACCTTGATACTGTCCTTCCATTATTTAATGCAGTTCTCTGTATCTCTTTTATAGTAAAAAGGTAAACAAAAAAATACTTAAAAACTGTAAAATCCATTGATAATAATTCTAAAAATAAAAATATTAAAATACTCTACCTACTTGACGTTAGAATGATGCTGTCTCATTTCTATGAGGTTGGCTAGGGGTAGTAGCATTCCCTTCCTACTCTTAACCTGCATTTTAACCTTCTCCCTTTCAGTCCAGTGAAATTAATCTATTTGCATGGAAACTAGAAACAATTGTGTTTATTACTCTGAGTAGTGTGTTAAAGAGCTATTATGATAATTAAATAATAAGGTGTTTCAAAAATAAAATTATCGCCTATACCTTCAGGTTGCAAAACTCCATGGAAACCATTTATAGAATTGCTTCCTTTGTATGCTTTCTTGTTCCTCTGAGGGAGTAAGAAGCTGATCTCTTCTCAATAGCTGTTAATTGATGGAAAAAGGGTTTCCTATTGAGGGTAAGCCAGAGTGAACCAGTGAAGGAAGATGATAAAAAAAAAAAAAAAAAAAAAAAAAAAGATGCTAGTGAAGAGGGCAGAAATACAAGGGGGTGGAGATGGCGGCTATTTGGTCATAGGAGGACAGAGATGGGGAAAGGGTGCAAGTCAGTCCTCTTGTTTTTCTCAGAAGGGGCAGTGGGAGGGAGGACTAGAAATCAATGCAATAATTTTTAAAGACCAGGTCATTCTCAGCCTTAGTCTTTCCTTGCCTTTTTCTACTCCCACTTCTCTATTTAGAAGGAGATCAGGGTCTTTGATGAATGGTGGAGGCCTAAGGCTGATACCTGGATGATTTTATTTCCTTCTGCCTATTGTTAAATTCAGCAGCACTGACAAAACTCCTTTAGGGTGTGGAGGTAGGAGGGAAGTGAGATAAATGTTTTGGTTGTCCAACCATGCTCCCAGAATGAAATGGGAAGTCTCATTCTCTCTGTGATTATTAAAACTTAAATACATTTTCCTGTTGACCAAGTCAGTGAAAGTCAAAGTTAGTTTTTATGAGCTGCCTGTAGAAGACACTGGTATCAATCAGACAGTTGCAACACCACTCTGCCTACTATTTGTCTTTTCTTTCTGTCCTGTAATGCTCTGATAGGCCTCTTGTGGACTGTCCAGCAATTTTGTTTGTGGTCAATTCCCCCAGGAGTTTTTCTTCTCCTTGATGTTAGAAACCCTGTTACACTGCTCTTTAGCTTCCCTGTAGCATCTAGCAGGGTTCTTCACATTGAAATAATCAAAATATGTTTGTTACTTATTTGACTGATTTTACTCCTATCCCTTGCATGACATGCCAAGTGTTTTTTGGAACTGAAGAATCAATTGCTGGGAAGAAAGCAGTAGTTCATTCTAATCTAACCTAACCCATTAGACTGTAGATTACCTGAGAGTAGGGGCTGAAGAATTCATGCTGTGTCACCAACATCTAGTGCAGTACTTGGTTCATTAAACACTTAGCTTGCATTAGTCCCAAGAATGAATAATGATCTAACTATGGAATATCTTAAAGTTTAAAATAATATTTTTTTAGAAAAACAAATACTTCTTTTGTATAATAAGAAAAGAAAAACCCAATTAGGTGAGAAGGATGTTCCATAACTCAGAAATGTTATTTATCAATAAACATGTGAAAAAAAATTAGGCACCAAAAAAGTGAATTGTAGTGAGTATTCAGAGGTTACAATTACTATTCATTCAGCAATGTGAAAGTACTATATGGACAAAGAAATCTAAAAGGCCTCCTATGATCTAGCCTCATCTACCTCAGCTCATCTTATTCTCAAAGTAGAGCTTCTATCTCAGCCTATCTGGCCTACTGCCTCTTGTCCTGAACATAGCCTGCTTGTTTCTACCCCCTTTGCCTTTGGTGATACCATTTTAGGTCCACAGAAGATCCCTTTTTCTTCTCTATATTATAGTCTTCCATGAAATCCCTCCCTAGACTTTGCTTTATTGCATAGTATTGCATGGATAACAACTATATTCTTTGGGGATTCATAAAGATTTCACTCTAACCAGATCAAGGAACAGTCCAAAACTTGCTATGTTCCCACACTAATATGTGCTGCTTTGAAATGACACTTTTATAGTCCCATACTTACCTGTTATGCTCTGGCGACTTAGATCAGGACTACTTTGGAGTAGGAATGGTACCGATTGTTCTTTGTGGCTAAAGCACTTAGTAGAAGAAGGAGTTAATAAATGATCATGTGCTTGCTGAGTTACACCTATGCAATCTCTCTTTTTTTTTTTTTTTGCAATCTCTTTTTAAAAACAAAAATAATCATATTAAAAGCAGGAGAGAAAGTTAATCTTTTCAAGGTCTCTAATTTTTAAATAGTGTAGATAATTATTCTTCTCTCCAGGTTTACTTGCAATGGTTGGGGAGAGGCAGGAAAGAAAGAAGAGTGAGAGGAAAACAGTATTTTTCTTTAGTACTTAGGTAACAGGAAGAAAATATAAGACGTGCTTCATTTCCACAGAAGGTAGAAACATAAATGAAATAGAGTTAACACATGCCTAGAGAACTTGACTAGATGTGGGGAGGAAGTCCTTACTGTATAAGTGATTAAACACTGACTACCTAAAGGAGATTTTAAAAAAGCAGTGTAGACAACCATGTTTTTAGATGGTTTAAACATTTGACTACTGTAGGAACAATTGCTCTCTTGAGGTTCTTCCAGGATCCTGGATCCACAGAGGTCAAATATCATTGGAGAATCTTATTTTTCAAAATTTGGACCATTAGCAGAATTAGAGGAAAGATTCTCATGTTTTATACTATTATAAATAAGAATAGTAACAATGTTTGCAAGGAGATACTGAGGAAATATAAATTACATCACAGATTTATAAAAGATATCAAGTCAGAGCAAAAGAAGTCAAATGCACAGGAAACTTCTTGGGCTTTATCTTTTCTTGATTGTATCTCTGAGGCTGGCATAAATGATCATGTTTAGGAGAGAAAGTCCTGGACGTGGAATCTTTAAAGAGGGATTTGTGTCATAGTTAGTAATGATGGGACTTTGAGTGAGTCTAACCTTTCTAATAAGATGAAAATGATAATATTTCTCTACCTGTGTTTCTGTCATGATAAATAGGATCAAGAATACAGATATATTTGATAAACTCTAAAATCTGCTTTAAAAAATAAATAAAATCTGCTTTTATGTAAGGTCTGATCATTATTATGAGGGGATTAATTAGGAAGAAGTGGGAAGGTGAGAAGAACAGTAGAACAGACTATTTGGGGTTTTTTGGTTTTTGTTTTGGCAATATCACAATTGCTGATTATTTTAATGCATTAAATATTTATTGAGCACCAGGCACCAGGGGTACAGAAGTGAACAAATAGGCAAATGCCCCTACTGTCACTTTTGAAGGAAACCAACTCCTACTTCAAGCTCATGAGTACATGCATATGTTTTAGACTAATCAATACTTATACATGGCATTATGGAATCACCTACACCAAAAGGGTCTTTCAAATATGAGATTTCCATAAATATATGTGGAAATATCTTATACCATGTCCTCCTAACAGGGCACATTAGAAAATTAAAAATTAGGAGAAACTGTAACTTCCAATTTTAAGCTGCCCCTAAATGAGTTTGACCACAGAGCCTATATTGTAGTTCTGTACTTTCCCCCTTATATTCTCTATATCACCCACAAGAACAACTGGGAAACAATGAGCTCTTCTTTACCTGGTAGCTCTTTTTTTTTTTTTTCAAGATTTTATTTATTTATTCATGAGAGAGACAGAGAGAGAGGCAGAGACATAGGCAGAGGGAGAAGCAGGCTCCATGCAGGAAGGCTGATGTGGGACTTGATCCAGGGACTCCAGGATCACGCCCTGACCTGAAGGCAGGCGCTCAACCACTGAGCCACCCAGGCATCCCCCTGGTAGCTCTTAAGTAGAATGACTCTGCCATTCTATTTAGCATAACAGCCTAATAACTTATGCATATATGTGGACATACATATGGGCATCCTCTCAAAGGCTGGCCTCACTAAAAACATTTACTGGGTGCTTGTTTCATGACAAATGCTGTATGAATGTTTTGACATAAACTTTAGGAGCTGAATTTTGATGTTTAAAGTAGTGTCCGGGGATCCCTGGGTGGCTCAGCAGTTTAGCACCTGCCTTTCGCCTGGGGTGTGATCTTGGAGTCTCAGGATCGAGTCCCACATCAGGCTCCCTGCATGGAGCCTGCTTCTCCCTCTGCCTGTGTCTCTGCCTCTCTCTCTCTCTGTGTGTCTCTCATGAATAAATAAATAAAATCTTTAAAAAAATAAAAAATAGTGTCTGACATGGGAGCAGCCAAATCTTTCTAAAAGTAGAGAGGAAAAATGAGGAAATATAGTAAAATTTATATCAAATCAACAGAAATGGACTCAATTTTTAC
The DNA here is from genome assembly GCF_048164855.1 of Canis lupus baileyi. Classification (NCBI taxonomy): domain Eukaryota; kingdom Metazoa; phylum Chordata; class Mammalia; order Carnivora; family Canidae; genus Canis; species Canis lupus. The sequence goes on along the minus strand of NC_132869.1, from coordinate 23,458,677 downwards.
AGTTTTTGGGCTAAATCAGCATAAATTGAAGTCTTTTAAGAAAACTTTACTAAACCATTCCTTGATATCTTTAATGTTCATACCCCCTGTGATATCTCTGATATAATGTCTTAATACTGATACACTAATTTATTTAATCAAATAATATTTTGAGTTATGTGTTAGACAATAAGTTATCAGTTCTGAGAAGATCAAAGTCCAATTTTTCGTTGTAATTATTACATTTCATACAACTGGTACTCGCTGGCCTCCTTCTACAATGCCCCAGTGACGAGATGATTCTCTAGGCTTAATAATTCTCCCTCTCCTTCCATACATCTTCCCCCAGATTCATCTTGGGGTCAGAGGACTCCAAGCCCTGGGCTAAAACAAACCCTGTTAGTGTGGAAAGCCTTACCCAGCAGCAACTGTGGCCTGGAGGCACTGTGTATCTTTCTAACAGAGGAACCTGGGTCCTGAAGGTGGAGGAGGTTTTCTCCTCCAGCCAGTATCTCATATCTCATATGCCATTAAAAACATAACTTTTTGGTAAATATAATATGTAAAAATAGAACTTATACATATTTTAACTTTTAGACTAAGCAGCTCAACTCCAGTCCAATTCAGCTAGACTTAAGTCATGTTGGATGTTTGACCAAAATTACTTGTTAATTCAGTCAAAACATTCAACCCAAAACCCAAACAGACAGTTATAACTGCTAGTGAAGGAATTATTTTCATTGAAAGTTTTTAGTCATTTTCACACTTAACATTTATTATACTGTGAGGAAATCAGCTACTTCATTTAGCTTTATTTTTCAAGAGATCGAGTGATTAATAAAATGAGTAAGAGATAATTTTTCAATTATTTGGCTACATTCCTGTACAATATCAAGTCATTCAAAAAGTGAGTCTGTTCAAATGAGCCAAAGAATGAATCAAATAGAAACTGTCAAGAATTTTAAATTATTGCTGGAGAAAAATGTTATATGCCTACATCACTAAAACCACTCTTAGCTTGAATGATTGGAAATGCATTTCCACATAGTTTTCATAGCAGAATAAGAGGTGAAGAGTGGTTATATTACCTTTTTTTAAACAAAAACAATAAAATATCACTAATTTCATATTTAAGAATCTGGTTACAAAGTACTTACTAGGTTACTAGGCATTGTTTTAAGAGTTTTACATATATTTATTTAATCTTCTCCCCATGCACATTTGGGAGTACTATTTATCTTCATTTTACAGATGAAAGAATTGAGGTATAGAGAAGCAAATAGCTTACCTAATGTTACATATTTAATAAGTAGCAGTCAAGACCTGAAGAAATCAATAATATGACCATATTTATAAATGAAAATTCAATTTATTTGAAAAAAATAAATTTAAAATGGATTAGGATTTCCTTTGTATTTAAAGGGCAGATAATTCTTTGGATTCCAGGGCTATTGGATAAACCATCATACCTAGGGATCTCCACTTTCTACCCTTTGATCCTGCCTGATCCAGGAATTGGTACACAATCTATTTTCCTGAGACTAAAGTGTGTCACCCACAGTCAGTACCAGGACCAATTTTATTGTCTTCTGAAACTTAGTATAACAAATTAACAATGAATCATCTCTTTTTATTTCCTTAAAGAAAAATGGTAACTCCGTCATGAAAATATGTCCAATTGGACTCTCCTTTTAAGATTTTATTATTAAATATATTAATATTTTACATGAAGTTGTCTATTCTTTTACCTGACTAAAGTAAAAAGATGTCTTCAATTGCATATACAGGTGTTGTGCAGGTAGAGAAGTAGGAAATGGGAAACTTTATGGAGGAGGCTTAGTATCATCTTGCCTTTACATACCCTCCTTCCAAGCTTGGTTGTCTGAGGGCAGGGTCCAGGTATTATTACTTCTAAGGGTGAACCTTACCCTAATATCAGTGCCTATAGATTGAGAAAAGGGGTGGTATAGAGGCCTTGAGGAATAATGCCAAACTCTTTAGTTGTCAATTACTACTTAAATGTGTAAGTTGTAAAACTACATAATCTTTAAAAATATTGTAAATCCATACTCTGTCTAGATTGCCTTTTATACCATTTTGAGTAAGTTGTATTACTTGTGTGGTGGTTTTATTTATTTATTTATTTTTTTAAGAATTAGGAAGGGATGTAGAATTCTGTTTCCCATAGCAGACTCTGAGCCTGAAGGAAGCATCAGGCTCTATAAATGTTTCATGGGATTTTGAATTGTATCGGGTAGGAGACATCTGCCATCTGACAACCTGCCACGTCACTTCATAGATATTTATGTCAAATCCACATGACACAACAGTCTGAAATTGAAATATAAGTTTGAGTCCCAATCAGTAGTCTTATAAAACCTATAATGGTAGTAAATGATTTCTGGAAGGAAACACATTATCTGGGTAACTTCTAGCCATGCTAGTGTGTAAAATGAATCTATGAATGACAAAGTTTTGAGTGAACAAATAAGTGAATTAAGGAATGAATGACTGGGTGCTGGTAAATTAGTACTGATTGATGTCTTGAATAGTCTGTACAACCTAGTTTTATCTCTAACTTATATATATATATATATATTTCTACTTTTACACATCCACTTTTGCAGTTCCTCTCTTTCCAAAGATCGGGAGAAAATGCTGTTTTCAGCTATATTTCTCAAACATTCCCCAATGCCAGGGCAAATACGAAGAAAGATATAAACATCTGTTGAATTAACATCCTTAGTTTCCTATCTCTGTTACTATCATATCCACACAAAGAATAAGAGGTTCTATTAGACTTTATTATATCTTAATTCTGCTACTCATACCAGATAACCAGTGGCAGGCTGATGACAAAGAATAATGACTGTAGACCAAAATTGGTTTTATTCCAATTCACATGTCCATAGAATCACTCAAAGTGTTTGGAAAATTAGCCTTCTCTGAGTATTGGTTAGTGGAAAATGTCCTGTGTTTGTATTTGGAAGAATTTAGATTTGAGCCCAGTTGCAACCTTATTGATGTAACTCTTGTAAGTCACCAATGTTATCCTGAAGCCTCTTTCCATCTGAAAATGGGCATAATCTCATGTTCCTCCTATAGATCAAGATCAAGTGGAATACATGGGTGTGCTTTATATAATGGACAGACATTTAGACCATGTTTGCCTAGAATTCACTAACCTTACCATTTAAATAGCTGTAACACTCACCTGCTAATTTCCAAATTGTCTTACTCCAAAAGAAAAGAAAAAATGACTTCCTTTTCCATTCCCTGGGCATTTCACTATTCTTCCCTTCTCTTGAATTTCTTGACAGTGTCTTTGCTGCCTTTCCACAACAGCACTTTCTTTCCTTTTTTTAATGATGTAGGACATGTTACTTATAGTTTTGCTCTGTTTAATTTGGTTCTACCTTGGGGGTTGTTATTACTGAGGGGGATGCTCTATTAAGTTACCTTGCCTTTTCAGTTAAAGAGATTTTAAGGTGTTTGTAAACCAAGGGAATGAAATGACTTCAAGTGGAAAATAAAATGAAACGAGGCATAACTGCAAACTACAAAACAGCAATGCAGTTTAGAGCTAAAATGAATCTAATGTGTTCAAAATCATAAAATTTTACATTGTAAACATACATGTAAACAGCTAAGCCTTCCCACAGAAACTGTCTTTAAATCACTTACATAACATTATTTGTGAACAAAAACTAAACCAAAAGTAATAAAAGATACTCCCTTTGTTTGGAATAGCAGGCAGGAATCGAATATTTAGGTCTTTTGTATGTTAAAAAGGCAAATGTCCTTTTAACCGGAAGCTAAAATCCAGGGAAAAACCTGAGGAAAATACATAGACCCAAACATTAACTTTGGCAAGTGTGAAAGTGGATTTGTTTTTGTTTCATAAAGGGCTTCCTTCATTTTAGCTTTCAGTTTTGTTTGGTTTTGGTGCAGCCTACATGAAGATCTTCCTAGAAGGCTGTAAAAACATACTCTCATTTGGAAGAGAACATTTTTATTGACTTTGTACTCTGATCGAATGCTTCTCAAGTATTCATTTTATCTAGAGGTTTCAGCCTAGAAATACATTACCCCCCCCCCCACACACACACACAATGCCTGCAATTATAGTTTATAGTCAACACCATGAATTAGCTATAGGTAGCTCTTATAGGGAGCTATAATTATAGGGAGTATCCCTGTGTATGGCTTAATTGTGGTTCACCAAGTGGGGTTCCTGGACCAGCAGCACTGGTAACTCCCAGGAATTTGCCATAAATGTAAATTCTGACTCCATACACCCCAGCCCTAATGAATCAGCTATGCTCAATGGAGTCCACAGGTGATTTTTTTTTTTTTTTTTAGATTTTTAAAAATTTATTTATTCATGAAAACACAAAGAGAAAGAGAGAGAGAGACAAAGAGAGAGGCAGAGACCTAGGCAGAGGAAGAAGCAGGCTCCACGCAGGGAGCCCGACGTGGGACTCAATCCTGCGTCTCCAGGGTCACGCCCTGGGCTGAAGGCAGAGCTAAAATGCTGATCTAGTTGGGCTTCCCTCCACAGGTGATTCTGATATGCATTAAAGTTTAGGAACTGCAAGTTTGTGGTTATAGAAACCCTAAATGAGGTGACACATTTCTCCCCTTCCTTTTATTGAGAGATACTTAACATAGAACACTGTAAGTTTAAGGTGTACAGCATGATGGCTTGATTTATATATATTGTGAAAAGATACTGCAATAGGTTTAGCTAACAGCCATAACCTCAGATAGATACAATGTGAAGTAGAAAAAAATGAAAAAAAAAAAAAACAACACATTTTTTTTGTGATGAGAACTCTTAGGATCTACTCTCTTAACACCTTTCTTAAATATTCTACAGCAGTGTTAGCTATAGTCATCATGTGCTTTACATCCCTAGTACTTATAACTGGAAATTTGTGCCTTTGACCCTACCAGCCTCTGATAACCACAAGTCTGATCTCTTTTTCCATGAGTTTTGGTCGTCCTAAATTCCCCATATAAGTAGATCATACAGTATTTGTCTTTCCCTGACTTCTTTGACACAGCATAATGCCTTCAAGATCTATCCATGTTGTTGCAAATCTGAGTATTTCCTCATCTTTTTTATGGCTGAATAACATTCCATTGCGTTCATAAATTCTTTACCCATTCATCCATGGATAGACACTTAGGTTGTTTCCATGGCTTGCCTATTGTTAATAATGCTGCTATGAACCTGGGGGTGTATATATATCTTTTCAACTTCAACTTTTGTTTTCTTTGGATATATTCCCAGAAGTGAGATCGCTGGATCACATGGTTTTTCTATTTTTAATTTTTTGAGTATCCTCCTGTTTTCCATAGTGGCTGTAGCACTTTACATTCCCACAAAGAGTACACAAAGGTTCTCTTTTCTCCACATCTACACCAACATTTGTTACCTTTTGTCTTCTTGATGATGGCCATTCTAGTATTCATTGTACTTGAATTTGCCTTTCCCTAACGATGTCGAGCATCTTTTTCATGTATCTGTTGGCCTTATTGTCTTTGGAAATATGTTTGTTCAAGTCCTTTGTCTAGTTTTTATTTATTTTTGTTTTATTTTGCTGTTTGTGTGAGTTCTTTATATATTTTGGATATTAACCTCTTATCAGATACATGGTTTGCAAATACTTTTTGCCCATTCCATAAGTTGTCATTTCATTTCATTGATGGTTTCTTTTGCTGTACAGAAGCTAATTTGATGTAGTCCCACTTATTTTTATTTTGTTGCTTGTGCTTTAGGTATCATAATTATTTTCAATGTCCACATCAAGTTTTATTCCTATGTTTTCTTCTAAGTGTTTCATGGTTTCAGGTTTTACAGTTAAGTCTTAAATAGATTTTGAATTAATTTTTGAGTTGTGTAAGAAGGGGCTCCACTTTCATTTTTTTACAGGTGAATATCCAATTATCCTAGCCTCGTTTATTGAAGAGACTGTCTTTTCTCCATTGATTTTTTTTGGCTTTCTTGTCAAACATTAATTGGCATTGTACACTTGGATTCATTTCTGGGCTCTTGATTCTGTTGCATTGGTCTATATGTCTGTTTCTATGCCAGCACTGTTTCAGTTAGTATAGTTTTATAGTATAAGCTTGAAATCAGGGAGTGCAAAGCCTTCTGTTTTGTTCTTGCCCAGGATTTCTTTGACTATTCAGAGTCTCTTGGGGTTCCATATAAATTTTAGGACTGTTTTTTCTACTTTATAAAAATGCTACTGGTATCTTGATAGAGATTGCATTGAATTTTAAGATGGCTTTTGGTAGTATTGGCATTTTAACAATATCGATTCTTCCAATCCATGAACATGAGATATCCTTCCATTTATGTGTGTCATCTTCAATTTCTTTTATTAGTGTCTTACAGTTTTTAGCATGAAGATCTTTCATGAAGGGACATGTTTCTTAATTACATATAAATAGCTACCATCTTAGGTACTTCAGATGGTGCTGATGGCCATTATCTATTTAACAATGGGTCAGGCTAAAAGTGGTGACAGACATAATTCACATTTTTCTAGTTGGCCCCATTCACGAACATAATGTTTACCCAGAGGACTCACAATAAGGTACAAATATATCCCTTTGGAAGTGCTCAGACTCAGAGACCTTTTGGGGATTTAGTAGACCGTGTTTAAATGGTATTGATATTTACCCTGCTCTGGTATTCACCCTGTATTTCCAGGACATTCCTTTCTTTTGAATGGTGGCTTATATTGTGACTTTGCTCATTCTCCTTTACTGCATGTCTTTTCTCAGAGCTTGCACCCACTTTCCTAGATTCAATAATTACCTCCTGAATGTAGTTTCAGAACTGACTGATCTCTTCATATTTTCCATCTTCCCATGGAAGATATTTTCCATATTCCCAGTGAATATAGCCACCTTATGTTCTATTATTAATACTTATAGAAAAAAATACTTATAGAAATAAATACAAATGCATTTATCATATGTCTCAAAATAGCTATCCATCTACACTTCCACATTTTGGTCACTGGTAGGTGGCTCAGATCTGCATTACCTAAGTTTACCACTCTTTGTCCTTTGCTTGCTTTATCTTATAATAACCTACAGATTCTTCCTTCACGATACTTCTCATATTCATCCTTCATCTATTTCTGCTATTGCTATATTTAGATTGTAAGTATTTAAAATGCAAAACTGTTTTTCTAAAGACTTCCTTCCTTCCTTCCTTCCTTCCTTCCTTCCTTCCTTCCTTCCTTCCTTCCTTCCTATGCAAAATTAGCATAGCAGGAGCATTTTAAATTAACCTGTTTGACTTCCACTCCTTTTGTACCTCCCATTGCCTGCAGATCAATCTCCACACTCCTGGGCCTGACATTCAAAGCTCTCCAAGTTCTGATCACAGCCAACTTCTTTCATCTCTCCTTCATTTACTCCTCCCTACAGACTCTTTACTCTGGTAGTTCTTTTTTTTTTTTTTTAATTTTTTATTTATTTATGATAGTCATACAGAGAGAGAGAGAGAAAGAGAGGCAGAGACACAGGCAGAGGGAGAAGCAGGCTCCATGCACCGGGAGCCCGATGTGGGATTCGATCCCGGGTCTCCAGGATCGCGCCCTGGGCCAAAGGCAGGAGCTAAACCGCTGCGCCACCCAGGGATCCCTACTCTGGTAGTTCTTAATGTCACCTAGAGGGCTGGTTAAAACACAGATTTTTGGATCCTACTCCTGGAGTTTCTAACTTAGTAGGTCTTGGGATGAGGCCTAAAATTTTGCATTATGAATAAATTCTCAAGTATAATGGATAAACTGCTTATGCCTCTCCCTCTCAATTTTCATTTATTGAAGCCCTAATTTCCAGTGTGACTCTGTTTGGAGACAGGGCCTCTGAGGAAGTAATTAAAGTCAAATGAGTGGGGTCCTGACCTGATACGACATGTCCTTTTTTGTTTGTTTGTTTGTTTTTTTGGACATGTCCTTTTAAGAACAGGCACCAGAGACTTCCTCTCTACCAGGGGAGGACACCATGAGATGGCAGCCATTTGTAAGGCAGGTAAGAAGGCTGTCACCAGAAACTGAAACAGTCAATGCCTTCAGCCTCCAGAACTGTATGAAAATAAATTGCTGTTGTTTATGCCACCTAGTCCATGGTATTCTGTTACACTGGTCTGAGCTTACGGACACAGCAGGAGATCCTGATGCTGCTGCTTCAGGAACTATACTTTGAGAAGCATTTCTGCAGTCCTCCTGATGGGTCTCCTTGCCAACCTGGCTTGCGTGCCTTGCTGACATGCTTTCCTCTCCTTCCTATACTCAAAATTTAGACATCCTTAAAAGCCCATACTTATAGAAAAAAATACTTATATTTTGGGCCATGCTTCTTCTCTGAAGCCTCTCAGCTCTCCTGCCCACAGTAATTTCTCCCTCCTCTAAAAGCCCCTAGTACTTTGCCTTTAGATCTACCGGATATTTAGCATAAACTAACTTGTATGATTATTTTTCCCTTTATGTAGTTGTTATAGCTTCACTGTAAGCTTTCCTCAGGATAGATACTTTTTCCCATGTCTCACATGCAGCATAGTGCTTTGCCATGGCAAGAGTGAGATGTATTATTATTCGGCAATCATGGCATATATGGAGAAGTTCATAGGAACTGCAGGTGTGTTTCCTTCAGGTGTCTGTGTCATAGGTTTTTCTAACCCTCTGTGAGCCTCTTGGTAATGCAAAGCTGCAGTTCACAGGGAAATGTGTTTATTGGTTTCTTTACATTGCTGCATTTAAAGAGTTCTTGTTCATGTCTGGAGAAGAAAGCAGTACTTTCTAGACAGAACATCTAATAATGATGATGATGCAGTAAGAATTGACATTCGTTGAGAGTTTGCTGTGCACTGTTTCATATGTATTTCCATCTGTGATCCTCCCAGCAACCCAATGGACTTAGGAATTACTATGCTAGCCATTTTCCAGATGGGAAAACAGACTTAGATTAAGTGATTGATCCTAAGGTCATGTAGCCAAGCAGAGGCAAAGGAGATGCTTGGGCTGTGACTGCATGGTTACTCCTGTCTTAATCAACCTCTCAGTTCTTTGTCCCCTTTTCTCCATGAATGAGAGCACTATATGCCAGAGGTTCATACAAGCTTGACCTCCAACCTTTAGAATTTAGTCACTATTTCCATGCCATATAACACAGTTCATATTTCTTTTTCTAAGCTAAACCAAATACTTAATAACAGGCTTAATTTCTAGTACCAAGGGGTAACTGAAGAAGATAATATCCCACATCTTTTCTCAGAAGTTAGTTATAAAGGGCATATGGAGCTTGTGAGGCAATAGTCTGTGGTTTTTCTATTAATGCCACTGATCCCATTGGTCACAAAACCTGTTATCAGTAAATAAAAAACAGACGTTATGGCTTGGTACAGAGATATTGTATTGCATTTTGTTTTTTTGACTCGGTGATTTGTAAAATGTTTTTCTGACATCTTAGTTTGTCAGCATTTCCATAAACTTCCCAACTAATTCTAACTTCTGTTTTACTTTCCAATCAGACCTTAAACAAAAATAATAGCAATAACAAAATACATTGAAAAATATCATAGTTACCTATAATAAAGTGTTAGATTATTTTGAAAATACCCGTTTTATTAAAAAAAGGAAAAAAATACCTGTTTTATCATTGGCTTAGCATTTGCTTGATTTTAATCAATGCATTACACAATTACTCTGATAAATTTCTTCATTAAATAAGTTTTATAAATTATTCAATTGCATATACACATATAACATTTATATGTATGTAAATGTAAGGTGCTTGTGTGTGTATGTGTGTGTGTGTGTGTGTGTGTGTGTGTATAGTTCCCACTCTAATTATCCTATCCCCAGAGCTATTTTGAGATCTTTTGAAACCTGAGGAGGAAGTTTAAATGGGCTGTTTATTTTAGCACACAGATTTCAATCCAAGGCCCTGATAGACTTCAAAATCTACCACCTTGGGTTAATTATGCTTTGGAATTCAATTAAACTAATTTACTTTACATAGTTCTTCATATTTCTTTTAAGTTTTTATTTAAATTCCAGTTAACACAGTGTAATATTAGTTTCAGGTGTACAATATGGTGATTTAACACTTCCATACAACACCTGGACCTCATCACAAGTGCACTCTTTAATCCTCATCACCTATTTTACTCATCCCTGCACCCACCACCCCTAGGGTAAACATCAGCTTATTCTCTAGAGTTAAATGTCTGTTTTGTGGTTTGCCTATTTCTTCCCTTTGTTTGGTCTCTTAAATTCCACTTATGAATGAAATCATATGATAATTGTCTTTCTCTGACTGACATTTCCTATAGCATAATCCTCTCTAGCTCCATCCATGTGATTGCAAATGGAAAGATCTAATTCTTTTTGGTGCCTAACATTCCATTGTGTGTGTGTGTGTGTGTGTGTGTGTGTGTATGTATATATATATATTGTGTGTGTGTGTGTGTATATATATATATATATATATATATATATATATATATAGTATATACCACATCTTCTATATGTTCATCAGTTGATGGGCACTTGACTGTTGCCATAATTTGGCTACTGTAGATAACACAGCTATAAACACTGGAGTGCATGTATCCCTCTGAATTAGTACTTTTTGCTTTCTTTGGGTAAATACCTAGTAGTGTGAGTGCTAGATCAAAGGGTAGTTCTATTTTTAATTTTTTTGAGGAAACTCCATACTGTTTTTCAGAGTGGCTACATCATTTGCATTCCCACCAATGGGTGCAAGAGGGTTCCCCTTTATCCACATCCTTGACAACACCTGTTGGTTCTTACGTTGATTTTAGCCATTCTGACAGGTGTGAGGTGGTATCTTATTGCAGTTTGATTTGCATTTCCCTGATGATGAGTGATGTTGAGCATCTTTTCATGTGTCTGTTAGCCATCTGTATGTCTTCTTTAGGAAAATGTCTATTCATGTCTTCTATTTTTTAATAGGATTATTAGTTTTTGGTGTTGAGTTTTAGTAGTTCTTCATATGATTCAAAAAGAAATACTGGGACATTTTTGGACAATTTAAAAGTGCAGAAAATTATAAGCAGGTAGGAAAAAAGTCCACCATAATTTTACCACACAGAAGTAAATGCTGCTTTATTTTGGAATCTTAAAAAAGAAATTTATTATCCTAAATCTTTACTAATTTAACAAGGTTTCTTTCACTAGCCCATGCCCATTGTACTGCTGAACTACATTGTGAATCTACTTGTGTCTCTCCATCACTGTTCAGCCCAGCTTCCAAATTGTCTGTCTGCTTCCTTCTTATCTCCCTTTAGTCTTTTTTCTGAGATGTCAGAAAAACATTGTACTTTTCACATTGCCCCCTTGCTCAAATCATCTCAGTGGCATCATCTATTGCTCTTGGGCAAAATGAATGTCTCAAAAGAATACCCAGAGGCACTGTGGAATATCAGACCAATAATTTGAAGATCTCTGTTTGGCTTTGCAGCATTGTTCTGAGACACAAGTGAGAAAAAGGTATTTGAAGATGCCTAAAATCTGTAGTAAACTCCAAGTGTGAGTACTTATTATTTAAATTTTTGAATGTAATGCCAAATGTCAAGTGTTTTGCTTCACATAGCAAAACAAAAAAAAGGTTAATTGTTTAATTTTAGAAAAATATACATTACTACCAGATTCATTTTAAAAAATATAGGCCTTTGAAAGGCAAGTAACAGAGAACACTTAATGTTAGAAAACAAGGTTCTAATACTACTGATATTCTTCATGGCCTTGGAATGAGATCTGGTTCTCACCTAACAGAAATGAAAAGATGGACCACACAAACACAGTTGTTGATTTTATATGAGTATTATGAGGACAATATCTTTCAACTATTCATGTTAAAAAAAAACAAATGAAGAAACAATGAAAGTTCATCTGTTCTGATGTACAAATACATAAATTATTAGTGCACTAAGAATAACAATTTCCCCATTGCAAGACTTACAACAAATACCTGCTTATTCTGAACTGTGAGAGCTCTCTAATTTTGCAAATTATTTTACCAATGACTCCCACTTGTCTCAATTTGACATCAGGTTTCCAGAAAAGTTGAGATGCTGGGCAAGATAAATTGCATTTTGAGAAATAGAGATCTGGGACTCTGATGCCCTGGCCAGAGTGTAATGGAAATATTCCTGGGGATGAAAAACTAATATGCTATTTTTTTTTCATTCTAGACAGCTCAGTCATCGAAATGTGATATTTTGTCTCTAAAGAGAATTATTTTAATGTATTAATCTTTGATGACCCAAAGGAGAGTCACCATAAAAGAAAAACCTAGCAAAGCCATGAAATTTTGCCTTTGTATCAGCCAAAGCATCAATAGCAAACAGTAATTTTGGATAGTTTAAGAAAGTGTTTATGAAGGTTTAGGTGGGAATTTAGAGAAGACAAGAGTAGTGGAGCTTTTAACACCAATAGTCCATAAAATATGAGGGACAGAAGTAGCTACTGGGATCTAGAACAGAATTCTCTAAGGAAAGTTACTTTGAAAGAACACAGCCTGAACAGACCATGCCCAAAGGGAGCCTGGAGAATGAATATTTGGCTTAACTCTTTCTCCTATGGAGCTTTAGAGGAGCTCCCTATTGGCTGACCCAATGGGAAACAAGGAGTAAGAAAGTTCATAGCTGTAACCTGTAGAACCCAGCCTTCTGGGAAGAATAGGGTATATTTGGAGGGGCAAATGGAAAACATTTAGCTCAGCCTCTCATTGCAGTTCATTGAGCATCTAGCACAAAGGGTGAGATGTAAATCCTCCTAAAAATGAATCAATATATGAAAGCATATGTGAATCTGTTACTGGCCTAAACTAAAAGCAGTCATATTTTGATATTTTTTTCCTGGTTGCTTTTGAGTTTTATGAAATGGATTAAATAAAACATGATTTCAATACTTTAATGAAAATTAGTAATTCTATTCTCTCCATCTAACTTTACACCTCACTTTGTATATCTCTAGGGACACTTAGTACCTTTTACTTTGTATGAAAACTATTGAACAGTATCAGCCATAAAACTGTAAGCTTTTTTCCTAAGTGGGGACACACATACCTGCACACAAACTTTGGGTACTCTGCAATGTCTAGCACAGGGCTGTGAACATTCTTTTAGTAAAAGTTTGTTGAAAGGTTTGTATATGAGGACTATATCATATTACATATTTTTTAATTTCCTGCATTTAATTTTCTACCATTCAATGTTCTGAAATTCACTGAGCATCTATTTTGTATCTAGCATTGTTTAAGCACATAGATTTTTAAGGATGAGTAAGCAAGGTCTCTGTCCTCCTACAGCTTACACTGGGATAGAAATATAAACTAGCAATCATGATATGACTCAGTGTGCTAGGGAGTGTTAAAAATGATATTTCTTATGGATGGGGAACAAGGGCATTGAAGATTAGAATAGGGAAGTTAATTCAAAGCCACAATATCCTACACCCAGACACAGTAAATTCTAGAGGAATGAAATCAGGCTATATTGGAAAGGGATTTCTGAAAGCTGTATGCATTTTCTTATATTCAACTTGAATTTTTCCAATGTAATTACTTCCAATTAATATTTAAAAGGGGTTCTGGGGCAGCCCTGGTGGCACTGTGGTTTAGCGCCGCCTGCAGCCCGGGGTATGATCCTGAAGACCCGGGATCGAGTCCAGCATGGGGTTCCCTGCATGGGGCCTGCTTCTCCCTCTGCCTGTGTCTCTGCCTCTCTCTCGCTCTCGCTATGTCTCTATGAATAAATAAATAAATATTTTAAAAAAATAAAATAAAAAAAATAAAAGGGGTTCTGGACATTGAGCATGCCCGGTAATTGCAACCAGAATGAGGACAAACTGGCAAGCAAAGGAAGAAGTTAGAAGTTTGGCAACAGTTGGTTGTGGATATGAAAAAAATATTATTTCCTGTAGAGAAGGGAGATTTAGTCATACTTAAATTAAAAGGAAGAAGCCTGAAGTAAACTCAGTTATTTAAAACTAGAGAGAAGAAAGCATGGACTCTAGAAAGTAATATATATTCTGATTTCTTTTCTGATTAAGTATGAGATAGTGGGAAGCGCATCATTTCTGCCTCTTATCTACAGGACTTCAAGTTTTTTAATCTACTTGTGACTCCATTTCTTTTTCTTTTGAAGATTTTATTTATTTATTCATGAGAGACACAGAGAGAGGCAGAGACATAGGCAGAGGGAGAAGCAGTCTCCCCATAGGGAGCCTAATGTGGGACTAGATCCCAGGACCCCAGGATCACACCCTGAGCTGAAGGCAGATGCTCAACCACTGAGCCACCCATGTGTCCTTACTTGTGACCCTATTTCTTAAATGTTACTGGCTTCAGAGAATTCTTGGAAATAACTATATAGTGGTAGACAACTTACTGGCTACATAATATTGCTCAGCATTATAGTGACCTTACCTGACATTTGCCATTTCTACTTTGGGAAAGGATTCAGCATACTCAGAACCATATCACATCACCATTCCTATTAAAGTTATTTGTGTACAGCTGGGCTGAAGAGCCTCATCCAGCTTTGAATGTTATCAGACCAACTATAACATCTGAAGAGCCAAGTGTCATACATTCTCATTTTTTCCCCTGCACTACTAAAACATGCTAACATCTCCTCTTGGAAGGCAGCACTAGCTAGTTGAATTCCACTGTCTCTGGGATAAAACAGTTGCATAAATCTTTTAGATGGGATTCCAGATCTCTGGCTACCTCTGAAAGGCTTGTCAGCTAAAATGAGAAACCATCTCTGACTGTGCTTTCCAAGCAGTATTAAATTGAAGATGGCCAAGTGGATTTTAATGTTACTTCCCCATGTAAGCTGAGGCTATCTCTTGGTGTTTTCACCCACAGGTGACATCCAGTAAGTCATTTCTTTTTTTTTTTCTTTTTTCTTGTTGTTAAAGATTTTATTTATTCACGAGAGACAGACAGAGAGAGAGAGAGAGAGAGAGAGAGAGAGAGAGAGAGGCAGGCAGAGGGAGAGGCAGGCTCCATGCAGGGAGCCCGACATGGGACTCGATCCTGGGTCCCCAGGATCAGGCCCTGGGCCAAAGGTGGCACTAAACTGCTAAGCCACCCAGGCTGCCCCCAGTAAGTCATTTCTTTATTCTGAAACCACTTATTTTGTGAAGTAAATATTATTAATGTTAAGTTCTACATTTCTGATAAGATCCTTTCTACAATGAGCCATTTCAGAAGAGTTTCTTTTCTACTTATGGACATAACTTCCATAGTCTGTAAAACCTAATTAGAGATAATTAATGCCTTATACATAATGTATATATTGAAGCATATTCACAGATTCCAAATGTGAATCAGTAGCGATCTGATTTCCATTTCAGATTTAAATACATTATACTCTACTTTTGCAGGAAGCAGGTCATTAAAATGATCAAAAGGATCTGATTTTTTAAATAAGCAGGGTCTCAAACATGTTGCTTATAAAATGTTAATAGGACAGATCATAGAATAAAATATTTCATATATTTTAATTCACATAGTCATTAGATTTAATTTTTTCTTTATGAGCCAGTTGTAACTTAGACATAAATATCCTTTTGTCTGTAAAGTTTTTGAGATTCAGGTTTCTCAAGCTCTTATAAAAGCTTAGATAAGGAAACAGAATATGACACAGAGTAGCTCAGCAATTAATCATGCTGTGCCTCATTCCAAATTGTATTATCCATTGAAAAAAATTCTGCTTAATATGTTAAACTTTTATACATTTTTCACTGTCTGGTACTGCATGAAATATTCAAAGAGCCCTTGATATAATGAAATAGTTCTTAGAAAAGTTTTTCTTACTACTGTAATCAAGATGCAAGGAGAGAATTTTGTACCAGCTTCTAAAACTGTAAGTAATATATCCCTAAAAAACAACAGCAGCAAAAATAGAATTTTTTAAGCTAACTACCCAATCTAAACCACTGTATCAACTGTAAGAGGAAGAATAGGTACTATTACAAATATTAAAATAGTTTCTAATATTATTAGAAATTCTGTTCTGTTCTGATTATTACACAAACCTATTACAATATTTCTGTATATGTTAATGGTACAGAGAAATCTAAGGCATTTTCAACTATATATATTGATCAAAAATTGGTAGTGATATGAATTTTGTTTTAAAAGCAAAATATTGGGAATCCCTGGGTGGCCCAGCGGTTTGGCGCCTGCCTTTGGCCCAGGGCGCGATCCTGGAGACCCGGGATCGAATCCCATGTCAGGCTCCCGGTGCATGGAGCCTGCTTCTCCCTCTGCCTGTGTCTCTGCCTCTCTCTCTCTCTGTGTGTGTGACTATCATAAATAAATAAAAAATTAAAAAAAATAAATAAAAGCAAAATATTTTTTTTTACTAATAAAAATGAACCATGGGTGTTCTTGACATTTTTATTTTTTTATTTAAAAATTTTTTTAAAGATTTTATTTATTCCTGAGAGACCACAGAGAGAGAGAAAGAGAGGCAGAGACAGGCAGAGGGAGAAGCACGCTCCATTAAGGGACCCCGACGTGGGACTGGATCCCAGGACTCCAGGATCAGGCCCTGGGCTGAAGGCAGGCACTAAACCACTGAGCCACCTGGGCATCCCAACATAGTGGGATTTTTAAATTAACAGCACAGGTAGATATTTTGCTGGACAGTTTTTATATCCAGAATACCTTCCTCTTTCTACCACCTCATGACTCAGTTTACTCACTGGCCTTTCTGCCTTTCCTGTCTTCTCATGTTAAAATTTTTCCCTCTTATTTTTTAAAATATTTCATTTGTTTGACAGAGAGAGAGAGAGAAAGAGAGAGAGAGAGAGAGCGCACAAACTGAGGGAATAGCAGGCAGAGGGGGAAGGAGAAGCAGGCTCCCTGCTAAGCAGAGAGCCTAATGTGGGGCTCAATCCCAGGACCCTGGGATCATTACCCGAGTCAAACGCAGACACTTAACCACTGGGTCACCCAGGTGCTCCTTCTTCCCCCTTCTGACATGACCTACATTACAATATTTCTCACTTTTCAGCCTCAATATTACTGCCATTGTGAGATAGATGAATTTTTGTTGTAGAAAGCTTTTCTGTGCACCATATTTAGCAACTTCCCTGGCCTCCACTCACTAGATACCAGCAAGACAACCAAAACTCTCCAGATATTGTCAAATGTCCTTAGGGAGCCAAACTACCCTGCTGGAAAATTGCCATGTTAGAGCAACTGGTATATATAACATCATGTTCAGTTTTGAATATATGCTTCAATGCATGAAACTTCATTCAGAGGTGATATTCAGGAAATATTTATAAAGTGAATACAGAATAAGCTGGTGCTTCACTACTGTAGTTCATTGCTAGAATAATAAACATGCTATTCTTATAAAATGAACTATCAGTTTCACTTGAGGACTTAATAGTTCTATATCCATTTTGGATCGGCTTATTTTCCAATCTTTGGAATAGAAAGAGAAGACAGTGTTTTTCCAAATTGATAGTTCTCATTTGAACTCTGTGGTTCATAAATTTCTAATGGGACTCAATCTCTAGCAGTTTTTTCTTCTTTTTTATTACTAGAGAAAGATGACATCTAAATTTATTCCAAGACAAAGAAGAAGGAAATGAAGGTGAAAATGGGAGAGAAAGGATAAAAGGAAAAAAGAGATAGGAAGGAAAGAAGTGAGCAAGACACAGTAGATTATACTATACTTATAAAATCTATTTAAGACAAAATTGAATTAAGGGATGACTGGGTGGCTCAGCAGTTGAACATCTGTCTTCAGCTCAGGGCATGATCCTGGGATCCGGGATCAAGTCTCACCATGGGCTCCTGAGGGGAGCCTACTTCTCCCTTTGTTTATGTCTCAGCTTCTCTCTGTGTCTCTCAGGAATAAATAAATAAATCTTTTTTAAAAAAGATAAAGTTGAATTAAGATATACAATTTTGTTTTTGATTTTGATGTAATTTTTTTAAAAAACCCTTTTATTCCTGTAACAGTTTTTAAGCACATAAAAAGTGAAATGTTGGTCAGATATCATATAGAGAACATCTGGGTAACCACCACCAGGTCAAGATACAGCCAACTGCCAGCCCCTCAGAAGTCCTTAGTTCCTACTCCCCAGAGAGAGCTGCTCTCTTTACTTCACAGAAATCCTTTCCTTGCTGTGTGGTGGTGTTTTACTGTGTATCCCTAAACACTACAGTTTAGCTTTTGGAATTTTTACAAATTTAATCATTCAATATATATTCTGTAGTATCTGGTTGCTTTTATTGAACATTTTGTTTGTTCTGATTCATCCATGTTGTGTGTAACTGTAGCTGTGTAGGTTTATAGGTAAATAGGATTTCATTATATGAATATGCCACAATTTATTTTACTGTTCAGCTGTTAATGGACATTTTTTTTTCCTGTGACTTTTGTTATATGTGTCTTCTGGTACACATGCACACACGTTTCTTTTGGATTTGCACCTAGGAGTTGAATTGCTAGGTCATGGGGAAGGCAAATCCTCTACTTTAGTAAATACCAACTGTTTTCCCATTTATGCTCACACCAAGATTGATAACATACATATTTTGTGCGCTGTGACATCTATGCTAGAAGATGGGCTGTGTGCATATGAGTATGTATACACACATTCATGTATACCTATAAAAGTAAACCAAAGGTTTCATACACTCAAATTTCTGGGAATAGAACTGCAACTCTATATGATGTATTTGAATTATATTCATATTTTAAAGTCTGGAACATCTTGAGGGATGATGGATTCAAGTAAGTAATGTTTTGAATATTTCTGTATCTCTTGACAACCCCTCATGAGCTCAACTCTTTTTTTCCTTTCTCGAATTATCCCAAGATGTAACCTGGGTTAGCACAGCACATTGAAAGGAATATTTGTAGCATTTACTTGGGAACTCTCAGAGACCACAGTGTTAAAGACAGGTGAAGGACCTACCTAGTACATACCTTGGTATTAAGGCAAAGCACCTACCTTTGATGTAGTTAGAAAAGTTCAAATATCCATGAAGAAACACAGACAAGTCTGGAGCATTTGTATCCCAGGAACAAAAAAAATCTGTATGCTTTCTTTTCTGAGGATTCCTCATGAATGAAGACAGTATTCTCATATTCATTTTTATTATTTCTGTGGCACAATTTATTATGTTCTAGAGTTTGAGCTTGCATTTGGCTCTTTGTGACTCATACTGACATTTTCAATAATCTTTCAGAAATGCTGGATCTTAAATGCATATAATTACCAAAATATGATAAATCACAAAGCAACTTGAAAGACAGGCTGCTTACCAGTAATATCCTAAAAGCATATGAGATGGGAAGTTTGCCACATGGAACAGATCAGAGTTTCCAATAAAATGCTTGTCTTTTGGTCCATTTCAAAGTAAAAGTTATAATTTCTTTCATGTAAAATGAGATTTCCCTTCTGGAAATACCAAAGCAGGAGATTTTATATTTAAAGTCA